>NC_044040.1:129186838-131586838 GCF_901765095.1 Microcaecilia unicolor
GATGACCTTGTCTGAGAAGCCCTTCTTCCTCAGCCGCTTCCGCTCAAGAGCCAGGCCCGTAAGACCAAAGGGGGAGGGATCCTCCATCACCACAGGACCCTGATGCAAGAGGCCCCACTCCGCTGGCAGCCGCAGAGGACCGTCCACCGAGAGTCTGATTAAGTCCGCATACCAGGGACGTCTGGGCCAATCCGGACCCACCAGGATCACCCGGCCAAGCACCCTGCCCATCATGGGCCAGGGAGGGAACACGTAGAGAAGCTCCTGTGTCGGCCACTGCTGGAGAAGAGCATCGACTCCCAGAGATGGAGGGTCCCGTCTTCTGCTGAAAAAACGTGGCACTTGGCAATTGGCTGAGGACGCCATCAGATCCAGGCTCGGCCGGCCCCAGCGCTTCGTGATGTCCCAGAACGCCCGAGCAGACAGTTGCCACTCTCCGGGATCCAAGGTATGGCGACTGAGAAAGTCCGCCTTGACATTCATGACTCCTGCAATGCGGGCCGCCGACAGCTGTTCCAGATTTGCTTCTGCCCACAGGCATAGCTTCATGGCCTCCTTGGCTAGAGGGGCGCTCCTGGTATCTCCCTTGTGATTGACATAGGCCACAGCCGTGGCATTGTCCGACAGGACGCGCACAGGCCTCAGCACCAGTACCGGGAGAAACTCTAGAAGCGTCAACCAAATGGCTCGGAGTTCCAGGAGGTTGATGGACCATTTCGTCTCTGCAGGAGACCAGAGCCCCTGCGCTGTCCGTCCCAGGCAGTGGGCTCCCCAGCCCGTCAAGCAGGCGTCCGTCGTGACGACAACCCACTCCGGAGTCATAAGAGGCATTCCTGCGGACAGCTTGCCTGGCCTCAGCCATCAACTCAGCGCCTTTCGCACCGCTGGATCCAAAAGAAGGCGTACAGCGTAATCCTCCGAGACTGGCGCCCACCGCAGAAGAAGAGAGTGCTGTAGTGGTCTCATATGAGCCCTGGCCCAGGGCACTACCTCCATCGTGGCCGTCATGGAGCCCAACAGCTGCACATAGTCCCAAGCCCGAAGAGTAGAGGAGGCTAGGAACTGGTCCACCTGGGTCCGAAGCTTGACACTCCGGTTGTCCGGCAGGAACACTCTGCCCACTTGTGTGTCGAATCGAACTCCCAGATACTCCAGGGACTGAGTCGGGCGCAGCTGGCTTTTCTCCCAGTTGATGATCCATCCCAGGGAGCTCAGAAGAGCAATGACCCTGTCTGTAGCTTTCAAGCACTCCGCATAGGAAGGGGCTCAGATCAGCCAGTCGTCCAGATAGGGATGGACTTGCACTCCCTCCTTGCGGAGGTTAGCCGCAATGACCACCATTACTTTGGAGAAGGTCCGCGGAGCCGTAGCCAACCCGAACGGGAGGGCTCTGAGCTGGAAGTGTCGGCCCAGTACTGCAAAGCGCAGAAAGCGCTGATGAGGCGGCCAGATGGGAATATGTAGGTAAGCCTCCTTGATGTCCAGGGAATGCCAGGAATTCTCCCTTTTTCTCCGCAGCTATTAAGGAGCGGAGAGTCTTCATCCGGAAGTGCCGTATCTTTAAGGCCCGACTGACTCCTTTGAGGTCGAGGATAGGCCGCACAGCACCTCCCTTCTTTGGCACCACGAAGTAAATGGAGTAACGTCCCTTGCCAAGTTGATCTACTGGCACTGGGACCACCGCGTCCAGGCGGAGCAGGTTGTCCAAAGTCTGCTGTACTGCCGCCGCTTTGACTGGAGACTTGCAGGGAGAGTTTACGAACCCGTCTCTTAGGGGCCGGCAGAATTCCAGTTTGTAGCCGTTTCTGATGACTTCCAGAACCCAAGCGTCTGAAGTTACCCTGGTCCACTCGCCCAGAAACGAGGATAGCCGTCCTCCAATCTGCTCTGGGGCATGGACCAGGGCCCGTCTTTGGGTACGAGACCCTGGGGGAGGGCCGGAGGAAGAACCTCCGGGACGGCGGTCCCTGCGAAAGGAATGCTGCTTGGGGGAGAAGTTCCGCTTGAAAGAAGAGGAGGCCGACTTGCCCGGATGATACCGACGGGCTTCCTGAAATCGGCCCTTGGAGGGACCAGGATGAGCACTGCCAGCCCGAGTCCTGACCTCCGGCAACCTCTTGCCCTTAGATGTGCCGAGCTCGGTCACGATCTTGTCCAGCTCGTCCCCAAAGAGCAGCTTGCCTTTAAAAGGCAACTTGGCTAGGCGAGATTTTGAGGCATGGTCAGCCAACCAGTGCTTAAGCCACAGCCACCGCCGGGCAGAAATTTTCTGAGCCATACCTTTAGCCGAGGCTCTCAAAATATCATACAAGAGGTCCGCCAAGTAGGCCAGGCCCGACTCCAGGGCCGGCCAGTCCGCCCTCAAGGAAGAATCCGAGGGGGAAGCCCGCTGCAAAACAGTCAGGCATGCCCTGGCCACATAGGAGCCGCAAACCAATGCTTGCAAACTCAGGGCGGCCACCTCAAAGGCAACCCTTAAGGACGCCTCCAATCTCCTGTCTTGAGCGTCCTTCAGGGCAGTGCCACCTTCCACCGGCAGAGCCGTCTTCTTAGTCACCGCAGTGATTAAAAAGTCTACTGTAGGCCAGAGAAAAGACTCCTATTCACCCTCAGGCAGAGGGTACAGACGGGACATGGCTCTGGCTACCTTAAGGCTCGCTTCAGGGGCATCCCATTGAGCCGAAATTAAAGTCTGCATGGCTTCATGAACGTGGAAGGTTCTGGGCGGGCGCTTAGTTCCCAGCATAATGGCAGAGCCAGCTGAGGCTGAGAGAGGGCCTTCCTCTGGAGAGAAAATTTTCAGAATGCTCATGGCCTGCACTAACAGGTTGGGCAAATCCTCTGAGCGAAAAAGCCGCGCTGCAGAGGGGTCATCCGCTCCATCCAAGCGGGGATCAGTCTCCTCCACAGAATCCCCTAAGGACCTTTGGGAGAACTCAGATACGCTGCCCTCATCCACATCAGAGGAGACCGAGTCCCCTAGGGCCTGGAGATCTACCCGAGGGCGCTTGATCATGGAAGCCTCAACATCCTTATCAGACAGGGGAGCAGGGGCAGCGTTTTGCACAAGGAAAGCCTGATGCAGCAGTAAAATAAACTCATGGGAGAAAACCCCCAGTCTGTGCACTTCTGCAGCATGGGCAACGGCCCTAGAGGCACTCTCAACCTGCACTCCCAAGAGCGGGGGAGAGGCGCGCTGCGCATCTAAAATGGCGTCTGCCGCGACACTCCGCAAAGGAGTCATGCGGGAAGAATGGCGCTTTAATTTCGCTGACTTTATACCGTCGCCCGAGTTAAGGGTGACCATACCATTAACGTCTCCCACCTCCAAGGGCGGCCCAAGAAGGAGCCGACCGAGCAGCTTGGCCAGCCACAACCGGGAGGGCTGCCAGCGGGGGATGGGCGCCTAAGGCGGGAAAAACCGCCGCACTGGAGGAAAACCCGGGGAACCCTCCCGATTCCGAAAAGGCGCCCAAGAAAGGTGTCTCTGCCTATGAACCCCCCGCTTCCCCGCTAGACGCGTGCACGCGGTCCGGGGAGCGTCTTTTCGCGCCATAGCCATATGGAGACCGTTTGGGGAACCCCCTGCCCGCTAGGAAAAGGTAAAATTACCTGCTTCTCGCTCCGAGCTGCAACGATTTGGAGTCCCAGTGAGTAGCTGCAACCAAGGACGTCTTTCTCTCAAGGACGTCTATTTTTCTGTTTTTTTTTTTTTTTTTTTTTTTTAAACGGAGCCAGTGGGAGGGGGGGAGAAAAAGAGGGACCTGGCACCACCAGGTTTGCACTTGCTCACGAAGAGTCCTCAACCCCAGGTACTCAACAAAACCTAAACAATTAGGCTTGGAGACCTAGCCAGAGCTGCTGCTGTGTGACCACACACCTGCTAGATAAAGAACATACTGGGGAATTTCCGGCAGCACATGACCACATATAGGGAGGCAAAAGATTGCTCTCTATCTCCACCTGCTGGTAGATGGACACAACCCACCAGTCTATGGATTGATCGGCTTGATGATAGGGAAAATCCCATTTCTTTTCAAATTAATTTCAAAATTCTTCCAACTAGACAACTCTAATAAACAATAAAAATTCCAGTTTCTTATTCTATTGTGACTCAGTAGTTATAAATTTAGCTGTTCACTTATCAATTACATAAACTCCTACAAATTGTCCATATTTCTCTATCATTGTAGAATATTTTTTCTATACTGTTGCAATCATTACTTTGTATCTTTAACTACAATACGTAAGTCACATTAAACTCAAACCTACTTTCAAGATAATGCGGAATATGTCAAACTAATATTATAAATCTATATCTCTCTCATGCACATAAATAAGTGTAATATCCTTCAATGTTTCCTCAGCTCCTAAGAGGGCAGATAAGAATGGAATATGCTCCTCAGAGCTAGTTTGCTATGCTATACCATGGTCTCCACAAAAGTAAAAGATGCCAACGTAACAGCAATATTGGACTTTGTCTCCTCCCTTAATAGTGTGCACATGGACAGGGACACAAATGGGCAATGCTGAATACAGGAGGAGGGATATGTTGTAATACAAACTGCAGTATATCAAGAGTCTATAAATAAAGAAAAGACACTGGGACCAAAGTAAATGAAAAGCGAAGTGTGAGGAATATGAGGGTGAGAGGGAGAATGAAGGCACATTGAGGAACGAGGAGGCTCGAGAGGGAGGGGAGACTGGGTAGAGAAAGGAAGGAGTCTTTTCCCCTGGAGGATTGGAGAAAAGGAAAATACTACAATTCCCAGCAGCCCCTGAGTAGATCCCATGGTAGAAACAGGGACTTCAATTCCCAACAGCCCCCAGAGGAGGTCAGGAGAAGGGAGTTGGAAAAACCTGTCCCACACCCACCACGAGTAAGGCGATCTATGATGTTTCAAACATGGGAGAGAGGAGGTATGGGAGTCCCTAACTTCTACCTATATTACCAAGCAGCCCAGATTCGGGTCTTGGCAGAGTGGTCACCTGGGACATCTAAGAAATGGCTTCATTGGGAAAGAGCATGGTTGGGCAGGCGAGAAATAGAAGATATTTTGTGGATACCAAAAGAGGAACTGGTGCCCACAATAAGAGCAATGCCTATTGGATTGAGACATCCTCTATGGACTTGGTATCAATTGAGGAGACGTCTGTTTCCGGAAAGAGTGTATTATCGGCAAACAGCAATACGTTGGGCAAAAGGGTTTTCACTGGGGAGATCGGAGAAGATTTTTGACAAATGGGCCCAAGCAGGGTTGCGCACATTAGGGCAAACATGGAAAGATGGAGAAATGATTGGCTTTGCAGACCTTCAGGAGGAATATGGTTTGATAGAGAGAGATCTTACCTATTATTGCAATCTGCGTAGCTTCATTAAGAAGAAAGCGCAGGATGAATTAGACCTAGCTGAAACAGATCTAGAACTTGCGATCACTAGAGGAGGAGGCAAAGGGGGGGATAACACGTATATATCTGGCTTTGCTGGGACAGACTGATCCTCAGGTACTATATCAAAAGAGATGGGAAGAGATACTACAGACTACCTATTCCACAATGGTTTGGAAGAGTAATTATAAATATTTACTTAAGTCATCCATAGCACAAACGGTGAATGAAAATGGTTTTAAGATGTTTTATGGGTGGTATTACACACCAGACCGACTACAAAGGATGTTCCCGGAAACATCAGGGCAATGTTGGCGGGAGTGTGGCCATAGAGGCACATTCTTTCACATTTGGTGGTCATGTGGGAAAATAAAAGAATACTGGAAAGAGATACTGCAGCTGGTTGATACAGTTATACAAAGACAATACCCATGGAAGGCAGAACACTGCCTTCTACATTTTAAACCAGCTGAGATATCTGGCTGGCAACACAGACTGGCGACTCAATATTTTGTGGCAGCAAGGCTTGGACTAGCCCGGGCATGGAAGCAGGTGCAACCACCAACATTACAAATAGCAACTGGGAGAGTTGAACACTTATACCAAATGTCAAAGTTGACAGCCATGCGAAGAGGGTCCATGCGGATTTTCAACAAAATATGGACACTTTATGAACAGTATAAAGAACAATCAAACACACCACTGGGATAGGGAGGGAGGGGAGGGAAGGTTAAAGTTGGAGATAAATAAGCTTGATGTAGAAGAAATACGTTATTGAGCAGCCGATTGTTGGTTGTTTTGTATTTGAGCAATCTTTAATAAAATATGTATTTAAAAAAAAAAAATAACTGATAAAACACAATAAATAAATTTACATTTTTCTTTGCCAAACTCAAAAAAAAAAAAAAAAAAAACCTGTCCCAGAAAGCCAGGATGAGGGAAGGAGTTCTGAACCTGCCCAATCAAGCAAATGGAGAGCAGCTGAGCAATGGGTGTGGGGAGGAACTAGAGAAAGAGGAGCCAATGGAGATTGGGCTCTGACTAAACTGGAAGGAAAGGAGGTGAAACAGCAGAGGGCTGCTTGGGAGGAGAGTCTGGTAGAAGAAGGGAAAAGGTGGCTCTCTCATGAGGGGAGCTGAGAGAACAGGTTTACCAAGGAAGGGTCATGCGGGTGGTGGTCAGGGTATAATGCTGACCTAGTTGGAGAGGGACCCTTGCCACTCTCCCTAGGTTGATTTCTTTTGAAAGGGAAAGAGGAGGTGTGGTGGTTTTGGGCATAACTGCTATACATGAACTGATGGGTTTGAAGCCTTTCTGAACTGCTGTGTTTGGGGAATTGTTTTGCATAACTGCTTACATGAACTGCTGGAGAGTTTGAACCCTTTTTGATCTACCAGGTTTGGAGAATTGTTTGGCCTAACTGCTGACATGAACTGCTGGGGAGGGTTTGAACCCTTTCTGGAGCTACCGTGTTTGGAGAATTACTTTGCATACCTGCTATACATGAACTGCTGGGAGTTTAAGCCCTTTTTGAGCTACTTTATTTGAAGAACTGCTTTGCATGAACTGCTGAGATTTTGGAACCTTTTGGCTTTTTTTTTTTGTTTTCTTTTGAATACTATGCTGTTGAACTGCTATGCTTCTAGCTCTATGGTGGGAACTACCTTTGGAGGAGAGCGAATGCTACATACCTGTAGAAGGTATTCTCCGAGGACAGCAGGCTGATTGTTCTCACTGATGGGTGACGTCCTCGGCAGCCCCTCCAATCGGAATCTTCCTAGCAAAGTCCTTTGCTAGTCCTCGCGCGCCCGCGCGGCCGTCCTCCCGCCCGAAACCGGCTCGAGCCGGCCAGTCCAGTATGTAGCAAGACAATACACTTCAAGGGAAGACACAACTCCAAAGGGGAGGCGGGCGGGTTTGTGAGAACAATCAGCCTGCTGTCCTCGGAGAATACCTTCTACAGGTATGTAGCATTCGCTTTCTCCGAGGACAAGCAGGCTGCTTGTTCTCACTGATGGGGTATCCCTAGCCCCCAGGCTCACTCAAAACAACAACCAAGGTCAATTGGGCCTCGCAACGGCGAGGACATAACTGAGATTGACCTAAAAAATTACCAACTAACTGAGAGTGCAGCCTGGAACAGAACAAACAGGGCCCTCGGGGGGTGGAGTTGGATCCTAAAGCCCAAACAGGTTCTGAAGAACTGACTGCCCGAACCGACTGTCGCGTCGGGTATCCTGCTGCAGGCAGTAATGAGATGTGAATGTGTGGACAGATGACCACGTCGCAGCTTTGCAAATTTCCTCCATGGTGGCTGACTTCAAGTGGGCTACCGACGCTGCCATGGCTCTAACATTATGAGCCGTGACATGACCCTCAAGAGCCAGCCCAGCCTGGGCGTAAGTGAAGGAAATGCAATCTGCTAGCCAATTGGATATGGTGCGTTTCCCTACAGCCACTCCCCTCTTGTTGGGATCAAAAGAAACAAACAATTGGGCGGACTGTCTGTGGGGCTGTGTCCGCTCCAGATAGAAGGCCAATGCTCTCTTGCAGTCCAATGTGTGCAGCTGACGTTCAGCAGGGCAGGAATGAGGACGGGGAAAAAATGTTGGCAAGACAATTGACTGGTTCAGATGGAACTCCGACACAACCTTCGGCAGAAACTTAGGGTGAGTGCGGAGGACTACTCTGTTATGATGAAATTTGGTGTAAGGGGCCTGGGCTACCAGGGCCTGAAGCTCACTGACTCTACGAGCTGAAGTAACTGCCACCAAGAAAATGACCTTCCAGGTCAAGTACTTCAGATGGCAGGAATTCAGTGGCTCAAAAGGAGGTTTCATCAGCTGGGTGAGAACGACATTGAGATCCCATGACACTGTAGGAGGCTTGACAGGGGGCTTTGACAAAAGCAAACCTCTCATGAAGCGAACAACTAAAGGCTGTCCTGAGATCGGCTTACCTTCCACACGGTAATGGTATGCACTGATTGCACTAAGGTGAACCCTTACAGAGTTGGTCTTGAGACCCGACTCAGACAAGTGCAGAAGGTATTCAAGCAGGGTCTGTGTAGGACAAGAGCGAGGATCTAGGGCCTTGCTGTCACACCAGACGGCAAACCTCCTCCATTGAAAGAAGTAACTCCTCTTAGTGGAATCTTTCCTGGAAGCAAGCAAGATGCGGGAGACACCCTCTGACAGACCCAAAGAGGCAAAGTCTACGCCCTCAACATCCAGGCCGTGAGAGCCAGAGACTGGAGGTTGGGATGCAGAAGCGCCCCTTCGTCCTGTGTGATGAGGGTCGGGAAACACTCCAATCTCCACGGTTCTTCGGAGGACAACTCCAGAAGAAGGGGGAACCAGATCTGACGCGGCCAAAAGGGAGCAATCAGAATCATGGTGCCTCGGTCTTGCTTGAGTTTCAACAAAGTCTTCCCCACCAGAGGTATGGGAGGATAAGCATACAGCAGACCCTCCCCCCAGTCCAGGAGGAAGGCATCCGATGCCAGCCTGCCGTGGGCCTGAAGCCTGGAACAGAACTGAGGGACTTTGTGGTTCACTCGAGATGCGAAGAGATCCACCAGGGGGGTGCCCCACGCCTGGAAGATCTGTCGCACTACTTTGGAACTGAGCGACCATTCGTGAGGTTGCATGATCCTGCTCAATCTGTCGGCCAGACTGTTGTTTACGCCTGCCAGGTATGTGGCTTGGAGCACCATGCCGAGACGGCGAGCCCAGAGCCACATGCTGACGGCTTCCTGACACAGGGGGCGAGATCCGGTGCCCCCCTGCTTGTTGACATAGTACATGGCAACCTGGTTGTCTGTCTGAATTTGGATAATTTGGTGGGACAGCCGATCTCTGAAAGCCTTCAGAGCGTTCCAGATCGCTCGTAACTCCAGAAGATTGATCTGCAGATCGCGTTCATGGAGGGACCAGCTTCCTTGGGTGTGAAGCCCATCGACATGAGCTCCCCATCCCAGGAGAGACGCATCCGTGGTCAGCACTTTTTGTGGTTGAGGAATTTGGAAAGGACGTCCCAGAGTCAAATTGGACCAGATTGTCCACCAATACAGGGATTCGAGAAAACTCGTGGACAGGTGGATCACGTCTTCTAGACCCCCAGCAGCCTGATACCACTGAGAGGCTAGGGTCCATTGAGCCGATCTCATGTGAAGACGGGCCATGGGAGTCACATGAACTGTGGAAGCCATGTGGCCCAGCAATCTCAACATCTGCCGAGCTGTGATCTGCTGGGACGCTCGCACCCGCGAGACGAGGGACAACAGGTTGTTGGCTCTCGCCTCTGGGAGATAGGCGCGAGCCGTCCGGGAATCCAGCAGAGCTCCTATGAATTCGAGTTTCTGCACTGGGAGAAGATGGGACTTTGGGTAATTTATCACAAACCCCAGTAGCTCCAGGAGGCGAATAGTCATCTGCATGGACTGCAGGGCTCCTGCCTCGGATGTGTTCTTCACCAGCCAATCGTCGAGATATGGGAACACATGCACCCCCAGCCTGCGAAGTGCTGCTGCTACCACAGCCAGGCACTTTGTGAACACCCTGGGCGCAGAGGCGAGCCCAAAGGGTAGCACACAGTACTGGAAGTGGCGTGTGCCCAGCTGAAATCGCAGATACTGTCTGTGAGCTGGCAGTATCGGGATGTGAGTGTAGGCATCCTTCAAGTCCAGAGAGCATAGCCAATCGTTTTGCTGAATCATGGGGAGGAGGGTGCCCAGGGAAAGCATCCTGAACTTTTCTTTTACGAGATAGTTGTTCAGGGCCCTTAGGTCTAGGATGGGACGCATCCCCCCTGTTTTCTTTTCCACAAGGAAGTACCTGGAATAGAATCCCAGCCCTTCCTGCCCGGATGGCACGGGCTCGACCGCATTGGCGCTGAGAAGGGCGGAGAGTTCCTCTGCAAGTACCTGCTTGTGCTGGAAGCTGTAAGACTGAGCTCCCGGTGGACAATTTGGAGGTTTTGAGGCCAAATTGAGGGTGTATCCTTGCCGGACTATTTGCAGAACCCACTGATCGGAGGTTATGAGAGGCCACCTTTGGTGAAAAGCTATCAACCTCCCCCCGACCGGCAGGTCGCCCGGCACTGACAATGGGATGTCGGCTATGCTCTGCTGGAGCCAGTCAAAAGCTCGCCCCTTGCTTTTGCTGGGGAGCCGCGGGGCCTTGCTGAGGCGCACGCTGCTGACGAGAGCGAGCGCGCTGGGGCTTAGCCTGGGCCGCAGGCTGTCGGGAAGGAGGATTGTACCTACGCTTACCAGAAGTATAGGGACCAGTCTTCCTTCCCCCGAAAAATCTTCTACCTGTAGAGGTAGATGCTGAAGGCTGCCGGCGGGAGAACTTGTCGAATGCGGTGTCCCGCTGGTGGAGAGACTCTACCACCTGCTCGACTTTTTCCACAAAAATGTTGTCCGCACGGCAAGGCGAGTCCGCAATCCGCTGCTGGAGTCTATTCTCCAGGTCGGCGGCACGCAGCCATGAGAGCCTGCGCATCACCACACCTTGAGCAGCGGCCCTGGACGCAACATCAAAAGTGTCATAAACTCCTCTGGCCAGGAATTTTCTGCACGCCTTCAGCTGCCTGACCACCTCCTGAAAAGGCTTGGCTTGCTCAGGGGGAAGAGCATCAACCAAGCCCGCCAACTGCCGCACATTGTTCCGCATGTGTATGCTCGTGTAGAGCTGGTAAGACTGGATCTTGGCCACGAGCATAGAAGAATGGTAGGCCTTCCTCCCAAAGGAGTCTAAGGTTCTAGGGTCTTTGCCCGGGGGCGCCGAAGCATGCTCCCTAGAACTCTTAGCCTTCTTTAGGGCCAAATCCACAACTCCAGAGTCATGAGGCAACTGAGTGCGCATCAGCTCTGGGTCCCCATGGATCCGGTACTGGGACTCGATCTTCTTGGGAATGTGGGGATTACTTAATGGCTTGGTCCAGTTCGCAAGCAATGTCTTTTTCAGGACATGGTGCAAGGGAACAGTGGACGCTTCCTTAGGTGGAGAAGGATAGTCCAGGAGCTCAAACATTTCAGCCCTGGGCTCGTCCTCCACAACCACCGGGAAGGGGATGGCCGTAGACATCTCCCGGACAAAGGAAGCAAAAGACAGACTCTCGGGAGGAGAAAGCTGCCTCTCAGGAGAGGGAGTGGGATCAGAAGGAAGACCCTCAGACTCCTCGTCAGAGAAATATCTGGGATCTTCTTCTTCTTCCCACGAGGCCTCACCCTCGGTATCAGACAAGTTCACGGACCTGCGTCTGCAACCGCGCCCGGCTCGACTCCGTGGAGCCATGTCCACGATGGGGACGTCGAGAGGTAGACTCCCTCGCCCGCATCGGCGAAGCTCCCTCCGCCGACGTAGTCGGGGAGCCCTCCTGGGAGGTGGCCGCAGTCGGCACCGCACGCGGTACCGCACGCGGTACCGACTTCGGGGACCTCACCCCGGGCGATGGGCCAGCCGGCGCCATGCTCGACGGTACCGGAGGCGCAAGCACCGCCGGTACCGGAGGGGTAGGGCGCAACAGCTCTCCCAGAATCTCTGGGAGAACGGCCCGGAGGCTCTCGTTCAGAGCGGCTGCAGAGAAAGGCATGGAGGTCGATGCAGGCGTCGACGTCAGAACCTGTTCCGGGCGTGGAGGCTGTTCCGGGCTGTCCAGAGTGGAGCGCATCGACACCTCTTGAACAGAGGGTGAGCGATCCTCTCGGTGCCGATGCCTGCTGGGTGCCGACTCCCTCGGCGACCCAGAGCTCTCGGTGCCGACGCGGGAAGGGGACCGGTGTCGATGCTTCTTCGACTTCTTCCGAAGCATGTCACCGGAGCTTCCCGGCACCGACTAGGAGGACGTAGAATCCATCCGTCGCTTCCTCGGGGCCGAGACCGAAGAGGGTCGATCTCGGGGGGGCTGTACCGCAGGAGCCCTCAGGGTAGGAGGAGACCCACCCGAGGGCTCACCGCCACCAGCAGGGGAAAGGACAGCCCTCACCTGCACTCCACTCGATGCACCACCGTCCGACGACATCAGGAGACGAGGTCCCGGTACCACCGACGTCGATGCAGCTATCCGATGTCTCGGTGCCGATGCAGAGGGCCGATGCCTCGATGCACTCGATGCACTGGCAGCCAAGGATGAAGGTCTGGACGCTGATGACGTCGATGCAGACGATGACCCCGGTGCCGATGCCGACGAAGCGCCCGAGAACAAAACGTTCCACTGGGCCAATCTCGCTACTTGAGTCCGCCTTTGTAACAGGGAACACAGACTACAGTTCTGGGGACGGTGCTCGGCCCCCAGACACTGAAGACACGAAGAGTGCCTATCAGTGAGCGAGATTACCCGGGCGCACTGGGTGCACTTCTTGAAGCCGCTGGAAGGCTTCGATGTCATGGGCGGAAAAATCACGCCGGCGAAGTCAAAATCCGAAATGACGAATTTGGAGCACCAAAACTTTAAGGGAGAAAAAATCTCGACCGAGGCCGAAAAGAGGCCTACCCCGACGACGAAAGAAAACTTACCGGGGCAAAACTGGAAATACGGGAAGGGGAAAATGAAACCCAAGGGGGTTTTCGGAGCACTTCCCGACAGAATAGAAACTTTTCCGAAGAAAAACACGTCAATAAAACACGGACGCGCGAGGTCGACTCTCCGGGGCTCGACACGACAAAAAACACAGCCGTACCGAGTGCGGACGAAAGAAGACTGGCCGGCTCGAGCCGGTTTCGGGCGGGAGGACGGCCGCGCATGCGCGGTGCGCGCGGGCGCGCGAGGACTAGCAAAGGACTTTGCTAGGAAGATTCCGATTGGAGGGGCTGCCGAGGACGTCACCCATCAGTGAGAACAAGCAGCCTGCTTGTCCTCGGAAAACAGTTAACACAAAGGGATTACAATAAAGTATAATGATCTGACCTTGTGGATTGCAGTGTGCTCTTTAGCAGTGGATTACAGAACACAGCTCAGCTAAAGGGCCGAGGGACTCAAGAGTCTACCGGTGCAGGAGACTTTTCCAAGAGTCTCCCGGTGGTGGAGACCTTACAGAAGTTACTTACCTGGAGCAGGTATTCTCTGAGGACAGCAGGTTGATCATTCTCACAAGTGGATCGATGATCCACGTCGGCTCGGGAACCGGCATAAGAAATATCAAAAAATTTGCTAGAGCCCTCTAACGCGTGCTCCATGCTCAACTGCGCGTGCGCAGAGTGCCTTCCCGCCCACCACGTGACCGTGCTCCTCAGTTTAATAAAAAAAAGCATAAAGAAAAAATAAAAAAGGGACAACTCCAAGGGGAGGTGGGCGGTACTGTGAGAATGATCAGCCTGCTGTCCTTGGAAAATATCTGCTACAGGTAAGTAACTTTGCTTTCTCCAAGGACAAGCAGGCTAGTTCATTCTCAGAAGTGGGGTATCCCTAGCATCCAGGCTCACCCAAAAACAATAAATATTGGTCAATTGGGCCTCGCAACGGTGAGGACATAAATTAGATAAACCTGAAATTATATACAAACTAGCTGAGTGCAGCCTGGAACAGAATAAAACAGGCCTAGGAGGGTGGAGTTGGATTGTAGAACCCAAACAGATTCTGCAACACTGATTGCCCAAACCGACTGTCGCGTCGGGTATCCTGCTGAAGGCAGTAGTGAGATGTGAATGTATAGACTGAAGACCACATTGCAGCTCTGCAAATCTCTTCAATGGAAGCTAACTTTAAATGAGCTACAAACGAAGCCATGGCTCTGACATTATGAGCCGTGACATGGCCCTCTAAAATCAGCCCAGCTTGGGCATAAACCAAGGAAATGTAATCTGCTAGCCAACTGGAAATGGTGTGTTTACCGATGGCGGCAACTCCACTCCTGTTGGGATCAAAGAAGACGAACAACTGGGCGAACTGTCTGAACAGCTTCGTCCGCTCCACGTAAAAGGCCAATGCTCTCTTGCAGTCCAAGGTGTGCAAGCTGCTTTCGTCAGAGTGGACATGAGGACGGGGAAAAAATGTTGGCAAGACAATCGACTGGTTCAGATGGAACTCTGAGACCACCTTCGGCAGGAACTAAGGGTGCATGCGGAGGACTACTCTGTTGTGATGAAACTTTGTATAAGGTGGATGTACTACTAAGGCCTGAAGCTCACTGACCCTATGAGCTGAAGTAACAGCCACCAAGAAAACAACCTTCCAGGTCAAGTACTTCAGATGACATGAATTCAGTGGCTCAAAAGAAGCTTTCACCAGCTGGGCGAGAACGATGTTGAGATCCCATGACTCTGGTGGAGGTTTGGAAGGACAAAAAAAAAAGCAGATCAATCAAAGAAAATAGTTTATTGAATGACAACCAAATAAACAAATCAGCCCGATACTGGCTGTGTGTCAGGCTGATTTGTTTATTTGGTTGTCATTCAATAAACTATTTTCTTTGATTGATCTGCTTTTTTTGTCCTTCCATCTTGGAGTTTGCAGATCATTTGCCTTGCTGTTTTCTGGTGGAGGTTTGACAGGGGGCTTTGACAAAAGCAAACCTCTCAAGAAGCGAAAAACTAAAGGCTGTCCAAAGGTAGGCCTACCTTCTACATATTGATGATACGCACTAATTGCACTAAGGTGAACCCTTACAGAGTTGTCCTTGAGACCTGATAAGTGTAGAAGGTACTGAAGCAGGGTCTGTGTAGGACAAGAAAGGGGATCTATGGCCTTGCTGTCACACCAGACAGAAAACCTCCTCCATTTCAAAGAGTAACACCTCTTAGTGGAATCTTAACTGGAAGTCAGCAAGACCCAGAAGACACCCTCTGAAAGCCCTAAGGAAGCAAATTCTAGGCTCTCAACATCCAAGCCATGAGAGCCAGAGCCTGGAGGTTGGTATGCAGACGCAAACCCTCGTTCTAACTGATGAGGGTCAGGAGACACTCCAATATCCATGGTTTTTTGGAGGACAATTCCAGAAGAAGAGGGAACCATATCTGATGTGGCCAGTAGGGCACAGAATCATGGTTCCACGGTCTTGCTTGAGTTTCAACAAAGGTGCAGAACAGGGTGACAAAAATGATAAAGGGGATGGGACGACTTGCCTATGAGGAAAGCCTTAAGTGTCTAGGGCTCTTCAGCTTGGAGAAGAGACAGCTGAGGGAAGATATGATAGAGGTCTATAAAATAATGAGTGGAGTAGAATGGGTAGATGTGAATCGTTTGTTTACTCTTCCCCAAAATACTAGGACTAGCGGGCATGCGATGAAGCTACAAAGTAGTAAATTTAATAAGAAACGAAGAAAAGTTTTCTTCACTCAACGTGTAATTAAACTCTGAAATTCATTGCCAGAGAATGTGGTAAAGGTGGTTAGCTTAGCAGGGTTTAAAAAGGGTCTGGGTGGCTTCCATAGACCATTATTAAACTGATTTGGGAAAACCCACTGCTTGTTTCTGGGATAAGCATCATAAAATGTATTGAGCTTCTCATGGATCTTGCCAGGTATTTGTGACCTTGATTGGCCACTATTGGAAACAGGATACTGGGCTTGATGGACATTTGGTCTGTCCCAGTGTGGCAATACTTATGAAGATACGCATACAGAAGGCTTGTTCCCCAATGTAGCAGAACGGCATCTGACGCTAGTCTGTCGGCCTGAAGCCTGGAACAGAACTGAGGGACCTTGTGATTGAGTTGAGTGGTAAAAAGATCCACGAGGGGGTGCCCCATGCTTGGAAGATCTTGCGGGCTACGCTCATATTCAGGGACCACATGTGAGGTTGCATTATCCTGCTCAGTCTGTCGGTCAGACTGTTGTATATGCCTGCCAGATAAGTGGCTTGTAGAAACATGCCATGACAGCGTGCCCAGAGCCACATCTGAATGACTTCCTGACACAGAGGGCGAGATCCAGTGCCCTCCTCCTTGTTGGTGTAATACATCACAGCTTTGTTGTCCATTTGAATTAAGATAATTTGGATGGATAGTTGATCTCTGAAAGTCTTTAGAGTGCTCCAGATCACTCAGCGCTCTAGGAGGTTGATCTGAAGATCTGTTTCCTGGGGGGACCAGGCACCCTAAGTGTGAAGCCCATCTACATGAGCCCCCCCACCCCAGTAGCGATGCAGCCGTCGGCAGCACTTTTTGTGGCTGAGGAATTTGAAATGGAAGTCCCAAAGTCAGATTGGATCGAATTGTCCACCACTGAAGAGTGTGTATCAGCTCGGGACACTCGGATGACATCTTCTAGGCTCCACGTGGCTTGATACCATTGAGAAGCCAAGGTCCACTGAGCAAGATCTCATGTGAAGACGTGCCGTGGGTGTAACATATACTGTGGAAGCCATGTGGCCCAACAACCTCAACATCTGTTGAGCTGTGATTTGATGTGCTGTCTGAACCTTGGATGCGAGGGACAGAAAGTTGTCCTCACACGTCTCCGGGAGGTAGGCTCAAACAGCCCACGTATCGAGCAGGGCTCCTATGAACTCCAATTGCTGGACAGGGGAGAGATGGGACTTGGGGTAGTTATTATGAACCCTAGTAGCTCGAGCACCTGAATACTCTTCCGCAGGGACCCCCAAGCACTGTCCTCCGAGGTACTCCTCTCCAGCCTTTCGTCAAGGTAAGGGAACACATGCACTCCCAGTCTGCGTAGCGACGCTGCAACTACCACTAGACATTTGGTAAACATCCTGAGAGCTGACACAAGGCCAAAAGGCAACACGAGGTACTGAAAGTGATGCATTCCCTGCCGAAACCGAAGATACTTCCTGTGAGCTGAAAGTATTGGGATATATGTATATGCATCCTTCAGAGAGCATAGCCAACCGTTTTCTTGAATCATGGGAAGAAGGGTGCCTAGGGAAACCATGTTGAACTTTTCTCAGACCAGGAATTTGTTCAGGGCCCTCAGGTCTAGGATGAGACACATCCCCCCTGTCTTTTTCTGCACAAGGAAGTACCTGGAATAGAATCTCTGCCCTTCTTCCCCTAGTGGAACGGGCTTGACCACATGGGCCTTTAGAAGGGCAGAGAGTTCCCCTGCAAGTACCTGCTTGTGTTAAGAACAGAACATATCAGCCCTCGGTGGGGTATGCTTTTTAATCTGGTCAACCAGTTCTTCTACTTTCTCTGCGAAAAGATTATCCCCCCGGCATGGGGCATCTGAAGCAGTCCTGTTTGTTCTGTTTTCTCACTAGGTGGTGTATTGATGTTTTAGCGTCCAGTGTAATATTTACAGTGCCACCTGTTCATAGATAAGGTTGTTGCTCTTTGAGACCTGGTAGTTATAAGTATGGTAAGGTTCTGGATGTATTTTTGCACAAGCTTGTGCATAGAGTTTTGCAGTGAAGGAACTGTATGTTGGCCTGAGGTGACATGACAACTTTAATATAGTTTTAGTTTAACAGGTACCTCAGAAGCTTAGCTGAAATTGGGTGGCGGAGCAGTTGGGGGGAAGAGGGGGTGGTGGTTGGGAGGCGAGGATAGGGGAGGGCAGACTTATACGGTCTGTACCAGAGCCGCTGATGGGAGGCGGGACTGGTGGTTGGGAGGCGGGAAATACTGCTGGGCAGACTTATATGGTCTGTGCCCTGAAAAGGACAGGTACAAATTCAAGGTATACACATACGAGTTTGTCTTGGGCAGACTGGATGGACCATGCAGGTCTTTTTCTGCCGTCATCTACTATGTTACTATGTAACATCAGACAGGGTTTTAACCACATCCCATCCTGCACAATATTCGGAGTTGGTTGTCTTTACAGCAGACTTGTGTCAGATCAGGTTTAAATTATGAGACCAGTGCCTCTTGGGGATAGTGGGGGAACACAAAGGGACATGTTATTGTATGAGTATGAATCAGTAGGGCAGAAAGAGTGGCAATGTACATTGGGTCAGGGGGGCAGAGAGATACAAAATGGTATTGTGCACTGGGTGGGGGGGACAGAGGGAGGGATGGGCTCACATATGTATGTATTAGGGACACAGGAGAACATGCTGGCTGCTGGTGTGTGTTTGTAGCAAAAAGAGGTGGCAGTGTGCATTTGGGAAACAGATGAGGGGTGACAGGCTGGCCACGCGCATTAAGAAAGGACAGAGGGGATAGACTGGCTGTGTGTATGGAGGGGGAGAGGGGCATGGTGAATGTGTGCATGCATGTGAGGCAGAAAGAAATAGCAGTATGCATGGGGTGTGGACAATAGAGAGAAGGATGGACTGATTGTGTTTATGTGGGGAGGAGGCAGAAAGATGGAGAGGCTGGCCATGTTCACGGGGGGATGGGGGATAGAGAGAGGGCTATGTGTGTGTAGGAAGCACAGAGAAGGACATGTTGGTTGTAAGTATGTGTTTGAGACAAAGATGTGGCATTCTGCATTTGGGAAAAGGGAGCTGGGAGTGGGACTAAAGAGAGGAACAGACTGGCCATGTTGAATTGGGTATGGTGGAGGATGAGAGGGAAAGATGGCTGTATGAGTGTAAGGGGAGGAGGTGAGGGCATAAAGAGGTGGTAGTGTGCATTGGGTGTGAGGAAGCAGAGAGATGGAGAGACTGGCCATGTGCATGGAGGGGATGGGCTTGCTGTACATGTGTGTGTGGGTACAAGGGACCATTTTGACTACAGGTGGGTTAGTACACTGAGTAGAAAGAGGTGGTAGTGTGTATATAGAGAAGGGTAGGGAGGCGGGCTGGCCATGTGAATTCCAGAGTGGGGTGCGAAATGAGGAGAAGGAGGAATGGGCTGGATGTATGTGTGTGTGAATAGGGAGCAGAAAGAGGTGGCAGTATGCACTGGGCAAGAAAAGGCAGACAGTTGGATACGTTGGCTAAGTGCACTGAGAGGATAAAGGGGGACAGGCTGGACATGTGTATGGGGGGTGGGTGGGGCAGAGAAAGGGATGGTTTTCTTTTACTGCTTTATGTATTAAATCCTGTCATGGTCTCGGCTACTCTTCTCCTAAATCTCTACCTGTCAAATTATGCTTTAGGCTTTTCAATATCGTACCTTTTCATTTTAAGTACATTTTCTGCCATTTCACAGTCATGTCATCAGTGGCCAACAATTCGCAAATATGATAATTTTATGAAATTTGATTTGGTATGCCTCAAGGCTCATACTAACTTGAAAGTGTGCCCGGATATAAAAAAGGTTGAGAAGCATTGCTCTATAAGATGGGTGTCATCAACAAGGTACTGGCAGATACATGTATGTGTACAGACATCCATAAAGGTCAATATTCCAGCTACATGCTATTCTATTAAATGGCACCTAAATGTGATAGCATATCATTTGAAGGTGGCCATACACATGGGTGGAGTGCACAGTTATGCATGTTAATCTATAGCATACTATAATTTACACACATTTTTTAAGCAACCTATGCGCAAGCATTTACACCAAATTTATAGCTGGTATTAAGTGGTCACACCTAAACGCACGTGCACATCTGCCCGCTAGAATACTATGAAGAAAAATATGTACCTACATTCTTTTATAGAACAGGTTCCACACCTTCTGGGTGCCCTTTATCGAATTACCCTCTTAGTTTTCCCACTCTCTCACAAAATATAGTTTCAACCAGAATGGTTGCTAGGACAAAATGTATTTTTTTTTCTTTATGGAATGTTCAACTATATTAAATCAAGAAAACAGTCTTGAATAAGTAATTTAAAGAAATACAACGCAGAACTAAAGCAGACCAACAAAATACCTAACAAAATTATCGTTTATAAAGTCCACACAGGAAGGGAAACCAAGCCATAAGAAAAGCAAAGAAAGGGGGAGATAAATCCAGAAGAGCATCCAAAGCCATGGCACTGAACTCTAGTACAGCATACACTGATTATAGTGATCACTGTCATTCAGGATCAATGCCAGAAGATGCAAGGAGGTCTGTAGCTCTTTGAAGAGACAGAGATGAAGAGGAATAAAGAGTGAGACCTTGTATTATTTATAAAAAAATAAAAAAAAAGTAACGTCAGAGTGGTCCTATCCAAACTTGATATTTAAGCCCTCGAAGAACATCCTTGTTTCACACCCTCTGCAGTCACATTCACAAAAAGTTCCTTTCAGTCTCAATCACTCAAGGTATCCTTCATTTAATTGACTGAAGGTTTTAAAAAGAACTCACCACCAAAGAGAGGCTCGGGCTCTACCAGAATTTCCTGTTTCTGTGGAATTGGTGCTCGAACCTCATCCCTAAGGAGAGAAAATACAAAAATATGAAAATAAAGTCAAATATATAAAATGTATGTGAACACAAAGATGGAATATTTTATATGCAACCCTTTTATTTCTGTCACACACTAGTTTCAAGCTTGCATCTGTGTTTTCCCCAGAAACTTTTGCCAGCTGGGAGGCATGACAGAGTAGCCAGCTAGGGCTGGGGAAGTAATGCCCAGTATAACAACATCTTCTGTAATTTATAAATGCAACCTCTCTCTCACTCTGTAAACATGTAGACATTTAAATGCACAATTTAACATGATTTTATGATAATTTGTGCAAAGAAGAAAAAGCTGTGTAAAATAAATATATAATACTAGGGCTGCACATTATTAATAGCAATTAATAATTAATCACGTGCTGCCCACCTTCTCCCTCCTTCCCCCTCCCCCGTGCATGGTCCTTCATATCTCCCTCTCCTTCCTGATCTGGCCGCGGTTCTCTTTCGTGTCTGGCCCCCCCCCCCCCCACCCGTGTACCTTTTGAAAAGCAAGTATTCAAACCTGCAGTGCCAGCCATTCTTAAAGGCTGCCTGTGGCCTGCATCGGTCCTTTCCAACTGACCCAACATCCTGTTTTTGGAAAGGCAGGTAGGGTCAGAAGGAAAGGCCCGATACAGGCCACAGGCAGCCTTTCAGTACGGATGCCACAAGGCTGAAGATGTACTTGGGGGGGGGGGGGGGGGGGGGGAGGGCACCTCAGAAAGCTGTGGGCAGGTCTGTGAAGGGAGGGAGAAATGTCACACCATGAGGGCGAGGAGGAAGAGAGGGGGGAATTGAGAGAGAACCACAGGCAGGGCCAGAGAGGAAAGAGATGCTGAACTGAAGGAGAAGGATGGCGGAGAGAGAAGGAAGAGAAGAGAGAGAGTGTTGCGTTCTCGAGGACCTTGGCATTCTGTCAGGTCCTCGAGGCAGGACTGGAGTACGTGAGCCCTTGGGCCACTGCCGAGGAGTGGCAGCGGCAGGCAAGACCACCTCGGGACTGGAAACACAGAAGAGCAGTACTGGAACTCTGGACTGGAGTAGAACAAGGCAGGCAACTAGAACAGATGAGACAGGAACAGCTTCACCTGCACCTAGCCACCGTTCCTCCGGAGTTCGAAGTGCAGGCAGCCGGCAGGACTTGCAGGATAAGGCAGGAACTGAAGATCCAGAGGACCCACCCTGGGTCTGGGATACACGAGGGCAACAGGGCATGGAACTAGACTCAGACAGTGTGCTGCTGCTCAGCCACTAGCAAGACCCAGAAGACAGACCAAGGAACACAAGGCGTACAGAAGCCTAGCAGGAGCAAGGACTAGGGCAGCATACACACTAGGCAGAACGGGAATCCGGGAATACCCACAGGGTAAACCCTCTAGCTAGGTGGAGACAGGATACAGGAATAACCACCCAGGAAATACACTCTAGCTAGACAGATACAGGATTCAGGATATACAAGCAGGGTAGGCACAAAGGCTAGGCAAGGCAGGACTTAGGGTAAAGAGAGCAAACCAGGAAGAACAGGCCAGGGGTCTTGGGCTGGCAGCAGAGCAAACAGAGTAACCAGGAATAACAGGCCAAGGGTCTTTGGGGCAGACAGGAGAACAGACAGAGTAAACCAGGACAAAGGCTTCACCCCAACCCAGGGTAAGCCAGGGACAGAGGCTTCACCCCAATACAGGGTAAGCCAGGAACAGAGGCTTCACCCCAAACACAGGGTAAGCCAGGAGCAGAGCCTTCACCCCAAACACAGGGTAAGCCAGGAAGGACCGCAGTCCACAGACAGACAGTGGCAGGAAAGACCCCCCACGGAAGGACAACAGAGACACAGACACAGAAAGAAGCGGGGCTGGAACCCAGAGAGAGGCTAAGCAGTAGTGCAGCAGACACTTACTAACCTGACCTGGCCTAAGAGCATAACACTTATGCAAAGGCACTGACTGCAAGCACAGTACTTCCTTATGAAGGCTCTCACTGATGAGTCACCAGCAGTAGGACAGAAGCAGGAAGTACACTGACCCCAAAGAGAGGCTTGACACACATAGGAAGTGAGCCCACAGGAAAGACAAGCAGGAGCCATCTTGGAAGCTGGCACAGAGCCGGTGGCAGCCATCTTAGATGCTGGCTCCCTAGAGAGGCATAGCCCACACAGGTGAGGTCTAGTGAAGCAATCAGCACAGAGACTAGAGACAAGACAAACACAAAGACAGACAGAAGCCAGCAGAGCTGCTGGCCCCCAGAAATGAGGTAAGTCTGAGGGTGGTCACGGCCACAGACGTGACAGAGAGAGACAGAGAACAGACTGGGGGTGGAGAGGGTGGAGGGAAGGAAAAAAAATAGATGTGTTGGACTTGGGAGGGGGGTAGGAGGGGGAAGAGAGAGATAATGGGCCTGGGAGTAGAAAGGAGGGAGGAAGGGAAGAGAGAGAGAGAAGAGAAAGAGATGAGAGAGGTGTTGGACTTGGGGGAGGAGGGGGAAGACAGAGATAATGGGCCTGGGAATAGAAGGGAAGGAGGAAGAGAGTGTGGGACCTGAGGGAAGGTGAAAGGAAGATATTGGGTCTTTAATCAGTGGCACAGCCACTTGGGGGGAGTCTTGGGTGCCCCTGATGATATTCACAACATCTATAAGAATGGTGCCTCTGGTCCAGAAGGGAGTATTAACAGTTAAATGTTAGAAGGGAAAATAGGATGAAAATGTTAACAATGCTTTCTTGCTGATCCAAAACAATCTGAAACTGCTTAGTAATTAATATCCTGTCCAGATGCTAGAAGTTGTAACTAAGGACAAGCGTGTCTTATGTAAGTTAGGGAAGGGAACAAAGAACTGAGAATGATAAAACACCCTTAACCTACATGCCCCCAGACCCCTAAACACACAGATGTGTTCTGATAAATAATGTGTACTAGTTGCAAGGAGAGTTCCTTATTTTAAAATAGCCAGATTCTTTACTGGAATTGCTAAATGTTGTTAACTGTGCCCTAAATCTCCACTGACCCACTGATGGTAGCAGAATATAACCTTAACCAATGATCATCCATAGCTTGCAACTTATGATTTATGATGTAAAACTATTCACCTATTAACCTATGACTTAATGCTTTTCTAATAAAAAGGGTGAAAGTGCTTGAGTGAAACTGGACAGTCCTGGTAAAGATCCACTGTGATTATGTGGCACCTGTCACTCTCTCCCAAAGGCCTTTGCTATATACAGACTATAACCTTCATTTTCTGAGTTTTCTTTCTCCTGACCCCTCCCACAGAAGGGAGAAAATAGCCAGGTAAACTGCCCAGGTGGGGGTCCCAAGCAAACAGTTGGTGACTTAGGTCTCAGATTCCTCTCTCTGGGTGAAATCAATGGGTCCTCTTTCAGGTAAGACAATGGGATCTATCTGTTCTAAGGAGCAAACAGGGAATTGCTGCAAGATATACTGAGAGGCCACGAGTAAGGGCCATAGTAGGGGACTTCTATCATTCCTATCCCTCTGTGGCAATGGATGACCAAGAGTTACAGTTCCTCTGAATGGAGCTATTTCCACACAGAAACTGTCTTATCTGGTAACCCAGCTGCAGCTATGCAAGATATCGGAAGCGCCATGTGACAGATTTGGCACTGTTGGCAGGAAACCACACAAACCTGAAAAGAGAGAGGATAATGTCTAAAGTGCCGGTATGAGGAAGGCACTATGGATAGAAAATATTAGAAGATAAAATTCAATAGCTATGTTGCTACATTTAAAAAAAAAAAAAATTCAGCCCTGGGGCACTGTTCACTTCCACCGCTGTCAGTACCCAGTGCCCAACCTGCATAGGAGGTGAACACTGTAAGGTCATTTTGTCAGGTGCTACTGCAGTGGAACTGAAACTAAAAGAAAAAGTATGGATGCTGTGATGATTCAGTAGCCTCATCTAAAGTTGGCAGGCAGAGCAGAGAAAATTTCCCCCCCCCTCATTTTACCCTCGACCACAGCCTAGGTATTTGAAGGAGGTAGAAAACCTGGCCTGGCAAGAGAAAGCAGGGGGTACTCAGACAGCCAGATTCCATGCCATTTCAGGGACAACCTTTAAGGACAGACCATGATCCCTATGTAGCTCAAGCTCCCTGGCTAACTAAGCAGTTTAACATGGACACGGTCTGCAGCTGGGAGGGGGAAGGGTTCCTTGGGGTTAATAAGGAGGAGGAGGTAGGCAGTGAGAAGATAAGCAAGGCGCAGTGCCCCCACGGGTGCATGGAGTCGCCTATAACATGGCGCCGTGCCCCGACGGGCATGCGCACCTGTGCCAGCGGGGTGCGAGCGAGGTGTGGCGGGCATGTTCCTGCCACCCAAGGGCACCCCGCTGGTAAGGGCGGGGAACTAAAAGGGGTTTAAAAGCCCCTGAGCGGAGCCCGGATGACCTCTTCAGGCGTCCGGGCACCAGCATGCAATGAAGAAACAGCGCCGTGAGAAAGCCCTGCTTGAGGCCATGCGGCTACGCCGCTCTGGATCCCACAACAGTAATTTTCTGCGATCTCCCCCGCTGGGCGGGAGCGCGCCCATACACGCTGCACGAGCCGAGCCCGAGACGCGAGGGAAGGCGGCCCATATGTCCCCGATTCGCACCCATGAACGGTGGACCATGTCGACCAGTGCTGATTCGTGCACGGCTCGCGACGTGGCCGCGTGGGGTTCTGGCGGCCCGACAGCTCTACATTCCTCGGCTGGGATCCCAACAGCGGTGGAGCGGTCAGACGGGGAGAGCATCATCACTCGGCTCGGGGCCCCCCCCCTTCTCCCAATGAGTGGTGGTCGGCATCGGGTGAGGATTCTTTGCTTTGGGCCCCAATGTCCAGCCCCATTGTGGTCAGTTGGGGTTGCGACGCTGTCGGTGAATCGGGTTAGAGCGGGACTGGCGGTTGGGGAGGGTGGACTGCGGGCGCCCCCTTCCAATGACTTCGGCATTGCACATTTCCCCGGTGCTCGGCCTCCTTGCGGCCTTGCCCGACAAAAAAAAAAAAACAACTTTGGATAGTGGGGGGGGGGAGATTCCCCTTGCGGGCCGCGGGAGGCGTGGTTGGGACTCCTCCTCTGGGTGCCATGCGGTTGGAGCGGGGTCTATACAAAAAAGAAAAAGAAAAGGGGGGTTTGGAGATGCGCGAACTCACGGCTGGTGCAGGTTGCAGTCATCCAAGGGTTTTCCTTCGGGGAGTTTTCGCTGGACGGCCATGCGAACGATTAGGACAGGCGGCAGCCATCTTAGATAGCCCGATCGGAGTTTAGGGGGATGTTCCCATGGCAGCCATATTGGGATGGGAAGAACAGGGGCGGCCATCTTGGTAAGAGCCAGGGGCGGCCATCTTGGTAAGAGCCATCGTTGGGTTAATCGCTATTTCCACTCCCCCTGCGCAGCCGTCATCCAGTACACTCAAAGCAAAGCAAGCAAACCTATGAGATGCAGCAAGGAGGTTTAATAAACAGGAGTGGAAGTGAGCCTATCTAGTCCACTGTAAGCAAGGAAGCCAATTTGGTTAAGCTCTGTTTCTACTACCCCTAAGCAGCCGTCATCCAGTACAATCAAAACAAAGCATGCAAACCTATTAGCTGCTGCAAGGAGGCTTAATAGACAATAGTGGAAGTGAGCCTATCTAGTCCATTGTATGCAAGGAAGCCAATTTGGGTAATCTCTGTTTCCACTCCCTCACGCAGCCGTCATTGCTATTCATTCAAACAAAGCAAGCAAACAAACATAGTAACATAGTAGACGACGGCAGGAAAAGACCTGCACGGTCCATATAGTCTGCCCAACAATTTAAACTCCTGCTAGTTTATGTGTATACTCGATCTTGATTTGTTTCTGCCATTACCCAGGACAGACGCATGTTTAAAAAAAAAAAAGAGGGGGGGGACTACGAGTCCTAATTATGGACGTGTGGCCTTTGAAAGATATGTTCTCACCAGTGACCAGCAGATCGCAGTTGAATATAGATAGGAAAATTGCACAGAACAGGGAAATTTCTGATAACAATCGAACTTGCTTATGTCTCATCTCTTTCTCTGTCTTTCACAATTTAAAAGCAGGTTCAGTTGGCAGCACGCTAATGACGATGGCAACATATGGTAACAAAAAAACAAACAAACCCGTGGTGTCCTACAGCTTACGCTGACCACAAGGCGGTATGTGGCACAAAAAAAAAAAAAAAAAGTCCACGTGCTTGTCGCTATGAAGGCATGGATCTTGAGGATGCAGTTGACTTAGAGTGACTAATACCTCAGAATGGGCCTGTTTCTTAAATTTACAGAGTCCTTAGTAAGAAAGTATTAAATAAATGTAATGGATGGAAATTAAAGGTATGCCAGCCTTCGGGTGTCCCCAACAGCCACCAGCACATGGTAGTATAACATAGCTATGAGAATTGCACAGAAGAAAAGGAAAATTTTGGAGTGTTAAGTGGCTCGTTTCAATCATATCTTTCTCTCTTTCTTTCATATTTTAAAAGCAGGTTCGGATGGCAGCACTATCATGCCGATGGCAACACATATGGCAAGTATACGTGTATGTATATTGGTATGAATATATGTACAGGTATAGATATGTATATCGCTGAAAGATAGTGATAAATAAACGTTGCAATTGTGGGGCCTCACCGGTTCAATGCACGAATGTAATCCAGATAAGTGAGTAATGATCATTGTGTTAGTCTATCTTTTCAGTCCATCTTTCAGAGATATCACCTTAACCAACTAAGAGACCAGTGGCAGCGGCCAGGACAAGCAGACAAGGACTTAGAATTCAGAAAAGAGTAGAAGGTGGACAAACAGTAGACACCATCGCACGAGCCCAGAGATAGCACAAGAGCCGGGCAAGGATGGCACGGAGCGCGAGAACAACCAGCCGCGGCCTTAGGAGCTCAGAGCCGAGTCAGTTTGGCTAGCAGCACGGCGCATCCGCAGCAGCCGGGCAACGTCAATCAGGTTTGAAGCAGAAGCTAGCGCATAGAGCAGGCCCTTTCGGCCAAAGGGGGTTTCCGGAGCAGGGAGACCAACGGTTGCTCAAGGGGCGAGGGGTTTTCAACAGATCCGCCTGCCCCGTGCCGACCTGCAATTTCAGCCACGTGTGCCACCTGCGGAGCCCCGCATCCCGTCAACAAGTTTGCTAAGAGAACCACTGACAGGATCAGGCCAGCCACAAAACTGTAGCTCATTAACGGATGTAAAGCCCCTTGCCCCCTCCCCGGTAACCAGATCACTATGCGGTTGCGATCGGCACAATAATGAAGCCCACATACTCAAAGAAGGTTTTACCCAGGGTTTAGAATTCCTTATTCCGGCCCGAGTCTCAGAAGAGCATTTAGGAACTCCACAGCAGGGATGCGCATGCGCCAGGAGGCTCGGGCACAAACAGATAAGGTAGGGAACATAGGGAAGGTGGCGGCCCCTTTTTTCCCTAATCAGCCTTTTCAAAAGGATCAGTGTGTCCCCTGTAGGAATTATCACCAAAAATGACCCTGGTCAATACAGGCCCATATGCACCAGATCTTAAACAGTAGGTGACTTTTGTGAATGAATCCCCCCCCCCCCCCCCCCCCCCGAGGCAAGATTGGTACAACACGCCCCTTGATTCATGGCAGACCTGTTACCGGGGCAAGTAGGGCAGGGATCCTTCATGGGCAAGGCAGACATTGAGTCGGCCCGACGATTGCTGCCGGTGCACCAGGACGATGTCTGGGCTATAAGTGGGGTTTAATTCGATTATGATAAGTGCATGCCCATGGGTTGCTCGGCGTCCTGCGCCGGGTATGAACGTGTCAGCACATTGCCGCCCTGGGGCGCGCAGTGAGCCCCGGCGAGTACGAATAACATTCACTGCCTGTGAAGCATTCCAGTCCTCACTAAACCATTTCCCCTTCAGCAGAGTCATTCGGTATTCCCCTAGCAAAACACAAAACTTGGAGCGCATATGCACGACGGCAATTCTTGTGCACTGAGTGGTATGCCCGTGACATGGTGTTTAGGCTCCCCAGTGACAAACCTGATAGGCATAAACCCTCATAGCAGGAGCTTTGAAGTAGAGAACAGGTAACAAGGCGAGAAAGGCAAGCATTAGTCGGCAACCAAGCAAAGCATTCAGAACAGGAGCTTCAGGATAGGGTAAAGGTAACAAGGCAAGACATGCAATCATTGTGGGTAACCTTAACGTACAGGGCGATCATCATGGACAAGACATTCAGGCATAGGTTATACACCCCAGGGCAGAGTTGTTCAAAAGCCTTCCCATTATGTTGGGGTGACTAAGTCCATGGAGAACGACCTCCGGACAGGGAACATGTTCCTAGGTCCAAGTAGAAAGACCCATGTGCATTGGACATGTTCCCGAGCAACTCCAATGATAGAGTAGTATGGACAGACGCCCCTTGAACTAATGACAACTGTACAGACCCGCAGTTATGGACCGATGCACCAGCGGCATCAGTTTGGGAGACATTTACAGGGAGGTCCCATCACGAGAAACATCTCATCCTTGTATTCTTCCAGATAATGGTCGTGGGGTCCATCTCAAAGGTGAGGATTGGCACCTTAAGTATGTGTGTTCTGATCACCGCATATCAGGAGATATATAGTAGAATTGGAAAAGGTGCAGCGAAGGGCGACTAAAATGATAGCGGCGCGACTTCCCCACAAAGAAAGACTAAAGAGGCTAGGGTTTATTCAGTCCAGAGAAGAGACTGCTGAGGGGAGGCATGATAGAGGCGTATAAAATAACGAGTGGAGTGGAACGGGTGGATGTGAAGCGTCTGTTCACATTGAATTCACAGGGTAGTAAACGTAAAACAAGCCAAAAAAAAAAAATTTCTACACCCAACGCATAATTAAACTCTGGGAATCGTTGCCGGAAAACTCGACGAAGGCGGTTAGCTTGGCAGATTTTAGAAAGGGGTCAGACTGTTTGACTAAAGGACTAGTCCATAAACCACGACTGAATGGACTTGGGAAAAGCCACGGTGCCAGGAATAACATTATAGAATGTTCGTACATCTGAGATGCTTGCCAGGTGCCCTTGGCGGAATTGGCCGCCGTCGTGGACAGAATGCTGGGCTCGATGGCCCCTTGGTCTTTTCCCAGTGTGGCATTACTTATGTACTTATGACTGTCTACCAACCACTATTTTATAGTGCAGGTTGAGATGTTGGACACTCGGTAACACATGGCGGGATTGGCTGCCGTTGTGGACAGGATGCCGGGCTCGATGGCCCTTTGGTTTTTCCCAGTGTGGCATTACTTATGTACTTATGGCTGTCTACCAACCACTATTTTATATTGCAGGGTGAGATGTTGGATTGGTAGCACATGGCGGGATTGGCCACCGTCGTGGACAGGATACCGGGCTCGATGGCCCCTTGGTCTTTTCCCAGTGTGGCATTACTTATGTACTTATGCTGTCTACCAACCACTATTTTATATTGCAGGGTGAGATGTTGGACACTCTGTTAACACATGGGCGGCTCTCGGACCGTACGGCTCACACTTGGGCCTGGACACTGAAGACGAAGGCGTAAGATCGCACGGGACGGGAGTCGGAGGGACGAAAGGGGCCCAGGGCTATCCCTGAATCCCAGTAATCCAGCGCCAGCAAGTCCAGAAAGAAAGTGAAGCGGCAAATCGCCACTTGGGTTACGGCCATGGATAGACGGCAGGTGACGCACGATTGGGCAGAAGAGATCTGCCCAGGGTTATTTCGAAGAGACGGGACCATCTGATCCGCAAGTGGAAATTACCTATTTAATAACGTGTTGCAGAACATGTTAGACCCTGCTATTTGGCACAACAGGCCGCAGCTGATGGTGGGGGGCCCGGGGCACCCAAGCCTGATGGTGTAAGCTAGGCAGCTGGGATAGCTGCGCTTACGGTTGAGCTCCCTTGCTGTGTGGCGGGGAGCTCGGTTTACGATTGGTCAGTCTTGCTATGACGGCAGACTGGGTTGGATAATGAGCCTGAGGCTGGATCGGCTTGGGTATACCTGGGTTAAGATGTTTTTGTATCTAAATAAAGCTGCGTCCGAGTTGTGCCATGTTAAGAAAATACCATGTGTCGTGTTATTATTGTAAATATCAGAAAACTTTTAGGCCCGAGGGGTCTCGGTTGCCTATGTTAAGAGTGGGTTGATCAGGACATATGTCCCAAATTGCTCTAGAGATCACACTTCCTGAAGAGGAAGAAAGAATGGAGGTAGCTACAGAGACTGACTGAAGATAGCTGCTGGAAGTTTCAATGCACCCTACATTCTGCTTTCACACAGGCCATGGGAGGACTGGGCCATTATAACCAGTACGTGGGAGGTGGGGACAAGCCCAGTATAAGTAATGCTGGGGTTGTAAGCAAGAAGTGTGAAAAGCAATTAACTATTTCTGAACTGAGAAATGAACTTTAACTGATAAGAAGTAGCAGTGCTCAGAGTTTTTGTTTTATGTTTATTTTGAGATAAGACTGTGCTTTGAAGGGGGAGACATTTAATTTCCCTAAAAGTTTTGAAGCCTGCAGAAAGACATACCCTTAACAAATTGTTTGGTCGGGAGTTTATAATTTGGAGAGATAGAGTGAAATGTGCCATCCTTTTTGGATTTAAAACCATAGGAGGATTAACAGTACAGTGGGCTGTGCAATACAAATGAACTATCTATGCTAATGAACACTAAGTGCTACTTTGTTCTTAGTGAAGACAGATTGAAATCCTGGACTGGAATTACAACTGGGATTGCAGTGGTTCTTTTGTTGATGTTTGTTTTGTATTTTGAGGGCTTGCTTTGAAGCTGGCTCACATTCCAACACTGGAAAGGACTTCATCCCAGCTTCTATAAACACCTCAGCCAAGGGGACATACTATAGTGGAGGAGTGGCCTAGTGGTTAGGGTGGTGGACTTTGGTCCTGGGGAACTGAGGAACTGAGTTTGATTCCCACCTCAGGCACAGGCAGCTCCTTGTGACTCTGGGCAAGTCACTTAACCCTCCATTGCCCCATGTAAGCCGCATTGAGCCTGCCATGAGTGGGAAAGTGCGAGGTACAAATGTAATAAAAATAAAATAAATAATGCTCTAAATAAAACAATGCATTGCAATGAAAATCTGTGACCCCAATTGGGATCCGCTGATCATTTTTAATTGTGCACATTAAAGGGAACACTAGAGGATTTCTGTTTAATAGATATCTGTGGGCAGAGGCTGTAGCACTAGAATCCTGTGATAGTGACAATATCCTTGAGTACTCACCCTAAATTGTCAGATATTCTTCCTCCATATCACCGGTTTTCTTCACTGTAACGAGCCATACTTTCTGGCTGGCAGTTTGCTTTTCTTTCCCCTTCACAGTGCCCCATGATTGTATCCTGTCTTGACTGCTTACACTCATGTGCTTTCAATCCTCAACAGCAAACAGTATGAATGGGTAAGAGAAATGCTATAATTTTGTTCTGTCAATGCTTTCCTTGCTGTTTTTACAACATGTATGAGAAAAGAATGCAAACTGCAATCAGTGTTGGTGCTCATGGACTGTTAAGTGTGAAACATTCTTGTCTAAAACTTTCTCCCTCAAACATCATCCCTGCTGCTACTATAGTTATACAGGATTGCATTCCAGATCTTTGTAATTTCCAAATATTGTATTCGCCAGAGCTGGTGGTGAGAGGTGGGACTGGTAGTTGGGAGGCGGGGATAGTGCTGGGCAGACTTATATGGTCTGTGCCAGAGCTGGTGGTGGGAGGCGGGGCTGGTGGTGGCCAGACTTATACGGTCTGTGCCCTGAAGAGGACAGGTACAAATAAAAAGTGGCACATGTGAGTCTATCTTGTTGGGCAGACTGGATGGACCGTGCAGGTCTTTTTCTGCCGTCATCTACTATGTTACTATATGTTACTATATTACATGGTTTGTATTTTTATTGAATCTACCTGTTAAGGGAACGTGTTATACGATTGAGATTTCTCCTGCCTTGAGTAACGTTGGCTTCCCAGATTTCTGGGGAAAATGTAGTTGCGTTCACTATTTCTAATTTGCCTCCGACAGGCAGAGTTTTCTGTCTGATTTTTAAGATTTATAGGAATTATAAAAAGTAATAAAGCACGTAAACAAGCTACAAAATATTTGTTGCTGTATTTGTATCATATAGGACTTAAGGTTAACAGACACAAGTTGGAATACTGTAAATCAAGAGTGACATTTCCTGAGTTTAACTGACAAAGGGAAGGAAATAACTCCTGAAAGTCTTGCCTCACCAATTTGCTTAATTTCTTTGAAGATGTAAATAAACACGTGGATAAACGTGAGAAGGTTGATGTAGTGTGTCTGGATTGTCAGAAAGCTTTTGACAAAGTTCCTCATGAGAGGCTCCTGAGAAAATTAAAAAGTCATGGGATAGGAGACAATGTCCTTCTGTGGATTAGGAATTGGTTATTGGACAGAAAACTGAGGGTAGAGTTAAATGGCCATTTTTCTCAATGGCGGAAGGTGAATAGTTGAGTGCTGCAGGGATCTGTACTGGGACCGGTGCTATTTAATTTATTTATAAATGATCTGGAAAATGGAACAAGTAAGGTGATTAAATTGTCAGATGACACAAAACTATTCAAAGTTGCCAAAAAACATGCAGATTGTGAAAAATTGTAGGAAGACCATAGGAAACTAAAAGAATGGGCATCCAAATGGCACATGAAATTTAATGTGGGTAAATGCAGTGATACACATTGGGAAGAATAATCCAATAATACAAACCATAGTTATGATGCTAGGGTCTACCTTAAGCATCAGAATTCAAGAAAAAAGAATAGGCATCATTGTAGCCAATATGCTGAAATCTTCTGCCAAGTGTGCAGCGCAGCAGCGGCGGCCATAAAAGTAAACAGGATGCTAGGAATTATTAGAAAAGGTGTGCAAAATAAGACCAAAAATATTATAATGCCTCTGTATCGCTACAAGGTGCGATCACACCTTCAGTATTGTGTTCAATTCTAATCATCATACCTCAAAAAAAGATATAGTCGAATTATAAAATGTTCAAAGAAGAACGATCAAATTGATAAAGGGGATGAAACTCCTCCAGTATGAAGAGGTTAGGGTTCTTCAGCTTGGAAAAGAGACGGCTGAGGAGGGGATATGATTGAGGTCTATAAAATCCTGAATGGTGTAGAACAGGTAAGTGAACCGATTTTTCACTCTTTCAAAAAATACAACGATCAGGGGACACTCCATGAAATTACACGGAAATACTTTTAAAACAAATAGGAGGCAATATTTTTTTCACTCAAAAAATAGTTAAGGGGGACTTCCAGGTTGGCGCAAATGGTGAGAAGCGCTTAAAGGAGCTCCATTGTTCCCGTCCCATTTTTCCTCCTAGATACGTCAAATAAAAGTCCAGTACAATCAGCATTATATTACCCTACACTGAAAAGAGCGCTATGGTGTCGAAACAAGCCACAGCAATTAAAACCTAAAGCAGGCGCTACCATCAAAGGCCTATATGCTGCAAAGACAACGAAAACCCCGCAGAAAAAGATGGCATCTGGAGGCGCTGGGGGAAAAATGTCAGAGGCGCAGCACAGGCAGGAGGGTAGTATGCCGAGCCCTTGGAAATGTGGAACAAGAGCCTACAAGAAAGCAAAGATACTTACCTGTAGCAGGTATTCTCCGAGGATGATAATCCTCACAAGTGGGTTGGTGACCCGCGTTGGCCCGGGAACCGTCATTCCAAATAGCAAAAATCTTTGCTAGAGCCTTCTGAGTGTGACACGCATCCAACTGCACATGCGCAGAGTGCCTTCCCACCCGCTGCGCAGCTGCACTCCTCAGTTCAGTCAAGAGTAAAAAAGAAAGACAGAGAGGACAACTCCAAGGGGAGATTGGCGGGACTGTGAGGATTATCAGCCTGATGTCCTCAGAGAATACCTGCTACAGGTAAGTATCTTCGCTTTCTACGAGGACAAGCAGGCTGAATAATCCTCTCAAGTGGGGTATCCCTAGCATCCAGGCTCACTCAAAACAATAAACAGCGGTCAATTGGGCATCGTAATGGCAAGGACGTAACATATATTAATCTAAAACTATATACAACCTAGCTGAGAGTGCTGCCTGGAAAAGAACATAGCGGGCCTAGGAGGGTGGAGTTGAATTCTAGACCCCAAACAGATTCTGCAGCACCGACTGCCCAAACAGACTATCATGCTGGGGTATCCTGCTCAAGGCAGTAATGAGATGTGAATATGTGGACTGAAGACCACATCACAGCCTTGCAAATCTCTTCAATGAAGGCTGACTTTAAGAGAGCCCCCGACGCAACCATGGCTCTGACATGGCCCTCTAGAGTCACCCCAGCTTCGGCATAAGCGAAGAAAATGCAATCTGCTAGCCAATTGGAGATGGTGCGTTTATCGATGGTGACTCCCCTCCTGAGGGATCTTGTGGTTTAGTTGAATGGCAAAGAGATCCAACTAGAGGGTGCCCCATGCTTGGAAGATCTTGCGGGCTACGCCCATATTTAGCAACCACTCGTGAGGTTGCATTACCCTGCTCAGCCTATCGGCCAGACTGTTCATGCCTGCCAGATAAGTACCTTACAGAAACACGCCCAAAGCCACATCTGGATGGCTTCCTGACACAGAGGGTGAGATACTGTGCCCTCCTGCTTGTTGGTGTAGTACATCGCAACCTAATTGTTTGAATTAAGATAATTTGGTTGGATAGCCGATCTCTGAAAGCCTTTAGAGCATTTCAGATTGCTATGAGCTCCAGGAGGTTGATCTGAAGATCAGTTTCCTGGAGGGAACCAGGCTCCCTAAGTGTGAAGCCCATCTATATGAGCCCCCCATCCCAGGAGAGATGCATCCGTCGTCAGCACTTTCTGCGGCTAAGGAATTTGGAATGGACATCCCATGGTTAAATTGGATCAAATCATCCACCATTGAAAAGAACGTGCAAAGTCGGTCAACACACAAATGACATCTTCTAGATTTCCCATGGCTTGATACCACTGAGAAGCTAGGGTCCATTGAGGAGATCTCATATGCAGACATGCCATTGGCGTAACATGAGCTGTGGAGGCCATTTGCCCCAAAAGTCTCAACATCTGCAGAGTGTGACTTGCTGAGATGCTCAAACCTTGGACACTAGGGACAGAAGGTTGTCTGCCCGCACCTCAGGATGATAGGCTCAAACTGTTCTAGTGTCAAGCAATGTTCCAATGAACTCCAACTTCTGAACAGGAGTGAGATGGGACTTGGGGTAATTTATTATGAACCCTAGTAGTTCCAGCACCTGAACAGTCTTCCGCATGGACTCCCGAGCACCGAGGTGCTCTTCACCAGGCAATCATCGAGATAAGGGAACACATGCACTCCCAGCCTGCGTAGCGACGCTGCAACTACCGCTAGGCATTTTGTGAACACTCTGGGAGCTGACGCTAGACCAAAGGTCAGAACACAGTCCTGGAAGTGCTGTATTCTCAGCTGAAATTGAAGATACTTCCTCTGAGCTGGAAGTATCGGCATATGAGTGTAAGCATCCTTCAGGTCCAGAGAGCATAGCCAATTGTTTTCCTGAATCATGGGAAGAAGGGTGCCCACGGAAACCATTCTGAACTTTTCTCGAACTAGGAATTTGTTCAGGGCCCTTAGGTCTAGGATGGGACGCATCCCCCCTCCCCCCCCCCCCGCCCCCCCGTTTTCTTCTGCATAAGGAAATGCCTGGAAAAGAATTCCAGCCCTTCTTCCTCTGGTGGAACGGGTTCGACCGCATGGGCCTTTAGGGCGGAGAGTTCCTCTGCAAGTACCTGCCTGTGCAGAGAGCTGAATGAATGAGCTATCGGTGGGCAATTCGGAAGTTTGGATTCCACACTGAGGGTGTATCCTAACCGGTCAGAGGTTATGAGAGGCCACCTTTGGTGAAAAAACATTAACCTCCCCCCAACCAGCATGTTGTCCGACACGGACACTTTTACTGTGACTATGTACTGCTGGAGCCAGTCAAAAGCCCGTCCTTTGCTTTTGCTGGGAAGCAGTAGGGGCCTTGGGCACACACTGTTGATGGGAATGAGAACGCTGGGGCTGAGCCTGAGTAGGCTGGCGAGACGCGGAAGTGTACCTACACCTAGAATAGGTACAGGGAGCACTCCATAACCCATCAAAATACCTCCTAGTTGAGGAAGTGGTATCAGAAGGTACCCAGCGGGAGACAGAAGCCATAGCATCTGTATGCTTCTTGATCTGGTCAACTAGATCTTCCCCCTTCTCTCCGAAAAGATTATACCCCCAGGCAAGGAACATCTGTTACCCTCTGCTCGCCATGAGAGTCTGCTACAAAGGTGTCATATGCACCCCTGGCCAAGAATTTACGATATGCCTTCTGCTGCTTGATCAGTTGGCGAAAAGGTTTAGTCTGCTCCTGAGGGAGGGCACGGATCAAACTAGACAGCTGCCGCACCAAGTACCGCAAGTGAATATTTGTGAAGAACTGGTATGACAGTATACAGGCAACGAGCATGGCAGCCTGATAAATTTCCTTCCAAAAGAATCCAAGGTCCTCCTCAAGACCCTTCACTGGCTCCCTATCCGTTTTCGCATCCTGTTCAAACTTCTTCTACTAACCTATAAATGTACTCACTCTGCTGCTCCCCAGTATCTCTCCACACTTGTCCTTCCCTACACCCCTTCTCGTGCACTCCGCTCCATGGATAAATCCTTATCTGTTCCCTTCTCCACTACTGCCAACTCCAGACTTCGTGCCTTCTGTCTCGCTGCACCCTACGCCTGGAATAAACTTCCTGAGCCCCTACGTCTTGCCCCAGCCTTGGCCACCTTTAAATCTAGACTGAAAGCCCACCTCTTTAACATTGCTTTTGACTCGTAACCACTTGTAACCACTCGCCTCCACCTACCCTCCTCTCTTCCTTCCCGTTCACATTAATTGATTTGATTTGCTTACTTTATTTTTTTTTTTTTTTGTCTATTAGATTGTAAGCTCTTTGAGCAGGGACTGTCTTTCTTCTATGTTTGTGCAGCGCTGCGTATGCCTTGTAGCGCTATAGAAATGCTAAATAGTAGTAGTAGTAGCTTCTCTGCCTGGAAGCGCCGAAGCATAGTCCCTAGAGTTCTTGGCTCTTTTGAAGGCGGAGCCCACCATCACCTCATCAACCCAGGTTCCCCTTGGATCCGATATTGAGAATCTGTCTTTTTCGAGACAATGGGGACAGATGGGACACCCAATTTCGCATAAGGACTTCCCTGAGTACCTTATGCAAAGGAGCTGTCACTGCCTCTCTAGGTGGAGGTGTAGTCCAGGACCTCGAGCATCTCAGCCCTGGGCTCATCCTCCACGTTTACGGGAAATGGAATGGCCTGAGCCATTTCCCACACAAAAGATGAGAAGGAGAGGTGGAGGAGGAGACAGTCTCCCTTCAGGTGGAGGGAAAGGTTCAGAGGGGATCCCAAAGGATTCATCTGAGAAGTACCTCGGATCTTCCTCTGACTCCCACAAGCGTTCTTCCTCGGTGTCGGAGAGCACCTCCCTCAGTAACTTCTGAGACTAAACCCGCCTTGACGTCGAAGACCCATGGTCTCGATAGTGATGTCAGGGGGTCGATTCCCGCATGGACTGCGGCGAGACTTCCCCCATCGACATCCATGTGGATTTGACCTGGGTGGCAGACAATACTGGAGCTGAAAGCGGCACCGAGCTCGGAGACCAGACCTCGGGTGAAGGACCAGACATAGCTGCAACAGACAGCAAGGTAGGTGCAAGCATTCCAGATGCCAATGCAGTGTGGCGCAGTAGTCCTTCCAGAAGCTCTGGAAGAAAGGCCCGGATCCGCTCGTGAAGAGCCGCCATTGGGAAAGGATGTGGGGCCAGTGGAGCAGTCAGTGGTAGAGTTGCCTGGGGCTCGGGAGCAGGAACTGGACTGCTGGGAGATTGACGCGTCGGCGCCTCTTTTATGGAGGGGGAGCGGTCCTCCCGGTGTTGACGCTTCTCGGGTACAGATATCCTCAGCACCCCAGAGCTTCCGGCACTGTGTGTAGAGGGAGAACAGTGGCAGTGCTTCTTAGTCTTCGCTCGATGCACCTCACTGAGGCTCCTTGGTGCCAAAGAGGGCAACATCGAATCCCGTCTCCTCGGGGTCGGGTCCGACGATGGACGGGCCCGGGGGGCCTGCAAAGCAGGAGACCTCGAGGCAGGTGGAGACCCACTCAATGCTTCGCTGCTCCCAGTGTGTCTTGGTCTCTCAGCAGCCATGCCTACCTCCACTCCTGACATCGGTGCTTCCCTCGATGTCGACGTAGCCATCCTCGATGCCGACGTTGAAGAACCGGACTGAGCCCCAAAATGTTTCTCTCATTGGTCTTCTCGCGACAGTTGAGTCCTTTTCTTCGTTTTAGGACAAAGGGCACAACAAGCTGGGCTATGGTTGGCCCCAAGGCACTGTATACACCACGAATGGGTATCTGTGCCTGAGATGGTCCGGTTGCACCGAGTACAGCGTTTGAAGCCACTGGGAGTCTTTGATGACATGGAAGAGAAGACTGCCCTAGCCAAATCAAAAAACGCGATCATGCCGACAAGAAAGCACGAAAAGAAAAAACAGCCGAGCACTTTATGTGGGTCCAACACTAAAAGTAAAGGGAACTCTTTTTTTTTTTTTTTTTAACAAAGCAATAAAAAAGAAAATAAAGGCTAAACGCCGACCCCCCCCCCCCCCCCCCCCGAAAGCTTTCCTGGGTGAAAAAGCAGAGCTAGGTAAGAACTGCCGCTCCTCATGCGGAAAAATAACAACTGAACTGAGGAACATGACCACATGATGGGTGGGAAGGCACTCTGCACATGCACAGTCAGACGCGCGTCGTGCTCAGAAGGCTCTAGCAAAGATTTTTCCTATTTGGAATGCCGGTTCCTGGGCCGGTGTGGATCGCCGACCCATTTGTGACGATTATTCAGCCTGCTTGTCCTTAGACAAATTCAAGCTTCCAGAGAAGAAATTGCAGATTTAGTAGTGATCCGTTTAGAGGGGAAACTGCAAGAGACAGTAACTCGAGTGGAGGTGGTGGAAGCATGTCTGTTGAATTTTGAAGAAGAAATGGTGGGAGATCGCAGTGAACGAAACCGCCTGCTGCAAAAATTGGAATTTCTACAAGAACGTGTAGAGGACCAAGAAAACCGCAGCAGGAGGTCTAATGTACGAATAATTGGGGGTAAAGGAAGGTCTGGAGGGGCTGAAGGTACTGGAATACGTACATAATTTTTGATCACCTGTTTTCTAGACCCACTCTCTTCCCCGCCTTATGAAATAGAAAGAGCTCACACAGAGCTGTGCCCCAAACCAGACTCAACTTTGCCACCATGGACCTTTATCAGTCAAGTTGCTTTTCTTCACTCATGTTGACCATACTCTTTGTAAGGCCCGACAGGAAAAAGTCACTGTATGATAATATGGAGATACGGGTGTTTCCCAACCTGAGTTTGGAGATGCTCAATCTCCAATAGAATGATTACCAGGTGGGCCTGTGGTACCCAGCCCGCTTAATGATAATTACAGATGGTAGAAATATTTTTATCCTCCCCGAAAGAAGCTCAAGCTTTCTTAAAGTCAAACTCCACAGAGAAAGATCTGATGCTCAGACACAACAACCCAGTAAGGTGCACTTCTAATGACTCCAGCATGCACCAGGGTGGAACTCAATGACAAGGGAGCAGGCTAAAGCAGAACAGATTAAGTTAAGTCTAGACCAACAGCAGCGAGCTGCACGGAGATGAATCTGAGGAATGCAGTTGGAGGTGCTGATTCCTGGGAAGGAGATAGTTCTTCCACTAACTTGAGGGAGACAACATTACCAGACCTGAAGAAATAGCCATGGAAACAGGCAGCCTACATCAAATACAAATGGAGATTACCACAGCCTGGGGTGAAGTTGCTGACATTCTCAAAGCAGGTTTTGTACTGACTTTGAAGGGTCTCTGTAGATTGAAGGCAAATTCTATTGGCTCAGGCTGTAGTCCTGGGTATGTGCATTTCAGAATGGGTTCAATCGCTTATTTCTCAGGGTATAAAGTATCAGACATTTTGATCCAGCTAAATCAAAGATGTATTGCTAACTGTACATGAATAAACAGAGGTTCTTTATAAGGAGAGATGGGACAGATAGGTTAAATTAACTAACCGTCATACAAAGGGGGATTTTCTGGGGAAGGGTGCAGGGGAGATATTGTTGTCAAGGGGGGGGGGGGGGGAATTGGAGAGAGGGTGGGCATGAGGGACAGGAATGTTGGAAATCATGGGAAAATTCTGTTATGGCCATAAAGTTGTCTGTAATTTTTTGAATGAGAGGAGATAAGGTATTTGTGTCATGGCTGTTATGTCTATGCAATCTATGAAATTTGGATCCTGGAATGTCAAGGGCCTCAACAGACTAATTAAGTGAAAACATATAATCTCTGCCTTAAATAAGGCACATTTAGACATTGCATTGTTACAGGAGACCATGGGCGTAGACTGGAGGGGGCGACGACCCGCAGCGGCGAACTGGCGGGCGGGGCGCCACTCCAGTAGTAAAAGCAGCAAGCACTAAGCAGGTCCGACGACAAGCCCAGCATTCCCCTCCTCTCTTCAGCCTGCAGCCCGCCTCCGCGGGGCTTCTATTGGTCCAATTTGCTGCCAATTTGGACCAATAGAAGCCCCGCAGGGGTGGGCTGCAGGCTTCTCTTAAATGCCTGCAGCAGCCGCGCCCCGCCCTCACCAAAGACTGGGAGATAGAAGACGTTTGACGACGTGAGTGACGTCACGAGCAGCCTGCCTGAGCGAGCCTGATCTTGTGCAGCTTCTGGGAGAGCGGGTTCCCGGAGGCGCCACTACCGCCAACATTGCCCTCACTGCTTGCACTGGTAGAGACCCCTGGTAGAAGCGAAGGACCCTCAGCCACCAGCAAACTCTCAGACATAGCGCGAAGTCCCCTGCATTCTCTAGGAAATTGCACTGCAGTTCACCTGGCCACGTGTCACCACCGGAATACAAACAAGGCAGGCAGAAAAGTCGCGGGGTGTTCGGCTGTTGTGCAGGAAGGAGGCTGAGCCTGGACAGAACGGAGCGGGTCAGTGTGAGCAAATCCCAAGAGTCGCTGCTGTGGATGTGGATTAGCTGGTAAGAGGGAAGAAGGGAGACTGGACTTGGGGAAAGGAGGAGAGACACTGGACCGTGAATGGATGGTAAGAGGAAGGGAAGAGAAAAGAGTGTCAGGGAGACAGAGAAGCGAGATTCTGGTCATCAAGGGAGCATAGAGACAGGGACAATGCTGGACAGAGAGGGGATAAGGACACACAGGGACAATGCTGGAAGGGAAAAAGGGATATTGGAAGATGCTGGACATAGGGTGAGTGTCCTGTTCCGATGGTTGGTGAGCCCTTAGGTTCCCTGAGGCCTGGCAAGACCTCCGAGGACCGCCGCGCACCCCGAATCTTCACCCGCGGCGACCGCCGTTCACCGAGGGTTGAGCCCCCAGCTGCAGGCGGCCAGCAGGACTGCTGGAACCGCGGGGTGACGGTCGGCTTGGCTGGTAGTCAGCAACTCAGTCTCTAAAGGGCAGCTAGCAAGGACGGCTAGCGCAGAAAAGGAACACAGTCTCTGAAGGGGGCTAGCAAGGACGGCTAGCTGAAGAGGACACAGTCTCTGAAGGTGGCCAGCAAGGACGGCTAGCTGGAAGAGGAACACAGTCCCTGGAGGTGGCTAGCAAGGACGGCTAGCTTGAAGAGGACACAGACTCCGGAGGTGGCTAGCAAGGACGGCTAGCTTGAAGAGGACACAGACTCCGAAGGTGGCTAGCAAGGACGGCTAGCTTGAAGAGGACACAGACTCCGAAGGTGGCTAGCAAGGACGGCTAGCTGAAGAGGACACAGACTCCGAAGGTGGCTAGCAAGGACGGCTAGCTGAAGAGGACACAGTCTCTGAAGGTGGCTAGCAAGGACGGCTAGCTGAAGAGGACACAGTCTCTGAAGGTGGCTAGCAAGGACGGCTAGCTGAAGAGGACACAGTCTCTGAAGTTGGCTAGCAAGGACGGCTAGCTGGAAGGACACAGTCTCTGAAGGTGGCTAGCAAGGACGGCTAGCTGGAAGGACACAGTCTCTGAAGGTGGCTAGCAAGGACGGCTAGCTGGACACAGTCTCTGAAGGTGGCTAGCAAGGACGGCTAGCTGGAAGGACACAGTCTCTGAAGGTGGCTAGCAAGGACGGCTAGCTGGACATAGTCTCTGAAGGTGGCTAGCAAGGACGGCTAGCTGAAGAGGACATAGTCTCTGAAGGTGGCTAGCCTTCCGATCCACTGTGGGGGCTTCTGACGAACGAAACGGAAGCACTGGTCTCTTTCCGTTCCGTTGTTTAAATCCCCCGCCCGTCCATCCCCTTGAAGCAGCTGGAGCCAATCCCCCGGCCTAGGCAGGCAAGGGAGGCCTGGATTGGCCAGCGTGCCCGGCGGGCGGGGTCTCCGTGTCCATGCGCCAATCCGGCGCGAGTAGGCGGGGCTGGCTCGCTGGTCCGCTCCAGCGAGGGAGACGACGACGACGCCATCTTGGCCGGCGTATCCCCTTCTCAGAGGCCGGCGCTCGCTCCAGCGGATCGCCGGCCTCGGAGCGGCCCGCGGCAGCGCCGGCCCCATCGGCGGCTCGTCTTCGCCGCCCCGGATCCCGCGGCCTCCGTCGGTCTTCGCCCCCCGCTGGGGGCCCCCAGGTAAGGGCCCGGGACAGGACAGTGAGTAAGAAGACAGGGGAGATGCTGGAAATGGGAGAAGAAGTGAAGAAGACAGGAAAGGAGAGAAAAAATAGGAGATGAACTGGAGATCTTGTAAAGAAAGTTAAGAAAGCAGAAACAGGATGGGCAGGGGAGAGAGGAGAATTGCTGGACAACAGGGATTGATGGAGGGGACAGGGGAGAGAGGAAATTTGCTGGAGATGGATGGAGGAGAAGGCAGGGGAGAATGGAGAGTTGCTGCACATGGATGGATGGATGGATGGAGAGGAGGGCAGGGGAGAGAATAGAAATCGCTGGACATGGAGAGGAGAGCAGGGGAAGGAGGAGAATTGCTGGACATGGATGGATGGAGGAGAGGGCAGGGGAGCATGGAAAGTTGCTGGATGGAATGATGGAGGGAGGGGATAGAAGTCAGGAAGGACTTGGATGGAGGGGAGGGAAGAGAGGAGAAATGCTGGACATGGATGGAGTGAAGGGCAGGGAAGAGAAGAGAAATGTTGGACAAGGATGGAGGGAAGGAAAGAAAAAGGAAGGAGATGCACATGGATGGAGGAGAAGGGAGAGAGGAGAAATGCTGAACATGGATGGAGGGGGGGGAAGACAGAGGAAGTAGATGCACATGGATGGAGGAGAGTGAGGAGAAATGCTGGATATGGATGGAGGAGAAACTGCTGAGTTTAAGGGCTGGTTTGGAACACGTTGAGGGCAGATACTGAAACTCGAGGAAGGATAGGGACAGAGCTATAGATGGTAGACAGGATGCATAAGGAAACAGGAGGATGGTGGACATGGTGAGAGAAAAAATATCAAATGGAAAGAAGACACTGCATAAAACAGAAGACACTGGGACCAAAGCGAATAGAAAAACTAAATGATCAGACAACAAAGGTAGAAAAAAGTATTTTATTCAGAATTTATTAATTGGAATATGTCAGCTTTTGGAAATGTGCATCTGTGATATTTTGCATGTAAGTTTCAATTTTTCTGGTATTGCTGCATGCTACTACTACTTAACATTTCTAGAGCGCTACTATGGTTACGCAGCGCTGTACAATTTAACAAAAAGAGACAGTCCCTGCTCAAAGAGCTTACAATCTAATAGACAAGTGAACGGTCGGTCCGATAGAGGCAGTCAAATTGGGGCAGTCTGGATTCACTGAACGGTAAGGGTTAGGTGCCGAACGCAGAATTGAAGAGGTGGGCTTTAAGCAAAAGACTTGAAGACGGGCAGGGAGGGGGCTTGGCGTAAGGGCTCAGGAAGGTTGTTCCAAGCATAGGGTGAGGCGAGGCAGAATAAGGCAGAGAGCATGCTGAGTCTGACTTCTTGAGTTAACTTTCCAGTTCAGTATTTTGCCTTCATATTTTTTGATTTCTAGTTCCTTGTGTCATGTCTGTTGTGTCATGTGTTTTTCATGTGTGATCAAGGTGCAGTATTCTGCTAGCGTGTAGTATTTGCAGCCATTTTTGTTTTGCTTTTTTTTCACGAGGTAGTGTATTGGTGTTTTAGAGCCTGGTGTAATTACAGTTCTGCCTTTTCACGCACAAGGTTGTAGCTCGTCCTGTCCTTGGAATTAGTGCTGTTATGGTTTAGTAAGGATATGGGAAAATTAGGTCCTTACCATGATAATTTTCTTTCCTTTAGTCAAAGCAGATGAAGCCGTTACATATGGGTTTTGTCCATCAACCAGCAGGGGGAGATAGAGAGCACTCAACTTTTCACAGTGCCTAATGGCCAGCTAGCTCCACTGCCCCTTCAGTATTTGAAGCTTCCAAAGCAGTATGGCAAACCGCAGTGGGAATAACATGAACTTTCCTCACAGCGAACGATGGCCCCTTAACAAGGGCATGAACTCAAAAAAGGAGGGAATGAACTCATCCTCCTGGAGGGAATAAACTCGTCCTCCACTTTGTATAAACAGAGGGAATAAACTCATCCTCCCAAAACATGAAGTGGGGGGAATGAACTCATCCTCCTATAACTGTAACAAGAATCCTGAAGACTGTTTTCCGACTCCCCAAGGAAGGAATATAACTTCAGGAAACAAGAACAGCACCTAAAATCAGAATCACTGCAATACAGACAATCATACAGGGAGGGCTCATGGCTTCATCTGCTACGACTAAAGGAAAGAAAATTATCATGGTAAGAACCTAATTTTCCCTTCCTTGTCATCAAGCAGATGAAGCCATTACGTATGGGATGTAACAAAGCAATCCCTAAATAGGGTGGGAACAAGCCACACCACGCGCTAGCACCTGTGCTCCAAAACGAGCATCCCTCCTGGCAGCCACATCCAGCCTGTAATGTCGGGCGAAAGAGAGCTTAGAAGCCCATGTTGCAGCACTGCAAATCTCATGAAGAGATAGTGCTCCAGTTTCCGCCCAGGAAGAGGAAATCGCTCTTGTGGAATGTGCCTTAAAGGCTTCAGGCAGAGCCCAGCCAGACAGCAGATATGCTGAAAAGATAGCTTCTTTGAGCCAACGGGCAATAGTGGCTTTAGACGCTGAAGACCCTCTGCGAGGACCTGCAAACAGCACAAAAAGAAGATCAGAGGTCCTGAAAGAATTTGTAATTCGCAGATACTGCAACAGAGTCCGGCGCACATCCAAAAGGTGCAACTGCCCAAATGAATCTGGAAACTCCTCCTCAACAAAGGAGGGAAGAAAAACAGGCTGGTTTAGGTGAAACGCTGAAACCACCTTAGGCATGAAGGAAGGCATGGTCCGAACCGTGACCCCTGACTCTGAGAATTGCAGAAAAGGGTCTCTACAGGACAGCGCCTGGAGCTCTGACACCCATCTCGCCGGGGTAATGGCCACTAAAAAGACGGCCTTCAGTGTCAAATCTTTCTCTGAAGCACGCCGAAGCGGTTCAAAGGGATCCCCCTAAAGGGCCTTCAATACTAACCCCAGGTTCCAAGCTGGACAAGGTGCCCGCACGGGAGGACGGAGCCGAAGCACCCCTCTAAGAAACCGTGCCACATCTGGATGAGCAGCTAAGGACACGCCTTCAACCTTGCCACGCAGGGAGGCCAATGCTGCCACTTGCACCCGCAGGGAATTATAGGCCAAGCCTTTGTGTACACCATCCTGCAAAAAGTCCAGAATCGGCGAGACAAGAGCCCGCAATGGAGAAAGCGCTCTTGAAACACACCAGACTTCAAACTGGCGCCAAATCCTGGCATAAGCCACGGAAGTGGAGCGCTTACGGGCCTGCAGGAGAGTGGAAATTACCTTATTTGAGTAGCCTTTATCTCTCAATTGCGCCCTCTCAATCGCCATGCCATAAGACCAAAGCGGCAGGCGTCCTCCATGGCCACCAGACACTGTGACAACAGGTGCGGAACCAAAGGTAACGGAAAGGGAGCCTCCAACAGCATATGTCGGACGTTCGCATACCAAGGCCTCCTGGGCCAATCCGGGGCGATGAGCACCACTTCTCCTGGATGCAGCCGAATCCGCAGGAGCACTCGCCCTATCAAGGGCCACGGAGGGAAGACATACAGCAAGCCCAGGGGCCAGGGTTGAGCCAAGGCATCCAACCCGGCAAAGCGAGGATCCCTCCGTCTGCTGAAGAAGCACGGGACTTTGGCATTGGAACTGGTCGCCATAAGATCCATCACTGGCTTGCCCCATTTGGCACATATCTGCAGGAATACATCGTCTGCTAGTTCCCACTCCGCTGGATCGATCTGATGCCTGCTTAGTCGGCTTGCACGTTGCTCTGACCTGCAATGTGAGCTGCTGACAGGGACTGTAGATGCAGCTCGGCCCAGTAGCAAATTTGTTCGGCCTGCGCGGCTAGAGCTCTGCACTGAGTGCCGCCTTGTCGATTTATGTAGGCCACTGCTGTCGTGTTGTCCGACATCACTCGGACAGCCAATCCTTCCAGGGTCACTTGAAAGGCAAGAGCCTGAAACACTGCTTTCAACTCCAGACAGTTGATAGACCACTCCGACTCGTCGGGCGTCCACAGACCCTGGGCATGCTTCCCCTGGCAATGTGCGCCCCAGCCCTTCAGGCTGGCATCTGTCACCACTAGGCACCAATCGGGGAGCGCCAGCGGCGTTCCCCGCCGCAACATGCTGTCCGAGAGCCACCACTCCATACTGAGGTGGGCCGCAGGGAGCCAAGAAAGTCTGCACTGATAATCCTGAGATACTGGAGACCATCGATGAAGTAGAGAATACTGTAGAGGTCTCAGGTGCGCTCTCGCCCATGGCCGTCATCGATCCCAACAGCTGGACAATGTCCCAAGCTCGCGGGCGGGGGCATCCTCAGAGGCCGACGGACCTGATTCTGAAGCTTGCACCGCCTTTGCTCGGGAAGAAACATATAGCCCGAGGCTGTGTCGAACCTGGCCCCCAAATATTCTAGAGATTGCGAGGGGGTCAGGTAACTTTTGGCCATATTGACGACCCAGCCCAGAGATTGAAGGACAAACCACTCTGGCTGTAGCTAGATGACTCTCTTTATCTGAGTCTGCTCTGATGAGCCAGTCGTCTAGGTACGGGTGAACCCGGATACCCTCTCGCCTGAGAAAGGCAGCTACTACCACCATTACCTTGGAGAAGGTTCGGGGAGCTGTGGCGAAGCCAAAAGGCAAGGCCCGAAACTGGAAATGTTTTCCCAACACCGCAAACCGCAGAAACTTCTGGTGCGGGGGCCAAATTGGTATGTGCAAGTAAGCTTCTTTCAGGTCCAGAGAAACTCTCCTGGCTGTACCGCCGCAATGACGGAGCACAGGGTTTCCATGTGAAAATGCCGCAATCTTAAGGACTTGTTTAGCTCTTTTAAGTCCAGGATCGGGCGAAAAGACCCGCCTTTTCGTGGCACTACAAAGTAAATGGAGTAGCGGCCTAGACCTTGTTCGGCGGGAGGCACCGGGATCACAGCCCCTATCTGGCACAGACTGTGCAAAGTCTCCTCTACCGCCGCCCGTTTGGCGGCAGAACCGCATCGGGACTCCACAAACACGTCTCTCACCAGGGCATCGAATTCTATTCGGTATCCGTCTCTGATCAGGTCCAAGACCCACTGATCTGCGGAGATTTTGGCCCACTCCTCGAAAAAGAGGGAAAGTCTTCCTCCGATGACAGGAAACGAGGAGGGGGCCGGCGCACCATCATTGAGAGGGTCACCCCTGAACTCCAGGCCTTGAACCGGCAGCTGCGGAACGTTTGTCCGAACGAAAGGAGTTTCTCTGCTGAAAGCGGGCATAAGAAGTGAACCCAGCAGCACGCCCTGGGCGGTACCTTCTAGCTTCACGGAGCGAGGTCTGTAAGAGAAGCGGACCGCCTGACCCTTAGAGGAAGGCTTCGGCCTATCTTCGGGCAAGCGCTGAGGTTTGAAATCCCCCAGGCCTTTAACAATGTTTTCCAGCTCCTCACCAAACAGGAGAAGGCCTTGAAAGGGCAACTTCACCAACCTTTGCTTAGAGGCCAAGTCCACCGCCCAATGTCGTAGCCAAAGAGTGCGGCGAGCCAACACTGCTACAGCCATTTGTTTAGCCGAAGCTCTGACCATATCATAAAGGGCGTCAGCCAAAAAGGACAAGGCCGACTCCATCCGCAGATCCACTTCAGATAAGGTCTCCGCTCCATCACCGGGCTGTTCCACTGCCTGCTGTAACCAAGCCAGGCAGGCTCTAGCAGCATAACAACTGCATGCAGATGCCCGAACAGTGAGACCTGCCAAATCAAAGGACCGCTTCAGAGCTGAATCAAGCCTGCGGTCTTGAATATCCTTCAGGGCAACACCTCCTTCAACAGGGAGGGTAGTTCTCTTTGTCACAGCCGTGACCAGGGCATCCACTTTAGGCATTGCAAAGCAAGCCAAATGTTCCTCACTCAGAGGGTATAATTGCCCCATAGCCCTGGCAACCTTCAAAGGTCCCTCGGGGTCAGCCCATTGAGCCAAAATAAGCACTTAGATGGAGTCATGCAAAGGAAAGGCTCGAGCAGGCTTTCTGGTACTAGCCATCCTTGGATTAACAGAGGAGGCTGTGCCACTCCCAGGATCTTCAATCGAGAGGGCTTGTAAGGCATCTGAAATAAGCGCTGGCATCTCCTCGCGGTGGAAAATCCTCACCGCAGACGGATCATCAAGCTCCTGTGGCAATTCTGCACCCAACTCTGGCTCCTCAGCCCAAGAAGTTCTGACAGACCCCTCAGAATCCTTATAGCCCGACCACAGGGGGGAAAGGGGGGTGCGCCACACTCAGAAGGGGAATTAGCCCTTCTGCTAATATCAGGAGAATAAGAAACAGGCAAAGCCAACTCCAAAAGGCCAGGATCCACCGGGGGGGCAGGCAGAGGGTCCGAAGATCCCTGTGGAAGAGCTCTTTTAAGCATGTATGCCCTATGCAGCATTAAAACAAAATCAGGGGAGAAAACTGGTCCCTGACCACCCGGATCCTGCCCAGGGCTATCAGCTCTATTATTAGCCTCACTCAGAGGACCCCCCCCCCCCCCCCAGATTCAGGGCTCTCCGTCACAACGGAGGCCACACCATGTGGAAAATCCAAAATGGCGTCCGCTGCCAGCTCAGAGTGCGAAAGATCGCCGCTTGCCATGCTCAGGCCGGCTCTACCGTCTGTACAGTACGAATTACAGAGTCCTGCTGCTGATTTGCGCTTGCCACATTTAGAACAGCACTTTACAGTCTCCGCAGTCATCGCCAAAAACGGCAGTAAAATTCAAAAATGGCGGTTCGCGCCAAAAACGTCCCAATCGTGGGCCCAACCCGGAGGAGTCAGAAAACACTCTTACCTCACTAGTCCGAGTATCACAGCTCCGATCCTGCAGAAGAATCTCAAGAAAGACCTCTTTCCAAGATCGCTGCGCGACTTTTTTTTTTTTTTTTTTTTTTTTAACGCTGTGAGGAAAGCAGAGGCAAAAGAGGTAAATAAAATCACTCCAGAGGCTCAGATGAGTGGGAAAGGCGAACCAATATGCCTGCATCCACTGAGTGAGAAAGGACAGGGAAAAGCAAGCTAATATGTCCACATCCACAAGGGCATGGGTAAGGCAGGGAAAGGGCTGACCTATGTGCCTTCAAAGTGAAGCTGTTATAGCCTCTAACACCCTGGCTAACAACTGGCAAGCCAGGAGCCACCCCCAGGCAGATTTTTGATGGAGCTCGAAGAAGCTGCAGACACCCTGCTTGGGGAGATAGAGAATACTGAAGAGGCAATGGAGCTAGCTGGCCATGAGGCACTGTGAAAAGTTCAGTGCTCTCTATCTCCCCCTGCTGGATGATGTACACAATCCATACATAATGGCTTCATCTGCTTGATGACAAGGAAGAGTGTATTTTTGCACAAGTTTGTGTATAGCGTTTTGCAGTGGAGAGATTGTGTGTTGGCCTTACTGAGGTGGCACCAAAACATCAGAAAGGGTGTAGAGCCTAAATCATGACACACTACCTCTTGAAGAATCTACATATAGAGCTTATGCATTTCTAAGGAAAAACTGGCATAGTATGGGAAAGGGGGTGGGGAAATACTACTGGAGAGGAAGAGGGAGTGCTGGGTAAGGAGGAAGGAAGGAAGGAAGGGAGGAAGGGAGAAAGAGCTGGCTTGATATCTCATACATATTCATTATGGTTATTTCCAAAAAAAGTCAGCTTTTTTTCCCTTCCTTCCTCCATATTAGTATATTCATTTGAATATATATATATATATATATATAAATATATATATATGCAAATGAATATGCTAATATGCTCCGCCCCATCCTTTGCCCCCCCAAATGAAACAGTCAAACTACGCTCATGCAGGAGACCAAACTTTCTCCAGAAGAATCACTTAGGTTTAAGACAGGAGGTTGGGATGATATCTACTTCTCCTCGGGAGGGTCCAAAAAAAAAGAGGGCTAGTTATTATACACAAAAACTCCCATTCATACTGACAAAATCTGCTAAAGACTATGAAGGTCATATCGTTTGGGTTCAGGGAAGGGTGGATGATCGACTGTTACCCTTTTAAATCTGTATGAAGCCAAAAAACATTTCTTTGAGATAGCTTTAGAACACATATTGCCTCATGAGGGTAGATTGCTGCTCATTGGAGGAAATTTTAACTGTGTTCTGGGGTCTCTGGATTCTTCCATGGGACCAGCCAGAGCGCAATCTACAGATAGTAGAAACCTCAGTGCTCTTCTATGGAAATGGCAGTTGGTTGATATTTAGCGAGAGCGTAATGATTCATCACAAGAATATACTTACTATTCTGCTAAATATAATTGGATTCTGATTGGCTCAGCACCTCAGCAGGAGTCTTGGTCATATCTGCAGATCCTTCCTACCATGCAATCTGACCATGCATTAGTAGTGGGGGAATGGACCCAAATGGGAAGGCGTGGTCTCAAAAGTAATTGGAGAGCTAATGTTCAATTACTGATGCAACCAGAGACTAGGGGGTGGCTCCAAAAAGAATGGAACTCTTACGAAAAACTTAATGATACTAGGGAGGTTTCTTTTCATGCTGTCTGGGAAAGCCTACTTGCGAGGCCTGCTTATTCAAAAGAAGCACAGCTCCAAAAAAGGAACTGAACATTAACCATTCCTGAGAGATTCAAAACATGTTACCAATGTACAGAAGTAGATTGCCTAAAGGTGCATGTGACCTGGATTGGCCATTGTTGGAAGCAGGATACTGGGTTAGATGAGCCATTGGTCTGGCTATTTTTATGTTCTTAGAGCTATGCTGTATAAAATAGCAGATCACTAAAGGTTTGGTGAATTTAAACAGGATCTGACCATAAGAGGAGGGGATATTAAGATCTGAAGGTATCCAGGAATAACTGAAGAGCTGCAGGGCTCTGAAATGATCTTCTTGTGTTAAGCACAAGAGAGCTGTCCTAACCCTTTCCCCAGGAGGGAAGGGTTAGGACAGCTGTTATAGTTGGTGATTGGATTATTAAGCATGTAGATGCTTAATAATCAAATCACCAACTATAACAGCTGTAGATAGATGGGTGGCTGGTGGACGTGAGGATTGCCTGGTCACTTGCCTGCCTGGTGCAAAGGAGGTGGACCTCACGTGTCACCTAGATAAGATATTAGATACTGCTCGGGAGGAGCCAGCTGTCTTTGTACATGTGGGTACCAATGACATAGGAAAATGTGTGAGAGAGGTTCTGGAAGCCAAATTTAGGATCTTAGGTAGAAAGCTCAAATCCAGAACCTCTAGGGTAGCATTTTCCAAAGTGCTATCTGTTCCACGCATAGGGCCCAAGAGACAGGCAGAGCTCCAGAGTTTCAATGCATGGATGAGGTGATGTTGAGTGGAGGGTTTTAGATTTGTAAGGAACTGGGCAACATTCTGGGAAAGGGGGAGCCTATTCCAAAAGGATGGGACCAGGCTGCTGGCATCAGCATTTAAGAAAGAGATAGAGCAGCTTTTAAACTAGAACCGGGGAGAAGGCCGACAATCGTTCAAAAACGCATGGTTTGGAACAAGGTATCTTTCAAAGGTATCACCAAAACAGGGAAGAGAGGATATCCCAATAGCGAGGCTGCAAAGAGACCATAGTAGATCAGCTGACCTTAAGTAAAAACCAGACAAAAGACTGCAAATTAACACTGTCAACTAATGAGCAAGATGTAAATAAGAACAACAACATAGCTTGAAATGTCTATATGCGAATGCCAGGTGCCTAAGAAATAAGATGGGAGAGTTAGAATATATTGCACTAAATGAAAAATTAGATATAATAGGCATCTCTGAGACCTGATGGGAGGAGGATAACCAGTGGGACACTGTCATACCAGGGTACAAATTATATCATAGTGATAGGGTGGATCGAACTGGAGGAGGGGTAGCACTCTATATTAAGGAGGGTCTTGAATCAAATAGACTGAAAATTCTGCAGGAAACAAAACAAATCTTGGAATCCCTATGGATTGAAATTCCATGTGTAAAGGGAAAAAGGACAGTGATAGGAGTGTACTACCATCCACCTGGCCAGGATGAACAAACAAATGCAGAAATGTTATCAGAAATTAGGGACGCCAACAAACTGGGGAACACAATAATACTGGGTGATTTCAATTATCCCGATATTGACTGGGTAAATGTAACATCAGGGCATGATAGGGAGGTAAAATTCCTTGACGAAATCAAGGACTGCTTTATGGAGCAGCTGGTAAAGGATCCAACAAGAGAAGGAAAAATTCTAGACCTAGGCTTTAATGGAGCACATGATGTGGTGCAGGAGGTAATGGTGCTGGGGCCACTTTGATAACAGTGATCATAATATGATCAGATTTGATATCAGCTTTGGAGTAAGTACACACAGGAAATCCAATACATTAGCATTTAACTTTCAAAAAAGAGACTATGATAAAATAAGAATGGTAAAAAAAAAAAAAAAGGAGCAGCAGCAAAGGTCAAAAATTTACATCAGGCTTGGATTCTGTTCAAAAATACCATCCTGGAAGTGCAGGCCAGTTATATTCCATGTAATAAAAAAAGGAGGAAAGAAGACCAAGCAACAGCCGGCATGGTTAAAAAGTGAGGTGAAGAAAGCTATTAGAGCTAAAAGAAAATCCTTCAGAAAATAGAAGGAACCGACTGAAAATAATAAGGAACAGCATAAGGAATGGCAAATCAAACGCAAAGCGCTGATAAGGAAGGCAAAGAGAGACTTTGAAAAAAAGATTACGTTGGAGGCAAAAACACATAGTAAAAAAAAATTTAGGTATATTAAAAGCAAGAAGCCGGCAAAAGAATCGATTGGTCCGTTAGATGACCGAGGGGTAAAAGGGGCAATCAGGGAAGACAAAGCATAAGTATTGCCATACTGGGAAAGACCAAAGGTCCATCAAGCCCAGCATCCTGTTTCCAACAGTGGCCAATCCAGGTCACAAGTACCTGGCAAGATCCCAAAAAAGTACAAAACATTCTATACTGCTTATCTCAGAAGGTAAAATTATGTATAATCATACCTGATAATTTTCTTTCCATTAATCATAGCTGATCAATCCATAGACTGGTGGGTTGTGTCCATCTACCAGCAGGTGGAGATAGAGAGCAAACTTTTGCCTCCCTATATGTGGTCATGTGCTGCCGGAAACTCCTCAGTATGTCGATATCAAAGCTCCATCCGCAGGACTCAGCACTTAGAGAATTACACCCACGAAGGGACACTCTGCCCAGCTCACCACCGCCGAAACGGGGGAGGGGAATTAACCCAGCTCATCCCCACACAAGTGGGGGAGGGGAATCCGTCCAGCTCAACCCCGCGGAGCGGGGGAGGGACACCACACCCGCCGATGCGGGGGGATCTGGCTTATCCTGCAACCGCAACCGCGGGAGGAGCTGACTGACCCTAACACCGCCGAAGCGGGAGGGGTACAAATCTGCCCTACAGCCGCACGAAGCGGGAGGGAGTGCCGGCAGAATTTATGTCTCAATCCAGCCCCGTAAAACGGAGGGGAGAGGAATGCAGCAGCTCACTGTAACACAAACTCGTCTCAACTCTTGAAGAATCCAAGTGAAAGAACTTGAACACGAAGTCTTTCTGAAATAACTGAAGACTAAACTTGAACCTGAAATGCAACCAGAATAAAAACAGAACAGATATCTGGGAGGGGCTATGGATTGATCAGCTATGATTAATGGAAAGAAAATTATCAGGTATGATTATACATAATTTTACCTTCCATATCATCAAGCTGATCAATCCATAGACTGGTGGGATGTACCGAAGCAGTACTCACCCAGGGCGGGACATTGAAATCCCTGACCTCAACACTGAAGCTCCAAACCGGGCCTCCGCCCGTGCAGCCACAGTCAAACGGTAATGCTTGGACAATGTATGAGCCGAAGCCCAAGTTGCCGCCTTGCATATCTCTTCCAAGGAGACGGATCCGGCCTCTGCCATCGAGGCCGCCTGAGCTCTCGTGGAGTGAGCCTTCAGCTGGATAGGCGGCACCTTCCCCGCGGCCACATAAGCCGCTGCAATGGCTTCCTTGACCCATCTTGCCACTGTAGGCTTAGCAGCCTGCAGACCCTTACGAGGACCTGCAAACAGGACAAACAGATGATCCGATCTCCGGAAATCATTGGTCACTTCCAAGTATCTGAAGATGACTCGTCTCACATCCAGATATTTAAGAGCAGAGTACTCCTCTGGGTAGTCCTCCCTACGAAAGGAAGGGAGACAGAGCTGCTGATTCACATGGAAGCGAGAAACAATCTTGGGCAGGAAGGAAGGCACCTTGCGAATAGTCACTCCTGCCTCAGTGAACTGCAGAAAAGGCTCTCGACATGAGAGCGCCTGGAGCTCGGAAACTCTTCTGGCTGAAGTGATAGCCACCAAAAAGACTGCTTTCAACGTCAGGTCTTTCAGAGATGCCCTCGACAAGGGTTCAAAAGGCGGCTTCTGCAATGCTCTTAGCACCAGGTTGAGATTCCACGCAGGCACCACTGAGTGCAGAGGAGGGCGCAGGTGATTAACTCCCTTGAGAAAGCGCACCACATCTGGCTGCGAAGCCAGGGAAGCACCCTTCAGGCGGCCCCTGAAGCAAGCCAGAGCCGCTACCTGGACTTTAAGGGAACTGAGCGACAGGCCTTTCTCCAGACCTTCTTGCAGGAACGCCAACACTGAAGAAATTGGAGCAGTGAAGGGAGAAAGTGAGCCTGCTTCACACCATGCTGCAAAGATACGCCAAACCCTGGCGTAAGCAGTAGAAGTAGAGCGCTTCCTCGCTCTCAGCATAGTGGCGATGACCTTGTCTGAGAAGCCCTTCTTCCTCAGACGCTGCCGCTCAATAGCCAGGCCGTAAGACCAAAGGGAGAGGGATCCTCCATCACCACGGGACCCTGATGTAACAGGCCCTGCTCCACTGACAGCCGCAGAGGATCGTCGACTGAGAGCCTGATCAAGTCCGCATACCAGGGACGTCTGGGCCAATCCGGACCCACCAGGATTACCCTGCCGGGATGCTTTGCCACCCGGTCTAGCACCCTGCCCAACATGGGCCAGGGCGGGAACACATAGAGGAGCTCTTGTGTCGGCCACTGTTGGAGAAGAGCATCTACTCCCAGGGATTGAGGGTCCCGTCCTCTGCTGAAAAAGCGCGGCACTTGGCAATTGGCCGATGACGCCATCAGATCTAGGCTCGGCTGGCCCCAGCGCTTCGTGATGTCCAAGAACGCCTGAGCAGATAGTTGCCACTCTCCGGGCTCCAAGGTATGGCGACTGAGAAAGTCCGCCTTGACATTCATGACTCCGGCAATGTGGGCCGCTGAAAGCTGCTCCAGGTTCGCTTCCGCCCACTGGCAAAGACTCATAGCCTCCTTGGCTAGAGGGGCGCTCTTGGTACCTCCCTGGCGGTTGATATAGGCCACAGCCGTGGCATTGTCCGACAGGACCCGTACAGGCTACAACACCAGTACCGGGATGAACTCCAATAACACCAACCGAATGGCTCTGAGTTCCAGGAGGTTGATAGACCACTTGCCTCTGCAGGAGACTAGAGCCCCTGCGCTGTCCTTCCCAAGCAGTGGGCTCCCCAGCCCATCAAAGAGGCGTCTGTCGTGACGACAATCCACTCCGGGGTCACCAGAGGCAATCCTGCAGACAACTTGTCTGTCTGCGTCCACCAGCTCAGCGCCTTGCGCACTGCTGGGTCCACGGGAAGGCGCACAGCATAATCCTCCGACATCGGAGTCCAGCGCAGCAGCAGAGATAGCTGTAGTGGTCTCATATGAGCCCTGGCCCAGGGCACTACTTCCATCGTGGCCGTCATAGAGCCCAACAGCTGCACGTAGTCCCAAGCCCGAATAGGAGAGGCTACTAGGAACTAGTCCACCTGAGCCTGAAGCTTGACAATCCGATTGTCTGGCAGGAACACTCTGCCCACTTGGGTGTCGAATCGAACTCCCAGATACTCCAGGGACTGAGTCGGGCGCAGCTGGCTCTTCTTCCAGTTGATGATCCATCCCAGGGAGCTCACAAGAGCAACTACCCGGTCCATAGCTTTGCCGCACTCTGCATAAGAGGGGGCTCGGATCAACCAGTCGTCCAGATAAGGATGGACTTGTACTCCTTCCTTTAGCAGGAAGGCCGCTATGACCCCCATTACTTTGGAAAAGGTCCGCGGAGCAGTAGCCAACCCGAAAGGGAGGGCTCTGAACTGGAAGTGTCGTCTCAGGACTGTAAAACGCAGAAAGCGTTGGAGAGGAGGCCAGATGGGAATATGCAGGTACGCTTCCTTGATGTCCAAGGAAGCCAAGAACTCTCCTGCCTTCACTGCCGCTATAACAGAGCGGAGAGTCTCCATGCGAAAGTGCCTCACTTTCCAGGCCCGATTGACCCCTTTGAGGTCGAGGATAGGCCGGACAGAACCTCCTTTCTTTGGAACCACAAAGTAAATGGAGTAACGTCCCTTGCCAATCTGATTTTTTTGGCACCGGAACGACCGCACCCAGGCGGATCAGGTTGTCCAAGGTCTGCTGCACTGCCACAGCTTGACCGGAGACTTGCAGGGAGAGAGTACAAACCCGTCTCTTAAGGGTTGGCAGAACTCTAGCTTGTAGCCGTCTCTGATGACTTCCAGCACCCACGCGTCTGAAGTTATAGTGGTCCACTCGCCCAGAAACGAGGACAGCCGTCCTCCAATCTGCACTGGGGCGTGGACCAAGGCCCCGTCATTGGGTACGAGACCCTGGGGGAGGACCGGAGGGAGCACCTCCGGGACGGCGGTCTCTGCGAAAGGAATGCTGCTTGGGGGAGAAATTCCTCTTGAAGGAAGAGGGGGCAGAGGAACCCGACTTGCCCGGGCGGTACCGACGGGCTTCCAGCAACCGTCCTCTGGAGGTACCGGGACGAGTACTAGCCCGAGCCCTGACCTCTGGTAATTTCTTGCCCTTAGACGTGCCGAGATCGGTCACGATTTTGTCCAGCTCGACCCCAAAGAGCAGCTTGCCTTTAAAAGGCAATCTAGCCAGGCGGGATTTAGAGGCGTGGTCAGCAGACCAATGTTTCAGCCAAAGCCACCGCCGCGCAGAGACTGTCTGAGCCATGCCTCTAGCTGAGGCTCTCAAGACATCATACAGCAAGTCTGCCAAATAGGCTAAGCCCGATTCCAGGGCCGGCCAATCAGCCCTCAAGGAAAGATCCGAGGGGGAAGCCCGCTGCACCATAGTCAGGCACGCCCTGGCCACATAGGAGCCGCAAACTGAGGCCTGCAAACTTAAAGCAGCTGCCTCAAAGGACGACCTTAAGGCCGCCTCCAATCTTCTGTCTTGGGCGTCCTTTAGGGCCGTGCCACCTTCCACCGGCAACGCCGTTTTCTTAGTCACCGCAGTGATTAAAGAATCCACGGTAGGCCACAGATAGGCCTCACGTTCACTCACAGCCAAAGGATAGAGGCGGGACATAGCCCTAGCCACTTTAAGGCTCGTTTCCGGGACATCCCATTGAGCCGCAATTAAGGTGTGCATGGCATCATGCACGTGGAAGGATCTAGGCGGGCGCTTCGTCCCCAGCATAATGGCAGAGCCAACAGGGGCTGAGGGAGAGACGTCCTCCGGAGAGGAAATCTTCAAAGTGTCCATGGCCTGTAAAAACAGGTTGGGCAAATCCTCTGGGCTAAAAAGCCGCGCTGCAGAGGGGTCATCCGCTCCATCCGAGCGGGGATCTATCTCCTCCAAGGAATCCGCAAAGGACCGTTGGGAGACCTCAGACACGCTGCCCTCATCTACATCGGAGGAGACAAAGTCCTCCAAGGCCTGGAAATCAACCCGAGGGCGTTTACCTCTGGGAACCTCAACCTCTTTATCAGAAGAGGGAGCAGGGGCAGCGTTTTGCATGAGGAAAGCCTGATGCAGCAGCAAAACAAACTCGGGGGAGAAACCCCCCAGACTGTGCACTTCCGCAGCCTGGGCAACAGCCCTAGACGCACTCTCAACCGGCGCTCGCAATAGCGGGGGAGAGACATGCTGCGCATCCAAAATGGCGTCCGGCGCGAAACTCCGCGAAGGAGCCGCGCGGGAAGAACGGCGCTTAACTTTAGCCGCTTGTGCCGTCGCCCAAATTAAGGGCGTTCATGGCATTAATGTCTCCAACCTCAAGGGCGGCCCACGAAGAAGCCGTCCGAGCCGCGTGGCCGGCCAAGATGGCGGAGGCGAGGAGCGGGGGATGGGCGTTTATGGCGGGAAAAAACCGCCACGCCGGAGGAACGACCGGGACATTCATCGGTCACTAAACTGTCACCCATCAAGGGCGAATCAGGTTGTAAAACCCCCGCATCCCCTCTAGAAGCGCTCCAGCGATCCGGGGAGCGACCCTTTGCGCCCTCGCCCTCCGACGCCATATGCCACGAGGAGAAGAATCGGGGAACCCCCTGCCCGCTATAAAAAGGTAAAATTACCTGCTTGCCGCTCCGAGCTGTAACGAACTGGTGTCCCAGTGAGTAGCTGCAATGAACGTTTAAAGAAACGTCGAATTAAACGCCTTTAAAGACGTTTAAAATTTTTTTTTTTTTTTAAACGGAGCCAGCGGGAGGGGGGAGAAAAGGAGGGACCTGGCACCACCAGGTTTGCACTTGCTCAAAAGAGCCCTCAACCCCAGGCCTCAACAAAACCTAAGGATTAGGCTTGGAGGCCTAGCCAGAGCTGCTGCTGTGTGTGACCACCACCTGCTGAGATAGAGAACATACTGAGGAGTTTCCGGCAGCACATGACCACATATAGGGAGGCAAAAGTTTGCTCTCTATCTCCACCTGCTGGTAGATGGACACAACCCACCAGTCTATGGATTGATCAGCTTGATGATATGGAAACAGTGGATTTTCCCCAAGTCCATTTAATAATGGTCTATGGACTTTTTATTTAGGAAGCTGGCCAAACCTTTTTTAAACTCCGCTAAGCTAACCGCCCTTACAACATTCCCTGCCAACGAATTCCAGAGTTTAATTATAGGTTGAGTGAAGAAATATTTTCTCAGATTCGTTTTAAATTTACTACATTGTAGCTTCATCGCATGCCCCCTAGTCCTAGTATTTTTGGAAAGCGTAAACAGATGCTTCACATCTACCTGGTTCAACTCCACTCATTATTTTATAGACCTCTATCATATCTCCCCCTCAGCCGCCTTTTATCCAAGCTGAAGAGCCCTAGCCACTTTAGCCTTTCCTCATAGGGAAGTCGTCTCATCCCCTTTATCATTTTCATCGCCCTTCTCTGCACCTTTTCTAATTCCACTATATCTTTTTTGAGATACAGCAACCAGAATTGAACACAATATTCAAGGTGCGGTCGCACCATGGTGTGATACAAAGGCATTATAATAACATCCTCATTTTTGTTTTCCGCTCCTTTCCTAATAATACCCATCATTCTATTTGCTTTTTTGTCGCAGCAGCACACTAAGCAGAAGGTTTCAATATATCAACAATGACATCTAGATTCCTTTCCCACCCATCCATGAGCAGCAATCTTTTTTCCAGCACCCCTCCCTCCCTGCACCCACACTCCATCCACCCTTTTTACAGACCCCTCCCACCTACCCATGGACTCAAATCATTCATCCACCTCCCATCCAGCACCAAGTCAGGGGTACCCTCCCCAAATGTACCTCAATGCACCCTAGTCTAGTGGCATCTTCAGGGAAGGAAAAATCCCTACTCTTTCCTGCCTGCTGCCGATGATCCACTCGCTGCCGTCGCTTCTTTAAAATGGCTGCCGAGACTTTAAGCGGTGGCCTCGAACCATGGTGCATTGAGGTACGTTCGGGGAGGGTGCCCTGAGGTTCGGGAGGGGAGGGGGAAGAGAGGAGGGAAGGCTTGTCTACACTTCCATGGGAACCCCGCACGACCTTGGTCCATCTCTGCTAACCCCATTCCCACGCAGCTCTCTATTCTCAAACCAGTCATCAGGACACACCTAGCCAGTCAGGTTTTCATGATATCTACAATGAATATGCATGAGATATATTTGCAGACAATGGAGGCAGTATAGGCAAATTGACCTTATGCATATTCATGATGGGTATCTTGAAAACCTGACTGGCTAGATATGTCCCGAGGACTGGGTTGAGAACCCTTGATTTGACTGTTCAGTGGTCATGGTGTTTCTTTCTTTAGTTGCGGTCTGTGCTTGTCTTTGGACACCTGGATTATGGACTTTTCCTCATCTCTTTATTCCTCTCTGATGCCTCCTAAGTTGTTTGCTACCCCTGCGGTGTGATGCCACCCCCACCCACCCCCTGTTCACAAAATACAAGGACTTGGCAGATAAGCAATCTCATCTCTTGTTGTTGTGTTTGGTAGTGAGCCCTTGGACCTAGGTCTAGACCTAGGGCAGACTGAACCCACGCTAGTACAGAGATAAAAGGCTATGAAGCCCAGCACGCTCAGAGAGACCAGAAAGCATCACAACTCATACGGGCTGCAAGGCTGAACTGGAACCCACACGTAACAGAGTCCAAATGTACAGCCCTCAAGGCCAAACTGGAACCCAAACATACAAGAAGGAAGGGGAAAAGGAACAGAACAAATACTAACCAGGCTGCGCACACTGCGCAAAACACAGTCACCAACGAAAGGTCACAAGACCAAACACACGGGTAAAAACAGTAACAGCAGCAGCAAGTAAAAGGTAAACCAAACAGTGGGGCAGCTCACAGAACCCACAGCTTAAATGGAACAGCAGCCCAAACAGGATTCAAACAACAGATTCAGCAAGCAAAGGGTTAAAAGGAAACCACACAGAGAGGCAGCTCAGGGCTGCACCACACAGCTTAAATGGAAAAGCAGCCCAAACAGGATTCAAACAACAGATACAGCAAGTAAAGGGTAACCACACAGAGAGCCAGCTCAGGGCTGGCTACACAACTTAAATGGAAGAGCAGCCCAAACAGGACTCAAACAACAGATACAGCAAGCAAAGGGTTAAAGGGAAACCACACAGAGAGGCAGCTCAGAGCTGTGCCACATATCTTAAATTGAAGAGCAGCCTGAACAGGATTCAAACAACAGATTCAGCAAGTAAAGGGTAATGGAAGCCACACAGAGGAACAGCACACAGCTGAGCTATAGCACAATCAGATGAAGAAGCAAGCTCCCACAGCTCAAAAAGCACACACAAGAAGTAAAGGGTTAAAGACTAACCACACAGAGAAAGAACTCACACTGTGCCAAGACTAACCACACAGAGAGAGAACTCGCACTGTGCCATGTGCACAGACAATGGAGAATCACAAGGTAAGCTGACTGATCAGGGAATTAATGCTAGAGCATCCTCCTATGCAAGCAGAGGTAGGTTTAAATAGGGTCTGGCAACAATGTTCAGAAGCAGTTGATGTTGAGTTGACAGACACTTGTTCACATTGTTGTATGCCAAATAGAAATGGTGTAGGGATAAGACAAACTTGATGGCAACATATACTAATGGGCCTTCACTGAGAATGTACCGGATGTTTAAATATATATATCAGCTGTAATATGTAATTGTGTAAGGGGAATTGTCATGAATAAAAATGTTGAACTATAAAACAGGACGGGGAGGGAGGTTGGGCTGGGGGGGGGGGGGGGGGGGGGGGGGGGAAGGGAGATAATTGTTTTAAAAAAAAGGTTGATAACGGTCTTTTACGTTTCCTTTCTACTTTGAATGTTATGATGTTGGCATTTCTGTGTATGTCGGATACTGGATGTATTTTATTTTGGTGTGACATCAATAAAAATGTTGAAAACTAAATAGGGTCTGGCATCTGACAGCATCTGCCCCAGACATCAGCCCAATCCCTGACATAGCCAATCAGGACCAAGACCTTGTCGCTACCATGCTTGTCCCAGTAGAATCATAACACTTAGTAGATGACAGCAGAAAAAGACCTACACGGTCCATCTAGTCTGCCCAACAAAATAAACTCATATGTGCTACTTCTTGTGTATACCTTACCTTGATTTGTATCTGCCATTTTCAGGACACAGACCGTAGAAGTCTTGCCCAGAACTAGCCCCACCACCCAAACACCAGCCCCGCCTCACAATCTCGGCTAAGCTTCTGAGGATCCATTCCTTCTGCATAGGATTCATGTTTAACCCACACATGCTTGAATTCCGCTACCGTTTTCATCTCCACCACCTCCCGCGGGAGGGCATTCCAAGTATCTACCACTCTCTCCGTGAAAAAATAATTCCTGACATTTTTCTTGAGTCTGCCCCCCTTCACTCTCATATCATGTCCTCTCGTTCTACCGCCCTCCCATCTCCGGAAAAGGTTCGTTTGCAGATTAATACCTTTCAAATATTTGAACGTCTGTATCATATCACCCCTGTTTCTCCTTTCCTCCAGGGTACACATGTTCAGGTCCGCAAGTCTCTCCTCATACATCTTGTAACGCAAATCCCATACCATTCTCGTAGCTTTTCTTTGCACCGCTTCCATTTTTTTTTACATCCTTCGCAAGGTACGGCCTCCAGAACTGAACACAATACTCCAGGTGGGGCCTCACCAACAACTTATACAGGGACATCAACACCTCTTTTCTTCAGCTGGTCACACCTCTCTCTATACAGCCTAGCAACCTTCTGGCTATGGCCACCGCCTTGTCACACTGTTTCGTCGCCTTCAGATCCTCAGATACTATCACCCCAAGATCCCTCTCCCCGTCCGTAACTATCAGACTCTCCCCGCCTAACACATACTTCTCCCGTGGATTTCTACTCCCTAAGTGCATCACTTTGCATTTCTTCGCATTGAATTTTAATTACCAAACCTTAGACCATTCTTCTAGTTTCCGCAGATCCTTTTTCATGTTTTTCCACTCCCTCCCCGGTGTCCACTCTGTTACAAATCTTTGTATCGTCCGCAAAAAGGCAAACTTTACCTTCTAACCCTTCGGCAATGTCACTCACAAATATATTGAACAGAATCGGCCCCAGCACCGATCCCTGAGGCACTCCACTACTCACCTTCCCCTCCTCCGAGCAAATTATATTCACCACCACCCTCTGGTTTCTGTCCGTCAACCAGTTCCTAATCCAGTTCACCACTTCAGGTCCTATCTTCAGCCTGTCCAGTTTATTCAAGAGCCTCCTGTGGGGAACCGTGTCAAAAGCTTTGCTAAAATCTAAGTAGATTACGTCCATAGCACGTCCTTGATTCAATTCTCCAGTCACCCAGTCAAAGAATTCAATGAGATTGTTTCACACCATTTCCCTTTAGTAAAACCATGTTGTTTCGGATCTTGCAACTTATTGGCTTCCAGGAAATTCACTATCCTGTCCTTTAGCATCGCTTCCATTACTTTTCCAATAACTGAAGTGAGGCTTACCGGCCTGTAGTTTCCAGCTTCTTCCCTATCACCACTTTTGTGACCACCTCCGCCGTTCTCCAATCGCACAGACCTCTCCCGTCTCCAAGGATTTATTAAACAAATCTTTAAGAGGACCCGCCAGAACCTCTCTGAGCTCCCTCAATATCCTGGGGTGGATCCCATCCGGTCCCATGGCTTTGTCCACCTTTAGGTTTCCTAGTTGTCCATACACACTCTCTTCCGTGAACGGTGCTAAATCCACTCCACTCTCACATGTACTTTTGTCAATCCATCTCGGTCCTCCAGGATTTTCTTCTGTGAAAACAGAACAAAAGTATCTATTTAGCAAATTTGCCTTTTCTTCATCATTATCTACATAGCGGTTCGCAGCATCTTTCAGTCTCACAATTCCCTTTTTAGTCATTTTTCTTTCACTAATATACCTGAAGAAATTTTTGTCACCCCTCCTTACCTTTCTAGCCATTTGTCCTTCCGCAAGCGCTTTCGCCAGACGTATCTCTCTCTTGGCTTCCTTCAGTTTCATCCGGTATTCCTCTCCGTGTTCCTCTTTTTGAGTTTTTCTGTATTTCTGGAACGCCAACTCTTTAGCCTTTATTTTCTCAGCCACTTGCTTGGAGAACCATATCGGTTTCCTTTTTCTTTTGCTTTTATTTACTCTCCTTACATAGAGGTTTGTGGCCCTATTTATAGTTTCTTTCAGCCTGGACCACTGCCCTTCCACTTCTCGTACGTCCTCCCAGCCCATCAGCTCCTTCCTCAGGTATTCTCCCATTTTACTAAAGTCAGCACGCTTGAAATCCAGGACTTTCAGTTTTGAGTGGCCACCCTCCTCTTCAGCTGTCATATCAAACCACTTGTCCCTTAATAGTGCAGCACTCCTCATTTGCAGATCCTACCATTTTTCCCCGTTGGCCTGTTAACTGCAGATCAGTATGCTGCAAAGCTCCTCTTGTATTAGATCTTTTGCAGATATCCCATTACAATATACATGGCTGAGAACCGGAAAGGAAGGTTATCTTCAGCACTTTCTTTGCTTTCTGCTCATCTAAGTGTGGTGAGGGTTTAGAGATTTTTTTTCAGAAAAAATATTTTTGGTATCCAAAATTCTGCCCACAACAGATGCTTTTCCAGAAGTTTTGATTAGACTAACATTCAGATCCTCTCTTTATCTCTTACTTTTCTATTGTCCTTCACACACTATCACAATTTGGGATTCCTTTTCTACTGCTGATACTGTCATCAAATTCCCACATCTCTTGGTACACAGGGAATTCAATATCCTTGTAGATTACGAATCCTTTCCCAGAACCCCCTACTTTCTGCCACTGTTAAAGGACCTTACACAGCTTATTAAGATTCCTACACACACTGCTGGACATACTCTTGACTTGGTCATTGCCTCACATTCTCTTATCAACTTTTCTAATCAGTCAGCCAGTCTTCTTGGTTAGATCATTATCCGATCTTTTAAATTCAACATCTCTGAACCAGTTTCTTTTATCTTAACACAATACCAAACAAGATTCCTGCATCGTCTCAATCATGTTGATTGTGTCCCTCCTTTTCTCCCCTCAGATTTTACCTCACTTTCAGTAGAGGAACAAGCTATTTCCTGAAATGATGACCTACAGGTTGGTCTTGATAGTACTGCACTCTTACACTGATCTCTGCTCACACTCTTGGAGAGAACCTTGGTTCCATAGTGGTCTTAGGCTCCTAAAACAACAGGTCCAGAGGGCCAAATGCATTTCGCGCAAACAGTGGACAATATCAAATTTTCAATAATTTAAGGATTTACAAATAGTGTTTGCAAGCAGCAAAGATGTATATTTTACTCTAATTTTTCCCACAATCCATCTAAGCAGCTTTATTTTACTGTCTCCAATCTCAGCTCCAAGACCTCTTTCAAGCCCTCTACTCCTATGCCATCTGCCCAGACTCTCGCAATTTATTGTTGCGATAAGATCTTGCAAATTGGAGAGCCTTTTGTCCCAGCTGGCTCCCAAACTGACTCTACTACACTTGCTTTAAGTGATACAGCCTTTTCCTTTTCTACTTCTACTACTTCAGTCACCTGGTCAGTTTTTAATCTTCCTACTCTGACCTTGACGACACATACTCTCTCTTCTAGGAAGCCAACTACATGCTGTTTGGAACCTCCAAGTAATTGCATTAGAGTAGGTTTGAAAACTCCCTCTATGCTCCTCCTTCTTGAAGGATGGTAGGGAAACAGCATGACTGATATGAAAAGAGAAATCGATCTTGGAAAGAAAGAAGGAAGCATGTGAATGGAAAGCCCTAATCCTCTAAAATGCAAGAATAGTTCCCTACAGGTCAAAACCTGAAGTTCCAAACTTTGTTGTGACGAACAGATTGTCACCAGGAAAACTGTTTTTAGAATAATATCTTCAGAGATGATCGATGTGAAGACACAAAATGAGAAGACGATGACAATGTGCACATAACCAAATTAATGTCCCAAGTTGGAAACAGTCTTCACAGTGGGGATTCAAATTCATCACTCCCTTCAAAAAAAAAAAAAAAAAAAAAAATGAACATCGGGATGAATCACCTTCATAACACAGCCCCAAAAACTTCAATTCTGCCACCTTTTCATAAAGAAATTCTTCTTAGGATTAGGCTTCAGCCTACAACCTTGATTCTGAAATCTTGCACGCTCGCACTAAAACTACCATTGTACAGGAAAATATATATGGCTTGCCGATGCTGACCTGAAGATGCGCATGCAACACTGAACAGTTCAGCCTCACAATTAGCCTCCTTTTAAGCCCTTTTGTAAATAACATCAGTTAACATATCAGAAAGGCTGAAAGAAGGAATTAAAATAAGTAAAGAACAAGACAGATAAAATGTTTTAATCCAGAAAAATTTTAAGTGTGTGTGTTTTTTAATTATTGCCTGCCTCATCTACTTTTACCATGGGGTTTCAACCTCAATTCATCTCAAAAATTTCTATTCCATTTTTTAGTCAATCCTTCCATTATTTTACAATTTTGCATTCCATAATGCATTGCTTGCTTATCAATAACATTATGAAAAGGAATGTGCTAAATCTAAATAATAAGTTAATGGTAAATAACAGGAAAGTAAACGAGGCTAGACTAATGACTTAGTGACAATATGGTATATATGAACAAGATAAAATGAGTCCTTACCTGATAATTTTCTTTCCGTTAGTCTCAACAGATCAATCCAGAGACAAGGGCATTATGACCCTCTACCAGCAGGTAGAGACAGCGAGAACTTCAGAGGTTTACTATGTGTGGACATGTGCAGCCATCTTAACCTCAGTATTGTTGATACCAAAGCAGTGGAAGATTAAAGTGGAAATCCAATCTGTAAACCCTCTCCTGCCTCAATTAAGCCCATGTAGGCTCCTCCTCCACCAATCCTGCAGGAGGGAAACATCTGAAGTGTGAAACTATAGTATTACGAATCTTTTTTTTTTTTTAACAAACCGAAGGAAGAAAAAAGCCAAGCCAAACAAATGGGAATAAATGCTCAGCCAAGAACAACAAAGGGCAGGCATCTGGATTGACTAATTGAAAGAAACGTATGAGGTATGGACTGATTTTACCTTCCATAGCATCCCACAGATCAATCCAGAGACGAGTGGGCTGTACCAAAGCAGTCCCCAAGTTGGGTGGGACCTCAGAAGCACCACAAGACAAATCAGCCAGAAATAAGAAGGCTCAACATGACAAGTCAGAGCAAGACTCAAGGCCCAGAGTATTCTCGAGGCAGAGATCCACCGAGAGAGGGAACAACACTCAACCCCGAGAGACAGCAACAAGGCATATCCTCCCAAGAGGGAGCGAATGCGCCATTCTGAGCGAGAACATGGGATGCCCTGCAGAGACGGAGGAAGCCACGTCATCCAGACCTGGACAAGGCTCCTCATGCAGAAACAGAACAAGGTTCAACCTCCCGGTGAGGAGCAAGGCTCAAACACCAGAGGAAACCAGACTAACGTCCGGAGACAGAGAAACCCTAGACCTCCCACGACCAACCAAAGGCCGATGACCAAAGGGAGGCCGGCATCTCATGCAAGAGCCAATCCCATTGACCCTCGATGGAGCCAGATCAATGGCCAATGCAAGAAACACAAGCCAGTGATGGAACACGATTCTACGCCCCAAAACGGATCAAGGTTTGACACCCAGAGGTGGAGCAAGGCTCGACAAGGGTTGACGTCCAGAGATGGAGCAAGGCTCGAAAATGCTTATCCAAAGACAGAGCAAGGCTCAACCAGGCTCGACGCCCAGACACAGTCCTGACAAGCTCAACGCCCAGAGACAGAGAAAAGGACACCACATACAGACAGTGCAATACTCGACAGCCAGAGAGGGAGCAAGGCCTGATGCTCAACATGCAGAGATAAGAGTGATGAACGACGTGCATGTGCAGAGGTGGAGCAAGGTCTAACGGGCAGGCTCAAAGTGCAGAGGCGGAGCAAAGCCTGCCGCATAGAGATGGGACCGGGCCCGCCGCGCAGAGAAGGGGCAGGGCTCGAGATCCAAAAACAGTGCCCACCTTGATGCTCAGTGACGAAGCAAGGCCCGACGAGCAGAGGTGGAAAAAAGGCTGAAGTTGCAGATACAGCACAAGGCCCGACTTGCAGAGATGGAACCAGGCTCTACTCATAGAGCTGGAGGAAGACTCGATGCCCTTAGACTGGGGAAGGATGGGCAGAGATGAATTCCGGCTCGACAACCAGAGGCAGCGCAAGTCTTGGCTTCTATAGATGGAATAAGGCCAGCTGTCCAGAGACAGAGCAAGGCTAAAGGACCAGAGACTGAGCAAGCTGTGATGTACAGAAACAAAAAAAAAAAAAAAAGAGGCTGACCTCCCGAGACGGAACAAGGCTCTGCGCCCCCGGGGATGGAGCAAGGTTCGAATGGGCCCTAGACAAGCAAGGCAGCCAGCCACAAAGGAAGGTTCGCTAAGCCGAGATAAAGGAAGCCTTGACTGCCTGAGACAGGGCCATACACCTATGTCCAGGAGGTGCAGGTCGACAGCACAGTGTGAAGCTATGCCCAGAAAAACCCTGATGGGGAGATGTCCCATCACCAAAAAAGGGAAAATCCAAGATAGGGCAACCCCATACCTCTAGGGAAACAATCAAAAAGCACACCCCATGCCTGGCAGAGGCATCACAACCCCCAAGAAATGGGGACTTGGCCTAAACTGAAGTCAAGAGAAACATGCCCACGAAGACATTGAAACAACATAGCCCATCTAACTATGGACCCCGCACCAAAAATGCCACCTGCAAGGGGGAGTGATGACTGTCCCAATCCTCCAGGAGGAACGGTAAGAGCCAAAAAGGATAGGGTTGAAGTGGCACCGCAAAGAGAAGCCTGCTTCCAACCCCCAGACAAGCAACAGAGCTGACCAGCAAGAGAAGGGCAACCTCTTCCACTGTGAAGACGACACCAGTGTCCCGAAAAAGGAATAAACCCAGTCTCCAACCTAGGGGCCACCTGAAGCTGGGGACCTGTGCTCTGTCCAAAGAACTGGCCACCCACAGATCAGTGGCAGCACCACCTCATGGGGAAAAAGGTGCCCTGAATATGACAACCCAACTACTGACCCGAAGCAACCGGCCGCAGGGAAGCGTAGATGAAAAATCTGAGCAAGAAGGCAACCTGGCTGAACTGGTGAGATGAAACCCACCGCAGGAGCAGAGCTCAAAGCCTATGCTGCGTGTCTACAGATTTGACAGCCGAGACATAGGAGCGGGCAGGCGAGGTTGATGCAGAATGCTGCCAAAAGCAAGAACAAAACTCTCAGTCAGCAGAAACAAGGGAAAGAAAGGACAGCAGGAAAGCATGCCAGAAACCTGCACCAGCCCCTTCAAAGACCAGAACAGGAGAACTCCCGAAAACAACCAAAGCAGAGACATCCCAGAAGGAATGGCGAGCCCCAAAGGGCACTATAGGAGAGAGAGTCAACCATAGAGGACGGTGCTCTCCATAAGCACTCCAGAAGAAAAGGGGTGCTCAAAGGAGACCCTAGGGAACCAAGAGCCCTATGAAGCCATTGAAGCAGCCTTGACATTCAAGCTAAGCACAGAGGCATGACCAAGCCACAGACAGAGTGCCATCAGAATAGCCCCCAAAATGCACACCCCGCTAACTACCCCAGGTTCTACAGGAACCCACAGGAGCCAGGGCAGGGAGCTTCCTAAGTAAGCGAGGCCACTGTGGGTCGTCAAAGAGAAAAATACAACAAAGCAAAACAAATACCTGCAGCTCCAGCCGTACCCCAGAAGCACTGCATGAAGGTATGTGTCTATAATTTTTAGCTATAAGCTATAAAGTTTTACTTCAGGCATGCAGCACTATTTCCCATTCCCCATCTCTCTTTTCCTATCAGCTACATGCAGGAATTTCTGGCTGGTCACAAACTCTGATGGTCACCGTTGCTAAGGCAACTCAGATACCTGGTATATCCTGTTACAAAAGTAATTTACTGAGAAGAGGTATGGCAAGGACACCAATTGCAAGTCTCCAGCACATATGAAAGACCCAACTACAAGTCTCCAGCATATATACAGCACCTATGATTGGTCCAGGGTAGAGGAGAGGTGAATGCTCACCACAGCCTATAAAACCACGCTGCAGACAAAAACTCTGAAAAACTAGGCATGCTTGAAAAGAATGTTTCAGATCTGTCCCTGTTTTTCCCAAAGGGGTTTGCTCTCCCCCCCTTCGTAGAAACTAATTCTCTATATCTAAGAATCCTTCTTTCTTTCTCTCTCTGCTTTCTCTCTGTTCTGTGACCTTTGTATAAGGAACAAACTTTCCTTCCTTCTTTTTCTCATCTTTATATAATTAGTCTAATTACTTATAATTACCAGAGGTACTGATGCTAGATTTTGTAAGTTTGTTATAATTTGAAACTGATGATGCTGTGCTGGTGGGTGAGTAATTAAAGACTTAATTTTCTCTAACTCCTGTTGAATTTTTTGCCTGTACTATTTCGTAAGATGTTTAGAGAATAGCAAACCAAATGCGCAGCCTAGTACACACAGCACTGGAGAAAGCCCCCCCAAGTCCAGAATTCTTACTCCCAAGAGGACACCAGCAAAAAGAGGTTAAGAAGAATAGGGCGGCCGAAACCAAGCTGGCCAAGGCAGCAGAAACATGAAAGAGGAGAGCTGCGGCCGCCCTCTCGGGGTGCTGCAGGTTATTTATTTTTTGTTTTTAAATTATTCCGGAGGCACCAAAAGTAAAGGGAGCCGAAAGGCCCAGCACGGCAATCCGGGCAAACAAAGGAGCTCCAGAATCCAGCATCCGGAGAAGGCAGCACAGAAGCAGAGAGGAAAAAATAGCACAAATAGCCCTCCGTTGCAAGCCCTAGCTGGACAACAGACATACCACGAGGTCACACCAAGGTAGAACAGAAAGACCCCAAACTCACTTCTTACACACTGCCGCTGGTGGGGTGCTCAGCAAGTCCAGCAGTAGCACAGCGTCAACATGGAGAGCCTAATGTCGTGCTATTCAAAGATGGCGGAAATAGAACACTTACTAATAACTGACCTTACTAATAACTGTATCTGATAGCCTGGAATGACAATGTAATAACAAAATTATGTAAGCCACATTGAGCCTGCAAATAGGTGGGAAAATGTGGGATACAAATGCAACAAATATATAAATAAAACACGATGGACACAGAGCCTGCCAAAACAAAACCACTGCAGGTGTACCTGCTGAGAAACACAGGGAGGCCCTACGGATCACAGCCGCAGCAGTACAAACCACGGAGATCGCTGGAGAGCAGACAGTGGAGAGAGCCAAAAGGAAGCAGTAGCAGACGAAAGAGCCTGACAGTTCCAGAGAAAAACAAAATCAGTATATCAACCTTACTCAACGCAGCAACTTACAGTGTCAGCAGATTAACATGGAGAAAGCCTCACTGAGAAGGAGCTTTTTTTTTTTTTTTTTAAGAGGCAGGAGGAACCAGAGCCATAAGCCACAGGAAAAGCACCAGCCCACAAGAGGATCACAGAGATGGGAACAGGAGGGCAGGGGACCTGGCTCCACCGGGTGTACCCCAACTGACCGACAAAGCCATGCCAAGCCCCCAGTTCAACTAAGCCCGAGGGAACAGGTTAGGAGCAAACACCACACCAGAGCTGCACAGGAGATGTCCATCTACCTGATGAGATAATGAGGATACATACCTGTAGCAAGTATTCTCCAAGGACAGCAGGCTGAACTTTATCACGCATGGGTCGTCGTTCGCGACGGCCCAGGAGCCCGGAAATTACAAAAAAAACAAGAAGTTCCTAGAACGTGGCACCGCGCATGTTCGATCAGGCTCCCGCCCACAACGCGAGCGTGTCATCTATAGTTTAATAAACAGCAAAATATAGAAAAGGAACAACTTCAAAAGGGGAGGATGGTGGGTTGTGATAATGTTCAGCCTGCTGTCCTTGGAGAATACCTGCTACAGGTATGCATCCTCATTTTCTCCGAGGACAAGCAGGCTGAACATTATCACGCATGGGGTATCCCTAGCCCCCAGGCTCACTCAAAACAATGAACATTGGTCAATTGGGCTTCGCAACAGCAAGAACATAACAGATTTATTATTATTTTTTTTTTTTATTACATTTGTACCCCGCACTTTCCCACTCATGGCAGGCTCTATGCGGTGGGCAATGGAGGGTTAAGTGACTTGCCCAGAGTCACAAGGAGCTGCCTGTGCCGGGAATCGAACTCAGTTCCTCAGTTCCCCAGGACCAAAGTCCACCACCCTAACCACTGGGCCACTCCAGTGAGAGTGCAGCCTGGAACAGAACAAAAATGGGCCTAAGCGGGTGGAGTGGATTCTAAACCCCGAACAGATTCTGCAGCACCGACTGCCCAAACCGACTGTCGCGTCGGGTATCCTGCGGAAGGCAGAAGTGAGATACGAATGTGTGGACTGATGACCACGTTGCAGCCTTACAAATTTCTTCAATGGAGGCTGACTAAGTGAGCCACTGATGCAGCCATGGCTCTAACATTATGAGCCGTGACATGGCCCTCCAGAGTCAGCCTAGCTTGCACATAAGTAACATAGTAGATGACGATAAGTGAAGGAAATGCAATCCGCTAGCCAATTAGAGATGGTGCGTTTTCCGATGGCGACTCTCCTCCTGTTGGGATACAAAGAAACAAACAATTGGGCGGACTGTCGATAGGGCTTTGTCCGCTCCACGTAAAAGGCCAATGCTCTCTTGCAGTCCAAGGTGTGCAACTTGTCCTCACCAGGGCGGGTATGTGGACGGGGAAAAAATGTTGCCAAGACAATTGACTGGTTCAGATGAAACTCCGACACCACTTTCGGCAAGAACTTAGGGTGAGTGCGGAGGACTACTCTATTATGATGAAATTTAATATAAGGTGCATGTACTAGCAAGGAGTGGAGCTCACTGACTCTATAAGCTGAAGTAACAGCCACCAGGAAAATGACCTTCCAGGTCAAGTACTTCAGATGGAATGCAGTGGCTCAAAAGGAGCTTTCATCAGCTGGGTGAGAACAACGTTGAGATCCCATGACACTGGTGGAGGTTTGACAGGGGGCTTTGACAAAAGCAAATCTCTCATGAAACGAACTACTAAAGGCTGTCCAGAGATAGGCTGACCCTCTACACGTTGATGATAAGCACTAATTGCACTAAGATGAACCCTTACGGAGTTGGTCTTGAGACCAGACTCTAATAAGTGTAGAAGGTATTCAAGCAGGGACCGTGTAGGACAAGAAAAAGAATCTAGGGCCTTGCTGTCACACCAGATGGCAAACCTCCTCCAATTAAAAGAACAACTCTTTTTCGTGGAATCTTTCCTGGAAGCAAGCAAGACTCGAGAGACACCCTCTGAAAGGCCTAACTTCTAAGTCTCAACATCCAGGCTGCGAGAGCTAAAGACTGGAGGTTGGGATGTAGAAGCGACACCTCGTTCTGAGTGATGAGGGTCGGAAAACAGTCCAATCTCCACGGTTCTTCGGAGGACAACTCCAGAAGAAGAGGGAACCAGATCTGACGGGGCCAAAAAGGTGAAATCAGAATCATGGTTCCTTGGTCTTGCTTGACTTTCAGCAGAGTTTTCCCTACTAAAGGTATGAGAGGATACGCATACAGAAGGCCTGTCCCCCAATGTAGGAGAAAGGCATCTGACGTTAATCTGTCGTGGGCCTGAAGCCTGGAACAGAACTGAGGGACCTTGTGATTGATCTGAGTGGCAAAAAGATCCACTGAGGGGGAGCCCCAAGCTCGGAAGATCTTGCGGATAACATCCATGTTCAGTGACCACTTTCAGTACTGTGTACTGCCCTTTGGCCTCGCGTCTGTGCCCAGGGTCTTCACAAAATGCCTGGTAGTTGTCGCAGCATCGCTATGCAGACTCAGAGTGCACGTGTTCCCTTATCTAGACAATTTGCTGGTGAAGAGCACTTCGGAGGCAGGAGAGCTACAGTTCATGCGGGTGACTATTCAAGTGCTAGAGCTACTGGGGTTTGTAGTCAATCGTGAGGTTACATTATCCTGCTCAGTCTGTCGGCCAAACTGTTGCTTACGCCTGCAAGATAAGTGGCCTGGAGAAGCATGCCGTGGCGATGAGCCCAAAGCCACTTACTGACGGCTTCCTGACACAGAGGGCGAGATTCGGTGCCCCCCTGCTTGTTGGTGTAATACATAGCAACCTGGTTGTCTGTCTGAATTAGAATGATTTGATTGGACAGCCGATCTCTGAAAGCCTTGAGAGCGCTCCAGATCGCTCGTAATTCCAGGAAGTTGATCTGAAGATTCTTCTCCTGAAAAGACCAAGCTCCCTGGGGTGTGAAGCCAATCTACATGAGCACCCCACCCCAGGAGGGATGCATCCATCTTCAGCACTTTTTGTGGCTGAGGAATTTGGAATGGACATCCCAAGGTCAAATTGGATCAAATAGACCACCACTGAAGGGAACTACAAAAACCGGTGGAGAGATGGGATGGCTGGCGTCCAGAGAAGTTTAGCTAGCTATTTATACCCCTGTGACTATGTTAAACTGTGGTTCCTGATGAAGCCATGAAGCGGGTGAAACGATTTGGGCCCCGTTGAACAAATGAATGTTAACAGTTTGAATGTGGGGTTACCAAGCCAACTTTGAGAAAGCTACAACCTAAAACAGCCTGCAATCTGAGTACTAACCATATATTTGTTGAGCCACCATAACAATGCTTAATCAAAACCACTAATCCTTCCGAGGACCACTGAGATACATACATTAGATTATCTCCCCATGCACTATGCAGCAGATACAATAGAAGCCATAGAAAGACCTGAAAGTATTTATTAGTATGATCCACCTGAAATTGCTATTACCCGCATACCTATACTTCATGAGATTTTGTAGATGAACTCATGGATTTGTCCCATTCATGAAACATGTCTCACTACAGGTTTGAGTAAGTCTCAAGAGAGATGACATCATGATTAAGGCCCTAAGGATTGGGTAATATAAAGGGAATTCCATATGCCCAAATAATATATCACCTGAGAATGAAGTTTCCTATCTTGCACCATACCTTCTAACAATGAAGACCAGAACTCGCCCCCTCGTTTGATAGCTTGCCACCTTCTGGAATGGATGACGACGAGCTTGACGAGCTTTGTGTCACCCCTCCCCAGAGGGGGTGACGTGGGGAATGTATAATTATGGTACAGCCAGAGACCCCCCCCCACTGGAATGGTGGAGGGCCCAGTCATAGAGCTCAGGCCATTACAGACCTTGGCTGAGTCAGAAATCTGATGGCTGACATAACTGGGAGCTTACTGGAAAAGTATGGCCTAGTTTGTAGCCCGGATTGAGGCCTAAAAGTTAGGTAAATAGATATGGAAACAAAATGGAGGATTTCAGCACAAAATGGAAGCCCGTATCTGTTACAAAGTGGAATTTTCTCTAATGTAAGTTAGAAAAACAAGTTGAGCAATGAGTGAGTCATGCCAGGTGCAGAGAAAATAGGGAACTAGCTGTCCAAGCGAGGAGGGAGACTTTCCTGTGAGCAGGATTGTGGTCAGCTGGTGTGAGAAAGGAAAGGCGTAGCAAGATAGAAGCTACTCATTAGCATGAGCCAATCAGTGACAACCATGACATTAGCATAGATCCAATCAGGTATATCTACTGTCATATTACCCATATCCTGAGGGCACCTATAAAAATCAGGGTTTTTCCTGGTTTAAGCTAGAGAGAAAAGGGTTGGCACTCTCTCTCCAAGGGAAACCAATGTGTCCAGCAGAATTGACAAATTACCTAATTGCTTTCCCTTGTAAAACCTCTAATTGGTAAAAGAAATTATAAAAGATTAGCAAATAACACCTGTTTGCAGCTTATTATATTCCTATAATTAATTGATTGTACGTGCCTGTTGTCAATCACTGATTTGACTTATACCTTGGCAAATAAACTCCTCATTCCAAATGATGATTTGTGGGCTTCACTTAATGATGAAAGGCTGTAAGTATAAATGCTTCTGCTGTATCAGGCTATCATTCGCTGCATTGTATAACTTGTAACCTAAATCCAGTTTGTCATAAGGCTGGTATCTATTCCTTGCCAGTGCTGAGAGGCGGACTAATGCGGGTCCCTTAGATCTAACGTCTCTCTCAGTGGCAATTCCTTTTAGAACTTCACAAACTCCTTGATTACCCCAGTACTAGTGCTATTTAGAGATGGAGTCAGATTTAAGGTCACTCCAGCCTTCTTGGGGGGCTCGGGACCCCTCAATTCTCAACAGTACATAAGTACATAAGTAATGCCATACTGGGAAAAGACCAAGGGTCCATCGAGCCCAGCATCCTGTCCACGACAGCGGCCAATCCAGGCCAAGGGCACCTGGCAAGCTTCCCAAACGTACAAACATTCTATACATGTTATTCCTGGAATTGTGGATGTTTCCCAAGTCCATTTAGTAGCGGTTTATGGACTTGTCCTTTAGGAAACCGTCCAACCCCCTTTTAAACTCTGCTAAGCTAACCGCCTTCACCACTTTCTCCGGCAACGAATTCCAGAGTTTAATTATACATTGAGTGAAAAAAGATTTTCTCCGATTTGTTTTAAATTTACTACACTGTAGTTTCATCGCATGCCCCCTAGTCCTAGTATTTTTGGAAAGCGTGAACAGACGCTTCACATCCACTTGTTCCACTCCACTCATTATTTTATATACCTCTATCACGTCTCCCCTCAGCCATCTCTTCTCCAAGCTGAACAGCCCTAGCCTTCTTAATCTTTCTTCATAGGGAAGTCGTCCCATCCCCGCTATCAGTTTACTTATGTTATGCTATGGCTTGGAAAGCTTTTATCTTTTTGATAATGCTTTTTTGAATTATTAGTTCTATTGTGAATAGTCTTGTTTGTAAATAGGTGGGATATTATACCCTATGAAAGAGACAAGATCACAGGCACAAAAAATCTCATGTAGATATCAGTGTCCTGGTGTTCAGACCTTGGTAGATACCTTGGTTTTTGAGGGTATTTCCCACTGGTTAGCCATTGCTGTGCATTCCTTTTTTACATGACCCTCTGAGTTTGTGTTTGGCTGTTTTTCAGTTTTTGTTGTATTAGATTACCTTAGCAGGGTTAACAGCCCATACTGTTTATTGTTTGATCCATTGAGCTGATCTCATATGTAGGCGTGCCATGGGAGTTACATGAACTGTGGAAGCCATGTGTCTTAAGAGTCTCAACATCTGCTGAGCTGTGATCTGTTGAGAGGCTCAAGCGAAGGACACTAGGGTCAGGAGATTGTCTGCCCTTGCCTAGGGAAGATAAGCTCGACGTCCGTTTGTCCAACAGAGCTACGATGAACTCCAATTTCTGCACTGGGACAAGATGGGACTTGAGGTAATTGATTACAAACCCCAGTAGCTCTATCACTTGAATAGTCACCCGCATGAACTGTAGCGCTCCTGCCTCCGAAGTGCTCCTCACCAGCCAATTGTCTAGATAAGGGAACATATGCACTCCCAGTCTGCATAGTGATGCTGCGACAACTATCAGGCATTTTGTGAAGACCCTGGGCACAGACGCGAGGCCAAAGGGCAGTACACAGTACTGAAAGTGCTGAGTTCCCAATTGAAATTGTAGATACCTCCTGTGGGCTGGAAGTATCGAGATGTGAGTGTAGGCATCCTTTAAGTCAGAGAGCATAGCCAATCGTTTTCCTGAATCATGGGAAGAAGGGTGTCCAGGGAAACCATCCTGAACTTTTCTCAGACTATGAATTTGTTCAGGGCCCTTAGGTCTAGGATGGGACGCATCCCCCCTGTTTTATTTTGCACAAGGAAGTACCTGGAATAGAATCCCAGCCCTTCTTCCCCTGGTGGAACGGGTTCGACCGCATTGGCCTCTAAAAGGGCGGAGAGTTCCTCTGCAAGTACCTGCTTGTGCTGGGAGCTGAAGGATTGAGCTACCGGTGGACAATTTGGAGGCTTGGATGCCAGATTCAGTGAAGACGTCTGGCGGGACAGAGAATCCATGATATCATAATGCTTTTTAATCTGATCGACCATGTCCTCTACTTTTTCCCCCTGGCAAGGAACATCCGCCATTCGCTGCTGGGTCTTCTGATCCAGGTCAGAGACACGCAGCCATGAGAGCTGCGCATCACTATACCTTGAGCAGCTACTCAGGATGCCACAACAAAAGTGTCGTAAGACCCCTGGCCAGGAATTTGCAACACGCCTTCTGCTGCCTGACCACCTGGTGAAAAGATTCAGCAAGCTCCGGAGGAAGTGCTTCAACTAAACTGGACAGTTGCCTCACCGAGTTCCGCAAGTGGATGCTCGTGTAGAGCTGGTACGTCCGGATCTTGGCGGTGAGCATAGCGGCCTGATATGCTCTCCTCCCAAAAGGATCCAGAGTCCTAGATTCTCTGCCTGGGGGCGCCAAGGCATAGTCTCTAGTACTCCTGGCTCTTCTGAGAGCAGAGTCCACCACCATGGAATCGTGAGGAAGTTGGGCCTTCACCATTACAGGCTCTCCATGGACTCTGTACTGGGATTTTTGGGGGACAACTTAGATAGAGGGCACGACCAATTTCGCATAAGCACTTCCCTCAGTGTATTATGCAAGGGGGCCGTAGAAACCTCAGCAGGTGGAGAAGGATAGTCCAAGACCTCAAGCATCTCAGCCCTGGGCTCATCCACAACCTCCATAGGGAATGGAATGTCCTTAGACATTTCCCTAACAAAAGATGAAAAAGAGAAACTCTCAGGTGGAGACCTTCTACTCTCAATTGGTGGAGTAGGATCAGAGGGAAGCCCACATGACTCTTCCTCCAAAAAGTATCGAGGGTCTTCCTCCTCTTCCCCGAGCGCTCCTCATAGGTGTCGGACAAAAGCTCCCAAAGAGCAGCCCGAACCCGAGCCTGTCTCGACGTTGAGGATCGACGACCTCGTGGGAGATGTCAAGAAGTCGACCCCTGCCTAGACTCCGGCGAAGCTTCCTCCACCGACTGTTGCTGCAATAACTATGCTAGATGGGAGACAAGAGTAGATTAAAAATGGGATAAAAACCTCAGGTAACTTGCAAATGAAAAAAGTCATGACACACAAGCCAGATCTCAATGAGTCGGAAGCCCAAAAGAACAACATTCTGGTCATGTCTGGGTGGTGCCAGGGACCTCTGATGAGCCGGGGACGCTTCCTCCCAAAGGACTGGAGACTGACACCGACACAGCTGGCGTCAGTTTTGAGCACCTCTGACGCCTCAATGTTAATGTGTCCCTGCAGGCAAAAATGGGTCTCAAGTATTGGATTGAGTACTTCAAACCTGAGCAGTAGCTTTGTATCAAGAAAGGAAGTACTTCAACCATTCCTCAAACTTCAGGAACTACTTCTTGAAGGCTGCCATTGTCAAAGGTGGGCGCATTGCAGTCGGAATGGCTATATCCTCATGATTATTTGGGGTGTATCAGGTCTCAGCTCTGGAAAATGCAATATAAGAAAATAAACTGAAAAGGTACATACTCTGTAACAGGCTGAAGCATAGCTGCTCCTGCAGAGCTAGTGCTGGGCTCTTCTGCAATCCCTCCACCATCCAGAAACATGGTGATCGCCATCTCTAGATTATGATTACATGCTTCAAGCATATGCTTCCCAACGCTCTCACTAGCACCTACAACATAAAGAGGTACAAAAACAAAATGTAAGCAGCAAATCAGAAGAAAACTTCAATATACTTAAAAACATTAAACAACTTCAGGGCTTCATAGGAAACATAACATCACTAACTTTAAATCATACCATGCATATTTTATTCATGACTGAACTGAAACTGGAGAAGTGATGTACTACTGCTACTTTACACTGTGCTTTCTAAAAGTCTTCACATCCAAATACATTTTACACATTCTGCTATCTACAAAAATGCAATTCAAAATTCATTAAAACAGGAGTTTATATCACTGATCTACACAACACACTTTATACTTCCAAAAAGAAAGAATTATAGAAATATTCAAAAAGAAAAAAAGAAATCAAAATAGTCTTAACTGTATAAGCCCTCACACCCCTTGACTCACCTTTTACAACAGTATTAGCCAAAAGTCATTTAGGATAACTGTCTACCAACTTTGCACAGCAGGATGGTACCGCCTTTGCCCACTCTTCCTGGCAACATAGCTCAAGCATCTTTAAGTTGCATGGAGATTATGTGCAGCAGCAGTCTTCAAGTCTTGCCACAGATATTCTATTGGATTCGTAAAGAAGCAGAGAGACTGGTTGGGGAGGTCACCGAGCCAAGATGGCTGCTGAGCGAAGCGCTCTGGCAGTCCCACAAATAAAAGCAAAATAAGTGAGCGCTTTGCATAACGACACAACACAACGCGTACAACTGAGAGATAGAGGAACATCGGAGGAGAAAATTGAGCATGGCATCTCTCGCGCCGAAGCAGTCACTGGCAAGTTTTGCCTATACGGGCCCCAGCGCATCAACTCCGCAGGAGACCACGTGGGGGAGAAAATGTGTATGCATAGGCAATATAAAGAAATATATTTTGCATCAAACCATGTAGAAAAGGAAAAAAAAGGGAGTTTTGATAGCACTGGCGGGGTGACTTCCCTGGCAAGTGCAACGAATAGTAAGGGATAAGGGCGGACATTATATTTTACTAGTCATGTGATTGGGAACAGAGATTTACATGATGGTGAATATCTATGCCCCGAATGAAAAACAAGGAGCTTTCTATAAAGAGCTATCTGAAATCATAGCAAAAAATATAGAAGGGGAATTAGTGATAGGTGGGGATTTTAATTTGACTCCACATCCCTCTATGGATAACTCAAATAAAGAGATACGATATGCTCAAAGCGATAGGGCAAAATTACATAAATTTATGAACTACTGGCAGATGATAGATATCTGGCGACATTTTAACCCGATGTCTCGGAGTTATACTTATTTTTCGGCGGTTCATGCATCCCACTCACGAATAGACATCTGGCTCGGAGGGCAAGGATTGGTGCAGAGAGTAAGTGAATGATACATACCTGTAGCAGGTGTTCTCCGAGGACAGCAGGCTGATTGTTCTCACGACTGGGTGACGTCCGCGGCAGCCCCCACCAACCGGAAAAAAGCTTCGCGGGACGGTCGGCACGCAGGGCACGCCCACCGCGCATGCGCGGCCGTCTTCCCGCCCGTGCGCGACCGCTCCCGCCAGTTGAATGACTAGCAAAAGATGAAACACACAACTCCAAAGGGGAGGAGGGAGGGTAGGTGAGAACAATCAGCCTGCTGTCCTCGGAGAACACCTGCTACAGGTATGTATCATTCACTTTCTCCGAGGACAAGCAGGCTGCTTGTTCTCACGACTGGGGTATCCCTAGCTCTCAGGCTCACTCAAAACAAGAACCCAGGTCAATTGAACCTCGCAACGGCGAGGGCATAACAGAAATTGACCTACGAAGAACAACTAACTGAGAGTGCAGCCTGACCAGAATAAATTCGGGTCCTGGAGGGTGGAGTTGGATTTACACCCCAAACAGATTCTGCAGCACCGACTGCCCGAACCGACTGTCGCGTCGGGTATCCTGCTGGAGGCAGTAATGTGATGTGAATGTGTGGACAGATGACCACGTCGCAGCCTTGCAAATCTCTTCAATAGTGGCTGACTTCAAGTGGGCCACCGACGCTGCCATGGCTCTAACACTATGAGCCGTGACATGACCCTCAAAAGCCAGCCCAGCCTGGGCGTAAGTGAAGGAAATGCAATCTGCTAGCCAATTGGAGATGGTGCGTTTCCCGACAGCGACCCCTAGCCTGTTAGGATCGAAAGAAACAAACAATTGGGCGGACTGTCTGTGGGGCTGTGTCCGCTCCAAGTAGAAGGCCAATGCTCTCTTGCAGTCCAATGTGTGCAACTGACGTTCAGCAGGGCGGGTATGCGGCCTGGGGAAGAATGTTGGCAAGACAATTGACTGGTTCAGATGGAACTCTGACACCACCTTTGGCAGGAACTTTGGGTGGGTGCGGAGCACTACTCTGTTGTGATGAAATTTGGTATACGGAGCATGAGCTACCAGGGCTTGAAGCTCACTGACCCTACGAGCTGAAGTAACTGCCACCAAGAAAATGACCTTCCAGGTCAAGTACTTCAGATGGCAGGAATTCAGCGGCTCAAAAGGAGGTTTCATCAGCTGGGTGAGGACGACGTTGAGATCCCATGACACTGTAGGAGGCTTGATAGGGGGCTTTGACAAAAGCAAGCCTCGCATGAATCGAACGACTAAAGGCTCTCCAGAGATGGCTTTACCCTCCACACGATAATGGTAAGCACTAATCGCACTAAGGTGATTCCTTACTGAGTTGGTCTTGAGGCCAGACTCTGATAAGTGCAGAAGGTATTCAAGCAGGTTCTGTGCAGGGCAAGAACGAGGTTCTAGGGCCTTGCTCTCACACCAAACGACAAACCTCCTCCACTTGAAAAAGTAACTCTTTTTAGTGGAATCCTTCCTAGAGGCAAGCAGGACCCGGGAGACACCCTCCGACAGACCCAACGCAGCGAAGTCTACGCCCTCAACATCCAGGCCGTGAGAGCCAGGGATTGAAGGTTGGGGTGCAGCAACGCTCCGTCGTTCTGCGAAATGAGAGTCGGAAAACACTCCAATCTCCACGGTTCTTCTGAGGACAACTCCAGAAGAAGAGGGAACCAGATCTGACGGGGTCAAAAGGGCGCTATCAGAATCATGGTGCCGTGGTCTTGCTTGAGCTTCAGTAAGGTCTTCCCCACCAAAGGTATGGGAGGATAAGCATACAGGAGGCCGGTCCCCCAATGAAGGAGAAAGGCATCTGACGCTAGCCTGCCGTGTGTCTGAAGTCTGGAACAGAACAGAGGCAGCTTGTGGTTGGTCTGAGAGGCGAAAAGATCCACCGAGGGGGTGCCCCACTCTCGGAAGATCTTGCGTACCACTCTGGAATGGAGCGACCACTCGTGCGGTTGCATGACTCTGCTCAGTCTGTCGGCCAGACTGTTGTTTACGCCTGCCAGGTACGTGGCTTGGAGGAGCATGCCAAACCGGCACGCCCAACGCCACATCCCGACGGCTTCCTGACACAGGGGGCGAGATCCGGTGCCCCCCTGCTTGTTGACGTAATACATTGCAACCTGATTGTCTGTCCGAATTTGGATAATTTGGTAGGACAGCCGATCTCTGAAAGCCTTCAGTGCGTTCCAGATCGCTCGGAGCTCCAGGAGGTTGATCTGCAGATCCTTTTCCTGGAGGGACCACAGACCCTGGGTGTGAAGCCCATCGACATGAGCTCCCCACCCCAGGCGAGATGCATCCGTCGTCAGCACTTTCGTGGGCTGCGGAATTTGGAATGGACGTCCCAGGGTCAAATTGGTCCGGATGGTCCACCAGAGCAGTGAAGTGCGGCAACTGGTGGAGAGGCGGATGATATCTTCTAGATTCCCGGTGGCTTGAAACCACTGGGAAGCTAGGGTCCATTGAGCAGATCTCATGTGAAGACGAGCCATGGGAGTCACATGAACTGTGGAGGCCATATGACCCAGAAGTCTCAACATCTGCCGAGCTGTGATCTGCTGAGACGCTCTGGTCTGCGAAGCCAGGGCCAAGAGATTGGTGGCCCTCGCTTCGGGAAGGTAGGCCTGAGCCGTCTGGGTATTCAGCAGCGCTCCTATGAATTCCAGAGACTGAGTTGGCTGGAGATGGGACTTTGGGTAATTTATCACAAACCCCAGCAGCTCCAGAAGTTGAATAGTGCACTGCATGGACCGGAGGGCTCCTGCCTCCGAGGTGCTCTTGACCAGCCAATCGTCGAGATATGGGAACACGTGCACTCCCAGCTTGCGTAGATACGCCGCCGCCACCACCACGAGGCACTTTGTAAACACTCGTGGGGCAGAGGCGAGCCCAAAGGGCAGCACACAATACTGAAAGTGCCGTGCGCCCAGGCGGAATCTGAGATACTGTCTGTGAGCTGGCAGTATCGGGATGTGAGTGTATGCGTCCTTCAAATCCAGGGAACATAGCCAATCGTTTTTCTGAATCATTGGCAGAAGGGTGCCCAAGGAAAGCATCCTGAACTTTTCTTTGACCAGGAATTTGTTCAGGCCTCTCAGGTCTAGGATGGGACGCATCCCCCCTGTTTTCTTTTCCACAAGGAAGTACCTGGAATAGAATCCCTGCCCTTCCTGCCCGGGTGGTACGGGCTCGACCGCATTGGCGCTGAGAAGGGCGGAGAGTTCCTCTGCAAGTACCTGCTTGTGATGGGAGCTGAAAGACTGAGCTCCCGGAGGACAATTTGGAGGCAGGGAGGCCAAATTCAGGGCGTATCCGCACCGCACTATTTGGAGAACCCACTGGTCGGAGGTTACGAGAGGCCACCTTTGGTGAAAAAATTTTAACCTCCCTCCGACCGGCAGATCGTCCGGTACGGACACTTGTAGGGCGGCTATGTTCCCGTGGATCCAGTCAAAAGCCCGTCCCCGGCTTTTGCTGTGGAGGCGCAGGGGGCTGCTTAGGCGCACGCTGTTGACGAGAACGAGCGCGCTGGGGCTGTCCCTGTGCCTGACGAGGCCTTCGGGCCGGCTGGTTGTACCTACGCTTCGCGAAAGAATAGGGTGCAGCCTGCCGGGCCCGGGAAAAACGTCCACCTGTGGAGGTGGGTGCTGAAGGCGTCCGGTGGGAGAGCTTGTCGAGAGCGGTTTCCCGCTGATGCAGTTGGTCCACCATCTGCTCGACCTTCTCACCAAAAATGTTATCCCCCCGGCAAGGGACGTCGGCCAGTCTCTGCTGGGTGCGGTTGTCCAGGTCAGAGGCACGCAGCCATGAGAGCCTGCGCATCACTATCCCTTGGGCCGCAGCACGAGATGCCACGTCACAGGTGTCATATATACCCCTGGACAGGAACTTTCTGCACGCCTTCAGCTGCCTGACCACCTCCTGATAAGGCCTGGACTGCTCCGGCGGGAGCTTCTCGACCAGGTCCGCCAGTTGTTGCACATTGGTCCGCATGTGAATGCTCATATAGAGCAGGTATGACTGGATGCGGGTCACGAGCATGGAGGATTGGTAGGCCTTCCTCCCAAACGAGTCCAGAGTGCGAGACTCCCGCCCCGGGGGTGCCGAGGCGGTATCCCTCGAACTCCGTGCCCTCTTGAGAGCAGAATCCACGACCGCAGAGTCATGGGGCAATTGTGGCCACATTAGCTCTGGGTCAGAGTGGATCCTGTACTGGGACTCTGCTTTCTTGGGAATGGTGGGGTTAGTTAATGGTCGCACCCAGTTCCGAAGCAGCGTCTCCTTAAGGACATTGTGCAGCGGTACCGTGGAGGACTCTCTAGGTGGTGATGGATAGTCGAGGACCTCGAGCATCTCGGCCCTCGGCTCTTCCACAGAGACCACGGGAAAGGGAATGGTAATAGACATATCCCGCACAAAGGAGGCAAAGGAGAGACTCTCGGGAGGTGAGAGTTTCCTCTCCGGTGAAGGCGTGGGGTCCGAGGGAAGGCCCGTAGACTCCTCTGAGGAGAAATATCTAGGGTCCTCCTCTTCCCCCCACGAGTCCTCATCCTCGGTGTCGGACATAAGCTCATGTAGCTGAGTCCTGAACCGGGCCCGGCTCGACGTCGAGGCACCAGGGTCTCGGTGTCGTCGAGCGGTGGACTCCCGCGCCGGCGGGGACGGAGCTCCCTCCATCGACGTCGACGGGGACTCCACCTGCGTGGCGGTCGAGACCGGCACCGCAAGCGGCGGCGGTGTCGACGGCCCCGGCGCCGGGCTAGAGCTCGCCGGCGCCACAGTCATCGGCGCCGAGGGCGCAAGCACCCCCGGCGCCGGCACAGCCTGGCGCATCAGCCCTTCCAGGATCCCCGGAAGGATGGCTCTGAGGCACTCGTCCAGGCCCGCTGCCGAGAAAGGCGGTGGGGCCGGTAGGGGTGTCGGTGCCCGAATCTGGTGGGAGCCAGGAGACTGCACCGAGGTGCCGGGACCCTGTTGCGTCGGCACCTCTATCACCGACGGGGATCTCTCCTCTCGATGGAGACGCTTCGGCGTCGACTCCTCTCCGATGTGCATCGAGGGCGACCGGTGACGGCGCTTCTTATCCTTCTTCCGATGCCCGTCACCGGCGCCGGGAGGCATGGAGGAGGAGGATGACGATCCCCCTCGGTCTCGAGGAACCGGGTCAGACAGGGTTCGGTCCCGTGGGCCATGGGCTGAGGGAGTGACCGGGGCCGACTGCCCACGCGGCCTCTCACCTCTACCCGCACCGGAGGACCGGCGGGCCGACGGGACCTGTTCTCCTGGGGTCGATGCCATCGGTGCCGATGTCTCGGGCATCGATACCGGTACCGAAGGACCGGGCGTCGATACCGATGCCGTCGAGGTCGACGTCGAGGGGCCGGCGCAAGTTCCAAAAATACGGTCCCGTTGAACTTGCCTCGCAACCTGAGTCCGTTTCCGGAGACCGAGACACAGGGGACACGACTTGAAATTGTGCTCCGGCCCGAGGCACTGGAGGCACCAAGCGTGGGTGTCGGTCTGCGAGATGGGCCGGCCGCTCCGACCACACTTTTTAAATCCACTCGGGACCTTCGAGGACATCGACGGAAAAATCGCGTCGGCGAAATTAAAGTCGTCGATGGTGGCAGAAATCACACCTCGAAAATGAAAAACGACCGTGCGGCCACCAGGCCGCAATGCAACGTCCCCGCTGGAAGCGAGGGAAAATGGGAGCGCGTGCTCCTTTTTTTTTTTAAAGAAAAGAAAAGTGGAGCGCGCGGCAGTTAATTAAATATAAAAGAAATTAAAAGAGGTTCGCGTAAACGCGACGGTTTTTCCGGGGCTGAAACAGAGAGAGCGGCACAGGCACGACTCTCTCCAGGCGCGGAAAAAAAGGAACTGGCGGGAGCGGTCGCGCACGGGCGGGAAGACGGCCGCGCATGCGCGGTGGGCGTGCCCTGCGTGCCGACCGTCCCGCGAAGCTTTTTTCCGGTTGGTGGGGGCTGCCGCGGACGTCACCCAGTCGTGAGAACAAGCAGCCTGCTTGTCCTCGGAGAACAAACAGTACAAATACAAAGTAGAACATAGTCTAATCATACGCCCCTTATGTTAACATTGAAGTGTGCGGTAGCAAGGACACCAGCACCCTTATGGCGATTGAATGATAGCTTGTTAGGAGACCCAAATGTTATAAAACAACTAGAAACCGATATAAAAAATTATTTGATACATAAAGACGCGGGGGAAGTGAGAGAAGAAACATTATGGGAGGACCTGAAGGCAGTCATACGAGGGCATATTATATCCCTGCAGATTTATAGGGCTAGACAAAAAAAGAACAAAAACACAACAACTATATATAGAGCTTGAGCAATTGCAACACAAAGTGGCTAAGGGGCCATCCGCATCACACATAACACAACGCTGCCAACAGGTGCAAATGGAACTCCGTGAGTTACAGATGGCGGAAGTAGCAGAAGCTCTTCAAAAAACACAGCAACGATATTTTGAATTCAGTAATAAAGCGTCCCGACTACTAGCCTATAAATTAAAAAAGCAAAAGATGAAAAATCATATACATACAAGACAACAACGGACACCAGTTGTCCGCAACAGAAGGTATTGAAAAAGCCTTTATGAATTACTATAAACAATTATATACTGATGATACCCAACCAGGGAATCAGGCAATTCAGGGCTTTTTAGAAGGGTTAGAACTCCCCCAAATTGCCCCAAATCAAAATGAGGAACTTTCAGAACCCATAACCTTAGTAGAGGTTCAATGGGCTATTCATAATTTACCCAATGGAAAGGCCCCAGGACTCAATGGGTTCACAAACAGATTTCATAAATGTTTTGGGAAAATATTAATGTGTAAAAAGTGGGAGTACGACCAAGGATACCAGAAACTGGAGGATGTTCTTAAATAAAAAACTTTATTGAAGGTTTGAAGACTCGACACAATGTCGTGTTTCGGCCGTCAGGCCTGCATCAGGAGTCTGCTGTGCAGAGTGCTGCAGAGCAATGATGATGGAAATCCTCTGAAGATTTTACAGCAGTCTCTTGCACGGAGAATTGCTAAATAGTAAATCTAATGCATTTTTTTGAGGGGGGAAGCAAACATGTGGACAATGGGGAGCCGGTTGATATTGTATATCTGGATTTTCAGAAGGCGTTTGACAAAGTGCCGCACGAAAGACTCCTGAAGAAATTGCAGAGTCATGGAATCGGAGGTAGGGTATTATTATGGATTAAGAACTGGTTGAAAGATAGGAAGCAGAGAGTAGGATTGCGTGGCCAGTATTCTCAGTGGAGGAGGGTTGTTAGTGGGGTCCCGCAGGGGTCTGTGCTGGGTCCGTTGCTTTTTAATGTATTTATAAATGACCTAGAGATGGGAATAACTAGTGAGGTAATTAAATTCGCCGATGACACAAAATTATTCAGGGTCGTCAAGTCGCAGGAGGAATGTGAACGATTACAGGAGGACCTTGCGAGACTGGGAGAATGGGCGTGCAAGTGGCAGATGAAGTTCAATGTTGACAAGTGCAAAGTGATGCATGTGGGTAAGAGGAACCCGAATTATAGCTACGTCTTGCAAGGTTCCGCGTTAGGAGTTACGGATCAAGAAAGGGATCTGGGTGTCGTCGTCGATGATACGCTGAAACCTTCTGCTCAGTGTGCTGCTGCGGCTAGGAAAGCGAATAGAATGTTGGGTGTTATTAGGAAGGGTATGGAGACCAGGTGTGCGGATGTTATAATGCCGTTGTATCGCTCCATGGTGCGACCGCACCTGGAGTATTGTGTTCAGTACTGGTCTCCGTATCTCAAAAAAGATATAGTAGAATTGGAAAAGGTACAGCGAAGGGCGACGAAAATGATAGTGGGGATGGGACGACTTTCCTATGAAGAGAGGCTGAGAAGGCTAGGGCTTTTCAGCTTGGAGAAGAGACGGCTGAGGGGAGATATGATAGAAGTGTATAAAATAATGAGTGGAATGGATCGGGTGGATGTGAAGCGACTGTTCACGCTATCCAAAAATACTAGGACTAGAGGGCATGAGTTGAAGCTACAGTGTAGTAAATTTAAAACGAATCGGAGAAAATTTTTCTTCACCCAACGTGTAATTAGACTCTGGAATTCGTTGCCGGAGAACGTGGTACGGGCGGTTAGCTTGACGGAGTTTAAAAAGGGGTTAGATAGATTCCTAAAGGACAAGTCCATAGACCGCTATTAAATGGACTTGGAAAAATTCCGCATTTTTAGGTATAACTTGTCTGGAATGTTTTTACGTTTGGGGAGCGTGCCAGGTGCCCTTGACCTGGATTGGCCACTGTCGGTGACAGGATGCTGGGCTAGATGGACCTTTGGTCTTTCCCAGTATGGCACTACTTATGTACTTATGTAGGTTGGTTCTTCAAAAATGACGTGGTAGTCTTTAGAAAGACTATTTAAAAAAAGTCCGTCAGAAGCGCTGCACGCACTATTGGTAATGCAGATGAAAAAGTTGTATCCCAAAGGAGCTGCACTATAAACAAAAAAAGGCGCCAAAAGCAAAACCTTATGTACTTATGTACTTATAACTTAGCTTTCTCAAAGTTGGCTTGGTAACCCCACATTCAAACTGTTAACATTCATTTGTTCAACGGGGCCCAAATCGTTTCACCCGCTTCATGGCTTCATGAGGAACCACAGTTTAACATAGTCACAGGGGTATAAATTAGCACCACTGCTAGTGCGGGTTTTGAATGCGATAGAATACCAAGCCGACATGCCATACTCATGGCGTCTAGCACACATTAGCATACTTTTAAAACCGGGGAAAAATCCGACACAATGTGGATCATACCGACCCATATCATTGCTGGATATGGATTATAAAATATTTACGAACATCCTAGCCAGACGATTACAAAACTAATGCCGGTCTTAATGAAGTATGATCAAACGGGATTCATAGAGGGCAGGCAAACGTTTGATAATATTAGGAGGGCAATACACTTGATTCATGAAGTTAACAGCACACAACAACCAACTGTTCTGCTTTCTCTGGACGCGGAGAAAGCGTTTGATAGAGTGCATTGGCCATATATGTTTGAAGTGTTGGATAAGATGGGTATGACGGGGCGCTACATAACATGGCTACTGCGCTTATATGATAAGCCCCTGGCGGCGCTGGCTGTCAATGGAGAACATTTGGCCGTTTTTAAGCTGGAGAGAGGGACGCGTCAAGGGTGTGCTTTATCTCCTTTACTAATTGCCCTCACAATGGAGCCATTAGCCCAGGTTATCAGAACAAGTGAAGCTATTCAGGGCATTCGAATAGGACAAAAGAAGCATTAAATTATGCTACATGCTAACCACATCTTACTGACAACTAACAGACCCTGATAGATCATTATCCATCATTGCCCAAAGCTTGCAGCAATTCGGAGAGATAGCAGGATTTAAAATAAATATGGCTAAATCAGAAATAATGAGAATGAACCTCACTATAGAGGATCTTAATAACCTACAAGACAAATACCCCTTAAGATGGACGGACCACTTTCTTCGCAATCTGGGAGTAAATTTGACACCAAACCTGAAAGATATCTTTAGGGTGAATTTTCCTACTAAAATAAGAGAGGTATTCCAGGACCTAGACAGGTGGGAAGGGATGGAGTTATCATGGATGGGACGGGTACAAGCAATAAAAATGATGGTGTTACCTAAGATTTTATGCCTCTTTTTAGCATTGCCAATCCCTATTCCCAAAAAAATTTTTAGGCAACTAAAGCATAAAACATTTGCGTTCATTTGGAAGCACAAACCACCGCATGTACGAGCAGAAATACTGTACCAACCCAGGAAAAAAGGGGGAATGGGGGTTCCAGATTTCTCTCGCTATTTCCAAGCAGCGCAGCTGAGGGTGTTAGCGGCATGGGTCAATGAGGAAGAGAAATCTTGGCTCCAAATAGAAAAACACTGGATAGGGCTTAATCACCCAGCTACTTTATTATGGCTCCCTAATTTACGGATCAGGGCAATGGCAGCACTGCTCCCTACAGCGGTTGAATTTCCCCTAATGACTTGGAGTAAAATAAGACAACAATACTGCCCAGAGAGAACATATTTCTGCAAGATGCACATACAAGGGGCCCCAGGGTCTGTATGGGAAGAAGAGGATAAAGTATATAAACAATGGGGACAGAGGGGACTGCGACAGCTGGAGCAGATATGGGAGGAGAGAGCGGTGCGTCCATATAGTGAGGTGCAGGAGGAATTTGATCTTCCACCACAACATATATTTCATTACATTAGAATCAGAGACTATATCCTCCGAAAAGCTAAGGGGGAACTACAAAAGGAAGAAACAGAACTAGAACGGGCAATGGGAGGAAGCAGCTGTAAGGGATGTGTAACAAGGATTTATATACAGCATTATTATCCTATAGAAACCCGAGTTTGGTATATACACAGAAATGGGAGCAAGATATAGGGACTACACATGATCCACAGAAATGGGAGCTGGCGTTAGGCTTTTTACTAAAAGGCTCGGTGAATAGCTCAATGATGGAGAATGGATATAAGATTTTCTATCGTTGGTATTATACACCACAAAGAATAGCCAAAATGTATCCAGGAGCCTCGAATCAATGTTGGAGGGGATGCCAAGCTGTAGGGGGCATATGCTGCACATATGGGGGTCCTGCCCAAAGATACAGGTTTTCTGGCAGGAACTGCTTAAATTGCTCCAGCAGATACTGGGTAGGGAGTTCCCGAACTCAGTGGACCATTGTTTGTAGCATTTTCGACCTCCAGGACTGCCAGCACCACTGCACTGCCTGGCATCTATGTTCTTAATAGCTGGAAAGATAACAGTGGCTTCTAGCTGGAAGAAGCAATTGGCTCCCCCAACGGTTAAAATGATACATAAAATGGACTACATATACCAAATGGCGAAGTTAACAGCGATCAAGAATGGACACTTAAACTGGTTTAATAAGATATGGGACAAATATAAAAGTTGGAGAATACAAGCAGGGATTGACCTGGATGCCCCACAATTAGTGGTGCCAGCGATGTGAAAGCTATGATTATTTAAGGACTTTCTCTCGAGAGCAATGAATGATATAGAGACAATATAACCAGGAGAGCTATAGGGTACGAGGGGGGAAAAGGGGGAGGAGGAAGGGAAGGGAGGGGGAGTGAGGGAGGGGGGGAACCATAATGGGAGTATTATATGTAAGACATGGCAACTATGTATGTTAAACTTATACCAAAAATAAAGTTTTCAAAAAAAAAAAAAAAAAAAAAGAAGCAGAGAGATCATGGATGCCTGACAAAGTGCTTTGCTCAGTCAAATGATGACAGAACTTATGAGGGAAGAGGCGACAATCTAGTGCTCACAAAGGGAAGGAGTGAATCAAACATCAGGGTGGGTGTCCACCTACGCAACAGTGATCATCACATGTTATTGTCTGATATAAGAGCAAAAGCACAGTGCAGATGCACAAAATTCAAAGTACTGGATTTCAGACATAAGCGTTGCCATAGTGGGACAGACCAAAGGTCCATTAAGCCCAGCATCTTGTTGCAAGTACCTGGCAAGATCCCAAAACAGTACAGCACATTTTATGCTGCTTATCCTAGAAATAAACAGTGGATTTTCCCCCATGCTGATTTTGGTAAAATGGGGGAGTACATGCTGAAAGAGCCAACAGGATGGGTAGGCACAGAAGTGGAAAGGCAGTGGTCCAAGCTGAAAGTGAAGATATCTTGGCCCAAGTCTGGCCCAGAGGTGTCTGGGTAACAGAGAAAGAGAGGGCATAAGCTGGAAAGGTTGGACAGCTTAAAAATGAAGAAATAATGGACAGCACAAGAATGCAGAAATAATGATGTGTACAGTGGGGGAAATAAGTATTTGATCCCTTGCTGATTTTGTAAGTTTGCCCACTGACAAAGACATGAGCAGCCCATAATTGAAGGGTAGGTTATTGGTAACAGTGAGAGATAGCACATCACAAATTAAATCCGGAAAATCACATTGTGGAAAGTATATGAATTTATTTGCATTCTGCAGAGGGAAATAAGTATTTAATCCCTCTGGCAAACAAGACCTAATACTTGGTGGCAAAACCCTTGTTGGCAAGCACAGCGGTCAGACGTCTTCTGTAGTTGATGATGAGGTTTGCACACATGTCAGGAGGAATTTTGGTCCACTCCTCTTTGCAGATCATCTCTAAATCATTAAGAGTTCTGGGCTGTCGCTTGGCAACTCGCAGCTTCAGCTCCCTCCATAAGTTTTCAATGGGATTAAGGTCTGGTGACTGGCTAGGCCACTCCATGACCCTAATGTGCTTCTTCCTGAGCCACTCCTTTGTTGCCTTGGCTGTATGTTTTGGGTCATTGTCGTGCTGGAAGACCCAGCCACGACCCATTTTTAAGGCCCTGGCGGAGGGAAGGAGGTTGTCACTCAGAATTGTACGGTACATGGCCCCATCCATTCTCCCATTGATGCGGTGAAGTAGTCCTGTGCCCTTAGCAGAGAAACACCCCCAAAACATAACATTTCCACCTCCATGCTTGACAGTGGGGACGGTGTTCTTTGGGTCATAGGCAGCATTTCTCTTCCTCCAAACACGGCGAGTTGAGTTCATGCCAAAGAGCTCAATTTTTGTCTCATCTGACCACAGCACCTTCTCCCAATCACTCTCGGCATCATCCAGGTGTTCACTGGCAAACTTCAGACGGGCCGTCACATGTGCCTTCCGGAGCAGGGGGACCTTGCGGGCACTGCAGGATTGCAATCCGTTATGTCGTAATGTGTTACCAATGGTTTTCGTGGTGACAGTGGTCCCAGCTGCCTTGAGATCATTGACAAGTTCCCCCCTTGTAGTTGTAGGCTGATTTCTAACCTTCCTCATGATCAAGGATACCCCACGAGGTGAGATTTTGCGTGGAGCCCCAGATCTTTGTCGATTGACAGTCATTTTGTACTTCTTCCATTTTCTTACTATGGCACCAACAGTTGTCTCCTTCTCGCCCAGCGTCTTACTGATGGTTTTGTAGCCCATTCCAGCCTTGTGCAGGTGTATGATCTTGTCCCTGACATCCTTAGACAGCTCCTTGCTCTTGGCCATTTTGTAGAGGTTAGAGTCTGACTGATTCAGTGAGTCTGTGGACAGGTGTCTTTCATGCAGGTGACCATTGCCGACAGCTGTCTGTCATGCAGGTAACGAGTTGATTTGGAGCATCTACCTGGTCTGTAGGGGCCAGATCTCTTACTGGTTGGTGGGGGATCAAATACTTATTTCCCTCTGCAGAATGCAAATAAATTCATATACTTTCCACAATGTGATTTTCCGGATTTAATTTGTGATGTGCTATCTCTCACTGTTACCAATAACCTACCCTTCAATTATGGGCTGCTCATGTCTTTGTCAGTGGGCAAACTTACAAAATCAGCAAGGGATCAAATACTTATTTCCCCCACTGTATGTGACCTTTACAGGCTGCTTTGAAGTACTAAGAGAGAGGTGTGGTAGCCATGTTAGTCCACTCTTAAAGGTTATCAAAAGAAATCAAACAAAATAAAACAAGGAAAAGAAAATAAGATGATACCTTTTTTTATTGGACATAACTTAATACATTTCTTGATTAGCTTTCGAAGGTTGCCCTTCTTCGTCACATCGGAAATAAGCAAATGTGGTAGCAGATAGTATATATAAGAGAAACATCAAAGCATTACTTTGACAATCTGACAGAGTGGGAGGGTGGGGGTATGCATGATGTCCCCATGCATACCCCCACGCTCTGGTCTGGGAAGCGAGGGACAGGAGGTTATGGGCCCTCACCTCGGGAAGAAAGGCCTGAGCCGTCTGTGAATTCAGCAGAGCTCCTATGAATTCCAGAGATTGGACTGGTTGGAGATGGGACTTTGGGTAATTTATCACAAACCCCAGCAGCTCCAGGAGGTGAATAGTGCACTGCATGAACCGGAGATCCCCTGCCCCCGAGGTGTTCTTGACCAGCCAATCGTCGAGATACGGGAACACGTGCACTTCCAGCTTGCGTAGATACGCCGCCACCACCACGAGGCACTTCGTGAACACCCGTGGGGCAGAGGCGAGCCCAAAGGACAGCACACAATACTGAAAGTGCCATGTCCCCAGGCGGAATCTGAGATACTGTCTGTGGGCTGGCAGTATTGGGATGCGAGTATAAGCGTCCTTTAAATCCAGGGAACATAGCCAATCGTCTTTCTGAATCATTGGTAGAAGGGTGCCTAAGGAAAGCATCCTGAACTTCTCTTTGATCAGGTATTTGTTCAGGCCTCTCAGGTCTAGGATAGGGCGCATCCCCCCTGTTTTCTTTTCCACAAGGAAGTATCTGGAATAGAATCCCTGCCCTTCCTGCCCTGGTGGCACGGGCTCGACCGCATTGGCGCTGAGAAGGGCGGAGAGTTCCTCTGCAAGTACCTGCCTGTGATGGGAGCTGAAGGATTGGACTCCAGGTGGGCAATTTGGTGGAGTGGAGGCCAAATTCAGGGCGTATCCACACCGCACTATTTGGAGAACCCACTGGTCAGAGGTTATCAGAGGCCACCTTTGGTGAAAAACTTTCAACCTCCCCCCGATCGGCAGGTCGTCCGGTACGGACACTTTGATGGCGGCTATGTTTCCATGGATCCAGTCAAAAGCCCGTCCCCGGCTTTTGCTGTGAAGGCTCAGGGGGCTGCTTAGGCGCACGCTGTTGACGGGAACGAGCGCGCTGGGACTGTCCCTGTGCCTGAGGAGGCCTTCAAGCCGGCTGGGTGTACCTACGCTTGTTGTAGGCGTAGGGTGCAGCCTGCCTGGCCCGGGAAAAACGTCCACCTGCTGAGGTGGATGTTGAAGGCGCCCGGTGGGAGAGCTTGTCGAGGGCGGTTTCTCGCTGGTGTAGTTGGTCCACCAACTGCTCGACCTTCTCACCAAAGATATTATCCCCCCGGCAAGGGACATCCGCCAGTCATTGCTGGGTGTGGTTGTCCAGGTCAGAGGCACGCAGCCAGGAGAGTCTGCGCATCACTATACCTTGGGCCGCAGCTCGAGATGCCACATCACAGGTGTCATAGATACCCCTGGACAGGAACTTTCTACACGCCTTCAGCTGCCTGACCACCTCCTGAAAAGGCCTGGACTGCTCCGTAGGGAGCTTGTCGACCAGGTCCGCCAGTTGCTTCACATTGTTCCGCATGTGAATGCTCGTGTAGAGCTGATACGACTGGATGCGGGTCACGAGCATGGAAGATTGGTAGGCCTTCCTCCAAAACGAGTCCAGAGTGCGAGACTCCCGCCCTGGGGGCGCCGAGGCGGTATCCTTCAAACTCCGTGCCCTCTTGAGAGCAGAGTCCACGACCGCCGAGTCATGAGGCAATTGGGGCCGCATCAACTCTGGGTCAGAGTGGATTCTGTATTGGGACTCTGCTTTCTTGGGGATGGTGGGGTTAGATAAGGGCTTCAGCCAGTTCCAAAGCAGTGTCTCTTTGAGGACATTGTGCAACGGCACCGTGGAAGACTCTCTAGGTGGTGATGGATAGTCGAGGACCTCGAGCATCTCAGCCCTCGGCTCATCCACAGAGACCACGGGAAAGGGAATGCAAATAGACATGTCCCTGACGAAGGAGGCAAAGGAGAGGCTCTCAGGGGGCGAGAGCTTCCTCTCTGGTGAAGGAGTGGGGTCGGAGGGAAGGCCCTCAGACTCCTCTGAGGAGAAATATCTGGGGTCCTCCTCCTCCCCCCCACGAGGCCTCTTCCTCGGTGTCGGACATGAGCTCTTGCAGCTCAGATCTGAACCGGGCCCGTCTCAACTGCGAGGAACCATGTCCTTGATGGTGGCGTCGAGCGGTGGACTCCCGTGCCGGCGGAGATGAAGCTCCCTCCATCGACGGGGATTCCACCTGCGTGGCTGTCGACACCGACACCAGAGCACGCCGGCGCCGTTGGCGCAAGCACCCCCGGTGCCGGCAAAGCCTGGCGCATCAGCCCTTCCAGAATCCCTGGAAGGATGGCTCGGAGGCACTCGTCAAGACCCGCTGTCGGGAAAGGCAGGGGGGCCGGTGCGGGTGCCGGAAGCTGCTCGGGTCCAGGAGACGGTACCGAAGCACCCATGGACTGACGCAGTGACACCTCTTCGACCGAGGGGGAACGCTCCTCTTGGCACTGCCGCTTCTTCGGCGTTGAGTCATCTCTGGAGGCGCCGGAACTGGTAGTCCCGTGCGCCGTGGGTGACCGATGACAATGTTTTTTAGTCTTCTTTCAGTGCTCATCATCGGCGCTTGGTGGCAGACATGAAGAGGAGGTAGAACCCCCCTGGCCTCGAGGGATCGGGTCTGACAGGGTTCGGTCCCGATGGCCCTGGGTAGAGGGAGTGGCCGGGGCCGACTGCCCGCGCGGTCGCTCACCCCCACCGTCGCCGGTGGTCCGGCAGGCCAACGGTACTTGTGCTCCTGGGGTCGGTGCCATCGTCGGTGCCGATTTCGTCGACATCGGTACCAGTACCGAAGATGCGGCCGTCGACACCGATGCCGTCGACGGGCCGGCGCAAGTTCCAAAAAGCCGGTCCCAAAGAACTTGCCTCGCCACCTGTGTCCGCTTCCGCAAGCCGAGACACAAGGTGCACGTCTTAGTATTATGCTCCGGGCCAAGGCACTGGAGGCACCAAGCGTGGGTATCGGTTTGCGAGATCTGCCAGCTGCACCGACCACATTTTGAATCCGCTCGGGACCTTCGAGGACATCGACGGAAAAATCGCGTCGGCGAAGTCAAAGTCATCGATGGTGGCGGTGAAAAGCACACACGAAAAAGAAACGACCGCGCAGCCACAAGGCCGCAACGAGGCGCCCCCGCGACTAAAGACGACGAGGGGACAAACTAACTTTTTTTTTTTTTAACACAGAAAATAAAGAAAAGAAGCGCGAACGCGCACGAAAAGAGAAAAAGCTCATCCGGTTTCCGGGGCTGACAAAGAGAGAGACGATAACACGTCTCTCTCCTGCGCAGAATAAAAAAAAACTGAGCGGGAACGGTCACACACGGGCGGGAAGACGCCCGCGCATGCGTGGTGGGCGTGCCCTGCGTGCGGGACCGCCCGCAAAGTTTTTGTTCCGGTTGGTGGGGGTTGCCGTGGACGTCAACCCAGTCGTGAGAACAAGCAGCCTGCTTGTCCTCGGAGAATCATGGTTAGATACTTCCCATTACAAGCCAAAGAGATTGAAAAGGTTTGTCAAAAATGGCATAATTTACATGGCAAATAGACTATTTTCTATTGGCTAGCCTACGGATCTTTTGAGATACCGGTTTCACAGCAGTTAATGAGTTATACTGAGAACACCAAAAAGAGTACATCTTAAAGATATCCGACAGCATCACCGTATGAACGACAAAAGTATAGACACCACTATTGAAACTTCTACATCAAAACAAAGAGAGGGGAAAGTGGTGTATCTGAACTTTTCGTCATTTTTGGTGCATTTGTCCTGTTTATTATTATTGGAACAGTTGAACTGTTGCCCATTTGACAAAATTTGTTGAGTTCTTGAGTATTTTTACTTTTAGTCCAATTTTTAGCCCCAGACGGAACCATTACAAAAGCTTTATAAGGCCTTACCACTTTGGCTGAAGAACTGGCTGAAAATTCTGGAGTTGATACTTCATGGACTTCCTGGATGGATAATACTTTTGGAAAATGGAAAAGGTTCATTCTTTCTGGACTAACTACATTGATTATTGCTATTACGGTATTTGTGTTATTAGGATGTTGTGCTTTCCTTGTATACGTGGACTTATTCATAATCTTATTACAAACTGCTTTGACCAAGAAAGAATATACATGACTCAAATTCTTACAGATTCTACTTACTAAAATTGCTGATTTAATGTCTGTAATTTACTCGATCCAATCATTATTTTTGTCTAGTAAGACATATTAGTTTTAATATTTGAGATTCTATTCCCTAATGATGATATTCATTATATTAATGTCTTATAGTTATTTTAAGTATGTTAAGGTTTTCACTTTTGCCTGCCTTATCTGTTCTCATGCAATACTATCTAGCGGGATAACACTTATTGGCTGAGAGCCCATTCCTTGCATCCACCACATGTCCCGCTTTTTCCCCCCTAAGATGCTTTTGTATCATCAGCTCTAGCAGATCTCCTCTGGTACTACATCCATCGGAACCTTCAACAGTCTCCCCCAGGATGATGCTCTTAGCAGACCATCAAGAGGGGAGTGAAGATATCTTAGCCCAAGTCTGGCCCAGAGGTGTCTGGGTAACAGAGAATGAGAGGGCATAAGCTGGAAAGGTTGGACAGCTTAAAAATGAAGAAATAATGGACAGCACAAGAATGCAGAAATAATGATGTGTGTGTGACCTTTACAGGCTGCTTTGAAATACTAAGAGAAGAATGGGCGATTTGGATAATAAACAGGCCTGTGGTGGGGGCAATAAAATAGGTGAAAAAGGTCACATTCCAAAGCTGTCTGTAAAACACCAGGTGCAGAAGAAGAGAGATAAGAAAGCAGATCTTGGTAAGCAATGGAAAAGTGGGTGGAGGGTTCTTTGTCCTGCATTGGAACTGATATTTTAAGACAGGGTTTAAAAAGGCAGAAGTGAAAATCTTCAATAGGAGATGGTCGGAGATAGCAGTTTCTGTGCAGCACCTCCGTCTCCTCGGACAAACCTTTCAGAGTATGACTGGAATCTAATATACTCTTATGTATAGATTGTACTTTGGTAAGTAATAAACTTTGACTTGCTTTCTAAAGGAATTTGCAGCCTCGTTTGTCCTTTCTCCAGCTAGTGATTTTTAGTGGCTGGCCCACTGAGGCCTGGTTAGGTGATTAAAGGACAAACTGTTAATGCCTTTTATCTGTTCATTTGATCCTGGACAGGTGGTAAAAAGGTACGAGTTATATACATATTTGGTCACCCCAACGTTTGATAGAGGGGGTCAGATTGTCAGGAGACTTACATTTTGTTGAGCTCCTAAAGGATTCCCACGTCTGGATATTTATTCTGATAAGGTACGAGTTATATACAAAAGCTGAAATAAATATGACAACAGATCTTTATACAAGGAAAGAAAACAAAAAAAAGAGAAACAGGAAGCCTATATGGCTGTCCAAACAAGTGGCTGACAAAAGAAGGGCAAAAGAGGTTGCATTTAAGAAATACAGAAGAATAAAACAAGAGGATCACGAAAAAGATTACTGGATTAAACTCAAAGCAAAGAGGGCTAGCAAAAGCATAGGCAGAAGAAAAAATGGCTAAAGATGTAAAGAGAGGTGACAAGACCATTTTTTTTTAGATATACTGAGGAAAAAAGAAAGGCTAGGAATGGAACTGAAAGACTGAAAGATGCTGAGAACAGCTAATGTGGATAGTGATGAGGATAAAGCGTTCATGGAAGAAAATCCTGGAAAAGGACTGTGGTCATTTGCTGAGGGTATATCTGGTAATGGAGTGGATTCTGCACCGTTCATGAAAGAAAAAGAAAACTGGAATTACTTTCCATATCTTTGTCCTATTACCTTTTATTGTGGATGTATGTGATTAAATATTTCTTGCATTCCATTTTCTATTGTATTTTTCTAGCTTCTTCAGTTGCATTTTTTGTGATTGGATTGTATAAAATTTGAACTGAGAGGGGAAAAAAAAAAAAAAAAAAGAATCCCACCTTCTTGAAAATCTGAAAGTGGACAAAGCTATGGGGCCAGACGGGATACATCCCAGGATAGTGAGGGTGCTCAGAGAAATCTTTACAGGACCTCTTAAGGATTTATTTAATAGATCTTTAGAGATGGGAGAGATTCCAGAGGATTAGAGACGATGATAATGCTCCCTCTTCACAAAAGCGGGGACAAGGAAGACGTGGAAAACTACAGAATGATAAGCCTCACATAGGTGGTAGGAAAAATAATGGAGTCACCGCTGAAGGAAAATTTTCTAGAATCCAGTGGGTTACAGGATCTGAGACAATATGGTTTTACCAAAGTAAAATCCTCCTAAATAGGCTTTAGTTTTGGTTCTGGATTTCGTGGATGGATTCAAGCTTTGTATGCCTTTCCCTGAGCTTGTGTTCAGGTGAATGGCGGGAACTCGCCTATGTTTTCTTTGACCAGGGGTACTCGTCAGGGCTGTCCTCCTTCTCCTATGCTATTTGCTGTAGTAATGGAGCCTCTTGCTATAGCTGTGATTTCTGATCCGAATGTTTCAGGTATCTCTGTGGCTGGTCGAAAATTTAAACTGGCTTTATTTGCAGATGATGTTCTTCTTTCCTTGATTAAGCCCATGATTTCTTTGCCTAATCTGCAGATCCTGAATACCTACTCTTCGATTTCGGGCTTTAAACTTAATATGAGCAAGTCAGAGGCTTTGGCAATTGGGATTCCTTCGTAGGTTCTGGGGTCCCTTCAGCAGTCCTTTTCATTTTGATGGGTAACTCGAGGCATCAAATATTTAGGAGTTATAATAACACCATTATTCACCGGATTTGTTTGCAGCCAATTATCCCCCTCTTCTGAAGGATCTTTATAGGGATCTGGAGCGTTGGGGATCTTCTGAGTTACCCTGGTTTGGTAGAATTGCTACCTTAAAGATGAATATTCTTCCTCATTTGATGTACTTTTTTCAGGTTCTTCCTATTTGCCTAACTCATGTCATGTGTTCAGGATCATTTTTTTTCTCTTCATTTGGTGTAACAAACGTCCACGCCTACCCCGTTCTCTTCTTTTTCTGGATCAGAAGGGAGGTTTGGAGGTCCCTAATGTTTTATAGTATTATAGAGCCGCTCAGGTGCGGGCTGCGCTTGAGTGGTATCAAGCTAAATCTCAAAAACTTTGGATCCATTTAGAACAAGCTTCTGTTGGGTCTTGTCCCCTTCATTTCTTAATATGGCTTCCACGAAAACATCGCACCTTACAAGGGGACATTTGCCCTTCAGATTTTATCACTTTTAGCTATTGGGACGGTTTGTTTGCTAAGGCTGTGTATATTCCTTCCTATACTAGGCCTGTAATATGGCCCTGCTAGCCCTCAGTTTTCCTAGCCTTGCTGTTATCAGCATATTTTTAGTTTCTTCCTGCAGCTGCATATAAGTGACAGTGCTTTCTCAGTAAATGGAAAGTACATATTACATGTCAAGGTGACACTTGGGAGGAAATGAGGCTATGCAGCCCATATATGGCAGATACACATGGATATAACCTTGGTGGTGATGAGAGACTGAGAACCCTGCGACTCCAAGATGTTCCAACGGAAATATGTGTTCTGAGAAGAAAGACACCAGGTGTTTCATACTAGCTTGCTACCTGGTTTTGGCATGCTGTGAGCACGCTTTACTGATAAGGAATTAGCCAATTGCCACAAAGTGTGTATGTGAACACAAGTAGGAGAGGATGGTAGAATACAGGAAATTGCCATTTTTGTATATTACTATATTATTGTGATGGAAGGAAACAGGAACATCCATATATGATCATAAGTTAGTTTAGGAGAAATCACATGATTTAGGAGAAACAAAACTTACAATAGTATATATGCGATAGCTAAAAAGTTTTAGCGGAGCAGTTTTGTTATTCAGTCTGTGCATCTGGCTACTGGGTGACAACTCTCTCCAGAGAGAATTATTTTGTACTGGCTTAGAGATACACCAATAAAGATTTTTACTGGTTTAAATCTAAGTCTGTTTGTCTCTCTTATACCAGCCTCTAGGGCTGAAGTGTTTTCCCCTCCCCAGGGGCAAGGGACAGGATTACACACCTGATTTTCTTTTGTCTAAATTGTCCCCAATAGTGTACAACCCCCCTTTTTCCTCCTGGTCTTGTAACAGGACCCTTCACTTGTTGGGCCTCATTTGGGCTTGCTACATGGGGTCAGTTTTTTGAGGAAGACGGGCTGCTGTCTTTTTCTGCACTGGCGGAGGAATACCCCGTCCTTCTAAATAAGGTCTATACTTACACCCAGCTGCGGCATTTTCTTTGCTCTCCGGAAATGAAGGCCAGGGTATTGTGGGAGGACTCTTTTCTTGAAGATTTTTGTGAAGATTCCAGAGGTACAAGGGGGTTTATTTCTTGTTTATATAAATATCAGAGGTCAAAATTACTTTCTCATTTATTACACTGCTTATGTTGGCATCAGGACCTGGGGGTTGAAATTGGGGATGGCGACTGGAATCTCTTGGAAAGAGCTTTACTGACAGTGTCGATATCTGTTCTCGTCAAAGAAGGTAAAATTATGTATCATACCTGATAATTTTCTTTCCATTAATCATAGCTGATCAATCCATAGACTGGTGGGTTGTGTCCATCTACCAGCAGGTGGAGATAGAGAGCAAACTTTTGCCTCCCTATATGTGGTCATGTGCTGCCGGAAACTCCTCAGTATGTCGATATCAAAGCTCCATCCGCAGGACTCAGCACTTAGAGAATTACACCCACGAAGGGACACTCTGCCCAGCTCACCACCGCCGAAACGGGGGAGGGGAATTAACCCAGCTCATCCCCACACAAGTGGGGGAGGGGAATCCGTCCAGCTCATCCCCGCGGAGCGGGGGAGGGACACCACACCCGCCGATGTGGGGGGATCTGGCTTATCCTGCAACCGCAACCGCGGGAGGAGCTGACTGACCCTAACACCGCCGAAGCGGGAGGGGTACAAAGCTGCCCTACAGCCGCACGAAGCGGGAGGGAGTGCCGGCAGAATTTAAATCTCAATCCAGCCCCGTAAAACGGAGGGGAGAGGAATGCAGCAGCTCACTAACACAAACTCGTCTCAACTCTTGAAGAATCCAGGTGAAAGAAGAACTTGAACACGAAGTCCTCCTGAAGTAACTGAAGGCTAAACTTGAACCTAAAATTCAACCAGAATATAAACAGTACAGATATCTGGGAGGGGCTATGGATTGATCAGCTATGATTAATGGAAAGAAAATTATCAGGTATGATACATAATTTTACCTTCCATATCATCAAGCTGATCAATCCATAGACTGGTGGGATGTACCGAAGCAGTACTCACCCAGGGCGGGACATAGAAATCCCTGACCGCAACACTGAAGCTCCTAACCGGGCCTCCGCCCGAGCAGCCACAGTCAAGCGGTAATGCCTGGCAAAGGTATGGACCTTCCCCGCGGCCACCTAAGCCGCTGCAATGGCTTCCTTGAGCCATCTTGCCACTGTAGGCTTAGAAGCCTGCAGACCCTTACGAGGACCTGTAAACAGGACAAACAGAAGATCCGATTTCCGGAAATCATTGGTCACTTCCAAGCATCTGATGATGACTCGTCTCACATCCAGAAATTGAGAGCAGAGTATTCCTCTGGGTAGACCTCCCTACGAAAGGAAGGGAGACAGAGCTGCTGATTCACATGGAAGCGAAAAACAATCTTGGGCAGGAAGGAAGGCACTGTGCGAATAGACACTCCTGCCTCAGTGAACTGCAGAAAAAGCTCTGGACCTGAGAGTGCCTGGAGCTCGGAAACTCTTCTGGCTGAAGTGATAGCCACCAAAAAGACTGCTTTCAACATCAGGTCTTTCAGAGATGCCCTCGACAAGGGTTCAAAAGGCGGCTTCTGCAATGCTCTTAGCACCAGGTTGAGATTCCACGCAGGCACCACTGAGTGCAGAGGAGGGCGCCGGTGATTAACTCCCTTGAGAAAGCGCACCACATCTGGCTGCGAAGCCAGGGAAGCACCCCTCAGGCGGCCCCTGAAGCAAGCCAGAGCCGCTACATGGGCTTTAAGGGAACTGAGCGACAGGTCTTTCTCCAGACCTTCTTGCAGGAACGCCAACACTGAAGAAATTGGAGCAGTGAAGGGAGAAAGTGAGCCTGCTTCACACCACGCTGCAAAGATACGCCAACCCTGGCGTAAGCAGTAGAAGTAGAGCGCTTCCTCGCTCTCAGCATAGTGGCGATGACCTTGTCTGAGAAACCCTTTTTTCTCAGACGCTGCCGCTCAATAGCCAGGCCGTAAGACCAAAGGGGGAGGGATCCTCCATCCCCACGGGACCCTGAAGTAAACAGGTCCTGCTCCACTGGCAGCCGCAGAGGATCGGCGACTGAGAGCCTGAACAAGTCCGCATAACAGGGACGTCTGGGCCAATCCGGACCCACCAGGATTACCCTGCTGGGGATGCTTTGCCACCCGGTCTAGCACCCTGCCCAACATGGGCCAGGGCGGGAACACATAGAGAAGCTCTTGTGTCGGCCACTGTTGGAGAAGAGCATCTACTCCCAGGGATCGAGGGTCCCGTCCTCTGCTGAAAAAGCGCGGCACTTGGCAATTGGCCGATGACGCCATGAGATCTAGGCTCGGCTGGCCCCAGCGCTTCGTGATGTCCAAGAACGCCTGAGCAGATAGCTGCCACTCTCCGGGCTCCAAGGTATGGCGACTGAGAAAGTCCGCCTTGACATTCATGACTCCGGCAATGTGGGCCGCTGACAGCTGCTCCAGGTTCACTTCCGCCCACTGGCAGAGATTCATAGCCTCCTTGGCTAGAGGGGCGCTCTTGGTACCTCCCTGGCGGATGACATAGGCCACAGCCGTGGCATAGTCCAACAGGACCCGTACTGGCTTCAACGCCAGTACCGGGATGAACTCCAGCAGCGCCAACCGAATGGCTCTGAGTTCCAGGAGGTTAATAGACCACTTGCCTCTGCAGGAGACCGGAGCCCCTGCGCTGTCCTTCCCAAGCAGTGGGCTCCCCAGCCCGTCAAAGAGGCATCTGTCGTGACGACAATCCACTCCGGGGTCACCAGAGGCATTCCTGCAGACAACTTGACTGTCTGCGTCCACCAGCTCAGCGCCTTGCGCACTGCTGGGACCAAGGGAAGGCGCACAGCATACTCCTCCGACATCGGAGTCCAGCGCTGCAGCAGAAATTGCTGTAGTGGTCTCATATGAGCCCTGGCCCAGGGCACTACTTCCATCGTGGCCGTCATAGAGCCCAACAGCTGCACATAGTCCCAAGCCCGAAGAGGAGAGGCTACTAGGAACTGGTCCACCTGAGCCTGAAGCTTGACAATCCGATTGTCTGGCAGGAGCACTCTGCCCACTTGGGTGTCGAATCGAACTCCCAGATACTCCAGGGATTGAGTCGGGCGCAGCTGGCTTTTCTCCCAGTTGATGATCCACCCAGGGAGCTCAAAAGAGCAACCACCCGGTTCACAGCTTTGCCGCACTCTGCATAAGAGGGGCTCGGATCAACCAATCGTCCAGATAAGAATGGACTTGTACTCCTTCCTTCCTCCGGAAGGCCGCGATGACCACCATTACTTTGGGGAAGGTCCGCGGAGCAGTAGCCAACCCGAACGGGAGGGCTCTGAACTGGAAGTGTCGGCCCAGTACTGCAAAACGCAGAAAGCGTTGATGAGGAGGCCAGATGGGAATATGCAAGTACGCTTCCTTGATGTCCAAGGATGCCAGGAACTCTCCTGCCTTCACTGCCGCTATAACAGAGCGGAGGGTCTCCATGCGAAAGTGCCGAACTTTCAAGGCCCGATTGACCCCTTTGAGGTCGAGGATAGGCCGTACAGAACCTCCTTTCTTTGGTACCACAAAGTAAATGGAGTAACGTCCCTTGCCAAGCTGATTTTCTGGCACCGGAACGACCGCCCCCAGGCGGATCAGATTGTTCAAGGTCTGCTGCACTACCACAGCTTTGACCGGAGACTTGCAGGGAGAGAGTACAAACCCGTCTTTTAAGGGTCGGCAGAACTCTAGCTTGTAGCCGTCTCTGATGACTTCCAGCACCCAAGCGTCTGAAGTTATTGTGGTCCACTCGCCCATAAACGAGGACAGCCGTCCTCCAATCTGCACTGGGGCGTGGACCAAGGCCCCGTCATTGGGTACGAGACCCTGGGGGAGGACCGGAGGGAGCACCTCCGGGACGGCGGTCTCTGCGAAAAGAATGCTGCTTGGGGGAGAAGTTCCTTTTGAAGGAAGAGGGGGCAGAGGAGCCCGACCTGCCCGGGCGGTACCGACGGGCTTCTGAAACCGTCCTCTGGAGGTACCAGGGCGAGTACTGGCCCGAGCCCTGACCTCTGGTAACTTCTTGCCCTTAGACGTGCCGAGATCGGTCACGATTTTGTCCAGCTCGACCCCAAAGAGCAGCTTGCCTTTAAAAGGCAATCTAGCCAGGCGGGATTTAGAGGCCTGGTCAGCAGACCAATGTTTCAGCCAGAGCCACCGCCGCGCAGAGATTGTCTGAGCCATGCCTTTCACTGAGGCCCTCAAGACATCATACAGCAAGTCTGCCAAATAGGCTAAGCCCGATTCCAGGGCCGGCCAATCAGCCCTCAAGGAAAGATCCGAGGGGAAAGCCCGCTGCACCATAGTCAGGCACGCCCTGGCCACATAGGAGCCGCAAATTGAGGCCTGCAAACTTAAAGCAGCTGCCTCAAAGGACGACCTTAAGGCCGCCTCCAATCTTCTGTCTTGGGCGTCCTTTAGGGCCATGCCACCTTCCACCGGCAACGCCGTTTTCTTAGTCACCGCAGTGATTAAAGAATCCACGGTAGGCCACAGATAGGCCTCACGTTCGCTTTCAGTCAAAGGATAGAGGCGGGACATAGCCCTAGCCACTTTAAGGCTCGCTTCCGGGACATCCCATTGAGCCGCAATTAAGGTGTGCATGGCATCATGCACGTGGAAGGTTCTAGGCGGGCGCTTCGTCCCCAGCATAATGGCGGAGCCAACAGGGGCTGAGGGAGAGACGTCCTCCGGAGAGGAAATCTTTAAAATGCTCATGGCCTGCATTAACAGGTTGAGCAAATCCTCTGAGCGAAAGATCCGTGCTGCAGAGGGGTCATCCGCTCCAACCGAGCGGGGATCCGTCTCCTCCAAGGAATCCGCAAAGGACCGTTGGGAGACCTCAGATACGCTGCCCTCATCTACATCGGAGGAGACAAAGTCCTCCAAGGCCTGGGAATCAACCCGAGGGCGTTTACCTCTGGGAACCTCAACCTCTTTACCAGACGAGGGAGCAGGGGCAGCGTTTTGCATAAGGAAGGCCTGATGCAGCAGCAAAACAAACTCGGGGGAGAAACCCCCCAGACTGTGCACTTCCGCAGCCTGGGCAACGGCCCTAGACGCACCCTCAACCGGCGCTCGCAAGAGCGGGGGAGAGACATGCTGCGCATCCAAAATGGCGTCCGGCGCGACACTCCGCGAAGGAGCCGCGCGGGAAGCACGGCGCTTAACTTTAGCCGCTTTTGTGCCGTCGCCCAAATTAAGGGCGTTCATGGCATTAATGTCTCCAACCTCAAGGGCGGCCCGAAGAAGAAGCCGTCCGAGCCGCGTGGCCGGCCAAGATGGCGGAGGCGAGGAGCGGGGGATGGGCGTTTATGGCGGGAAAAACCGCCACGCCGGAGGAAGGACCGGGACATTCATCGGTCACAAAACTGTCACCCAACAAGGGCGAATCAGGCTTTAAGACCCCCGCATCCCCTCTAGAAGCGCCCAAGCGATCCGGGGAGCGACTCTTTACGCCCTCGCCCTCCGACGCCATATGCCACGTGGAGATAAATCGGGGAACCCCCTGCCCGCTATAAAAAGGTAAAAATTACCTGCTGTCCGCTCCGAGCTGTAACGACCTGGTGTCCCAGTGAGTAGCTGCAATAAACGTTTAAATAAACGTCGAAATAAACGCCTTTAAGGACGTTCAAAATTTTTTTTTTTTTTTTTTTTTTTTTTTTAACGGAGCCAGCGGGAGGGGGGAGAAAAGGAGGGACCTGGCACCACCAGGTTTGCACTTGCTCAAAAGAGCCCTCAACCCCAGGCACTCAACAAAACCTAAAAATTAGGCTTGGAGGCCTAGCCAGAGCTGCTGCTGTGTGTGACCACCACCTGCTGAGATAGAGAACATACTGAGGAGTTTCCGGCAGCACATGACCACATATAGGGAGGCAAAAGTTTGCTCTCTATCTCCACCTGCTGGTAGATGGACACAACCCACCAGTCTATGGATTGATCAGCTTGATGATATGGAAAATGCGGTTAAAGTATTATATAGATGGTATCTTACTCCGGTCCATTTACACCACGTTTCCCTCTGCTTCTCCTTTGTGCTGGAGGGGGTTTGGGCAGAGAGGTACAATGGGCCATATCTGGTGGTCCTGTGTTAAGGTACGTGCTTTCTGGAAGGAAATTCAATTTAAGCTTCAGAGATGGTTAGCGAAACCTATTAAATGGGCCCCAGAATTTTTTCTACTTCCTAAGAAGCCTCCAGGTCTCTCAAAATCCCAAGCCTTGTTGGTGAGACACGCAATGTCGGCTGCCAGGGTGACTTTGGCTTCTCAGTGGAAATCTCCTTCAGTTCCCTCCCATGTTCATTGGTTGAATAAACTTTGGTACATTTGTGAAATGGAGAAACTTTGAGCAACTCGTCACACCCTTGATAAGTGGGAAGCCATTTGGTAACCTTTCTTGACCAATTGCTCTTGTTAATTGGAGGAGGGTGGGAGGGGAATGGGGTTTAGAAGGGGGGGCTGGGGGGTTGGATCAGGTAGGGGGGGTTCCTCTTTAAAATTCTTCTACAATGTTAGTTTACGTTTTTGCTGCTACAATTTCCTTATTGAGATTTCCTAATAAGTTGGGATCTTTGTTTTGCCCTGTTAACTGAGAATTGTATTTATTTCGATTATTGTATTTCTCCATACTTAAGACTTCTAAAAATTTAAAAAAAAAATCCTCCCAAATGAATGATTTCTTTGACTGGATAAAGGACACATACTAGAAGTAATCTACTTGGATTTCTGTAAAACCTTTGATACGGTTCCTCACAGAAAACTTGAATAAACTGAGAAGGCTGAACTTAGGACCCAAACTAGTGAACTGGAATGGAAACTGGTGGAATTCACTCAGAGGAAAGGAAGGTGAGTAGTGCAGTGCCTCAGGGGTTGGTACTGGGGCCCATTCTGTTTAATGTATTTGTGAGAGACATTGCTGAAGGGTGAGAAGGAAAGGTTTGTCTTTTTGCAGATGGCACAAAGTTTGCCAATAGAGTGGATACCCCAAAGGGAGTAGAAACCATGAGAGGAGATCTCCAAAAATTAGAAGAATGGTCAAAGGTCTGGCAGTTAAAATTTAATGCGAAGAGGTGCAGAGTGATGCACTTGGAGTGAAGGAATCAAAAGGAGAAGTACCAGATAGGAGGCAAGAGATTGACGAGCCCAGCTCAGGAGAGGGAGCTTGGGGTGATGTCTGAGGATCTCAAAGTGATGAAACAATGTGACAAGGCAGTGGCCATGGCCAGACCAATGCTGGGCGGCATAGACAGGGGTATAACCAGCAGAAGGAAGAGGTGTTGATGCTCCTCTACAAGTTGTTGGCGAGGCCCCGCTTAGGATATTGTGTTCAGTTTTGGAGGCCGTATCTTGAAAAGGACGTAAAAAGACTTGAAGCGATTCAGAGGAAAACAACGAAAATGGTATGAGGTTTGTGCCACATGACGTATGAAGGGAGTCTTGATGACCTGAAGATGTATAACCTGGAGGAAAGGAGAGATAGGGGCGATACGATAATACAGTCAAATATTTGAAAAGTATTAATACATAAACAAACTTTTTCCAGCAAGGGTGTCGGGTTCGTGAGTCCTTGTGCCGAGTAGAAAACTGATGTGCCCTAAAGAAGAGGGGGACCCAGGTCCTGGCTCGGCGGTCGGGCAACCCTGAGGCTTCACCTGCAATGACCACCGTTCCCCAGAGGTTGAGCCCCTAGGTGCAGACAGCCGGCAGGACTTATGGGAGCACGGGCCAAAAGGAACAGGAACCGAGCGGAGGAAATGGTTAGGATCAGGAGCCAGGAGGAGGCCGAAAGGGCAAAAAGCAGGCAGCAGGCACAGAGAGTAGCCAAGGACAACGCCGGGTCCGTGGACAGGCAGCAGGCACACAGAGTAGCCAAGGACAACGCCGGGTCCGTGGGCAGGCAGCAGGCACACAGAGTAGCCAAGGACAACGCCGGGTCCGTGGGCAGGCAAGCAGGCACACAGAGAAGTCAAAGCCAATGCCGGGTCCGTGGGCAGGCAAGCAGGCACACAGAGAAGTCAAAGCCAATGCCGGGTCCGTAGGCAGGCAGCAGGCACACAGAGAAGTCAAAGCCAATGCCGGGTCCGTAGGCAGGCAGCAGGCACACAGAGAAGTCAAAGCCAATGCCGGGTCCGTAGGCAGGCAGCAGGCACACAGAGAAGTCAAAGACAATGCTGGGTCCGTAGGCAGGCAGCAGGCACAGAGAGAAGTCAAAGCCAATGCCGGGTCCGTAGGCAGGCAGCAGGCACAAAGAGAAGTCAAAGCCAATGCCGGGTCCGTAGGCAGGCAGCAGGCACAAAGAGTAGTCAAGGACAACCTTCTGCTCAGTGTGCTGCTACGGCTAGGAAAGCAAATAGAATGTTGGGTATTGTTAGGAAAGGTATGGAAAACAGATGCGAGGATGCTATAATGCCGTTGAATTGCTCCATGGTGCGACTGCACCTTGAGTATTGTGTTCAATTCTGGTCGCCGCATCTCAAGAAAGATATAGTAGAACTGGAAAAGGTGCAGCAAAGGGCGACTAAAATGATAGCGGGGATGGGACGACTTCCCTATGAAGAAAGACTAAGGAGGCTAGGGCTTTTCAGCTTGGAGAAGAGACGGCTGAGGGGAGACATGATAGAGGTATATAAAATAATGAGTACAGTGGAACAGGTGGATGTGAAGTGTCTGTTCACGCTTTCCAAAAATACTAGGACTAGGGGGCATGCAATAAAACTACTGTGTAGTAAATGTAAAACAAATCGGAGAAAATTTTTCTTCACCCAATGCATAATTAAACTCTTGAATTCGTTGCCGGAGAACGTAGTGAAGGCAGTTAGCTTGGCAGAGTTTAAAAAGGGGCTGGACGGTTTCCTAAAGGACAAGTCCATAGACCGCTACTAAATGGACTTGGGGAAAAATCCACAATTTCGGGAATAACTTGTATAAAATGTTTGTACGTTTGGGTAGCTTGCCAGGTGCCCTTGACCTGGATTAGCCGCTGTCGGGGACAGGATGCTGGGCTCAATGGACCTTTGGTCTTTTACCAGTATGGCATTACTTATGTACTTATGACAACGTTGGGTCAGTAGGCAGGCAACAGGCAGAGAGAGTAGTCAAGGACAACGTTGGGTCAGTAGGCAGGCAGCAGGCAGAGAGAGTAGTCAAGGATGATGCTGGGTCAGTAGGCAGGATGCAGGCAGAGAGTAGTAGTCAAGGATGATGCTGGGTCAGTAGGCAGGATGCAGGCACAGATAGTAGTCAGAGGCCAAAGAGGAGGAGGAAAGAACCATAGGCTGTCAAACAGACACGGAGCAGCAGGAGGGAGCAAAGGGAAAAGGAGCAGCTAATAGAGTAGGAGCTAAGAAGACACGCCGCAGGGACACTCAATCCCAGCATAGCAGGAGGCGGGACGGAGTATCCAGGGACAAACCAGGTGCCCCGAGACAGAAGGGAAAAAAACAGTGCGGAAGCACTAGAAGGGAAAAGGGCGCACCGCCCAGGAACCCCGATGCGCAGCGCCACGCCGGTACTGGCAGCAGGGAACCCCCAGGAATCCCAACACGCAGCACCGGTTCTGGCGGTGGGAACACCGCGCCACCCGTGAAGAGAGCAAGATCACAGTAGGGAACATGACAGAGGGGAAGGCAGTAGAACCATACGAATCGAGGCTGCAGGGGGGCCAACTCAGGAATCACGTCAGAAAGTACTTTATCATGGAGAGGGTAGTAGATACCTGTAGGTGGTGGCGGAGACGTAAACGGTAATGGAATTCAAAAATGCATGGGTAAACACAAAGGAATCCTGCAAGGAAAGAATGGAATCAAACTTAGTGGGTTTTAGATGGCAACTCCAGTAATTGGGAATCAAAGCCAGTGCAGGGTAGACTTCTGCAGTCTGTGCCCTGATTATGGCTGGACAAATTTGGATGGACTGGAGTGGGTCTTTCATGACAGCTTCAGTAGTTGAAGAACAAGGCCAGTGCTAGGCAAATTTCTACAATATGTACCCGGAAAACAGCAAGGAAAAATCAAGATCAAGTATGAATATATAGTATCGCATCATACCTTATGCTATGAGTTTATCTTGTTGGGCAGGTCTTGTGACTGTGTTACTATTTCAGGTCTGAGCTTTAAGCATTTCACTATATTCTTGCTATACACTTTCTCAAAACAACTATTATTCTATGTATCGTCAATCTATTTTTTACCTTTATAATTTTGAAAAAACGTTTCCACTCAATTTGCTATCCATATCTTTTTAAAACATATGACATATAAACATCCACATCAAACCCATTCACACAAAACCCACTCACACAACAATATTAAGAATTACTTAATTCTTGGTAAAGAAATCAGTCCATGTTTCTTAAAGTCTCTTCCGGTGGTAGAATATGCTTTTGCCTCAATTCAAAAGTTTGTCACTTGAAGTCAACGCTATACATCCAGATTCAATCCACTATTCCTCGCGCCGATACCTTGGCGCTAACACGACTTCTATTCCAAACAGTTTCGTTTTGTATATCAAATCCCTTAAGAACTTCTTTTAACATCCAAAAGAGGAAACATGCAACTGCTCTTCCACGTATTCTTTTTCCAACTGGTACATACTGGCTTCTTATTCTAACAATATTGCACTTGCACGCACGGTTTCCTCTTTTGGATGTTAAAAGAAAAGGGATTTGATATACTAAACAAAACTGTTTCGAATAGAAGGGCGTCTGGTACTGGTCATTTTGGGGTTAACCGTCTGAGAGGTCGCCACCTCCGAGTCCTCAATATTTAAGGCTTCTAAGGCCTGGGAAATAAAGGAGGACAATTGCTCCTTATGAAATATGCGCACAGCAGAAGTGTCATCTGTCTGGTCAGAAAGGGCACTCTCCTCCCCCTCATCCAGACCTGTCTGTCTCCCCCTCAGAAAGAGCCATTAGCGACGGGGCCGTAGGCACAGAACAAAAGACCCCTCTCCTCAGACACCGAAGAAATCCTCTGTCTCTTAAGCGAAGCGATCTCCTCCGGGGACAAGTTCAAAACCCCCTGGCCACCCCCAGGAACCTCCAATTAAGGAGCTGGGACAGAAGTGGGAAGGGTCCGCTTCAGCACATAAGGCTGATGTAACAACAAAACAAATTCAGGAGAAAAAAATTCTCCTGAAGATGACAAGCCTGCAGCCATGCTCCCAGGATTAAAGGCAGACGTGCCAGACCCCCCTACAGGATCCCTCAACAAAGGAGAAGCAACAGGTCAGAAACCGCTACCGGAGCCGCCTTCGCGGCGTTCCTCAAATGGAACGCGGATCGCGAGTCTCAGGGCGGGAAAGCGCACTGTCGGAGAAGGCAAAGGCCCCTCTAGCACCGCCATGTCAGCGCACTCGGCGCTGCAGAGATCTGCAGCCGACCACCATTTCCCACATCGGGAACAGCGTTTGACCGCCTTCGCTGCCATTTGATCCACTCGGTCAAAACACAAACCCAGCACTTACCCGAAGCTGCAAAAAGCATGGGACCTGCAACCAGGAGTAGAGGAAAAACGCTCCGACTCTGCAGCAAGACAGGACTCAGACAGGCAACTCAGAAATGCTCTCACCAAAAATCCCCTTCGCTTCGTGAAAAAATTTATTTTCCTTGTTCTTTCTTTTTTTTTTTTCAAGTAAATCCTATGGCTCTCTTTTTTTTTTTTTTTTTAAGTGAGGAGGTAGGAAAAGGGAAGAGAGCAGTATAAGCCTGTAAAGAGGGAGGAGTGGCTTAGTGGTTAGGGTGGTGGACTTTGGTCCTGGGGAACTGAGGAACTGAGTTCAATTCCCACTTCAGGCACAGGCAGCTCCTTGTGACTCTGGGCAAGTCACTTAACCCTCCATCGCCCCATGTAAGCCGCATTGAGCCTGCCATGAGTGGGAAAGCGCGGGGTACAAATGTAACAAAAAAATAAATATGGGGTGAAGCAGGGACTCAGAGACTGGGTATGCTCCCAAAGCTGACACCCTCAGTCAGACACCTCAGGCTCAAACTGGCCAGCAGCCCAGGAGCCCCTCAGGAGCCTTGGATCCAGGAGCTGGAGAGAAGCCGTCCACCACCTGCTGGAGATAGAGATATACTAACTGAGAAAGGGGCTGGCCATTGGGCATCACTGCCTTCAGTTTTGTTTATCTCTATCGCCACCTGTTGGTAGAAGGACAAACTACCAGTTACTGGATTAATCTGCTGCAGGTGACAAGGAAGTGAAGGTGACCTTAGAGGTCAGAGTTGAAGAATACCAGATAAGAGAGAAAATATAAGGCATTAAGTGATTGGCCAAAATTAAGCTTCAGTAATCTGAAAGCACATCTTGTGGCAGTCAGATTTTGTTAAGCTTCCAGGGAAGTACACAGAAACACCAGAGAGAGATTTTATTTTCCTTATACTGAAATTTAGACTGATATAAATAAGAATTCAATTTTCTGTAATACTGGGATAAAATAATTTTTATTGTAATCATTTATTTACTCTAATAAAGTTTAACATTATTATAAAGCGAATGCTACATACCTGTAGAAGGTATTCTCCGAGGACAGCAGACTGATTGTTCTCACTGATGGGTGACGTCCACGGCAGCCCCTCCAATCGGAATCTTCACTAGCAAAGGCCTTTGCTAGTCCTCGCGCACAGCACATGCACGGCCGTCTTCCCGCCCGAAACCGGCTTGTGCCGGCCAGTCTCATATGTAGCAAAACAAAGACAAGGGAAGACACAACTCCAAAGGGGAGGCGGGCGGGTTTGTGAGAACAATCAGCCTGCTGTCCTCGGAGAATACCTTCTACAGGTATGTAGCATTCGCTTTCTCCGAGGACAAGCAGGCTGCTTGTTCTCACTGATGGGGTATCCCTAGCCCCCAGGCTCACTCAAAACAACCACCATGGTCAATTGGGCCTCGCAACGGCGAGGACATAACTGAGATTGACCTAAAAAAAATTTACCAACTAACTGAGAGTGCAGCCTGGAACAGAACAAACAGGGCCCTCGGGGGGTGGAGTTGGATCCTAAAGCCCAAACAGGTTCTGAAGAACTGACTGCCCGAACCGACTGTCGCGTCGGGTATCCTGCTGCAGGCAGTAATGAGATGTGAATGTGTGGACAGATGACCACGTCGCAGCTTTGCAAATTTCTTCAATAGAGGCTGACTTCAAGTGGGCTACCGACGCTGCCATGGCTCTAACATTATGAGCCGTGACATGACCCTCAAGAGTCAGCCCAGCCTGGGCGTAAGTGAAGGAAATGCAATCTGCTAGCCAATTGGATATGGTGCGTTTCCCCACAGCCACTCCCCTCCTATTGGGATCAAAAGAAACAAACAATTGGGCGGACTGTCTGTTGGGCTGTGTCCACTCCAGGTAGAAGGCCAATGCTCTCTTGCAGTCCAATGTGTGCAGCTGACGTTCAGAAGGGCAGGAATGAGGACGGGGGAAGAATGTTGGCAAGACAATTGACTGGTTCAGATGGAACTCCGACACGACCTTTGGCAAGAACTTAGGGTGAGTGCGGAGGACTACTCTGTTATGATGAAATTTGGTGTAAGGGGCCTGGGCTACCAGGGCCTGAAGCTCACTGACTCTACGAGCTGAAGTAACTGCCACCAAGAAAATGACCTTCCAGGTCAAGTACTTCAGAAGGCAGGAGTCCAGTGGCTCAAAAGGAGGTTTCATCAGCTGGGTGAGAACGACATTGAGATCCCATGACACTGTAGGAGGCTTGACAGGGGGCTTTGACAAAAGCAAACCTCTCATGAAGCGAACAACTAAAGGCTGTCCTGAGATCGGCTTACCTTCCACACGGTAATGGTACGCACTGATTGCACTAAGGTGAACCCTTACAGAGTTGGTCTTGAGACCAGAATCAGACAAGTGCAGAAGGTATTCAAGCAGGGTCTGTGTAGGACAAGAGCGAGGATCTAGGGCCTTGCTGTCACACCAGACGGCAAACCTCCTCCACAGAAAGAAGTAACTCCTCTTGGTGGAATCTTTCCTGGAAGCAAGCAAGATACGGGAGACACCCTCTGACAGACCCAAAGAGGCAAAGTCTACGCTCTCAACATCCAGGCCGTGAGAGCCAGGGACCGGAGGCTGGGATGCAGAAGCGCCCCTTCGTCCTGCGTGATGAGGGTCGGAAAACACTCCAATCTCCACGGTTCTTCGGAGGACAACTCCAGAAGAAGAGGGAACCAGATCTGACGCGGCCAAAAAGGAGCAATCAGAATCATGGTGCCTCGGTCTTGCTTGAGTTTCAACAAAGTCTTCCCCACCAGAGGTATGGGAGGATAAGCATACAGCAGACCCTCCCCCCAATCCAGGAGGAAGGCATCCGATGCCAGTCTGCCGTGGGCCTGAAGCCTGGAACAGAACTGAGGGACTTTGTGGTTGGCTCGAGATGCGAAGAGGTCTACCAAGGGGGTGCCCCACACCTGGAAGATCTGTCGCACTACACGGGAATTGAGCGACCACTCGTGAGGTTGCATAATCCTGCTCAACCTGTCGGCCAGACTGTTGTTTACGCCTGCCAGATATGTGGCTTGGAGCACCATGCCGTGACGGCGAGCCCAGAGCCACATGCTGACGGCTTCCTGACACAGGGGGCGAGATCCGGTGCCCCCCTGCTTGTTGACGTAGTACATGGCAACCTGGTTGTCTGTCTGAATTTGGATAATTTGGTGGGACAGCCGATCTCTGAAAGCCTTCAGAGCGTTCCAGATCGCTCGTAACTCCAGAAGATTGATCTGTAGATCGCGTTCCTGGAGGGACCAGCTTCCTTGGGTGTGAAGCCCATCGACATGAGCTCCCCACCCCAGGAGAGACGCATCCGTGGTCAGCACTTTTTGTGGCTGAGGAATTTGGAAAGGACGTCCCAGAGTCAGATTGGACCAAATCGTCCACCAATACAGGGATTCGAGAAAACTCGTGGACAGGTGGATCACGTCTTCTAGATCCCCAGCAGCCTGAAACCACTGGGAAGCTAGGGTCCATTGAGCAGATCTCATGTGAAGGTGGGCCATGGGAGTCACATGAACTGTGGAGGCCATGTGGCCCAGCAATCTCAACATCTGCCGAGCTGTGATCTGCTGGGACGCTCGCACCCGCGAGACGAGGGACAACAAGTTGTTGGCTCTCGCCTCTGGGAAATAGGCGCGAGCCGTCCGAGAATCCAGCAGAGCTCCTATGAATTCGAGTCTCTGCGCCGGGAGAAGATGGGACTTTGGGTAATTTATCACAAACCCCAGTAGCTCCAGGAGGTGAAGTCATCTGCATGGACTGCAGGGCTCCTGCCTCGGACGTGTTCTTCACCAGCCAATCGTCGAGATATGGGAACACGTGCACCCCCAGCCTGCGAAGTGCTGCTGCTACTACAGCCAAGCACTTTGTGAACACCCTGGGCGCAGAGGCGAGCCCAAAGGGTAGCACACAGTACTGGAAGTGACGTGTGCCCAGCTGAAATCGCAGATACTGTCTGTGAGCTGGCAGTATGGGGATGTGTGTGTAGGCATCCTTCAAGTCCAGAGAGCATAGCCAATCGTTTTCCTGAATCATGGGAAGTAGGGTGCCCAGGGAAAGCATCCTGAACTTTTCTTTGACCAGATATTTGTTCAGGGCCCTTAGGTCTAGGATGGGACGCATCCCCCCTGTTTTCTTTTCCACAAGGAAGTACCTGGAATAGAATCCCAGCCCTTCTTGCCCGGATGGCACGGGCTCGACCGCATTGGCGCTGAGAAGGGCGGAGAGTTCCTCTGCAAGTACCTGCTTGTGCTAGAAGCTGTAAGACTGAGCTCCCAGTGGACAATTTGGAGGTTTTGAGGCCAAATTGAGGGTGTATCCTTGCCGGACTATTTGGAGAACCCACTGATCGGAGGTTATGAGAGGCCACCTTTGGTGAAAAGCTTTCAACCTCCCTCCGACTGGCAGGTCGCCCGGCACTGACACTTGGATGTCGGCTATGCTCTGCTGGAGCCAGTCAAAAGCTCGCCCCTTGCTTTTGCTGGGGAGCCGAGGGGCCTTGCTGAGGCGCACGCTGCTGACGAGAGCGAGCGCGCTGGGGCTTAGCCTGGGCCGCAGGCTGTCGAGAAGGAGGATTGTACCTACGCTTGCCAGAAGAGTAGGGAACAGTCTTCCTTCCCCAAAAAAATCTTCTACCTGTAGAGGTAGAGGCTGAAGGCTGCCGGCGGGAGAACTTGTCGAATGCGGTGTCCCGCTGGTGGAGCTGCTCTACCACCTGTTCGACTTTCTCTCCAAAAATGTTATCCGCACGGCAAGGCGAGTCCGCAATCCGCTGCTGGATTCTTTTCTCCAGGTCGGAGGCACGCAGCCATGAGAGCCTGCGCATCACCACACCTTGAGCAGCGGCCCTGGATGCAACATCAAAGGTGTCATACACCCCTCTGGCCAGGAATTTTCTGCACGCCTTCAGCTGCCTGACCACCTCCTGAAATGGCTTGGCTTGCTCAGGGGGGAGCGCATCAACCAAGCCCGCCAACTGCCGCACATTGTTCCGCATGTGTATGCTCGTGTAGAGCTGGTAAGACTGAATTTTGGCCACGAGCATAGAAGAATGGTAGGCCTTCCTCCCAAAGGAGTCTAAGGTTCTAGAGTCCTTGCCCGTGGGCGCCGAAGCATGCTCCCTAGAACTCTTAGCCTTCTTTAGGGCCAGATCCACAACTCCAGAATCATGAGGCAACTGAGTGCGCATCAGATCTGGGTCCCCATGGATCCGGTACTGGGACTCGATCTTCTTGGGGATGTGGGGATTAGTTAAAGGCTTGGTCCAGTTCGCAAGCAATGTCTTTTTTAGGACATGGTGCAAGGGAACAGTGGACGCTTCCTTAGGTGGAGAAGGATAGTCCAGGAGCTCAAACATTTCAGCCCTGGGCTCGTCCTCCACAACCACCGGGAAGGGGATGGCCGTAGACATCTCCCGGACAAAGGAAGCAAAAGACAGACTCTCAGGAGGGGAAAGCTGTCTTTCAGGAGAGGGAGTAGGATCGGAAGGAAGACCCTCAGACTCCTCGTCAGAGAAATATCTGGGGTCTTCTTCCTCTTCCCACGAGGCCTCACCCTCGGTGTCAGACACAAGCTCACGGACCTGTGTCTGCAACCGTGCCCGACTCGACTCCCTGGAGCCACGTCCACGATGGGGGCGTCGAGAGGTAGACTCCCTCGCCCGCATCGGCGAAGCTCCCTCCGCCGACGTAGTCGGGGAGCCTTCCTGGGAGGCGACGGCAGCCGGTACCACACGCGGCACCGACACCGACACCGGAGACCTCACCTCGGGCGATGGGCCAGCCGGCGCCACGCTCGACGGTACCGGTGGCGCAAGCACCGCCAGTACCGGAGGGGTAGGGCGCAGCAGCTCTCCCAGAATCTCTGGGAGAACGGCCCGGAGGCTCTCGTTCAGAGCGGCTGCAGAGAAAGGCATGGAGGTCGATGCAGGCGTCGACGTCAGAACCTGTTCCGGGCGTGGAGGCTGTTCCGGGCTGTCCAGAGTGGAGCGCATCGACACCTCCTGAACAGAGGGTGAGCGGTCCTCTCGGCGCCGATGCCTGCTGGGTGCCGACTCCTTCGGCGACCCAGAGCTCTCGGTACCGACATGGGAAGGGGACCGGTGACGATGCTTCTTCGACTTCTTGGGACGAAGCATGTCACCGGAGCTTCCCGGTACCGACGAGGAGGACGTAGAATCCAGCCGTCGGTTCCTCGGGGCCGAGACCGAAGAAGGTCGGTCTCAGGGGGGCTGTACCGCAGGAGCCCTCAGGGTAGGGGAGACCCACCCGAAGGCTCACCGCCACCAGCAGGGGAATGGACAGCCCTCACCTGCACTCCAGACGAAGCACCACCGTCCGACGACATCAGCAGACGAGGTCCCGGTACCACCGACGTCGATGCAGCTGTCCGATGTCTCGGCGCCGATGCAGAGGGCCGATGCCTCGATGCACTCGATGTACTGGCCGCCGAGGTTGAACGTCTGGACGCTGAAGACGTCGATGCACTCGATACCCCCGGTGCCGATGCCGACGAAGAGCCCGAGAACAAAATGTTCCACTGGGCTAACCTCGCTACCTGAGTCCGCCTTTGCAAAAGGGAACACAGACTACAGGCCTGAGGGTGGTGCCCAGCCCCCAGACACTGAAGACACGACGCGTGCCTGTCAGTGAGCGAGATTACCCGGGCGCACTGGGTGCACTTCTTGAAGCCGCTGGAAGACTTCGATGTCATGGGCGGAAAAATCACGCCGGCGAAATCGAAAGACGAAATGGCGAAATTTGGCACAGAAAAAAGGGGAAATTTCGACCGGGGCCTAAGTAAGGCCTACCCCGACGACGAAAGAAAACTTAACGGGGCGAAAAAACTCGAAGTAGAGGAAGGAAAAACCAAAAATGGTTAATCCAAATAATTTCTGGAATTTCTCACAGAAAGAAGTCGAAAACGACGCGCGAGGCTGACTTTTCGGGGCACGAACGGTAAAACACAACCGTACCGAGCACGGAGAAAAGAAGACTGGCCGGCACAAGCCGGTTTCGGGCGGGAAGACGGCCGCGCATGCGCGGTGCGCATCGGCGCGCGAGGACTAGCAAAGGCCTTTGCTAGTGAAGATTCCGATTGGAGGGGCTGCCGTGGACGTCACCCATCAGTGAGAACAAGCAGCCTGCTTGTCCTCGGAGAATAAGAGAAAAACTAAACTCTGGAGTGTTTTTTCTTTGCCAGAAGGGCTTTCTTTCCGTCTCTTCTGAAGTTGTTCAGCTCTCCCTTTAAAGGCAAGAGAGGGGGGCTATACAAGATGAAAATCAAGACAATGGCAGCGAACAGCATGTTCAAGTAGCTTGGATAAGAAGGGGAGGAGGGAGATGGGACAATAGTTGGAAGGGCAGGTACAGTCTAGTAAAGGTTTTTTTGTGGAGTGATGTAAAGGCATCAGGAACAGTTGCAGCAGAAAGTGAAAAACTGAGAATATGACTGAGCTGAGCAGCGATATTAGAGAATGAAGAAAGGGTTGCAGTAGTTCAAAGAATGGTTGTGAGAATAAAGTGGGGGAAGGGGAGATGGAGGTGACCTGGTGGCATAGCACAATAGGTTAACCTTGTGAACCTTGTCATGGAAGTGTTCAGCCATAGTCTGGGCAGAAAAAGTGAAAAGGAGGAGGGGTTGGTGGCAGAAGCACCCTGAGGGCAGTGTTCAACATGGCACAGAAACAGTGAGGGTTGGAGCCAAAAGAGCTTGTCAAACTGATGCAGTAGTCCTTTTTTGAAAGTGCAAGAGCAGACTAGGAGGAGGTCAGCTAGAATTTGAAATGTATGAAGTCAGCATAGATTGGAAAAATTAGGTTCTTAAGTTGGTAATTTTCTTTCCTTTAGTCACAGAAGATGAATCCATTAACTGATGGGTTGAATCCATCTACCAGCAGGTGGAGATAGAGAACACTGAAAAACCACAGTGAACCTTGGACGGCTAGCCCCAACTGCTTTCAGTATTTGAGATTTCCAAAGCAGAGTGAACCATAAAGGTAGAATAACATAAACTTTCCTCACAGCGAACAAACACCCCAGAACGGGAGCAATAACCATACAAAGGAGAGACGATCTCAACCTCCTGTCGTAGAACATCATGTAGAAATTCTGAGAACTGGTTTCCAACTTCTCCCAATGAGATATATATCTGCATGAAATATCTGAACAAAAAACAACGCCAGACAGGGAGGGATCTTGGATTCATCTGCTGTGACTAAAGGAAAGAAAATTACCAACTTAACAACCTAATTTTCCCTTCCTTGTCATCAGCAGCAGATGGTAAAATTATGTCTTACCTGATAATTTTCTTTCTATTAGTCCCTCAGATCAATCCAGAGACTTGTGAGTTATGTCCCTCCTCTAGCAGGTTAGATAGAGCGAACACCAAAGTTCGCCACAAGAGGGCATGTGCAGCCAAGCTAACTTCAGTATAACGATACCAAAGCAGTAAGAAACTTCCATTGAACTATATAACACTCTCCTGCCTCTGCAAAAGCAACGGAAACTTGGAAGAAAACTTCCAAGCTGCTGTAAAGATATAATGAAAATATATTGCAAATATAACCCATAGGAACTCTATAACCATTGTAACAACGGAACGTGAACAGAACCGAGTGAATCAAAATGAATCATAATAAATCCGAGCAGAACTGCCGAAACCCAGGGAGGGTCTCTGGATTGATCTGAGGGACTAATGGAACAAAAATTATCAGGTAAGACATAATTTTACCTTCCATAGCATCCCCAGATCAATCCAGAGACTTGTGGGATGTACCAAAGCCAAGGGTGGGACCCGAGAATCCCAGCAGATAAAACCGAAGCCCCGAAAGTCGCGTCACGACGCTACATCAAGACGGTAATGCTTCGCAAAAGTATGCAATGAAGACCAGGTCGCCGCCTTACAAATGTTCTCCACCGGAACCGAACTACACTCAGCAAAGGAAGCAGCCTGAGCCCTAGTTGAATGTGCTCGAACGTGAAGAGGTGAAGACTTTCCCATCAACAGGTAAGCAGACGCAATCGCCTCCCTAAGCCAACGAGCGATTGTAGCCTTAGATGCCATGTTGCCTTTCTTCTGTCCTGCAAAAAGAACAAACAAATGATCTGACTTCCGAAAGGAATTAGTCGCTTCCAAATAACAGATCATCGCTCTCTTAACATCTAGACATCGTAAAGCTTGAAAGTTGTGAGGATAATCTTCTTTTCTAAAAGATGGCAAAACCACTTCCTGGTTAATATGAAAACGCGAGACTACCTTAGGAAGAAATGACGGAACCGTCCTCACTGACACGCCTGCCTCCGAAAAACGGAGAAATGGATCTCTGCACGAAAGTGCCTGAAGCTCCGACACCCGTCTGGCTGACGCCATTGCCACCAAGAATACCGTTTTCAATGTAATGTCCTTTAAGGAAGCTTTTTTCAAAGGTTCAAAAGGGGCCCGTTGGAAGGCCCTCAGCACAAGGTTCAAATTCCACTCCGGCACCACCTGAAGTCGAGGAGGCCAAAGATGCCCTGCCCCTCAAAGAAATCTCACCACATCCGGATGCAAAGCTAAAGAATGTCTACCGAAACGACCCCTAAAGCACGCTAAAGCCGCCAACTGGACCTTTAAAGTGTTTAACGATAGAGCCTTATCCATTCCCTCCTGTAAGAATGCCAAAATGGATCCCAAAGGAGCCGATTGAGGAGAAATGCCTGCCAAAGAACACAAAGCAACAAATGTCCTCCAAACTCTAGCATACGCCGTCGAAGTAGAACGTTTGCGGGCCTGCAACATTGTCGCAATGACAGCCTCGGAATAACCTTTACGCCTCAGACGCAACCTTTCAATAGCCAGGCCGTAAGCCCAAAGGGGGCATGATCGGTCATGATTACCGGACCCTGATGGAGAAGATCTTTCAATGGAGATAGGTGAAATGGATCGTCGATGAGTAGGCGAACCAAATCTGCATACCAAGGACGACTGGGCCAATCCAGCGCAATGAGAATCACCAGACCCGGATGCCGAGAGATTTTGTTTAGAATTTGACCAACCATCGGCCAAGGAGGGAAGACATACAGAAGATCTAAGGGCCACAGCTAAAGAAGAGCGTCTATGCCTTCAGACCCGACCTCCCTGCCTCTGCTGAAGAAGCGAGGCACCTTGGCATTGGAGAAGCAAGCCATCAGGTCCAACACCTGGATTCCCCAACGATCTGAGATTAGACGGAACGCCTGTTGAGAGAGTTCCCACTCCCCGGCATCCAAGAGATTCCGACTGAGGAAGTCGGCCTGAATATTTAGCACCCCTGCTATGTGAGCGGCTGATAAGAGAACTAGACGTGTCTCTGCCCAACGACAAAGAACGGCCGCCTCTTCCACCAGTGGAGCACTGCGAGTTCCCCCCTGTCGACTGACATACGCCACCACTGTGGCATTTTCTGAGAGAACTCAAATTGGCTGATCTGTCAAGAGATCCTCGAAGGCTAAAAGAGCCAACCGGATCGCTCGAAGCTCCAGAAGATTGATCTGCAACTTGGACTCCGAAAGAGACCAAGCGCCCTGAGCTGAATGGCCGAGAAAAAGAGCTCCCCAACCCAACAGACTTGCATCCGTCGTGACTACACGCCAATCTGGTGTTGCCAGAGGCATGCCTCGCATTAAATTCTCCAGCCTGAACCAGCAAACCGAGCTCGAGGTGTCCAGGGCAGCCGAATCGTGTAATCCTCAGAAAGAGGAAACCACTGGCTGAGCAGATGCCATTGCAGGGGACGCATGTGATTCCGGGCCCAAGGTACAACCTCTATCGTCGCCGCCATTGACCTCAGGACTTAAACATAATCCCATGCTGACGGAGCCGGCCTCTGTAGAATTGAAGAAAGTTGCTTCAGCAACTTCAACTGTCGTTGATCTGGAAGGAAAACTCGACCCTGACTGGTATCCAATCGCACTCCCAGGTACTCCAGAGTTTGAGTTGGAACGAGATGACTCTTTTGAACATTTATCACCCAACCCAAAGACTGTAAGAGATCTATGACTGCCTGAGTAGCCTGTGCGCATTGCTCGAAAGACTGAGTGTGAATCAGCCAATCGTCGAGATAAGGATGAACTTGCCATCCTCTGGCTCGCAGAAAGGCTGCTGCCACCACCACCATCACCTTAGAAAACATGCATGGTGCCGTGGCCAGACCAAAGGGCACGGCCCTGAATTGGAAATGCTGCCCTAACACAGCAAAACGGAGAAACCTTTAATGAGGGGGCCAGATAGGAATGTGCAAGTAATCTTCCTTTAAATCGAGAGAGGCCAAGAATTCTCCCGGCTGAACCACCACCAGCACCGACCGGAGCGTTTCCATGCGGAAGTGCCGCACTTTCAAGGCTTTGTTGACCGCCTTGAGATCTAACACTGGCCGAAAGGTACCGGAACCACTGCCTGAAGACGCAGCAATTCTGTCAGTGTCTCGTACCGCAGCTCTCTTTATCAGAGATTTGCACGGAGACTCAAGGAAACTGTCCACTAAAGGATGAGCAAATTCCATTTTGTAATCGTCTCGTATAATGTCCAGCACCCATTCGTCCGTAGTCACCCTGGCCCATTCCTCCCCGAACTGGGACAGCCGCCCCCCCTATTAGCGGAGAGGACTGGACCAGGACCCCATCATTGTGTACCTCCGGCTCCTTGTTGATTTCGGGGGAACAGAGGGGGGGGGGAAGTCTGCGCTCAGAACGAAAGGACTGCTGCTGCTTCTGAGTAAAGAGTGGCTTTTGAAAACCTCCGACCCTACCGGGTCTATATCGTTTTGTGTCTTTAAAGCGCAGACAAAATGGTTTTGCCTGGGATTTAGATTTATCCTCCGGCAAGCAACCTTTAGAATCTCCAAGGTTCTTAACAATCTGAGCCAACTCCTGACCAAACAGGAGTTTTCCTTTAAAAGGTAATCGGGCCAGTCTGGACTTCGATCAACAGCCCAATGTTTTAACCAGATCCAGCGGCGAGCTGAAACCGCTAACACAACTCCTTTAGCGGAAGCTCGAAGGATATCATACAACAGATCCGCCAAATAAGCCAACCCGGACTCCAAGAGCGGGAGAACATCAACCAACTCATCTGGCGAAGCTGCCTTCTGCACCCAGGAGAGACATGCTCTGGCAGCATAAGAGCCGCAGACCAAGGCCTGTACCGTCAAGGCCACTACTTCAAACGAAGCTATAACCGCAGTTTCAAGCTTCTTCACCTGCAGATCTCTGAGAGCTGCGCCTCCTTCAACAGGTAAAGCAGTCTTCTTTGCCACTGCAGAAATCAACGAATCTACCACAGGGAGACGCAAAGAATCTAAGTCCTCCTGTCTCAAAGGGCAAAGCTTGGCCATCGCCCGTGCCACCCACAAACTAGCCTCTAGAGAATCCCACTGCGCTTGAATGAGCACCTGCATAGCCTCATGAATATAAAAGGCTTTACAGGGTGGTCTAGTGCCAGACATGATGGAAGAGCTTACCGCGGGAGAGATCGCGGAATCCGGGGGAGACAAATTCAGAACTTGTAATGCCTGAATAATGAAAGGAATGAGCTCTTCCCTTCTGAATAGTCTTGCCACGGTGGGATCATCCCCTTCACCTGCGGGCAACTCCCCCTCTTCTAATAAATCTGGCAGAGATTCCCTAGAGTCAGGAGCCTCATCTGAATCTGAACTTCGGAATCAACAGGCCTGGAATCCTCTAAATGAAAGTGGGACCTCTTAACCGGCTTCTGAAACAACTCTGAGCACGAAGGAACAGAGCCCCCCAAAATGGCCGCCAACTGACCCTCTCCCTCGGATCGCAGCAAAAAGGCTTTGTGCATTAAAAGAACAAATTCTGGAGAAAATCCCCCCATACTTGTTTTCTCTGAAAGGGAAGACGCTGAACCATCCCATACAGACGCAACGCCAGCTGATTCTACTGCTACACACTCCTGTGAAAGCGGCGGCAAGTCAAAAATGGCGCCGGCAGACGCACACTCTGCCCCAGAGATTTTCCCGCCGACCGAGAATCGCTTCCCTCACGCGGTTCGCCGCTCGACCCGTGATCTGCCTGCTCCAAACTCGTTTTCCGCATCGTGGAACAAGCCTCGCAGGCCCTCGACGCAGATCTCCGTGCCCCGCAGCGCAAACAGCGCTTAACAGCCTCTGACGGAACCGACATAACGCTAAAATCCTACCTTCAGTCAACTCAGCCCTGTCACGCTCTCAAGTTAAACGGAGAAACTCTTTGAAGAGAAATTCAACCCCACTATGGCTGAAGAGAAACTGTTCCGTCGAAATTTCTTGTCAGCGGTTTTTTTTTGTGGTTTTTTTTAAAGAGGCAGGAGAGGAAAATAGCTATAATCCTGAGAAGAATTAGCTGCCAGCTGACAGGGGGAGAAGGGTAGGGACCTGGCACCACCAGGTGTATCCCAAAATGTGCTCCTGCACCTCAACCCCAACAAAGGCTCAACACACCCGAGGGAACGGGATAGGAGCCTCAACAACAGAGCTGCACTTTATGCACCCTTCTACCTGCTAGATAGAGAGAATACTGAAGTTAGCCTGGCTGCACATGCCCTCTTGTGGCGAACTTCGGTGTTCTCTCTAACCTAACCTGCTAGAGGAGGGACATAACCCACAAATCTCTGGATTAATCTGGGGACGCTATGGAAGAATCCATTAACTGATGGGATGTACAAAAGCAATCCCTACTTAGGGTGGGAACAGGCCACATTGCGAGCACGCACTTGTGCTCCAAAAAGCGCATACTGCTTCGCTGCAACATCCAGCCTGTAATGCCGGACAAATGAGAGCTGAGTAGCCGCACTACAGATCTCTTGAAGAGAGAGTGCACCCGTTTCAGCCCACGAGGAGGAAATCGCTCTCGTGGAATGCGCCTTAAACGCTTTAGGCAGAGACCGGCCTGAAAGCAGATATGCAGAAAAAATTACTTCCTTGAGCCAACGGGCTATAGTGGCCTTAGACACCGGACACCTGCGTCGAGGACCTGTCAACACTACAAAAAGGTGATCAGAAGTCCTAAAGTCATTTGACATCCGTAGATACTGCAACAGCGCCCTGCGGACATCCAAAAGATGTAACTGCCCAAAGGAGTCTGGGAACTCTTCCCTAGAAAAGGAAGGAAGAAAAATGGGCTGGTTCAGGTGAAACGCTGAAACCACTTTAGGCAGGAAGGAAGGCACTGTATGTACCGTTACTCCGAACTCCGAGAATTGTAGAAAAGGGTCCTGACAGGACAGCGCTTGAAGCTCAGACACACGTCTAGCTGATGTCATGGCCACCAAAAAGACTGACTTGAGAGTCACATCCTTCTCCGAAGCTCGCTTAAGTGGCTCGAAAGGCAAACACTGGAGAGCCTTCAACACCAGCCCCAGGTTCCAGGCCAAACAAGGCGACAGCATGGGAGGACAGAGCCTAAGCACCCCTCTGAGAAATCGGGCAATGTCCGGATGAGCAGCAAGGGACAAGCCAGAGACTTTCCCTCGATAGCATGCCAATGCTGCCACTTGAACCCACAAAGAATTTTAAGCCAGGCCTTTTGTAAGCCCTCCTGCAAAAAGTCCAGCACCGGCGAGACAGCAGCCCGCGTGGGAGTGATCGCCTTTGAAACACACCATGCCGTCAAACTTGTGCCAGATCCGAGCATAAGCTGCGGAGGTGGACCACTTGCGGGCCTGCAAGAGAGTGGAAATGACTTTGTTAGAATAGCCCTTGTCTCTCAATTGCGCCCTCTCAAGAGCGTAAGGCCAAATCGGCAGGGATCCTCCATAGACACCGGACCCTGAACCAACAGGTTCGGCATCAGGGCCAAATGAAATGGAGCCTCCACCATCATCCGACGGAGATCTGCAAACCACGGACGCCTTGGCCAGTCCGGAGCGATAATCACCAATCCCCGGTGTAGTCGAATCCGAAGTAGGACTCGCCCTATCAAGGGCCAAGAAGGGAACACATAAAGGAGGCCCGAGGGCCAGGGTTGAGCCAGAGCATCCAACCCTGCCGAGTGAGGATCTCTCCTTCTGCTGAAAAAGCGCCATTAGATCCTTCCGGGTGTCCCCCATTTGGCACAAATCTGAAGAAAAACTTCTTCTGCCAGTTCCTGTTCCGCCGGGTCGATTTGATGCCTGCTGAGAAAATCGGCTTGCACGTTGCTCTGACCTGCTATGTGAGCTGCTGACAGAAGCTGCAGGTGGAGCTCGGCCCAGTGGCAAATCTGAGCGGCCTCCGCGGCCAGGGCCCTGCACTGAGTGCCACCCTGACGATTTATGTAGGCCACCGCTGTCGTGTGTCTGACAGGACCCGAACAGCAAGCCCCTTCAGAGTCTTTTGAAAGGCCTTAAGAGCCTGGAATATCGCTCTCAGTTCCAAACGATTGATGGACCACCCCGCTTCCACGGTTGTCCACTGACCCTGAGCATAGCTTCCCTGGCAATGCGCTCCCCAGCCCAAAAGGCTGGCATCTGTTATCACCAGGCATCAAGAAGGAAGCGCAAGCGGCATTCCTTGGCACAGCATCCTGTCGGAGAGCCACCACTCCATACTGAGCCGGGCCACAGGGAGCCACGTTAGTCTGCGTTGATATTCCTGGGAAATCAGAGACCATTGTTGAAGCAGGGCAATCTACAGAGGCCTCATATGCACTCTCGCCCAAGGAACCACCTCCAAGGTGGCCGTCATCGACCCCAGCAGCTGGACAAAGCCCCAAGCTCGAGAACGAGGCATCCGCAGGAGCAGACGGACCTGATTCTGAAGCTTGCAACGCATTTGGTCGGGGAGAAAGACAAACCGGACCCCCAAATACTCGAGAGACTGAGAGGGGGTCAGGTGACTTTGGGGTATATTGACCACCCAGCCTAGCGCCTGCAGGACTGTAACCACTCTGGCTGTGGCAAGACGACTTTCGGTTGCCGAATCCGCTCTGATGAGCCAGTCGTCGAGATAAGGGTGAACTCTGATACCCTCTCGCCTGAAACAGGCAGCTATGACCACCATTACCTTGGAAAAGGTACGGGGAGCTGTGGCTAGACCGAAAGGCAAGGCCCGAAACTGGAAATGTTGTCCCAACACTGCAAACCGGAGAAACCGCTGATGCGGGGGACAGATAAGAATGTACAAATACGCGAGAAACTCTCCTGGCTGTACCTCCGCAATGATGGAGCGCAGGGTTTCCATGCGAAAGTGTTGTACTCTGAGGTCCTCGTTGACCCTTCATAAGCCGAGGATCAGTCTGAAAGACCCGCCTTTTCGAGGCACGACAAAATTTATGGAATGCCCCGTTCGGCAGGAGGCACCGGGATCACCGCTCCGAGGTGCAGAAAGACTTGTAAGGTCTCCTCTATTGCCACCCGTTTTACGGCAGTGCCGCATCGGGACTCCACAAACATTTCTCTCACCGGGGCACCGAATTCCAGTCGGTAACCTTGTCTGATCAGGTCCAGGACCCACTGATCCGAGGTAATCTTGGTCCACTCCTCTAGAAAAAGGGAAAGACGTCCTCCAACTGCAGGCATCGAGGAGTGGACTGGCGCCCCATCACTGTGGAGGACACCCCTGAACTCCTGGTCTTGACCCGGCCCCTGCGGAACGTTTGTCAGAGCGAAAGGAGTTCCTCTGCTGAAAAGGGGCACGTTGAGAAAACCCAGAGCGCCCTAGGCGATACCTGCGAGCTTCACAGAAGCGAGGTCTGGAAGAGGAGAGAAACACAGGACCCTTGGAAGAAGGCCTCGGCCTATCCTCAGGTAATCACTGGGGCTTAGAGTCCCCCAGGTCTTTCACAATCTTCTCCAATTCCTCTCCAAATAACAGGAGGCCCTGAAAGGATAACCTCACCAGCCGCCTAATGCCGCAGCCAAAGAAGGCGGCAGGCAGAAACCGCCACAGACATCTGCTTAGCCGAAGCTCTGACCAGATCATAAAGGGCGTCAGCCAAAAATGACAGGGCCGACTCCATCCGCGGGGCAACCTCAGAGAGGGACCCCGCAACATCCGCGGGCTGTTCCACCGCCTGTTGTAACCAGGAAAGACATGCCCGGGCTGCTTAGGAACTGAAAATAGACGCCCTTAAGGCAAGGCCCGCAATTTCAAAGGACCACTTCAGCACGGACTCCAGTTGCCGGTCCTGCATGTCTTTCAACACGACCCCTCCCTCTACTGGGAGAGTGGTCTTTTTAGTCACCACCGTGACCAACGCATCCACTTTAGGCATCCCCAAAGGGGCAAGCGCTCCTCACTCAGAGGGTAAAGCTGACCCATAGCCCTGGCCACTTTCAAAGGCCCATTGGGGTCAGACTATTGAGCTGAAATAAGCTCTTGGATGGAGTCATGCACCAGAAAGGCCCAAGTAGGCTTCTTAGTACTCGCCATCCTAAGATTAACAGAGGAGGCCTCGCCTTCAGCAGGATCAATCGAGAGGGCCTGCAAGGCGTCAGTAATGAGAGCTGACAGGATCAATCGAGAGGGCCTGCAAGGCGTCAGTAATGAGAGCTGGTAGCTCATCGCGGTGGAAAATCCGGACCGCATTGGTATCATCCAAATCCAATGGCAAACAGGCCCCCTCCTCTGGATCATCTGTCCCTGCCAGATCCCTCAGACTCCCCGCAGCCCAACCACGGGGGGGGGGGGGGGGGGGGAGGATATGCGCCACTTTCAGACAGGGAATTTACCCGTCTACGTTTAGCGTGCTTCCAACCCTCGGGGGAGGAAATAACATCTGAAGCCATCCCCGGGGCATCAACACCCGGAGGGAACCCAGGATGCAATGCAGTGTCAGGCACCTGCGGCAGAGCTCTTTTCAGCATGAAGGCTTTATGCATTAAAAGCGCAAATTCAGGGGAGAAAAACTCACCCTGACCCTCCGCCTCCGAATTAGGAGAAACGGATGTTGGAGCTCCTCTGGCAGCCTCTAAACGAGGCGTCCCCCTGCACTCAGACTCCTCCGCAAACCGTGAGGGTCAAGACATGTGGCGCTTCCAAAATGGCGCCCGCTGCCAGCTCCATCGAGCGGGAAGAATCATCGCTCACCATGCTCGTACTAGCGCGAGCGTCTAAGGAGCATGTTTTGCACAGCCCTGCTGATGGGAGCAGCGCTTAACTCCCTCAGCAGCCATCGCCCGACTGGACGGAAATATAGCAATAAAATGGGGGCTTTGCACCAAAACTTATCCCGTTCGGAACGGCATCCACGGGACCTCCCCGGAGAAGCTGGGCACCACTCTCACTTCAGAAGACCGAGTCAACGAGCTCCGGTCAACTGCACTGAACCAAAATCTCTGGAAAAAGCCTCAGAACAGCCACACAGTAAAAGCGCGCTTTTTTTTTTTTTTTTTTTAAACGCTGTGAAGAAAGTTGGAGGCAGGCAGCAACAGAAGGACTCCGGGAGGACGGGGGAATGGGTAAGGCAGGGAAAGGGCGAATCTATATGCCTTTAAAGTGGGCACCACCAGCCACAACACCCCTGCTCAACTGGCGAAGCACAGGAGCCACCCCAGGCAGAAATCCAGGAGCTGATCAAGCTACGTCCACACCTGCTGGAGTTAGAGAAATACTGAAGGCAGTTGGGGCTAGCCATCCAAGGGTCACTGTGGTTTTTCAGTGTTCTCTATCTCCACCTGCTGGTAGGCAGATACAACCCATCAGTTAATGGATTTATCTGCTGCTGACAAGGAAGCAGGATTTTAGCTAAAAGGTGCTCAGCAGATCCAGGAGTATCCTCATTGTTTAAATGGCAGATTAAGTTGCCCCAGGTACAAATAAGTACATGTATACGTAAGCCACATTGAGCCTGCCATGAGTGGGAAAGCACGGGGTACAAACGTAACAAAAAAGAAAAGTTGTATTATGTTTATAAAAGGGAAAGGTTAACTGCAATTAGGTGTAACACAATTGGGAGATGGAAGCAAATTTGGAGCTCTTGTATGTAATTTGAATTTTTCTGAGTGCAGGAAACCCTTTTTTAAGGCATATTATTGGATGTCTCCCTTGGCATTAGAGCAGCGTTTCCCAAACTGTGCGCCGCAGCACCCCGGTGTGCGGTGGCAAACTCACAGGGGTGCCACGGAGCAGATGGGAGGTCACGCGTCAACCACTGGAACAAGGTGCAAGGCACGGGGAGCACACCCGCCTGCCCACAATAACCCTTCTATGAGTCTACGATGCTGATATGAGCTACATATGGCTGGGGCAAGCTACTGATCACAGCTCAGCTGTGATTGGTCACAAAGAGACTGTCTAGCTCCTAAAAGGGCGATCCTGATTGGGAAGCAAGGAGTGAAGCTCTCTTCTTCGCAATCAGGATCGCCCTTTTAGGAGCCAGTCTCCGTGACCAATTTACCTTGCCCCAGCCACGTGTGGCAGGAAACAGTGGTCCTCCGTTGGACAGTGAGATTTTGCACATAGCAGATGGCAGAGAGAAATAGATAGTAAGACAAGGTAAGCACAATTACAAAGTTAAAATTAAATTAAAAGTTGAAGCAGAAGTGGGGGAAGGAAGGAGAGATGCTGCAGGAGGAATGAGGGGCATGGATTGGAGGGGGAGATAAAGGGGTGAACTCTTGAATATGGGGGTCAAGGGGTGGGGGAGATATTTTATGGAGAGGGAGAAATATTAGACATGTGGCTGGGGGGGGGGGGGGCATGAAAAATTGCTCAGACACTAAGGCTGCCGTGAACCAAAAAAGTTTGGGAACCACCGTATTGGAGGTTAATCCCCTTCCTTTTCATACAGATAGATAAAGGTTCAATAAGGTTGGATTTTTCTTATGTTCTTCATATAACACTGGGCTTGTTATGCTCCTCTTTTTGCTTGCTTAAGTACTACTGTAAGCATTTCAAAGTTTAATAAAGACCTCTTGTTAAATGTAAAAAAAAAAAAAAAAAAAATGCGCTCAGCAGAGTGGGAACAGGAACATAGGTAGCAGATTCTGGAGGTCAGCCGAGGCTGGAGTTTGGCACACCTTATAGAACGGGAAATGGCCGCGAGTCCAGAGTTGAGAAAGCAAAGATACTACTTTTAGCTGGTGTTGTCTGGGGACAGTAATCAACTATTTTCACATGTGGGTGACGTCATCCTGACACAGAATAGAATTTTCTAGCAGCATCCCACCGCGCATGCACTGGTCCTCCAGTCAGGTGAAAAATTTTAAGCTAAACTAAAGACAATTCCTAGGGGAGGTGGCAGGTATATGAGAATAGTCGGACTGTTGTCCTCGGAGAACACTAAGTATCTTTGTTTTCTCTGAGGACAAGCAGGCCTTCCTATTCTCACATGTGGAAATCCCTAGCTACCAGGCTCACCGAAAATAAGAAAGCTAGGATAATTGAATCTCGAAATGTCAAGACTAACTTCAATCAACCTGAAACTATATACATACCAGCCTAGGGACTGAACCAAGGTGGCATCACTGAATTGTGTGGAACCTGAGACTTTGGAGTTTCAATCTGCTGATACAATGAGACTTTGCAATAATTCCCCAGGTCAGAAGATCCAGAACATGGGGAGGAGCTTGCCAATTTCAAAGATTTCTGCCTCCACCAGAACTGTATAAAGCAATGGAAGCCAAGAAAAGGGAGCTGGTTTTTCCATTCAACCTGAAGTAACATCTCTCAGGTTAGTGCCAGCCATTCACTCTGCCAGCACAGCTGAGACCTACCAGGGATGTTCTGCACAGAGCTGCTCACCTGTTTCCCTCATCTACATCAATGCCTCTCCTTCCCCTTGTCCCTCCCCTTGTCCGTTCCCCTATTTCCACAACTCCTCTGTCCTTTTCCTCCTTTCCTGAGGTCACTGATGAAGAAACATCACATCTTCTCTCCTCCTCAAAACAAACTACCTGTTCCTCTGATCCTATTCCTACTCACCTTCTTAACACCATCTCTCCTACTCTCACCCCTTTTATCTGTCATATCCTCAATCTCTCTCTTTCCACTGTGACAGTTCTTGATGCCTTCAAACATGCTGTGGTCACACCACTCCTGAAGAAGCCTTCGCTTGACCCTTCCTGTCCTTCCAACTATCAACCCATCTCCCTCCTCCCTTCCTTTCCAAGTTACTTGAATGCACCGTTCACCACCGCTGTCTTGACTTTCTCTCATCTCATGCTGTCCTTGACCCACTCGGTTTTGGCCATGTTAAGTTTCGCCCTCTTCATTCAACTGAAACTGCACTTGCAAAAGTTTCCAACGACCTGTTCCTGGTCAAATCCAAAGGTCTCTATTCCAGGGGCGTAGCTACGGGTGGGCCTGGGTGGGCCCAGGCCCATCCAATTTCGGCTCAGGCACGCCCACCCAAGCGCACACACTGCAGCAGCCTTTTTTCACATGTTTTCTACTGTGTGACATCGCGTAGCGTACCACGGCAGACGGCACCCGCTCAGCTGATCTCCAGGCTCCAGCCCACCTACCTTTCGGGCTTGCAGAGGCAGACTCGGCAGTCGGCACTGAAATGCAGGTCGCGTCACGCAACTCGTTGTTCCATCCTACGCGGTATGACCGTATGACGTGGCTGTGCATGGCAGCGTGCTCAGCCTCGCTCTCTGTCCGCTCCATCCACTCCAGTGTCTAGCAGCAGCGGTTCAGGAACAGTGCTGTCAGCTGCCCAAGAAGTAAGCTCGTTTGGCGGGAAGGAGGTCTTCAGCGGGGCTTGGGGATACCCGTCAGCTCAGGTATTCCATTTGCTTTGGAAGGGAGAGAGAGAGGGCACTGGAAGGGGAGGCGGAAGTTAAATCTGGGTTTTACTTTGGGAGAGTGGAGGCAGCAGCAGCAGACATGAAATTTTTGGCCCACCCACTTTGATCTCCGGCCCACCCTAAATTGGCTGACTACGCTACTGCTCTATTCTATCCTCATCCTTCTCGATCTATCCGCCGCTTTTGACACTGTTGATCACAGCCTACTTCTTGATACGCCGTCTTCATTTGGATTCCAGGGCTCTGTTCTTTCCTGGTTCTCCTCCTACCTCTCGCTTCGCACCTTTAGTGAACACTCTGGTGGATCCTCTTCCACTTCTACCCCTCTACCAATCGGTGTACCACAGGGTTCTGTTCTCGGTCCTCTCCTGTTCTCCATCTACACTTCTTCCCTTGGCTCTCTGATATCTCATGGCTTTCAATATCATCTCTATGCTGATGACTCCCAAATTTACCTCTCTACCCCTGTAATCTCAACCAGCACCCAGACCAAGGTTTCAGCCTGCCTATCTGATATCGCTGCCTGGATGTCCCAACGTCATCTGAAACTTAACATGGCCAAAACCGAGCTTCTCATCTTTCCCCCTAAACCTACCTCTCCTCTCCCCCCTTTCTCTATTTCTGTTGATGACACTCTCATTCTTTCTGTCTCATCAGCTCGTAACCTTGGAGTCATCTTTGACTCCTCTCTCTCCTTCTCTGCTCATATTCAACAGATTGCCAAAACCTGTCGTTTCTTTCTCTATAACATTAGCAAAATCCGTCCCTTCATCTCTGAGCACTCTACCAGAACCATTATCCACACTCCTATCACCTCTTGTCTTGATTATTGTAACCTGCTTCTCACCGGCCTCCCTCTTAGCCATCTCTCTCCAATCAGTCCAAAACTCTGCTGCGCAACTCATTTTCCGCCAAAGTCACTATGCTCACATTAGTCCCCTCCTTAAATCACTTCATTGGCTCCCTATCCATTTCCGTATTCAATTCAAGCTTCTCTTATTGACCTATAAGTGTATTCACTCTGTTGCTCCCCAGTACCTCTCCACTCTTGTCTCTCCCTAAGCCCCCCGTCGGGTACTCCGTTCTGTAGATAAATCTCTCTTCTGTCCCCTTCTCCTCTACTGCTAATTCTAGACTCTGTTCCTTTCGTCTTGCTGTACCTCACGTCTGGAATAGTCTTCCCGAGCCTGTGCGTCTAGCCCCGTCTTTGGCTGTTTTCAAGTCCAAACTTAAAACCCACCTCTTTACCACTGCTTTTGACTCCTAACCACTACTCACTTGCCCTGTCCTTTAACCTCACCTATTTATTCCCTTACCCTTAATTGTTCTGTTTACCTGTCTTATCTAGATTGTAAGCTCTTTCAGCACGGACTGTCTTTTTGTGTTTGGTGTACAGCGCTGCGTATGCCTTGTAGCACTATAGAAATTATAAATAGTAGTAGTAGTAGGTTGTATACCAGCTTGGTTATTACTAAAGGGTAATGATAGGAGGCTGGATTCCAGGCCTGACCTAGGGTTTAATGTGTATTCAACCCTGGCCTATTCTCAGATAAAAATGCTTGTCTCATTTTCTTGCTTTATCTTGCATTTGCTTAAAATTGTATATCATTTGCAGTTACTCGTGTTTTCATTTTTGCTCTCCCATTTGTATGTAAATAAACCAACCTTTATTTTAAATAATAAATTGGCTTTTCTCCTTGCTTGTCAGTTCCTGGAGCAAAAGAACTCGGATTTGTATAATGTGTGGGGAGGAATTTTGTTCATACAAATAAGCAACCATTACACACTGTTGCCCTCCCTATCTTATAGTGAGCATAATGTACTATATACTGTAGCTAGCTCTGCCTACACTGTCATCCTCCCATTGTGATAGAGTCACATCCAGGATAGTTGGATTAAGGCAGTTTCAGTCTGAAATACAAGTCCCAGAAGGCATTGCAGGCAAGGAGCCAGGGGGTGAGATGAAGAACCCCGGACTGGACTCCATGAGACGCTCAATTCGTTTTATGATGCTTATCCCAGAAATAAGCAGTGGATTTTCCCAAGTCAATTTAATAATAGTCTATGGACTTTTCCTTTAGGAAGTCGTCCAGACTCTTTTAAAACCCCGCTAAGCTAACCGCCTTTACCACATTCTCTGGCAATGAATTCCAGAGTTTAATTACACGTTGAATGAAGAAACTTTTTCTCCGATTTCTATTAAATGTATTACTTTGTAGCTTCATCACATGCCCCCTAGTCCTAGTATTTTTGGAAAGAGAAAACAAAAGATTCACGTCTACCTGTTCCATTCCACTCAATATTTTATAAAGCTCTATCATATCTCCCCTCAGCCGTCTCTTCAAGCTGAAGAGCCCGAGACGCTTCAGCCTTTCCTCATAGGGAAGTCATCCCTCCACTTCATCAATTTTGTCGCCCTTCCTGTTCCTTTTCTAATTCCACTATATCTTTTTTGAGATGCAGTGACCAGAATTGAACACAATATTCGAGGTGCAGTCGCACCATGGACCGATACAAAGGCATTATAACGTCCACACTTTTGTTTTCCATTCCTAACATTCTATTTGCTTTCTTAGCTGCCGCAGCACACTGAGCTCTTTTGAGCACAGATTCCACAGCTAAAGAATGATGAGGCAATTGAGGTCTGCCAAACCCTGGGGAACTTTGGATCCAATACATGGTGTCACTCTTTTTTGGGCAGGACAGAGACCACCACAGGGACTCCCAGTTCTTAAAATTAACATGTCTCAGAATCCGGTGGAGAGGGACCATCACAGCCTCTCTAGGAAGAGAGTCGTAGTACAGAACCTCGAACATCTCAGCCCTCGGGCCCATCCTCCATTTCCAAATGAACTGAAATGGCAGCCACCATTTCCTTGACGAAACTGGGGAAGAAAGGCACTCATGTTGAGACTTCCTCCTTTCCTCTGGAGGGGAGGGGTCAGATTGGATACACTGGACTCCTCCTCCAAGAAGTACCGTGGATCCTCATCAGACTCCCATAAGCGCTTCTCATTGGGGTCAGCAAAGAACTCCTCATGGGAAGGCTGACACCAAGCCTGCCTCAACACAGAGGGACACAACCTCAAGAGGGGTGTTGAGGTGTAGGTTCCAACCTTGACTCTGGAGAAGCTTCCTCCACCAAAGTCAAAGGGGTGGCCACACGGGCAACTGCTGACACCAGTACCGCAGACAGCACCGGCGTCGGAGACCTCACCACAGGCAGAGGGCTTTGCAGGGCAGCAGCTGGAGGCATAGCTGGTGCAAACACCCCAGACGCCATACACACTGTTGTAAAATCCCCACCAAATGCTCATGGAGTATGGCCCGGATGCACTCATCGAGAGAGGCCACTGGGAAAGGCTGTGTGAAGGAGGAGCTGTCCTACTGGCACTGACATGTCTCAAGGACCGAATCCCTCAATGCCCCAGAGCTTCTGGCACCATGTGTTGAGAAGGAATCAATGCTGATGCTTCTTGGCCTTCCACCAGATGCCAGTTATCAATGCTCCTTGGTGCTAAGATGACATTGAATCCCCACATCGTCTCTTGTGTTGAGTCCGATGCCAACTTGTCCAGGAGGCCCTGCACAGTGGCCAGCATTGAAGCTGGTGGAGAACGGCTAGATGCGCACCCACTTCAAGGTTCTCGCAGCCATGGAGACCGACGCACCTGATGCTAATGCAACGCTCTACGCCAAGGATTTGGACCCAGCTCCTAAATTTTTCTCTCTCCGAGCCTCTCTGGCTAGCTGTGTTCTTTTCTTCATACAAAGAGAAAGAATACAGCTGGCAGGGGTATGTTCAGGCCCAAACACTGAAGATACCAAGAATTGGTGTCCTTGCCAGAGATGGTCCCATTGCACCAGGCACAGCGTTTAAAGCCACTGTGAACCTTCGATGACATGGAAGAAAAAAAAACTATCGTGACCAAATCAAACAAAATGGTAAGAATAAAAAGGGCTAATCACCACCAAAAAAGGAAAACTAAACCCCGACCGGTGCTCAGGCCTAAGAGGGTGTATCAATCGCAGAAAAGGAAAGAAACAGATACGAGAAAAAAAGGTGCTAAAGCTCTAAGGGAAACAAAAAGAAACTACAAATGGGGTGTTGGGGGGGGGGGGGAAGAAGAAGAAAAGCTTGGGAGAAAAATCGCATAGGGAAGGCACAACCCCCCCTCCCCCCGCTGCTGAAAAGCAACTGCACCAGAAGTAGCGAGGGAGCCACAAAACAGAGCGTCCTCTCCTCACGGCAGGAGGAAGACTGCAGATCCTTCGCACTCGTGGTAGGTGGGAAGGTACTCACACACGCTCTGCGGAAACACTGTGCGTGCTGTTCTAAAGCTGTAATATGTTATCAAGTGTTCTGCACCGGGCGATATGGATGATGTTACCCGAATGTGAGAATGAATGGCCTGATGTCCTCCGAGAATGTGGCAATCAGATGTGGAGGAAGGTGGGCACAGTTCAAGTTAGAGAGGGCCCATTGCAGTTTGGTCCCACAAAAAGATAAAGGGCCCTGCAATATGATAATATGTTTCCATAGCTTCTAGCAAAAAGTGGTGCTCCATAGTGTGCAGAAGTACAGAGAAATCCAGTGGTAGGGGCACAAAGTAGAGTTATTTTAGGACCTGATATAGCCTACTGTGCAAAAATGATGGGACATGAAGGCTCTAACAAGCTATCTAAAATTAGAGACTCTGTTATATAAATGGTTGTTTCTCGTCACCATGCTGGTCACAGTTGGAGGAGTCTCAAGGAAAGCAACAGATGAATGTAAGGTGCCAGAACAGCTGGACTGTAATGTCCCTCAGAAGAAAAAGGTTGCCCACAAAACCAGAAAACAGACTCAAGACTGTCTCCTGGAATCGGGCCAGAAAGGAGGCCAATGACTGTGTACAATGCCAGAAGGGAATGGGGGAGAAGACCAAAGATAGGTCAGATGAACTGGAAGGGGTAATGAGGTCTCCTCAGGCTGAAGCTGCTAAGTTGACTGCCATGGTCTAATATTGGGCATAATGAGTGAACATGACTGATAGGAACAAATGTGATAGGGAGAGAGAATACGATTCAAATGGATGGGGGTGGTACAAGGGGTTAAGGAGGTGAAGGAATTATGAGCACGTTATGCATTATGGAATGGGTTAAAAGGTTAGAGATTGATAAAGTCTGTACAACTCTGGAATTTATCAAACTGACAGAGCTTGCATGACTCTGGGATTTATGGTCCCTGGAATTTATGGTACCCCTACAAACAGGCCTGTGAAAGGAGACTAGTGTAAACAGTAAGAGAATGTTGCCAGTTCCTGGAAATCAGATAAGCTCTGAGAAAGACAGTCTTGCAGAAGAAGGAATTATTGTTGAAACAGGTATATAAACTATCCTCTCAAATGAATATTTTGGAGAAGCAAACAGAATGATATCCAGTTATGTTACTGTTTAATTCTCTTATGAGAAATGTATTTGTAATTGGTAAGCAAAATAAAAAAGAATATACTTTCTCATATGCAATTAGCTTTGGTTTCTGTTACCCCTCCCAGTTGAGAATGGCTGGTTCATGCTAATTGGGAGGGGATAGAGCAGCCTTCTTATTAAAAACAGAGGAGACAATGATGAGCACATTCCTCAAAAAGGCTGGCTGGAAGAAGAGATAGTCAGCAGATGTCACATAGGGAGGGGAAATATGCGAGTAGATAGGGGAGATGGATAGGACGGGAGGAGGTCAGAAGATGACAATAGGGTCTTGGAATATAAATGATCTTAACAGTACAGGGAACAAGAAGATACTGTTCCATGAACTGAAGCATTTGCAATGGCAAGGCAAGAAACACATTTGAGATGTCGGGATGAACACCTCCTGAAGCATAAGCTAGCCAAATATAATGCTGTTCTAAACAGGGAGGGCACAGCACGTCAGGAATGGCTATCCTAGTGTATAAGGATTTGGCAATAGATGTTAAATGGGTTTACAGAGAAGGGAAGGGGACATGTATTGCTATCAAAGGGTCTCGTCAGAGCCACAGACTGACCATTTAATTCATGCACACAAAATAAAAGTCAAAGACAGTTGTACCAAAAAATTGGCAACAACTTGGTTCATTCCACTGAAAGGGATGTAATCCTGGGAGGAGACTATGGCGTTGTACCTTGTGGCCATCAAGTCCAGGGCAGGAATCCCCCACTTGGCTGAGAACACATCCTCTGAGAGCTCCCACTCTCCCGGATCCAAGAGTCCAGCTGAGGAAGACTGCCTGAGCATTCTACATACCCACTTTATGTGCTGCTGAGAGCAAAGAAAAAAGGTACCCCACCCACTGACAGAGGAAAATTGACTCCTGGGCCAGAGGAGCATTCTGTGTGTCCCCATGACAGTTGACATATGCTACTGCCATCGCATTGTCAGGCAGGACCCAGACCACCTAGTCCTCCAAGAGAGCAGAGAACGACAGCAAGGCCTTCCCAATGGCTCTCAACTCTAAGCAAGATGCATCCTCTTGGAGGCACAGTCCTTGGGCAATCTGACCCAGGCAGTGCTCCTCATCTAGAGAGACTGGCTTCTTTTATCACTGGCACCCAGTCCGGAGCCGCTAGAGAGACTCCTCTCCCCAGGTTGACCAGATTCAGCCAACACATGCTGAATTTCACCTAGGTAGTCCATTGTAGCTGAAGACACAATCCGCTGCCAACGAGCATTCAGAAGCAGCACCCTCCCCACGTGGGTGTCAAAAACAATGCCCAGATACTCGAGGCACTAAGAGGGTGTTGGATGGCTCTTGGAAAGGTTGACCACCCAACCGAGCGACTGAAGCAGAGTCACCACTCAGGCCGTAGCTTGCTTACTCTCCAGCAAGGATGATGCCCAAAATCAGCAAATCGTCCATATAGAGGTGGAATGGAATTCCTTTGCAACACAAAAAAAAGCCACAACCACTACCATGATCTTGGAGAAGGTCCTCGGAGCCATCACCAACCCAAAAGGAAATCACTTGAAACTGAAAATGTTCTCGGAGTATAGAGAAACGAAGAAAGCTCAACTGAGCCTGCAGAACAGGCCAGGAGCATGCACCACACAGAGAGCTGCACAGACTATGCCCATCTACCTGCTGAGATTGAATACTGAAGGAGAAGGTTACTGCACAGGATCCTTTAAGGCAGAGCACTTTGCTCTATCTCCACCTGCTAGTAAATGGGCATAACCTGCAAGTCTCAGGATTGATCTCTAGGACATAATAGAAACAATTTTAATGTACAGGACAGAGATTTTATTAATATTATTTTATATCCTTTTGCAGCTCACAAATTTACAATGTGTCTCTGGTTGATTGTAGTGCTAAAATATCTTCCTAGTGTGTCTATGAATTTTGTTTTATGGTTTTATTGCAATATTTTTATTATGATTGTACACCACTCTAACATTGTTTGAAGAGCAGTATATTAAATTATTTAAATAAATAAATAAATGTATGTAAAACATTTATTTAACTGTTGAGGATGTATCCACGCAACCACACAGAAAAGTTCTTTATCACATGGAAAGTATATTCAGATAGTGTGGATGCACTTGCCACCGCCTAAAAATGAAGCAGGTCCAACTGTGCTAACTACGACTCTGATGATCAGTGTGAAGTGTCATGCACTCAATAAAATGTGCAGTCCACACCCATAACACATCCATTTCCCACCCCTGTAAAAGACTATGAAGTTAGCACATGAATTAGCATGTGCTGTCATGCCAGCATAACATTTACAATTCTCATGCAATAACACTATGTGCTAATATACACACTACCCCCCACCCTTCGATAGTCAGCCAGTGGTGGCCAGCACTGACTGTCCGCTGCCGGCGTTCAACCCAGATATTCATGCCGGGCTGTTTCCAGCAACCAGCACTGAATATGTGGGTTTTTCAACGTCGGCTAGAGCATGCTTTTTATGCGGCCCTATTTGGTCGCCAAGCCTGGCCGGTTCACAGTTCCAAACATTGGGACTTAACCACTCATGCCCCCAGAAAGCCCCCAACACCATTGGCTTTATTTTCAGCACTAACCGGGCATTTTTAGCGGCGATAACTAATTGATTTATTCTTACTGTACACCACCTTGAGTGAATTCTTCCCAAAAGGCGGTAAATAAATCCTAATAAAAAAAAATAAATGCCACTGAAAATAACCCATGTTAAGATTAATATTTGGTTTCCCAGTAAATTATTTTAATATAGATTAAATGTAAACTAATTTTTTCAGATTAAATGTGTTTATTACATATAAAGTCAGTCAAAAAGCTTACAATTACCTGATAACATTTAACCTAATTTCCTACTGAGGAATTAACATAAAATCATATCTTTCTGTGTCTGTGGTTCCCTAGCGACTGTGCAACCCACCAGATAATTTATGAAGCATTCATCTAATTTCACTTAAATTTCTCAGTGATCATGAGCTGCCCTCTGAACGGCAGCTTACACCTTTCAAGCATAGTAACATAGTAGATGACGGCAGAAAAAGACCTGCACGGTCCATCCAGTCTGCCCAACAAGACAACTCATGTGTGCTACTTTTTGTGTATACCCTACTTTGATTTGTACCTATGCTCTTCAGGGCACAGACCGTATAAGTCTGCCCAGCACTATCCCCGCCTCCAAACCACCAGCCCCGCCTCCCAACCACCGGCTCTGGCACAGACCGTATAAGTCTGCCCAGCACTATCCCCGCCTCCCACCACCGGCTCTGGCACAGACCGTATAAGTCTGCCCAGCACTATCCCTGCCTCCCAACCTCCAGTCCCGCCTCCCACCACTGGCTGTGGCACAGACCGTATAAGTCTGCCTCGCACTATCCCCGCCTCCAGCCCCGCCTCCCACTACCAGCTCTGCTATCCAATCTCGGTTAAGCTCCTGAGGATCCATTCCTTCTGAACAGGATTCCTTTATGTTTATCCAACGCATGTTTGAATTCCGTTACCGTTTTCATAGGGGCGAGACCTAGGTGGGCCGAGAGGGGGCGGAGACCAGTGTGGCCGGGAGGGGGGGCAAAGATTGTTGTGGCTAGGAGGGGGGTGCTGTGAAAATTTGCTCGGATACGAAGGGTGCTGTGAACCAAATAAGTTTGGGAACCACTGTACTAGACTGTAGTGACATATCTGAGTGCAAGGAGTGCAAGAATAATCCTTTTATAAAACTAACAGCTCATGAAATTAACAATGGACACAGAGGGCAAATGGTTATGCTTATTTTCTTTTCCTAGGATGCCCTGTAAGCCAATATACAATACTTACCCTGACCAAGCATATTTTGCAAGTCCAACCCATGGAGAATCTGAGGAAGCTGATGTTTTGGGCACCACATTTACTTCTTTTCCACTTTCATAACAAGCCTTGCACGCCCTCTTTTTTTTTGGGGGGGGGGGGGGGCTTTAAAGAACAGAAAACGGCTTAGTTCAGTTTAAATGTTTGGGATATCCTATATAATAATTCTCACCTCCAACATTCTGAGGCTGCCTGGGACTGTGGATTCCGCCGGAGGTGGTATGCTTCATGGAGTAGATCAAACTGACGTCAGCAGCAAACAGCAACCCAGGCAGGGGGAGGAGTAGCAGCCAGGGAAATTGGCTCCAGTAGGGAAACTACTCCTCCTCCAGTAGTAGCAGTAGGGAAACTACTCCCCCTGCCTAGGAATCGCTCCAGACTGGCTGCCAACCTCCCGAACCACCCGCGCACACTAACCGCCCTTGTAAAACCGCCGCCGCCCTCCCTGTCCTCTCCAAGTCCGGATCCGGACTGTCGGAGAGGACGAAGAGGGAGGGCGGCGAGACGGCAAACGACCGGCTGTGGCGACTGTCCAATGTGTAGGAGGCGGGTGAGGGCTCAGGGCGGGGGTCGGCATCCACTGGCAACTCAGAAGAGGGGGGAGGGAAAGACCAGCGGGTCCAACTCCAGCGCATCTGTCATCCCCGTTCACTCACAACAAAGCAAGCAAACCTATGAGATGCTGCAGGACGTTTAATAGACAGGAGTGGAAGAGAGCAAAGCAAGTCTACGGTAAGCAAGGAAGCTCATTGGTTAATCTCTATTTCCACTTCCCTACGCAGCCATCATTGGTATACACTCAAAAACAAGCAAACCTAGGAGCTCCTGCTGCACATTGTCATTTTTACATTGTTGATAGTGCCTTAAAACGTCAAGGGCAAAAGGAGGGGGGAGACAGACAGACCCTGCAACTGGGAGGGGGGGGAGGGAGGGGGGAAGGAGGGAGGACCCTGCAACTGGGAAAAAGGGAGGGAAGGACGGAGGGGGACCCTGCAACTGGGAAAACGGGAGGGAGGGGCCCCCCCCCCAGCAACTGGGAGGCGGGGGGGGGGGGGACTCTGCAACTGGGAGACAGACCGAGGGGGGGGGGGATGGTGACCCTGGCACATACTCATTCTTACACACACACTCACACCCAGTCTCACTCTCTCTGTCACACACACACTCGCACATTCACTCTCTCACACAGTCACTCACTCAAACATACACACTCCGAGGAAAACCTTGCTAGCGCCCGTTTCCTTTAAAACAGAAACGGGCCTTTTTTACTAGTAAAGGATATTGTGATGCTGCTAAACATCAATTCTGTCATTGTTAGGTGGTCATAGTCAAATCATCAACAAACGTTCATATACTGAGTTGTTCAAGACGTTTGAGAATATTGTTTATGTTTGTACCAGTGGTTACTGGTTTCACAAGTCTAGGCCTATATTATCTGTCAAAAGTATACCAAGATCTTTCTTCTATGGATCACACCTGGTCGTCTGAGAAAATCCAGAGTTTGCCACATGTTCTTTTTAGCATTTCTGAAGGGGGGGGGGGGGTTGTTACTTAATTATGCTATAATCTGGGCTTTTTACTTTAAGTTCTGCCCGAGTGTTATTCAAAAACCCCTTACAGCTACTGACGCTAAAGAAGTAATTACTATTTACATACAAAAAAGGGTCTCTCAAACACTTCATGATAGGTGCTCAAACTAAGTATCGTTCATCACGAACTCAGATAAAAATCATTAAAATTAAATATCTCCCGGATAATCGTTCATTTGATTAATTCTGACATCTTCGGCTCTCAAGTTGTGCATGTCTCTCGCACCTCCCTATCAAGAGCCCACTGACTTTCCTTATCGCTACTAAAGTAGAGAGGTGTGGTAGCCGTGTTAGTCCACTCTTAAAGGTTATCATCTTATTTTCTTTTCCATGTTTTATTTTGTTTGATTTTTATTAATAACCTTATCGCTACTAGAACAGCCCAAAGAGAATTCACAGATCGCTGTTGTTTGCCCACGAGGGCGGCCCTCAAGTTACGAACTAAGCTAAGCACCAGGAGCTCACTTTTCGCCCTCCATTAGCTATAATTCTATTAAGCTCATCACTAATGAAGCAGGCTACTACTATGCCTTCAGTGGCTCAGGGACGGGTCCCGCGCTCTTACCCGTGATGGCGGTGAACTGCTGGATTAACCCCTTCAGTGCTGAGGAAGCAACTGGACCGCCGCGGGTCGCCATCTTACCGCCACAGAAAAACAACAACCTTTGCCGTCAGACGTCAGCTCGTAGTAGCCCCAGCTTTACGCAGGCGCGTTCTCAGCCGCTCTGCACTTAGAACCGGGTCGATCACCGTTCGGCGCACGCGCTATGCAGAATGTAGGTCTGTGGATGAGTGGTAGTAGGCTCCCCAATTAGGATCTTCGGCCATCTTTGATTGGGGCGGCAATGTTATGAAGGAGTAAATGCACATATTGCCCCTCCATCGGATAACCTGCGCCTCAGCGCCTGGTACGTGGGCAAGCGTTAAACCTACTGATTCAGTAGTGAGGGCCATTGTGATATATCAGGGAGAGAGGGGGGAGATAGAGAGAGAAAATTACATACAATACTTTTTTTTTTAATTTGTGTGTATCTCTCTAATTTCCTGAAGGCTTTTCTCTTATCTGTGTATATTGTTTCTACACCAGAAGAAGAAATCTTAAATCGGAAAGCTAGTCATAGATAATAGTTCAGTAAAAAGGAAACACTTTAAACTTGTTTATTGACCCTTCTTTCTATTGTCTACTATATTGTAAATTCAACAACATCGAGACTAGCATGCTTCTCTCCCATACAACACGAGTTGCCAAGTTACCCAATTCCAAGAGGGAGATTTTAGGCCATTTTTGCCAGATGCAGGCATCCCTATCCTGTTGCATTATGGGAGCTGTAGCACTGATTTGATTGGGTAACCAAGGCCTCCAAATAGCACACTACACCAAAAAGTCTCCCTCTTGGAACTACTACTACTTAGCATTTCTAAAGCGCTGCAAGGGTTACGCAGCGCTGTACAAGTTTAAACAAGGGGAAGGACAGTCCCTGCTCAGGAGAGCTTACAATCTAAAGGTGAATAACTTGGCAGCTTTGATTCCACTCATCCAATTATTGTAGGGGACTTCAATATGTTTAGAAACACAAGGGCAAAAGGTAAAAAAAACGGCTACAGCGAGATCCTTCCGGATTCGATTTAAAAACTTTTAAAAGTTAATTTTTTTTCTTTGCCCAGTCGTTTACATGTGGACATTTTAAAAATAGCCTTCAAAATAAATGTTTTTAGTGAACAGCACTGCGTACGTCTAGTAGCGCTATAGAAATGACAAGTAGTAGTAAAAGAAAACCGCTGATGTAGTTAACGCTGTTTCTCCAAAGACAAGCAGGCTGATATTCTCACAAGTGGGTGACGCCACGACGGCCCCGGAGGATTTTAAAGCAAAATCTAAAAATCTCTTCCATATCATCAAGCTGATCAATCCATAGACTGGTGGGTTGTGTCCATCTACCAGCAGGTGGAGATAGAGAGCAAACTTTGCCTCCCTATATGTGGTCATGTGCTGCCGGAAACTCCTCAGTATGTTCTCTATCTCAGCAGGTGGTGGTCACACACAGCAGCAGCTCTGGCTAGGCCTCCAAGCCTAATCCTTAGGTTTTGTTGAGGCCTGGGGTTGAGGGCTCTTTTGAGCAAGTGCAAACCTGGTGGTGCCAGGTCCCTCCTTTTCTCCCCCCTCCCGCTGGCTCCGTTTAAAAAAAAAAAAAAAATTTTAAACGTCCTTAAAGGCGTTTATTTCGACGTTTATTTAAACGTTCATTGCAGCTACTCACTGGGACACCAGTTCGTTACAGCTCGGAGCGGCAAGCAGGTAATTTTACCTTTTTATAGCGGGCAGGGGGTTCCCCGATTCTTCTCCTCGTGGCATATGGCGTTGGAGGGCGAGGGCGCAAAGGGTCGCTCCCCGGATCGCTTGAGCGCTTCTAGAGGGGATGCGGGGGTCTTACAGCCTGATTCGCCCTTGTTGGGTGACAGTTTCGTGACCGATGAATGTCCCGGTCCTTCCTCCGGCGTGGCGGTTTTTCCCGCCATAAACGCCCATCCCCCGCTCCTCGCCTCCGCCATCTTGGCCGGCCACGCGGCTCGGACGGCTTCTTCGTGGGCCGCCCTTGAGGTTGGAGACATTAATGCCATGAACGCTCTTAATTTGGGCAACGGCACAAAAGCGGCTACAGTTAAGTGCCGTTCTTCCCGCGCGGCTCCTTCGCGGAGTGTCGCGCCGGACGCCATTTTGGATGTGCAGCATGTCTCTCCCCCGCTCTTGCGAGCGCCGGTTGAGGGTGCGTCTAGGGCGGTTGCCCAGGCTGCGGAAGTGCACAGTCTGGGGGGTTTCTCCCCCGAGTTTGTTTTGCTGCTGCATCAGGCTTTCCTCATGCCAAACGCTGCCCCTGCTCCCTCTTCTGATAAAGAGGTTGAGGTTCCCAGAGGTAAACGCCCTCGGGTTGATTTCCAGGCCTTGGAGGACTTTGTCTCCTCCGATGTAGATGAGGGCAGCGTGTCTGAGGTCTCCCAACGGTCCTTTGCGGATTCCTTGGAGGAGACGGATCCCCGCTCGGATGGAGCGGATGACCCCTCTGCAGCGCGGCTTTTTAGCCCAGAGGATTTGCCCAACCTGTTAGTGCAGGCCATGGGCATTTTGATGATTTCCTCTCCGGAGGACGTCTCTCCTTCAGCCCCTGTTGGCTCTGCCATTATGCTGGGGACGAAGCGCCCGCCTAGAACCTTCCACGTGCATGAGCCATGCACCCCTTAATTTCGGCTCAATGGGATGTCCCGGAAGCGAGCCTTAAAGTGGCTAGGGCTATGTCCCGCCTCTATCCTTTACCTGAAAGTGTACGTGAGGCCTATCTGTGGCCTACTGTGGATTCTTTAATCACTGCGGTGACTAAGAAAACGGCTTTGCCGGTGGAAGGTGGCACGGCCCTAATGGACGCCCAAGACAGAAGATGGGAGGCGGCCTTAAGGTCGTCCTTTGAGGCAACTGCTTTAAGTTTGCAGGCCTCGGTTTGCGGTTCCTATGTGGCCAGGGCGTGCCTGACTATGGTGCAGCTGGCTTCCCCCTCGGATCATTCCTTGAGGGTTGATTGGCCGGCCCTGGGATCGGGCCTAGCCTATTGGCAGTCTTGCTGTATGATGTCTTGAGGGCCTCAGCTAAAGGCATGGCTCAGACAGTCTCTGCGCGGCGGTGGTCTGGCTAGATTGCCTTTTAAAGGCAAGCTGCTCGTTGGGGTCGAGCTGGACAAAATCGTGACCGATCTCGGCACGTCTAAGGGCAAGAAGTTACCAGAGGTCAGGGCTCGGGCTAGTACCCGTCCCGGTCCCTCCAGAGGACGGTTGCAGGAAGCCCGTCGGTACCGCCCGGCCAGGCCGGGCTCCTCTGCCCCCTCTTCCTTCAAGAGGAATTTCTCCCCCATGCAGCATTCCTTTCGCAGAGACCGCCGTCCCAGAGGTGCTCCCTCCGGTCCTCCCCCAGGGTCTCGTACCCAGTGACGGGGCTTTGGTCCACGCCCCAGTGCAGATTGAAGGACGGCTGTCCTCGTTTCTGGGTGAGCGGACCACAGTAACTTCACACGCTTGGGTGCTGGAAGTCATCAGAGACGGCTACAAGCTAGAGTTCTGCCGACCCTTAAGAGACGGGTTTGTACTCTCTCCCTGCAAGTCTCTGGTCGAAGCTGTGGCAGTGCAGCAGACCTTGGACAACCTGATCCGCCTGGCTGCGGTCGTTCCGGTGCCAAAAAATCAGATTGGCAAGGGACGTTACTCCATTTACTTTGTGGTACCAAAGAAAGGAGGTTCTGTCCGGCCTATCCTCGACCTCAAAGGGGTCAATCGGGCCTTGAAAGTGCGGCACTTTCGCATGGAGACTCTCCGCTCTGTTATAGCGGCAGTGAAGGCAGGAGAGTTCTTGGCTTCCTTGGACTTCAAGGAAGCGTACCTGCATATTCCCATCTGGCCTCCTCTCCAACGCTTTCTGCGTTTTACAGTCCTGAGACGACACTTCCAGTTCAGAGCCCTCCCTTTCGGGTTGGCTACTGCTCCGCGGACCTTTTCCAAAGTAATGGGGGTCATAGCGGCCTTCCTGCTAAAGGAAGGAGTGCAAGTACATCCTTATCTGGACGACTGGTTGATCCGAGCCCCCTCTTATGCAGAGTGCGGCAAAGCTATGGACCGGGTAGTTGCTCTTTTGAGCTCCCTGGGATGGATCATCAACTGGAAGAAGAGCCAGCTGCGCCCGACTCAGTCCCTGGAGTATCTGGGAGTTCGATTCGACACCCAAGTGGGCAGAGTGTTCCTGCCAGACAATCAGTTTGTCAAGCTTCAGGCTCAGGTGGACTAGTTCCTAGTAGCCTCTCCTATTCGGGCTTGGGACTACGTGCAGCTGTTGGGCTCTATGACGGCCACGATGGAAGTAGTGCCCTGGGCCAGGGCTCATATGAGACCACTACAGCTATCTCTGCTGCTGCGCTGGACTCCGATGTCGGAGGATTATGCTGTGCGCCTTCCCTTGGACCCAGCAGTGCGCAAGGCGCTGAGCTGGTGGACACAGACAGACAAGTTGTCTGCAGGAATGCCTCTGGTGACCCCGGAGTGGATTGTCGTCACGACAAACGCCTCTTTGATGGGCTGGGGAGCCCACTGCTTGGGAAGGACAGCGCAGGGGCTCTGGTCTCCTGCAGAGGCAAGTGGTCTATCAACCTCCTGGAACTCAGAGCCATTCGGTTGGTGTTATTGGAGTTCATCCCGGTACTGGTGTTGAAGCCTGTACGGATCCTGTCGGACAATGCCACGGCTGTGGCCTATATCAACCGCCAGGGAGGTACCAAGAGCACCCCTCTAGCCAAGGAGGCTATGAGTCTTTGCCAGTGGGCGAAAGCGAACCTGGAGCAGCTTTCAGCGGCCCACATTGCCGGAGTCATGAATGTCAAGGCGGACTTTCTCAGTCGCCATACCTTGGAGCCCGGAGAGTGGCAACTATCTGCTCAGGCGTTCTTGGACATCACGAGGCGCTGGGGCCAGCCGAGCCTAGATCTGATGGCGTCATCGGCCAATTGCCAAGTGCCGCGCTTTTTCAGCAGAGGACGGGACCCTCGATCCCTGGGAGTAGATGCTCTTCTCCAACGGTGGCCGACACAAGAGCTCCTCTATGTGTTCCCGCCCTGGCCCATGTTGGGCAGGGTGCTAGACCGGGTGGCAAAGCATCCCGGCAGGGTAATCCTGGTGGGTCCGGATTGGCCCAGACGTCCCTGGTATGCGGACTTGATCAGGCTCTCAGTCGACGATCCTCTGCGGCTGTCAGTGGAGCAGGGCCTGTTTCATCAGGGTCCCGTGGTGATGGAGGATCCCTCTCCCTTTGGTCTTACGGCCTGGCTATTGAGCGGCAGCGTCTGAGGAAGAAGGGCTTCTCAGACAAGGTTATCGCCACTATGTTGAGAGCGAGGAAGCGCTCTACTTCTACGGCTCGCTTTCTCCCTTCACTGCTCCAATTCTTCAGTGTTGGCGTTCCTGCAAGAAGGTCTGGAGAAAGGCCTGTCGCTCAGTTCCCTTTAAGTCCAGATAGCGGCTCTGGCTTGCTTCAGGGGCCGCCTGAAGGGTGCTTCCCTGGCTTCGCAGCCAGATGTGGTGCGCTTTCTCAAGGGAGTTAATCACCTGCGCCCTCCTCTGCACTCAGTGGTGCCTGCGTGGATTCTCAACCTGGTGCTAAGAGCATTGCAGAAGCCGCCTTTTGAACCCTTGGCAAGGGCATCTCTGAAAGACCTGACGTTGAAAGCAGTCTTTTTGGTGGCTATCACTTCAGCCAGAAGAGTTTCCGAGCTCCAGGCGCTCTCTTGTCGAGAGCCTTTTCTGCAGTTCACTGAGGCAGGAGTGACTATTCGCACAGTACCTTCCTTCCTGCCCAAGATTGTTCTCGCTTCCATGTGAATCAGCAGCTCTGTCTCCCTTCCTTTCGTAGGGAGGACTACCCAGAGGAGTACTCTGCTCTTAAATATCTGGATGTGAGACGAGTCATCATCAGATACTTGGAAGTGACCAATGATTTCCGGAAATCGGATCATCTGTTTGCCCTGTTTGCAGGTCCTCGTAAGGGTCTGCAGGCTGCTAAGCCTACAGTGGCAAGATGGGTCAAGGACGCCATGGCAGCGGCTTATGTAGCCGTGGGGAAGGTGCCGCCTATCCAACTGAAGGCTCACTCCACAAGAGCTCAGGCGGCCTCGATGGCAGAGGCCGGATCCGTCTCCTTGGAAGAGATATGCAAGGCGGCAACTTGGGCTTCGGCTCATACATTCTCCAAGCATTACCGTTTGACGGTGGCTGCACGGGCGGAGGCCCGGTTTGGAGCTTCAGTGTTGAGGTCAGGGATTTCAATGTCCCGCCCTGGGTGAGTACTGCTTCGGTACATCCCACCAGTCTATGGATTGATCAGCTTGATGATATGGAAGGTAAAATTATGTATAATCATACCTGATAATTTTCTTTCCATTAATCATAGCTGATCAATCCATAGCCCCTCCCAGATATCTATACTGTTTTTTTTCTGGTTGCATTTCAGGTTCAAGTTTAGTCTTCAGTTACTTCAGAAAGACTTCGTGTTCAAGTTTTTTCACTTGGATTCTTCAAGAGTTGAGACGAGTTTGTGTTACAGTGAGCTGCTGCATTCCTCTCCCCCCCGTTTTACGGGGCTGGATTGAGACATAAATTCTGCCGGCACTCCCTCCCGCTTCGTGCGGCTGTAGGGCAGCTTTGTACCCCTCCCGCTTCGGCGGTGTTAGGGTCAGTCAGCTCCTCCCGCGGTTGCGGTTGCAGGATAAGCCAGATCCCCCCGCATCGGCGGGTGTGGTGGCCCTCCCCCGCTCCGCGGGGATGAGCTGGACGGATTCCCCTCCCCCACTTGTGTGGGGATGAGCTGGGTTAATTCCCCTCCCCCGTTTCGGCGGTGGTGAGCTGGGCAGAGTGTCCCTTCGTGGGTGTAATTCTCTTATGTGCTGAGTCCTGCGGATGGTGCTTTGATATCGACATACTGAGGAGTTTCCGGCAGCACATGACCACATATAGGGAGGCAAAGTTTGCTCTCTATCTCCACCTGCTGGTAGATGGACACAACCCACCAGTCTATGGATTGATCAGCTATGATTAATGGAAAGAAAATTATCAGGTATGATTATACATAATTTTACCTTTTACGGTGTTCTGTCGCGTGAGCGATCGCACTGCGCATGTGCGCACACCTCTTCCCGCTCGCTGTGCGGACACGCCCCTCAGTTTTTCTTTTTCCGCGTCTGAGGAGACACGGAGTTCGTTAGTGCTTCGTGTTTTCTTCAGGTCCTCGGAGTAAAATCTTTTTTTTATTTTACCCTTTTGGGTGTTCTTTATTTTTTTTTCATTTGTACTTTTTCATGGCAGGCTCATTGTGGCTTATATATACAGGTACTTTTTGTACCTGGGGCAAGGAAAAGTTAAGTAATTGCCAGAGTCACAAGGGGCTGTGCCTGAAGTGAAAATCAAAGCATATAAGCTTCTTTTTTTCTTTTTTCTTATTAAAAGTGCTGGTAAATTGTTATCTGTGAGCTCTCTCTCGCCAGCAAAGTAAAACAAGCCCACATTTTTAGGATCCATTTGTTAAAGTCACAAAATTCTTTAAAACTTAACAAATGGCTCTCGAGAGCTCTGATAGCCTGCTCCAGCACACCACTGTCTTTAAGCCTCACAAGTGGTGAAGGTGTATGTCACAGGAGAAAAGCAGGAACCTAAGCAGGTGCAACCCTGGTCAGCCACTGAATGGGCAACCTGGTGACACAAAATCAGTGGTGTAACCTTTGAAGTGAGTCTCCACCCGCCTCGGCGCCTCCTGCTCTGCAGGTCATTCGGGCGCATCGGCGGATGTGTCTTGGGCCGGATCATCTCCCTGAGAAGTGCAAGTAGTGTCTCAAAGACGAGACGTATGCTACTTGCCAGGGATGCCCAAAGGAGATCAAATTTGGAGTCCGACAGAGACCGATGCACGCTGGGTACAGTTATGCATCGAGTGGGTCTCCACCTGCCTCGGCGCCTCCTGCTTGGCAGGTCATTCGGGCGCATCAGCGGGTGTCGGTACCATCGGTGCCCAGAGCTTTGCTCCCTCTGTTATGGAGGTATCCGGGCATCAGACATCAGTCGGTGCCGAGAGCGTTGCTCCCTCTGTTATGGAGGTATCCTGGCATCGGACGTCGATACCATCGGTACATCGGTACCAGATGTCATGGTTACCATCGGTACCAGGTATCATCGGTACCAGGTGTCATCGGTGCCATGGGTACCATCGGTACCAGGTATCATGGGCACCATCGGTGCCGGGTATCATGGGTACCATGCATACCATCGGTACCGTAGGTCCCATCGGTGCCAGGTATCATGGGCACCATCGGTACCAGGTATCATGGGCACCATCGGTACCGGGTATCATGGGTACCATCGGTGCCATGGGTACCATCGGTACCATGGCGGTACCGGGTATCATGGGTACCATCGGTACCATGTGTACCATCGGTACCGGGTATCATGGGTACCATCGGTACCAGTTATCATCGGTACCATGGGTACCATCAGTACCATGGCGGTACCGGGTATCATGGCTACCGTCGGTGCCATCGGTACCGAGTATCAAACATCGGTACCAGGTATCGGTACCAGGTATCATGGGTACCATCGGTACCAGGTATCATCGGTACCATGGGTACCATTGGTACCAGGTATCATGGGCGCCATCGGTACCAGGTATCATGGGCACCATCGGTACCGGGTATCATGGGTACCATCGGTACCATGCATACCATCGGTACCGGGTATCATCGGTACCATAGGTCCCATCGGTACCAGGTATGGGTATGGATGCCATGGGTACCGTTGGTGCCAGGACCATGTGTACCATGGGTATTATCGGTACCATCGGTCCTCTCTTTCTATGGACACGCAAGTCATCTGGCAGCATTTCCAGCTTCTGCCCTCGGTTTTGGTACCATGGGTACCTTCGGATGCCATTGGTGCTAGCGCCTCCTGCGGCATCTAGCTTTTCACCTGGCATTAGATCTCTTTCACCGATGCTGCCTCCGGTATTGGTGTTAGCAGCCTACTGGGTCGATCCTCCTTCACTGGAGTCGTCTGGAGAGTCAATTTCTCGACCCCGTCGTAGAGGTAACCGCGCCTCCATGTCGGACGGGTTTGAATCTGAGCTGCTCTGTTTGAGTAGTTAGCTCAATTCAATGATGGCTCATCTGATGAACATGAAAGTCATGGGGTTTTCTCTGCTGAGAATTCTCTAGATCTTCTATCTGTCTCGACACATTACAGTGGAGATTGTGAATCAGCCCAAGGCCCCAGATGCTCGAGGTCCTGGACTATCCATCTTCACCTGAGTCTTCTGCAGTGGATTCTGCTCTCAGAACAGATAGGAGTTCTAAGAACTTGCTTCGGCGCCCCCAGGGCCAGAGCATACATCCTTAGCCTAAAATCAAGTCCTTCCAGATCTTTACGAGCATTCCCACCGGAGTAGGCTAAACCTTTCACCAGGTGGTCAGGTAGCACACGGTGTGTCGCAGGTTCCTGTCCAAGGGCATTTTCGACACTTGTAACGTAACATCTAGATTTCTGCTCTAGGTACAGTGATGCGCAGACTCTCATGACTGTGTGCCTCTCACCTGGAGGAGGAGACTCAGCAGAAAATTGTAGATATTCTGTGCATACACTTCCTCATCTCGGAAGTTCTTTAAAGAGAAGAGTAGTTTTCCTTGTGCCTTAAGGGGTCATACGTATACTCCTACTTCTCGACAGCCGGTTCAGGTTATGCCTCAGCACGCTCGTTCTAGTCAGCGGCGTGCACCTAATCAGGCCCCTGCAGCTATTCCGCAGAAACCAGGGAGGGGTTTTTGATTGGCTCCAATTCAGCATAGCCACCATTAAAAAAAAAAAAAAAAAAATGTCCGTACCGGCCAATCTGCCTGTCGGGAGGGTAGTTTAAATTTTCTCCACCAAAGGTGATTTCTTTTATCCTCCAACCGGTGGGTTTTTCAAATAGTCCGGTTAGGATACATTCTTATCTGGAATCAAACCTTCCACATTGTTCATTGGGAGCTTAATCCTTTAGCTTCCATCACAAGTGGGTACTTGCAGAGGAAATCTCTGCCTTTCTCAGCGCCAATGCAGTCGAGCCCGTTCCACCAGGGCAAGAAGGGTTGAGATTCTATTCCAGGTCCTTCCTTGTGGGTTGCGTCCCATCATAGACATAAGGGGCCTAAATAGTTTTTGGTTCAGGATGCTTTCCCTGGGCATCCTTCTTTCCATACTTCAGGAAAACGATTGGTTATGCTCTCTGGACTTACACACTTCGCGTCCAGAGTATGTTTTTCCTAGTGCCTGGCTGTTGTTCATGGACTGGGAGTGCATGTGTTCCCTTAACACGATGATTACCCATCTCAACAGATTACAGCACAGTAAATATTGAGACTTCTAGGCACATGGCTTCTACAGTTCACGTAACTCCCATGGCACTTTTACACATGACATCCGCTCAGTGCATCCTAGCTTCCCAGTGGTATCAAGTTCAGGGTATCTAGAGGATGTGACCCAACTGTTCACCAGTTTTCGGAATTCCCTTCAGAGGTGGTTATTTCTCTCCATTTTGATTCTGAGGTGTCCCGTCCAACTTACTCAGTCAAAAGCTGACGAAGGTTGTATCCCTCCTGGCTATCCAACCAAAATTTTTTAATTCAACCAAACAATCGGGTTGTGATGTACTCGATAACAAAGGAGTACTGGATCTTGCCCTCTGAGTCAGGATACCATGCAGATGTAGCGGTGGGCCCGCCAACGCAGCATGTTTTCTCCAAGCCACTTATCTAATTGGCGAAAACAGCGGTCTGGCCGACAGGCTGAGCAGGATAATGCTACAGTCATGGTTGTTGAGCATGCCTGTAGTTCGAAAGATCTTCCGGAAGTGAGTTACCCCCTCAGTGGATCTTTTTGCTACTTAGTCCAATCACAAAGTCCCTCAGTTCTGTTCCAGGCTGCAGGTTCACGGCAGGCTTCCATCGGATGCCTTTCTCCTTCTTTGGGGGACAGGTTTTCTGTATGCGTATCCTCCCATACATCTGGTGGAAAAGACTTTGCTGATTCTCAAGCAAGATTGTGGAGCCATAATTTTGATTGCTCCTTTCTAGTTGCGTCAGATAGGATTCCCTCTTCTTCTGGAGTTGGAATGTTTTCCAGCTCTCATTACGCAGAACTTCTGCATCCCAGCCTCCAATCTCTGGCTCACACGGTCTGGATGTTGAGAGTGTGGATTTCATTGAGTCTTCCAGAGAGTGTCTCCCGACTCTTGCTTGCTTCCAGAAAAGATTTCACAAAGAGGTGTTATTCTTTTTCATGGAAGAGGTTTCCCGTCTGGTGTGACAGCAAGGCCCTAGATCCTGCCTCTTGTCTTATACAGACCTTGCTTGAGTTCTTTCTACACTTGTCTGAGTCTGTCAGTATTCATCTTCGTGCAATAAGAGCTTATCATCAACGTGTAGAAGGTTGGCCTTTAGCTGTCCACTTCATGAGAGGTTTACTTCTCCCCCAATATTGAGAGAATTCCTTGTATGTGTCTAGGGGGGATTATTTCTGTTGGGCTTAGCACCCCCAATAATTTTGACAGTTGGCTCTTATGCTTCGGTCAAAGCCCCTATCTCTCCTTATCCAGTATCTTGGGGTCTCAATGTCGTTTTCATCCAGCTGCTGCAAGCTCAATTCGGGCCACTGGATTCCTGCCATCTGAAGTATTGGACCTGGAAGGTCGTTTTCCTTGGTGGCTGTTCCTTCAACTCATAAGGTCGGTGAGCTTCAGACTCTAGTAGCTCAAGCGCCTTACCTTACTTCTCATCTTAACAGAGTAGTTCTCCGCATGCAGACAAAGTTCTTACTGGCGCTGGTATCAGAGTACCAGCTGGTCCAGTCAATTGTCTTGCCAACATTCTTTCTCCCTCATCTTACAAGCCCTGGCGAAAGCAAGCTGCGCCCAGTTGTTTATTTCTTTTAATGCCAGTTGCTGTCGGAAACCGCACCATTTCTTCTTGGCTAGCAGATTGCATCTCCTTCATTTTTGTCCAAGCTGGACTGACTCTAGAGGGCCATGTCACAGCTCACAAAATTAGAGCCATGGCTGAGTCGGTGGCTCATCTAAGGCTGCGGTGTGGTCATCAGTCCACACATTCACATTTCACTACTGCCTTCAGCAGGATAGCCGACGCGACAGTCGGTTTGGGCAGTCGGGGCTGCAGAACTTATTTGGGGTTTAGAATCCAACTCCAACGCTCCTAGGCCCATTTTTGTTCTGTTCCAGGCTACTCATTTAGATGTTTCTTCTTTTCAGGTCAATTTTTATTCTGGCCTCGCCGTTGCGAGACTCAATTGACCACTGTTTGTTGTGTTGTGTAAGCCTGGAAGCTAGGGATACCCCACTTGTGAGAATATCAGCCTGCTTGTCTTTGGAGAAAGAGTAGTTACTTACCTGTAACAGGTGTTCTCCGAAGACAGCAGGCTGCATATTCTCACAAACCCTCCCAACTCCCCTTTTGGAGTTGTCTCCTCCATCTTTTGGATTTAACTGAGGGGCGTGTCCGCACAGCGAGCGGGAAGAGGTGTGCGCACATGCGCAGTGCGATCGCTCGCGCGACGGAACGCCGTAAAAGAGATTTTTAGATTTTGCTTTAAAATCCTCCGGGGCCGACGTGGCGTCACCCACTTGTGAGAATATGCAGCCTGCTGTCTTCGGAGAACACCTGTTACAGGTAAGTAACTACTCTTTACTCTCCCAGGATCCTCCTATTTCCTTACCAATCTTGTCCTCCTTAAAAGTTGCGATCCTCCATACGACAGTAACATTACGTCACAGGGGGGCGTAACTTAGCGGATCGGGTCACGGCTCACGGCTCACATGGGTGTTCTCATCAAGCATAAAATAAGGTTTAATGACAAGGAGTGCTTCTTTGTTTTCACGGCCGCTACTGCTTACAATATGCAGCGATCACCAGCCATAACCCAGCGCTGCACGAATCTTTTAGAAAGTTAAAGAGGTGCAATAGACTGGAGTGGAAGTGAGCCTATCTAGTCCACTGTAAGCAGTGGTGTGCTGTTAAATGTTTAACGGTCCCCCTCTGCGCCCCCCCCTCCCCCCCCAGAATTGCAGAGCTGGCTATAGTTGGGGAGAGAGGGGGTGGCAATGCATTACTCCTGGAAAAAAAAATTAATGATCTCAGGTTCCAATCTAAGTCATGTTTAATATGCGATAAAATGCCGTAAATAAATATAAACTTTTAATGTTTATTTTATTGCATTTGTATCACACATTATCCCACCTATTTGCAGGCTCAATGTGGCTTACATAGTTTTGTTAACATTGTCATTGCAATGTTGAGCACCTGATTCTCAAAGTGAACATATTCCAAACAGTATAATGAACATAAAATGATTTTTTTCTACCTTTGTTGTCTGGTGACTGTTTTTCTGATCATGCTGGCCCAGTATCCAATTCTGCTGCTATCTGTCCTCTTAACTTTGTTTCCAGGGCTTCCTTTCCATTTATTTATTTCCTTTCCTCCTTTCTTCTTCATTTCTGGTCCTCAGCTTCTGCCTATTTTCTTCATCCATGTGCAGTTTTTCTCCTCTCTTCCTTTTCCCTCGTTTCATCTCCTTCCTCACTCTTTCCTCCCCTCCATCCATGTCCAGCATTTCTTCTCTCTCCCCTCCTCTCCCCTGCCCTCCATCCACCCATGTCCAGTGACCCTTCTCTCCCCCTGCCCTCCATCCACCCATGTCCAGCGACCCTTCTTTCCCCCTGCCCTGCATGCACCCATACCCAGTGACCCTCCTCTCTCCTGCCCTCCATCCACCCATGTCCACCAGTGACCCTCCTCTGCCCTGCATGCACCCATACCCAGCGACCCTCCTCTCCCCTGCCCTGCATGCACCCATACCCAGTGACCCTCCTTTCCCCTACCCTCCATCCACCCATGTCCACCAGTGACCCTCCTCTCCCCTGCCCTGCATGCACCCATATCCAGCGACCCTTCTCTCCCCTCCATCCACCCATGCCCAGCGACTCCCTTCCCCTGCCACCCCTCCCGAGTTCAGCAGCGACTTCTCCCTCCCTCCGGATCCGTCCCTCACCGACCTGTCCTTCTAAATCTTTGGGGCAGGCAGTCTTGCCTGCCCGCTGCCAGCGCTGACTCTCCCCTGCCGGTTCGCGCACCAGCAGCGGGGGAGAGTTAGCGCTGGCAGCGAGCAGGCAAGACTGCCTGCCCCGAAGAATTCAAAGGACAGGTCGGTGAGGGAGGAAAGCCGGCTCACGGGTTTTAACAACTGGCTCGCAAGAGCCAACTTTGTTAACTTTTCTTCCGACTTGCGAGCCAGTGCAAGCCGGCTCCAGCACACCACTGACTGTAAGCAAGGAAGCCAGCAGTTTCAAAAAAAAAAAAAGTTCCCTTGTACCTGTGGCCAGTGCTATGGTTTGTTCAGTGTTGTAGCATTATCCTACCTGTTGTGTCAGGAGGACCCAGTAGAGCAGGTTTTACACCGCTTCCTAAAAGATTAATTTAGCAGGTATCTGAAAAGGTTCTTGACTATGTGCATGTATTGGAGTCCTAAACACTGGAATGCTCTCCCGCAGCACCTTAAAACTCAAGCGGACCACACCCTCTTCAAGAAGTTGTTGAAGACCTACTTCTTTGCTAAGACTTACTCCCCTCTTTGCACGGCTGATTGATGCACCCTCCCTGACCCTCACCCTGCTTAGATTCATACTGTTAGATACTGTTTCCCCCTGTTTACTCCTTGTATACTTTTCTAAGTTTCCTACCTTGCAATTTTACTTAACTTTTTGTAAGCCACATTGTGCCTGCAGCCTGCATGAGTGGGAAAATGTGGGATATAAGCGAACCATAAATAAATAAATAAATTTGGTTAATCTCTGTTTCCACTCCCCCTCGCAGCAGTCATTGCCATTCACTCAAAGCAAGCAAACCTATGAGCTGCTGCAAGGAGGTTTAATAGACAAGAGTGGAAGTGAGCCTAACTAGTCCACTGTAAGCAAGCAAGCCAATTTGGTTAATCTCTGTTTCTACTCCCCTGCGCAGCCGTCATTGCCATACACTCAAATCACAGCAAGCAAACCTATTAGTTGCTGCATCTGCGTTGTAGTTCTTTATTGTTGATCCATCTGTAACAAGCCTAAAGCTGTTTCAGTTGGATTGGCAGGTCTTACAAGGTGGAGGATAAAAGACATAATTGGGATGACATGATACAGACATTCAAATATTTGAAAGGTATTAATCCGCTTTCAAACCTTTTCCGGAGAGGGGAAAGTGGTAGAACTAGAGGACATGATTTGAGGTTGAAGAGGGGCAGACTAAGGAGTAATATCAGGAAGTATTTTTTCACGAAGAGAGTGGTGGATACGTGGAATGCCCTCCCGCGGGAGTTGGTGGCGATGAAAACAGTAAATGAATTCAAACATGCGTGGGATAAACACAAAGGAATCCTGTTTAGAAGGAATGGATCTATGGAATCTTAGCGGACATGGGTGGCAACACCAGCATTTGGAGAATAAAAAATGGTGCAGGGCGGACTTCTATGGTCTGTGCCCTGAGAAAGGCAGGGACAAATCAAACTCGGATATACATATAAATATTACATACCATGTAAAATGAGTTATCTTGTTGGGTAGGCTGGATGGACCATTCAGGTCTTTATCTGCCGTACATAAGTAATGCCACACTGGGAAAAGACCAAAGGTCCATCGAGCCCAGCATCCTGTCCACGACAGCAGCCAATCCAGGTCAAGGGCACCTGGCGAGCTTCCCAAATGTACAAACATTCTATAAATGGAGGAGTGGCCTAGTGGTTAGGGTGATGGACCTTGGTCCTGGGGAACTGAGGAACTGAGTTCGATTCCCACTTCAGGCACAGGCAGCTCCTTGTGACTCTGGGCAAGTCACTTAACCCTCCATTGCCCCTTGTAAGCCACATTGAGCCTGCCATGAGTGGGAAAGCGTGGGGTACAAATGTAACAAAAATAAATAAAATAAACTAAATGTTATTCCTGGAATTGTGGATTTTTCCCAAGTCCATTTAGTAGTGGTTTATGGACTTGTCCTTTAGGAAACCGTCTAACCCCTTTTTAAACTCTGCTAAGCTAACCGCCTTCACCACGTTCTCTGGCAACGAATTCCAGAGTTTAATTACACGTTGGGTGAAGAAAACGTTTCTCCAATTTGTTTTAAATTTACTACACTGTAGTTTCATCACATGCCCCCTAGTCCTAGTATTTTTGGAAAACGTGAACAGACGCTTCACATCCACCTGTTCCACTCCACTCAATATTTTATATACCTCTAGCATGTCTTCTCTCAGCCGTCTCTTCTCCAAGCAGAAAAGCCCTAGCCTCCTTAGTCTTTCTTCATAGGGAAGTCGTCCCATCCCCGCTATCATTTTAGTTGCCCTTCGCTGCACCTTTTCCAATTCTACTATATCTTTCTTGAGATGCGGCAACCAGAATTGAACACAGTACTCAAGGTGCGGTCGCACCATGGAGCGATACAACAGCATCATAACATCCTCACACCTGTTTTCCATACCTTTCCTAATAATACCCAACATTCTATTCGCTTTCCTAGCCGCAGCAGCACACTGAGCAGAAGGTTTCAGTGTATTATCGACGACGACGACACCCAGATCCCTTTCTTGGTCCGTAACTCCTAACATGGAACCTTGCATGACGTAGCTATAATTCGGGTTCTTTTTTCCCACATGCATCACCTTGCACTTGCTCACATTAACATAAGTACATAAGTAGTGCCATACTGGGAAAGACCAAAGGTCCATCTAGCCCAGCATCCTGTCACCGACAGTGGCCAATCCAGGTCAAGGGCACCTGGCACGCTCCCCAAACGTAAAAACATTCCAGACAAGTTATACCTAAAAATGTGGAATTTTTCCAAGTCCATTTAATAGCGGTCTATGGACTTGTCCTTTAGGAATCTATCTAACCCCTTTTTAAACTCCGTCAAGCTAACCGCCCGTACCACGTTCTCCGGCAACGAATTCCAGAGTCTAATTACACGTTGGGTGAAGAAAAATTTTCTCCGATTCGTTTTAAATTTACCACACTGTAGCTTCAACTCATGCCCTCTAGTCCTAGTATTTTTGGATAGCGTGAACAGTCGCTTCACATCCACCCGATCCATTCCACTCATTATTTTATACACTTCTATCATATCTCCCCTCAGCCGTCTCTTCTCCAAGCTGAAAAGCCCTAGCCTTCTCAGCCTCTCTTCATAGGAAAGTCGTCCCATCCCCACTATCATTTTCGTCGCCCTTCGCTGTACCTTTTCCAATTCTACTATATCTTTTTTGAGATACGGAGACCAGTACTGAACACAATACTCCAGGTGCGGTTGCACCATGGAGCGATACAACGGCATTATAACATCCGCACACCTGGACTCCAATACCCTTCCTAATAACACCCAACATTCTATTCGCTTTCCTAGCCGCAGCAGCACACTGAGCAGAAGGTTTCAGCGTATCATCGACGACGACACCCAGATCCCTTTCTTGATCCGTAACTCCTAACGCGGAACCTTGCAAGACGTAGCTATAATTCGGGTTCCTCTTACCCACATGCATCACTTTGCACTTGTCAACATTGAACTTCATCTGCCACTTGCACGCCCATTCTCCCAGTCTCGCAAGGTCCTCCTGTAATCGTTCACATTCCTCCTGCGACTTGACGACCCTGAATAATTTTGTGTCATCGGCGAATTTAATTACCTCACTAGTTATTCCCATCTCTAGGTCATTTATAAATACATTAAAAAGCAACGGACCCAGCACAGACCCCTGCGGGACCCCACTAACTACCCTCCTCCACTGAGAATACTGGCCACGCAATCCTACTCTCTGCTTCCTATCTTTCAACCAGTTCTTAATCCATAATAATACCCTACCTCCGATTCCATGACTCTGCAATTTCTTCAGGAGTCTTTCGTGCGGCACTTTGTCAAACGCCTTCTGAAAATCCAGATATACAATATCAACCGGCTCCCCATTGTCCACATGTTTGCTTACCCCCTCAAAAAAATGCATTAGATTGGTGAGGCAAGACTTCCCTTCACTAAATCCGTGCTGACTTTGTCTCATCAGTCCATGTTTTTGTATATGCTCTGCAATTTTATTCTTAATAATAGCCTCCACCATCTTGCCCGGCACCGACGTCAGACTCACCGGTCTATAATTTCCCGGATCTCCTCTGGAACCCTTCTTAAAAATCGGAGTAACATTGGCTACCCTCCAGTCTTCCGGTACTACACTCGATTTTAGGGACAGATTGCATATTTCTAACAGTAGCTCCGCAAGTTCATTTTTTAGTTCTATTAATACTCTGGGATGAATACCATCAGGTCCCGGTGATTTACTACTCTTCAGCTTGCTGAACTGACCCATTACATCCTCCAAGGTTACAGAGAATTTGTTTAGTTTCTCCGACTCCCCCGCTTCAAATATTCTTTCCGGCACCGGTGTCCCCCCCAAATCCTCCTCGGTGAAGACCGAAGCAAAGAATTCATTTAATTTCTCCGCTACGGCTTTGTCCTCCTTGATCGCCCCTTTAACACCATTTTCGTCCAGCGGCCCAACCGACTCTTTGGCCGGTTTCCTGCTTTTAATGTATCTAAAAAAATTTTTACTATGTATTTTTGCTTCCAACGCTAATTTCTTCTCAAAGTCCTTTTTTGCCCTCCTTATCTCCGCTTTGCATTTGGCTTGGCATTCCTTATGATCTATCCTGTTACTTTCAGTTGGTTCTCTTCTCCACTTTCTGAAGGATTGTTTTTTGGCTCTAATGATTTCCTTTATCTTACTGTTTAGCCACGCCGGCTGACGTTTAGTCTTTTTTCCCTTTTTTCTAATACGTGGAATATATTTGTCCTGAACCTCCAGGATGGTGTTTTTAAATCGTCATCTGCCATTTAGCCGCCCATTCTCCCAGTCTCATAAGGTCCTTCTGTAATTTGAATAACTTTGTGTCATCAACAAATGTAATGACCTCGCTAGTTACTCCCATCTCTAAATCATTTATAAATATGTTAAAAAGCAGTGGTCCTAGCACAGACCCCTGAGGAACCCCACTAACTACCCTTCTCCATTGTGAATACTGCCCATTTAACTCCACTCTGTTTCCTATCCTTCAACCAGTTTTTAAGCCACAATAGGACATTTCCTCCTATCCCATGACCCTCCAATTTCCTCTGTAGCCTTTCATGAGGTACCTTGTCAAACGCCTTTTGAAAATCCAGATACACAATATCAACTGGCTCCCCTTTGTCCACATGTTTGTTTACTCCTTCAAAGAATTGAAGTAAATTGGTCAGGCAAGATTTCCTCACACAAAAGCTGTGCTGACTTGGTCTCAATAATCCATGTCCTCGGATGTGCTCTGTAATTTTGTTTTTGATAATAGTCTCTACCATTTTCCCCAGCACCGACGTCAGACTCACCGGTCTATAATTTCCCAGATCTCCCCTGGAACCTTTTTTTTTTAATCGGCGTTACATTGGCCACCCTCCAATCTTCCGGTACCACGCTCGATTTTAAGGATAAATTACATATCACTAACAGTAGCTCCGCAAGCTCATTTTTCAGTTCTATCAGTACTCTAGGATGAATACCATCCGGTCCAGGAGATTTTCTACTCTTCAGTTTGCTGAACTGCCCCATTACATCCTCTAGGTTTACCGTGAAGTCAGTAAGTTTCTCCAACTCGTCCGCTTGAAATACCATTTCCGACACCAGTATCCCACCCAAATCTTCCTCGGTGAAGACCGAAGCAAAGAATTCATTCAATCTCTCCGCTACGTCTTTATCTTCCTTGATCGCCCCTTTTACCCCTCGGTCATTCAGCGGCCCAACCGATTCTTTTGCCGGCTTCCTGCTTTTAATATACCAAAAAAAATTTTTGCTATGTTTTTTTGCCTCTAATGCTATCTTTTTTTCGTAATCCCTCTTGGCCTTCTTTATCTGCGCCTTGCATTTGCTTTGACACTCCTTATGCTGCTTCTTGTTATTTTCAGACGGTTCCTTCTTCCATTTTCTGAAGGCATCATTTACTATATCTTACAATGAATATCATTTAGAAAAAGCTTCAAAATTTATTGTAAATGGTAGTTGTAGTCATTTTTCTTCACTGTTCTGTGCAATATAGATGACCAGATTTCAGTGAGGAGATCTTGTTTCCTAATGGATTGTAAACTGCCTGGGAAGCGTGGTGTTTATAAAGACGATGGAATATATTGAAATTAAATGGAAGTAGAATTAAACTCTCCTTGCATTGGGGCACATGGAATCACATTTTCATTTGTTTTGTAAAAGTTTGACTTTTAGATATACAAATGGATTATTCTGTTTTGGAACATGTTTCAGGGGCAAGTGGTGTTATAACTCCAAATAAAAATAAATATTTTGGGAGTCACGTGATGCTAGGCAGCGGGTAGGACGCCGCAGGATAGAGCTCCGAGGCCCCTGTAGTAAAATCTACCCCTGACAGCACGAGAAGCGATTTTTGAAACCCAAATACAGCATAAACAGGTTTGGAACAGTGGAGCGGTCCAAACAGAGACAATCAATTATAAGCACGATGGCCTCCAAAGCGCAGAGGAAAGAAGGCACACGAGGGCGAGCAGGGGACAGCAAGATGGTGGACACCGGCCCGGCAGAAACTGTGAGCTCTGTCTGGGCAGCGGAAATTGCAGCGGAGGTCTCGCAGTTGCTGGAGAGCTCTGTAGATTTAAAGTTACAAAAAATTGCGGAGAAACTGGACACAATGGATGGCAAACTGGAGGGGTTACGCACCGATATGGTGGGATTTCAGCAAAGACTGTCTGAGGTTGAAGATCGTTGCACACAGCAGGCAGGCCAGAACGAGGAATGGCGGAAGAAGTTTGTGCAGATGGAACAGAAATTAGAGGATTTAGAGAACAGGGCGAGGAGGAATAATCTTCGGCTGGTTGGACTCCCTGAGTCCCTGAGAGAGGTCGATCTAAGAGAATTCCTAGAATCCTGGCTGCCTAAAATATTGCAGCTGAAATCCCTGGAACAAACTTTGAAAATAGAGCGGGCACATCGCCTAGGTCAGCAGCGGCAAGAAGCTGAGCGCCCGAGGGTTGTAATATGCAAAATTCTTAATTACACCCATAAGCAGGAAATACTGCGTGCCTGGAGACAGATTGGCAAAGTGATATATGAAACGCATAATATTTTATGTTTCCAGGACTTCTCTGCAGCAGTGGCGCTGCAGCGAAAACAGTATGGGGAAGCATGCTCGGAGTTATTCAAGAAGAGAGCTCGATTTGCTTTACTATATCCAGCAAGGCTACGGGTGCAGCAGGATGGTAAGCCCAGGTTTTTCAACTCACCGACCGAAGCTCTGCAGTATGCTAAACAGCTGACTGGCAGTTCAGAGGCTGAAGCGGGAGAGAGGGCACACAGACCGAGCTGAAGCTGCGAAGATTGAGAGCAACTAGTTTGGAGCGGATCGAGAAGCACAGGAATGCAAGAGGAATTCATTTGAATGTTAAAAGGACAGGGCAAGAAGCTGGCCCCTCGCTATAAGAGTATGTAGCATGGGAACATTAATCTTACTGAGGGGAGGGGGCCTGATGTTGAAACTGTAAGCACATGCATATTGTTGACTGTTGGGGCAGGCATGTGTAAGTTTATGGTTGGTTTATAGAGATAGCATAGCAACGATGTTTTGTAGTAGTTCTGAGGAGATGGGGTTTCTACTAAGTTCAGCCCATAGTTGTGCTGTGAGGGAGGGGGTGGGGCAGAGCCGTGACTAGTTCTCTAGAGAGAACACAGAGAGGAGGTTTAGGGGGAGGGGTCAGAGAGGGAGGAGGGGAGGGGATGGAAGAACTGGGAAGGGGGAGGGGGGAGGGGTTGAGAGGAGGGGGGATGTTGGGTTTGGTTTGTTGTTTTGTTTTTTCTTGGTTGTTGCTCTTCTTTCTAATCTTCAGGAAAATCATTTGGTGGCAGAAACAAGTACGGTGGGGATCGGGGAGGGCATCCAAGGGCTGGGGGGTGCACTCTCAAGAGTGTATAGATAGAAGTTGGATTTGCAGTGTAATAGATGGGATTGGTGGGGCTCTTTAAATTAATATCTTGGAATGTGGGGGGGGTCTCATCGCCCATAAAGCGGAAAAAAATTTTGCAGGCATTGAACCGGCATAAAGCGGACATTGCATTCTTGCAGGAGACGCACTTGACTGCCATGGAGCATGATAAATTTCACCAAGGTTGGGTGGGAGGAGTGGTGGGTTCCCCAGCTTGTAACAAAAAGGCAGGGGTAGTAATACTTTTTCGTAAGGGATTGCAGCCGTCCATTAAATTGATCAAGAGGAGTACAGAGGGCAGATACGTATTAGTCGAGGTGGAGTTGGGGGGACTTACCTATATTCTCTGCAATGTCTACGCGCCTAATGTATATGATAAAAAATTTTACAGGGAGCTTTTCGCATTGTTGTCCTCATACCAAGGGGGTAATATTATTTTAGGAGGTGACTTCAATACAGTGTTTGATCCATTGGTGGATAAGAGCAGTGGGTTGGGACAGGGGCAACGACACTATGAGAGAGGTCTGCCTTTTTTGTGTTCCACCTTGGACTTGGTGGATGTTTGGAGAGTCTTGCATCCTACAAGTAGGGATTATACCCATCTATCAAGGGCACATTCTTCCATGTCCCGTATTGATTACCTCTTTCTCTCTAAGGCTTTATTCTCAAAGGTGGTAGAGGCAGAAATCGGACCTTGTGAGATCTCAGATCACTCTCTCCTATGGGTGATGTTGGAAAGAGTAGGGGGGGTAGGAAAGGGAGGAGGTTGGCGATTTCCACTGGAGCTCTATAGAGATACGAAGTTTCAGGAATTCTTGGGAGGAAAATGGAGAGAATTTGCGGATCATAATAAGGCACATGAGGAACAGGCTAGTTTATACTGGGAGACTGCAAAGACAGTGATGAGAGGAGAGATCATTGCCTACAAGGCGTGGGTCAAGAAAAGACGGGATGCAGAGATCATCCGTTTGGAGCGGGAGGTAAGGACTCAGAGGATAAAGTTTGGAGGGGACCCGACAGGAGAGCAGAAGCTAGCTTATCTGGCATCCCAGAGAGAATTAAATTAATTGCTGCATGAGAGAGTACAGAAATCACAACAATACTACAAACATCAGCTTTTCATGTATGGAAATAAGGCAGGGACTTTGCTGGGGCGTTTAATCCGAGGAAAGAAAGGGCCATCTGGAATTCTGCAGGTGAAAGGGCAGGGGGGCACCATGCTGAGGTCTCCGCAGGAAATAGTGGCGGGATTCCAGAGGTTCTACGCAGAGTTATATCAGGAACAGACGGAGTTGATGTCGGATAGCATGTTATATCTGAACAATATGGAAATCCCGAGGATCTCCCCGACTCAGGCAAAGTTTCTGAATGCGCCCATTGTAGAAGGTGAATTAATGTTGGCGTTGCAGCAGAGTGACATGCACAAGGCGCCAGGCCCTGATGGATATGGAACAGCGTTTTATAAGATGTTACGGGAGCAGGTGACACCTCCTTTGTTGAAACTGTTTAACTCCTTGGCCAGGTCAGAACCGGCGCTTGATGCCTTTAATACAGCGAAAATAATTGTACTAGCAAAGCCAGGGAAAAACCCAGAGGAGATGGGGTCTTATAGACCAATCTCGCTGTTGAACTGCGACACCAAATTGTATGCGAAAATTCTGGCAAATAGACTGGCAAGGGTGCTCCCAGATATCATAGCATCGCCACAGGTTGGTTTCGTGAGGGGGCGTTCAGTGGTAAGTAATGTGAGGGCTCTCATAGCTTCGTTGGAAAGGGTGGGGGAGCAGAAAACGCCTTCTCTGCTGGTCAGTTTTGACGCAGAGAAGGCGTTTGATCGAGTTGCATGGCGGTTTATGTTTGCGGTTTTGCAGAAGATAGGTGTTGAGGGGTTTTTCAGAGATGCAGTGGGGGCCCTTTATTTGAATCCGCAGGCCTACATGTGGATCAATGGAGAAAGGTCCCAAGTATTTCCGATAAGGCGGGGCACGCGACAGGGGTGTCCTTTATCCCCGTTGTTGTTCGTCCTTACGTTGGACCCCTTGATTAGAGAGATAGAGTCTCACCCTGAAGTGAAGGGAGTGGGTTGGGGATCCTCTACGTTCAAGGTTTCGGCTTTTGCGGACGACATATTGGTACACCTTACTGATCCCAAGAGATCCCTGGAGGCTCTGATGGAATTATTCCAAGAATATGGGGACTACACTGGTTTTAAAATAAATGTCTCTAAATCCCTGGCTCTTACGGCCTCAGATACAGTGAAACGTGAATGGGGGGAATTCTTTCCCTTAAAATGGGCACAGCAACATTTTACCTATTTGGGGGTGCAGGTGACTCTGCAGACTGCAGATTTTTATCATTTAAATCTTACCAGGTTGTTGGAAAACATGCGAGAGCGGTTGAGAAAGTGGGCAGTATTGCCGCTTACGCTTCATGGGCGGGTACAACTGTTCCGAATGGTGGAGTTCCCCAGATGGCTGTATACGCTTCAGGTGTTGCCATTACGTTTACGTAGTGCAGACATGCGGCAATTTTATAAACATCTGCGAATTTTCATTTGGGGGGGAAAGAAGCCTAAGCTCCCCATGGGCTTATTGTTAGGATCTTGGAGAGTGGGAGGTATGGGGGTCCCGGATATTAAGCGCTATAATCAAGCGTGTCTATTGCGGCACTTAGGGGATTGGTTATTAGATCGGCAGGACTAAACGAACAGGAAATTAGAAAAGGATTTTTTCCATCCGTATCATCTGTATTTTTTGTTACATGGTCCAAAGCGAATGGTGCCAGCTACATTTAAGGACAGTTTATTGTTAGGGCCCTTGAGGGCGGTCTGGAGTGATCTCACTGGATATTGGGGCTTGTCGTCGGAGGTTACGGATCTTTTGCCATTGCAGGGGAACCCATTATTTTCACCTGGCTCAGAGAATCCAGTATTTCGTAGCTGGGCCTCATTGGGAATCACACGGTTGGAACACGTGTTGGGGTTGAGGGGAGGATTACTGAGTTTAGGTGCTTTGGGAGTGGGGATAGATCTCAGACACGAATTTGCTTACCAACAATTGGCACATTATGTTAGGACCCTCAATCAAGATCAGTTGAATAGTGGACATGGGAGGAAGTTTAGAGAGTTCTTTAAGGCAGTGCCAGGGGACCGACTCACTATTTCGGGTATATATAGGATTCTATGGGAGGTAGGGCCTGACAAAGATGTGAGGGCAGTCGAGGCGCATTGGGCGCGAGATCTGCAGAGATCCAACTTGGAATTAGATTACAGGAAATTAGTGTCCCGTATTCCGGCGGTATCAGTCAATGCTAATCTTAGAGAATGCCAATATAGAATTTTGTACAGAGCTTATATGTCTAAAGTGCAGGTATTTAAGATGGGGGGGGTGTCAGACCCTCTTTGCTCCAAGTGCAGGCGGAAGGAGGGGACATTCTTTCATTGTCTCTGGGACTGTCCTTTAATACAAGCCTACTGGAAGAAGATTTTTAAGTATTTAGAAGGGTTGTTGAAATCTAGGATTCCTCTTTCTTCATCGGGGATCTTATTGGACAAATTTGAACTATTTGGTTTCCAAAAGAGAGGCAATAGCCAATTCATACGTAAAGCTTGCACTTTGGGGAAGAAGTTGATCATGAATAGGTGGTTGAGTGCGGATCCCCCTGATTTTTGGTACTGGAGAAATCAGCTACATGATCTTTTGCTGCATGAGCGGTGGGCGGTGGGACCCTCTCCGAAGACAAGAGTGGGATTTTTGAGAATCTGGCGACCTTATATACAATCTTTGTCTGTTCGGGCGCGTAGTTTAGTATTAAATGGTATGTGAGGGCGGGGAGAGGGAGCGGATTAGGAGGAAGAGTGGGGTTTGTTTGTTTTTTTTTTTCTTTTCTTTTCCCTTTTCTTTTCTCCTTTGGGAAGGGGGGGGGGGGTTGGATAGAAGTAAGGAGAGGGGGGGAGAGGGAGTTTAGATGGTGGGATAGGATACCTGGTTAGGAAATTCAGTTCTTGGTTCCCAGACTTATATGGGTGGGCTCGATATTCTAAGAAGCAATAGTAATATCAACATTGTATAATATGAGATTCTAATTGAAATTAATATTTTAGGTAATCATTTTACAAAATATGCATCCATGTGGGCTCTGGAGATACTGATTTGAGAGAGGGGGAGGAGAGAATCCTACAAGGCATTGATGAAACACGCTCTTGATTACTCACATGAGAAGGCTAAGTTGTTAAACTAATTGCTTGTAGAATTTTAGAAGCTATGTTAGTCGAGTCATGTTGTTAATAGGATTTCTTTTTCTCCTCATTTAATAATACAAATGTAAGTCTATTGGTTATGGTACAATGTCGGGAGGGGAGGGAGGGAGAAAATGATAAAATATTGATGATACAGTTCTGGATATGTATATAAGTATGCTGTCTTATTTCAAATGTCATATTTCATGGTTAAATTATATAATCTTGAATCATCAATAAAAACTGTTAAAAACAAAAAAAAAAAAATATTTTGTTTCACGCAGATCTCTTTTGTTTAAACATAACTAAATGGGCTATAAGCCCCTAATGCAGTCCAGTGGTTTTCTTATATTTTGTTCTTGTGATGTCTTATACTGTGCCAAAACTGAAAACTCTTATCTCCTTGAGGTTAAATGAGGGGACATGGGATGAGCTTATCTGGTCCACAGGAGACAGTATGACTATAAAGTTGAAGCCGGTCCCCCTAAAGCAGCCATCTCCATTTGTCAAAAACAATAGCAAAGTAGATTTGCATTCTCTCTTGTAAGGGGATGGAGAGGGGGGGAGAAGATCTAAGAGGAGTTGTGGGGGCTGTGCTGGTGGAATTTCCAAGGGTATGTGAAGGGGGGAGGGTTATTTTCAAAATATATTTGTCAGTACTGCAGAAGCTGCTTTGTTATTTCCAGTGCTGTATTGTGGTTTTCAATGGAGCGCTAGATGCCTGCTTTCTTCTTCATGATGACAATAAAGATGTCTTCTATAAAAATACTTGCAAAAGTTTTAATGCCTACGTGTGTCATTTATTTTAAAGCGTCCCCTATGAACAGATAACATAACATTTTAAATCAGCAAGACAGCATTAAATATTATTGTACTTGCTAGACACAGCAGAAACTCTCTTTGCATATGTCCAAATCTTTCTGGAAGGGCTGCTTACACGTAAATCCAGCTGTGTTCATTATCTGAGGGGCAGCATACACCTAGATTCAGCTCTGTTTCTCATCAGAAGGGCCATATACACCAGGATCCTGGTGTATTTGGGATCAGAAGGGCCGAATACACCAGATCCTGGTGTAATTGGGATCAGAAGGGCCACATTCATCCATTCCGATCGATAATACACCAGGATCCTAGTGTATTCGGGACTTCTGATCGAAAACACACCAGGATCATGGTGTATTTTCGATAAGAAGGCCCGATTACACCAGGATCCTGGTGTATTTTTGATCAGAAGTCCCAAATACACCAGGATCCTGGTGTATTCATACCTTCTGATCGAAAATACACCAGGATCCTCTTGTATGCAGCCCTTTTGATCCCAAATAAACCAGGATCCTGGCGTATGCGGCCCTTCTGATCGAACATACACCAGGATCCTGGTGTATGTGGCCCTTCTGATGAGAAGCAGAGCAGAATCTAGCTGTATGCTGCCCCTTAAACAATTAATACAGCTGGATTTAGGTGTGAGCAGCCTTTCCAGAAAGTTTTGGACATATGCAAAGAGAGTTTCTGCTGTGTCTAGCAGGTACAATAATTTTTAATGCTGTGTTGCTGATTTAAACTTTTATGTTATATGTTTATAGGGGAAGCTTTAAAATAAATGACATTTTTGTGAAATTAAAAGAAATGACACACATAGGAATTAAAACTTTTGCAAGTATTTTTATAGAGGACTATCTTTATTGTCATCATGAAGAAAAAAGTAGGCGTCTAGCGCTCCAATGAAAACCACAATCAGTGGCGTACCAAGTGGGGGGCGGTGGGGGCGGTCCGCCGCGGGTGTCCATGGGTGGGGGGGGGTGCTCCACTGAGGCTGGCGGCACTGCAGTCAGCAGCACTCATCTCCTGCAAAGCAAGCAGCGTGGCAGGCAGCCTGCCCTGCTTGTAAACGAACAAAGTAAATCTTCTCGTCGTCGACTCTTCCCTCACTGGGTCCCGCCCTCCGCGAGGGCAGGACCCAGTGAGGGAAGGCCCAACAAGTCGACGATGAGGAGATTTACTTCGTTCGTTTACAAGCAGGGCACTGGGCACAGAGCCGCGGGACAACTGTGAGGGAAGGGCCTGAAGGTGATGGCAAGGTGTGGGGGGACCTTCTGGGAAGCGCCGTTGTCGTCGGGGCTCTGAGGCAGCTGCTAGGCGCTCCCCTCAGTTTCAGATGGGAGAGGGGGGGTTCATATGGGAGAGGGGGGGTTTCAGATGGGAGTACATAAGTACATAAGTAGTGCCATACTGGGAAAGACCAAAGGTCCATCTAGCCCAGCATCCTGTCACCGACAGTGGCCAATCCAGGTCAAGGGCACCTGGCACGCTCCCCAAACGTAAAAACATTCCAGACAAGTTATACCTAAAAATGCGGAATTTTTCCAAGTCCATTTAATAGCGGTCTATGGACTTGTCCTTTAGGAATCTATCTAACCCCTTTTTAAACTCCGTCAAGCTAACCGCCCGTACCACGTTCTCCGGCAACGAATCAGAGTCTAATTACACGTTGGGTGAAGAAAAATTTTCTCCGATTCGTTTTAAATTTACCACACTGTAGCTTCAACTCATGCCCTCTAGTCCTAGTATTTTTGGATAGCGTGAACAGTCGCTTCACATCCACCCGATCCATTCCACTCATTATTTTATACACTTCTATCATATCTCCCCTCAGCCGTCTCTTCTCCAAGCTAAAAAGCCCTAGCCTTCTCAGCCTCTCTTCATAGGAAAGTCGTCCCATCCCCACTATCATTTTCGTCGCCCTTCGCTGTACCTTTTCCAATTCTACTATATCTTTTTTGAGATACGGAGACCAGTACTGAACACAATACTCCAGGTGCGGTCGCACCATGGAGCGATACAACGGCATTATAACATCCGCACACCTGGACTCCATACCCTTCCTAATAACACCCAACATTCTATTCGCTTTCCTAGCCGCAGCAGCACACTGAGCAGAAGGTTTCAGCGTATCATCGACGACGACACCCAGATCCCTTTCTTGATCCGTAACTCCTAACGCGGAACCTTGCAAGACGTAGCTATAATTCGGGTTCCTCTTACCCACATGCATCACTTTGAGAGGGAAGGAGTTTCAGAAGGGAGAGGAAGGAAAGGAGTTTCAGATGGGAGAGGGGGGGTTTCAGATAGGAGAGGGAGGAAAGGAGTTTCAGATGGGAGAGGGGGGTTCCGTGGAGCTGAAACTGGAGGCTGAAAAGGGGAGGCAGGTGGGAGATGTGGGCTGGGGCTAGAACTAGGGGCAGATGGGATAAGGGGGCTGGAACTGGGGGCTGAAAAAAGGGTCAGAGAGAGGGGACAGATCCTGGATGGATAGATGGATGGATGGATGGGGGGGGAGGGAGGGAGGGCAGACCCTGGAATGATGGATGGATGGATGGGGGGGAGAGGGAGGGCAAATGGTGGATTAAAGCGGGGGAGAGGGAGGACAGACTGTGGATGGATGGATTGGGGGGGAGAGGGAGGGCAAATGGTGGATTGAAGGGGCAGAGAGAAAGGGCAGACAGTGGATGGAAGGGATAGAAAGGGCAGACGGTGAATGGAAGGGGGAGAGAGGGCAGATGGTGGATTGAAGGGGCAGAGAGAAAGGGCAGACAGTGGATGGAAGGGATAGAAAGGGCAGACATGAATGGAAGGGGGGGAGAGAGAGGTTAGACAGGGGCAGATGGTGGATGGAAGGGGCAGAGATAGAGGGCAGATGTGCATGGAAGGGGCAGGGAGACAGGGCAGACATTGGATGGAGGGGACAGCAGAGAGGGCAGACACTGGATGGCAGAGAGAGACCGAAGACAGATGCTGGATGTAAGGAAGACAGTAAAAAGAAGATGAGGAAAGCAGAAGCCAGAGACAACAAACTGTAAATAAAATATATATTTTAACTTTTGTTTTGCTTTAGGATAAAGTAGTATTGTAGCTGTGTTAATAAATGTTTATAATAGAACATGTAAATAAGGTAATCTTTTTATTGGACTAATTTTAATAAATTTTGACTAACTTTCGGAGAGCAAAACCCCCTTCCTCAGGTCAGGATAGGACACTGTAACAGCACTATACTGTATTGACCTGAGGAAGAAGGTTTTGGCCTCTGACAGCTAAATGTATTAGTCTAATAAAATGGTATTTTATTTTCTATATTTGTTTTATTTCTATTTGTTAATTTGTAAAGTGGTGATTGGTATTTGTTAGTTTTTTTCAAATTTACAGCTGCTGTCTTTATATTTTGCACAGTACTAGGGGACATTTTCTGTTTCTGTGGTGTTGCATTGTATGCAGAGTCTGACATCTTGGGGGTTCAGTTTAATTTTTGTCTAAATAGAAAGTTTAAATATTACTACTTATTCTATAGTGGATTAGGGTGTATCTGTGTTTGTGAAAAAGACATGGCTTTCAGTTGGCATTGACTGTGCAGGATCGAGGATCTATACTATTCTGTCTGGTTTCGTTTTACAATAGGTGAATTGATGTTCTGGTGCTCACTGTAGTGTTTAAGATGCTTTCCTTTTCCTTGTGTGACTCGTAGAAATGACTGCTTATGGTATGGTAGAATTGCTCTATAGGTCCTGAGTGTTTTGTATTCTCGGCATGCCTAGTACTGGATTTTGGAGGGGGGTGTTAAAAAATGACCGGCCCCGGAACACTGTGCAAAGGAATCTTGGACAGTATTAGTTAGGTTGGGAAGGGGTTATTACTTATGACTCTGGAAATGTTTCAAGTATGGGTGGGGAGGAATTTTGAGGCTGACTGCTTATAAGTTCGGCAGGAGTCTAGGGGTAGGTGGTAGGAGGGATTAAATATATAAATGTTTGATGACTATATGGAATGTTACAATGTTGTTGTGTTTCTGCTTTGAAACTGTATGATGACGAAACAATGGTTGTCTTTTATGATTTGTCATCAATAAAAACAGTTTAATCTTAAAAAATGACTGGCCCCGGGTGTCAACTACCCTAGGTACGCCACTGACCACAATACAGCACTGCAAATAACAAAGCAGCTTCTGCAGTAATGACAAATATATTTTGAAAATAACCCTCCCCCCCTTCACAGACCCTTGACAATTCCACAGCCCCCAACTCCTCTTAGATCTTCTTCCTCCCCACCCCCCCACCCCCCCCCACCAATCCCTTCACAAGAGAGAATGCAAATCTACTTTGCTATTGTTTTTGACAAACGGAGATGGCTGCTGTAGGGGGACCGGCTCCAACTTTATAGTCATACTGTCTTCTGTGGACCAGATAATCTTATCCCATATCCCCTCATTTATCCTCAAGAAGATAAGAGTTTTCAGTGTTGGCACAGTATAAGACATATACTCCACTTAAGCTTCCAATAGATCAATATGAAATTCAAAAACACAGTTTTACACTCCCTGTGTAAATTATATATTGAAATACAGAGCTTAATGATCTGCAACTTTATTTTGACAGAAACACTAAATAATGTGGAGAAAAATGGGGGAATTCAGTAACGCCACCCAGCCAGCCCGAAAACAACGGGCTATAAGGCTAAAGCTCGGCGAAGCATCATACGGCCCCCGAAAAAAACTCCACACATTTAAATGTTCAACAATATCAACTCCACACAGTTAAATGTCCAAAAGTATTTAGACATCCACAAATATCAAAATGTCAGTGAATCTAATCCAAATGGACAAAAAGAGATACAGAGAATATCTGTCTCAGAAAAATATACTGCTTTACAAAATGTCACTGTGCTCTGTTGAGTTACTGGTTACTTATCTTGAGTCCCGCCACAATGGTGTCTCTTGGTCCATCAGTAGCTCAAACAGTAGCAATAAACAGCAGATTTCGTTCCTGGATGTGTGGATAGAGAAAGATAGGGATAAATTTAAAACCACAGTTTTTTCCAAACCCACGGACGCCATCCCCCCCCCATATGAAATCTAACATCCCGTTTGCTCAATTTTTAAGACATCGACGGATTTGTTCTTCTGATCAAGAATTAAAACACTGTATTAAATCTGTGAGTCATAAGTTAATTCAAAGAGGATATCCGAAAAATATTGTTAAAAGAGCAGCCAAACGAGCGTAGCACAATCCTAGAGATGCACTTTTGAAGTACAAGCGGTACACAACAAGAAGATTTAATACCATTTGTCAGTAAATATAACACTCAAACTACTAGGTTAAGTCAAAGTATTAGGAAACATTTTAGAATATTAAAAACTCATCCGGTTTTGGCTAAGTCCAATATTCTGTTTTCATATCAAAGAAATAGCAATTTAGGTGATATGTTGAGCCTTAATGATATTTGGACTGAGAAAAAGAACAGTAGATCTAAAGGTGTTCACAAAAAATGTGGCCATTGTACTGTATGCCACATTATGGAGGAGGGTGAGGCTTTTACTCATCCGAATACCGGTAAAAAATACATATTTAGATCTAATACATCATGTGAGACCAGGGGAGTGATATATCTAATTAGGTGTCCATGTGGTCTGATCTATATTGGTCAGACCACTAGATCTTTAAAAAACACGCCTAATGGAACATCGTTCTTGTTTGAAGTTAAAAAAACGTGAAGCCCCTATGGTCAATCATTGTGAAGTTGCTAAACACGGATTTGATGATTTACGCTGTACGGTTTTGGAACATTTACCATCCACCCTTAGAAGAGGTGACTTAAGTAGACGATTGCAACAAATTGAGCAGAAGTGGATTTTTTATTTTAACACTATGGAGCCAGCTGGATTAAACATCAGAGTGGAATGGTCTGCATTTTTTGACACCCTTTGAAGAACGCTTGGATTAAATTAGCCATGACTGATTGGTTGGTTTAAAAGATGACGTGAGTCTGCCTTATCAGTCCTTGATTGGTTCCCTGCCGTGGAGGAGCGGTATGTCACTAATGAATAAATTGAAGGCATCTGTGGGGTAGGCAGGCAGTTATTGTTGGCTCGTCTTTTGGAGTACAGCACTTGAGATATGAGAATGTACTGAGAATTTTGAGGAGGAGCAGATGAGAACGAATGTGGAGATTCCATATCATCATGCTGATCAATCCATAGACTGGTGGGTTGTGTCCATCTACCAGCAGGTGGAGATAGAGAGCAATCCTTTTGCCTCCCTATATGTGGTCATGTGCTGCCGGAAACTCCTCAGTATGTTCTCTATCTCAGCAGGTGGTGGTCACACACAGCAGCAGCTCTGGCTAGGTCTCCAAGCCTAATTTTTAGGTTTTGTTGAGTACCTGGGGTTGAGGGCTCTTCTTGAGCAAGTGCAAACCTGGTGGCGCCAGGTCCCTCCTTTTCTCCCCCCTCCCGCTGGCTCCGTTAAAAAAAAATAAATAAATTTTTGAACGTCCTTAAGGGCGTTTATTTCGACGTTTATTTAAACATTTATTGCAGCTACTCACTGGGACACCAGGTCGTTACAGCTCGGAGCGAGAAGCAGGTAATTTTTACCTTTTTATAGCGGGCAGGGGGTTCCCCGATCGATCTCCACGTGGCCTATGGCGTCGGAGGGCGAGGGCGCGAAGAATCGCTCCCCGGACCGCGTGTGCGCTTCTAGCGGGGATGCGGGGGTCTTAAAGTCTGACTCGCCCTTGTTGGGTGTCAGTTCGGAGGCCGGTCAGTGTCCCGGGTCTTCCTCCGGTGCGGCGGTTTTTCCCACCATAAACGCCCATCCCCCGCTGCTCGCCTCCGCCATCTTGGCCGGCCACGCTGCTCGGACGGCTTCTTCTTGGGCCGCCCTTGAGCTGGGAGACGTTAATGCCATGGCCGCCCTTGATTTGGGCGACGGCAAAAAAGCGGCTAAAGTTAAACGCCGTTCTTCCCACGCAGCTCCTTCGCGGAGTGTCGCGCCGGACACCATCTTGGATGCGCAGCATGTTTCTCCCCCGCTCTTGCGAGCGCCGGTTGAGGGTGCGTCTAGGGCTGTGGCCCAGGCTGCTGAAGTGCACAGTCTGGGGGGTTTCTCCCCCGAGTTTATTTTGCTGCTGCATCAGGCCTTCCTTATGCAAAACGCTGCCCCTTCTCCCTTGTCCGATAAAGGGGTTGAGGCCCCCGGAAGTAAACGCCCTCGGGTGGATTCCCAGGCCTTAGAGGACTCTGTTTCCTCTGATGTAGATGAGGGCAGCGTATCTGAGTTCTCCCAACGGTCCTTTGGGGATTCCTTGGAGGAGACGGATTCCCGCTCGGATGGAGCGGATGACCCCTCTGCAGCGCGGATCTTTCGCTCAGAGGATTTGCCCAACCTGTTAGTGCAGGCCATGAGCATTTTGAAGATTTCCTCTCCAGAGGACGTCTCTCCCTCAGCCCCTGTTGGCTCCGCCATTATGCTGGGGACGAAGCGCCCGCCTAGAACCTTCCACGTGTATGATGCCATGCACACCTTAATTTCGGCTCAATGGGATGTCCCGGAAGCGAGCCTCAAAGTGGCTAGGGCTATGTCCCGCCTCTATCCTTTGCCTGAAAGTGAACGGGAGGCCTTTCTTTGGCCTACCGTGGATTCTTTAATCACTGCGGTGACTAAGAAAATGGCGTTGCCGGTGGAAGGTGGCACGGCCCTAAAGGACGCCCAAGACAGAAGATTGGAGGCGGCCTTAAGGTCGTCCGAGGCGGCTGCCTTAAGTTTGCAGGCCTCAGTTTGCGGCTCCTATGTGGCCAGGGCGTGCCTGACGATTGTGCAGCGGGCTTCCCCCTCGGATCCTTCCTTGAGGGCTGATTGGCCGGCCCTGGAATCGGGCTTGGCTTATTTGGCAGACTTACTGTATGATGTCTTGAGAGCCTCGGCTAAAGGTATGGCTCAGACAGTCTCTGCGCGGCGGTGGCTTTGGCTGAAACATTGGTCTGCTGACCACGCCTCTAAGTCCCGCCTGGCTAAGTTGCCTTTTAAAGGCAAGCTGCTCTTTGGGGTCGAGCTGGACAAAATTGTGACCGATCTCGGCACGTCTATGGGCAAGAGGTTACCAGAGGTCAGGGCTCGGGCCAGTGCTCGCCCCAGTATCTCCAGAGGACGGTTTCAGGAAGCCCGTCGGTACCGCCCGGGCAAGTCGGGCTCCTCTGCCCCCTCTTCCTTCAAGAGGAACTTCTCCCCCAAGCAGCATTCCTTTCGCAGAGACCGCCGTCCCGGAGGTGCGCCCTCCGGTCCTCCCCCAGGGTCTCGTACCCAATGACAGGGTCCTGGTCCATGGCCCAGTGCAGATTGGAGGACGCCTGTCCTCGTTTCTGGGCGAGTGGACCAGGGTAACTTCAGACGCTTGGGTGCTGGAAGTCATCAGAGACGGCTACAAGCTAGAGTTCTGCCGACCCTTAAGAGACGGGTTTGTACTCTCTCCCTGCAAGTCTCCGGTCAAAGCTGTGGCAGTGCAGCAGACCTTGGACAATCTGATCTGCCTGGGTGCGGTCGTTCCGGTGCCAGAAGATCAGCTTGGCAAGGGACGTTACTCCATTTACTTTGTGGTACCAAAGAAAGGAGGTTCTGTACGGCCTATCCTCGACCTCAAAGGGGTCAATCAGGCCTTGAAAGTTCGGCACTTTCGCATGGAGACTCTCCGCTCTGTTATAGCGGCAGTAAAGGCAGGGGAGTTCCTGGCATCCTTGGACATCAAGGAAGCGTACTTGCATATTCCCATCTGGCCTCCTCATCAACGCTTTCTGCGTTTTGCAGTCCTGGGCCGACACTTCCAGTTCAGAGCCCTCCCGTTCGGGTTGACTACTGCTCCGCGGACCTTCTCCAAAGTAATGGTGGTCATCGCGGCCTTCCTGCGAAAGGAAGGAGTACAAGTCCATCCTTATCTGGACGACTGGTTGATCCGAGCCCCCTCTTATGCAGAGTGCGGCAAAGCTGTGGACCGGGTGATTGCTCTTTTGAGCTCCCTGGGGTGGATCATCAACTGGGAGAAAAGCCAGCTGCGCCCGACTCAGTCCCTGGAGTATCTGGGAGTTCGATTCGACACCCAAGTGGGCAGAGTGTTCCTGCCGGACAATCGGATTGTCAAACTTCAGGCTCAGGTGGACCAGTTCCTAGTAACCTCTCCGCTTTGGGCTTGGGACTATGTGCAGCTGTTGGGCTCTATGACGGCCACAATGGAAGTAGTGCCCTGGGCCATGGCTCATATGAGACCACTACAACACTCTCTGCTGCAGCGCTGGACTCCAGTGTCGGAGGATTATGCTGTGCGCCTTCCCTTGGACCCAGCAGTGCGCAAGGCGCTGAGCTGGTGGCTGAAGACAGACAAGTTGTCTGCAGGGATGCCTCTTGTGACCCCGGAGTGGATTGTCATCACAACGGACGCCTCTTTGACGGGCTGGGGAGCCCACTGCTTGGGAAGGACAGTGCAGGGGCTCTGGTCTCCTGCAGAGGCAAAGTGGTCTATCAACCTCCTGGAACTCAGAGCCATTCGGTTGGCGCTTTTGGAGTTCCTCCCGGTACTGGCATTGAAGCCAGTACGGGTCCTGTCGGACAATGCCACGGCTGTGGCCTATGTCAACCGCCAGGGAGGTACCAAGAGCGCCCCTCTAGCCAAGGAAGCCATGAATCTATGCCAGTGGGCGGAAGCGAACCTGGAACAGCTGTCAGCGGCCCACATTGCCGGAGTCATGAATGTCAAGGCGGACTTTCTCAGTCGCCATACCTTGGATCCTGGAGAGTGGCAGTTATCGGCTCAGGCGTTCTTGGACATCACGAAGCGCTGGGGCCAGCCGAGCCTAGATCTGATGGCGTCATCGGCCAATTGCCAAGTGCCGCGCTTTTTCAGCAGAGGACGGGACCCTCGATCTCTGGGAGTAGATGCTCTTCTCCAACAGTGGCCGACACAAGAGCTTCTCTATGTGTTCCCGCCCTGGCCCATGTTGGGCAGGGTACTAGACCGGGTGGCAAAGCATCCGGGCCGGATAATCCTGGTGGGTCCGGACTGGCCCAGACGTCCCTGGTATGCGGACTTGATCAGGCTCTCAGTGGACGACCCTCTGCGGCTGCCAGTGGAGCAGGGCCTGTTGCATCAGGGTCCCGTGGTGATGGAGGATCCCTCCCCCTTTGGTCTTACGGCCTGGCTATTGAGCAGCAGCGTCTGAGGAAGAAGGGCTTCTCAGACAAGGTCATCGCCACTATGCTGAGAGCGAGGAAGCGCTCTACTTCTACTGATTACGCCAGGGTTTGGCATACCTTTGCAGCGTGGTGTGAAGCAGGCTCACTTTCTCCCTTCACTGCTCCAATTTCTTCTGTGCTGGCGTTCCTGCAAGAAGGTCTGGAGAAAGGCCTGTCGCTCAGTTCCCTTAAAGTCCAGGTAGCGGCTCTGGCTTGCTTCAGGGGCCGCCTGAAGGGTGCTTCCCTGGCTTCGCAGCCAGATGTGGTGCGCTTTCTCAAGGGAGTTAATCACCTGCGCCCTCCTCTGCACTCAGTGGTGCCTGCGTGGAATCTCAACCTGGTGCTAAGAGCCTTGCAGAAGCCGCCTTTTGAACCCTTGTCGAGGGCATCTCTGAAAGACCTGACATTGAAAGCAGTCTTTTTGGTGGCTATCACTTCAGCCAGAAGAGTTTCCGAGCTCCAGGCACTCTCATGTCGGGAGCCTTTTCTGCAGTTCACTGAGGCAGGAGTGACTATTCGCACAGTGCCTTCCTTCCTGCCCAAGATTGTTTCTCGCTTCCATGTGAATCAGCAGCTCTGTCTCCCTTCCTTTCGTAGGGAGGACTACCCAGAGGAATACTCTGCTCTCAAATATCTGGATGTGAGACGAGTCATCATCAGATACTTGGAAGTGACCAATGATTTCCGGAAATCGGATCATCTGTTTGTACTGTTTGCAGGTCCTCGTAAGGGTCTGCAGGCTGCTAAGCCTACAGTGGCAAGATGGGTCAAGGAAGCCATTGCAGCAGCTTATGTGGCCGCGGAGAAGGTGCCGCCTATCCAGCTGAAGGCTCACTCCACTAGAGCTCAGGCGGCCTCGATGGCAGAGGCCGGGTCCGTCTCCTTGGAAGAGATTTGCAAGGCGGCAACTTGGGCATCGGCCCATACCTTCTCCAGGCATTACCGCTTGACTGTGGCTGCTTGGGCGGAGGCCCGGTTTGGAGCTTCAGTGTTGCGGTCAGGGATTTCAACGTCCCGCCCTGGGTGAGTACTGCTTCGGTACATCCCACCAGTCTATGGATTGATCAGCATGATGATATGGAAGGTAAAATTATGTATCATACCTGATAATTTTCTTTCCATTAATCATAGCCCCTCCCAGATATCTGTACTGTTTATATTCTGGTTGTATTTCAGGTTCAAGTTTAGTCTTCAGTTCCTGTTCAGGAGGACTTCGTGTTCAAGTTTTTTCAATTGGATTCTTCAAGAGTTGAGACGAGTTTGTGTTACAGTGAGCTGCTGCATTCCTCTCCCCTCCGTTTTTCGGGGCTGGATTGAGACATAAATTCTGCCGGCGCTCCCTCCTGCTTCGTGCAGCTGTAGGGCAGCTTTGTACCCCTCCCGCTTCGGCGGTGTTAGGGTCAGTCAGCTCCTCCCGCGGTTGCGGTTGCAGGATAAGCCAGATCCCCCCGCATCGGCGGGTGTGGTGTCCCTCCCCCGCTCCGCGGGGATGAGCTGGATGGATTCCCCTCCCCCACTTGTGTGGGGATGAGCTGGGTTAATTCCCCTCCCCCGTTTCGGCGGTGGTGAGCTGGGCAGAGTGTCCCTTTGTGGGTGTAATTCTCTAAGTGCTGAGTCCTGCGGATGGAGCTTGGATATCGACATACTGAGGAGTTTCCGGCAGCACATGACCACATATAGGGAGGCAAAAGGATTGCTCTCTATCTCCACCTGCTGGTAGATGGACACAACCCACCAGTCTATGGATTGATCAGCTATGATTAAGGGAAAGAAAATGATCAGGTATGATACATAATTTTACCTTTTGCAAATGTGTTTAAACTCCTGAAGCAGCAATGGCGAGAAGGGGACTTCCCTGTTGGGTTTTCATTAAGCTACTGTTTGAGCTACTGATGGACCAAGAGACACCATTGCGGTGGGAGTCAAGGTAAGTAACTAGTAACTCAACAGAGCACAGTGGCATTTTGTAAAGCAGTATATTTTTCTGACTCAGATATTCTCTGTATCTTTTTTTTTAAACAGGCAATGATCTGCTGTTTGTCCATTTGGATTAGATTCACTGACATTTTGATATTTGTGGATGTCTAAATACTTTTGGACATTTAACTGTGTGGAGTTGATATTGTTGAACATTTAAATGTGTGGATTTTTTTTCGGGGGCCGTATGATGCTTCGCCGAGCTTTAGCCTTATAGCCCATTGTTTTCGGGCTGGCTGGGTGGCGTTACTGAATTCCCCCGTTTTTCTCCACATTATTTAGTGTTTCTGTCAAAATAAAGTTGCAGATCATTAAGCTTTGTATTTCAATATATAATTTACACAGGGAGTGTGAAACTGTGTTTTTGAATTTCATACAGCATAAGACATCACAAGAACAAAATATTAGAAAACCACTGGACTGCATTTGGGGCTTATAGCCCATTTAGTTATGTTTAAACAAAAGAGATCTGCATGAAACAAAATATTTATTTTTATTTGGAGTTATAAAACCACTTGCCCCTGAAACATGTTCCAAAGCAGAATATTCTCACTGAAATCTGGCCATCTGAATTGTGTAGAAGCACACTGAAGAAAAATGAGCACAAACTACAGAATTTATAATTACTGTTTCTACTAGCTACAATAATTTTTTAAGTTGTTTTAGTGAAATAGGTGGGGAAATGTGGAGTACAAATGTAATAAATATTCAATTTTGTCTTTTCTCCTCCACCTTGTAAGGCACTGCCTACCCAACAAAAACAGTGTTAGACAGTACTTGTTACAGATGGACTGACAATAAAGAACGACAACGTGGATGCAGCAGCTCACAGGTTTGCTTGCTGTGTTTTGACTGAACGGCAGTGACGGCTATGCGGGGAGTGAAAACAGAGATTAACCAAATGTCTTCCTTACTTACAGTGGACTAGATAGGCTCACTTCCACTCCAGTCTATTACACCTCCTTGAAGATTTGCCACAGAAAGAGGGGAATACAGAATCGCAGCGCTGGGTTATGGCTGGTGATTGCTGCATACTGTAAGCAGCAGCGGCTGTTAAAACAAAGACGCGTCTTAAGGTCGTACTTGGATCCGGAAGATCCCAGGGATCCCGCAGATCTGGCTTTTACACCGTCTCATAATTGCGTTTAATAACTTTGTTTCTGATTTATCTTTAATCTGAAATATTTCCTGTTGTACTTTTACACAAAGTCATACCCTCGCAGCTGTGATCTCTTCCCGTTGATCAAGTATTATACATTTTATGGCTTTACATTTTTATGCCTGACCATTACACGTAGTTTTTCTATCATGTTAATATTGAATCATTTAAAAAAAATTTTAAGTTTTGTTAGCAGGAACTTTTTGATAAGAACTTTGATCTCTCCTTAGAACATTTTTATGCTGTTCCTTTGAAAGTGCAGGCTGACAAATGGAATTCTACCTTAATTAGTGTTTTAGATACTCTAACCCCTTTGAAGCCTACAAAATAAATGTTAAAAGAGTAAAGCCTTTGACAGGATTCCTCATAAAAGGAAGTTAGGACCCACAGTGGTGAACTGAATTACAAACTGGTTAACTGATAGATGTCAGAGGGTGGTAGAGAATGGAATTCACTTGGAGGAAAGAAAGGTGAGGAGCAAAGTGCCCCAAGGAACAGTAATGGGGGTAATTCTAATCAACATATTTATGAGTGACATTGACAAAGGGTTAGAAGGGAAAGTTTGCCTTTTTGAGGACAAAAATCAAGATTTGCAACAGAGTGGACACCCCGGAGGTGGTGAGAGTGATCTGAAAAGACTAGAAGAATGATCTAATGTTTGTTAAAACTTAATCAAAGTAGTTTAGAGTGATGCACATGGGGTCCCGAAATCCTAAAGAGGTTGTATTAGCTAGGGAGTGAGAAGCTGATTAGCAAAGGCCAGGAGAGGGACCTTGGAGTGATAATATTGGAAGATCTTAAGGCAGTGAAACAATGTGACAAAGCAGTGGCTATATCCAGAAGGATGCTAGACTGCATAGAGATCCTTGTTAGAACCAGGACAACTGCTACCAGGGGCGTAGCTACGGGTGGGCCTGGGTGGGCCCAGGCCCACCCAATTTCAGCCCAGGCCCGCCCAGCGCCAGCCCCCATTGCCGGCCACTGCTGCTTTTCCTGTTGAGCAGCAGGGCTGGCGCTACAAAAAGAAGAAGCGCTAACGGCGCTAAGGACGAGAAATGTTTAAAAAAAAAAAGCGCGGCACCGGCAGGCACCAGGGTTGCCAGGTGGAAAAATTTTTTCCCACCCAATCGAGCCCAAATCCAGCCCAAAACCCGCCCAAAGTCAAACCCCGCCCCTGACACCCCCACCCCCGCATCATCATCCCCGCCCCCGCCGTCATCAACCCCGCCGTCACCGGCCCCGCCTCCCCCGTCATCGGCCCCGCCCAAAACGTCATGAACCCCGCCCAAAACGTCACTAACCCCGCCCCCCGCGGCCGAAAAAAAACGCTTTTAAAACTGCCCAAACGACCCAAAAGGAGCCCAAAAAACTGCAACCCGCCGTGGGCAAAAATTTCCCGCGGCGGGTCGCGGAAAACCGCCCAATTGGGCGGTAAAACCGCCCACCTGGCAACACTGGCAGGCACTGTCTCGGCAGCCTTGAGGCATTGGCTGCTGAGGCATTGGCTGCTGGCTTGCAGGCTCCTCCCGTCTGCGGGAGGAGCCTGCGAGCCAGCAGCCAATGCCTCAGCAGCCAATGCCTCAAGGCTGCCGAGACAGTGCCTGCCGGTGCCTCGCTTTTTTTTTTTTTTTAAACATTTCTCGTCCTTAGCGCCGTTAGCGCTTCTTCTTTTTTGTAGCGCCGGCCCTGCTGCTCAACAGGAAAAGCAGCAGTGGCCGGCAATGGGGGCTGGCGCTGGCATGCAGGGCGGACCTCGTCGAAGAAAAGAGGGAAAACATGGAAGGATGGGGAGAAAAAGAGGGAAAACAGATGGAAGGATGGGGAGAAAGAGGGAAAACATGGAAGGATGGGGAGAAAAGAGGGAAAACGGAAGGATGGCAGAGAATGAGGGAAAACATGGAAGGATGGGGAGAAAGAGGGAAACATGGAAGGATGGGGAGAATGAGGGAAAACACGGAAGGATGGGGAGAAAGAGGGAAAACTTGGAAGGATGGGGAGAAAAGAGGGAAAACAGATGGAAGGATGGCAGAGAATGAGGGAAAACATGGAAGGATGGGGAGAAAGAGGGAAAACTTGGAAGGATGGGGCGAAAAGAGGGAAAACAGATGGAAGGATGGCAGAGAATGAGGGAAAACATGGAAGGATGGGGAGAAAGGGAAAACGTGGAAGGATGGGGAGAAAAGATAGAAAACAGATGGAAGGATGGGGAGAGAAAGAGGGAAAACGGATGGATGGGGAGAGAGACTCTGGATGGAAGGATGGGGAGAGAAAGGGGAGAGACTGGAAGGATGCAGAGAAAGGTGAGAGACTGGAAGGATGTGGAGAGAGAAGGGACACTGAACAGAAAAGGGTAGAGTGATACAGAGACACTGGTTAGAAAGAGGGAGAGAGACATTAGATGGAAGGATCAGGAGAGAGGATAGATGGATGGAAGGATGGGGAGAGAAAGAGGGAAGACGCTGGATGGAAGGGTAGGGAGAAAGAGGTGACACTGGACGGAAGGATGCAGAAAGAAAGAGGGGAGACTACTGGAAGGATGGGGAGAGAGAGGGGAGACTGGAAGGATGGGGAGAGAAAGAAGAGAGCTGCTGGATGGAAAAGGAGAGTAGTGAAAGACTGGAGAATAAGAGGAAGGGGCATGGGGAGAACAAGGGTGAGAAAAAGATGAAAAGCCATAAGTAGATGAAGGAAATTAAAGAATGGATAGTAAGAATGAATTAAATCAGGACAGAGAGAGAGAGGCAGAAAAATATTGAAGAAAGCAAAGAAAAAGGAGAGAAAAATTAGAAATGGCCAGGAAACCGTGGCAGAAGAGTTAAGCGAAAACGAAGGAAAGCAGAATCTAGAGACTGGGAGCGACACAATGAGAAAAAGTAAATGGCCATACAAGAAAGGTAAAGAAAATAATTTTATTTTTAATTTAGGATAAAGTAATATGGTACCTGTGTTAATGAAGTTTCAGAGACCAATACTTCCTTCCTTAGGTCAGGCGAGGATACCGTAACAGCATTATACTGACCTGAGGCAGGAGGTTTTGGCCTCTGAAAGCTCATTGAAAAGGGTGTTAGGCTATTAAATAAATTTTCTGAAATCTGATGCACTGAAAAGCAGCACTTTACCCTGTGTGACAAATGCATCTGATTAGCGTGACTAAATTTTGCTGGGGGAGGGGGGTAGAGAGAAAATTTTGTGCCCACCCACTTTGGGTTCAGGCCCATCCAAAATTGGCAGTCTGGCTACGCCACTGACTGCTACCAAAACCAATATCTATTAATTTTTGAAAGAGTACTCTCAGAATTCTCCACAATTTTTGGCAATTAGTAATGAACTGTTGCCCTGTGTTATAGCACTTCTTTCATAGGGCTACTCTTCTTTTATCGTGTTACACGCTATTAGTGTCATCCTATATAATAAAACACACCTCCAACGTTCTGAAGCCGAGAAAGTGAAGCCTTGAAGCATTCCTGCAACGTTCCGGAACTATGTGTCTTGAAGCATTCGTGCGCTCTGTAAGGCTCCATCTCCTCAATTGACCACACTTAGTTCCGGAACGTTGCAGGAATGCTTCAAGGCTTGAAGGCTTAACTTTCTCGGCTTTAGAACGTTGGAGGTGCATTTTATTATATAGGACTAGTAAAAAAGGCCCGTTTCTGACACAAATGAAACGGGCGCTAGCAAGGTTTTCCTCGGAGAGTGTGTGTGAGAGTGTCTGTGTGAGAGAGAGAGAGAGTGAATTTGTGAGTGTGTGTGTGTGTGACAGAGAGAGAGTGAGACTGGGTGCGAGTGTGTCTGTGAGAGAGTGTGTGTGTGAGCATGAGAGTGTATGCCAGGGCCCCTCCCTTCCAGGGTCGTTCCCCCTCCCTCCGAGTTCCAGGGTTGTTGTCCCCCTCCCTCCCTCCCTCCCTCTGAGTTCCAGGGTCGTCCCCTCCCTCCCTCCGAGTTCCAGGGTCGTCCCCTCCCTCCTCTGCATTATGCGTTCTTCCCTGCATTCATCCTTATGCAGGCAACGTCCTCTGTGCCCTGCTCCCTCCATCCATCCATGTGCAGCATCTCTCCCCTGCCCCCTCCACCTCCCTCCGAGTTCCAGGCCGTCCCCCCTCCCTCTGTCCCTCCATCCCTCCCTCCCAGTTCCAGGGTCGCATGGAACTGGGAGGGAGGGGGGACAGACAATGTTGGAGGAGTGACGTCAGCAGGTGGTTACAATCCCAGTGACACATATTGGAACGTTGGAGGAGAATGTTGGAGGAGTGATGTCAGCAGTTGGTTACGATCCCAGTGAGACACATTGGAATGTTGGAGGAGCAAATTATTATATTAGATGTGCTCGGTGCTTTTCTGTAGCACATGAGGGGAATTTAATATATGCTGATTAAAGTGGAGGAGTGGCTGGAGGGGGGGCAGGGGAGAGAGGAGATTCGCTGGGTGGCTGGAGGGGGGCAAAGGAAAAACGAGAATCGCTGGGTGGCTGGAGGGGGGACAGAGGAGACACACTCGCACCCAGCAGTCTCACTCTCTCTCTCTCACACACACACACACACTCACACATTCATTCTCTCTCTCTCACATACAGTCAATCTCACACATACTCTCTCAAACATACACACTCCGAGGAAAACCTTGCTAGCGGGCCTGTTTTACTAGTTTAATGATAATACATTTGCAACAACCTTCACCAGCTATAGTCATTAACCATGTCTTTAAAAAAAATAGCATAGACTTTCATAGAAACTGGACTTATCTTTGCCTATCCAGCGTCTTCACAGTCTCCGTGCTCAAAGCTGTCAAAGAGCAGAAATAAGTAACTGACTGCATAGAGAGGCATATCCAGTTGAAGAAAGGAGATGTTAATGCCTTTGTACAAATCATTGGTGAGGCTCCATTTGGAGTATTGTGTTCAAAAGACGAGTCAATTAGGAGGAAGGTGAGAAAAATGATATGGGGCTTCTGCCTAAAGACGTACGAGAAGAGAATTGAAGACCTCAATATTTATACCTTAGAGGAAAGGAGGGATGGGGGAGGGTATGAAAATACTAGGGCAGCATGTCAATTAAAACTTTTAATCACGATTAATTGTAGAATTAAAGGTTATTTATTTATTTCCCACAGCAGCTCCTTGTGACTCTGGGCAAGTTACTTAACCCTCCATTGCCCCAGGTACAAAATAAGTACCTTTATATAATATGTAAACCACTGATTGTAACCACAGAAAGGCGGTATACCAAATCCCATCCCCCTTCCCTAATGGACTGATAATCTCCCTCCTTCCCAGCTCCAGATCAACATCTCTCGCTTTCTCAATCTCTCCTCCCTCTCCTCTTCCCCCAGGTCCATTGTCTTTTTTTGTTTCTTGGGGTACATTCTCTCTCTGTGCTCTCCATCCCTCCCCACCACCCCCATAAGTAGTGACACAAACTTGTGGCTTCAGAATCTCACTGCCTCAGTCATAGTTTCAATCGGTGGCCCCTGCTGTTCTGCTTGTAGGTCTGCAGCTCATACTAATCCCCCCCCCCCCCCCACCCAGGGTTTGGCATTTACCATCCCCTCTTAGTACCCCCACTGGTCTATCTTAGAGGTGGTCTTCTGCTGGTCCTGGGAGTGGCAGCATTGCACATATGCTGCCTTTGAACTACTCTAAAGCATTCCCTCTGGCCCTTCCTGTCTCCTCTGACCTCACTTCTTGTTTCTGCCTGGGTGGGACAGATCAGAGGGAAGGCTTTGAATCAGGCAGTAGGCAACATATGTGCAACACTGCCATTGGCAAGCATCAACAAAAGACCACCTTTAAGGCAGACTGGCGAAGGGGGTGGGTGATGTTGAATTGTGAATGAACAGAGGTTGGGCGTGGAAGAAAGCAAAAGAGATGTTTGGAGGATACAGGAGACACTGCAATGTGATTAGGTTTTTTTTTAAATCATGATTCATTTTTTAAAATCAAGATTAATGATTTCATGCATCTTCACAAAGTTAACTACGATTATAAAGTGCAGCCCTAGAAAATACCATATAAGTATTTAAATATCTGCAGTATGCAAACTATTCTTTTTCCGAGTTGGGGAAGCGGTATAACTAGAGCTCATGAGTTGAGGTTGCAGGGTGGGAGACAGGAGCAATATCAAGAAATACTTTTTCATAGAGAGGGTGGTGGATGCTTTGAATGCCCTTCCTGTGGGAGGTTGTGAAGACAAAAACAGTGATGGAATTTAAGAATGTGTGGAATAAACAGAAAGGAACACTATATAGAAAAAGGATGAATCCAATTAAAGCAAAAATTACCTCATAACTGGAGTGAGCTTTGATGGCAGCTTCAGAGGTTGGGAAGTAAAACCAATGCCGGGCAGACTTCATAAATGGCAAAAAAACAGATCAGGATCAAGGCTGGAGTGGGGTTTTGATGATAACTCCAGTAGTTGAGAAATATGACCCAGACAGCTATGGTCTGTGCCCCAAAATTGTCAGGGAGACCAGTATTTAATCATGAAGAAGTGAAACCTATGCCGAGTGCCAGATACAACTTTGGCTACCTTGCTGGGCAGACTGGATGGACCGTATAGGTATTTATCTGCCAACATTTACTATGTTACATATCCACCCTTCTGTATATTTCTCCTCTTCTGAGAGGGATTGAACCTTATGTTCACAGTGCTATGTCTTTTATTTATTTGTTACATTTGTATCCCACATTTTCCCACCTATCTGTAGGCTCAATGTGGCTTACATAGTACCGTAGCGGCGTTTGCCGGTTCCAGTCTGAACAAATACAAAGGTGCACAAGTACAAGGTGTGATTGTAGTAGAATATGGTTCATATATGGTAAATACATTGGGGAAATATTAGGTAGGAAGAGGGAGGAGTTGGGGTGAGTCTGTTACATTCTTGGTGTTGTTGTGTAGCAGGTATTCTGGTTCTTATGTTGGGTCGGTGGGGTATGCCTTTTGGAACAGGTTCATCTTTAGTTTTTTCCACAACTTTAGGTGGGCGTGCGTTGTTTTTACTGTTTTTGGCAGTGCATTCCATAGTTGTGCGCTTAAATAGGAGAAGCTGGATGCATATGTTGTTTTGTATTTGAGTCCTTTGTTGTTTGGGTAGTGGAGATTAAGATATGTTCGAGCTGATCTTGTTGTGTTTCTGGTTGGCAGGTCTATGAGATCTTTCATGTATCCTGGTGCTTCGCCGTAGATCATTTTATGGACCATGGATCAGATTTTGAAAGCAATACGTTCTTTGATTGGGAGCCAGTGCAGGTTTTCTCGGAGGGGTTTGGTGCTTTCAAAACGCGATTTTCCAAATATAAGCCTGGCTGCTGTATTTTGAACGGTCAGGAGTTTCTTTATAATTTGTTCTTTACAGCCCACTTAGATTCCGTTGCAGTAGTCTGCATGGCTCAGAACCATTGATTGTATCAAGTTGCGAAATATTTCTCTCAGGAAGAATGGTTTCACACGTTTAAGTTTGCACATTGAGTGGAACATTTTCTTTATGGTGGATTTCGCTTGATTCTCTAGTGAGAGATTCCGGTCGATTGTTACTCCAAGGATTTTCAGACTGTCTGCGATAGGAAGGGTGTAACCTGGGGTGTTTATGTTTGTGGGTTTATATGTGTTATATTGGGATGAAATTATGAGACAATCCTGCTTATTTTCGAAAGAGAAAAACGCCTATAGTGCGACCTAAATTGGGAAATAGACGTTTATCTCACAAAAGTGATTAAATCGGTATAATGGAAACAAAACTTTCAGTGCGTCCGTTTCGCTCATACGCTCAGATACAAATGCCCAAATAAGGGGCGTGTTAAGGGCGGTGTTACGAGGTGGGCATCTACAACGTATAACAGATAGCGAAATGATTTTGGGTGGGCGCGAACATGGGCGTCATTGCTTAGACCCGAAATAAAAGCGACCAGAGCAAGGGGGAAATCGTCTTTAGACCCATTAGCAATTGTGTGGAGTTGGAGAGTGGTGAGATTGGTGTTGGGAGAGCTGAATTGTTGGTTGCAGAGAAAGCTGAGTGTGTGGAGTACCTGTTACGTTCGTCTGTCTGCCCTAGTCGGAACGTTGTCACCCTCACCTGCCTCTTTTGAGTCTTACCTTTTGACCTTTCCCTACTCCTCCTCCTTGCTCTATGGGTCCCTTCCCCCTCCCCTCCCCCTATCCATCTCCATTCACTGTTCCCACGTGTATATTGTATTCCCTGACCTCCGTTTGTCTCTGTGTTGCCTGTACTGTTTGGCGAGTGAGTGGCCAGAGGGTGTCTTCGGAATGAGATTCTGTGTCCTGCTGTTGTTTCAGGTGTGAGGAGGCATGGTCTATACTCATGGGGGACTGAGATGCATCAGATGACATGACAGGGAACCCTGGAAGCTGCACTGACGCAAAACACACAGGACATGTTGGCAGACCACACTCATTGGTGACCAGCATGTTTGTATTGTGAGATGCGACGAGGGTTTGGTGACCTGTTTTTGTTGTTTTTAATGGGGGGGGGGGGGCGGTGGGAAGGGTGTTTAGCACATTACTTTTATGTGAGGGAGAGGCCATGACATGCAGTAAAAGTAGGGCCTCAGGCAGGTCTACCAGGACACACTATCCACCCACCCCAGAAAGGGGGAGACTAAAGTGAGGCATTTCATCTCATTCATCTCATTCATCTCGGGGGGGGGGGGGGGGGGGGGGGGAAGGGATGGTCGTTGGAAGTTGCAGCCACAGTCATGGGAGGGCACCTGCATCCTTGATCTGGGACCAATAAATATGTTATATACTTAGTAGTTGGCTATTAGCCACATATTGTACAGGACATTTGCATTATTCAATAAATATATTTACAAATCAGTACAGGTGTCCTGTTTTTGAATACTTACGGCAAGCCCTGAGGTGCCGTCGCACTGCCCGGATGAGCTCGGGCCTCTCCCGCCTCACACGGCGGAACCTCCTCCTCAGGGTCTCGAGGTCCCTGTGAACCCCGAAGCGTCTGTAAGATATAAGTTTGTAGAGCAGGAGTCAGGGGATGGTCCTTCTTGCCCTCTGCACACACATTCATTTGTTATTCAAATAGCAGAGAGAGGGTCAACACTGTTGGGGGGGGGGACCACCTCCATTGGTACAGATTCATAGGAGCCACCTTTTTAAAAATGTTGGGGGTGCTACCCCCAGTGGAGATCACCCCTCCCTGGATACATACAAGGCATTTGTTCTATATTGGGGGTGCTCAAGCACCCACAGCAGCCACCGAGTTGACTCCTATGCAGATGATGCCATAGAGGTGGCCATGAGGCCAGAAAGTACCGTTTGTATGCATTATAATTAATGCTTGTAAAACTACTATATATGTGTTATCATTACCATGTTATCAAGTATGCTATACGTTTAATTGGTATAATGTTTCCACTATTCCGATGTGTTGTAAGCCACATAGAGCCTGCAAAGAGGGGTGGGAAAATGTGGGGTACACACAGGGGTGTGCTGGTACATTTTTAACAGGAGGCTCTTTCTTTGGACGTAGCCAGCTCTGCAGTTGGAAGGGCCGGGGGGGGAGCAACACTTGCCTCTCTCTCCTCCCTCCCTTCATGCGGGCACGCTAGGCGTACCTTTGCTGGCAGCCAATAAATGGACTGCCACTACTCCCAACATCTTGCTCGGAGCAGCATGCTGGAACTTCTTTCACATGCTTGAGAAGTCCCAGCCTGCTGCTCAGAGCTGGAAACAAAGAGCGGGGAGCAGCAGCAGTCTATTTACTTGGCTGGCAGGGCTCAGCATCCCCACCAGTAAAGTAAAAGAGAATTCAGCAGGGGGCCCAAGCCCACATTTTGGGAGCCAGTTGTTAAAGTAGCCATGGAGGGCCATACTTTAACAACCGGCTCCCAAAATTCTTAAAAATGTAACAACTGGCTCTTGCGAGCCTGTGAGAGCCTGCTCCAGCACACCACTGGGTACACATGCAAGAAATAATTAAATAACGAAATACATTATTGTAGGGATGTGGGAATGGTCATCCTTTCAAGAAAATACATTTTATTAGTGATTGTGCATGTACCCATATTACTCATTATTCTTGCATGCACACTCCAGTTACTGGTTACATTGATGACGGAGCTGTTATATGTGTAGGTACAGGAGGGGGGGTGTGGGCCAAACACTTACCTTTCAAGCCTGTCCCTAATGCGGGACCAGGCTCTCATGGCCTGGAGCCTGGGGGGCAAGTGGTGGTGCTGAATAAATAGCCTATGGCGGTGCCTAAGGCACAGGCGCACCAGCAGCAGGCTCTCCTCATGGCCGAAGTTTGGCTCACGTTGGTGCGCCATTTTTTCAGTGAGTGAGAGAATAGGTGTTGGAAAACAAGTGCCTTATATGGACGTCCTTGCGTGACGGATGTCGTTTCGTGCACAGCTCCATATATGGATTACCATCCCATATATGGTCCTATCAGCACGTGGACGCCGTCGTAAGCAAAGACGTCTTTGACGTGCATGCCTGGTTGTTATGCATGCGGAACTTGCCTTATATAGATGAGTATGAAGCACCCGACCCTTTTCACATATACACAATATGCATATAGCTGCATGTTCAGTAGGTGTACAGTGCATGCAGTTCCGGACATCCAGATAGGGCACATATGAGGAATATTCGGTGGAGCAGCATGATCTTTCTGTAGTTGACGTGTATAAACGTCCCTCATATTTCCCGTACCTGGATGTCCAGAACAGCATGTACTGTACTTGCGGTACCCCTATGTACATTCTTTTACACACTTTCTGATTTGGTCGTTTTCACCTGCGATAATCGAACGTGTTAGGGCGACGCTTATGCGCTCTTCGTTTGGTCGTTTTGCAACAGGGATAATCGATTGTCGAAAAACGCTCATACTATTTTTCGATTATACATGCCTGATTTTGGATGTTTTCGTAAGGACGTCCTAATGCGTACTTGGACGACCTTTCGATTATGCCCCTCCACGTGTTTTTTCTGTGTTGAGTTTTAGTTGGAATGCGTTTGCCCATGAGTCCATGATGTTCAGACTGAGCTTGATTTCATTGGTGATTTCTGCCAGGTCGTGTTTGTAGGGGATATATATTTTGACGTAATCAGCATATATGAATGGGTTAAGGCCTTGGTTGGCTAAGGACTTGGCTAGTAGGGTCATCATGAGGTTGAAAAGGATCGGTGATAATGGTGATCCTTGCGGTACTCCGCATTCTGGCTGCCAAGGTGATGATATGTTTTGCTAGATTTCACTTGATAGGTTCTAGTGGTTAGGAAGCCCTTGATCCATTTGAGTATGTTTCCACTGATTCCGAAGTAGTCTAGGAGTCTTAGTAATATATTATGATTGACCATGTCGAGTGCACTGGACATTTCAAATTGTAGTAGAAGTATGCTTTTACCTATTGCTATTTCCTGTTTGAATTTAGTTAAGAGGGTGAGTAGTACTGTTTTGGTGCTGTGTAAGGGGTGGAATCCTGATTGTGATTCATGTAGTATTATGAGTTTGTCTATGTAATCATTAAGTTGTTTGGTTACCAAGCCTTCCATTAGTTTGACTTCCAGTGGGATGGATGCTACTGGATGATAGTTTGTGATGTCATTTTGTTTTTTTTCTCGGTGTCTTTTGGTATTGGGGTGAGTAGGATGTTGCCTTTTTCTTTAGGGAAGGTTCCTTGTTGAAGCATGAAGTTTAGATGGGATGTATGGTCTGTTATGAAGCGATGGGGGGGAGATTTTATTAGGTAACTGGGACAGGTATCCAGTTGACAGTGGCTGTTGGAGTACCTCTTGATCACCTGGGTAACTGTATCTGCGGTGAGGGGGGGGGGGGCGAATTTTGTCCAAATTCGGCCCGTTGGGTATTCGCCAGGGGGTGGGTCCAGTTCACTGATGAAGGTTTCGATGTCCGTATTGTCCTGAGGCAGAGTTTAGCATAGATTTGCAATTTTTTCGTTGAAGTATTTAGCAAGGTTGTGGTGACCGATTTTATGTCTAGTAATTTGTTCACGATATGATATAGTTTTTTCGTGTCTTTGTATTCCGGCCCTATTTTAGTTTTGTAGTATGATGATCTTTTAGTCTGTCTTATTGCGTATTTGTATTTTCTTTGTATTTAGTTTCTATGCATTGAGTGTATATTCATCTTTTATTTTTTTCCATGCTCGTTCCAATTTTCTTGATTGTGTTTTTAATTGTTTCAGTTCCTCATTGAACCACGGTATCAAGTTATGTCTACGTAAGGTTCTTGTTCGTAGGGGTGCTATTTCGTGTAATATGTGTCTGCATCTTTTATCCCATTCTGAGAGGTAGTCTGTGGAGTCCGTTTGTGCTGTCCAATCATTATTGTATACCTGTTTCCAGAAAGTTTCCGCATCTATTTGGCCTCTCGTGGTATAGGCTGTATGTTCTCGTGTGTGAATGGAACCCTTTTTGGAACCCTTTTTCCGCCATTTCAGGGCTAGGTTTAGTTTGTAGTGGTCAGTCAGTCCATGGTGTTTCTGTCCATTTAGTTTTTACCTTTTCTGTCCCCCTATTAGGGTGACTTTCATGGTTCTGAACCTCAAGACAGTCTTCCAGGGGGCTCTCTCTTTAGCTTAGAGGATTCTTAATCACAAGCTTCGTCATGCAGGCATTACTTCTAATTTTGAAGGTTGAATAGATTGTTCTTTTTCCTGCAGGAACCAGAAATAGTGAAGCAGCCTCTAAGGCTGCTTCTGACTGAGGACATGATTTAATTAGCTTATATTTTGTAATAGAAGAAACCACCTAAAGGTCTGCGAGGCTTTTCTATCAGAGGTGTTTTGATCTCGGTGGCATACCAGAGGTAGCTCTGGCTATCTTCTGCAGGGCAGCAAAATGGTCAACTCTTCATGCATTTGCAAGGCATTTTCGGTTTGGTGTTGGCCTGTAAGCAGAAGCTGCGTTACGTTCAGGGCTGAAGTTCCTTATGAGAAAATTAAGAGAGGCAATGTTCTGTTGTGAATTAGGAATTAATTATTGGACGGAAAACAGAAGTTAGGGTTAAATGGCCATTTCTCTCAATGGAGGAGGGTGAATAGTGGAGTTCCACAGGGATCTGTACTGGGACCGGTGATATTTAACATATTTATAAATGATCGGGAAAATGTAATTAAATTTGCAGATGAGACAAAACTATTCAAGGTTGTTAAAACATATATGGACTTAGGAAATTAGAAGACTAGCAGGCTTATTTTCGAAAGAGGGCACCCATCTTTCGACACATTGGAAGATGGGCGTCCTTCTCATAGGGTCGCCCAAATCGGCATAATCGAAAGCCGATTTTGGGCGCCCCCAACTGCTTTCTGTCGCAGGGACGACCAAAGTTCCTGGGGGCGTGTCGGAGGCATAGCAAAGGCGGGACTTGTGTGTGCCTAACACATGGACGTCCTCGACCCATAATGGAAAAAAAAAAGGACTTCCCTGACAAACACTTGGACGACTTTACCTGTTCCTGTTTTTCTTACGACCAAGGCACAAAAAGGTGCCCAAACTGACCAGCTGACCACCGGAGGGAATCGGGGATGACCTCCCACCCTCAACAAACATCTTTAAAAATATTTTGTACCAGCCTCAGATGTCATACTCAGGTCCATCGCAGCAGTATACAGGTCCCTGGAGCAGTTTTAGTGGGTGCAGTGCACTTCAGGCAGGCGGACCCAGGCCCATCCCCTCCTACCTGTTACATTTGTGGTGGTAAATGTGAGCCCTCCAAAACCCACCACAAACCCACTGTACCCACAACTAGGTGCCCCCTTCACCCATAAGGGTGTACAGTAGTGGGTTTTGGGGGGGGGGTTGGGGGGCTCAGCACACAAGGTAAGAGAGCTATGTACCTGGGAGCAATTTATGAAGTCCAGTGCAGTGCCCCCTAGGGTGCCCGGTTGGTGACCTGGCATGTCAGGGGGACCAGTGCAGTACGAATGCTGGCTCCTCCCATGACCAAAGGGCTTGCATTTGGCCATTTCTGAGATGGCCGTCCTTGGTTTCCATTACCGCCGAAAATCAGAAACGACCAAGTCTAGGGACGACCATCTCTAAGGATGACCTAAAGTTCAAGATTTGGGCGTCCCCGACCGTATTATCGAAATGAAAGATGGACGCCCATCTTGTTTCAATAATACAAGTTTCCCCGCCCCTTTGCTGGGACATTTTGCGAGGACGTCCTCAGCAAAACTTGGGCGTCCCTTTCGATTATGCCCCTCTAGGCATGCAAATGGCAGATTAAATTTAATGTGGATAAATGCAAAGTGATGCACATTGTCCGTCGGGGCTATTGTTCAATTGAATATATCTTGCTGTTTTGCCAGGCTTCCCGAAGTCCCAGATAGTAGGGGAAGGCTCCTAGTGCTACGCCGCCGAAAAAGAGCTTGGAGAGGTTTAGATACATGATGGTGCAGAGCGAGAAAACGAAGGCGGGCATGGCGGGGCCTGAGCCTCAAGAGAGCAAGATGGCGTCAATTCCCTCGGAGGCGGAGGAAGAGTGCTCCGCGGATGGTGTGACAGAGACCAGTGAGATTACCAAATCGGATGTGGTGGGGTGGTTCCAGGACTTGAAGGCGGATTTGGCGGGGGTCTGAAAAGATGTGCAGAATGCCCTGAAGGATATTCGGGCTGAAATTCGGGACCTCGGGGCTCGCGTTGGTGAGGTGGAGTAGGGGCTGGTGACGCTCAAGATGGACATGGGAAACCTTTGTAAGAAGGTGGATATGGAAACTACTGAAGTACAGCAACTTAAGGAACAGATAGAGGACCTGGAAAATAGGTCGCAGCGCAATAATTTGAGATTTAAAGGAATTCCGGACCTGGATATATTTAGTAATTGTGATGCAGTGATACGAGAGCTGTGTTGACATATATTGTCTTCAGAGGATGGTAATCAATCTTTGGACCTTCGCATACAAAGAGCACATCGAGTTGCGGGACCGCAATGAGATTCTAACCCGAGGGACATTATTGTATGTTTTGCAGATTTTCCCACGAAAGAGAAGATCTTGATTAAAGCACGGCAGCAAAAAGAGATCCAGTGGAAAAACTGGAGTTTATCAGGACTTGGCAGGGTCTACTTTGCAAAAACGCAGATCTTTTCGTGAAGTTACGGAATTTATGAGATGAAAGGGTATCCGCTACAGGTGGCTCTTCCCATTTGCGTGTGGCTGACGGTGGACGGGAAATCACGCAAAGTTAAGACTCCAGACGAAGCATGGTCAGCATTGCGTGCTTTGGGATGTAGTGGAGTTCCAGCTCAGGCAAAGCAACCAGTTGCCACAGTAGAACCTAGGACGGATTCAGCTTGGCAACTGGTGGTGGATCGTGGAAAGAAATCAGACAAGCATGCTTCATGAAGAGAGAAGATTTAAGAGGACTGGTGGAAGATTCTTTTAAATCATTGAGGACAGAATGCAGATAAGAGAAACTGCAGGGTGTGACCCTTGCAGGGGGCTTGATGGGGAGAGGGGAGGAGGGATACGGATCTCTGGAGAGAATGGGGGTAGTGGGAGCATGTTGGATGAATTTGAAGGGGGAAGGAGGAGAGGATAAGATGGTTGGGATTATGAGCGACAAGTCTGTAATTTGTGGGTTCGGGGGGAGGAGTGGAAGGAAGCCTGGCAGGAGTGAAGAGATGAATGAGTGCGGTGGTAAGTGTGAGAGAGGGGTTGGAGGGGGGTCAGGGGATAGATCTAGAAATGCTTGTGCCTCCGGAGGAGTGGGGTTGTTCTTCGAGGGATGGCTGATCCAATGACACAGAGATCAGCAAAAGGGAGGGTGGGAGAATGGGTGGGCGGGGGTAGTGGGTTCTTGGAATGTGAATGGGCTCAATAACCAAGGGAAGCGGAGTAGAATATTTAAGGAGTTGAATAGATTGAAGTGGGATGTGACGTTATTACAAGAAACGCATTTGAGACCAAGAGATGTGCATATGTTGCGTCGTAAGCCCTTTCAGGAGGTCGTGGTTCACCAGGGAGGAGGACACAAGAGGATTGGGGGGGGGGGGGGTGGCCATTTTGATAAGACAAAATTGTGGATTTATAATCCAACGGAGTTCCGGGATTCTAGTGGTCGCTGTGTGGCCTTGAGAAGGTTGATGCAGGGTAAGGAGCTTCCATTGATCAATATTTATGCCCTGAATGTGGGTCAGAGGGGATTTTTCCAAACATTAAAAGAGGAGATCCAGGGATTTGTTGGAGGGCAAGTGGTGGTAGGAGGGGACTTTAATGTTGCTCCGGATGCACGATTAGACCATTCAACTGGTGGGGGGCAACAGAGTGGGCCCGGGCGAAAAGCATTGCTACAGTTTATGAAAGAGCTGGAAGTAGAAGATGGTTGGAGGTTGTTGCATGGAGTGCAGCAGAATTACACCTACTACTCCCTTGCAGCACAGTCATACGCCCGTTTAGATGGGTTGTGGGTGCATTGAAATAGCTGGCATATGGTGGGGGAGGCTGAGATAGAAGCCATTCAAATTTTGGATCATGTACCAGTATGGATTAGGCTTAAGGGGAGCTGAGGAGCAGGTGGAAGTTGAATGATTCACTTTTGGGGGATGAGAAAGTGAGGGATGAGATTAAGTTGACTATTCAGGAATTTTGTTGCTTTAATGATAATGGTGAGGTCACCGAAGCGGTATTGTGGGATGCACTGAAGGTGGTGGTGTGAGGAATTCTGATCAAGTGGGGGGCACGCAGGAAGAGGGAAAGGGGACAGCGTTCCCTTGACCTTCACTTGCGCTTGGTGTATTTGGAAAAATTGCACAAACGAAAGCCCACATTGCAGGTATGGGAGGAACTTTAAAAAAGTTCCGGGAGAATTAGATCAGTTGCAGATGATGGAAGTAGACTTTATGAGAACTAAGCTTAAACAGCAATACTTTGAGTTTGCTAATAAATCCAGTGCAATGCTAGCCAGGTATTTAAGGGCTAGAAGAGTTAAATCCCTTATTCAAAAGATGAGGGATGGTAGGGGAGGATGGCACTATGCTGATTCTGAGATAGCAAGCTGTTTTTTAAAGTATTATCAAGAATTATATAAGGTCCCGGAGGCAGTGGCGAACCTAGCCAGCATGACACCCGGGGCGGATCGCCGATGTGCCCCCCCCCCCCGGGTGCATGCCGCTGGGGGGGGGGGGGGGGGGGTGCCGCGGCGCGTGCCTGTCAGCTGAGTTCTCTAACTTCGCTGCAGCTGTTCCGGGGCAGAGGGGAAGGCTCCTGGGATGGGTATTCGGCATGGTTTTACAAATGTTTTGTGGGTGAACTAGGGGATCTTTTGGTTCGGGTGGGTAACGGTGTTTTGGAGGGTAATGAGTTCCCAAAATCTATGTTAGAGGCAGGGGTTACTGTCTTGCCTAAACTGGGGAAGGACCCAGCGATGTGTGGCTCTTATAGGCCTATTTCTTTGTTGAATGTGGATGCAAAGATCATGGCCAAGATTTTGGCTGATAGGTTGGGAAGGGTTCTACCAAAGCTAATTCATAGGGACCAGTCGGGGTTTGTGCCAGGGAGGCAGGTACCCTACACTTGATATGGGAAGTGCAAAGAAGTGTACCTGGTATGGCCTTGTTGTCCATAGATGCAGAAAAGGCCTTTTTACCGGGTAACCTGGGGGGTTTTGAGGGAAGTCCTAAAAAGGATGGGAGTGGGAGAGAATTTTACTACTTGGTTGGCAGCCTTATATAAGGACCCGGGGGCCTGCCTTGATATTAATGGTAGTTACACCTCCTTCTTCCCCATTTGTAGAGGAACTAGGCAGGGGTGCCCTTTGTCACCTCTACTCTTTGCAATATAGATTGAGCCACTAGCGGAATTGATGCGTCAACATCCAGATATTGGGGGAGGGGGAACACCGTATTGCTTTGTTTGCGGATGATGTATTGCTTTATGGATCCAGGGAGGACGTTGCCTATGATATTAAAGATCCTTTGGGAATTTGAAAAACATGCAGGCTTGCGGGTTAATATGGGTAAAAGCAAGCTGCTGGGGATCTCTTTGGTTCATGGTGAGGAGCGCAGTTTGAGAGCAAAGTTTGCTTTTAAATGGGCCAAGCATAGCTCCTATACTTGGGGATTCAGATACCTAGGGATTTGAGTAGAGTGTATATTTTGAACTATGGGAAAATAGTGGACCAAATTTGGGTGCAGTTATCTAGGGCTTGTGGTTATCTTGGTGGGGACACATGGCAGTAGTGAAGATGAATGTGTTACCTAGGCTGTTATTCTTATTTCAGTCACTGCCTGTGTCGGTCCCGAGGCAGATACTTAAACAACTTCAGGGCTACATATTACAGTTTATTTGGGGTGGCAGACACCCTAGGTTGGACAGACGGGTGTTATGGGGGGCCCCGGAGCGGGGGGGGGGGCAGACCGGTGCCTAATATTGAGTGGTACTATATGGCAGCTCAGCTGCGGCTGATATTGGATTGGGAGAGGGGGAAACTGAAGCCAGCTAGCCAGGTGGAGCAATCATACCACCCTAACCGAGCACTGAATTCGTATTTGTGGACAACTGAGAGCACAATGAAGGTGTTGATGGGAATACATAATCCATACATAAGGCATTTAATGGGGTTGGGGGAAGTGCATAGGAGATGGGGACAGAGGGCTAGGGTGTCTTCTCTCGCGTCCATGCGATGGGAACCCAAATTTGGGGCAGGGAGAGAGATTGCCACATTTGGGAGGTGGGAGCAGGTAGGGTTATTGAGTTTTAGGGATGTGCTGCAGGGGGGTCGGGTGAAGAGTTTTGAGACACTGCGCTCTATGTATGACCTGCCCAAAGGAGATGTGTTTTCCTACTTACAAGTACAGCATTTTGTGGGGACTTTGGGATGGAGGGGGGAGGCACCTCAAGAGAAGGAAAGCCTGGAAAACCTGTGGATGATGTTGAAAAAGGTGCCCAGACCCATCTCGGTGATGTATGCCAAACTCTGGGGGGGGGGGGGGGAGCTGTGCCCCTCCCCTCCAGAGCTTGGCATCAGCTCTACCCATGGCCGAACAGACGGTCTAGGAGTAACTTGTGGACCCTTGGCGAACCAGATGGGATCAGCCTGGAGTTCAGCTGCGGACCACCACAACCCCGCTGGTGACTAAACCTTAGACACCACGGAGACTGCAGAGCCCGAATTGAGCCCCGATCACCCAGCCCGGATGGGCCGCCGCAGAGAGCCAATCGGGACTCCTAGACAGCCGCATAGCAGTCCAGCCACAACTGCACTGACCCGGAACCGCGTTGCTGCCCAGCCCAACCTTGGAGCCCACCCGATAGGGCCACCTTCAACGGCTGAGTCCACCTCCCACGTCACCGGCTGTCCAGCCGACGAGTCACGGCCCATGATGCTCAGCGGAAGTCGGGGTCAAGTCTGAGGCCAGGCCCAACTGTGGACGAAGCGGCGGATGACCCGGCCTGGGGGCACACAGCAGAGGAAGCTCTGGATTCGGTAGTTGATACCACCCGGCTAGGATCGGACGTCGCAGGGGCCATGTTCACTGCAGAGGAGACAACCGTGAACCACTGGGTGCAGGAGCCACGAGGCGAGCCGACGCTGCTGGGATGTGCTCGCAGCAGTGGAGACGACGGTGGTAACCAAGTGAGATGGATAGCGGCAGAATCGCAGGAGCCATGCCATCGAGAAGCGAACTGATTGAGCAAAGTTGGACCTGCTTCTCCCCTCAACAAACTGGACGACTGTGCTGGCAGAAACCACCCTCCATCGAGATCTAAGAGATCGGGGCTAGACCACATGCAGGACCATGGAGTTTTGAAATACTGCAACAGACGAGCCACGTGGAGCCCAACTGCAGGAGCAAGAACAGCTCATTGCCTACCCAGTCGTCTTCCCCACTACGTGATGACCACGTGGCCCGACCGACGGAGTATGAGAGCCGACTCACCTCCCGACCGCCAAGCAGCGAACCAGCCGGCAGACGCTGCCCTAGTCCAACTAGACCACGCCAGAAGTAACATTCAGGTGAGCAGGAGAAATGCTCCGATCAAAATAGGTCATATCTAACGTTCGCCTAGTATAAATAAAAGTCCTAGCTATAGCACATCTCACCCAGACATTAATAACACACCACAAGGCAACTTGAAATATCGCTAAGCCTAAAACCAAAGTATAAGGTGTTGTACAAAGTAATAAATAGGTACTGTGTTCTGAACTGCTGCTATCCAACAGTCTTCGCCTTAATTAGGTTATTGCCTACTACAATAACATCTAGTTCTTTTCTTACGAGATGGCTCCCAAACGGACACTGCCATCAGCTGGCATTTTCTCATAATGCCAAAGACCAACACCACAATTAACGCCAAAATGAACACCGCCAAACTGCTCCTAATAATCTACTCCCTATCCCTAATTCACCACACACTAACCACCCCTCTCACAGATACCAATAATATACCCACAATACACAAACCCTGCAGACTACCCAGACATAATACACTTCACCAAAAGAACAACAACCAAATCAACGGAAGAATTACTACACACGGACAAAATCAACACAAAGGAAAGGACAGAACAAACCCAGACTCCAAGAGAATAGACAACTAACAAAAATTAACAGAACTTCGAACCTAACTGACCCTTACCAAACAATTCAAGTGGGATATATAAATGCCAGATCAGTAGTCAACAAAACAATAACAGACTGGATTACGACAGGCAATCTCGACCTTCTATTCATTAGTGAAACCTGGATACACCATCATAAGGACCCCATAATTTTAGATCTATGCCCCCCAGGATACAAAATCACTCACTGGACAAGGAAAGAAAAAAGAGGAGGAGGCATAGCAATAATCCATAGATCCCACTTCACCGTAACAACAATGGACGAATCCATAAACCCCCAACTTGAAATCGCCTCAGTGAGAATCCAGCACACAACCTTACTCGATCACCTAAACGTTGGCCTGTTTTATAGACCACCAGGTAACTGGCATGAATGCCAGCCACACATCATGGATTTCATATCTTATTTATTTATTGCATTTGTACCCCACATTATCCCACCTTTTTGCAGGCTCAATGTGGCTTACAGGGTGTTAATTTGGTATGATCATTACATAGTATTATATACAGTCGGTAATAAATTGGAAGTAAGAGAGGAATTAATTAGAAGGTAATGGGTAAGGTCGTGTCGAAGTGTTTTAGAGTGTTTGGGTGATGTACTGAGTAGTATGATTCATCAAGGATTGTTTTTGTATGCTATGTTGAAGAGAACTGTCTTCAAAGCTTTGTGGTTTGATTCATCGAGGATTATTTTTGTAGGCTTTGTTAAAGAGAAATGTCTTCAAAGATTTGCGAAAGTTGGTTAAGTTGTCCGTGGTTTTCAGGGTCTTGGGTAGTGGCGTTCCATAGCTGTGTGCTTTTGTACGCAAAGGTAGTAGCGTATGCCTGTTTGTATTTGGTTCCTTTACAGCTGGGGAAGTTCAAGTTGAGGAACTTACGGGCTGATCTTCTGGCATTTCTGGGTGGTAAGTCTATTAGGTTCAGCATGTAGATTGGGGCCTCTGCGTGAATGATTTTGTATACGGTCGTGCAGATCTTAAACTCAATTCGTTCCTTGAGCGGGAGCCAGTGTAGTTTCTCTCTTAGGTGTTTTGCGCTTTCATATTTGGGTTTTCCAAAAATAAGACGGGCTGCGGTGTTCTGGGCTGTTTGGAGTTTTTTAATGGTCCTACATACAGAGCATTGCAGTAGTCCAGGTGACTTATCACTAGTGATTGTACCAGGGTGCGGAAGACGTATCTAGGGAAAAAAGGTTTTATTCTTTTGAGTTTCCACATTGAGTAGAACATTTTTTTTGTTGTGTTCTTCACATGGGTATCGAGTGTGAGGTTTTGATCAATAGTGACTCCCAGAATTTTCAGATTTTCTGAGATGGGAAGTGTGCAGTAAGGTGTGGTTATGGTAGGATAGTTGCTTGTGTTGTATTGGGATGTGAGGACCAGACATTGAGTTTTTTCTGCGTTCAGTTTTAACTTGAATGAGTCCGCCCAAGAGTGCATGATGTGGAGGCTCTGATTGATCTCGTTGGTTATTTCGTTTAGGTTATTTTTGAACGGGATATAGATCGTAACGTCGTCCGCATATACAGTGGTGGAAATAAGTATTTGATCCCTTGCTGATTTTGTAAGTTTGCCCACTGACAAAGACATGAGCAGCCCATAATTGAAGGGTAGGTTATTGGTAACAGTGAGAGATAGCACATCACAAATTAAATCCGGAAAATCACATTGTGGAAAGTATATGAATTTATTTGCATTCTGCAGAGGGAAATAAGTATTTAATCCCTCTGGCAAACAAGACCTAATACTTGGTGGCAAAACCCTTGTTGGCAAGCACAGCGGTCAGACGTCTTCTGTAGTTGATGATGAGGTTTGCACACATGTCAGGAGGAATTTTGGTCCACTCCTCTTTGCAGATCATCTCTAAATCATTAAGAGTTCTGGGCTGTCGCTTGGCAACTCGCAGCTTCAGCTCCCTCCATAAGTTTTCAATGGGATTAAGGTCTGGTGACTGGCTAGGCCACTCCATGACCCTAATGAGCTTCTTCCTGAGCCACTCCTTTGTTGCCTTGGCTGTATGTTTTGGGTCATTGTCGTGCTGGAAGACCCAGCCATGACCCATTTTTAAGGCCCTGGCGGAGGGAAGGAGGTTGTCACTCAGAATTGTACGGTACATGGCCCCATCCATTCTCCCATTGATGCGGTGAAGTAGTCCTGTGCCCTTAGCAGAGAAACACCCCCAAAACATAACATTTCCACCTCCATGCTTGACAGTGGGGACGGTGTTCTTTGGGTCATAGGCAGCATTTCTCTTCCTCCAAACACGGTGAGTTGAGTTCATGCCAAAGAGCTCAATTTTTGTCTCATCTGACCACAGCACCTTCTCCCAATCACTCTCGGCATCATCCAGGTGTTCATTGGCAAACTTCAGACGGGCCGTCACATGTGCCTTCCGGAGCAGGGGGACCTTGCGGGCACTGCAGGATTGCAATCCGTTATGTCGTAATGTGTTACCAATGGTTTTCGTGGTGACAGTGGTCCCAGCTGCCTTGAGATCATTGACAAGTTCCCCCCTTGTAGTTGTAGGCTGATTTCTAACCTTCCTCATGATCAAGGATACCCCACGAGGTGAGATTTTGCGTGGAGCCCCAGATCTTTGTCGATTGACAGTCATTTTGTACTTCTTCCATTTCTTACTATGGCACCAACAGTTGTCTCCTTCTCGCCCAGCGTCTTACTGATGGTTTTGTAGCCCATTCCAGCCTTGTGCAGGTGTATGATCTTGTCCCTGACATCCTTAGACAGCTCCTTGCTCTTGGCCATTTTGTAGAGGTTAGAGTCTGACTGATTCACTGAGTCTGTGGACAGGTGTCTTTCATACAGGTGACCATTGCCGACAGCTGTCTGTCATGCAGGTAACGAGTTGATTTGGAGCATCTACCTGGTCTGTAGGGGCCAGATCTCTTACTGGTTGGTGGGGGATCAAATACTTATTTCCCTCTGCAGAATGCAAATAAATTCATATACTTTCCACAATGTGATTTTCCGGATTTAATTTGTGATGTGCTATCTCTCACTGTTACCAATAACCTACCCTTCAATTATGGGCTGCTCATGTCTTTGTCAGTGGGCAAACTTACAAAATCAGCAAGGGATCAAATACTTATTTCCACCACTGTATGTAGGGGTTAAGGTTATGATTTGCAAGTCATTTGGCCAGTGGTGTCATCATCAGGTTGAAGATAGTTGGCGAGAGGGGGGATCCCTGAGGAACTCCACACTCCGGTGTCCAGGTTGGTGATCTGTCATTGTTCATTGCTACTTGGTAGGACCTGGTGGTGAGGAAGCCTTTGATCCAGTTGAGAACTGGGCCTCCGATTCCAAAATATTCTAATAAGTGTAGTAATATTTCATGGTCTACCATGTCGAAAGCACTAGACATGTCGAATTGTAGTACGAGTATGTTTTTGCTGGTTGCTATTGTTTTTTTGAATGAGTTCATTGCAGACACAAGTACAGTTTCAGTGCTGTGGTTTGATCTGAAACCTGATTGAGACTCATGTAGGATTGAGTGTTTGGTTAGGTATTCCGTGAGTTGTTTTGTCACTATGCCCTCCATCAGTTTAGCTAACTCCAGTCTACTTATAATAAGAGACATAAACCTACACCTAGAAGACCCTAACTCAACTAATGCACGTGAATGCAAGGATTTCTGCCAACTATGGGACCTCAACTGGCCAAATATGCAAACAACCCATGTCAAAGGACACACACTTGACCTCATCACATACAAACTGCCCTCAGACTTAAACCTCGTACTAAAAGATATAAAATGGACTGACATACCATGGTCAGACCACTACAAATTAAACCTATCCCTAAAATGGCGGAAAAAAGCCTCACACCATAATTAAAAACATACAACCTATACCATGAGAGGCCAAATTGACCCTGTAACATTTTGGCAACAAATCTACAAGAACGAATGGACAGCACAAACAGACTCGAAACACTATCTCCTTGAATGGGACAACAGATGTAGAACACATTAGATAACATTGCACCACTACAAACTAGAACCTCACGAAGACACAACTCAATACCATGGTTTAATGAAGAACTGAAAAAACTAAAAACACAAGTTAGGAGGCTTGAACGTGCATGCAACAAAAAGAAAGATGAATATACACTCAACGCATGGAAACAAATGCAAAGAAAATACAAATATGCATTTAGTAACATACATAGTAACATAGTAGATGACGGCACAAAAAGACCTGCACGGTCCACCCAGTCTGTCCAACAAGATAAACTCACCTGTCATTTTTTGTGTATACCTTACCTTGATTTGTACCTGTCTTTTTCAGGGCAAAGACCGTATAAGTCTGCCCAGCACTATCCCCACCTCCCACCGCCGGCTAAGCTTCTGGGGATCCCTTCCTTCTGAGGAGGATTCCTTTGTTTATCCCACGCATGTTTGAATTCCGTTACCGTTTTCCTCTCCACCACCTCCCGCGGGAGGGCATTCCAAGCATCCACCACTCTCTCCGTGAAAAAATACTTCCTGACATTTTTCTTGAGTCTGCCCCCCTTCAATCTCATTTCATGTCCTCTCATTCTACCGCCTTCCCCTCTCCGGAAAAGGTTTGTTTGCAGATTAATACCTTTCAAATATTTGAACGTCTATATCATATCACCCGTTTCTCCTTTCCTCCAGGGTATACATGTTCAGGTCAGCAAGTCTCTCCATATACGTCTTGTAACGCAAATCCCATACCATTCTCGTAGCTTTTCTTTGCACCCCTTCCATTTTTTTCACATCCTTCACAAGATACGGCCTCCAAAACTGAACACAATACTCCAGGTGGGGCCTCACCAACATCTTATACAGGGGTATTAAAACCTCTTTTCTTCTGCTGGTCATACCTCTCTCTATATACAGCCTAGCAATCTTCTAGCTACGGCCACCGCCTTGTCACACTGTTTCGTCGCCTTCAGGTCCTCAGATACTATCACCCCAAGATCCCTCTTCCCCATCCGTACCTATCAGACTCTCACCGCCTAACACATACGTCTCCCGTGGATTTCTACTCCCTAAGTGCATCACTTTGCATTTCTTCGCATTGAATTTTAATTGCCAAACATTAGACCATACTTCTAGCTTCCGCAGATCTTTTTTCATGCTTTCCACTCCCTCCGGGGTGTCCACTCTGTTGCAAATCTTAGTGTCATCCGCAAAAAGGCAAACTTTACCTTCTAACCCTTCGGCAATATCACTCACAAATATATTGAATAGAATCGGCCCCAGCACCGATCCCTGAGGCACTCCACTACTCACCTTTCTCTCCTCCGAGTGAACTCCATTTACCACCACCCTCTGGCGTCTGCCCGTCAACCAGTTCCTAATCCAGTTCACCACTTCGGGTCCTATCTTCAGCCCTTATGGTTTATTCAAGAGCCTCCTGTGGGGAACCGTGTCAAAAGCTTTGCTGAAATCAATTAGACAAGCCAAAAGATCATACTACAAAACCAAAATAAGGCCAGACTACAAAGACACGCATAAACCTTTTCAACTCGTGAACAAATTACTAGATACCACACCGGTTACTACAACCAAATCAGCAGATACATTGCTAAATACTTCAATGAGAAAATTGTAAATCTACGACTCACGATACCACGCAACACTACCGACCACGAAAAATTAATTGATTGTTTGGACCCAACCCCCGACGAATATCCAGCAAACCGAATCTGGACAAACTTCACCATTCTCACTGATGATACCATCACCCAAGCGATCAACAGGTTCTCCAAGTCCCACTGCAAACTAGATATATGCCCCAATTACCTAATAAAATCATCCCCCCAATGATTCATAACAGACTTCACGATGCACTTGAACTATATGTTACAACACGGACTTTTCCCACAGGATAAAGGAAACATTCTACTTACCCCAATACCTAAGGACTCAATGAAAAAAAACAAGTGACAAACCAACTACCGTCCGGTAGCATCTATCCCTCTAGCAACCAAATTAATGGAAAGTATGATAACCAAGCAGCTTACTGACAAATTCTCAATACTACACGAATCTCAATCAGGATTTCGATCCAACCACAGGACCAAAACAGTACTAATCACTCTTCTAACCAAATTCAAACAAGCAATTGCAACTGGCAAAAGTGTACTTCTCCTACAAATTGACATGTCCAGCGCGTTCAACATGGTAAGCCATAAAATATTATTAAACATCCTAGAATACTTCGGGATTGGAAGAAACGTTCTTAGTTGGTTCAAAGACTTCCTAACCGCAAGAACATACCACGTGACATCAAAGTCGAATACATCAGCACCATGGAAACCAGAATGCGGAGTACCCCAAGGATCACCGCCTTCACCGACCCTTTTTAACCTAATGATGACACCTCTGGCCAAATCGTTATCCAACCAAGGCCTCAATCCATACATCTACGCAGATGATGTCACAATCTACATCCCGTTCAAACATGATCTAAAAGAAATCACAAATGAAATCAATCACAGCCTCCAAATCATGAACTCATGGGCGGATGCATTTCATTTTAAATTTAAATTTTTGTTACATTTGTACCCTGCACTTTCCCACTCATGGCAGGCTCAATGCGGCTTACATATTGTGTACAGGTACCTATTTGTACCTAGGGCAATGGAGGGTTAAGTGACTTGCCCAGAGTCACAAGGAGCTGCCTGTGCCTGAAGTGGGAATCAAACTCAGTTCCTCAGGACCAAAGTCCACCACCCTAACCACTAGGCCTCTCCTCCACTCCACTTAATGCAGAAAAAACACAATCCAGCTTATTTTCGAAAGAGAAAGATGCCCATATTTCAACCCAAATTGGGAGATGGGCGTCTTTCTCCCGTGTGCGACCAAATCGGTATAATCAAAAGCCGATTTTGGTCGTCTTCAACTGCACTCCGTCGCAGGAATGAACAAAGTTGACGGGGGCGTGTCGGAGGCATGGTGAAGGCGGGACTGGGGCGTGGTTATCAGCCGAGGAGAGATGGGCGTCTTTAGCTGATAATCGAAACAAGAAGGGCGTTTTGGACGAGAATTTGGTCCGCTTTATTTGGACCCTTTTTTTTCAGGTCCAAGTCCCAAAAATGTGCCCCAACTGACCAGATGACCACCGGAGGGAATCGACTCCCCCATTGGTCACTACCCCCCTCCCACCAAATAAATCCCACTTTAAAAACTTTTTTTCCAGCCTCTATGCCAGCCTCAAATGCCGTACCCACCTCCATGACAGCAGAATGTGTTCTATCCTGTGACAGCCTTTCCCTGGTTCTGATGTGGGGTGAGTGTGACACCCTCTCTGTTATGCGCACTGCAGAGTCACATCAGCAATGCATTGTGGTGGGTGTAGGGTATTGGGCTCCTTGATTCCAGTAGCTTGTGTTAAATGCTCACAATGTTGGTAGTTGGTAGGCTCTACTCCCATGGTGCTTTTCCCCCTGCTTACTGGGTCAGAGTGTGCCCTGTTTTGTTTCTGGTAGTCCATGAGGTAGTGGCCATTTTTGTCAGCCAGTTTTAGATCCCTTTCATGTGTTAGCCACGTTACAGAACTTAGTTCTTCCCTTGAATGTTGCTGAAAGAGGGCATTGTACAGCATTCTGCCAGCTCTGACCTACTGCTAATCTCAGTACCAGGAAGACTCTTTGCCAGTGGGGCACAACCTCTGATCTGCAGTTAACTGTGAGTAAATGTGTTTATTCAAATAAAGGACTTTTTCAAAGAGATTAGTCTTCAGGTGTCAACTGGTGTGCCAAGGTTATACAGCAGCAACAAGTCCTAGAGGCCTGCGTGTATGCAGGTCCCTGGGGCACTTTTAGTGGGTACCGCAGTGCACTTCAGGCAGGCGGACCCAGGCTCATCCCCCCCTACCTGTAACACTTGTGCTGGTAAATGTGAGGCCTCCAAAACCCACTGTACCCACATGTACGTGCCCCATTCACCCCTAAGAGCTATGGTAGTGTTGTACATTTGTGGGTAGTGGGTTTTGGGGGAGGGGGGTTGGGGGCTCAGCACCCATGGTAAGGGAGCTATGCATGTGGAAGCGTTTTCTGAAGTCCACCGCACTGACCTCTAGGGTGTCCAGTTGGTGTCCTGGCATGTCAGGGGGGCGAGTGTACTACGAATCCTGGCCCCTCCCATGACCAAATGGCTTGGATTAGGACGTTTCTGAGCTGGGCGTTTTTATTTTCCATTATCGCTAAAAAAAACAAACGCCCAGCTCACAAACGACTAAATCCATGGCATTTTGGTCCGTACAAACCGTATTTTAGAAACAAAAGATGGACGCCCATTTTTTTGAAAATACGGTCTGTCCCACCCCTTCACGTACCCGTTCTCAGACATAGACGCCCATGGAGATGGGTGTTCGCGTTCGATTATGCCCCTCAATATCTCATCTTCTCATCACAACACAACACGAGCAAACCCGCCACTATAAACACCCCAAACTATACCCTTCCTGTTTCAGATAATGAAAAATACAACAAAGAAAATGTTCAATTCAATGTGGAAACTCAAAAGAATAAAACCTTTCTTCCCAAGGGGAAATATTTTGCAGCCTGGTACAATCAATGGTGCTAAGTGACCTAGATTACTGCAATGCAAACTATGCCGGATGTAAAGAACAAATCATTAAGAAGCTCCAAACAGCCCAAAACACAGCAGCCAGACTCATATTTGGAAAAACGAAATACGAAAGTGCCAAACCCCTAAGAGAAAAACTATACTGGCTCCAACTCAAAGAGCGTATTACGTTCAAAATCTGCACTCTGGTTCATAAAATCATTTATGCTGAGGCCCCAGTTTACATGCTAGACCTCATAGACTTACCACCCAGGAACACAGAAAGATCAGCACGCACATTCCTAAACCTCCACTACCCCAGCTGTAAAGGACTAAAATATAAATTAATATATGCATCCAGCTTCTCCTACATAAGCACACAGCTATGGAATGCAGTACCACTAGCCGTGAAAAAAATGCGCGACCTAACTAACTTTCGGAAATCAATGAAGACCAACCTATTCAATAATTGATCCATCGTAACACCAGACAACAAAACTCAAGCCGGAACTGGACAAGGCCTAACTCTATATACTTGACTACCAAGGTCTACTCTACCACGAATTAACTCTAACGCTATAACACTTTGTTCCTCATTCCAAATCTGAACTTTTTATACCTAACTGCTTAATCTACTATGTCAATCATGATCCTTAATGCAATACCACTTGTATCTCTTACTCCGGAAATGGCAATCGCCATGTCGGAACAATGTAAGACACATTGAGCCTGCAAATAGGTGGGAAAATGTGGGATACAAATGCAACAAATAATAATAATAATACATTTTTTCGGGGATGGGATCCACAACCATTTAGGTTCCAGGGGGCATGGTTCCAGGGGGCATGGGAACGGGATTTACATTGTAGCTTTACTGATCAAGAATAGGAAATAATCTGTGGGGAGGTCGAAAAGGCTTCAGTATGTGTATTGGTGCAGGAAAATGCTTATAAGGTGCTCACTCAATGGTATTACACACCGGAGAGATTGGGGCGGATGTACCCGGGTATATCAGATGTATGTTGGAGGTGTGGGAGGGCAGTCAGGTACATTCCTGCATATATGGTGGACTTGTCCTAGGGTAGTTCCCTTTTGGCAGGAGGTTATGAAGGCTTTGGTGAAAGTGATGGGTGCATCTTTGGTGTGCAGTCCCTCGGTGTGCCTTTTGGGCCTGCATAACGAGAGGGACTCTTGGGAGCAGAGCAAATGGATGCATTGGGGGTTGGAAGCAGCTAAATGTCTTAGCGCAGAGCTGGAAATCAAGAGATCCCCCAACATTGGGTGACTGGAAATGCAAAGTGGGACAATTAATAAACATGGAACGCTTTACGGCATATCGTAGGAATGGAACACTACGACGTAAAGTGGGGTGGAATCGACTTCAACAATGTCTCGCACGACTTTAGGACAGTTGAGCTCTGGGAGAATGGGGGGGGGGGGGTTCAGAGCGGAGGGGAAGGGGAGTTGGTCTTAAAGGCTAGGGGACATTCCCAAGTATTGTTGTGGTTCATTAGGGTTGGGGAGTTGGGGAGGGGAGAGCTGGTTGGGGATATTGTACTGTTTTCTTGCAGAATGACAGTTTAAGAGAGAAATATTGCTGGTATGCTTTAGGTGGGGAACCATGTATGCTAAACATGTATAGGTTCAGTGGGTGTGGAAACAAAAACATTGATTAATGTATGTCAGTTTCTGTGAGGCTTGCAGCAGGGGCGTAGCCAGACTTCAATGGTAGGGGGGTCCAGAGCCAAGGTGAGGGGGCACATTTTAGCCCCCCCCCCCCGACCCCAACCGTCAGCCAGCCATTGCCGACACCGACCCCCCCCCCCCCGGCCCGACCCGCCATTGCCGACACCTCCAACAACTTTGACCCCCCCCCCCCCACCGATGACCCTCTCGACCCCATGCCCGTCGTCGCCTACCTTTGCTGGCGGGGGACCCCAACCCCCGCCAGCCGAAGTCTTCTTCCTTCGTTTGGTTTCTGACTGAGTCTGAACATGCAGGATGTCAGACTCAGTCAGAAACCAAACGAAGGAAGAAGACTTCGGCTGGCGGGGGTTGGGGTCCCCCGCCAGCAAAGGTAGCAGGCGGCGGGTTGGTGGCGGGAGGGGGTTGAAAGGGTCGCTGGCAGGGGGGTCCAGGACCAAATCTACGGGGGCCCAGGCCCCCGTGGCCTCATAGCAGCTACGCCCCTGGCTTGCAGTGATTAAGTTGTTTTGAATAATGTGTGAATTGGATGTGTTAAAATCACAATAAAATATTTAAAGTGGAAAAAAAAAGAAAAATCTGTCATTGTAGACAATATGATGACATTTTCTGCCCAGTGTGTGGTGGCGGCCAAAAAAGCAAACATGATGCTAGGAATTATTAGGAAAGGGATGCAAAATAAGACAAAGAATATTATAATGTCTCTGTATCCCTCCATGGTGCAACCTCACCTAGAGTATTGAGTTCAGTTTTGGTCACCATATCTCAAAAAATATATAGCGGAATTAGAAAAGGTTAAAAGAAGAGCGACCAAATTGATAAAGGAGATGGAACTCCTCTGGTAAGAGGAAAGGCTAAAGAGGTTAGGGCTCTTCAGCTCGGAAAAAAGATGGCTGAGGGGGGATATGATTGAGGTTTATAAAATCCTGAGTGGTATAGGACGGGTAAAAGTTAATCGATTTTTCACTCTCAAAAAGTACAAAGACCAGGGGGCACAATGAAATTACATGGAAATACTTTTAAAACAAATAGAAGGAAATATTTTTTCACGCAAAGAATAGTTAAGCTCTGAAACTTGCAGTCGGAGGATGTGGTAACAATGGTTAGTGTATGGGTTTAAAAATGGGTTGGACAAGTTCCTGGAGGAAACGTCTATAGTCTGTTATTGAGATGGACATGGGGGAAGCCACTGCTTGACCCAGGATTGGTAGCATGGAACGTTGCTACTAATTGGGTTTCTGCCAGGTGTTTGTGACCTGGATTGGCCACTGGATTGGCTATGTTTAGCGCATAAATATGACCTCATAAATAGCGGTGCTAGCTTATGGCTGGTTAAGTCTGACAAGTGCTAGCCAGCTTTAAAATAACAGAAATTCAATGCCAAAGCCTGCACAGGGCCCAGCTTTGAATTTCCGGTTTGGCGCCAGTGGCGGATAAAATAACACTGTCCAGTGCCAGCTGAATATCGGCCAGTCAGCTTATAATTTTGAATTTGTTCTATTGGAAACCAATGAAGTTCTTTCAGCACTGGTCTACTATGTTTGTATAGCTTCATACCAGTAATCACTCTTACAGCCATATTCTGAACCATGGAGAAATTATTTCTTTCCTGATAAAAGCGAAGTTTCTTACCTGAAGCAGGTATTCTCTGAGGACAGCAGGCTGGATATTATCACGTGTGGGTGACGTCACGTCGGCCCCGGAGGTTTTTCAGCAAGAAATCTACAGAAGTCTCTTCTGGAGCGTTCCAACACGCGTGGCGCTCCAACTGCGCATGCGCGCATAGTTTCCCGCCCGTCGCGCGGTCATGATCCTCAGTTGAATCCAATAGTTAAACAGAAAAACAACTCCAAAGGGGAGGTGGGATGGTTTGTGAGAATATCCAGCCTGCTGTCCTCAGAGAATACGTGCTTCAGGTAAGAAACTTCGCTTTCTCAGAGAACAAGCAGGCTGATATTCTCACGTGTGGGGTATCCCTAGCCCCCAGGCTCACTCAAAACAATAACCATTGGTCAATTGGACCTCGCAACGGCGAGGGCATAACAAGGATTGACCTGAAACAAGAAACATCTAACAGAGTGCAGCCTGGAACAGAATAAAAATGGGCCTAGGAGGGTTGGATTTGGATTCTAATCCCCAAACAGATTCTGCAGCACCGACTACCCAAACCGACTGTTGCGTCCACTGTCCTGCTGAAGGCAGTAGTGAGATGTGAATGTGTGGACTGATGACAATGTCGCAGCCTTGCAGATCTCTTCAATAGTGGCTGACCTCAGATGAGCCACTGACGCAGCTATGGCTCTAACATTATGAGCCGTGACATGGCCCTCTAAAGTCAGCCCAGCTTGGGCATGTGAAGGAAATGCAATCTGCTAGCAGTTAGATATGGTGCATTTCCCGACAGCAACTCCCCTCTTGTTGGAATTAAAAGAAATAAACAACTGGGTGGACTGTCTATGGGGGCTTGTCCGCTCCACGTAAAAGGTCAATGCTCTTTTGCAGTCCAAAGTGTGCAGCTTGCTTTCGCCAGGACTTGTATGAGGACGGGGAAAAAATGTTGGCAAGACAATTGACTGGTTCAGGTAGAACTCCGACACCACCTTTGGCAAAAACTTAGGGTGCGTGCGGAGGACTACTCTGTTTTGATTAAATTTAAGGTAAGAAGCATGAACTACTAGGGCCTGAAGCTCACTGACCCTACGAGCTGAAGTAACAGCCACCAAGAAAATGACCTTCCAGGTCAAGTACTTCAGATGGCAGGAATTCAGTGGCTCGTTTCATCAGCTGGGTGAGAATGACATTGAGATCCCATGACACTGGAGGAGGTTTGACAGGGGGCTCTGACAAAAGCAAACCTCTCATGAAGCGAACAACTAAAGGCTGTCCAGAAATAGGCTGACCTTCTACACGTTGATGGTAAGCACTAATCGCATTAAGGTGAACTCTTACGGAGTTGGTCTTGAGACCAGACTCTAACATAGTAACATACATAGTAGATGACGGCAGAAAAAGACCTGCACGGTCCATCCAGATAAATTCATATGTGCTACTTTTTTATTTGTACTGTCCTCTTCAGGGCACAGACCGTATAAGTCTGGCCAGCCCTATCCCCTCCGCCCAACCACCAGCCCCAGCACAGACCGTATAAGTCTGCCCAGCACTACCAGACTCTAATAAATGTAGAAGGTATTCAAGCAAGGTCTGTGTAGGACATGAAAAGGGATCTAGGGCCCTGCTGTCACACCAGACGGCAAACCTCTTCCATTTAAATGAGTAACACCTTTTAGTGGAATCTTTCCTGGAAGCAAGCAAGACTCGGGAGATACCCTCAGAAAGACCCAAGGAGGCAAATTCTAAGCTCTCAACATCCAGGCTGTGAGAGCCAGAGACTGGAGGTTGGGATGTAGAAGTGCCCTCTCGTTCTGAGTGATGAGGGTTGGAAACACTCCAATCTCCACGGTTCTTCAGAGGACAACTCCAGAAGAAGAGGGAACCAGATCTGACGCAGCCAGAAGGGCGCAATCAGAATCATGGTTCTGCGGTCTTGCTTGAGTTTCAGCAAAGTCTTCCCCACCAGAGGTATGGGAGGATAAGCATACAGAAGGCCTGTCCCCCAATGAAGGAGAAAGGCATCCGACGCTAGTCTGCCGTGGGCATGAAGTCTGGAACAGAACTGAGGAACCTTGTGATTGAATTGAGTGGCAAAAAGATCCACCGAGGGGGTGCCCCACTCTCGGAAGATATTCCTGGCAACAGCCATGTTCAGTGACCACTTGTGAGGTTGCATTATCCTGCTCAATCTGTCGGCTAGACTGTTGTTTACGCTGGCCAGATAAACGGCTTGGGGAGACATGCCGTGTTGACGAGCCCAAAGCCACATCTGTACGGCCTCCTGCCACAAAGAGCAAGATCCGGTGCCCCCTTGTTTGTGTAGTACATTGCAACCTGATTGTCTGTTTGAATCAGAATAATTTGGTTGGATAACCGATCTCTGAAAGCCTTTAGAGCGTTCTAGATCGCTCGTAACTCCAGGAGGTTGATCTGAAGAAGCTTTTCCTGAAGGGACCAAGCTCCTTGAGTGTGAAGCCCATCTACATGCACTCCCCACCCTAGGAGGGATGCATCCTTCGTCAGCACTTTTTGTGGCTGAGGAATTTAGAATGGGCGCCCCAAAACCAGATTGGATCGAATTGTCCACCACTGAAGTGAATTCTGAAAGTCGATGGACAGCTGGATCACATCTTCTATATTCCCTGCAGTTTGAAACCACTGGGAAGCTAGGGTCCACTGAGCCGATCTCATGTGAAGACGTGGCATGGGAGTTACATGAACTGTGGAAGCCATGTGCCCCAGAAATCTCAACATCTGCCGAGCCGTGATCTGCTGAGACGCTTGAACCCTGGAGGCTAGAGACAGAAGGTTATCCACTCTTGACTCGGGAAGGTAGGCACAAGCTGTCTTCGTACACAACAGAGCCCCAATGAATTCCAGTTTTTGAACTGGGTTCAGATGGGACTTTGGGTAATTGATGACAAACCCTAGAAGCTCCAGCACTTGAATAGTCATCCACATGGACTATAAAGCTCCTGCCTGGGAGGTGCTCTTCACCAGCCAATCATCCAGATAAGGGAACATATGCACTCCCAGTCTGCGTAGAAACGGTGCAACAACTGCCAGGCATTTGGTAAATACCCTGGGCGCAGATGCCGAGCCAAAGGGCAGCACACAGTACTGAAAGTGCTGCGTTCCCAGCCGAAACCGCAGATACTTCCCTGTGAGCTGGAAGTATTGAAATGTGAGTGTAAGTGTCCTTTAAGTCCAGAAAGCATAGCCAATCATTTTCCTGAATCATGGGAGAAGAGTGCCCAGGGAAAGCATCCTGAACTTTTCTCGAACCAGATATTTGTTCAGGCCCCTGAGGTCTAGGATGGGATGCATCCCCCCCCCCCCCCCCCGTTTTCTTTTCCACAAGGAAGTACCTGGAATAGAATCCCAGCCCTTCTTGCCCTGGTGGAATGGGCTCGACCGCATTGGCGCTGAGAAGGGCGGAGAGTTCCTCTGCAAGTACCTGCTTGTGCTGGGAGCTGAAGGACTGAGCTCCCGGTGGGCAATTTGGAGGTTTGGTTTCCAGATTGAGGGTGTATCCTAACCGGACTATTTGAAGAACCCACCGATCGGAGGTTATCAGAGGCCACCTTTGGTGACAAAATTTTAACCTCCCCCTGACAGGCAGATCGTCCGGCACAGACACATTTATGGTGGCTATGCTCAACTGGAGCCAGTCAAAATCCCGTTCCTGGTTTTTGCTGGGGTGCTGCAGGGGCCTGTTTAGGCGCACGCTGTTGACGAGAACGAGCATGCTATGGCAGAGCCTGAACCGGCTGTTGAGAAGTAGGAGTGTACTTACGGCCCCTAGAGGCGTAAGGCACACTTCTCTTCCCTTTAAAAATCTTCCTAGAAGAGGAAGTGGATGCAGAAGGCGCCCAGTGGGAGAGTCCATAGCGTTATCACACTGATAGAGATGATCAATTAACTCTTCGACCTTCTCACCGAAAAGATGATCCCCCCAGCAAGGGATATCTGCAATTTTCTGCTGAGTTCTCTCCTCCAGGTTAGAGGCACGCAGCCATGAGAGTCTGAGCATCACTATACCCATAGCAGAAAATCTGAATGTCACATCGCAAGTGTCGTAAATGCCCCTGGACAGGAACTTGCGACACGCCTTCTGCTGCCTGACCACTTGGCGAAAAGGCTCGGCCTGCTCCGGTGGGAGTGCATCAACCAAACTCTCAAGCTGCCGCACTGAGTTCCGCAAATGAATGCTTGTAAAGAGCTGGTAGGACTGAATTTTGGAAGCGAGTATGCCAGCCTGATATGCCTTCTTCCCAAAAGAATCCAAGGTTCTATGTTCTCGCCCCTGGGGTGCCGAGGCAAAGTTCCTAGAACTCTTAGTTCTTCTGAGAGCGGAATCCACCACCGCAGAGTCATGAGGCAACTGAGGCCAGACGAAACTGGGTTCCCCGTGGATCCGATACTGGGATTCAGCCTTTTTGGGGATAGTTGGACAAAAAAGAGGCTTCTCCCAGTTCCTCATCAGCACTTCCCTGAGTGTATCGTGAAAAGGAGCTGTGGTAGAAGACTTAGGTGGAGATGGATAATCCAGGACTTCGAGCATCTTGGCCCTGGGCTCATCCACAGTCTCCACAGGGAAGGGAATGGCCTCAGACATTTCCCGCACAAAAGATGAAAAAGACAAGCTCTCCGGAGGGGAGAGCTGTCTCTGAGGTGAGTGGGTCGAATCAGACGGAAGACCTAGAGAATCCTCGGCAGAGAAAACTCCATGACCCCCATCTTCATCAGATGAGCCATCATCGGATGGGGCTAATAACTCAGAAAGAGCAGCCCGGATCTGAGCCCGTCTCGACATAGAGGTGCGGTGACCTCGATGACGGTGTCGAGAAGTCGACTCCCCAGGAGACTCCGGTGAAGCTTCCTCCACCGAAGGCAATGGAGAGTCGACCCGGGAGGCAGCCGGCTCCGATACCGGAAGCGGTACCGGAGAAGGCGACCTCACCACCAGCAAGAGGCACGGTGCCGCAGGAGCATCCTGCACCGTCGGTAGCGGTACCTCCGGTGCCGGGCGCAAATGTTGCAGCACCACTTCCATTAAACCTGGAAAAATAGCCTTGATGCGCTCATCTATAGAAGCTGTCGGGGAAGGCTGCGGTGCCGGTGTAGGCGTCAGAGGCAGAATCTGCAGAGGCTGGGGAGCCGGTACCGGGCTGCCAGATGACCTGCACGTCGATACCTCCATAACAGAGGGAGAGTGATCTTCTCGGCACCGACACTTCTCAGTGACCCGGAGCTCACAGTACCGTGTCGAGAAGGAGAACGATGACGGTGCTTCTTAGCCTTCACCCGACGCCTGTGATCGAGACTCCTCGGTTCCAGTGAGGAAGACGTGGAATCCACACGCTTCCTCGGGGCCGGGTCTGATAGAGGTCGGTCCCGGGGGGCCTGCAAAGCAGGAGGCGCCGAGGTGGGTGGAGACCCGCTCGATGCATCACTGCTCCCAGCGTGCATCGGTCTCTTGGCAGTCTGTACCTGGTCTCCCGATGCCAATGCTGCCCTCGACGTCGACGGTACCGATGTCGACGCCGAGGCACCGGACCCAAAAAGCTTTTCTCTTTGGGCCTCTCGAAAGTTGAGTGCGCTTTTTCATTTTCAGGCACAACTTACAACTTTCCTGAAGATGGTCGGGCCCAAGGCACTGAAGGCACTACGAGTGCGGATCAGTGCCAGAGATGGTCCAGTTGCAGTGGGCGCATGGCTTGAAGCCGCTGGGCGTCTTCGATGACATCGCGGGAAAAATCGCCTCCGCAAAATCAAAGGGCGCGATTGTGTCAGAAAAAGAGACACACACAAAAAAAGGGGAAAATACCCAGTCGAGCGACCTAAGAACAGCCGCACGAAAAAAGAAAGGAAACTTAGAAAAACGAAAAAACTACGAAAGTAAAGTTTTGGGTTTTTTTTTAACACCCGAAAGGGTAAAACGAACTGGTTTGAAGAGAACTTCAACTCCGAAGGCCTAGGAAAACCACAAAGCGCTTGACAGAACTCCGTGCCTCCTCAGACACGGAAAAGAAAGAACTGAGGAGCTTGACCGCGCGACGGGCGGGAAACTACGCACGCGCATGCGCAGTTGGAGCGCTACATGCGGTGGAACGCTCCAGAAGAGGCTTCTGTAGATTTCTTGCTGAAAATCCTCCAGGGCCGACGTGACGTCACCCACATGTGAGAATATCAGCCTGCTTGTCCTCGGAGAATTTCCTTTTCTTGAGTCCTGCTAGACCAGTTCAAACTAGTAGGTTATGCTCCTGTTCTGAAATGGTTTTACAGCCTGCCTCACTGACACAGACTACTCAGTAATTACTGTGGATTCTTTTGGATTCATATTAGGTAAATGAGATTTTTATTAGAGGTTCATTATTGTCTAATATACACAATGATTAAGATATATACAATTATTTAGCCATATAACTGAAAAGAAACAATAATACCTATCTATAGTTAAAAAGAAACAATCATTAGATCACTGGTCCCTACATCCAAGCAATGCTAGAAGTTTCTAGACCAGAAAAAGCAATATACATACACTATACATACATCACTGGTCTTTACATCATCCAGGCTTTTACATCAGCTGAGAGAAGCCCCTTTTTCAGTGAAGCCAGAGTCTCATGACCAGGAGTCTGGTTCTATGCAATGCGTCCATCCATAGATTAACTTCTGGTTTCATTGTAAGAGGTCCCCTTTTTTTATTAGGCTTAGAACTCATGTTCAGAGCTAAGGAAAGTTACAGAATGCTTGTGAATTTCTCTGTTTTGGTAAACAAACCATACTGTGGGAAGGTGGTCACATGTTTCTCAGTCCAGGTGGCCAGTCTGAACGCGAAACAGGCTCCCCCTCTCCCTTCACATACCAAATTAATTAGAGCTGTGTCTTTTCTTCTTCCACATTTCACACAATCAAAGTTAAACAATAATTTTAATAAGCGAGTGCACTGCTGGTCACTTAAATAGAGTTGAAAAGCAATCTCTAAAATCCTTCCATTACAGCTCCCCAAGCAGCAGATGGAGACAGAGAATGCTGAAGTTTAGTGGCATCACCACTACCATAAGGATTTATGCAGTCCTTTTCTTCAGTATGATTTTACCTGAACTAAACTCAAAATTGTAACAACCAAAACTCATATCTGATCGACACTCTCAAATAGAGAAACAACAAAATGACCTTCAGGACAAGGAGCTCTACAAAGGATGAGCTAATCCCCTGTGTACCATAGTCTCCTTTTTAACATGTTTTTAAATGTTAGTTTAAATGAGATCTGCAAGAGCTTCCCTTTGTAAGACAGGAACCCCAAACAATGTTGCCTTGGTAGCACTAAAATCCCTGAGCACCAGGGCCAAATCCCATTGCAGAACTACCTGTTTTGGGGTGGACATAAGTGTTTGATCCCTTTGAGGAAACAACTCACATCCAGATGTGCAGCCAGGGCACATCCCTGAACTGCTGCTCCATAATACACCAGGACTGCTACTTGTACCTTAATGGAATTCAGCAAGAGCCTCTGCTCAAACCCTTCCTGTAGGAAAGCTAATATATCAGGAACATCCACCTGCTGCACCAGCAAGCTCACCCTCTGGCATCTTGCCTCAAACCCTTTCTAGACCCTGGCATAAGACATGGAGGTTTGAAGCCCATCAGAGCCAAGTAAACCTTCTACTACTACTACTAATACTTAACATTTCTAGAGCGCTACTAAGGTTACGCAGCGCTGTACAAATTAACAAAGAAGGACAGTCCCTGCTCAAGGAGCTTACAATCTAAAGGACAAAATGTCAAGTTGGGGCAGTCTAGATTTCCTGAGTAGAGTTGTAGTGGTTAGGTGCCGAAGGCGACATTGAAGAGGTGGGCTTTGAGCAATGATTTGAAGATGGGCAGGGAGGGGGCCTGGCGTATGGGCTCAGGGAGTTTGTTCCAAGCATGGGGTGAGGCGAGGCAGAAAGGGCGGAGCCTGGAGTTGGCGGTGGTGGAGAAGGGTACTGAAAGGAGGGATTTGTCTTGAGAGCGGAGGTTATGGGTAGGAACGTAAGGGGAGATGAGGGTAGAGAGGTAAGTAGGGGCTGCAGATCGAGTGCATTTGTAGGTTAGTAGGAGAAGCTTGAACTGTATGCGGTATCTGATCAGAAGCCAGTGAAATGACTTGAGGAGAGGGGTGATATGAGTATATCGGTCAAGGCAGAAGATAAGACGTGCAGCAGAGTTCTGAACGGACTGAAGGGGGGATAGATGGCTAAGTGGGAGGCCAGTGAGGAGTAGGTTGCAGTAGTCAAGGTGAGAGGTAATGAGAGAGTGGATGAGAGTTCGGGTGGTGTGCTCAGAGAGGAAAGGGCGAATTTTGCTAATATTATAGAGGAAGAAGCGACAGGTCTTGGCTATCTGCTGGATATGCGCAGAGAAGGAGAGGGAGGAGTCGAAGATGACACCGAGGTTGCGGGCAGATGAGACGGGGACGATGAGGGTGTTATCAACTGAGATAGAGAGTGAAGGGAGAGGAGAAGTGGGCTTGGGTGGGAAGACAATAAGTTCGGTCTTGGCCATGTTCAGTCTCAGGTGGCGGTTGGACATCCAGGCAGCAGTGTCGGATAAGCAGGCCGATACTTTGGCCTGGGTTTCCGCAGTGATGTCTGGTGTGGAGAGATAAAGCTGGGTGTCGTCAGCATAAAGAAGATAGTGGAAACCATGAGATGAGATCAGGGAGCCCAGGGAAGAGGTGTAGATTGAAAAAAGAAGGGGTCCAAGGACAGATCCCTGAGGAACTCCAACAGAGAGCGGGATAGGGGTGGAGGACGAACCATGAGAGTGTACTCTGAAGGATTCGGCTTATTTTTTTGCATATTTTGGAGAATTTGGGGGGCGTACCAGATTCAGTCTGGTTGGCAATCTTGGATGTGACTTCTTTATATATGAAAATTTCACAGTCGGGGGCCCTTGAAGTCATCAAAGAGATAGTGGAAAATCGGCACAACCAATATGGATCTTATCAGATTTTTTATTTGAATTAGCAGAACTACATTTGGCATGATGGTGTATTTTACCTACAAATTCAGGGGATGGCAAAGGGGGCAGTGTTGACCCCATCGGTAGCAACCTTGTATGTAGCTCAGTTTGAGGCTAACAAATTGTATCACACCAATCGATTTCAACCAGTTCAGGTTTAGAAAAGATTTCCGGACAACATATTTTTAGTGTGGAAAGATCGGAACATGAGCTATAGCTTTTGAAAGCTGGATTAGCTCCTTGGACCCGAATCTACATTTTACGATGAAATACAGTAAAAATAACATTGAATTTTTGCATACACGGGTAATTAAAAAACAAGGAAAATTAATCACCACATTGTACCAGAAACCAGTACAGCGCAATACCTTTTTACACTTTGGCACTTATCATCCCTACTGCCTTAAATATAACCTGCCAATTAGTCAGTTTTTACAATTACATTGCTGTCATGGTTTGAAGGAAGTAAGCCCTTAGGCCATAGCGCGGTGGACTCTACCTATGCAACGCAAACACAGCACAGGTCCTCGCTGACGGCTGCTGACACAGATGTTTCTCCTGGACACTGTAGTGGACGCTACAGCGAACCCAAGCCCAACAGCAGGCAGACAAGGTCTGGAACAGATCGAAGATCTAGGCAGGGTAAAAAAAGTCAGGAACAGGCTGTCAAGAACACTGGAACAAGCAGGGCAGGAGCAGCTGGCAGGAACACTGGAACAAGACAGGGCAGAAACACGGAAGTCAACAGGACACCAGGAAGCCTGTTGCCAAGGCAGTGATTGAGAGTTGGGAACATCCTTAAATACCTTGGCAGGATGTGATGTCATCAGTCAGCAACGCCACATTGCAGAGCTATAAAAATAAAGTGCTGATTTCCAGGAAGCAGAAAGATCCCTCAAACATGGAAGGCTGCTGGACTATAGGAAAATTCAGGATACAGATGAGGTGCGTGACAGTCGCATTTGTACCAGCTTACAAGACTTTAAGGATCAAGAGCTGACTTTAACAAAATGGAAGAATACCTGAGGAAGGAGCTGATGGGCTGGGAGGACATAAGAGAAGTGGAAGGACAGTGGTCCAGGCTAAAAGAAGTAATAAACAGGGCCACAGACCTTTATGTAAGGAGGGTAAATAAAAGCAAGAGAAAAAGGAAACCGATATGGTTTTCAAAGCAAGTGGCTGAGAAAATAAAGGCTAAAGAGTTAGCGTTCCAGAAATACAAAAAATCTCAAGTAGAGGAACACGGGGAGGAATACCGGATGAAACTGAAAGAAGCCAAGAGAGAGGTACGTCTGGCGAAGGCGCAAGCGGAAGAACAAATGGCTAGAAATGTACGGAGGGGAGACAAGAACTTCTTCAGGTATATTAGTGAAAGGAGAAAGACTAAAAAGGGGATTGTGAGACTAAAAGATACAGCAAAACGCTATGTAGAAAATGATGAAGAAAAAGCCAATTTGCTAAATAGATACTTTTGTTCTGTTTTTACTGAAGAAAATCCTGGGGAAGGACCGAGAGGGACTGGCAAAAGTACACCTGAAAACGAAGTGGATAGAGCACCGTTCACGGAAGAGAGTGTATATGAACAACTTGGAAAGCTAAAGGTGGACAAAGCCATGGGGCCGGACGGGATCCACCCCAGAATACTGAGGGAGCTCAGAGAGGTTCTGGCGGGTCCTCTTAAAGATTTGTTTAATAAATCCTTGGAGACGGGAGAGGTTCCGAGGGATTGGAAAATGGCGGAGGTGGTCCCTCTTCACAAAAGTGGGGATAGGGAAGAAGCTGGAAACTACAGGCCGGTAAGCCTCACTTCGGTTATTGGAAAAGTAATGGAAGCCATGCTGAAGGAAAGGATAGTGAATTTCCTGGAAGCCAATAAGTTGCAAGATCCGAGACAACATGGTTTCACCAAAGGGAAGTCGTGCCAAACGAATCTCATTGAATTCTTTGACTGGGTGACGGGAGAACTAAATCAAGGACGTGCTATGGACGTCATCTACTTAGATTTCAGCAAGGCTTTTGACACGGTTCCCCACAGGAGGCTCTTGAATAAACTAGAAGGGCTGAAGATAGGACCCGAAGTGGTGAACTGGATTAGGAACTGGTTGACGGGCAGACTGCCAGAGGGTGGTAGTGAATGGAGTTCGCTCGGAGGAGGGAAAGGTGAGTAGTGGAGTGCCTCAGGGATCGGTGCTGGGGCCCATTCTGTTCAATATATTTGTGAGTGACATTGCCGAAGGGTTACAAGGTAAAGTTTGCCTTTTTGCGGATGACACCAAGATTTGCAACAGAGTGGACACCCCGGAGGGAGTGGAAAACATGAAAAAAGATCTGAAGAAGCTGGAACAATGGTCTAACGTTTGGCAATTAAAATTCAATGCGAAGAAATGCAAAGTGATGCACTTAGGGAGTAGAAATCCAAGGGAGGCATATGTGTTAGGTGGGGAGAGCCTGATAGTCACGGACGGGGAGAGGGATCTTGGGGTGATAGTATCTGAGGACCTAAAGCCTATGAAACAGTGCAACAAGGCGGTGGCCGTAGCGAGAAGGTTGCTAGGCTGTATAGAGAGAGGTGTGACCAGCAGAAAAAAGGAGGTTTTAATGCCCCTGTATAAGACGTTGGTGAGGCCCCACCTGGAGTATTGTGTTCAGTTTTGGAGGCCATACCTTGCGAAGGATGTTAAAAAAATGGAAGCAGTACAAAGAAAAGCTACAAGGATGGTATGGGAGTTGCGTTCCAAGACGTATGAAGAGAGACTTGCTGACCTGAACATGTATACTCTGGAGGAAAGGAGGAACAGGGGTGATATGATACAGACGTTCAAATATTTGAAAGGTATTAATCCGCAAACAAATCTTTTCCGGAGAGGGGAAGGCGGTAGTACGAGAGGACATGAAATGAGATTGAAGGGGGGCAGACTCAGGAAAGATGTCAGGAAGTATTTCTTCACGGAGAGGGTGGTGAACGCTTGGAATGCCCTCCCGCGGGAGGTGGTGGAGATGAAAACGGTAACAGAATTCAAGCATGCGTGGGACAGGCATAAAGGAATCCTGTGCAGAAGGAATGGATCCACAGAAGCTTAGCTGAAATTGGGTGGTGGGGGGAAGAGGGGTTGGTGGTTGAGAGGCTAGGATGGGGGAGGGCAGACTTATACGGGGTCTGTGCCGGAGCCGGTGATGGGAGGCGGGACTGGTGGTTGGGAGGCGGGAAATACTGCTGCACAGACTTATATGGTCTGTGCCCTGAAAAAGACAGGTACATATCAAGGTAAGGTATACACATGAGTTTATCGTGGGCAGACTAGATGGACCGTGCAGGTCTTTTTCTGCCGTCATCTACTATGTTACTATGTTACTATGTTACTATGTTGACAGCTAGATTCAAGGCTTGGGGTTATCCAATGAAGGCTTCAACACAAGCTTGCCTGAGAGCAAGATTTGCTCATTGTGAATTATTGTTAGAGGATACATACGTACATACGTTTTGCTGTATTGATGGCTAGCTGGGATTCAGCCATAGTTTGGCATTGCGGGGCGCTCTTCCCCTGATAAAGCCTAAGTTGGCGAAACGGGACCGTTGGGGAGGCCCTGGTTTGTACTGCAACAAGCTAAGTAGCTGTGTTTGATTATAACGTTTTGCACTATGGTTGTTGTATATAGTATATATATGCATTAGAAGCACATGAATGAATACCCATGGAGGAGGTTGGTAGAGGACCAGTGATTATATCATGGTGATCATATCTATGCAATCTTATTGATTAAAGATATCTCCCTCTCCTTTTCTAATTCACTATCTTACAATTTATACCAATTACCCGCTGCCTTTTGGACTTAGAGGATAAGAGACACTAAAATCTATGTTACAATATTCTCATGGCAAATAAATTAGTACAAATTATGAGAAATCACTGGCATATCTTACAATTATATCCAATTTTTTACACATTTCTGGTTATAGCGTACAAGCGGGGGAAAACGATAATGGAATTATCATCAAGACAATGATCAGATGAAGGGGCCAGGGGGGAGATTGCAGGAACCTGCTGTACCGACCTGGTTTTACAGCCTGCCTCACTGACACAGACTACTCAAGAATTACTGTGGATTCTTTTGGATTCATATAAGGTAAATGAGACTTTTATTAGAAGTTCACTTTAAATGGATACTGTAAAAGTCATTATTGTCTAAGATACACAATGATTAAGATATATATACAATGATTAAGCTATATAACTGAAAAGAAACAATAATACTTATCTATAGTTGAAAAAAAAAACAATCATTACATCACTGGTCACTACAGCCAAGCAAAGCCAGGAGTCTCTAGACCAGGAAAAGCAATAATAAAGATACATTCATTACATCACTGATCATGTATCACTACATCCAGGCTCTTGTCATCAGCTTGGGGGGGCCCATTTACAGCGAAAGCCAGGAGTCTCTAGACCAGGAAATTCAATCCTCTACGCAGTAAGTACGTATGTTTACTCACAGACGAGCTCCCAATTTCACTGGCAGAGATAGCGAATGCTACATACCTGTAGAAGGTATTCTCCGAGTACAGCAGGCTGATTGTTCTCACTGATGGGTGACGTCCACGGCAGCCCCTCCAATCGGAAAACTTTACTAGCAAAGGCCTTTGCTAGTCTTCACGCGCCGATGTGCACCGCGCATGCGCGGCCGTCTTCCCGCCCGAACCGGCTCGTGTTCGTCAGTCCGATATGTAGCAAGACAAAACAAGGGAAGACACAACTCCAAAGGGGAGGCGGGCGGGTTTGTGAGAACAATCAGCCTGCTGTCCTCGGAGAATACCTTCTACAGGTATGTAGCATTCGCTTTCTCCGAGGTCAAGCAGGCTGCTTGTTCTCACTGATGGGGTATCCCTAGCCCCCAGGCTCACTCAAAACAACAAACATGGTCAATTGGGCCTCGCAATGGCGAGGACATAACTGAGATTGACCTAACAATTTATCCAACTAACAGAGTGTAGCCTGGAACAGAATAAAAATGGGCCTAGGGGGGTGGAGTTGGATTCTAAACCCCGAACAGATTCTGAAGCACTGACTGCCCGAACCGACTGTCGCGCCGGGTATCCTGCTGCAGGCAGTAATGAGATGTGAATGTGTGGACAGATGACCATGTTGCAGCTTTGCAAATCTCTTCGATAGTGGCTGACTTCAAGTGGGCCACTGACGCAGCCATGGCTCTGACATTGTGAGCCGTGACATGACCCTCAAGAGCCAGCCCAGCCTGGGCGTAAGTGAAGGAAATGCAATCTGCTAGCCAATTGGATATGGTGCGTTTCCCCACAGCCACTCCCCTCCTGTTGGGATCAAAAGAAACAAACAATTGGGCGGACTGTCTGTTGGGCTGTGTCCGCTCCAGATAGAAGGCCAATGCTCTCTTGCAGTCCAATGTGTGCAGCTGACACTCAGCAGGGCAGGAATGAGGACGGGGAAAAAATGTTGGCAAGACAATTGACTGGTTCAGATGGAACTCCGACACAACCTTCGGCAAGAACTTAGGGTGAGTGCGGAGGACTACTCTGTTATGATGAAATTTGGTGTAAGGGGTCTGGGCTACCAGGGCCTGAAGCTCACTGACTCTACGAGCTGAAGTAACTGCCACCAAGAAAATGACCTTCCAGGTCAAGTACTTCAGATGGCAGGAGTTCAGTGGCTCGAAAGGAGGTTTCATCAGCTGGGTGAGAACGACATTGAGATCCCATGACACTGTAGGAGGTTTGACGGGGGGCTTTGATAAAAGCAAACCTCTCATGAAGTGAACAACTAAAGGCTGTCCTGAGATCGGCTTACCTTCCACACGATAATGGTATGCACTGATTGCGCTAAGGTGAACCCTTACAGAGTTGGTCTTGAGACCAGACTCAGACAAGTGCAGAAGGTATTCAAGCAGGGTCTGTGTAGGACAAGAGCGAGGATCTAGGGCCTTGCTGTCACACCAGACGGCAAACCTCCTCCATAGAAAGAAGTAACTCCTCTTAGTGGAATCTTTCCTGGAAGCAAGCAAGATACGGGAGACACCCTCTGACAGACCAAAAGAGGCAAAGTCTACGCTCTCAACATCCAGGCCGTGAGAGCCAGAGACGGGAGGTTGGGATGCAGAAGTGCCCCTTCGTCCTGTGTGATGAGGGTCGGAAAACTCTCCAATCTTCACGGTTCTTCGGAGGACAACTCCAGAAGAAGAGGGAACCAGATCTCACGCGGCCAAAATGGAGCAATCAGAATCATGGTGCCTCGGTCTTGCTTGAGTTTCAACAAAGTCTTCCCCACCAGAAGTATGGGAGGATAAGCATACAGTAGACCTTCCCCCCAGTCCAGGAGGAAGGCATCCGATGCCAGCCTGCCGCGGGCCTGAAGTCTGGAACAGAACTGAGGGACCTTGTGATTGGCCTGAGATGCGAAGAGATCCACCAAGGGGGTGCCCCACACCTGGAAGATCTGCCGCACTACCTTGGAATTGAGCGACCACTCGTGAGGTTCCATGATCCTGCTCAACCTGTCGGCCAGACTGTTGTTTACGCCTGCCAGTTATGTGGCTTGGAGCAACATGCTGTAACGGCGAGTCCACAGCCACATGCTGATGGCTTCCTGACACAGGGGGCGAGATCCGGTGCCCCCCTGCTTGTTGATGTAATACATGGCAACCTGGTTGTCTGAATTTGGATAATTTGGTGGGACAGCCGATCTCTGAAAGCCTTCAGAGCGTTCCAGACCACTCGTAACTCCAGGAGATTGATCTGCAGATCGCGTTCCTGGAGGGACCAGCTTCCCTGGGTGTGAAACCCATCGACATGAGCTCCCCACCCCAGGAGAGACGCATCCGTAGGCAGCACTTTTTGTGGTTGAGGAATTTGGAAAGGATGTCCCAGAGTCAAATTGGACCAAATCGTCCACCAATACAAGGATTTGAGAAAACTCGTGGACAGGTGGATCACGTCTTCTAGATCCCCAGCAGCCTGAAACCACTGGGAAGCTAGGGTCCATTGAGCAGATCGCATGTGAAGGCGGGCCATGGGAGTCACATGAACTGTGGAGGCCATGTGGCCCAACAATCTCAACATCTGCCGAGCTGTGATCTGCTGGGACGCTCGCACCCGCGAGACGAGGGACAACAAGTTGTTGGCTCTCAGCTCTGGGAGATAGGCACGAGCCGTCCGAGAATCCAGCAGAGCTCCTATGAATTCGAGTCTCTGTATTGGGAGAAGATGGGACTTTGGATAATTTATCACAAACCCCAGTAGCTCCAGGAGGTGAATAGTCATCTGCATGGACTGTAGAGCTCCTGCCTCGGATGTGTTCTTCACCAGCCAATCGTCGAGATAGGGGAACACGTGTACTCCCAGCCTGCGAAGCGCCGCTGCTACTACAGCCAAGCACTTCATGAACACTCTGGGTGCAGAGGCGAGCCCAAAGGGTAGCACACAGTACTGGAAGTGACGTGTGCCCAGCTGAAATCGCAGATACTGTCTGTGAGCTGGCAGTATCGGGATATGCGTGTAGGCGTCCTTCAAGTCCAGAGAGCATAGCCAGTCGTTTTCCTGAATCATGGGAAGAAGGGTGCCCAGGGAAAGCATCCTGAACTTTTCCTTGACCAGATATTTGTTCAGGGCCCTTAGGTCTAGGATGGGACGCATCCCCCCTGTTTTATTTTCCACAAGGAAGTACCTGGAATAGAATCCCAGCCCTTCTTGCCCGGATGGCACGGGCTCGACCGCATTGGCGCTGAGAAGGGCGGAGAGTTCCTCTGCAAGTACCTGCTTGTGCTGGAAGCTGTAGGATTGAGCTCCCGGTGGGCAATTTGGAGGTTTCGAGGCCAAATTGAGGGTGTATCCTTGCCGGACTATTTGAAGAACCTACCGGTCGGAGGTTATAAGAGGCCACCTTTGGTGAAAAGCTTTCAACCTCCCCCCGACCGGCAGATCGCCCGGCACTGACACGTTGATGTCGGCTATGCTCTGCTGGAGCCAGTCAAAAGCTCGCCCCCTGCTTTTGCTGAGGAGCCGTGGGGCCTTGCTGAGGCGCACGCTGCTGACGAGAGCAAGCGCGCTGGGGCTTAGCCTGGGCCGCAGGCTGTCGAGAAGGAGTTTTGTACCTACGCTTACCAGAAGACTAGGGAACAGTCTTTCTTCCCCCATAAAAACGTCTACCTGAGGAGGTAGATGCTGAAGGCTGCCGGCGGGAGAACTTGTCGAAAGCGGTATGTCACTGGTGGAGCTGCTCTACCACCTGTTCGACTTTCTCTCCAAAAATATTGTCCGCTCGGCAAGGGGAGTCCGCAATCCGCTGCTGGATCCCATTCTCCAGGTCGGAGGCACGCAGCCATGAGAGTCTGCGCATCACCACACCTTGAGCAGCGGCCCTGGACGCAACATCAAAGGTATCATATACCCCTCTGGCCAGGAATTTTCTGCACGCCTTCAGCTGCCTGACCACCTCCTGAAATGGCTTGGCTTGCTCAGGAGGGAGCTTGTCCACCAAGCCCGCCAACTGCCGCACATTGTTCCACATATGTATGCTTGTGTAGAGCTGGTAAGACTGGATTTTGGCCACGAGCATAGAAGAATAGTAGGCCTTCCTCCCAAAGGAGTCTAAGGTTCTAGAGTCCTTGCCCGGAGGCGCCGAAGCATGCTCCCTAGAACTCTTAGCCTTCTTTAGGGCCAGATCCACAACACCAGAGTCGTGAGGCAACTGAGTGTGCATCAGCTCTGGGTCCCCATGGATCCGGTACTGGGACTCGATCTTCTTGGGAATGTGGGGATTACTTAGAGGCTTGGTCCAGTTCGCCAGCAATGTCTTTTTTAGGACATGATGCATGGGTACTGTGGACGCTTCCTTAGGTGGAGAAGGATAGTCCAGGAGCTCAAACATTTCAGCCCTGGGCTCATCCTCCACAACCACCGGGAAGGGGATGGCCGTAGACATCTCCCGGACAAAGGCCGCAAAAGACAGACTCTCGGGAAGAGAAAGCTGCCTTTCAGGGGAGGGAGTGGGATCAGAAGGAAGGCCATCAGACTCCTCGTCAGAGAAATATCTGATGTCCTCCTCCTCCCACGAGGCCTCACCATCGGTATCAGACACAAGTTCATGAACCTGTGTCTGAAGCCGTGCCTGGCTCGACTCCGTGGAAACACGGCCACGGTGGGAGCGTCGAGAGGTAGACTCCCTCGCCAGCACCAGCGAAGCTCCCTCCGCCGACGTCGTCGGGGAGCCTTCCTGGGAGGCGACCGCAGTCGGTACCGCAAGTGGCACCGATGTCGGAGACCTCACCCTGGGCAAGGGGCCAGCCGGCGCCTCACTCGACGGTACCGGTGGCGCAAGCACCCCCGGTACCGGAGGGGAAAGACGCAACAGCTCTCCCAGGATCTCTGGGAGAATGGCCCGGAGACTCTCGTGCAGAGCGGCTGTGGAGAAAGACATGGAAGACGATACAGGCGTCGAGGTCAGAATCTGTTCCGGGCGTGGAGGCTGTTCCGGGCTGTCCAAGGTGGAGCGCATCGACACCTCCTGAACAGAGGGTGAGCGGTCCTCCCGGTGCCGATGCCTACTGGGTGCTGACTCCCTCGGCGACCCAGAGCTCTCGGTACCAATGCGGGAAGGAGACCAGTGTCGATGCTTCTTTGACTTTTTCAAACGAAGCATGTCAGCGGAACTTACCGGTACCGACGAGGAGGACGTAGAATCCAGCCGTCGCTTCCTCGGGGCCGAGGCCGAAGAAGGTCGGTCTCAGGGGGGCTGTACCGCAGGAGCCCTCAGGGTAGGGGGAGACCCACCCGAAGGCTCACCGCCACCAGCAGGGGAATGGACAGCCCTCACCTGCACTCCAGTCGAAGCACCACTGTCCGACGACATCAGCACTAGTGGAGGTCCCGGTACCACCGACGCCGACGCAGCCTTTCGATGTCTCGGTACCGATGATGCAGAGGGTCGATGCCTCGATGCAGTCGATGCCGAGGTCGAAGGTCTTGAAGCTGTCGACGTCGATGCACTCGATGCCCCCGGTGCTGTTGCCAACGAAGAGCCAGAGAACAACACGTTCCATTGGGCCAATCTCGCTACCTGAGTCCTTTTCTGTAAAAGGGCGCAAAGACTACAGGCCTGTGGGCGGTGCCCAGACACTGAAGACACGACGCGTGCCTATCTGTGAGTGAGATTACCCGGGCACACTGGGTGCACTTCTTGAAGCCGCTGGGAGACTTCAATGACATGGGCGGAAAAATCACACCGGCAAAATCAAAACTCGTAATGGCAATATAGGCACCAAAAATAGGGAGGGAAGAAACCTGAACCGAGGCCTCAAAAAAGGCCTACCCCGAAAGCGAAAGGAAACTTACGCGGGGCAAAGGCTGGAAACACAGGAAAGGGGTAAAGACCGTAAAGGTCCTTTTCTATTATTTTTTTTTTCTCAGCAAAAAACGCGAAGACGCGTGAGGGTCAACTTTGAGGGGTGCGAAACGGCGCAAAACACGACCGTCCCGAGTGCGGACAAAAGAAGACTGACGAACATGAGCCGGTTCGGGCGGGAAGACGGCCGCGCATGGGCGCGCGAGGACTAGCAAAGGCCTTTGCTAGTAAAGTTTTCCGATTGGAGGGGCTGCCGTGGACGTCACCCATCAGTGAAAACAAGCAGCCTGCTTGTCCTTGGAGAATCCCCTTTTTATTAAGTTTGTAACTCATGTTCATGTTATGTTTCTGCTAGCAGGCTCAGGGGGGGTGGGAACGTCTCTGCTAGTGAGCTGGGAGAGACTTACCTGCCATTGGTCAGCTTGAGGTGTAGCTGACGTTCTCCGAGGACAAGCAGGCTGCTTGTTCTCACGACTGGGTTGACATCCACGGCAGCCCCCACCAACCGGAACAAAACTTCGCGGGCGGTCCCGCACGCAGGGCACGCCCACCGCGCATGCGCGGCCGTCTTCCCGCCCGTGCGCGACCGTTCCCGCTCAGTCTTTTCTTTTCCGCGCTGGAGAGAGCCGTGTTCGTCTCTCTCTCTGTCAGCCCCAGAAACCGGATCGCGTTGTTCGCGAATCTTCTTATTATTTTTTTCTTTCGTTGCCGCGTTTCTCTTTAGTTTTCTTTAAAAAAAAAAAAAAACGTGCTAAACTTGATTTTCCCTCGTCTCTTAGCGGGGGCGTCGCATTGCGGCCTTGTGGCCGCGCGGTCGATTTATTTTCGAGGTGTGATTTTTACCGCCACCATCGACGACTTTGATTTTGCCGATGCGATTTTTCCGTCGATGTCCTCGAAGGTCCCGAGTGGATTTAAAAAGTGTGGTCGGTGCGGCCGGCATATCTCGCAGACCGACACTCACGCTTGGTGCCTCCAGTGCCTCGGGCCGGAGCACGATACCAAGTCATGTACTTTGTGTTTCGGTCTCCGGAAATGGACACAAGTAGCGAGGCAAGTTCTTCGGGACCGTCTTTTTGGAACTTGCGCCGGCCCCTCGACGTCGACTTCGACGGCATCGGTATCGACGGCCGGTTCTTCGGTACCGGTATCGATGTCCACGAAATCGGCACCGATGGCATCGACCCCAGGAGCACAGGTCCCGTCGGCCCGCCAGTCCTCCTATGACGGCAGGGGTGAGAGGCCGCGTAGGCAATCGGCCCCGGTCACTCCCTCTACCCAGGGCCCTCGGGACCGAACCCTGTCGGACCCGGTCCCTCGAGGCCGAGGGGGATCGACCTCCTCCTCCTCCATTCCACCTAGCGCCAATGACGGGCACCGCAAGAAAACGAAGAAGCACCGTCATCGGTCGCCATCGATGCTCCCGGCGCCGGAGAGGAGTCGACGTCGAGGAAGCGACAGCGTCGAGAGGAGAGGTCCCCCTCTGTAGTAGAGGTACCGCCGCGTCAGGGTCCCAGCACTTTGGTGCAGTCTCCTGGACCCGAACAGCTTCCGGCACTGACGCCTCTACCGGCCCCCTCGTCTTTCCCGACAGCGGGCCTTGATGAGTGCCTCCAAGCCATCCTTCCGGGGATCCTGGAAGGGCTGATGCGCCAGACTGTGCCGGCGCCGAGGGTGCTTGCACCCTCAGCGCCGTTGACTGTGGCGCCAGCGAGCTCTAGCCCGGTGCCGAGGCCTTCGACGCCGACGCCGCTTGCGGCGCCGGTCTCGACCGCCACGCAGGTTGGATTCCCCGTCGACGTCGATGGAGGGAGCTTCATCCCCGCCGGCGCGGGAGTCCACCGCTCGATGACACCACCGAGGCCTCGGTGCCTCAACGTCGAGCCGGGCCCGGTTGAGGACTCAGCTGCACGAGCTTATGTCCGACACCGAGGAAGAGGCCTCGTGGGGGGAGGAGGAGGACCCCAGATATTTCTCCTCAGAGGAGTCTGTGGGCCTTCCCTCCGACCCCACTCCTTCACCAGAGAGGAAGCTCTCGCCACCTGAGAGCCTCTCCTTTGCCTCCTTTGTCAGGGATATGTCTATTTGCATTCCCTTTCCCGTGGTCTCTGTGGATGAGCCGAGGGCTGAGATGCTCGAGGTCCTCGACTATCCATCACCACCGAGAGAGTCCTCCACGGTACCGTTGCACAATGTCCTCAAAGAGACACTGCTTCGGAACTGGTTGAGACCATTATCTAATCCCACCATCCCCAGGAAAGCAGAGTCCCAATACAGAATCCACTCGGACCCAGAGTTAATGCGGCCCCAATTGCCTCATGACTCGGCGGTCGTGGACTCTGCTCTCAAGAGGGCACGGAGTTCGAGGGATACCGTCTCGACGCCCCCGGGGCGGGAGTCTCGTACTCTGGACTCGTTTGGGAGGAAGGCCTACCAATCTTCCATGCTCGTGACCCGCATCCAGTCTTACCAGCTCTACACGAGCATCCACATGCGGAATAATGTGAAGCAACTGGCGGACCTGGTTGACAAGCTCCTGCCGGAGCAGTCCAGGCCTTTTCAGGAGGTGGTCAGGCAGCTGAAGGCGTGCAGAAAGTTCCTGTCCAGGGGTTTATATGACACCTGTGATGTGGCATCTCGTGCTGCGGCCCAAGGTATAGTGATGCGCAGGCTCTCATGGCTGCGTGCCTCTGACCTGGACAACCGCACCCAGCAGAGACTGGCCGACGTCCCTTGCCGGGGGGATAATATTTTTGGCGAGAAGGTCGAGCAGCTGGTGGACCAACTGCATCAGCGGGAAACCGCCCTCGACAAGCTCTCCCACCGGCCGCCTTCAGCATCCGCCTCAGCAGGTGGACGTTTTTCCCGAGCCCGGCAGGCTGCGCCCTATGCCTTTACCAAGTGTAGGTACACCCAGCCGGCCCAAAGGCCTTGTCAGGCACAGGGACAGTCCCAGCGTGCTCGTTCTCGTCAACAGCGTGCGCCTAAGCAGCCACCTGCGCCTCCACAGCAAAAGCCGGGGACGGGCTTTTGACTGGATCCATGGGAACATAGCCGCCCTCAAAGTGTCCGTACCGGACGATCTGCCGGTCGGAGGGAGGTTAAAATTTTTTCACCAAAGGTGGCCTCTCATAACCTCCGACCAGTGGGTTCTCCAAATAGTGCGGTGCGGATACGCCCTGAATTTGGCCTCCCTGCCACCAAATTGTCCTCCGGGAGCTCAATCCTTCAGCTCCCATCACAAGCAGGTACTTGCAGAGGAACTCTCCGCCCTTCTCAGCGCCAATGCGGTCGAGCCCGTACCACCCGGGCAGGAAGGGCAGGGATTCTATTCCAGGTACTTCCTTGTGGAAAAGAAAACAGGGGGGATGCGTCCCATCCTAGACCTGAGAGGCCTGAACAAATTCCTGGTCAAAGAAAAGTTCAGGATGCTTTCCTTGGGCACCCTCCTGCCAATGATTCAGAAAAACGATTGGCTATGTTCCCTGGATTTAAAGGACGCATATACTCACATCTCGATACTGCTAGCTCACAGACAGTATCTCAGATTCCGCCTGGGCACACGGCACTTTCAGTATTGTGTGCTGCCCTTTGTGCTCGCCTCTGCCCCACGGGTGTTTACAAAGTGCCTCGTGGTGGTAGCGGCGTATCTACGCAGGCTGGGAGTGCACGTGTTCCCATATCTCGACGACTGGCTGGTCAAGAACACCTCGGAGGCAGGAGCTCTCCGGTCCATGCAGTGCACTATTCACCTCCTGGAGCTGCTGGGGTTTGTGATAAATTACCCAAAGTCCCATCTCCAGCCAGCCCAGTCTCTGGAATTCATAGGAGTTCTGCTGAATACTCAGACGGCTCAGGCCTTCCTTCCCGAAGCGAGGGCCAACAACCTCCTGTCCCTGGCTTCCCAGACCAGAGCGTCTCAGCAGATCACAGCTCGGCAGATGTTGAGACTTCTGGGTCATATGGCCTCCACAGTTCATGTGACTCCCATGGCTCGTCTTCACATGAGATCTGCTCAATGGACCCTAGCTTCCCAGTGGTTTCAAGCCACCGGGAATCTAGAAGATGTCATCCGCCTCTCCACCAGTTGCCGCACTTCACTGCACTGGTGGACCATTCGGACCAATTTGACCCTGGGACGTCCATTCCAAATTCCACAGCCCACGAAGGTGCTGACGACGGATGCATCTCGCCTGGGGTGGGGAGCTCATGTCGATGGGCTTCACACCCAGGGACTGTGGTCCCTCCAGGAAAAGGATCTTCAGATCAACCTCCTGGAGCTCCGAGCGATCTGGAACGCACTGAAGGCTTTCAGGGATCGGCTGTCCTGTCAAATTATCCAAATTCGGACAGACAATCAGGTTGCAATGTATTACGTCAACAAGCAGGGGGGCACCGGATCTCGCCCCCTGTGTCAGGAAGCCGTCGGGATGTGGCGTTGGGCTTGCCAGTTTGGCATGCTCCTCCAAGCCACATACCTGGCAGGCGTAAACAACAGTCTGGCCGACAGACTGAGCAGAGTCATGCAACCGCACGAGTGGTCGCTCCATTCCAGAGTGGTACGCAAGATCTTCCGAGAGTGGGGCACCCCCTCGGTGGACCTTTTCGCCTCTCAGACCAACCACAAGCTGCCTCTGTTCTGTTCCAGACTTCAGACACACGGCAGGCTAGCGTCGGATGCCTTTCTCCTTCATTGGGGGACCGGCCTCCTGTATGCTTATCCTCCCATACCTTTGGTGGGGAAGACCTTACTGAAGCTCAAGCAAGACCGCGGCACCATGATTCTGATCGCGCCCTTTTGGCCCCGTCAGATCTGGTTCCCTCTTCTTCTGGAGTTGTCCTCCGAAGAACCGTGGAGATTGGAGTGTTTTCCGACTCTCATTTCGCAGAACGACGGAGCGTTGCTGCACCCCAACCTTCAGTCTCTGGCTCTCACGGCCTGGATGTTGGGGGCATAGACTTCGCTGCGTTGGGTCTGTCTGAGGGTGTCTCCCGTGTCTTGCTTGCCTCTAGGAAGGATTCCACTAAAAAGAGTTACTTTTCAAGTGGAGGAGGTTTGTCGTTTGGTGTGAGAGCAAGGCCCTAGAACCTCGTTCTTGCCCTGCACAGAACCTGCTTGAATACCTTCTGCACTTATCAGAGTCTGGCCTCAAGACCAACTCAGTAAGGAATCACCTTAGTGCGATTAGTGCTTACCATTATCGTATGGAAGGTAAAGCCATCTCTGGAGAGCCTTTAGTCGTTCAATTCATGAGAAGCCTGCTTTTGTCAAAGCCCCCTATCAAGCCTCCTGCAGTGTCATGGGATCTCAATGTCATCCTCACCCAGCTGATGAAACCTCCTTTTGAGCCACTGAATACCTGCCATCTGAAGTACTTGACCTGGAAGGTCATTTTCTTGGTGGCAGTTACTTCAGCTCGTAGGGTCAGTGAGCTTCAAGCCCTGGTAGCTCATGCTCCGTATACCAAATTTCATCACAACAGAGTAGTGCTCCGCACTCACCCAAAGTTCCTGCCGAAGGTGGTGTCGGAGTTCCATCTTAATCAGTCAATTGTCTTGCCAACATTCTTTCCCAGACCGCATACCCGCCCTGCTGAACGTCAGTTGCACACATTGGACTGCAAGAGAGCATTGGCCTTCTACTTGGAGCGGACACAGCCCCACAGACAGTCCGCCCAATTGTTTGTTTCTTTCGACCCTAACAGGATAGGGGTCGCTGTCGGGAAACGCACCATCTCCAATTGGCTAGCAGATTGCATTTCCTTCACTTATGCCCAGGCTGAGCTGAATCTGGAGGGCCATGTCACGGCTCACAGTGTCAGAGCCATGGCAGCGTCGGTGGCTCACTTGAAGTCAGCCACTATTGAAGAGATTTGCAAGGCTGCGACGTGGTCATCTGTCCACACATTCACATCACATTACTGCCTCCAGCAGGATACCCGACGCGACAGTCGGTTCGGGCAGTCGGTGCTGCAGAATCTGTTTGGGGTGTAAATCCAACTCCACCCTCCAGGACCCGAATTTATTCTGGTCAGGCTGCACTCTCAGTTAGTTGTTCTTCGTAGGTCAATTTCTGTTATGCCTCGCCGTTGCGAGGTTCAATTGACCTGGGTTCTTGTTTTGAGTGAGCCTGAGAGCTAGGGATACACCAGTCGTGAGAACAAGCAGCCTGCTTGTCCTCGGAGAAAGTGAATGATACATACCTGTAGCAGGTGTTCTCCGAGGACAGCAGGCTGATTGTTCTCACCTACCCTCCCCTCCTCCCCTTTGGAGTTGCGTTTCATCATTTTTGCTTGTCATTCAACTGAGCGGGAACGGTCGCGCACGGGCGGGAAGATGGCCGTGCATGCGCGGAGGGCGTGCTCTGCGTGCGGGACTGCCCGCGAAGTTTTGTTCCGGTTGGTGGGGGCTTCCGTGGACGTCAACCCAGTCGTGAGAACAATCAGCCTGCTGTCCTCGGAGAACACCTGCTACAGGTATGTATCATTCACTTTTGCAGTGCTGACGTCAGTATTCAGGATCTATTTGTTACCTGCGAGCCCAGGTAACTCTGCTTTGGCGTTAGCTCTGTGTGTGCTTGCCTTAGCTGTTAGCAAACTGTGTTTGTGAGCTTGTGCTGTGGAGGAGGGGTAATTCTGTGCAGCCCTTTCTCTCCCTGTTTTGTGTTTCCTTGCTGTGTGTCCCTACTTGTGCTGGGTTTATTTCCTCTTCATTTCCCTTCTCTGGTCGTTTTCCCGGGAGGGAGCAGCTGAGTGTAGTTTCAGATTTCTGAGCTGCTTTGTCTTCCTGGGTATTTTCTCTTTGTTTCCCTGCTGTGGCCCCTCCCCTTTCCTGTAGCTGTGTATGATAACTCTTTAGTCTCTGGTTCTGAGTGTGCTTGTGTGCTGTAGCCAGTAGCTTGCCTCTGGCTTGTTTTTGGTGTAGTTCTGGGTTCTGCCTGCCCAGTTCTGATTCTCAGTGGGGGGTCAGCTTCTCCTAGTGCTGCTGCGGGTTCGGGAATCCCTAAGTCCTGCCGGCTGACTTCAGGTAAGGGCTCAACCCTTACTGAATGTTAGCTAAGTGCAGGTGAAGACTGTTAGCTGCCCCAGTTTCTGTGCCTGCTGTTCGTAGGGAGTTCCGGTTGCTGCCGGCTGGTTCCTGTGTCCTCTCCCTGTGAGGGAGCCTGTTCCTCTCCTCGAGCTGGTGTCCTTGGTGAGTACACTGAAGGTAGGCTCTTGCTACTGTGGTTCAGTCTACCCTGAGCGCCCCTTGACTTCCTTACTGTTGGGAGAGGAGGAGGGATGTCTGGGCTCAAGGGCTCACGAGTGGAGTTGGAGTACAGCGGACAGATAACAGTTCAGAGTTAAGGAAAATTAGAGAATGCTTGAGAATTTCTCTGTTTAGGTAAACAAGCCATTGAGAATGTGGGAATGTGGTCACATGTTTCTCTGTCCAGGTGGCCAGCCTGAACTTGAAACATGCTCCACCGCCCCCTGCACATAGCTGTGTCTTATCTTCTTCCACATTCCAAATTGCTTTCACATGAACAGAATTATCACTTTAATGAGAGAGTGCACTGTCAGTCACTCAGACAGAGTTGAAAAGCAATCTTTAAAATCCTTCCATTACGCCCACAACCAATGTGGCTGATATCAGTGGTGTCTTTATGCGATAGCAGGTCCAACTTGGACTGACAATCAGATTAAATGAACTATTAAAGCAAAAACAGTTACAACATGCAATGGTGTGAATATAGTATATCTTATAGAATGCCCATGTAAGTTAATCTATGTAGGTCGAAGTAGTCGACCAGTGAAGTTAAGACTGAATGAGCATAAATCAAAGATTGTCGTAGACAATGTGCAGGCAACATTGTTTGGAAAGACAACATTCAGTCCAGGATTTAGGATGGAGGGTAATAGATCAAGTTTTAGAAGGGTAAGAGAGTGGACATTATGAAAAGATTCTGAATTTTAAAGGACAACATTGGATAGTTATGTTGACTTCATTAAGTCCTGCCAATCTTTTTTTATTTATTCATTTATTCAATATATTACAAGAAACATCTTGTATAGAAAAGTATCTATTAACAAAAACATTTAACATTGGAAAAAGAAAAGAAAAGTCACATTTTCAAAAGGTAATTGATACTCAAGTCCATAAATTTCAAATCCAAGATTTAGGAAATCTATGGGAGCAATAAAAATTTAAAGAAAAATATACAGGATAATGCAAACACTACTAAGTGGAGTTAATTCTCTTTAACGCTTGTCCATTTTTGCTGAGGCTATAAGTGCCGATACGTGTGCAGGTTCTGTAAATACATATTTCTTCTCCCTAAGTCTTACTATGCACTTGCAGGGGTATCTTAAAAAGAAGGTGCCCAAAGTGCAAAATTTCAGGCCTAAGGAGCAAGAATTGTTTTCTCCGTCGTCTAGTCTCTTTAGAGACATCAGGAAATAACAATACTTTAAAACCTAAAAAAGTTTTATCTTTATTACGGAAAAACATACGGAACATCCAATTTTTATCTGGCAATAATGCGACTGTCGCCACCAAAGTAGCTGCTGTTGCAATTTCAGTGTCAGAAGTCTCAAGCAAAAGAGAAACATCTATCGGATTTTCAGTCAATTGATTCAGGTCCTTCCCAGGAATATAATATGCCTGGGTGAATGGTGGTAAATTCTGCTCTGGTATAGTCAAAACTTCCCGCGTTTTAACATCTCAAGAAGAGCAACATTCTGTACTCTAGGAAAATTAACAAATCTCAGGTTATGATTTTTAGTGTAATTATCAAACATTTCCATTTTCATCCTGAGATTCGTCAAGTCTTTTATCATTGTAGGTTGTATCTGTTTTAAGAAAGTTTGTCCCAGGTTAGAAACCAAATCCCATAATGCGTCTAATGTCACTTCTTTTGGTTTAACTACTAACTCTTTAGGCATTTCAAACCTTTCAGAAGACTGCTCACGGGTCTCACTCTGTCCCTCAGCTCCTCTCCCCTCGTTCCGCGGCGGTTCTATGGGCAAACTGCCCTCCATTCCCTTCTCAGATGTAAACAAAGCTTCCTCATGATATTCTTCTGGGCCCTTAACACCGTCCAAGGGGACCCCGTCGATTCAAAGAGGAAGGAACTCGCGCCTATCGGCTGGGGAGGTAGAGTGCGTGCAGTGGGGCTCAAGGTGATTTCAAGACCAGAGGAAGCCGAAATCTCCCAATCGCCGGCGTTCCCAACTGGTGGCATTCCGCCATTGTGACCAACTCCATGCGGTCTCAGAAAATGATCCATAGGACCAGGTAAGGAGGGAGGTAGTGGGGAAGCCCTAGCCGCTAATCTTCCTCTTCGTTTTGGCATTATTTTAACAACGGAAAGATCGAGGCTCACAGCGTCTTAGTAGGGTGCGGCCATCTTAATGCAGAAATAGAATGGATGATGATAGTTTGAATTGGGGATCTGTGATTTATGGACTTGTGATCAGGTGACTAAGTATATACAGGAAGAACACCGTTGCCATCTTGACTGACCAAAGCAGTGGAGTTGGCAAGATGGGTCAGGTTAAGTAAATGGTAATATGTTACTATACACTTATTTAACATAGTAATTATAAATGAGAAATAAGTGGGAACTGGATTTTAATACACTACAGTTTCCATTATCCAACATAAATGGGACCGAGCTGTTGTCAGATAAGTGAAAAGTTGGATAATATGGGAAACAATGGTAACCCCTTAAAATTGCACAGAAAATATACTTTTATGCATAAAGAACAGGCGTAGGGTATCTGTATTTAAAATGCAGTATTATTTATTAACACTAACCAGCAGCATGTGAACCCGGAAAACAGGAAGAGAACCTGCGTACTTGTTAATGACAAATCAACGACTTCACCATGGAGTCGGTTGGATATGCTGGATGGTCGAATTAGGCAAAGGTCAGATAATCGAGACTGTACTCTACAATCTTTTCCTCTAGGTGGTTGTTCCTTAAAAAAGTATATAGCAAAACATGAGCCATGTCGGAAAATGACCCCCCCCCCCCCACTGTATGGACTGCTAAACTCTGTCCCTTGATGTATTTTCCATGAGCCAGTCATTCAGATAAGGGAAGATATGGATCCCCAGTCTGCACAGCGATGCTGCAACTACTGCAAGACACTTGGTGAAAACCCTGGGAGCTGACGCCAGACCAAATGGCAGTACCCAGAATTGGTAGTGCTGCACCCGTATAAGAAAGTGAAGGTACTTCCTGCATGTATGAGTTATTGGAATATGAGTATAAGCATCTGTTAAGTCTAGAGAGCATAGCTAATTGTGTTCTTACTAATAGCTGTATGCAGCACTGTACGCATTACATATAGGTACTTTCTCTGTCCCTAGAGGGCTCACAATCTAAGTTTTTGTACCTGGGGCAATGGAGAGTTAAGTGACTTGCCCAACGTCACAAGGAGCTGCAGTGGGAATTTAACCCAGATTGCCAGGATCAAAGCCTGCTGCACTTACCATTGGGCCACTCCTCCTCTCCAAACATGGGGAGAAGAGAACCCATTCTGAACTTTTCTTTGACCAGATACTGGTTCAGAGCCCTTAGGTCCAGAATAGGATGCAATCTGCCAGTTTTCTTTGGCACAAGAAAGTACCTAGGGTAGAAACCTGGCCCTTGCTCTTGTACTGGAGCAAGCTGGACTGCATGATTTGATAGAAGGGCAGTAAGTTCCTCTACAAGCACCTACTCATGCTGAAAACTGCAGGTTTGCACCCTGGAAGGGCAATGTGGAGGTCGTTGACACCAATGCAAGGCTTAACACAGATTAATAATTTGAAGGACCCACCAGTCTGAGATGATTGAAGTCCACCCTTCCTTGAAAAAACTGAGCTTCCCTCCAACCAGATCATCTGGAAATGGCACAGTAGCTATACTCTGTTGGAGCCAGTTAAAACCCAGTAACAGGTTTTCACTGGGCTGCTGAGGTAGCTTTGGGGATCTTGTTCTGCCGTGAACGGGCACGCTGGGGCTGAGGCTGCTGAGATTGATGAGCAAAAGGAAGGTATTTATGCTTTTATTAAGCATAACAAGGCTGTCTAGGTTTACTCAAAAAACGCCTAGATGAAGCACACTCCGAAGTGTATTTGCTGAGGAGGTTAGCAACCTCATGCACCTTCTCTACAAAACGGTTATCTCTTTGACAGTGAGGATTTGCCAATCTTTGCTGTAGTGTCCAAATCAGAGACATGCACCGATGAAAGCCTACACATTATCACACTTTGCACAGAGATCCTCAACACCACATCAAAAATGCCATAGGCGCCTCTAGTCAAAACTTTTCAGCATGCCTTCTGCTGCTTTAGTAACTGACCCAGAGTAACAGCATGGTCTTGAGGGACACAGAATTAGCCAAGTCTATCAAAGTGTACAGTAAATGATGCAGGAAAAGGCTTGTGTAGAACTGAGAAGATTAAATGTGAGAAATAAGAATAGAGGCTTGACAGATTTTCACCCAAAAGTGTCCAAAGTACTAGCCTCCCTACCCGGAGGTGTAAAAGCATAAGCTGGAGAAGTCTTAGCCCATTTAAGCGCTGACTCCACTATCAGAGAGTAGTGAGGCAGCTGGGGATCGTTGAACCGTGGTGTACTTTGAAGGTGATACATTAAATCTGCCTTCCGCGGGACAACAGAAACAGTGAAGATTCCCAGTTCAATACCAGAACATCCTGCAGAATCTCACGAAGCGGTACTGTGACAGACTCTCAAGGAGGCATCTCATAGTAGAGGACTTCATATATTTTATCCTTGGGTGCATCATCCATCTCCAGATGAATTGGGATGACAGCAGCCACTGTCCACACAAAGGAGGGAAAAGAAACACTCTTGCAGAGGCTGTCACTTTTCCATAGGCAGGGAAGAGTGAGAAAGAACTTCCAAGAACTCCTCATCCGAGATATACTGAGGATCCTTATCAGACTCCCTTAAAGTCTCCCCATCAGTGTCGGCAAAAACATCCTCATGGGAAGGCCAAAGCTGACTCCAGCAGCATCGAGAATGCTGCACCCCCAAATGCAGTGACTCCCTCTTAATTGACGTTGAGGGAATGGCAGCAAATGCGGAGGTTGGACACCTGGGCCACAAGGAGCATCGGCGTCATGACTGGGAGTCATGAGGATCAGCAGGCACTGTCATAGCAGGCACAAGCAACTTAGAAGCCGATGGACACTGGCATAACTTCCCTGCTAGGAGTTCAGGGAGCAAGATCCGGATGCGCTCCTTGAGAGATACCATCGGGAAAGGCTGGGGAACCAGGTCAGAAACAGGCTGCTTAACTGCTGGGGTGAATACAGATAGCTGGTCCTGGCTGCATACAGACCCATGCATCGGCATCATTGAAACGGAGGGGGTGCTGACCTGGTGCCTATGTTTGCTGGGGATCGAGTAATTCTGCGGTACCCCTGCGCTCTTGGCACCATTTATTGAGGGGAAACTCTGTGCCGAGGAAGATGACGTGGAATTGTCACATGTACTCGGGGTCAAATCCAAAGCTGACTGATGCTCGGGGTCCTACAAAACAGACTGCATCGAAATAAGTAATGCTGGGCACCCCCCACACATATCTAAACCAGAGGAAGCAGCCATATGGACTCTCGATGCCGGCACAACATCTGACTGCAATTCTGCCACTAAAGTAGTCAATGATGGAATCAACAACATGGGTTTGAACTGCACTCCAAAATGTTTGTGCTTCTGTGCAACTCTGGATAGCTGAATTCTTGTCTTCATACGAAGACAAAGACACAAGCAGAGGGCAGATAATCAAGCCCTAGACACTGCATACATGAAGAATGTGTATCATTGCCTGAAAAGGTTTGTTGCACTGGTCAGAGTGCCTGAAGCCAGTGGGGACCTTTGCTGATGTGGAAGGAAAAAAAACCCATGGGTAAATCAGAAACTCTATGGCATCAAAATAAAGAAAAACACTACAGAGAAAAAAAGAGGGCACTAAGCCCTTTCGATTCAGAGCCAATGCTACCGAACAAGAAAAAAAAAAATGTAGGGAAAAGGAAAAAAAATATTATTTTTTTAAACACAGAAAAAAATGGAAAAACTGAAAGAGGCACAAATCGCTCAAAAAGACAAACGCACTAGACGCTGTGATGAGCATGACAGAAATGCATTCACTCCTCATGGTGGATGGAAAAAAAAAACTGTTGATCCTGTGCTCTAGTGGCGGGCGGGGAGGTTCTTGTGCATGTAAGGTTGGAAAGCTGTGCGTGCTCTTAAAGACATTTAGAGCTTGTTAATGCTCCACACTGGGCAATGCAAGTGATGTCACCCAGATGTGAGAATATTAGCCTACTTGTCCTCAGAGAATGGCCATATGCTAATGTTGCAATTAGTATATAGTCATTTAAAAAATTACATGAGCAATTACTGACACCCATTTTGTAGGCAGTAAGGGCTCCTGCAGTAATCCTTCACTGATCAGTTAGCATGAGGTAATGTAGCTGTGCTGATTAGTGCAGGAATGCCCCGGACACACCCCTCCAAAAAATTTGAAAATTTTTTAGCATGATGATTAGCGCCCGTTAAAATGGCACTTAACTCAGGATGCCTAAGTACATCCCACAGTCAAAGTACACCATTTTAAGCTATGTTAGTACCTAACACAGGTAAGTAAAAGGGCCTCTTTTTTTATTTATTTATTATTTTTATGAACATAGTGCAACAGTGTTTATACAAATTCCACAACTTCCAATTATAGTTATACAACATCACAAAGAAATGTTAGCTGTCAAAAGTATCTACTCATAAATCGCCAACATGGCTTACACTGCATACTGCATTTTCCATTTTATTCCCCCCCTTTACACTCATACATCATGCTCACCACTCTAACCCACTCCGTAACTCATCAGCCGCATCCCATGCACACCCCACTTACCTTTACAGGGTAATGAGGGAAGGGGGGAGGGTAACACTTTTAAGCAGGCTGTCCACAAAGTATGATATTGTCTGTTAGCAAGTTTTGCGGAATCAGAATAAATTCGGCACTCATTCTCACCAACCATTCTCATTTTATTGTACCACACTTCTCTCGGAGGGCTCTCCGATTGGATCCAATATTGTAAGATGGTCTTTTTTATCAGTAAAAGAGAGGTGTATATGAATCTTCTGTACGGTTTAGTAAGTCCTTGGGCAATCAAAAGATCTTGGTCTCCCAATAATAAGGTGGCGTAGTCCCACTCTATCTGCCTATTTGTGACTTCGGTAATCAACTGAAATGCTCGGTTCCACAGGGAAAGGGAAGGACACTCCAAAAAGTAGTGAATAAAAGTCCCCCACCCTTTCTGGCATTTGGTGCATTGTCCCTCTCCCCAAAGTCCTATAGCTTCCCCCTTGGCCTTTGTAATGTATGCTCTATGCAATATTTTGTATTGGGTTTCTTGGAGATCCGCTACCTTAACCATGTCATATATATTAGAAAAGAGCTTATCAAACTCCTTAATAGTATAATTCCTATTCAACTCTCTATTCCACTGATCCATTAGTCTTTCCTTCCCCCCCCCCCCCCAGGGTCTATGCATTTGCAGGACTTTATACCATGTAGATAGGCTGTTCACCTTGTATGCTGTAAGCAGTAAAATCTTGTCCATAGGTCCCCACAGCCATTTGTCCCCGTATGCCTGTTGCAAAGAAGAGTAATAATGCCGTACTTGTAGGTATTGCAATAAATGATTGTTGGGGATATCCCACCTCTCCTTCAGCTGGTCAAAAGAGTCTAGTTGCTCCTGTCCCTGCTCCATGAGGTGGACCAACATCACACATCCCTTCTCTCTCCATTTATCAAAGATCGAATATCCCAGACCTGTCGGGAAGTCAGCATTGCCCACCATGCCTAAGAAAGGGGAAGCCTCCGACGCTCTATTTTGTTGCCCTCTCCACCAAGCCCATGCCCTGAGTAAAGGCTGCAGAAAGGTCAATCTTCCTGCAGTATCATATATGTTACTAGGCCTCATGTGCAGTAAATTTGTGAAAGACCACGGGGCACTCCAGTCCTCTAATCCTCTGCCCGGCAAAAACCGGTAGTTACCCGTCAGTCCCTCAAAAATAAGTTGCATAAGTGCAGCCACATTGTACAAACGTAATTCAGGCAATGCCAGACCTCCCATGGCCCTACTCAAAGAGAGCTTTTGATGTCCGATCCTTGCTCCCTTCCCCCACCAGATGAGCGTATGATAGACCGATATAGGCGTTCGTCCCTCCTCAACAACCATAAGGGGGCCGCTTGTAGTGGGTATAGGATTTTTGGCAATAAGACCATTTTAACTAAGGCTATTCTGCCCATCAGGGAAAGCGGCAAGTGTTTCCATCTATCACATAGCTTTCTGATGTTGCCCAGTGTATCCGCTATATTTTTCTTGTAGAATATCAAGGCATTAACACTAAGGAAAATTCCCAAGTATCTCATGGCTCCTCGGGCAAATGGTATTGGCATCCCCGACAGGCCTGGGTCCACAGAACATCCCGACAATGGAAGTACTTCTGATTTTAAACAGTTGACCCGCAGACCTGATAATTCCCCCAAATCCCCTACTATTTCTAACACCCGGGGGAGGTCTCTAGGTCCATTGGCCAAGTATACTAGGATATCATTTGCAAACAGGTTTACCCTGAAGTCCTGTTTATCCACCCTTATCCCCCTTATAGCCCTATGTCCCCTAATTTTTATAGCTAACGGTTCTATGGCCAGCAAAAAAAGGAGCGGTGACAAGGGGCATCCTTGACGGGTTCCCCTTTGTAAGGGAAAGCTCTCTGTGAGTTTACCGTTAATTAACAATCTGGCCACTGGGAGAGTATAAAGCATTTTAATCCAAGATATATAGGTCCTTGTTATGCCATAGCGATTCAGGGTCCAAAACAGATATTGCCACGAAATGCTGTCAAACGCTTTCTCCATATCAAGACCCGCGATGACTTCCGGCCCCCCTTTACCCCTACATTCCTGTATGGCTAAAAGAGCTCTCATAATGTTCATGGAGGCATGCCTCCCCGGGACAAATCCCACTTGGTCTTCATGAACTAAGCAAGAAACCACCCTGTTCAGCCATCGAGCCATTATAGCGGCCAGGATTTTAATATCCTGGTTTAACAATGAGATGGGACGGTAAGAACCCACCTGGGTTGAGTCTTTACCGGGCTTTGGTATTAACACTATATGGGCCATATTGTTCTGTATAGTTAACCCATTGTTCCCCATCCCATTGAACCAATCTCCCAAGGGGGCCGCCACCAGGTCTGCCCAAATTTTATAGTACTCCGGGCCGTAGCCATCTGGTCCTGGCGCCTTAGTCAGCTTTAGAGATTTGATGGCTTGTTTAATCTCCTGCTCCACTATAGGACTGTTGAGAGTACATAACTGGTCAGATGTCAGGGTAGGAAGGTGAACATCTTGAAAAAAGATTTCAAATGCTTTGTGATCAAACTCTCTTGCCCCGTATAAAGACCTATAAAAATTAACAAATGCTGTGTGATGTTTTTTTCTGTGGTGCATTCCCTACCTGCCGTATCCCTGATAGTGGTAATAAGTTGCCGCTTACGATATGGCCTAACCAATGCTGCCAGTAATTTCCCAGCTTTATTTCCCCACTTAAATAATTTAAGTCGTTGAAAGTATATATCCCGCTGCGCTCTCTGATTCAAGATTTCATCTATCTGGTGTCTGACCTCTAATATGCGTGCACAGTCCGGCTTTATCATAGTACTCAGATGTGTTCTCCTCAAATTATGGTACTCATTAGACAGTCTCAACAGGTCTGCCTCTCTCTCCTTCTTTTTCCCCGCTGTGTAAGCTATTATGTGACCTCTCATCACTGCCGTCGATGCCTCCCAGTACGTACCCGCATCTACGTCCACTGTGTGATTATGCGCTTGATAATCTATCCACGTGTTCCGTAAATATTCCCGGAACTCCTTGTCATGATACAGAAGGGGATGAAGTTTCCACACTCTCTCTCCCTGGCCTCCTGCAAAAGATACCGTCATGGTGACAGCTGAGTGATCGCTAAGGGTGCAGTCCACTATGTGAACGTGAGAGGACCTAGAAAGCAGGGATGGTGTAGTGAGCAGATAGTCAATCCGAGAATAGGTGTTGTGTGGGTGAGAGTAAAAGGTGAATTCCCTGTCATGTGGGTGCAGAAGCCTCCAGATATCCACCAGCCCTAGCTGGGATAGTAAGAAATTAACCCCCCTACTCCCCCAATTCCCTCCCCTTAACTTCCTTGGTTTGCACTCCACTGTCTGGTCGGCTATACAGTTAAAATCTCCCCCCATCACTATGTGACAGTCCGGGAATGGTACTACTTTAGCTACTAATTCTGAAAAAAATTTGTGGGAGTAAACGTTGGGTCCATAAACGTTACACAATAGAATACTCTGGCCCCAAAGGTCTCCCAGTGCGAGTACATATCTTCTTTCCGTATCTGAGATCACCTTATGCATGGTAAAAGGCAGTTGCTTATGGATTAAAATAGCCACCCCCCTTTGCCTAGAGTTATAAGAAGCATATTCTATCTCTCCCACCCAATCCCTCCTAAGTTTTTGGTGTTCTATCGCGGTTAAGTGTGTCTCCTGAATGAAAGCTATTTCAGCCTTCTCTTTTTTCAACCAGGAGAGCACTTTAGTTCTCTTAACCGGGGAGTGAAGTTCATCAACATTAAGAGTAACTACTTTTAAGTTAGCCATCACCACCACAGATGAGAGTGCTCATTATGGCTCTGCCAGCATCACGTTCACTGGTCTCCCAGCTGGACCAGCAAAATCCCTCTTGTTGCCCCTCCAAAGGCCTTCCAGATCTATTCCGCATTCCTCTCTCTCCTCCTCCCCTCTGAATCCCCACCTGGGTTTCAATTCATTTTCGTGTTCCTTTTACTCCCCCCCCACCCCCTTCACTCTCGCTTCCATACACCAAACACATATACACACATCCCCCTTCCTTTCCCTCCCCCCTCATTCTCCCTCCCCTGTCCCCCCACTGTCATCTCTCCTCCCTTCCCCTTCCCCTCTCTAATCCCCTTCACTTTCCCCATCCTTCACCTTCCCGGAACCACCCTTAGCCCCTCCCCCTTCCCAGCTCATTTAACCCTAAGTGTTCGGATCCCTTCCCTTCCACTTAATGGTATCTGGCCCAAGTCCCAGAAGCACTGAAATCATTAAAGAACCTTCTCAACTAGATAACAACCAATTCAACTCCCGCTGCCCTCTCCCCCATTAGACTCTTAGCAATGTTCCCATTCCAAGCTTCAGAGGCAGCATGCTCGCCATTAACTAATACAAAAATCTCCTTGTACTATGAAGCTGCAAGGGCATCACCAGTCTACCGCCACTGCAAACAGATTGCTTTCCAGCTCCCGCAGTTCCAGCTGATTCAGCCCTCTTGCGTGTTGGCATTTAATGTGCGCAGAAACGCTTGGGCCTCCCCGGCCTCCTGCATGAGAAGTGTCTTCCCTCCATGCCATATTCACAGTTTCGCAGGCTACAGGAGCGCGAAGTGCACTCCCTTCTTATGGAGCTCGGAGCATGTGGGGGCCATTGCCCTCCTCTGCGCTGCAATCCGGGTGGAATAGTCATTGAACAAAAGTATGCGGTGATTTTCATAGTCCACACTCCCACGCGCCCGGAATACTTTCATCAGCTTTTCCTTGGAGAGCCAGTTAGTATAATGGGCTATAGCTGTACGTGGCTTGGCATTGACATCTCCCTTTGCTCCCACTCGATGGGCTCTATCACAGCAAAAGATACTCTGGGGTTCTTCCAGGCCCAGCGCATGGGGCAGCCAGGAGTCAAAGAACCAGTACAATTTGTTACCTGCCACCGTCTCTGGCAGCCCGATCACCCGCAGATTGTTCCTGCGGTTCCGGTTTTCTTGATCTTCAATTCTTTCTCGCAGTTCTCCCGTCTCCTTCTGCAGTGCGGCGACCAAAGTCGCTGTGGCCCTCGCCTCCTCTTCGCCCGTCGAGATCCGCTGTTCCATCTCTTGCAGCCTGTGGGAGTGCGCATCGAACTTCTCATGTATTTCCTCTACAGCTGATTGTAGTTTGTTCAGACGATCAGCTAATGCCGCCGATACTGAACGGGTAATTTCCTGGACCCACTCCGTCGTCTGCATGAGCGTCAGGCTCGGAGGTACGCTCGGGTCTGGATTTTGATCTCGCTGTAGTGCCGCCATTTTGTTCAGGGCCTGGGTTTGCGGTGTTTTAGATTTTCGTTGCGCCCTTGTGGGCATAACTCAGACGTTCCGCCTTCCCAAATTCAGCCCCGCAGTGGCCGGTGATGTTCTTCTCGCCCCCGCACTGCTTTTCCGACTTCAGGGATTTCGGGATCTTTGATATATCAGCAGAGTTTGGCTGGTATCAGGGGGAGCTGCACAGGTCTGCGTCTTCCTAGGAAGCAGGCATCACATGACCCCCAAAAGGGCCTCTTAATTACATAATTTATTCTGTCATATTCAAACACTTATTACAAAATATGGTTCTGATTCCCACACATTCTGAATTTTGTTTCCCTCCAAAATTGTGTCTTTGAAACAGTTTCCAATCTCCCGGACCAATCAACACACCTCTCTGCTGCTGGTCAAACATTTCCTTTTGGATGCTCCAGACTTGTGTGACACCTTCCCTGTGATTTTGCATGCTATCTGCAATTTCTTCTGGTGGTCTTGGACCCACTCATCCAAACTTCCCAAATCTCCATCTGTAATCTCAGTATGAAAGTCCCGTAATATACAGGCATCTCTAACAAATAATAGGAAATATGGTGAGTATCCTGTCGCAGCTTTGATGTTACTGTTATATGAAGATACTAGTTCAGATACGTGTTCAAACTTTTATTTTTTGCAGGCAAAATTTTAAGTATATCATGTAGAGTTCTATTGAACCATTTGCCTTTTGCATTGCTTTGGGGGTGATAGGGAATAGTATGAGTCTTGATAATTTTATAGATTTTGTACAATTGGTTTTATCACTGACAATTCAAAATTGCAACCTTGGTTGGAATGTATTCTTGATAGACAGCCATTGTGTACCATCCAGTTTTTAACAATTGCCGAGTTGTAGTTCCTGCTGTTTGGAACTTGTAGGAGCAAAACAGATATAAAGCACTTCCTGTGGGACACTGCATTAAGGGACGGCTAGTTATATATAATGGTATATAAGTACATAAGTATTGCCATACTGGGACAGACTGAAGGTCCATCAAGCCCAGTATCCTGTTTCCAACAGTGGCCAATCCAGGTCACAAGTACCTGGCAAGATCCCCAAACAGTACAATACATTTTATGCTGCTTATCCCAGAAATAAGCAGTGGATTTTCCCAAGTCCATTTTATTAATGGCTTATGGACTTTTGTTTTAGGAAGCTATCCAAACCTTTTTTTTTTTATTGCACTTGTATCCCACACTTTCCCACCTATTTGCAGGCTCAATGTGGCTTACAGAGTCCTGTTATGGCATTGCCATTACAGGGTATAATATACAGTTGGTGTTACAAAGAGATTAAGGATGGCAAAAAGAACTAAGCAGACAATTATAGAACGAAGATATTCAGAATAGGGGTGAGATGGTGTTGTATTATAGTTAAGCTATGGATTCTGATGGTAGGCTTTGTTGAAGAGAGAGGTTTTCAGGGATTTGTGAAAGTTAGTTATTTCGTTAATTGTTTTCAAGTTAGTTGGTAGTGCATTCCACAGCTGTGTGCTCATGTAGGCAAAGCTGGTCATATGTGTTAGTTTGTATTTTAATCCTTTGCAGCTGGGGAAGTGTAGATTGAGAAATGTGCGGGCAGATCTTTTAGTGTTTCTGGGTGGGAGGTCCACAAGATCTAGCATGTAGGTCTGGGCATCTCCATAAATGATTTTATGAACAATCGTACAGATCTTGAATGCGATACGTTCTTTGAGTGGGAGCCAGTGTAATGTCTCTCTTAGGGGTTTTGCACTTCCAAATATGAGTCTGGCTGCGGTGTTCTGGGCTGTTTGAAGTTTCTTGATGGTCTGTTCTTTACATCCTGCGTAGAGGGCATTGCAGTAATCCAGGTGGCTTAGTACCATTGACTGTACCAAGTTACGAAAAATGGTTCTGGGGAAGGTTTTACTCTTTTGAGTTTCCACATGGAGTGGAACATCTTCTTAGTTGTATTCTTCATGTGGTTTTTGAGTGTGAGATTTCGATCAATGGTGACTCCAAGAATTTTCAGAGTATTTGAAACAGGAAGGGAAAAGTTTGATGTTTATGGTGGTGAATTTATTTGTGTTATGTTGTGAGGTGAGTATAAGACATTGTATTTTTTTCTGCATTAAGTTTTAGTTGGAATGCATCTGCCCAGGAATGCATGATTTGGAAGCTTTGGTTGATGTCACTGATGATTTCCTTTAGCTCATGCTTGAACGGGATGTAGAACGTGACATCATCTGCATATCTGTATGGATTGAGGTTTTGATTGGCTAGTAGCTTGGCTAGGGGTATGATCATTAGGTTGAAGAAGGTGGGTGAGAGGGGGGGATCCTTGGGGGACTCCACATTCAGGTATCCATGGGGCTGAAGTAGCTGTGTTAGTTGTTACTTGGTATGATCTTGTGGTCAGGAATCCTTTAAACCAGTTAAGAACATTGCCTCCGATTCCAAAGTATTCTAGGATGTGTAGTAATATTTCATGGTTGACCAGACGGCACTGGACATGTCAAATTGTAGGAGAAGTACATTGTTGCCAGTTGCAATTGTTAGTTTGAATGTATTCATTAAGGTCACTAGTACTGTTTCAGTGCTGTAGTTCGATCGAAATCCTGATTGAGATTCGTGCAGGATTGAGTGTTTATTTAGGTAGTTAGTGAGCTGTTTCGTCACTATGCCTTCCATAAGTTTGGTTATCAGCGGGATGGAAGCTACTGGGCGATAGTTGGTTAAGTCACTTGTGCTTTTCTTTGCATCTTTAGGTAGAGGAGTAAGTAGAATGTTTCCTTTATCCTTTGGGAAGAGGCCATTTTGTAGCATGTAGTTTAGGTGTCTCGTGAGGTCTATTTTGAGTTGTTGAGGGGCAGATCTTATAAGGTTACTAGGGCAGATATCTAATTTGCATTGCGACTTGGCGTATCTTTTAAGCAATTGGGAGAAGTTAACGATCGAGAGTGTATCAAAGTTGGACAATGATCGGTCTGCTGGGTGTTCCCCAGGTATTGGGTCTAAACACTCAAGGAGGTTTATATAATCAATTATGTTGCTAGGTATCGTGAGTCGTAGCTTTATGATTTTCTCTTTAAAGTAGTTTGCGAGGTTGTTTGCTGATGGGGTGTCTATGTTGTTAGAAGTAACCGGTGTAGTATTTAGTAGTTTACGAGTTGGAAGAGTTTATGTGTATCCTTGTAGTTTGGTCCGATTGTAGTTTTATAATATGATCTTTTAGTTTGTCTGATGGTGTATTTGTATTTTCTTTGTAGTTGCTTCCAGTTATTGAGTGCCGAGTCGTCCTTTTTCTTATTCCATGCTCGTTCTAATCTTCTGACTTGTGTTTTTAATTCTTTCAGTTCTTCATTAAACCAAGGTATTGCGTTTTTTCTATGTGAGGTTCTGGAATGAAGTGGTGCTATGTTGTCTAGTATGATTCAGGAGAAGGTAATCCACCTAAGTGGATGAACACTCACTCCCATGTAAATATAGCAATGTAAAGAGAGTGGGAAGTGGACCAATGACTCCAGGGAAACGGATATACGATTTCAGAATACCACTTTATTAAATGACTCGACATAGAAACTGTGTTTCGGCCACAGGCCTGCCTCAGGAGTCTTCTCACCGTTGGTAGTAGCTAATCCTACCCAAATCTTGAAGGAATATATATATCTTACTAACGTTGTATCGCTAATCGACACGCACAACAGTATCTAGCGCAGCAACTCTAGGCAGCATATCATATCTCGGTATTGGTAGTATAATACTGAATTGTACTAAACCAAAATGGAGCGGGAAAGTTCTGAGCAGCATTTTGGTTTAGTACAATTCAGTATTATACTACCAATACCATGATATGATATGCTGCCTAGAGTTGCTGTGCTAGATACTGTTGTGCGTGTCGATTAGCGATACAACGTAAGAAGATATATATATATATATTCCTTCAAGATTTGGATAGGATTAGCTACTACCAATGGTGAGAAGACTCCTGAGGTAGGCCTGTGGCCGAAACACAATTTCTGTGTCGAGTCATTTAATAAAGTGGTATTCTGAAATCGTATATCCGTTTCCCTGGAGTCATTGGTCCACTTCCCACTCTCTTTACATGTCTAGTATGATTCTGCATCTATTGTCCCATTCATGAAGAAATTGGGGTGAATCTGTTGGTGCTGTCTATTCATTGTTGTAAAATTGTTGCCAAAATGTTAGCGGGTCTATTTTGCCTCTCGTGGTATAGGTTTGTTGTTCTTGTTTGTGTTGTGAGTCTTTTGTTCGCCAGTGAAGGGAGAGGTTTGCTTTGTAGTGATCGGACCACGGTATGGCTGTCCATTTTGTATCTGTTACTGCGAGATTTAGTTCTGATGAGAATTTGTATGTAATGATATCTAGTGTGTGTCCTTTACTATGGGTGGGTTGCATGTTTGGCCAGTGGAGTTCCCATAGTTGGAGGAAGTCCCTGAACTCGCACACGTTTGCTAGGTTAGTACCCTCAAGGTGAAGGTTAATGTCTCCTGCTATAAGAAGCTTTTGGGTGGAAACACATGTGTTCGATATGAAATCCATGAGATGTGTTTGGCAGTCTTGCCAGTTGCCTGGTGGTCTGTAGAACAGGATAAGGTTTAGGTGGTCATGAAGGGTTGGGTGGTTGATTCTAACTGACGCAATTTCCAGTTGGGGTAGTATGGATTCGGTTATTGTTGTGACAGTGAATTGGGATCTAAAGATTATGGCTATGCCGCCTCCTCTTTTTCCATTCCTTGTCCAGTGGGTAATTTGGTACCCTGGAGGGCATAGTTCTAAAAATAGAAAATCGAGATTGTCTGTTGTGATCCAGTCAGTTATTGTTGCAGTTTTGTTTACTACAGATCTGGCATTTATATAGCCCATTTGTATTAGTTGGTGCTCTTACCACATTCTCTGGCACTCTGTTACCAGCAGGGCTTTTTTTGAGGGGGTACTTGGGGGGTACTGAGTACCGGCACCGTTTCCATTGTCTGCTAAAATTGACCCATGGTCCCTAAGTTTTAATGAAACAGCTCAGGCTCTATACACTAATTCCACCTTGTCATAGATTCAGTGAATGATTGCAGGAGGCCTGGCTATTGTGGGGTGGGGTCCCTCAGTGATCACCCCACCCCAGACCACACCCCGAAGGGTGGCCTGGCATTTGAGTACCAGCACCTTTTTCGCTAGCAAAAATGCACTGGTTACCAGGATTATAAGGCTACATCCACTTTAACTAAGCAGATCAGAGTTCTAATGCTTTTGATTAATACTGAGATGCAACTGACACAAGGCCCAGATGCTTATAAAAGTAAGAACGGAATTTTATTTAAAAGCAAGTAGCAGCCAAAGATAAAAACAGTGGTACTTAGAATGTGAGACTCATGCACCCATACTAGGAAGCTCAGAGAAATACAACAAACACTTTAAGTTATTGTGAGAACAATTATCTTCAGAGTCAACACAATGTTCCTTACAGACTTTAAGTTATGCCTCCTAAATTGCCCACTAGCAATAGCACAGCTGCATACAACCTGTTAGTAAAGAGAGGTCTGGAGAAGTCACATTTGCAGAGGAACTCTGAAGTGTTGCAGCAATGCAGGGTCAAATAGTGGAGACCAGCCGGATCTATGAACTGCAATTGTACTGGGACCAGTACCAGCTCGGATATGATGAGACAATCAGATGATCTTCTGATCCCCAGAGATGCTTCTTTTATGCAGATTTGGTAAAAGCCTTATCTCTGGAGAAAAGGCAAACACTTCACTCTATTCCAAACATCCCAATCTGGAAAACTCCAAGAATATCCATTTTACGTCCTTTACGTTGCAGTTCTGGGAAGCCAGGGTCCAACAGTCTAGTGACCTCACTTATTTGAGGAACTGGAAGAGCTCTGGCTCTATAGTGGCTAAAGTTATCTTGCCCTCGGTGCTTGTCCTGGGCAAGAGGTTCCTGAGGCAATACTGGGCAGGAGTTGCATCAGCTGAGTGGGCCACAAACAGTTTCTTGCTAAGCAGCAAATTCAGACTAAAGTTCACGCTGCTTTTAAGGCACAGTCTGAAGAGTAAATTACAGGAGGTTGAGCCAAATTCTGTATTGCAGCTATATAGGCAGTGGTCTAATCCCTACAAACATATCTGTCATTATCATCAGAACATTTTCCAGATCATTACTACTAGGCTCTAGTATGATAATTATATCTCTTGAAAATCTACCAGTTATAGGAGGATAACTTGCTTCAAAACATTTAATTTGAACCAACTCTTTATTCAGGATATAGGTTTTGCAATTATTAACCCAATTTTTAATATCTTGTGCCATGGTTACACATGAGTGACTTCTCACCACTACAAGTGACCACAATATACATTATTTGGCCAAAAATATTTATTTTGTAACTCTTAGGGCTCTGTTTACTAAGCCATGCTGTATGCGTGATCATTTTTAGCACACGCTAATGCTAGAGACACCCATAGGAATACTACTACTACTACTATTTAGCATTTCTATAGCGCTACAAGGCGTACGCAGCGCTTCTCCGAGGACAAGCAGGCTGCTTGTTCTCACGACTGGGTGACGTCCGCGGCAGCCCTCACCAACTGGAAAAGGCTTCGCGGGACAGTCGGCACGCAGGGCACGCCCACCGCGCATGCGCGGCCGTCTTCCCGCCCGTGCGCGACCGCTCCCGCCAGTTCCTTTTTTTCCGCGTCTGGAGAGAGTCGTGCTTTGCCGCTCTCTCTGCTTTCAGCCGCCGGAAAGTCGATCGCGTTTACGCGGATCGTTGTTTTTTCTATTTAGTTTCGTTACCGCCGGTTTCCTTTTTCTTTTTCAAAAAAAAACAAAAAAAAAACCTGAGCGTGTGGAGCACGCGCTCCCTTTTTCCCTCGTTTCCAGCGGGGACACCGCGTTGCGGCCTAGTGGCCGCACGGTCGGTTTCTTTTTTCGAGGTGTGATTTTCACCACCATTGACGACTTTGACTTCGCCGACGCGATTTTTCCGTCGATGTCCTCGAAGGTCCCGAGTGGATTTAAAAAGTGTGGTCGCTGCGGCCGGCCGATCTCGCAGACCGACACCCACGCTTGGTGCCTCCAGTGCCTCGGGCCGGAGCACAATATCAAGTCGTGTTCCCTGTGTCTCGGTCTCCGGAAACGGACTCAAGTTGCGAGGCAAGTTCTGCGGGACCGTCTTTTTGGAACTTGCGCCGGCCCCTCGACGTCGACCTCGACGGCATCGGTATCGACGCCCGGCCCTTCGGTACCGGTATCGATGCCCGAGACATCGGCACCGATGGCATCGACCCCAGGAGAACAGGTCCCGTCGGCCCGCCGGTCCGCCGGCGAGGGTGGAGGTGAGCGGCCGTGTGGGCAGTCGGCCCCGGTCACTCCCTCAGCCCGTGGTCCACGGGACCGAACCCTGTCTGACCCGGCTCCTCGAGACCGAGGGGGATCGTCCTCCTCCTCCTCCTCCATACCTCCCGGCGCCGGTGACGCGCATCGAAAGAAGGACAAGAAGCGTCGTCACCGGTCGCCCTCGGTGCATCCGGACATCGGAGAGGAGGCGACGCCGAAGCGTCATCGCCGAGAGGAGAGGTCCCCGTCGGTTGTGGAGGTACCGACGCGTCAGGGTTCCGGCACCTCGATGCCGTCTCCTGGCCCCCATCAGCATCTGGCACCGACACCCCTACCGGCCCCACCGCCTTTCCCGGCAGCGGGCCTGGACGAGTGCCTCAGAGCCATCCTTCCGGGGATCCTGGAAGGGCTGATGCGCCAGGCTGTGCCGGTGCCGGGGGTGCTTGCGCCCTCGGCGCCGATGTCTGTGGCGCCGGCGAGCTCTAGCCCGGCGCCGGGGCTGTCAACACCGCCGCCGCTTGCGGCGCCGGTCTCGACCGCCACGCAGGTGGAGTCCCCGTCGACGTCGATGGAGGGAGCTCCGTCCCCGCCGACGCGGGAGTCCACCGCTCGACGACACCGAGACCTCGGTGCCTCGACGTCGAGCCGGGCCCGGTTCAGGACTCAGCTACATGAGCTTATGTCCGATACCGAGGATGAGGCCTCGTGGGGGGAAGAGGAGGACCCTAGATATTTCTCCTCAGAGGAGTCTATGGGCCTTCCCTCGGACCCCACGCCTTCACCGGAGAGGAAGCTCTCACCTCCTGAGAGTCTCTCCTTTGCCTCCTTTGTGCGGGATATGTCTATTAGCATTCCCTTTCCCGTGGTCTCTGTGAAAGAGCCGAGGGCCGAGATGCTCGAGGTCCTCGACTATCCATCACCACCTAGAGAGTCCTCCACGGTGCCGCTGCACAATGTCCTCAAGGAGACACTGCTTCGGAACTGGGTGCGACCGTTAACTAACCCCACCATTCCCAAGAAAGCAGAGTCCCAGTACAGGATCCACTCTGACCCAGAGTTAATGCGGCCCCAACTGCCCCATGACTTGGCGGTCGTGGATTCTGCTCTCAAGAGGGCACGGAGTTCGAGGGATACCGCCTCGGCGCCCCCGGGGCGGGAGTCTCGCACTCTGGACTCGTTTGGGAGGAAGGCCTACCAATCCTCCATGCTCGTGACCCGCATCCAGTCATACCTGCTCTATATGAGCATCCACATGCGGACTAATGTGCAACAACTGGCGGACCTGGTCGATAAGCTCCCGCCGGAGCAGTCCAGGCCTTATCAGGAGGTGGTCAGGCAGCTGAAGGCGTGCAGAAAGTTCCTGTCCAGGGGTATCTATGACACCTGTGACGTGGCATCTCGTGCTGCGGCCCAAGGTATAGTGATGCGCAGGCTCTCATGGCTGCGTGCCTCTGACCTGGACAACCGCACCCAGCAGAGACTGGCCGACGTCCCTTGCTGGGGGGATAACATTTTTGGTGAGAAGGTCGAGCAGCTGGTGGACCAACTGCATCAGCGGGAAACCGCCCTCGACAAGCTCTCCCACCGGGCGCCTTCAGCATCCACCTCAGCAGGTGGACGTTTTTCCCGGGCCCGGCAGGCTGCGCCCTATTCTTTTGCAAAGCGTAGGTACAACCAGCCGGCCCAAAGGCCTCGCCAGGCACAGGGACAGCCCCAGCGCGCTCGTTCTCGTCAACAGCGTGCGCCTAAGCAGCCCCCTGCACCTCCACAGCAAAAGCCGGGGACGGGCTTTTGACTGGATCCTCGGGAACATAGCCGCCCTCAAAGTGTCCGTACCGGACGATCTGCCGGTCGGGGGGAGGTTAAGTTTTTTTCACCAAAGGTGGCCTCTCATAACCTCCGACCAGTGGGTTCTCCAAATAGTGCGGTGCGGATACGCCCTGAATTTGGCCTCCCTGCCTCCAAATTGTCCTCCGGGAGCTCAATCTTTCAGCTCCCATCACAAGCAGGTACTTGCAGAGGAACTCTCCGCCCTTCTCAGCGCCAATGCGGTCGAGCCCGTACCACCCGGGCAGGAAGGGCAGGGATTCTATTCCAGGTACTTCCTTGTGGAAAAGAAAACAGGGGGGATGCGTCCCATCCTAGACCTGAGAGGCCTGAACAAATTCCTGGTCAAAGAAAAGTTCAGGATGCTTTCCTTGGGCACCCTTCTGCCAATGATTCAGAAAAACGACTGGCTATGTTCCCTGGATTTAAAGGACGCATATACTCACATACCGATACTGCCAGCTCACAGACAGTATCTCAGATTCCGCCTGGGCGCACGGCACTTTCAGTATTGTGTGCTGCCCTCTGGGCTCGCCTCTGCTCCACGAGTGTTTACCAAGTGCCTCGTGGTGGTAGCGGCCTACCTACGCAAGCTGGGAGTGCACGTGTTCCCATATCTCGACGATTGGCTGGTCAAGAACACCTCGGAGGCGGGAGCCCTCCGGTCTATGCAGTGCACTACTCGACTTCTGGAGCTGCTGGGGTTTGTGATAAATTACCCAAAGTCCCATCTCCAGCCAACACAGTCTCTGGAATTCATAGGAGCTCTGCTGAATGCCCAGACGGCTCAGGCCTACCTTCCCGAAGCGAGGGCCACCAATCTCCTGGCCCTGGCTTCGCAGACCAGAGCGTCGCAGCAGGTCACAGCTCGGCAGATGTTGAGACTTCTGGGTCATATGGCCTCCACAGTTCATGTGACTCCCATGGCTCGTCTTCACATGAGATCTGCTCAATGGACCCTAGCTTCCCAGTGGTTTCAAGCCACCGGGGATCTAGAAGATGTCATCCGCCTCTCCACCAGTTGCCGCATTTCACTGCTCTGGTGGACCATTCGGACCAATTTGACCCTGGGACGTCCATTCCAAATTCCGCAGCCCACGAAAGTGCTGACGACGGATGCATCTCGCCTGGGGTGGGGAGCTCATGTCGATGGGCTTCACACCCAGGGTCTGTGGTCCCTCCAGGAAAAGGATCTGCAGATCAACCTCCTGGAGCTCCGAGCGATCTGGAACGCACTGAAGGCTTTCAGAGATCGGCTGTCCTACCAAATTATCCAAATTCGGACAGACAATCAGGTTGCAATGTATTACGTCAACAAGCAGGGGGGCACCGGATCTCGCCCCCTGTGTCAGGAAGCCGTTGGGATGTGGCGTTGGGCGTGCCGGTTCGGCATGCTCCTCCAAGCCACGTACCTGGCAGGCGTAAACAACAGTCTGGCCGACAGACTGAGCAGAGTCATGCAACCGCACGAGTGGTCGCTCCATTCCAGAGTGGTACGCAAGATCTTCCGAGAGTGGGGCACCCCCTCGGTGGATCTTTTCGCCTCTCAGACCAACCACAAGCTGCCTCTGTTCTGTTCCAGACTTCAGACACACGGCAGGCTAGCGTCAGATGCCTTTCTCCTTCATTGGGGGACCGGCCTCCTGTATGCTTATCCTCCCATACCTTTGGTGGGGAAGACCTTACTGAAGCTCAAGCAAGACCGCGGCACCATGATTCTGATAGCGCCCTTTTGGCCCCGTCAGATCTGGTTCCCTCTTCTTCTGGAGTTGTCCTCAGAAGAACCGTGGAGATTGGAGTGTTTTCCGACTCTCATTTCGCAGAACGACGGAGCGTTGCTGCACCCCAACCTTCAATCCCTGGCTCTCACGGCCTGGATGTTGAGGGCGTAGACTTCGCTGCGTTGGGTCTGTCTGAGGGTGTCTCCCGGGTCTTGCTTGCCTCTAGGAAGGATTCCACTAAAAAGAGTTACTTTTTCAAGTGGAGGAGGTTTGTCGTTTGGTGTGAGAGCAAGGCCCTAGAACCTCGTTCTTGCCCTGCACAGAACCTGCTTGAATACCTTCTGCACTTATCAGAGTCTGACCTCAAGACCAACTCAGTAAGGAATCACCTTAGTGCGATTAGTGCTTACCATTATCGTGTGGAAGGTAAAGCCATCTCTGGAGAGCCTTTAGTCGTTCGATTCATGAGAGGCTTGCTTTTGTCAAAGCCCCCTATCAAGCCTCCTGCAGTGTCATGGGATCTCAACGTCGTCCTCACCCAGCTGATGAAACCTCCTTTTGAGCCACTGAATTCCTGCCATCTGAAGTACTTGACCTGGAAGGTCATTTTCTTGGTGGCAGTTACTTCAGCTCGTAGGGTCAGTGAGCTTCAAGCCCTGGTAGCTCATGCTCCGTATACCAAATTTCATCATAACAGAGTAGTGCTCCGCACCCACCCAAAGTTCCTGCCGAAGGTGGTGTCGGAGTTCCATCTTAACCAGTCAATTGTCTTGCCAACATTCTTCCCCAGGCCGCATACCCGCCCTGCTGAACGTCAGTTGCACACATTGGACTGCAAGAGAGCATTGGCCTTCTACTTGGAGCGGACACAGCCCCACAGACAGTCCGCCCAATTGTTTGTTTCTTTCGACCCTAACAGGCTAGGGGTCGCTGTCGGGAAACGCACCATCTCCAATTGGCTAGCAGATTGCATTTCCTTCACTTACGCCCAGGCTGGGCTGGCTCTTGAGGGTCATGTCACGGCTCATAGTGTCAGAGCCATGGCAGCGTCAGTGGCCCACTTGAAGTCAGCCACTATTGAAGAGATTTGCAAGGCTGCGACGTGGTCATCTGTCCACACATTCACATCACATTACTGCCTCCAGCAGGATACCCGACGCGACAGTCGGTTCGGGCAGTCGGTGCTGCAGAATCTGTTTGGGGTGTAAATCCAACTCCACCCTCCAGGACCCGAATTTATTCTGGTCAGGCTGCACTCTCAGTTAGTTGTTCTTCGTAGGTCAATTTCTGTTGTACCCTCGCCGTTGCGAGGTTCAATTGACCTGGGTTCTTGTTTTGAGTGAGCCTGAAAGCTAGGGATACCCCAGTCGTGAGAACAAGCAGCCTGCTTGTCCTCGGAGAAAGTGAATGATACATACCTGTAGCAGGTGTTCTCCGAGGACAGCAGGCTGATTGTTCTCACCTACCCTCCCTCCTCCCCTTTGGAGTTGTGTTTCATATTTTATTGCTTGTTATTCAACTGGCGGGAGCGGTCGCGCACGGGCGGGAAGACGGCCGCGCATGCGCGGTGGGCGTGCCCTGCGTGCCGACCGTCCCGCGAAGCCTTTTCCGGTTGGTGGGGGCTGCCGCGGACGTCACCCAGTCGTGAGAACAATCAGCCTGCTGTCCTCGGAGAACACCTGCTACAGGTATGTATCATTCACTTGCACAAACATAGAAGAAAGACAGTCCCTGCTCAAAGAGCTTACAATCTAATAGACAAAAAATAAAGTAAGCAAATCAAATCAATTAATGTGTACAGGAAGGAGGAGAGGAGGGTAGGTGGAGGCGAGTGGTTACGAGTCAAAAGCAATGTTAAAGAGGTGGGCTTTCAGTCTAGATTTAAAGGTGGCCAAGGATGGGGCAAGACATAGGGGCTCAGGAAGTTTATTCCAGGCGTAGGGTGCAGCGAGACAGAAGTCTGGAGTTGGCAGTAGTGGAGAAGGGAACAGATAAGAAGGATTTATCCATGGAGCGGAGTACATGGGTGTCTCTAGCGTTAGCGCATGCCTTTGTAAACAAGGCCCCTAGAGAACTACAACTGTTGAATAAATTGATCATCTCTCAAGTCTCTTAGTTCTCTGTATAACAGACCATTTACTAATACTAGCCACTCTTTTTGTTTCTTTTAATGTCTCATCTCGAAGTTGTAATTTTCTTAGAAGTTCTGGAGAATAATCTGCTATAAAATATTCCAGTTTACTCTCCAAAGCTTTTACTTTAGCTTTAGAAACTTTTACTTTTTCTGTACTCTACAGATATTTCCAAACTTCACTGGGTTCAAGTTTAAGGAAGTCAGCTTCATCATTGGACACAACTTCTCCATCTCTGTTCTATCATATCTACATTTGCTGTCTCAAGATACCTCAGAGGATGACTAAATTTTCAATATATCATTTTACGTTTGGTACAACATATAGTATAACCAAATATTTCGGTACAGTCCTCACTGCATGTAGTGCATTTGATACGACATCAAGATATAACTGACATGACAGTGATTCCGCCTCACTAAAATTAATTTTCTTGCTTATGCATAATTACTCAGGTTATCTCCTATATACAGACTTTCGTCATTCCCCAATCATACATCAGGTACTTCTCATGCAGTATTTCCTATATTTATTTCAATTAGTAATACAGGTTATTCATTTGGCATGCTAGTTTTTGCCCAGCCTTTACAGCACTATTTACAATTTTTCATCACATCACTAGCATACATTTTCAATCTTTTCACCTTCCATCATTTTTCTCGTTAATTGTAGGAGTTGCTACGTTTCTGTGTAAACAGTCTGTTCTTTCGGTAATTCATCAAGAGATAACATTCAGAGCAAAATATTTTTGTTTTTAAGACATTGTTCATATTTAAAACCTTGCTGCTGTTTTTTTCATATGTCTCCACAGCTCATTCATTCACACACTCCATTTTTATAGCCTTTCTATATCCTCCACGCTGCTTTTTGGACATTTTATTCACACTAGCTTCACGTCACTTATCCTATATAATAATTTGCAACTCCAACATTCTACGTCTGGATGCCTGGGTTTGTAACATCCATTCCCACTCATTGCCCCGCCCTCACGTCAAAACGTAATGACGTCAGAGGGCGGAACAATGAGGGGGAAGGGAACGCAGGAGGCGAGATGTCAGGAGGAGAGAATCGCAGGACATCGAGGGGAGGGAGGGAGGAAGGGGAGGGCAGGGCAGAGGAGAATTGATGGACATGGATGGGATGGGAGGACAGGGCAGAGGAGAATTGATGGACATGGATGGAATGGGAGGTCAGTCATAGGCGCCCTGTATAAGAGGCTTGGGGAGAGCCCAACTGTGACCTTCCCCTGGCTGCTGCCCCCCCCCAAACGCAGGGCTGCCTGGCACAGCAGCACTGCAGCCAGGCAGCTCTCAGATGGTCCCTCCGCTCATTTCCGCCCTCAGCTCCCTGATCGACAGCCCTCCTCTCCGTTCCTACCCCCCCTTGTGTGTGTTTAGCCCTTTTACTTTTTCTGCCGTCGCTGCGCTTGAAAGTAAAAGGGCTAAACGCAAGGGGGGGGGGGAGGAACGGAGAGGTGGCTGTCAGGGAGCTGAGGGAGGGCAGGGAGAATCGCTGGACATGGATGGGAGGGCAGGGGGAGAGAAGAGATCACTGGACATGGCTGGATGGGAGGGAAGGGGAAGGGGGAGAGAAGAGATTGCTGGACATGGATGGATGAGGGGAGGGGAGACAGCAGATTTGCTGGATATAAATGGAGGAGAGGGCAGGGGAGAATGGAGAGTTGCTGGACATGGATGGATGGAAGAGAGGGCAGGGGAGAATGGAGAGTTGCTGGACATGGATGGATGGTGGGGAGGGCAGGGGAGAGAGGAGAATTGCTGGACATGGATGGATGAATGGGGGCAGGGGAGAGGAAATTTGATGGATATGGGTGGATGGAGGAGAGGGCAGGGGAGAATGGAGAGTTCCTGGACATGGATGGAGTGGAGGGGAGGGCAGGAGAGCGAGGAGAATTGCTGAACATGGATGGATGAATGGAGGGGGCAGGGGAGAGAGGAAATTTGCTGGATATTGGATGGAGGAGAGGGCAAGGGAGAATGGAGAGTTGTTGGACATGGAAGGATGGAGGGGGGGGGGAAGTCAGGAAGGAGATGCACATAGATGGAAGGGAGGGAAGGGAAGAGAGGAGAAATGCTGGACATAGATGGAGTCTGCATACTCTTTATCTTTTAAAAAAATACTATAAATAAAAATCACAAAAAAAGAAAGATTAAAAATAAAAAAACATAGATAAAACAATCTGTATCTCATACCCCTGGAGCATATTACTCATTATACACCCTTCCCAATTATTACTTATCATGACAGAACATTTCTTCTAACGGTTCCCTTAAAAACAATCACCATTACATGATAACCTTGCTAGCGCCCATTTCATTTGTGTGAGAAACGGGCCTTTTTTACCAGTTTAGAATATTTTTACACTGCAATGCACTGTTCATCCCTCAGTCACTTTTCGAGTACTTCAATACAAACAACACTCATCCATTCACCATTCATTTTAGCTTCATGTCATACATGCTAATAGGCTATTGGGCTCATTTTTGAAAGAGGAGGACGCCTATCTTTCGACATAAATTGGAAGATGGGCGTCCTCACAGGGTCGTCCAAATCGGTATAATTGAAAGCCGATTGTGGACGTCCCCAACTGCTTTCCGTCGCAGGGACAGCCAAAGTTCAAGGGGGCGTATCGGAGGCATAGCGAAGGCGGGACTTGGGCATGCCTAATACTAGGATGCCCTCGACCCATAATCATAAGTACATAAGTAATGCCACACTGGGAAAAGACCAAGGGTCCATCGAGCCCAGCATCCTGTCCACGACAGCGGCCAATCCAGGCCAAGGGCACCTGGCAAGCTTACCAAACGTACAAACATTCTAGACATGTTATTCCTGGAATCGTGGATTTTTCCCAAGTCCATTTAGTAGTGGTTTATGGACTTGTCCTTTAGGAAACCGTCTAACCCCTTTTTAAACTCTGCCAAGCTAACCGCCTTCACCATGTTCTCCGGCAACGAATTTATTTATTGCATTTGTATCCCACATTTTCCCACCTTTTTGCGGGTTCAGTGTGGCTTACAATACGTTATGAAAACTGGAAGTACAGTTTGTTACAACTCAGTTATGGATTACATTATGAGGTGTTATGCGAGACAAAGTCTTGTAACAATAAGGAATATAACAATGGAAAAGAGTTTAATTACGCTTTGGGTGAAGAAACATTTTCTCCGATTTGTTTTAAATTTACTACACTGTAGTTTCATCAGTTTCATCGCATGCCCCCTAGTCCTAGTATTTTTGGAAAGTGTGAACAGACGCTTCACATCCACTTGTTCCACTCCACTCATTATTTTATATGCCTCTATCATGTCTCCCCTCAGCCGTCTCTTCTCCAAACTGAAAAGCCCTAGCCTCCTTAGTCTTTCTTCATAGGGAAGTCGTCCCATCCCCGTTATCATTTTAGTCGCCCTTTGCTGCACCTTTTCCAATTCTACTATATCTTTCTTGAGATGCGGCGACCAGAATTGAACACAATATTCAAGGTGCGGTTGCACCATGGAGCGATACAACAGCATTATAACATCCTCACACCTGTTTTCCATACCTTTCCTAATACTACCCAACATTCTATTCGCTTTCCTAGCTGCAGCAGCACAGTGAGCAGAAGGTTTCAGTGTATTATAGACGACGACACCCAGATCCCTTTCTTGGACCGTAACTCCTAACATGGAACCTTGCATAATGTAGCTATAATTCGGGTTCTTTTTTCCCACATGCATCACCTTGCACTTGCTCACATTAAACGTCATCTGCCATTTAGCTGCCCAGTCTCCTAGTCTCGTAAGGTCCTTCTGTGATTTTTCACAATCCTGTTGCAAGTTAACGACTTTGAATAACTTTGTGGCATCAGCAAATTTAATTACCTCGCTAGTTACTCCCATCTCTAAATCATTTATAAATATATAAAAAAGCAGCGGTCCTAGCACAGACCCCTGAAGAACCCCACTAACTACCCTTCTCCATTGTGAATACTGCCCATTTAATCCCACTCTGTTTCCTATCCTTCAGCCAGTTTTTAATCCACAATAGGACATTTCCTCCTATCCCATGACCCTCCAATTTCCTCTGTAGCCTTTCATGAGGTACCTTGTCAAACGCCTTTTGAAAATCCAGATACACAATATCAACTGGCTCCCCTTTGTCCACATGTTTGTTTACTACTTCAAAGAATTGAAGTAAATTGGTCAGGCAAGATTTCCCCACACAAAAGCCGTGCTGACTTGGTCTCAGTAATCCATGTCCTTGGATGTGCTCTGTAATTTTGTTTTTAATAATAGCCTCTACCATTTCCCCCGGCACCGACGTCAGACTCATCAAAAGAAACAAGGACATCCCTGACGAACAGTTGGACGGCTTTACCTGGTCATGTTTTTCTTATGACCAAGGCACAAAAATTTGCCCGAAATGACCAGATGACCACCAGAGAGAATCAGGGATGACCTCCCCTTACTCCCCCCAGTGGTCACTAACCCCCTCCCATCCTCAAAAAACAACTTTAAAAATATTGATTGCCAGCCTCTAATGTCATACTCAGGTCCATCACAGCAGTATGCAGGTCCCTGGAGCAGTTTTAGTGGGTGCAGTGCACTTCAGGCAGGCGCACCCAGCCCCCCCCTCCCACCTGTTATGTTTGTGGAGGAAACAGCGAGCCCTCCAATACTCACCACAAACCCACTGTACCCACATCTAGGTGCCCCCTTCACCCGTAAGGGCTATGGTAGTGATGTACAGTTGTGGGTAGTGGGTTTTGGGGGGGGGGGGGGCTCAGCACACAAGGTAAGGGAGCTATGTACCTGGGAGCAATTTATGAAGTCCACTGCAGTGCCCCGTAGGGTGGCCGGTTGGTGTCCTGGCATGTCAGGGGGACCAGTGCACTACAAATGCTGGCTCCTCCCACGACCAAATGACTTGCATTTGGTCGTTTCTGAGATGGCCGTCCTTGGTTTCCATTATCACCGAAAATCAGAAACGACCAAGTCTAGGTTATGTAAGCATTTATAGATTAATAACTCTTCTGGGCAAAGCTACCCAATGAGTAATTCCCAGGTTCCATTTACAGGAGTCTGGCTAAACCAACTTCCTAGCTCTATCCAGGGGTTATATATGATAAAGGAACCTGGCTGTTCTGGGCCTACACCAGAACTTTTCTTCTGTTAGAGAGAACTGGAATAAAAGTAAAGTCACTGCTGTGAAATATATTAATTTATTATATAGGTAAGAAAATAGAATAATACACCCTACACTACAGCTCAGCTGTACAATTGTAGCTCCCTTATGCTGATAAGCAACTGTAGAATGTATTGTCTAACTAAAACACTGATATCACTGGTTACTAGGTTATTACACAATCCTGATTAGTAATACTGACTAGGTCATGAAGTAATACAGTTAGCAGCACATCTTCCTGATCACAAAGTTCTGACTAACCCACCTTTGCTGAGGTAAGAACCCACTAGCTAATCCCCGACTATAGGAAATAAATCTCTGTAATCCTCACCGAGCCGACTCTAGGTGGTCTCTCAGATGAAGGGGACACAGGTTTTTCCCTTTAGACTCCAGCTGTTTTCCACAGCGAGTCCCCGTCTTAGGAAACAACACAGGCTCTCTGCAGCATGCAGGATTACAGTCTCTCTGGCCGGTAGAGCTGAACCCACAGGTACTTTCTTCAGACGGTCAGTTCACAAGGTTGTGGACCACTTCAGGTCTCGCTGGTCTTCTTTTCAGCTACCCTTCTTCCAGTAGAACCAGACAAATTCTCCCTTTCTTCTTGTCTTTTTCTGTCTGTCCTCTTTGTACTTCTCTTTCTGGTTTTCGCTCTCTGGCCCCTGATTCCCAGGTGACCAGACAGCAACCAATCAGGATCTTGTCCAGCTCCTTCCCTGAGCAAGAAAAACCTTTTTTTTGATCTTCCAGTTGTTACATTGTGGTATGCATTCCTGTCTCTCATCAGACTCGCTGGCACCATGGCCTTACCCCCTGTAGCTCATCAGGGAGGTGCAAGGGTCAGGTAGCCCACTGCATATCCTTGAGTTATTTTCAGACCTGCCAGTTATTTACCACAAGCAGAGCTCTGCCACAAATGGAAAGTTGAATCTGCTTGGTCACTGAAGTGCAGGGTCTTAGTTCACAGACTCCATCTTGACATAGTTGTATACACAGGCTGAGAGCAGCAGAGTGAGGCTCACAGGGAAATAGCCCTACAGATTCCCCCCCTTGGAGATGGCATTTACTGCAAGGGAGTAAAAGCCGTCTCCAACCTAACTAGCAATACAACCAGACGGGTTAAATCAGGACTCATGGTCAAGACTAAGGACACAGGGACAATAAATGTCAGTAATTCCACACTAACACTCTATTCATGTTACCAGAAGCGAAAACTTCCTAAAATCATAACATATTGTTCAAGTAAGTTACAAAAAGGCTAATACAGCAATTACTAATGCTAGAACAACTTATAGGGTGTTAGCAGTCATGTCTTAACACATGAAGTAAATCAATATCAAATCATAATCCTATAAAACGCACGGTGAGTACATATTCTGATAATGGACGGAAACTGATATATGATGGAGAATCACTCAACAGAGTTACACATAGTCTCTCAATCTCATAGTGGACCTCGAGGGGTGATGAGGTGCACATGGACAACTTCTCACATCCAGAAGACCTCCAACAGGAACAAGATGGTCCACGTCATGGTGATGATGATGATAAGCATTGAACATAGTTCAAAAATAAAGTCAATGAAATGTCCACAAATAAACAAAACATATCCCAAACTTCACTTTCAGATCTCTTGATCGGTTGAAATAAAGTAAAACCACACAGATCCCTCCCCCCCCCCCCCCCCCCCCCGACACAAGAACAAAAGAATGATTCTTGAAAAGATAAAAAAAAACAAAAACATTCAACAGTCATGACTAAACGAGGAAAATCATGAGGAACAAGGGGAAGGAATGTTGGAAACCACAATGGATTAGGAAGCAGGGCGTCAGGAACATCTTGAGGAATGACATCAGGAACGGAGACGGGATCAATCCGTTTGACAACTGCACCGCATCTTCCCGATTGATTTTCTTTTGTAACTGAAAAACAAAAGCACACGCAGCTATTCTGCTTCATGGTTAGTTTGGGTCATCTCAACAATGCTGGTATCTGGAACCAAATGACTAGGATGACATGGTCTCAACTGATTGATGTGGACCCATTTAAGGTTATCTTCACCTTGAGAATTTTTTCTGAGGCGAATTTGGTAAGCCACAGGTGAAGCTTTTTCCACTATAGGGAAAGGACCATGCCAACTGGGCAAAAAATTTCTTTTTTTTTTTTTTAATTTTTAACAAGAATCTTTATTAAAGGAATCCATGTATTACAACTGAAGCTGTTCAAATAAAAAAAAACATACAGGTCCCTTGTCATTAAACATCTGGTATACATACATTTCTCTACTGAGAACCTTCACACAACAGCAATAATTTTTCTTGTAACATTTAAACTTTTCAAAGTTACCCCTTCCCCTCCAAACCACCCTTCCCATCCCCCTCTCCCCGCCCCTCACCCCTTCATGAAGAGGAATTCTATCCAACATTTTCACTTTAATGACTTTATCACAGGAGCCCACATCTGTTCCCATTTTGTTAGGGTTTTATGTTCCTTAGCCAGTAGCTTTTCCATGTCACTTATATACCTAACCAGATTATACCAACGGCGAATTGAAGGGCATTCATTCTTCTTCCACATCCGTGCAATCAACAATCGAGCTGCATTGAAGCAATGCTTGGCCAACAAGTTTCTTCCAGCACTAAGCCCAGCAATAGATCTATTAAATAAGAACACCGCCGGATCCCAAGGGATCTGTCCCTCCACCCACACCTGCACTCTTCCTTGCACCGACTTCCAAAATGCTTTTATTTTTCTACAGGTCCACCAAATATGCCCCATTGTGCCTTCCTGTCCACATCCCCTCCAGCATAATTTTGATGCCCCTGGGAACATATGGTGTAACCTCACCGGAGTGAGGTACCATCTGTATAGAACCTTTGTGCAGTTCTCTTGAATATTGACTGCCCTAGAGCTATGGACTGAGGCCCGCTCCATCTGCTGCCAAAGTTCAGGCGTATAAGTCACCTCCAGTTCCTTTTCCCATCTATCATGGTGCTTACCGCTAACCTCTAATGAATCCCTCATATGACCATATAATTTAGAGATCAATCGCTTAGTCTCTTCCGTCTCCACACACATTTTCTCTAACAAAGTAACCTCTCCCCTTAGTTTACTCTTTAGACCAGATGTCTGAAGAAAGTGAATAATCTGATTATACGCATACCTATCCTGTGGAGGTAAGTCATACTCAGCTGCTAGTTCTCCAAAAGTAATAAAATGTTCTTCTTTCATTAATTGTCCCCACCATATCAACCTATTCTTTTGCCAATTAATAAAAGGGGATGGGGAGCATCCAGGAGGGAACGTAGCATTATATGCTATAGGTGTCAAACGTGAGTCATGAAATCCTTTCACTCGTTCTATTTTATCCCAACATGAAAAAGTATATTGTATGATAGGGTTAAGAGACTGGGGAAGATATCTGTTTTTAGGCGCCAACCAGAGTAATTGCCCTAACTTTAAGGGGCTACGAATCATAAATTGTTCCATTTTGATCCATAGTTTATGATCTGATTCATGAAACCATTCAATAGCAGCTTTTGCCTGGGCTGCTCTGTGGTATAACCCCAAATGTGGTACACCCAATCCACCCTTTCCTTTACGGGCTACATACAAAATAGATCTGGGAAGTCGAGGTTTACAACCCTGCCATATAAAGTGTTGAAGCTTGGTTTGTAGCGACCGAAGCATACGGTCATCAATTGGCAAAGGGATAGACTGAAAAAGATATAACAGTCGTGGTAATATGTTCATTTTAACTGTTGCTATTCGCCCAAACCATGACAAATACAGTGGATTCCATCTGTCCAGATCTTTGCCCAGTTCCTTTATTAGTGGTAAATAGTTAACTGCACTCATATCTTCCATCTTGCGTGTGAGTGTTACACCCAAATATCTTATTCCCTGGGTGACCCAAGTTAACGGGTAAAGCTGGCGACAGGTCTGATACTCTATCTCTTCCATCCCTACTGCCATCGCCTCAGTCTTTGTATAATTGATTTTGAAAGCCGAGACTTGGCTATACAATTCAATTTCAGCAAACACTGCCGGTATTGATGTCAAGGGAGAGGTAAGTGTCAGCAAAACATCATCCGCAAAGAGGGCAATTTTTGATTCCCAGGCACCCGCCTTCACCCCCTGGATTCCATGATTAGATCTAATGTTATACGCTAAAGGTTCCATTACAAGGGCAAATAAAAGAGGGGAAAGAGGGCATCCCTGGCGTGTACCTCGATGTAGTTCAAAAAAGGGAGAGGTGCAGCCATTAATTCTGACACATGCCCTAGGAGCTGCGTATAGTTCCTGGATCAAGCCTCTAAACATAGCTCCAAAGCCAAACCTCTGTAATACCATATGCAAAAAGGCCCAGTGCACTCTATCGAATGCTTTTTCAGCATCGATACTAAGTAAACAGCATGAGGATCGTGTTTGTTTCGCCAGGTATAGCACATCCAACGTCCTTCTAATATTGTCAGAGGCTTGTCTTCCCAAAAGAAAACCCACCTGATCTGAATGCACCAAGGTTGGTAGGACATTCACCAACCGAGTTGCCATTACTTTAGCCAGAATACGTACATCAACATTAAGTATGGAAATCGGGCGGTAAGAGGCGCACTCAGTCACCTCCTTGTTACAAAAAATTTATTTTCTTTAACCTTATTTCTTGCAAAATTGAAATAGAATACCTTGTCGCCAATCTGGTACTCTTTGGAGGTAGTCCCTTGATCATAGTAGGCTTTTCTACCTCTAGCACTACTTTCCAAGTTCTGTTGGGCAAAGGCAAAGGCACTTTGCAAATGTTGACGTAAATGGGTGACATATTCATGAGAGGAAGTAGCACTGGACAAGTTCACATCATTAGTCCTGTAAAGCAAATGAATTGGTAACATCATTTCCCTCCCCGTCATCATCTCAAAAGGTGACACCCCCGTAGAACGGTGGGGTGTGGCACGAATGGCCATGAGGACTAATGGTAACTTCATGTCCCAATCCTTACCTGAAGAGGATACATACTTTTTCAGAATGGTGACTATGGTACGATTAGCTTTTTCCACTTGTCCTGAGGACTGAGGTCAGTAGGCAATGTGCAATTTACTCTTTACGCCTAGCATCTTCCACATGTGTTGGATCACTTCTGCGGTAAACATCTCTAAGGATGACCAAATTTCAGGATTTGGGTGTCCCTGACAATATTATTGAAATGAAAGATGGATTCCATCTTGTTTCAAAAATACAGGTTTCCCCGCCCCCGGACGGGGACGTTTTGCGAGGACGTCCTCATCAAAACTTGGACGTCCCTCTCGAAAATGCCTTTTTACGTCATAGACTTTTAACACACTATCTTTTCTCATTACAATCTTTTATTTTTTTTATTTGTCCTGTCTTGTCTCCACGAATGTTTACGATATATACATTTTTTGTGCACTTTTTTGCTTTATTCACTATTCTTCACACTTTCAGCATTTGCTCTGCACATCATTCTGACATCACATCCCTCGTCTTTTTGCGCACTTTTTCTGTTTAAAAGGCGTTCACTATCAGCTGTTTTCAACATTGTTTACTAGATTAGCCTTGCTCACAATCCAGCTATAATTTTACACCAACAGTCTTTTTAAAGGTAAGATTTGTTTATGGCACATACGATCACAGCTTCATTTACTCTGCCTTTGTCACTTTCAATGTTCAGATTTGCTCACATTTTTTTATTACATTTGTACCCCGCGCTTTCCCACTCATAGCAGGTTCAATGCGGCTTACATATTATATACAGGTGCTTATTTGTACCTGGGGCAATGGAGGGTTAAGTGACTTGCCCAGAGTCACAAGGAGCTGCCTGTGCCTGCAGTGGGAATCAAACCCAGTTCCCCAGGACCAAAGTCCACCACTCTAACCACTAGGCCAGATTTCAGCCGCCACATTGTGTGTATTATCATCTTTTTTTCTTCTTTTCACAGCATATCGCTGTATCTTTACAGAATGGCTCTCCATTCCTTTCACATCATACCACTGTTTAGGGTGTTTAGAGTTGCTTAGTGCCTGCACACTGGACCATCGTGTCTCTGCCTGTTCTTATTTCCCCTAGTCTTTTATATTTGTATATATTTTTTATTCTTTTCATTTTATTTTCTCTGCACTTTATTATATTTCTCACCACAGGTTTGTGCCTTGGTTGGTTTTTATACCGTTCACATTCTCCCGCCATTCTCCTTTTTATTTATGTTTTCACCATCTCTCACATTGCGTATTTCTTTAATCAGCCTCTCTCACATATCTTATTATTTTTATACTTTAGCAAACATATCAGCATTTTATGGTTTTTCATTTTTTAGTGGTCATTTTTTACTTTAGCACACCTAAGCTATTTAGTTTTAATTCTTTCAGACCATCACAATCAGTCGCCATTATTCCTGGACTCTCAGTTTTTAAACCAAGTATACAGGTCAGCAAAAGTCTTTTTTGATCTCACTTCTTTGCGTCAAACACACTAAACCTTATTTTTCTATCATGTAATCAATCAAGGATATACTTTTATGATGATTTTAATGATAAATGTTATTTGTGGTTTTGACACTTTTGGCATTTAGTTATTTTAACATACTCTATATTGTGAATGTCTTATTGCAATAGATCAATACTTTTGTGTTGCATATATGTTTCTACTATACAACGTATAATATATACACTTACACTGTATATCACTGTTCAATTGCATATGTCCATAAGTTGTGTTTTTGTTGAATTTTATTTTTATTATTATTTTTAATTTATAGACTCCTGATGCAGGCCTTCTGGCTGAAACACAATGCTGTGAGTCATTTTGATTTTCAATAAATATTGCTTCACTTCATTATTTCTGTGGTCCTGTCTTTGGAAATCCTGGTTCTCATTCCCACTTTTCTCTTTGCTTGAGTTTCTCCGTGGGATTTCTTGAGTTCTGCACGCACGTGGATTCTCTTTTATCTCTTAAGTCTTCCCACTAGTAAATTTTACTGAGCCCCGAAAACCTCAGCGGTGCACCCTGCATATGTGTGACTTTTTCTATAAGGGTATCCGTAGGGGGCTTTTAAAATATGAGTCGCCTTTGAGTACACCAATTGAAATTGTTAATATTAATATTATATTGCAGGGGATGTCCTTGGAATAGCCCATGGGGCAAAACATGTCATGTCGGACAAGTTATTCCCCCATTTGATTTTGAGCTCTGCCTAAGATAAGTACCAGTACAAGATTTAGTTCAGAGAAGTTAGTAGAATATATTTTATATATATATATATATATATACACACACACACACACACACACACAAAAGAAGATATTATTAGCAAGTTAAGACGTTGAATAAGACGCCAGATAATTGGGCATTTGAATCCTTGGAGAACCGATGACAAGATGGGTGCATAAGTCATTACCGAAAGAGTCACACATGTAAGGTGCACCGCTGAGATTTTCGGGGCTCGGTAAAAAATTCACCACTTCTTATAGCAGTGATGCCATCAATGGGAAAGATGTGGTTTGCTCACACATCTACTGAAGGGCTGGCATAAGCCCATGCATTTATTTATTTTTTTTTTTTTTTGGGAATTACAGATTTTATTTCAACATTTTTATTGATGATTTTATTTGAACTGTATTTATTTTATTTGAACTGTAAAAGAACATTTTAATGTGTTTGAATGTCCCTTGGTACAACATTATAGTACAGTGAAGAGTTTACCACAAACAAGATACCATCTCAGTCAAGCCATCCCTCCAGAGCGAGTAGTCGTATGTTAATGAAACTGCTGAGGAATGATACTGAAATCTATGATTATTTTAAAAGAAAAGGAGTTCTCTGGCCGAGACGGGGGGAAATGCCGACTGTTCAATGTTTCAAGATTCTTTGCAAACACTATGTAGAATGTTTTGTGACTTTCTTCTTGCCATCCTCATAAACATGCCATGTTTGTGGAGTAAATATTTTCAGGATACTGCACACAGGTGGGAAACACAGTTTTGCAGTTTGATAAAACCAAAGTGGTCTCAAGTGTGCTATGTGATATGGTTGGTACAAAAACATCACCCTGTTAATGCCATTGCTACAGTAAAGCATAGTGGGGGCTGCATTTTGTTGTGGAGATAATTTGCATCAGCAAGGACAAGGAGGCTGTGAAATCGAGAAAAACTGTTTGCCACAGACCAGAAAAAAAAAAAAAGTTAGTAGACTGTTAGTAGACTTACCTGGGGGTAAGTAGCATGGAACCTATTTTTTGGGATCCTGCTAGGAATCTGATCTGGATGGGACACTGATGGAAACAGGATGGACCTTTGGTCTGATCAAATATGCTAATTCATACATTCATATGACTAAAGCAGAAGATTCACGCTTCAACAAAACAATGATTCTAAGTGCAAAGCAAAATTGGAGTGGTTCAGTAAGAAGAAAGTTGTATGTATTGAATATGTCGAGTAGATCATTGAAACAAACTCTTACTTTAACAAATTCTGAATTGTATTTGTTTTTTTTTAGACAGCAAAATGTGAAGACTGTGTTACAATATGTAGACTTCTACAAGGGACCTTTGCTTGTCAGTAGCACTAACAAAAGGATGTACTTTTCATACTCTCTCAAGCAGATCTAAGGCAGTGTTCTTTGCAAGACTCAGGAGCCAGTGGCTGCTCCATCGACCCACAAACACAATCTCCCAACACTTTTTCATCAAACTTGCTGTTAGCATACCTTCATAACAGTTATTCTGTTTAATTTCTGTACTACACAGCTGTTGGTAGATGTGAGCTACATATTGTCCAATGAGCTATGTGGTGCTAGAAGAAAAAAGAATAGCTGTTCAAAAGGTGATACCACAAACAAGTCTCCAGAGAAAGTACAGCGGGAGATTAAAAACTGGAGAATGGGAGAGAGCCACCGTGAAAAGGGGACAGGATGGTGTATTTTCAAAGTCTAAGTGCTTTGAAAATAAGTCCCAGGGTGTCTGTTGCTTCGTCCAGTGGTGGTCCTGGCTGTCACACTGAACATTTTTTGACAAACTGGCCCCCACTTTAAAAATGGCGCTAAGGTGTTTTGATTTGATGCAATGACCAACAATCTATAAGCCTATCACACACTTCTATAGACAACAGGAAGGAGAATATAAAAAAGCTTGTTTTCAAATTTATTAAGGCAACAGTGCTATCTAGTTATTGCAAAACTGAAATGTACGGTATGCCAACATTTACAGAATCTAAGCAAAAACCATGTTACTTCAGCTCCCTTTCAAATAACAGATGGAGAAAAAATTTAGAAAACAAAATTAAACAACTGATTACAAATAAATTAAGACACCTCAGTGCTTTATCAAAGCCAAATACAACTGACTGCTGTTTCAAATGACTGAAAATGGTCAGTTTATTACAAACATTTGAAGAAAATTGAACATTTAAGAGACACTGGTCTGAAGACCAGCATTTTTTCTGATCCAAAAATACATGTTTTAATTGTAACTGCTTAATAAAAACAAATAATCAGGATTATAATAGTTTTTGTAGTTTACACGAGCTGTGTTTCTAAAATGGGGATTGTACATTATTTTTGGCTTTGACCATTTCAGCTCTACTTGCTGCAGAATTTTAAATTTTACAGTAAAGAATTCCTTCTTACAAAACTAAACTAAGTATGCAAGTATAAATTTTAAAAAATAAATTGCTGTTCTTTAAAAGCAGAAAAAAAAACATTTGAATGCAGTTTGATTTCCTTAGCTACTAGTGTGGAATATTAACCTGGGAAACATTGCAATGATACATTCATATCATACATGCAATAAGAATGTGTTTTGGGGGGGGGGGGGGGGGGGGGGAGAACAAAATACTGAAATTTTTTTTCTAAGGCTTGGTAAGGGAGACTTCAAAGATTTTTTTTCTTCCCAAGCATACTGAAATACAGCAATTGTCTTCTGTTGTCATTAGTTAGTAGAAAAACGCTGCTAATGGACAAACTTTCTCTAAAAAAAACAAGCCCTCCCCCCCCACCAAAAAAGTCCCAACTTCATGTCCCTTTACAATCCCTACTCCCTTGCTCTCATACCAATGTGCTAGTGCGTTGCAGACTTTTTCTGAAGCATATCCAGAATTGTCTGCTGCTTATTGCTGGCTTGTAGTGCTTTGTCTCTCCTTGCAGAATAAAAATTGTTGCTGATACAGTTCCTCGTTTTCTTTCCCCTCTTTATATCCAATGGTGATTTCTGAGAGCTGGTTCTAGGAGGTTGGCTGTTCTCATCCAAAGACTGGCTGAACAGAGCTTTCTGATTTCTTTTTAATTCCTGAGTTGCCCTCTTTGGTATGGACTCCTCCTCAGGCTGAGCAACTCTACTGGAGGATGGTTTGGCTCGCAGACAGTATTCATCTGGGGCACCTTTTCCTCTGGAGACTTGGTTCATCTCTTTATTCATCTCCTTCTGAAGTTTCAGAGCAATTAATCTGTCCTGTTCCACTTGCCTTTGTCTCTCATTTAGATCACATTCCACAGTGATTAGCTGCTGAACTTGAAGATTAGTCCCTACAATTGCTCCTGTTCTCTCCTCTTCTTCCTCTGCAACACCCATGCAGTCCCGTCTTCTTTTTGAAGCTGAACAGGAACTGCTACTCTCTTTCACACACTGTCCCTCACATTTCCTTTTAGGAGCCTCATTAGTGGCTGAGCCATCAAATGTTTTTACACCATCTGAACCACCTGTGCTGTTTCTAGTCACACCTTCTACATTATGTCTTATACAATCTTTCTTCTTGCTGTCATCTGCTGAGTTTGGAACTCCCCAAGGAAATATGTGGGTTTCTGAATAATATACCTGTTGATGGCAGTTAACCTGTGAAAAGTTATTTCCCATCTTCCCAGTAGTGCCTGGGAAACTACCAAGTCCTTTTTTCTCAGCTAAGCACAGTTTATTATCAATTCTTGGTTTTAGACTATTTGACAACATCCATCCATCTTGCTCTTCAAGAAACAATGTGATTTCTGAACAATCATTTAACTGAGGCATTGGACGGTCGTGGAATGATTCCTCTAAACTTGGGGCAGGGGCAGGGATATGGGAGGGCATCTGTGGGGAAAGTGTTGGCATTTCATCTTCTTCCTCTGTCCACATGAGGCTAGTAGGTTGCATAAAGCTTCTTTCCTTTAAGCATAAAAAAAAAAAAGAACAAGGTGAAACTTGTGGCTTCTTTCTGTAGTTCTATTTTAAGAGTACATAGATAACAAAACATACTTTTATCATATAAGGCAGGCCTTGACAAATTTTCTTGGTATTTAGGAGCTAGCGGCCGAGACTTCTCACCCCCCCCTTCTCTTGCCACCATTGTCTCCATTAAAATAAGGAGCTTGGGGGGTGGGGGAGCTCCTTCCGGGCCTGATTTACTAAGCTGTTTTTTGTCTAAGATTAGTAAATCAGGCCCTTAGTAAATCCCTGAATGCCACTCACAGTAATACACCCGGTCATTACCCAGTCCTGCTCATTCTCTTCACCCTACACCTCAAATTGTCACCCAGCCTCTCTCTCTCTCCTGGTCCTATCATTACTCTCCATGCCCTGTGGTCACCCAAAGCGAATGCTACATACCTGTAGAAGGTATTCTCCGAGGACAGCAGGCTGATTGTTCTCACTGATGGGTGACGTCCACGGCAGGCCCTCCAATCGGAAACTTCACTAGCAAAGGCCTTTGCTAGTCCTCGCGCGCCCATACGCACCGCGCATGCGCAGCCGTCTTCCCGCCCGAACCGGCTCGTGTTCGTCAGTCCCATATGTAGCAAGACAAAGACAAGGGAAGACAACTCCAAAGGGGAGGCAGGCGGGTTTGTGAGAACAATCAGCCTGCTGTCCTCGGAGAATACCTTCTACAGGTATGTAGCATTCGCTTTCTCCGAGGACAAGCAGGCTGCTTGTTCTCACTGATGGGGTAAACCTAGCCCCCAGGCTCACTCAAAACAACAAACATGGTCAATTGGGCCTCGCAACGGCGAGGACGTAACTGAGATTGACCTAACAATTATCCAACTAACAGTGTAGCCTGGAACAGAATAAACATGGGCCTAGGGGGGTGGAGTTGGATTCTAAACCCCGAACAGATTCTGAAGCACTGACTGCCCGAACCGACTGTCGCGCCGGGTATCCTGCTGCAGGCAGTAATGAGATGTGAATGTGTGGACAGATGACCACGTCGCAGCTTTGCAGATCTCTTCAATAGTGGCTGACTTCAAGTGGGCCACTGACACAGCCATGGCTCTGACATTGTGAGCCGTGACATGACCCTCAAGAGCCAGCCCAGCCTGGGAGTAAGTGAAGGAAATGCAATCTGCTAGCCAATTGGATATGGTGCATTTCCCCACAGCCACTCCCCTCCTGTTGGGATCAAAAGAAACAAACAATTGGGCGGACTGTCTGTTGGGCTGTGTCCGCTCCAGATAGAAGGCCAATGCTCTTTTGCAGTCCAATGTGTGCAGCTGACGTTCAGCAGGGCAGGAATGAGGACGGGGAAAAAATGTTGGCAAGACAATTGACTAGTTCAGATGGAACTCCGACACTACCTTCAGCAAGAACTTAGGGTGAGTGCGGAGGACTACTCTATTATGATGAAATTTGGTGTAAGGGGCCTGGGCTACCAGGCCTGAAGCTCACTGACTCTACCAGCTGAAGTAACTGCCACCAAGAAAATGACCTTCCAGGTCAAGTACTTCAGATGGCAGGAGTTCAGTGGCTCAAAAGGAGGTTTCATCAGCTGGGTGAGAACGACATTGAGATCCCATGACACTGTGGGAGGTTTGACGGGGGGCTTTGACAAAAGCAAACCTCTCATGAAGCGAACAACTAAAGGCTGTCCTGAGATCGGCTTACCTTCCACACAGTAATGGCATGCACTGATTGCACTAAGGTGAACCCTTACAGAGTTGGTCTTGAGACCAGACTCAGACAAGTGCAGAAGGTATTCAAGCAGGGTCTGTGTAGGACAAGAGTGAGGATCTAGGGCCTTGCTGTCACACCAAACGGCAAACCTCCTCCATAAAAAGAAGTAACTTCACTTAGTGGAATCTTTCCTGGAAGCAAGCAAGATACGGGAAACACCCTCTGACAGACCCAAAGAGGCAAAGTCTACGCTCTCAACATCCAGGCCGTGAGAGCCAGAGACGGGAGGTTGGGATGCAGAAGCGCCCCTTCGTTCTGTGTGATGAGGGTCGGAAAACACTCCAATCTCCACGGTTCTTCGGAGGACAACTCCAGAAGAAGAGGGAACCAGATCTGACGTGGCCAAAAAGGAGCAATCAGAATCATGGTGCCTCGGTCTTGCTTGAGTTTCAACAAAGTCTTCCCCACCAGAGGTATGGGAGGATAAGCATACAGCAGACCTTCCCCCCAGTCCAGGAGGAAGGCATCCGATGCCAGTCTGCCGTGGGCCTGAAGTCTGGAACAGAACTGAGGGACTTTGTGGTTGGCTCAAGATGCAAAGAGATTTACCAAGGGGGTGCCCCACACCTGGAAGATCTGGCGCACTACCCTGGAGTTGAGCGACCCCTCGTGAGGTTGCATAATCCTGTTCAACCTGTCGGCCAGACTGTTGTTTACGCCTGCCAGATATGTGGCTTGGAGCAACATGCCGTGACGACGAGCCCACAGCCACATGCTGACGGCTTCCTGACACAGGGGGCGAGATCCGGTGCCCCCCTGCTTGTTGATGTAATACATGGCAACCTGGTTGTCTGTCTGAATTTGGATAATTTGGTGGGACAGCCGATCTCTGAAAGCCTTCAGAGCGTTCCAGACCGCTCGTAACTCCAGGAGATTGATCTGCAGATCGCGTTCCTGGAGGGACCAGCTTCCCTGGGTGTGCAGCCCATCGACATGAGCTCCCCACCCTAGGAGAGACGCATCCGTAGTCAGCACTTTTTGTGGCTGAGGAATTTGGAAAGGACGTCCCAGAGTCAAATTGGACCAAATCGTCCACCAATACAGGGATTTGAGAAAACTCGTGGACATGTGGATCACGTCTTCTAGATCCCCAGCAGCCTGAAACCACTGGGAAGCTAGGGTCCATTGAGCAGATCGCATGTGAAGGCGGGCCATAGGAGTCACATGAACTGTGGAGGCCATGTGGCCCAGCAATCTCAACATCTGCCGAGCTGTGATCTGCTGGGACGCTCGCACCCGAGAGACGAGGGACAACAAGTTGTTGGCTCTCGTCTCTGGGAGATAGGCACGAGCCGTCCGAGAATCCAGCAGAGCTCCTATGAATTCGCGTCTCTGTACTGGGAGAAGATGAGACTTTGGATCATTGATCACAAACCCCAGTAGCTCCAGGAGGCGAATAGTCATCTGTATGGACTGTACAGCTCCTGCCTCGGATGTGTTCTTCACCAGCCAATCGTCGAGATAGGGGAACACGTGTACTCCCAGCCTGTGAAGCGCCGCTGCTACTACAGCCAGGCACTTCGTGAACACTCTGGGCGCAAAGGCAAGCCCAAAGTGTAGCACACAGTACTGGAAGTGACGTGTGCCCAGCTGAAATCGCAGATACTGCCTGTGAGCTGGCAGTATCGGGATGTGCGTGTAGGCGTCCTTCAAGTCCAGAGAGCATAGCCAGTCGTTTTCCTGAATCATGGGAAGAAGGGTGCCCAGGGAAAGCATCCTGAACTTTTCCTTGACCCGATATTTGTTCAGGGCCCTTAGGTCTAGGATGGGACGCATCCCCCCCTGTTTTATTTTCCACAAGGAAGTACCTGGAACAGAATCCCAGCCCTTCTTGCCCGGATGGCACGGGCTCGACCGCATTGGCGCTGAGAAGGGCGGAGAGTTCCTCTGCAAGTACCTGCTTGTGCTGGAAGCTGTAGGATTGAGCTCCCGGAGGGCAATTTGGAGGTTTCGAGGCCAAATTGAGGGTGTATCCTTGCCGGACTATTTGAAGAACCCAACGGTCGGAGGTTATGAGAGGCCACCTTTGGTGAAAAACTTTCAACCTCCCCCCGACCGGCCGATCGCCCGGCACTGATACGTTGATGTCGGCTATGCTCTGCTGGAGCCAGTCAAAAGCTCACCCCCTGCTTTTGCTGGGGAGCCTTGGGGCCTTGCTGAGACACACGCTGCTGACGAGAGCGCGCGCGCTGGGGCTTAGCCTGGGCTGCAGGCTGTCGAGAAGGAGGATTGTACCTTCGCTTACCAGAAGAGTAGGGAACAGTCTTCCTTCCCCCATAAAAACGTCTACCTGAGGAGGTAGATGCTGAAGGCTGCCGGCAGAAGAACTTGTCAAAGCGGTATCCCGCTGGTGGAGCTGCTCTACCACCTGTTCGACTTTCTCTCCAAAAATGTTGTCCGCTCGGCAAGGGGAGTCCGCAATCCGCTGCTGGATCCTATTCTCCAGGTCGGAGGCACGCAGCCATGAGAGTCTGCGCATCAACACACCTTGAGCAGCGGCCCTGGACGCAACATCAAAGGTATCATATACCCCTCTGGCCAGGAATTTTCTGCACGCCTTCAGCTGCCTGACCACCTCCTGAAATGGCTTGGCTTGCTCAGGAGGGAGCTTGTCCACCAAGCCCGCCAACTGCCGCACATTGTTCCGCATATGAATGCTCGTGTACAGCTGGTAAGACTGAATTTTGGCCACGAGCATAGAAGAATGGTAGGCCTTCCTCCCAAAGGAGTCTAAGGTTCTAGAGTCCTTGCCCGGGGGCGCCGAAGCATGCTCCCTAGAACTCTTAGCCTTCTTTAGGGCCAGATCCACCACACCAGAGTCGTGAGGCAACTAAGTGCGCATCAGCTCTGGGTCCCCATGGATCCGGTACTGGGACTCGATCTTCTTGGGAATGTGGGGATTAGTTAAAGGCTTGGTCCAGTTCGTCAGCAATGCCTATTTTAGGACATGATGCATAGGTACTGTGGACGCTTCCTTAGGTGGAGAAGGATAGTCCAAGAGCTCAAACATTTCAGCTCTGGGCTCATCCTCCACGACCACCGGGAAGGGGATGGCCGTAGACATCTCCCGGACAAAGGCCGCAAAAGACAGACTCTCGGGAGGAGAAAGCTGCCTCTCAGGGGAGGGAGTGGGATCAGAAGGAAGGCCATCAGACTCCTCATCAGAGAAATATCTGATGTCCTCCTCCTCCTCCCACGAGGCCTCACCATCGGTATCAGACACAAGTTCATGAACCTGTGTCTGAAGCCGTGCCTGACTCGACTCCGTGGAAACACGGCCACGGTGGGAGCGTCGAGAGGTAGACTCCCTCGCCAGCTCCGGCGAAGCTCCCTCCGCCGACGTTGTCAGGGAGCCTTCCTGGGAGGCGGCCGCAGTCGATACCGCAAGCGGTACCGATGTCGGAGACCTCACCCCGGGCAAGGGGCCAGCCGGCGCCTCACTCGACAGTACCGGGGGCGCAAGCACCCCCGGTACCGGAGGGGAAGGGCGCAACAGCTCTCCCAAGATCTCCCGGAGAACGGCCCGGAGACTCTCGTGCAGAGCGGCTGTGGAGAAAGACATGGAAGCCGATGCAGGTGTTGAGGTCTGAGTCTGTTCCGGGCGTGAAGGCTGTTCCGGGCTGTCCAAGGTGGAGCGCATCGACACCTCCTGAACAGAGGGTGAGCGATCCTCCCGGTGCCGATGCCTACTGGGTGCCGACTCCCTCGGCGACCCAGAGCTCTCGGTACCGATGCGGGAAGGAGACCGGTGTCGATGCTTCTTTGATTTCTTCAAACGAAGCATGTCACCGGAGCTTCCCGGTACCGACGAGGAGGACGTAGAAGGGTCAATCGTGAAGACGTGCGAGGGTCAACTTTGAGGGGCGCGAAACGGCGCAAAACACGACCGTCCCGAGCGTGGACAAAAGAAGACTGACAAAAACGAGCCGGTTCAGGCGGGAAGACGGCCGCGCGAGGACTAGCAAAGGCCTTTGCTAGAGGTTTCCGATTGGAGGGGCTGCCGTGGACGTCACCCATCAGTGAGAACAAGCAGCCTGCTTGTCCTCGGAGAATGTCTTTTTTAGCCCATTCCACCTCACCTGTCTCCCTCTTTCCTTATATCAGCCACCCTAGACCTATCCCTCATTTCGGCAGCAGAATGCCTTTTTCTTTGGGGGCGCCTAACTGTCCCCATCTCTACCATCAACCCTTCCCAACAACTCCATCTCAGCCCCCCCTAGTTTCCAGCATCCCTGACCTTTCTTCTCATCCCCCACCCATGGTCTCCAGCATCTCTGTCCTTCCACCCCTCTCAAACTCTTCCCCCATGGTCTCCAGGATCTCTCTTCCATCCCTTCCCTCCCCCATGGTGTCCAGTATTTCTCTTTCCCTACTTCCCTCCCCCCCCCCATGGCATTTAGCATATCTCTCCCTCCCTCTCCATCACTATCCTTCCTTTTTTTCTAACCCCTCCCCACCTACGATTTCCAGCACCACCACCCCCTTTCATCATCTCTCTCCTTCTCTACCACCCTACTGCAGCCAGGTATTTATTCCCTCACTTTGCTCCCCCAGAGCTGCATATGTGGTATTGTCCACCTGGCTGGCCGGTGTGGGACCTTGAGCATCTGTGCATGCTCAAGGTTTGCCAGTTCCTCATGCCTCTCTATGCAGCTGATAGAGTCACCGCCCTGGGGAACCGAGGTAAGGAAATAAACACCTCACAGTGAGAGAGGCAGAGAACAATAATTTTGGGGGTGCCAAGGCATTTTATTTATTTGTTTGTTACATTTGAATCCCACATTTTCCCAACTATTTGCAGGCTCAATGTGGCTTACATTGTACCGTAAAGGCGTTCGCCAATACCGGTGTGAACAAATACAATAAGGTTCATGTGTACAGACACATTAGGGAATCGTAGAGAGGAAGAGTTATTATATGTCCATTATGAGCTTTGGTTTCGTTGTGTTGCAGGGTACAGGCATTTAAGTTGGATCGGTAGGATATGCCTTTTTGAATAGGTTAGTTTTTATTTCTGGAAGTTTAGGTGATCATAAGTTGTTTTCATGGCTTTTGGTAATGCGTTCCATAGTTGTGTGCTTATGTAGGAAAAGCTGGATGAATAGGTTGATTTGTATTTGAGTCCTTTGCAGCTTGGGTAGTGGAGATTTAGATATGTTCGTGTTGATCCTGTTGTGTTTCTGGTTGGTAGGTCTATGAGGTCTGTCATGTATCCTGGGGCTAAGCCGTACATAATTTTATGAACCAGGGTGCTGATTTTGAAAGCAATATGCTCTTTGATTGGAGCCAGTGCAGTTTGGAGGGGTTTGGCACTTTCGAATCGTGTTTTTCCAAATATAAGCCTTGCTGCCGTGTTTTGAGTGGTCTGAAGTTTCTTTATAATTTGTTCTTGCATCCCGCATAAATTCCGTTCCAGTAGTCTACATGGCTTAGTACCATTGATTGTATCAAGTTGCGAAATGTTTCCCTCAGGAAGAATGGTTTCACGTGTTTGAGTTTCCACATTGAGTGGGACATTTTCTTTGTGTAGATTTCACTTGGTTCTCTAGTGTGAGGTTTCGGTCGATTGAAACAACGAGAATTCTAGGCTGTCTATGATAGGGAGGGTATAATCTGGGGTGTTTATGTTTGTGGGTTTGTTCGTATTGTATTGGGATGAGACAGTGTGTTTTTTCTGTGTTGAGTTTCAGTTGAAATGCGTTAGCCCATGAGTCCATGATATTCAAGCTGAGCTTGATTTCGTTGGTGATTTCTGTCAGATCACATTTGTAAGGAATGTATATTGTGACATCGTCTGCATAGATGAAAGGGTTAAGGCCTTGGCTGGATAAGGATTTGGCTAGTGGGGTCATCATTAGGTTGAAAATGATCGGTGATAGTGGTGATCCTTGAGTTACTTCACATTCTGCTTTCCACAGTGGTGATATGTTTGAGCTTGATTTCACTTGATATGTTCTAGTGGTTAGGAAACCCTTGATCCAACTAAGTATGTGCCCGCCAATCCCGAAGTAATCTAGTAGTAGTATTTTATGGTTTACCATATCGAACGCACTGGACATGTCAAATTGGAGGAGAAGTATGCTTTTGCCTGTTGCTATTTCCTGCTTGAATATGGCTAGGAGGGTAATTAGTACTGTTTCAGTGCTATGGAGGGGGCGAAATCCTGATTGTGATTCATGTAATATTGTGAATTTGTTTATATAATCAGTAAGTTGTTTGGTTACCATGCTTTTCATCAGTTTGACCACCAGTGGGATTGATGCTACTGGGCAGTAGTTAGTGATTTCATTTGATTTTTTCTTGGGATCTTTTGGTATTGGGATGAGTAGGCTGTTGCCATTTTCCTTAGGGAAGAGAACTTGTTGAAGCAAGTAGTTTAAGTGGGATATTAGGTCTGCTATGAAGTGGTGGGGGGCGGATTTTATTAGGTAGCTGGGGCAGGTATCCAATTTACAGTGAGAGTGGGAGAACCTATTAATCGCCTGGGTGACTGTTTCCGCGGAGAGGAGAGCGAAGTTTGACCAGGTTCGGTCCGCTGGGTATTCACCAGGGGTTGGATCCAAGCCAGTGATGAAATTTTCGATATCGGTGTTGTCCTGAGGTAGCGTGTTACGTAGGTTAGCAAGGTTGTCTGCAGTTGTGGTGACCAAGGTAATGTCTAGTAGTTTGTTTATGAGTTGGTATAATTTGTGTCTTTGTAATCTGGCCCTATTTTAGTTTTATAGTATGACCTTTTGGTCTGTCTTATTGCGTATTTTTTTCCATGCGTTGAGAGCGTGTTCGTCTTTTATTTTTTTCCAAGCCTGTTCAAGTTTCCTGGATTGTGTTTTTATTTTTTTCAGTTCTTCGTTGACCCACGGTATCGAGTTATGCCTATGTGAGGTTCTTGTTCGTAAGGGTGCTATTTCGTCCAGTATGCTTCTGCATCTTTTATCCCATTCTGAAAGGTAGTATATAGAGTCCGTTTGTGCTGTCCATTTGTTTTTGTATATCTGTTGACAGAATGTTTCCGAGTCTATTTGGCCTCTTGAGCTGTAGGTTGTGTGTTCTTGTTTACGGTGTGAACCCTTTTTCTGCCATTTTAGGGATAGGTTTAGTTTTTAGGGGTTGGTCCATAGTGTTTCTGTCCATTTAAGTTCTGTTATTATTAGGTTCTGGTCTGTGGACAGATTGTATGAGATGAGGTCGAGTGTGTGCCCTTTGACATGGGTTGCTTGCATGTGTGGCCATTTAAGATCCCATGAGTGGAGGAATTCCTTGCATTCTCGTGCATTGGTAGAGTTTGGGTCTTCTAGGTGGAGGTTAATGTCTCCTAATACTAGTATATTGGAGTTGGTTACACAAGTGTTTGAAATGAAGTTGGTCTGGCCTTCGTTCCAATTACCTGGAGGTCTTTAAAACAAGACACAATTCACATGCTCGCGTAGGGTTTTGTTGTGAATTCTGATTGAGGTGTTAAGTTGAGGTGTTATGGACTCAGCAGTGGTTTCGGTGGTAAAGTGGGACCGATAGATTAATGCTATGCCTCTACCTCTCTTTTCTTTTCTGGTCCAGTGTCTAGGATTATAGGGTCCGTTTGGTCATGGATCCAAGTTTCAGTGAGGAAGAGTAGGTCGAGGTTTTATGACATGATCCAGTCTGTTAGTATTGCTGTTTTATTTACAGCGGATCTGGCATTGACGTAACCCACTTGGATTGTTTGGAATGGGTCTTCTGTATTTGGTGTTAAGTGGACTTTTGTTAGTTGTCGTTTCTTTGTTGAGGTGGGTTTGTTTGGGCCCTTCTGTTGTGTTTGTTCGCATGTAAGTGTTCTTCCTTTGTTTAGGTTGTTAACAGTTTGGTGAGGTGTGGTGTATTTGATCAATCTATGATGATTGTGTAGTATGGGTATGATGTTGTTTTCTGCAAGTGGGGTGGTTAGCGGATCATTGTTAGGGAGTAGATTATTAGCAGTAGTTTGAGGGTATTCATTATGGTATATATTTCCTGTGGTTTCTATTAAGACCGTGTTGCCCCAATCTGCTCTCCTCGCAAGCCTGCCTTCTCCGGTTGATCAAATGCAGTGCAAAAGGCTCCTTCTCAGGCACGCCCGTCCTGCTGAAGGTGTCTTCAGTTCACTAGCAATTATTCAGTTTTTACTTTGGTTTTTACTGTCAGGCCTTTCCAGCCTTGTCAGTTGTAAAGTCTCAATGTCTTGAAATATAATAGGCACTTTACTCATGGTCTGGTGATCGGACGCGTTGCCCAGGGCACAGAGACTCCGCAACCCTGGGAGCTGTGTCTTTGTTGGAGGTAGATACCAGAGGGGGGCAGCAGCCTCAGGCTGCCGCTACTGGTTTGCTCTGAGCCCCTCGGAGCCTCTGCCGCGTTGCCCTTTCTCCTCTTGTCGCTGCTGTTGCTCTGGTCTCCATACTGTCAACTGAGCCCTTGGCGGTTCCCTCACGCCTCCATAACTCCCATGTTTCTGGGGCAGCTCCACCGGACAGTGCTCCCCTTTCCTTATGCCATCTGAGGAACTGGTGGGTGGGCGGGTGAGGAGGCAGAGCCGGGCGTACGACCGCTTCCACACAGCCTGTGTGGTCCCGTGGGAGGGGCTCGATCACCTCTCCCTGCTCTGGGTGGGCAGGTGGGTGAGGAGGCAGAGTCGGGCGCGCGGTTGCTGTTCCACGAACCTCGTATGGTCCCCCGTGGGGAGAGGTTCGGATGCCTCTCCCTGCTCCGAGGGCGACAGCGGAGCCGTTCGCTGGACCCGCAGGGCTCCCCGAGCACTGTCTGCTGCCTCGTGCGGTCCCCCGTGGGGGGCAATTCAGACTGGTGCCCGATTAACTCAGCACAAGTTAGGGCAGCTGTTTTGCTTAAATTTATGCAATTGCTTAAATGCAGGCTTGGAATTACTGCAGGCAGTGGAGAGGGGAAGAGGAGATTATCTGAGAGGTTCAGGAATTTTTAAGACAAAGAGGCGTCACTGACCATAACCAAACCTTGGAATGTAGCCAGGGGAAATGCTTGGTAATTTGGTTTTTAAAGTCCAGTATCTAATATTTAACAGGCACTTCTGTTCATCAAAGGCATGCAGTAGATGGATATGTTTCACTCCTTTGAAATTATTTGGAAGTTTTAATGCTGAGGATGCTTCGGCAAGATAACAGAGCTTTAGAGGTAGTATAAGTTATAGATATGAACATTATCTCAAAGTTGTAGTGGGGGTTTAGGGCCAGATGCACTAAACAATTGTTAGAGCCCTTCCCTTACTGATTCCCTTAGCGAATCAGTAAGGAACGGGCATGCATTAAGGAAAGGGAATGTAAATGAGCTGCTCGTTGTAGCTCACTTGCATTCTTTATTCTATCGGTAAACACTCGAGCATGTGCAGAGCAACCAAGCGTTATGCTGGCTGCTCTGCGCATGCCAAGGACGTCCTTAATGAACGTCCTTCACTCAAAAAACAAACAAAAAAAAAAACTCATCCGATCCGTTTCAAAGCCTTTCAAAAGTCCCAGAAGCATGGTTAGCTCCCCCCAGGCAGTTGCTCAGACTGCCTGCCTGCCGGGACGAGCTGCAAAGGAAAAAAAAAGAAACATCTCCTGCAACTTCTTTGCAGCTCAAACGTCTTTGTGGCAGTGCTTCACTCAGGACCTGGAAGTCTCTGAGCCAATCACAGCGCGTTTAGCTCGGCTAAACACGTTGTGATTGGCTCAGGGACTTCCAGGTCTCAGCTGAGTGAAGCACTGCCAAAAAAGACGTTTTTATTATTAAGGGGGCCAAAATGGACTTTTTTTTTGGATGGGCACCTATTTTGGCGCCTTCCCCCCTTGCAATAATAAATACGTTTTTATTATTGCAAGGGGGGGAAGTCAAGGATCAAAGGCTTCTAACATTAGAAAACAAATGGCTATACTTAGCACTTCTACGTGAATTTCTTTGCAGGGGCTGATGGTTGACTTTAGTTTTAAGAAATCTAACAGATTTAGGCCCCCATGATCAAAAGCAAACTCCGGCGCTAGAGGCTCTTAACGCCATACTAGTGCCGGAATTTGCAGCCGACCCATGATCAGAGCCCTCGAGCGCCTGAAACAACGCACTCGAGGACTCTTAGCGCAAGTAGCATGCAAATGCATGCTAACAAGGCCTCTTACCGCAATTAGCTTGCAAATGCATGCTAATCGGCGCTTAACGCATTCAACCCCAATGATCAGCGTCCAGCGCCCCAAAGATTGGGTCGCTGGCCGCAGCAAAATCAACGCCAGCTCCGAGCTGGCGTTAGACTTTGCGGATCATTGGGGAGGAATGGTGAGCCCTGTCCAGCATGTTCAAGGAGGGCTGGAAATCCGGAGGGTCTCTAGCCCCCCCCCCCCCCAGCCCCCACAAAATGTCGTGGCCGCCGGCCAAACCAAACCCTCTCCCACCCTCCCCCCCAGCGATGGGGGGTGGGTGCTGGAGGTCCAGTGGACCTCCAGCCCACCCCAACTCCTGCCCCCCAGCGTTCTTTCAATCCCTGGTGGGTGACAATTCCCCCTTCCGGCCCCCCTATCTTTCGTTGGAGGAGGGACGCAGCATGCCTGCCTCCCTCCTCTTCCAGTCAACGCCGCTTCAAAATGGCGGCGCCCAGCCCATTGCATCCTGGGATGCGCTGGGCGGGGCTACAGACCATGTAAGGAAAGGTAGGGGGGCAGGGAGGGGGGTTGTCATCCACCACAGACCACCCCCCCCCCCGTCGCTGGGTGGGAGAGGGTTTGGTTTGGCCGGCGGCCACGACATTTTGTGGGGGTTAGCCGGGGGGGAGGGGGGGCCTGGAGACCCTTCAGATCTCCAGCCCTCCTTGAACATGGAAGGGGTGGAATCGTCGGGGGGACCGGAGGTCCACCGGACCTCCAGCCCCCCCCCCCCCAGGTGGGAGAGTGTTTGGCCGGCGACGGCCATGACATTTTCTGGGGGTTTTGGGGGGGGGGGGGGCCTGGAGACCCACCGGACCGCCAGCCCCCGTTGTTTGGGCCTCCAGCCCTCGTTGTTCGGGCATTGGCAGGCTGTTTGACAGGTTTGGGCTTTTGACAGCCCAGACCTGTCAAACAAGTGCAGGAGGATTGTGCTGAGCGCATGCTCAGGCGCAATTCTCCCGCACTTCAACATGTTAATCAAAGATAATAGCGCTGCTTAGATTTGCATGCATTATCTTTGATCATCGATGCAGAAAAGCCCTGTGCTGTCCCGGTGCTATTTTTAGGGCGTTGTTTGGAACAGTGCGGGGCTTTTGATCATCTGGGCCTCAGAGTTTTAGGAATAGTTATGTGGTTAAAATAAAACTTTAACTCACGGATTGTAGGTATGAACTTTATAGTTTCTGGCTCTGATATCCTTGGATGGTCCAATTGAAGCAGGTTGCTGTAGGCCTTTTCTTTGTTGTCCATCTGTGGCTCCCCTCGTTTTGACGCCTATGTCTTGTCTCCTCTCATCTAGACTACACTACCCAGGAAGACAATCAGCTGCCCCTATCTCCAGCCTTGTACCCCAACCAACCAGCCACTCTCTCTCCAGCCCTGTACCCCAGTCAGCCAGCCAGCCAACCACCCCCTGTACAGCTATGTACCCCAAGTCAGCCAACCCACTCTCCCCACCCTTGCACCCCAGCCATCCACCAACCTTCACTCCCCACCCTGCCATCCATTCACCAATCTCCCCTCCCCACCCCTGAATTCCAGCCAGCCATCCTCCTCTCTTTCCCAGCTTGTATCCAGCTGCCACCCTACATTCCTATCCTCAGCTAGGCAGCCAGCCAGCCTCCCTCCTCCTCTCCCACTAGCCCTCAAAGCTACCTGCTACTCTCCTGTCTGTGTCTGCTGTCAGTAACAAGAACTTCGTCTTCTGTGCATCACGCAATTCTGAGCTACCTATTGCAGGGACTTACACTGGCCTTGTGAGATTTGAGATGCAAAAGACTTCCTATACTGTGCAGCTCAGGCTTGTGGAGAGCCGCAAAACACAGAGAAGAGGAATTTCCTGCTGTGGGAGCATAAGCCAAAAACAATTTTAAACTGGCAAAAAAAAATCTCAGGCATCAGAGACAAATTGCTAGTCATCATGGTGACCCGGTGCCTGGAAGTCATGGTATAAAGGCCATAATAGAACAAGGACATGCATAAACATTTCACACAACATCGTTTTTATTACATAAGTATTGCCATACTAGGAAAAACCAAAGGTCCAGCGTGCCCAGCATCCTGTTTCCAACAGTGGCCAATCCAGGTCACAAATACCCAGCAAGATCCCAAAAATGTACAAAACATTTTATACTGCTTATCCCAGAAATAGTGGATTTTCCCCAAGTCCATTTAATAACGGTCTATGGACTTTTCCTTTAGGAAGCTGTCCAAACCTTTTTAAAACTCCGCTAAGCTAACCACCTTTACCACATTCTCTGGCAACGAACTCCAGAGTTTAATTACACGTTGAGTGATGAAATATTTTCTCCGATTCGTTTTAAATTTACTACATTGTAGCTTCATCGTATGCCCCCTAGTCCTAGTATTTTTGGAAAGCGTGAGCAGATGCTTCACATCTACCCTTTTATAGACCTCTATCATATCTCCCCTCAGCTGCCTTTTCTCCAAGCTGAACAGCCCTAGCCACTTTAGCCTTTCCTCATAGGGAAGTCGTCCCATCCCCTTTATCATTTTCGTCGCCCAGTCTCCCAGTCTCGTAACGCTTGTAATTTTTCACAATCCTCCTGCGATTTAACAACTTTGAATAATTTTGTGTCATCAGCAAATGTAATTACTTCACTAGTTACTCCCATCTCTAGGTCATTTATAAATATGTTAAAAAGCAGCAGTCCCAGCACAGAGCCCTGGGGAACCCCACTAACTACCCTTCTCCATTGAGAATACTGACCATATAACCCTACTCTCTGTTTTCTATCTTTGTTACAAAAATCTTCACCTCATTATAACATAGGTGTATTATGTTCATTTCTTACCAAGCCTACTAATTTTTGATGTTGTATTTAGGAGACAGAAATTGAGTCAACAAGCCAGCTATAATAATGCTCAATGTCAACTTATGGTTGATAACATTACAATGTTACCAAACAGCTTACTGAATACGTGGACAAGTTCTCCTTACTACATGAATCACAATCAGGATTCCGCCCCCTCCATAGTACTGAAACGGTGCTAGTCACAGTCCTGACCAAATTCAAGCAGGAAATAGCCACAGGTAAAAGTATACTTCTCCTCTAATTCGACATGTCGAGTGCATTCGACATGTAAACCACAATATACTACTAAGACTCCTAGACCATTTCGGGATTGGTGGAAATGTACTCAACTGGATCAAGGGCTTCCTAACCACCAGAACATACCAAGTAAAGTCTAATTCAAACATATCACCGCCGTGGAAAGCAGACTGCGGAGTACCTCAAGGACCACCACTATCACCTATACTCTTCAACATAACGATTATACCATTGGCCAAGGCATTATCCAATCAAGACCTCAACCCGTTCATCTATGCAGACAATATCACAATTTACATCCCCTTCAGACATGATCTGTCAGAAATCGCCAATGAAATCAAGCTTGGTTTGCACACCATGGATTCATGGGCAAACTCATTTCAACTGAAACTGAATACTGAAAAAACACACTGCCTCATCCTCTCATATCAACACAACATGTACAAACCCAGATCCATAGACATCCCAAACCACACCCTCCCTATCTCAGATAGCCTAGAAATACTCGGTGTCACAATCCACCGTAACTTTACTCTTGAGAGCCAAGTATACTCCACTACAAAGAAAATGGTCCACTCAATGTGGAAACTTAAACGTGTAAAACCTTTCTTCCTGAGGAAAATATTTCGCAATCTTATACAATCAATAGTACTAAGCCATGCAGACTACTGTAGCGGAATCTATGCGGGATGTAAAGAACTCATAAAGAAACTCCAGACCGCCCAAAACACAGCAGCCAGACTGATATTCGGCAAAATACGATTCGAAAGTGCTAAACCCCTCCGAGAAAAACTACATTGGCTCCCAATTAAAGCGAATGCTACATACCTGTAGAAGGTATTCTCCGAGGACAGCAGGCTGATTGTTCTCACTGATGGGTGACGTCCACAGCAGCCCCTCCAATCCGGAATCTTCACTAGCAAAGCCTTTGCTAGCCCTCGCGCGCCGATGCGCACCGTCTTCCCGCCCAAAACCGGCTCGTGCCGGCCAGTCTCATATGTAGCAAGACAAAGAGAAGGGAAGACACAACTCCAAAGGGGAGGCGGGCGGGTTTGTGAGAACAATCAGCCTGCTGTCCTCGGAGAATACCTTCTACAGGTATGTAGCATTCGCTTTCTCCGAGGACAAGCAGGCTGCTTGTTCTCACTGATGGGGTATCCCTAGCCCCCAGGCTCACTCAAAACAACAAACACGGTCAATTGGGCCTCGCAACGGCGAGGACATAACTGAGATTGACCTAACAACTTATCTAACTAACAGAGAACAGAATAAAACATGGGCCTAGGGGGGTGGAGTTGGATCCTAAACCCCGAACAGATTCTGAAGCACTGACTGCCCGAACAGACTGTCGCGTCGGGTATCCTGCTGCAGGCAGTAATGAGATGTGAATGTGTGGACAGATGACCACGTCGCAGCTTTGCAAATCTCTTCAATAGTGGCTGACTTCAAGTGGGCTACCGACGCTGCCATGGCTCTAACATTATGAGCCGTGACATGACCCTCAAGAGCCAGCCCAGCCTGGGCGTAAGTGAAGAAAATGCAATCTGCTAGCCAACTGGATATGGTGCGTTTCCCCACAGCCACTCCCCTCCTGTTGGGATCAAAAGAAACAAACAATTGGGCGGACTGTCTGTTGGGCTGTGTCCGCTCCAGATAGAAGGCCAATGCTCTCTTGCAGTCCAATGTGTGCAGCTGACGTTCAGCAGGGCAGTAATGAGGACGGGGAAAGAATGTTGGCAAGACAATTGACTGGTTCAGATGGAACTCCGACACAACCTTTGGCAAGAACTTAGGGTGAGTGCGGAGGACTACTCTGTTATGATGAAATTTGGTGTAAGGGGCCTGGGCTACCAGGGCCTGAAGCTCACTGACTCTACGAGCTGAAGTAACTGCCACCAAGAAAATGACCTTCCAGGTCAAGTACTTCAGATGGCAGGAATTCAGTGGCTCAAAAGGAGGTTTCATCAGCTGGGTGAGAACGACATTGAGATCCCATGACACTGTATGAGGCTTGACAGGGGGCTTTGACAAAAGCAAACCTCTCATGAAGCGAACAACTAAAGGCTGTCCTGAGATCGGCTTACCTTCCACACGGTAATGGTATGCACTGATTGCACTAAGGTGAACCCTTACAGAGTTGGTCTTGAGACCAGACTCAGACAAGTGCAGAAGGTATTCAAGCAGGGTCTGTTTAGGACAAGAGCGAGGATCTAGGGCCTTGCTGTCACACCAGACGGCAAACCTCCTCCATAGAAAGAAGTAACTCCTCTTAGTGGAATCTTTCCTGGAAGCAAGCAAGATGCAGGAGACACCCTCTGACAGACCCAAAGAGGCAAAGTCTACGCTCTTAACATCCAGGCCGTGAGAGCCAGGGACCGGAGGTTGGGATGCAGAAGCGCCCCTTCGTCCTGTGTGACGAGGGTCGGAAAACACTCCAATCTCCACGGTTCTTCGGAGGACAACTCCAGAAGAAGAGGGAACCAGATCTGACGCAGCCAAAAAGGAGCAATCAGAATCATGGTGCCTCGGTCTTGCTTGAGTTTCAACAAAATCTTCCCCACCAGAGGTATGGGAGGATAAGCATACAGCAGACCCTCCCCCCAGTCCAGGAGGAAGGCATCCGATGCCAGTCTGCCGTGGGCCTGAAGCCTGGAACAGAACTGAGGGACTTTGTGGTTGGCTCGAGATGCGAAGAGATCTACCAAGGGGGTGCCCCACACCTGGAAGATCTGACGCACTACCCTGGAATTGAGCGACCACTCGTGAGGTTGCATAATCCTGCTCAACCTGTCGGCCAGACTGTTGTTTACGCCTGCCAGATATGTGGCTTGGAGCACCATGCCGTGACGGCGAGCCCAGAGCCACATGCTGACGGCTTCCTGACACAGGGGGCGAGATCCGGTGCCCCCCTGCTTGTTGATGTAATACATGGCAACCTGGTTGTCTGTCTGAATTTGGATAATTTGGTGGGACAGCCGATCTCTGAAAGCCTTCAGAGCGTTCCAGACCGCTCGTAACTCCAGAAGATTGATCTGCAGATCGCTTTCCTGGAGGGGCCAGCTTCCTTGGGTGTGAAGCCCATCTACTACTACTACTATTTAGCATTTCTATAGTGCTACAAGGCATACGCAGCGCTGCACAAACATAGAAGAAAGACAGTCCCTGCTCAAAGAGCTTACAATCTAATAGACAAAAAATAAATAAAGTAAGCAAATCAAATCAATTAATGTGAACGGGAAGGAAGAGAGGAGGGTAGGTGGAGGCAAGTGGTTACAAGTGGTTACGAGTCAAAAGCAATGTTAAAGAGGTGGGCTTTCAGTCTAGATTTAAAGGTGGCCAAGGATGGGGCAAGACGTAGGGGCTCAGGAAGTTTATTCCAGGCGTAGGGTGCAGCGAGACAGAAGGCGCGAAGTCTGGAGTTGGCAGTAGTGGAGAAGGGAACAGATAAGAAGGATTTATCCATGGAGCGGAGTGCACGGGAAGGGGTGTAGGGAAGGACGAGTGTGGAGAGATACTGGGGAACAGCAGAGTGAATACATTTATAGGTTAGTAGAAGAAGTTTGAACAGGATGCGAAAACGGATAGGGAGCCAGTGAAGGGTCTTGAGGAGAGGGGTAGTATGAGTAAAGCGACCCTGGCGGAAGATGAGACGGGCAGCAGAGTTTTGAACCGACTGGAGAGGGGAGAGGTGACTAAGTGGGAGGCCAGCAAGAAGCAGATTGCAGTAGTCTAAACGAGAGGTGACAAGGGTGTGGATGAGGGCTTTGGTAGAGTGCTCGGAAAGAAAGGGGCGGATTTTACGGATGCTGTAAAGAAAGAAACGACAGGTCTTGGCGGTCTGCTGGATATGAGCAGAGAAGGCGAGAGAAGAGTCAAAGATGACCCCAAGGTTTCGAGCTGAGGAGACAGGGAGAATGAGAGAGCCATCAACAGAAATAGAAAACGGGGGGGAGCGGGGAGGTGGGTTTGGGGGGGAAAATGTGAAGCTCGGTTTTGGTCATATTTAATGTCAGGTGGCGTTGAGACATCCAGGCAGCAATGTCAGACAAGCACGCTGAAACTTTGGTTTGGATGCAAGGTGAGATATCAGGGGTAGAAAGGTAGATTTGGGAGTCATCAGCATAGAGATGGTAGGAAAAGCCATGGGATGAGATTAATGAACCAAGGGAAGAAGTGTAGATAGAAAAGAGGAGGGGACCAAGAACAGAACCCTGAGGTACGCCGACAGGCAGAGGGATAGAAGTAGAAGAGGATCCACCAGAGTGAACACTAAAGGTGCGGAGGGAGAGGTAGGAAGAGAACCAGGAAAGGACAGAGCCCTGGAATCCAAGTGAGGACAGGGTATCGAGAAGTATGCTGTGATCGACAGTGTCAAAAGCAGCGGAAAGATCAAGAAGAATGAGGATGGAATATTGACCTCTGGATTTAGCCAGTAATAGGTCATTGGAGACTTTAGTAAGCGCAGTTTCGGTTGAGTGGAGAGGGAGAAAACCAGATTGTAATGGGTCAAGAATAGCATGTGAGGAGAGAAAATCAAGGCAACGGCGGTGAACAGCACGCTCAAGTAATTTGGAGAGAAAAGGAAGGAGGGAGATGGGTCGGTAATTAGAGGGACAAGTAGGGTCAAGTGAAGGCTTCTTAAGGAGAGGTGTGACCACAGCATGTTTAAAGGCAGCAGGGACAGTCGCAGTGGAAAGTGAGAGGTTGAGAATGTGACAGATAAAAGGAATAAGAGTAGGAGAGATGGCATTAAGAAGGTGGGTGGGAATGGGATCAGAGGAACAGGTGGTACATTTTGAGGAAGAAAGGAGAAGTGTAGTTTCCTCAATAGTAACTTCAGGAAAGGAGGAAAGGGAATGAGGGGAAGGAGAGAGAGGGGAACGGACTAGTGGAGGGAGAGCTGGTGAGGTAGAGAAAGCAAGGTTTATCTTTTGAACCTTGTTGTGAAAGAATTCAGCAAGGGTCCGAGGAGATAATGAAGGGGGAGTTGGGGGAGGGGGCACCTTGAGGAGAGAGTTCAATGTGGTGAAGAGAAGTCGAGGATTAGAGCCAAGAGAGTTGGTCAGTTGGATATAATAATCCTGTTTGGCACGTAAAAGAGCAGATTGGAAGGAGGTCAGCATGAACTTAAAGTGTAAGAAATCAGCAAGGGCCCGAGATTTCCGCCAGAGGCGTTCGGCGGAGCGGGTACAGGAACGTAGGTAGCGGATATTAGAAGTCAGCCAAGGTTGGGGTTTTGTACGCCTTACAGGTCGGGTCATCAAAGGTGCAAGAGTGTCTAAGGCAGAGGATAGAGTATTGTTGTAAGAAGAAACAGCCTCGTTGACAGACGTGGATGGTGCCACAGTAGAGAGGAGGTTTGAAACATGGGAGGATAGAGATGAAGGGTCAATATCGTGAAGATTCCTAGATAAATTAGATAGGATAGGACGGGACTGGGAGGGAGGAGATTTAAGTGTGAAAGTTATAAGATGGTGATCAGAGGAGGGAAGATCAGAGGCAAGGAAACTAGAAGGTGAACAGTTGGAGGAGAAGATGAGATCAAGACAGTGACCATTTTGATGAGTGGGGGAGGTGGAGCATAGTTGGAGATTAAAGGACGACGTTAAAGCGAGTAACTTGGAAACATAAGAGTTGGAAGGATCATTAGCAGGAATATTAAAGTCACCAAGGATGAGAGAGGGGGAGAAAGGATCATGGAAGAAGGCAAGCCAGGCGTCAAAGTCACTGAGAAAGGATCGACATGAGCTCCCCACCCCAGGAGAGACGCATCCGTGGTCAGCACTTTTTGTGGCTGAGGAATTTGGAAAGGACGCCCCAGAGTCAAATTGGACCAAATCGTCCACCAATACAGGGATTTGAGAAAACTCGTGGACAGGTGGATCACGTCTTCTAGATCCCCAGTAGCCTGAAACCACTGGGAAGCTAGGGTCCATTGGGCAGATCTCATGTGAAGGCGGGCCATGGGAGTCACATGAACTGTGGAGGCCATGTGGCCCAGCAGTCTCAACATCTGCCGAGCTGTGATCTGCTGGGACGCTCGCACCCGCGAGACGAGGGACAACAAGTTGTTGGCTCTCGTCTCTGGGAGATAGGCGTGATCCGTCCGAGAATCCAGCAGAGCTCCTATGAATTCGAGTTTCTGCACTGGGAGAAGATGGGACTTTGGATAATTTATCACAAACCCCAGTAGCTCCAGGAGGCGAATAGTCATCTGCATGGACTGTAGCGCTCCTGCCTCGGATGTGTTCTTCACCAGCCAATCGTCGAGATATGGGAACACGTGTACCCCCAGTCTGCGAAGTGCCGCTGCTACTACAGCCAGGCACTTCGTGAACACTCTGGGCGCAGAGGCGAGCCCAAAGGGTAGCACACAGTACTGGAAGTGACGTGTGCCCAGCTGAAATCGCAGATACTGTCTGTGAGCTGGCAGTATTGGGATGTGTGTGTAGGCGTCCTTCAAGTCCAGAGAGCACAGCCAATTGTTTTCTTGAATCATGGGGAGAAGGGTGCCCAGGGAAAGCATCCTGAACTTTTCTTTGACCAGATATTTGTTCAGGGCCCTTAGGTCTAGGATGGGACGCATCCCCCCTGTTTTCTTTTCCACAAGGAAGCACCTGGAATAGAATCCCAGCCCTTCTTGCCCGGATGGCACGGGCTCGACCGCATTGGCGCTGAGAAGGACGGAGAGTTCCCTCTGCAAGTACCTGCTTGTGCTGGAAGCTGTACGACTGAGCTCCCGGTGGACAATTTGGAGGTTTTGAGGCCAAATTGAGGGTGTATCCTTGCCGGACTATTTGCAGAACCCACTGATCGGAGGTTATGAGAGGCCACCTTTGGTGAAAAGCTTTCAACCTCCCTCCGACCGGCAGGTCGCCCGGCACTGACACTTGGATGTCGGCTATGCTCTGCTGGAGCCAGTCAAAAGCTCGTCCCTTGCTTTTGCTGGGGAGCCGAGGGGCCTTGCTGAGGCGCACGCTGCTGACGAGAGCAAGCACGCTGGGGCTTAGCCTGGGCCGCAGGCAGTCGAGAAGGAGGATTGTACCTACGCTTACCAGAAGAGTAGGAAACAGTCCTCCTTCCCCAAAAAAATCGTCTACCTGTAGAGGTAGAAGCTGAAGGCTGCCGGCGGGAGAACTTGTCGAAAGCGGTATCCCGCTGGTGGAGTTGCTCTACCACCTGCTCGACTTTTTCTCAAAAATGTTATCCGCACGGCAAGGCGAGTCCGCAATCCGCTGCTGGAGTCTATTCTCTAGGTCGGAGGCACGCAGCCATGAGAGTCTGCGCATCACCACACCTTGAGCAGCGGCCCTGGACGCAACATCAAAGGTGTCATACACCCCTCTGGCCAGGAATTTTCTGCACGCCTTCAGCTGCCTGACCACCTCCTGGAAAGGCTTGGCTTGCTCGGGGGGAGCTTATCCACCAAGCCCGCCAACTGCCGCACATTATTCCGCATGTGTATGCTCGTGTAGAGCTGGGTAAGACTGAATTTTGGCCACGAGCATAGAGGAATGGTAGGCCTTCCTCCCAAAGGAGTCTAAGGTTCTAGAGTCCTTGCCCGGGGGCGCCGAAGCATGCTCCCTAGAACTCTTAGCCTTCTTTAGGGCCAAATCCACAACTCCAGAGTTGTGAGGCAACTGAGTGCGCATCAGCTCTGGGTCCCCATGGATCCGGTACTGGGACTCGATCTTCTTGGGAATGTGGGGGTTAGTTAATGGCTTGGTCCAGTTCGCCAGCAATGTCTTTTTGAGGACATGATGCATGGGTACTGTGGACGCTTCCTTAGGTGGAGAAGGATAGTCCAGGAGCTCAAACATTTCAGCCCTGGGCTCGTCCTCCACAACCACCGGGAAGGGGATGGCCGTAGACATCTCCCGGACAAAGGAAGTGAAAGACAGACTCTCGGGAGGAGAAAGCTGCCTTTCAGGAGAGGGAGTGGGATCAGAGGGAAGACCATCAGACTCCTCGTCAGAGAAATATCTGATGTCCTCCTCTTCTTCCCACGAGGCCTCACCATCGGTATCAGACACAAGTTCACGAACCTGTGTCTGAAGCCGTGCCCGGCTTGACTCCGTGGAACCACGGCCACGGTGGGAGCGTCGAGAGGTAGACTCCCTCACTCGCACCGGTGAAGCTCCCTCCACCGACGTCGTCGGGGAGCCTTCCTGGGAGGCGACCGCAGTCGGTACCGCAAGCGGCACCGATGTCGGAGACCTCACCCCGGGCAAGGGGCCAGCCGGCGCCTCACTCGACGGTACCGGTGGCGCAAGCACCCCCGGTACAGGAGGGGAAGGGCGCAACAGCTCTCCCAGAATCTCTGGGAGAACGGCCCGGAGACTCTCGTGCAGAGCGGCTGTGGAGAAAGACGTGGAAGCCGATGCAGGTGTCGATGTCAGAGTCTGTTCCGGGCTGTCCAGAGTGGAGCGCATCGACACCTCCTGAAAAGAGGGTGAGCGGTCTTCTCGGTGCCGATGCCTGCTGGGTACCGACTCCCTCGGCGACCCAGAGCTCTTGGTGCCGACACGGGAAGGGGACCAGTGTCGATGCTTCTTCGACTTCTTGGGACGAAGCACGTCACCGGAGCTTCCCGGCACCGACGAGGAGGACGTAGAATCCAGCCGTCGCTTCCTCGGGGCCGAGGCCGAAGAAGGTCGGTCTCGGGGGGGGGGGGGGGGGGCTGTACCGCAGGAGCCCTCAGGGTAGGGAGAGACCCACCCGAAGGCTCACCGCCACCAGCAGGGGAATACACAGCCCTCACCTGCACTCCAGACGAAGCACCACCGTCCGACGACATCAGCAGACGAGGTCCCGGTACCACCGACGCAGACGCAGCCTTCCGATGTCTCAGCCCCGATGCAGAGGGTCGATGCCTCGATGCACTCGATGCAATCGCGGCCGAGGATGAAGGTCTGGACGCTGGCGATGTTGATGCACTCGATACCCCCGGTTCTGATGCCGACGAAGAGCCCGAGAACAAAACGTTCCACTGGGCCAATCTCGCTACCTGAGTCCGCTTTTGTAAAAGGGAGCACAGACTACAGGCCTGCGGGCGGTGCCCAGCCCCCAGACACTGAAGACACGATGCGTGCCTGTCAGTGAGCAAGATTACCCGGGCGCACTAGGTGCACTTCTTGAAGCCGCTGGGAGACTTCGATGACATGGGCGGAAAAATCTCGCCGGCGAAATCGAAACTCGTAATTGCGGTAGGCACCAAAAAACGAGGGGAAGAAAAAATCGACCCGAGGCCTGAAAAGGGCCTACCCCGAAAACGAAAGAAAACTTACCGGGGCAAAACTGGAAGTAGCGGAAAAAAGGAAAAAGACCGAAAAGGTCCTCTTCCAAATCCCTTTTTTTTTTTTTTTTAGTAGCGAAACCAAAAAGGAGACGCGCGAGGTCAACTTAAGGGGCGCGAACGGCGAAACACGACCATACCGAGCGCGGACAAAAGAAGACTGGCCGGCACGAGCCGGTTTCGGGCGGGATGACGGCCGCGCATGCGCGGTGCGCATCGGCGCGCGAGGGCTAGCAAAGGCTTTGCTAGTGAAGATTCCGGATTGGAGGGGCTGCCGTGGACGTCACCCATCAGTGAGAACAAGCAGCCTGCTTGTCCTTGGAGAAAGAACGTATTACCTTCAAAATCTGCACCCTGGTCCACAAAATTATCTACGGCAATGTCCCAGGATACATGTGAGACCTCATAGACTTACCAACCAGAAACAGAACCAAATCATCACGAACATACCTAAACCTCCACTACCCTAACTGCAAAGGACTCAAATACAAAACAACCTATGCATCCAGTTTCTCCTATATAAGCACACAAATATGGAACACACTACCAAAAGCAGTGAAAACAATCTATGACCATCTAAACTTCAGGAAATCACTAAAAACCAACCTATTAAAAAAGGCATACCCTACTGACCCAACATAAACGCCTACATTCTGCAACACAGTAAAACCAACAATCGTACTGGACATTTATATAATCTTCCCTCTCTTCGAACCCCTTTGTGCCGGACTCTAATGTACCCTATTCGACCACAACATCATCTGTATTCGTTTCTGTGCCTGACTTGGCTAACGCCTTACGGCACTATGTAAGCCACATTGAGCCTGCAAATAGGTGGGATAATGTGGGCTACAAATGTAATAAATAAATATGTGCTCTGATCTCCATGAAATGTCAATGGAAGAGAACTGAACTCGCCCAGTTCCCTATAAGAAATAAAAGGGGGGAGGGGGAGATTGTAAATGATGGGATAAGGCACATGAAGTGTGTGTTAGCTAATTCTTTCAGGGATGGAGCTGCGGGCAGCGTGCAGAGTTGGACCTGCGTTCACTAGGCAGAGATGGAACTGTACTCAAAATGCTGGATGGAGTCAAGCTTTGACGGAATTGCTCTCAACAGGCATAGCGCGATACAAACACAGAGTAGGAGCCGCGCTCAACTTGTCGACATGGCTCTATGCTAAACATGCAGAGAAGGAGTTGTGCACACATGCAGAGATGGAGCTGCATCCAACTAACTGAGAAGGAGCAGCGTTCCACAGAGAGAGAATAGGCTGCGATCAACATGTGGAGATGAGCTGTGCTGCACTTGCAAAGATGGCGAAATGCTCAACCTGCAGAGGTGGAGTTGTGGCCAACATGCCGAGACTGAGCCACACTCAGCATACAGAGATAGAGCCACACCCAACAAGCAAAGATAGAGAAGCATGCCACCCAGTTGTGTAACAACAGGAAACGGCGGGCTGTGATTGCCAAAGACATCTGCTTGGCTGACGTCCAAATCAAGTCATACAAGGAATCCACCAAATATGCCAGCTCCTGTCTCCACATCTGTCAATTCCTGGAAGGAACCCAAAATCTGGTGCACCCAGCTAAGGCATGCCCTAGCAGCATATGCATATGCAGATAGCCGCCTGCAGGAAGAGAGAGAGCACTTCTGAATTGTCAGAGGAAGGCTGCGCAGAATCCACCAGTTGAGGCGCAGTTTGGCTTGGATGGTCCAGGAGAGATGGAGATGAGAAGAACTAAGAAGGGATCGCTGAAGTGGTCTGATGTGGAATCAGACCCATGGAAGAATGTCCAAGATAGAGGCCATTACACCCAGAACTTGAACATATTCCCAGACCCCGGGACATGGTACAGAAAGTAGAACCTGACTTGGGTGTCAATCTTCTGCTAATGAGCAACAGGAAGAGTCTATGTCGAATGTCCCAGATACTCCAAGATTTATGTTGAAAACAATTGACTCTTGGTGAAATTGAATACCAACCCTAAGGACTGAAGAAGAGTAGCTAACTTGGATGAAACTTGCAGACTCTCTTGATAGGAAGAGTCACAAATCAGCCAATCATCGAGGTATGGATGAACCTGGAAATCATCCTTGCAAAGGAAGGCTGCCAGTACCACCATGAACTTGAAAAAATGTCCTTGGTGTCATGGAAAGGTTGAATGGCATGTCATAAATTGATAACATTCTCCAAGGATTTCAAATCACAGAAATCTATGGGGAGGTGAAATGGGAATATGAAAGTTTGCTTCCTTGAGATCCAGGGAGGTTAGAAACTCTCCCTGATGGACAAACTCTTACAGACTATAATGTTCCCATTGTGAAATGTTGAACCTTTAACACACTTGACTCTTAAGTCCAAACCCAGGACGAAGGAATCCTTCTTTGGAACTACAAAGTAAATGAAATAACTTCCCATTTTCCAATCACAACTGGGGACAATCTCTACTGTACCTAAATGAAGAAGCGTTTGCAAAGTGGCTTGAACTGTTTGACATTTAGTCTTGGGCTTGCATGAAGATTCCAAGAAAAAATCTGCAATGGTATAGGAGAACTCCATTCTTTAACCCTGCTTTAATATTTCCAAGACACATTGGTCCGAGGTAGGGTATGATACATACCTGTAGCAGTTGTTCTCCGAGGACAGCAGGCTGATTGTTCTCACGACTGGGTGACGTCCGCGGCAGCCCCCACCAACCGGAAAGAAGCTTCGCGGGACGGTCGGCACGCAGGGCACGCCCACCGCGCATGCGCGGCCGTCTTCCCGCCCGTGCGCGACCGCTCCCGCCAGTTGAATGACTAGCAAAAAGATGAAACACACAACTCCAAAGGGGAGGAGGGAGGGTAGGTGAGAACAATCAGCCTGCTGTCCTCGGAGAACAACTGCTACAGGTATGTATCATACCCTTTCTCCGAGGACAAGCAGGCTGCTTGTTCTCACGACTGGGGTATCCCTAGCTCTCAGGCTCACTCAAAACAAGAACCCAGGTCAATGGAACCTCGCAACGGCGAGGGTATAACAGAGATTGACCTACGAAGAACAACTAACTGAGAGTGCAGCCTGACCAGAATAAATTCGGGTCCTGGAGGGTGGAGTTGGATTTACACCCCAAACAGATTCTGCAGCACCGACTGCCCGAACCGACTGTTGCGTCGGGTATCCTGCTGGAGGCAGTAATGAGATGTGAATGTGTGGACAGATGACCACGTCGCAGCCTTGCAGATCTCTTCAATAGTGGCTGACTTCAAGTGGGCCACCGACGCTGCCATGGCTCTGACACTATGAGCCGTGACATGACCCTCAAGAGTCAGCCCAGCCTGGGCGTAAGTGAAGGAAATGCAATCTGCTAGCCAATTGGAGATGGTGCGTTTCCCGACAGCGACCCCTAGCCTGTTAGGGTCGAAAGAAATAAACAATTGGGCGGACTGTCTGTTGGGCTGTGTCCGCTCCAAGTAGAAGGCCAATGCTCTCTTGCAGTCCAATGTGTGCAACTGACGTTCAGCAGGGCGGGTATGCGGCCTGGGGAAGAATGTTGGCAAGACAATTGACTGGTTAAGATGGAACTCCGACACCACCTTCGGCAGGAACTTTGGGTGGGTGCGGAGCACTACTCTGTTGTGATGAAATTTGGTATATGGAGCATGAGCTACCAGGGCTTGAAGCTCACTGACCCTACGAGCTGAAGTAACTGCCACCAAGAAAATGACCTTCCAGGTCAAGTACTTCAGATGGCAGGTATTCAGTGGCTCAAAAGGAGGTTTCATCAGCTGGGTGAGGACGACGTTGAGATCCCATGACACTGTAGGAGGCTTGATAGGGGGCTTTGACAAAAGCAAGCCTCTCATGAATCGAACTACTAAAGGCTCTCCAGAGATGGCTTTACCTTCCACACGATAATGGTAAGCACTAATCGCACTAAGGTGATTCCTTACTGAGTTGGTCTTGAGGCCAGACTCTGATAAGTGCAGAAGGTATTCAAGCAGGTTCTGTGCAGGGCAAGAACGAGGTTCTAGGGCCATGCTCTCACACCACACGACAAACCTCCTCCACTTGAAAAAGTAACTCTTTTTAGTGGAATCCTTCCTAGAGGCAAGCAGGACCCGGGAGACACCCTCAGACAGACCCAACGCAGTGAAGTCTACGCCCTCAACATCCAGGCCGTGAGAGCCAGAGACTGAAGGTTGGGGTGCAGCAACGCTCCGTCGTTCTGCGAAATGAGAGTCGGAAAACACTCCAATCTCCACGGTTCTTTGGAGGACAACTCCAGAAGAAGAGGGAACCAGATCTGACGGGCCCAAAAGGGCGCGATCAGAATCATGGTGCCGCGGTCTTGCTTGAGCTTCAGTAAGGTCTTCCCCACCAAAGGTATGGGAGGATAAGCATACAGGAGGCCGGTCCCCCAATGGAGGAGAAAGGCATCCGACGCTAGCCTGCCGTGTGCCTGAAGTCTGGAACAGAACAGAGGCAGCTTGTGGTTGGTCTGAGAGGCGAAAAGGTCCACCGAGGGGGTGCCCCACGCTCGGAAGATCTTGCGTACCACTCTGGCATGGAGCGACCACTCGTGCGGTTGCATGACTCTGCTCAGTCTGTCGGCCAGACTGTTGTTTACGCCTGCCAGGTACGTGGCTTGGAGGAGCATGCCGAACCGACACGCCCAACGCCACATCCCGACGGCCTCCTGGCACAGGGGGCGAGATCCGGTGCCCCCCTGCTTGTTGACGTAATACATTGCAACCTGATTGTCTGTCCGAATTTGGATAATTTGGCAGGACAGCCGATCTCTGAAAGCCTTCAGTGCGTTCCAGATCGCTCGGAGCTCCAGGAGGTTGATCTGCAGATCCTTTTCCTGGAGGGACCACAGACCCTGGGTGTGAAGCCCATCGACATGGGCTCCCCACCCCAGGCGAGATGCATCCGTCGTCAGCACTTTCGTGGGCTGCGGAATTTGGAATGGACGTCCCAGGGTCAAATTGGTCCGGATGGTCCACCAGAGCAGTGAAGTGCGGCAACTGGTGGAGAGGCGGATGACATCTTCTAGATTCCCGGTGGCTTGGAACCACTGGGAAGCTAGGGTCCATTGAGCAGATCTCATGTGAAGACGAGCCATGGGAGTCACATGAACTGTGGAGGCCATATGACCCAGAAGTCTCAACATCTGCCGAGCTGTGATCTGCTGAGACGCTCTGGTCTGCGAAGCCAGGGCCAAGAGATTGGTGGCCCTCGCTTCGGGAAGGTAGGCCTGAGCCGTCTGGGAATTCAGCAGCGCTCCTATGAATTCCAGGGACTGAGTTGGCTGGAGATGGGACTTTGGGTAATTTATCACAAACCCCAGCAGCTCCAGAAGTTGAATAGTGCACTGCATGGACCGGAGGGCTCCTGCCTCCGAGGTGTTCTTGACCAGCCAATCGTCGAGATATGGGAACACGTGCACTCCCAGCTTGCGTAGGTAGGCCGCTACCACCACGAGGCACTTTGTAAACACTCGTGGGGCAGAGGCGAGCCCAAAGGGCAGCACACAATACTGAAAGTGTCGTGCGCCCAGGCGGAATCTGAGATACTGTCTGTGAGCTGGCAGTATCGGGATGTGAGTGTATGCGTCCTTTAAATCCAGAGAACATAGCCAATCGTTTTTCTGAATCATTGGCAGAAGGGTGCCCAAGGAAAGCATCCTGAACTTTTCTTTGACCAGGAATTTGTTCAGGCCTCTCAGGTCTAGGATGGGACGCATCCCCCCTGTTTTCTTTTCCACAAGGAAGTACCTGGAATAGAATCCCTGCCCTTCCTGCCCGGGTGGTACGGGCTCGACCGCATTGGCGCTGAGAAGGGCGGAGAGTTCCTCTGCAAGTACCTGCTTGTGATGGGAGCTGAAAGACTGAGCTCCCGGAGGACAATTTGGAGGCAGGGAGGCCAAATTCAGGGCGTATCCGCACCGCACTATTTGGAGAACCCACTGGTCGGAGGTTATGAGAGGCCACCTTTGGTGAAAGAATTTTAACCTCCCTCCTACCGGCAGGTCGTCCGGTACGGACACTTGTAGGGCGGCTATGTTCCCATGGATCCAGTCAAAAGCCCGTCCCCGGCTTTTGCTGTGGAGGCGCAGGGGGCTGCTTAGGCGCACGCTGTTGACGAGAACGAGCGCGCTGGGGCTGTCCCTGTGCCTGACGAGGCCTTCGGGCCGGCTGGTTGTACCTACGCTTTGCAAAAGAATAGGGTGCAGCCTGCCGGGCCCGGGAAAAACGCCCGCCCGTGGGGGCGGGTGCTGAAGGCGCCCGGTGGGAGAGCTTGTCGAGAGCGGTTTCCCGCTGATGCAGTTGGTCCACCATCTGCTCGACCTTCTCACCAAAAATGTTATCCCCCCGGCAAGGGACGTCAGCCAGTCTCTGCTGGGTGCGGTTGTCCAGGTCAGAGGCACGCAGCCATGAGAGCCTGCGCATCACTATACCTTGGGCCGCAGCACGAGATGCCACGTCACAGGTGTCAAAAATCCCCCTGGACAGGAACTTTCTGCACGCCTTCAGCTGCCTGACCACCTCCTGATAAGGCCTGGACTGCTCCGGCGGGAGCTTGTCGACCAGGTCCGCCAGCTGTTGCACATTGGTCCGCATGTGGATGCTCATATAGAGCAGGTAGGATTGGATGCGGGTCACGAGCATGGAGGATTGGTAGGCCTTCCTCCCAAACGAGTCCAGAGTGCGAGACTCCCGCCCCGGGGGCGCCGAGGCGGTATCCCTCGAACTCCGTGCCCTCTTGAGAGCAGAATCCACGACCGCTGAGTCATGGGGCAACTGGGGCCGCATGAGCTCTGGGTCAGAGTGGATCCTGTACTGGGACTCTGCTTTCTTGGGAATGGTGGGGTTAGTTAATGGTCGCACCCAGTTCCGAAGCAGCGTCTCCTTCAGGACATTGTGCAGCGGTACCGTGGAGGACTCTCTAGGTGGTGATGGATAGTCGAGGACCTCGAGCATCTCGGCCCTCGGCTCTTCCACAGAGACCACGGGAAAGGGAATGCTGATAGACATATCCCGCACAAAGGAGGCAAAGGAGAGACTCTCAGGAGGTGAGAGCTTCCTCTCCGGTGACGGCGTGGGGTCCGAGGGAAGGCCCGTAGACTCCTCGGAGGAGAAATATCTCGGGTCCTCCTCTTCCCCCCACGAGTCCTCGTCCTCGGTATCGGACATTAGCTCATGTAGCTGAGTCCGGTACCGGGCCCGGCTCGACGTCGAGGCACCGAGGTCTCGGTGTCGTCGAGCGGTGGACTCCCGCGCCGGCGGGGACGGAGCTCCCTCCATCGACGTCGACGGGGACTCCACCTGCGTGGCGGTCGAGACCGGCACCGCAAGCGGCGGCGGTGTCGACAGCCCCGGCGCCGGGCTAGAGCTCGCCGGCGCCACAGTCATCGGCGCCGGGGGCGCAAGCACCCCCGACGCCGGCACAGCCTGGCGCATCAGCCCTTCCAGGATCCCCGGAAGGATGGCTCTGAGGCACTCGTCCAGGCCCGCTGCCGGGAAAGGCGGTGGGGCCGGTAAGGGTGTCGGTGCCAGAAGCTGTTGGGAGCCAGGAGACGGCACCGAGGTGCCGGAACCCCGACGCGTCGGTACCTCCACAACCGACGGAGACCTCTCCTCTCGATGATGACGCTTCGGCGTCGACTCCTCTTCAGGATGCACCGAGGGCGTCCGGTGACGGCGCTTCTTATCCTTTTTCCGATGCACGTCACCGGCGCCGGAGGGCATGGAGGAGGAGGAGGTCGATCCCCCTCGGTCTCGAGGTACCGGGTCAGACAGGGTTCGGTCCCGTGGCTCACGAGCTGAGGGAGTGACCGGGGCCGACTGCCCACGCGGCCTCTCAACCCCACTCGGACCGGCGGGCCGACGGGACCTGTTCTCCTGGGGTCGCTGCCATCGGTGCCGATGTCTCGGGCATCGATACCGGTACCGAAGAACCGGCCTTCGATACCGATGCCGTCGAGGTCGACGTCGAGGGGCCGGCGCAAGTTCCAAAAAGACGGTCCCGCAGAACTTGCCTCGCAACCTGAGTCCGTTTCCGGAGACCGAGACACAAAGCACACGACTTGAGATTGTGCTCCGGCCCGAGGCACTGGAGGCACCAAGCGTGGGTGTCGGTCTGCGAGATCGGCCGGCCGCAGCGACCACACTTTTTAAATCCACTCGGGACCTTCGAGGACATCGACGGAAAAATCGCGTCGGCGAAGTCAAAGTCGGCAATGGTGGCTAAAATCACACCACGAAAAAATTAACCGACCGAGCGGCCACTAGGCCGCAACGTGGCGTCCCCGCTAGAAGCGAGGGAAAAGGGGAGCGCGTGCTCCACACGCGCAAAATTCTTTTTTTTTTAAACAATACAAAAGAAAAAGAAGGAAACCGAACGGTAATCCAAAAGCGACGATCCGCGTAAACGCGGTCGAAAAATCCGGCGGCTGAACAGAGAGAGAGGCAAACGCACAACTCTCTCCAGTCGCGGAAAAAAAGGAACTGGCGGGAGCGGTCGCGCACGGGCGGGAAGACGGCCGCGCATGCGCGGTGGGCGTGCCCTGCGTGCCGACCGTCCCGCGAAGCTTCTTTCCGGTTGGTGGGGGCTGCCGCGGACGTCACCCAGTCGTGAGAACAAGCAGCCTGCTTGTCCTCGGAGAAAATTTTTGTACACTCCTCATGGAACCTGGAGCGGTGTCCTGCTGTTATGAAACCTGAGGAGTGAACTGAGACCTCCATCACTGGGAGGTGCGGGAGGCACTGGTTGACCTAGAGCTTGAAGCCAAGTTCTTTCTGTGAGCAACAAAGACACGCCTTCTTTCATGAAGTGGGAACTCTGAAAGTTAAGATTTACCTGGCCTGTAGCACTTGGCCTCACAAAATCTCAGACAAGACAGAAGATATAAAAGAATCTTTAGACTTGTCCTCTGGTAATCTCTGAGACTTGGAGTTCCCTAGATCTTTAATCAAGTTCTCTAGATGTTCTCTAAACAAAAGTTTACCTCTAAAAGACAGCTTGCTAAATGTGACTTAGAAGCCACATCAGCTGATCAATGCCTAAGCCAGAGCTATCTTCTTGCTGATAGGGTCAAGAATTGGCTAGTGTGGCTGTGCACTAGAACTGGCTGTGCATTAGAGCTAACCAGTGTGGCTAAGAGCCAGTTAGATGGTGTAGCAAAATATGGCTGTTTGTACCATTGTGCTCTATTGATGGCAAGCTGCAGTGGGACTTGAACCAGCAACCTCTGGATCACTCTTACCTGGTTGCTTTAATCATTAGGCTATGCCTCTACAATCAGTAGCTCTGTAATATTGCTAGCTGTCCAATACAGTGAAAAGGTGCAAAAATGCAACAGAATCATGTAGAGACGCTACAACATATAGCTAATGGTGCTGCTGATACAGTGGTGGCTGGAGCTGGTATGCAAGAGTTTTGGCCAGCATCAGTGTGCAATACCAGAGGACAGAGCTGCTGTGGAAAACCAACACAGCTAACCTTTAGCACTATAGCATAATGTTAGCTGCCCCAGCCATGCACTGAACTGCTTGTGAAGGCAAGCAATAAGGGAAACTGAAATAAAATACGCTCCATTTGAAACAGAGCCATGTTCCAAGGCTACTAATATTATGCACAAATCAGCCTTGAACATGTGACTTTCACAGTGAAAGCCAGCCACCTTACAGAATAAACTATTCTCCTTTTTAAATTACTGTAAACACTGCATCAGTAACAGTTCCCACTCTTTTATGGCTACCCACAGAGACCAGGAGAGACAAGGGAACAATGTACTAGCCTCAGGAAAACAAAAACAAGAAGTAAAACTTCTCGAGGAAGTGACATCAGCGCTGAGAGATGGATGATTGAGATCTTTGCTCTCTCGGAGCTTGGTGGAAATTTCACATAATCCTGTCCTGTCAGCAGTTTTACTTACCCTTCTTTACCTCCCTGTGTGGAGAAAGAGATGGCCACCCAAAAGAGGCTTGAGAAATACAGCGCTTATTCACGAGACTGCACTTCAGAGACAATGCAGAAAGCTACAGTGGTCCAGAGCAAAATGGCAATGGAGGACTCTGAATCTGACATGGAGGACCACATGGAGCCAGTGGTGAGCAATGGGAAGTTAAACTGGAACGTCACTCATTGGTTTGAAGCATTAAAGGCTGAAATGTCAGGAGTTTGGAAGGATATCCAGACAGCAGTATTAGAACTGTGGTTGGAAGTGTGTGACATCGGGACTCATTTGGAGCAAGCTGAGGGTGGGGGTTAGATGGCGATTTACAAACGTTGCATGTGGAGCTTCAAAATGACAGAAAAGAGCGGGCAGATATTCAGGCAGCACTAGAGGACTTGGAAAATCGGTCCAGTTGCTGCAACTTATGTTTGAAGGGAATACCTGAGCTGGATTAATATAAAAATTGTGTGCAAGTGATGTGGGAGCTTTGTACTTTTATTCTGTCCACAGCCACTAGAGAAACAGGGGAGCTGGGTGAACCCGCTATAAAGTTGGAGAAAGCCCACAGATATTTAGGGCCCCAACATGAATCGGTTCCTCATGATATTACAATTTGCTTTCATGACTCTATGGTGAAGGAGGCAGTGTGGAGGAAAGCTAGGGCTCTGGGTGGGAGAACTGTAAAATGATGGTGTTTTGGGACCTGGCTAAAGCTATTCTTCAAAGACGGAGGAACCTTAGAGAAGTTACCAAATATCTGCAGCAAGCTGGGTTATGTTATTGGTGGCTGTACCCTTTTGGACCAATTGTGCAGGGTGCAGAAGATGGTGAAAGCGTGGAAGGCTTTGTCTTACTTAGGCTGTACAGGACCTCCCAGTACTTATTTCCCCAGGGAAGCCTGCCCAAAAGAAACAACAACAGATGTCTACCTGGCAGACAGTCCGCCCTAATCGGGGGCACTCAGTTTCTGCACATGCGGCTTCATTGGCCACAGCTACCTGAGCTCTGGAGTATTTTCAGTTACACTTTACTTTTTTGCTGTTTCAGGGATTAGCCAGGTGGGGGTGTCAGTAGTTGATCAGTAGTGAAGTATGAGTTCTGTTTGCTTGAACATGAGTATGGTGTATATTACATATTAGAGGGAGGAGGAGTTTAGGTTAGAGGTAGTATTATGAATGGGGGGGAAATGTTGTGGATGTTTGTGATATGTTGGGGGGGGGGGGGGGAGGACAGGGTTTCATCTGAAAAGAGTGTCCTATCCAGCATTGGTTCTCTTCCTCAGGATGTTAGCTGGCTAGAGGGGGAGTTTTTCAGGGGGTTGAGAGGGGGAGGGGGAATTACGAGAGGGGAGTCTAAAATGGGGCTATAGGTGGGCTCTTATAAAGTTAATGGGATAAATGATCCGGGGAAGCATAGTATTATTTTTCGTGAGCTGAAGTTATTTAAGTGGGATATCCTTTTGCTTCAGGAGACACATATTAGGAAACAGGATGCTACTCTACTTCATCATTGTGATTATAGCGAGTGTTTTGTGCATTCTGATCCCCTTGGAGGGAAGAAATGGGGGGGGGGGGGGGGGGTGTTAGTGATTTGTATAAGGAGAGGGATACCTTTTCTTAAAGAAGACATTTATAGGGATGGGTTGGGACGATGTTTGGCCATCCGGGAGTGAGTTCACGGGCAACATTATATTCATTAATCTTTATGCCCCCAATAAGGGTCAAGGAATTTTTTTTTTTATTACAATGCAAGATTTATCCCAATTTGTGTGTGTGTGTGTGTGTGGGGGGGGGGGGGGGGGGGGTCAGTGATGGGAGGTGATTTTAATCTTTCGCCATCAGATTTGGATTATCATAAGGGTGGCTTGGAGACAAGTAGCTGATAATATTCAATGTACCCTGAATGTGTTGTAGGAGGTACAACGCCGGTGTGACTCGGTGGTCTTCTTGCCAATGGACGCTGAAAAAGCATTTGATAGGGTCGCGTGGCCTTGCAACTTATGGGATTTAGCCCCAGCTATCTTGGTTGGTGAATGCACTTGTATGAAGCACCCATTGCCCGTATTAAGATTAATGGGTGATATTCCGCTCTATTTTCTATAGAGCAAGGCATCAGGGGTGCCATCTGTTTCCCCTGTTGTTTGCTTTATCCATCGAGCTGTTGGTGCAGAGAGTTCATTCTTTGGTGGATATCAAGGGAGTTCAGGTAGGGGACATGGAACACAAACTGGCTCTGTCTGCAGATGATATTTTGTTTTATGTGCGAGCTCCTCAACTTACTCTGCCTGTGGCAATGAGGAAATTTACCTTATATGGGCAACTCTCCAGTTTTAAGATGAATTATAAAAAATTTGAGTTGATGGACATTACTTCATTGGTGAAGAAGGAGAAACACTTGGAGCAGGCCTTTCCCTTTCGCTGTGTGCAGAATAGCTTTAGGTACTTCGGCATTCAGATTCCCCAGAATCTTTCTCAGTTGTTCTCTTTAAATTATACTCCATAGTTCCAGCATCTGCGCAGGGATTTACATAGCTGGACTGGGAGCTGGTTATCCTGGTGTAGTCTGATTGGAGCCATGAAGATGAATTTGCTCCCCCTATTATTGTTTTTACTTCAGTCTCTACCCTTGTTGGTGTCTAAGGCAGAGATTTCTGCTTTTGTTTAGGGAGGATGCTCCTCTCTCGTTTGAGTAAATGGGTGATGTGGAGTTCTATTGTTGTGGGGTTCCAAATCTTTTTGGTATTACTGGGTGTCTCAGTTGAAGCTTATTTTGGCTTAGAGCCAAGGTACGCCATTGGTTGTTACTATAATGGAACAGCCCACTGTAGAGATATAGTCTTGGGACAGCTCTTTGAGCCTCTCTCTCTCTCTCCCCGGGTTTATAAGCAACTTTCCAGCAATCCTTTTGTTTCTCACTCTTTTTTATGGAGGTTTCTTAAGCTCAAGTTGTGGGGTTCTCGGAATCCCTCTTCCTTTGTTCATATTAGTTCAGAGCCTGGGTTTTCAGTGGGTTCGGAGGGAACTTTAATGCACTGGGCAGGATGTGGCCTTGTCCACTTTAGAGATTGTTTTAGATATGGGGGACCTACGCTGTTTTGAAGGAGCTTAAAGATAACTATGGTTTATCAAGCTCAGATGTCTTCTTTTATTTGCAAGTTAAACATTGTATTTCCCAGCAGGGGTGGCTGTGAGCCGAAGTGGATGACACTGAGCATTTTGAAAACTTATGGGGTTCATTGGGGAAACTTCAGAGTTCTATTTTGATTCTTTGTTGTTTTATCCAGGGAATTGGGTTTTATAAATATCCCTATATGCAACATTGGAAGCAGGATTTGGAGAGTGTAACTGAGTGGAAGATGGTATGCTTGGAGCTGAAGAAAGCTTCGATATGTGTACTTTTAAAAGAAAATGCTTCTAAGGTTTTGACACATTGGTATTATACTCCTGTTAAATTAAAAGCAATGTTCCTCACAGTTTCAGACACCTGTTGGAGATGCAGACAGAAAGGGGTACTTTCTTCCATATTTGGTGGACACGTGGGAAGATTCAAGATTTTTGGATTAGGGTCACGAAGAGGGTGTCTGACTCCTTAGGGTGTTTTTCTCTATGACCCACAATGTTGTCTACTTGGGTTAGAAAACAGATGGGGCCCTAAGTGACATCATCTTAAACATATGTGGTTAGCAGTTGCTAAAAGAGCTATTGCTACACATTGTAAACAGGTAGTGGGGCCTATGCTATTTGATTGGATTTTGAAGTTACATCTTATTAGGGAATTAGATAAGCTCACAGACCATAGGCTTGGGGGTTATGCCCCTACGGACGAAAAATGGGCTCACTTTGATCTTTTGGTTAATATTTCCCAAGACTCTACCGGGGGGGGGGGGGGGGGGGGGGAGGGAGTTGGGGGACTTGTAGATGTTTGGCCAGGCAGGCTGAACAGTCCTGAGTGTTGGAGTTCCGATGAGTTTCTTTTTGTTAGGGGAGGGGGTTAGATTGGTAATGGGTGATAAGGGGGTCGGGGTTAGGTTTGTGGGTTGGGAGATTTCCTTGATTTATGTATGTTTTTTGGATTACAATGTTATGTTTTGTATACATTATTTAAAATATTCAATAAAAATTCATTATTATAAAAATAGATGTAAAACTTCTCACAGAAAAACGGAGCCAATAGCACTAAGCTTGACTCTATACCAAACTCCTTTGTAAACATGCTGAAAAAAGGAATAACTGTACTGCTAATAGAGTTCTGAGAACAAAAAGAAAGTTCCACAAATGATGTGAGGGAAACTTTCAGGGTAGTTTTTTTTTTTTTTTTTTTTTTAAAGTAATTGCCCTCTGTCAAAAAACTGAGGGGACTCAAAACTCTCTAAATGAACGGTATATAAGAATATGAGAACACTAAAGAGGCTCTTTCAGAGGACCCAGTGCACTGCTATGATACTGTTTGCTGGCTTCCGGCTAGAAACAGCATTTAACAATTAAACTCACCACAAGCATCACAATCTTTTTTGGTGACTGCTGCCACCAACGAATCCACTTTAGGTTCCAGCTCAGGTGTAGAAATGGGGTAAAGACGCAACATAGCCTTCACCACCCAAAGGGTAGAATCCGAGGTGACCCATTGAGCTGTGATATTTCCTGTCTAGCCTCATGCATTGGAAAAGACTTAGGCAGTCTTCTAGTGCTCACCTCTGCTGTACACCACCTTGAGTGAATCTCTTCATAAAGGCGGTTAATAAATCTCAATAAATAAATAAATAAATAAATAAATAAAGCAAGCAAGCAAGCAGATGCTGGTGTAGCAGGATCAGAAGAATAAATATTAAGAACCTGAAAAGCCTTAGATATAAAGGAAGGCAACTCTTCCTTATGCACACCCGCACCACGTAGGATCATCAGATTTCTCTGTAAACAGCTCCACCAATTCCTCCTGCATCTGTGCAGAAAAGGACTGCCCTGACATGAGTCCCTCAGAATGAGAGGGAGACAGGACAGCAAGGTCCAACAGGGAAGACTGAGGCAGGAAGCAAGCCACAAATCTTCAAAGGTTGAGCAAAAACGAACTGTCAGTTCCCCTACCAGTCTTCAACATATAGGCATTGGGGGGGAGGGGGGAAGGTCAGAAGATTCCACCCCCGGAGAAACTCATGAGCAGCTGACATCTATATGAGGACCTCCGAAGCAGTGCCGGGTAACAACAACAACAACAAAAAAAGCAGTCAGCAACACTGCTCCTGAATAGAACTGCTGTAAAATGACTGCCGGATCACTTTCAACCCCATGAGAAGAATGAGCCCATGTCTCTCCTGCACAGGAAACTAACAAGGCCTCCCTGAAAATGGCCTCCTCTGCCAGCCTGCACAACCATACGGACACTGCCCTGACGCTGCTCTCTGCTTCCACAGCGGGAGTTGCGTTTAACAACTTCTGCGGCCATTATAAAGAAAACAAAAGTAAAACTGCGACTGACCCGAAGTTGAAAGAAAATTTAAAGATACACTCACCCCAGGGGCGCCAGTCGTCCTGCTTGTCCAACTTAGTGCTGCTGGAAGCACACTCACACCCTCTCCAATACTAAGCCCTTTACACTGGCTCAAACCAGTTTCTACTGCAGCCAAGGCTATGGACTTTAAAAGAATGATGCCTCTTTTTTTTTTTTAGAGCGGAAGAATGGAGGAAGGGCTGGAGAAGGGTGGGGGAGGGACCTGGTATCACCAGGTGAACACCACTCAGCCGTGCACCCCAAAGCTCCACTGAACTGAGTGACCAAGGACAGCAGCCACCATCAGGTGAGATGAGGAGCTTGTGAGAGACTGTCCATCTGCTTGCTGGAGACAGAGAATAATGACTGGCCAAGGCGTATTCTGTCCTATAAGACAGTTCAGTTCAGCGTTCTCTATCTTCACCTGCTGGTAGATGGTCACAACGCACAAGTCACTGGATTCATCTGCTGCTGACACTAAGGAAACGCAGCTTACCTGAAGGGCAGAAGGAAAGACCCTATATTTGCCCCACATTCCAACAGTACAGGAAAGTCCATCCATGCTCCTTCAAACCCCACCGAGTCACAGAGGTCACAGGGGAGGGGAGGGGAGGGACCCAGTTTCACCAGATATCACCCTAGCTGGCAGATGAGGGAACCAGCACTACTGGATGTCATCCTGAAATAAACCAAAATTTGGCTACCAGTACACCCCTTGCTCAACCGTCACGCAGATGAACTGGGACAGGAGCCAGCCAGCATGCACAAACAGCAGCTGTACGATCCATCTACCATTCGCTAGGAGACAGAGTAAATACTGAACATTCCAGGCTGCATGATACCCTTAAAGAGCAAATTACTTGGAACCATTTTCTCTGCCTCCTTCTGCTGGTAGATGGACACAACCCATTAGTATGGACTGGTCTTGGTATAGATGACAAGGAAAGAATGATTTAATAGTTTATAGAAAAGCAGGATAAAAATGATGCCAAGCTCTAGGTACCATAATCTAGAACAGGGTGCCCAATATAGATAGATGCTGTTTATGGCACCTATTTTAATCCTATTCTATAAAAAGTAGGCCCTAAAGCTGGTGTAAATCACTGTACCTAGATGATAGCATGCACATGCCATCAAATCATAACACATACTTTTACGCTAGTCAGTATTCTATAAGAGGTCATTTATGCACATGTGACCTCTAATACTGCAATTTACATGTCTTTTTGCTGCCTAAAAGTACCCCCTATGATTTTTTTTAATAAATATTTTTATTAAGGTTTTTACATACTTAGAACAGGTGCTAATATCAACAATTTAGTCTTTCTCCAATTGCTTTATCCCCCCCCCCCCCCAACAGTATTGTTAATGACCGTATATTTACTTAATACATCTTTACTCTATAACCAGATCAAGCAGCTGTCAATAATCTGGGCGCGTCCAAGTCCACTCCATCAGTCAGCCTCCATGCTGCATATTTGTCCCATTGCTTATAGAATTGTGCAATCCGCCCTGTCCTTACTGCTGTCATTTTGGACATTTGGTAGAGGTAGTCCATCTTATGTACACCCTTATCACTGGTGGCAAAAAGGACTGCTTCCATGCTGAAGCCAATGCGATCTTTCCTGCAACCAACCACATCGATGCCAGACGGTGTTGCTGATGTTATTCCTGACGGTTGAAAATGTAGTAGGCATGTCTCCATCTTCAGGGCATACTTGTTCCCTAGGAATTTTTCTAATGTCCGAATTATTTCTAGCCAGTATGTTTGCGCCTTCCACCAAATATGAGCTATATCTCCTATTTCCCTGCATCTTCTCCAACACCAACCATTTTCCTTCTTATACATTTTTGCTATCTTGTTGGGTGTCAGGTACCATTGATACAACATTTTATAACCATTTTCAACTAGAGAGCTAGAGATAGATACTTTAAGCAGATACATCAGTGCTTTTTCCCAGCTTTTACTATCATAGTTCTGCTGTATAACTTTTTCTCACCTCTGGGTATATCGCTCTAGTGGGTTTAAATAGGATCCTAATGCTCTATACAGACGGGAAATGCACCCCCTCTGGCCTTCCCCTCCCATGGCCTTTTCTATCGCCGTATCCTCCAGAGCAAGCTCCCCGTTAGCCCTTCGATTTACATAATCCCGGATCCTGTTATAATGATATAGGTGGGACATTGGGAGCTCGAATTCCTCTTGGAGGTCTGCAAATGATATCATGTTCCCCTCATCCCAAATTTGGTGCAGTGCTACCAGCCGTTTGTTTCCATATTCAGAACACATTCAGGCACATTTTCAAAGCACTTTGGGAGGCTAAGTTCCATAGGTTTCTATGGAACTTTGGGAGGCTAAGTGCTTTGAAAATGAGCTTGATTGTCGGCTGCCCCTATGGGACAGCCCATAGCTGTCTATCTTCATACGACTAAAATGTTTCCTGCCTGGCAGCAGCTTCTGGCGTACTGTACTCCAAGTCTGAAGGGGGAAACGTACTGCGGGGGGTGCATGTCGTATACACGCTATCAGTTGTCTCTGCGGGGCCCAAAGTATAGCATCTGGGCTCCCCATCCTCAACCAGTACTTCTCGATTTGTACCCAAGGCATTGAGATGCTGGACCCCCACCCCGCCAACACCCATAGCTGTGCTGCTTGAAAGTATTGTTTGAAGTTAGGTACCGCCATACCCCCCTTATCTTTTGGTTGAAACATATCTGCCCTCACCCTAGGTGGTTTGTGTTGCCATATGTAGGCAAATAATTTGCGATGTAGGTGGTGAAAGAACTGTTTTGGGATGGGAAGGGGTAATGCCATGAAAAGATACAAAATCTTTGGCAATAGCATCATTTTTATTGCTGATATCCTTCCCATCCAGGATAACTCTAGCCCTTCCCATCTCTCCAGTTCCAGCAACATTTCCCGTATTTTGTGTGGAAGGTTCACCTCATAGATATCTGTTAATTTAGCGGTAAGGTTAATCCCCAAATATCGTAGATATCGAGTGACCCATCGAAAGGGTTATTTCTGACGTAATGATAGTTCCACCTCTTTGGATAGACCCACCCCCATAATTTCTGACTTGTCCATGTTCACCCTGAACCCTGCCAGCTTTCCATAGTGTTGTAAACTCTGCATCACCCCTAGTAATGACTCCTGAGGGTGTGTCAGTGTAAGCAGAATGTCATCCGCAAACAACATTATTTTATATGTCTCTTCACCTATGGTCAAACCCTGTATGTCTATGTGTTGTCTAATATGTTGCGCTAGCGGCTCCATGGTTAGTGCGAACAGCAATGGAGACAGCGCACAACCTAGACAAGTTCCCCTCTTAAGTTGTATTAGATGAGATCCTTAACCATTAATTCGCAATGAGGCTATAGGATTCGAGTATAGCAATGAAAGCCATGAGATGAACCGTCCCGAGATACCCATCCGCTCCAACACTGAAAACATAAACTGCCATTGGACCCGATCAAACGCCTTTTCGGCGTCTAGAGATAACAACAACGTTGGTTGTTTTGTGTCTCCTGCTTCATGGATCAGATGGATAGCTCTACGGATATTATCCAAAGTGTCTCCCTGTTATGAAACCCGTTTGGTCAACATGTACCAACTTCGGCATAACCCGTTGTAATCGATGGGCTAAACTTTTGGTGAAAATTTTATAGTCCGACCCCAGTAGAGATATCGGACGATAAGACCCACAGTTTTGAGGATCTTTTCCTGGCTTCAGAATAAGTGTTATAGTTGCCAACCGCCATGAATATGGCAACTCTAAGTGAGGATCCATTTCATTAAACACTCGAATCAATATCGGGCCCAGAAATTTGCTATACTTTTTGTAAAATTTTGTGTACCCATCGGGACCCGGTGCTTTCCCATTCGGCAGGTCCTGGATGGCCCATTGTACCTCTTCTAAGGTGATTTTGCTTAATAATGCCTCTGCCTCCATAGCTGTCATCCTCGGGAATACTACCTGTGTTAGATATTCCTGGGTTTCTTGTGGTGTTGCTGTTTCTTCAACCTGGTACAACCCCTGATAACATTTATAGAAGGTGTCCTTAATTTCCTCAAGTTTATTGCATATTCCCCCCCCCCCCCCCCCCCCCCCGCCCGAATGGTATGTATATAGGAGCTTAGAACATGCTTCTTGAGCTTATATGCTAGCAGTCTCGACGGTCTGTTACCAAATTCAAAATAGGTTTGCCTAACTTGCTGTAATCGTTTTGCTACTTCCGCTAACTGTAGTTCCCTAAGGGCCAGTCGAATAGCATGCATCCGATCTTGAGAGTGTTGTGATAGAGGGCATTGCTGGGTCAATCCCAGTAGTTCTGCATGTAATGTTTGCGTGTGAGCATTCGTTTGTTTCTTCATATAGGCCTGCATCGCTAAACTCCTATCAAACCATAACCTCAACCCATATATATACGCTGATGATGTGACAATATACATCCCCTTCAAACAAGACATTAACGAAATCTTCAACGAAATCAATCAAAGCCTACACATCATGAACACATGGGCAGATGCATTTCGTCTGAAATTAAACGCAGAAAAATCTCAATGCCTGATACTCACCTCCCAATACAACACAAAGGAATTCACCGCTATAAACACACCAAACCTAAACCTTCAAATCTCAGAAACGCTAAAAATCCTTGGAATCATTATCGACCGCCACCTAACGCTTGAAACTCACGCTAACAACACAACTAAAAGGATGTTTTACAGCATGTGGAAACTGAAAAGGATAAGACCATACTTCCCAAGGTCCGTCTTTCGCAGCCTAGTGCAATCCCTCGTACTCAGCCATCTGGATTACTGCAACTCACTATACGCAGGTTGCAAAGAGCAAACACTGAGGAAACTTCAAACAGCCCAGAATACGGCAGCCAGACTCATCTTTGGAAAGCCAAAATATGAAAGTGCAAAACCATTACGAGAGAAACTGCACTGGCTTCCACTCAAGGAACGCGTCACTTTTAAAGTATGCACATTAGTCCACAAAATCATTCACGGCGAAGCCCCAGCCTACATCTCTGAGTTAATAGACTTACCACCCAGAAACGCCAAAATATCATCCCGAACCTTCCTTAACCTCCACTTCCCCAACTGCAAGGGCTTGAAATACAAGGCGCTACACGCGTCAACCTTTTCTCACATGAGCACGCAGTTTTGGAATACACTGCCGCGCAACTTAAGAACGATCCACGAGCAAGCTTCCTTCCGCAGATTATTGAAGACCCATCTTTTTGAAAAAATTTACGGAAAGAACCAAACACATAAAGTCCATACTTACTGTTCATTAATGCATCATACATCCACTTCTGAACTCTCATTCCCGTAATATCACATCACTCATACCTTTACTCACAGAAAGATATATACCATATGTCTTCATGCCTTATTATCGCCCTCTAAGCTCCCATGGAGGCATATTTTCAAAGCACTTAGCCTCCCAAAGTTCCATAGAAAACTATGGAACTTAGCCTCCCAAAGTGCTTTGAAAATATGCCTCATTGTCTCCTTCCAACGTTTCAATGTTTGTGTTCCAGTGTTACATTCCTTAACGACACCTCGATTGTCTCGCATAACTCTGCACAATGTAATCCATAACCAATCTGTAACAAATTGTATTTCCATCATTTAACTCATATTGTAAGCCACACTGAACCCGCAAAAAGGTGGGAAAATGTGGGATACAAATGCAATAAATAAATTATTTTCCCTCTAACACCTGCTTTTAGACCCTCCCACAATGTCTGCGCGGTTACCTCCCCATTATCATTGATGTCTAAATACTCCTTTATCTCCCTCCCACTATGATTTTGAATTCAGAACTGAGAGTCAAAGAATGGTGAAATTCGAAACTCAACAGTCCCTCTAGTCCAATGTTTACTTTATGGTGGATATGGGGGCCCCGAGAATACAGGGACAAGAAAGAAGTTGGTTCTTCTCCCACTGTTACTTAAAAAAATTTAACAGGAAACATGCATTATTTTATGGAAATTACATACGTATTCCACTCTTACACAATTTCCTAAAACAGTACTTATAAATAAATACATTACCATTGGTGCCAGGGTTTCCGTGCCTTCTTTTTCATTTCCAGAAAGCTGAAATGAAGATGTGCTGGACTGAACAACTGGAAACAAATACCTTGAAGACAAATAAAATTAGCTACTTTATTTTTTTGGACATACAAACATACCTCTGAAACCTCTATCACAAGCACTAGCAGATCCAAAAGGATATACAGCAGTATCTCTCTTTTTGGTATTAAAGCAACATCAGAACACTATTTTTTAAAGGCAGAATTTCAATGCAGCAAACCAGACAATGGAGGTCCTAGTAAATTTTCCGGTGGTTTCTGATCACACTGATGAGAAACTTGATGGTATTAGAAGATAAGTGGAAGCACATAATTTGGCCTGCAAATAAAGAGGAAGACCATTTTAAAATGTTTTACTTCTAAAGGATGTATACTGCTAAACTAAATAATTTGATTTTAGTTTGGAAATATTGACATGCTGACTGAAAAACAATATACAAAAACCATTGTTATGGCATCTTAGTGCCCCACAACTATTGGAAATAAAAATCACAATTGAGGCTTGCAAGCAGTTTATTTACTGTAGCCACAATGAGACTACAGACAGACAAGCACACACGTGTGTAAATAGATTTCAGTCCCCAGTATTGCCATGTTCTTCAGTTAACTCATAGGCAGTCAGTTACTGATGTCCTACATTTCCCCTTTTTGCCAAAAAAGGGGAAAAACAATGAAGCATGAGGCTGCAACAATCCATTACAAGTCAAGTTTCCTGGGTGCACATCGTTTTCGTGTTGGATACTGCTGCTGTCCTTGTAGTCCTCCAGCCTCACTTTCAGGTTCCATTCGAGGTAGAACTGGGTTGCCTGACCTCTTTACTTGCTTTTTCTTTGATGATACCTTCACTGATCCTTTGTTTGATTTGACTTTTCTTTTGCTTGATGCAACATCCACAGCAGGTTGAGGACACAATGGCTTCACACTAAGGATGACAATAGTGTTATCCTTGGATTCCCACCACAGATTAATAAATCTACAATTAGACACTTCCCATTTGCCTATCCTCAAGAACTGGTCAACAACACATCAAAATTTCACAACAAATGAACATAGGAGGTAATTTATCATTGTGTGCATGTGCAGGCTTTACTACATTTTTAAAGCAGATGTGTATGAATGAAATTATGCGCGTACATTTATACTTGCTCTTTATCACAGACAAAAGTATGTAAACGCATGTAAAAGCAAAACCCTCCCTTCCCTTGCCCTGGGGAATACCTAAATTCAGGCAACTAAATGGGGAATACTCAATGCAGGTAACATTACATGTGTACGAGCTGTATGCTGAAGACACAATTTTATAAAATCATTGCTTTACCCACAGAATTTTTTTTAAATGAAAATGATAATGGATAGGGGGTTATTTTATAACGATGCATGAAGAACAGTGTTTTACATGATCAACTAGGTACTTATAAGATTACTCCATTGAAGCACTAACCCAGAATCTATATGCTACTCAATTGTCAGCAATGCCCCAAAACTTATGAAAATCTAACACATTTTACAATTTTTGTTGTGGATCCTCAGAAGCTTGGCTAGCTGAATGCCTGTAACTTTTTCAACTGCATATGCTACCTTTTCATCATTTGATCTGATTTGTTAAATAATTGTAGATCCCCTATGGGTGAGGTTTTTTAGAGGGTGGTACGATGGTAAAATCTGGGTGTAGGGTCCCACGCTAAACTCTCACCACTTAGGGAAGGTACAAAGAAAAGTGGGGAAATTCTGTATTTTGTATATTATACAGTGTGCAATTCAAGATGTTAAGCGAATTTCCCTAGATGATACAAAATTTTAATGATGACAATATTGCACACTAAGGTAAAATTATGTATCATACCTGATAATTTTCTTTCCGTTAATCATAGCTGATCAATCCATAGACTGGTGGGTTGTGTCCATCTACCAGCAGGTGGAGATAGAGAGCAATCCTTTTGCCTCCCTATATGTGGTCATGTGCTGCTGGAAACTCCTCAGTATGTCGATATCCAAGCTCCATCCGCAGGACTCAGCACTTAGAGAATTACACCCACAAAAGGACACTCTGCCCAGCTCACCACCGCCGAAATGGGGGAGGGGAATTAACCCAGCTCATCCCCACACAAGTGGGGGAGGGGAATCCGTCCAGCTCATTCCCGCGGAGCGGGGGAGGGACACCACACCCGCCGATGCGGGGGGATCTGGCTTATCCTGCAACCGCAACCGCGGGAGGAGCTGACTGACCCTAACACCGCCGAAGCGGGAGGGGTACAAAGCTGCCCTACTGCCGCACGAAGTGGGAGGGAGCGCTGGCAGAATTTAAGTCTCAATCCAGCCCCGTAAAACGGAGGGGAGAGGAATGCAGCAGCTCACTGTAACACAAATTCGTCTCAACTCTTGAAGAATCCATTGAAAAACTTGAACATGAAGTCCTCCTGAACAGGAACTGAAGACTAAACTTGAACCTGAAATGCAACCAGAATAAAAACAATACAGATATCTGGGAGGGGCTATGGATTGATCAGCTATGATTAATGGAAAGAAAATTATCAGGTATGATACATAATTTTACCTTCCATATCATCATGCTGATCAATCCATAGACTGGTGGGATGTACCGAAGCAGTACTCACCCAGGGCGGGACCTAGAAATCCCTGACCGCAACACTGAAGCTCCAAACCGGGCCTCCGCCCGAGCAGCCACAGTCAAGCGGTAATGCCTGGAGAAGGTATGGGCCGATGCCCAAGTTGCCGCCTTGCAAATCTCTTCCAAGAAGACGGACCCGGCCTCTGCCATCGAGGCCGCCTGAGCTCTAGTGGAGTGAGCCTTCAGCTGGATAGGCGGCACCTTCCCCGCGGCCACATAAGCCGCTGCAATGGCTTCCTTGACCCATCTTGCCACTGTAGGCTTAGCAGCCTGCAGACCCTTACGAGGACCTGCAAACAGGACAAACAGATGATCCAACTTCCGGAAATCATTGGTCACTTCCAAGTATCTGATGATGACTCGTCTCACATCCAGATATTTGAGAGCAGAGTATTCCTCTGGGTAGTCCTCCCTACGAAAGGAAGGGAGACAGAGCTGCTGATTCACATGGAAGCGAGAAACAATCTTGGGCAGGAAGGAAGGCACTGTGCGAATAGACACTCCTGCCTCAGTGAACTGCAGAAAGGGCTCTCGACATGAGAGTGCCTGGAGCTCGGAAACTCTTCTGGCTGAAGTGATAGCCACCAAAAAGACTGCTTTCAACGTCAGGTCTTTCAGAGATGCCCTTGACAAGGGTTCAAAAGGCGGCTTCTGCAAGGCTCTTAGCACCAGGTTGAGATTCCACGCAGGCACCACTGAGTGCAGAGGAGGGCGCAGGTGATTAACTCCCTTGAGAAAGCGCACCACATCTGGCTACGAAGCCAGGGAAGCACCCTTCAGGCGGCCCCTGAAGCAAGCCAGAGCCGCTACCTGGACTTTAAGGGAACTGAGCGACAGGCCTCCAGACCTTCTTGCAGGAACGCCAACACTGAAGAAATTGGAGCACTGAAGGGAGAAAGTGAGCCTGCTTCACACCATGCTGCAAAGGTACGCCAAACCCTGGCGTAAGCAGTAGAAGTAGAGCGCTTCCTCGCTCTTAGCATAGTGGCGATGACCTTGTCTGAGAAGCCCTTCTTTCTCAGATGCTGCCGCTCAATAGCCAGGCCGTAAGACCAAAGGGGGAGGGATCCTCCATCACCACGGGACCCTGATGCAACAGGCCCTGCTCCACTGGCAGCCGCAGAGTATCGTCCGCTGAGAGCCTGATCAAGTCCGCATACCAGGGACGTCTGGGCCAGTCCGGACCCACCAGGATTATCCGGCCCGGATGCTTTGCCACCCGGTCTAGCACCCTGCCCAACATGGGCCAGGGCGGGAACACAGAGAAGCTCCTGTGTCGGCCACTGTTGGCATCTACTCCCAGGGATCGAGGGTCCCGTCCTCTGCTGAAAAAGCGCGGCACTTGGCAATTGGCCAATGACGCCATCAGATCTAGGCTCGGCTGGCCCCAGCGCTTCGTAATGTCCAAGAACGCCTGAGCAGATAGCTGCCACTCTCCGGGATCCAAGGTATGGCGACTGAGAAAGTCCGCCTTGACATTCATGACTCCAGCAATGTGGGCCTCTGACAGCTGTTCCAGGTTCGCTTCCGCCCACTGGCATAGATTCATGGCTTCCTTGGCTAGAGGGGCGCTCTTGGTACCTCCCTGGCGGTTGACATAGGCCACAGCCGTGGCATTGTCCGACAGGACCCGTACTGGCTTCAACGCCAGTACCGGGAGGAACTCCAAAAGCGCCAACCGAATGGCTCTGAGTTCCAGGAGGTTGATAGACCACTTTGCCTCTGCAGGAGACCAGAGCCCCTGCGCTGTCCTTCCCATGCAGTGGGCTCCCCAGCCCGTCAAAGAGGCGTCCGTCGTGACGACAATCCACTCCGGGGTCACAAGAGGCATCCCTGCAGACAACTTGACTGTCTGCAGCCACCAGCTCAGCGCCTTGCGCACTACTGGGTCCAAGGGAAGGCGCACAGCATAATCCTCCGACACCGGAGTCCAGCGCTGCAGCAGAGAGTGTTGTAGTGGTCTCATATGAGCCCTGGCCCAAGGCACTACTTCCATCGTGGCCGTCATAGAGCCCAACAGCTGCACATAGTCCCAAGCCCGGAGCGGAGAGGCTACTAGGAACTGGTCCACCTGAGCCTGAAGTTTGACAATCCGATTGTCCGGCAGGAACACTCTGCCTACTTGGGTGTCTAATCGAACTCCCAGATACTCCAGGGACTGAGTCGGGCGCAGCTGGCTTTTCTCCCAGTTGATGATCCACCCCAGGGAGCTCAAAAGAGCAATCACCCGGTCCACAGCTTTGCCGCACTCTGCATAAGAGGGGGCTCGGATCAACCAGTCGTCCAGATAAGGATGGACTTGTACTCCTTCCTTGCGTAGGAAGGCCGCGATGACCACCATTACTTTGGAGAAGGTCCACGGAGCAGTAGCCAACCCGAACGGGAGGGCTCTGAACTGGAAGTGTCGGCCCAGGACTGCAAAACGCAGAAAGCGTTGATGAGGAGGCCAGATGGGAATATGCAAGTACGCTTCCTTGATGTCCAAGGATGCCAGGAACTCCCCTGCCTTCACTGCCGCTATAACAGAGCGGAGAGTCTCCATGCGAAAGTGCCGAACTTTCAAGGCCCGATTGACCCCTTTGAGGTCGAGGATAGGCCGTACAGAACCTCCTTTCTTTGGTACCACAAAGTAAATGGAGTAACGTCCCTTGCCAAGCTGATTTTCTGGCACCGGAACGACCGCACCCAGGCGGATCAGATTGTCCAAGGTCTGCTGCACTGCCACAGCTTTGACCGGAGACTTGCAGGGAGAGAGTACAAACCCGTCTCTTAAGGGTAGGCAGAACTCTAGCTTGTAGCCGTCTCTGATGACTTCCAGCACCCAAGCGCCTGAAGTTACCCTGGTCCACTCGCCCAGAAACGAGGACAGGCGTCCTCCAATTTGCACTGGGCCATGGACCAGGACCCCGTCATTGGGTACAAGACCCTGGGGGAGGACCAGAGGGCGCACCTCCGGGACGGCGGTCTCTGCGAAAGGAATGCTGCTTGGGGGAGAAGTTCCTCTTGAAGGAAGAGGGGGCAGAGGAGCCCGACTTGCCCGGGCGGTACCGACGGGCTTCCTGAAACCGTCCTCTGGAGATACCGGGGTGAGCACTGGCCCGAGCCCTGACCTCTGGTAACCTCTTGCCCTTAGACGTGCCGAGATCGGTCACAATTTTGTCCAGCTCGACCCCAAAGAGCAGCTTGCCTTTAAAAGGCAACTTAGCCAGGCGGGACTTAGAGGCGTGGTCCGCAGACCAATGTTTCAGCCAAAGCCACCGCCGCGCAGAGACTGTCTGAGCCATACCTTTAGCCGAGGCTCTCAAGACATCATACAGCAAGTCTGCCAAATAAGCCAAGCCCGATTCCAGGGCCGGCCAATCAGCCCTCAAGGAAGGATCCGAGGGGGAAGCCCGCTGCACAATCGTCAGGCACGCCCTGGCCACGTAGGAGCCACAAACTGAGGCCTGCAAACTTAAGGCAGCTGCCTCGAAGGACGACCTTAAGGCCGCTTCCAATCTTCTGTCTTGGGCGTCCTTTAGGGCCGTGCCACCTTCCACAGGCAACGCCGTTTTCTTAGTCACCGCAGTGATTAAAGAATCCACGGTAGGCCAAAGAAAGGCCTCCCGTTCACTTTCAGGCAAAGGATAGAGGCGGGACATAGCCCTAGCCACTTTGAGGCTCGCTTCCGGGACATCCCATTGAGCCGAAATTAAGGTGTGCATGGCATTATGCACGTGGAAGGTTCTAGGCGGGCACTTCGTCCCCAGCATAATGGCGGAGCCAACAGGGGCTGAGGGAGCGACGTCCTCCGGAGAGGAAATCTTCAAAATGCTCATGGCCTGCACTAACAGGTTGGGCAAATCCTCTGAGCGAAAGATCCGCGCTGCAGAGGGGTCATCCGCTCCATCCGAGCGGGAATCCGTCTCCTCCAAGGAATCCCCAAAGGACCGTTGGGAGAACTCAGATACGCTGCCCTCATCTACATCAGAGGAAACAGAGTCCTCTAAGGCCTGGGAATCCACCCGAGGGCGTTTACTTCCGGGGGCCTCAACCCCTTTATCGGACAAGGGAGAAGGGGCAGCGTTTTGCATAATGAAGGCCTGATGCAGCAGCAAAATAAACTTGGGGGAGAAACCCCCAGACTGTGCACTTCAGCAGCCTGGGCCACAGCCCTAGACGCACCCTCAACCGGCGCTCGCAAGAGCGGGGGAGAAACATGCTGCGCATCCAAGATGGCGTCCGGCGCGACACTCCGCGAAGGAGCCACGCGGGAAGAACGGCACTTAACTTTAGCCGCTTTTTAGCCGTCGCCCAAATCAAGGGCGGCCATGGCATGAACGTCTCCCAGCTCAAGGGCGGCCCAAGAAGAAGCCGTCCGAGCAGAGTGGCCGGCCAAGATGGCGGAGGCGAGCAGCGGGGGATGGGCGTTTATGGCGGGAAAAACCGCCGCACCGGAGGAAGACCCGGGACACTGACCGGCCTCCGAACTGACACCCAACAAGGGCGAATCAGACTTTAATACCCCCGCATCCCTGCTAGGAGCGCACACGCGGTCCGGGGAGCGATTCTTCGCGCCCTCGCCCTCCGACGCCATAGGCCAAGTGGAGATCAATCGGGGAACCCCCTGCCCGCTATAAAAAAGGTAAAAATTACCTGCTTCTCGCTCCGAGCTGTAACGACCTGGTGTCCCAGTGAGTAGCTGCAATAAACGTTTAAATAAACGTCGAAATAAACGCCTTTAAGGACGTCCAAAAAAATTTTTTTTTTTTTTAACGGAGCCAGCGGGAGGGGGGAGAAAAGGAGGGACCTGGCACCACCAGGTTTGCACTTGCTCAAGAAGAGCCCTCAACCCCAGGGACTCAACAAAACCTAAAAATTAGGCTTGGAGGCCTAGCCAGAGCTGCTGCTGTGTGTGACCACCACCTGCTGAGATAGAGAACATACTGAGGAGTTTCCGGCAGCACATGACCACATATAGGGAGGCAAAAGGATTGCTCTCTATCTCCACCTGCTGGTAGATGGACACAACCCACCAGTCTATGGATTGATCAGCATGATGATATGGAACTTTTAAATTGTAATAATTTATTGCACAAGATGTTTCTTTTTAACTTTTCAGAAAATGTATCAACTTTCAATCAATAAACTTTCCTCTGAAATTCTCAACACCACATCAGATAAGTAGTACAAATAATTACTTTCTCCGTTACTCAGAATTTACTTTAACTATGAAATTTTAACAAGAAAATTGATTCTTTGTGTCAATTGCTTTCTTACAGATGTCCACTTCCTTCACTTTGCAATGTAACTGAATCTCAGCATAAACCTCCAGGTAAGTATTTACGTGTAAGTTTAAAGTATCTGAAACAGTGTAGGTGATGATTTTTGTACTTAGCTGCTTGAGTTGAACTTTCTTGAATGATGGTAACTTTTGTCTTTCGTGGTAGTTGGTGCACATGTTGCTCCTGCGATGGTCCTCCTACGTTGCCCAACAGCCTCTGTACCTGTACTCTGGTTAACCAAAAGAAATTGAAACCCTGTCTCCCTATCCTGTGGGAATTTTTATAGGGATTTTTGTTATCAAAACTGTGGCCAACCTATCTAGAGTAAATCAATAGATAATTAATGTTCTCTATTGCAGGACCTGCCTTATTACTTTTCCCTGCCTAATGAGGAACACTCTTCCATGTATGTTAATCACACCTTGTAACCAGTCACACATTTCATACATCACTGCCCTCATACACAGCAGTTCAGCTAAAGACAACAGTCCTGTTTCAATTTTTAATCAGCACCAATTCTCACGGTGCAAGGTGATCACAACCCTGCTTTGTGGCAGGTCAGTGGGAACACACCAGATTTGCACACTCACCCTTCACCAACAGGCTTCTACACAATTTGTAGCCCCTCCAAACTCAGGCAGACCCCTCAGTACAACCACCCATTAACACATATGCATTGCACTCAAAGTGTCAGTCAAATGCACTGTGGCCACAACTCTGCTCTGAGACAGATCAGCGGAAACACAACCGTTTTCCTGCACACTCACTGTCACTAGCCACCTTCACTTGTTACCAGCAGGCTATTATACAGCTTATAGCCTATTTCAACTCAAGCAAGCCTTTCTGTATAACCACTTAGCAAATTAACACATATGCACTCCCTCAGTGCCAGTCAGGTGTGCTGTGGTTATCAGCTTGTCTCTTATACATACACAGGCACAGCACCTTCCACACACACATAGGTCTGTCTTCTCCTGTGTCTTCAGTTCCTCTCACCTTGTATCAGACAATTCTTTATTTAAGCTCTCTCTTCTGTATAAATCAACTCTTACACATACACAGGCACAGCACCTTCCACACACACAGGTCTGTCTTCTCTTGTGTCTTCAGTTCCTCTGATAGTATCCAGCTCCAGGGTTGCCATATAAAAAAAAAAAATTCCCACACAAAACAGCCCAAAAACCGCCCACACCCCACCCCCGACGTCATCACCCCCACCCCCGTCATCGCCCCGCCCAAAACGTTGGCAAACCCCGCCCAAAATGTCACAAACCCCGCCTCTGTCGCCATTAGCCCCACCCCCGCCGGCCGAAAAACCGCCCCAAAACCCGCACAAAAAAACCAAAACCAGCCCAAAAAACCGCAACCCGCCACGGGCAAAAGTTTCCTGTGGCGGGTTGCGGAAAACCGCCCAATTGGGCGGGAAAACCGCCCATCTGGCAACGCTGTCCAGCTCTGCCTCCCCCTAGCAACAGGACTGCAGCTAGGTCATCTGACCTAGCAGCACCAATAGGACGCTAGCTTGTGGCAGGTGAAACAACTTTTATAGTTTGTAAACTTTTCACAAACTCCATTTTGAAATCAAATTTTCCCATTAAAGTGTATGGGGAAAATGGATTTCCATACAAAAGACACTATAAATTACATTACTCTTTAATAAGAACTATACCATCATCCAGGCCACATTTTCCTGAATCCAATCCTTGTTCTATTTTTTTTAAACCATAAACAGGCACCATTTCACATCATTTGCATGTAAAACCCCCCAAAGTGCCAGCAGACCCTGGCGCAGCCCTAGCAGACCCAGGATGGCTCCTTTACAGGGAACACCCAGCATTTTATTTATTTATTTTTTTTAATACCCCATCTACATAATTATAAGTATGTTTTCAAAATGTCAATCTCGGAGCCTCTGCCAACATGGCCAGGTTTTGATAACTTCATCAGGGTTGAGGTCTGCTAAAAGATAAAAAAAAAAATAACAATTAGAAAATCCATAAGTAACAAATATTTTTTTGTTCAAAGGTTACACACACAATCATATCGCTGTAATACTTCTTCCAACAGCAGGAAAATGGCAACAGCATTTCTGCCACTAGAATTATAGCAATCAGCTGATATACTGCACCTCATCCTGGTAGGTTCAACAAAAAGCCACTCACAGAAACTGCCCAATTAGACAAGAGACCACCATTTCAATTCTGCATTTAGTCCTTTGGACAGCAGTGTCTGTAATTGAAAAATCCAAGGAGTGGCCTAGTGGTTAGCGTGGTGGATTTTGGTCCTGGGGAACTGGGTTCGATTCCCACTGCAGGCACAGGCAGCTCCTTGTGACTCTGGGCAAGTCACTTAACCCTCCATTGCCCCAGGTACAAATAAGTACCTGTATATAATATGTAAGCCACATTGAATCTGCTATGAGTGGGAAAGTGCGGGGTACAAATGTAACTAAAATTTAAAAAAAATAGCTGATCAGCATTTCCTTCTTCCCACCCAAGCTGAACCATATCAACGATCCACTATTTAATGTCTTGCTACTTATGAACCAAGGGAGCTGTCAAGATAATTAACAATCCTAGATTTGTGTTTTGTGAGACGCTTCTTAATTGGATGACAAGAGCGCCCTAAATAGATCAAGTTACATGGGCACATAATCACGTAAAGCACATTTTTGGAATTACAAGTAGTAAATGACCTAGCTGTTGTATGTTATAAAGTAGTAGGGCACACCCAAGCAATAGTGAGAGACCACCACTGACACATCCAGTGCATTTAAAATGCCCCATGTATGGAAACGTTTTTGGAGGATATTTTTTAAAATCTGGATTGGTCATTAACAACTATTAAATGAATTCGCCAGTTGGATGAAATCCTTACAATCTAATTTGAAATTCACTCTCCAATTTAACAATCGTCATCTAGAGTTCTTAGATGCATGGTGTTACAGAGATGGTTGTAAGATTCAAACAACATTATATCAAAAGCCTACAGTTCAAAACTTGTTACATTTTTCACGTTTTCACCCTTACCACTTATGTGCTAGGTTACTAGTCAATTTCTACGCTTAAGACATATTTTCTCTACAATGGGAGAATCTGAGTATCAAGTCACTCAGTTGTATCTTTTTTTTTTTTTTTTGAAAGAGGATATCCAAAGGAAGTGGTGAAAATCCTGTTTGAAAGGAAAATATGCACAAAGGGAGCTGTTATTACAATATGACCAGTCCAAAAAAGAAGATAGATTGGTGGCTGTGCTCCCTTTTACTACATTAAGTTCCAAAATTTCAAGCTTGATTCATTTATATTAGGATGTTTTACAGGTACATACTCATTTTGAAGAGCATCCAATCTGTGCGTTTAGACACAATAAGACTCTTGGAGAATGTATCTTCACGAAAGTACCTCAACCTGCACTACCCTAGCTGTAAAGGTCTCAAGTACAAAACTTATTATGGATCCAATTTCTCCTTCCTAGGCAGCAGTCTATGGAATGCCCTCCCTAGACCTATCCGAGCAATCCATGACCACCTACCATTCAGAAAAGCACTAAAAACCCATCTATTCAAACAAGCCTACCCAAAAGACCCAGATTAATCTCATGAACCCATCTACCTTAAATATACTGAAGAGAAAACGACATTGACCCAGAATCTATCTCCCACCTTACCCTCCTCTCTCTATCACCTGTCTCTACCTACCTACCCATCCATCCTTCTATTATGTTATACTTAATTTCCTACTTTACATAACAAAATTCTGTGTTACCTATTTATTTATTGCATTTGTGTCCCACGTTTTCCCACCTCTTTGCAGGCTCAATGTGGCTTACATACTATGTAAGCCACATTGAGCCTGCTTTTAGTGGGAAAGTGCGGGATACAAATATAATAAATAAATAAATAAATATAAACAGATTATATGCAAGAAGATTCCAATAGCTTGGGACATTTTAAACACATTGGATGTCAGTGGTATCCTCTCAGTATTTAAGGAACAGATTGGGTGTGCCCTACTACTTTACAATATTTAACAGCTCAGTCATGTCATACTTGTAATTCCAAAAATGTGGTCTACTTGATTATGTGCCCATGAAATTCTATATAGGGTGCTCTTGTTGTCCAATTAAGAAGCATCTCACAGATCATAAGTCTAGGATTGTTAATAAGATCTTGACTGTTCTCTTGGTTCAACACTGGTCTGATCTACAGCATCAGTGGCAAGACATTAAATGGCAGATCACTGATGTGATTCAGCTTGGGTGGGAGAGAGGGAACGCTGAACAGCTATTGAATTATAAGGAACCAAGGTGGATTTTTCAATTACAGATACTAACATAGTAACATAGTAGATGACGGCAGAAAAAGACCTGCACGGTCCATCCAGTCTGCCCAACAAGATAACTCATATTTGCTGCTTTTTGTGTATACCCTACTTTGATTTGTACCTGTGCTCTTCAGGGCACAGACCGTATAAGTCTGCCCAGCACTATCTCTGCCTCCCAACCACCTGCCCCTCCTCCCAATCACCGGCTCTGGCACAGACCGTATGTCTGCCCAGCACTATCCTCACCTCCCAACCACCAGCCCTGCCTCCCAACACCGGCTCTGGCACAGACCGTACAAGTCTGTCCAGCACTATCCCCGCCTCCCAACCACCAGCCCCGCCTCCCGATCTTGACTAAGCTCCTGAAGATCCATTCCTTCGGCACAGGATTCCTTTATGCTTATCCCACGCATGTTTGAATTCCGTTACCGTTTTCATTTCCACCACCTCCCGCGGGAGGGCATTCCAAGCATCCACTACTCTCTCCGTGAAAAATTACTTCCTAACATTTTTCTTGAGTCTGCCCCCCTTCAATCTCATTTCATGTCCTCTCGTTCTACCACCTTCCCATCTCCGGAAAAGGTTCGTTTGCGGATTAATACTTTTCAAATATTTGAACGTCTGTATCATATCACCCCTGTTTCTCCTTTCCTCCAGAGTATACATGTTTAGTTCAGCAAGTCTCTCATCATACGTCTTGTAACGCAAATCCCATACCATTCTCGTAGCTTTTCTTTGCACCGCTTCAATTCTTTTTACATCCTTAACAAGATACGGCCTCCAAAACTGAACACAATACTCCAGGTGGGGCCTCACCAACGACTTATACAGGGGCATCAACACCCCCTTTCTTCTGCTGGTCACACCTCTCTCTATACAGCCTAACAACCTTCTAGCTACAGCCACCGCCTTGTCACACTGTTTTGTCGCCTTCAAATCCTCAGATACTATCACCCCAAGATCCCTCTCTCCGCCCGTACCTATCAGACTCTCCCCGCCTAACACATACGTCTCCCGTGGATTTCTATTCCCTAAGTGCATCATTTTGCATTTCTTCGCATTGAATTTTAATTGCCAAACCTTAGACCATTCTTCTAGCTTCCTTAGATTCTTTTTCATGTTTTCCACTCCCTCCGGGGTGTCCACTCTGTTACAGATCTTAGTATCATCCGCAAATAGGCAAACTTTACCTTCTAACCCTTCGGCAATGTCACTCACAAATATATTGAACAGAATCGGCCCCAGCACCGATCCCTGAGGCACTCCACTACTCACCTTTCCTTCCTCCGAGCAAATTCCATTCACCACCACCCTCTGGCGTCTGTCCGTCAACCAGTTCCTAATCCAGTTCACCACTTCAGGTCCTATCTTCAGCCCCTCCAGTTTATTTAAGAGCCTCCTGTGGGGAACCGTGTCAAAAGCTTTGCTGAAATCTAAGTAGATTACGTCCATAGCTCGTCCCTGATTCAATTCTCCTGTCACCCAATCAAATAACTCAATGAGATTCGTTTGGCACAATTTCCCTTTGGTAAAACCATGTTGTCACTACAACCCAAAGGACTGAATCCAGAATTGGAATGGTGGTCTCTTGTCTGATTGGGCAGTTTCTGTGCGTGACTTTCTGTTCAACCTATCAAGATGGGGTTTTTTTTAGCCTATCAAGATGAGGTGCTGTATATCAGCTGATTGCCAATTCTAGTGGCAGAGATGCGTTTTTCATTTTCCTGCTGTTGGAAGTAGTATTACAGTGATATGATTGTCACCTTTGAAGAAATAAAATAATTGTTACTTATGGATGTTCTTCTAATAGTTATTTTTTAAAATCTTTTAGCAGACCTCTACCCTGATGAAGTTATCAAAACCTGGCCATGTTGGCAGAAGCTCCGAGATTGACATTTTGAAAGATAAGTAGCATATTATACATATAATTCTTTAAATTTAGGTCAAATGACGAAAATGCAGTGTATGCAATTGAAAAAGTTACACGCATTCAGATAGCCAAACTTCTGAGGATCCACAACAAAAATGTTAAAATGTGTTAAAGATTTTTATACGTTTTTGGACCCTGGTGACAAGTAGCATGTAGATACTGGGATACTATTTCTATGGTTTTGGTTTCCCTGCACATTGAGTTGGTCCTTTTATTCTGATATAAGATTACTCCGGCATGCACACACACAGAAATAAACAATAAGAAAGCACAGTTCCTACTTTTTATGAAATATCAGGGTAACTCTGTAAAGTAAGTGCAAACAGCTAGGTGCCGATTACATACATATTTCATTAGAATAATGGCCCATATGTGCATATATGCAAAAATTCCATCTATATACTATTCTGTGAATATGTGCATATTACACAGCACATATTTTACAAGTAGGTGTATACATGGGTGGAATCTAGGTGGAATGCAAAGTTACATGCGTAACTTGTAGTGTTCTATAAATGGCATAAATCTGTGTGCCTGAGTTCTGGTGATACATACATGCAACTTGTAGTATTCTATGCTACATGTGTGTATCACCAGAACTCAGGCACACAGATATAAGCCATCTCTACAGCTGACAACAGTGCCTGCACCTAACCTATAGGCATATATTTTCATAGTTATGCTAGTACTCTACATAGGAACAAAGATATTTATGCTCTTTCATATAACAAGTTCCTGTCAGATGCACAGTTACAGAATTATCCCCCTAAATGCACAGACATTCTCAGAGATGGGGAACGGGCAGTCCGGGATAGCATCGGCACATTCATATATTCACCTGTAGCTGGTGTTCTCTGAGGACATCAGGACACATTACCACAGATTGAGTGACATAACCAACGGAGCCCTGGTGTGGATGCTGCCCAGTGTTCTAAAGTTTCTAGAAGCTTTTGGCAGCTCCGACCATTCATGTGCATGAGCCTTACTGCCCCTATCAGTCACACAGGACCAGCAGTTGACTTCAAAAACTTAGAAAATACAAATCCTAGGGGAAGTGAGAGGGTCTGTGGTAATGTGTGTCCTACTAACCTCGGAGAACACCTGTCACAGATGAGTAACTAAACTTTCTCCAAGAACAGGACATCATTTACCACACCGAAAACAATCAATAGGGATTTGCAACAGGCAAAGCCAACCAGAAACCAATTAAACTAAACTTGTAAGACATGGAGGTGCAGCCAGGAACAAAAGAAAACAGCCCTAGGAGGATGGAATTGGATTCTAGACCCCATACAAGTTCTTCAAGGCAGTAGTGCGATGTGAACGTGTGGATAGAAGGCCACTTTAAAGTTGTGCAAATCTCCTCAACAGAGGCTCAAAACTAAACCGTGATGATCTCGGTGGGCAATATGGAAGGAGTTCATGCCAATGCAAAATGCAACCCCCACCCCCCGGATTATTTCAAGAACCCACTGGTCTGAAGTTACAAGGAACTACCCTTGCTTGGAAAAAGGTTAGCCTCCCCACGACCGGCAGGGCATCCAGGATGGTCACTTATGGAAGCTAAGCCACCTTGGAGCTAGTCAATAGCTCATCCTCTGCTTTGACTGGGGAGCTGGCTGGGGCTTCTGGGTCCGCTGGTTGGGAGGGATGAGTAGATGGGATGAACCTACACCTTTGACAGCAGTAGGTTCTCTTCTGACCCCTGCCCCTAAGAAGTGTGGGCCTGATACAGGGACTTTATGTGTCAGCATGTTTCTTGGTAAGTTCATCGACCTCCTCCTCCTTGTCCCTAAAAAGATTATCTCCTCGGCAGGAGGCATCCATGAGTTTATCCTGAACCACTCGTTCTAGGCCTGAAACATGCAGACAGGCAAGTTGGCACATGCCAATACCTAAGGAGGAAACTCTGGACAACACATCAAAAGCTCAGATTGCCTGGACCATGGGCTTTTGATACTGCATGCTTGGCTACTAACTGGTGGAGTTAAGTGGTCTTGCAAATTCCACCACACTGTGTACCAAATTTTCAAGTATAGGCTCATATAGAGCTGGGAAATAAGCATAGAGCTCTGGAAAATCTTCCTTCCAAATGACTCCACAGTCAGAACATCCTTCCCCAAGGGTGCCGAGGTATAGGTCCTGGAGCTTCTTGTTCTTTTGAGGGCAGATTTGACCACCAAGGAATGATGAGAAAGCTGCTGCTACTTCTTCAATTTGGGAGCCTTCTGGATGCTGTATATAGAATCTGCTTTCTTGTGTATAGGATGCAGAAAGGGGTCTCCCAATTCTTCATCTGCACCACCTTAAGGATGATGTGCATGGGCACTGTCCAGCCTCCTTAGGAGGGGAATTATAGTTGAGGATGTCTAACATCTTGGCCCTGGGCTTGTCCTCGACCTCCAACTTCAATGGGATAGACAGCCATTTCCCTTAGAAAGGTGACAAAGGAGAGTTCCCTCAGAGGAGAGACTTTCTCCTTTTCTGAGGTACAGTGGTCAGAGAGCAGAACAAGGGACCCCTCTCCTCTGAGAGGTCCTAGTTCCTTGTTAGATGCCCAAGAGCAGATTCAGCAAAATACTCTGCACAAGAAGTCCGAGTCTATGCCCACTTTGGACCACCAGTCTCATGGCCAGACTCTGGGTGAGAGTGCCATGGGATAGGCCCTCTCCTAAACACCAGGCAGGGGGTTCCTTCCTTAATTGGCTGGAAAGGAGCACTGGCTCTGCCTATGTCCACAGGAGCACCGGCATCAACGAACAGCTGACAAGCAGTGCATGGGCCTCCAAATCAGCTGGGGCAGCACCATGGCCAGCACCAAAGTCTTTGCTGCCTTGGCACTGCAGCAAGCCAAGATGAGCTCTAACTCCTCTTGCAACATGACCGAGAGCTGCTCTTCAAAGGCAGGCACCGGTAAAAGCTCCGAGGAGGCTGTCATGTGACACCGACTCCATGGAGGGAGAGAGGAAAGTGGACCTCTTGGCTTTGGTGTTTCTTAGATACTGGCAACACCGGTGCCCCAAAACTCCTGGCACTGTGCTTCCAGGAGGACTGTCAGTGGTTTTTTTTGCCTCCACTTGATGCCCAACATTGGGATCCATTGATGCTGATGAGGATGAAATCAAATCCTTGTATGTCCTTAGAGCAGAGTCTGAAAATGCTTGGCCTGGATGGGTCCCACCAAATGTTGAGGAAGGTGGCAACCTTCTCAGTGCCAAGTCCCAATGTCTGATGAAGCTCAGGGAGCCATACAGACCACTGCTTCCGATGCCGATGGACCGGACTTACATGCGCCAAAAAATCTCGTGTAGGGCCTCATGTCCCTTTTGGGTTATTTTCTGTATATGAGAACAGTTGGTCAGGTGCAAGACACAGCAAGCACCAGTTCTGAGGGTCAGTCATAGACATGACCTTACCTGAGAAACACTTCTTAAAACCACTGGGAGTTTTTACAATGGTGGAAAAAAAAAAAGCCATGGAAAAACAAAGAAAACTTTAAAAGGCAACCCCCCACCACTAAAATCACTAAAGGGGACAACAGAAAAACAAAAAGGGAAATAGGTCCTTGTGCTACTTACACAAAGGAAAAAACAGAAGGCAGGGGAGACCACAAGAGATAAACTGTACTGAAAATAGCACAGAAATAACATTTTTTTTTTCTGTACTCAGTGTGTGGTTAGACTCTGGAACTCATTGCCGGAGAAGGTAGTGACGGCAGCTGGCCTTGCTGAGTTTAAAGGGGGTCTGGACAGATTCCTGAAGGAAAAGTCCATTGATCGTTATTAAATTTTGGGTTTTTGCCAGGTTCTTGGGGCCTGGATTGGCCGCTGTCGGAGACAGAGTGCTGGGCTTGATGGACCTTTGGTCTTTTCCCAGTGTGGCAGTACTTATGTACTTCTCTCAGCTCTGCAGAATAGACAACTGCTGGTCCTGTGCTTCTAGAAGTTTTAGAATGCTGGGAACATCAGTACCAGGGCTCTGTCATTGATGTCACCCAATCTGTAACAATTAGGATAGGAGGTAGTGTTCTATTGTGGATTAAAAACTGGTTAAAAGATAGAAAACAGAGAGTAGGGTTAAATGGTCAGTATCCTCAATGGAGAAGAGTAGTTAGTGGGGTTCCCCAGGGGTCTGTGCTGGGACCGCTGCTTTTTAACATATTTATAAATGACCTAGAGATGGGAGTAACTAGTGAGGTAATTAAATTTGCTGATGACACAAAGTTATTCAAAGTCGTTAAATCATGGGAGGATTGTGAAAAATTACAAGAGGACCTTACGAGACTGGGAGACTGGGTGTCTAAATGGCAGATGACGTTTAATGTGAGCAAGTGCAAAGTGATACATGTGGGAAAGAGGAACCCGAATTATAGCTACATCATGCAAGGTTCCACGTTAGGAGTCACAGACCAAGAAAGGGATCTAGGTGTTGTCGTTGATGATACGTTGAAACCTTCTGCTCAGTGTGCTGCTGTGGCTAAGAAAGCAATAGTATGTTAGGTATTATTAGGAAAGGAATGGAAAACAAAAATGAGGATGTTATAATGCCTTTGTATCGCTCCATGGTGCGACCGCACCTCTAATATTGTGTTCAATTCTGGTCGCCGCATCTCAAAAAAGATATAGTGGAATTAGAATTAGAAAAGGTGTAGAGAAGGGTGACAAAAATGATAAAGGGGATGGGACGACTTCCCTATGAGGAAAGGCTAAAGCGGCTAGGGCTCTTCAGCTTGGAGAAAAGGCGGCTGAGGGGAGATATGATAGAGGTCTATAAAATAATGAGTGGAGTTAACGGGCAGATGTGAAGCGTCTGTTTACGCTTTCCAAAAATACTAGGACTAGGGGGCATGCAATGAAGCTACAATGTAGTAAATTTAAAACGAATCGGAGAAAATATTTCTTCACTCAACGTGTAATTAAACTCTGGAATTCTTTGCCAGAGAATGTGGTAAAGGCGGTTAGCTTAGCGGAGTTTAAAAACGGTTTGGACGGCTTCCTAAAGGAAAATTCCATAGACCATTATTAAATGGACTTGGGGAAAATCCACTATTTCTGGGGTAAGCAGTATAAAATGTTTTGTACTTTTTTGGGATCTTGCCAGGTATTTGTGACCTGGATTGGCCACTGTTGGATGCTGGGCTTGATGGACCTTTGGTCTTTCCCAGTATGGCAATGCTTATGAGATGTCCTGCTTGTTCTCAGAGAACTTATAAAATGCATAAGCCCAAACGATTACACGTATGCACACACATATTATTACTTCTACCATGAAGCAGGGGTAACTTTGTGCTGCAACTTTTAAGGAGAAAATTTTATAAAGGAACATAGATGGTCTTAATAAAAATAAAAAAATAAATGAAGTGCCACATATGCACCCATATGCCTTCCAGTCTAGGGGCATCATTATATAATTGCCCTTCCTGTGACTACAACTGACATGTTTCCTCAGTAATCCATGCATATTCTTTTTTTTTTTTTCCATTTTTAATAATTTTTTATTGATGAATGCACATATGAAACAATTCCATGCCAATCAGTATAACTCTGGTAATATTCAGTTCAAACCTGTACTAATACAGCTGGACATCTATCATGAACATTTTCTGTCCCTCCCTCCCCCCTCCCCTACTAATGTATATATTAAAATTGTCATATCTATGCAAAAGGCCTGTACATAACTATTGTCAAGAAATCTATATATTAACTTCAAAAATGTGGTCGTTATTTATTATTTCTTTGCTTTACTGATTTTTTTTTTGGAACTTTGAATTTTATTAAACATACTTAAGACAACTTCAATAACACAATGTCTCAGCCTGTGCATCCTTAATACCCCCATTTTTGAATACTAACTTCAAATTACAGACCAGTGTTTCATTAGTTGATATCAATCCCATGGCTCCTCCATTTCACCCCCCCCTCCCCTTCCCTCCCCCCCTTGTGCCTATATCATTGTAACTTCGGTCTCACTCAGTCCCCATGCGTATTCTTATCTGTTTAGCATTCTATGTTCCATGCCATACAAGGTTTTCATGCAAATGCAAAGTACACAAACTAAAACACAGTATAGCTAGTGTATTAAGCGAATGCTACATACCTGTAGAAGGTATTCTCCGAGGACAGCAGGCTGATTGTTCTCACTGATGGGTGACGTCCACGGCAGCCCCTCCAATCGGAATCCTTACTAGCAAAGTCCTTTGCTAGTCCTCGCGCACCCGCGCGCACCGCGCATGCGCGGCCGTCTTCCCGCCCGAAACCGGCTCGAGCCGGCCAGTCCAGTATGTAGCAATACAAATACAAGGGAAGACACAACTCCAAAGGGGAGGCGGGCGGGTTTGTGAGAACAATCAGCCTGCTGTCCTCGGAGAATACCTTCTACAGGTATGTAGCATTCACTTTCTCCGAGGACAAGCAGGCTGCTTGTTCTCACTGATGGGGTATCCCTAGCCCCCAGGCTCACTCAAAACAACAACCATGGTCAATTGGGCCTCGCAACGGCGAGGACATAACCGAGATTGACCTAAAAAATTTACCAACTAACTGAGAGTGCAGCCTGGAACAGAACAAACAGGGCCCTCGGGGGGTGGAGTTGGATCCTAAAGCCCAAACAGGTTCTGAAGAACTGACTGCCCGAACCGACTGTCGCGTCGGGTATCCTGCTGCAGGCAGTAATGAGATGTGAATGTGTGGACAGATGACCACGTCGCAGCTTTGCAAATTTCTTCAATGGAGGCTGACTTCAAGTGGGCTACTGACGCAGCCATGGCTCTAACATTATGAGCCGTGACATGACCCTCAAGAGCCAGCCCTGCCTGGGCGTAAGTGAAGGAAATGCAATCTGCTAGCCAACTGGATATGGTGCGTTTCCCTACAGCCACTCCCCTCCTGTTGGGATCAAAAGAAACAAACAATTGGGCGGACTGTCTGTGGGGCTGTGTCCGCTCCACATAGAAGGCCAATGCTCTCTTGCAGTCCAATGTGTGCAGCTGACGTTCAGCAGGGCAGGAATGAGGACGGGGAAAGAATGTTGGCAAGACAATTGACTGGTTCAGATGGAACTCCGACACGACCTTTGGCAAGAACTTAGGGTGAGTGCGGAGGACTACTCTGTTATGATGAAATTTGGTGTAAGGGGCCTGGGCTACCAGGGCCTGAAGCTCACTGACTCTACGAGCTGAAGTAACTGCCACCAAGAAAATGACCTTCCAGGTCAAGTACTTCAGATGGCAGGAATTCAGTGGCTCAAAAGGAGGTTTCATCAGCTGGGTGAGAACGACATTGAGATCCCATGACACTGTAGGAGGCTTGACAGGGGGCTTTGACAAAAGCAAACCTCTCATGAAGCGAACAACTAAAGGCTGTCCTGAGATCGGCTTACCTTCCACATGGTAATGGTATGCACTGATTGCGCTAAGGTGAACTCTTACAGAGTTGGTCTTGAGACCAGACTCAGACAAGTGCAGAAGGTATTCAAGCAGGGTCTGTGTAGGACAAGAGCGAGGAGCTAGGGCCTTGCTGTCACACCAGACGGCAAACCTCCTCCACAGAAAGAAGCAACTCCTCTTAGTGGAATCTTTCCTGGAAGCAAGCAAGACGCGGGAGACACCCTCTGACAGACCCAAAGAGGCAAAGTCTACGCTCTCAACATCCAGGCCGTGAGAGCCAGGGACCGGAGGTTGGGATGCAGAAGCGCCCCTTCGTCCTGCGTGATGAGGGTCAGAAAACACTCCAATCTCCACGGTTCTTCGGAGGATAACTCCAGAAGAAGAGGGAACCAGATCTGACGCGGCCAAAAAGGAGCAATCAGAATCATGGTGCCTCGGACTTGCTTGAGTTTCAACAAAGTCTTCCCCACCAGAGGAATGGGAGGATAAGCATACAGCAGGCCCACCCCCCAATCCAGGAGGAAGGCATCCGATGCCAGTCTGCCGGGGGCCTGAAGCCTGGAACAGAACTGAGGGACTTTGTGGTTCACTCGAGATGCGAAGAGATCCACCAAGGGGGTGCCCCACGCTTGGAAGATCTGGCGCACCACTCTGGAGTTGAGCGACCACTCGTGAGGTTGCATAATCCTGCTCAACCTGTCGGCCAGACTGTTGTTTACGCCTGCCAGATATGTGGCTTGGAGCACCATGCCGAGACGGCGAGCCCAGAGCCACATGCTGACGGCTTCCTGACACAGGGGGCGAGATCCGGTGCCCCCCTGCTTGTTGACATAGTACATGGCAACCTGGTTGTCTGTCTGAATTTGGATAATTTGATGGGACAGCCGATCTCTGAAAGCCTTCAGAGCGTTCCAGATCGCTCGCAACTCCAGGAGATTGATCTGTAGACCGCGTTCCTGGAGGGACCAGTTTCCTTGGGTGTGAAGCCCATCGACATGAGCTCCCCATCCCAGGAGAGACGCATCCGTGGTCAGCACTTTTTGTGGCTGAGGAATTTGGAAAGGACGTCCCAGAGTCAGATTGGACCGAATCGTCCACCAATACAGGGATTCGAGAAAACTCGTGGACAGGTGGATCACGTCTTCTAGATCCCCAGCAGCTTGAAACCACTGGGAAGCTAGGGTCCATTGAGCAGATCTCATGTGAAGGCGGGCCATGGGAGTCACATGAACTGTGGAGGCCATGTGGCCCAGCAATCTCAACATCTGCCGAGCTGTGATCTGCTGGGACGCTCGCACCCGCGAGACGAGGGACAACAAGTTGTTGGCTCTCGTCTCTGGGAGATAGGCGCGAGCCGTCCGAGAATCCAGCAGAGCTCCTATGAATTCGAGTCTCTGCACTGGGAGAAGATGGGACTTTGGGTAATTTATTACAAACCCCAGTAGCTCCAGGAGGCGAATAGTCATCTGCATGGACTGCAGGGCTCCTGCCTCGGACGTGTTCTTCACCAGCCAATCGTCGAGATATGGGAACACGTGCACCCCCAGCCTGCGAAGTGCCGCTGCTACTACAGCCAGGCACTTTGTGAACACCCTGGGCGCAGAGGCGAGCCCAAAGGGTAGCACACAGTACTGGAAGTGACGTGTGCCCAGCTGAAATCGCAGATACTGTCTGTGAGCTGGCAGTATCGGGATGTGTGTGTAGGCATCCTTCAAGTCCAGAGAGCATAGCCAATCGTTTTCCTGAATCATGGGAAGTAGGGTGCCCAGGGAAAGCATCCTGAACTTTTCTTTGACCAGATATTTGTTCAGGGCCCTTAGGTCTAGGATGGGACGCATCCCCCCTGTTTTCTTTTCCACAAGGAAGTACCTGGAATAGAATCCCAGCCCTTCTTGCCTGGATGGCACGGGCTCGACCGCATTGGCGCTGAGAAGGGCGGAGAGTTCCTCTGCAAGTACCTGCTTGTGCTGGAAGCTGTAAGACTGAGCTCCCGGTGGACAATTTGGAGGTTTTGAGGCCAAATTGAGGGTGTATCCTTGCCGGACTATTTGCAGAACCCACTGATCGGAGGTTATGAGAGGCCACCTTTGGTGAAAAACTTTCAACCTCCCTCCGACTGGCAGGTCGCCCGGCACTGACACTTGGATGTCGGCTATGCTCTGCTGGAGCCAGTCAAAAGCTCGCCCCTTGCTTTTGCTGGGGAGCCGCGGGGCCTTGCTGAGGCGCACGCTGCTGACGAGAGCGAGCGCGCTGGGGCTTAGCCTGGGCTGCAGGCTGTCGAGAAGGGGGATTGTACCTACGCTTGCCAGAAGAGTAGGGAACAGTCCTCCTTCCCCCCAAAAATCTTCTACCTGTAGAGGTAGATGCTGAAGGCTGCCGGCGGGAGAACTTGTCGAATGCGGTATCCCGCTGGTGGAGATGCTCTACCACCTGCTCGACCTTCTCTCCAAAAATATTGTCCGCACGGCAAGGCGAGTCCGCAATCCGCTGCTGGAGTCTATTCTCCAGGTCGGAGGCACGCAGCCATGAGAGCCTGCGCATCACCACACCTTGAGCAGCGGCCCTGGACGCAACATCAAAGGTGTCATACACCCCTCTGGCCAGGAATTTTCTGCACGCCTTCAGCTGCCTGACCACCTCCTGAAAAGGCTTGGCTTGCTCAGGGGGGAGAGCATCAACCAAGCCCGCCAACTGCCGCACATTGTTCCGCATGTGTATGCTCGTGTAGAGCTGGTAAGACTGGATTTTGGCCACGAGCATAGAGGAATGGTAGGCCTTCCTCCCAAAGGAGTCTAAGGTTCTAGAGTCTTTGCCCGGGGGCGCCGAAGCATGCTCCCTAGAACTCTTAGCCTTCTTTAGGGCCAGATCCACAACTCCAGAGTCGTGAGGCAACTGAGTGCGCATCAGCTCTGGGTCCCCATGGATCCGGTACTGGGACTCGATCTTCTTGGGGATGTGGGGATTACTTAGTGGCTTGGTCCAGTTCGCAAGCAATGTCTTTTTCAGGACATGGTGCAAGGGAACAGTGGACGCTTCCTTAGGTGGAGAAGGATAGTCCAGGAGCTCAAACATTTCAGCCCTGGGCTCGTCCTCCACAACCACCGGGAAGGGGATGGCCGTAGACATCTCCCGGACAAAGGAAGCAAAAGACAGACTCTCGGGAGGAGAAAGCTGTCTCTCAGGAGAGGGAGTGGGATCGGAAGGAAGACCCTCAGACTCCTCATCAGAGAAATATCTGGGGTCTTCTTCCTCTTCCCACGAGGCCTCACCCTCGGTGTCAGACACAAGTTCACGGACCTGTGTCTGCAACCTCGCCCGGCTCGACTCCATGGAGCCACGTCCACGATGGGGGCGTTGAGAGGTAGACTCCCTCGCCCGCATCGGCGAAGCTCCCTCCGCCGACGTAGTCGGGGAGCCCTCCTGGGAGGTGGCCGCAGTCGGCACCGCACGCGGTACCGACGTCGGGGACCTCACCCCGGGCGATGGGCCAGCCGGCGCCACGCTCGACGGTACCGGAGGCGCAAGCACCGCCGGTACCGGAGGGGTAGGGCGCAACAGCTCTCCCAGAATCTCTGGGAGAACGGCCCGGAGGCTCTCGTTCAGAGCGGCTGCAGAGAAAGGCATGGAGGTCGATGCAGGCGTCGACGTCAGAACCTGTTCCGGGCGTGGAGGCTGTTCCGGGCTGTCCAGAGTGGAGCGCATAGACACCTCCTGAACAGAGGGTGAGCGGTCCTCTCGGTGCCGATGCCTGCTGGGTGCCGACTCCCTCGGCGACCCAGAGCTCTCGGTGCCGACGCGGGGAGGTGACCGGTGTCGATGCTTCTTCGATTTCTTCCGAAGCATGTCACCGGAGCTCCCCGGCACCGACGAGGAGGACGTAGAATCCAGCCGTCGCTTCCTCGGGGCCGAGGTCGAAGGAGGTCGATCTCGGGGGGGCTGTACCGCAGGAGCCCTCAGGGTAGGGGGAGACCCACCCGAAGGCTCACCACCACCAGCAGGGGAATGGACAGCCCTCACCTGCACTCCTGACGATGCACCACCGTCCGACGACATCAGCAGACGAGGTCCCGGTACCACCGACGTCGATGCAGCTATCCGATGTCTCGGCGCCGATGCAGAGGGCCGATGCCTCGATGCACTGGCGGCCGAGGATGAAGGTCTGGACGCTGACGACGTCGATGCACTCGATGCCCCCGGTGCCGATGCCGACGAAGAGCCCGAGAACAAAACGTTCCACTGGGCCAATCTCGCTACCTGAGTCTGCCTTTGTAACAGGGAACACAGACTACAGTTCTGAGGACGGTGCTCGGCCCCCAGACACTGAAGACACGACGAGTGCCTATCAGTGAGCGAGATTACCCGGGCGCACTGGGTGCACTTCTTGAAGCCGCTGGAAGGCTTCGATGTCATGGGCGGAAAAATCACGCCGGCGAAATCAAAATCCGAAATGACGAATTTGAGCACCAAAAACTTTGAGGGAGAAAATCTCGACCCAGGCCGAAAAGAGGCCTACCCCGACGACGAAAGAAAACTTACCGGGGCAAAGACTGGAAGTACGGGAAGGGGCAAACGAAACCCAAGGGGGTTTGCGGAGTACTTTCCGAACTATTTTGGAACTTTTCCGAAGAAAAAACACGTCGAATAAACAACGGATGCGCGAGGTCGACTCTCCGGGGCTCGACACGGCAAAAAACACAGCCGTACCGAGTGCGGACGAAAGAAGACTGGCCGGCTCGAGCCGGTTTCGGGCGGGAAGACGGCCGCGCATGCGCGGTGCGCGCGGGTGCGCGAGGACTAGCAAAGGACTTTGCTAGTAAGGATTCCGATTGGAGGGGCTGCCGTGGACGTCACCCATCAGTGAGAACAAGCACCCTGCTTGTCCTCGGAGAATTATTAGTTACATTTGTATCCCACATTTTCCCACCTATTTGCAGGCTCAATGTGGCTTACATAGTACCGTAATGGCAATCGCCAACTCCGGTAAGGAACAAATACAGAGTGATGTTGTGGTATAATAAGGCCCACCTGGTTATTACAAGAGACATGAGTTTCTCGGACTGAGAGAGGATTAAACAGCTGTTCATCTTTAGATCACCAGTTTATAGCTGGCTCAAGTTAATAGATATCACTACTATCCGAAAGGTATTGCATGAAATTTGGTGGTTTTAGTCCAGATTCATTAAATATACAGGGGCTGATAGTCAGCCAGCAGCACTCAGTGTTTTTCTGACCACCAACAGCATTATGCCCGGAAATTCAATGCCGGGCCATGTCTGGGCTTCGGCATTGAATTTCCGGGTTTCTAGAGCCAGTTAAGTGTGATATTCAGCACTTAACAGCTAAGGGGCACCGCACAAAGAGAGGACTGACTTGTATGTGATGGACCTTGGCCAGTTAAGTGCTGAATGGTACTACTCTTAGTAATGCTCATGGGGCCCTTTCTGCACTGGCATCCTAATTAAATAAATGCTTCAAGTTAGATAAACTGCAGTTTCTTTTGAGTGACACCATTTCCTGAATCATGGTTGCCTGAACAGGAACATAAATGTAAGAGAAATTTTATGCCCTGCTGTGTTCTGGTTTTTTTGTCCTGCTGTGTTCTGTTTTTTTTTCCTGTTCATAAAAGTAAGTCAAGTGGGCCTTATAAGAGATTTAGTAGGACATTTCAAATCTGGAAATTTATTTATTTATTGCATTTGTATCCCACATTTTCCCACCTTTTTGCAGGCTCAATGTGGCTTACAATGTGTCGTTATTAGTAGATAGTAGATTAGGAGATAACAATTAGTGTTACATTGAAAGAAGCATCATCGCAGATCAAACAAGTGTAAGTACAAACCATTATTGATAATAGGTAGGTGGAGATATTATTAAGAATAGCGTGATCGAAATTCAGTTAAGTAGATATAAGCAAGAGTATTGTTGATGGTAGGTAAGGTTGCAATGTATTACATTTCTAGTTGCTGCTCTTATTGGTATGCCTTGTCGAACAGGTGGGCCTGCCCACAGCACTACCTCCAAAGTGTCCGCCACAGAGCCTAAGATATGAATGCATAGCCAGGCCCGAGGACTCAGCACCCTGAGCAGACTGTGCACCCAAGTCTGAACCTAGATCCTCCAGTTCTTGGTCAAGAACAAAATCGTACCAGAGCTGTCTGGAATGGGACGAAGTAGCTCATTTGAAGGGTGACCACCCAGCTCAAGGATTCCGAGAAGACCCGGAAAGATAAATTCTTGAATCTCGTCTAGAGCGAGGTGCACTCTGATGCTGTCCTTGCGGAGAATGCTGCAAAACTCCCAAACCTTGGAAAAGGTGAATGAAGCCATAGCCATGCCGATAGGCAAAGCCTGGAACTGAACATGAGGGCTCAGAACAGCAAAACAGAGAAACTGCATAAGAGAGGGGCAAAGAGGAAAAAAAGAAATGCTTCCTAAGGGAGAAGTGCAGGGAAAATTGAAGTGCAGGCTAAATTGAAGTGGCTCTAAATATAGCTAGCTGTCCAATATAAAGAAAAAGTGCAAAACTGTAATAAAAGCCTTAGAGACACTGCAACAAATAGCTAGCTAGAGGTGCCACAGATACAGTGTAAGCTGGAACTAGAATGCAATAGTTTGATCAGTGTCAGACAGCAAAACTAGAAGAGCAGAGCCACTGTGGGAAACAACTTTGCCTTACCCTTCACTACTAATTATAATGTTCTATTACGTATTGTGTTGACATTGCTATTATACCATGCCATACTTTGTATTGTTTTTGAATATTTTTACTGCTGTAATTGCCTATTGCTCATGTTTGATCTATTCTTACTGTACACCACCTTGAGTGAACACCTTCAAAAAGGCGGTAAATACATCCTAATAATAAATAATAATAATAAACCACAGCTAACCTTTGGCACTATAGCATAGTGTAAACTGTCCCAGCTATGAAAATAACTGCTTGTCAAGGAAAGCAATATGAAAGAGGGAACTAAAATATGCCCCACAGAAAAGGAGCCGAGGGCCACAGCATCTACCTGTGACCTTGAGGCTGAAAGCCAATCATCTTCCAGAAAAATAAAACTATTTTGCTGAAGCTACTGCACCTGGAGAAAATGCCTCCACCATGACAGCACTGAGGTTCCATGGTAACTATGGAGACCAGAGCACTAGCCCCAGAAAATAAAGAGTAGTTACTTACCTGTAACATGTGTTCTCCGAGGACAGCAGGCTATATATTCTCACATATGGGTGACGTCACGTCGGCCCGGAGGACTTTCTAGCAAAGTCTTCTTGAAAACTGAAAAATGTCACTCGCCGTGCGGGCGGATGCACTACGCATGCGTGCGTCCCTTTTCCCGCCCGCCGCGAGGACACATTCCTCAGTTAGATTCAAAAGAATAGAGGAATACAACTCCAAAGGGGAGGTGGGAGGGTTGTGAGAATTTATAGCCTGCTGTCCTCGAAGAACACCTGTTACAGGTAAGTAACTACTCTTTCTCCGAAGACAAGCAGGCTAATATTCTCACATACGGGTATCCCTAGCCCCCAGGCTCACTCAACATAACAGAGTGGTCAATTGGGCCTCGCAACGGCGAGGACATAACTGAAATTGACCTGAAACAAAACACAACTAACTGAGAGTGCAGCCTGGAACAGAATAAAAATGGGCCTAGGGAGGTGGAGTTGGATTCTAAACCCCAAACAGACTCTGCAGCACCGACTGCCCAAACCGACTGTCGCATCGGCTATGTTTCTGAAGGCAGTAATGAGATGTGAATGTGTGGATTGAAGACCACGTCGCAGCCTTGCAAATCTCTTCAATGGTGGCTGACTTTAGATGAGCCAGTGACGCAGCCATGGCTCTAACATTATGAGCCGTGACATGACCGTCCAAAGTCAGCCCAGCTTGGGCGTAAGAGAAGGAAATGCAATCTGCTAACCAATTAGAAATGGTGCGCTTTCCGACAGCAACTCCCCTCTTATTGGGATTAAAAGAAATAAACAACTGGGCGGACTGTCTGAAGGGGTGTGTCCGCTCCACGTAACAGGCTAGTGCTCTTTTACAGTCCAAAGTGTGCAACTTGCTTTCGCCCGGACTCATGTGAGGAGGGGGAAAAAATGTTGGCAAGACAATTGACTGATTCAGATGGAACTCCGACACCAACTTCGGTAAAAACCTTGGGTGCGTGCGGAGAACTACCTTGTCATGATGAAAGACAAGGAAAGGTGCATGAACTACCAGGGCCTGAAGCTCACTGACCCTACGAGCTGAAGTAACCGCCACCAAGAAAATGACCTTTAAGGTCAAGTACTTCAGATGGCAGGAATCCAGTGGCTCAAAAGGAGTTGTCATCACCTGGGTAAGAACGACGTTGAGATCCCATGGCACTGGAGGAGGTTTGACAGGGGGCTTTGTCAAAAACAAACCTCTCATGAAACGAACCACCAAAGGCTGTCCAGAGATAGGCAGACCGTCTACACGTGAATGGTATGCACTGATTGCGCTAAGATGAACCTTGACCGAGTTGGTTTTAAGACCGGACTCAGATAAGTGTAGAAGGTACTCAAGCAAGGTCTGTGCAGGACAAGAAAAAGGATCTAGGGCCTTACTGTCACACCAGACGGCAAACCTCTTCCATTTAAAAGAATAACACCTATGTGTGGAATCTTTCCTAGAAGCAAACAGGACTTGGGAGACACCCTCAGGGAGACCAAAAGAGGCAACCTCTACGCTCGCAACATCCAGGCCGTGAGAGCCAGAGACCGGAGGTTGGGATGCAGAAGTGCCCCCTCGTTCTGAGTAATGAGGGTCGGAAAACAGTCCAATCTCCATTGCTCTTCTGAAGATAGTTCCAGAAGAAGGGGGAACCAAATCTGACGGGGCCAAAAGGGCGCTATCAGAATCATGGTTCCTTGGTCTTGCTTGAGTTTCAGTAAAGTCTTCCCCACTAAGGGAATGGGAGGATACGCATACAGGAGTCTTGTCCCCCAATAAAGGAGGAAGGCATCCGATGCTAGCCTGCCGTGGGCCTGAAGTCTGGAACAGAATTGAGGGACCTTGTGAGTGTCCTGGGAAGCAAAAAGATCTATCGAGGGAGTGCCCCATACTCGAAAAATCTTTTTGGCAATAGTCATGTTCAAGGACCACTCGTGAGGCTGCATAATCCTGCTCAACCTGTCGGCCAGACTGTTGTTTACACCGGCTAGATAAGTGGCTTGGAGAACCATCCCGTGTTGGCAGGCCCATAGCCACATCTGCACGGCCTCCTGACACAGAGGGCGAGATCCGGTACCCCCTTGCTTTTTGGTGTAATACATTGCAAGCTGATTGTCTGTCAGAATTAGAACAATTTTGTTGGATAGCTGATCTCTGAAAGTCTTTAGAGCGTTCCAGATCGCTCGCAATTCCAGGAGATTGATCTGGAGATGCTTCTCCTGAAGAGACCAAGCTCCTTGAGTGTGAAGCCCATCTACATGCGCTCCCCACCCGAGGAGGGATGCATCCGTCGTCAGCACCTTTTGTGGCTGAGGAATTTGGAATGGGCGTCCCAAGACCAGATTGGAGCGAATGGTCCACCATTTGATGGAGTTGCGAAAATTGATGGACAGCTGGATGACATCCTCTAAATTCCCTGTAGCCTGAAACCACTGGGAAGCTAGGGTCCATTGAGCCGATCTCATGTGTAAACGTGCCATAGGCGTCACATGAACTGTGGAGGCCATGTGCCCCAGAAGTCTCAACATCTGCCGAGCTGTGATCTGCTGAGACGCTTGCACCCTGGAAGCCAGAGACAGAAGATTGTCCGCTCTGGGTCCTGGAAGATAAGCACAAGCTGTCTTTGTGCACAACAGAGCTCCTATGAATTCCAATTTCTGGGCTGGAACGAGATGGGACTTGGGATAATTGATGACAAACTCCAGCATCTCTAGCACCTGAATAGTCATCCGCATGGACTGCAAAGTTTCTTGCGGGGAGGTGTTCTTCACCAGCCAATCGTCCAGGTAAGGAAACACATGCACTCCCAGTCTGCATAGTGACGCTGCAACAACTGCCAGGCACTTTGTAAATACCCTGGGAGCAGACGCCAAGCCAAAAGGCAAAACACAGTACTGAAAGTGCTGTGATCCCAGCCGAAATCGAAGATACTTCCTGTGAGCTGGAAGTATCGATATGTGGGTGTAAGCATCCTTCAAGTCCAGAGAGCATAGCCAATGGTTTTCCTGAATCATGGGTAGAAGGGTGCCTAGGGAAAGCATCCTGAACTTTTCTCGGACCAGATATTTGTTCAGGGCCCTTAGGTCTAGGATGGGACGCATCCCCCCCCTGTTTTCTTTTCCACAAGGAAGTACCTGGAATACAATCCCAGCCCTTCTTGCCCTGGTGGAACGGGCTCGACCGCATTGGCGCTGAGAAGGGCGGAGAGTTCCTCTGCAAGTACCTGCTTGTGGTATGAGCTGAAGGACTGAGCTCCTGGTGGGCAATTTGGAGGTTCGGAAATCAGATTGAGAGTGTACCCGGACCGGACTATTTGAAGAACCCACCGATCAGAGGTTAAGAGAGGCCACCTTTGGTGAAAAAATGTTAACCTCCCCCTGACCTGTAGATCGTCCGGCACAGGCACTTTGATGTCGACTATGCTCTGCTGGAGCCAGTCAAAAACCCGTCCCTGGTTTTTGCTGGGGAGCTGCAGGGGCCTGCTTCGGTGCACGCTGCTGATGAGAGCGAGTGGGCTGGGGTCGAGCCTGACCCGGCTGACGGGAATAAGAAGTGTACTTACGGCTCCTAGAAGCGTAAGGAGCACTTCTCTTTCCCTTAAAAAACTTCCTAGAGGTGGAAGTGGAGGCAGAAGGCGCCCGGCGGGAGAGAGAATCCATAGCGTTATCACGCTGGTAGAGATGATCAATCATCTCCTCAACCTTCTCTCCAAAAAGGTGATCCCCCCGGCACGGGATATCTGCTATTTTCTGCTGAGTTCGTTCCTCCAGGTTAGAGGCACGCAGCCATGAGAGTCTGTGCATCGCTATACCTTGGGCAGAAAATCAGGATACCACATCACAAGTGTCAAAAACGCCCCTGGACAGGAACTTGCGACACGCCTTCTGCTGCCTGACCACTTGGCGAAAGGGTTCGGCTTTCTCCTATGGGTGCGCGTCTACCAAACTCTCAAGTTGCCTCAAAGAGTTCCGTAAATGAATACTCGTGTAGAGCTGGTATGATTGGATTTTGGCCGTGAGCAGACCAGCCTGATACGCCTTCCTCCCAAAAGAGTCCAGACTCCTATACTCCCGCCCCGGGGGCGCCGAGGAGAAGTTCCTAGAACTTTTGGCTCTTCTGAGAGCGGAATCCACCACCGCTGAATCATGGGACAACGAGCCCGCATGAGACTGGGTTCCCCGTGAATCCGGTACTGAGACTCAACTTTCTTGGGAACGGTTGGGCAAGAAAAAGGCTTCTCCCAGTTCCTCAACATCAGTTCCTTGAGTGTCTCATGGAAAGGAACTGTGGCAGAAGATGTAGGTGGAGATGGATAGTCCAAAACTTCAAGCATTTTGGCGCTGGGCTCGTCCACAATTTCCACAGGGAAGGGGATGGCCTCAGACATCTCCCGAACAAAAGAGGAAAAAGACAAACTCTCGGGAGGAGAAAGCTGTCTTTGGGGCGAGGGAGTAGAATCAGATGGGATGCCTTGAGAATCCTCACCAGAGAACTCCCCACGCATTTCATCATCATCTGATGAGGTATTATCAGATGGGGCTAAAAGCTCAGACAGAGCTGCCCGAATCTGAGCCCGCCTCGACGAAGAGGCCTGACGACCTAGATGATGATGTCGAGAAGTCGACGGTCCCTGAGATTCCGGTGAAGCTTCCTGCACCGATGTCTCCGGTGAGCCGAGCCGGGATGTCAATGACACCGGCACCGGTGAAACAGACCTCACCATGGGCTGAAGGCCTGACGCATGAGCTTCCGGCAACACCGATACCCCCGGCATCTCTGAACCCATCGACACCGGTGCCGATTGCCACTGCTGCATCATTTCCATGAAAAAAGGCCTGCATACGCTTATCGAGAGTTGCTGCCGGAAGATGCTAGGGGGTCGGTTGAGACAGTGGAGGCGAAGTCTGCTGAAGTTGCGGAGTGGGGACTCGGCTGCCAAGGGACCCACGCGCCGGTACCTCAGTAATAGAGGGAGAGCGATCCTCTCGGCACCGACGCTTCTCGGGTACCAAATGTATCGATGACCCAGAGCTCTCGGTGCCATGACGTGAAGGAGAACGTCGACGGTGCCTCTTGGCCTTCGCCCGATGCCCGTCGTCGAGACTCCTTGGCACCGGAGAAGAGGACGTGGAATCCACACGCCTCTTCGGGGCTGGGTCCGATGCAGGGCGGTCCCGGGGGGTCTGCAAAGCAGGAGGCGCCAAGGTGGGTGGAGACCCACTCGATGCATCACTGCTCCCAGCGTGCATCGATCGTATGGCAGCCTGTCCCCGCTCTCCGGGTGCCGACGCTTCCTTCGACGTCGACCTCGATGACTTCGACGACATCGTCTTCTATGGCACCGACTTCACCGGCGCCGACTTGGACCGCGCCGACTTGGACGACGCTGAGGCACCGGGCCCAAAAATCTTCTCCCTTTGGGCATCTTGAGAGAGCAGTGTCCGCTTTTTCATCGCGAGACACAATTTGCAGCCCTCCGAGCGGTGATCCGGCCCAAGGCACTGTAAACACCACGAGTGTGGGTCAGTGCTGGAGATGGCCCGATGGCAGCGGGCACAAGGCTTAAAGCCGCTGGGCGTCTTGGTTGACAAAATGGGAAAAATAGCCCCTGCCAAATCAAAACACGCGATTGTGTCGTCAAACAAGGGGACACAAAAAAAGAAAAAAACCGAACGAGCAATTTAAATAAAATCGCAGACTAAAAATAAAGAAAACTTAAGAAACGAAAAGAACTAAGATAAACTAAAAAAAAGGATACTTTTCTTTAAATTCTTCACCTCAGGGCTCAGGAACACGACAAGAAATTCTCACCGTGGCACCTCTTGACGCGGAGAAGAAAAAACTGAGGAATGTGTCCTCGCGGCGGGCGGGAAAAGGGACACACGCATTCGCAGTGCATCCGCCCGCGCGGCGAGTGACATTTTTCAATTTTCAAGAAGACTTTGCTAGAAAGTCCTCCGGGCCGATAACCATATGTGAGAATATTAGCCTGCTTGTCTTCGGAGAACAATATGTAACATTTCCCACAGAAAGGTGGAGCCAAAGGCACTAAGCCTAGAAACTCCCACTTGTAAAGGAGCAAAAGGTGCAGAAAAAAAAAAAAAAAGAAAACCTACTACACCTGGTATTCCCAGGCAGTCTCCCATCCAAGTAGAAACCAGCCAGGCCCAACCCTGCTGAGCTTCCAAGATCAGAGATCAGGCACACTCAGGGTGGTGTGCTCATAGGCAAAGCCTGTACTGCCAGCATAAAAAGGGTTTCACAAAGGAAGGAGGGAAACTTCCAAGCTGTTCAAGCAACTGCCCTCAGAGAAAAACTGAGGGGACAGAAAAGTCTGTAAATAAAAATACTAAATAGGCCCTTTCAGAGGCCCAACATACAAGGAGCCCTGCTCCGATGCTGTTCACTGTTTCCCACACCTGGAACAGCCTTTAGCCAAAGCAGGAACTATAAGAAAATCTTTACTCACCACAGTCAGGCCTACTCAAGCCTACTGCCATCAATGCACCCACTTAGGCAAACATGGCTTTCCAGTTCAGGTGATTCTTGCTGCCTTTGAGCAGAAAGGGACTGCCCTGAAAAGATTCCCTCTGAATAGAGGAAGACAGGGGAGAAATATACCCTACTGCTGAGCTGGAGAGAAAACATCCCCTCTTCGGGGCAGGGTCCATCCGACGAGACTGAGACAGGGAACAAGCCAGAAAACTCCAAAGGCTGAACTAAAAAAAGGAACTGTTAGCTCCCCTACCAGACTTCTGCAACATATAGGCATACAGAGCAGCAGAATGAGCTGGGGGGTGGGGGGGGGGGGGGGGGGGGGGGGGTGTCAGAAATCCCCTGCCCCAGAGAAGCCCCCAGTCACTGACGTGCATCCTGGGAAAAAAAAATAAGGCACATCACAGGACCATCAGATTCCTTCTGGAAAACATAGCCCTCTAGAACCCATCTGCCCGAGATGGGCATAAAACCTCCCCCAATCACGAAAAGGGCTACTGAGGCCAAGCTCTCTAAAGAAGAAAGGTTCAAATTAAGGGTCCCAGAGCAGAGGAGATCCTGCTCAGACAATACAGAAACAGCTAAAAGTAGTTCTGTTCTTCCCTTGTATAGTGGGGGCAGTTTGAGAAGAATTTGTGCCACAGCTCCAGCTACATGCAAACAGTTTCTAACTTAACAGTGATTTTGGTAAAGGAAACCAAAGGCTGGAGAAAATAAAGGGGAATCCCCTGTACCAGCAGTCTCTAATGGAACACAAGGTCCTTTAGGAGAAGCCGCCCCTCCCCCCTGCCCACATCAAGTCCGCAGGGCGGGAAAGGATCAGAGCTGATATCAGGAGAAAAGAGATGGCTGCACCAGCAAAAGGGCGCGCGTTCCCGCCATTTTAGCGTGGGAAAAGGCTACTCAGGTAAGGGGAACTTCAGCACTTCCCTCCCCAGCATTCAAACACGCTACCACACACAGTTCCGCTGCGGAGCATCAGCTACCGCAGCGGGAACAGCTTTCAAATGCCAGCGTCGCCCACATTAAAGCACGGTACCCGCACGCCGAAAAGAGAAAGGCAGGAACTCACCAAACAGCAGGTGTCTCCGGAGGAGAAGCAGAGTCCCACAGACACAGCAGCCTGCTGCTTAACCAGCACACAGACTGAAAACACAACACTAACACAGCGAAACCCTATACTGCCCGGTCCTGTCAGAAACTTTCTGTTTCTTCTGTTTTTGTTTTGCTTTTTAAACACCAAATGAAGGTAAAGGAGCTCTCTTGTTTTTTTTTTTTTAACTGGTGAGGAAGGCAAGAGCTCTAAAGACCGGGAGGCAAGGGGGGAAAGGGTGAAGCAGGGACCCAGAAGACCGAGTATGCCCCCAAAGTCAGCACCACCAGCCAGACACCCCTAAACTCAACTGGCCCACCAGGAGTATCCCCAACAGACAAATTCAGGAGCTGCTGAAGCGCTGTCCACCACCTGCTGGAAATAGAGATGTACTGAGGTGAAGGAGGAGCTGGCAGTCTGGTATCACTGCCTTCAGCTTTGTAATCTCTATCTCCACCTGCTGGTAGATGGACACAACCCACCAGTTCTTGGATTCACCTGCTGCATACGCTAAGGTAAGCTTAGATATGTAACTGCCTTTTAAGTATGAATGTGAAAAAACCTGCTTCATTCTTTTCCACATTTTTTTTTTGTTCTTCAGCCTCATGGGCCGGTATGGACTCACAGCCTCTCCAACTTCCCTCCCTGTGTTTTATATAGAAATGAATGCCAAGCTCCTTTTTAACTCTGAAGCATCAACGAGCCTCTTGTTCTCTTCCCTGTCCCTAACAGAAATAGGGAGGTAGCTTACACCATTTCCCATAACTTATTTACAAATAGGCAGTCCTCTTGTCATCCTTGCCTAATTTAAAGCAAGTTCCTGCACTTCTTTTCCTAGGATAAAGATGGCCCTGACCTACAGCACAATTAGCTCAGCTTCCCTATGGTGGCAACAGATAGCAATTCTCTCCTTACCTCTGAATTCCCCCAGGATGGCTTTGTTTATTCTTTGTTGATTTGCAAGACTTTGAAGCAGAGGTGGCAGCTTTTCTGGACAACAGTGGCAGTCTCCTGGGAGTGCTCAACTCAGACACCTCATTGTGAACATTCTGGAAACAAAATAAATTTTTCTTAACAGTAGCATGTACTGTATGCTAGGGCAGTGTTTCCCAAATTCGATCCTGGAGTACCTCCCCATTGCCAGTCAGGTTTTCAGGATATCCACAATGAATATGCATAAAAGAGATTTGCATATATGGAGGAAGTGTATGCAAATCAAGTTTATGAATTTTCATTGTGGATATCCTGAAAACTTGACTGGCAAGGATTACTCCAGGACTAGAGTTGGGAAACACTGTGCTTGGGTATACCCTAAAGGCAAAAATTTTGATATTTTTAAAAGAAAAAAACAAACAAACAAAGCAACAAGCAAAGCAAACAAAATGTTATTTTTGCAACAAGACAGCACAGGCACTTACTTACCTATCCAGCAAATTATCAATAGCTTATTCATACCAGGCCATGGTTTGATAAGATCCTACTTCTCTCATCAGCAGGGTTATGGGATACTACAGAAGCAGAATTCACACCCCTGAGAGGGAGTCCTAGCAACTGCTCAAAAGTGGTACCTGCTGGCTGTTTAAGGACAGACAGCACTCTGTCTCTCAGAAACAGAGAAAGAATTCAACCATGGTGGTTCGGGTAAGGGAGAAGAATTAAAAATTAAGCTTGAGATTGATTACAAAACACTACTGCCAGATTTTCTATCTCAAAAATACAGCACCAAACCAGACAAGTAATAGAAGGCTTTATAAATGAAAACAAAAAGTGTTATGGACTGGATGCTATATAAATGGCACCTAAAAAAAAATGCACTAAGCGCTATTCTATGAATGACACTTAAAGGTAGGCGCCGCTTATAGAATAGTGCTTAGCACTGGGAACCGCGACTACATTTAGGCATGACCATTTATACCAACGAAACCCTGGTGTAAATCCCTGTGCCTAACACCCACCCCCCTGCCAGTGCAGTAATGCCAACACAGCCTATTCAAAGTAGGGTTGTGTAGGAACCAATCCACACAAAATGTTTAATTAAATTCAATTAGCACCAATAATTGCTTAACATCTCAATCAGCTCTAATTGGCTCATTATTCAATTAAACTGAATGCACAAATTGGGTGCATGCCCAAATATACGTACATTATTTTTAGCGCTTTTTATAGAATTCGGGAGTATATGGCTACCATTCAGGAAGATAAAAGGAAGATGGCTGTGAGATTTGTCAGTATTAGTGTTTTCTTGGTCTTTCTATGAAATACAAAAATTTATGTTACAGAACAGGGGTGGGCAAACTCGGTCATTTGGGTTTCAGGATTTCCCTAATGAATATGCATGAGATAGAGTGTATGCAAATAAATCTCACATATATTCATTGGGGAAATTCTGAAATACCGACTGGGCTGTGGCCCTCGAAGACTGAGGTAGCCCACCCTTGCTACAGAACAAATTCAAACCATATTAGCAAAGGATCAGGTTCCAATGGTAGAGTAAGTTCTAAAAAGAATGTAAACATTACTGAATATCACAAATAATGACCTCATTTTAACAACAAAATCCTCATAAAGAAAAATTTTCAAAGTCACCCCTTTTACCCAAGTTCAGCAGGGAGGGGGGGTTAAGGTGGTTACTACAACAATGCAAGTACTATATTTCCAAACATACATGTGCTGTTTTCACCAGAACTAGTAGCTGCAAGTGTCCATGAATACTTTCTCCTTATATAAAAGTGCAAGTACACACATCTTTTAAAAACTCCATGGGTACAGAATATTTAACATAGACCACTCATCCAAAAAATGGCTTAAAAGGAAAAATTAATTATCTGATAATTTTCTTTCCTTTAGTCCCAAAGGATCAGTCCAGACAAATTGGTTGTGACCATCTGCCAGCAGGTGGAGATAGAGAACTCTAATGAGTTGTGTCTCATAAGCTCCTGCACTTACCAACCAAGCCAGTATTCAATAACAAAGCACTGAAAGAGACTGACTTCCAGAGAAATCGCTCCATAGCAAATGTACTATGAAACAAAGGGCAAAACTCATGCCTTAGAAGTAATGGAAACAGAACAATACAAACATCCCAAATAACATAGAACCTGGAAAAATTGAAACATCACAGAACGGCAGGCTCTGGACTGAACCTTTGGGACTAAATGAAAGAAAATTATCAGGTAATTAACAAATTTTTCCTTCAATTACATCTCAAGGATCAGTCCAGAGAAATGGGATATACAAAAGCAATCTTTAAGAGAGGAGGGACTGTGATATCCCTGCAGTGAGAACCACGGCCCCGAAGGAAGCATCTGCTCAAGCAGACACATCCAAATGGTAATGCTAAACAAAGGAATGAGAAGACAACCATGTCGTTGACCAACAGAACTCTGCCAAAGAAACTGCCCTAGACTCTGCCAAAGAAGTTGCTAAAGACCTGGTGGAATGAGCCTTCATGTGCATGGGAAATAGCCTCCTTAAGCCATCAAACCACTATCACTTTGGAGGCTGGCAATCCCTTCTGGGGTCCCGCAAAGAGGACAAAAAGATGATCAGACCATCTGAAATCATTGGTAGCTGTAAGATAGTGCATAAGCACGCGCTTCACATCCAACAGTCGCAGGGAAGAGAATTCTGCAAAATAGACCACCATGGAAAAAGAAGGAAGAAACACAGTCTGATTGACATGAAAAGGAGAAACAATCTTCAGCAAAAAGGACAGAGGATGGAACTGTCTGTATGGAAACTCCAGAGTCAGAAAAGCAGAGAAAGGGATCCATGCAAGACAGCTTGAAGCTCTGAAACTCTCTGTGCCGACGAAATGGCAACTAGAAATACTGCCTTTAAAGTAAGATGATAGTTGCAGAACAAAGGGGCTTAAAGGCGGCTGACTGAAAAGCCTTAAGAACTACTTGAAGACTCCACTGAGGACAAATACTGCGGAGAGGGGAATGCAGATTAGCGACTCCCTTGTGGAATCGCATTATATCAGGGTGAGCAGCCAATGAGGCATTCTGTATCATGGCTCCATGACACGCCAACGCTGCTACCTGAACATTGAGCAAATTGAGAGCCAAGCCTTTTTTGAATTTGAGACAAGGAAGCACAAAATGGAGAAACACCATTCTGTACAGACCCGCTCTTAAAAGTTCTCCACATTCTAGCATAAGAAGTGGACCGCTTTTGAGCTTGTGGCAAGGTAGTAATAACATCATTTGCGTAACACTTCTTCCTCAACCATGCCCTCTCAAAAGCCAGGCCATAAGACCAAAGCAGGGGAGATCCTCTGTAAGTACTAGAGCCCTAGTCACTTTAGCCTTTCCTCATAGGTAAGTCCTCCCATCCCAGTTATAATTTTTGTCACCCTTATCCGTACCTTTTCTAATTCCAATATATCTTTTTTGAGATGCGGTGTCCAGAACTGAACACAATATTCAAGGTGCGGTCGCACCATGGAACGATACAAAGGTATTGTAACGTCCTCATTTTTGCTTTCCATTCCTTTCCTAATAATACCTAACATTCTATTTGTTTTCTTAGCCGCCGCTGCACACTGAGCAGAGGGTTTTAACGTATCATCAACGATGACGCCTAGATACCTTTCCTGGTCGGCAACTCCAAATGTGGAACCCTGAATTACGTAACTATAATTTGAGTTCCTCTTTCCCACATGCATCACTTTGCACATGCTTACATTAAACGTCATCTGCAGGACTTCTGGTTGGGCTATGGAGGAGTGAGGACGCCTGATCTCACTGCTCTGAAGCGCCCGAAAGAGCCATTGATTAGAATCAGCTGATATTCCCCCGAAAAGCAATTTGCTAGCTGTTACAACATAGCATGGAGAACGAGTCATACAATAGGAGAGAAATTGAGAGGTATGGCGTCCAAGATGATGAAAAAAGAGAGCCGAGAGAAAGGGCGCGGAGCGGAGGCTAAAATGGATAAGAGCCAACCGCCGTCTCAGACTCCGAGCTCGCAATGGGCAGCAGAGATCATACGAGAAGTGTCGGAGGCAGTGGAATTATCGGTCGATGACAAATTTTAAAAAATATTGGATAAGCTAAACAGCATGGAGGAGAGATATGCTACCATTGTGACAGACCTGCGGGAGGTACAGCAGCGAGTCAGCAGTGTTGAAGACACGGTGCAGAAGCTGTCTGGCGATACTCCAGCACTGCTAAAGCGAGTTACTGAGCTGGAGGAACGGTTAGAAGATACTGAGAACCGTGCAAGACGGAACAACCTCAGGTTGGTAGGTCTACCGGAGTCCCTGGGAGAGAGAGACCTCAGAAGTTTTCTTGAAAAATGGCTACCGGAGGCAGCGGAGTTACCGGAGTTGGTGGGGGAGCTCCGTATAGAGAGAGCACACAGCCTGGGGCTGCGAAGGGCGGATGAAACTCGCCCTAGAGTGACAATCCTTAAAGTGCTTAATGATGCTCATAAGCTGCAAATTTTACAATTGCTGCGTGGAGGCAAGCACCTGAAATATCAGAATAATAAAGTCCTTTGTTTTCAGGACTATTCGACCAATTTTATTCTGAATTATTCTTGAGTGTCCTGTATATGTAAAAAATCCCATTGAGTGTTGACTAGTATTGGAGGGTGTGAACTTATTTCAAGCTCATGTTTGTACTTCTTGCAAATGGTGTAATTGTTTGCACTGTGTCAGTTGGATCTTAATAAAAGTGTTGAAACAAACATCATCTACAATTTAGATGTCCAGTCTCCCAGTCTCGTAAGGTCCTCTTGTAATTTTTCACAATCCTCTTGCAATTTAACAACTTTGAATAATTTCATGTCAACAGCAAATTTAATTACCTCACTCCTATCTCTAGGTCATCTATAAATAAGTTAAAAAGCAGTAGTCCCAGCACAGACCTCTGGGGAACCCCACTATCTACCTTTCTCTGTTTTCTATTTTTTAACCAGTTTTTAATCCACAATAGGACACTACATTATCCCATGACTCTCCAATATCATTTGGAGTCTTTCTTGAGGTACTTTGTCAAACGCCTTTTGAAAATCCAGATACACAATATCAACCGGCTCACTTTTATCCAAATGTTTGTTCTCCCTTTCAAAGAAATGTAATAGATCGATGAGGTCCGCATACCAAGAACATCTGGGCCAGTGCAGAGATACAAGAACAACCTTCCCAGGATGACGCACAATCCTATGCAACATCCTTCCCACAAAAGACCATATAAAGGAGGCCGTCCAACAGCCAAGGCTGTACTAGTGCATCCATTCCTAAGAAGTCTTTCTCCCTGAAGCGGCTGTAGAATCTGTGTACTTGCACAATGTGTCTGGATACCCTGAGGTCCAGAACTGGAAGGCCCCAATAAGGGAAATAAGGCAAAATGCAGTCTTTGACAGTTGTCATTCCCCTATGTCCAGAGACACTCTGCTGAGGAAATCCGCTTTCAAGTCCAGTGAACCCACTATGTGAGACACTGAAATCATCGAAATGTTCAATTTTGCCCACTAAAAAAGACAACGCACCTCCTGGGCTAGAGATACACTCTTTGTTCCTCCTTGTCTATTGATGTAAGACACAGCTGTGGCATTGTCCAAGAGTAAGTGCACCGGCCTCCCACAAAGAAGAAGCGCAAAGGCTAGTAGAGATTTCCGGACAGCTAGAAGTTCCAATCTCTTGATGGATCAGAAAGCCTACACTTTCCACCAGCAGCCCTAAGCAGAGTGGTGGAGATAATGAGCTCCCCATCTAAAGAGGCTGGCATCAGAGGTGAAAACACACCAACAGGGAGAATATGTAAGGGTAACCCTGCCTGAGACTGTGCAAGGAGATAACACCAAGTTAGACTCTGCCTGGCATGAGGCGTCCATGGCACCAGCTGGTCATAAGTCCCAGAGACCGGAGATAACAGGCTCAACAGGGACAACTGTAGGGGCTGCATGTGGAACATTGCCCAAAGCAGAACATCCAAAGTTGCCGCCACAGAACCAAAAACCTGAGCATAATCCCACACGCATGGGCAGGGAAGAGAGAAGCCTGAGAATTAGCTGTTTCAGCATGAGCGGACAATGCTGAGGCAGCAAAACCTTCCCTACCTGGGTACTGAAGCACACTCCCAGAACTCCAGGGTCTGGGTGGGAGTGAGATGACTCTTGCTGTAATTCACCACCTAACCCAGCTTAGAAAGAAGAGACAGGACTTTCTGTGTACTGCAAAGGCTCTCTTGATAAGAAGGCGCCCAAATTAGCCAATTGTTCAGGTAAGGATGTACAAAGAAAGGCTAACACCACCACCATAACTTTTGAAAATGGGCAAGGTGCAGTGATGAAGCCAAAAGATATGACCTTGAATTGAAAATGATCTCCCAGGATAGCAAACTGGAGAAATTTCCTGTGAGGAGGCCAAGCTGGGATATGAAAATAAGTTTCCTTGAGGTCCAATGGATCAGGCTATGACAGAATGAAAAGTCTCCATGTGGAAGTGCAGCACTCTGAAAAACTTGTTCACCCCTCTGAATTCCAGAACCCGGCTAAAAGAGTCTTCTTTCTTTGGAATGACAAAATAGATGGAATATCGACCCATGCTCCTCTGATGGAGAAATGGCCTGAATGGCCCCCAGTTGCCTAAAAGAGGCCAAGGTAGTGAAAACTGCCTGACTCGTTGCAGAGCTGCTGCAAGGAGACAGCATGAAAAGATCTGCGAGAGGCTTTGAAAATTCTAGCTTGTAGCCACGGCGAATGATATTGAGGACTACTACTACTACTCTGCAGTAATGGTGGTCCACTCCTTGTGAAAGTGGGAAAGACGCCCACCTATGTCTACATACAAGGAGTGAACTTCAACCCTGTCATTGCGAGGGCTGCAAAAAGGGAGAGGTTCTTGAGGAAGCAAAAAAGGGCTTTCTGCCTTCTTAAAAGGAAGACTGAGTCTGAGGAAAGCTAGGTTTTTGAGCGGAAGCACTAGACTTCCCTGGTATATACCTCTGTGCTTCTTGAAAATGAGACGTAGCCACCCAGAGATGAGGCTTAGGCTTTTCCTCAGGTAGCCGCAGGACCTTGGAATCTCCCAGGTCTTTAACAATCTTCTCCAAATCTGTACCAAAAAGAGTAGCTTCCCCCCAAAAGACAACTTTGCCAGATGAGATTTGGATGCCACATCAGCGGTCCAATGCCTCAACCATTGCCAGCGTCATGCCGAAATGACCAAGGCAATACCCTTAGCTGACGCTCAAAGTCGTTAAATCGCGGGAGGATTGTGAAAAATTACAAGAGGACCTTACGAGACTGGGAGACTGGGTGTCTAAATGGCAGATGATGCTTAATGTGAGCAAGTGCAAACTAATGCATGTGGAAAAGAGGAACTCGAATTATAGCTATGTCATGCAAGGTTCCACGTTAGGAGTCACGGACCAAGAAAGGGATCTAGGTGTCATCGTTGATGATACGTTGAAACCTTCTGCTCAGTGTGCTGCTGCGGCTAAGAAAGCAAATAGAATGTTAGGTATTATTAGGAAAGGAATGGAAAACAAAAATTAGGATGTTATAATGCCTTTGTATCGCTCCATGGTGCGACCGCACCTCGAATATTGTGTTCAATTCTGGCCGCCGTATCTCAAAAAAGATATAGTAGAATTATAAAAGGTGCAGAGAAGGGCGACAAAAATGATAAAGGGGATGGGACGACTTCCCTATGAGGAAAGGCTAAAGCAGCTAGGGCTCTTCAGCTTGGAGAGAAGGCAGCTGAGGGGAGATATGATAGAGGTCTATAAAATAATGAGTGGAGTGGAACGTGTAGATGTGAAGTCTGTTTATGCTTTCCAAAAATAAAGATAAAGACTGGAGAAAAAGAGAAGGGAAGACCGAGCTAAAGACATAGAAAGTGGCAACGAGGGAGAAGGGAGAGACCTAGACCACTAGGTTTACATCTGAGGCACAGGATATTCTCAACCCCAAACTCAACTGAACCTGCAAGCAGGACAGGAGGCCACAAAGAAGTCACCACAACGCACAAGAGCTGCTATCCCGCCTGCTAGAGACAGAGAATACTGGCTTGGTTGCTAAGTACAGGAGCTTATGAGGCACAACTCAGAGTTCTGTCTCCACTTGCTAGCAGATGATCACAACTCATTTGTGTGGACTGATCCTACAGACGTAATGGAAGACATTTTACAACATAAAACCTCAATATACAAATCACGGTAGTAGGAAAAAAAAAAGATACTATTAAAATAAATAAAATTAAACAGAGAAGGCATTGCTTTCCAGTGTTTGTTAAAATAAAGATCTCTAATTTGCTTTTTTACACAAGTGGTAGAGGAATTCCACAATTTCAGGCCAACATACAAAAATGTTCTGGATCTCGTTGAGACCAAATTCACATAGTGGAGGGGCATTTTCAATCGTGCATCTTTTTGGACATTTTGTGCTAAACATACCTAATCCGAATAGGAACTATACCCAGTTTTGAAAAAAGAATAATGTCTACCTTTTTTCAAAAATACAGTTTTGAACAAGGTTTTGTGCTTTCTGCATTTACCTTTTTAGGCCATTTTGGAAAAAAAAAAAAAAGCCCACACAAGTTAAAAACACACAAAATCAAGTCATTGGATGTAGGAGGGGCCAGCATTTAATGAAACACCCTAGAAGGCAAATGCAGTGAAGTTCACATAAATGCTCCCAGGTACACATCTCACCATTGCGCCATCTTATCTGCTGAGCCCTCTAAAGCCTACTACCCCCAACTGTATACCCTAAACTAGCCCTTAAGGGTGAAGGGGACACCTATATGTGGGTACAGTAGGTTTCTGGTGAGTTTTGGAAGGATCATAGTTTCCACCACAAGTGTAACAGGTAGGAAGAGACATGGGCCTGGGTCCACCTGCACCAAACACTTCATTACTATTCACAGTTTTGGGGTCAAAGATGCCAGGGTTGCGGAATTCCCACCCAATTGGGCGGCTTTTTGGACGCGGCTGCGGGGATTTCCCATTCCCTGCGGGTTTGCGTGATTGGGCGGTTTGAGCGGTCGTGGCGGCGCGTGATTGGGCGGTTTTTGCTGCCGCCGATTGGCTGGCTTTCGCCGTGCTGCCACGGCAACCGCCAATCAGCAGCCCAATCTGGCCCTTCTTATGCGCTGGCAACTTGCCAGAAATTCACTGCGACTTGTTCCCGATCCCGGAAGAGACTGAGAGCAGCAGAGCGACAGAGAGCCGCTTCACGTGGTCCACGTGGAGAGAGGAGAGAGAGCGTCGACAGTCACCACCTGACCCGGAAGAGAGGAGATCACCAGGACAGGAGGACTCCCCAGCGACTACCCGACCCCGGAAGAAGAGAGAGGAGAGTCAGAGCAGCAGAGCAGGAGAACAGGAGGAGAGCAGCAGCTGCAGCAGCACTGCAGCAGAGGGAGCCTCGTGGAGAGAGAGAGCCTGTGGACCCGAGAAGAGCACCATCCATTCCAGCCAGCTACTAACTGTAAGTATTGAACTTAAAGTTTCTTTTAGAAATAGGCTGGTTTAATAGGGGGGACACCTAGGTACCATGTGGGTTTTTTTTTTATCTGTTTTACTGTCCCTTTTATCAGGAGAAAACAATTTTCTTGTTTTCTCCTGATAAAAGGGACAGTGAGCAGACATGATAATTTTGTATTTTAGTCCTTTGCAACTTGGGTAGTGCCGCGTGCTGTGCCAATTTATGTGCGTCCGTCCATGATGATTTGGCTGGTTTAATAGGGTGGGGGGGACACCTAGGTACCATGTGGATTTTTTAAATCTGTTTTACTGTCCCTTTGATCAGGAGAAAACAATTTTCTTGTTTTCTCCTGATAAAAGGGACAGTGAACAGACATGATAATTTTGTATTTTAGTCCTTTGCAACTTGGGTAGTGCCGTGTGCTGTGCCAATTTATGTGCGTCCGTCCGTCCATGATGATTTGGCTGGTTTAATAGGGTGGGGGGGGGGACACCTAGGTACCATGTGGATTTTCTTGTTTTCTCTTGATAAAAGGGACAGTAAAACTGATTTTAAAAAAAAATCCACATGCTACCTAGGTGCCCCCCTCCCTATTAAACCAGCCAAATCATCATGGACGGCCATACATAAATTGTGGATTGCTATTTGCAGTGCTGCTGCTATATTGTAAAACGCACTTCCCTTTTTTTATTTTTATAGCGCTACAAGGCATACGCAGAGCTGTAGACCATAGACAAAAAGACAGTCCCCACTCCCTGCTGATAGTTTTCTACTTCCCAACCGTTCATATTCATATTATAATGGGAAAGTGGGCATCTTATATCAAGAAATACTGCAAGAGCTAGGAGAAAGAGGCACTCTTAAAAGACTGGATAAGGAGTGTGCCATGAGACGACAACAAAGCATATTGTCGTTTTTGCAAAGCTGAGATACGTGCACATCATCATGATTTAGTGAACCATGCCAATACAGCCAAACATAAGAGGAATGCAGCGCCATTTTCAAGTGCTAGGTCATTATTTGATATGGGCTGCCAGTCTATCACTATCGACAAATCGACCAAGACAGCGGAGCTGACGTTGGCGGCACACGTTGCGTGCCATTCCAGTATCGCAACGATCGATCACCTAGGCGAGGTTATGAAGAAGATTTCGGGCAAAGACATAGCTATACACCGCACGAAATGTTCTGCACTGATCAAGAATGTCCTTGGCCCTGCAGTCCACCAAGAATTGATTTCGGACCTGTGCACAAATGACACATCTTATTCCTTGATCATCGATGAAAGCACAGATATCGGCCTGGAGAAGCAGCTGTGTGTGATGGTGCACTACTACAGCAGTTCCTTGAAGTGTATTACCACTGCATTTCTAGGAATATTAGCCCTTGAGACTGGTACTGCAGAAGGAATATTCAATGCCATAACCAATTTTCTTCAATCAAATCATCTTTAAATAGGCAAATGCATCGGCTTAGCAACTGATGGCTGTAGTACCATGTGTGGAAGAAATAATTCAGTAATAACACGGTTCCGTGAAGTGTGCCCCAACATTGTACACATAAAGTGTATTTGCCATTCAATTCAGCTGAGTTCTTTGCTTGCGCTGATAGTGATGCCAAGGAACATTGAATTCATGGTTGCTGAGACCTATAACTGGTTCTGCCATAGTACTGTTCACCAGCAAAAATACAAACAGATATATCAGTGCATTAATGTTGGTCAAGAACCACTAAAGATCCTGAAGTTGTCAGACACTCGCTGGCTGTCCATAGCTGCTTGTGTTCAGCGTGTGCTTGATCAATATGATGAACTGAAGCTTCACTTTCAGATAGCGAAGGATGAGGCACGCTGCTACACCGCCGACCAGCTCTACCAGATTTACAACACACCACAAAACAAGCTGTACTTGATATTTTTGAGGCCCATACTGCAGGAAGTCAACCGAGTGAACAAGCTGTTTCAGTCTGATAAAGCGAGCCCTGTCCGTTTGCTCGATGAGCTAATGACATTGTATCGCACCATGCTGCTGCGGCTTGTGAGACCGACCACATTCACATCGTGGGGCGCAACTCTCATGTATGATTTGGAAGACAGGTCTAAGCATCTACCGCTGGCAGCGATGAACTTGGTATCGAATTCCAGTTGGCGCTGCATGACTCTGGAATTGAGCCCGCATCTGTAGAACACATTAAAGAACGCTGTAGAAATTACCTATTTGAACTTCTGAGGGAAATGCGTCAGAGGCTACCGTCAAACGTCCACCTGCTAGAGTCTCTGTCAGATCTTTCTCCATCTATTGTCCTTGGAGCCCTGAAACCACAGCTGTCGAAGTTGTCATTTCTACCTCTGTATAAAGGTCGTATTGGAGATCTGGAGCAACAGTGGCTGCGGATCAGCAGTGTGTTATGGCCAATCCACAGTGACAATGAGATCGAGCAGTTTTGGGTGACTGTAGCAAATCACACAGATGCTACAGGAGATCATGACTTCCTCCTGCTGGGGAATTTTGCCCTATCTATGTTGGCTTTGCCTTTCAGCAATGCAGCTGTGGAAAGAACCTTTTCTCAGATGAATCTTATCAAGACCAAACTGAGAAACATGATGCGACAAGGCACTCTGGAAGCCTTGTTGCGTATTCATAGCTATATGGGGCACAAAGGCATATGCTGCAAGGAGTTTGTTCCTACAGATCGGATGCTGAGTTTATTCACGTCTGATATCTATGCGACTACAAGCCAGGCCGAGGAGGAGAATGACGCGATACCCGACGATGACGATTGTGCACCTTCCTGCAGCGGAGTTTCCAGGCCGTAAAAGCCCGGTGAGTACTGTGCTCGGAGGGGGTGGGTGTGGGTAGCCTGACTGACCATTGGGTGAGACAGTTCCATTTTCATCTGTCTCAGTGTAGTTATAACTGTTCCATCCTAATCTGTTTCTTTTTCTCTTTCTGTTTCAGTGTTCCTGTGCCTGTTCCTGCCTTGGAGATGGACGGTGATGGTCCTGTTCCTGGACCTCTGGGCATGCCTTGGTGTTCCTGCTACTGTTTCTGTTCCTATTCCTGGCCATCAGCAGGAACACCAGGGCAGTTCCAGGAACAGTAAGATTGTGGCAGGCCTCAGTGTGTACCCTGTTCCTGGGCCTGCCTCTGTGCAATCCTGCAGTGCCCGCAAGGTCCCCCTGCTCCGGAAGGCACATGTGACGGCCCGTCTGAAGTTTGCCAGTGAACACCTGGATGATGCCGAGAGTGATTGGGAGAAGGTGCTGTGGTCAGATGAGACAAAAATTGAGCTCTTTGGCATGAACTCAACTCGCCGTGTTTGGAGGAAGAGAAATGCTGCCTATGACCCAAAGAACACCGTCCCCACTGTCAAGCATGGAGGTGGAAATGTTATGTTTTGGGGGTGTTTCTCTGCTAAGGGCACAGGACTACTTCACCGCATCAATGGGAGAATGGATGGGGCCATGTACCGTTCAATTCTGAGTGACAACCTCCTTCCCTCCGCCAGGGCCTTAAAAATGGGTCATGGCTGGGTCTTCCAGCACGACAATGACCCAAAACATACAGCCAAGGCAACAAAGGAGTGGCTCAGGAAGAAGCACATTAGGGTCATGGAGTGGCCTAGCCAGTCACCAGACCTTAATCCCATTGAAAACTTATGGAGGGAGCTGAAGCTGCGAGTTGCCAAGCGACAGCCCAGAACTCTTAATGATTTAGAGATGATCTGCAAAGAGGAGTGGACCAAAATTCCTCCTGACATGTGTGCAAACCTCATCATCAACTACAGAAGACGTCTGACCGCTGTGCTTGCCAACAAGGGTTTTGCCACCAAGTATTAGGTCTTGTTTGCCAGAGGGATTAAATACTTATTTCCCTCTGCAGAATGCAAATAAATTCATATACTTTCCACAATGTGATTTTCCGGATTTAATTTGTGATGTGCTATCTCTCACTGTTACCAATAACCTACCCTTCAATTATGGGCTGCTCATGTCTTTGTCAGTGGGCAAACTTACAAAATCAGCAAGGGATCAAATACTTATTTCCCCCACTGTACATATATTCTCAAATTCCTCATTAATATTCATGATTTCCTCATGAATATTCATGATTTTTCATGATTATTCACGATTCCTCATGAATATTAACTGTGGGCTCCTTTTGGGCTTCTTTTGGCTAGAGATTGGGCTGGAAAGTTTTTTGCGACCTGGCAACCTTGTTTGGGGTGATGGGAGGGGTTATCCCTGAATCCCTCCAGTGGTCATCTGGTCACCTCATTGTGTCTTGTTAGAAAAACAGGTCTAGACCAAAACGTTGAAATTTTCACCCTAGATATTTTGGTTTTGTTCCATCATGGTTGTAAAATGTTCAAGTGTTAGGCACGCCCTAATCCTGCCTTCGAAACACTAACACGCTCCCATGTGATTTGAAAGGACTGCAGATGAAATGACGTTTGCAAAACAGGTTTCGAAAATACCAATGTGGACGTTTTGAGAAGAAATCTGTCCAAATGGTGCTTTGTGACACCTTTTGGACGTTTTTCTCTTTCGAAAATGAGCCCCAAAGTGTGGCAGCTAGAGTAATGCCACCTGTGATAAGCAAAGATGATGATTCAGGATAGACTCATGCATTTTAGCATAAAACAAACGTGACTAAGTTGTGCAATATCTTATAAATCAAAAAGTAAGATTTAAAAATCAATCATTTGTTTTACTGTAAGTCAGTGTAATGAAAATAAAACTAGATGGCCATTTTCATCTAATAGTCCCAGTAATCACGAGTGGCTGTTTTGTACAAATTGCAATCTCTGAAGTTGTTGCATCTGAAGAAGATCACCATACATCACAGCTAGAATATTGCAGTTCTTTGTAACAGTAGCATGTACAGTTTCATCCAGATGTTATGAATGTATATTCTAAACCATGGTGCAGACACGATTTTACCATAGTAGCAATTTGATTCTCTATTGTAAGAAAGTTATCAAACCAAACTCCAAAAAAATTAGGGGTCTTTTACTAAGGTGTGTGTACTGCTATGGATTTACAGCCTACATCTGGATGAAACTGTACAGACTACTCAATAATTACCGTGGATTCTTTTGGATTCATATTAGATAAATGAAACCTTTATTAGAGCTGCTAAATTCTACAATGATTAAGGTATATACAATGATTAGCTATATAAACACAATGATTAGCTATATAAACAATCATTACATCACTGGTCTCTACATCTAAGCAATGCTAAGAGTTTTTAGACAAGGAAAAGAAGCAATAAAGCGAATGATACATACCTGTAGCAGGTGTTCTCAGAGGACAGCAGGCTGATTGTTCTCACGACTGGGTTGACATCCACGGCAGCCCCCACCAACCGGAACAAAACTTCGCGGGCGGTCCCGCACGCAGGGCACGCCCACCGCGCATGCGCGGCCGTCTTCCCGCCCGTGCGCGACCGTTCCCGCTCAGTTGAATGACAAGCAAAGGAATGAGGAAAAACACAACTCCAAAGGTGAGGAGGGAGGGTAGGTGAGAACAATCAGCCTGCTGTCCTCGGAGAACACCTGCTACAGGTATGTATCATTCACTTTCTCCGAGGACAAGCAGGCTGCTTGTTCTCACGACTGGGGTATCCCTAGCTCTCAGGCTCACTCAAAACAAGAACCCAGGTCAATTGAACCTTGCAACGGCGAGGGCATAACAGAAATTGACCTACGAAGAACAACTAACTGAGAGTGCAGCCTGAACAGAACAAAATCGGGTCCTGGAGGGTGGAGTTGGATTCAAACCCCAAACAGATTCTGCAGCACCGACTGCCCGAACCGACTGTCGTGTCAGGTATCCTGCTGGAGGCAGTAATGTGATGTGAATGTGTGGACAGATGACCACGTCGCAGCCTTGCAAATCTCTTCAATAGTGGCTGACTTCAAGTGGGCCACTGACGCTGCCATGGCTCTAACACTATGAGCCGTGACATGACCCTCAAGAGCCAGCCCAGTCTGGGCGTAAGTGAAGGAAATGCAATCTGCTAGCCAATTGGAGATGGTGCGTTTCCTGACAGCGACCCCTTTCCTATTGGGGTCGAAAGAAATAAACAATTGGGCGGACTGTCTGTGGGGCTGTGTCCGCTCCAGATAGAAGGCCAACGCTCGCTTGCAGTCCAACGTGTGCAACTGACGTTCAGCAGGGCGGGTATGGGGTCTGGGAAAGAATGTTGGCAAGACAATTGACTGGTTAAGATGGAACTCCTTTGGCAGAAACTTGGGGTGAGTGCGGAGTACTACCCTGTTATGATGAAATTTGGTATAAGGAGCATGAGCTACCAGGGCTTGAAGCTCACTGACTACGAGCTGAAGTAACTGCCACCAAGAAAATGACCTTCCAGGTCAGGTACTTCAGATGGCATGAATTCAGTGGCTCAAAAGGAGGTTTCATCAGCTGGGCGGGAACGACGTTGAGATCCCATGACACTGCAGGAGGCTTGATAGGGGGCCTTGACAAAAGCAAGCCTCTCATAAATCGAACGACTAAAGGCTCTCCAGAGATGGCTTTACCCTCTACACGATGATGGTAAGCACTAATCGCACTAAGGTGATTCCTTACTGAGTTGGTCTTGGGACCAAACTCTGATAAGTGCAGAAGGTATTCAAGCAGGTTCTGTGCAGGAGAAGAACGAGGTTCTAGGGCCTTGCTCTCACACCAAACGACAAACCTCCTCCACTTGAAAAAGTAACTCTTTTTAGTGGAATCCTTTCTAGAGGCAAGCAAGACGCAGGAGACACCCTCAGACAGACCCAACGAAGCAAAGTCTACGCCCTCAACCTCCAGGCCGTGAGAGCCAGAGACTGAAGGTTGGGGTGCAGAAGCGCTCCGTCGTTCTGCGAAATGAGATTCGGAAAACACTCCAATCTCCACGGTTCTTCGGAGGACAACTCCAGAAGTAGAGGGAACCAGATCTGACGGGGCCAAAAAGGCGCTATCAGAATCATGGTGCCGTGGTCTTGCTTGAGCTTCAGCAAGGTCTTCCCCACCAAAGGTATGGGAGGATAAGCATACAGGAGGCCGTTCCCCCAATGGAGGAGAAAGGCATCCGACGCCAGTCTGCCGTGTGCCTGTAGTCTGGAACAGAACAGAGGCAGCTTGTGGTTGGTCTGAGGGGCGAAAAGGTCCACCGAGGGGGTGCCCCACTCTCGGAAGATCTTGCATACCACTCTGGAATGGAGCGACCACTCGTGCGGTTGCATGACTCTGCTCAGCCTGTCGGCCAGACTGTTGTTTACACCTGCCAGGTATGTGGCTTGGAGAAGCATGCCGAACTGGCAAGCCCAACGCCACATCCTGACGGCTTCCTGAAACAGGGGGGCGAAATCCAGTGCCTCCCTGCTTGTTGATATAATACATTGCAACCTGATTGTCTGTCCGAATTTGGATGATTTGGTAGGACAGCCGATCTCTGAAGGCCTTCAGAGCGTTCCAGACCGCTCGGAGCTCCAGGAGGTTGATCTGAAGATCTTGTTCCTGGAGGGACCACAGTCCCTGGGTGTGGAGCCCATCGACATGAGCTCCCCACCCCAGGCGAGATGTATCCATTGTCAGCACCTTCGTGGGCTACGGAATTTGGAATGGACGTCCCAGGGTCAAATTGGTCCGAATGGTCCACCAGTGCAGCGAATTGCGGCAACTGGCAGACAGGCGGATGACATCTTCTAGATTCCCGGTAGCTTGGCACCACTGGGAAGCTAGGGTCCATTGAGCAGATCTTATGTGAAGGCGAGCCATGGGAGTCACATGAACTGTGGAGGCCATATGACCCAGGAGTCTCAACTTCTGCCGAGCTGTGACCTGCTGAGACGCTCTGGTCTGGGAAGCCAGGGACAGAAGATTCTGCGCCCTTGATTCGGGAAGAAAGGCCTGAGCCGTCTGAGAATTCAGCAGAGCTCCTATCAATTCCAGAGATTGGACTGGCTGGAGATGGGACTTCGGGTAATTTATCACAAACCCCAGCAGCTCCAGGTGAATAGTGCACTGCATGGACCGAAGAGCTCCTGCCTCTGAGGTGCTCTTGACCAGCCAATCGTCGAGATATGGGAACACGTGCACCCCCAGCTTGCATAGATACGCCGCAACCATCACGAGATACTTCGTGAACACCCGTGGTGCAGAGGCGAGCCCAAAGGGCAGCACACAATACTGATAATGCCGTGTCCCCAGACGGAATCTGAGATACTGTCTGTGAGCTGGCAGTATCGGGATGTGAGTGTAAGCGTCCTTTAAATCCAGGGAACATAGCCAATCCGTCTTTCTGAATCATGGGTAGAAGGGTGCCCAAGGAAAGTATCCTGAACTTCTCTTTGACCAGATATTTGTTCAGGCCTCTCAGGTCTAGGATGGGGCGCACCCCCCATTTTCTTTTCCATAAGCAAGTACCTGGAATAGAATCCCTGCCCTTCCTGCCCGGGTGGCACGGGCTCGACCGCATTGGCGCTGAGAAGGGCGGAGAGTTCCTCTGCAAGTACCTGCTTGTGGTGGGAGCTGAAGGATTGGGCTCCCGGTGGGCAATTTGGTGGAGTAGAGACCAAATTCAGGGTGTATCCGCACCGCACTATTTGGAGAACCCACTGGTCGGAGGTTATAAGAGGCCACCTTTGGTGAAAAGCTTTCAACCGCCCCACGACTGGCAGGCCATCCGGCACGGACACTTTGATGGCGGCTATGTTCCCATGGATTCAGTCAAAAGCCCGTCCCCTGCTTTTGCTGTGGAGGCGCAGGGGGCTGCTTAGGCGCACGCTGTTGACGGGAACGAGCGCGCTGGAACTGTCCTTGTGCCTGAGGAGACCTTCGGGCCGGCTGGGTGTACCTACGCTTGCTGTAGGCGTAGGGTGCAGCCTGCCGGGCCCGGGAAAAACGTCCACCCGCAGAGGTGGATGCTGAAGGCGCCCGGTGGGAGAGCTTGTCGAGAGCGGTTTCCCGCTGGTGTAGTTGGTCCACCAACTGCTCGACCTTCTCGCAGAAAATTTTATCCCCCCGGCAAGGGACATCCGCCAGTCGCTGCTGGGTGCGGTTGTCCAGGTCAGAGGCACGCAGCCATGAGAGTCTGCGCATCACTATACCTTGGGCCGCAGCTCGAGATGCCACATCACAGGTGTCAAAGATACCCCTGGACAGGAACTTTCTGCACGCCTTCAGCTGCCTGACCACCTCCTGAAAAGGCCTGGACTGCTCCGGGGGGAGCTTGTCGACCAGGTCCGCCAGTTGTCTCACATTGTTCCGCATGTGAATGCTCGTGTAGAGCTGGTATGACTGGATGCGGGTCACGAGCATGGACGATTGGTAGGCCTTCCTCCCAAACGAATCCAGAGTGCGAGACTCCCGCCCAGGGGGTGCCAAGGCGGTATCCTTCGAACTCCGTGCTCTCTTGAGAGCAGAGTCCACGACCGCCGAGTCATGAGGCAATTGAGCCCGCATCAACTCTGGGTCTGAGTGGATCCTGTTTTGGGACTCCGCTTTCTTGGGGATGGTGGGATTAGATAGTGGCTTCAGCCAGTTCCGAAGCAGTGTCTCCTTAAGGACATTGTGCAACGGCACCGTGGAAGACTCTCTAGGTGGTGATGGATAGTCGAGGACTTCGAGCCATCTCCGCCCTCGGCTCATCCACAGTGACCACGGGAAAGGGAATGCAAATAGACATATCCCTGACAAAGGAGGCAAAGGAGAGGCTCTCAGGGGACGAGAGCTTCCTCTCCGGTGAAGGAGTGGGGTCGGAGGGAAGGCCCACAGACTCCTCTGAGGAGAAATATCTGGGGTCCTCCTCCTCCTCCCCCCACGAGGCCTCCTCTTCCTCAGTGTCGGACATGAGCTCTTTCAGCTCAGACCTCAACCGGGCCCGTCTCGACTGCGAGGAACCACGTCCTCAATGATGGCATCGAGCAGTGGACTCCCGCGCCGGCGGGGACGAAGCTCCCTCCATCGACGTCAACGGGGACTCCACCTGCGTGGCGATCAACACCGGTGCCGCAAGCGGCGTCGGAGGCCTCAGCATCGGGCCAGAGCACACCGGCGCCTCCATCAGCGGCGCCGGGGGCGCAAGCACCCCCGGTGCCGGCAGAGCCTGGCGCATCAGCCCTTCCAGGATCCCTGGAAGGGTGGCTTGGAGGCACTCGTCGAGGCCCGCTGTCGGGAAAGGCAGGGGGGCTGGTGTGGGTGTCAGTGCCAGAAGCTGCTTGGGTCCAGGAGACGGTATCGAAGTACCCGCGGACTGACGCAGTGACACCTCTTCAACCGAGGGGGAACGCTCCTCCCGGCACTGCCGCTTCCTGGGCGTCGAGTCATCCCTCGAGGTACCGGAGCTGGCAGTCCCATGTGTAGTGGGCGACCGATGACGGTGTTTCTTTGCTTTCTTTCGATGCCCGTCATCGGTGCTCGGCGGAAGAGACGAAGAGGAGGTAGAACCCCCCCCCCCCGGCCTCGAGGAATCGTATCCGACAGGGTTCGGTCCCGATGGCCCTGGGTAGAGGGAGTGGCCGGGGCCGACTGCCTGCGCGGCCACTCACCCCCGCCGTCACCGGCAGGCCGGCGGGCCAGCGCTACCTGTACTCCTGGGGTCGGTGCCAGGGTTGGCGCCAATTTCGTCGACATCGGTACCGGTAATCGAAGATCCGGCCGTCGACACAGATGTCGTCGAAGTCGAAGGGCCGGCGCAAGTTCCGAAAAGACAGTGCCAAAGAACTTGCCTCGCCACCTGTGTCCACTTCCTCAAGCCGAGACACAAGGTGCACGTCTTGGAATTATGCTCTGGCCCGAGGCACTGGAGGCACCAAGCGTGAGTATCGGTCTGCGAGATCTGCCGGTCGCACCGACCACACTTTTTGAATCCGCTTGGGACCTTCGAGGACATCGACGGAAAAATTGCGTCGGCGAAGTCAAAGTCATCGATGGTGGCGGTGAAAAGCACACCCGAAAAAAACGACCGCGCGGCCACAAGGCCGCAACGAAGCGCCCTCACGGCTAAGAACGACGAGGACACTCTTTCTTTCTTTTAAAGTTCGGTAGAAAAAATACGCGAACGCGTACTCTAAAGAGAAAAAAAAGCCGCCGCTAGGCCGCAATCCAGTTTCCGGGGCTGACAGAGAGAGAGACGATAACACGTCTCTCTGCAGCGCAGAATAGAAAAAAACTGAGCGCGAACGGTTGCGCACGGGCGGGAAGATGGCCGCGCATGCGCGGTGGGCGTGCGCTGCATGCGGGACCGCCCGCGAAGTTTTCGCCCGGTTGGTGGGGGCTGCCGTGGACGTCAACCCAGTCGTGAGAACAAGCAGCCTGCTTGTCCTCGAAGAACTTTGAAGACGTATAGCCGGGGGCTTCTTGAGGCATCACCTCTTTAATCATAATATATTGCTGGAACGAATTGAGCACGAAGTATTTCCACAATCTCCTTCACTATTGTAATTTTCGGTGTTGATAGAAGAGTGAGAAGGAGATTTCCTTCATAATATGGTATAATCAGAAGTACAAGGAAAACCAGGTAGCTACCTTACAAATCTTCACTGGTGATTTCCCTAGCTTCAGAATACAAAAAAGCCTAGGCTATGGTACAATGAGTCCAAAGCTTGACAGCCACTGAATGCCCTTTGAAAAGGCAGACCAATGACATCAATTCCCTGATCCAAGAGAAATCAAGTCTAGTTTGAAGGAAAGGTAGGGATCCCTTCAAGAGAGCCTTAAGGTCTGAAATATGGCTAGAAGAGCAGATAGTTACAAAAAAAAAAAAAAAAAAGTTTCAAGAACATTGGTTGAGATGGTATCTAAATTTTATGTTATGTTAAATCCTCAAGTGTGCATAATCCAAAGGCTTGTGGAACTGAGCAAGTTAAACTTAACTGAAATACAAGAAATTGTCTTAAGCGAGCTATTGACAAAATACTGGTTTAGCTGACCTAGAAGAAGGCCATTAAGTAGAAGTGTACTGCAGACCTATATTAAAAAGAAGGTCTTCAGATAAGAGAGATTAAAAGAAGGTCTGAACTGACTAGTATTTGTGATAAATGTAAGCACTAGATTGTCACGATCAGGGCATAGACCGTAGAAGTCTGCCCAGCACTGGTTTTGTTTCTCAATTACCCGAATTGCCACTTAATCTCTGCTAAGATTCCGATGAGCCATTCCTTCAAAACATGATTCCTTTGTGTTTATCCCACGCATGTTTGAATTCCATTACCATTTTCATCTCCACCACCTCCCGCAGAAGGTCATTCCACATGTCCAGCACCCTCTCCGTGAAAAAATACTTCCTGACATTACTCCTGAGTCTGCCACCCTTCAACCTCAATTCATGTTCTCTAGTTCTACCGCCTTCCCATCTCCGGAAAAGGTTAATTTGCGGATTAATACCTTTCAAATATTTGAACATCTGTATCATGTCAGCCCCGTTTCTCCTTTCCTCCAAGGTATACATGTTCAGGTCAGCAAGTCTCTCCTCGTACAGTTTGCAACGCAAATCCCATACCATTTTTGTTGCTTTTCTTTGTACCGCTTCCAGTCTTTTTACATCTTTAGCAAGATACAGCCTCCAAAACTGAACACAATACTCCAGGTGGGGTCTCACCAACGACTTGTACAGGGGCATCAACACCTCCTTTCTTCCGCTGGTCACACCTCTCTCTACACAGCCTAGCAACCTTCTGGCTATGGCCACCGCCTCTGTCACACTGTTTCGTCGCCTTCAGATCCTCAGATACTATCACCCCAAGATCCCTCTCCCCGTCTATACATATCAGACTCTCACCGCCTAACACATAGTCTCCTGTGGATTTCTACTCCCTAAGTGCACCACTTTGCATTTCTTTGCATTGAATTTTAATGTGGAAGTAGCATTAAGGAATGTGCTTTAAGAGGAAAACAACATAACAGAAAATTTAAAAGATGGACTATTGGATTGAGCAGGCATAATGATGTATTGATGAGGGTTGACCTTGGGTTTACACCGCAAATAATATGATGGTTAGAAAGGAATGTTTGTATTAGTAAGGTGTCAAATATTATTTTATTAAACTAGATATTTACTAATCAATTTGATGTAAAGTGAGGCATTGTTTCATTAACTATTTGGCGATATTATCTGCCTCCCGGGAACTAGTAGGTCTCCTTAAGAGTAGGTAATTCAATTTTAATTGCCAAACCTTAGAACATTCTTCTAGCTTCTGCAGATCCTTTTTCATGTTTTCCACTCCCTCCAGGGTGTCCACTTTGTTACAAATCTTGGTATCATCAGATATTGTGTATCTGGATTTTCAAAAAGCATTTGGCAAAATACCTTATGAAAGGCTACAGAGGAAATTGGAGGGTCATGGGAGAGGAGGAAATGTCCTATTGTGGCTTAAAAACTGGTTGAAAGATAGGAAACAGAGAGTGGGGTTAAATGGGCAGTATTCACAATGGAGAAGGGTAGTTAGTGGGGTTCCTCAGGGGTCTGTGCTAGGACCGCTGCTTTTTAATATATTTATAAATGATTTAGAGATGGGAGTAAATAGCGAGGTAATTAAATTTGCTGATGACACAAAGTTATTCAAAGTCATTAACTCACGACAGGATTGTGAAAAATTACAGGAGGACCTTACGAGACTGGGAGACTGGGCGGCTAAATGGCAGATGATGTTTAATGTGAGCAAGTGCAAGGTGATGCATGTGGGGAAAAAAGAACCCGAATTATAGCTCCGTCATGCAAGGTTCCACGTTAGGAGTAACGGACCAAGGGATCTGGGTGTCGTCGTCGATAATACACTGAAACCTTCTGCTCAGTGTGCTGCTGCAGCTAGGAAAGCGAATAGAATGTTGGGTATTATTAGGAAAGGTATGGAAAACAGGGGTTAGACGGTTTCCTAAAGGACAAGTCCATAAACCACTACTAAATGGACTTGGGAAAAAGCCACAATTCCAGGAATAACATGTATAGAATGTTTGTACATTTGGGAAGCTTGCCAGGTGCCTTTGGCCTGGATTGGCCGCTGTCGTGGACAGGATGCTGGGCTTGATGGACCCTTGGTCTTTTCCCAGTGTGGCATTACTTATGTACTTATGTAAAAAGGCAAACTTTACCTTCTAACCAGTCGGCAATGTTGCTCACAAATATATTGAACAGAATCGGCCCCAGCACCAATCCCTGAGGCACTCCACTACTCACCTTTCCCTCATCTGAGTGAATTCCATTAACCACCACCCTCTGGCGTCTGTCCATCAACCAGTTCCTAATCCAGTTCACCACGCTGGGTCCTATCTTCAGCCTGTCAAGTTTATTCAAGAGCCTCCTGTGGGAAACCGTGTCAAACGCTTTGCTGAAATCTAAGTAGATTGTGTCTATAGCACGTCCTTGATTCAATTCTCTGGTCATCCAGTCAAAGAATTCAATGAGATTCGTTTGGCACAATTTATCTTTGGTAAAACCATGTTGTCTCAGATCTTGCAACTTATTGGCAACCAATCCCGGAGAAACCAACAGGAGCCCCTGGAGAGTTCTCTTTTCTTTATGAAAAGCAGGGTGCTCTGAAATGGGTTCGTCCCAACAGAGGAGCCCAAGCCTTAGCGTTGTGGTTGAGGCTGCATCTGGTCCTTGAAAATCCGAGGGAAAAGGTATAAATTTTGCACTGGGCCATACCCATATCCACAGCAGGTCTCCAATGTAGTTAATGAAAGTCAACAAGTCAGATTTATAATTTGGGGGTAAGGATTGGCTTTAAGGGCTGGGTCGGTCAGGCTGGGGCACAAAGTGGGGCTAGGAATATGATGTCTGGACGAGGTGCTGCCCCAAACCCTGCAGGGTGGTGGTGACTCTGGACATGTTCCGGCCCTTCCTGTGGATCATCACAGCTGCAGTGGGTACTTCTCTCCCTGCCCCTCTTCCTGGGAGTAGTGGGACTGTTGGCGGCGTTCTGCCTCAGCCTGCAGCTTAGAACTGATGTGGATTAGAAGAATCCAACTGTTTAATTAAAACAAAGCATCACAAAGGCCCACAGTGCGTGCTGATACTCTAGATGTCCTGAATAACCATGAAAATAAGTCCCAATCCATTCCCTGACAGAGACAAATGTAAAATGTTTCCAGCCTCCCTAGAGAGAGCAAGCAAGAGAGAAGCTTAGTGACTCTGAGCTAGATGAGATCACCCTTAGCTAAATGAGTCTGAACTGGGGGAGAGACTAAGGTTCTATGGGGTCCCACTGTGGACCAAAAGAACCATTTCTCAGGGTGGATGTGGAAGCAGATATGGACACAAGAGTGAGGTCTTGAGCCCCTGACATCTAAGGCCACAAGACCACCTTCCTTTTCAGAGATAGGAGGGCTCCCTTATATGCCAGCGAAGGACTAATTTTTTTTTTCAAGATGTCAGCCCAAGTACTCTGCAGTTTCAGAACACTGACTACAGCCAAACTCTCCTGTACTGACTTGGCCTTAAGTAACCACATATCTGACTTGACTGTCCCTTTTCTGAAAGATAACTGAGACCATGATTAGAATAAGGAATGCTGTCTGTGAAAAATCCAAGACAATCAATCTGATGTTTTTGGTGGTAACCACTGAAGGGAATGACCATGTGTATCCCACGCAGAAAACTACCTGAAAAGAGGTCTGACATTTGGCATGCAGACCCCATGAATGGCTAGACTCACATAACCTTTTTATTTGGAGGAGGAGGAGAGGGGGGGGGGGGGGGGGGGGGGGAGAAGAGTGACTGAAATAAAAGTACTATGACCTAATCTCTGTTCAAAAAAAAAGCCTGAAGCCCAAAATCATGTGGCTGAACACATAAGCCTAACATTGTCCCTGAAGCCTGTCATAGAGGAAAGTCCCCCTGAGAAATGTCCAACCAAGTGCGGATGTGAAGGACCACTATCAAATTTTGTGCTCACAGGTTCATTTGATAGTGCCGGTTTGAAATGATGGTCCAGCAATCCCGAATGTAGTTTTACAGTGAAACGTTGGCTACTGTTGGTGGGATAATTTCTGAACTCTGATTCTAAAACTCTCTCTTCAGCGTAGATAAGTTTTGAAAGTTGTTTTACTGTGTCGGATGCATAAATTGTTAGAATTTTTTTTAGCTGATAATTTGATTACCCATCAAGTTGGGATGTTTTATCAGTTCAGTCTGGCTGGATTCTAAGGGCTTTTTCCTTCCAGTTTTAAGCACTTGCTGGTTTGATGTTATGGACAAGAATGGTATTTTGAAAGTGTGCAAAAACTGGTGAAATTTTGAACTGTTCAACATTTTCATAGTAGGGACATTCAGCTGAACACAGAGAATCCCTAATTAGAAAGAGGACAGCATACAAACAAAACTTAAAGGGCTGCATGCATGTTGATGTGTTGAGTAGTGCTTAGACAGTGACTCCAGATGTGAGGACCTAAGGCCAGTGCCAGGCAGATGTGAGGACCTAAGGCCAGTGCCAGGCAGACCTCTACAGTCTGTGTCCTGTGTATGGCAAGACAGATTAGAACGTGCTGAAGAGGGCTTCAACTGCAACTCCAACTGCTGAAATTTCAGGACAATGCCAAGTAGACTTGTATGGTCTGTGTCCCTTATATGGCAAAAGACAGATCAGGATCAAGTATAGGTATTTAATACCACGTTCATGAATTGTTAATGAATAACTGCTAAGCAGACGAGAGATGGACCATTTAGGTGTTTATCTGCAGTCATGTACTATGTTACTGGGAGGTCGAGCCCTGGAAGAAAAAGGTCACTAGCTCCTTTCTCCCAAAGGACTCCAACCATCCCCCCCCCAACACACAGACACACACTCATGCCACTGAAGCATGGAAAATTTAGATCTTACCTGCTAATTTATTTTCCTCCAATCCCTCCAAACCAGTCCAGACAAGTGAATATGTGCTCTCTTGCCAGCAAATAGAGAACGAGAAACACTAAAACTGTGATACCACTCTATAAGGGAACCTGTGCAGTCCTGAACCAGCCAGAATTTCTACTGACAAAACCAACCACCCACCAAAAACCTGGGGCAAAAAAAAAAAAATCAATTAAGAGCAAAGTCAATAAACTTCCCTTTTCTTTTGGAAGATGACAAATAAAGAAAACATTATGACCCTCCTGACCTGGAAACGAGTGTAAAACACCTCTGCATCTTCAAAACCAGACTGGAACACAGCAAAGCTCAGAATGGTTTTGGACTGTTTTGGAGGAACTCGAGGAAAGTAAAGTAGCAGATAAGATCTAATTTCTCCTTCCTCATCGTCCCACCAAAACAGTTCACACAAGTGAAGTGTCCACAAGTAGTACTCAACTAGAGTGAGACATGGACGGATCGCTGAATAGATATATAACATAAAACATAAGAACCACTATACTATATTAGACTGATGGTCCATCTACCCCAGTATCCTTCTGAGGCAAATCCAGGTCACAAGTACCTGGCAGAATCCCAAAGAGTAGCAAGCTTCCATGCTACCAATCCCAGGGATACGCAGTGGCTTTCCCCATGTCTATCTTAATAGCAGATTATGGGCTTTACCACCAGGAACTTGTCCAAATCTTTAAGACCAGATACACTACCTGCTGTTACCACATCCTCTGGCAATGACTTCCAGAGCTTAACTATTAAGTGAAAAAAATATTCTCATATTCATTTTCTAAGTATAATGTAACTGCCTTGAGTGTCCCCTAGTTTTTGTACTTTTTGAAAGAGTAAACGATCAATTTGTACTTATTCATTATACTCCACTCAGGATTTTGTAGACCTCCATCATATCCCCCACTCAGCCATCAGTTTAAACTGGCCAAATATGGTAGAGCAAAGAGAAGAGAAGAAATGGAATTGGGTGACAACCTAGAAACGTTTTGTAACCAATAGTTTCCATAAAGGGGGGGGGGGGAAGAGGAAGAACAGAGGGAAGGGGGGGGGGGGGGAATGGGAGGAGAGGGAAGGGGGGGGGGGGGGGAAATGTGAAAATTATACTACCCTGACATAAGAGGTTGGATAGAGTTGTACTGATGACATGTTAAGTTTATGGTTGTTAATTACAAGCTGTATCTGTATTAAATGATGTTGTTTTGAATAAAAAGATTTAAACATAAACTGGCCAAATATAAACTGGATATTCAAAAGGTCCAGCACTGAACATCTGGGGTCAGCGCAAGGTTAACTCCCATGGTCAGAATATTGGGCCCATTGATCTTAACCACCCCACTTTAAGGTCTTGCAGGTTCAAAATTATCAACAGTCAATTCTTTTGTATGTTTAGAAAAAGAACTATGAGGATTCTCCTCATTCTTATGTTTCAACAATTTTTATTGATGGTTCAACAAAACAGACAGTAAAGCTCCATTTTCCATAAAGTGAAAACAAAAACATCTGAAGAAGAGCCAAGTAACAATCTCATCAACAAAGTGTTAACAATTCCCTCCCCACCCTATCGATCCCCCTTCCCCCTCCCAAATTAGAGCCAATTCCCTCCCCCCACTCCTTTTCTCCCCCCAACCCTTCCCCCTTCTCTTATCCTCTCCTCCCCCCCATATCCTCCTGGACTTGTACTCTGATAGCCCAAGATGATCCCCCCTCCCCCCTGGAATGTGCCTATGAACTTAACTGTGTGCCCTTAAGGATGCCTTCAACCCTTACTCTAAGGCATCGTGTTATTCCGATTAAGAAGCAGACTGCGTCCTCTGGGACTCAACTCCCTGAAATATGGATTCCAGATCTGTGTATATCGTATATGCCGCTTCGGGTAACCCTTTGCCTCCCGTGCCTCTCATGTTGCTAGCAGGTGCACCTGATTCCTCCAGTGCCAATATGCAGGTGGCTCCGGGACTGTCCAATATTGTAGTATGGTTTTCCGAGCTACCAAGCACAACTTAAGGCATAGGGAGCGTGCACCTGCAGAATGAACCCGAAAAGCTCCTTGGGTATCCAAAACAAAATGATCCCAGGCACCTGTCACTGGTGTCCCCAGTAAATGAGTCAAGAATCTCCTAATCCGTTCCCAAAAAGCCCTCACCCCTGGGCATGTCCAAAGTGCATGAAAAAGCGAATGCGGGGAGTGGCTACATTTAACACAGCTAGCTCCTTGCCCAGGGCCTATATGAGACAACTGCTGCCCCGACATACAGGCGCGCATGATTACTGTTACGATTGTGGCCGTGACCTCTCCCAGACTTACCTTATTTCTGGTGGTCAGCTTCTGTGCTGGCTTCTGTTTCTTCTTTCTGTGTTGCTAGAGCTGGCTTTGTGTCTGTGGGCTGGCTGCTCCCAGCACGAGTCTAATTGCTTTACTATACTGCAGCTCTGTGTGTTACCTGAGCTAGCTGCCTCTGTGTGCTGTTGCTTCCAGCGTGGCTCTAATTGCTCTGCTATACTGCAGCTGTAGGGGTTAAGCCTGAGTTAGCTCTAGCTCTGTTTCAGTATGCTGCCTGCCTGTGTCTGGTAGTGGTGACATCATCAGGCAGCGCCTTGATAAGGAAGTGGTGTTCCTCCCTTCAGGGCCTCTGCAACGTTTGCTTAGTCGTTTGCTTTAGGTCTAGGTTAGTGGTAGTACAGTGTGCACTGTTGATCTGTGTTAGCTCCCCTGCTTTTCCCTTGTAGCTCCCCTGCTTTCCCTTTTGGTGCTTTAGAAGCACTTCTGTGTTTGGTGCTTTAGAAGCACTTCTGTGTTTGGGGCTTTGGAAGCTCTTCTGTGTTTGGTGCTTTAGAAGCACCTCTGGGTTTGGTGCTTTAGAAGCACTTCTGACTTCTGTGTTTAGCTTCCCTGTTTTTTTCCCTTGTGGCTCCCCTGTCTTCCCTTTTAGTGCTAGGAGCTCTGCTGGTAGTTTGGTGCTTAGGAGCACAGTAGTTAGTTTAGGGTTATAGAGCTGTTGTGCTTGGTGCTTAGGAGCACCTGTGCTAGTTTATGTGTTTAGGTTCCCTGCTCTTTCCCTGTGGCTCCCCTGCTTTTCCTAGTGGTGCTATTGGTAGTACTTCTGTTAGTATAGGGCTTAGGAAGTCCTTTTGTTGGTTATTGTTAGGAACACTTTTGTTGGTTTCTGTTTGGAGTTCTTCTGTTGATTAGGGCTTGGGAGCACTTATGTCCGTTTAGGATTTAGGAGTACTGCTGTTTCCAGCTTGTTCTAGTCCTGGTCCCTGTGTCATCCAGTATCCGGTAAGTCCTGCCGGCCACTCGAACCCAGGGGCTCAACCCTTGGGGGGCAGTGGCTAAGTGCAGGTAAAGCTGTACGGACCAGTCCAGTGTGTTCCGGTCCTGTGTCCTCCAGTCCGGGGGATTCCAGTCCAGTGTCCTCCAGTCCGGGGGATTCCAGTCCGTGTGTTCCGGCTCACTGGGCGGTGCCAGCAGTTCCTGCCGGTGCCGGTGTGCTTGCCCAGCATTGGTTAGCGGGTTTTTCCTGCTGCTGTCACTCCTCGTCAGCAGCCCAGGGGCTCACGTTTGCTCCTGAGCCCGGCCCCGCGGGCTCTGAACCTGAGAACCTGACAATTACCCTGTATCCACATTCCCGTAGGTGAGGGTTAGGATATCCTGCAGCGTGATTCCAACTTCCCATCCCACTAGGGAATTCCCTGACTCTTGTTCCCATCTATCTTTGATGGCTACATAACTTCTTGAAGGGCTCTGCTAAACCAATGGTTTGTGGAGTGCTGACACCAACAACCCTGTAACTTCCATCTCCTGGAAAAAAATCCCTCACTCTCTGTCCCAGGCGCCCTCTCAACATGGGCTGATCCAATGCAGACATATAATCTTTAATTTGGGTGTACGCGAACCGGTTCCCCAAGATACTCCTATCTGGACTTGCAACTCTTCATAACCTATTAACTCCCCTTACCTCCCCAGTACATGTTCTAGCCTCATGAGTCCAAATCTCTCCCATGATATAAATACTGGATTATTGCGGCCCGGCTCAAAAGCTGGGTTCCCCCTAATACCCAATTGGTCAGACACCGTATGACTCCCCCCTAGTCTCTTCACCAGCCCCTTCCACGCTTCCCGCAATGGGTTAAGTATCACACAGTGTCTAAAATGCTGTGGAAGTTATCTCCGATTTTGATGTAACAATGAGATAAAATACTCCCTTTCCATATCAATCGGGTAAACACCCTAGTCTGGCAAAACCAGTCACCTAAATGGCGCAACAAACATGCTTGATTATACAGATATAAATCAGGGATCCCAAGACCCTCCTGCTTCCAACTCCCCAACAGATAGGAGAACCTCAACTTTGGCTTCTTCTTCGCCCAATAGAACCTACTAAAGATCCGATATATTCTCTTCAAATCCTTCTGTAAAAGGTGTAGTGGCAACGTCCACAACACATAAAGCCACTGGGGAAATATAATCATCTGTACTAAATTTACTCTACCTCTCAACGATAGAGGAAAGTCTCCCCAATTCTCCAGCTGGGTCTTTGTTTCTCTCATCAAGGCCATAAGGTTAAGGTTATACAGTAGCTCTAAGTCTAGAGTAAGCCGAATACCTAGATACTTAAATGAACCATAGGCCCAGCCTAGTGGAAAGTCCCCATCCAATAACTGTTGCACCTTTGCGGAGGAGGCCAACGCCTCCGACTTGGCCAGATTTAACCGCAAGCCCGCATAATCCCCATATTCCCTCATAATGTCCATTAAAGCTATGAAAGAGTCCCGTGGGTCTGTCAACAACACAAGGAGGTCGTCCACAAAGGCCGCAATTTTAAAATCAAAGTTGCTTACTCGCACCCCCTTCACCGAGGCGCCATCCATAACATGCCGAACAAGGGGGTCTATGGATAACACAAATAACAGAGGCGATAATGGACATCCCTGTCTCGTTCCCTGAAGTATGGGAAAGGCCTTTGATTCCAAACCGTTTACCAAAACTTTAGCCTGGGGGGAGTGAGCCCGAACTGCAGACACAAAACGTCCCTCAAAACCGTATGCCTTCAAAATGGTAAATAAGAAATCCCAACAAACTCTATCGAAGGCCTTTTCGGCGTCAAAGCTGATAAGCATCGTCGGCATATTACCCCTTCTTCGGGTCTCCAATGCTACCAGTATTTTCCTTAGATTCTTTGCTACAGTTCTCCCCTCCACAAACCCTGGCATATTTGTGAACTTAATCTCAATATCTCCCTGTTTCTTGCTGCTTTCACAAAATGTGAATAGCTAATGATTTCACCTCATAGTACCGCCTTTGCGGCATCCCAATACAAGATCGGGTCCGCTACATGTTCCCTGTTCAGGGCTGCATAGTCGCGCCAGCACTCCACAATTTTTCCTTTAAAGACCACATCCCTATATAACTCAAGTGGGAGCCTCCATAAATTATTTCCTCTAGGTTTAGGGCCCACCATCCAGTCCATGAACACCCAGGCATGATCTGAAATTGTATATGTCCCCAGTTCTGCTTTAAGGACATTACCAAACAGTCCCTTTGAAACAAGTATATAGTCAATCCTTGCCTGTGTGGAATGGGCTCGTGATAAATGTGTGTAGTCTCTCTCCATGGGGTGCAACACCCACCAAATGTCCACAAAATCTAACACCTGCCCCAAACCTCGCAAGCCACTATTAGGTGCCCCCAAACTCCGGTGAGCCCCCTGAGAACTATCTAGTTGCGGATCCCATACCGTGTTAAAGTCTCCCCCCACCACCAAATGAGCCCCTGGATAGTTAAGTAAATGGTTTATCACAGTAGTGTAAAACTTTTTATCAAACTGATTGGGTGCATATATATTACAGAGTAAGATTTTTTGGCCTTGCATTCCCAGCTCTACCAATACAAACCTACCCCCTGGGTCAATAAATATCGGCTGAATAGCAGCTGCCACCCCCTTGCGAACTAACACTGCCACCCCTCCTTTCTTACCCAGGGCCACTGCTGCTATGCAGTCTCCTACCCACCACGTTTTTAGTTTAGCATGCTCTACTTGACTGAGATGCGTTTCTTAAAATAATGCAACATAAACTTTATACCTCTGTAGCTGCTGCAATATTTTAGTTCTTTTTACTGGAGAATTTATACCCCCAACATCCCAGGATACCAACTTCACCATAAGCAGTGTAGTTTAAGGTTACTAAATGACATGACTCTCCACAATCCGAATCCTAGGGGATGTCCCAGCCAGCACCCCCTCCCCCCCCCCCAGATGAGTCCATGCACCATCTTCTACATTCCTCCCAGATGATTCCTCCTCTCCATTACATCCTCCCCTTTGGCACACCTTTATAATTAGCAACATCCCCCCGGCTATTCCGTACCCAAGACCCCCCCAACCCCCTTCCCCCCTCTTCCCATCTCCCCCCCCCTACCCTCCCACAAACCCTGTGCCCCCGTAACGGTCGTTCCCAAAGCAGGAAGCTATCACGTCTTGATGCCACCCCATCCTCTCCCCTCAGATTCAAACTCCCAAACCTCCCTCCCGAACCTCTGCCTTTAGCACAGAATAATACCTTCAACCTTTTAACAACAAAACCAGATGTACATTTTGTAACTCTAATATACTCCCTCCCCCTTAAAGTGAGGGCACTGAGTGATCTATATCTATACCCCAACATATGCCTCTCAGACCCCTAGATCTTAAATAGAGTCCCCTTTACTTATGTCCAAATGACTTCTGTTAGGCACTCTTCTCTCCAGGAAATCTTCGCTCTCCTCTCTGAGCAATGACTTTCATCCCGAGCCAGCCTCAAATTCCTCCTCCAGTTACGCCATGTATCCCTGCGCCTCCACTATGGACTCAAAGGCGCGGACTGCTCCCTTATGAGTGATCTTTAGAACAGCAGAATATAGCAAAGCAAAATGGACTTTCCAAGAAAAATGTTTAGCACAGAGCGGCGAAAAGGCACGTCGCCATCCCACCACTCTTGCTGAGTAGTCCTGAAAACACAGGATTCTTTTATTTTCATAGGTCAAGGAATTGTCCAGACATGAGGACCGCAAAATATACTGCTTATGTGCAAAGTTCAGCATTCGCATAATAACCACTCTAGCTTTGCCAGTGTTAGTATTGCGAGGCCCTAGTCTATGGGCTCTCTCCACTCTGACCGGCCCCATACCGGCAGGGAATGTGATTATTTCTGCCAGCCAGCACTCCAGTGTAGTTGTCAGATCTTTGTCCTCCACACTTTTGGAGAACCCCAAGCGCCGGTTATTTCTTCTGGAGCGATTCTCCAAGTCTTCCACCTTTTGGTCCAGGGCTTCTAGCATCGTTTGCACTTTCTTTTGCGTATCCTTGACCTCCGTCACTCTATCTTCTACCTCGTTGGTTCGCGTCTGGAATGTCACGCACTCATGAGTCAGCTCTTCCATGCGGGTTTGTAACTGCTCCAATTTGGTGCCGATGGGCGTTAATCGCCGTTCCAGCATCTCTTCCAGCACTGCCGCCATTTCCAATGTTATTTCAGCCACCCATGCCGACGAGACCAATGCGCCTGCGGGACGCGGTGAAGCCGCCATTTTGGATTCCGGCAGTTTGCTGCGGAGCTTCTCTTTCTGGGCCGATTTCACCGCCATCTCCACTGTTTTAAATGTTAAAACCGCGCCCAATATGTGCCGCCTCCGTTCCGGTTGTGGTTCGCGCTTTTACGGGATCCAAAATTCAGTTTGATACTCGAGGGGCTAGGATCGGGGCCGGAGATTGTTCACTTGCAACTACCCTCCCCGCCTGGCGTCACATGATCTCCCTTCCCCTCATTCTTAACTGGCTCTCCAGGATTATCTTCCGATAAAAGAGCTTCTCTGATTATATTTACAACTACACTGTGCAGCAGTACAAGAAGATACCATATTTTAATGCAAATAACGCACCCACATAAAGTGTACACATACATAATGCACAAAAAGGGAAAATTAGGTTCTTACCGTGATAATTTTCTTTCCTTTAGTCATAGCAGATGCAGCCATTACAGATGAGTAGTGTCCATCAACCAGCAGAGGGAGATAGAGAGCACACTTTTTTCAGTGCCTCATATACCAGCTTGCTCCACTGCCTCTCTTCAGTATTTGAAGCTTCCAAAGCAGTATGGCAAACCGCAATGGGAATAACATGAGCTTTCTTCACAGCGAACGATGGCCCTACAACAAAGGGCATTAGCTCAGAATGGAGTGAATGAAACATCCTCCCAGAGGGCATAAACTCATCCTCCACTGAGACATAACTGGAGGGAATAAACTCATCCTCCCGGAGGGAATAAACTCATCCTCCAAAACATGAAACTGGAGGGAATTAAGTCATCCTCCTTTAATTGAACAAGAATCCTGAAGGCTGTTTTCTGACTTTCTCCCAAGGACGGAATCTCCAGGAAACACTAACAGAACCTGAAATAGATTTACAGCAGATAGCATCAGACAGGGAGGGATCATGGCTGCATCTGCTATGACTAAAGGAAAGAAAATTATCACGGTAAGAACCTAATTTTCCCTTCCTTGTCATCAAGCAGATGCAGCCATTACAGATGGGATGTATCAAAGCAATCCCTAGATAGGGTGGGAACAAGCCACACCACGCGCCAGCACTTGCGCTCCAAAATGTGCGTCCCTCCTGGCAGCCACATCCAGCCTGTAATGTCGGGCAAAAGAGAGCTTAGAAGCCCATGTTGCTGCACTACAAATCTGTTGAAGAGAGAGTGCTCCAGTTTCAGCCCAAGAAGAGGAAATTTCTCTAGTGGAATGTGCCTTAAAGGCATCACGCGGAGGCCGGCCGGCAAGCAAATAAGCTGAAAAGATAGATTCTTAAAGCTGGAGACCATCTGCGAGGACCTGATAGCAAAACAAACAGATCAGAGGTCCTGAAAGAGTTAGTAACTCACAGATACTGCAGCAGAGTCCTGCGCACGTCCAACAGGTGCAATTGCCCAAAAGATTCTGGAAACTCCTTCTCAACAAAGGAGGGCAAGAAAATAGGTTGGTTTAGGTGAAACGCTGAAACCACCTTAGGCAAGAAGGAAGGCACAGTCCGAACCGTGACCCCGGACATTGAAAACTGCAGAAAAGGGTCTCTACAGGACAGCGCCTGGAGCTCTGACACCCGTCTCGCCGAAGTAATGGCCACTAACAAGACGGCCTTCAGTGTCAAATCTTTCTCTGAAGCACGCCGAAGCTGCTCAAAGGGAGCACCCTGAAGGGCCTTCAGCACTAGTCCCAGGTTCCAAGCTGGACAAGGTGCACGCACAGGACGACGGAGCCGAAGCACCCCTCTAAGAAACCGTGCCACATCTGGATGAGCAGCTAAAGGCACGCCTTCAACCTTGCCACGCAGGGAGGCCAATGCTGCCACTTGCACCCGCAGGGAATTATAGGCCAAGCCTATTTGTACACCATCCTGCAAAAAGTCCAGAATCGGCGAGACAGGAGCCCGCAGGGGTGTGATCTCTCTGGAAGCACACCAGACTTCAAACTGGCGCCAAATCCTGGCATAAGCCACGGAAGTGGAACGCTTGCGGGCTTGCAGGAGAGTGGTAATTACTTTATTGGAATAGCCTCTGCCTCTCAATTGCACCCTCTCAATTGCCAGGCCATAAGACCAAATCGGCCGGGGTCCTCCATGGTCACTGGACCCTGTGACAACAGGTTGGGAACCAGAGGTAACTGAAGGGGATCCTCTACGAGCATCTGTCGGAGGTCCGCATACCAAGGCCTCCTGGGCCAATCCGGGGCGATGAGAACCACTTCTCCTGGATGCAGCCGAATCCACAGCAGCACTCGCCGTATCAAGGGCCACGGAGGGAACAAATACACTAGGCCCGGAGGCCAGGGTTGAGCCAAGGCATCCAACCCCGCAGCGCGAGGATCTCTCCGTCTGCTGAAGAAGCACGGGACTTTGGCATTGGTGCTTGTCGCCATTAGATCCATCATGGGCTTGCCCCACTTGGCACATATCTGCAGAACACTTCGTCTGCAAGTTCCTACTCCGCTGGATCGATCTGATGCCTGCTTAGATAATCGGCTTGCACGTTGCTCTGACCTGCAATGTGAGCTGCCGACAGAAACTGTAGATGCAGCTCGGCCCAGTGGCAAATTTGTTCGGCCTGCGTGGCTAGAGCTCTGCACTGAGTGCTGCCTTGTCGATTTATGTAGGCCATTGCTGTCGTGTTGTCTGACATCACTCTGACAGCCAATCCTTCCAGGGTCACTTGAAAGGCCAGAAGCGCCTGAAACACCGCTTTCAACTCTAGGCGGTTGATGGACCACTCCAACTCCTCGGGTGTCCATAGACCCTGGGCATGCTTCCCCTTGCAATGTGCGCCCCAGCCTTTCAGACTGGCATCTGTCACCACTAGGCACCAATCGGGGAGCGCCAGCAGCATTTTCAAATTGGAATGTGCAAGTAAGCTTCTTTCAGGTCCAGAGACGTGAGAAACTCTCCTGGCTGTACCGCCGCAATGACGGAGCGCAGGGTTTCCATGTGGAAATGCTGCACTCTCAGGGACTTGTTTAATTCTTTTATGTCCAGAATAAGGCGAAAAGACCCTCCTTTTCGCGGCACCACAAAGTAGATGGAGTAGCGGCCGCAGCCGTGTTTGGCGGGAGGTACCGGGGACACGGCTCCTATCTGAATCAGACCTTGTAAAGTCTCCTCTACCGCCGCCCGTTTGGCGGCAGAACCGCATCGGGACTCCACAAACACGTCTCTTACAGGGGCATCAAATTCTATTCTGTAACCGTCTCTGATCATGTCCAAGACCCACTGATCTGAGAAAATGTTGACCCACTCCTCGGCAAAGAGGGGAAGACGTCCTCCAAGTTGAGGGCCAGCGCACCATCATTGAGAGGGTTGCCCCTGAACTCCTTGAAGGCCTTGAGCCAGTGGCTGTGGAACATTTGTCCGAGCGAAAGGAGTTCCTCTGCTGAAAACGGACACGAGAAGTGAACCCAGCAGAACGCCCCGGGCGGTACCTTCGAGCTTCACGGAAGCGAGGTCTGTAAGAGGAGTGGACCGCCGCACCCTTAGAGGAAGGCCTCGGCCTATCTTCGGGCAAGCGCTGGGGTTTAGCCTCACCCAGGCCCTTCACAATTTTCTCCAACTCCTCACCAAACAGGAGAAGGCCTTGAAAGGGCAACTTCACCAACCTTTGCTTAGAGGCCATGTCCACCGCCCAATGCCGTAGCCAAAGAAGACGGCGAGCCGCCACTGCTACTGCATTGTGTTTAGCCGAAGCTCTGACAATATCATAAAGGGTGTCAGCAAGAAAGGACAAGGCCGACTCCATCCGCGGAGCCACATCTGAAAAGGGCTCCGCTCCATCACCGGGCTGTTCCACTGCCTGTTGCAACCAAGCCAGGCAGGCTCTAGCAGAATAACAACTGCATGCAGACGCCCGAATAGTGAGACCTGCAAATTCAAATGACCGTTTAAGTGCTGATTCCAGTCTACGGTCTTGAATATCCTTCAGGGCAACACCTCCTTCAACAGGGAGGGTAGTTCTCTTTGTCACAGCTGTGACTAGGGCGTCCACTTTAGGCATAGCAAAGCGAGCCATATGCTCCTCACTCAGAGGGTATAATTGCCCCATAGCCCTGGAAACTTTCAAAGGTCCCTCGGGGTCAGCCCATTGAGCCGAAATAAGCTCTTGGATGGAGTCATGCAAAGGAAAGGCTCGAGCAGGCTTTTTGGTACTAGCCATCCTAGGATTCACAGAGGAGGCTGTGCCACTGGCAGGGTCCTCAATAGAGAGAGCCTGCAGGACATCAGAAATAAGTGCTGGCAGCTCATCACGGTGGAAAATCCTCACCGCGGAGGGATTGTCCAGATCCTGAGTCACTTCTGCACTAGACTCTGGCTCCTCAGACCATGAAGGCCTGCCAGAGTCCTCCGAATCCTCGCAGCCCGACCCGGGGGGGGGGGGGGGGGGGGGGGGGGAAATGGAGGTGCAGCACTCTCTGAAGGGGAATGAGCCCTTCTGCGCTTCATATTCTGCCAATTATCAGGGAATAACGCCTCAGAGGGCATACCCAGGCTAGAATCCACCGGGGGGGGGGGGGGGGGGGGGGGCATTAGAAGAGGCCCATGCCGGGCTTTGTGAGAGATCTCTTTTAAGCATGTAGGCTTTATGCATTAATAGGACAAAATCTGGGAAGAAAAACTCACCCTGGGCACCCGGATCTCTGCCGGGGCTAGTAGCTCCCATATCAGCCTCACTCCGAGGCCTCCCCCCGGGCTCAGGACTCTCCGTCTCAGCGGAGGTCGCGCCATGTGGTAAATTCAAAATGGCGCCCGCTGCCAGCTCAGAGCACGAAGAATTGTCGCTCGCCATGCTCGGGCCGGCTCTAACGCCTGTACAGCACGATTTACAGAGCCCCGCTGCTGATCTGCGCTTGCCACACTTGGAACAGCGTTTTACTGTCTCCGCAGCCATCGCCGAAAATGGCGGTAAAATTCAAAATGGCAGTTCGCGCCAAAACGCCCCGATTGCGGGCCCACCCCGGAGGAGTCAGAAAACAGTCTTACCTCACTGGACCGAGTATCACAGCTCCGGTCCCACAGAAAAAGGCAAGGAAAAAACCTCTGTTCCAGCGTCTAAGCGCTTTTTTTTTTTTTAACGCTGTGAGGAAAGCAGAGGTAAATAGAACTCCGGAGGCTCAGGTGAGTGGGAAAGGCAGGGAAAGGGCGAACCTATGTGCCTGCATCCACTGTTGGTGGGAAAGGACAGGGAAAGCTAAGCAATGTGTTCACATCCATGGAGGTATGGGTAAGGCAGGGAAAGGGCGAACCTATGTGCCTTTAAAGTGAAGTTGCTATAGCCTCCAACACCCCTGCTAACAACTGGCAAAAGCACAGGAGCAACCTCCAGGCAGATTTTAGATGGAGCTCGAAGAAGCTGCAGCCACTCTGCTAGGGGAGATAGAGAATACTGAAGAGAGGCAGTGGAGCAAGCTGGTATGAGGCACTGAAAAAAGTGTGCTCTCTATCTCCCTCTGCTGGTTGATGGACACAACCCATCTGTAATGGCTGCATCTGCTTGATGACAAGGAATGATGAAGTTATACAAAAATGTTCTGCTACAGCACGCCCATGCATATATAGTACTATCAAATGAAAAACAAGGCCAAACCATTCTAATTATGTCTCAATGTCACATTTTTGGGGCCTCTATTACTAGCCTATATAACACAGGCCAAGCCTTTCTTAACCTCCCTACGTAAATTTAAAACAGGCCTATAGGATCATGCCAAGAATGAAATGCAAGTCCTACACTGCTGAATTCAAAATGAAAGTCATTGCACAAGCGCAAGAAACAAGCAACAGAGCAGCAGCAAGAGAGTTAGAGGTTGGAGAGTCGTCCATTCGCGAGAGGAGAAAAAGGAGCTCAAGAAAATGAATCCCAAATATGTGCACCTCATGGGCCGAAAGCAAAATGGCCTCAACTGGAGAATGTCTCGAAAGAGTGTCTTTTTTTTTCACAGGGGGAACAAAATCAAGCTCTCTCTACAATCACAATTCAGATCAAAGCGAAGCTTCTGGCAATTTACAGCGGCATCCCGGATTTCAAAGTGGATTTCACGATTCATGAAAAGAAATGGACTTCAGCGAGAATGAGAACCAGTATAGGCCAGTGACTTCCAGACGATTGGGAGAAAAGTTGATATACTTCCGTGAATTCATCTACAAAGAAATCTTTGAACTCTGTTTCTCTGCAATTGACATTATTAATATGGCCGAGGTTCCAATGTCTTTTGACATTCCGGCCACCAGAACTGTAGCTGATTCAGGTACAAAAACTGTAGCCATTGCAAACACTGGACATGAGAATGCTTGTTTCACTGTAGTCCTTGGATGCACTGCAACTGGGGAGAAATTAAAGCCAATAGTAGTGTTCAAACGTTTACCATGCCCCGTGAAAAAATGCCCACCAGTGTGGTTGTCCATTGCAATAAGAAGGGATGGATGGACTGTGACCTTATGAAAGTATGGGTAGATCAATGATATAAGGGCCAGGTAAGGGGGATTCTTTTTGAAGAAGTCCTTACTAATTTTTGATGTCATGGCTACCCACAAAAAAATAAAATTCAAAATTATATAAACTCCATTGGTGCTTACATAACTGTTATACCTGGTAGCCTTACCTGCAAGCTACTGACTAAAGATATAGCGGTTAACAATCCATTCAAGGCGTTTGTGAGAAGACTACTACTACTTATTTCTATAGTGCTACTAGATGTACACAACCCTGTACACTGGATATGAACAGACAGTCCCTGCTCAACAATCTAATTAGGACAGACATACAGGACAAATAAGGGATAATGGAATTACTAAGGTGGGAATGATAAAACGTGGGTACTGAACAAGTGAATAAGAGTTAGGAATTAAAAGCAGAATCAAAAAGGTGGGCTTTTAGCCTAGATTTGAAGTTAGCAAGAGATGGAGTATGACGTACTGGCTCAGGAAGTCTATTCCAGGCATTAGGTGCAGCAAGATAAAAGGAATAGAGTCTGGAATTAGCAGTGGAGGAGAAGGGTGCGGATAAGAGAGATTTACCCAGTGAATGGAATTCCCGGAGAGGAGTGCAGGGAGAGATAAGAGTGGAGGGGTACTGAGGAGCTGCAGAGTGAATGCACTTGTAAATCAGTAAGAGGAGTTTGAACTGTATGCGGAAACAGATAGGGAGCCAATGAAGTGACTTGAGGACAGGGCTAATATGAGCATAGCGATGCTGGCGGAATATAAGTCATGCAGCAGAATTTTGAACAGATTGAAGGGGAGAGAGGTGGCTTAGAGGGAGACTTGTGAGAAGCAAGTTGCAATAGTCTAAGCAAGAGGTGATAATGTGGATAACGGTTTTGGTAGTGTGCTCAGAAAGAAAAGGACGCATTTTGGTGATATAGAGAAAGAAATGACAGGTTTTAGCAGTCTGCTGAATATGTGCAAAGAAGGAGAGAGAGGAGTCGAAGATGATGCCAAGGTTACGAGCTGGTGAGACAGGGAGGATGAGTGTTATCCACAGAGATAGAGAATAGGGGAAGAGGAGAGATTGGTTTAGGGGAAAAGAAAAGAAGCTCAGTCTTGGTCATGTTTAGTTTCAGATGGTAGCGAGACATCCAGGCAGCAATGTCAGACAGGCAGGTTGACCTGGATTCCTGTTGAAATTTCTGGTGTGGAGAGAGAGATCTGGGAGTAATCAGCATAAAGGTGATACTGAAAACCATGGGATAAGATCTGTTACGATTCTGCTAGCAGGCAGGGGAATGTGTGGGACTCACTACTGATTGGCTTGTCAAGGACTGAGCTGACGTCTGATGCAGCAGACGTCAGAAGCCTGATCTACTTAAGCTTACCTTTCCCTACAACTCTTGCTTTAGCGTTTGATTGCTTTGTTTGCTCAACTGAAGCCAGCCTGTGCCTGGGCGCTTGTGTTCAAGTTGGAGTTTAGCCTTTTCTCCTCGGTGCTTGTTGATTCTGTGTTGTAGGAATATACTGTCACTTGCTCTCAGTGAAATACAGGCCAATGGCTCAGGCTAAGAGCTAGGCCTCTTAAAATCAAAAATCATCTCTGATACAAAATACATTTCACTGCAGCAAAAGCTGAACTGAGTTCCCAGAGAGCTGACAAGGGAGGGGGACTTTGCTCTTGTCAACAATGCTGGGACTGGCACCTGCGAGAAGTCATGAGCAAAGACGTTTTGGCTAATGCAAGTTAGTAGTGGGTCAGGTGCAAGTAGAGGGAGGGGGGAGCTGAGGAGGGCAAATGACCTGTGAAGTCATTTCTTCACAGATGTTGTCCTGAACATATTTTGTTTATATTTAGAGTTTGGGAACATGTGAAGTCATTCTTATCAACTGATAAGAGCCAAGAGCTCTGTGAGAAAGCTAGGGTCCATTGAAATCAATAGGGTCAAAATGTTATAAAAATGGGAGTCTGAAGGGTATTAAATCAGAAAGGAGAGAGAAAGACAGAAGACTCCAGAAGGCTGTAGACGTGTCGTGAAGTGCTGTTTCACCATGTGACTGCCTGATTTGCCTGTACAACTTTTGGGTAAGATACCAATGCTAATAAACTATATTACTATATCTACTGAATACTGGGTTTATTTCCAACTGAGGATCCTGCTACTGCTCTGTCTGTGTAAAACCGTCATGAGCAGATACAAGGTTGGGGTAATTAAGTATTTGGAGGGAACATGCAATCCTTTACAGGATAGTAGAAAGCCCATGGCTTCCGCTGCCCAAACGGTTCTGGCAGACCTAATTATATTCAGTGTGTGTGTGTGTGTGCTGGGTATTCTCAGCATGAGCTTGATTGCCTCACTCCCCTACAGCTGGTCTGCTTTCTGCTGCTGTAAAGTTGTGCTGTCTGTTGTAAGCTGGTACCTTGTATTGTTCCAGTTTGTTTGTTTAGTTTTCTCTCTCTCTGTGTTCCCTTTGTTGTGCTGAGCTGTTGCTCTGCTCCCTGTGGTTCTGCCTCCGTTTGGCAGTCTCTCTGTCCTTGTATATTGCTCCTGTTTGTTGGTTTTAGTTCTCTGTGTTTGCTGAATCTGTCTCCTGTTTCCGGTGAGCAGTGCTACTTTTCTGGTCTGTGTGTGTCAAGGCAGCTTCCTCTGTTTGCTTATTGTTCCCTTTTCCCTTGTGTGTTGTGGGGCCAGCTTTGTGTATTCTTATAGGTAGTTTTTCTTTTCCTTTCTACGCTGTATGGTACAGCCTAGTGTGTTCCTTGTAGGGCTTCCTGTATTTTTGTATGCTGTAAGGTGCAGTCTAGTTCCCTTGAGTGCTGTGGGCACAGCCTAGTGTATTCCTATGAGTGGTTTCCCTTTTTTTTTTTCCTTGACTGCCTAGTGGCATACCAGAGTATTCCTTTGAGTGGCTTCCCCTTTCCCTGAGTGCTGAATGGTTCCAGCCTAGAGTGTGTTCCTATAGTTGGCTCCCTTTTTCCCTTGAGTGCTGTTAGGTACAGCCTAGAGTATTCCTTTGAATGGATTCCCCTTTCCCTGAGTGCTGAATAGTTCAGCCTAGCGTGTATTCCTATAGTTGGTTTCCTTTTTCCCTTCAGTGCTGAATAGTACAGCCTAGTGTGTTCCCTTCTTGGGCTTCCTGTATTCTTGATCGCCCTGTGGCACAGCCTTCTGTATACCTTTAGAGGTTCTGTTTCTTACCCTTTTCCTTGTGCCTCTACCTTGCACTGTGAGCACTGCTTGTGCTCAGTCTCTTGGGGACCCGTTGTTGTTCTTTCTCCCCTCCCAGAGTGTGACTGGGTTCCCGGTCGGCCGTGAGGCCTGCTTGCATGGACTCTGCGCGAGTGGGTTCCCGATCGGCCGTGAGGCCTGCCTGAATGCTCTATCTCCCATTTTCTGGTGACGCCTGTTAGCTGCTGTGTGTGTGCGGGGCTTGGTGGCTGGGGTGGTGCGTAGGGCCTATTCAGTCTACCCTAGGCCTGGGCCAAAATACAAAGGGAAGAAGTATAGATGGAGAAAATAAGAGGTCCAAGGTCAGATCCCTGAGGTACACTAACTGATAGTGAGATAGAATGGATGAGGATCCATCAGAGTATACATTAAAAGTACGATGGGAGAGATAAGAAGAAAACCAGGAAAGAACAAAGCCCTGAAATCCAAGTGAGGACAGTGTATCAAGGAGTAGGTGGTGATAAACAGTGTCAAAAGCAGCAAATAGCTCAAGAAGGATGAAGACCGAATAGAAACCTTTGGATCTGTTCAGGAAGAGATCACTGGAGACTATAGGAAGCACCATTTCAGTTGAATGAAGTGGATCAGGAATAGCTTGAGATGAAAGAAAGTCAAGACAGACTAGCAACAATAAGTCCATGGAAAACCAAATAACCTGAAACTATATAAAGTTTTCCATGCTGAGCTTCCTAGGCTCTTTGAGCTGTGAAAGAACATAATTCAAAACTTTGTGGTCTGGTTTCAAGTACTGGATACATCAGTTACAGGGGTCAATGCCCAAAATCACCTGCTGAATGAAGCACAATGCTTAAAGCCACTCATTATCTTCTGGAACATGTAGGCAGAAATGGCCCAAATCAAATGGCCAGTGGTTGAGGGAAGTTAAACTAAGACCGAAAACTGTCAAAGCAACTCAGCCCAAAACAGGTCCAAGAGGGCCTTAAGGCTGAAAAATTGAAAAAGGTCAGAAATGCACAAAACTCACTACAGCATTGAAGATGCAACCTGGGACAGAAGAAAAAGGGACTAGGAGGGTGGAGTTGGATTCTAGACACCAAACCAATTTTGCAGAACTGCCTGTCTGAACCAGCTGTCATGCCGGGAATTCTGCGAAGGCAGTAGTGAGGTGTGAACATGCAGACAGAAGACTACATCTCAGCCCTGTAAATTAGTTCAATTGAAGCTGACTAAGTAGGCTACCAATGCAGCCATGGATCTGACATTGTGAGCTGTGACATGACCCTCCAGAGTCAGCTCAGTCTGGGCATAAACAAGAAAGATGCAGTTCGTAAATAAATTGGACAGCCTGAGTTCACTGATGGCTGCCCTTGAGGCGTTTGGATCAAGAGAGACAAAACATTGGGTGGACTGCCAACAGGCCTTAGTACTCTCCAGGTAAAAAGCCATGGTACGCTTGCAGTCCAAGGCATGGATTGTGCTCACGCTGGGATGGGCACAATATGAGGGCAATAATTTTGGTAGGATGATTGACTGATTAAGAGGGAAGTCTGATACCACGTTAGGAAGGAACTCAGGTTGCATACGAAGAACCACTTTGTTGTGAAACTTCATGTAAGGTAGATCTGCCACTAGGGCCTGAAGCTCAGGACCCTGCAAGCTGAAGGGACCATTACGTAAAACCAGACCTACCTGGTCAGGTACTGTAGATGAAAGGAATCTAGCAGCTCAAAAGGAGCTTTCATCAGCAGAGTGAGAAAATTAAGGTCCTATAACACAGAGGTTTGACATATTATCAATGATCTAGAGATAGGAATAACTAGCGAGGTAATTAAATTTGCTGACGACACAAAGCTATTTAAAGTTGTTAAACTACAAGAGGATTGTGAAAAATTGCAAGAGAACATTACAAGACTGGGAGACTGGGCATCCAAATGGCAGATGACTTTTAATGTGAGCCAGTGCAAAGTGATGCATGTGGGTAAGAGGAATCCAAACCATAGTTACGTGAAGCAAGGTTCCACATTAGGAGTCACCACCCAGGAAAAGGATCTAGGTGTCATCATTGATAATTTCAAACCTTCTGCACAATGTGCAGCGGCGGCTAAGAAAGCAAACAGAATATCAGGAATTATTAGGAAAGGAATAGAAAACAAAGCTGAGAATGTTATAATGCCTTTGTATCGCTCCATGGTGCAACCGCACCTCCAATACTGTGTGCAGTTATGGTTCCCGCATCTCAAAAATGATATAGTGGAATTAGAAAAGGTACAGAGAAGTGTGACGAAAATGATAAAGGGGATAGGATGCCTTCACTATGAGGAAAGGTTAAAGCTGCTAGGGCTCTTCAGCTTGGAGAATAGACGGCTGAGGGGATGTTATGATCATAAGGTACATAAGTATTGCCATACTGGGACAGACCAAAGGTCCATTAAGCCCAGCATCCTGTTTCCCAACAATGGCCAATCCAGGTCACAAATACCTGACAAGATCCCAAAAAAGTACAAAACATTTTGTGCTGCTTATCCCAAAAATAAGCAGTGGGTTTTCCCCAAGTCCGTTTTAATAATGGTCTATGAACTTTTCCTTTAGGAAGCCGTCCAAACCTTTTTTATACCCCTCTAAGATAACCACCTTTACCACATTCTCTGGAAATGAATTCCAGAGTTTAATTATATGTTGAGTGAAGAAATATTTTCTCTGATTCGTTTTAACTTTACTACTTTGCAGCTTCATTGAATGCCCCCTAATCCTAGTATTTTTGGAAAGAGTAAACAGACGCTTCATGTCTACATGCTCCACTACACATATTTTATAGACCTATCATATCTTTCCTCAGCCGTCTTTTCTCCAAGCTGAAGAGCACAGGCCGCTTTAGCCTTTCCTCATTCCTACATCCTTTATCATTTTTGTCGCCCTTCTCTGCACCTTTTCTAATTCCACTATATCTTTTTTGAGATGTGGTGACCAGAATTGAACACAATATTTGAGGTGTGATCACACCATGTAGCGGTACAAAGGCATAATAATGTCCTCAATTTTGATTTCCATTCCTTTCCTAATAATACCTAACATTCTATTTGCTTTCTTAGCTGCAGCAGCACAATGAGCAGAAGGTTTCAACATATCATCAACGATGACACCTAGATCCCTTTCTTGGTTGGTGACTCCTAACGTGGAACCTTGTATTACGTACCTATAATTCGGGTTCCTCTTTCCCACATGCATCACTTTGCACTTACTCACATTAAACATCATCTGCCATTTAGATGCCCAGTCTCCTAATCTTGTAAGGTCCTCTTGTTATTTTTCACAATTCTCATGCAATTTAACAACTTCGAATAACTTTGTGTCGCCAGCAAATTTAATTACCTCACTAGTTTCTCCCATCTCTAGGTCATTTATAAATAATATGTTAAAAAGCAGCGGTCCCAGCACAGACCCCTGGGGAACCCCACTATCTACCCTTCTCCATTGAGAATACTGACCATTCAACCCTACTCTCTGTTTTTTTTTTACCTTTTAACCAGTTTTTAATCCACAATAGGACACTACCTTCTATCCCATGACTCTCCAATTTCCTCTGGAGTCTTTCATGAGGTACTGTCAAACATCTTTTGAAAAGCCAGATACACAATATCCACCGGCTCACCTTTATCCACATTTGTTTACCCCTTCAAAGAAATGTAAGATTTGTGAGGCACAATTTCCCTTCACTAAATCCATGTTGGCTTTGTCTCATTAATCCATGCGTTTGAATGTGCTCTGTAATTTTGTTCTTTATAGTCTTGACCATTTTGCCCGGCACCGACGTCAGACTCACCGGTCTATAATTTCCTGGATCTCCCCTGGAACCTTTTTAAAAATTGGCGTTACATTGGCCACCCTCCAATCTTCTGGTACCACACTCAATTTTAAAGAAAAATTATATATTTCTAACAATAGTTCCGCAAGTTCATTTTTCAATTCTATCAGTACTCTGGGATGACTACCATCTGGTCCAGGAGATTTGCTACTCTTCAATTTGTCATTATATCCTCCAGGTTTATAGAGATTTCATTCAGTTTCTCCGACTCGTCAGCTTTGAATATAATTTTTGGCACCGGTATCTCTCCCAAATCTTCTTCGGTGAAGACCGAAGCAAAGAATTCATTTAATCTCTCCACTACGGCTTTGTCTTCCCCGTTTGCCCCTTTTACCCCTTTGGTCATCTAGCAGTCCAACCGATTCTTTTGCTGGTTTCCTGCTTTTAATATACCTTAAAAGAGTTTTACTATATGTTTTTGAGTCCAACACAATCTTTTTCTCAAAGTCCCTCTTTGCCTTCCTTATCAGCGCTTTGCATTTGACTTGACATTCCTTATGCTGTTTCTTATTATTTTCAGTCTGTTCCTTCTTCCATTTTCTGAAGGATTTTCTTTTAGCTCTAATAGCTTCCTTCACCTCACTTTTTAACCATGCCGGCTGTTTGGTCTTCTTTCCTCCTTTTTTAATACGCGGAATATGTTTGGCCTGGGCTTCTGGGATGGTATTTTTGAACAGCATCCATGCTTGATGTAAATTTTTTACCCTCGCAGCCACTCCGCTAAGATTTTTTTTTCACCGTTTTCTCATTTTATCATAGTCTCCTTTTTGAAAGTTAAACGCTAGCGTATTGGATTTCCTGCATATACTTACTCAAAAGCTAATATCAAATCTGATCATATTATGATCACTGTTATCCAGTGGCCCCAGCACCATTACCTCCCGCACCAGATCATGCGCTCCACTAAGGACTAGGTGTAGAATTTTTCCTTCTCTTGTCAGCTCCTATACCAGCTGCTCCAAAAAGCAGTCATTGACTCTGTCAAGGAATTTTACCTCCCTAGAATGCGCTGATATTACATTTATCCAGTTGGGGTAATTGAAATCATCCATTATTATTCTGTTGCCCAGTTTGTTAGCCTCCCTAATTTCTTTTTTTTTTTAAATTCTTTATTTATTAATTTTAACATTCATACTATATACTTATGAGTGAAAATACACCAAAAGAAAAATCATCATTCAATATACACATATAATCGACCTCAAGGGTACTCAACTATCGCCCACAAATTTAAGTAATTGATCCAAGAAAAAGGAAATATCTATACTTAAATCTTAAGCAATTTCACAAAAAGGGGGGAAAAAAAAGCAGCTTAATTCCTGAATGGCTTACTCTAATTTGCCATACAGTGTTACATATGAGACTAAACCTGTACTCTGACCTCTTCTCTGCTTATTATAAAGTCCTCCAGCTGTTTTGGTTCAAAAAATTGATATTGTTTAAGTTGAAATTTTATTCTACATATACATTGGAATCTGAGAAGAAAGTCTGTCCCAATTGCTATTACCCTAGGGCGTAACAATAAGAACATCTTGTGTCTCCTCTGAGTTTCCCTGGATAAGTCAGGAAATACTCTAACTTTTGAACCCAAAAACAGCGAATCCAAGTGTCTCAAAGAAAGTTTGAGCACAGCGTCTCTATCTATTTCCAACGCAAATGTGACCAGTAAAGTGGTCCTTTGGGTTATAACCTCAAGAGAAGACTCGAGGAATGCCGTGAGACTCATTGCATCTTGCCTCTGTAAATTTTTTGGGATATTCCCATCCACTTGTATATAATAAGCACGGGTTATAGGTGGCAATGAATTCTCAGGCATTCCCAGAGTTTCTATTAAATATTTTCTAACCATCTGGATTGGAAGTATTAAAGGGGATCTAGGAAAATTTATGAAACGTAAAGTCAATCTCTTAGAATAATTTTCCAAATGCTCCAGGTGTCTTAAAGTGAAGTTTTTGTCCTTAAAGTTTGTTCCACCAGTGCAAGTTTTTCAGTTTTTTCTGACAATTTCTTAACCTCCGAAGCCTGGAGTTCACAAGTTTGTATTTGATTTAACGCAGTCTCCGAAAGTGCTTTAATTGTCTCCATATTTTTCAAAACTAGAGCTTGTAATGCAGATTGGGTCGTAGAGGTTAAGTCCCATAGTGACTCCAAAGTCACTACGGCAGGTTTCACTACCATTCCCACTAAAAACTCCGGAAGAGGGGCCTTGGAGGCTTGCTCCAGGATACTCACTGTTTTAGAAACAACGTGAGTAGATGATAGTCCCGGTCCCTCCTGCTTATCGGCTCCTGATGTCCTCTCGTGCTGGCTCCCTCCCTGTTCGCCTTGTATTCCTCCTAGGATTGTGGCGACAGGGCTCGCACAGAGCTTCTCTTCCGGTTTGTGGAGGTGCCGCACGCTCGACGGGGCTCAGGGAAGCCCCGTCTCCACTGCCGTCTAGCGTCAAAGTGCCAGCTTCGGCTGAAGGAGTAGACGCCAACTCAGGAACGGAGAAAACTCAGAATTGCTCCAGCGTCGTCTGGAATAGCTGGGGCGTTCCGCCCGGGACATGGGGAGCCTCCCGGACTTTGCCTCTCCTCTTCCCCATCGATAGACAGGTAAGACGCTCTCACAAGAGTCAGCTGCTGCAAACTCTGAGTGTGTCCGCTTAAGCTGCTCAAACCGTCGCCATCTTGGATCTGGCTGAAGCCAGCCTCCCTAATTTCTGATAACATTTCTACATCCGTCTGTTCATCCTGGCTAGGCGGACGGTAGAAAACTCCTAACACAATCCTTTTACCTTTTACACATGAAATTTCAATCCATAGGGATTCCAAGATGTGTTTTGTTTCCTGCAGAACTTTCAATCTATTTGATTCAAGGCCCTCCTTAACATACAGTGCTACCCCTCTACCAATTCGATTCACCCTATCACTACGATATAATTTGTACCCAGGTATGACAGTGTCCCACTGGTTATCCTCCTTCCACCAGGTCTCAGAGATGCCTATTGCATCTAATTTTTCATTTAGTGCAATATATTCTAACTCTCTCATCTTATTTCTTAGGCTTCTGGAATTTGCATATAGACATTTCAAACTATGTTTGTTGTTCCTATTTATATCATCATGCTCAGTACTTGACAGTTTTAATTTGCAATCTTTTGTCCGATTTTTATTTAAGGACACCTGATCAACTATGGTGTGTTTTGCAACCTCACTATCGGGATACCCTATCGTCCCTGTTTTGGTGATATCTTTGAAAGATACCTTATTCTGAACCATGTGCTTTTGAGCGACTGTTGGCCTTCCCCCAGCTTCTAGTTTAAAAGCTGCTCTATCTCCTTTTTAAATGCCGATGCCTGCAGCCTGGTCCCACCCTGGTTAAGGTGGAGCCCATCATTTTGGAATAGGCTCCCCCTTCCCCAGAATGTTGTCCAGTTCCTAACAAATCTAAAACCCTGCATCATCGTCTCATCCACGTACTGATACTCCGGAACTCTGCCTGTCTCTTGAGCCCTGCAAGTGGAACAGGTAGCACTTCAGAAAATGCTACCCTAGAGGTTCTGGATTTGAGCTTTCTACCTAAGAGCCTAAATTTGGTTTCCAGAACTTCTCTCCCACATTTTCCTATGTCATTGTACCCACATGTACCAAGGCAGCTGGCTCCTCCTTAGCACTATCTAAAATCCTATCTAAATGATGTGTGAGGTCCGCCACCTTCGCACCAGGCAGGGAAGTCACCAGGCGATCCTCACGTCCACCAGCCACCTATATGCCTAATAATCAAATCACCAACTACAACAGCTGTCCTAACCCTTCCCTCCCGGGCAGAACTTGGAGACATATCCTCGGTGTGAGAGGACAGTACATCCCCTGGTGGGTAGGTCCTGGCTACAGGAGTACTTCCTACTTCACCAGGGTGATGCTCTCCTTCTAGGAGACCTCCCTCCTCCAAGGTAGCACAGGGGCTACCAGACTGGAGGTGGGACTTCTCAGCAACATTCCTGTGGGTATCCTCTATGTACCTCTCTATCTCCCTCAGCTCCACCGCTACTCTAGCGAGAGCTACGAGCTCTTTGCATCGGGCACACACATATAACCGCTCACCAACTGGGAGATAATCATACATGTGACACTCAGTGCAAAAGATTGGATAGCACCCTTCTCGCTGCTGGACTGCTGGCTCCATCTTAATACTTTTGAGTTTTTCAATAAATTTAAAACTTGCTAAAGTATTAAGGATATTAGTCTAATATGAAAATGTCTTTTACTTTAAATAATATAGTGTGTGATTTATTTAGCGTTTCCTTCTTAGATGGTAATGAAATGTATTTAAAACTCTGTAAGAGCACTCCTTGCTTGTTACCCTAATTACAATAACTGACTATAAATGAAGAGTTGTGCTAGGGGTGGGAGGGATGAAGACTAAACTAGGTCCTGCAGTGCCTGCTAGAGGCTCTCTGTTAATGTTGTGGTACAAAGTTCAAGTTTTAAAACTAGGGGAAAAGGAGTATGGAGCTTAGTTGATAAAGTTTGCTGTTTTATATTTTTATTCTGCCTATCACTAACCTATAATTCCTCCATTAAACCCCAATCTTTAAGTTCCCAAAGTACAAAATAGTGTTCACTTACAAGAGAAATGTCCTCTTCTCACAGAAATTCTCAGAAAGAAAGTTCAGTGGGACCTTTCCTCTTTACATAGTTCTGAATTTAAGGGGACTCTTTCAAAACAGGCTCTTTCAAGCTAACTCAGGAATCAGGTTGCCCTTAGTAATCTATGCAGATATTCTACTTCCTCACACCAAGATAGCAACTGGGTCTCACTCCTGATTGGTCATGTCAGGGATGGGGCTGATGTCAGATGCCAGACCTATTTAAGTCTGCCTCTGCCTGAATAGGACACTCTGTTACTTCCTTTAGCCACAGCTTACTTTGCTTCTGTGTGTGGGGCTGTGTGATTTCTCCTTGTCTGTGTTTGTTCTTTGTGTCTGTAGAATTATGCTCCCTCTGATTGCTTTGCTGCTGTTCTGCTTCTCAGTATGCTCGGTGCCCTTTCCTACTATGTTTGCTGGGTGAGTCCATGGGAGCTTCCTTCCTTCTTTTGGATTTCTCTTTAACCCTTTACCTGCTGCATCTGTTGGTTGGTTTGTGAGAAGACTGCTCCTCCTCTAGCTGTGAAGCTTCTGCAGTCTGCCTTAACCCTTTACCTGCTGTACCTGTTGTTGGTTCTACTAAGGACTGCTTCCTGTCTAAGCTGTGTAGCTTGAGCAGTCTCTCTGTACAGTCTGCCTTAACCCCTGCTGTACCTGTTGTTGGTTCTACTAAGGACTGCTCCTTGTCTAAGCTGTATAACTTGAGCAGTCTCTCTGTGCAGTCTGCCTTAACTCTTTACTTGCTGTATCTGTTGTTCGTTCTTCCAAGGACTTCTCCTTGTCTAAGTTGTGTAGCTTGAGCAGTCTCTCTGTGCAGTCTGCCTTAACCCTTTACCTGTCTTATTTGTTGTTGGCTCCTCTATGGACTGCTCCTTGTCTAAGCTGTGTAGCTTGTGCAGTCTGTGTAGTCTGCCTTATCCCTTTAGCTACTGTATCTGTTGTTGGTTCCTCTGTGGACTGCTCCTTGCCTAGCCATGTGGCTATTACTGTCTCTCTGTGTGGTTTCCCCTTTTTCCCTTTGTTTGCTGTAGCTCTTGTTTGGACCCTGTGGAGGCCGCTCATTCGTTTGGGCTGTGTGGTACAGTTTGGGCTGCCTCTCTGGGTGTGTTCCCTTGTTCTGGTTGTAGTTAGTATCTGTGTGTTTGGTCCTGTGACCTTCGTTGGTATTCTTCTCTGTTCTTTTTCCCTTCCCTTTTGTGTGTTTGGGTTCCAGTTCGGCCTTACAGCCCATTGTGTATGGACTCTGTACGTGAGGGTTCCAGTTTGGCCTTGCAGCCTGTATAAGTGGTCTATTTCCCTTTTCTGGTGGTGCTCACTGGTCTCCCCGAGTGTGCCAGGCTTTGTAGCCCTTTGTCTCTCTACAGCGTGAGCTTGGTCTGCCCAAGGCCTAGGCTTGTCCTGGGACTAGGTCCAAGGGCTCACGATCTTCCTAACAGGGGAGATATGATAGAGGTTTATAAAATACTGAGTGGAGTGGTACAGGTAGATGTGAATCATTTGTTTCCAAAAACACTAGAACTAGGGGGCATGGAAAGAAATTACTAAGTAGTAAATTTAAAACTAATCACAGAAAAAGCGAAGATACTTACCCGTAAGCAGGTATTCCCTGAGGACAGCAGGCTTCATTTCTCACAAGTGGGTGATGCCGATAATGCATCATCCGGTCGGCATTTTGCCAAAGTAAAAAATTAGCACGAGCTGCACCCCACCGTGCATGCGCAAGTGCCTTTCCTAACATCTCTCGAACACAGTATCCTCAGCTTAATACTAAAGCAAAAAAAATAAAATAAAATAACCAATGAGACAACTCCAAGGGGAGGTGTGCGGGATTGTGAGAATATGAAGCAGGCTCCAATATTCTCACAAGTCGGGAATCCCTAGCATCCAGGCTCAACCAAAACAACAAACATTGGTTAATCGAGCCTCAAAATGGCAAGGATATAACACAGATAAATCTGAAACTATATACACACAGAGTGCAGCCTGGAACTGAATAAAACGGCCCTAGGAGGGTGGAGTTAAATTCTAGACCCCAAACAGATTCTGCAACACTGACTGCCCAAACCGTTTCATCAGGTATCCTGCTCAAGGTAGTAGTATGATGTGAATGTGTGGACTGAAGACCACGTCGCAGCATCGCAAATTTCTTTAATGGAAGCTGACCTCAAGTGGGCTACCCACACAACAATGCTCTGACATTATGAGCCATGACATGACCCTCGAAGGCCAGCCCAGCCTGGGCATAAGTGAAGAAAATGCAATCTGCCAGCCAAACTGAAGTGGTGCATTTACTGATGACGACCCCTATCCTGTTGGGATCAAAAGAAACAAAAAGCTGGACGGACTGTCTGTGAGGCCTTGTATGCTCCATGTAACAGACCAATACTATCTTGCAATCCAAGGCGTGCAAGCTAATTCCACCAGGATGGGCATGAGGTTGGGGAAAGAATGTTGGCAAGACAATCGACTGGTGCAGATGGAACTCAGACACCACTTTCAGTAAGAACTTTGGGTGCGTGCAGAGGACTACTCTGTTGTGATGAAGCCATTTTAGAGAAACAATCCACCACCACCTAAATGGCAGTATGCCCCTCCGAATCAGGGCGATCTGTGATGAAATCCATGGCTATATGAGTCCAAGGTTTCTCGGGAATTGGTAACGGCATGAGGAGACCCTGGGGTCTCCGACGATCAGCTTTATGCTGGGCACATTCCGTACAGGCAGCAACAAATTCTTGTACATCCTGATCCAGCGTAGGCCACCAATACTTCCGCGCAATAAAGCGCTTAGTACCCTGGACACCTGGATGTCCAGCCATACGAGAGGTATGGCCCCACTGAAGTATCCTTTCCCTCCAACGGGAGGATACAAAGGTTATACCTGGAGGGATGGCAAGCGTCATGGCAGAAAGGATAATCGCAGGCTCGATTACATATTGCAGGGGTTCCTCCTCCAGATCATACTCCATGGACCTGGAGAGAGCATCTGCCTTAGTATTCTTTGCAGCTGGGCGATAGGTCAAGGTGAAATTGAAGCGGGAGAAGAATAGTGCCCAGCGAGCCTGTCAGGGGTTCAATTTTTTCGCTTCCCGCAAGTAAACCAGATTTTTGCGGTCAGAAAAACTGTGAATGGTTCTTACGCCCCTTCCAAGAGATGCCGCCACTCCTCCAAAGCAAGTTAAATGGTCAACAACTCCTGGTCTCCTATAGCACAATTCTTCTCAGCCGGAGTGTACTTCTTTGAGAAGAAGGCGCAGGGAAGGAGTTTACCACCAGAGTGGGCTTGTGACAACACAACCCCAGCGCCCACCGATGAGGCATCCACCTCCACGAAAAATTTCACAGTCGGATCGGGGTGTCGTAACATGGGTGCCCTGACAAAGGCCTGCTTCAGGTTCTCGAATGCTCTGCACGCTTCTGGTGGCCAGTTATGAGCATCCGCACTCTTCTTAGTCAAGGCAGTAAGAGGGGCAGTCAGGGAGGAATAACTTAGAATGAACTGCCTATAATAATTTGCAAATCCCCAAAACCGTTGCAGCGCCTTACGCCCCAAAGGCTGCTGCCACCGCAAGATTGCAGTTACTTTACTGGGATCCATCCGCAGTCCTTGGTTGGAGTTGATATACCCCAGGAAGGGTAGTTCAGACTGATGGAACTCACACTTTTCCAATTTTACATATAGCTGATTCTCTCTCAAACGCTGTAACATATTCTTAACATGTTCATGATGATCTTCCACCGACCTGGAAAATATGAGGATGTCATCCAGATATACCATCACGAGCTTATACAGAAGGTCTCTAAAGAAGTCATTCATGAACGACTGAAAAACCGCTGGGGCATTAGCAAGGCCGAAGGGCATCACCAGATATTCATAGTGCCCATCGTGAGTATTAAATGCGGTTTTCCATTCGTCGCCTTCTTGGATCCGCACAAGATTCTAAGCCCCTCTGAGGTCCAATTTGGTAAATATCTGGGCTCCTTGAAGATGATCAAACGTTTCTGAGATCAGGGGTAAGGGGTATTTATCCTTCCAAGTCATCGAATTGAGACCCCTATAGTCTATACACGGACGCAAGCCCCCATCCTTCTTCTCCACAAAAAAAAATCCAGCCCCCGCTGGGGACTTAGACGGGCAAATGAACCCTCGAGCAAGGTTATCCTGGATATAGTGGGTCATGGCTTCTGTTTCGGGATGAGACAAAGGATACACACAACCCCGTGGAACTTCAGCTCCCGGCACTAATTCTATGGCACAGTCATAGGGGCGATGAGGTGGTAATGTCTCTGCTCGGCGTTTGGAGAAAACATCCTTAAACGGCTGATACACAGTGGGCAGCATTATCTTGGCTTGAGCCATGGGGAGTAGTGTAGAAACTGGGAGGACTTTGTCTAGACAGATCTTATGGCAGGCTAGGCCCCAAGCCTCCAGCTGACCCTGCTCCCAGTCGATGCGGGGATTATGCAGACTAAGCCATGGCATTCCTAGAATAATAGACTCAGTGGCAGAGGGAAGGATGAAAAAGGAAATCATTTCTTTAGGAAGACATCACAGAAGACACATACTAACTTCAACCAGAGAACACTGCCCAGCTGCAGGGGGAAGCCATTTAACCCCACGCTGAGACAAACACATACAACAGAACACAGAATAAATGCTGACAAGCCAGCACTTAAGAACACAACGAGGGAGGGAACAGATCCCTCCCGCACACATAGCCAGGTCTCAGGGAAAAAGATAGATAAGAAGCTACAGCAGGAAAGTCCTAAACGCTAAAGCAGCGCTTACCTGAAACTACAGGTAAAAATAGCTCCACCCCGCTGACCAACAGCAAGCAAGTCCCACCCAGGTATCCTAGCAGAGAGATCCCTAGCCCCTCCCTAGCCCAGCAGAGTGGGTACCAGCCTCTCCTCAGCCTGCTTAGCAAAAACATAGCAGAAACATAACACTCAGCAGCCTCATCTGTGGAAAGATGGTGCAGTGTGCGCTGTTGTTTGTGGACTAAGGACCTCAAGTAGATGGTGGCGAACAGCTAGTAGGTCTGGGTGCAGTTGACAAGCATCAAGGCCTGATAAATCTGCCTCCCAAAGGTAGAACTTGAACTGGCAACCTTAGTGTTTCTGCTCTGGTTCAGAGACAGTTGCTCTATTAGGCTACAGCTCCAGGTAGGCCCAAGGATAGGGCCTCCCTGCCCGGAAAAACAGAGACATGAGACTCAATCACCAAGGAGTGGTGTAGTTATCGAGCCTTGCCAAAACCTTGGGCTTTCTGGATCCTGTACAAAATATCCAGTTTCTTAGGTGCCACTCGGACAGACAGAGGCACCTAGGTAGCGATACACAGCCCAGTACAGCGAGCAACTTGACGCTAGGCTCAACCTCAGTCCCAATTTGAAATGAATGGCCTCCGCCATTTCCTACACAAAGCCCATGAAAGACATGCCCTCAGGAGAAGACATGCCTTTCTTGTGGCAGAGAGGGGTCAGATGGTATACTTCAGGTCTCCTCCACCAAGAAGTACTGTAGATCTCCCTCAGACTCCCAGTAAAGATCTGAATCAGATTCTGAAAATAATGAGTCTGCGTTTTCCTGTCAGATCTATAGCCATGCATCAAAAAGTGCCGAGGTACAAGTCTGCCTAAAGACCCAGAAGAGATCTTCCGCCGATGTCAAGGGCCACACCGGGTGGGGTGTGCACCGACTCCGATGCAGAACCAGTGTCTGGGATCACCTCCAGATGAGCCTCCTCAGGTACCTGGGGCTGTACTGTGGCTGGTGCAAGCACCCTCGATGCCTAAAAACTTTGTGAAGTCTGAGACCTCTCCCTAGATTGGTCCTCCTCGTGCACCTGGAGTGCGATGAGGCTGGCGCAAGCGCCCTCAATGCCTGATGGCTCTACATCTGCAGAAACCCTGCCAGCTCCTCCTTGACCATGGCCCGGATCTCCCCATGAAGGGAAGGCATGAGCAAAGGCGGGGAGCCAGAAAGTAGATAGTCTGCAGATTTGTCGGTACTGAAGGAGCTATGTCATGGCTAGAGGATGTCAGTCAGGCTGGCACCATCACCAAGGAAGGATAATGGTCCTCTTGGTGTTGACACTTTTCAGGGACAGGGGATACCAATGCATCAGAGCTCCCAGTACTGTGTGTCGAGGAAAGTAATGTTGATGCTGCTGTGCCTTTACACTGTTTCGGTCCCTTGGTACTGAAAAGGAGGACGTGGAATCCATACGCCTCCACATGTCAAGTGGTTTCTGGGTGCCAGTTCAGCAATTGATGCCAATGCCGGTGCCAGCTCTGTCCCCATGTCTGAAGCACACTCAACTGTCATTGGGTCCAATATCACCAATGCCAATGTCAAGGGACCATACTGAGAGCAAAAAGGTTTTCCATGCTGAGCTTCCTGGGCTCTTTGGGCTATCAGAGAACATAATTAAGAACCCTATGGTCTGGTCCCAAGCAATGGATACACTGGATACATTCTTTGTCACTCTCCCCAAGTAATTTCTTTGGGTCTTTGTTGCAATAGTGACCTATCATTTCATCTTCAGATAAGTCATGTAGTGAAATCATGCTTTTATTATCTACTCATGTTAAAGGGGTTCAAGTCGATTCTTCTTAAAGAAAATTTGATAAAACTGGTCCATGAATTTATCACCAGTAGGGTGGACTATTGTAACTCCTTACTGATTGGCTTGAGTAAAGTTAGTTTGAAACATTTACAACTGGTACAAAATACTGCTGCAAGATTGTTATCAGGAGCCAAAAACTCAGATCATATGACACCAATTTTATATGATCTACTTTGGTTGCCTGTTGAAAAGTGGCTAGAATTTAAGATGTTATCTCTTGTTTTTAAAGCATTGAATCTGAATAGTCCTGAGTACCTACTCAAGAAGCTAACCAGGATACTTTCCTTCATGTGAGTTAAGGCTTTCAAACTGCCCGGGCTGGACATTTCTAGACTCAGCGTGACCCACTGATAGGCTTTTTCTTATAATGGACCGGCCCTGTGGAACTTATAGCTCTATTCTTCATCATATCATGATTTTTGTAAAGAACTGAAGACTTCTTTTTCAACAATATTTCAGCTGACATTTTACTGCATGATGTATTTTGCTTTTCAGTGTAGTTGTTGTGCAATTTGAAGATGTGTAATGTATAATTTAGTTGTAAACCGCTCTGACACAACTTTTATGCGGTATATCAAATCATTAAATCTAATCCAGATATGGGGGTCAAAGCCAAAAATAACCCTGCTGCACCAAGTACAATGCTTAAAGCCACTCTGTAACTTCTGGAATATGTAGGGGGAAACAGCCCAAATCAATGGTTCAGGGAAGTAAAGTTAAACTAAACCTGAAAACTGTCAAAGCAACTCGGCCCAACCCAGATCCAAGAGGGCTTTAAGACTGAAAAACTGAAAAAGATCAGAAATGGACACAACTCGCTAGGACACACACAGAAGAAGAGAAATAAATGTGGAAAAGGAGCACAAAAACTTGTAAGGGAAGGTACCAGAAGAAGAAATATTTGACATGCTGAGGAGAGAAAAGAGATGCAACCTCTGCTCCACAGAAAATAAAAAAACTACTGGTCTCATGCTTGCACATTGAGCAGGAAGGCATCCAAGCATTCGTGGTGGGATGCTGCCAAAGACCTCAAAGAAATATTAGGCTGGGAAACGTCCACACTGGGATGATGTCACCACATGTGAGAAACAATGTCCTACTTGTCCTTGGAGAAACCAGGATAACCTCAAACAGAACCTACTCCCGATTGCAGCTCTCCAGGTAGTGGAACAACTTGAATAATCAACCTATAAAATAACCAATCAAGAAGCAGCCTACACTGTTTCTTATGGACTGCTACTTCACAAAAGAGCAGAGCAAAGGATTAAAACATCAGGACAAACTTCTGGCAATGTTTTACATCAAACAACACGCACAAGGTTAAAAAACAAAACAAACAAACAAACAAAAAGAAGTCCCATTTATCCAGCTGACATCCCAGACTTACCAGGTCAGTGCATAGCAGTCGTGCCAGCTCCTCATCACGTCTCAGCTGTTCTTTCAAATCTCTTTGCTGCTCTTCTACCTTCTTCTGTTCTTCAGCCTCCTCTGCCAACAACTTCAGAATATATTCCTCACTTGCTCTTCTCTGCTCCTCCTCTTGGGCTTGTCGTTCAGCCCTCAACTTGAAATAAGGAAGTACAGAGATCATAATTTAGAAAAATTCTGATAAAACTGATTTGACACAATTTTCATCTCAATATATCTCCACAAATCATCCATTTTCTACAAGCTACAGATTCTTTGGGGTTAATTTTCAAAAATCCATTAGGCAGATATCAAAGTTACTCACCTGTAGCAGATGTTCTCTGAGGATAGCAGGCCACGTATTCTCACAGATGGGCAACTTCATACGACGAAGTCCAGTGAGGACAGTGACTAGCTAAGAGTAGAATTTTCTAGCAGAGTCCCACTGCGCATGCATGGGTGCTTTTCCACCTGACACATGAGCGCAGGTCCCTCAGTCATACGTATAAGCTAAAGAATATAACTTCAAGGGGGGGAGGAAAGGTATGTGAGAATACTTGGCCTGTTGTCCAAGGAGAACGGCTACAGGTGAATAATTTTGCTTTCTCCGAGAACAAGCAGGCCTCCGTATTCTCACAGATGGGAATCCCTAGCTACCAGGCTCACCAAAAACAATGCTAGGACAACAGGGACTCAAAATGTCGAGACCTGTTATTCAATCAACCTGAAACAATTTCAACCTAGTTGTGGAGGTGCAGCCTGGAACAGAAGAAAACGGGCCTAGGAGGGTGGAGTTGGATTCTAGGCACCAAACCAATTTTACAGAATTGCCTGTCCGAATCAGCTGTCATGCCAGAAATTCTGTGAAGGCACTCGTGAGGTGTAAACGTGCAGACAGAAGACTATGTCTTAGCTCTGTAAATTTGTTCAATTGAGACGGACTCCAAGTAGACTACCAACGCAGCCATGGATCTGACATTGGGAGCCGTGACATGACCCTCCAAAGTCAGCTCAGTCTGGGCATAAGTAAAGGAGATGCAATCCGTTAGCCAATTGGAAATTGTGCATTTACCGATGGCAACCCCCATCCTGTTTGGGTCAAAAGAAACAAAAAACAGGGTGGACTGTCTATGGGCTTTAGTCAGCTCCAGATAGAACACTAAGGCTCGGTTGCAGTCCAAGGTACGCAATACACTCTCGCTAAGATGGGCATGCAGTTTTGGGAAAAGTGTTAGCAGAATAAATGACTGATTAACATGGAACACCAACACTACCTTAGGAAGGAACTTAGGGTGCATACAGAGAACTACTTTATTATACATAGTAACATAGTAGATGACGGTAGAAAAAGACCTGCATGGTCCATCCAGTCTGCCCAACAAGATAAATTCATATGTTGTATACCTTACCTTGATTTGTACCTGTCTTTTTCAGGGCACAGACTGTATAAGTCTGCCCAGCAGGATTCCCCGCCTCCAAACCACCAGTCCCGCCTCCCATCACTGGCTCTGGCATAGACCATATAAGTCTGCCCTCCACTATCCTCGCCTCCCAACCACCAACCCCTCTTCCCCCACCTGCTCCGCCACCCAATTTCGGCTAAGCTTCTGAGGATCCATTCCTTCTGAACAGGATTCCTTTATGTATATCCCATGCATGTTTGAATTCCGTTACCGTTTTCATCTCCACCACCTCCCGCGGGAGGGCATTCCAAGCATCCACCACCCTCTCTGTGAAAAAATACTTCCTGACATCTTTCCTGAGTCTGCCCCCCTTCAATCTCATTTCATGTCCTCTCGTTCTACCGCCTACCCATCTCCGGAAAAGATTTGTTTGCGGATTAATACCTTTCAAATATTTGAACGTCTGTATCATATCACCCCTGTTCCTCCTTTCCTCCAGGGTATACATGTTCAGGTCAGCAAGTCTCTCTTCATACGTCTTGGAATGCAAATGCCATACCATTCTTGTAGCTTTTCTTTGCACCGCTTCTATTTTTTTTTTAACATCCTTCGCAAGGTACAGCCTTCAAAACTGAACACAATACTCCAGGTGGGGCCTCACCAACGACTTGTACAGGGGTATCAACACTTCCTTGATGAAACTTAGTAAATGGTGGATCAGCTACTAGGACCTGAAGCTCTCTGACCCTCTGAGCTGTGAGTGACCGCCACCAGAAACACAACTTTCCAGGTCAAATCCTTAAGATGACAGGAATCAAGTGGCTCAAAAGGAACTGTCATCAGCTGGGTAAGGACAACGTTGAGATCCCATGACACAGTTTGAGGTTTCATTGAGGGCTTTGTTAGTAACAAACCTCACATGAAGCAAACAAATAGAGGCTGCACAAAGATGGGCTTACCTCCTACATGAGAAAGGAACACTAACTGCACCAAGATAGGCCCTTACAAAGGAATCATGTAGGATGTAATTAGGAGTTTTTATGTAGGGCAAGTAAGGGAATCTAAGGCCTTGCCCTCACACCAGACAGCAAACCTCCTCCACTTGAAAAAATAACTCGTATGAGTCTTTTCTGGAAGCCAGCAAGATGCAAGAGAAAAGCTCCGGCAAACCCAAGGTTTCAAATTCTACACTCTCAACATCCAAGCTGTGAGAGCCAGGGATTGGAAGTTGGGATTAAGAAGAGACCCCTCATGCTGTGTGATGAGGGTAGAAAACACTCCAATCTCCACGGATCTTCGGAAGATAACTCCAGAAGTAGTGGGAACTAGATCTGCCTCGGCCAGTAAGGCACGATAAGGATCATAGTCCTTCAACCCTACTGGAGTTTCAGCAAAATCTTCTCTATGAGAGGAATTGGAGGATACGCATATAGCAGGCCATCCCCCACCAATGTAAGAGAAAAGCATCTAATGCTAGTATGCCCTGTAATGTAAGCCTGGAGCAGAACTGGGGAACCTTGTTGATGAGGTGAGTGGCAAACATATCCACCAAGGGGGTGCCCCACTCTCAGAAGATCTTGTGGGCTACACCCATATTGAGAGACCATTCATGCAGTTGTAAAATCCTGCTCAGTCTGTCTGCAAGGAAGTTGTCCCTTCCTGGAAGATATGTGGCTCAAAGGTATATCCCAAGAAGGAGGGCCCACTACCACATACCCACTCCTTCTTGACACAAGGGGTATGATCCCGTTTCCCCCTGTTTGTTCACATAAAACACTGCAACCTAGTTGTCCGTTTGAAACAGTATAATTTGGTTCTGTAGCCGATCTCTGATAGCCTTTAGAGCATTCCAAATAGCCCTCAACTCGAGGAGGTTGAAGTGAAATTTTCTAGCCTGAGCTGACCAAGTTCCCTGGGTGTGAAGCAAATACACAAAAACTCCCCATCCCAGGTTGGATGATTACCTTATTAGCACCTTCTGAGAAGGTGAAATGTTTTTATGGTAGTCCCACAGACAAATCTGTACGAATTGTCCACCAGAGGAGGGAATGAGTCAACTCTGGAGGAATCTGGATGACATCCGTTAGGTTCCCAGCCGCCTGAGACTACTGAGAAGCTATCCACTGAGCCTCTCTCAAAAGGAGATGTGCCATGGGTGTGAGTGCGCAGTTGAGACAATCATGTTTATTTTCGAAAGAGAAGGGCGCCCATCTTTCGACACAAATCGGGAGATGGGCATCCTTCTCTCAAGGTCGCCCAAATCAGCATAATCGAAAGCTGATTTTAGGCATCCCCAACTGCTTCCTGTTGCGGGGCCGACCAAAGTTCCCGGGGCGCGTGTCAGAGGCATAGCGAAGGCGGGACTGGGGCGTGCTTAACAGATGGGCGTCCTCGAGTGATAATAGAAAAAAGAAGGGCGTTCCTGACGAACACTTGGGCGACTTTACTTGGCCCATTTTTTCTTACGACCAAGCCTCAAAAAGGTGTGCGAACTGGCCAGATGACCACCGGAGGAAATCGGTGATGATCTCTCCTGACCCCCAGTGGTGACTAACCCCCTCCCACCATGAAAAAAACAACTTTAAAAACTTTTTTTGCCAGCTTCAAATGTTATACTCAGGTCCATCGCAGCAGTATGCATTTCCCTGGGAAGGGAGGTATGTGTGTGTCAGCAGAGGCATACCGAAGGCGTGGACGTCCTTTTTTTCAAACATTTTGGACGTCCTCAACTGCCCCCCCACCACAGGGACCACCAAATTTCAAGGGAGTGGAGTGGAAGAGTGGCCTAGTGGTAAGAGCAATGGTCTTGCAATCCAGAGGTGGCCGGTTCAAATCCCACTGCTGCTACTTGTGATTCAAAATCCAAATAAAGGGGGTGTTGGAAGCATAGCAGGCATGGGCGTCCTTCTCACAGAAACATCCAGGCATGGATGACCTTCTCACAGAAACATCCACATTTTGTACGTCCTCAACTGCCATCGCAGGGACGGAGGTATAGCGAAGGACGTCCTTCACCTATACTCTTTAAAAAAAAAAAAAAAAAAAAAAAAGACATCCCTGACGAGCACTTGGACATTTTCACCTGGACTTGTATTTTTCTAAGGTTGTAGATGGAAATTTATTTAAGGTTGTAGACGACCATCTCTTTTTTTTTTTTTAAGTATTTATTTATAAATTTTTTCAGTAAATTACAATAACTTGTCTGCGTTACATTTCTGTGTTATACAACCAACTGTAACCTATTAATTTTCAAAGACAAAGTCCCCACATAAAGATAAAGCTGTACAACAGATTGTATCATACTTCCAAGACATCAAAATCCCCCTTCCCCTTGCCCCCCCCCTTCCCTCCCACCGCGTCTTTCCCATCTGCTTCTGTTTGCGATTCACTAGGGACTCTGAGTGGCAGACCATGTGTTATACAAATCCCATATTTTATGGTGCTGAACTAATCGCCCTTTCCTTATAGCTGTAAGTTTGGACATCAACTGTATAGTGTTGAGTTTAGCTAATATATGTTGCAGACCTGGGAGCACTGGTCTTTTCCAGGCTGCAGCAAGTATCAATTTACTTGCCACTAACACCTGAGTGGCAAATTGGTGGATTATTCGATTAACTCCAGGTGGTCGAAAATGTAAGAGACAATAGTCCAGCTGCAGAGGATAGTCTATTGATACTACTCTTTGCAAAAAATTCAGGACTGTCGTCCAATAAGTTTGCACATATGGACATGTCCACCATATATGTGTCATGTCCCCCACCCCTCCACATTGTCTCCAGCAAAGATCTGAACCCCTCCTGTACATTTTCACTAAGCATTTGGGGGTATAGTACCAACTGTATAAAAGTTTGTGCCCGTTTTCCACCAAGGCACTGGAAACGGACACTCTTAGCAGAGATCTAATAGCTTGTGTCCACTGTGCCTGGTTAGGCTGAACTTCCATTACTGTTTCCCACTTTTGCAGATAATATTCCACTGGGTTGTGATGTGACTGTAAAGCTAGGTAAATCCTAGAGATACCTCCCCTTCCTCCTCCCCCATGCATCCCCTTCTCTAGCTGTGTCTCCCTCAGTCTAAGCTCCCCCCCCTCCTCGGCGTGTAATAAAATCTCTAACTTGATAATACTGAAAGGCCTGGACAGGGGTGAGCCCGTGTTCCCGACCTAATTCCTGAAATGTAGGCACCCATCCCTCCTCACACATCTGGCCCAGCTCATAGAGACCCTTATTTTCCCAATCCTGATAAGCCGAGTCCAAGGACCCAGGCCCAAATCTTGGGGCGAACCGGAGATACATGTGTTTAAAATATGTGCGTCCTGGGAAAAATCGCTCCCTAAGCTGGCTCCAGATATTTAAGGGCCACTTAATTAAAGGTGGACTGTGCTTGCTAATGTCTGCTAGTTGTTGGTTTGATAGCCATGGTATTGCTCTGAGGGGGAGGGGGTCTAACCACTTCTGCTCGAATCGAACCCACACTTTCCTCGAGTCCTGCAACCAGATCGCTAAGATCTGCAAGTGAGCTGCGTGATAGTAAATTCGAAAGCATGGAACCCCCATTCCTCCCTGGTCTCTTGCTTGATACAGCACCTCTCTGCGCACTCGGGGCGGTCTCTTTTTCCAGATAAAAGAAAATACTTTCCGCTGCAATCCCCGCAGGAATTCGTCTGGTAAGGATATTGGTAGTGCCATAAAAAGATACAGCATTTTTGGAAGAATTATCATTTTTACAGCACTAATCCTTCCCATCCAAGAAAGTGTCAAACCCTCCCATCTATTTAACTCCTCAAATAGCTCTCGCACCTTATGAGGAAAATTGCTGGAGAAGACATCCTCCAGCCTCCGGGGTATATTAACCCCTAGATATCGAAGGCTTTTATTTGCCCATCTGTACGGGAATTGAGATTTCAGTTGATCTACCTGATCTTTAGGTATATTTACGTCCAGAGCCTCTGATTTGTCAAAGTTAATTTTGAACCCAGATACCACCCCGTATGCCCGCAGCACCTCTTCTACTACTGGGAAGGCCCGCACCGGGTCTTTAAGCGTAAGATGTCATCCGCGAAGAGGAGAATTTTTGTCTCCATACCCCCCCCCCCTCTCGGCCCTCTGATCTCATGCAATGATCTGATTTTAATTGCCAAGGGTTCCATAACTCATGCGAATAGCAGCGGAGACAGCGCATAGTCCTGTCTTGTGCCTCTATGGAGTTTAAATGGTTGAGTCAGGGTGCCGTTGATCCTTATCGAGGCCTTAGGACTCTGGTAAATTAATTCTATCCACTCTGCATACCGTCCCCGAACGCCTATCCTCTCCAGGACAGCAAAAAGGAACTTCCAGCTGACCTGATCGAATGCTTTTTCGGCGTCCAGGGACAGCACACACAGCGGGGTGTCCGTAATCTGTGCCACCTGGATCATTTGTAGGGTTCTTCTAATATTGTCAAATGTCTGGCGATCTTTTACAAACCCTGCTTGATCTTCCTCTACCAGTTGGGGCAAATAACTCTGCAGTCTGGTGGCTAAGATTTTGGTAAAGATTTTGTAGTCAACTCCCAAAAGAGAAATGGGCCTATAGGAACTTCAAACCTCCGGATCTTTACCAGGCTTAGGGATGACGGTAATAGTTGCTAAGTTCCAGGTTGGCAGAAATCCCATCTCCACTTCCAACGCATTAAAAACTTTTAGCAGGAGCGGAGCCAACAATTTTCCAAAGGTTTTGTAAAACCTATTGGTGAAACCGTCTGGTCCCGGAGGTTTATGAGGAGGGAGCTCCTTTATAGCCTGCTCTACTTCTTCTAGTTTGATAGGATCTGATAACTCCTGCTCAGACTCCTTTGGTCAGCTCAGGGAGCTCTATCTCAGCTAAATATTCTGCTATAGTCTCAGGACTGCAATCGGCTTCTGGTGTGTAAAGCTTTTCATAATAGTCCCTAAAGGCTGATTCCAAGTAAGTCGGGTCAAACTATAAGTCCCCCCCTAAGTCTCGAAGCCCCCGAATCTCATTTTTGAATGTCTGCTGTTTTAATTTGTGTGCTAGCAGTCTGCTGGGCTTATTGCCAAACTCAAAGTGGGCTTGATGCACCTTCTCCAGTTTTTCCGAAAGGTCTGTTAATTCCAGATCCTGCAATTCTGCCCGCAACCTCTGCGCACTGGCTTGTAGGCAAGATATCTCCAATCCAGTTCCCTGATGAAGCCTCTGTTCTATTTCTGCTAGCTGTCCCCTCAGCTTACGTTCCTGTGTGGAGCGCGTTTTCCAGACATGTGATCTAAGGGCTATTAAGTGACCCCTCAACACTGCTTTAAACCCCTCGAACATCATGACCGGGGACGTCTCATCAGTATAATTAAAGTTGATATACTCTTTAATATGCAGTTCTAAAGCAGATACATGGGCAGGTTCTGCTAATAACGCATCATCTAATCTCCACGCCCGAGTTGTCTTATTTAGCTTAGGACCCCCTAAACTAAACACCACCGGTGAGTGATCAGACCACGTGTGGGGAAGTATCTGGTGGTCTTTGATCATGCCCAGCAATGAGTTATCTCCCAACCACATATCTATTCTTGACAAAGAGTTATGAACTGAGGAAAAGTAAGTATATCCTCGCAAACGGGGGTTATCTTTATGCCAGAAATACACCAAATTCCAACGTATTATGAACTTGCTTTGAGTAGCTAGTGCGAGATGACGAGTTGTCTAAATGTGGGTGGATAGTAAGGTTAAAATCTCCCCCTAGTAATAGACAGCCTTCAAGATGTCTGGACAACAGGTGATCCAGGTCCTGCAAAAAGACCCCATGGTTGGTGTTTGGCCCATATATATTCACTATAGTGTAAATCTTGTCTGACAGTGCCACAACTAGTAGTATGTATCTCCCACCTTTGTCCCTTATAACTTTCTTAATGTCCCATGTCTTAGAGCCGCTAAGGGCAATCAGGACTCCCCTGCTTTTAGTATTATTAGCATTAGAAGCAAAAAGAATAGTGGGGTAGTGCTTATGGTGGCATAATTGTTCATGTCGCCGTTGCAGGTGTGTTTCCTGGGATATTCAGCCCTCTAACATTCAACGTTAACCCTTTTATATCAGCCATCACTTAACCAATGTGTTTGTTGTCCCTGCTTCTGAGCTCCCTTTTCCCACACATTAGCTGTCACCCTTACCCAGAACACCATTTCATAATTGCTTTGTCCCCCTTGCCCCTGCCCCTCCCCACCACTCCCTTCCCCACCCAATACCTCCCGACCAAAAAAATGTATTGACATCCGGTGTTTTAACATTGAGTGCCTATGTTTGAGGGAAGAGAAAGCCACCCACTTAGTGCTCACCCCCCGGAACTTATAAGTAACACTGCAAACATAACCACAACTTTATAATAAAGACCCAGTCTCTATTCAACAGTCAAACCTCGACTCTGTTAGATAGGTCTCCACCCTTTCTTCATCCATTCTCAGTGATTTTCAGGGGACCCGAGCTCCTGATTGCTGTCGTTGGAGCCGCAGCGCACCATTGCCCACTCTTTGCCACTTTGGCGGCAGGGCACGCGTGGTATTCTTCTTCTTGGGCTCATTCTCCACCTGATCTTGTGCCGCCTGGGCCTCCGGGCAAATCTCGCGTGCCTTCACCATGGACTTCACCTGATGTAGCTTCCCGTCTTTGTAAAATGCCAGTGCGAAAGGATGCCTCCACCTATATTGGATTTTAAGTTCTCTCAAATGCCTCGTGAATGGTCTTAGTTCTAATCTTCGCTTTAAGGTCGCTGCAGCCAAATCTTGATAAATTTCTATAGAGTAAGAGTCCCATTTGAAATCAGGATTTTGGCGTGCCATTTTCAAGACCTGTTCCTTAACATGGAAGCTGGTGAAACAGGCTATTATATCTTTGGGCTTGTTATTGCGTGTGGGGCCCAGCGCCCTATGTGCTCTAAGTGGATATTCTCACCGGAGATTGCAGCACCGTCCGCCGATAGCAGCTCGCTGGTCAGCTGTTTGATAACTTGTTCACAGTCCTGGTAATTGGAGTTTCGGGGAGACCCCGAAATCGCAAATTGTTTAGACGGCCCCAATTTTCCAAATCCTCGAGTTTATCCGTTAACGCCAATTGTTCATCATGCATTTCTGTAATTTTTTGGTGCAGGGCCCCAATTCCTCTTCGTGTTCCTCAACGTGTAGCTCGATGTCCTCTATGCGGCCACCTAGTTCCCTAATCTCTCCCCGCAAGTCTGAGCCAAGCGTAGCCACCTCGGAGCGAAGAGCCTTTAAATCTGCACTTATTTCCTTCAGCCAGGATTGCAGATTCTCAGGGGTCATCTCTCGAGGCCTGAGATGCACTTTCGCTCGCTCCCTGTTGGGATCGCTCGATGTCCGCAGGCTCCGCGGGTCCGCGTGTCACCGCCATTTTGCGGTCTCTCGCCGCTTCATCTTTGGGGAAAGCGAAGCGAGACAAATCTACTGCTGTCAGCCCCACACTTCGGTCTGTAGCAGTCCCCCGCGACCCCACTGACATCCGCTCACTATTAATGCTCTTTGGAGCTTTAGATTTAATGTTTTCGCTGATTTTTGTCCAGGGCAAAGCAGGAGCTCTGGATTCAAGCTACCATGCTACTGGGTGACGTCGGGGACCATCTCAACATTTATGTCAACCATCTCTAAGGTTGACTTAAATGTTGACATTTGGGCGTCCCCAACCGTATTATCGAAACGAAAGATGGACACCCATCTTGTTTCAATAATACAGGTTTCCCCGCCCCTTTCTGGGGACGTCCTGCGAGGATGCCCCTCAGGAAAACTTCGGCGCCCCGTTCCATTATGCCCCTCAATGTGGTCCATCAATTTCAACATTTGCCAAGCTGTGACCTGCTTGCTGCTTTGGACCTGCGAGGCCAGAGTCGACAAGGTCACCACTATCACTTGCGGGAGAAAAGCTGAGCATGCAATGTATTGAGCAGTGTTCCTATTAATTCCAATCATTGGAATAGGAGAAGGTGGGACTTGGGGTAGTTTGTGACAAAACCTAGTAGCTCCAACACCCGCATAGTTAGGCGCATTGAGTCTGATGTCCCTTCCTGAGATCTGCTCTTGACCAGCCAAATGTCCAGATAGCGAATGATACATACCTGTAGCAGGTATTCTCTGAGGACAGCAGGCTGATTGTTCTCATGACTGGGTGGTGTCCACGGCAGCCCCCTCCAACCGGAAAAAAACTCACGGGAGGTCCCGCGTGCGGGGCACGCCCACGTGCGGTCATCTTCCCGCCCGTGCACGACCGCTCCCGCTCAGTTAAGTAGAAAGCAAAAGAAATAGGGATAAGAGAAACAACTCCAAAGGGGAGGAGGGAGGGAAGGTGAGAACAATCAGCCTGCCGTCCTCGGAGAATACCTGCTACAGGTATGTATCATTTGCTTTCTCCGAGGACAAGCAGGCTGCTTGTTCTCATGATTGGGGTATCCCTAGCTCCCAGGCTCACTCAAAACAACAAAGAGGGTCAATTGGGCCTCGCAACGGCGAGGCCATAACAAAAATTGACCTACGAAGAACAACTAACCGAGAGTGCAGCCTGAACAGAATAAAAATTGGCATAGGGGGGTGGAATTGGATTCAAACCCCGAACAGATTCTGCAGCACCGACTGCCCGAACAGACTGTCGTGTTGGGTATCCTGCTGGAGGCAGTAATGAGATGTGAATGTGTGGACAGATGACCACGTCGCAGCCTTGCAAATCTCTTCAATAGTGGCTGACTTCAAGTGGGCCACTGAGGCTGCCATGGCTCTAACACTATGAGCCGTGACATGACCCTCAAGAGACAGCCCAGCCTGGGCATAAGTAAATGAAATGCAATCTGCTAGCCAATTGGAGATGGTGCGTTTCCCGACAGCGACCCCCTTCCTGTTGGGGTCAAAAGAAACAAACAATTGGGCGGACTGTCTGTGTGAGATTGTCCGTTCCAGGTAGAAGGCCAATGCTCTCTTGCAGTCCAATGTGTGCAACTGACATTCAGCAGGGCGGGTATGCGGACAGGGAAGGAATGTTGGCAAGACAATTGACTGATTCAGATGGAACTCCGACACCACCTTTGGCAGGAACTTAGGGTGAGTGCAGAGGACTACTCTGTTATGATGAAATTTGGTATAGGGAGCATGGGCTACTAAGGCTTGAAGCTCACTGACCCTCCGAGTTGAAGTGACTGCCACCAAGAAAATGACCTTCCAAGTCAAGTACTTCAGATGGCAAGAAGCCAGTGGCTCGAAAGGAGGTTTCATCAGCTGGGTGAGGACGACGTTGAGATCCCATGACACTGTTGGAGGTTTTGACAGGGAGCTTTGAGAAAAGCAAACCTCTCATGAACCGAACTACCAAAGGCTGTCCAGAGATAGGTTTACCCTCTACACTTTAATGGTAAGCACTAATTGCACTAAGATGGTTCCTTACTGAGTTGGTCTTGAGGCCAGACTCCGATAAGTGTAGAACGTATTCAAGCAGGGTCTGTGCAGGACAAGAACGAGGTTCTAGGGCCTTGCTGTCACACCAGACCTCCACTTGAAAAAGTAACTCTTCTTAGTGGAATCTTTTCTGGAAGCAAGCAAGACTCGGGAGACACCCTCAGAAAGACCTAAGGCAGCGAAATCTATGCCCTCAACATCCAGGCTGTGAGAGCCAGAGACTGGAGGTTGGGATGCAGAAGCGCCCCCTCGTTCCGAGTGCTGAGGGTTGGAAAACACTCCAATCTCCACGGTTCTTCGGAGGACAACGCCAGAAGAAGGAACCAGATCTGACAGGGCCAAAAGGGCGCAATCAGAATCATAGTGCCACGGTCTTGCTTAAGTTTCAGCAAAGTCTTCCCCACCAAAGGTACGGGATGATATGCATACAGGAGCCCGCTCCCCCAATGCAGGAGGAAGGCATCTGACGCTAGTCTGTCGCGGGCCTGAAATCTGGAACAGATCTGAGGCAGCTTGCGATTGGTCTGAGTGGCGAAAAGATCCACCGAGGGGGTGCCCCACTCCCGGAAGATCTTGCGTACCACACTCTAATTGAGCAACCATTCGTGCGGTTGCATGAGTCTGCTCAATCTGTCGGCCAGACAGTTGTTTACGCCTGCCAGGTACGTGGCTTGGAGAAGCATACCATGCTGTCGAGCCCAGTGCCACAACCCGACGGTTTCCTGACACAGGGGGCGAGATCCAGTGCCCCCCTGCTTGTTGATGTAGTACATCGCAACCTGGTTGTCTGTCCAAATTTGGATTACTTAAAAGGACAGCCGATCTCTGAAAGCCTTCAGAGCATTCCACACCGCTCTCAACTCCAGGAGGTTGATCTGCAGACCAGATTCCTGGAGGGGACCACCGTCCTTGAGTGTGAAGCCCATCGACATGGGCTCTCCACCCCAGGAGAGATGCATCCGTCGTCAGCACTTTTTGCGGCTGAGGAATTTGGAATGAGCGTCCCAAGATCAAATTGGAGCGAATCGTCCACCTGTGGAGTGAAGTGCAAAAACTGGCGGGCAGTTGGATTGCATCTTCTAGATTCCCCTTGGCCTGGTACCACTAGGAAGCTAGGGTCCATTAAGCTGGTCTCATGTGAAGACGTGCCATGGGGGTCACATGGACGGTAGAGGCCATATGGCCAAGGAGTCTCAACATCAGCCGAGCTGTGATCTGCTGGGATGCTCTGGCCCGGAAGGCAAGGGACAGAAGAGTCTGCGCCTTCGCCTCGGGGAGATAGGCATGGGCCGTCTGTGAATTCAGCAGGGCTCCAATAAATTCGAGTGACTGGAATGGGCGTAGATGGGACTTTGGGTAGTTTATCACAAACCCCAGTAGCTCCAGAAGTTGAATAGTCCTCTGCATGGACTAAAGAGCTCCTGCCTCCAAGGTGCTCTCACCAGCCAATCGTCGAGATAAGAGAACATGCACCCCCCAGCTTGTGTAGCGACGCTGCCGCCACCACCATAAGGCACTTCGTGAACACCCGTGGCGCGGAGGTGAGCCCAAAGTGCAGCACACAATACTGGAAATGCTGCGTCCCCAGACGGAATCGCAGATACTGTCTGTGAGCTGGCAGTATCGGGATGTGAGTATAAGCGTCCTTTAAATCCAGGGAGCATAGCCAATCGTCTTTCTGAACCATGGGAAGAAGGGTGCCCAGGGAAACCATCCTGAACTTTTCTCTGACCAGGTATTTCTTCAGGGCCCTTAGCTCTAGGATGGGACGCATCCCCCCTGTTTTCTTTTCCACAAGGAAGTACCTGGAATAGAATCCCAGCCCTTCTTGCCCTGGTGGTACAGGCTCGACCGCACTGGCGCTGAGAAGGGCGGAGAGTTCCTCTGCAAGTACCTGCCTGTGGTGGGAGCTGAAGGACTGAGCTCCCGGTGGGCAATTTGGCGGAGTGGAGGTCAAATTGAGGACGTACCCGAACCGCAATATTTGGAGAACCCACTGGTCGGAGCTTATGAGAGGCCACCTTTGTGTAAAAATTTAAAACCCCCCCCCCCCCCCCCCCCCTGACCGGTAGGCCGTCCGGCACAGGCACTTGTATGGCGGCTATGCTCCCGTGGATCCAGTCAAAAGCCCATCCTTGCTTTGCTGGGGAGGTGCAGGGGCCTGCTTGGTCACATGCTGTTGACCCGACGAGTGTGCTGGGGTGAGCCTGGGAAGGCTGTCTGGAAGGAGGATTGTACCTACGCTTGGAGTAAGCGTTAGGAGCAGTCTTCTTTCCCCTGAAAAATCTCCTACCTGAAGAGGTAGGTGCTGAAGGCGCCCGGTGGGAGAGGTTGTCGAGAGAGGTTTCCCGCTGGTGAAGTTGTTCGACCAACTGCTCGACCTTCTCACCAAAAATATTATACCCCCCCCCCCCCCCCCGGCAAGAGACATCTGCCAGCCGCTGCTGAGTCCGATTGTCCAGGTCAGAGGCACGCAGCCATGAGAGTCTGCGCATCACTATACCTTGGGCAGCGGCCCTGGATGCAACATCACAAGTGTCATAAATACCCCTGGACAGGAATTTGTGACATGCCTTCAGCTGCCTGACCACCTCCTGAAAAGGCCTGGCCTGCTCCGGCAGGAGCTTGTCAACCAGGTACGCCAGTTGCCACACATTATTCCGCATGTAAATGCTCATGTAGAGCTGGTAACATAATAACATAGTAGATGACGGCAGAAAAGACCTGCACGGTCCATCCAGTCTGCCCAACAAGATAACTCATATCTGCTACTTTTTGTGTATACCCTACTTTGATTTGCACCTGTGCTCTTCAGGGCACAGACCGTATAAGTCTGCCCAGCATTATCCCCGCCTCCCAACCACCAGCCCGCCTCCCAACCACCGGCTCTGGCACAGACCGGTAAAAGTCTGCCCAGCACTATCCCCGCCTCCCGCCACCGGCTCTGGCACAGACCGTATAAGTCCTGCCCAGCACTATCCCCGCCTCCCAACCACCAGCTCTGGCACAGACTGTATAAGTCTGCCCAGACTGGATCTTGGTCACAAGCATGGAGGAATGATAGGCCTTCCACTAAAAGAGTCCAGGGTGCGAGGACTCACGCCCCGTGGGGCGCCGAGGCGGTATCCCTCGAACTCTTGGCTCTCTTGAGAGCAGAATCCACGACCGCAGAGTCGTGTGGCAACTGAGTCATCATCAACTCCGAGTCTGTGTGGACTCTATACTGGGACTCCGCTTTCTTCGGGATGGTGGGATTAGATAAAGGCTTCAGCCAGTTCCACAGCAGTGTCTCCTTCAGGACATTGTGCAGCGGAACCGTGGAAGACTCTCTAGGTGGTGATGGATAGTCGAGGACTTCAAGCATCTCAGCCCTCGGCTCGTCCACCGTAACCACAGGAAAGGGAATGCTCACAGAAATGTCCTTCACAAAGGAGACGAAGGAAAGGCTCTCAGGTGGGGAGAGTTTCCTTTCCACTGAAGGAGTGGGGTCAGAGGGAAGACCACAGGACTCCTCGGACGAGAAATACCTGGAGTCCTCCTCCTCCTCCCACGAGGCCTCCTCCTCGGTGTCGGACATGAGTTCTCTGACTTCCGTCCGAAACCGGGCCCGTCTCGACTCAGAGGAACCACATCCTCGATGATGGCGTCGAGAGGTGGATTCCCAAGCTGGCGGGGACGAAGCTCCCTCCATCGAAGTCGACTCCACCTGAGTGGCGGCCGAGACCGATGCCGCAAGCGGCACCGGTGTTGACGACCGCATCACAGGGCCAGAGCCAGCCAGTGCTTCCGTCAACGGTGCATTAAATACTTTGTAAATTTAAAAAAACCCGGACGTGGATTCCATATGACAGAGTTATGTGACTAACTAATCCACCGATAGTCATAGACCTAAGTTTTTTTAAATTTACAAAGTATTTAATGCATATGTACCGTACGATATGAGGCGGGGTCTAGGGAAATATCAGGTGTTTTCAAAATTTAAACTCATAACAAACGGAGGATAATCTCATTTTATGGATATTCAAACACATTCTTTTGTTCCAAATCAGGCAATTCATTCACTACTTTTATTTCCTGTGAAGACAAACCTTGGTAAGTTAATCTTTCCGTTCCATTTTAATACATGATGACTCTTTAACAATCATGACGTTATAACATTGATAGAGCGTGGTGTTATATAACAAGTAATTTATTTGATGTCTTTTGTAAATTAAGTTGACAGATTCAATAAGGTAGATTACAACAGGTCACCACACTAACAAAAAAACCCCCTCATTCATCGTCCTTTATGATTTCATCTTATAGCGAATGCTACGTACCTGTAGAAGGTATTCTCCGAGGACAGCAGGCTGATTGTTGTCACTGATGGGTGACGTCCACGGCAGCCCCTCCAATCGGAAATTTTTCTAGCAAAGGCCTTTGCTAGTCCTCGAGTGCCCATGCGCACCGCGCATGCGCGGCCGTCTTCCCGCCCGAACCGGCTCGTGTTCGTCAGTCTCATATGTAGCAAGACAAAGACAAGGGAAGACACAACTCCAAAGGGAAGGCGGGCGGGTTTGTGAGAACAATCAGCCTGCTGTCCTCGGAGAATACCTTCTACAGGTATGTAGCATTCGCTTTCTCCGAGGACAAGCAGGCTGCTTGTTCTCACTGATGGGGTATCCCTAGCCCCCAGGCTCACTCAAAACAACAACCATGGTCAATTGGGCCTCACAACGGCGAGACCATAATTGAGATTGACCTAACAATTTAGACAACTAACTGAGAGTGCAGCCTGGAAACAGAATAAACATGGGTCTAGAGGGGTGGAGTTGGATTCTAAACCCCGAACAGATTCTGAAGCACTGACTGCCCGAACCGACTGTCGCGTCGGGTATCCTGCTGCAGGCAGTAATGAGATGTGAATGTGTGGACAGATGACCACGTCGCAGCTTTGCAAATCTCTTCAATAGTGGCTGACTTCAAGTGGGCTACCGACGCTGCCATGGCTCTAACATTATGAGCCGTGACATGACCCTCAAGAGCCAGCCCAGCCTGGGCGTAAGTGAAGGAAATGCAATCTGCTAGCCAATTGGATATGGTGCGTTTCCCCACAGCCACTCCCCTCCTGTTGGGATCAAAAGAAACAAACAATTGGGCGGACTGTCTGTTAGGCTGTGTCCGCTCCAGATAGAAGGCCAATGCTCTTTTGCAGTCCAATGTGTGCAGCTGACGTTCAGCAGGGCAGGAATGAGGACGGGGAAAGAATGTTGGCAACACAATTGACTGGTTCAGATGGAACTCCGACACAACCTTTGGCAAGAACTTAGGGTGAGTGCGGAGGACTACTCTGTTATGATGAAATTTGGTGTAAGGGGCCTGGTCTACCAGGGCCTGAAGCTCACTGACTCTACGAGCTGAAGTAACTGCCGCCAAGAAAATGACCTTCCAGGTCAAGTACTTCAGATGGCAGGAATTCAGTGGCTCAAAAGGAGGTTTCATCAGCTGGGTGAGAACGACATTGAGATCCCATGACACTGTAGGAGGTTGACAGGGGCTTTGACAAAAGCAAACCTCTCATGAAGCGAACAACTAAGGCTGTCCTGAGATCGGCTTACCTTCCACATGGTAATGGTATGCACTGATTGCGCTAAGGTGAACCCTTACAAAGTTGGTCTTGAGACCAGACTCAGACAAGTGCAGAAGGTATTCAAGCAGGGTCTGTGTAGGACAAGAGCGAGGATCTAGGGCCTTGCTGTCACACCAGACGGCAAACCTCCTCCATAGAAAGAAGTAACTCCTCTTAGTGGAGTCTTTCCTGGAAGCAAGCAAGATGCGGGAGACACCCTCTGACAGACCCAAAGAGGCAAAGTCTACGCTCTCAACATCCAGGCCGTGAGAGCCAGAGACTGGAGGTTGGGATGCAGAAGCGCCCCTTCTTCCTGTGTGATGAGGGTCGGAAAACACTCCAATCTCCACGGTTCTTCGGAGGACAACTCCAGAAGAAGAGGGAACCAGATCTGACGCGGCCAAAAAGGAGTAATCAGAATCATGATGCCTAGGTCTTGCTTGAGTTTCAACAAAGTCTTCCCCACCAGAGGTATGGGAGGATAAGCATACAGCAGACCCTCCCCCCCCGTCCAGGAGGAAGGCATCCGATGCCAGTCTGCCGTGGGCCTGAAGCCTGGAACAGAACTAAGGGTCTTTGTGGTTGGCTCGAGATGCAAAGAGCTCTACCAAGGGGGTGCCCCACACCTGGAAGATCTGGCGCACTACTCGGGAATTGAGCGACCACTCGTGAGGTTGCATAATCCTGCTCAGTCTGTCGGCCAGACTGTTGTTTACACCTGCCAGATATGTGGCTTGGAGCACCATGCCGTGACGGCGAGCCCAGAGCCACATGCTGACGGCTTCCTGACACAGGGGGCGAGATCCGGTGCCCCCCCCTGCGTGTTGATGTAATACATGGCAACCTGGTTGTCTGTCTGAATTTGGATAATTTGGTGGGACAGCCGATCTCTGAAAGCCTTCAGAGCGTTCCAGACTGCTCGCAACGCCAGAAGATTGATCTGCAGATCGCGTTCCTGGAGGGACCAGCTTCCCTGGGTGTGAAGCCCATCGACATGAGCTCCCCACCCCAGGAGAGACGCATCCGTAGTCAGCACTTTTTGTGGCTGAGGAATTTGGAAAGGACGTCCCAGAGTCAAATTGGACCAAATCGTCCACCAATACAGGGATTTGAGAAAACCCGTGGACAGGTGGATCACGTCTTCTAGATCCCCAGCAGCCTGAAACCACTGGGAAGCTAGGGTCCATTGAGCAGATCTCATGTGAAGGCGGGCCATGGGAGTCACATGAACTGTGGAAGCCATGTGGCCCAGCAATCTGAACATCTGCTGAGCTGTGATCTGCTGGGACGCTCGCACCCGCGAGACGAGGGACAACAAGTTGTTGGCCCTCAACTCTGGGAGATAGGCACGAGCTGTCCGAGAATCCAGCAGAGCTCCTATGAATTTGAGTCTCTGTATTGGGAGAAGATGGGACTTTGGATAATTTATCACAAACCCCAGTAGCTCCAGGAGGCGAATAGTCATCTGCATGGACTGTAGAGCTCCTGCCTCGGATGTGTTCTTCACCAGTCAATCGTCGAGATATGGGAACACGTGTACTCCCAGTCTGCGAAGTGCCGCTGCTACTACAGCCAAGCACTTCGTGAACACTCTGGGCGCAGAGGCGAGCCCAAAGGGTAGCACACAGTACTGGAAGTGACGTGTGCCCAGCTGAAATCGCAGATACTGTCTGTGAGCTGGCAGTATCGGGATGTGCGTGTAGGCGTCCTTCAAGTCCAGAGAGCATAGCCAATCGTTTTCCTAAATCATGGGGAGAAGGGTGCCCAGGGAAAGCATCCTGAACTTTTCCTTGACCAGATATTTGTTCAGGGCCCTTAGGTCTAGGATGGGACGCATCCCCCCTGTTTTCTTTTCCACAAGGAAGTACCTGGAATAGAATCCCAGCCCTTCTTGCCCGGATGGCACGGGCTCGACCGCATTGGCGCTGAGAAGGGCGGAGAGTTCCTCTGCAAGAACCTGCTTGTGCTGGAAGCTGCAAGACTGAGCTCCCGGTGGACAATTTTTTTTTTTTTTGTTACATTTGTACCCCACGCTTTCCCACTCATGGCAGGCTCAATGCGGCTTACATGGGGCAATGGAGGGTTAAGTGACTTGCCCAGAGTCACAAGGAGCTGCCTGTGCCTGAAGTGGGAATTGAACTCAGTTCCCCAGGACCAAAGTCCACCACCCTAACCACTAGGCGGAGGTTTGGAGGCCAAATTGAGGGTGTATCCTTGCCGGACTATTTGAAGAACCCACTGATCGGAGGTTATGAAAGGCCACCTTTGGTGAAAAACTTTCAACCTTCCTCCGACCGGCAGATCGCCCGGCACTGACACTTGGATGTCGGCTATGCTCTGCTGGAGCTAGTCAAAAGCTCGTCCCTTGCTTTTGCTGGGGAGCCGAGGGGCCTTGCTGAGGCGCACGCTGCTGACGAGAGCGCGCGCGCTGGGCTTAGCCTGGGGCCGCAGGCTGTCGAGAAGGAGGATTGTACCTACGCTTACCAGAAGAGTAGGGAACAGTCTTCCTTCCCCCATAAAAACGTCTACCTGTGGAGGTAGAAGCTGAAGGCTGCCGGCGGGAGAACTTGTCGAAAGCGGTATCCCGCTGGTGGAGCTGCTCTACCACCTGTTCGACTTTCTCTCCAAAAATATTGTCCGCATGGCAAGGCGAGTCCGCAATCCGCTGCTGGATCCTATTCTCCAGGTCGGAGGCACGCAGCCATGAGATTCTGCGCATCACCACACCTTGAGCAGCGGCCCTGGACGCAACATCAAAGGTATCATATACCCCTCTGGCCAGGAATTTTCTGCACGCCTTCAGCTGCCTGACCACCTCCTGAAATGGCTTGGCTTGCTCAGGAGGGAGCTTGTCCACCAAGCCCGCCAACTGCCGCACATTGTTCCGCATGTGTATGCTCGTGTAGAGCTGGGTAAGACTGAATTTTGGCCACGAGCATAGAGGAATGGTAGGCCTTCCTCCCAAAGGAGTCTAAGGTTCTAGAGTCTTTGCCGGGGGTGCCGAAGCATGCTCTCTAGAACTCTTAGCCTTCTTTAGGGCCAAATCCACAACTCCAGAGTCGTGAGGCAACTGAGTGCGCATCAGCTCTGGGTCCCCATGGATCCGGTACTGGGACTCGATCTTCTTGGGAATGTGGGGATTACTTAAAGGCTTGGTCCAGTTCGCCAGCAATGTCTTTTTTAGGACATGATGCATGGGTACTGTGGACGCTTCCTTAGGTGGAGAAGGATAGTCCAGGAGCTCAAACATTTCAGCCCTGGGCTCGTCCTCCACAACCACCGGGAAGGGGATGGCCGTAGACATCTCCCGGACAATGGCCGCAAAAGACAGACTCTCGGGAGGAGAAAGCTGCCTTTCAGGGGAGGGAGTAGGATCAGAAGGAAGGCCATCAGACTCCTCGTCAGAGAAATATCTGATGTCCTCCTCCTCCTCCCACGAGGCCTCACCATCGGTATCAGACACAAGTTCACGAACCTGTGTCTGAAGCCGTGCCCGGCTCGACTCCGTGGAACCACAGCCACGGTGGGAACGTCGAGAGGTAGACTCCCTCGCCCGCACCGGCGAAGCTCCCTCCGCCGACGTCGTCGGGGAGACTTCCTGGGAGGCAACCGCAGTCGGTACCCGCAAGCGGCACCGATGTCGGAGACCTCACCTCGGGTAAGGGGCCAGCCGGCACCTCACTCGACGGTACCGGTGGCGCAAGCACCCCCGGTACCGGAGGGGAAGGGCGCAACAGCTCTCCCAGGATCTCTGGGAGAACGGCCCGGAGACTCTCGTGCAGGGCAGCTGTGGAGAAAGACATGGAAGCCGATGCAGGAGTCGAAGTCAGAGTCTGTTCCGGTCGTGGAGGCTGTTCCGGGCTGTCCAAGGTGGAGCGCATCGACACCTCCTGAACAGAGGGTGAGCGGTCCTCCCGGTGCCGATGCCTGCTGGGTGCCGACTCCCTCGGCGACCCAGAGCTCTCGGTACCGACGCGGGAAGGAGACCGGTGTCGATGCTTCTTTGATTTATCAAATGAAGCATGTCACCGGAGCTTCCCGGTACCGACGAGGACGTAGAATCCAGCCGTCGCTTCCTCGGGGCCGAGACCGAAGAAGGTCGGTCTCGGGGGGGCTGTACCGCAGGAGCCCTCAGGGTAGGGGGAGACCCACCCGAAGGCTCACCGCCACCAGCAGGGGAATGGACAGCCCTCACCTGCACTCCAGACGAAGCACCACCGTCCGACGACATCAGCACTAGTGGAGGTCCCGGTACCACCGACGCAGCCTTCCGATGTCTCGGCCCCGACGATGCAGAGGGTCGATGCCTCGATGCAATGGATACAGTCGCGGCCGAGGGCGGAGGTCTTGACGCTGTCGACGTCGACGCACTCGATACTCCCGGTGCCGATGCCGACGAAGAGCCCAAGAACAAAACGTTCCACTGGGCCAATCTCGCTACCTGAGTCCTTTTCTCTAAAAGGGCGCAAAGACTACAGGCCTGCGGGCGGTGCCCAGCCCCCAGACACTGAAGACACGACGCGTGCCTATCAGTGAGCGAGATTACCCGGGTGCACTGGGTGCACTTCTTGAAGCCGCTGGGAGATTTCGATGACATGGGCGGAAAAATCACGCTGGCGAAATCAAAACTCGTAATTGTCGTAAGGCACCAAAAAGAGGGGGAGAAAAAACTCGACCCGAGGCCTCAAAGGGGCCTACCCCGAAAACGAAAGAAAACTTATCGGGGCCAAAAACTAGAAATACGGGGAAGGGAAAAAGACCGAAAGGCCCTTCTCCGAAATCCCTTTTTTTTTTTTTTAAAGCGAAAAAGTCAAAAGACGTGCGAGGGTCAACTTAAGGGGCGCGAACGGCGCAAACACGACCGTACCGAGCACGGACAAAAGAAGACTGACGAACACGAGCCGGTTCGGCCGGGAAGACGGCCGCGCATACGTACCGCGCATGGGCGCGCGAGGACTAGCAAAGGCCTTTGCTAGTAAAGTTTCCGATTGGAGGGGCTGCCGTGGACGTCACCCATCAGTGAGAACAAGCAGCCTGCTTGTCCTCGGAGAAAATATTTTACATTGTTTTGAAGATTTAAACAATTATTATATTATTTTATTGACTTCATTTTAACATATTATTTTTATAATTCAATTATTTATTGCATCATGATACGTAGATGTATTTATATGTGGTCTGTATTTATAATTATATCTTTATGTGTTTTCATGTTAGACCCCTGAGGCAGGCGCTTGTGCGCCGAAACACGGCCCATGTCGGGTCTTTTTCAGAATAAAGGACGGCTATTATCTCTATCTTTTTAGATTGTAAGCTCTATCGAGCAGGGACTGTCTCTATGTGTCAGGTGTTCAGCACTGCGTGCGTCTGGTAGCGCTATACAAATGTTAATAATAATAATCTTGAAGGCCCAGTGTTGCTCTTTTTTTTTTTTTGTTTGTGTTATATACTTGTATGCTGTATTACCCTCTCTTTTGTGACTCCTGAGGTCGATGCCATGTCCGGAGCTGAAGTCGACGCCGCCGGTGCCGATGCTGCCGACGCCGAAGGGCCGGCGCAAGCTCCAAAAATCCGATCCCGTTGAGCTTGCCTCGCTACCTGTGTCCACTTCTTCAAACCGAGACACAAGTTACACGCTTTGGGATTATGCTCAGGCCCGAGGCACTGAAGGCAACAAGCGTGGGTGTCAGAAAGTGAGATCTGCCAGCCACACCGACTACACTTTTTGAAGCCGCTGGGTATCCTCGATGTCATCGACGGAAAAATCGCAGCGGCGATGGTGGCGGGAAAAAAAGGCCACCAAGAGGAAAAAGCCACGCACGCGGGACCTCCTGAGAGACTTTTTTCCGGTTGGAGAGGGCTGCCATAGACATCACCCAGTCGTGAGAACAAGCAGCCTGCTTGTCCTCGGAGAACTTACAAGCCTGAAGCAAAGCACTGATTACTTCTTCAGAATATTCCTTTTTTCTAAATTTCAACTGCTCAAGATCCATACCATAAGATCAAAGAGGGATGGGTCCTCTACGCAGACGATGCCACAATATACATTCCCTTCAGACATGACCTAACAGAAATCACCAATGAAATCAAACTCGGTTTTAATACCATGGACTCCTGGGCAAGTTCTTTTCAACTCAAACTGAACCCTAAAAAAAAAATACACTGTCTCATCCTCTCACCTCAACACAATATATACAAACCAACTACCTTAATCACCGCAGACCTCCCTATATCAGACAGTCTAAAAATACTCAGCGTTACTATCGACCGCAACCTCACATTCGAGAGCCAATTGAACCTTACAACTAAGAAAATGTTCCACTCAATGTGGAAACTCAAACGCATAAAACCTTTCTTCCCGAGGGAAATATTTCGCAACCTTGTACAATCAATGGTACTAAGCCATGCAGACTACTGCAACAGAATCTATGCGGGATGCAAAGAACAACTTACAAAGAAACTCCAGACCGCTCAGAACACAGCAGCTAGGCTGATATTTGGTAAACCGCGATTCGAAAGTGCCAAACCCCTTCGAGAAAAAATGCACTGGCTTCCAATCAAAGAACGTATTACCTTCAAAATCTGTACCTTGGTCCACAAAATTATCTACAGCCAAGTCCCAGGATACATGACAAACTTCATCGACCTATCAATCAGAAACACAACCAATACATCTCGAAAATACCTAAACCTCCACTACCCAAGCTGCAAAGAACTCAAATGCAAAGCAACCTACACATACAGCTTCTCCTATATAAACACACAACTATGGAACGCATTGCCAAAAGCGCTGAAAACAACCTATGACCACCTAAACTTCAGGAAATCACTAAAAACCTACCTATTCAAACAGGCATACCCCACCGACCCAACACAATCTGCAACACAGCAAAACCAAAGATCGAAATGGACACTATATAACCTCTCTTCCCTTCAACCCCCATCGTACCTGACACACGCATACCTTATTCGACCACAATATCACCTTGTATTTGTTTCTCTTCCGGACTTGGCGAATGCCTTATTTGACCACAATATCACCTTGTATTTATCTACCAGCGAATGCCTTTAATGTACTATGTAAGCCACATTGAGCCTGCAAATAGGTAGGAAAATGTGGGGTACAAATGCAACAAATAAATAAAAATCTAGATTGGACCTTGAACAAATAAACCTTGAATTAGAGGGAGGCTAAGGGGCTGATCCACTAGAAGATGGATTAGAGCCGCTTACCAAGGTCTTCTGGGGCAATCTGCCCCCCAAGAAAGCTAAGTTATTTACCTGTAGCAGGTGTTCTTTGAGGACAGAAAGCATATAGTCTCACATGTGGGTGACATCTACAGAGCCCAGTGCAGACATTTTAAATCTTTGAGGCAGTGCCCCCTACCATGCATGCGCAGGTGCCTTCCCACCCGAAGCTCAAGCGTGGGACCAGCAGTACAGTACTACAGCTAAAAAGACAACTCCAAGGGAAGGAGGGAGGGATATGAGAATATATGCTTGCTGTCCTCAGACAACATCTACTACAGATAAGTAACTTAGCTTTCTTCAAGGACAAGCAGGCATAATATTCTCACACGTGGGACTTACTAGCTATAAGTCTCACAACAAATACATTTTTTGTAACTAAGTATGTAGTGAGCCTGGTGGAAAAAAAGGGCCAGAGGACGGAGTTGACTTAAGAAGTAAAAAGATGGTCTTCCGGTAAAGGAATGGTGTGGTGAAGACGGAAGTTAGAAGGGCTCCTGACCCTCCTAATTAATCATGGACTTGGCCCTAATTGTTCTCAGTCTGTGAGCTTGGAAGTGTTTCCCTCTTGACTATCTGGGTTTTCTACCCAGGGAGAATGTCCTTTATGGTCTCTCGCACAAATTGCAAGAACCGGGTGAAGGGCCGTTCAAGAGACAATAAATGGCCAACAACAGCGCGCCTACATCGCCCTTGCCTAGTTCAGAGTGGGAGGCAGAGATCACGGCAGGCATTCAGGCAGCTTTGGAGCGTACAGTGGGAAACAAATTGCAATTGATAAATAAATTGGATACCATGGAGCAGTGGTTCATGGCTCTCAGTTGATCTTTAGGCAGTGCAGCACCGAGTTGGGGCAGTTGAGGATGTGGTTTAACTATTGGTGCGGGACAAACCCCAGGTGGCAGGGAAGCTCCGGAGCCTAGAGGATAAATTGGATGAACTGGAAAATAGAGCGAGGAGGAACACCTTCATTTAGTAGAGCTGCCCGAGACTTCTGGCAGATCATGACCTATGTCGGTTTCTGGAAAAGTGGCTAATGGACTCTACAACTTCCCTCAGAAGCAGGGCCCATGCAGATAGAAAAAGCCCACTGTCTTGGCCAGCAGCAGGAAAATACAGGGTAGCCACGAGTGGTCATATTCAGAATCCTCAATTATGTTGAGAAGCAGGACATACTACAGGCGATCCGTATTGGTAAATAACTGCAATTTGAAGGCAAACCCATTCTGTGATTCCAAGACTATTCAGCTGCGGTTTCGGCTGCCTAGAATGAATTTTTGGCAGTTTGCTCCAAACTTGGGCAGAAGCAGATATGTTTCACGTTAGCATATCCTGCTCGACTTCACATTTTAAAACAATGGGGTCAATACAGTTTGACTTTGCTTCTGAAGCGGCCAAATATGCGGAGCATCTGGATTTAAGTTCGGGCAGAGGTATTTTATCCATGAATTTCAGTTCCAAGAGCTGGAATCTTATATCTCTCGCATGCCATGTGGTTTGCAGCTAATGGGCTACAACTCCTATACTGGACTATGATTGGTCTGCACATGCTACTGTGCATTCAGTTGGGACTAACTTGACTGCCAGACATTGTTCTATTTCATTCCCTTCGGAAGGGCTTCAATCATTTTAGCCCTGCTGATTACCTTTTTATTTCAGATCACTGAGTGGCCTTTATTTTTTTGTTTTAAATTCCTACAGGCGGCTCTGGCTTTGACTTTTGGCCTGTTAAAAATGTAACTATGTGAGCTTGCTAGTGTGCTTGAGGCTGGGGAAGTGTGAAATAATTTGTTTGCAGGCATCTGGGGGAGTGCAAAATATGAGTATGGGAAGTTTAATGTATCTGCTGTATGGTAGCATGCTGCTCTTTTTTTTTTTCTAGTATGCAAGTTAGGTGGGAGTCATTGCTTTTAATAGAAACTGTCTGTTTAACCATATGGAAGATTGTTCTATTCTTCTTAAAGTTTGTTACATGATACTTCTAATAGCTACTGTTGGTTATGGACTTACTCATACATATGTTTGCATTTGAGATGCGCGTATTTTGCTTAACTTACTACGGGGTCCTCGTGTATATTGCTCACATAGGGTCTTTCATTTACTGGTTATCTTTTTTAGAGGCATGTCTGACAATCTCTATGGTGGGAGGGTGGGGATCCTTCGGGTAGGAATACCACTTAGGTGATTCCAGTAGTTTTGGGGGAGGATGGTTGGGATTGGGGGCTGGGAGGTAGGTGGGAGGTTCAGGAGAGGGTTGTTCAATGGGGGATTTATTTTTGAGTAACATTGGGTTGGGATAAGGGTTTAGGGCAGTTCCCCAATGGCTTCAGAGTTTTGGTGATCTTTCTACTGGTATGCTGGTTATGGAATTATCCAGGAATAGGGTGGCAGAAGGTTTTTCTAAGGGCTGAGTTATTGGTTTTTTATGTTATAAGGTGTTGCTCGGGGAGAGGGGGAGGAATCTGGGATGCCCCTCTGTGATTTCTGCTCGTGACAGCAGCTATAGGATAAGTGGAGTTTTTCTCAGCCTTGGGATCAGTTAGAGTCTGTACTTGGAATGTGAAAGGTATCCATTCCCCAATCAAAAGGCATAAAATTCTTAAAGCTTTCAATGATAAACAAGTATCAGTTGCTTTTCTACAAGAAACCCATTTAAACACCAATGAGCATGCCTAGTTGAATTGTTGGTGGGTAGGACTTTTCTTTGATTCACCTGCGGTCGATAAAAAGGCAGGTGTGATCATTTTAATCCATAGGGGTCTTCGGCTGGAGAATCGGTGTGATATGAGATCCTGGGGGCAGATTTGATCTGGCATCAGTGCTTTTGGAGAATCAAACTATGCTGCTGTGTAATGTTTATGCTCCCAATTCTCACGCCAAATCTTTTTTCCAACAGCTTTTTTGCCATATAAATGCTCTTAGGGACATGACATCTTGAAGGGTGGCGATTTTAACGACGTGGTGGATCCAACTCTGGATAGGTCTCATCCAACAGGGAGGGAGCTTTCTAGAACATTGAGGGGAGTAAATATGTTGTGTTCCTTACTGGATTTGGTGGATGTATGGCAAATCTTGCATCCACTGGATAGGAATTACACTCAAATATCCCGTGCTCATTCCACCATGTCCCAGATCGATTTTCTTCTCTTCTCAAGGGGTGTCCTCGGTGGTAGGAACATCGATTGGGCCAATTACAATATCTGACCATGTGTGGGTGGCAGTGAATTTGCCTTTGGATTCTCAATCTGTTGGTGGAAGAAATGTGGAGATTTCCCCCTCATCTTTATAGGGATGGCAAATTTTTGCCTTTTTTGCTTTCCAAATGGAAACTGTATACAGATAGCAATAGGGAACATATGGATGATCCCCTCCTATTTTGGGAGGCAGCAAAGGTTGTGCTCCTTGGGGAGATCATATATTATACTAGTTTTCAGAAAAAAGCACATCATAGGGAGGTGCTCTGCTTTGAATGACAGGCGACTACTGCGTAGGAGATATAGGAGATGTCTCTCTGTTCACCTTAAAGGAGACATTGAATGAGCTTCTCCATCAGAATGCGCAGAAATCTATTGGTTACTACAAGCACAAGTTGTATAAATTTGCTAATAAAAGCAGTAGTTTACTGGCTTGTCAGGTTCTCAGGTTCAGAGCCCGCGGGGCTGCTGACGAGGAGCGACAGCAGCAGGCAAAACCCACTAACCAACGCTGGGCAAGCACACTGGCACCGGCAGGACTGCAGGCACCGCCCAGCGAGCCGGAACACACGGACTGGAATCCCCCGGACTGGAGGACACAGGACTGGAACACTGGACTGGAATCCCCCGGACTGGAGGACACAGGACTGGAACACTGGACTGGAACCCCCTGGACTGGAGGACACAGGACTGGAATACACCGGACCGGACACACTGGACTGAAGCACCCTGGACTGGTCCGTACAGCTTCACCTGCACTTAGCCACTGCCCCCCAAGGATTGAGCCCCTGGGTTCGAATGGCCGGCAGGACTTACTGGATGACACCAGATGACACAGGGACCAGGACTGGAAACAGAAGTACTCCTAAATCCTAAACGGACCTAAGTTAGGGTTACCATAAGGCTCCAGAAAAAGGACGACGGATTGAGCCAGCCGGGTTTTACTTCCATTGCTTTCAATGGAAAGCAATGGAAGTAAAACCCGGCTGGCTCAATCCGTCCTCCTTTTTCTGGAGCCATATGGTAACCCTAACCTAAGTGCTCCCAAGCCCTAAACCAACAGAAGTGTTCCTCACAGTAAACTAACAAAAGGACTTCCTAAGCCCTATACTAACAGGAGTGCCCCAAGGCACTGACCTAACAGGAGTGCTTCTCACAGCACCAAAAGGAAAAGCAGGGGAGCCACAAGGAAGAACAGGGAAGCTAAACACATAAGCTAATAAAGGTTGTTCCTAAGCACCAAACTTCAGCAGACCTAACACAGGTGCTCTGAGCACCAAGCTACAGAATCTCTACAACTCTAAACTAACTAGGGTGCTCCACGCACCAAATAACCAGAAGAGCTCCTAGCACTAAAAGGGAAGACAGGGGAGCCACTAGGGAAAAAACAGGGAAGCTAAACACGTAAGCCAAAAGTGCTTCCAAAGCACCAAACACAAACAGCAACAACTGCAGTGCTCCCAACAGCACAAACACCAGAAGTACTTCTAACAGCAAAATCTGCAGTGTTCCTAACACCACCAAACCCTGAAGTACTTCTATCAGCATCAGAGCTTCCAAAGCCCTACACACAGCAATGCTTCCAAAGCACCAAGAGGGAAAGCGGGGGAACCACAAGGGAAAAGCAGGAAAGCTAAACACACAGTCACAAGTGCACACTGTAATAACACTAACTTGGACCTAAAGCAAGTAGCAAAAGCAAACGTTGCAAAGGCTCTGAAGGGAAGAACACCACTTCCTTATCAAGGCCCTCCCTGATGATGTCACACTCCCTAGACCCAGGCAGACAGCACACAAACCCCGAGAGGCCCAACCCACACCAATGCAGCACCATGAAGCACTTGAAGCCAGTACACCCAAAGAGAGGTAGAGCTAACTCAGTCCACACACACAGCTGTAGTAAAGTGAAACAATTAGAGTCATGCTGCTGGAAGCTGCCAGCATAGAGAGAGAGAGAGCTAGCTCAGAAAGGACAGACAAAAGAAACAGAAGCCAACTAAGAAGCTGACCCCCAGGAAAAAGGTAAGTTTGAGAGGGGTTCTGACCACAATCATAACAGCTAAACTGGTTCAGCAGTGTACCGGCCCTAGCAAGATTGCTTACCTTGAGGAATGCCAAGGGGGAGCTACTGCATAACAGAGATACCAATGCTATTTTGAAAGATTTCTTTGGTAACCTCTCCATTTTGGATAGCAAAATGTACTTGTCTAGTGTGGATTTGCCGAGGCTGCCAGATTCTGATGCTGCAATTCATAATGCGCAGATTCAAGTGGTGGAGGTAGAGTTGTCTATACAGCAAAGCCCACTGGGAAAAGCACCGGAGCCAGAAAGGTGTAATGAATTTTATAAACTCTTGAGGGAGGAGATCAGCCCCATTTTGACAATTTGTAACACCACTGTTCTTCAGGGGCCTCTCCCTCCCTTTCCTAATGTAGCTCAGAGTGTGGTATTATTGAGAAGGTGCACGTTTTAGGAATCCCCACTCTACGTATCAGCTTTGATGTTGAAAATGTCTTTGACAGCCTATGGCTTGGATAGTTTTTAATGCATTATATTTTATTTTATTTATTACATTTGTATCCCACATTTTCCCGCATAGCAGTAGGCTCAGTGTGGCTTAGAGGTTCTGGAGAGGAGAGTACCAACTCCAGGACTATATACGGAGTGGAAAATAGAGTAACAGTAGGTGCAAGGAAGCTGATAAGGTCCCGGAATAGAGAATACAACTCTGGGACGAATATATAGTAGCATATAGAGAGAAGTAATCCCAATGAGGCTGATAAGTCTCCGGGGATGGGACTACAGCTTCTAATGAGCAATACAGAGTAGGATAAGGGTAGAAGTACACTTAAATATAAGTGGAGTGGTAAAATTCGTACAGTTTGAATTAATAGAATTATGTGGAAGGGGTATTGTTCATTTCTTAGTTAGATAGATGTGATGCATTGTTCATGAATTAGTTCGGGTCTGCTGAGTAGGCTTTCTGGAAGAGGTGAGTTTTGAGGTCTTTTCGGAATTTTAGATGGGTGTTCACAGTTCTAATGTTTCTAGGTAATGCGTTCCAGAGCTGGGTGCAAATGTAGGAAAAACTGGATGCATATATTGATTTATATTTTAGTCCTTTACAGTTTGGGTACTGCAGGTTTAGAAACGTTCTTGATGATTCAATGATGTTTCTAGTTGGTAAGTTGATATATGCAGCTCCAAGAGCCCAGGTTTGTGCTAATGGAATCTAGTCTGAACCTTTTGATACTGGTAAGGGGTACATGACAGGGATGCCCAATTTCACCCCTGCTATTTGTGCTAACTCTTGGCCCTCTGATTCAAGAAATCATTTGTAACCCAAAAATACAGGGAGTCACAGTTGGCACCAGTGTTTTTAAACTGGCGGCCTTTACTGACGATATGTGGGTGTTCCTCTCTCAACCTTGATTTTCCCTCCCTGCTTTGCTGGAAAGTTTTAAACAATATGGTGATTTCTTGGGGGTTTTGGCTCAATCTTGCCAAATCAGAAACATTAGCGAGCTCAGTCTCTCTTTGTAGAGGCTAGTGACCTTCTTTTCCGTTGTACTGGACAAAGGAATCTTCGTTATTTGGGAGTGAACTCGACTACAGATCCTGGTCAGCTGTACCGTTTAAATGTTGATAAGCTGCTTTGAAGTAGAGGAACAGTTGGATCACTGGAGAATGTTGCCTTTGTCCTTGTTAGGAGGCATTAATCTGTATTGTATGGTGCTTTTTCCATGATGGTTATATGTGCTACATCCTTGTGCCTTTGCTTGTTAAGCAAAGACCTTAAGGCCTTACAAAGGCTTCTTGCAAGGTTTTGTTGGGGGAGGGGAGAGGGGGAAGAAACTCAAAATGGGGTGGCATAACACGATTAATTCTTGGAAACAGGCGGGCTTGGGTATCCCTGATGAAGTGCTATAATCAAGCATGTCTTCTGCAACACTTAAGGGATTGGCTCCTGACTCATAACTTTACAGATGTGCCATTTGAGTGTACCAATTTCTATCCCTGGCATCTTAATTATCTCCTTCATGCGAGGTTCGGCCATTTCCTGGATTCGTCAGAGTTTGCTATTCCGGCCCTTGTAGGCATTATGGAGGGAATTGTTTCCTAGGTGGAATCAGGTGGTTACCAGCAGTGTCTTGCTTCCTATAATGGGTAACGCGGAATTTCTTCCCGAAAATGGAAGATGGAGTATTCAGGAGGTGGAAGGCTCAGGGTATTTTTTTCCTGGAATATCTCGTAAAAGAGGATGGGACATTCCTTATTTTCTCAGATTTGCAACAATGATGTTGTCAGCAATCTTTGTCTAGGGATGGTCCCAGGACCAGTTCACAGGCAGTAGGTTCGTAAAGGCAGTCGGGTCCAGTTCACAGAGGCAGTGGGTTCCCAAAGAATACACAATCCACATGGGTTTGGATATATATAGAAAGTATCTTGTATTTGCATATATAGGATCACAGCACTTAGTACAGGTAAATATTCCAATGTCATATCTGTATGTGGACTTAGAGGGGAATCAAGGAGAGACAGGTAAGAATGGGGGGGGGGGGGGGTGCAGCAAAAGAGGGAAGCCTTGAGGTAGGGCTGAAGAGGTATATGTATGCAGAAGAAAGAAAGAAAGAAAGAAAGAAAGAAAGAAAGAAAGAAAGAAAGAGAAGGGCCTAAGAAAGCAGAGCCATGTCTGGAAGAGAAAGCTTTGGGGTAGAGCTGGGGAAGAAAGGGGGGCCAGAGCAGGGGCTCTGGTGGCTAGAGATGGGTGTGTGCAGAGAGAGAAGTGACCTGAGCAGAGCCGTGTGCTTCTGCTTTATACCTCAAGAACAGAACGAGATCAAAAAACTTATTTTTCTTCCCAGCCTTTGATTTCAGCTCTTTCCTTTACCAACTCTAGTTTGCTTTCTGAAGTCAGGAAGGTGACCATTTTCACAGGTTCTCCTCTTTGAAGTCCCTAGTTATGGAGCCTCTCTGTCTGCCTTCCTTTGTTCTCACCGAGTCCTCTCCCAGATGCCCAGAGAGGACAAAAAGGTATGTTAATTGAGACAAGCAGCTAGGTAACATTTAGTCCATTTGCTATCCTCAGTGATTCCTGAGGGAGGGGGGGAGTTATCAGAAGTCAGAAGCTGGTTTAATATTAATCTAAGTATGTCCAGCAATCCTGACAGATGTGTGGCTAATTTGGGAGACCAGTTTTGCCTACTTGCGGCTGTCTCTTGGATTCGGGGCTCAACTGAGACGTTTCTTAGAAGATGATGCCCTTGGTCAGGTCAGGTCTCTTTCCTGGTTCTATAGGGAATTATCCAAGGGTGAGACTTTGAAGGATTTTCGGAAGATGGAAGAGTTGTGGGAAAGGGATTCAGGATAGGCTATTCATGCCTCCTGCTTTGTGGATGCTAATCAGGCTATTCCTAGCCTGGTTCTCGGTGCTGATTTACAAGAATGCCATTTTCATACTATTCATAGGGCCTATTTTTCACAACACCGTGCTTTTCTAGCAGGTTGCACAGAGACTGCCCACTGTCAGAAGTGTTGCGTAGGGAATAACTCTTTTTTTCATGGTATATGGCAATGCAGTACTATTCGGGCATTTTGGGATGATTTGTTTCAATATTTGTACTTAGTCTTGGGCTATTGCCCCCGGGTCTCTATCAAAGGGGTACTTTTGGGTTCCACTGGTACTATGTGACTTGGGAGTGGTGGGAATAAATTGTTTGTAGGCAAATCCTGCATTTTGGGGAAACAAATTTATTTTATATCACTGGATGTCAGATTGCTCACCATCTATCTGATATTGGCACAATAAACTTCATTCTTTAATGTTATGGGTATCCTTTGGGTCCCACCTATCTTCTAAATGCCAGAAGCGATTTTTATCAGTCTGGGAAGCATATTTACAGAGGATATCTCCAATAGTGTGCAGCCAGGTTCTTCATAGATTCTCAGATACGCTTTCCAAGACACACTAATGACTAAGGAGCACCTGGGGAGAAAGGGGGTTGGGTATATTAGAGCCAGTCAATTTCAGTCAGAGGTCAAAGAGCTATAGCTTCAGACTGTACTGTGCTTTCCCTTTTGGGGATGGTTGCATACATCAGTTGGGGGATGCTTGTGGGTTGGGCTGGGATAGAAGTGGGTTCCTTACATGGGATAGTTGTACGCGCTTTAGTCTTATAATCATAAGGCGGGGGGGGGGGGGGGGGGGGGGGGGAAGGGGAATGGGGGTAAAGTCAGTTTTCCTTGTCTAATTACATTATTTGTATGCCAATTACTAAAAAATGACAATAAAAATGTTTTCACAAAAAACAAAAAAAGTAAAAAGATTTTGCAGGACTACTTATTCAAAGCTGCTTTCCCACCTAGAATGTTGCTCCAGACAGTAAGCAGTGAAGGTGTGGATAGACGACTATGCAATTGCCTTGCAAATTTCTTCAATGAAGACAGAGAAGAAATGGGCTACTGAAGCTGTCATGGCTTTTACATTGTGAGCAGTGATCCAGCCATGAAGAGTCTGCCCAGCCACAGTATACATATGTAGGAGATACAGTCAGCCAACCAAGTAGATACAGCATGTTTGATGATGGGAATCCCCAATCTGTTATAGTCAAAGGTTACAAAAAGCTGCAAGGACTTCATATGAGGTTTTATACACTCCAGATAATGGGCTAGAGCACACCTGCAGCCTAAGGTATGAAGGGTTGCTTCTCCGGGATGAGAATGTGGCTTAGGGAAGAACGCAAGAAGTACAATGGACTGATTCAAATGGAACTCCGATACTACTTTATGGAGGAATTTAGGGTGGGGCTCAGAGTACAACTCTGTCACAGTAGAACCTGGTGTAAGGTATGGTGTAAGGTAGGTCTGCCACAAGGGCTTGAAAGTTTGCAGAAGCGAGAGCTATTAAGAACACTAACTTATATGTGAGGAACTTTGGGGGGGATCACATGATGCACTGTGAGCACCGGACTTAGATCTGAATTGCTCTGGGGTACCTGCGCCTTTTTTAGCATCTAAACTGCTTCAATTTCCCTAAAACAGGACACACTTTCTAAATACAGGGATCGGAAGCTAGTATGGACCAATACATGGTGCCCCTGTCTATTGGAATGTCGAAAAGAGGAACAAAACCTGACAAAAGCCGCAATCCGCTAACCCTAAAATGACAGAGGTAACTATGCCACAGGTACCTGCCTTCACGGAACATCAGCTTGTGCAGATTACTACAGCAGTTAGTGCGGCGCTGGAGCCTAGACTCATTCAAGTGGGGCAACTGCAAAAGCTTGCCACACAACTAGATGAAATGAATAAAGACTACGAAGATGGAAAACAAGCTCTCTAATATTGAAGATGAGGCCTCTCAGCATACAAACAAAATGGCGCAGCTGGAACGCTTATTAAAAACGCAAGATGCTAAAATCAAAGGCTTAGAAAATCGTTCCCGAAGAAACAACTTGAGAATTATAGGTCATTCAGAACAAGTACCTGAAAGAAATTTGGCAGCTATCTTGGAGCAATGGTTTAAGAAAGAATTTGCTCTTACAGACAGTGTGGGTCCATTGTGCATTGAGTGTGCACACAGGGCAGGCCTCAAGGCTGACAAAAGCTGCGAGTGGTTATTATTAAAATCCTCAACTATATTCATAAACCACAGATTATGCAAGGTTATAGACTTAAATGGAAAACACTAACCTATAATGAGGAGCCAGTTCAACTCTTTCAGGATTATTTAGTATATGTACAAGAACGGAGGAGGAGTTTTATGCCAATTTGTGTTGAATAACATAAGGAGTGCATGCCGGGATTGAGGCTTTTCCTCTACACTTATAAGTATATTTCATACAAGACGTTACACATTTGATAAGTCCCTTGTCTTTTGTGGAATTTGTGCAAGACTCCATGAAAAGAAAATGCATTTTATGCTGCTCCATCCATCAGTTCTTAAAGTTCATGCTAATGGTACCTGGATATCTTGCGGCTCTGTGTCTGCAGCACAAAAAAGTCCCAGTACATTGCTGGAATAACGTCAACACTCCTTCGTTGGAATTTTTTCTATCAGTCACCATTGGTGTCAAGCAAATATATATGCGGCTTTCTGACTGTACTGGCAAGATGTAATACCTAGTTTAAGACCAATGAAAGACTAACTTGATCTCATAGTAATATGCTTCCTTTTCTCCTTGGTTCTATTAATTCAATGACAGGGGTGTATGAATCTCTGATGTCTCACTATTACATGTGTGATAATCATATAGAACTCAAGGAGGGTAATGGGCATGGGAACCCTATGCATTTCAGTGCCCCCAATCGTTCTCACTAACTGATAGTGGGTGACGATGAAGGGATATGAGGGCACCTATTTTTGGAGGGAAGGGGATGTTGAAGGCAGTTACTGGTTGCTGTGACTTTCTCTCTGATTTGTGAATTTTCATGGCTCTGGTGGTGGCTGGGCAGTGGGGCCAATATTATCAGCATTACTGAAGTGGTCCACTTAGCCCACAGCATTATGTATGCCAGTTAGCAAAATAATTACTTTGATTGGTGAGGTTATGCCCCCCACATTCCAACGGGAAAAAAATCTTAACAGCCCTTAAACTTAAAAAAGTGGATACAGCATGTCTCCAAGAGACTAGGGCTCACAGATGCAGAACATGAAAAGCTCCGATGCTATTCGGTGGGTGACATCTGTTATGCCTCCTCTGAGGGCAGGCATGGCGGGGTGGCTAAATTGACTGGTAAACAACTAGCTTGCACAACTGAAGTACTGATTAAAGACTGTAATGACAGATGTTTATTGCGTAAAATATGGCGACAGGGGAGAGAATTGTATCTGTTCACTTTATATACCCCCACTCCATATGACCCCATTTTCTATCCTTCAATAATAGCATTACTACAACTCTATCAAGGTAAGCAAATGATAGTGTTTGGTGACATGGAATGTGCTTACAGATCCAAACTTAGATTGCTTGCACAGATTAATTAATGGCGTCCAGCACAGAATTGGGAGAGGGATACTTAAAGCATTCAACACAATGTATTATTTAGTAAATGCTTAGAGATTGAAAAGCTAAAGGTGGACAAAGCCATGGGACTGGACGGGATCCACCCCAGGATATTGAGGGAGCTCAGGGAGGTTCTGGCGGGTCCTCTTAAAGATTTGTTTAATAAATCCTTGCAGACAGGAGAGGTTCCAAGGGACTGGAGAACGGCGGATGTGGTCCCTCTTCACAAAAGTGGTGATAGGGAAGTAGCTGGAAACTACAGGCCAGTAAGCCTCACTTCAGTTATTGGAAAGGTAATGGAAGCGATACTGAAGGAAAGGATAGTGAATTTCCTGGAAGCCAATAAGTTACAAGATCCGAGACAACATGAATTTACCAAAGGGAAATCGTGCCAAACGAATCTCATTGAATTCTTTGATTGGGTAACAGGAGAATTAAATCAGGGACGGGCTATAGACGTAATCTACTTAGATTTCAGCAAAGCTATTGACACGGTTCCCCACAGGAGGCTCTTAAATAAACTGGATGGGCTGAAGATAGGACCCGAAGTGGTGAACTGGATTAGGAACTGGTTGACAGACAGACACCAGAAGGTGGTAGTGAATGGAATTCGCTCGGAGGAGGGAAAGGTGAGTAGTGGAGTGCCTCAAGGATCGGTGCTGGGGCCGATTCTGTTCAGTATATTTGTGAGTGACATTGCCGAAGGGTTAGAAGGTAAAGTTTGCCTATTTGCGGACGATACTAAGATTTGTAACAGAGTGGACACCCGGGATGGAGTGGAAAACATAAAAAAGGATCTGCGGAAGGTTGAAGAATGGTCTAAGGTTTGGCAATTAAAATTCAATGCGAAAAAATGCAAAGTGATGCACTTAGGGAAGAGAAATCCACGGGAGACGTATGTGTTAAGCGGTGAGAGTCTGATAGGTACGGAAGGGGAGAGGGATCTTGGGGTGATAGTATCTGAGGATCTGAAGGCGACGAAACAGTGTGACAAGGCGGTGGCCAAAGCGAGAAGGTTGCTAGGCTGTATAGAGAGAGGTGTGACCAGCTGAAGAAAGGAGGTGTTGATGCCCCTGTACAAGTCGTTGGTGAGGCCCCACCTGGAGTATTGTGTTCAGTTTTGGAAGCCGTATCTTGCGAAGGATGTAAAAAGAATTGAAGTGGTGCAAAGGAAAGCTACGAGAATGGTATGGGATTTGCGTTACAAGACGTATGAGGGGAGACTTGCAGACCTGAACATGTATACTCTGGAAAAAAAGAGAAACAGGGGTGATATGATACAGACGTTCAAATATTTGAAAGGTATTAATCCGCAAACTAATCTTTTCCGGAGATGCGAAGGCAGTAGAATGAGAGGACATGAAATGAGATTGAAGGAGGGCAGACTCAGGAAAAATGTCAGGAAGTTCTTTTTCACGGAGAGAGTGGTGGATGCTTGGAATGCCCTCCCGCGGGAGGTGGTGGAGATGAAAATGGTAACAGAATTCAAACATGCGTGGGATAAATATAAAGAAATCCTGTTCAGAAGGAATGTATCCTTGGGAGCTTAGCCAAGTTTAGGTGGCAGAGCCGGTGGTGGGAGCCGGGGCTGGTGGTTGGGAGGCAGATATAGTGCTGGGCAGTTATACGGTCTGTGCCAGAGCTGGTGGTAGGAGGTGGGACTGGTAGTTGGGAGGCGGGGATAGTGCTGGCCAGACTTATACGGTCTGTGCCAGAGCTGGTGGTGAGAGGAGGCGGCTGGTGGTTGGGAGGCAGGGATAGTGCTGGCCAGACTTATACGGTCTGTGCCCTGAAGAGGACAGGTACAAATAAAAAGTAGCACATATGAATTTATCTCGTTGGGCAGACTGGATGGACTGTGCAGGTCTTTTTCTGCCGTCATCTACTATGTTACTATTATTACACCCTACTGAATCTGATTTTACACACAGATCAAGAGCACATGACTCTCTCCAGGTTAGATTATGTGATGATGTTGTCGACAATTCTATAGTGTGATTGGAGTTAGACTCCCCTCCTGCATATCAAACTGTCTCACATTGGAGTGTTCCACTTCATCTGGTGAAGAATAAGGATTTTTCCAAGTACTTGCTGTCCAAATGGAAAGATTTCTTATATTATATTGACCAGCCACAATTGCTATGGTACACAGCTAAAGCAATATCGAGGGGAGAGATTATAGCCTACACAGCTGCTAGACATAAAGAAGTAGCAGCAAGCATACAACATTTGGAACAGACCTTGCATAAGGCAATGCGTAGATATCTTGCTCACCATTCCCATGCTGGGAAGGTAATGTATCACGCAGCCTTTCAACATTTAAGAGCTGCAACAGGTTATTAAGTTTAAAATCCTGTTCAGCCCTGGGGCGGATGGATACACAGGAGAGTTTTATAAACTCATGTCATTACATCTATGGGAACCACTTTTAGCATATTATCAATCTATTGTAGATGAAAAAAATTGCCACTGCATGAAAATATCACTCTAGTCTCTCTCCTCCCCAAACCAGGAAAGCCGCGGAATGACTAAGCATTGTACAGATCCATTTCTTTAATAAATGTAGATATAAAATTGTTCACTAAAATGCTGGAAGAGTGGCTGTCTTGTCATCTCCCACACTTCATTGGCCCTTCACAAGTAGGATTTATCAAAAGGTGACAGTCAGTGCTAAACACTCGTAAAATTCTCTTGGCTATTTCGCATTGTAGAGTACAGAACATACCAGCTATGTTGCTTAGTTTGGACGCAGCAAAAGACTTTGATCAAGTAAATTTGGATTATTTGCCCATCTGCTTATAAATGGAGATCGGTTGCGCCTTATAGACATACAAAGGGGAACCAAGCAGGGATGCCCCCTTTCATCCCCGCTTTTTGATCTCTCCTTAGAACCCTTTCTGCTAGACTTGGCACCTTCCATTCAAGGAGTTACAATACTTGGCCAATCCATTAAAGTTATGGCATATGCAGATAATATAATGCTGGCTTTGACTTCTCCAAAACAATCATTGCCTCCATTGTTATCACTTATTACTCAGTTTGGGACATTGTCAAGGTTCTGCATCAATTATGATAATCTAGCTATGCTGTTACACCCCTTGGGTTAAGCAGAGCTGGATGGGTAACTTTCCCTTCCAGTGGGAGACTTGAGCATTGCATTTCTTGGGGCGTTTTGCTTACAGTAGATATGTCACTCTTGTATCAAATTAATGTGATTCCTTTGTTGAAGGAGGCAAAACTCAAATTGTCCATGTGGCGAGTGTATCAATATGGGGCCGGATCCACTTATTTAACATGCTTCTTGCACCCAAGTGGCTTTACCTTTTCCAACAACTTCCCCTTTTTTAAGGCAGAAAGAGGAGAGGATTTTGAATAAACACTTGCAAGTTTATATATGGAAGAGCAGGAGACCTTACATGCTGCTGTCGCTGGTTCATACCCCTAAACTTCATGGTGGAATGGGGTTACTAAGTATTAGAAACCTCACAGTGGTCAGCGGCATATTAATGACTGGTTTAGAGGTACTGAACATTTCTCACTTACTGCAGTGGAGACCAAGTTGGTTTCTGGAGTGCATTTCAGTCATATCTTACATACCTCCTGTAAATTACCATCTAATATGCTGTCCTCCTATCCACTACTTAAAGCTTTGTAGGAGGTGTGGCATTGGATTTGTCGCTCACATTTCTCCCCTAAGGTGACACCATATTTCTCATTAATGGATAATCCTGCATTTCCTCTGGGACTGGGGGGGGGGGGGGGGGGGGGGGGGGGGGTGAGGGGGGGGGGGGAGTGTATGCATGCTGGGCTCAGTGTTGCCAGGTGGGCGGTTTTCCGCGACCCGCCGCGGGTAATTTTTGCCCGCGGCGGGTTGCGGTTTTTTGGGCTTCTTTTTTGTCTTTTGGGTGGTTTTTTAGGCGGTTTTTTCGGCCGCGGGGGCGGGGTTAGTGACATTTTGGGCGGGGTTAGTGACGTTCTGGGCGGGGCCGATGACAGGGGAGGCGGGGTTGATGACGGCGGGGGCGGGGTGATGACGCGGGGTGGGGGTGTGAGGGGCAGGGTTTGAGTTTGGGCGGGTTTTGGGCTGGATTTAGGCTGGTTTGGGTGGGAAAAAAATTTTCCACCTGGCAACCCTGGCTGCGCTCATAATGGCCTCCAATATATATCCCAAGCTGTAACAGAGAAGGGCTTACCTAAATCCTTTCACACTCTGCAAACTGAATATAATATCCTTCCTTAACATTACGTTGCATATTAACAACTAAGGCATTATCTGTCTTCTTTACCCTGGACTGATCTTACAGAAGATGTAAAAGAGATATTGTGTGAAGCATACACGTTAGACTCTCAATGGAATGTAGTGGCCTAGTGGTTAGGGTGGTGGACTTTGGTCCTGGGGAACTGAGGAACTGAGTTCGATTCCCGGCACAGGCAGCTCCTTGTGACTCTGGGCAAGTCACTTAACCCTCCATTGCCCCATGTAAGCCGCATTGAGCCTGCCATGAGTGGGAAAGTGCGGGGTACAAATGTAACAAAATAAAATAAATAAATGTGCCACTGGCTTATCACAATCAATACCTTAAAGACTATACTCCATTGGTATCTGTTGTAAGTAGAGCAAGGCAAATTTTAGGCTACCAGAGGGATAGAAAAAAAAAAAAAAAAGATAATGATTACATGAAGTGCTGGCAGATAACACCTGAACAGTCATTCATATGATGCATTTCTTGGTTGACTTATATCCATATAGATATGCTAATCACGCTCTGGTAATGATCAGCTATATACCAACATAATATACTGACAGTTGTACTGTGCATAAGTACTGGCTTGACTCCTTTTTTAGTCGACATAGAAGCATTCTTTATGGGCTTTTAACTGCAGCTGCTGTTAATGTGTTAGCAGATTAAACTTAGACATCTGAGCAGCTTTGTTTACCTCGTGGGAATATCTTTTCATGTTGTTTCAATTGAGTATTTTAGGGCGCCATAACACCACATTACAAGTGGCGGGAAACGCCATTGTAGTCATAGCCTGATGAACGTTATGTTCTGTTGACCACTTCTAATATTATGTAATGTTCATTTTACAATATAAACTTTTAGTATACACATTTCAAGGGTTAGCATATGACAATCTTCTTTATTAGCAAACAGCAGTGATTCGTCTCGATATTCAGACTTATTGTATATCACATGAATGCTGGCGGGAATCACCATTATAGACAGGAAAAGGAGCGCTCTTAGGGGCTATTAACTGCTGCATTTATTAAAGTAATTTGGCGATTTTGCTTTGTAAGCAAATAGTATTCATGTGCTCAGCTAATTATGAAGTTCATATGCTGGTGTCACAAACGTTATACAACATGAAAAGATACACAGCAAGGAGTAATAAGTACCTTGTATTATACGTTTGTTCAAAGCTAAAAGAAGTAGGGAAACACTTTATGAAGAAACTGGTTAATATCACCTGTATATGCAATATAAACTTTCATAGATTGTATTTAAATCTACTTATATCCACACTGAGATAATAGGCTCCTGTGTAGCTCAAGAGTGCTGGCGGGAAACGCCATTATAGACAGCAAAGAAGCACTCATTAGGGGCCATTAACAGGTGCAATGCCAAAATCAATCGGTGACCTGTTCAAGCCACACTGCCTGTCAGCAAATTATATTCAGTAAGAAAAGCACTCTGAGGGCTATCAACTGCTGCAGTTGTCAAAAGAACTTCAACGATCTATACATGCTGTTCTGCCCGGTCAGCAAACATTACTCAAGTGCATAGCTTTATGTAGTTTGTATGCTGGTATCCCGATCACCACAACAGAGAACTGACATTTGCAAAAGAAGCCAGCCAACAACACCTGTGTAAGCAATACAAACAATCATAGACTATATTCACATCTACCTATATCTATGCTGGAATACTAGGTCCGTGTCAGCAATGTTCAGCTGTGATTTATCTCGGCATTCAGGCCCAGATGCATGAAAGACATTGGTAATTCCCGTTCCCTACCGATTCCATAGTGAATCGGTAGGGAACGGGAATGCATCAACAATAGGGAATGCAAATGAGCTACTCGTTGTAGCTCACTTGCATTCTCTAGTCCTTCGGTACCTGAGTCAGAGAATCGGGACGTCCCTTTAGATTAGGCTCCTCTTCCTGGTCTCTTCAGCCAATCAAAGCGGGCTTAGCTGGCTGTTGTCAGCGAAACGCGCTCTGATTGGCTGAAGAGACCAGGAAGAGGAGCCTAATCTAAAGGGACGTCCCGATTCTCCGGCAACCAGGAAAATAGAAAAATTTCGCTGTGGAGGGGTAAGTGGAGGGGGGGAAAAAACACGAGCGCCGGCAGAACAAAAAGCTGCAAAAAAAAAAAAAGACGTCTCTCAGAAGCGCAGGGAGAGTACGTCCTTAAAGGACGCCCATCACATGCGCTCCCTGCTTTTTTCTTTTTTACCTTTTTTGGGGGCCCTTTTCCTTTCCGATTCCCTCACAGGAGCCCTAACAAGAGGTCAGACATCTCGTTAGGGTTCCTATGGTAAGGGAATCGGAAAAACGGTAGTGCATCTGATTATAATGGGCTGCAATGGTACTGCAGCTCATTATAATAGCTTTTCAAACATTTGCATTCCGTTTTCGTTGCCTGCTACCGTGGCAGGGAAAATGCCCTTAGTGCATGCCTGGGGTGAACTACTTGCGTTTTAAACTGGCTGGAACCAGTTTAAAACGCAAGTTGTGGGCTCGTTAGGTTTTGTGCATCTGGGCACACTGTTCTTTTATCTAATCTATTTATCAGGAGCAGATTAATGATTAACATCATTTCCCTTAATGTTAAGGGATTTAACAACCCAATTAAACGGAAAAAATGTTTAAATGCCCTAAATAAATAAGTACCCGATATAGTTTTTTTTCAGGAAACACACTTATCTGATCAGGAATCTCTTAAACTTAAAACTACATGGTCAGATTATACTTTTCACTCTTTACCACACAATTCCTACTCCCGAATAGACTACTTCTTAGTTTCTGAATCAATATTAAGTAAAGTAATTGACACGCACATTGATAATATCAAATTATCAGACCATGCTCACATTTCCATACAAATATCAGACCTATCCATCAAAGCACAGACAAAATCTTGGAGATTTAATGCTAGCGTATTATCATCCCCTGAATTTAAAGTGAATGATACATACCTGTAGCAGGTGTTCTCCGAGGACAGCAGGTTGATTGTTCTCACGACTGGGTGACGTCCGCGGCAGCCCCCACCAACCGGAAGAAGCTTCGCAGGCGGTCCGCACGCAGGGCACGCCCACCGCGCATGCACGGCCGTCTTCCCGCCCGTGCGTGACCGTTCCCGCCAGTTCAATGACAAGCAAAACTATGAAACGCAACTCCAAAGGGGAGGAGGGAGGGTAGGTGAGAACAATCAGCCTGCTGTCCTCGGAGAACACCTGCTACAGGTATGTATCATTCACTTTCTCCGAGGACAAGCAGGCTGCTTGTTCTCACGACTGGGGTATCCCTAGCTCTCAGACTCACTCAAAACAAGAACCCAGGTCAATTGAACCTCGCAACGGCGAGGATACAACAGAAAATTGACTACGAAGAACAACTAACTGAGAGTGCAGCCTGACCAGAATAAATGCGGGTCCTGGAGGGTGGAGTTGGATTTACACCCCAAACAGATTCTGCAGCACCGACTGCCCGAACCGACTGTCGCGTCGGGTATCCTGCTGGAGGCAGTAATGTGATGTGAATGTGTGGACAGATGACCACGTCGCAGCCTTGCAAATCTCTTCAATAGTGGCTGACTTCAAGTGGGCCACTGACGCTGCCATGGCTCTAACACTATGAGCCGTGACATGAACCTAAAGAGCCAGCCCAGCCTGGGCGAAAGTGAAGGAAATGCAATCTGCTAGCCAATTGGAGATGGTGCGTTTCCCGACAGCGACCCCTATCCTGTTAGGGTCGAAAGAAACAAACAATTGGGCGGATTGTCTGTGGGGCTGTGTCCGCTCCAAGTAGAAGGCCAATGCTCTCTTGCAGTCCAATGTGTGCAACTGACGTTCAACAGGGCGGGTATGCAGCCTGGGGAAGAATGTTGGCAAGACAATTGACTGGTTAAGATGGAACTCAGACACCACCTTCGGCAGGAATTTTGGGTGGGTGCGGAGCACTATTCTGTTGTGATGAAATTTGGTATATGGAGCATGAGCTACCAGGGCTTGAAGCTCACTGACCCTACGAGCTGAAGTAACTGCCACCAAGAAAATGACCTTCCAGGTCAAGTACTTCAGATGGCAGGTATTCAGTGGCTCAAAAGGAGGTTTCATCAGCTGGGTGAGGACGACGTTGAGATCCCATGACACTGCAGGAGGCTTGATAGGGGGCTTTGACAAAAGCAAGCCTCTCATGAATCGAACAACTAAAGGCTCTCCAGAGATGGCTTTACCTTCCACACGATAATGGTAAGCACTAATCGCACTAAGGTGATTCCTTACTGAGTTGGTCTTGAGGCCAGATTCTGATAAGTGCAGAAGGTATTCAAGCAGGTTCTGTGCAGGGCAAGAACGAGGTTCTAGGGCCTTGCTGTCACATCAAACGACAAACCTCCTCCACTTGAAAAAGTAACTCTTTTTAGTGGAATCCTTCCTAGAGGCAAGCAAGACCCGGGAGACACCCTCAGACAGACCCAACGCAGCAAAGTCTACGCCCTCAACATCCAGGCCGTGAGAGCCAGAGACTGAAGGTTGGGGTGCAGCAACGCTCCGTCGTTCTGCGAAATGAGAGTTGGAAAACACTCCAATCTCCACGGTTCTTCTAAGAACAACTCCAGAAGAAGAGGGAACCAGATCTGACGGGGCCAAAAGGGCGCTATCAGAATCATGGTGCCGCGGTCTTGCTTGAGCTTCAGTAAGGTCTTCCCCACCAAAGGTATGGGAGGATAAGCATACAGGAGGCCGGTCCCCCAATGAAGGAGAAAGGCATCCGACGCTAGTCTGCCGTGTGCCTGAAGTCTGGAACAGAACAGAGGCAGCTTGTGGTTGGTCTGAGAGGCGAAAAGGTCCACCCAGGGGGTGCCCCACTCTCGGAAGATCTTGCGTACCACTCTGGAATGAAGCGACCACTCGTGTGGTTGCATGACTCTGCTCAGTCTGTCGGCCTGACTGTTGTTTACACCTGCCAGGTATGTGGCTTGGAGAAGCATGCCGAACTGGCAAGCCCAACGCCACATCCTGACGGCTTCCTGACACAGGGGGCGAGATCCGGTGCCCCCCTGCTTGTTGGTGTAATACATTGCAACCTGATTGTCTGTCCGAATTTGGATAATTTGGCAGGACAGCCGATCTCTGAAAGCCTTCAGTGCGTTCCAGATCGCTCGGAGCTCCAGGAGGTTGATCTGCAGATCCTTTTCCTGGAGGGACCACAGACCCTGGGTGTGAAGCCCATCGACATGAGCTCCCCACCCCAGGCGAGATGCATCCGTCGTCAGCACTTTCGTGGGCTGAGGAATTTGGAATGGACATCCCAGGGTCAAATTGGTCCGAATGGTCCACCAGAGCAGTGAAGTGCGGCAACTGGTGGAGAGGCGGATGACATCTTCTAGATGCCCGGTGGCTTGGAACCACTGGGAAGCTAGGGTCCATTGAGCAGATCTCATGTGAAGGCGGGCCCATGGGAGTCACATGGACTGTGGAGGCCATATGACCCAGAAGTCTCAACATCTGCCGAGCTGTGACCTGCTGAGACGCTCTGGTCTGCGAAGCCAGGGACAGGAGGTTGTTGGCCCTCGCTTCTGGAAGGAAGGCCTGAGCTGTCTGAGTATTCAGCAGAGCTCCTATGAATTCCAGAGATTGGGCAGCTTGGAGATGGGACTTTGGGTAATTTATCACAAACCCCAGCAGCTCCAGGAGTTGAATAGTGCACTGCATGGACCGGAGGGCTCCTGCCTCCGAGGTGTTCTTGACCAGCCAATCGTCGAGATATGGGAACACGTGCACTCCCAGCTTGCGTAGATACGCCACTACCACCACGAGGCACTTTGTAAACACCCGTGGGGCAGAGGCGAGCCCAAAGGGCAGCACACAATACTGAAAGTGCCGTGCGCCCAGGCGGAATCTGAGATACTGTCTGTGAGCTGGCAGTATCGGGATGTGAGTGTATGCGTCCTTTAAATCCAGGGAACATAGCCAATCGTTTTTCTGAATCAGTGGCAGAAGGGTGCCCAAGGAAAGCATCCTGAACTTTTCTTTGACCAGGAATTTGTTCAGGCCTCTCAGGTCTAGGATGGGACGCATCCCCCCTGTTTTCTTTTCCACAAGGAAGTACCTGGAATAGAATCCCTGCCCTTCCTGCCCGGGTGGTACGGGCTCGACCGCATTGGCGCTGAGAAGGGCGGAGAGTTCCTCTGCAAGTACATGCTTGTGATGGGAGCTGAAGGATTGAGCTCCCGGAGGACAATTTGGTGGCAGGGAGGCCAAATTCAGGGCGTATCCGCACCGCACTATTTGGAGAACCCACTGGTCGGAGGTTATGAGAGGCCACCTTTGGTGAAAAAATTTCAACCTCCCTCCGACCGGCAGATCGTCCGGTACGGACACTTTGAGGGCGGCTTTGTTCCCATGGATCCAGTCAAAAGCCCGTCCCCGGCTTTTGCTGTGGAGGCGCAGGGGGCTGCTTAGGCGCACGCTGTTGACGAGAACGAGCGCGCTGGGGCTGTCCCTGTGCCTGACGAGGCCTTCGGGCCGGCTGGGTGTACTTACGCTTGGTAAAAGCATAGGGTGCAGCCTGCCGGGCTCGGGAAAAACGTCCACCTGCTGAGGTGGATGCTGAAGGCGCCCGGTGGGAGAGCTTGTCGAGGGCGGTTTCCCGCTGATGCAGTTGGTCCACCAGCTGCTCGACCTTCTCACCAAAAATATTATCCCCCCGGCAAGGGACGTCAGCCAGTCTCTGCTGGGTGCGGTTGTCCAGGTCAGAGGCACGCAGCCATGAGAGCCTGTGCATCACTATACCTTGGGCCGCAGCACGAGATGCTATGTCACAGGTGTCATATATACCCCTGGACAGGAACTTTCTGCACGCCTTCAGCTGCCTGACCACCTCCTGAAAAGGCAAGGACTGCTCCGGCGGGAGCTTGCCAACCAGGTCCGCCAGTTGCTTCACATTGTTCCGCATGTGGATGCTCATGTAGAGCTGGTAAGACTGGATGCGGGTCACGAGCATGGAAGATTGGTAGGCCTTCCTCCCAAACGAGGCGGTATCCCTCGAACTCCGTGCCCTCTTGAGAGCAGAATCCACGACCGCCGAGTCATGAGGCAATTGGGGCCGCATTAACTCTGGGTCCGAGTGGATTCTGTATTGGGACTCTGCTTTCTTGGGGATGGTGGGATTAGATAATGGTCTCATCCAGTTCCGAATCAGTGTCTCTTTGAGGACATTGTGCAACGGCACCGTGGAGGACTCTCTAGGTGGTGATGGATAATGGAGGACCTCGAGCATCTCAGCCCTCGGCTCATCCACAGAGACCACGGGGAAGGGAATGCATATAGACATATCCCTGACAAAGGAGAGGCTCTCAGGAGGCGAGAGCTTCCTCTCTGGTGAAGGCGTGGGGTCAGAGGGAAGGCCCACAGACTCCTCTGAGGAGAAATATCTGGGGTCCTCCTCCTCCCCCCACGAGGCCTCTTCCTCGGTGTCGGACATAAGCTCATGCAGCTGAGTCCTCAACCGGGCCCGTCTCGACGTCGAGGCACCGAGGCCTCGGTGTCGTCGAGCGGTGGACTCCCGCACCGGCGGGGACGAAGCTCCCTCCATCGACGTCGACGGGGACTCCACCTGCATGGCGGTCGAGACCGGCGCCGCAAGCGGCGTCGGTGTCGAAGGCCTCGGCACCGGGCTAGAGCTCGCCGGCACCACAGTCAACGGCGCCGAGGGCGCAAGCACCCCCGGAGCCGGCACAGTCTGGCGCATCAGCCCTTCCAGGATCCCCGGAAGGATGGCTCGGAGGCACTCGTCCAGGCCCGCTGCCGGGAAAGACGGGGGGGGCCGGTAGAGGCGTCGGTGCCGGAAGCTGCTCGGGTCCAGGAGACTGCACCGAAGTGCTGGGACCCTGACGCGTCGGTACCTCCACTACCGAGGGGGACCTTTCCTCTCGACGCTGATGCTTACTCGGCGTCGACTCCTCTCTGGCGCCGGGGGCATCGATGGCGACCGATTACGGTGCTTCTTTGGTTTCTTGCGGTGCCCGTCATCGGTGCTAGGTGGAATGGAGGAGGAGGTCGATCCCCCTCAGTCTCGAGGGACCGAGTCAGACAGGGTTCGGTCTCGAGGGCCATGAGCAGAGGGAGTGACCGGGGCCGATTGCCCACGCGGCCTCTCACCCCTACCGTCACCGGAGGACCGGCGGGACCTGTGCTCCTGGGGTTGATGCCATCGGTGCCGATTTCGCGGACATCGATACCGGTACCGAAGAACCGGCTGTCGATATCGATGCCGTCGAGGTCGACGTCGAGGGGCCGGCGCAAGTTCCAAAAAGACGGTCCCGAAGAACTTGCCTCGCAACTTGAGTCCGTTTCCGGAGACCAAGACACAAAGTACACGACTTGGTATCGTGCTCCGGCCCGAGGCACTGGAGGCACCAAGCGTGAGTGTCGGTCTGCGAGATAGGCCGGCCGCACCGACCACACTTCTTAAATCCACTCGGGACCTTCGAGGACATCGACGGAAAAATCGCGTCGGCGAAATCAAAGTCGTCGATGGTGGCGGTAAAATCACACCTCGAAAAACAACTCGACCGCGCGGCCACAAGGCCGCAACGTCCCCGCTAGAAAACGAGGGAAAAAAACAACGCGTTCTTTTTTTTTTTTTTGAACAGAAGAAAAAACTTTTGGGAACACGCAACGAACAATGACGAAAGTAACGAAGGTTCGCGAACAATGCGACGGTTTTCCGGGGCTGAGGAAGAAAAAGAGGTGAACACGTCTCTCTCCAGGCGCGGAAAAGAAAAGACTGGCGGGAACGGTCACGCACGGGCGGGAAGACGGCCGCGCATGCGCGGTGGGCGTGCCCTGCGTGCGGACCGCCCGCGAAGCTTCTTCCGGTTGGTGGGGGCTGCCGCGGACGTCACCCAGTCGTGAGAACAAGCAGCCTGCTTGTCCTCGGAGAAAGAAGGGATTATGAAGGACATACTAGAATACTTTAAGTTCAATACACTTAAAGAAACTAATTGGATAAGATGGGATGCTTTTAAAGCTTATATCCGAGGTTCAATCATACGCTTTACAGTGAAAAAAAAACCAAAATGTCTGAAATCACAGAATTAGAAAAATCAATAAACCATCTGGAAAAATTACACCAACAATCTCCATCTAACATGGACATCTTAAGCAAACTAAGGAAAGACAGATACAAATACAACATATTATTAGCCAATAATGCAAATAAAGAGATTTTTATGAAATCAGCACAATATAAATCATGACACCATTGACGACGATGACAACTTACTATTCTCTTCTCCCATAACTGACCAGGAGGTAAAATCTGCTATTAAGTCCATGGCTAAAAAAAAAGCTCCCGGCCCAGATGGATTTACATTAGAATTTTATCTTACTTTCCAAGATATACTCGCCCCTCTATTAAGCTCCTTCTTTAATTATTTAATCTCATCAGGGGAAGTTTCTGGATCCTTTACCGAAGCTACAACTATAGTTCTCCCAAAACCTGGCAAGGATCCCCAAAGAATACAAAACTATCGCCCTATCTCTTATAAATATTGATGCCAAAATTTATGCTAAAATCATAGCAGAAAGACTACAAACTATCTTACCCAAAATCATAAATACTAATCAGACTGGCTTTATGCATGGAAGACATTCGTATGACAATACCAGTTTATTTACTAACATACTTATACAAACACAAAAATCAAATACTCCATATGTGGCCATAGGTCTTGATGCCGAAAAGGCTTTCGACCGCGTAGAATGGCAATATATGTTTCATACCTTAAAGTGGTTTGGTTTCACACAAAACGATATTAATTTGATAAAAGTACTCTATACCTGTCCATCTAACAAATTGTTTATTAATGGTCAATATTCACCTCCCTTCCAGCCGACAAGAGGTACAAGACAAGGATGTCCCCTCTCCCCATTACTATTTAATATCGCCCTGGAACCTTTACTTTTAACTATCTTACAGTCAGAACATATTAAAGGTGTAGAATTGGGAAATATATCAGCCAAACTTTCTGCATATGCCGACGATGTATTAATATATACAACTCCTTCATCTATACCTCACATCCTAGATGTAATTAACAATTATTCACGAATATCTGGATACAAACTAAATCCCACTAAAACAGAAATATTACCACTAAACATGGCCTCAAGGTCATACCAATTTACTATGACCCATTTTAAATGGTCTCCCACGTGCCTGAAATGTGGGTGAAATATCTGGGTGTATTATTTGGTTTTAATATTAATGAAACTATCAACCTCAACTCAACATACCTTTTGAATTGTGTGACGGAGATGTCAAATAAGTGGTTCCCACTTAAACTATCTTGGTGGGGAAGATTAGACACCATAAAAATGATGATAGCACTGAAAGTGAATTATATTTTAAGTATGTTACCGGTCATGTTAAATGCCAGTACATATAAAAATATGGAAAAAAATATTGTCAAAATTTTTATGGTCTAATAAACCTCCTCGTATTGCGTTGAAATATCTTAAATTCCCCAAACATCATGGAGGTGTCAATTTTCCAAATTTTCTGGACTATCATAAGGCTTTCTTACTAAGACAAAGCTCTTTATGGATCACCTCAAAAGAAGAACATACTGACCCACTTTGGATAAAATGGGAAGCTGAGATCTTTAAAGCAACTCCAACACCTCTCTTACCATGGTCTTCAATACATAAATCGGATTATAATCCCATCATATCCGCTTCTCAATCATCATTCAACACATTGGACTCATGTGTTAAAATATCTATCCATTCAACTACTAAGATACAACTTTGGAATAATCCAAAACTAAAAATCAATGGTAAATGTTTTGCTTGGCCTAAATGGATAGAAGCAAAAATATGGTTTCTACATCAACTATTGGACAAATACAAATGGCTACCTTTCTCTACACTACAGGCAAAGTATAACCTACACAATCAGTGCTACTTTCAATGGCTACAACTAAAACACTGCATTTCTGCAAACTTTGATATTAACTCATTAAAGGATGAAACTCCAAGTTGTTTAACATTATGCCATCAGTTGGCTAATGGGAAAAAAACGGCATCAACATGGTACAAAATCTTACAAGATCACTCTTCTCATTATCATTCAGCTTTACAAAACATTTGGAACAAAGAACTCAATTCTCAAATTACTGAAGAACAATGGGAAAAAATCTGGACATTATTATATAAATCTTCAAAATCATCTGCTCTTACCCAATCATCATTCTACATCTTGCATAGAGCTATGTGGACACCTTACAAACTTTCCAAAATATCTAAAGAAATTTCAAATAGATGTTGGTCTTGTAACAACCATGTAGGCACATTAGACCATTTAATTTACCATTGCCATATACTGGATGAGTATTGGTCTCATATAGAGGAAACTATTTCTCAAATTCTAGATTTTAAGATCTCACTAACATACAAAATCATAATCACGGGAGAATTTGGTTTAGACACGATACTACAACCACACATAGCCAAATTACTTCGTATATTGATTCAAGTTGCTTTAAAACTGATATGTCAAAATTGGAAGGACTTTACGAAGTTATCTTATGATATGTGGTGGAATACAGTATGTCTATATGCTAAATATGAAAAAGCTGCTGCTGAGAAATGCGGTTCCCTTGTAGCATTTAATAAAACCTGGTCTCCCATACTCAATTACTCATCCAATCAACATTAATTATTATAATTCAAGCATCTATAAATGGGTACTAATTACAAATATAAGAATAATTTCTTTTCTTCACCTCTAACATTTAATAATATGTTTACTCCTATAGCTATAATTACCTGTAATGTAACAGCATCAGGGATTCTAGAGATGATATAAACACTGTCCATAATTTTTCTATAAGTCTGTGTACATGTTCTAACTTGTTAAACTGTTATTAAGTCAATGGTACTTAATTTCCTTTTTTATTGTTATATCCAAATTAATAAAAATGATTGAACAAAAAAAAAAAAAAAAGAAGACTATACTCCAGATCTGGACTATGCGACCCTGGCCCGTAAATGGGCAAGAGACAAACTGCACATTAACGTCAGAACAAGTAAAATCATTTATATTGCACTTGCACACTATGCCTGTATCTATCACCGAGAACTACTTTATAAGTTTGCCCTGAGGCTTCATCTCTCTCCTTCCAGGGCTCATAAGGCAAATATATAAACTACTGCAGACTGTGCCAAGTGTGGGTTTTCACCTGCCACGCAGGGACATATGTTCTGGCATTGCCCTAATATCTACCTTTTTTTTTGTCTAAAATTCTTAGGCAATCGTGGGCATGTACAATCAAACAAGAGCCCCAACAACTGTTTGGATGCTATCAGTTTACCAAGCGGAGTTCTGCAGGCCTTAAATGCTTCACATAAATGGTTCTCTTGTTTGGTATTAAAGCAGTCCTGCTATTATGGCTGACAGATACTGCCTCCACGTTACAACATTGGAGATCACTATTACTGACTCAATTACGTATGGAGTGATAGAGGGTTATGACACTGGAGGATGACTTCAGTTGTAAATTTCAATAGACACGGGAACCATTGTGGATGACTTTATTACCATCAGAGTGAAGTTATCTATTAAATCTTTGATTATGTAGGTCATGAGAGTATACGGCGAGGGGAACATGGTGGTGGGGAGGTCTGATTGGGCAACAAAGTATATAATCAATGTGTGACTGCTATTTTGTATACCAATTTGTTTGCAGATGTTGAAGTCTGATGGTTTGTTCTGATTGCTATCATATGTTGGATCTGCACAATAAAGAGATTTAAACATATGTGAGGAACATCAGAGAACAGGAATGAAGTGGTTTACATGGAGCTTTCATGAGAGCTGTTAGGGTGACATTGAGATCCCACGCCCCTGAAGGTGGTTTGATAAGAGGTTTGGTAAGAAATAAACCTTTCATGAATCTAATCATCAAGGGATGAATGGAAACTGGCTTATTATCAACCCTAGAATGAAAAACACTAATGGCACTCAAATGTGCTCCGAGTTAGTTTTCAGGCCAGAATCTAAAAGATGGAGGAGGTACTCCATAAGGGAAGAAAGGAACAATCTAGTGCTCTGGCTGCACACCAGATAGAAAATCTTTTCCAAATTGGGACCATTTTGTTCTAGATATGCCCTTAGCCTTCCATTTTTTGAACAGGGGGCTCGCCTCCTATGCCGCAAACTAAACTTGGTGGCCCGGAACAGCATTCTGCAATATTGGACAGTGCCGGAGCCACAGACTTTCTGGCACTGGAGGAATCAGATGCATATGCTGTGTTAATATGTGTTGTAGCTTGAGGCCTATCCACTGGAATGGTGGCGGGCCAAGTTACTGGGCTTTGGCCAGCTGAGCAGCCCTGACTAGGCCTGAAAGCCCACCAATGGCCTTATAGATGGGAACCTGCAAAAGCAGGCCTGCATGATGGGTCTTAACAAAATCTGGTAGAACTGTTAAATTGAACATAACACTTAAGATGTCGAAATAATGGACAAAAATGGATGAAGTTTGGTTTTTAAAATGAAGTCTGTGAGATTGGCACTCAGATCATAAGATGATATGAAAGATGATATGAAACTGAAATGCTAGTATTGAGATATTTTTGTATCAAGAGGGAGAAAAACAAGTGTTGACAAAAGCGGAAATGTCACAAACAGGTGCAGATATTTTTGTAATAAGAAAAAACATGTTGTTGACAATAATGGAAATCTTGCACTAGCTAAAACGGAAAGAAGAGGGTACAGATGGACATCTGCCGGAAAGGAAAGTATGAATCAGAGGTTGGGCAATATTAAGAAAAAAAAACCAGGGGTCTTGCCATTGACTTGCATGTAGTCCTGCGCCTATAAAAGAGAAGAGATTTTGGCAGATCGTTGGAACTTTCCCCAACACATCCTCAGAGCCAGAACTCTGTGCAGTTGAACCTAGAATCTGTCTGATGAATGTACCAAATTGAAGATTTGATTTTGGTAAGAATAAACACTTTATTTCAGGCAACTATCTCTGTCTTTATTTCTAATTCATTCTTTACCTATCATTTGTTCTGCAAGGTAATCCACACACAAGTAATACTCAGTCTGTGAACTAATTTGGGTTGACTTTTAATAGAAAATATGTGGGAACATAAATGGCCAAAGATCCACCTACATCCTAATAGACAGAAAGCTGTGGTCATGGGAATTGGATGTGAACTGAGCCTTCTGATACCTCCCCAGGTGTCTCAGGAATTCAGGGAGGCGGTCTACAAGATCAAAGAAGAACAGACTCTCTGTACACCTCCGTGTCGAATGATCAGACGGGGGTCTACAGAGGGTCAATAAAAACAGCTGGTATCTTGGGAGGCAAGGGAGGCCTTTGAAGTAGTTAGCAAAATCGTCTGCTGTTGGGATTCCTGATTTTGTTGACACTGGTTTTGTGTCTAGTAATTTATCCAGTAGCTTGTATAACTTTTACATGTCTGAAGTCAGAACCTAGTTTTCATTATAGTAGTTCCATTTGGATTTTTTGATTTCATATTTGTATTTTCTATGTGATTCTTTCCAAGTGTTTAGATTTTGATCATTTTTGTTTTTTTTCTCCAGGCTCGTTCGAGTTGTCTGGTTCTAGATTTTGTTTCACATTTTCGTTGACCCATGGTGTCCTGTTTGGTTTGTGAATGGTTATTGTTCGTAAAGGAGCTAATTCATTTAGAACGGTGATACACGTTGATTCCTAATCTGCAAGATAGTTGATAGAATCAGATGGACTAGACCAATTGTTGTCGTAAATTGATTGTCAAAATGCAGTTGTGTCCACTTTACCATTTTTTTCATCAGTTTAGAGATGCCCATTCTTCAGCCAATGTAGGGTCAGATTTAATTTGAAGTGATCTGACCATGGAATTTCCGTCCATTTGTTGTCAATAACTTTAATGATTTGGTCTGATGCAAATTTATGGGTTAGCAGGTAAAGTGTGAGGCCATTCGAAGAATTCCTTACAATCTTGGACACCAGTTGAGTTTGGGTCTTCTAAATGAAGGTATATGTCCCCAATGACTAGTATGTTTGAGTTAGATGTACAAGTGGCCGATATGAAATCCATTAGGGTTATATATGCTTCGCTCCAAGTGCCTGGCGATCTTGTAGAATAGGACGCAATTTAGATTGCCTGCTACACTTTTATGTTGCAATCTGAGGCAATTTCTAGTTGAGGTGTGATTGATTCAGCAGTGGTTTCTAAAGTGAGATGGGATCTGTAGATTATGGCAATGCCTCCGCCTCTTTTACCTATTCTGGTCCAGTGTGTAATGTTGTATTCCGGAGGGCGAAGGTCCAGTATTATGGGATCTTTTTGGTCATGGATCCAGGTTTCGCTGATGAAGAGTAAATCTAAGGTTTCCGATGTGATCCAACCTTTTATCATTTCTGTTTTGTTTACTGTTGATCTGGCATTTATGTAACCTATTTGAATTGTAAGGTATGGATCTTCCGTAATGGTGAAAGTGGGAACCTATTAGTTGTCGCTTATAGGTCGATTTGGATTTATTAGAGCTTTTTTGTGTTGGTTGTGCAGTTTGTTTGTGGCATAATGTTTTGCTATTGAAAGTTCTGTTGCCGGTTTGGTTGAGGTTGGTGTGTGTGGTAATCCTGAATCGGCTGTGTAGTATTGGTATTGTGTTATAATCATTGAGAGGTGTGGCTAACAGTATTTGGAACAATGTTAAGGAGTAGATTCCTAGGAGTAATTTCAATATGTTCATTCTGGCTTCTTTGTATAATAGCAAGTGCTTTCAGTTTTGCACTTTCTCAGGGGATCCTATGTGATCTGTTGCGCGTTAAATGACTTCTAAGAATGAACTCGTGGGGGAGAGTGGAGTGTTAGGGGTAATGTTTTTTATGAAGTGAGGTTTATCTGGACTAAGTTCGTGAAGTAAAGGAGGAGTGTGCGTGTAAAAGTATGAGAATGATGAAGGAAGAGGGTATATGAATTCGTGGGTGTTTATGATATGGTACCCAGTTATGCTCTGCTTCTTTTTCTCAAGGGTGTATCTAGTTGACTGATAATTGTGCCATTTAGTGTTTGAATGTATGAAGGTGAGTGTATGTTGGAGTGTTGATGTAGTTCGAGGACATTCAGTCATGGACTTTGCTTGTGGGTCTAAGATCGTAGGCTCAAATTGTAACTTGGACAATCCTGCAAGTGTCAGACCTTCTATTTTCAGGTCATCCCTTCCGTTTCCTCTATGACTTGGTAGCGACCTGTCCCATAAGGAGTAAGGATCCTATCCTCTGATTTGGCACTTTTTCCACCCTTTGCAGTATAGTGGTTTCTTTGTCTGGCCTGCTTTCTGATTCGGTTGGGGAGATGTCCTACATTTGATTAGCGGCTAGGATTCTTATATCTTTTTCTGCACCACTTCTGAGGCCTATCACACTATGAATTCATTTTGCTACCTTTGTTAGGATGATGGGGTCTCCTCTCCTCTTTCTATATGAAATGCAGACTCAACTTTACTGGAACACTGTAATATTACAGGAGTCTTCAAATACATTCAAGATATTTCCAAATCTGTTGGCTTCATATATACATTGCTTTCTTAACTGGGAGCAGTCAGTTGTCCTTAAACCAGATATATGCCCTAGCACTGTCAGATCTATAGTATCTGCTTTACAGAGGTCGCTTTCTCCCTGTTCCAAGTGCTGGAAACTGCTCTCCCAATGTACAAAGGAGCAGAGGACTTGAAGCAGGTGAAGAGCTCAGAAGGCAGCACACATTCATGGCCAGTAGGAAGCAATTAGAATCATGGTCCCTCAGTCTTAACAGAGTTTGAGAAGAGTTTCCCCTATGAGAGGTAGTGGGGGGAAAGCGTATAGGTTTGTTCCCCAGTGGAACAAGAAGGCATCTGGAGATGTATGATTGGGACTATATAACCTGGAATATAAGTGGGTAAAGTCTGTTGTTCTGAGAAGAAGCGAACAGGTCTATCACTTGGGTCCCCACTGCTGAAATATTTGACAAACTACAGAGATGCTGAGGAACCATTTGTGAGGCTGAAGGACTGTGCTCAATTTGTCTGCCACAGCATTCTGTTTGTCTGCAAAGGTAAGAATCTGTTCCTCCTTGTTTGTTCGGGTAAAACATCACAGCCTGGTTGACCATGCAAACGAGTATTACCTGACCAAGGATGTGGTCTTGGAAGGTTTTGACAGTGTTTCAGAAGGCTCTACCAGGAGACTGATATGCCATCATTTCTCCCATGGGAAACAAAAACTCTGTGTGTGGTGACCATCGAGGCGAGTACCCCAACCTACCATGGAGGCATCCGTGGTGAGACCTTTGTGATACGGAAGGGGTTGAAACTCTGGGATACCATCCACCACTGTAGACAGTGGCATAGCTATGGAGTGACACAAATACGAGCTGAGAGCAATCCAGTGGCTTGGGTCCACTGAGAGGAGAGCGTCCACTGAGGAATTAATTGGAGGAGTCGAGCCAATGGTGTTGCAAGGACTGTTGAACAGAGTAGACAGAGCATCTGTTGAGCAGATACTTGAGTGGATTTCAACACCTGAGTAGTGAGATGCAGTATATATGTTTGCCCTCTGTTAAGGAAGGCTTGACCCCGAGTAGTATCAAGGAGAGCCCCTATGAACTCTAAGGTCTGAAACTGTGGAAGATGTGATTTTGGGTATTATCACAACCCAAGGAGTTCTAGGAGCCTTATGGCAGATAGAATGGAGGTGTGTGCTGACTTCCAGGAGGCTGCCTTGATTAACCAGTCATCCAGGTAGGGGAAGGCATGTATGCCCCACCTGCAAAGTGTTGCAGCTACTATTATCTGACACTTTTTTTTTTGTTACATTTGTACCCCACGCTTTCCCACTCATGGCAGGCTCAATGCAGCTTACATGGGGCAATGGAGGGTTAAGTGACTTGCCCAGAGTCACAAGGAGCTGCCTGTGCCTGAAGTGGGAATCGAACTCAGTTCCTCAGTTCCCCAAGACCAAAGTCCACCACCCTAACCACTAGGCCACTCCTCCACTCCATGAAGACTCAAGGAGCTGAATCCAAGCCAAGTGGTAAAACTAGTGCAGAATCCCACAAAGGAACTTTGTGTGTGCAGGGAGAATAGGTATGTGCATCTATGCTTCCTTGAGATCTAGAGAGAAAGTCAATCGCTAAGTTGTATCGTGGAAAGTAGTGATCCCAGGGAAACCATGTGAAATTTTTCTTTAAGTAGAAACTTAAGTCTCGCAGATCAAGAATTGGACGTACTCCCCCCATCTTTTTTTGGTATGAGAAAGTATCAGGAATAGAACCCTTGACCTGTCTGATGGAGGAACTGGTTCTATTGCATTTTCCTAGAGAAGGGATGAGAGTTCCTCTCGAAGTAGTGTCATTTGGAGGGAGATGAAATGAAACTTTCTTGGTGAATGGTCAGGTCTTTTTCTCCATATGCAGAGCGTAACCATGCTGTATGGTGTGGAGTACCCAACGGTCGGAGGATATGAGAGGCCACCTCTGTTGAAAGAGGATGAGTCTCCCTCCAACCAGTAGGTTGTTTGGTAGGGACAACTGAACGGTGGTAATGCTCTCTAGGCAGGAGTCAAAAACTGGGCTGTCTCAGATTTTGAACCCCATTGCTGCCTTGGGACATGAGTATTGGGGTGTGGTCCTTTGAGGAGGAGGAGGATGAGTAGGAGTGCAATGTCGCTTAGGTATATAGTAATTTGAGTGTCAAAATCCTCCTGAAAATCTTGTACAAGAAGTATCAGCAGCAGAAATCTGTGGCCTGGATAGAATTTTTTATAGTATGTTTTATTAGGTTGGCCAGTTCCTCAACTTTGCCACCAAACAGGTTTTCACCACAAGGAACATCTGCTAGATGCTCCTGGACTGGAGCCCCTGAGCCAGGAAAGATGTTGCATTGCTACTGCTAAGGCAAAAAATGCGTGAAGAGATAATGCCATCAAAGGCTTGCCTTGCCAGATATTTACGACAGTCTAGAAGCTTTCTGTAAAGCTTATGGAACTCGGCTCTCTCAGGGGGAAGGAATTTGGCAAATGAGAGAAAGTACTCTGTATTTAGAGATTTTCAGTAAACTATGGAATAAAGTTGATAGTCTAATATGCGATTGGTTAGCACTGTCTGAAAAGCTTTTCTGCCAAAAGAGTCCAGTGTTCTAGCTTCTCTTCCTAGAGGAGCAGATGAGATCTTGCACTGCGAGTGCATTTTAAAGCAGACTCCACAAATAGGGAATGATTAGGTAACTGTTTTCTCAAACCCCATGCATTTCTGTATCTTATTTATTGTATCTATCTTTTGGGGGGGGGCAACTTCAACTGTCAGTGGAGTCTCCTAGTTTTTGATCAGACTATTTTTCATAATTGTAGGAAGTGGAACAGCAGTTCCATCTCTAGGAGGTCATAATCTAGAACCTCAAAGAGTTCTGAACAAGGTTCCTCTTCTGTCTCTAGTTTGAAAGGTATGGTTTGAGCCATCTCAAGGGAAAAACCAGGAAAGGATAATATACTTTCTGGAGGAGACCTACGACTCTCAGGTGGTGAAAAACGATCAGATGGGATGCCACAGGACTCCTCAGTTGATATGTCTTGTGGGTCTTGATCAGTCTCCCACAAGAAGTCCGAGATTGACTCTTCAAAGTACTATTCATGGGAAGTATGTGGAAGAGACAGTGTCGACTAGAGCGTCGGCTCTGCGACGATGCAGATGAGTCTCCAAGGTTGGAGAAAGTTACTCTGGTGATGTTGATGCATGCATTGGTCGGATTTGTGCTGCCTCTGTTGGCACTGAGCCGGTGCACCTCTCCAGTAATTGTCTTTCTGATGTATCGATGGGCTGGGCCAGGCTGGAACAAGCACCCTGTAGGTCTGTATAGGCTACAAATGCAGGAGCCCCGAAAGCTCCTCCATGAGCAAATCCCAGATTTCCTCCTATAAAGTAGGCATCAGTACCAGCTGAGAAAGCGGTATGGATGTAGCCTGAGTTATAGCCTGTGCAAGCATAGGAGATCTCAAAGACAAATAAGTTGGAGAGGAGAGTGGTCACTGCAGCATGGACGCTTCCTGTGCACTGAGGATGTCGATACAAGGAAGGTATGGGCAAAGTGCCTGGAGGGAGAACAATGGTGATGCTTCTTAGGCTTTTTATGCTGCAGGTCCCTCGCATGCAGCACCAATAATGAGGACGTAGAGTCCTTATGCTGTCGTGGTAGAGTCCAATGTCAGCCCATCTCAATGCTGTGTCAATGTACCCGATGTCGATGCAGGTTCTGCATGGAGTATCAAATTCCCTGCCTAGAACAGCTTTTAAACTAGAAACGGGGAGGAGGGGGGGGGAGGCCGACAGTCGCTCAAAAGCGCAGGGTTCAGGATAAGGTATCTTTTGAGGATATCACCCAAACAGGGAAGAAAAAGTTCCTTATAGGTAAGGATGTCAAAGAGGCCGTAGTGGATCAGATGGCCTTAAGTAAAAATAACAACAACCAGGCAGAAGATAACATATAATGTCATGTATTAAACGTGATATAAAACTGAGCAACAAGCGTGCATTGAAATATCTATACGCAAATGCAAGGAGCCTGAGACATAAAATGGGAGAGCTGGAATACATTGCACACAATGAAAAATTGGCTATTATAGGCATCTCTGAGACCGGGTGGAAGGAAGATAACCAGTGGGACACAGTGATATTGGGCTACAAATTATATCGTAGTGATAGGGTAGATAGGATTGGAGGAGGGGTAGCACTGTATATTGAGAGCCTTGACTCTGATAGGCTGCAAATATTGCAGGATACAAAACCACTATTGGAATCTTTGTGGATCGAAATACCACATGAAAAGGGAAAAAAATGGTGATAGGAGTATACTATCTTCCGCTGGCCAGGACGAGCAGACGGACGCAGCAATGTCAAAGGAAATTAGGGAAGCAAATAAAATGGGCAATGTAATAATAATGGGTGATTTCAATTATCCGGATAGATTGGGTTAATGTAACATCGGTACACGCCAGAGAGAGAAAATTTATTGATGAATCAAGGACAGCTTCATGGAACAGCTGGTTCAGGAGCTGGCAAGAGAAGGAAAAATACTAGACTTAGTCCTTAGTAGAGCTCATGATCTACTGCAGGGGGTAACAGTGTGAGGGCAACTTGATAAGTGATCATATGATCAGTTTTGATATTGGCATTGAAGCAAATGAACTTAGGAAATCAAATACACTAGCGTTTAACTTTAGAAAAGGTGATTACGATAAAATGAGAAACGGTGAAAAAAAAAAGACTAAAAGGAGCAGCTCACAGGGTAAAAAACTTCCATTAGGCGTGGATGCTGTTCAAAACCACCATCCTAGAGGTACAGGAGAAATATATTCCGCGTATTTGTTACACTCTGTTACACTCCTCCAGGTGTACACCCTGCTTGCACAGGGTATGGGCATTCGAGGATGTGGCAGCCATCTTGGATTTGGGCGGCTTCAGGAAGGAAGCCCATATTTGGGCCTAAGACATCTCCTCTGATGGAAGCAGCCATCTTGGAACAGCTGCACATGTTTGAGCCTAATTCCTGCCTTGCCACCAGTCCTTCCATGCTTCGGCTTTTATTGCTTTAGAGGTTGCGGTCCTCATCTGTGTTCTACTGCCGGTTAGCTTATGATCCTGTGTTCCTGTGTTTTGACCCTTGGATTGTTTTCTGACTACTCTGCTGTATTGTTGCCTGCCCAGACTTTGGACTGACTCCTGACTACTCTGCTGTGTTGCTGCCTCCCTGGTTCCTGGACTGTGTTAGCTTTCCCGCCTGTCTGGTTGGTGGCCGTTCACCCCGCTGGTTCCGGAAGTCCTGGTGGCCGCCTGCACCTGGGGGCTCAACTCTCGGGGAACGATGGTCGCTTCACAGGTGAAGCTAGGGGTTGTCTGGCTGCCTGACCGAGCACGGTGCTGCTCCATCTTCGCTGTGCTCAGCCGGGGCACAAAGGCTCACTTTCCCAGACGTAACAGTAAGCCAAAGCCATGAGCTCACCAGACAAGACCAAGTTCTCCAACCTGGCTCAGGTTTTACAACTAAACAAAATAAACCAGGACCTTAGCCACCGATTATTAAAGTCTCAGCTATCACCAATGCACTAGTCCGCTCATCCAATATTTGTAATACAATGCACACCCATGAATAGCAAGGGAACCCTCAGATGATTTTGCCACTTCTCATGCAGTCAAGCATACTGCTCTGAAATGGTATAGTGTTTCTTTCATCGGGTATCCCTGCAGTGAGTTCAGAAGACTTTTTTTTCCTTTTTTCTTTTTCTATATTACTGCTTCCAGACACCACTGTGCTATAATTTTTCAATCTTTTTAAACCAAATGTGCAAAGTAATGGACTAAATACTTTAAACTTTCAGTCTTTTAAAACAAATGCGCAAGGTGAAAAGCTGAGTACTTATCCAGTCTCGTGGGAATTCCTCCACTTTATTCCTCTTTATTCCTCACTGCCTTCCCCTGAAACCGCCCGACTCTGCAGGTTTCAATTGCTTGCTTCAGGGACGAGGGTTAAGGCATGAAAAACAAAAGAACTCCTTCCTCTAGCTCCAATTAAAACGAGGTTTTACAACAACAGCAGGCTCAAATAACTCGCTTGTCCAGCGTTCTTCAGGATGTCTGCAATCAGCTACCTAAGCTTCAGCAGCAACTTGCCGCGGATCCTCCGGGTCGGACAGCGGAGGCTTCTGCATCCCGGTTGCGGCTTCCAGAGCCTCCCTAGTTCGACGGAACCCCTTCAGCTTGCCGGGGGTTCCTCAACCAGTGTCAGATCCTGTTTGAGCTACAACCAGAGGCTTTCCCATCTGACAAAGTGAAGGTGACCTCTATCATCTCCTTACTCTCTGGTGCCGCCCTGGCCTGGGCGTCCCCGATGTGGGAGCAGTGGAATCCGGTACTGGCGGACCTGGATGAGTTCCTGCAGCAGTTCCGAATGGTATTCGACGTGCCTGGCCGGCCCTCATCTGCCTCTGGAGAGTTGTTGCGTCTTCAGCAGGGCACCGGGTCGGTCGGGGCATATGCTGTTTGGTTCTGGCAGGGGCTGAACAGCAAAATAAAGGATGAACTGGCTGGCAGAGAAATTCCCGTCACTCTGGATGCTCTCATTGCACTCTGCACCAGGATTGACGTCAGTTTCCAGGAGCGAGCACAGGAGAGGGCCACCTAACAAGCTGTTCAGACCCCCAGGTTCCGCTCCCACAACCAGAGATGCCTAGGGTTCCTGAGGGAGGTTCGGAAGGAACTAAGGAGGAACCCATGGTGATGGGGCGGCATCGGTTGTCCAGAGAAGAAAGGGCCCACCGCAGGAGGAATCAGCTATGCCTGTACTGTGGGCAACTGGGCCACTTCACGGATACCTGCCTGAGTAATCCAGGAAGGTCAGGAAACGCTATGGCCAGAGCCCCGTGAAGGGAATGGCTCTGGGCAAGTTGTCTTCCCTTCCAGATAATTTGCTCTCAGTCCCCGTACTGCTCCACGGAAAGGGGTTCCAGGCCCAGACGATGGCCTTGCTGGATTCCGGGGCCGGAGGAAACTTCATAGATGCCAAGTTCCTGTCCCAGCTGGGGGCCTCCACGGTGTCCTGCCAACCGGTTCTCAGGGTTACCTCCATCCAGGGGGACAGTCTGCCCCGGACTATCACCCGAATCACCTCTCCCTTGGGTATGCAGGTTGGGGCGCTCCACCAGGAGGAGATCCAGTTCCTGGTGCTCTCCCGAGCCATTCACCCAGTGATCCTTGGACTGCCCTGGCTCCGACTTCATGCTCCCGTTATCGACTGGTCCACCGGGGAGATCGGGCAATGGGGTTCTCGGTGTTTCCAGCACTGTCTTCAGCAGGTTGAGCCACCTATTCCTGTCTGCTCCGTCCAGCTTCAGACTCCGCAGGGGAAGTCACTCGGGCTTCCTAAAGAATATCAAGACTGCCAGGATGTGTTCTGTGCTCGAGCGGCTGACACACTTCCTCCCCATCGGTCTTTCGACTGTGCCATCAACCTGCTTCCAGGAACCAATCACCCCAGGGGGCGCCTTTACACCTTGTTCCGGGAAGAGTCTCAGGCCATGTAAGCCTATGTCAAGGAGAATCTCCTTAAGGGTTTCATTCGGCCCTCCACTTCGCCAGCAGGGGCTGGGTTCTTCTTCGTCTCTAAGAAGGATGGGTCTCTTCGCCCCTGCATTGACTACCGGGGGTTAAATAAGATCACTATAAAGAACCGGTATCCGCTCCCACTCATTCCCGAATTGTTTGACCCCTTACAGGGGGCCAAGATCTTCACGAAATTGGACCTGCGAGGAGCCTATAACCTGGTGCGGATTTGGGAGGGGGGTGAGTGGAAGACGGCATTTAACACTCATGAGGGACATTTTGAATACCGGGTGATGCCGCTCGGCATCTGCAATGCCCCTGCTGTATTTCAGAATTTTGTCAACTTTATATTCCAGGACCTGCTTTACACCTCTGTGATCGTCTACCTGGATGACATCCTGATTTTCTCTTCCTCATTGCCACAACATATCATCCACGTCTGCACCGTGCTTCAGTGTCTCCGGGAGCATCGGCTGTACACCAAGTTAGAGAAGTGCTCTTTCCACCAGCAGTGTCTTCCTTTTCTTGGGTACATCGTCTCCTCCACCGGGCTGCAGATGGATCCCGATAAGCTGAAGGCGATCCGCGACTGGCCGGTTCCCCAGGTTCTTCGGGACTTGCAGAGATTCCTGGATTTCGCCAATTATTACCGGCAGTTTATCCAGAATTACTCCCTCATCACGGCCCTGCTGATGGCCCTTACGAGGAAGGGCGCTGAAGTAAAGAACTGGACGCCAGGGGCCTGCGCTGCGTTCGCCATCCTGAAGGAGGCTTTCCTCTCTGCTCCGGTACTTCGCAGCCTGGACCCAACCAAGCCTTTCCTGATGGAGGTGGACGCCTCAGCTCTGGGAACGGGGGCTGTACTCTCCCAGCCATTTTATTTATTTATTTTTATTTATTGCATTTTTATCCCATATTTTCCCACCTATTTGCATGCTCAATGTGGCTTACATAGTTTTGTTAATATTGTCATTCCAGATACAGTTAGTATTGTGCAGAGATTAAGTAAGGGAAGGAAGAAGAAGGAAGGAAGGAAGGGAGTGAGTAGGGTAATTATAGAAGGTGGGTTTTCATAACTGAGTGGGTTGGTGAGCTGGATTAGTGAGGCTATTGGTTCTCATTGTAGGCTTTGTTGAAGAAATATGTCTTCAGAGATTTGTGAAAGATAGTTGTTTCGTCGATTGTTTTCAGGTCTGTAGGCAGTGAATTCCATATCTGCGTGCTCATGTAAGAGAAGGTAGTGGCATGCATCAGCTTGTATTTTAGTCCTTTACAGCTGGGGAAGTGCAGGTTGAGAAATTTGCGGGATGATCTTGTGGCGTTTCTGCATACGGGAATATCCATGCTTCTTTTTCTCCCGCAAGTTCACCCCAGCGGAGCAGAACTAAACGGTGGGGGATCGGGAGCTCCTGGCGCTTAAGTTGGCATTTGAGGAGTGGCACTACTTGTTGGAGGGAGCAGCGTATCCTGTCACGGTGATAACAGATCACAAGAACCTTCTGTACTTACAAAACGCCACCAGACTGAACCCCCGCCAGGCTTGGTGGTCGCTGTTTTTTGCCCGGTTCAACTTCCACCTGATCTTCAGGCTGGGCGAGAAGAATGTGCAGGCGAATGCCTTGTCCCGCAGCTTTGAAGTTCCTGAGGACCGGGAGGAGCCCTATCCTATGCTGAATCCAGCTTGTATCCCCTCCATTCCCGGGGCCAATGCCTCCTGCAAGAAGGCTGTTCCGGTTGGGCTATGAAGGAGGGTGCTGCGTTGGGGACACGCTTCTGGATTTGCTGGCCACTTCGGTTTCCATAAGACCCTACACCTGATCTCCCGGTCTTATTGGTGGCCACGGATGGCACAGGATATCCTCCAGTACGTCTCTACTTGTCCGGTGTGCACCCGTACCAAGGCTTCCCACCACAAGCAGTGGGGATTGATGCAGCCCATGCCCATACCGCAACAACCATGGGAGGACCTGTCCATGGACTTCATCACTGATCTGCCTTCCTTGCAGGGCAATACGGTCATCTGGGTAGTTATTGATCGGTTCTCCAGGATGGCCCATTTCGTCCCTATGAAGTCCCTACCCACTGCTGCCACTCTGACCGCCAACTTCATCACGCACATCTTTCGGCTCCATGGACTGCACCAGAGAATTGTCAGTGACTGAGGTTCGCAGTTTACCTCGCGCTTTTGGAGAGCCTTGTGTTCTGCTTTCGAGGTGGCTACTCTGTTCTCGTCCGCATATCATCCGCAGACCAATGGCATGGTGGAGCGAGTGAATCAGACCATGAAGGCCTTCTTGCGGGCGTATACTAACCAGCGCCAGGACGACTGGACAACTCTACTTCCCCGGGCTGAGTTTGCATACAGCAATAGTTTGCATTCTGCTTCGCAGACTACGCCGTTCTGCACCATCTACGGACAGCACCCACGTCTACCTCCGCCTATTTCCCCCGCGGAGGTTCCGCCTCAAGTGCAGCCTACGGTCCGTTCCCTCCAGGATGCATGGAAGAAGATCCAGGAGCAATTAAGACAGGCAGCGGTCAAATCTAAGGAGACCTTCGATGCAAGAGACAAGCAGCTCCCACATTACTGCCTGGAGAGAAGGGTATGGTTGAGCATGTGGTACCTGAGACTTCGGCTCTCATCCCTGAAGTTCGCTCCTCTGTTCATTGGACCCTTCGCAGTGCGCTCCAGGTTAGGGGCAGTAACCTACCGACTGCATTTACCCAGTCAACTCCGGGTGCATAACGCATTCCAAGTATCTCTCTTGAAACCTTTCAGCAGGTCCAAGTGGCACCCAGAACCCAAAAGAGTGGCCGTACCTTAGAGCGATCCAGATCCGGAGTATGAGGTGGATCGCATCCTGGATTCCAAGCGGTGTGGAAGGAAGCTGTACTATCTCCTCGCCTGGAAACATTTTGGTCCGGAGGACAACTCCTGGGACCTGGCGGACAATGTTCATGCTCCAGACCTGATCCAGGAGTTCCACACTCATCATCCTGCTAAGCCCGGACCGAACCGATGAGGGGGAGATCTTTCCGGAGGGGGTACTGTTACACTCCTCCAAGTGTACACCCTGCTTGCGCAGGATATGGGCATTCGAGGATGTGCAAGCCATCTTGGATTTCGGCATCTCCAGGAGAGGGCAGCCATCTTGGAGTTGGGCAGCTTCAGGAAGGAAACCCATATTTGGCTTAAGACATCTCCTCTGATGGAGGCAGCCATGTTGGAACAGCTGCACATGTTTGAGCCTAATACCTGCACTATTTAAAGCCCTGCCACCAGTCCTTCCATGCTTCGGCTTCTATTGCTGTAGAGGTCGCTGTCCTCGTCTGTGTTCTACTGCCGGTTAGCTTATGATCCTGTGTTTTGACCCTTGGATTGTTTTCTGACTACTCTGCTGTATTGCTGCCTGCCCAGACTTCGGACTGACTTCTAACTACTCTGCTGTGTTGCTGCCTCCCTGGTTCCTGGACTGTTAGCTTTCCCGCCTGTCTGATTGGTGGCCGTTCACCCCGCTGGATCCGGAAGTCCTGGTGGCCGCCTGCACCTGGGGGCTCAACTCTCGGGGAACGGCGGTTGCTTCCCAGGTGAAGCTAGGGGTTATCTGGCTGCCTGACTGAGCGCGGTGCTGCTCCATCTTCGCCGTGCTCAGCCGGGGCACAAGGGCTCACTTTCCCAGACGTAACAGTATTAGAAAAAGAGGAAAAAAAGACCAAACGTCAGCCGGCGTGGCTAAACAGTAAGGTAAAGGAAGCCATTAGAGCCAAAAAACAATCCTTCAGAAAGTGGGGAAGAGAACCAACTGAAAATAAGATAAAACATAAGGAATGCCAAGCCAAATGTAAAGCGGAGATAAGGTGGGCAAAAAAAGGACTTTGAAAAAAAGTTAGCGTTATAAGCAAAAATACATACTAAAAATTTTTTTAGATACATTAAAAGCAGGAAGTCGGCTAAAGAATCAGTTGGGCCGTTGGACAAAAATGGTGTTAAATGGGGCAATCAGGGAAGACAAAGCCGTAGCGGAGAAATTAAATGAATTCTTTGCTTCGGTCTTCACCAAGGAGGATTTGGGGGGGACACCGGTGCCAGAAATGGTATTCGAAGCTGACGAGTTGGAGAAACTGAATGAAATCTCTGTAAACTTAGAGGATGTAATGGGTCAGTTCTACAAACTGAAGAGTAGTAAATCACCTGGATCAGATGGTATTCATCCCAGAATATTAATAGAACTGAAAAATGAACTTGTAGAGCTACTGTTAGTAATATGCAATCTATCACTAAAATCAGGTGTGGTACCGGAACACTGGAGGGTAACCAATGTTACGCCGATTTTTTAAAAAGGTTCCAGAGGAGATCTGAGAAATTATAGACAGGTGAGTCTGACGTCGGTACCGGGCAAAATGGTAGAGGCTATTATTAAGAATAAAATTACAGAGCACATACAAAAACATGGGCTGATGAGACCATGTCAACACGGATTTAGTGAAGGGAAGTCTTGCCTCACCAATCTACTGCATTTTTTTGAGGGGGTGAACAAACATGTGAACAATAGGGAGCCGGTGGATATTGTGTATCTGGATTTTCAAAAGGCGTTTGACAAAGTGCCTCATGAAAGACTCCAGAGGAAACTGGAGAGTCATGGGATTGGAGGTACGGTATTACTATGGATTAAGAACTGGTTGAAAGATTGGAAGCAGAGAGTAGGGCTGAATGGTCGGAATTCTCAATAGAGAAGTGTAGTTAGTGGGGTCCCGCAGGGGTCTGTGTTGGGACCGCTGCTTTTTAACATATTTATAAATGACCTAGAGATGGGAGTAACTAGTGAGGTAATTAAATTCGCAGATGACACAAAGTTATTCAGGGTCGTCAAGTCGCAGGAGGAGTGTGAAAGATTACAGGAAGACCTCGCGAGACTGGGGGATTGGGCATGCAAGTGGCAGATGAAGTTCAATGTTGACAAGTGCAAAGTGATGCATGTGGGTAAGAGGAACCCGAATTACAGCTATATCATGCAAGACTTGAGCTTCTTATCTTTCCTCCTAAACCAACCTCTCCTCCTCCCCCATTCTCTATTTCTGTGGATAACAGTCTCATCCTTCCTGTCTCATCAGCTCGTACCCTTGGGGGTCGTCTTCGACTCCTCCCTCTCCTTCTCTGAACATATTCAACAGACTGCTAAAACCTGTCGTTTCTTTCTCTATATCATCAGCAAAATTCGCTCTTTCCTTTCTGAGCACACTACCAGAACCCTCATCCACGCTCTTATCACCTCTCACTTAGACTATTTCAACTTGCTTCTCACAGGTCTCCCACTTAGCCATCTCTCTCCTCTTCAATCTGTTCAAAATTCTGCTGCACGACTAATATTCCGCCAGGGCATAACGACCCTGGCGGAATATTAGTCGTGCAGCAGAATATGAGCATATTAGCCCTCTCCCTCAAGTCACTTCACTGGCTTCCTATCCGTTTCCACATACAGTTCAAACTCCTCTTGTTGACCTATAAGTGCATTCACTCTGCAGCTCCTCAGTACCTCTCCACTCTCATCTCTCCCTACATTCCTCCCCGGGAACTCGTTCACTGAGTAAATCTCTCTTATCTGCACCCTTCTCCTCCACTGCTAACTCCAGACTCCGTTCCTTTTATCTTGCTGCACCATATGCCTGGAATAGACTTCCTGAGCCGGTACGTCAAGCTCCATCTCTGACCGTCTTCAAATCTAAGCTAAAAGCCCACCTTTTTGATGCTGCTTTTAACTCCTAACCCTTAATCACTTGTTCAGAACACTTATTTTATCATCCTCACTTTAATATTCCCTTATCTCTAGTTTGTCCTGTTTGTCTGTCCTAATTAGATTGTAAGCTCTGTCCAGCAGGGACTCTCTCTTCATGTTCAAGTGTACAGCGTTGCGTACGTCTAGTAGCGCTATAGAAATTATAAGTAGTAGTAGTTGCGCTTTAGGAGTCACAGACCTAGAAAGGGATCTGGGAGTCATCGTGGATAAGATGTTAAAAACTTCTGCTCAGTGTGCTGCTGCGGCTAAGGAAGCGCACAGAATGTTGGGTATTATTAGAAAAGGGATGGAAAACAAACAAAAGGATGTTATAATACCATTGTAACGCTCCATGGTGCGACCGCACCTCGAATATTGTGTCTAATTCTGGTCGCCGCATCTCAAAAAAGATATAAAGGAATTGGAGAAGGTGCAGAGAAGGGTGACGAAAATGATAAAAGGGATGGAATGACTTCCCTATGAGGAACGGCTGAGAAGGTTAGGGCTCTTCAGCTTGGAGAAAATGCGGCTGAGGGGTGATATGATAGATGTCTACAAGATAATGAGCGGAGTAGAGTGGACAGATGTGAAGCGTTTGTTTACACTTTCAAACAACAATAGAACCAGGGGACACAAGATGAAACTAGAATATGGTAGATTTAAAACAAACAGGAGAAAGTTTTTCTTTACTCAGCATGTAGTTGGACTCTGAAACTCATTGCCGGAGAATGTAGTGACAGCAGCTGGCCTTACAGAGTTTAAAGGGGGTTTGGACAGATTCCTGAGGGAAAAGTCCATTGAACATTATTCATTTTTTTTTTTTCGGGGGGGGGGGGGGGGGGGTTGTCCGGTTCTTGAAGCCTGGATTGGCTGCTGTCGGAGACAGGATGCTGGGCTTGATGGACCATTTGTCTTTTCCCAGTATGGCAGTGCTTATGTTCTTATGCTCCATGTGGATGTCGGTATCGATGCAGAACCAAAAGGGTTTTCACACTGGACTCTGCGAGCTTTAAGGGTCCTTGCTTGCATGTGTAGGCAGAGGCAACACAATGTCCTGGTGATCTCGACCCAAGCACTGAATACACCAGTTATGGGGGTCTGTGCCTGAAATAGTCTTATTGCAGGAACAGGTAAAGGCTCTATGGCCCAGTTGTGTACCCCAAAAATGGTCAATACTTCCTGGATAAAAGAAGAGCTCAGAGGCCCCAAAAGGCCGAAAAATGAAAAATAATTTAAAAAATGCAATGTTAAATAAGTCAACGTAGAAAAACAAAATATAAAGAAAAAATATCCCGAAAAAAGAAGACAGACTGCTGAGGAGAGATTTTAAAAAACAATCGCTGCTCTTCTGGTCTTGTGCTCAAATGTCGGGCAGGAAGGCACCCGTGCATGTGTGGTGAGGGCACTGCCTCAAAGATTTAAAAGTGCACTTGGTACTGTCCGCACCAGGCTCCGTGGATGACATCACCCACACATGAGAATATTATGCCTGCTTGTACTCTAAAAATTACTCTTCCGGGATAAAACATAATTCTGTGAAGTACTCTGCCTATCATCAGCCAAGGCAGAAATACATAAAGTAGGTCCATCGCTGACCATGGCTGTAGTGACATATGCAGGCCGTAAAAACCAAGAACTCTGTTCTTTTGCTGAATAAGTGCTGAACCTTTGTATTTGTCCTGGAGGTTATAAAATTCAGAACTGGAATTCCCCATTTCTTTGTTATTAAAGCAAACATTGAATCAGACAGTTCCTATTCTCCCAGGTCTAGGAAGTTCCTGCTCAGACAGTCCATCTGAACATTTAAGGAACCCACAATGCATGCTGTAAAAATCAATAGAACGTGACTCTCGGCCACCTGAAACAGGCGAGCTTCCAGAGTCAATAGAGCACTGCGAGTGCCCCCGACTGTTTATATACTTTACCACCATCATATTATTGTCTGACAGAATTCTGAACAGATTTCCCTAAAAGATCGACTGAAAGGCTAAGAGGGATAGACAATGCCCTGAATTCCAGCTCATTAATAGGCAAAAGAGACTGTCTTGGACCAGCGGCCTTGAGCATTGAGGTGGAGACAGAGAGCTCCCCACCCAGACAAGTTGGCGTCTGTTGAGACTACTATCCAGGATGGGGTAGCCAAGGAGATCCCTTTGTGAAGATTACTTGTTTAAACAATCAATACATACTGAGCTTCACTTGAGGGGACCAAAGGAGCCAAAGATTGTAGTCCTGAAAAACGGGAGCCCATCAAGACAGAAGCAACTGGTGAAGAGGACACATGCGAGCTTAAGTCTAGGGAACCACCCTCAGGGTGGCTGCCATGTAGCCCAGAACTTGAACATAGTCCCAGGTTCTCAGATTCAGAATCTGTAATAAGAAATGGATCTGTACTTCAAGTTTCTCCCTCTTGATACTGGGGAGAAATACTTTCCTCTCCAGTGTTGAAGGGAACCCCTAAGTACTCCAGAGATGAGAAAGGAATGAGTTAACTTGGCAAAGGTTGATGACCAAACTCAATCAACGCACGAGAATGTAAGGAATTCCTCCACCTATGGGATCTCAAATGGCCACAAATGCAAGCAAACCACGTCAAAGGGCACACACTTGATATCTCACACAAACTTTCAACAGACCAGAACCTAATAATAACAGATATTAAATGGACAGAAACACCCTGGACTGATTACTACAAATTAAATTTATCCCTACACTGGCGAAAGAAGGGATTACACCAAATACAAGAACACACATCCTACAGCACAAGAGGTCAAGTAGACACGAAAACATTCTGGCAACAGATATACAACAATGAATGGACAGCACAAACAGACTCCATATATTATCTCGTGGAATGGGATAAAAGATACAAATGCATACTAGATGAAATAGCACCCTTAAGAACAAGAACTTCACGTAAGCATAACTCAATACCATGGTTCAATGATGAACTGAAAAAGCTAAAAACACAATCCAGGAAACTCGAACGAGAATGGAGAAAAACAAAAGACAAACACACACTCAACACATGGAAACAATCACAAAGAAAATACAAATACGCAATAAGACAGACCAAAAGATCATACTATAAAGCGAAAGCTACATACCTGTAGAAGGTATTCTCCGAGAACAGCAGGCTGATTGTTCTCACTGATGGGTGACGTCGACGGCAGCCCCAGGACCGGAATTCTCCCTAGCAACAAAGAGTTTGCTAGCCTCATGCTCCCGTGCGTATCGCGCATGCGCGACCGTCTTCCCGCCCGAACGCGAGCGTGCTCCTCAGTCCAGTAAAAAGCAAAGAACTGGAAGACACAACTTCTAAGGGGAGGTGGGCAGGATTGTGAGAACAATCAGCCTGCTGTCCTCGGAGAATACCTTCTACAGGTATGTAGCATTCGCTTTCTCCGAGGACAAGCAGGCTGCTTGTTCTCACTCATGGGGTATCCCTAGCCCCCAGGCTCACTCAAAACAACAAACATTGGTCAATTGGGCCTCACAATGGCGAAGACATAACTGAGATTGACCTAACTTATACAACTAACAGAGTGCAGCCTGGAACAGAACAAAAATGGGCCTAGGGGAGAGGAGTTGGATTCTAAACCCCAAACAGATTCTGTAGCGCAGACTGCCCAAACTGATTGTCGTGTCAGGTATCCTGCTGTAGGCAGTAATGAGATGTGAATGCGTGGACAGATGACCATGTCGCAGCTTTGCAAAGCTCTTCAACAATGGCTGACTTCAAGTAGGCCACTGACGCAGCCATGGCTCGAACATTATGAGCCGTGACATGACCCTCAAGAGTCAGCCCAGCCTGGGAATAAGTGAAAGAAATGCAATCTGCTAGCCAATTGGATATGGTGCGTTTCCCTACAGCCACTCCCCTCTTGTTGGGATCAAAAGAAACAAACATTTGAGTGGACTGTCTGTGGGGCTGTGTCCGCTCCAGATAGAAGGCCAATGCTCTCTTGCAGACCAATGTATGCAGTTGACGTTCAGCAGGGCGGGTATGAGGATGGGAAAGAATGTTGGCAAGACAAATGACTGGTTTAGATGGAACTCCGACACCACCTTCGGCAAAAACTTAGGATGAGTGCAGAGGATTACTCTGTTATGATGAAACTTGGTATAATGAGCATGAGCTACTAAGGCTTAAAGCTCACTGACTCTGCGAGCTGAAGTAACTGCCACCAAGAAAATGACCTTCCAGGTCAAGTACTTCAGATGACAGGAATCCAGTGGCTCAAAGTGAGGTTTCATCAGCTGGGTGAGAATGACATTGAGATCCCATGACACTGTAGGAGGTTTGATGGGGGGCTTTGACAAAAGCAAACCTCTCATGAAGCGAACAACTAAAGGCTGTCCTGAGATGGGCTTACCTTTCACACGGTAATGGTATGCACTAATCGCACTAAGATGAACCCTTACAGAGTTGGTCTTGAGATCAGACTCAGACAAATGTAGAAGGTACTCAAGCAGGGTCTGTGTAGGACAAGAACGAGGATCTAGAGCCTTGCTGTCACACCAAACAGTAAACCTCCTCCATAAAAAGAAGTAACTCTTCTTAGTGGAATCTTTTTTGGAAGCAAGTAAGATTCGGGAGACACCCTCTGAAAGACCCAAGGAGGCAAAGTCTACGCTCTCAACATCCAGGCCGTGAGACCCAGAGACTGGAGGTTGGGATGCAGAAGCGCCCCCTCGTTCTGAGTGATGAGGGCTGGAAAACACTCCAATCTCCACGGTTCTTCGGAGGACAGCTCCAGAAGAAGAGGGAACCAAATCTGACGGGGCCAGAAAGGCGCAATCAAAATAATGGTCCCAGAATCTTGCTTGAGTTTCAGTAAAGTCTTCCCCACCAAAGGTATGGGAGGATACGCATACAGGAGACCCTCCCCCCAATGAAGGAGGAAGGCATCCGATGCTAGTCTGCCGTGGGCATGAAGCCTGGAACAGAATTGAGGGACCTTGTGATTGATCTGAGTGGCAAAAAGATCTACCAAGGGGGTGCCCCACGCTTGGAAGATCTTGCGTACCACTCCCGAGTTCAGAGACCACTAGTGAGGTTGTATGATCCTACTCAACCTGTCGGCCAGACTGTTGTTTACGCCTGCCAGGTACCTGGCTTGGAGGAACATGCCATGACGGAGAGCCCAAAGCCACATTCTGACGGCGAGATCCTGTGCCCCCCCTGCTTGTTGATCTAATACATAACAATCTGGTTGTCTGTCTGAATTTGGATAAGTTGATAGGACAGCCGATCCCGGAAAGCCTTTAGAGCGTTCCAGACCGCTCGTAACTCCGGAAGATTGATCTGAAATCATCTTTTCTGGAGGGACCAATATCCTTGGGTGTAAAGTCCATCGACATGAGCTCCCCACCTCAGGAGAGATGCATCCGTAGTCAGCACTTTTTGTGGCTGAGGAATTTGAAAAAGGCGTCCCAGGGTCAAATTGGATCGAATTGTCCACCAATGCAGGGATTCGAGAAAACTCATGGACAGATGAATGACGTCTTCTAGATTTCCGGCAGCTTGGTACCATTGGGAAGCTAGGGTCCATTGAGCTGATCTCATGTGAAGACGGGCCATGGGAGTCACATGAACTGTGGAGGCCATGTGGCCGAGCAATCTCAACATCTGCCGAGCTGTGATCTGCTGAGACGCCTGCACCTGAGAGACAAGAGCCAGGAGATTGTCGGCTCTCGGCTCAGGAAGGTAGGCACAAGCTGTCTGAGAGTCCAGCAGAGCTCCTATGAATTCTAGTTTCTGTACTGGAAGAAGGTGGGACTTTGGATAATTTATCACAAACCCTAGTAGCTGCAGGAGTTGAATAGTCATCCGCATTAACTGTAGGGCTCCTGCTTCTGAGATGTTCTTCACCAGCCAATCGTCGAGATAGGGGAACAAGTGCACTCCCAGTCTGCGAAGAGACGCCGCTACGACAGCCAGGCACTTTGTGAATACTCTGGGCGCAGAGGCGAGACCAAAGGGTAGCACACAGTACTGAAAGTGCTGTGTTCCCAGACGGAATCGAAGATACTGTCTGTGAGCTGGCAGTATCGGAATGTGAGTATAAGCATCCTTTAAGTCCAGAGAGCATAGCCAATCGTTTTCCTGACTCATGGGAAGAAGGGTGCCCAGAGAAACCATCCTGAACTTTTCTCTGACCAGGTATTTCTTCAGGGCCCTTAGGTCTAGGATGGGACACATCCCCCGTTTTCTTTTCCACAAGGAAGTACCTGGAATAGAATCCCAGCCCTTCCTGCCCTGGTGGCACAGGCTCGACCGCACTGGCGCTGAGAAGGGCGGAGAGTTTCTCTGCAAGTACCTGCTTGTGTTGGAAGCTGAAGGACTGAGCTCCTGATGGGCAATTTGGAGGTTTGGAGGCCAAATTGAGGACGTACCCGAACCGCACTATTTGGAGAACCCACTGGTCGGAGGTTATGAGAGGCCACCTTTGGTGAAAAAACTTTAACCTCCCTCCGACCTGGCAGATCATCCGGCACGGACACTTTGATGTCGGCTATGCTCAACTGGAGCCAGTCAAAAGCCCGTCCTTTGCTTTTGCTGGGGAGCTGCAGAGGCCTGCTGAGGTGCACACTGTTGACGAGAACGAGCGCGCTGGGGTTTAGCCTGAGCCGGCTGTCGGGAAGGTGGATTGTACCAGCGCTTATTAAAAGCATAGGAACCATTCCTCTTTCCCCCAAAAAACCGTCTACCAGTTTAGGTAGATGTTGAAGGCGCCCGGTGGGAGAGCTTGTCGAATGCAGTGTCACGCTGGTGGAGCTGTTCTACCACCTGTTCGACCCGCTCACCAAAAATATTATCCCCCCAGCAAGGCGCATCTGCCACTCGCTTCTGGACTCTACTGTCTAGGTCAGTGGCACGCAGCCATAAGAGTCTGCGAATCACTATACCTTGAGCAGCGGCTCTGGATGCAACATCAAAAGTATCGTAAGCACCCCTAGACAGGAATTTACGGCACGCCTTCAGCTGCCTGACCACCACCTGAAAAGGTTTGGCTTGCTCAGAAGGGAGCTTGTCCACCAAGTCTGCCAACTGCCTCACATTATTCCGCAAGTGAATGCTCGTGTAGAGCTGGGTAAGACTGAATTTTGGACATGAGCATAGCAGAATGGTAGGCCTGCCGCCCAAAAGAATCCATAGTTCTAGACTCACGCCCAAGGGGCGCCGAGGCGTAATCCCTAGAACTCTTGGCCTTCTTAAGGGCCAAATCCACTACCCGAGAGTCATGAGGTAATTGGGTCTTCATTAACTCTGGGTCCCCGTGGATTCGGTACTGGGACTCAATTTTCTTGGGAATGTGGGGAGTACTTAATGGCTTCACCCAGTTCGTCAACAATGTCTGCCTAAGGACATTATGAAGAGGAACTGTGGTGGACTCCATAGGTGGAGATGGATAGTCCAGGACCTCGAACATCTCAGCCCTGGGCTCATCCACCGTCTCCACAGGGAAGGGACTGGCCGTAGACATTTCCCGGACAAATGAAGAGAAAGACTCTCCGGGGGAGAAAGCTTTCTCTCCGGTGAGGGAGTAGGATCAGAAGGGAGACCACAGGACTCTCCTCATCCGAGAAATACCTGGTATCCGCCTCTGCTTCCCACGAGTCCTCTCCATCGGTATCAGACATGAGTTGGTGAACTTTGGTCCGAAACCGGGCCCATCTCGACGCCGAGGAACAATGTCCTTCGTGGTGTCGAGAGGAAGACCCCCGAGCCGCAGGCGATGAAGCTTCCTCTAGCAACGTCGGTGGAGAGTCAAACCTGAGTGGTGGCCGATACCGGTACCGCTTAGACCTCACCACGGGCGACGAGCCAATCGCTGCCTCCCTCAACGGTACCGACGGCGCAAGCACCTGTGGTACCGGAACAGACAGAACCGACAGCGCAAGCAACGATGGTACCGGAGACTGGCGCAACAGCTCTCCCAGAATCTCTGGCAGTACAGCCCGGAGGCTCTCGTTCAGAGTAGCTGTAGAGAAAGGAAAGGAGCTGGTTCAGGCAACGACAGAATCTGACTGGGGCTCGGAATCGGTAATGGGCTGTCCTGTGGAGGGCGCACCGACACCTCCTGAATGGAGGGCGAGCGATCCTCCCGGCGTTGGCGCTTCTCGGGTGCCGAAGACCTTGGCGTCCCAGAGTGCTCGGTACCGGGGGGAAGGTGACCGATGGTGATGCTTCTTAGTCTTCACTCGAAGCACGCCAACGGTACCCTCCGATATCAAAGAGAAAGACGTGGAATCCACACGTCTCCTCAGGGCCGGGTCCAAAGAAGGTCGATCCTGGGGTGCCTGTAGAACAGGAGTCCTCGAGGCAGGTGGAGACCCGCTCAATGGCTCACTGCCACCAGCATGGGACCTATGGACAGCCCTTACCTGCACTCCGGACATCGATGTAGTCTCCGGTACCGACATCGATACAGGCGATGACCTCAATACCGCTGACTCCGTCCATACCGAAGGACCGGACCTGTCTCCAAAGAGAATGTTCCACTGAGCCAATCTCGCCGCCCGAGTCCTCTTTTTCAATTGGAGGCACCAAGTACAGGCGTTGGGACGATGACCAGCTCCCAAACACTGAAGACACAAAACGTGTCTGTCAGTGAGCGAGATTGTCCGGTTGCACGACGTGTACTTTTTAAAGCCGCTGGTAGGCTTCGTGGACATGGGTGGAAAAATCACACCGGTGAGGTTGAATGAGATGGTGTAAAAAAAAAAAAAAAAAGGACACCAAACAAAGAAAAAAGGGGTCCCGCACGGGCGACCGAAAATGGCCGCCGAAGAAAAAGAAAGAAAACTTATGGAAGCAAAGTTCTACGAAACAAAGGAAAGAAAAACTTTTTTTTTTTTTTAAAGAGAAGATCGCGAAAGCGAAAATAGCCGAAAAACCGGCGAAAAAACTCACAGGGAGTCCATAAAACCGCAGCGAGGGGTCTCTTGGGCAGAGAACAGCAGCGAAGCAGCGTCCCGAGCTGCGGAAAAAAACAAGACTGAGGAGCACGCTCGCGTTTGGGCGGGAAGACTGTTGCACATGCGCAATACGCACGGGAGCGTGAGGCTAGCAAACTCTTTGTTGCTAGGGAGAATTCCAGTCCTGGGGCTGCCGTCGACGTCACCCATCAGTGAGAACAAGCAGCCTGCTTGTCCTCGGAGAAAAACTAAAATAGGGACAGATTACAAAGACATGAAGAAATTATACCAACTCGTGAACAAACTCCTAGACACCAACTTGGTCACTACCTCAAATACAGACATCACATCTACTGACAAACTTGCTAAGTATTTCAATGAAAAAATTGCAAACCTACACAACACGTGACCTCAAGACAACATTGACATTGAAATCTTCCTTAATGAGTTGGACCCAACCACTGGAGAATAAAAGGCTGACCGAACCTGGTTAAAATTCACCCTCCTTACCATCAATGCAATTGCACAGGCAATCAGCAGGTTCTCCAACACTCACTGTAAACTAGATACCTGTCCCAACTACCTAATGAAATCTGCCCCTCACCACTTCATAGCAGGCCTCACATCCCACCTAAACTACATGCTTCAGCAAGGTCTCTTCCCTAAGGAAAATGACAATATCCTACTCACTCAGATACAAAAACCCACCAAGAAAAAAACCCCAAATGAAATCACTAACTACCGTCCAGTAGCATCCATTCCGTTATCAGTCAAACTGATGGAAATCATGGTAGCCAAACAACTTACAGATTATATAAACAAATTCTCAATATTACACGAATCACAGTTAGGTACCGGCGCAAAAAAAGCACTGCCAATGCCACATCCAGACGGTCTCCTGACATAGACGGCATGATCCGGTGTTCCCCTGCTTGTTGATGGAATACATTGCAACCTGATTGTCTGTTTGCACGAGAATAATTTGATGGGATAGACGATCACTGAAAGCCTTTAGAGCATTCCAGACTGCTCAAAGTTCCAAGAGGTTGATCTGAAGGACTAAGTTCCTCGAGTGTGAAGCCCATCTACATCAGCTTCCCATCCCAGGAGAGACATCTTTTGTGGCTGAGGAATTTGGAATGGAAGTCCCAGAGTCAAATTGGATCTAATGGTCCACCTCTGAAGGGAGTAAGCAAGCTCTGGGGGGACACTTGCATGAAATCCTCCACATTCTTGATACCACTGAGAAGCCAGGGTCCAATTGAGCTGGTCTCATGTGAAGACGTGTCATGGGTATAACGTAAACTATGGAAGCCATGTGGCCCAGCAATCTCAACATCTGCTGAGCTGTGAACTGCTGAGAGGCTCGAACCTTGGACATCAGCAAGACAAGATTGTGTGCTCTGGCTTCCGGGAGGTAGGCTCGAACCTTCTTTGTGTCGAACAGGCTCCTATGAACTCCAATTACTAGACAGGGTGACGACGGGACTTGGGGTACTTCAAATGAACCCTAGTAGCTCCTGCATCCGAACGTCATCCGTATAGACTCCCGAGAACTGTCCTCTGAGATACTCTTCAGCAGCCAATTGTTGAGATATGGGAACACATGAACTTCCAGCCCACATAGCGATGCCGCGACTACCACTAAATACTTGGTGAAAACCATGGGAGATGACGCGAGGCCAAAAGGCAACACGTGGTACTGAAAGTGATGTGCTCCCAGTCGAAATCAAAGATACATCCGGTGGGCTGGAAGTTTCGGGATATAAGTATATGCGTCCTTTAAATCCAGACAGCATAGCCAATTGTTTTTCTGAATCATTGGGAGAAGGGTGCCCAGGAAACAATCCTGAACTTCTCTCGGACTAGGAATTTGTTCAGGGCCCTTAGGTCTAGGATGCATCCCCCGTCTTCCTTTGCACAAGGAAGTACATGGAATAGAGATCCTGCCTTTCTTCCCCTGGTGGAATGAGTTCAACTACATGGGCCTTCAGAAGGGCAGAGAGCTCCTCTGCAAGTATCTGCCTGTGTTGAGAGGTGAATGAATGAGCTCTCGGTGGGCAGTTTGGAGGTGCAGAATGCCAATTGAGGGACTATACGAGACGGACTATTAAGAACCCACCGGTCGGAAGTGCTGTAGACCGTCAAAAACTTGTCCCTTGCATTGACTGGGGAGCAGCAGGGGCCTTAGATGCACAATGTTGACTTGCCAAAACACTTCCTAGATGAGGAGGTGGATGCAGAAGGCACCCAGCGGGAGAGAGAAGAAATAGTATGTGTGGTTTTTTTTTTATTTGGTCTGCGACCTCCGCAACCTTCTCTCCGAAAAAGTTATTCCCCCCGGCAAGGGGCATTCGCCAACCTCTGACCAGAATGTTCCAAGTCAAGAACATGCAGCCATGAGTGTCTGCGCATTGCTATACTTTGAACAGAGATCCTGAATGCCACATCAAAAATGTCATAAGTGCCCCTAGCCAAGAATGTTCGACATACTTTCTGTTGCTTGACCAGCATTTAGGGCTGGTACATCTTTCTCCCAAAAGAATCCAGGGTCCTAGCTCCTCTGCCTGGGGGAGCCGAAGCATAATCCCTAGTACTCCTGGCTCTTTTGAGAGAGGATTTCACCATGGAGTTGTGAAGCAACTGAGGCCGCGCAAACCTAGGCTCACTGTGGATCCAATACTGGGTGTCAAACTTCTTGGGGACAAGAGGGACCGACAAAGGGGACACTCAGTTCCTGACGAGGACTACCTCGAGTACCTTGTGGAGAGGATGTATAGTCTAGGACCACAAGCATCTTGGCCCTGGGCTCATCCTCCACTACTACAGGGAATGGAATGGCATCAGCCATTTCCAGAGAGGCTCTCCAGCAGAAACCGTCTCCTCTCAGGTGGTGGGGAGGGCTCAAAAGGAATCCCATAAGACTTGTCTAAGGAAAAGAATCTGGGATTCTTCTCAATTCCCATAAGCGCTCCTCCTCGGTGTCGGATACAATCTCCCTACAAGATTACCGAGATGAAGCCTGCCTCGATACCAAGGAGCCTACCGGACTGGGTGGCACTCGATACTGGAGGCTGCACCACAGGCTGAAGGCCAGGCGGGGCCACAGCGGGAGCTATAAAAGGCTAAGCACCCCCGATACCGAAGCACATCGCTGCATGAGGCCATCCAGCAGCTCAGGGAGCAAGGCCCAGATGCGCTCATCGAGGGCTGACATCAGGAAAAGCTGGTGCGTCAGCTGAGGCACAGGTTGCAGAACCGCTGGGACCAAAACAGGAGCAGGATCTCAGCTGCTTGGAAACAATCGCAACAGCATCTCCTGTATGGAGGGAAAGCGGCCCTCCCGGTGCTGACACTTTTCAGGTGCCAAATCCCTTGGCGCCCCAGAGCTCCCAGCACCGTACATCGAGGGCGACCAATGATGGTGATTCTTGGCCATCGCCCAAAGCACGTCACCCATACTCTTCGATTCTGACAAGGACAACGTTGATTCCTCACATTGCCTCAGGGTTGGGTCCGATAATGGACAGTCCCGGGGGGCCTGCACAGCAGTAGGCCTCTACTACTACTACCACTACTTATTTCTAAAGTGCTACTGGATGTACGCAGCGCTGTACACTTGAACATGAAGAGACAGTCCCTGCTCAACGGAGCTTACAATCTAATTAGGACTGTAAAAAGATGTCCTATTTTACCTGTGCTGTACTGTCTCCCATCCCCCCTCTGACTTTTCTGTACCTGGTTGCTGGTCTCTGCTGATAGCCACAGACAGGAATGCAGACTTCCTAGCTCATTACAAGCTGTGATAAGCTTTCGGTACCATGGCAGCCCAGTATCTGGAATACACATCTTTCTTCAAGTTACACGAGATGGTCAAGACAAATGTACCAATAGGGTGTTGGCAGGACACCTATGCAACCTTCGATTAGTGTGAGAGAGGGGAAAGCATTCTTTTACTATAAGAATGCTTGCAGACAAAGAAATCTTCAAAATCAGCCACTTTTGCAAGAGAGTTTTCTCTGTCCTGATTCAGAGCATCATTGCTAATTGGCTATTCTCCAGGAAATATAATTTCCTTTCTTGATTTCACCATGCTCCGGGTAAGAACTATTTCTTTATAACAGAGAACTATCCTCTCTTTTCTTTATATTTTATTTCACTTCAGGATCCCTGATATTTCCTGCTAGTGGTCTCTCTCTGTCTCTCTCTCTCTCTCTCCATGGGCTCAGGAAGCATGCTCTGATTTCTCTCTCATTTTCTTTCTTCTCTTTACAACTGTTCTTTATCAAATTAGTCCGATTGCCTATTATCATTACCTAAGCTATTGATATTAGATTCTGTAAATGTGATATTATTTTTCCAACTGAGATTCTGTAAATGTGATATTTTTCCAAGACTTTCAAACTGATATCTGAAGCTGTGCTGGTAAGAATAAAAACAACTTCTCTGATTCCTTTAAACTTCTTCTATGATATTTTTCTTTATTTTGGTAAAAGGTGAATAGCATATAAACGCAGCCTAGTACAGGACAGACAAACAAGACAAACAAGAGATAAGGGAATATTAAAGTGAGGATGATAAAATAAGGGTTCTGAACAAATGAATAAGGGTTAGCAGTTAAAAGCAGCATCAAAAAGGTGGGCTTTTAGCTTAGATTTGAAGATGGCCAGAGATGGAGCTTGACGTACTGGCTCAGGAAGTCTATTCCAGGCATATGGTGCAGCAAGATAAAAGGAACGAAGTCTGGAGTTAGCAGTGGAGGAGAAGGGTGCAGATAAGAGAGCAAACAGGTGTGAGGATGTTATAATGCCGTTATATCACTCCATGGTGCGACTGCACCTTCAGTATTGTGTTCAATTCTGGTCGCTGCATCTCAAGAAAGATATAGTGGAACTGGAAAAGGTGCAGCGAAGGGCGACTAAAATGATAGCAGGGATGAGACGACTTCCCTATGAAGAAAGATTAAGGAGGCTAGGGCTTTTCAGCTTGGAGAAGAGACGGCTGAGGGGAGACATGACAGAGGTATATAAAATAATGAGTGGAGTGGAACAGGTGGATGTGAAGCGTCTATTCACGCTTTCCAAAAATACTAGGACTAGGGGGCATGCGATGAAACTACAGTGTAGTAAATTTAAAACAAATCGGAGAAAATATTTCTTCACCCAACGCTTAATTAAACTCTGGAATTCATTGCCGGAGAATGTGGTGAAGGCGGTTAGCTTGGCAGAGTTTTAAAAAAGGTTAGACGGTTTCCTAAAGGCCAAGTCCATAAACTGCTACTAAAAGGACTTGGGAAAAATCCACAATTCCGGGAATAACATGTATAGAATGTTTGTACATTTGGGAAGCTTGCCAGGTGCCCTTGGCCTGGATTGGCTGCTGTCGTGGACAGGATGCTGGGCTCGATGGACCCTTGGTCTTTTCCCAGTGTGGCATTACTTATGTACTTATTTACCCAGTGAACAGAGTTCCCGGGGAGGAATGTAGGGAGAGATGACAGTGGAGAGGTACTGAGGAGCTGCAGTGTGAATGCACTTATAGGTCAATAAGAGGCGTTTGAACTGTATGCGGAAACGGATAAGAAGCCAGTGAAGTGACTTCAGGAGAGGGCTTAATATGAGCATAACGACACTGGCAGAAGGGAAAATTAGGTTCTTATCATGGTAATTTTCTTTCCTTTAGTCACAGCAGATGAATCCATCAACCGATGGGCTGCATCCGCCCACCAGCAGGCGAAGACAGAGAGCACTGAAAAATCACAGCGACCCCGGACGGCCAGCCTCCTCCGCCCTCAGCATATGAAACTCCCAAAGCAGAGTGAGAAAGAAAGGTAAAATAACATGAACTTTCCTCACAGTGAACAAATGCCCCAGAACCGGAGCAATAACCAACAAAGGAGGGACATTCTCAACCTCAAAACAGGATGACACCCACTTGACGCCTCATGCTCCCAGTGTCTTGAAGTCTCGAAGCAGCCATGCTTACAGATACTCCCGATGCTGGTGTCGAGGTCAATGCCTCCAACCTCGATGCCAATACCGACATCAAAGGACCTGTCTCCAAAAATCTTTTCGCTTTGAGCCTCTCAGGAAAACCTGGGTCCTCTTCTTCATATGAAGACAGAGAACACAGTTAGAAGGGCTATGGGTCCAAGACACTGCAGACACCAAGAATGGGTGTTTTATCAAGAGATGGTCCAGTTGCATCGGGTACAATGCTTGTAGCCACTAGGAGCCTTCGTGGACATGGGCGAGAAGATCTCAGCTGGAGTGGAGTGGAGGAGTGGCCTAGTGGTTAGGGTGGTGGACTTTGGTCCTGGGGAACTGAGGAACTGAGTTCGATTCCCACTTCAGGCACAGGCAGCTCCTTGTGACTCTGGGCAAGTCACTTAACCCTCCATTGTCCCATGTAAGCCGCATTGAGCCTGCCATGAGTGGGAAAGCGCGGGATACAAATGTAACAAAAAAAAAAAAAAAGACGACTTGATGGTACCTGAAAAAGGGGCAAAGGCAGAAAAAAAAGGGAGTTCCCAACCGGAGTCAGGGCCTAAAAGCAGCCCATGTCGAAAATAAAGCGAATGCTACATACCTGTAGAAGGTATTCTCCGAGGACAGCAGGCTGATTCTTCTCACTGATGGGTGACGTCCACGGCAGCCCCTCCAATCGGAATCTTCACTAGCAAAAGCCTTTGCTAGCCCTCGCGCGCCGATGTGCACCGCGCATGCGCGGCCGTCCTCCCGCCCGAAACCGGCTCGTGCCGGCCAGTCTCATATGTAGCAAGAAAAAGAGATGGGAAGACACAACTCCAAAGGGGAGGCGGGCGGGTTTGTGAGAACAATCAGCCTGCTGTCCTCAGAGAATACCTTCTTCAGGTATGTAGCATTCGCTTTCTCCGAGGACAAGCAGGCTGCTTGTTCTCACTGATGGGGTATCCCTAGCCCCCAGGCTCACTCAAAACAACAACCATGGTCAATTGGGCCTCGCAACGGCGAGGACATAACTGAGATTCACCTAACAATTTATCCAACTAACTGAGAGTGCAGCCTGGAACAGAATAAACATGGGCCTAGGGGGGTGGAGTTGGATTCTAAACCCCGAACAGATTCTGAAGCACTGACTGCCCGAACCGACTGTCACGTCGGGTATCCTGCTGCAGGCAGTAATGAGATGTGAATGTGTGGACAGATGACCACATCGCAGCTTTGCAAATCTTTTCAATAGTGGCTGACTTCAAGTGGGCTACCGACGCTGCCATGGCTCTAACATTATGAGCCGTGACATGACCCTCAAGAGCCAGCCCAGCCTGGGCGTAAGTGAAGGAAATGCAATCTGCTAGCCAATTGGATATGGTGCGTTTCCCCACAGCCACTCCCCTCCTGTTGGGATCAAAAGAAACAAACAATTGGGCGGACTGTCTGTTGGGCTGTGTCCGCTCCAGATAGAAGGCCAATGCTCTCTTGCAGTCCAATGTGTGCAGCTGACGTTCAGCAGGGCAGGAATGAGGACAGGGAAAGAATGTTGGCAAGACAATTGACTGGTTCAGATGGAACTCCGACACAACCTTTGGCAAGAACTTAGGGTGAGTGCGGAGGACTACTCTGTTATGATGAAATTTGGTATAAGGGGCCTGGGCTACCAGGGCCTGAAGCTCACTGACTCTACGAGCTGAAGTAACTGCCACCAAGAAAATGACCTTCCAGGTCAAGTACTTCAGATGGCAGGAATTCAGTGGCTCAAAAGGAGGTTTCATCAGCTGGGTGAGAACGACATTGAGATCCCATGACACTGTAGGAGGCTTGACAGGGGGCTTTGACAAAAGCAAACCTCTCATGAAGCAAACAACTAAAGGCTGTCCCGAGATCGGCTTACCTTCCACACGGTAATGGTATGCACTGATCGCACTAAGGTGAACCCTTACACAGTTGGTCTTGAGACCAGACTCAGACAAGTGCAGAAGGTATTCAAGCAGGGTCTGTGTAGGACAGGAGCGAGGATCTAGGGCCTTGCTGTCACACCAAACGGCAAACCTCCTCCATAGAAAGAAGTAACTCCTCTTAGTGGAATCTTTCCTGGAAGCAAGCAAGATGCGGGAGACACCCTCTGACAGACCCAAAGAGACAAAGTCTACGCTCTCAACATCCAGGCCGTGAGAGCCAGGGACCGGAGGTTGGGATGCAGAAGCGCCCCTTCGTCCTGTGTGATGAGGGTCGGAAAACACTCCAATCTCCACGGTTCTTCGGAGGACAACTCCAGAAGAAGAAGAGGGAACCAGATATGACGCGGCCAAAAAGGAGCAATCAGAATCATGGTGCTTCGGTCTTGCTTGAGTTTCAACAAAGTCTTCCCCACCAGAGGTATGGGAGGATAAGCATACAGCAGACCCTCCCCCCAGTCCAGGAGGAAGGCATCCGATGCCAGTCAGCCGTGGGCCAGAAGCCTGGAACAGAACTGAGGGACTTTGTGGTTGGCTCGAGATGCGAAGAGATCTACCAAGGGGGTGCCCCACACCTGGAAGATCTGTCGCACTACACTGGAATTGAGCGACCACTCGTGAGGTTGCATAATCCTGCTCAACCTGTCGGCCAGACTGTTGTTTACGCCTGCCAGATATGTGGCTTGGAGCAACATGCCATGACGGCGAGCCCAGAGCCACATGCTGACGGCTTCCTGACACAGGGGGCGAGATCCGATGCCCCCCTGCTTGTTGATGTAATACATGGCAACCTGGTTGTCTGTCTGAATTTGGACAATTTGGTGGGACAGCCGATCTCTGAAAGCCTTCAGAGCGTTCCAGACCGCTCGTAACTCCAGAAGCTTGATCTGCAGATCGCGTTCCTGAAGGGACCAGCTTCCTTGGGTGTGAAGCCCATCGACATGAGCTCCCCACCCCAGGAGAGACGCATCCGTGGTCAGCACTTTTTGTGGCTGAGGAATTTGGAAAGGGCGTCCCAGAGTCAAATTGGACCAAATTGTCCACCAATACAGGGATTTGAGAAAACTCGTGGACAGGTGGATCACGTCTTCTAGATCCCCAGCAGCCTGAAACCACTGGGAAGCTAGGGTCCATTGGGCAGATCTCATGTGAAGGCGGGCCATGGGAGTCACATGAACTGTGGAGGTCATGCGGCCCAGCAATCTCAACATCTGCCGAGCTGTGATCTGCTGGGACGCTCGCACCCGAGAGACGAGGGACAACAAGTTGTTGGCTCTCGTCTCTGGGAGATAGGCGCGAGCCGTCCGAGAATCCAGCAGAGCTCCTATGAATTCGAGGTTCTGCACTGGGAGAAGATGGGACTTTGGATAATTTATCACAAACCCCAGTAGCTCCAGGAGGCGAATAGTCATCTGCATGGACTGTAGAGCTCCTGCCTCGGATGTGTTCTTCACCAGCCAATCGTCGAGATATGGGAACACGTGTACCCCCAGTCTGCGAAGTGCCGCTGCTACTACAGCCAAGCACTTCGTAAACACTCTGGGCGCAGAGGCGAGCCCAAAGGGTAGCACACAGTACTGGAAGTGACGTGTGCCCAGCTGAAATCGCAGATACTGTCTGTGAGCTGGCAGTATCGGGATGTGTGTGTAGGCGTCCTTCAAGTCCAGAGAGCATAGCCAATCGTTTTCCTGAATCATGGGGAGAAGTGTGCCCAGGGAAAGCATCCTGAACTTTTCTTTGACCAGATATTTGTTCAGGGCCCTTAGGTCTAGGATGGGACGCATCCCCTCTGTTTTATTTTCCACAAGGAAGTACCTGGAATAGAATCCCAGCTCTTCTTGCCCGGATGGCACGGGCTCGACCGCATTGGCGCTGAGAAGGGCGGAGAGTTCCTCTGCAAGTACCTGCTTGTGCTGGAAGCTGTAAGACTGAGCTCCCGGTGGACAATTTGGAGGTTTTGAGGCCAAATTGAGGGTGTATCCTTGCCGGACTATTTGGAGAACCCACTGATCGGAGGTTATGAGAGGCCACCTTTGGTGAAAAGCTTTCAACCTCCCTCCGACTGGCAGGTCGCCCGGCACTGACTCTTGGATGTCGGCTATGCTCTGCTGGAGCCAGTCAAAAGCTCGTCCCTTGCTTTTGCTGGGGAGCCGAGGGGCCTTGCTGAGGCGCACGCTGCTGACGAGAGCGAGCGCGCTGGGGCTTAGCATGGGTCGCAGGCTGTCGAGAAGGAGGATTGTACATACGCTTACCAGAAGAGTAGGGAACAGTTCTCCTTCCCCCCAAAAATCGTCTACCTGTAGAGGTAGAAGCTTAAGGCTGCCGGCGGGAGAACTTGTCGAAAGCGGTATCCCGCTGGTGGAGCTGCTCTACCACCTGCTCGACTTTTTCTCCAAAAATGTTATCCACACAGAAGAGCGAGTCCGCAATCCGCTGCTGGAGTCTATTCTCCAGGTTGGAGGCACGCAGCCATGAGGGTCTGCGCATCACCACACCTTGAGCAGCGGCCCTGGACGCAACATCAAAGGTGTCATACACCCCTCTGGCCAGGAATTTTCTGCACGCCTTCAGCTGCCTGACCACCTCCTGAAATGGCTTGGCTTGCTCAGGGGGGAGCTTGTCCACCAAGCCCGCCAACTGCCGCACATTGTTCCGCATGTGTATGCTCGTGTAGAGCTGGTACGACTGAATTTTGGCCACGAGCATAGAGGAATGGTAGGCCTTCCTCCCAAAGGAGTCTAAGGTTCTAGAGTCCTTGCCCGGGGGCGCCGAAGCATGCTCCCTAGAACTCTTAGCCTTCTTTAGGGCCAAATCCACAACTCCAGAGTCGTGAGGCAACTGAGTGCGTATCAGCTCTGGGTCCCCATGGATCCGGTACTGGGACTCGATCTTCTTGGGAATGTGGGGATTACTTAGAGGCTTGGTCCAGTTCTCCAGCAATGTCTTTTTGAGGACATGATGCATGTGGACGCTTCCTTAGGTGGAGAAGGATAGTCCAGGAGCTCAAACATTTCAGCCCTGGGCTCGTCCTCCACAACCACCGGGAAGGGGATGGCCGTAGACATCTCCCGGACAAAGGAAGCGAAAGACAGACTCTCGGGCGAAGAGAGCTGCCTTTCAGGAGAGGGATTGGGATCCGAAGGAAGGCCATCAGACTCCTCGTCAGAGAAATATCTGATGTCCTCCTCCTCCTCTCACGAGGCCTCACCATCGGTATCGGACACAAGTTCAGGAACCTGTGTCTGAAGCCGTGCCCGGCTCGACTCCGTGGAACCACGTCCACGATGGGAGCATCGAGAGGTAGACTCCCTCGCCCGCACCGGTGAAGCTCCCTCCGCCGACGTTGTCGGGGAGCGTTCCTGGGAGGCTACCGCAGTCGGTACGATGTCGGAGACCTCACCCCGGGCAAGGGGCCAGCCGGCGCCTCACTCGACAGTACAGGTGGCGCAAGCACCCCCGGTACCGGAGGGGAAGGGCGCAACAGCTCTCCCAGGATCTCTGGGAGAACGGCCCAGAGACTCTCGTGCAGAGCGGCTGTGGAGAAAGACATGGAAGCCGATGCAGGTGTCGATGTCAGAGTCTGTTCCGGGCTGTCCAGAGTGGAGCGCATCGACACCTCTTGAACAGAGGATGAGCGGTCCTCTCGGTGCCGATGCCTGCTGGGTGCCGACTCCCTCGGCGACCCAGAGCTCTCGGTGCCGACACGGGAAGGAGACTGGTGTCGATGCTTCTTCGACTTCTTGGGACAAAGCATGTCACCGGAGCTTCCCGGCACCGACGAGGACGTAGCATCCAGCCGTCGCTTCCTCGGGGCCGAGGCCGAAGAAGGTCGGTCTCGGGGGGGGGGGGGGGGGGGCTGTACCGCAGGAGCCCTCAGGGTAGGGGGAGACCCACCCGAAGGCTCACCGCCACCAGCAGGGGAATGGACAGCCCTCACCCGCACTCCAGACGAAGCACCACCGTCCGATGACATCAGCAGACGAGGTGGTCCCGGTACCACCGACGCCGACGCAGCCTTCCAATATCCCAGCCCCGATGCAGAGGGTCGATGCCTCGATGCACTCGATGCAATCGTGGCCGAGGATGAAGGTCTGGACGCTGGCGACGTTGATGCACTCGATACTCCCGGTGCCGATGCAGAGCACGAGAACAAAACGTTCCACTGGGCCAATCTCGCTACCTGAGTCCACTTTTGTAAAAGAGAGCACAGACTACAGGCCTGCGGGCGGTGCCCAGCCCCCAGACACTGAAGACACGACGCGTGCCTGTCAGTGAGCGAGATTACCCGGGCGCACTGGGTGCACTTCTTGAAGCCGCTGGGAGACTTTGATGACATGGGTGGAAAAATCTCGCCGGCGAAATCGAAACTCGTAATTGCGGTAGGCACCAAAAACGAGGGGAAGAAAAATCGACCCGAGGCCTGAAAGAGGCCCACCCCGAAGACGAAAGAAAACTTACCGGGGCAAAAACTGGAAGTAGCGGAAAAGGGAAAAAGACCGAAAAGGTCCTCTTCCAGAATCCTTTTTTTTTTTTTTAGTAGCGAAACCAAAAAGGAGACGCGCGAGGTCAACTTAAGGGGCGCGAACGGCGAAACACGACCGTACCGAGCGCGGACAAAAGAAGACTGGCCGGCACGAGCCGGTTTCGGGCGGGAGGACGGCCGCGCATGCGCGGTGCGCATCGGCGCGCGAGGGCTAGCAAAGGCTTTTGCTAGTGAAGATTCCGATTGGAGGGGCTGCCGTGGACGTCACCCATCAGTGAGAACAAGCAGCCTGCTTGTCCTCGGAGAAAAGAAAAAACACGGGCAAAACTAGACTAATAAAATAAAGGGTACTTTTTTTTTTTTAAAGAAACAAAGCTGAAATAAAAGAAGAAAGAAAAAAGAAAGGGCAACGGCATTGAGGAAAACTCTTTACCGGATGTGTGAAGAAAAACCAAAATGCTTCTCTTCACATGGAAAAAACGAAACTGAGATGACTACGTTCTTGCACCGAGCAGCAAGGCACTTGTGCATGCGCAGTGGAGCGCATTTCGCGCTTCACAAAACTCTGTTTTTTAAATTTGGCATAAATACTGGACCGAGCAACGTGGATCAACGTCTACACATGCGTGAGAATATGCAAGCCTGCTTGTCCTCAGAGAATAAGAAATTAGTTCTATATGAAAGGAAATGAACTTATGAGCTCAGCTAATAAAATTCACATAAATTAAATGTAAGCAGCAAGATGTACATCACTGTGCTGGACAGCACTGAGCAAGGTAGCTCTGAATTTGAACTATTAGGACTTTTATACTGGTAGATTTGAATTGTATTTACCTCCTGTTTCTTTGTATGTTAGGCTACTTACAGCCTGGTTTGCCCTGTCAATAGAAAGTCATACTGTTGTCCTGCTCTTCACGGCTTGTTCATTTTCATAGGGCACTCTCACCTAAACAATTTTCATTGTGCAAATGTCCAATATACCTAAATTATTGTGACCAAACCACCTTAATTCCTTCTCGGATTCACACAGCCTGGCATCTTACTTAAGAACATGAGAGTAGCCATACTGGGTAAGACCAATGGTCCATCTAGCCCAGTATTCTGTTTTCCAACAGTGGGCAAGCCAGGTCACAAAAGTCCAATATGGTCTGGATCATCAAAAAAGCTCATATCTTGTTTGTAGTATCTTAGTTTTTTTATCCCTGTATCTTAGTGAGCATCTTATCAGATAAGAAGGGGATAACATTCAGTCTGAGGTAGTCAGTGTTTATGCTACTGACGGCCGTGGGTTGAATTAAGCCCAGATATTCAATGATGAGGCACGTCCAGGCTCTTGGCATTGAATATCTGAGTAAATCTCATCACCTAGAACAGTGAAGGCGAACCTATGGCACGCAGAGCCCTCTCTGTTGGCACGCACACCGTCGCCTCAGCCAGTTCCAGCCCCCCCACCCTCCGAGCACCAGGACCCACCTCTGAAATTTAAAAGTCATACCTGGTCGGGGTTAAGGCGGCGTCGGCAGCAGCAGCAGTAGTGAAAAGCGTGCTGACTTGGCACGCCTTCAGCCTTCCCTTCTGTCTCTCAAGCTCTGTGGTCCCGCCCTCATTTCCTATTTCCGCAAGGGCGGGACCACAGAGTTTGAGGGGATCCTGTTGAACTTGGAGGGAAAGGGGATCCTGGAACTCGGAGGGACGAGAGGGAGGGGGGACAGGGAGGGGGGAGGGGGAATGGCACTTTGCGATAAATAATTAGATTTTGGGTTGCTGTTTGGGCACTCGGTCTCTGAAAGGTTCGCCATCACTGACCTAGAAGTTACCTGGGCACTGACTGATCTTTAGACTAATGCCCTGTTAGCCCAGCAGATAAAGTTAGGACAGCCTTTTTGCTGTCATAACTTATTTAATTGGTTAGCAGACCGCATATTACTGCTAACTGTTAAGTACCAGCTCCACTCCAGCACTATCTGGACAGTGTCAGAGGCAATATTAAGCTTCACTAACTGCTTAAGTGCCACTGAACATTGGCAGTTAGCTGGCTCAGCAGTGTTTAACCAGGCTGGAAAGTCTCCTGCCCAGTTAAACCTTTTTGAATATCAAGCCCGAAACAGTCATCTCTCTATATAAAAGGCAACACCAACGTTCTATGAAGCCTCCAGCCGGAAGTGTGAAGGGGGCGAGATATCCGGTTTCCCTATGAGTGTCTGCCCCGCCCTCTCTGTAACACAGTCAGTGAAGGAAAACAGCAGAGCACGAAATCAAATCACTGGCTCTGTAACAGTGAAGGACTCAGAGGGGGGAGGGGAGAGAGGCCAGAGGGCAGGGACACACACACTCCCACATGCACACAGAAGAAAACATTGCTAGCCCCCATTTCATTTGCATCAGAAACGGGGCTTTTTTACTAGTATCTATATAAACACATCTTCAATGCTTTTCCTCTATTTTATAGTGCTACATACCCATACACATTTACTAATAGTTAATATGTACAGCATAATCTGCTCAGAAAGCATATCCTTTAAACATCTTAAATTTAAAAAATTATTTTTGTAATAAAATGGCAAAATATGTTTATAAAAGCTTTATTGTATATTAGTTTTGCAAAAAAGCTTTACTAACAATAAGGCTGCTATATTTCTAAAGAAAAGGAATTGGGATGGTCCTGTGACAGGCCTGCAAAGAAGACTAGAGACTTGTAGGGTTCCCGCAGGGACGGAAGACGTTCCTGCAGGGTTCCAGTGGGGACGGAAACTAATCCTGCAGGGTTCCCGTGGAACTGTACGCTGCACTTGCGCCAGCCAAGTACCAAGTTCTTTCAGTGCTGTCTCCTCCTCCTCGCTTTAACAGCACAGATGCAGATGAACACAGAGGATCTCTAATTAGGAAATGGAAGTTATAAAAAATCTAAACTTAAACAGCTCCATGTGTGTGGATGTCGAGTGACGCTTAGATGGTGACTCCAGCTGTGATGAACTAGGGCTGATACCGGGCAGACTTGTATAGTCTGTCTCTCATATATGGCAATCTGGTTTAGGATGGGCTGGAAAAGGCTTAGACAGCAACTTTAGTGGCTGGAACATGAGGACAGTGCTGGACAGACTTTTACAGTCTGTTTCCCGCAAATGAGAAGACAAATAGGCTAGAGTGGGCTTCCATTAACAACTGCAGCAGTTGGAACATAAGGATAGGGTCGAGAGGACTTTTATGGTCTATGTCCCAGAAACACCATAATCAAGTATATAATATCACGTTCATTGTTGATTTAGTTATGAATTGATAATGAGCGTGACTATTGGGCAGACTGAACTGTTCAGGTTTTTCTCTTACTATGTTACTATTAATCCTCTTTGCTCCCGGGCTGATGCGCAGACCTCAGCTCTGACACAGGCACAAGCATCAGATGTCACCTGACCTACTAGCACGTGCATGTGGTGACATCTTAGCACAAAGTGCGAGTGAATCGGAGACAAGACTTACATGTGCGCACCAGAATTTTCCAAGTTCCAACTTCTGTTCCTTCTTTCCTTTCCTGCAGTGCTGCAGCTCGAACCCAGAGACAGACTGAGAGAGCCGACCAGAATTTTTTTTAAATGTACCATTAAATTCTTGCGGTTAAGTAAAAAGCTGTTTTACATTTGTTAGTAAAGAAATGTTTGTCATGTCACCAGATTTGATCTTAATGTCTGTTATTCATTCTCTTTATCTAAACTAATGATAACAAATGTTTAATTAAGGCAATACCTCTTTATTATCTTTATTGTGTTGTATAATGAATACCATAATTCATTATTTCTCATATTATCCTGTATTTTTGTAGGAGTGGACACTAGATATGGCCTGCAGCAACCACTGGACTGCCAGGACGGCCTCAAGCTTTGTGCATAATTACCTATGGACTTTGCCTTCTTTGGGCCACATTCCATACTTGAATGTTTACTGGACATTTACATTTTCTTGCACTGTGCCTTAATACTGTGCCTAACTACAAACAACTGTCAACTCCTGCTTGCAAGCTAAATAACTGGTTGAGACAGGATGCAGGAGCAGTAGATAACAGCTTGTAACATTTAGTTGCCAAGGCTTGCACACTGAATCAGCCTGCACGTAGAGGCCACATGAATAGAAGATAGCCTGCATCTCTGAGCCTTATCAGCTCTGTGAAAGAAGCATTGTGTGATTATATGTGTGTGTGTGCTAAACAGGGAGATAAGTTTCGTTTCCCCTTGCTAGTATCATTTCAGTATTATGACGTATGTATGTACTGTAAGAACTACAAGAACTACAAATGTTTACTGCGCATGCCAACTGTGACGTATAAGGGGCCTAATGCGCAGGCCCAGAAGGGAGGTATAAATGTGAGTGTCAGGTGATTTCTAACACACAGTATCCTGAGACGGAACTCAGTACTGTACATTGCTAGCAATAAAGCTGTCTTGCCTTTGGAACCAGTTGCCTCTTGTCTCCTGATTTACTTAGCCGAGGGTCCTGTTACATTTTCACATGTTGAAATATTCAAAGGGAGTCAGTGAGATGTTGCTGACTATCCTGGTTCTCACAACTCATGGTTAAATCATACCATGTTCTCTGGTTATACATGGTTATGCTTCTTGTTATTGTACCTGACTATAGGATTATCACACACTTAAAGCTTACCAGAATCTACAGTGTTAAAGGAGTATGCAGGCTGTTCTCATTTTTGATATATTTATCTAATACAGATTAATGTTTAACATCATATCCCTTAATGTTAAGGGATTCAACAACCCAATAAAACGAAAAAAAAAATGCCCTAAACAAATATGTACCTGATATACTATTCTTTCAAGAAACACACTTATCTGATCATGAATCTCTTAAACATAAAACCACATGGTCAGAAATCCCTTACTACTCAGCCGCTGATGGGAAAAAATGGTGTGGCCATACTAATAAGAAAAAAAAATAATATCAAAATCATTTCTGCAGATAAAGATTCAATAGGTAGATGGATTAAAGTCTGTGTTACAGTGGATGGAGATCCATTGACTTTAAATATTTATGCCCCAAACTCAGATAGCTCAGAGTTCTTTCATGATATAGCAAACATAATTACAGCAGAAGGAGACACCCTAATCATCATTGGTGGAGATTTCAACACAATTTTAAACCCTGAGTTAGATAGGAAATCCAGTTTCCCATTTAAGAAAACTAAAGCATGGCTTGTTTTGAAAGATTTAATACATCACCTTAAATTATGTGATGTCTGGAGAACTTTACATAATAATGAAAGAGATTACACATTTCACTCTTTACCACACAATTCCTATTCTCGTATAGATTACTTCTTAATATCTGAATCATTATTGGGCAAAGTAATTGATACTCATATTGATAATATTAGATTATCAGATTATGCACATATTTCCATAAAATTGTCTGACTTTTCTCCTAAAGCACAAACAAAAACGTGGAGATTTAATGCTAGCTTATTGTCACATCCTGAATTTAAAGAAGAAATAAAGAATGATATATTGGAATACTTTAAGTTCAATACGCTTAATGATACCAAATGGACAACAAGATGGGATGCTTTCAAAGCATTTATTCGTGGCTCAATTATACAATTTGCAGCAAAAAAAAAAAAAAAAAACCAAATGCTTGAAATTACAGAATTATAAAAATCAATAGCCCATCTTGAAAAAATTCACCAAACATCACCTTCTAATATAGACATTCTAAATAGAATACAGAAAGCTAGATATAAATACAATGTAATATTAGCTAACACAGCAAACAAAGAGATCTTCATGAAGTCAGCTCAATTCTATTCTAATAATAACAAATCTGGACATTTGCTTGCAAGTTACCTTAAAACAAGAGCTGAAAAGAATGATATCATTCTAACGATGACATTCTAACTGATAACCAACATATACTAACATCTTTTCTAAAGTTTTATGACGAACTATATAAATCAAAAACTAAATCAGACCATATAGATACATCTTTTTATAACAACATAAAGACCAACACCAATGACTATGAAGATAATTTGTCATTTTCAGCTCCCATAAATGACCAAGAAGTATTATCAGCTATAAAATCTATGGCAAAAAAAAAAAAAAAAACGCCCGGTCCTGATGGTTTCACACTGGAATTTTATCTTACTTTTCAGGAAATACTTGTCCCTATATTATGTTCCTTTTTAAATTATTTAACAACATCTGGGGAAGTTACTGGAACCTTCACAGAAGCTACTACAATTGTTCTTCTAAAGCCTGGGAAAGACCCCCAAAGAATACAAAATTATCGCCCGCTATCTCTTATAAATATTGATGCAAAAATGTATGCAAAAATCATAGCAGAAAGATTACAAACCATTTTACCTAAAATTATAAACTCCAATCAGACAGGCTTCATGCATGGAAAGCATTCTTATGATAATACTAGATTATTTACTAATATACTTGGTAAGCGGCTCTAATCCATCTTCAAGTGGATCAGCCCCTTAGCCTCCCTCTAATTCAAGGATTATTTGTTCAAGGTCCAATCTAGATTTTTATTTATTTGTTGCATTTGTATCCCACATTTTCCCACCTATTTGCAGGCTCAATGTGGCTTACATAGTACCTTAAAGGCATTCGCTGGTAGATAAATACAAGGTGATATTGTGGTCGAATAAGGCATTCGCCAAGTCCGGAAGAGAAACAAATACAAGGTGATATTGTGGTCGAATAAGGTATGCGTGTGTCAGGTACGATGGGGGTTGAAGGGAAGAGAGGTTATATAGTGTCCATTTCGATCTTTGGTTTTGCTGTGTTGCAGATTGTAGGTATCTATGTTGGGTCGGTGGGGTATGCCTGTTTGAATAGGTAGGTTTTTAGTGATTTCCTGAAGTTTAGGTGGTCATAGGTTGTTTTCAGCGCTTTTGGCAATGCGTTCCATAGTTGTGTGTTTATATAGGAGAAGCTGGATGTGTAGGTTGCTTTGCATTTGAGTTCTTTGCAGCTTGGGTAGTGGAGGTTTAGGTATTTTCGAGATGTATTGGTTGTGTTTCTGATTGGTAGGTCGATGAGGTTTGTCATGTATCCTGGGACTTGGCTGTAGATAATTTTGTGGACCAAGGTGCAGATTTTGAAGGTAATACGTTCTTTGATTGGAAGCCAGTGCATTTTTTCTCGAAGGGGTTTGGCACTTTCGAATCACGGTTTATCAAATATCAGCCTAGCTGCTGTGTTCTGAGCGGTCTGGAGTTTCTTTGTAAGTTGTTCTTTGCATCCTGCATAGATTCTGTTGCAGTAGTCTGCATGGCTTAGTACCATTGATTGTACAAGGTTGCGAAATATTTCCCTCGGGAAGAAAGGTTTTATGCGTTTGAGTTTCCACATTGAGTGGAACATTTTCTTAGTTGTAAGGTTCAATTGGCTCTCGAATGTGAGGTTGCGGTCGATAGTAACGCTGAGTATTTTTAGACTGTCTGATATAGGGAGGGTGTGGTCTGCGGTGATTAAGGTAGTTGGTTTGTATATATTGTGTTGAGGTGAGAGGATGAGACAGTGTATTTTTTTTTAGGGTTCAGTTTGGGTTGAAAAGAATTTGCCCAGGAGTCCATGGTATTCAAACAGAGTTTGATTTCATTGGTGATTTCTGTTAGGTCATGTCTGAAGGGAATGTATATTGTGGCATCGTCTGCGTAGAGGACCCATCCTTCTTTGATCTTATGGTTTGGATCTTGAGCAGTTGAAATTTAGAAAAAAGGAATATTCTAAAAAAGTAATCAGTGCTTTGCTTCAGGCTTGTAAGTTCTCCGAGGACAAGCAGGCTGCTTGTTCTCACGACTGGGTGACGTCTATGGCAGCCCCCTCCAACCGGAAAAAAGTCTCTCAGGAGGTCCCGCGTGCGTGGCTTTTTACACTTGGTGGCCTTTTTTTCCCGCCACCATCGCCGCTGCGATTTTTCCGTCGATGCAATCGAGGATACCCAGCGGCTTAAAAAGTGTGGTCGGTGCGGCTGGCAGATCTCAGTTTCTGACACCTACGCTTGGTGCCTTCAGTGCCTCGGGCCTGAGCATAATCCCAAAGCGTGTAACTTGTGTCTCGGTTTGAAGAAGTGGACACAGGTAGCGAGGCAAGCTCAACGGGATCGGATTTTTGGAGCTTGTGCCGGCCCTTCGGCGTCGGCAGCATCGGCACCGGCGGCGTCGACCAGCTCCGGACATGGCATCATAAGTACATAAGTACATAAGTAGTGCCATACTGGGAAAGACCAAAGGTCCATCTAGCCCAGCATCCTGTCACCGACAGTGGCCAATCCAGGTCAAGGGCACCTGGCACGCTCCCCAAACGTAAAAACATTCCAGACAAGTTATACCTAAAAATGCGGAATTTTTCCAAGTCCATTTAATAGCGGTCTATGGACTTGTCCTTTAGGAATCTATCTAACCCCTTTTTAAACTCCGTCAAGCTAACCGCCCATACCACGTTCTCCGGCAACGAATTCCAGAGTCTAATTACACGTTGGGTGAAGAAAAATTTTCTCCGATTCGTTTTAAATTTACCACACTGTAGCTTCAACTCATGCCCTCTAGTCCTAGTATTTTTGGATAGCGTGAACAGTCGCTTCACATCCACCCGATCCATTCCACTCATTATTTTATACACTTCTATCATATCTCCCCTCAGCCGTCTCTTCTCCAAGCTGAAAAGCCCTAGCCTTCTCAGCCTCTCTTCATAGGAAAGTCGTCCCATCCCCACTATCATTTTCGTCGCCCTTCGCTGTACCTTTTCCAATTCTACTATATCTTTTTTGAGATACGGAGACCAGTACTGAACACAATACTCCAGGTGCGGTCGCACCATGGAGCGATACAACGGCATTATAACATCCGCACACCTGGACTCCATACCCTTCCTAATAACACCCAACATTCTATTCGCTTTCCTAGCTGCAGCAGCACACTGAGCAGAAGGTTTCAGCGTATCATCGACGACGACACCCAGATCCCTTTCTTGATCCGTAACTCCTAACGCGGAACCTTGCAAGACGTAGCTATAATTCGGGTTCCTCTTACCCACATGCATCACTTTGCACTTGTCAACATTGAACTTCATCTGCCACTTGCACGTCCATTCTCCCAGTCTCGCAAGGTCCTCCTGTAATCGTTCACATTCCTCCTGCGACTTGACGACCCTGAATAATTTTGTGTCATCGGCGAATTTAATTACCTCACCAGTTATTCCCATCTCTAGGTCATTTATAAATACATTAAAAAGCAACGGACCCAGCACAGACCCCTGCGGGACCCCACTAACTACCCTCCTCCACTGAGAATACTGGCCACGCAATCCTACTCTCTGCTTCCTATCTTTCAACCAGTTCTTAATCCATAATACCACCCTACCTCCGATTCCATGGCTCTGCAATTTCTTCAGGAGTCTTTCGTGCGGCACTTTGTCAAACGCCTTCTGAAAATCCAGATATACAATATCAACCGGCTCCCCATTGTCCACATGTTTGCTTACCCCCTCAAAAAAATGCATTAGATTGGTGAGGCAAGACTTCCCTTCACTAAATCCGTGCTGACTTTGTCTCATCAGTCCATGTTTTTGTATATGCATCGACCTCAGGAGTCACAAAAGAGAGGGTAATACAGCATACAAGTATATAACACAAACAAAACAAAAAAAAAAAGAGCAACACTGGGCCTTCAAGATTATTATTATTAACATTTGTATAGCGCTACCAGACGCACACAGTGCTGAACACCTGACACAGAGAGACAGTCCCTGCTCGATAGAGCTTACAATCTAAAAAGATAGAGATAATAGCCGTCCTTTATTCTGAAAAAGGCCCGACACGGGCCGTGTTTCGGCGCACAAGCGCCTGCCTCAGGGGTCTAACATGAAAACACAAAGATATAATTATAAATACAGACCACATATAAATACATCTACGTATCATGATGCAATAAATAATTGAATTATAAAAACAATATGATAAAATTAAGTCAATAAAATAATATAATAATTATTTAAATCTTCAAAACAATGTAAAATATTATAAGTTGAAATCATAAGAGACGATGAATGAGGATTTTTTTTTGTTAGTGTGGTGACCTGTTGTAATCTACCTTATTGAATCTGTCAACTTAATTTACAAAAGACATCAAATAAATTACTTGTTATATAACACCACGCTCTATCAATGTTATAACGTCATGATTGTTAAAGAGTCATCATGTATTAAAATGGAACGGAAAGATTAACTTACCAAGGTTTGTCTTCACAGGAAATAAAAGTGAATGAATTGCCTGATTTGGAACAAAAGAATGTGTTTGAATATCCATAAAATGAGATTATCCTCCGTTTGTTATGAGTTTAAATTTTGAAAACACCTGATATTTCCCTAGACCCCGCCTCACATCGTACGGTACATATGCATTAAATACTTTGTAAATTTAAAAAAACTTAGGTCTATGACTATCGGTGGATTAGTTAGTCACATAACTCTGTTATATGGAATCCACGTCCAGGTTTTTTTTAATTTACAAAGTTTTTTTAAATTTACAAAGTATTTAATGCACCGTTGACGGAAGCACTGGCTGGCTCTGGCCCTGTGATGCGGTCGTCAACACCGGTGCCGCTTGCGGCATCGGTCTCGGCCGCCACTCAGGTGGAGTCGACGTCGATGGAGGGAGCTTCGTCCCCGCCAGCGTGGGAATCCACCTCTCGACGCCATCATCGAGGACGTGGTTCCTCTGAGTCGAGACGGGCCCGGTTTCGGACGGAAGTCAGAGAACTCATGTCCGACACCGAGGAGGAGGCCTCGTGGGAGGAGGAGGAGGACTCCAGGTATTTCTCGTCTGAGGAGTCCTGTGGTCTTCCCTCTGACCCCACTCCTTCACTGGAAAGGAAACTCTCCCCACCTGAGAGCCTTTCCTTCGCCTCCTTTGTGAGGGACATTTCTGTGAGCATTCCCTTTCCTGTGGTTACGGTGGACGAGCCAAGGGTTAAGATGCTCGAAGTTCTCGACTATCCATCACCACCTAGAGAGTCTTCCACGGTTCCGCTGCACAATGTCCTGAAGGAGACACTGCTGCGGAACTGGCTGAAGCCTTTATCTAATCCCACCATCCCGAAGAAAGCGGAGTCCCAGTATAGAGTCCACACAGACTCGGAGTTGATGATGACTCAGCTGCCACACGACTCTGCGGTCGTGGATTCTGCTCTCAAGAGAGCCAAGAGTTCGAGGGATACCGCCTCGGCGCCCCCCGGGGCGTGAGTCTCGCACTCTGGACTCTTTTAGGAGGAAGGCCTATCATTCCTCCATGCTCGTGACCAAGATCCAGTCTGGGCAGACTTATACGGTCTGTGCCAGAGCCGGTGGTGGGAGACGGGACTGATGGTTGGGAGGCGGGGATAGTGCTGGGCAGACTTATACGGTCTGTGCCAGAGCCAGTGGTGGGAGGCGGGGATAGTGCTGGGCAGACTTTTACGGTCTGTGCCAGAGTCGGTGGTTGGGAGGCGGGGATAGTGCTGGGCAGACTTATACGGTCTGTGCCCTGAAGAGCACAGGTACAAATCAAAGTAGGGTATACACAAAAAGTAGCACATATGAGTTATCTTGTTGGGCAGACTGGATGGACCGTGCAGGTCTTTTTCTGCCGTCATCTACTATGTTACTATGTTTGAAGGGGGGATGAAATGAGATTGAAGGGGGGCAGACTCAAGAAAAATGTCAGGAAGTATTTTTTCACGGAGAGAGTAGTGGATGCTTGGAGAACTCTTTTTATTGAAAAAAAACTAAAAACAGATTACACACATGAAAAAACAACCAACCCTCCCCTCACATCCCCCATCAACAGCCTACCTATACACAAGCAACCTACCTATAGACAAACCCCCTCCCCCCACGATAATACATTAAATTTATCTACCAAATACCCCAGAGTCCCCAAAACCCCTGCAAACAGCCAACTGAAAGCCCCTCATGGTGGTTTTAGCCTGACATGCTTCCACCACCTTGCGGATTTCTCCACCTCCTTCTCCACCCTTTCCCACTTTGCCGCTTCCTGCACCGCCCTCACCACATCCCAGCTGACGTTTTCCGCCGACCGGACGTCCTGGTGCAGGGAGACCCCACACCGCACTATCCAGAGGCAGTATCGGAGTATCACTGATATCAGAAAGCGTGTCTCCGGATCCAAGCGCCCTACTTTTACAGATGGACCGTACACTCAGTCCGCATAGGTGTACCGACGGAAACTGGGGATCTGCAACAGAGAGGAAACCCGGTCAGAAACTTGGACCGAAAAATGGGCATTTCTGCAGGAAATGCTCCATTGTTTCCTCGACTCCAGCACATTCCCCCCTTGGACATCCCCTGTCCTGCACTTTCCGATCTTTCAAGTTGGCTCTCACATACAGTTTACCGTGAAAGGACAGCCACGCAATGTCTGTGTATTTCACAGGGATCCGGTCAGATGTAATCAACCGCAACCCCTGCTTTAACACTGGGTCTGGCGCATCCCGCAGCGCTAGGGGCACTGAAAACATCTGTGATCGAACCCTCTCCATCCAAACCCCCCGCTGTCCTTCTTTCACCTCTGCCACTGACACCCCCCCACACCCTCACCAGCTTCACCAGGGTCTTGCAATAGCCTACCCTCCCCGGGGCCCCCTTCCGCAGAGCTACTACCCTTCCCCCTTGCTGCCATAGGTCCCAGTACCTGCTCCACCATTGCAGAACACTCCGTGCCCACCCCGGGGGCTCCTGCCCAACCGCCCTGCCCAAATTAAACTGCAGGAACAGCGCACTGAAGAACAGGACCGGGTTTACCATTCCCACCCACCCCTCCTTCCTGGGGAGATATGTAACATTACGCTTCACTGGGTTCATCCTGTTTCCCCAGAGCAACTGGAAAAACACGCTATATAGGGCTGTATAGCGGCTTTCCGGCAACAAGCAGATGTAGCTAACAAATAAAAACAAGGGAATTAGATGAGTCTTTATCAACTGGACCCGCTCCCCCATCGACATTCTCCACCCCTTCCATCTGTCTACCCGTGCCCTGGCTTCTTGGAGACACTTATCCCAGTTGTATAACCTATAATCCCCCTGGTCAAAATAAATCCCCAGAACCCTGAGCCGCTCCCCTGGCGCTGGAAACTGACCACCCAACTCAAATTGGTGCCCTTGATCTTCCCCAACCCACAGGCTATTCGATTTTTGAAAATTGACCCTCGATGCTGTGACCTGCGAGTAATCCTGGATCAGCTCCTGCAGTCTTCCTCCCTCCCTTTGGTCCGCCACCCACACTGTGACGTCGTCTGCATATGCCACGACCCTCAGCTGACTACCTTCCCCTACCTCCACACCTTGCAGTCCCTGCGCCCCTCCCTTCTCCACCCGTCTTATAAAAGGGTCGATGGCATATGCATACAACAGCGGGCTCAGCGGACACCCCTGCCGCACCTCTGCCCCCACCGTAAACCCCTTCCCCCTTCACCCATTTACCAAGGGGAAACACCCAGCCTGCCTATACAGCAGCTGCAGCTGCTCTACCCACCCCTTCGGGAACCCATAGTGTTCTAGAATTCTCCACAGGACATCCCATTGCACTCTGTCAAATGCTTTATCCTGGTCAAGCGTCACCACCAACCGACCATTCACACCCTCCCTACTATGTTCAACTCCCTCCCGTACCCATGCTGCTGCTTCCAGGACCTCTCCTGCCCTTAACCCCGCATGCTTGGGAGGCCGCTAACAATCCCGCAGACATCTGCCTCATCCTTTGAAAAAGCATTCTTGCGAAAATCTTCCGATCGGTGTTGAGCAGCGCTATCGGCCGCCAATTGGCCAGCAGCGACGAGTCCTTCCCTTTGCTCAACAAAATCAGAGCTGCTTCTGTCAGGGACCTGGGGAGGGAACCCTCCGAACGAGCTGCCTCCCATACCTTCAACAAGATCGGCCCCAGTTGCGCCTTAAAGGCCTGATAAAACTCGGTCGGCAGCCCGTCCGGCCCCGGCGAGGTCTTCTTGTGGAGTGCCTCAATGGCTTCTTCCACCTCCTGCACAGTCCATGGTTGCAAAAGGCCCTGGAGCTGGGGTCCCCAATCCCCTATCCCTGGGGTCCCTTCCACATAGCTCTCCATCTGCTCTTTATCTATCTGCTGGGCCAAGAGGAATGCTTCAAAGTAATCCCCTACTACACCTAAAATCCCCTCCTTGGAATCCTGAAGGATCCCTCGTGTGTCGCACACTCCCTCAACCACCCTATGGTCCCTCCTCTCCCTACAACAGGCGAAGGGATCCGGGCTAACCATCTTCCCGAAATCTCGTTCATACACCAATGAGGTGTAACGATTGTACTGCACCTTTTCCAGGAGCTCTTGGAGTTCCCTTATTTCCACCTCACTCCCCCCCTGAGAAATTAATCTATCCCTCTTCTGTTTCACCGCCAGATCCAGCTTTGTCCTTTCCCTACCCTCCCTTCTCGCCTGCCTCAAAAAAAACCCCCCCGTGTGCGTCTTTTCACCGTGTCCCACCACCCACCAATCGATGAAAATGCTCCTTGTACTGTAACCTGGTCGACCAAAAACCCAAGAAATTCCTCTCGCACCTGCCTGTTACTTAACCACTTTAAGTTCAGCCTCCACAACCCTCTCCCTGGCCTCTGTGCTCCCGCTCTCCCCACCTGAAGGAGAACCATATGGTGGTCCGAAAAGTCCACAACCACAATCTTTGGGCCCCCCAGACCAACCCCTTTCTTCACCAAGAAGCGATCTATTCTGCTCTTGCACTGTCCTCTAAAGAATGTCAACCCCTCCTGCCCCTCACAAAACTCCACATGTGCGTCAACCAACCCCGCCTCCCGCATAATCCTCGCCAGTCTCACCCCATCATAGCTCACCTGCATTGACCGTCCCCCACTATCCATTTTCCTCAATATAGTGTTGAAATCCCCACCCCAGACTACCTGGCGTGAGGTGTACAGGTAGGGCCGAATTTTCCCAAAAAGGAGTACCCTTTCCCTCTTACTCTGGGGCCCGTACACGTTGACCACCCTCAACGCTCTTCCCTCCCAAATCACATCTACCACTAGACATCTCCCCACCCCTAACTCCACCACCCTCTGGATATTCACCCGGTGCGTCTTAAATAAAATTCCCACTCCCCCATACCTGTCCCCCGCCAACCCCCACACCGAGGGTCCCCACCTCCAGGCCCGTCTCGCCCGCCTGATCTTTTCCAGAGACATCAGCCGGGTTTCCTGTATCAGGAAACAATCCGCCCGGACGCGCGCAAACCTGTCATACGCCAAGCATTGTGCCTTTGGGGAGGAGATACTGGCCACATTAAGGGTAGCAAATGTTAATACAAGTCCCGCCATTCTCATGGAGAGTAACCGAGCTGCTCAACACCTCCTATACTCTGTACCCAAACCTCCTGATGTTCCCCCTTCACACCCCGAGACAGGTCCTCTTCCGTGCGGCCATCGTCCTCCCCCACCCGATCCCCTTCCCCCCCCCCACCAGTCCCACCTGTACCTCCCCCTCCCCTCCCCCTTTCTTCTTCTTTGTGCTATCCAATCCCACTCCCTTACCCCTCACCCTCCCTTTCCCCCTTCCCCCAACCTCACCCCCTAACTCCTCCTCTAGGTCCTCCCTGTCCTCCAAAACCTCCTCCAATTCCACTCTGTCCCCCCACTCATACACTTGGGCCCACGCCCCCTGCACAACCCCCTCGGCCTTCCTCTTACTCCCCTTCCCTCTCCCATCCCTTCCACCCTCCCCTCCCCTCCCCCTGCCTCCTCTCTCCCCCTTCCCTCTTCCCTACTGCCCTGAACCTCCCCTCCCTTCTTCCGACTCCCTGTACTTCCCACCTGAACCTCTTCATATTTCCTTTTGCCTTCTGCTGTCCCCCCTGCCTCTGCTCCCTCCATCCATCAACTCCACCCTCGTCCCCTCCATCTGTTCGCCCTCCTCACCCTCAGCCCCCCCATCCTCCTCTCCTAACACCTGATATCTATTCCCCCCCCCTCGCCCCCTGCTGCGGCACCTCCCCGCCTACCGCCCGTGTCCCCCCCTTTCTAGACTTCCCCCTCCTCTGTGGAACTCGCACCCAATCCCCCTCCTACTCCTCCCCCGACCCTCCTTCCTGCCTCCCCTTCTCCTACCAGCTCCTCCCTGCCCAGCACCCCCTGCCCCCTCCTCTTCCCCTACCACCCCACCATACCCCTTCCTCCACATGTCCCACTCATTATGGGACGCCCGAGGGCAATTCCGGAATGCATGCCCCAGCCCTCCACAGAGATTGCACCGAATCGAGGTACAATCCTCCGTGGAGTGCTGGGTGTCCCCACATCTCCCACACTTTACCACAGGGCAGGACATGCTAAAATGTCGAAATGAACCACACCTAAAGCACTGTCGTGGCTGTCCTTTGTAAAAACACAGTATCCTGTCACGGCCGATGAAAGCTGCCGAGGGGATGTGCTGAACGACATAGCCGTCCTGTTTTAATTTTACCTGGGCTCCCCAACCTCCTGCCCAAACCCTACTCGGATTCGGTAGCTTAGTAAGTGGTGACTTCAGCTCCGCATACCGCTGGAGCCAGTAAGCCAGATCTGCCCCTGAGATAGACTCATTCCGCACAAGTAGGGTAACCTGCACCAGGTCCGGCTTGCTGATCGGAATCACCCTGAAGTCCCGCCACCCCCCCTTCCCCCTTTCTCCCTCATACCGTTCCCAAAAGATTTCCATCCCCCTCTGGGTCATAAAGCTTACATCATATTCGGGGATGTTGACGGGGTGTATACAAGCGTAAAAGTCATCAGGTATGAACCCCATCCCCATCACCTGTTTCAAGACCTTTTCCCGGGACAGCATTGCTCCGTCCCCTATCCATTTAAGCTGAACCACATTGTGTCTTTTTGGTAACTGCCCACCCCCTTTCCCCATTCCCCCAAAACCCCGGCCTGTCCCTTCATACCCTGCAGGTCCTCCCCCTCCCTCCACCACTGCAGCAAAGGACACAGACCCTTGCCCCCATCGCCCCCCTACCCCTGAGCTGGTGCCAGCCTTACCCTCCAACTCCGCCCCCCTCCCTTGCTGCCCCTCAGCCTTACTGTCTTCCCTACTCCCCCCCACCTCCTGCCCCCCGTACCCGTAATGATGTCATCTCCCCCCTCCCGCTGCCCCTCCCCCCTGCCTTTTACTCTGGGGCCTCCCTGCCCCTCAGGAACCATACCCCCTCTTCCCTGATGCTGCTGGCCCACCGACATACCTTCATCCGCTGCTGCCCAGACACCTGAGTCCCCTGCATCAGGCAAATCTACACCAAAAGAACCTTCCCACTGCAAACCTTCAGCAGCCCCAGAATCCCGCAACAAACCCTCTTCAGCCTGCCCTCCCTACGGCTGAACCAAGTCTGGTACCGCATTACCGGCAGTCCTTGCGGCCATTTGCTGCGGGGCTGGCGCTGCAAGAATCTCCCTGTCTGCCCTTTCTCACAGCCTTCTGGGTGCCTTGACTCCTTTCTCGCTGATGGCTCTGCTCCGGTCCCGTTGTCGAACCCGTGCAAACTCCCTCCTCCTGCGCCCCGATTGGGCAAACCTGCCCTCTCATCTGCTGAGAGTGGGCAGAGCTTCCTCGAACCCGGAAGCTCCGCGTATCGTCTCTCCGCTCCTTGCTGAAAATTAGCCTCTGTCCCCCTTAGCGCTACAGCCTTCTGGCTCGCCTCCGATGTTCCACCGGCTGTCTGTGATGTCCCTTGCAGCTGCGAACTGCCCTCTGCACACTGCGAATCAGCCGTCTCTCGATCAGGTATGACGTCCTGCCCCTTCGATCCTCGTGGGCGGACCTGCTGCGCTAGTAATGGCACTGCGCTCGTAGGTTGCCGACCTCCCGAAACCGATGCCTCCAGTGGAAAAAGGACCACCTGTGGCTGCAACTGCTTGTCCTTGCTTGCAGCCCACTGCTCCGTTCCGGGTACACCGCCCTCTTTCTTCTGCATCGGCTCAACCAGAACTGCATTAGACAACAGGCTCTCCCCTGTAGCGCCTGACCCTGTGTCTAGTATCTGGAATGATTGCCTCTGAAACTCTCTCGTTTCTGTATTTTCCTCCACAGGTCTCTGTGTCTGAGAAGTCTGATCCAGACCAGCCCTGACGTCCCTGAGCTCTGCTGTCTCTGGAAGAGGACCGGGCTGGCTTGCCAGGTACTGCATATACTTTAATGTGGCTTGTGTACCGCTCCCGGTCAATTCTGGCACCGAAGAATGCAGGGACCCAGGAACTGAACCCTCTGTCTTCTTCCCTCTCTGTTCTGCTGTGGGGTCTGATCGTTTACTTCCCTGGCCTCCAGCGAGAGAACCAGAAGCCATTCTTTCCTTGTTCACATAAATCTCACGCAAAGGGTTCCCAGGGCCTTTTTTTAAAACCCCAAGCAGCTGTTCTTTCTTCCCAAGCATTTTTTTTAGATGTGTTTCTTCCTTTTCATATAGGTTCTTGTGTGTTGCTGGAGCTACTTTAATCATGGTTTTAGCCATCTTGATACGTTTACCCAGATCCACCACCTCTTTCTCCACGGCCTTGATTCTCCTAACCACTTTGATCAAACCACTAGCCGGGTCCTCTGGGTCCTGGATTCTCTCCCAAAAATCTTCCTTTCCGAGGACTCGCTGTCCTCACTGCCTGTCTCCTCAGATTCAGGCTGACACTCCTGACAGGTATCCATCTCCTCCACCTTCTTTCTGCCCGGCAAACTCCCTTCTTGGGCCTTCACCAGCTCTCCCCCCCTCTCACCTTCTGGATGTTGTAGGACAGTGAGGGGGGTACCGGACTGGCTTCCGCCCTCGGGCTGCTGTTCTCTCCGGTCTACCGGGCTCCTCTCCCTCCTCTCTGCGGCTTTAACAGAGAGGGAACCGTTCTTCCAGGCCTTCTGGTCCTGGGCCTTGCCTGAGGACCGCTCCCCAGGGACCTTCCTCATTTCTGGGGAAGGGGCTAGGCCTCACTCCCTTCCCCCTGGAAGCCTGCAGAGCCTCTGGCAACACTTCCTCCTCCTTCCAAACCTCAACAGCAACTGCCTTGGAATGCCCTCCTGAGGGAGGCGGTGGAGATGAAAACGGTAACGGAATTCAAACATGCGTGGGATAAGCATAAAGGAATCCTGTGCCGAAGGAATGGATCCTCAGGAGCTTAGTCAAGATCGGGAGGCGGGGCAGACTTGTACGGTCTGTGCCAGAGCCAGTGGTTGGGAGAAGGGGCTGGTGGTTGGGAGGCGGGGATAGTGCTGGGCAGACTTATACGGTCTGTGCCCTGAAGAGCACAGGTACAAATCAAAGTAGGGTATACACAAAAAGCAGCAAATATGAGTTATCTTGTTGGGCAGACTGGATGGACCGTGCAGGTCTTTTTCTGCTGTCATCTACTATGTTACTATGTTACTTATACAGACACAAACTTCTAACATCCCTTATGTGGCCATAGGTCTAGATGCCGAAAAGGTGGAGGAGTGGCCTAGTGGTTAGGGTGGTGGATTTTGGTCCTGGAGAACTGAGGAACTGAGTTCGATTCCCACTTCAGGCACAGGCAGCTCCTTGTGACTCTATGCAAGTCACTTAACCCTCCATTGCCCCATGTAAGCCGTATTGAGCCTGCCATGAGTGGGAAAGCGCGGGGTACAAGTGTAACAAAAATAAAATATTTGTTTCAAACATTACAGTGGTTTGGTTTTACACACAATGCCTTAAACATAATAAAAGTACTATATACATGCCCATCCAACAAATTATTTATCAATGGACAATACTCCCCTCCCTTTAAACCCTCTAGAGGTACAAGACAGGGTTGCCCTTTATAATTTAATATAGCCTTAGAGCCTTTACTCTTAACAATCTTACAATCTGACTATACTAAAGGAGTAGAAATGGATAATATGTCTGCTAAACCTTCTGCATATGCTGATGATGTATTGCTATACACTACCCCTTCATCCATCCCTCATATATTAGAAGTCATTAATAACTATTCAGTGATGTCTGGATATAAACTAAATCCCACTAAAACAGAAATGCTACCATTGAATACGGCTGCTAGATCATATCAATCCACACTATCACCTTTTAAATGGTCCCCCACTAGTCTGAAATACTTGGGCTTATTGTTTGGATGCAAAGTCAATGAAACTATCAATCTTAATTCCACATATCTCTTGAATTGTGTAACAGATATGACTAATAAATGGTCTCCACTTAAGTTATCATGGTGGGGTAGATTAGACACCATAAAAATGATGATTGCACCAAAGGTAAATTATGTATTATGTTACAGATTATGTTAAATGCCAGTACATATAAAAATATGGAACAAATCTTGTCTAAATTCTTATGGTCTAACAAACCACCCCATATTGCATTAAAAACCCTTAAGTCTACCAAACAACATGGCGGAGTCAATTTTCCAAACTTTCAGGACTACCACAAGGCTTTCTTACTCAGGCAAAGCTCTTTATGGATTACCTCAAAAGATGATTACTCAGACCCGCTATGGATAAAATGGGAAGCAAAAAAATTCAAAGATATTTCAACAGCTTTATTACCATGGTCAATAACACATAATTTAGAATCTAATCCCATCATCTCTGCATCCCAAACATCATTCAAGTCTCTGGACTCATGTGTAAAAATACCACTACAATCGACTACCTTGATTCATCTCTGGAATAACCCAAAACTCAAAATTAATGGGAAATGCATTGCTTGGCCTAAATGGATAGAAGATAAATATGGTTTCTACACCAATTATTGGACAAACATAAATGGATACCATTTTCTACATTACAAGAAACCTATAATTTACACAATCATTGCCACTATCAATGGATACAACTAAAACATTGTATTTCTACTAACTTTATTATTAATAATCTAAAGAAGGATACACCAAAGCGAAAGCTATATACCTGTAGAAGGTATTCTCCGAGGACAGCAGACTGATTGTTCTCACTGATGGGTGACGTCCAAGGCAGCCCCTCCAATCGGAGATCTTCACTAGCAAAAGCGTTTGCTAGCCCTCGCGCGCATGCGTGACCATCTTCCCACCCGAACACGCTCGTGTTCGTCAGCCCAGTACATAGCAAAGACAAAGACAAGGGAAGACACAACTCCAAAGGGGAGGCGGGAGGGTTCGTGAGAACAATCAGCCTGCTGTCCTCTGAGAATACCTTCTACAGGTATGTAGCTTTAGCTTTCTCCGAGGCCAAGCAAGCTGCTTGTTCTCACTGATGGGGTATCCCTAGCCCCCAGGCTTACTCAAAACAATAAACATTGGTCAATTGGGCCTCGCAACGGCGAGGACATAAATGAGATTGACCTAAACTTAACCAAACTGCGAGTGCAGCCTGGAACAGAATAAAAATGGGCCTAGGGGGGGTGGAGTTGGATTCTAAACCCCAAACAGATTCTGTAGCACCGACTGCCAAAACCGACTGTCGCGTCAGGTATCCTGCTGTAGGCAGTAATGCGATGTGAATGTGTGGACAGATGACCACGTCGCAGCCTTGCAAATCTCTTCGATAGTGGCTGACTTCAAGTGGGCCACTGACGCTGCCATGGCTCTGACACTATGAGCCGTGACATGACCCTGAAGAGTCAGCCCAGCTTGGCGTAAGCGAAGGAGATGCAATCTGCTAGCCAATTTGAGATGGTGCGTTTCCCGACAGCCACTCCCCTTCTGTTGGAATCAAAAGAAACAAACATTTGGGCGGACTGTCTGTGAGGCTGTGTCCGCTCCAGATAGAAGGCCAATGCTCGCAGTTGACGTTCAGCAGGGCGGATATGCGGACGGGGAAAGAATGTTGGCAAAACAATAGACTGGTTCAGATGGAACTCCGACACCACCTTTGGCAAGAACTTAGGGTGAATGAGGAGGACTTGTTGTTGTTAGGACTACTCTGTTATGATGAAATTTGGTATAAGGAGCATGAGCTACCAAGGCTTGAAGCTCACACTGTGCGAGCTGAAGTAACTGCTACCAAGAAAATGACCTTCCAGGTCAAGTACTTCAGATGGCATGAATCCAGTGGCTCAAAAGGAGGTTTCGTCAGCTGGGTGAGAACGACATTCAGATCCCATGACACTGTAGGAAGATTGATGGGGGGCTTTGACAAAAGCAAACCTCTCATGAAGCGAACTAAAAGCTGTCCCGAGATCGGCTTACCTTCCACACGGTAATGGTATGCACTAATAGCACTAAGATGAACCCTTACAGAGTTGGTTTTAAGACCAGACTCCGACAAGTGCAGAAGGTATTCAAGCAGGGTCTGTGTAGGACAAGAGCGAGGATCTAGGGCCTTGCTGTCACACCAGACGGCAAATCTCCGCCATAGAAAGAAGTAACTCTTTTTAGTGGAATCTTTCCTGGAAGCAAGCAAGACTCGGGAGGCACCCTCTGAGAGACCCAAGGAGGCAAAATCTATGCTCTCAACATCCAGGCCGTGAGAGCCAGGGACCGGAGGTTGGGATGCAGAAGCGCCCCCTCGTTCTGAGTAATGAGGGTCGTGTAGAGCTGGTAGGATTGGATTTTGGAGATGAGCATTGAAGAATGGTAGGCCTTCCTCCCAAAAGAATCTAAGGTTTTAGAGTCTCTGCCCGGGGGCGCCGAAGCATACTCCCTAGAACTCTTGACCTTCTTAAGGGCCAGATCCACCACTCCAGAGTCGTGAGGCAGCAATGTCTTTGAGCAGGGACTGTCTTTCTTCTATGTTTGTGCAGCGCTGCGTATGCCTTGTAGCACTATAGAAATGCTAAATAGTAGTAGTAGTAGCAGCTTTGTGATCAAATTGAGGGAGTATCACATCCGGACTATTTAAAGAACCCACTGGCCGGAGGTTATGAGAGGCCACCTTTGGTGAAAAAATTTTAACCACCCCCCGACCGGTAGATCGTCCGGCACAGACACTTTGATTTCAGCTATGCTCTGCTGGAGCTAGTCAAAAGCCCGTCCCTGGCTTTTGCTGGGGAGCCGCAGAGGCCTGCTGAGTCGCACGCTGTTGACGAGAATGAGCGTGCTGGGGTTTTGCCTGGGCAGCAGGCTGGCGAGAGGGAGGATTGTACCTACGCTTACTCGATTAGGAAACAGTCCTCCTTCCCCATAAAAACGTCTACCAGTTGAGGTAGAAGCTGAAGGCGTCCGGCGGGAGAATTTGTCGAAAGCGGTGTCCCGCTGGTGGAGTTGCTCTACCACCTGTTCGACCTTTTCTCCAAAAATATTATCCCCCGGCAAGGAGAATCCGCAATCCGCTGCTGAAGTCTATTCTCCAGGTTGGAGGCACTCAGCCATGAGAGTCTGCGAATCACCACACCTTGAGCAGTGGCCCTGGACGCGACATCAAAATTATCATAAACATCCCTGGCCAGGAATTTACGACACGCCTTCTGCTGCCTGACCACCTGCTGAAAAGGCTTGGCTTGCTCAGAAGAGAGCTTATCCACCAAGTCTGCCAACTGCCGCACATTATTCCGCATATGAATGCTCGTGTAGAGCTGGTAGGATTGGATTTTGGAGATGAGCATTGAAGAATGGTAGGCCTTCCTCCCAAAAGAATCTAAGGTTTTAGAGTCTCTGCCCAGGGGCGCCGAAGCATACTCCCTAGAACTCTTGACCTTCTTAAGGGCCAGATCCACCACTCCAGAGTCGTGAGGCAACTGAGTCCGCATCAACTCTGGGTCTCCATGGATCCGATACTGGGACTCGATCTTCTTGGGAATGTGGGGATTAGTTAGCGGCTTTGCCCAGTTCGCCAGCAATGTCTTCTTGAAGACATGATGCATGGGTACTGTGGACAATTCCTTAGGTGGCGGAGGATAGTCCAAAAGTGCAAACATTTCAGCTCTTGGCTCATGCTCCGTAACCACAGGGAAGGGAATGGCTGTAGACATTTCCCAGACAAAGGCCGCGAAAGATAGGCTCTCGGGAGGAGAAAGCTGTCTTTCAGGAGAAGGAGTGGGGTCAGAAGAAAGACCGTCAAGACTCCTCATCAGAGAAATATCTGATGTCTTCCTCTGCCTCCCACGAGGCCTCACCATCGGTATCGGACACGAGTTCATGAACCTCTGTCCGAAGCCGTGCCCGCCTTGACTCCGTGGAAACATGGCCACGGTGGGAACGTCGAGAAGAAGACTCCCGTACTGGCGGCGATGAAGCTCCCTCCATCGATGTCATCGGGGAGTCCGCCTGGGAGGCAGCTGATACAGGCACCGCAAGCGGTACCGGTACTGGAGACCTCACCATGGGCAAGGGGCCAGCCGTTGCCTCACTCGACAGCATTGGCAGCGCAAGCACCCCCGGTACCGGAGGAGAAGGGCACAATAGCTCCTCCAGGATCCCTGGAAGAATGGCCCGGAGGCTCTCGTTCAGAGCGGCTGTCGAGGAAGGCAGGGAGTCCGGCACCGGCGACGAGCTCAGAATCTGTCCGGGACGCGAAGGTTGTACCGGGCTGTCCAGAGTAGAGCGCATTGACACCTCCTGAATGGAGGGTGGGCGGTCCTCCCGGCATCGACGCTTAGTGGGTGCCGATTCCCTCGGCGACCCAGAGCTCTCGGTACCATGTCTGGAAGGTGACCAGTGCTGATGCTTGTTTGCCTTCACGCGAAGCATGTCACCGGAACCTCCCGGTACTGAAGAGGAGGACGTCGAATCCAAACGCCTCCTCAGGGCTAGGTCTGAAGAAGGTCGATCCCGGGGAGGGGGGGGGGGGGCTGTACCGCAGGAGCCCTCTAGGCATGCGGAGACGTACTCGAGGGCTCACCGCCACCAGCAGGGGAATGGACAGCCATCACCTGCACTCCTGAAGAAGAGGCACCCTCCAATGACATCAGTACCAACGATGATCCCGGTACCATAGACGTTGAAGCACTGGTCGATGACCTCGGTACTACAGACGTTGATGCACCGGCCGATGACCTCGATACTGCAGACGTTGATACACCGGGCAAGGCCCCGAACAAGGCGTTCCACTGGGCCAATCTCGCTACCTGAGTTCTCTTCCTGAAGAGAAGAGAAAGATTGCAGGCCTGAGGACGATGCCCAGCCCCCAGCCACTGAAGGCACGAAACGTGCCTATCAGTGAGCGAGATAACCCGGCTGCACTGGGTGCACTTTTTGAAGTCGCTGGGAGGCTTCGATGACATGGGCGGAAAAATCACGCCAGCGAAGTCAAAATTCACGATGATGGCAATGGGCACCAAAAAAGTAGGGAAATACCCATACGGGCGGCCAAAAGGGCCGCTTCCGAAAGCGAAAGGAAACTTCACGGGGAAAAAAACTCGAAAATAAGGCTTTTTTTTTTTTTTTTTTGTAAACTCAAACAACACAATGGAGAAGAAAATCGCAAGACTTCCAAATGGAAGAACGTGGCGAAAGGCTCGAGGGTCTCCTCAGGGCACAGACCGACCGAAAAAACAGCCGTTCTGAGCCACGGAAAAAAGAAGACTGACGAACACAAGCGCGTTCGGGCAGGAAGACGGTCGCGCATGCGCAGTATGCGTGCGCGCGAGAGGGCTAGCAAACACTTTTGCTAGTGAAGGTCTCCGATTGGAGGGGCTGCCGTGGACGTCACCCATCAGTGAGAACAAGCAGCCTGCTTGTCCTCAGAGAAGCTACTTAACGCTATGTCGTCAAATGGCTACAAGAAAGAAAACGGCATCCATATGGTACAAAATTTTCCAAGAGTACTCTTCTCATCCCCCTTCAGCGCTAAAAAACATCTGGAATAAAGAACTCAATTCGCAATTATCTGATGATCAATGGGAAAAAATATATCACTATACAAATCCTCAAAATCATCTGCACTCACTCAATCATCATTTTACATATTACATAGAGCTATGTGGACACCTTATAAATTATCTAAAATAACTAAAGATGTTTCTATTCGTTGCTGGTCTTGTAATAACCATATAGGAATATTGGACCACTTAATACATTCCAGTCCATTACTGGAGGAATATTGGTCCCGCATAGAAGAAAATTTCTCACATTCTGGAAGATCTCTTTAACATACAAAATCATAATTACTGGTGAATTTGGTATTTAATGCTGCATTATCACCGCATATGACCAAATTATTACGTATACTGTTTCAAGTGGCTATAAAACTGATCTGCCAAAATTGGAAAGATTTTATGAAGTTATCTCATGAAATGTGGTGGAATTCAGTATATCTAATCGATAAATATGAAAAAGTGGCAGCTGAGAAATGCGGTTCCCTTACAGCATTTAATAATATTTGGTCTTCTGTGTTCAAATATTCATCCAGCTAATAACAATAAATATTGTACAGGTACTATTCATATATACGCATTAATCTGTAATATCTGTTATGTCTGCATACTCCAAAACTTGTCTGCTTTTATATACTGATATTACGTGTATAAGTCTGAGTACATTGACCTATTTGTTAACTTGTTGTTAAGTCACTGGTATTAAATTTTCTTTATTATTGACTTTTGTGAAAGAAAAGGACAAGATTGAGGATCTAGGGCCTTGCTATCATAACAGACGGCAAACCTCCTCCACTGGAAAGAGTAGCTCTTTTTAGTGGAATCTTTTCCGGAAGTAAGCAAGACTCGGGAGACACCCTCAGAAAGACCCAAGGAAGCGAAGTCTACGCCCTCAACATCCAGGCCGTGAGAGCCAGAGACTGGAGGCTGGGATGCAGAAGCGCCCCCTCGTTCTGAGTGATGAGGGTTGGAAAACACTCCAATCTCCACGGTTCTTCGGAGGACAACTCCAGAAGAAGAGGGAACCAAATCTGACGGGGCCATAAAGGCGCGATCAGAATCATGGTGCCACGGTCTTGCTTGAGTTTCAGCAAAGTCTTCCCCACCAAAGGAATGGAAGGATACGCGTATAGAAGGTCGTTCCCCCAATGCAGGAGGAAGGCGTCCGACGCTAGTCTGTCGTGGCTCTGAAGTCTGGAACTGAGGCAGCTTGCGATTGGCTTGAGTGGCAAAAAGATTCACCAAGGGGGTGCCCCACTCCTGGAAGATCTTGTGTACCACAATCGAATTGAGCGACCACGCGTGCGGTTGCATAATTCTGTTCAAACTCAGCTTTCTTCGGAATGGTGGGATTAGATAAAGGTTTCATCCAGTTCTGAAGCAATGTCTCCCTTAGGACATTATGCAACGGAACAGTGGAAGACTCTCTAGGTGGTGATGGATAGTCGAGGACCTCGAGCATCTCAGTCCTAGGCTCATCCACAGTGACCACAGGGAAGGGAATGGACACAGACATATCCCTTACAAAAGAGGCAAAGGAAAGGCTCTCAGGTGGAGAAAGCTTCCTTTCCGGCGAAGGAGTGGGGTCAGAGGGAATACCACAGGACTCCTCGGAAGAGAAATACCTGGGATCCTCCTCCTCCCCCCACAAGGCCTCCTCCTCGGTGTCAGACATGAGCTCTCTGACTTCAGTCCGAAAACGGGCCCGTCTCAACTCAGAGGAACCAGGTCCTCGATGATGACGAGAAGTGGACTCCCATGCTGATGGCGATGAAGCTCCCTCCATCGACATCGATGGGGAGTCCACCTGAGCGGCAGCCGAGACCGATGCCACAAGCGGTACTGGTGTCGGCGGTTGCACCACAGGGCCTGAGCCAGCTGGTGCTTCCATCAGCGGTGGCGAGGTCCCAGGCAGCCCCGGCACTGGGAGAGAGACTGGTGCAGCAGCCCTTCCAGGGTACCCGGAAGAATAGCTCGGAGGTGCTTGTCCAATGTCTCTGCCGGGAAAGGCTGAGGGGCTGGTGCAGGAGTCGGAGACAGAATCTGCACGGGGATCGGAGGCGGTACCCGACTGCCCGACGCATTGACACCTCTTGGATGGAGGGTGAGTGGTCCTCCCGGCGTTGATGCTTCTCGGGTGCCGAATCTCTCGACGCCTGGGAGCTCTCGGTACCGTGAGAAGAAGGAGACCGATGACTATGCTTCTTAGGTTTCCGTCGATGCACGTCATCGGCGCTCCTCGGTACCGACGAGGAGGACGTGGAATCCACACGTCTCCTCGGGGTCGGGTCTGAGAAAAGGTCAGTTCCGATAGGCCTGCACAGCAGGAGCCTTTGAGGCAGGTGGAAGCCCACTCAACTGCTCACTGCTCCCAGCGAGGGGTGGTCATCGGGCTGTTACTTGCTCTCCCGAGGTTGATGCTATCTCCGATGCCAAAGCCGCCGATACCGATGCTGTCAACGTCAATGCTGAAGGACCGGGCCCAGCTCCAAACAAACGATCCCGCTAAGCTTGCCTCAACACCTCTGTCCGCTTTTTAAGGCTGAGACACAATTTACACGCATTAGGGTTATGCTCAGGCCCAAGGCACTGAATACACCAAGCGTGGGTGTCGGAAAGCGAGATGGCCCAGCTGCACCGACCACACTTTTTGAAGCCACTGGGAATCTGTCACGTCTGTGGCCATAACCACATTCAGACTTACCTTATTTCTGGGGGTCAGCTTCTAAGCTGGCTTCTGCCTATCCTTTCTGGAGTAGTTTTCCTTCTGTGTGCTGGCTGCTTCCAGCATGGCTCTAATTACTCCACTCTACTGCACCTGGGGGTGCTGCCTGAGTTAGCTCTACCTATGTCTCCAACTTGGCTCTGTTTGCTCCTCTGTGCTGTACCTAGGTATTCTAAGTCTCTCTATGTTCTGTGTGCCCTCTGCCTGCTCCTTGGTTTGTGCTCCTCTCACCCGCTGGTGGCCAGAGCCAGTGGCTGCCATAGTTTGTCTTGCTGTTCCTACCCGTTCCAGACTTTAGCTCAGTCCGGTCCGGTTCTTCCAGGCTGCCGGACTTGTCTCTCTTGTTTGTGCCTGGACAGCCTCCGTAGTTGCTTACTGATGGCTGCAGCTGCTCCTCAGGTGTTGAAGGGCTTTATTAATCACTTAGAGACTGCAGCCTTTGCATCGTCTAAGGTCCCTGGTATGTTACAGTGCTCTGTGCACTGCTACCTTGTCCAGTTCAGTGTGAGTTTCTAGCTTGTTACTAGTAGCTTGGGCATAGCTTTTCTTTTTGGCTTGTGTACAGCTTTACTAGTTCTCCTGTGTGGTGTGTTGTGCGAGTTCCTAGTGTATGACTAGTTAGCTTGGGCATAGCTTTGCTTGTTCGCTTGTGTACAGCTTTACTAGTTCTACTGTGTTTTGCTTAGTGTGAGTTTCTAGCTTGTGACTAGTTAGCTTGGGCATAGCTTTCTTGTTAGCTTGTGTACAGCTTTACTAGCTTTCTTGTGTTTAGCTTTCTGGTTTTCCCGTGTGTGTTTTCCTTTGCTTCTGGAGCTTCAGCCCCAGTCCTGTCCGCTGCCAGTACTCCTTGCTACTGGAGCTCCAGCCATAGTCTTGCTACTTGACCTGACCATTGCCTGAATCTGACTACTCTCTGCCTGAACCCCGATACTTGCTGCCTGACCCGACTACTGCCTGAACCCCGATACTTGCTGCCTGACCCGACTACTGCCTGAACCCCAATACTTGCTGCCTGCTGCCTGACCCGACTACTGCCTGAACCCCGATACTTGCTGCCTGACCCGACTACTGCCTGAACCCCAATACTTGCTGCCTGCTGCCTGACCCGACTATTGCCGGAACCCGGACATTCCCTGCCTGTCTGCCTTGCTTTCGCCTAGGTGCCTGAGGACACTTCTGTATCCTGATTCCTGTTGTTCCTGCTTGCTAGTTCCAGTTCCGGTTTTCCTGTAAGCCCTGCCGGCTGCCCGAACCTGAGGGCTCAACCCTCGGGGAACGGTGGCTAAGCGTATGTGAAGCCTAGGTACAGTGTGTGTTCCTGTCCAGCAGGTTCCGGTCCCGTGTGTTCCAGTCTAGTGGGCTCCACTCCAGTGTGTACCATTCCAGTGGGTTCCAGTCCAGTGCGCACCCATCCGGTGCGTTCCAGTCCTGTGTATTCCAGTGCAGAACTCCAGTCCGGGGTTCCAGTCCAGCCTTGCCTCGTTCTCTGCTTTGAAGGTGACCTTGCCTGCCACTGCCGCTCCACAGTAGTGGTCCAAGGGCTCACAAACCCAGTGCTTCCAGGGAAGAAGCCTGACAGAATCCTCGATGTCATTGAAGGAAAAATCGCGGCGGCAAGATCAAAATCTTCGATAGTGGCAGAAAAAAAGCCACAAAACAGGGAGAAACGCGAGCGCACAGCCAAAAGGGCCACGACAGCGGCGAAAGGAAACTTAAAGAGGACAAAACTAGAAAAAGGAAACTCAGGAAAACTTTTTTTTTTTTTTTTTTTTTAGTTAACTGAAACCAGCACAAACCGCGCCTGAAAACAAGAAAAAAAGCAAGAAATCGCTAAACCGGTTTCCGAGGGCTGAGAGGAGAGGGACGCAGCAAAGTCTCTTTCCACTATTGAGGAAACTACACTTCTCCTTTCTTCCTCAAAATGTACCACCTGTTCCTCTGATCCCATTCCCACCCACCTTCTTAATGCCATCTCTCCTACTCTTATTCCTTTTATCTGTCACATTCTCAACCTCTCACTTTCCACTGCGACTGTCCCTGCTGCCTTTAAACATGCTGTGGTCACACCTCTCCTTAAGAAGCCTTCACTTGACCCTACTTGTCCCTCTAATTACCGACCCATCTCCCTCCTTCCTTTTCTCTCCAAATAACTTGAGCGTGCTGTTCACCGCCGCTGCCTTGATTTTCTCTCCTCACATGCTATTCTTGACCCATTACAATCTGGTTTTCGTCCTCTCCACTCAACCGAAACTGCGCTTACTAAAGTCTCCAATGACCTATTACTGGCTAAATCCAGAGGTCAATATTCCATCCTCATTCTTCTTGATCTTTCCGCTGCTTTTGACACTGTCGATCACAGCATACTTCTCGATACCCTGTCCTCACTTGGATTCCAGGGCTCTGTCCTTTCCTGGTTCTCTTCCTACCTCTCCCTCCGCACCTTTAGTGTTCACTCTGGTGGATCCTCTTCTACTTCTATCCCTCTGCCTGTTGGCGTACCTCAGGGTTCTGTTCTTGGTCCCCTCCTCTTTTCTATCTACACTTCTTCCCTTGGTTCACTAATCTCATCCCATGGCTTTTCCTACCATCTCTATGCTGACGACTCCCAAATCTACCTTTCTACCCCCGATATCTCACCTTGCATCCAAACCAAAGTTTCAGCGTGCTTGTCTGACATTGCTGCCTGGATGTCTCAACGCCACCTGAAATTAAATATGACCAAAACCGAGCTTCTCATTTTCCCCCCCAAACCCACCTCCCCGCTCCCCCCGTTTTCTATTTCTGTTGATGGCTCTCTCATTCTCCCTGCCTCCTCAGCTCGAAACCTTGGGGTCATCTTTGACTCTTCTCGCTCCTTCTCTGCTCATATCCAGCAGACCGCCAAGACCTGTCGTTTCTTTCTTTACAACATCCGTAAAATCCGTCCCTTTCTTTCCGAGCACTCTACCAAAACCCTGATCCACACCCTTGTCACCTCTCGTTTAGACTACTGCAATCTGCTTCTTTCTGGCCTCCCACTTAGTCACCTCTCCCCTCTCCAGTCGGTTCAAAACTCTGCTGCCCGTATCATCTTCCGCCAGGGTCACTTTACTCATACTACCCCTCTCCTCAAGACCCTTCACTGGCTCCCTATCCGTTTTCGCATCCTGTTCAAACTTCTTCTACTAACCTATAAATGTATTCACTCTGCTGCTCCCCAGTATCTCTCCACACTCGTCCTTCCCTACACCCCCTCCCGTGCACTCCGCTCCATGGATAAACCCTTCTTATCTGTTCCCTTCTCCACTACTGCCAACTCCAGACTTCGCGCCTTCTGTCTCGCTGCACCCTATGCCTGGAATAAACTTCCTGAGCCCCTACGTCTTGCCCCATCCTTGGCCACCTTTAAATCTAGACTGAAAGCCCACCTCTTTAACATTGCTTTTGACTCGTAACCACTTGCCTCCACCTACCCTCCTCTCTTCCTTCCCGTTCACATTAATTGATTTGATTTGCTTACTTTATTTATTTTTTGTCTATTAGATTGTAAGCTCTTTGAGCAGGGACTGTCTTTTTTCTATGTTTGTGCAGCGCTGCGTATACCTTGTAGCGCTATAGAAATGCTAAATAGTAGTAGTAGTGGCGTGCCCCGCGCACTGGACCTCCCGCGAGACTTTTGGAGTTTGCTAGGGAAACTCTCCGTTTCTGAGGGGCTGCCGTGGACATTACCCATCAGTGAGAACAAGCAGCCTGCTTGTCCTCAGAGAATGGGTAAGATTCCGGTGGGGACGGGTAACATTTCTGTCCCTGTGCAACTCTCTAAAGAAGACTCAAGTTGAACTCCCCTCTCCAGTTAGACCAGCAGGGCTCAAGCATGTTGCAAAGGCAAAATGACCACAGCAACTGCACCTGCTTTTACTAATAACAGTGTTACTAACAAAGATTTTGGCGTTACTTAAGCATATTGTCTGCGATACAGAACAAAATATTGGAAGACCCATAAAAGCCTTACCTTGTTCACTTCAGCCTCATATTCTTCTCTCAGTTCCCCAGGCTTGCTTAGGTGAGGAACTGGGTACACTGTAGAAGCTGTAAGAAAAGTAGAGAGATTTTTAAAAAGTTTAAATGTAGCTAAAACTGAAAACTATACCAAGTTCAGAAGAAATAAATTCTCGTTTTCCAGTCCCTCTCTCCCAGCTGCACCCTAAAATCTTCAATCCAACCTCCCTAAATAATCTACCTGGGTAACTCAAGTTCCTTTACTAGCTGACAGCTAGAAGGAAAATATCCTTTGAGACTGATTGCTTCAATGCTGCCACTGAGGAAGCACAATTCATCAAAAGTATTTGTAGCCACCTTCCTTCATTCACCCCCCTCTCTTCCAAAGCCTGAGCACATCACATGGATGCAAACTGACCTCACACAAGAGATATGAATCCAGGCTTTCTGCATCAAAGCACCACAATCAAGGACCCAACATCCAAAAGGATTTATCTGGGCAGGAGAGGCTCCTGTCTGGTTAAAACCCGCTGAGCTAGCCAACTGCTAAATTTCAATGACAGTGGGTGATAACACTTAATACTGCCTCTGATTACCAGGGTACTGTCTGGTTAGTGCTAGGGTGGCATGGTGTGGAACCGGCATTTAACCCTTTAGCGTTGATATTCAGTCCACTAACCAGTTAGGTAAGTGGATAAAGTTACAACAGCAAAAGGGCTGACCTAACTTTGTCCTGCCAAGCTCTGATTGATAGAGAGAGAGAGAGAGAGAGAGAGAGAGAGAGAGAGAGAGGAGAGGCTGTTAAAACAGCATTAAATTCAATTGAGACTCAAAAGTAACATTAAAAAAAACTGCTATAGTTATTTGGAATATTTAGATTTATATCACCAAGAGGAAAGTTATATTCTTAGAGAATTTTAAAGGTTAAATCAATTGAAAATTCTTTGGTCCCACCCAGCTAGAGAATTCCCTTGATAACAGCACTTAGCTGACACTTTGGGATTTATAATCCCACCCCAGGGTTTTCCACTCATTTATAGCCAAACCAAACCTCATTAACTTTACTCCTCAATCATACTCTTCCAGGCTCTTAACTCCAACATAGTACACCTGTTCATACCCATTTCAACCAATCAGGATGACTTTTATTCTCTGCAATAATTGTGCTGCTTTAGTTTCAAGGCCAACCATCTGGAGACTTAAAGCTTGTCCTATCTGTCTTCAGCTATCTACTTTAAAACAAGAGCTCTGTAAAGTAATGCAAGAATTGGATGCAATTAAAGCAACTTCTAGGACTGTACAGAACAACAACTTCTCACCACTGCCTCAAAAACCACATAAGAACAGATGGTTCACAGTAGGCTCAGGCAGACTTCATCATGTGACACAAAAGCATCCCCCCGCACAAGTGTTGCCACTACAAAATTCTTTTGCTCCACTACAGCATTGTGATGTTCCTGAAAATAAAACTGAGGCAGAAGTAAAAGAAAAAGCAAGGAAGGTGGAACAAAAAGATGAGAAACTACCCAAAGAGAAAAGACACCCCCTAATCACTAAAACCGAAACACATACTAGGAAATGTAGATGGAAAGCGATGACCACAAATGCTCGCAGTCTAAGCAATAAAGTTCATGACCTTCAGGCCCTGATGTTGGAGGCAGACTTGGATGTTGTTGCAATCACAGAGACGTGGCTAAATGGTTCCCATGAATGGGATGCAAACATACCAGGCTATAATCTATTTAGGAAGGATAGAGAGGGTCTTAAAGGTGGCGGAGTAGCTCTGTATGTGAGGAATGATATCACTGCGACTGAAATGACAGGGACCTGGGGAAAGGAAGAAGTGATATGGATCACCTTAAAAAGAGATGGTAGAACCTCTGTCCGCGTGGGTGTTGTCTACAGACCCCCGACACAATTAGAGGAACTAGATAAAGATCTGATTGCAGATATTCAAAAGTTGGGGAAGAAAAGAGAGGTGCTGTTGTTGGGAGATTTTAATCTGCTGGATGTAGATTGGAAGGTTCCGTCTGCCAAATCGGAAAGAAGTAGAGAGATTGTGGATGCTTTCCAAAGTGCTCTGCTCAGACAAATTGTGACAGAACCCAAGAGGGAGGGAGCGACGTTGGATCTGGTGCTCACAAATAGGAATAGTGTGTCCAATGTCAGAGTGGGTGCACACCTGGAAAGCAGTGACCATCAAACGGTTTGGTTTGATATGACAGCTGTAATGGAGGGCGGCCACTCTAAACTCAAAGTCCTAGATTTCAAGCATGCTGACTTTAGTAAAATGGGGGAATACCTGAGGAAGCAGATGATTGGCTGGGAGGATGTACAAGAAGTGGAAGGACAGTGGTCCAGGCTGAAAGAAGTAATAAATAGGGCCACAGACCTTTATGTAAGGAGAGTAAATAAAAGCAAGAGAAAAAGGAAACCGATATGGTTCTCCAAGCAAGTGGCTGACAAAATAAAGGCTAAAGAGTTGGTGTTCCAGAAATATAGAAAATCTCAAGAGTAGGAACACAGGGAGGAATACCGGATGAAACTGAAAGAAGCCAAGAGAGAGGTACGTCTGGTGAAGGCGAAAGCGGAAGAACAAATGGCTAGAAATGTAAGAAGAGGAGACAAAAACTTCTTCAGGTATATTAGTGAAAGGAGAAAGACTAAAAACGGAATTGTGAGACTAAAAGATACAGCGAAACACTATGTAGAAAATGATGAAGAAAAAGCCAATTTGCTTAATAGATACTTTTGTTCTGTTTTCACTGAAGAAAATCCTGGAGAAGGACCGCGGGGGACTGGCAAAAGTACACCTGAGAATGGAGTGGATAGAGCACCGTTCACGGAAGAGAGTGTGTATCAGCAACTTGGAAAGCTAAAGGTGGACAAAGCCATGGGACCGGACGGGATCCACCCCAGGATATTGAGGGAGCTCAGAGAGGTTCTGGCGGGTCCTCTTAAAGATTTGTTTAATAAATGCTTGGAGACGGGAGAGGTTCCGAGGGACTGGAGAACGGCGGAGGTGGTCCCTCTTCACAAAAGTGGTGATAGGGAAGAAGCTGGAAACTACAGGCCGGTAAGCCTCACTTCGGTTATTGGAAAAGTAATGGAAGCGATGCTGAAGGAAAGGATAGTGAATTTCCTGGAAGCAAATAAGTTGCAAGATCCGAGACAACATGGTTTCACCAAAGGGAAATCGTGCCAAACGAATCTCATTGAATTCTTTGACTGGGTGACAGGAGAATTAAATCAAGGACGTGCTATGGACGTAATCTATTTAGATTTCAGCAAAGCTTTTGACACGGTTCCCCACAGGAGGCTCTTGAATAAACTGGATGGGCTGAAGATAGGACCCGAAGTGGTGAACTGGATTAGGAACTGGTTGACGGGCAGACGCCAGAGGGTGGTGGTGAATGGAGTTCGCTCGGAGGAAGGAAAGGTGAGTAGTGGAGTGCCTCAGGGATCGGTGCTGGGGCCGATTCTGTTCAATATATTTGTGAGTGACATTGCCGAAGGGTTACAAGGTAAAGTTTGCCTTTTTGCAGATGACACCAAGATTTGCAACAGAGTGGACACCCTGGAGGGAGTGGAAAACATGAAAAAAGATCTGAAGAAGCTAGAAGAATGGTCTAACGTTTGGCAATTAAAATTCAATACGAAGAAATGCAAAGTGATGCACTTAGGGAGTACAAATCCAAGGGAGACGTATGTGTTAGGCGGGGAGAGTCTGATTGGCACGGACGGGGAGAGGGATCTTGGGGTGATAGTATCTGAGGACCTGAAGGCAACGAAACAGTGCGACAAGGCGGTGGCCGTAGCGAGAAGATTGCTAGGCTGTATAGGGAGAGGTGTGACCAGCAGAAGAAAGGAGGTTTTAATGCCCCTGTATAAGACGTTGGTGAGGCCCCACCTGGAGTATTGTGTTCAGTTTTGGAGGCCGTACCTTGCGAAGGATGTCAAAAAAATGGAAGCGGTGCAAAGAAAAGCTACGAGAATGGTATGGGATTTGCGTTCCAAGACATATGAAGAGAGACTTGCTGACCTGAACATGTATACCCTGGAGAAAAGGAGGAACAGGGGTGATATGATACAGACGTTTAAATATTTGAAAGGTATTAATCCGCAAACGAATCTTTTCCGGAGATGGGAAGGTGGTAGAACGAGAGGACATGAAATGAGATTGAAGGGGGGCAGAATCAGGAAAGATGTCAGGAAGTATTTTTTCACGGAGAGGGTGGTGGATGCTTGGAGAACTCTTTTATTAAAAGAAACGCAAAACAATACTTCAACAAAAGTATGTACAAGCAATAAAAAAACTCCCACATATCTCCTAGACCCTAAACACCTATACAAAGCCAACTAAACCCCCCCCCCCCCCGCCTTAAAAACCCCCACCCTATACCAAACCTCCCCTATGGAGGTTTCAAATGAACATGTTTCCACCACACATTTGCCTTCTGTAACCCTTCCGTCACCCGTTCCCATTTAGCCACCTCCTGAACTCCCCTAATTATGTCCCAACTAACCTGTTCAGCCGACCTGTAGTCCTGGTGCAGGGACACCCCACACCGAGCCATCCAAAGGTAAAACCTGAGTATTACCGAAATGATAAACTCCGTCACCGGATCCAAACCCCCACTTCGCTGCTGCCACCCATAGACCCAATCAGCATATGAGTACGACCGGAAGCTAGAAATGTGCAAAAGCGATGCCACTCTATCCCCCACGGTCCTTGAAAAGGGGCAATCCCGCAAAAAATGGTCCATTGTTTCTTCCGTACCCACACATTCCCCCCTTGGACAATCCCGATCCTGCATAGTCCTATAGTTGAGATTTCCTCTCACATACAATTTCCCATGAAAGGACAGCCAAGCAATGTCCCTGTACTTAGGCGGAATCCGCCTCGATGTAACCAATAGCAAGCCCTGCCGCAGCACCGACCCAGGTGCATCTCGGAGTGTCAGGGGTGCTGAAAAGGCCTGGGCCCGCACCCTTTCCACCCATACCTCCCTGCCTTAATTTCCTCCACCGTGATCCCCCAGACTCTTACCAACCGAACCAACATCCAATAGTACCCTACCTGCATGGGTGCCCCCTTCTTTAAAGCCGCCACCCTTCCCCCCATCCGCCATGGAATCCAAAATCTTTCCCACCATAACAAGACACTTTGTGCCCACCCTGGCGGGTCCCTACCCACTGCCCGTCCCAAATTAAACTGGAGGAATAGGGAACTGAAAAATAACACTGGGTTCACCATTCCCACCCCGCCATCCTTCCGGGGTAAGTATGTAATGTTCCGTTTAACCGGGTTCAGCCGATTCCCCCACAGTAGTTGGAAAAACACACTATACAGGGTAGTATAACAGTGTGCTGGCACCAAACAAATATAACTGAGAAACAGGAACATGGGCACCAGGTGCCTCTTAATCAGCTGAACCCGGTCAGACATTGTCATCCTCCAGCCTTTCCATCTGTCAACCTTGACTGTAGCTGAATGGATGCACCGCTGCCAGTTAAAAGATGCATAATCTCCTTGATCAAAATAAACCCCTAACACACTCATTCTGGCAATTGCGGCCGGAAACCCCCCTCCCAAAGCAAATGCCAGCCCTGGTGTACCCACCCATAAACTCTGACTTTTCTGGAAATTAATCAGTGACCCCGAGGCCCGTGAGTAACTGGAAATCAACTCCTGCAACTTCTCCCCCTCCCTTGGATCCGCCACCCACACTGTGATGTCATCTGCGTAAGCTACCACCCTCAAATGACACCCTGTACTCACCTCCACCCCCCGAAATCCCTCCCTCCCTCCCTGCTCTAAACGCCTAACAAAGGGATCTATTGCGAAGGTGTATAACAGAGGACTTAGGGGACACCCTTGCCGAACCCCTGCTGTGACCCCAAAACTCTTCCCTTTCCAACCATTTACCAGAGGAAAACAACTGGCCCCGGTGTAAAGTAACTGTAACTGTGCCACCCAATCCCTTGGAAATCCATAATGCTCTAACAACCTCCAAAGAAAAAACCACTGTACCCTATCAAAAGCTTTATCTTGGTCTAAAGCCACCACCAACCACCACCAACCTCCCATTCCCCTCCCCCCGGCTGTGCTCTAGACCCTCCCTAACCCATGCAGCCGCCTCCAAGACCCCCCTCCCCTTAACCCCACACTGCTGTGAGACTGCCACCACTTCCTGGACCACTGACTTCATCCTTTTTAAGAGCATGTGTGCAAAACTTTTCCTGTCCCCATTCAACAAGGCGATAGGACGCCAGTTCAACAGGGACCCAGGATCTTTCCCTTTACTAAGCAAAACTAACGCTGCCTCTGTCAGAGATTGGGGCAGAATCCCCTGCTGTCGTGCGGCTTCCCAGACCTGCAACAGAATTGGAGCCAGATGGACCTTAAAAGTTTGGTAATATTCAGCCGTCAGGCCATCTGGCCCTGGAGCCGTTCTTTTCCGTAAGGCCCCGATGGCCTCCTCCACTTCCCCCAGTGTCCAGGGACGCGACAGGGCCTGGAGATGGGGCCCTCCCTTTCCCACCCCTGGTGTCCCGTCGATATAGTGTCCCATCACCTCCTTATCCAAGTGTCCTCCCGAAAAAAAAACGTGCAAAATGTTCTCCTACTACCTTCAAAATCCCCTCCTTCGAAACCTGCACTACCCCCCTTGCGTCCCTTAACCCTCCCACTACCCTCCGCTCCCTCCGCTCCTTACAGCAGACAAACGGATCAGGACTAATCAATTTCCCGAAATCACGTTCATAAAGCAAGGAGGCATATCTATCGTATTGGACCTTCTCTAACTGCGCTTGCAGTTCCAGGATATCCTCCCGCCTACCCCCTGTGGAGAGTAAATAATCCCTGCGTTTCTTAAGTGCCGTTCCTAACCTTGTCCTTTCCCGTCCTTCCCTTCTTGCCTGTTGGGTAAAAAATCTCCTCATGCGCTTTTTGACTACCTCCCACCATTCTCCAATAGAGGGAAAAATACCCTGGATGGAGAGCTGATCCTCCAAGAAGGCCCGATACCCCTCCTGCATTCTCGTATCTGCTACCCATTTAAGGTTGAGCCGCCATAAACCCCTTCCTGGCCTATGCCCCGCCCAACCTCCTACCTCAATTAACACCAGCTTATGGTCCGAGAAGTCTACGTCCACTAATCTGGGGCCCTGCCCGCATGCCCCTTCCCGAACCAAAAATCTATCTATCCTACTCTTACACTGACCCCGTGAAAATGTGAAACCCTGTACCTCAGGGGAATGTTCTATGTGCACATCAACCAGCCCTGCCCCTTTCATTATCCCTGCCAAATGTACCCCATCATACCTCACCTGCGCTGTCCTCCCCCCACTATCCTGCCTCCTTAAAATAGTATTAAAATCCCCCCCCCCCCCAAACCACCTGACGTGCTGTATAGAGATAAGGTTTAACTTTCCCAAACAACGAGGAACGTTCCTTCTTACTTTGAGGCCCATAAATATTAATAATCCGCAACGCCACCCCTGTGCCACAACACATCTAACACCAAACACCTCCCTATACCTAACTCTATCACTTTTTGAATATCTACATTATGTGTTTTAAATAAGATCCCTACCCCCCCATACCTTTCTCCTGCCAAACCCCAAACCGAAGGTCCCCATCTCCAGGCCCGTTGTGCCCGCCTAATCGCTTCTAGCGTTTGTAGCCGTGTTTCCTGAAGCAGAATACAGTCTGCCTGTATCTTAGAGAGGCCATCAAAGGCCAAACATTGCGCCCTCTGGGAAGCCACACTCGCCACATTCAATGTGGCAAACAAAAAAACAATTCCTGCCATTACCATCATTGAGTAGAAGGTATCCTCTGCTCACCTCCTTCCTGCATATCTGCCCTCTGCAGCACCCCACTACCAACGCCCTGCACCCCTTCTGCAGAATCCCTTCCTTCCTCCGCCCAATCCCGAACACCAAGTTTAAAACCCTTATCCTTCCCTTCCCCCTCCCCCCTCCTTTCTTCCTCCCCTTCTTCTTCTTAGAGTCATCCAGACCACCATCTCCCCTCTCACAAAAGAAGGCCCCCACCCCCCCTCCCCTACTTGCTCCCTAACTCTGAGCTGCTCCCCTGCCCCCCCCACCCCCCTTACCTCATTCCCATCACCCCTTTTACCCTGTTCCTGTCTAGATCTGATCCTATCAGACCGCCTCTTAATCCCTTCTCCTTCTCCTGTCCCCTTCTTCTCCACTCCCTCTACTTCCAACCCTCCCCCTCCTCCTTCGTTCCCAACCCCTACCATCCGGACCTTCCCCCCCCTTCTTCTTACACCTACCACCCTCTCCCTGTTCCACCTCAAATTTTCTCTTCCCTTCATCCCCCCCCAGGACTCCCTCCCTCCCCTCCCCCACCTTCCTCGATCTCCTCCTCCCTACCTTCCTCTTCCAGAATCTGAAAACGGTTCTCCACCCTACACTCCTGTGATCCAAATCCCGAGCCACCCAACTCCTCCCTACCCTTCCCCTCAGCCCCCCTTTGTTTCTTACGAACTTGAACCCAACCCCCTTCTCCCTCCCCCCGTTCCCTCACCTGTTCCTCCCCCCGTACCCCTGAAACCTCTTCCTCCCTCCTCTCCTTCTGCAGCTTCCCTACTCCCTGTACCTCCGGGCCCTGACCCTGAAACCGCCCTCCCCCCACCCCCCCCCCCCCCCCTCCTGGACCGAACTCCCCCGTCCCCCACCCTCTTCCCCCTCATTATGAAAAGCCCTCGGGCAATTCCGAAAGGCATGCCCCAGATCCCCACAAAGATTGCACCGGATAGAGGAACATTCTTCCGAAAGGTGATCCTTAGACCCACACTTTGCACACTGCTGTACCGGGCATGACATGCTAAAGTGGCGGAAAGACCCACACCTAAAACATTGTCTTGGCTGTCCTTTATAGAAGCACAGGATCCTCTCTCTCCCGATAAAAGCTGCCGAGGGAATATGCTGGACCACCTGACCCACCTGTTTAAGCCTAACTAAAGCCCCCCACCCCCCTGCCCATACTCTACTTGGATCCGGGAGCTTGGTTAGTGGAGTTCTCAATTCAGCATACCGCTGAACCCAGAAGGCCAGGTCCGCCGCTGAGATGGATTCATTCCGGACTAAAAGGGTCACCTGCACCAGATCAGGTCTGCTTATCGGAATCACCCTATAATTTCTCCATTCCCCCCTCCCTTGAACTTCTTCGTACTTTTCCCAAAACACCTCCATCCCCCTTCGAGTCAAAAAACTAACATCATATTCCGGAATGTTAGCCGGGTGGATGCAAGCATATAAATCTTCTGGAATAAACCCTAGCCCTAGTACCAACTGCAAAACCTTATCCCGGGATGGCATACCCCCCTCCCCCACCCATTTGAGCTGAACAACATTTCGGCGTTTGGGGATCTGCCCCTGCCCCCTCCCTCCTCCTCCAAACCTGTCTCCCCCCCTACCTGCAAAACCTAACCTCCCCCTCCCCTGCTCTCCTTCCCCCCTCACCACAGCCGCAAAAGATACCGACCTCTTCCCCTCCCCACCCCCGCTCTTCCCTGACCTGGAACCGTCCCGACCATCCAAACCCATGCCCTTCTTCAACTGCCCCTTCTGAGCTGTCCCCACGCCCCACCCCCTCTACCTTCTGCAGCCTGCCCTGGCACCACCCCCCTCCCTTCCTCCCCCCTCCTCTGATCACAGACTGCCACCTCCATAGCTTCAAAAGTACACCCATTCTGTCCCTCTTCTCTTACCAATCCCCCACCCTGCTCATCCACCCCATCCAAAGCAGCCTTCCCCCCCAAGTCCAAACTGAAACCATTTACTAGACTGTCACTGTTCTCCAGATTTTGTCCACAGGGGAGATCCCTGCTTATCTGTTCAGAAGAAAAATTGCACTGCTGCTCCCTCTGAATATCCTGCTGCTCAGGCTCCTCTGCTCCCAGCTGGCTGTCTGTTGCATTCTGCTCAGAAGGGTCCCGCGCGAGACCAGTCACTGTGTTATGAGAGGAATTTCCCCTTGCTTCCTCCTGATTGGCAGAAACCTCCTGTCTTTCCAGCTCTGGAAGGCAGGATTCGCCAGAGCCTGCTTTCCCAGCTGCAGCTACTCCTTGTAACTTAGCAACAGTTCCTGCACTCAGGGAGCCTGTAGAGTGCACCTGTGTTTGCAAGCACAGCCCTTCTGCTGGCAACAGTTCTTCCACAAATGCACCTTCAACCAGAGTAAAACTGTCCTTTTTACTTTCTCCTGTCCTGCCTTCTTCAGGAAACCTTCTTTCTGCAAGACTAGGAACACTTGTCTGGAGCTTTTGTATGAAAAAGTCTCTATCTCTGGTTTCCATAGCCTGCAAATGTGTAGGAGCCTTTTGAAGCTCTTTCTCTGTCCTTGTAGGCTCCAGAGATACTAGGGACTCCCTGCTGCCTCCTCCCCTCTCATTACCAGAAGCAGCCATCACAGTAAGTGCACCAGAATCTGTTTGACTTGCTAAGCCCTTCATAAATTGCAGTGTATGTCCAGTGTTTGTAGCTGGCAAGTCCTCACTCACACACTGTTGTTGTTGAAAACGTTCTGCTGTATATACTGGGGAAACCTGACTGAGATTTTGCTGTGCCTTGTGCCATTCTCTCCTGGTTTATGTAAAGTTCCCTTAAGGGATTATCAGTATTCTTCTTTAATGAAACCAAAGTCTTTTCTTTGTGTTGAAGCTGCTTTAACAAACAAGCTTCTTCTTTCTTGTAAATGTCCTGTTTATCTCCCGGGGCCAGCCTAGTCATGGCTTTTGCCATCTTCAGCCGTTTCCCCTGCTCCTCTATGTCTTTCTCCAGGGCTTTAATCATTCGCACCCTTTGTACCACTTCTTCAGCCAAGTGCCCCGGTCCTTCACTCACCGACCGTACACCATCCTCCCTGTCTTCATCCTCCTCCTCCTCCGACCAATCACTATCATAGTCCTGTAAGCCCGGACCCGGCTGAAGCTCCTGGTGTACCACCATCGGCTCCTCTCCTTCCACCGTCTGGAGGCCCGAGGCCCTCCCTATCCATTTCCCCCCTCCATGTTCTTCAGGCTCCCTTTCCGGAAACCGCTGGGTCATGGAGGAGGTACCTGTTACCTCTTCATCTCGGAGACGCTGAGCCCTGCGGTCCACAGGGCTCCTTTCTCTGCTCCCCGAGGCTGGACTGAGCTGCACACAACCCTTCCGGGCCTTCTGGTCCGTAGGGCCCAGAGGCCCCATGTCCTGGGCCTTTCCTGGGAAACTCTTCCCCGGGCCTCTCTGCCCACCTGGGGAAGGAGCCAGCCCAGCACCCTTCCTGCTCTCTAGAGACCGAGCCTTCAAGCACACGTCCTTCTCTCACCAAGTCTAGGCTGGAATGCCCTCCCGCGGGAGGTGGTGGAGATGAAAACGGTAACAGAATTCAAACATGCGTGGGATATGCATAAAGGAATCCTGTGCAGAAGAAATGGATCCTCAGAAGCTTAGCTAAAATTGGGTGGCGGAGCAGGTGGGGGGAAGAGGGGTTGGTGGTTCAGAGGCGAGAATAGGGGAGGGCAGACTTGTATGGTCTGTGCCAGAGCCGGTGATGGGAGGCGGGACAGGTGGTTGGGAGGCGGGAAAAACTGCTGGGCAGACTTGTACGGTCTGTGCTCTAGGAGAGACAGGTGCAAATCAAGATAAGGTATACCCATGAGTTTGTCTTGGGCAGACTGGATGGACCATGCAGGTCTTTTTCTGCCGTCATCTACTATGTTACTATGTTACCGAGCATAGGCGGTCGGTGGCCCAACTGTATGGGGAGGCTAAAGGAGGCGGGGTTAGGGGCAGGGCCACAGGTGGAGCTTAAATCCATAATTGTCTGATACACAGAAAAAATAAATAAATAAAAAAGTCAAAATTAATACCTTTTATTAAATTTAGATATTAGATATGTATATGTCAAAGAATAAAGTGGTTGCTCAAAGCATATACTAACCACAATCGCTCAACTGCAAAACACTATGCACAACTTTGTGCAAAACCACACTCAGAACCTTACTGTACCATAAATATTACACTGGGCAGAACCTAAGGTAAAATTATGTATAATCATACCTGATAATTTTCTTTCCATTAATCATAGCTGATCAATCCATAGACTGGTGGGTTGTGTCCATCTACCAGCAGGTGGAGATAGAGAGCAAACTTTTGCCTCCCTATATGTGGTCATGTGCTGCCGGAAACTCCTCAGTATGTCGATATCAAAGCTCCATCCGCAGGACTCAGCACTTAGAGAATTACACCCACGAAGGGACACTCTGCCCAGCTCACCACCGCCGAAACGGGGGAGGGGAATTAACCCAGCTCATCCCCACACAAGTGGGAGAGGGGAATCCGTCCAGCTCATCCCCGCGGAGCGGGGGAGGGACACCACACCCGCCGATGCGGGGGGATCTGGCTTATCCTGCAACCGCAACCGCGGGAGGAGCTGACTGACCCTAACACCGCCGAAGCAGGAGGGGTACAAAGCTGCCCTACAGCCGCACGAAGCGGGAGGGAGTGCCGGCAGAATTTATGTCTCAATCCAGCCCCGTAAAACGGAGGGGAGAGGAATGCAGCAGCTCACTGTAACACAAAGTCGTCTCAACTCTTGAAGAATCCAAGTGAACGAAGAACTTGAACACGAAGTCCTCCTGAAGTAACTGAAGGCTAAACTTGAACCTAAAATTCAACCAGAATATAAACAGTACAGATATCTGGGAGGGGCTATGGATTGATCAGCTATGATTAATGGAAAGAAAATTATCAGGTATGATTATACATAATTTTACCTTCCATATCATCAAGCTGATCAATCCATAGACTGGTGGGATGTACCGAAGCAGTACTCACCCAGGGCGGGACATAGAAATCCCTGACCTCAACACTGAAGCTCCAAACCGGGCCTCCGCCCGTGCAGCCACAGTCAAACGGTAATGCTTGGAGAATGTATGAGCCGAAGCCCACGTTGCCGCCTTGCATATCTCTTCCAAGGAGACGGATCCGGCCTCTGCCATCGAGGCCGCCTGAGCTCTCGTGGAGTGAGCCTTCAGCTGGATAGGCGGCACCTTCCCCGCGGCCACATAAGCCGCTGCAATGGCTTCCTGGACCCATTTTGCCACTGTAGGCTTAGCAGCCTGCAGACCCTTACGAGGACCTGCAAACAGGACAAACAGATGATCCGATTTCCGGAAATCATTGGTCACTTCCAAGTATCTGATGATGACTCGTCTCACATCCAGATATTCAAGAGCGGAGTACTCCTCTGGGTAGTCCTCCCTACGAAAGGAAGGGAGACAGAGCTGCTGATTCACATGGAAGCGAGAACCAATCTTGGGCAGGAAGGAAGGCACTGTGCAAATAGTCACTCCTGCCTCAGTGAACTGCAGAAAAGGCTCTCGACATGAGAGCGCCTGGAGCTCGGAAACTCTTCTGTCTGAAGTGATAGCCACCAAAAAGACTGCTTTCAATGTCAGGTCTTTCAGAGATGCCCTCGACAAGGGTTCCAAAGGCGGCTTCTGCAATGCTCTTAGCACCAGGTTGAGATTCCACGCAGGCACCACTGAGTGCAGAGGAGGGCGCAGGTGATTAACTCCCTTGAGAAAGCACACCACATCTGGCTGCGAAGCCAGGGAAGCACCCTTCAGGCGGCCCCTGAAGCAAGCCAGAGCCGCTACCTGGACTTTAAGGGAACTGAGCGACAGGCCTTTCTCCAGACCTTCTTGCAGGAACGCCAACACTGAAGAAATTGGAGCAGTGAAGGGAGAAAGTGAGCCTGCTTCACACCATGCTGCAAAGATACGCCAAACCCTGGCGTAAGCAGTAGAAGTAGAGCGCTTCCTCGCTCTCAGCATAGTGGCGATGACCTTGTCTGAGAAGCCCTTCTTCCTCAGACGCTGCCGCTCAATAGCCAGGCCGTAAGACCAAAGGGAGAGGGATCCTCCATCACCACGGGACCCTGATGTAACAGGCCCTGCTCCACTGACAGCCGCAGAGGCTCGTCGACTGAGAGCCTGAACAAGTCCGCATACCAGGGACGTCTGGGCCAATCCGGACCCACCAGGATTACCCTGCCGGGATGCTTTGCCACCCGGTCTAGCACCCTGCCCAACATGGGCCAGGGCGGGAACACATAGAGGAGCTCTTGTGTCGGCCACTGTTGGAGAAGAGCATCTACTCCCAGGGATCGAGGGTCCCGTCCTCTGCTGAAAAAGCGCGGCACTTGGCCATTGGCCGATGACGCCATCAGATCTAGGCTCGGCTGGCCCCAGCGCTTCATGATGTCCAAGAACGCCTGAGCAGTTAGTTGCCACTCTCCGGGCTCCAAGGTATGGCGACTGAGAAAGTCCGCCTTGACATTCATGACTCCGACAATGTGGGCCGCTGAAAGCTGCTCCAGGTTCGCTTCCGCCCACTGGCAAAGACTCATAGCCTCCTTGGCTAGAGGGGCGCTCTGGTACCTCCCTGGCGGTTGATATAGGCCACAGCCGTGGCATTGTCCGACAGGACCCGTACAGGCTTCAACACCAGTACCGGGATGAACTCCAATAACACCAACCGAATGGCTCTGAGTTCCAGGAGGTTGATAGACCACTTGCCTCTGCAGGAGACTAGAGCCCCTGCGCTGTCCTTCCCAAGCATTGGGCTCCCCAGCCCATCAAAGAGGCGTCTGTCGTGACGACAATCCACTCCGGGGTCACCAGAGGCAATCCTGCAGACAACTTGTCTGTCTGCGTCCACCAGCTCAGCGCCTTGCGCACTGCTGGGTCCACGGGAAGGCGCACAGCATAATCCTCCGACATCGGAGTCCAGCGCAGCAGCAGAGACAGCTGTAGTGGTCTCATATGAGCCCTGGCCCAGGGCACTACTTCCATCGTGGCCGTCATAGAGCCCAACAGCTGCACGTAGTCCCAAGCCCGAATAGGAGAGGCTACTAGGAACTAGTCCACCTGAGCCTGAAGCTTGACAATCCGATTGTCTGGCAGGAACACTCTGCCCACTTGGGTGTCGAATCGAACTCCCAGATACACCAGGGACTGAGTCGGGCGCAGCTGGCTCTTCTTCCAGTTGATGATCCATCCCAGGGAGCTCAAAAGAGCAACTACCCGGTCCATAGCTTTGCCGCACTCTGCATAAGAGGGGGCTCGGATCAACCAGTCGTCCAGATAAGGATGGACTTGTACTCCTTCCTTTAGCAGGAAGGCCGCTATGACCCCCATTACTTTGGAAAAGGTCCGCGGAGCAGTAGCCAACCCGAAAGGGAGGGCTCTGAACTGGAAGTGTCGTCTCAGGACTGTAAAACGCAGAAAGCGTTGGAGAGGAGGCCAGATGGGAATATGCAGGTACGCTTCCTTGATGTCCAAGGAAGCCAAGAACTCTCCTGCCTTCACTGCCGCTATAACAGAGCGGAGAGTCTCCATGCGAAAGTGCCTCACTTTCCAGGCCCGATTGACCCCTTTGAGGTCGAGGATAGGCCGGACAGAACCTCCTTTCTTTGGAACCACAAAGTAAATGGAGTAACGTCCCTTGCCAATCTGATTTTTTGGCACCGGAACGACCGCACCCAGGCGGATCAGGTTGTCCAAGGTCTGCTGTACTACCACAGCTTGACCGGAGACTTGCAGGGAGAGAGTACAAACCCGTCTCTTAAGGGTTGGCAGAACTCTAGCTTGTAGCCGTCTCTGATGACTTCCAGCACCCACGCGTCTGAAGTTATAGTGGTCCACTCGCCCAGAAACGAGGACAGCCGTCCTCCAATCTGCACTGGGGCGTGGACCAAGGCCCCGTCATTGGGTACGAGACCCTGGGGGAGGACCGGAGGGAGCACCTCCGGGACGGCGGTCTCTGCGAAAGGAATGCTGCTTGGGGGAGAAATTCCTCTTGAAGGAAGAGGGGGCAGAGGAACCCGACTTGCCCGGGCGGTATGGAGGTATCGGGACGAGTACTAACCCGAGCCCTGACCTCTGGTAATTTCTTGCCCTTAGACGTGCCGAGATCGGTCACGATTTTGTCCAGCTCGACCCCAAAGAGCAGCTTGCCTTTAAAAGGCAATCTAGCCAGGCGGGATTTAGAGGCGTGGTCAGCGGACCAATGTTTCAGCCAAAGCCACCGCCGCGCAGAGACTGTCTGAGCCATGCCTTTAGCTGAGGCTCTCCAGACATCATACAGCAAGTCTGCCAAATAGGCTAAGCCCGATTCCAGGGCCGGCCAATCAGCCCTCAGGGAATGATCCGAGGGGGAAGCCCGCTGCACCATAGTCCGGCACGCCCTGGCCACATAGGAGCCGCAAACTGAGGCCTGCAAACTTAAAGCAGCTGCCTCCAAGGACGACCTTAAGGCCGCCTCCAATCTTCTGTCTTGGGCGTCCTTTAGGGCCGTGCCACCTTCCACCGGCAACGCCGTTTTCTTAGTCACCGCAGTGATTAAAGAATCCACGGTAGGCCACAGATAGGCCTCACGTTCACTCACAGCCAAAGGATAGAGGCGGGACATAGCCCTAGCCACTTTAAGGCTCGTTTCCGGGACATCCCATTGAGCCGCAATTAAGGTGTGCATGGCATCATGCACGTGGAAGGTTCTAGGCGGGCGCTTCGTCCCCAGCATAATGGCAGAGCCAACAGGGGCTGAGGGAGAGACGTCCTCCGGAGAGGAAATCTTCAAAGTGTCCATGGCCTGTAACAACAGGTTGGGCAAATCCTCTGGGCTAAAAAGCCGCGCTGCAGAGGGGTCATCCGCTCCATCCGAGCGGGGATCTATCTCCTCCAAGGAATCCGCAAAGGATCGTTGGGAGACCTCAGACACGCTGCCCTCATCTACATCGGAGGAGACAAAAGTCCTCCAAGGCCTGGAAATCAACCCGAGGGCGTTTACCTCTGGGAACCTCAACCTCTTTATCAGAAGAGGGAGCAGGGGCAGCGTTTGCATGAGGAAAACCTGATGCAGCAGCAAAACAAACTCGGGGGAGAAACCCCCCAGACTGTGCACTTCCGCAGCCTGGGCAACAGCCCTAGACGCACCCTCAACCGGCGCTCGCAATAGCGGGGGAGAGACATGCTGCGCATCCAAAATGGCGTCCGGCGCGAAACTCCGTGAAGGAGCCGCGCGGGAAGAACGGCGCTTAACTTTAGCCGCTTTTGTGCCGTCGCCCAAATTAAGGGCATTCATGGCATTAATGTCTCCAACCTCAAGGGCGGCCCCGAAGAAGCCGTCCGAGCCGCGTGGCCGGCCAAGATGGCGGAGGCGAGGAGCGGGGGATGGGCGTTTATGGCGGGAAAAAACCGCCACGCCGGAGGAACGACCGGAACATTCATCGGTCACTAAACTATCACCCATCAAGGGCGAATCAGGTTGTAAAACCCCCGCATCCCCTCTAGAAGCGCTCCAGCGATCCGGGGAGCGACCCTTTGCGCCCTCGCCCTCCGACGCCATTGCCACGAGGAGAAGAATCGGGGAACCCCCTGCCCGCTATAAAAAGGTAAAATTACCTGCTTGCCGCTCCGAGCTGTAACGAACTGGTGTCCCAGTGAGTAGCTGCAATGAACGTTTAAAGAAACGTCGAATTAAACGCCTTTAAAGACGTTTAAAAATATATATTTTTTTTTTTTTTTTTAAACGGAGCCAGCGGGAGGGGGGAGAAAAGGAGGGACCTGGCACCACCAGGTTTGCACTTGCTCAAAAGAGCCCTCAACCCCAGGCCTCAACAAAACCTAAGGATTAGGCTTGGAGGCCTAGCCAGAGCTGCTGCTGTGTGTGACCACCACCTGCTGAGATAGAGAACATACTGAGGAGTTTCCGGCAGCACATGACCACATATAGGGAGGCAAAAGTTTGCTCTCTATCTCCACCTGCTGGTAGATGGACACAACCCACCAGTCTATGGATTGATCAGCTTGATGATATGGAATACACCAATATACCACCCATACGGAAAATGCAGACCGTCAACAATATGAAACAAGGGATCATAATATCACAATTCTCATGTAGAGCTACAAAACACCCTAATTCATGTTTAATGTGGGATAAAATGCCATAAGTAAATAAATATAAAAACTTTTAATGTTGAACACCTGATTCTCAAAGTGGACATATTCCAAACACTATAATGAAAATAAAATGATCTTTTCTACCTTTGTTGTCTGGTGACTTTGTTTTTCTGATCATGCTGGCCCAGTATCCGATTCTGCTGCTATCTGTCCTCTTAACTCCGTTTCCAGGGCTTCCTTTCCATTTATTTCTTTACTTTCCGCCTTTCTTCTTCATTTCTTGTCCTACATCCGTAAGTAAAAGCTGGGTCCTCCGCAGACTTGACTGTCCAGTGGATCCAGCTTCTGCCTATTTTCTTCATCCATGTGCAGTTTTTCTACTCTCTTCCTTTTCCCTCATCTCATCTGCTTCCTCACTCCTCCCTCCCCCTCCATCCATGTCCAGCATTTCTTCTCTCTTCCTTCCCTCTCCTCCATCCATGTCCAGCAACCCTCCTCTCCATCCACCCACCCATGTCCAGCAACCCTTCTCTCCCCTGCCCTCCTCTCCATCCACCCATGTCCAGCAACCCTCCTCTTCCCCCCCCTTCCATCCACCCATGTCCAGCAATCCTCCTCTCCCCTCCATCCACCCATATCCAGCAACTCTCCTCTCCCCTGCCCTACTACTACTGCACTGTACACTTGAACATGAAGAGACAGTCCCTGCTCGACAGAGCTTACAATCTAATTAGGACAGACAAACAAGAGATAGGGGAGCATACTAATGAGCATATCCCTTTGACATCCTCTTTTAATAGGACCTGCCTACTTTTCCTCTGCAACATCTGTACTGGTACATGATGTTAATACTGTAGTGGACAGGGTTAGAGCAGTACAGCAGCTGCAGTAGGTCAGGAACCCTTAAAATACCTGAAGGAATACCTCTCCCCCTGCACTCCCTGCCCACCAGCGACTCTCCTCTCCCCTCCCCCAGCCAGCCATCCATCCATCCGTTCGTAGCTTTCGCCCCCCCCTCCCCCCCCAGGTCCTGTCTCCTGTTCCACCAGCTCTCACCCATCCGCTCATTTTTTTTTTATATACAATTTATTTTTATTTTTCTGAAATTGCCTTCCCCATGACACAAAGTTAGCACAAAGTAAAATTATGATATACAATACATAAAGCACAGCATTAGAAATGGTAAACCTCCCTCCATAATATCTGTCTACGCCCTCCTAGAAAAGAAACAGATTTTAATTTTCTAAGAGAAATGTCTTGGCTCAGCTGAAGCCTATTCCACAAAGGAGGAGCTACACCTAAAATTATGCCAGTGGGCATAAACAGGCCAACACACTGACTAACAGTTAGTACCATTCCTTAACATAAAAAGAAGGTCCTTGGACCTGCTGTACCCAAGTCAATGTAAAAAAAAAAAAAAAAAAAAAAAAAAAATCATGCATTGCCTCCTTTGATAGCTGCTCTAATAGAGATTTGCTTTGTAACATCAGTTTAAAGTACCAACTATTTTCCTGTTATAGGATTACCTTTGTTTTCTTCAAAACCTTTTTTTTAATCCATGCATACTGAAAATTTAGCTCACCCTGGATAGAACACTGAATACAAGTACTTTTTCACATTCAAGAGGTTTTTACAGTTGAAAAGATTTTTAAAAAAATTGAATTAACACAAGGCTGAAGAGCAAATTAAATGAAATCAGACACTAAGAACTAAAAATCTACCAAAGTAGCAGGTTTTACTAATAGCTTGCTATTAACAGTAAATACAAGATAGACTCCAAGTTGCAACCCACATTGATTTACAAAGTAAAATAATCCTCTATTCCTCAAAGCCAGCAAAGAGTATACAATTTAAACACAAAACAATAAAAACACACTTGCATCCGCTGATTTCTAAAGCCTGAGGCGTTCTCCCTCTGACGCCGGCGATTCATAGAGGCAGCCTTAATCTGCCTGCGTCGGAGCCTCTCCCTCAGACGCGCCCCACTTCCTCTAATGCAACTTCCTGCATATGATAGGATATCATAGAACTCCTCGTCCAAAAAGTACCATGAATCCTCATTAATCTCCCATGAATGCTCCTCATTCGTGTCAGCAAAGAACTCCTCATGGGAGGGATGACACCAAGCCTGCCTTGCCACAGAGGACTTAGGACCTCGAGAGGGGTGTTGAGGAGTAGGTTTCACCCTCAACTCCAGAGAAGCTTCCTCCACCAATGTCGAATGGGTGCCCACACGGAGAGCTACTAACACCAGTACCGCAGACAGCACCAGCCTCTGAGAACTCACCACAGGAAGAGGGACTCGCAGGACAGTAGCAGGAGGCATGGCTGCTGCAAGCACCTGAGACACCAATGCACACTGTTGTAAAATCCACGCCAAGTGCTCGTGGGGCATGGCCCGGATACGCTCATCGAGGGAGGCCATCGGGAAAGGATGGGCATAAGGTCGGAGACAGGTTACTGAAATACAGGGGTTGAAGCAGGTGCCTGGTCGTGGCTGCATGGAGACCCACGAATTGGCACCTCCTGTATGGAGGAGCAGTGGTACTTCCATCACAGACACTTCTTAGGGACCAAATCCCTCAGTGCCCCAGAGCTCCAGCCACCGTGCGTCGAAGGAGGATCGATGCTGATGCTTCTTGGCCTTTGCCTGATGCCAATCATCGGCACTCCTCGGTGCCAACAAAGCCGTTGAATCCCCACGTCGTCTCAGTGTCGGGTCCAATGTTGACCGGTCCCATGATCCTGCACAGCGGCTAGTGTCGAGACAGGTAGAGAACCGCTCAGTGCGCATCCACTCTCAGTTCTGTCAAGAGTCTCACAGCCATGTGTACAGAAGCACCTGATGCCGATAAAGATGCAGATGTTGAGGATTCAGACTGTGCTCCAAAAGGTTTCTCCCGCTCTGAGCCTCTCTGGCCAGCTGTGTCCTTTTCTTCATACAAAGACAAAGAATAGAGCTAGAAAGTGTAATGTTCAGACCTCAAACACTGAGGACACCAAGAAAGGGTGTCTTTGCCAGATATGGTCTTATTGCACCGGGCACAATGATATGGAAGGAAAAACTGCTGCGATCAAATCAAACAACTCAATGGTGACTGGAAAAATAGGGGCTCCTCACCAGAAAAAGGTAAAAATAAAGCCCAACTGGAGCTCAGGCATAAGAGGGCCTACAGAGTGCAAAAAAATCAAAAGAAACTTAGATGCAGAGAAAAAGCGCTAAAACTGTAAGGGAGGAGAAAAAGGGGGGAAAGAAAGAAAAAGAGAGAAAAACCGGGAAACAAATCCCACAGGGAAAGCACAAAAAGATGCTGCTGAAAAGCAACTGCACCAGACACAGTGAGGGAGCTACGAAACAGCACATCTTTCTCCTCATAACGGATGGAAGACGACTGCAGGTTCCGCGCTCTCATGGCAGGTGGGAACGCTGTGTGTGCTGTTTTAAAGCTGTAATACATTATTAAGCGTTCTGCATTAGGTGACATAGATGGCATCACCCACGTGAGAATATGGCCTGCTTGCCCTCCGAGGAGGAGTATTTTGCTTACATGCAGTTACATCACTATTATATTAGCTTAGATCAACTAGCATTATGAACAGGTTTAGGGAGAACACTTAGGGAATTTTTAAAGGGGGATGCTTTTGGACAAGTCTTGGAATCTGAGTTACATAAAGTCTTGGTCTGTCTTGCTTCTCCACAGACTATGTCCTCTTAAGGTAGAATGGAGTAGAGATCTTGGGCACGATTTGGAGTGGGTGGACTTTCCTAAACTGATCATGGTAATTCCAATGCAGATTTTCAGCACTGAACTCCAACAGAGTCAATATCGCATACTTCATAGAGCATATATGTTAAAGGTGTCTAGAGCAGGTTGGGTGCCTATTGCATTATGTTCCAAGTGTCGGGGGGAGGGGGGTAATACTTTCCATGCCTTTTGGAAGTGTGGTGGTATCCAAGCTTTTTGGAGGGCAATTCATAGACACGGGGAATATTTTTTGCCAATGTGTATTCTTTTCTTGGAAGAGAGTTCTCTTGACTAAATGGGAAGCTTATGGGATTCATGATAGCGTATCTGATTTATTCTCAGTAAGACCTATGCATTGGAATTGGTTGTAGGATGCGCTCCTATCTTTTTCGTATTGGAGAAATAGATTGCATGTCCTAATGTTATGGGAGGTGAGGGCTGCCCTTGGTATATAAAACAACAGAAATAGGCACCAAATGCTGTTCCTTCAGGGAGGATTAGGGGGGAGGGACTCGCCTACTCGAGTGTGGCACCCCCGGGATAAACAGAGGCCCCCACGGACCTCAGCCCCTAACAAGCAGGTTTTTTTTTTTTTTTTTTTTTTTTTTAATTAAAATGCACAGTAATAATCTGAACCTTTCAGCAGAAAATAGAAATTACTAAGACTCACTAAGAAAGAATAGACCAGAAAAAAGGAATGAGACTGAAGGACTCACCACCTTCCACCTGCTGGAGACTGAGATTACTGGATCTTTCTCTGTCTGGCAAAGGGCTCTTATTGGCTCTCTAGAGTCACACTTTTTCTCAGTCGCCACCTGCTGGAAGGTGTGCACAACCCATCAGTCACATTCTGGGCCAGTCCGGAGGGAGGCTAAGGAAAGGGCGTTTGTGGATTTTTACAAATCTCTATATGACAGGGGGCATTGAGATTTGAACAAGCGGGAGGCATTCTTTCAAGGTCTCAGGCTCCCTTCTCTGACGCAAGAACAACGAGATACCTTGAATGAGCCTGTTCAGGGACTTGAAATATAAGAAGCTATAAAGAAGCTTAAGCTAGCAAAAGCTCCGGGACCTGACGGGCTAGGGCCTGAATTTTACAAGATTGCAGGGCCATTTATTGAATTATTTGAAGCACTCTGTACAGGGCAGCTCAGGGGAGCTATGACACATGCATCTATAATAGTTCTGCCTAAGCCAGGCTGCGACTGAGAGCTATTGGGTTCTTACCGTCCCATTTCTTTACTAAATCAGGACATTAAGGTGTGGGGAAGTAGAATATTTGCATAGGTTGCTGAACCAGCTTCAAAGAGCCTGATTAAAAGAGGACCCTTAGATTCAAAACTATATAAAGAGGAAAGGTCCCACTGAACTTTCCTTCTGAGAAGTTCTGAGAGAAGAGGACATTTCTCTGGTAAGTGAACGCTACTTTGCTTTGTGCTTTGGGAACTTAAAGATTGGGGTTTAAAGGAAGAACTGTAGGTTAGTGTTAGGCAAATATAAAAATATAAAAAGCAAATTTGAACAACTAATCTCCTAGTCTTTTCCACTTAGTTTTTAAAGCTTTGAACCACAGCATTAACAGATAGAATCTAACAGCCACTGCAGGATCTAATTTAGTATTCCCACCCACCCCTAGGACAACTCTTCATGTATAGACACTTATTATAATTAGAGTAACAAGCAAGGAGTGCTCTTACAGGATTTTACATACATTTCATTACCATCTAAGAAGGAAACACTAAATAAATCATAAAATATACTATCCTACTTATAATCCAAAGAGAAAAACGCCTATATTGCGACCCAAATCGGGAGATGGGCGTTTTTCTCCCATGGGCGCCCAAATCGGTATAATCGAAAGCCGATTTGGGGCGTTTCCAACTGCAATCCGTCACAGAAATGGGTAAAGTTGACGGGGGAGTATCGGAGGCGAGGTGAAGGCGGAAGTGGGGCGTGGTTATCGGCCGAGGAGAGATGGGTGTCTTTAGCTGATAACTGAAAATAAAAAGGCGTTTTTAACCGCGATTTTGGGTCACTTTTTTTGGACCCTTTTTTTTCACGAACAGATCCCAAAAAAGTGCCCCAACTGACCAGATGACCTCCCCGGACTCCCCCAGTGGTCACTAACCCCCTCCCACCAAAAAAAAACCCACGTTAAAAACTTTTCTACCAGCCTCTATGCCAGCCTCAAATGCCGTACCCACCTCCATGACAGCAGAATATGTTCTATCCTGTGACAGCCTTTCCTTGGTTCTGATGTGGCTCTTGGGTGAGTGTGACACCTTTTCTGTTATGAGCACTGCAGAGTCACATCAGCAATGCATTGTGTTGGGTATTGGGCTCCGTGATTCCACTAGCTTGTGGCAAATGCTCACGATGTTGGTAGTTGGTAGGCTCTACTCCCATGGTGCTTTTCCCCCTGATTACTGGGTCAGAGTGTGACCTGTTTTGTTTCTGGTAGTCCATGAGGTAGTGGCCATTTTTGTAAGCCAGTTTTAGATCCCTTTCACGTGTTAGCCACGTTACAGAACTTAGTTCTTACCTTGAATGTGGCTGAAAGAGGGCATTGTACAGCATTCTGCCAGCTCGGACCTATGCTAATCTCAGTACCAGGAAGACTCGTTGCCAGTGGGGCACAATCTCTGATCTGCAGTTAACTGTGAGTAAGCGTGCTTATTCCAATAAAGGACGTTTTCGGAGAGATTAGTCTTCAGGTGTCAACTGGTATGCCAAAGGTTAAATAGCTGCAACAAGTCCGAGAGGCCTGCGTGTATGCAGGTCCCTGGAGCACTTTTAGTGGGTACCGCAGTGCACTTCAGCCAGGTGGACCCAGGCCCATACCCCCCCCTACCTGTAACACTTGTGCTGGTAAATGGGAGGTCTCCAAAACCCACTGTACCCACATGTAGGTGCCCCCTTCACCCCTAAGAGCCATGGTAGTGTTGTAAATTTGTGGGTAGTGGGTTTTGGGGGAGGGGGGTTGGGTGCTCAGCACTCGTGGTAAGGGAGTTATGCATGTGGGAGCGTTGTCTGAAGTTCACCGCACTGACCTCTAGGGTGCCCAGTTGGTGTCCTGGCATGTCAGGGGGGCGAGTATACTACGAATCGTGGCCCCTCCCACGACCAAATGGCTCGGATTAGGACGTTTTTGAGCTGGGCGTTTTTAGTTTCCATTATCGCTAAAAAAAACAAACGCCCAGCTCAAAAACGTCCATTTTTTCGAAAATACGGTCTGTCCTGCCTCTTCACATACCCGTTTTCGGACATAGACGCCCATGGAGATAGGTATTCACGTTCGATTATGCCCCGCCACATAAACTAAAAGACACTTTTATATTGGGCTAATATCCTTAATACTGTACCAAGTTTTAAATTATTGAAAAACTCAAAAACACTAAGATGGAGTCAGCAGTCCAGCAGCGAGAGGGGTGCTATACAGTCTTTTGCATTGAGTGTCACATGTATGATTATCTCCCAGTTGGTGAGATGTCATGTGTGTGCCCGATGCAAAGAGCTCCTAGCTCTTAGAGAATGTGTCCATTCTCTTGAGGCTAGAGTAGCAGACTTGGTGGAGCTGAGGGAGACAGAGAGGTACATAGAGGAGACCTACAGGGATGTTGTAGAGAAGTCCCACCTCCAGTCTGGTAGCCCCTGTGCTACCTTGGAGGAGGGAGGTCTCCTAGAAGGAGAGCATCACCCTGGTGAAGTAGGAAGTACTCCTGTAGCCAGGACCTGCCCACAAGGGGATGTACTATCCTCTCGCACCGAGGATATGTCTCCAAGCGCTGCCCGGGAGGGAAAGGTTAGGACAGCTGTTGTAGTTGGTGATTCGATCATTAGGCATATAGATAGCAGGGTGGCTGGTGGACGCGAGGATCGCCTGGTGTCTTGCCTGCCTGGTGCGAAGGTGGCGGACCTCACGCGTCATCTAGATAGGATTCTAGATAGTGCTGGGGAGGAGTCTGCTGTCTTGGTACATGTGGGTACCAATGACATAGGAAAATGTGGGAGAGAGGTTCTGGAAGCCAAATTTAGGCTCTTAGGTAGAAAGCTCAAATCCAGATCCTCTAGGGTAGCATTTTCTGAAATGCTACCTGTTCCACACGCTCAGGGCCCAAGAGACAGGCAGAGCTCCAGAGTCTCAGTGCATGGATGAGAGAATGATGCAGGGAGGAGGGTTTTAGATTTGTTAGGAACTGGGCAACATTCTGGGGAAGGGGGAGCCTATTCCGAAAGGATGGGCTCCACCTTAACCAGGGTGGGACCAGGCTGCTGGCGTCGGCATTTAAAAAGGAGATAGAGCAGCTTTTAAACTAGAAATGGGGGGAAGGCCGACAGTCGCTCAAAAGCGCATGGTTCAGGATAAGGTATCTTGCAAAGATACCTCACAAACAGGGAAGATAGGATATCTGGATAGTGAGGTTGCACAACAGACCGTGGTAGGCCAGGTGCCCTTAAATACAACTAAAGATCAGACAAAAGATGGCAAATCAGTAGTGTCCAGTACTAAGCGTCAGGCAAATAGGAACAAACATACTCTGAAATGTCTATATGCAAATGCTAGGAGTCTAAGAAATAAGATGGGAGAGTTCGAATATATTGCACTAAATTTAAAATTGGATATAATAGGCATTACTGAGACCTGGTGGAAGGAGGATAACCAGTGGGACACTGTCATACCGGGGTACAAAGTATATCGTAGTGATAGGGTGGACCGGACTTGTGGAGGAGTAGCATTGTATATTAACGAGAGCCTTGACTCAGATAGATTACAAATTCAGCAGGACACAAATCACACCTTTGAATCATTGTGGTTTGAAATTCCATGTAGAAAAGGGAAAAGGACGGGGATAGGTGTGTACTACCGTCCGCCTCGCCAGGATAAGCAGGTAGACGCAGAAATGATAAAAGAAATCAGAGACACAAACAAAATGGGCAATGTGATAATAATGGGTGACTTCAATTATCCAAATATAGACTGGGTAAATGTAACATCGGACACGCTAGAGAGGTACAATTCCTTGATGAAATCAAAGACAGCTTTATGGAGCAGCTGGTGAAGGAGCCAACGAGAGAAGGAAAAATTCTAGACTTGGTCCTTAGTGGAGCGCATGATCTGGTGAGGGATGTTATGGTACTGGGGCCGCTTGATAACAGTGATCATAATATGATCAATTTTGATATCAACCTTGAAGTAACTATACACAGGAAGTCAAATACGTTAGCGTTTAACTTTAAAAAAGGAGACTATGATAAAATGAGAACAACGGTGGAAAAAAAAAAAAAAACTTAGGGGGACAACTGAGAAGGTAAAAACTGTACAACAGGCATGGACGCTGTTCAAAAATACAATCCTTGAGGCCCAGGCCAAACATATTCCACTAATTAGAAAAGAAAGACAGAACTCCAAAAGACAGCTGGCCTGGTTGAAAAATGAGGTGAAGGAAGCTATTAGGGCTAAAAGAAATGCCTTCAGAAAATGGAAGAAGGAACCGTCTGAAAATAACAAGCAGCAGCATAAGGAGTGTCAAAGCAAATACAAGGCGCACATAAAGAAGGCCAAGAGGGATTACGAAAAAAAGATAGCATTATAGGCAAAAAAACATAGTAAAATTTTTTTTCAGTATATTAAAAGCAGGTAGACGGCAAAAGAATCGGTTGGCCCGCTGGATGACCGAGGGGTAAAAGGGGCAATCAAGGAAGACAAAGACATAGTGGAGAGATTGAATGAATTCTTTGCTTCGGTCTTCACCGAGGAAGATTTGGGTGGGATACCAGTGTCGGAAATATTTCAAGTGGACGAGTCGGAGAAACTTACTGACTTCACGGTAAACCTGGAGGACGTAATGGGGCAGTTCGGCAAACTGAAGAGTAGCAAATCTCCTGGACCGGATGGTATTCATCCTAGAGTACTGATAGAACTGAAAAATGAGCTTGCAGAGCTACTGCTAGTGATATGCAATTTATCCTTAAAATCGAGCGTGGTACCAGAAGATTGGAGGGTGGCCAATGTAACACCCATTTTTAAAAAAGGTTCCAGGGGAGATCCGGGAAATTATAGACCGGTGAGTCTGACGTCGGTGCCGGGGAAAATGGTAGAGGCTATTATTAAAAACAATATTACAGAGCACATCCAAGGACATGGATTACTGAGACCGAGTCAGCACTGCTTTTGTGTGGGGAAATCTTGCATGACCAATTTACTTCAATTCTCTGAAGGAGTAAACAAACATGTGGACAAAGGGGAGCCGGTTGATATTGTGTATCTGGATTTTCAAAAGGCGTTTGACAAGGTACCTCATGAAAGGCTACAGAGGAAATTGGAGAGTCATGGGATTGGAGGAAAAGTCACATTGTGGATTAAAAACTGGTTGAAGGATAGGAAACAGAGAGTGGGGTTAAATGGGCAGTATTCAAAATGGAGAAGGTTGGTTAGTGGGGTTCCCTCAGGAGTCTGTGCTGGGACCGCTGATTTTTAATATATTTATAAATGATTTAGAGTTGGGAGTAACTAGTGAGGTAATTAAATTTGCTGACGACACAAAGTTATTCAAAATCGTTAACTCGCGACAGGATTGTGAAAAATTACAGAAGGACCTTGCGAAACTGGGAGAATGGGTGGCTAGATGGCAGATGACGTTTAATGTGAGCAAGTGCAAGATGATGCATGTGGGAAAAAGAACCCGAATTATAACTACGTCATGCAAGGCTCCACGTTAGGAGTTACGGACTAAGAAAGGGATCTGGGTGTTGTCGTCGATAATACACTGAAACCTTCTGCTCACTGTGCTGCTGCGGCTAGGAAAGCGAATAGAATGTTGGGTAGTATTAGGAAAGGTTTGGAAAACAGGTGTGAGGATGTTATAATGCCGTTGTATCGCTCCATGGTGCGACCACCCCTTCAGTATTGTGTTCAATTCTGGTCGCCGCATCTCAAGAAAGATATAGTGGAACTGGAAAAGGTGCAGCAAAGGGCGACTAAAATGATAGCGGGGATGGGACGACTTTCCTATGAAGAAAGACTAAGGAGGCTAGGGCTTTTCAGCTTGGAGAAGAGACGGCTGAGGGGAGACATGATAGAGGTGTATAAAATAATGAGTGGAGTGGAACAGGTGGATGTGAAGCGTCTGTTCATGCTTTCCAAAAATACTAGGACTAGGGGGCATGCGATGAAACTACAGTGTAGTAAATATAAAACGAATCGGAGAAAGTTCTTCTTCATCTAACGCGTAATTAAACTCTGGAATTCATTGCCGGAGAATGTGGTGAAGGCGGTTAGCTTGGCAGAGTTTAAAAAGGGGTTAGACGGTTTCCTAAAGGAGAAGTCCATAAACCACTACTAAATGGACTTGGGAAAAAGCCACAATTCCAGGAATAACATGTATAGAATGTTTGTATGTTTGGGAAGCTTGCCAGGTGGCCTGGATTGGCTGCTGTCTTGGACAGGATGCTGGGCTCGATGGACTCTTGGTCTTTTCCCAGTGTGGCATTACTTATGTCCTTATGCTGGCATTATGGCTACCCGGTTGGGTAAGATGCTTCCCGTTTTGGTGCATGAGGACCAAACGGGCTTTGTGCCTCTACTAACATCTTAAGAGCGCAATACAGGCAAAGGGGGGTAAGCCAGGAGATAAGATCATGGTCAGTCTGGAGGCGGAAAAAGAATTCAACAAAATTTTGTGGGACCATCTTTTTGGGGATCTGCCACAGTTTGGCATATATGGGAAATTTCGGCATGAGATTCGGGCTTTATTTATTTATTTTGAAATCTGTTTATTAACTTTCAATATGTGAAGGGGAAAATAAAAAAAAAAACCATCCAAACAAATACAGACATATGAGGGAAAGGTGAGTAGTGGAGTGCCTCAGGGATTGGTGCTGGGGCCGATTCTGTTCAATATATTTGTGAGTGACATTGCCGAAAGGTTAATAGGTAAAGTCTGCCTATTTACGGATGATACTAAGATCTGTAACAGAGTGGACACCCAGGAGGGAGTGGAAAACATGAAAAAGGATCTTAGGAAGCTAGCAGAATGGGCTAAGGTTTGGCAATTAAAATTCAATGTGAAGAAATGCAAAGTGATGCACTTAGGGAGTAGAAATCCATGGGAGACTTATGTGTTAGGCGGTGAGAGTCTGATAGGTACGGACGGGGAGAGGGATCTTGGGGCGATAGTATCTGAGGATCTGAAGGCGACGAAACAGTGTGACAAGGCGGTGGCCGTAACTAGAAGGTTGCTAGGCTGTATAGAGAGAGAGGTGTGACCAGCAGAAGAAAAGAGGTTTTAATGCCCCTGTATAAGTCGTTGGTGAGGCCCCACCTGGAGTATTGTGTTCAGTTTTGGAGGCTGTATCTTGCTAAGGATGTAAAAAGAATTGAAGCAGTGCAAAAAAAAAGCTACAAGAATGGTATGGGATTTGAGTTACAAGACGTATGAGGAGAGACTTGCTGACCTGAACATGTATACTCTGGAGGAAAGGAGAAACAAGGGTGATATGATACAGACGTTCAAATATTTGAAAGGTATTAATCCGCAAACGAACCTTTTCCGGAGATGGGAAGGCGGTAGAACTAGAGGACATGAAATGAGATTGAAGGGGGGCAGACTCAAGAAAAATGTCAGGAAGTATTTTTTCACGGAGAGAGTGGTGGATGCTTGGAATGCCCTCCCGCGGGAGGTGGAGATGAAAACGGTAACAGAATTCAAACATGCGTGGGATAAACATAAAGGAATCCTGTCGGAAGTAAGGGATCCTCTGGAGCTTAGCGGAGATTGGATGGCAGAGACAAGGCTGGTGGTTGGGAGGCGGGGTTAGTGCTGGGCAGACTTATATGGTCTGTGCCCTGAAAAAGACAAATACAAATCAAGGTAAGGTATACACAAAAAGCAGCACATATGAGTTATCTTGTTGGGCAGACTGGATGGACCGTGCAGGTCTTTTTCTGCCATCATCTACTATGTTACTTCACACTACAGGAGGCCTGGTACATTACAATATCATATATCGCGAACAGTCTTGTTTCTTATAGCCCTTCGTTATAGGCCCCGCCTCTGAGAACTACTAATTTCTTAATTATTCCCAGAATAATTAAGCTTTATATAGGAATCCCAGAGCACAAATTTTGATAAACAATGCTTTGACCCCGCCGTTTGAGCTGCAAAGGGGCACAAGACAGGGATGCCCTCTGTCACCTATGCTTTTTGTTTTGGCCCTGGAGCTCCTGGCGAGTAAGATAAGGTAGTCGCTGGAGATCCAGGGAATAAAAGTAGGAAAGTGTGAATATAAAATTAATCTTTTCGTGGATGATATGTTAATATTACTGAGGCAGGCGACAAGTGGGATACCCATTTTGATAGATCTTATTCAACTATTTGGATATTTCTCCAGTTTGAGAATTAATTTTGATAAATCGGAAGCAATTGCACTGTCCGCTAATTGTGCTTGTAAGGGCTGCTCTGACTTCCCTCCGGCCTGGACAATGGGTCCCATGAAATACCTGGGAGTATACCTGCACTTAGACTTCACTTATATGTACAAGAAAAATGTCTGTGACAAGTTAGAAGCGGTTAAACAACTATGTCACCAATGGAGGGATCTCCCTGTTTTGTTCTTGGGCCGTGTGGCGCTTGTTAAAATGGTGCTGTTCCCCAAGATTCTCTATGCTCTGCAAATGATGCCACTGTGGATTCATAGTAAAGATGAGGGAGCCTATAGGGGAGTGATCTTGTCCTTTATTTGGAGAGGCCGGCGGGCTAGGATTGGGTATAGCAAGCTCATCCAGGTGCGGAGTGAGGGGGGAGTCAATCTACCTGACCTCAGGCTTTACAATGTCGCAGTGCTTCTCAGGTGGCTGCAAGAGGAACATACGGGTTGTTATGTTTTTGCACCTTCAGGGGTGTGGGAGAGTGCTGCCTATCCTTGTTCAGTTTTCAATGCCTTGCACGCTAGGGGATCTCGGGCCAAACTCACACCTCTTTTGAAACTGCTTCGTATGGTGTGGGAATGGTGGCGACGTAGGATGGGGGGCGCTTCGGGTCCCTCTCCGTTCATAGAATTTCAGGACAACCTGGGATTTCCTGCATGGAAGGGAACATCACATCTTCGGGAGTGGGCAAGGAAGAGCTGTAGATATGTGGGGCAAGTGGTGACCGAGGGGGGGGGGGGGGGGGGGGGGGGGGCTCCTGATTCCATCTTTCGCAGAATGCCAGGAACGATGGAATGTCCCTACAGATCTTTTTCCCTACTTACACCTTCGGCAGTATCTACTATCATTGCGGAATACGGAAAAAAGACTTCCCGTATTTAATGCACCTGAACAGATGCCAGTGGAATGCAAAGCGAATGCTACATACCTGTAGAAGGTATTCTCCGAGGACAGCAGGCTGATTGTTCTCACTGATGGGTGACGTCCATGGCAGCCCCCTCTAATCGGGACTTCAGTAGCAAAGGCCTTTGCTAGTCCTCGCGCGCGCATGCGCGGCCGTCTTCCCGCCCGAACCGGCTCGTGTTCGTCAGTCCCATATGTAGCAAGACAAAGACAAGGGAAGACACAACTCCAAAGGGGAGGCGGGCGGGTTTGTGAGAACAATCAGCCTGCTGTCCTCAGAGAATACCTTCTACAGGTATGTAGCATTCGCTTTCTCCGAGGACAAGCAGGCTGCTTGTTCTCACTGATGGGGTATCCCTAGCCCCCAGGCTCACTCAAAACAACGAACATGGTCAATTGGGCCTCGCAACGGCGAGGACATAACTGAGATTGACCTAACAACTTATCCAACTAACTGAGAGAGTGTAGCCTGGAACAGAATAAACATGGGCCTAGGGGGGTGGAGTTGGATTCTAAACCCCGAACAGATTCTGAAGCACTGACTGCCCGAACCGACTGTCGCGTCGGGTATCCTGCTGCAGGCAGTAATGAGATGTGAATGTGTGGACAGATGACCACGTCGCAGCTTTGCAAATCTCTTCAATAGTGGCTGACTTCAAGTGGGCCACTGACGCAGCCATGGCTCTGACATTGTGAGCCGTGACATGACCCTCAAGAGTCAGGCCAGACTGGGCGTAAGCAAAGGAGATGCAATCTGCTAGCCAATTAGCACTTGGTCTAAAGCAGTGATGGCGAACCTTTTAGAGACCGAGTGCCCAAACAGCAACCCAAAACCGAATTATTTATCGCAAAGTGCCGGTACTCATTATGGGCGGTGTCACCACATATGACTCCACCCCTATGATAGCCACACCCCTTTACACCAGCCATGGCGCATATAAACAGACATCATTGAAAATATTATACTAGTGTAGGAGAAAAAAATAACATGATTTTCTTCCATTATAAATCATTTCTGTAAGCTGTTACAGCTCCAGTATGCCCAGTGCAAAATAAGACAGCAGATGTAAATTCTCCAATTTGACATATTCCAAACACTAAAATGAAAATAAAATGATTTTTCCTACCTTTGTTGTCTGGTGATTTTGTTTTTCTATCCATATTGGTTCTAGTCGCTGATTCTGCTGCTCTCTATCTGTTCTCTTAACTCCGTTTCCAGGGCTTCCTTTCCATTGATTTCTTTACTTTCCTCCTTTCTTCTTCATTTCTTGCCCTCCATCCATGTCCAGCAACCATCCTCTCCCCTCCAGCCACAAATGTCCAGCAGCCCTCCTCTCCCCCCTGCCCTACCTCCCAGCACCCGGCAGCACCCAGCACCAGGCCTCCCTCCCACCCAGCACGCAGCAGCAGGCCTCCCTCCCACCCAGCACCCACCATCAGGTCTCCCTCCCACCCAGCAGCACACAGACAGCACCAGGCCGGCCTCCCGCCCTCCCTCCAACCCAACGAGCATCAGGCCGCCCGCCCGTCCGTCCTCCCTCCCAGCACCAGGAACCCCCCTCCTCCTAAAATTTAAAAAGCGTACCTCCTCAGTCGGGGTTTAAGGCGGCGTGCGTCGGCAGCGAAGCGCCTGTGCTTCGCTCTACACGCCTTCGGCCTTCCCTGTCTCTCAAGCTCTGGTCCCGCCCATAGGGGCGTCGCCATCGCTGCCAAGGGAGAGGGCTCTGCGTGCCCTCTCTGGCACGCGTGCCATAGGTTTGCCATCACTGGTCTAAAGTATGGTGGAAATCAGGCCAAGGTCAATACCAGGGTAATGACAATCCCTTAAGAAAGAGTATTGCCATTCTCAAGTTAAAAGCAGATGTTCAGCACTGCTAAATAGGCCATTGTAACCCTGTTGCCATTACCTTTACAGGTGTAACATCCAGTACCTATCAGACCTATTCCCTAGGAATAGATGCTGCTGGTAGAGATCCTATTGCCACAATCTGTATTCTCCCTCCTGTCACTTCTTTATTCGGAATTGATATTCCCAATAAAGACACAAATACCACCGACTATCAAATTGTCCATCTCACCCCCTGGGTGGAGAAGAATCCATTAATGCCAACCTTGGCCCCTGCAATAAAGATGCCATATCAGGTTCGCAGAATTGAAACTGCTAAAGATTGGGTTGTTCTTGAGACTGGATTTGGTGAACGAAACCTTTGGCTAGAATGGGCCCCACTTCACCACAGCCAGTTTGAATGTCTCCAATTGCTACTTCTGTGCCCATGCCCGTGCAGATTCCTTAGCAGTTCCCTTCCCATTTGACCTCTCCAACCATCCAGAGAGTTTCCTGTGCATGTTATACTTACTCCAGGTGTTAGAGCCTATTAATCAGTCTTGTCAAGCCCTAGGAGAGAGCTATCCTGCATTGCCCCTACGACACAGAGTTCCTCCTGTATTCATAAGGCCCCGTTCCACTACCATGTTCCACACTTGTCTGGCCAGGTACCCAACTCAAAATTCCAGATTTGTACGTAATTTGACTTCCTGCAGATCTATTCATTACAGTATTGCACAGATAAATTTTACCATCTTTTCTCAAGCCCGTGCTGATGTATGGTGGTATTGTGGAACCAATGCTCTTTATCACACCCTACACAGAAGTTGGAAAAAAACTTGTGCCCTTGTTAAATTGGTAATTCCACTAACGATCACCTCCCTAGGTTCACCCCATTCACCTTCCTCCCACCGATCTAAGAGACAGGCCTCTGTACCAGGCTCATTTGATGATCATGTCTATATAGATTCAATAGGAGTCCCTAGAGGGGTACCTGATGAGTTCAAGGCCCGTAATCAAATTGCCTCAGGATTTGAGTCATTTTTCTTTCCTTGGACTACAATTAACAAAAACGTAGATTGGATTAATTACATCTATTACAATCAACAAAGATTTGTTAATTACTCCGGATGCTATTCAAGGAATAGCAGCACAATTAGATGCCACCAGTAGAATGGCAATGGAAAACCGAATGATTCTTGACATGATGACAGCATCGGATGGTGATGTGTGTGTTAAACTAGGTACTCAATGTTGTACCTTTATCCCCAACAACACTGCTCCAGACGGATCAATCTCCAGAGCTCTGAAAGGCCTCACCTCACTTTCAGAGGAACTGGCTCACAACTCTGGTATTGACAGGTTGGCTGGATAAAACTTTTGGAAAATGGAAGAATATTTTTGTTTCAGCTGCAATTGCTATTGCTGTTTGCATTGCTATTTTCATAGTTGTAGGATGTTGTATTATCCCATGCCTTAGAGAATTAGTACTACGTGTAGTTACCGCTGCTATAAGCAAGAGAGAACCTGCAGGTCATTATGTCCTGTATGAACGCTTTACCACTGATACTGAGCTTGTTGCTGAAACAGAAGGATCATATGCTTCTATGTACCTTTCAAACCATTAGTGGTTAACATGGCCTTCATATATATTTTTGGCCTATTAGGGTTAAGTCATTTGCAATATTCATCATTATAAGACTCATGAATTTGCAATAGTCATTAATGTCAATAGATTTCTTTTGTATAACAGATATTAACACTCCTAGTAATGTTAAATGAAATATAGCTGCCTTGTTATTTCCAATTTGAGCAATGCTTAAACACTCAGAACATGACTACTGACTTACTGTTGTAGTAATAATCTTAGCTAGTTGCAGTCATACACTCAACCTCATTGATTCCTTTGTATGATACCTAGGCTTATGTGACTTCTCATATTCCCAGGTTTTACCTGTTCCAAAAAAGAGTAGCTGTTGAATACATAGTTAGGTTTTTTTAGGTGGTTTACCTTAAGAGGGGCACAGCATAGAAGTTTTACGTAGTATATATCTATGTACTGAAAGCTTGACTTTCACTACGGCCTCAGTCCCATGTCTTGACAGAGCGTCCCTCCCACATCAGATATATATCTTCCCCCCCACACAGAATATGAGCCCTCTGGAAAAGATGGCCACACCCATAGTCAGGTGTGCAGGCCCTTTTTAGAGGTCCGGCAAGAGGGGAAATGTATATATATGGCCACCCTTGCTCTCAGTAAAATACAGGTCAATGGCTCAGGCTAAAGAGCTAGGCCTCTACAAGCAAATGGCTCATAATAAGAGCTGGGCTTCTCTTAGAAATCCAAAGTCATCTCTGATACAAAATACATTTTTCTGCAGCACAAGCTGAACTGAGTTCTCAGGGAGCTGGCACGGGAGGGGGTCTTTTGCTCTTATAAACATGCCTGGGACTGGCATTGGTGAAGAGTCATGAAAGATGTTTTGGGTTAATGAAAGTAGATAAGGGGGTAGATGTACGTAGTTAGAGAGTACTCAGAGGGAGGGGGGAGCTGAGAATAGCTGAGAAGAGCAGAGTGACCGATGAAGTCATCTCGCCAGCTGTGCTTTGCACCCCTTTTGTGTATAGTTAGAACCTGGGACCTAATGAAGTCACCCTTATCGGTTCCTTATCAACTGATAAGGGATAGCAAGTTCTGCTGACAAAGCTGGATCCCACTGGAATCCATTGGGTTGAGACAGTATAAAGGAAGCACCCCGAGAGGTGTAAGACGGAGATGCAGAGGCAGATGCTGATGGAGGAGAGAGACAGAGTACCACCGAGAGCTGATGTGTCATGTGATTCTGTTCCACTGTATGATTGACTGAATTGCTGGTATCCTCATTATTGGGTAATGTATCAATGCTAATTAATACTAATAAACTATATCTCTTTAACTAATTAAAACTGGGTTCCTCTTTAATTACAGACTTAGCTACGGCTGAGCCTGGTCCCAACTGCCATGAGCAGATTCAAGGTTGGGAAAGCTAGATATTTGAAGGGCATATGTAACTTTGCCCAGAGAGATGAGACGGGCCACTGCTTCCACTGCCTGATTAGCAAAGGCAGATTCTGAGAAAATAAACAGACTTCACTGCACAGCAGGAGATAGGTGTGGCCTCTGAAGGGGGAGACAAACCACTTGTGTCTGTAACTTTCCAGGTATTGGACCCCTGAATCCAAACTCCTGCACAGTAAAGTAAAAATTCTGACCTTTAAATTCCAAACTTCTCAACTTTCTGGCTTAATTTAATGCTTATTGCTTAATTAATTTGCCCTGTGAAACCTTTTCTTTCTTTCTTTTCCTGCCAAGCTCTGATTGATAGAGAGAGAGGAGAGGCTGTTTAAACAGCATTGCATTCAATTGAGACTCAAAAGTTACATTTTACACTGCTTAAACTGCTATAATTATTGGGAATATTTAGATTTATATCACCAAGAGGAAAGTTATATTCTAAGACAATTTTAAAAGTTAAATCAATTGAAAATTCATTGATCAGACTGTACCATTCTGGTCCCCATCTAGAGAATTGCCTTAATAACAGTAGTTAGCTGACACTTTGGGACTTATAATCCCACCCACCCCAGGGTTTTCCACTCATATATAGACAAACCAAACCTCATAACCTTTACTCCTCATAGTACACCTGTTCATACCCATTTCAACCAATCAGGATGACTTTTGTTCTCTGCAATAATTGTGGTGCTTTACTTTCAAGGCCAATCATCTGGAGACTTAAAGCTTGTCCTATCTGTCTTCAGCTATCTAGTTTACAACAAGAGCTCAGTAAAGTAATGCAAGAATTGTATGCAATTAAAGCAGCTTCTAGAACTACACAGAAAAATAACTTCTCACCACTGCCTCAAAGAATAAAACCACATAAGAACAGATGGTTCACAGTAGGCTCAGGCAGACTTTGTCAGGTGACACAGAAGCATCCACCCGCACAAGTGTTGCCACTAAAGAATTCTTTTGCTCCATTACAATACTGTGATGCTCCTGAAAATAGAACTGAGGCAGAGGAAAAAGCAATAAAGTTGGAACAAAAAGACACGAAGGTACCCAAAGTAAAAACACCCCCCCAAATCACTAATGTTGGAACACATACCAGGAAATATAGATGGAAAGCGATGGCCACAAATGCTCGAAGTCTAAGCAATAAAGTTCACGACCTTCAAGCCCTGATGTTGGAAGCAGACTTAGATGATGTTGCAATCACAGAGACGTGGCTCAACGGTTCCCATGAATGGGATGCAAACATACCAGGCTATAATCTATTTAGGAAGCGGATGTATGATTAACAAAGGATTGGGAGGTGGGGGTAGTTCAAACTTTGGAGTTACTGTTCAGAATTGTATTGGCTTATATAGCATAATTCGTTGATGATTTAGCCCAGCGGAATGTACTGTGTGATTAATATGCTAAATGCTAATAAAAACTGTTTAAACATAATATATTTAGGAAGGATAGAGAGGGTCGTAAAGGTGGAGGAGTAGCTCTGTATGTGAGGAATGATATTAGATTGTAAGCTCTTTGAGCAGGGACTGTCTTTCTTCTATGTTTGTGCAGCGCTGCGTATGCCTTGTAGCGCTATAGAAATGCTAAATAGTAGTAGTAGTAGTAATGATATCATGGCGACTGAAATGACAGGGACCTGGGGAAAGGAAGAAGCGATATGGATCACCTTAAAAAGAGATGATAGAACCTCTGTCCACGTGGGTGTTGTCTACAGACCCCCGACACAATTAGAGGAACTAGATAAAGATCTGATCACAGATATTCAAAAATTAGGAAAGAAAAAAGAGGTTCTGTTGATGGGAGATTTCAATCTGCCGGATGTAGATTGGAAGATTCCGTCTGCCAAATCGGAAAGAAGTAGAGAGATCGTGGATGCTTTCCAAAGTGCTCTGCTCAGACAAATAGTGACAGAACCCACAAGGGAGGGAGCGACGCTGGATCTGGTGCTCACAAATGGGGATAGTGTGTCAAATGTCCGAGTGGGTGCATACCTGGGAAGCAGTGACCATCAAACCGTTTGGTTTGATATGACGGCTGAAGTGAAGGGCGGCCACTCTAAACTCAAAGTCCTGGATTTCAAGCGTGCTGACTTTAGTAAAATGGGGGAATACCTGAGGAAGGAGCTGATGGGATGGGAGGACGTACGAGAAGTGGAAGGACAGTGGTCCAGGCTGAAAGAAGTAATAAATAGGGCCACAGACCTTTATGTAAGGAGAGTAAATAAAAGCAAGAGAAAAAGGAAACCAATATGGTTCTCCAAGCAAGTGGCTGACAAAATAAAGGCTAAAGAATTAGCGTTCCAGAAATATAGAAAATCTCAAGAACAGGAACACGGGGAGGAATACCGGATGAAACTGAAAGAAGCCAAGAGAGAGGTACATCTGGCGAAGGCGCAAGCGGAAGAACAAATGGTTAGAAATGTAAGGAGGGGCGACAAAAATTTCTTCATGTATATTAGTGAAAGGAGAATGACTAAAAAGGAAATTGTGAGACTAAAAGATACTGCGAACCGCTATGTAGATAATGATGAAGAAAAAGCCAATTTGCTAAATAGATACTTTTGTTCTGTTTCACTGAAGAAAATCCTGAGGAAGGACCGCGAGGGACTGGCAAAAGTACACCTGAGAATGGAATGGATATAGCACCGTTCATGGAAGAGAGTGTGTATCAACAACTTGGAAAGCTAAAGGTGGACAAAGCCATGGGACCGGATGGGATCCACCCCAGAATATTGAGGGAGCTCAGAGAAGTTCTGGCGGGTCCTCTTAAAGATTTGTTTAATAAATCCTTGGAGACGGGAGAGGTTCCGAGGGATTGGAAAATGGCGGAGGTGGTCCCTCTGCACAAAAGTGGTGATAGGGAAGAAGCTGGAAACTACAGGCCGGTAAGCCTCACTTCGGTTTTGGAAAAGTAATGGAAAGCGATGCTGAAGGAAAGGATAGTGAATTTCCTGGAAGCCAATAAGTTGCAAGATCCGAGACAACATGGTTTTACCAAAGGGAAATCGTGCCAAACGAATCTCATTGAATTCTTGAGTTGGGTAACTGGAGAATTGAAGTCATCGACGTGCTATAGACGTAATCTACTTAGATTTTAGCAAAGCTTTTGACACGGTTCCCACAGGAGGCTCTTAAATAAACTCGATGGGCTGAGAATAGGTCCCGAAGTGGTGAACTGGATTAGGAACTGGTTGACGGACAGACGCCAGGAGGGTGGTGGCAAATGGAGTTCGCGTCGGAGGAGGGAAAAGGTGAGTAGTGAGTGGCTCAGGGATCAGTGATGGGGCCAATTCGGTTCAATATATTTGTGTGACATTGCCGAAGGGTTAGAAGGTAAAGTTTGCCTATTTGCGGATGATACTAAGATTTGCAACAGAGTGGACACCCGGGAAGGAGTGGAAAGCATGAAAAAGGATCTGAGGAAGCTAGAAGAATGGTCTAAGGTTTGGCAATTAAAATTCAATGCGAAGAAATGCAAAGTGATGCATTTAGGGAGTAGAAACCCACGAAAGACTTAGGTGTTAAGCGGGGAGAGTCTGATAGGTACTGAGGGGGAGACTGTGGAGTAGTGGAGTGCCTCAGGGATCGGTGCTGGGGCCCATTCTGTTCAATATATTTGTGAGTGACATTGCCGAGGGGTTACAAGGTAAGGTTTGCCTTTTTGCGGATGACACCAAGATTTCCAACAGAGTGGACACCCCGGAGGGTGTGGAAAACATGAAAAAAGATCTGAAGAAGCTAGAAGAATGGTCTAACGTTTGGCAATTAAAATTCAATGCGAAGAAATGTAAAGTGATGCACTTGGGGAGTAGAAATCCAAGGGAGACATATGTGTTAGGCGGGGAAAGTCTGATAGGCACAGAAGGGGAGAGGGATCTTGGGGTGATAGTATCTGAGGACCTGAAGGCGACGAAACAGTGCGACAAGGCGGTGGCAGTAGCTAGAAGATTGCTAGGCTGTATAGAGAGAGGAGTGACCAGCAGAAGAAAGGAGATTTTAATGCCCCTGTATAAGAACGTGGGGAGGCCCCACCTGGAGTATTGTGTTCCAGTTTTGGAGCCGTATCTTGCGAAGGATGTTAAAAAAATGGAAGCGGTGCAAAGAAAGCTACGAGGATGGATGGGGATTTACGTTCCAAGACGTATAAAGAGAGGCTGCTGACCTGAACATGTACACCCTGGAGGAAAGGAGGAACAGGGTTGATATGATACAGACGTTCAAATATTTGAAAAGGTAATTAATCCGCAAACGCACCTTTTTCCGGAGATGGGAAGGCGGTAGAACGAGAGGACATGAAATGAGATTGAAGGGGGGCAGACTCAGGAAAGATGTCAGGAAGTATTTTTTCACGGAGAGGGTGGTGGACGCTTGGAATGCCCTCCCGCGGGAGGTGATGGAGATGAAAACGGTAACGGAGTTCAAACATGCGTGGGATATGCATAGAGGAATCCTGTGCAGAGGGAATAGATCCTCAGAAGCTTAGCTGAAATTGGGTGGCGGAGCAGTTGAGGGGGAAGAGGGGGTGGTGGCTGGGAGGCGAGAAATACTGCTGGGCAGACTTATATGGTCTGTGCCCTGAAAAGGACAGGTACAAATTCAAGGTAAGGTATACACATATGAGTTTGTCATGGGCAGACTGGATGGACCATGCAGGTCTTTATCTGCCGTCATCTACTATGTTACTATGTTACTATGATCTTGGGGTGAAAGTATCCGAGGATCTGAAGGCGACGAAACAGTGTGACAAGGCGGTGGCCGTAGCGAGAAGGTTGCTAGGCTGTATAGAGAGAGGTGTGATCAGCAGAAGAAAGGAAGTGTTGATGCCCCTGTACAAGTCGTTGGTGAGGAGGCCCCACCTGGAGTATGTGTTCAGTTTTGGAGGCTGTACCTTGCGAAGGATGTTAAAAAAATGGAAGCGGTGCAAAGAAAAGCTACGCGAATGGTATGGGATTTGCGTTCCAAGACGTATGAAGAGAGACTTGCTGACCTGAACATGTATACCCTGGAGGAAAGGAGGAACAGGGGTGATATGCTACAGACGTTCAAATATTTGAAAGGTATTAATCCGCAAACAAATTTTTCCGGAGATGGGTAGGCGGTAGAACGAGAGGACATGAAATGAGATTGAAGGGGGGCAGACTCAGGAAAGATGTCAGGAAGTATTTTTCACGGAGAGGGTGGTGTGGACGCTTGGAATGCCTCCCGCGGGAGGTGGTGGAGATGAAAACAGTAACGGAAATCAAACATGCGTGGGATATGCATAAAGGAATCCTGTGCAGTAGGATTGGATCCTCAGCAGATTAGCCGAAATTGGGTGGTGGAGCAGGTGGGGGAAGAGGGGTTGGTGGTTGGGACGTGAGGATAGTGGAGGGCAGACTTATACGGTCTGTGCCAGAGCCAGTGATGGGAGGCGGGACTGGTGGTTGGGAGGCGGGAAATACTGCTGGGCAGACGTGTACGGTCTATGCCCTGAAAAAGGCAGGTACAAATCAAGGTAAGGATACACATATGAATTATCTTGTTGGGGCAGAGCTGGATGGACTGTGCAGGTCTTTTGTCTGCCGTCATCTACTATTTACTATTAATAAGAAAGAATACACAAAAAGGAATGAGACTGAAGACTTCCCCACCTTTCACCTGCTGGAGAACTGAAATTACTGGATCTTCTCTAGCTAGCAAGGGCTCTTATTGGCTGGCTAGAGTCACAATTTTTTTTCTCAGTCTCCACCTGCTGGAAGGCGTAAACAACCCATCAGTCACATTCTGGGCCAGTCTGGAGGGACGCTAAGGAACAACGCTTTAGCCTGCCCGCCACAGCTGAGCTGTCTCTGGCCTTAAAACAACGCTTTGCGCCTTTTTTTTTTTTTTTAAACAACCGCCGCTGTCAAAACACGAGGAAAATCTGAGCAAGAAAATCGCCTGATAAGGGCACGGGCACTGGATTAACATATTTCTTTAACAGCTGATTTGGAAAAAATTAAAAAAACTCCACCAGAGCAATAGAGCACAACTGAGCTGCCTGCTTGTTAGCAGTCCTGGGGAAACGGACAAGCTTTTACTTTTATTTCCTTTCTTTCTTATATTTACTCCACAAGAGCAATAGAGCACCACTGAGCTGCCTGCTCGTTAGCACTCTAGGGAAAGGAAAAAATTTATACTTTAAATTTTCTCTCTTTCTTATATTTTGTTTTAAAGTAATAATGGCTGCCTCTCTCAAAGGCAATATACCTTTCCACCGAAAGGGTAGCCCTTCCCAACTAAGCAAGGGAGATGGGGAGGAAGGGGGAAGGGACTCGTGAACACCCAAGTTTAACACCCCAGAGGCTGGAAAAGAAAAGAAATCCCTATCTGCCAAGCCTCTAACGAGATTGCTGCACAGAAGAACTATATCATTATTATTACTATTATTATCTACTAAAAGAGAGAGAGATAGAGAGAGACTAATGGGCTCACCTCCTGCCTGCTGGAGACTGCGAAAATACTGAGGCTAGGGTCACATGGCCAGGGCTCTCATTGGCTCTCTAGTCTTAGAATTTTCTCAGTCTCCACCTGCTGGTAGGCGTGCACAACCCACCAGTCCAATCCTGGTCCGGTCCAGAGGGACGCTAAGGAATAAGGAAATATATTTGTCATCTGTCAGACTAAACTTGTGCTAAAATATGAATTTTGGTCAAAATTCACCACCTGCATCCAAGTTTTGTATAAGCCCCATGCTTCAATCAAAATAACCCATGTATGTATTATATAGGCGCCCCTAGTAAAAGGAGGAAAAAAAGAGATGCCTCTTATCCCTTTTTACACAACATATGAGGCTCTTTACAAAGTTAGTTCAGTATTAACCATCGTTCTTTTGCTGCCCCCTACTGAATGTCATCATAATACTTACCTTTCTGCAGGTCCCAGAATCCTGTCCATTTGCACGATGTTGGCATTCTTTGGGATACTCTCTCTGAATCCTCTCCCAAAGTTCTGAGTTGACCAAAGTTTTGTTGCGAGAATGATAACGGGCCCAGGTGGAAACCCTACGACGGCAAAATGGGCAGCACAGACTGGATTTCTCCACGGTCATCTGGAAACAAGGATTGCACAAAGTGTGGTTGCATGGCAGAGTGACTGGTTCCAGCAGGACCTCCATACAGATTGGACAGAGAATATCGGAAAGAGACAGCGAAGTACTGTTTGGCTGTGGCATCTTGACTCCAAATAAAGAGATACGATGTTAAGGCAACATCTGAAATAGAAAGAGTTAAAGCAGATGCACTGAAAAAAAAATTACACAAGGTATAAAATTAAAATAAACACTCAGGCATCTGACAAAATACGGTATACTTCCATTTACTTTTGGATTTCTTTTCTTTACTAACAGTTTGCTGTAAGAACAAATAAAAAAAAAAGAAAAAACACATGCTGCCTGTAAAGCGAAGACACTTACCTGTAGCAGGTATTCTCCGAGGACAACAGGCTTCACATTCTCACAAGTGGGTAGACAATCCGCGCCGACCACAAAATCAGCACATTAGCCAGCAAAGAAAAAATTTCAGAGCCTTCTGGGGCATGTGCTGCGCCTACCACGCATGCACGGAGCGCTGTCCTGCCCGCAGCGTCTCCGTGTCTCTTCAGTTTAATACAATAGCATAAAAATGAAATAAATTACGAAGAAACAACTCCAAGGGGAGGTGGACGGGACTGTGAGAATCCCTGGCATCCAGGCCCACCCAAAACAACAAACACTGATCAATTGGGCCTCGCAATGGCAAGGACAAAGATAAACCTGAACTAAAATACAACCAGATGAGGGTGCAGCCTGGAACAGAATAAAACAGGCCTAGGAGGGTGGAGTTGGATTCTAACACATTCTGCAGCACTGACTACCCAGACAAGACTGTTGCATCGGGTATCCTGCTCAAGAAAGTAGTGAGATGTGAATGTGTCGACTGAAGACCACGTCGCAGCCTTGAGATGTGAATGTGTGGACTGAAGACCTTGTCGCAGCCTTGCAAATCTCTTCAATGGAGGCTAACTTTACGTAAGCCACTGACGCAGCCATGGCTCTGACATTGTGAGCCGTGACATGACCCTCCAAAGTCAGTCCAGCTTGGGTATAAGCAAAGGAAATGCAATCTGATAGCCCACTGGAAATGGTGCATTTACCAATGGCAACTCCCCTTCTGTTGAGATCAAAAGAAAAAGAAGGAGCCTTCGAGACAGGTGGAGACCCACTCAATGGCTCAGTACTCCCAGCTAGTGGTGATGTCCGGACAGCCATTACCCTGCACTCCAAATGTCAGTGCCATCCCCAGTGCCGATGTCGAAGCCGAGGAATCAGTCGGAGCTCCGAAAATATGATCCCGAAGAGCTCTTCTCGACACCTGTGTCCGCATTTTCAAGCTGAGACAAAACTTACAAGCGTCTGGGCGATGGTCAGGCCCAAAGCACTGGATGCACCACGCGTGCGGGTCAATACCCGAGATCGACCGCTGGCACCAGGCACACTTTTTGAAGCCGCTGGGAGTCTTCGATGACATGGGCAGAAAAATTGCAGCGGCGAAATCAAAAGGCTCGATTGTGCCAACAGAGGGGCACAAAATAAGAATTGCGTATGCGTGGCCTAAGAAGGCCAGACGAAAGTGAAAGGAAACTTAAAAAGGGGGGGAAAAAAAACCTAAGAATATAAGGTTTTGGGTTTTTTTTTAAACTGGAAAAGAAAAAGACAAAAGAGGCAAGTTAAAAAGAAAGCACGAATAAAGAGCGCGAAGACGCCAAAGTCTTTCTCTAGGCCTGAGGGAGAGAGACCGACATGCAGCCAGTCTCCTCCAAGGAAAAAGAAAAACTGAGGCGGGAACGGACGCGTGTGGGCAAGAAGATGGCCGCGCATGCGCGGTGCGAGTCCCTCACGCTCCGGAAGCTGTCACAAAGAGCTTATGCATTTTTGCTGGGAAAAATACTCCGTTCCTGGGCCGCCGTGGACGCCGACCCACATGTGAGAACAAGCAACCTGCTTGTCTCGGAGAATGACCAGATCATAAAGGGCATCAGCCAAAAAAAAGACAGGGCAGAATCCATACGCGTGCCGACCTCAGCGAGGGAACCCCGCTCCATCGGCGGCTGCAACCAGGAAAAGGCAGGCCCTGGGCAGCATAGGAACTGCAAATAGCCGCCCGTAAGGACAGGCTCGAGATTTCAAAGGACCGCTTTCAGCGCGGATGTCCAGCCGCCGCTCCTGTATATCTTCAAAGCGACCCCTCCCTCCTCCGGGAGAGTAGTCTTTTTAGTCACAGCCATGACTAACGCATTCACTTTAGGCATCCAAAGAGAGCCAACTGATTTTCACTCAGAGGGTAGGGTGACACATAGCCCTGGCCACCTTCAAAGGACCATCAGGGTCAGACCATTGAGCTGAAATAAGCTCTTGGATGGAAGCATACACGGGAAAAGCCCGAGAAGCCTTCTTAGTACTAGCCATCCGAGGATTAATAGAAGAGGCAGCGCCCTCGTCAGGATCTTCAATACAAAGGACCTGGAAGGCATCAGAAATGAGAGCTAACAGCTCATCGCGGTGAAAAATACGAACCGCTTTAGGGTCATCCAACTCCTGTGGCAAGCAGCCACCCTCGTCTGGATCATCAGTCCGTGAAGGCCTGCCAGATCCCTAAGACTCCACAAAACTAGACCACGGGGGAGACCAGGGTGAAGAGTCCCCCTCAGACAGGGTATTCACTCGTCTACGCATAGCGTCAGCCAAAAGCTCGGGGAAAGAAATAAAGTCTCCAGCAGACGCTGGGCTATCAAGAACTGGAGGCAACCCAGTTTGAAAGGAATTGTCAGGAGCCTCAGGCAGTGCTCTTTTTAACATAAAAGCCTCATGCATCAGCAGCACAAATTCAGGGGAGAAAAACTCACCCTGTGCATCCGCCCCCACATTGGGGGAAGCGGAGGCAATAGCTCCTCTAGAAACCTCGAAACGAGGCGTCCCCCTGCACTCAGACTCCTCCGCAACCGCGAGGGTCGAGTCACGCGGTGCCTCCAAGACGGCGCCCGCTGCCAACTCCGTCGGGCAGGAAGAATCACCACCCGCCATGCTCGTGCCAGCATTAGCATCTAGGCAGCATGTGCTGCAAAGCCCCGCTGCTGATCTGCGTTTCCCACAGTGGGAGCAGCACTTAACACCTTCAGCAGCCATCAAATACAGAAAAACAAAATGGCGCCTTCGCACCAAAACTTACCCCACACAGGAGCGCTGTAAGCGGGAACCTCCCCGGAGGAGCTGGGCACCACTCCTCACCTCAGGAGACTGAGTCAAACGAGCTTCGGATCAAGCTGCCTCTTTTTTTTTTTTTACTGTGAGGAAAGTTAGAGGCAGGCAGCCACAGAGGAACTCCGGGAGGAGGGGGAAAACCAAGTATGCCTTTAAAGTGGGCACCACCAGCCACAACACCCCCCACTCTACTGGCAAAGCACAGGAGCCACCCCAGGCAGAAATCCAGGAGCTGAGAAAGCGACGTCCACACCTGCTGGGAGATACAGATATACTGAAGGCAGAGGGGCCTGGGCGGTCAGGAACACCCTGTGTTTAGTGTTCTCTATCTCCACCTGCTGGTAGGTGGATACACCCATCAGTTAATGGATCATCTGCTGTTGATTTATTTATTATTTTATTTATTTATTTATTTATTGCATTTGGATCCCACCTTATCCCACCTCTTTGCAGGCTCAAAGTGGCTTACAATACATCATGACAAGGAATCTCGGATTTCGTCTAGAGCGAGTTGCACTCTTGATACTGTTCTTGCGGAGAATGCCACAAAACTCCCAAACCTAGGAAAAGGTGAATGGCGCCACTGCCATGCTGAAAGGCAAAGCTGGAACTGAACATGAGGGCCAGAACGGCCAAACAGAGAAAACTGCAGATGAGGGGGCCAAAGAGGAAAGAGAAGAAACGCTCCTAAGGGATAAGTTCAAGGAAGAATGCTAACTTGAAGTAGCTCTGAATATAGCCAGCTGTCCAATATAAAAAAAAAAGTGCAATAAAAGCCTTAGAGACACTGCAAAAAACAGCTAGCTAGAGGTGCCACAGATACAGTGGAAGCTGGAGCTGGTATAAAATAGTTTGATCAGTGTCAGAGAGTAAAACTAGAAGATGTTCTCCAAGACGGCAGACAATAAACAAAGAGCAGAGTTGCTGTGGGGAAACCACCATAGCTAACCTTTGGTACTGTAGCACAGTGTAAACTGTCCCAGCTATGGAAAGAACTGAATGTCAAGTATGAGAGAGGGAAGTAAGCTATGCCCCATAGAAAAGGAGGCAAGGGCCACAGTTTCTAATATGATGCACAAACCAGCCTTAAACCTGTGATCTTCAGGCTGAAAGCCAACCATCTTCCAGAAAAATAAAACTATTTTGCTGAAACTACTGCACCTGGAGAAAATGCCCCCGCGGTTACCATGGAGACCAGAGAACTAGCCCCAGAAAATAACAATATGTAACATTTCCCGCAGAACCGTGGAGTCAAAGGCACTAAGCCTAAAAACTCCCACCTGGAAAGGAGCAAAAGGTGCAGAAAAAAAGATAAAATTATGTATCATACCTGATAATTTTCTTTCCATTAATCATAGCTGATCAATCCACAGACTGGTGGGTTGTGTCCATCTACCAGCAAGTGGAGATAGAGAGCAATCCTTTTGCCTCCCTATATGTGGTCATGTGCTGCCGGAAACTCCTCAGTATGTCGATATCAAAGCTCCATCCGCAGGACTCAGCACTTAGAGAATTACACCCACAAAGGGATACTCTACCCAGCTCACCACCGCCGAAACGGGGAGGGGAATTAACCCAGCTCATCCCCACACAAGTGGGAGAGGGGAATCCGTCCAGCTCATACCCGCGGAGCGGGGGAGGGACACCACACCCGCCGATGTGGGGGGGGGGGGGGATCTGGCTTATCCTGCAACCGCAACCGCGGGAGGAGCTGACTGACCCTAACACCACCAAAGCGGGAGGGGTACAAAGCTGCCCTACAGCCGCACGAAGCGGGAGGGAGCACCGGCAGAATTTAGGTCTCAATCCAGCCCCAAAAAACGGAGGGGAGAGGAATGCAGCAGCTCACTGTAACACAAAATCGTCTCAACTCCTGAAGAATCCAATTGAAAAAACTTGAACACGAAGTCCTCCTGAACAGGAACTGAAGACTAAACTTGAACCTGAAATGCAACCAGAATATAAATAGTACAGATATCTGGGAGGGGCTATGGATTGATCAGCTATGATTAATGGAAAAAAAATTATCAGGTATGATACATAATTTTACCTTCCATATCATCATGCTGATCAATCCATAGACTGGTGGGATGTACCGAAGCAGTACTCACCCAGGGCGGGACATAGAAATCCCTGACTGCAACACTGAAGCTACAAACCGGGCCTCCGCCCAAGCAGCCACAGTCAAGCGGTAATGTCTGGAGAAGGTATGAGCCGATGCCCAAGTTGCCGCCCTACAAATCTCTTCCAAGGAAACGGACCAGGCCTCTGCCATCGAGGCCGCCTGTGCTCTAGTGGAGTGAGCCTTCAGCTGGATAGGCAGCACCTTCCCCGCGGCCACATAAGCCGCTGCAATGGTTTCCTTGACCCATCGTGCTACTGTAAGCTTGGCAGCCTGCAGACCCTTACGAGGACCTGCGAACAGCACAAACAGATGATCCGACTTCCGGAAATCATTGGTCACTTCCAAGTATCTGATAATGACTCGTCTCACATCTAGATATTTGAGAGCAGAGTACTCCTCTGGGTAGTCCTCCCTACGAAAGGAGGGTAAACAGAGCTGCTGATTCACATGGAAGCGAGAAAATCTTGGGCAGGAAGGAAGGCACCGTGCGAATAGACACTCCTGCCTCAGTGAACTGCAGAAAGGGCTCTCGACATGATAGCGCCTGGAGCTCATTAAACTCTTCTGGCTGAAGTGATAGCCACCAAAAAGACTGCTTTCAACGTCAGGGTCTTTCAGAGATGCCCTCGACAAGGTTCAAAAGGCGGCTTCTGCAAGGCTCTTAGCACTAGATTGAGATTCCACGCAGGCACCACCAAGCGCAGAGGAGGGCGTAGGTGATTAACTCCCTTGAGAAAGCGCACCACATCTGGCTGCGAGGCCAGGGAAGCACCCTTCAGGCGACCTCTGAAGCAGTCCAGAGCCGCTACCCTGACTAAGGGAACTGAGCGACAGGCCTTTCTCCAGACCTTCTTGCAGGAACGCCAACACTGAAGAAATTGGAGCAGTGAAGGGAGAAAGAGCCTGCCTCACACCACGATGCAAAGGTACACCAAACCCTGGCGTAAGCAGTAGAAGTAGAGCGCATTCCTCGCTCTCAGCATAGTGGCGATGACTTGTCTGAAGAAGCCCTTCTTCCTCAGACGCTGTCGCTCAATAGCCAGGCCGTAAGACCAAAGGGGGAGGGATCCTCCATCACCACGGGACCCTGATGCAACAGGCCCTGCTCCGCTGGCAGCCGCAGAGGGCCGTCCACTGAGAGCCTGATCAAGTCCGCATACCAGGGACGTCTGGGCCAGTCCGGACCCACCAGGATTATCCGGCCCGGATGCTTTGCCACCCGGTCTAGCACCCTGCCCAACATGGGCCAGGGCGGGAACACAGAGAAGCTCCTGTGTCGGCCACTGTTGGAGAAGAGCGTCTACTCCCAGAGATCGAGGGTCCCGTCCTCTGCTGAAAAAGCGCGGCACTTGGCCGATGATGCCATCAGATCTAGGCTCGGCTGGCCCCAGCGCTTCGTGATGTCCAAGAACGCCTGAGCCGATAACTGCCACTCTCCGGGATCCAAGGTATGGCGACTGAGAAAGTCCGCCTTGACATTCATGACTCCGGCAATGTGGGCCGCCGACAGCTGTTCCAGGTTCGCTTCCACCCACTGGCATATATTCATGGCCTCCTTGGCTAGAGGGGCGCTCTTGGTACCTCCCTGGCGGTTGACATAGGCCACAGCCGTAGCATTGTCCGACAGGACCCGTACTGGCTTCAACGCCAGTACCGGGAGGAACTCCAAAAGCGCCAACCGAATGGCTCTGAGTTCCAGGAGGTTGATAGACCACTTTGCCTCTGCAGGAGACCAGAGCCCCTGCGCTGTCTTTCCCAAGCAGTGGGCTCCCCAGCCCAACAAAGAGGCGTCCGTCGTGACGACAATCCACTCCGGGGTCACAAGAGGCATTCCTGCAGACAACTTGTCTGTCTTTGGCCACCAGCTCAGCGCCTTGCGCACCGCTGGGTTCAAGGGAAGGCGCACAGCATAATCCTCCGACACTGGAGTCCAGCGCTGCAGCAGAGAGTGTTGAAGTGGTCTCATATGACCCTGGCCCAGGGAACTACTTCCATCGTGGCCGTCATAGAGCCCAACTGCTGCACATAGTCCCAAGCCTGAAGAGGAGAGGCTACTAGGAACTGATCCACCTGAGCCTGAAGCTTGACAATCCGATTGTCTGGCAGGAACACTCTGCCCACTTGGGTGTCTAATCGAACTCCCAGATACTCCAGGGACTGAGTCGGGCGCAGCTGGCTTTTCTCCCAGTTGATGATCCACCCCAGGAAGCTCAAAAGAACAATCACCCGGTCCACAGCTTTGCCGCACTCTGCATAAGAGGGGGCTCGGATCAACCAGTCGTCCAGATAAGGATGGACTTGTACTCCTTCCTTTCGTAGGAAGGCCGCGATGACCACCATTACTTTGGAGAAGGTCCGCGGAGCAGTAGCCAACCCGAACGGGAGGGCTCTGAACTGGAAGTGTCGACCCAGGACTGCAAAACGCAGAAAGCGTTGATGAGGAGGCCAGATGGGAATATGCAAGTAAGCTTCCTTGATGTCCAAGGATGCCAGGTACTCCCCTGCCTTCACTGCCGCTATAACAGAGCGGAGAGTCTCCATTCGGAAGTGCCGAACTTTCAAGGCCCGATTGACCCCTTTGAGGTCGAGAATAGGCCGTAGAGAACCTCCTTTCTTTGGTACCACAAAGTAAATGGAGTAACGTCCCTTGCCAAGCTGATCTTCTGGCACCGGAACGACCGCACCCAGGCGGATCAGATTGTCCAAAGTCTGCTGCACTGCCACAGCTTTGACCGGAGACTTGCAGGGAGAGAGTACAAACCCGTCTCTTAAGGGTCGGCAGAACTCTAGCTTGTAGCCGTCTTTTATGACTTCCAGGACCCAAGCGTCTGAAGTTACCCTGGTCCACTCGCCCAGAAATGAGGACAGGCGTCCTCCAATCTGCATTGGGCCATGGACCAGGACCCCGTCATTGGGTACGAGACCCTGGGGGAGGACCGGAGGAAGCAGCTCCGGGACGGCGGTCTCTGCGAAAGGAATGCTGCTTGGGGGAGAAGTTCCTCTTGAAGGAAGAGGAGGCAGAGGAGCCCGACTTGCCCAGGCGATACCGACGGGCTTCCTGAAACCGTCCTTTGGAGGACCCGGGGCGAGCACCACTAGCCCGAGCCCTGACCTCTGGTAACCTCTTGCCCTTAGACATGCCGAGATCGGTCACAATTTTGTCCAGCTTGACCCCAAAAAGCAGCTTGCCTTTAAAAGGCAACTTAGCCAGGTGAGACTTAGCGTGGTCTGCAGACCAATGCTTCAGCCAAAGCCACCGCCGCACAGAGACTGTCTGAGCCATACCTTTAGTTGAGGCTATCAAGACATCATACAGCAAGTCTGCCAAGTAGGCCAAGCCCGATTCCAGGGCCGGCCAATCAGCCCTCAAGGAAGAATCCGAGGGGGAAGCCCGCTGCACAATCATCAGGCACGCCCTGGCCACATAGGAGCCGCAAACTGAGGCCTGCAAACTTAAGGCAGCCGCCTCGAAGGACGACCTTAAGGCCGCTTCCAATCTTCTGTCTTGGGCGTCCTTTAGGGCCGTGCCACCTTCCACCGGCAACGCCGTTTCTTAGTCACCGCAGTGATTAAAGAATCCACGGTAGGCCAAAGAAAGGCCTCCCGTTCACCTTCAGGCAGAGGATAGAGGCGGGACATAGCCCTAGTCACTTTGAGGCTCGCTTCTGGGACATCCCATTGAGCCGAAATCAAGGTGCGCATGGCTTCATGCACGTGGAAGGTTCTAGGCGGGCGCTTCGTCCCCAGCATAATGGTGGAGCCAACAGAGGCTGAGGGAGAGACGTCCTCCGGAGAGGAAATCTTCAAAATGCTCATGGCCTGCACTAACAGGTTGGGCAAATCTGAGCGAAAGATCCGCGCTGCAGAGGGGTCATCCGCTCCATCTGAGCGGGAATCCGTCTCCTCCAAGGAATCCCCAAAGGACCGTTGGGAGAACTCAGATACGCTGCCCTCATCTACATCAGAGGAGACAGAGTCCTCTAGGGCCTGGAAATCCACCCGAGGGCGTTTGCTTCCGGAGGCCTCAACCCCTTTATCTGACAGGGGGACAGGGGCAACGTTTTGCATAAGAAAAGCCTGATGCAGCAGCAAAATGAACTCGGGGGAGAAACCCCCCAAACTGTGCACTTCTGCAGCTTGGGCCACAGCCCTAGCCGCACTCTCAACCGGCGCTCGCAAGAGCGGGGGAGAAACGTGCTGCGCATCCAAAATGGCGTCCGGCGCGAAACTCCGAGAAGGAGCCGCGCGGGAAGAACGGCGCTTAACTTTGGCCGCTTTCTTACCGTTGCCCGAATCAAGGGCGACCATAGAATTAGCGTCTCCCAGCTCGAGGGCGGCCCAAGAAGAAGCCGTCCGAGCAGAGTGGCCGGCCAACATGGAGTGGGCGAGCAGCGGGGGAGGGGCGCTTATGGCGGGAAAAACCGCCGCACCGGAGGAGGAACCGGGACACTGACCGGACTCCAAACTGATGTTTAACAAAGGCGATTCAGGCTTTGAAAACCCCGCATCCCCGCTAGACGCACCCACGCGGTCCGGGGAGCGAATCATCGCGCCCTCGCCCTCCGACGCCATAAGCCACGTGGAGACCGAACGGGGAACCCCCTGCCCGCTATAAAAAGGTAAAATTACCTGCTTCTCGCTCCGAGCTGTAACGAACTGGTGTCCCAGTGAGTAGCTGCAATAAACGTTGAAATAAACGCCCTTAAGGATGTCCAAATTTTTTTTTTTTTTAACGGAGCCAGCGGGAGGGGGGAGAAAAGGAGGGACCTGGCACCACCAGGTTTGCACTTGCTCAAGAAGAGCCCTCAACCCCAGGTACTCAACAAAACCTAAAGATTAGGCTTGGAGACCTAGCCAGAGCTGCTGCTGCTGTGTGTGACCACCACCTGCTGAGATAGAGAACATACTGGGGAGTTTCCGGCAGCACATGACCACATATAGGGAGGCAAAAGGATTGCTCTCTATCTCCACCTGCTGGTAGATGGACACAACCCACCAGTCTATGGATTGATCAGCATGATGATATGGAAGTAAGGTAGCGAGGTCAGAGGTAGAGAAAAGCATGGTAATATCGGTAGTCAATATTGCAGTCAGATTAGGTATTTTATAGTACTTTTATGAGCAGTAGGCGGACATACAGAAGTAAGATAGCGAGATCAGAGGAAGAGAGAAGCCTAGTAATATCAGTAGACTAGGTTAGAGAGAGACCTGCACATTCCTTCCTTTGTGTGACTTCTCGGCGGATCGGCAACAGCAGGTTGTAAGAAGTACACGTCCGATGTCCAGTTTTCATTCTAGTGGAGTAGTTCTTGTGTATTGGCGATGCGGCTGTAGAGGTTTCGCTACGTGGGTATAGTGATCCACGTGGAGCGGTAACGAATAGGATGTGTTTGTTGTGGCTGAGGAGTCTAGTGATTTTCGGTCAGTTTCGGGTTTTTTGCTGGGCACTGTCTCCAACCTATGATATCAGAGTGTGGTAGAGCACCGATGTTTAAGCTGGTCCGGTCTCGGCTGGCTGTGTTCCGTCTGGGGGTTGTCGGAAGAGGTTGGGGTTTTCTCTCCTGGGACGGATGTGGTTTGAGTCCACCTAAAGCAGTGTCTCGGTCTCGTAGCCAAGATGGAGCCCCGGTCAAGCTTCAGTGCCTAGTCAGTCGCGCCAGCAGTCCGTGAGATAGTCCGCGTGCATGGCCATTTCCATCAATCTTCCTTGCTCTGTTCCGGAGATGTCGGCGATCCTTTCTGTTCGTCCTCGTTCATCCTCACAAGGGGCAGGTGCGGCTAGTCTCCGTTGGTATGTCTGTCAGCGTGAAAGGTGTGGCGATGCGAGGCTGTTTTATAATAAGATCTTTTAGTTTTTCTGATGGCGTATTTGTATTTTCTTTGTAATTGCTTCTAGTCGTTAAATGCAGATTCATCTTTTTTCTTAATCCATGCCCGCTCTGATCTTCTGACTAGTGTTTTCAGTTCTTTAAGTTCTTCATTAAACCATGGTATTGAGTTTTTTTCTATGTGAGGTTCTGGTTTGAAGTGGTGCTATGTGGTCTAGTATGGCTCTGCACCTGTTGTCCCAATCCTGTAGAAATTGGGTTGAATCTGTTGGTGCTGTCCAGTTGTTGCCAGAATGTTGTTGGGTCAATTTTGCCTCTCGTGGTGTATGTTAATTGTTCTTGTTTGTGTTGAGAATTTTTTTTCTTTCGCCAGTGAAGGGAGATGTTTGCTTTGTAGTGATCAGACCATGGTATGGCTATCCATTTAGGTCTTTTAGTGTGATATTGAGTTCAAGTGAGAATTTGTGTGTGATTATGTCTAGTGCGTGTCCTTTAGTGTGGGTGGATTGTATGTTTGGCCAGTGGAGTTCCCAAAGTTGGAGGAAGTTCTTGCATTCGATTACGTTTGTTAGGTTGGTGTCCTCAAGGTGGAGGTTGATATCTCCTGCTATCAGAAGGTTTTGGGCAGAGAGACATGTGTTCGATATGAAGTCCATAAAATGTGTTTGGCAGTCTTGCCGGTTGCCTGGTGGTCTGTAGAACAGGATGAGATTTAGGTGGTCTTGTAGGGTTGGGTGATTGACTCTAAGTGAGGCGATTTCGAGTTGGGGAAGTAGTGATTCGGCTGTTATGATGGTAAATTTGGATCTATAGATTATAGCTACGCTTTCTCCTCTTTTTTCATTCCTTGTCCAATGGGAGATTTTGTATCCTTGGGGGGGGGGGGGGGGGCATAACTCTAAGATTATGGGGTCTTTGAGGTCATGGATCCATGTTTCACTTATTAATAGGAAATCGAGATTGTCTGTAGTGATCCAGTCTGTTATTATAGTAGTTTTATTAACTGCAGATCTGGCGTTTATATAATCCATTTGTATAAGTTGGTGGGGTTCAGTTGGGGTCGAGGCTGTGATGATTTTTATTAGTTGTCTGTCCTCTTGATATTTAGGTTTGTTTTGTCCTTTCTTATCTTTCTGTTGGTTGTTTCCGTGGGAGGTGGGTTTTCCATACCATTTTTTAATCTTTTGGGTCGGTGAGTTATTTATGGTGTGTGTACAAGTTGTTTGTATTGTAGGTACATTATTGTCTACTAGTAAAAAAGCCCCGTTTCTGATGCAAATGAAACGGGGGCTAGCAAGGTTTTCTTCAGAGTGTGCCTGTGGGAGTGTCCCTGCCCTCTCTCCCTCCCCCTCCGAGTCCAGTCCTTCAGTGTTAAGTTTCCTGCTGTGCTGTGTTTGTGTTACAGAGAGAGTGAGGGCATCTCTCTCCTCCCCACTCTGAGTCCTTCACTGTTACAGAGAGAGGGATTTCATGCTGTGCTGTTTTCCTTGACTCATGGGGAAAACGGATATCTCTGGCGCTTCACACTTCCGGCTGGAGGCTTCATAGAACGTTGGGGTTGCCTTTTATATATATATAGATGAGAGGAGTTGTCTGTGCATGGTGGATTAGGAAAAGGCAGTAGATTATTAGGAGTAGTTTATTCGTATTCATGTTGTCGTAATATATATTAGTATGTGTTAGTGTTCGGTCATGTACTATAGTGGTGACAAGGTTTGTGGTCAGTCTTGTGGGTCAGTATGTGTACTTACAATTTGTAGTACCATACAGGTTAAAAGTTGGAGAGCGTTACAATAAGCAGTTTAGTAATAAGCAGAGCAGTTCAAGAGGATGTTTAGAGGTTAGAAGTTGGAGAGCATTTCAGTAAGCAGTATAGTAATAAGCAGTGCAGTTCTAGAGGGTGTTTAGAGGTTAATAGTTGGAGAGCGTTTCAGTGAGCATTACAGTACTAAGCAATGCAGTTCTACTAAATTTCAGTAAAATGTTAAAGGCTGTCTTGAGAGCGTGGAATCTGCAGACAGACAGTGGTAATCTTACAATTTAGTATAGAACTATAACTAAATTGTAAGCATGGAGTCCTCAAGCAAGTTAGTGCAAAATTAAAGTAAGTTAGAGCAATATTAAGGCAGTGCAGTTCTAGTATAGTTACAGGATGTCTTGAGAGCGTGGATCAGCAGATCGGATCTTCCTTGAGTTGAGGATTATCCCAGCAGTTCGTTTCCGATTTCGTTGCACGTGGCTGGCGGCGTGGAGGGTAGTTGGGTCTCTGGGCCACGCTCCTTGGGCTTCGCGAGGGCGCTGCTCGGGTGTCTCACCTTTTCCCAGGGTGGTAGCGATGCTCGGGTGTTTTCCTCTCGTTGGAGGTGGCGGCGTCCTGGCCCGGCGTTTCTACTTGGTTTGTGCTCTGAACTGGTCGGGTGGTATCCGCTATGCCGATGATCACGACAGGCAGCTGGTTGGGTGCCTCGTAGCGGTCGGGCTTTACTGTGCCGCTGGCACTCAGGAACTCCGGGGCCTCGGTGTGTGCTGCGGTCGGGCGTCCGTCACCCGGTTGCGGTCTATAAGTCTGCAGGTAAGTTCTGCTGTCCGGGGGCGGGTGGGATCGAGTCCCCCTGAGTTGGAGTTTCGGCCGATCTTCCTGCGGTCTGCAGGTGAGATCTTCTATCCGAGGGTTGAAGGGATCGGGTCCCCTGGTCAGAGTCTCGGCCGCTCGTCCTGCAATCTGTAGGTGAGGTCTTTCGATCGCGGGGCGGGTGTAGATCTAGTCTCCCTGGTTCGAATCTTCGACCCCGGTCTACCGGTGAGGTTTCCTGTTCTGGCGGGCCTGGGTCAGAGTCTCCGCCATGAGGCTGGGCTAAGGCTGCAATCGAACCTTAAGTCTGAACCGCTCACTCCTTTATCCCGCGGCATGCCTGGGATTATCTCCCGTTCAGCGGCTACCTTCTTGTGCAGGATTAGGATGTCGTGCGGTTCTGTTTGAAGCTGGATCCTAATCAGGGTCACTGGAGCAGCGACTCTGTGACCATCTTGTCGGCGGCCATCTTAGGATAGTTTAAATAGGGAAAGTTAGCTATCTTAACTTGATAAATATAGGTCAGCAAGATAAGACTGGGTTAACAGCAGAGTCTTTTAAAGTTTGAGGTCTCTGAATTATTTAGTTTGAGGCAGCCTGGACAGAGAAATCATATTAATTGGCTAATTCTGTTTAACTTTGGTTCAGTCCTGTAAGTGGTAGAATGCCATCTGGTTTTAATTACTCAAATGTCTAGCTTTTGCTAGACTAGAGGTTAGAAAGGTCAGTGAGAAATAAAACTTTCTTTGTCCTTTTTTTGAGTGACGGATTGTTAAGGCTAGTTCATAGGCATAATAATAAACCACATCTGGATGCCATTCTAAGCAAGGCATACTGGACAGTCTCGAGGGGATCAGCAAGCAGGCAGTTTTAAAAGATTAGGCTGAATGCTGTTTAGAGAGAAGGAGATAGTTTAGATTTAAATAATTTCTTGATAATTTAGATTCTGTCTTATAAGGAATTCTGATTTCTGCTTATTTTAAAATATGTTTTATTCTGTTTACTTAAGTTATATTTCTCTCTGTAAAATATCTTTTTAATTCAGTCTTTGTCTGCAGTTTAAGAGGTCATCTGGTTTGAATTATCCACAGTCCTAGCTAGTTCTGTGTATGAAGCTAAAGGTGAAAGAGGTCAGGAAAAGTCAACTCTTTTCCTTGATTGATTATAGTTAAGTGTAGGACTGGCCTCCTGAAAGTAATAACAAACCATGTCTGTGTGCCATTAAGCAAGACTAGCCCCTTAATGAACCCAGTTAGCATTTTAAGTTATGAGTTAACCGGGAATCTGATTATGTGAATAATAATAAAATGCAGGAGATAGGTGCCACATTGTCTAGTTTGAGAGGCCCCAGGTCATAGGTCAGTTTAGGAAATATCTGAAACCTATGTAACTGATATTTTAAGTAATGTGTAGAGATAATTAGTTCAAGACAGGGTAATCAATCTATTCCTTACCATCTGGTGAGAAAGGGGGGCTAGAGGGGTTTAGGACCATATATAAATGAGAACAGAAGCAGCTTATAGGACAGACAGGAGACGCAGGACCCAGAGAGCTCAGAAGAAGAGACAGAGAGAGCCACGAGAAGGAGAGGGCTAGCGCTGATGTCCTACTTTGTTTGCTGGCAAATAAAGAAGATTTCTCTCTCATTCTGGTGTGTGGTATTTGACTCCTGAAGTACCATAGATTCTGCTAACAATAGTGGTAATTCCTGCATCAAGTTATTTTTATAGTTGGTGTAAAACATAACATAGTAGATGACGGCAGAAAAACATTATTGGCATTTTAAATTTTTGTTTAAGAGGATAGATCCTTGAAAAAGCTCAACTGTGAAACATGGGTCATGTCAGATGAATTACCCCTGAGCCAAAAATGTAAATATTATTCAGAATAAAAAGTAATAGAATATGAAGAATAATTCTATTTAAAAGACCAATGAAGAATATAGTGCACAAATCTTGATGGATAAGATTTTCCATTGCGTGGCACGGCTGAGGTCTTTTGTACTTGATATTCAGGAGTATCGTTGGATCCCAGATATATTGTGGGATTGTTAAAGATTGTGTTGGGATCAATTTTCTAGCATTGAAATAGTATGCAAATCTTATGCATATCATCACAGTAGGCTAGGTGTGCAAATGAGGTGGTCATCTACTACTACTACTTATCATTTCTATAGCACTACTAGACGTAAATTAAGTCTGAATTATGGGAACATCATTTTGACATACTAAGCATAAATGACTGTCAAATACATTTTTGTGCTCTTGAATCACTGTTTTGCCAAGAGTAATATTTTATCTATGTTAAATAACTTTTACGTTTTGTGTAATTAGGTACCTTTTAAAGTACTGGAAATAGTCATACTGTGAATATGATGTCACTGTATCATACCGAATATTTCATTAATTTTTGCTATCTAATATTGCCTGGTACAGTAGCAAAAACCCTATATCCTACAGCAGCTCTGGGCTAAAATCTGCATTAAAGAGGTTTTGAAATGTATGCAGAAACTGACTATTACACCACACATAATCCTTTCTTACGAGACTGGGCGGCTAAATGGCTGATGACGTTTAATGTGAGCAAGTGCAAGGTGATGCATGTGGGAAAAAAGAACCCAAATTATAGCTACGTCATGCAAGGTTCCACGTTAGGAGTTACGGACCAAGAAAGGGATCTGGGTGTCGTCGTCGATAATACGCTGAAACCTTCTGCTCAGTGTGCTGCTGCGACTAGGAAAGCGAATAGAATGTTGGGTGTTATTAGGAAAGGTATGGAAAACAGGTGTGAGGATGTTATAATGCCGTTGTATCGCTCCATGGTGCGACCGCACCTTGAGTACTGTGTTCAATTCTGGTCGCCGCATCTCAAGAAAGATATAGTAGAATTGGAAAAGGTGCAGCGAAGGGCGACTAAAATGATAGCGGGGATGGGACGACTTCCCTATGAAGAAAGATTAAGGAGGCTAGGGCTATTCAGCTTGGAGAAGAGACGGCTGAGGGGAGACATGATAGAGGTATATAAAATAATGAGTGGAGTGGAACAGGTGGATGTAAAGCGTCTGTTCACGCTTTCCAAAATACTAGGACTAGGGGGCATGCGATGAAACTACAGTGTAGTAAATTTAAAACAAATCGGAAAAAATGTTTCTTCACCCAACGTATAATTAAACTCTGGAATTCGTTGTGGGAGAAAGTGATGAAGGCGGTTAGCTTAGCAGAGTTTAAAAAGGGGTTGGACGGTTTCCTAAAGGCCAAGTCCATAAACCGCTACTAAATGGACTTGGGAAAAATCTACAATTCCAGGAATAACATGTATAGAATGTTTGTACGTTTGGGAAGCTTGCCAGGTGCCCTTGGCCTGGATTGGCCGCTGTCGTGGACAGGATGCTGGGCTCGATGGACCCTTGGCCTTTTCCCAGTATGGCATTACTTATGTACTTATCTCAAAATGTCACTATGCTCTCCAAATACACAATGAGGCATATTTTCAAAACACTTAGACTTACAAAGTTCTGTGGTAACCTATGGAACTTTGTAAGTCTAAGTGCTTTGAAAATGAGCCCCAATGGCTACCATGGTTTCATATACTACTCATCCTCCACTCTTTGAATTAAAGAACATTTTTATTGTTGTGTATGATCTCTGATATTACACTTGTGCCGTAAAGAAAGCAGCCTCGCCATTCACTCAAATGTATAGTTTAGTCACTGCTAAAGTACGGATATATCTCCTTTATAAAAGTTTTAAAAAAACGTACTTTCTAAGGATCTGCACAGTAAACTGTTCATTCACAGACCGGGAAAAGGCTATTTTCTCATAAGTTAGGCCCTTGCGCTTTCTGGCTGAAACGTGTTTTTCAGCGCATGGACCAAGAAGTACAAAAGCCAAAGCAAGAACCCTTACAAATGACGAGGAGGACTGACCTCATCTGTCTTCACCAATGCATACTATGGAGAAAAGAAGCTAAAGAGAATCCGAGATTTACCTCAGGTAGGCGCGAGACTGCGACTCCCGAGTCCACTCCCGACCCAGTCGGGCTGTCTGCTGCCCTGCCCTCCTTCTCTCCTGGCGAATCCGTCACAAGCACCAGAAGAGAGAGCGGCGCACGAGTTGCCACTCCTCATGAACCAACCAGCGAGCTTCTCACGCGCCGTCTCCAAGAGCAACTAGCCAGCAAGTACACACCATCCAGTAATTTCCACTGAGCAGCAACCTATCAGCAGCAGCCAGCCCACTACCCATAAGCAAACACCACGCAGCTTCTTGAACACTTAAAGCTTAGAAATCTCGCGCCTTATTTATTTCCGGCTTTTGTTCCAGCGAATAAAATGTGTGTTTTCACGTTACGTCATGATGACAGTTTAAAAAAAAAAAAAAGCTCAGGGGCGGAACTTAGGTAGAAATTCTACTGGAACACGTAGTGGATCGTCGTCAGCAGCACTGTAACAGAAATCCTGTGGCTAATGGCAGCCATAAAATTATTTCTCTATCAATTTTTTTTTAGTAGGTTGTCAAATGGTCACTAGGCTACAGATCTGCTGGCTTTTAGTTTATTCAGTTATCAAACATGTTTGGAATATGTTTTTTCCTTGTCATCAAGCAGATGAAGCCATTAGGTATGGGTTGTGTCAATCAACCAGCAGGGGGAGATAGAGAGCACTCAACTTTTCACAGTGCCTCATGGCCAGCCAGCTCCACTGCCTCTTCAGTATTCTTTATCACCCCAAGCAGGGTGGCTGCAGCTTCTTCGAGCTCCATCAAAAATCTGCCTGGGGGTGGCTCCTGGCTTGCCAGTTGTTAGCCGGGGTGTTAGAGGCTATAGCAGCTTCACTTTGAAGGCACATAGGTTAGCCCTTTCCCTGCCTTACTCATGCCCCTGTGGATGTGGACATATTAGCTTGCTTTTCCCTGTCCTTTCCCACTCAGTGGATGCAGGCACATTGGTTCGCCTTTCCCTGCCTTTCCCACTCATCTGAGCCTCCGGAGCTCTTATTACCTCTGCTTTCCTCACAGCGTAAAAAAAAAAAATGGAACAGAGGTTTTCCTTTTCTATGGGACCGGAGCTATGATACTCGGTCCAGTGAGGTATGAGTGTTTTCTAACTCCTCCGGGGTGGGCCTGCGATCGGGGCGTTTTTGGCGCAAAACCGCCATTTTGAATTTTCCCGCCGTTTTCGCCGATGGCTGCAGATAATGTAAAGCGCTGTTCCCGGTGTGGCAAGTGCAAATCAGCAACGGGGCTCTGTAAATCGTGCTGTACAGGTGTAAGAGCCGGCCTGAGCATAGCAAGCGATGATTCTTCACGCTCAGAGCTGGCAGCGGACGCCATTTTGAATTCTCCGCATGGCGCGGCCTCCGTAGAGACGGAGAGCCCTGAGCTCGGGGGGGGGGGACCTCAAATTGAGGCTATTCAGGGAGCGGCTAGCCCCGGACGGGATCCGGGTGCCCAGGGCGAGTTTTTCTCCCCTGATTTTGTGTTATTATTGCATAAAGCATACATGCTGAAAAGAGCTCTCCCTCAAGGGTCGTCTGAGGCCCCTTCTATTGTCCCCCCCCCGGTGGATTCTGGCCTGGGACTGCCCGCTGAGGCTATTTTCCCTGATAATTGGCATAAAGAAAAGCGTAGAAGGGCTAATTCCCCTTCAGATTGTGGTGCACCTCCTCCCCCCCCCCCCCCCCCCCCCGTGGTCGGGCTGTGAGGATTCGAAGATTTCTGGCAGGCCTTCGTGGTCTGAGGAGCCAGAGTCAGGTGCAGAATTACCACAGGATCTGGATGATCCCTCCGTGGTGAGGATTTTCCACCGTGATGAGCTGCCAGCGCATATTTCAGATGCCCTACAGGTCCTTTCTATTGAAGAGCCTGACAGTGGCACGGCCTCCTCTGTGAATCCTAGGATGGCTAGTACCAAAAAGCCTGCTCGAGCCTTTCCTTTGCATGACTCCATCCAAGAGCTTATTTCCGCTCAGTGGGCTGACCCCGAGGGACCTTTGAAAGTTTCCAGGGCTATGGGGCAATTATACCCTCTGCATGAGGAGCATTTGGCTCGCTTTGCAATGCCTAAAGTAGATGCCCTAGTCACTGCGGTGACAAAGAGAACTACCCTCCCTGTGGAAGGAGGAGTTGCCCTGAAGGATATATAAGACCATAGGCTGGAAGCAGCACTTAAATGGTCCTTTGAAATTGCAGGTCTTACTGTTCGGGCGTCTGCATGCAGTTGTTATGCTGCTAGAGCCTGCCTGGCGTGGTTGCAACAGGCAGTGGAACAGCCCGGAGATGGAGCGGAGCCAGTGGTGTGCTGGAGCCGGCTCTCACCGGCTCTGCAGAGCCGATTGTTAATTTTTGAACAATTTAGAGAGCTGGTTGTTCTGCTCTCAGCTAGGACTTGAATGGGGTTTATTTTTTCACAAATTGCAGCAGGAGGCTGGAGGCACGCATGCCCAAACACACCAGCTGTCACCTGATATTGGTGCATGCGTGGTGTGTGGCAACCCTGCCTCCTCGTGCTGCACTGCAGGCAAGAGGTTCGTCGGAGGTTCTCTCTTCCCTGCTGCTGCCATTCCCACTGCCCCATGCGTTGAACTTTGTTCCTTCCCTCCCGTATCCGCTCCCTCTCTCTGCCTCCCTCCTTCAGCCTCTCCCCCCCCCCCCCCCCCCCCCCACAGTTCGACCAGATCGTTACTTACTTGCAGGCAGGCAAAAGACACTGTCGGGACCAAGGAGGTTTGACGTGATGAGCTGCAGGCAGCGGATCTACTCCATGGTAAGAAAGGAAACCAATTTGTTTAATCTTTGTTTTCACTCCCCCGCCCCCACAGCTGTCCTCTAGTGAACTCTCAAACCAAACAAAGCAATCAAACCTACGATCTGCTGCATCCACATTCTCGTATTTTTTTAATTCTTGGTCCATCTGTAACAAGTCTAAAGCTGTTTCAATTGGATAGGCAGTGCCTTAAAAGGTGGAGGACAAAAGTTTTTGTTTCGTTTTTTTTTTTACTTATTGGACAGATTTTTTATTTATTTGAAAGCTTCCCATATAATATAAATACCATGAAATAACAATTGAATATCAAATTATTATAGCTGGTAGAAATAGCAATCTTAAACTTTGTATTTTGTGCTCATTTTTCTACACTAAAAAAAAAAAAAATACACTGTCTGTATACAATACAGATGGCCAAATTTCAGTGAGGATATCCTGTTTCCTGATGGGTTCATCTTAACTGTTGTTGTAATCTACCTTGGGAAGCCTTGTGTTATAAAGATGATGATGGAATATATTGAAATTAAATGGAAGTAGAATTAAACTCTCCTTTCATTGGGGCACATGGAATCAGATCTTAATCTGTTTTGTAGAAGTTTACCTTTTAGGTACACAAATGGATTATTCTGTTTTGAACATGTTTCAGGGGCAAGTGGTTTTATTAGTCAAAATAAAAATATTTTGTTTCTTGCAGATTTCTTTTGTTTAAACATAAATGGGCCATAAGCCCCTAATGCAGCCCATTGGTTTTCTTATATTTTGTTCTTGTGATAAATTATACTGTGTCAAAACTGAAAACTCTTGTCTCTATCTGGTCGATAATAAAAGGAGCTCATTGTGAACACTATCCACCCTAAAAGGTTGTTTTGTGGCTGTACATGAAGAATTATGATATTGGCTAAATACGTGTATGTGTGTGTCCCTAGTCCTGCATCCTAAATTTATATAATCCAGTTATTCTTTTAACTTATTAGTAGAGCATAACCGCAGAGTCTCGTATGGTCGCATCTTCAATATTGTATTCCATATCATCATGCTGATCAATCCATAGACTGGTGGGGTGTGTCCATCTACCAGCAGGTGGAGATAGAGAGCAATCCTTTTGCCTCCCTATATGTGGTCATGTGCTGCCGGAAACTCCCCAGTATGTTCTCTATCTCAGCAGGTGGTGGTCACACACAGCAGCAGCTCTGGCTAGGTCTCCAAGCCTAATTTTTAGGTTTTGTTGAGTACCTGGGGTTGAGGGCTCTTCTTGAGCAAGTGCAAACCTGGTGGCGCCAGGTCCCTCCTTTTCTCCCCCCTCCCGCTGGCTCCGTTAAAAAAAAAAAAAAAAAAATTTTGGACGTCCTTAAGGGCGTTTATTTCAACGTTTATTTAAACGTTTATTGCAGCTACTCACTGGGACACCAGGTCGTTACAGCTCGGAGCGAGAAGTAGGTAATTTTTACCTTTTTATAGCGGGCAGGGGGTTCCCCGATCGATCTCCATGTGGCCTATGGCGTCGGAGGGCGAGGGCGCGAAGAATCGCTCCCCGGACCGCGTGTGCGTTTCTAGCGGGGATGCGTGGGTCTTAAAGTCTGATTCGCCCTTGTTGGGTGTCAGTTCGGAGGCCGGTCAGTGTCCCGGGTCTTCCTCCGGTGCGGCGGTTTTTCCCGCCATAAACGCCCATCCCCCGCTGCTCGCCTCCGCCATCTTGGCCGGCCACTCTGCTCGGACGGCTTCTTCTTGGGCCGCCCTTGAGCTGGGAGACGTTAATGCCATGGCCGCCCTTGATTTGGGTGACGGCAAAAAAGCGGCTAAAGTTAAGCGCCGTTCTTCCCGCGCGGCTCCTTCGCGGAGTGTCGCGCCGGACGCCATCTTGGATGCGCAGCATGTTTCTCCCCCGCTCTTGCGAGCGCCGGTTGAGGGTGCGTCTAGGGCTGTGGCCCAGGCTGCTGAAGTGCACAGTCTGGGGGGTTTCTCCCCCTAGTTTATTTTGCTGCTGCATTAGGCCTTCCTTATGCAAAACGCTGCCCCTTCTCCCTTGTCCGATAAAGGGGTTGAGGCCCCCGGAAGTAAACGCCCTCGGGTGGATTCCCAGGCCTTAGAGGACTCTGTTTCCTCTGATGTAGATGAGGGCAGCGTATCTGAGTTCTCCCAACGGTCCTTTGGGGATTCCTTGGAGGAGACGGATTCCCGCTTGGATGGAGCGGATGACCCCTCTGCAGCGCGGATCTTTCGCTCAGAGGATTTGCCCAACCTGTTAGTGCAGGCCATGAGCATTTTGAAGATTTCCTCTCCAGAGGACGTCTCTCCCTCAGCCCCTGTTGGCTCCGCCATTATGCTGGGGACGAAGCGCCCGCCTAGAACTTGCCACGTGCATGATGCCATGCACACCTTAATTTCGGCTCAATGGGATGTCCCGGAAGCGAGCCTTAAAGTGGCTAGGGCTATGTCCCGCCTCTATCCTTTGCCTGAAAGTGAACGGGAGGCCTTTCTTTGGCCTACCGTGGATTCTTTAATCACTGCGGTGACTAAGAAAACGGCGTTGCCGGTGGAAGGTGGCACGGCCCTAAAGGACACCCAAGACAGAAGATTGGAGGCGGCCTTAAGGTCGTCCTTCGAGGCGGCTGCCTTGTTTGCAGGCCTCAGTTTGCGGCTCCTACGTGGCCAGGGCGTGCCTGACGTTTGTGCAGCGGGCTTCCCCGTCAGATCATTCCTTGAGGGCTGATTGGCCGGCCCTGGAATCGGGCTTGGCTTATTTGGCAGACTTACTGTATGATGTCTTGAGAGCCTCGGCTAAAGGTATGGCTCAGACAGTCTCTGCGTGGCGGTGGCTTTGGCTGAAACATTGGTCTGCGGACCACGCCTCTAAGTCCCGCCTGGCTAAGTTGCCTTTTAAAGGCAAGCTGCTCTTTGGGGTCGAGCTGGACAGAATTGTGACCGATCTCGGCACGTCTAAGGGCAAGAGGTTACCAGAGGTCAAGGCTCGGGCCAGTGCTCGCCCCGGTATCTCCAGAGGACGGTTTCAGGAAGCCCGTCGGTACCGGCCGGGCAAGTCGGGGCTCCTCTGCCCCCTCTTCCTTCAAGAGGAACTTCTCCCCCAAGCAGCATTCCTTTCGCAGAGACAGGCTCAGGTGGACCAGTTCCTAGTAGCCTCTCCGCTTCGGGCTTGGGACTATGTGCAGCTGTTGGGCTCTATGACGGCCACGATGGAAGTAGTGCCCTGGGCCAGGGCTCATATGAGACCACTACAACACTCTCTGCTGCAGCGCTGGACTCCGGTGTCGGAGGATTATGCTGTGCGCCTTCCCTTGGACCCAGCAGTGCGCAAGGCGCTGAGCTGGTGGCTGAAGACAGACAAGTTGTCTGCAGGGATGCCTCTTGTGACCCCGGAGCGGATTGTCGTCACGACGGACGCCTCTTTGACGGGCTGGGGAGCCCACTGCTTGGGAAGGACAGCGCAGGGGCTCTGGTCTCCTGCAGAGGCAAAGTGGTCTATCAACCTCCTGGAACTCAGAGCCATTCGGTTGGCGCTTTTGGAGTTCCTCCCGGTACTGGCGTTGAAGCCAGTAAGGGTCCTGTCGGACAGTGCCACGGCTGTGGCCTATGTCAACCGCCAGGGAGGTACCAAGAGCGCCCCTCTAGCCAAGGAAGCCATGAATCTATGCCAGTGGGCGGAAGCGAACCTGGAACAGCTGTCAGCGGCCCACATTGCCGGAGTCATGAATGTCAAGGCGGACTTTCTCAGTCGCCATACCTTGGATCCCGGAGAGTGGCAGTTATCGGCTCAGGCGTTCTTGGACATCACGAAGTGCTGGGGCCAGCCGAGCCTAGATCTGATGGCGTCATCGGCCAATTGCCAAGTGCCGCGCTTTTTCAGCAGAGGACGGGACCCTCGATCTCTGGGAGTAGATGCTCTTCTCCAACAGTGGCCGACACAGGAGCTTCTCTATGTGTTCCTGCCCTGGCCTATGTTGGGCAGGGTACTAGACCGGGTGGCAAAGCATCCGGGCCGAATAATCCTGGTGGGTCCGGACTGGCCCAGACGTCCCTGGTATGCGGACTTCATCAGGCTCTCAGTGGACGACCCTCTGCGGCTGCCAGTGGAGCAGGGCCTGTTGCATCAGGGTCCCGTGGTGATGGAGGATCCCTCCCCCTTAGGTCTTACGGCCTAGCTATTGAGCGACAGCGTCTGTGGAAGGGCTTCTCAGACAAGGTCATCGCCACTATGCTGAGAGCGAGGAAGCGCTCTACTTCTACTGCTTACGCCAGGGTTTGGCGTACCTTTGCAGCGTGGTGTGAAGCAGGCTCACTTTCTCCCTTCTCTGCTCCAATTCCTTCAGTGCTGGCGTTCCTGCAAGAAGGTCTGGAGAAAGGCCTGTCGCTCAGTTCCCTTAAAGTCCAGGTAGCGGCTCTGGCTTGCTTCAGGGGCCGCCTGAAGGGTGCTTCCCTGGCTTCGCAGCCAGATGTGGTACGCTTTCTCAAGGGAGTTAATCACCTGCGCCCTCCTCTGCACTCAGTGGTGCCTGCGTGGAATCTCAACCTGGTGCTAAGAGCCTTGCAGAAGCCACCTTTTGAACCCTTGTCGAGGGCATCTCTGAAAGACCTGACGTTGAAAGCAGTCTTTTTGGTGGCTATCACTTCAGCCAGAAGAGTTTCCGAGCTCCAGGCACTCTCATGTCGAGAGCCTTTTGTGCAGTTCACTGAGGCAGGAGTGACTATTCGCACAGTGCCTTCCTTCCTGCCCAAGATTGTTTCTCGCTTCCAGGTGAATCAGCAGCTGTGTCTCCCTTCCTTTCGTAGGGAGGACTACCCAGAGGAATACTCTGCTCTCAAATTTCTGGATGTGAGACGAGTCATCATCAGATACTTGGAAGTGACCAATGATTTCTGGAAGTCGGATCATCTGTTTGTCCTGTTTGCAGGTCCTCGTAAGGGTCTGCAGGCTGCTAAGCCTACAGTGGCAAGATGGGTCAAGGAAGCCATTGCAGCGGCTTATGTGGCCGCGGGGAAGGTGCCGCCTATTCAGCTGAAGGCTCACTCCATTAGAGCTCAGGCGGCCTCGATGGCAGAGGCCGGGTCCGTCTCTTTGGAAGAGATATGCAAGGCGGCAACTTGGGCATCGGCCCATACCTTCTCCAGGCATTACCGCTTGACTGTGGCTGCTCGGGCGGAGGCCCGGTTTGGAGCTTCAGTGTTGCGGTCAGGGATTTCAATGTCCCACCCTGGGTGAGTACTGCTTCGGTACATCCCACCAGTCTATGGATTGATCAGCATGATGATATGGAAGGTAAAATTATGTATCATACCTGATAATTTTCTTTCCATTAATCATAGCTGATCAATCCATAGCCCCTCCCAGATATCTGTACTGTTTATATTCTGGTTGCATTTCAGGTTCAAGTTTAGTCTTCAGTTCCTGTTCAGGAGGACTTTGTGTTCAAGTTTTTTCAATTGGATTCTTCAAGAGTTGAGACGAGTTTGTGTTACAGTGAGCTGCTGCATTCCTCTCCCCTCCGTTTTATGGGGCTGGATTGAGACCTAAATTCTGCCGGCGCTCCCTCCCGCTTCGTGCGGCTGTAGGGCAGCTTTGTACCCCTCCCGCTTTGGCGGTGTTAGGGTCAGTCAGCTCCTCCCGCGGTTGCGGTTGCAGGATAAGCCAGATCCCCCCGCATCGGCGGGGTGGTGTCCCTCCCCCGCTCCGCGGGGATGAGCTGGACGGATTCCCTTCCCCCACTTGTGTGGGGATGAGCTGGGTTAATTCCCCTCCCCCGTTTCGGCGGTGGTGAGCTGGGCAGAGTGTCCCTTTGTGGGTGTAATTCTCTAAGTGCTGAGTCCTGCGGATGGAGCTTGGATATCGACATACTGAGGAGTTTCTGGCAGCACATGACCACATATAGGGAGGCAAAAGGATTGCTCTCTATCTCCACCTGCTGGTAGATGGACACAACCCACCAGTCTATGGATTGATCAGCTATGATTAATGGAAAGAAAATTATCAGGTATGATACATAATTTTACCATACTAGTGCCCATCTAAGGAACAGCCAGGTTATTTTGAGTTAGTCTTCACTTGCTTTCCTTGTGCCATCCCTATCCAGCAGGTAGGCAGTGTCTTAAAAGATGGAGGATAAAGGATTTTTTTTTACATTAAAAGAAGGTAAATTTGGATGTAAGGATTGTTTGAGAGCACGCTCTCTCTCCCCGGGTATAGCCAGCTGTGCAAATGGTTTTGGGTTTTTATGGCGGGGGCGCAGATGTGGGGGGGGGGGGGCGCAGAGGTGGACCAGGGAGAGAGCCTGTTGTTAAAAATTTACCAGCACACCACTGAGCGGAGCCCTTCTCGGATGTGGCTCCGCGGCCTTGTCCTTTTTGGCTGATGCCCTTTATGATATTGTCAGAGCTTCGGCTAAACAAATGGCAGTAGCAGTGGCAGCTCGCCGTCTTATTTGGCTACGACATTGGGCAGCGGACATGGCCTCTAAGCAAAGGTTGGTGAAGTTGCCCTTTCAAGGCCTTCTCCTATTTGGTGAGGAGTTGGGGAAAAAAATTGTTAAAGGCCTGGGAGATCCTAAACCCCAGCGCTTGCCCGAAGATAGGCCGAGGCCGTCCTCCAAGGGCCAGGCGGTCCACTCCTCTTATAGACCTCGCTTCCGTGAAGCTAGAAGGTACCGCCCGGGGCGTTCTGGTGGGTTCACTTCTCGTGCCAGTTTTTCAGCAGAGGAACTCCTTTCGCTCGGACAAGCGTTCCGCAGCCACCGGCTCTAGGCCTGGAGTTCAGGGGTGACCCTCTCAATGATGGTGCGCCGGCTTCCTCCTCGCTTCCTGTCATCGGAGGACGTCTTTCCCTCTTTGCCGAGGATTGGGCCAATATTTCCTCAGATCAGTGGGTTCTGGACCTGATCAGAGATGGCTACAGAATAGAATTCAACGCCGCAGTAAGAGACGTGTTTGTGGAGTCCCGATGCAGATCTGCCGCCAAAGGGGCGGCGGTAGAGAAGACTTTGCAAGGTCTGATTCAGTTAGGGGCCGTGTCCCCGGTACCTCCCGCCGAACACGGCTACGGCCGATACTCCATCTACTTTGTGGTGCCACGAAAAGGTGGGTCTTTTTGCCCTATTCTGGACATATAAGAATTAAACAAATCCCTGAGAGTGCGGCATTTCCACATGGAAACCCTGCGCTCCGTCATTGCTGCGGTACAGCCAGGAGAGTTTCTCACGTGTCTAGACCTGAAAGAAGCTTACTTGCACATACCATTTTGGCCCCCGCACCAGTTTCTGAGGTTTGCGGTGTTGGGAAAACATTTCCAGTTCCGGGCCTTGCCTTTTGGCCTCACCACAGCTCCCCGAACCTTTTTGAAGGTAATGGTGGTAGTAGCTGCTTTGCTCAGGCGAGAAGGTATCAGGGTTCACCCGTACCGAGACGACTGGCTCATCAGAGCAGACTCTGTAACAGAGAGCTATCAAGCTACAGCCAGAGTGGTCTCAGTACTTCAATCTCTAGGCTGGGTTGTCAATATGGCCAAAAGTCACCTGACCCCCTCGCAATCTCTAGAATATTTGGGGGCCAGGTTCGACACAGACTCGGGCTATTTATACCTACCCGAGCTAAGGCGGTGGAAGCTTCAGAATCAGGTCCGTGTGCTCCTGAGGATGCCCTGCCCGCGAGCTTGGGACATTGTCCAGCTGCTGGGATCGATGACAGCCACATTGGAAGTGGTGCCCTGGGCGAGAGCGCACCTGAGACCTCTACAGTATTCCCTACTTCAAAGATGGTCTCCAGTTTCTCAGGATTATCAATGCAGACTTTCTTGGCTCCCTGCGGCCCGACTCAGCATGGAGTGGTGGCTCTCAGACAGCATGCTGTGGTGAGGAATGCCGCTGGCACTCCCCGATTGGTGTCTAGTAGTGACAGATGCCAGCCTGAAGGGCTGGGGCGCACATTGCAAGGGGAAGCATGCCCAGGGTCTATGGACACCCGAGGAGTCGGAGTGGTCCATCAACCACCTGGAGTTGAAAGCGGTGTTTCAGGCGCTTCTGGCCTTTCATGTGACCCTGGAAGGATTGGCTGTCAGAGTGATGTCGGACAACACGACAGCAGTGGCCTACATAAATCGACAAGGCGGCACTCAGTGCAGAGCACTGGCCGCGCAGGCCGAACAGATTTGCCACTGGGCCGAGCTGCTTCTTCAGTTTGTGTCGGCAGCTCACATTGCAGGTCAGAGCAACGTGCAAGCTGATTATCTAAGCAGGCATCAGATCGATCCAGCAGAATGGGAACTAGCAGACGAAGTATTCCTGCAGATATGTGCCAAATGGGGCAAGCCCGTGATGGATCTTATGGCGACAAGTTCAAAAGCCAAAGTCCCGTGCTTCTGCAGCAGACGGAGAGATCCTCGCTCGGCAGGGTTGGATGCCTTGACTCAGCCCTGGCCTCCGGGCCTACTATATGTGTTCCCTCCGTGGCCCTTGATAGGGCGCGTGCTCCTGCGTATTCGGCTGCACCCAGGAGAAGTGGTCCTCGTTGCCCCAGATTGGCCCAGGAGGCCTTGGTATGCGGACCTCCGACAGATGCTAGTGGAGGCTCCCCTTCCTTTTACCTCTGGTACCGAACCTGTTGTCACAGGGCCCGATAGCCATGGAGGACGCCTGCCGCTTTGGTCTTATGTCATGGCGATTGAGAGGGCGCAATTGAGGGACAAAGGCTATTCAAACACAGTCATTTCCACTCTCCTGCAGGCCCGCGAGCGTTCCACTTTTGTGGCTTGTGCCAGGATTTGGCGCCGGTTTGAGTCTTGGTGTGCTTCAAAAGTGATCACACCCATGCGGGCTCCTGTCTCGCCGATTCTGGACTTTTTGCAGGATGGTGTACAAATAGGCTTGGCCTATAATTCCCTGCGGGTGCAAGTGGCAGCGTTGGCCTCCCTTCGTGGTAAGGTTGAAGGCGTGTCTTTAGCTGCTCATCCAGATGTGGCACGGTTTCTTAGTGGGGTGTTTCGGCTCCGGCCTTCCGTTCGAGCACCCTGTCCAGCTTGGAACCTGGGGCTAGTTTTGAAGGCCCTGCAGGCTTCTCCTTTTGAGCCGCTTCGGCGAGCATCGGAGAAAGATTTGACACTAAAGGCCGTTTTTCTTGTGGCCATTACTTCGGCGAGACGGGTGTCAGAGCTCCAGGCGCTGTCCTGTAGAGACCCATTTCTGCAATTCTCAGAGTCCGGGGTCACGGTTCGGACCGTGCCTTCCTTTATGCCTAAGGTGGTTTCAGCGTTTCACCTAAACCAGCCTATTTTCTTGCCCTCATTTGATAAGGAGGAGTTTCCAGAATCTTTTGGGCAGTTGCACCTGTTGGATGTGCACAGGACTCTGCTGCAGTATCTGCGAGTTACTATCTCTTTCAGGATCTATGATCATCTGTTTGTTTTGCTATCAGGTCCTCGCAGAGGGTCTCCGGCGTCTAAAGCCACTATTGCCCGCTGGCTCAAAGAAACTATCTTTTCAGCTTATCTGCTTGCCGGCCGGTCTCCGCCTGTAGCCTTTAAGGCGCATTCTACCAGAGCAATTTCTTCCTCTTGGGCTGAAACTGGAGCACTCTCTCGTCAAGAGATATGCAGTGCAGCAACATGGGCTTCTAAGCTCTCTTTTGCCCGACATTACAGGCTGGATGTGGCTGCTAGGAGGGATGCGCGTTTTGGAGCACAAGTGCTAGCGCGTGGTGTGACCTGTTCCTACCCTATATAGGGATTGCTTTGTTACATCCCATACGTAATGGCTTCATCTGCTTGATGAGAAGGAAGGGAAAATTAGGTTCTTACCTTGGTAATTTTCTTTCCTTTAGTCATAGCAGATGAAGCCATGAGCCCTCCCTGTATGATTGTCTGTATGCTGTCAATCTGTTTCAGGTTCTGTTCTTGTTTCCTGAAGTTCCTTCCTTGGGAGAAAGTTGGAAAACAGTCTTCAGGATTCATGTTCACTTATAGGAGGATGAGTCCATTCCCTCCAGTTTATGTTTTGGAGGATGAGTTTATTCCCTCCAGGAGGTTGCGTGTATCCCCTCCAGTTATACAATAAGGAGGACGAGTTTATTCCCTCCAGGAGGATGTGTTCATTCCCTCCTTTTGAGTTCATGCCCTTGTTAAGGGGCCATCGTTCGCTGTGAGGAAAGTTCATGTTATTCCCATTGCGGTTTGCCATACTGCCTTGGAAGCTTCAAATACTGAAGAGGCAGTGGAGCTGGCTGGCCATGAGGCACTGTGAAAAGTTGAGTGCTCTCTATCTCCCCCTGCTGGTTGATGGACACAACCCATACGTAATGGCTTCATCTGCTATGACAAAAGGAAAGAAAATTACCAAGGTAAGAACCTAATTTTCCCACCTGTATTAGTGGTGCCTCCTTAGCAGTGGCATAGCTAGGGTAGTTGACACCCAGGGCCGGTCATTTTTTAACCCCTCCCCCCCCCCCCCCCCCCCCCCAAATCCAGAACTAGGCATACCGAGAATACAAAACACTCAGGACCTATAGAGCAATTCTACCATACCATAAGCAGTAATTTGTACGAGTCACACAAGGAAAAGGAAAGCATCTTAAACACTACAGTGAGCACTAGAACATCAATTCACCTATTGTAAAACGAAAACAGACAGATTAGTACAGATCGTCGATCCTGCACAGTCAATGCCAACCGAAAGCCATATCTTTTTCACAAACACAGATACACCCTAATCCACTATAGAATAAGTAATCATAAACTAAAACTTTCTATTTAGACAAAAATTAAACTGAAACCCCAATGCCAGACTCTGCATACAATGCAACACTACAGAAACAGAAAATGTCCCCTAGTACTGTGCAAAATATAAAGACAGCAGATGTAAATTTGAAAAAACTAACAAATACCAATCACCACTTTACAAATTAACAAATAGAAATAAAACAAATACAGAAAATAAAATAATACCATTTTATTGGACTAATACATTTAGCTTCCAGAGGCCAAAATCTCCTTCCTCAGGTCAATTCAGTATTGTGCTGTTAGTATCCTATCCAGCATCCAGCATCTGTCTTCGCTCTCTCTCTGCCATCCAGTGTCTGTCCTCTCTAATGTCCCTTCCATCCACTCTCTGCCCTCTCTCTCTGCACCCTCTTTTCAGCCCCCAGTTCCAGTACTAGCCCCCTTATCCCAACTACCCTCCTTTCCAGCCCCCAGTTCCAGCCTCCTTCGTCCACCACATGCCTTGCATCCCCCCTTTTCAGCCCCAGACCCATTCTCCCACCTGCCCCAGGCATGGACCCCTTTCCCTCCTGCCCCCATGTCAAACCCCAGTTCCAGCTTCAGACCCCTTCTCCCCTCCCCAATCCCTTTCTCCCCTCTGAGCACCCATCTGAGCTCCCCCACCCTCCCCAATCCCCTTCTCCCCTCTGAGCTCCCCCCTCCCATAAGCCCCCCCCCCCCGACGAGAGCTGACAGAGCCCTCTTCTCCTGCCACCACCCTGCCTTTTTTTAATCCATGCAACGACGCAGGCAGCGCCTCGCGTCTGCCCTGCATGTGCTGTGAAAGGGAAAATCGCCTCGCTGGTGTCGGGCCTTCCCTCGCTGTGTCCCGCCCTCGAGGAAATAGGAAGTTACCTCAGAAGAGGGCAGGACACAGCGAGGGAAGGCCCGACACCAGCGAGGCGATTTTCCCTTTCACAGCACACGCAGGGCAGACGCGAGGCGCTGCCTGCATCGCTGCATGGATCGACGGAGCACCCCCACCCGCTGGCACCCGGGGCGGACCGCCCCCACTGCCCCGCCCTTGCTACGCCACTGCTCCTTAGAAGAGCAGTCTGAGAACTAAGGAAGCAAAGGTTCAAATCCTACTGCAACTCCTTGAGATATTGGACAAATCACTTAACCCTCCACTGTCTCAGACTGTAAGCCATAAGCCCTCGTGGGACAGGAAAATATCTACTGTACTTGAATGTAACTCAGTGGCGTAGCCAGACAACCAATTTTGGGTGGGCCTGAGCACAAAGTGGGTGGGCACAAAATTTTCTCTCTCCCCCAGCACTTCCCAACTCAAAATATAAATACTTTAGCTGATGAGGATCCCCAATCTCCGTCAGCTGGGGACCTCCACCAGAGATGGCCAGAACTCCTTCCCACCAAGCCCAGTAGGCAGTAGCAACTCCTTGAGCCACTGATGCCAGCACTCCATACATACTTAGTTGTCAGTGGCTCCAGGATGCTGCCCCCATCTAACAAGCTCAGCAGAAGGCAGCTCCGGCCAGCCCCGGAAGAGATCTCCAGCTGGCAGGGCTTGGGGATCCCCACTAGCCACCAGCCATGCTGGTGACCAGGGCAGAAAATAAAAAAGCCCCTCCCCCAATTCCCTCTCCTCTCCAATCTTTTCATCTGCCATTACAGTCACACTGGCAGACCCTCACAAATTACAGAACAAGGGATCACAAATTAGAAATAAAAATATGTAGACAAAATTGAAGTGGGAACCTCAGCATGCACTGCAACACTGGAGAAAAAAACAAAACAAAAGCGCATTTCCTTTTCTACTTAACACAATAAAAAGACATCCACTATGCACATTTCCCAAAACTAACATTTAAAAGATTCAAAATAAAATGATTTTTCTACCTTTATTGTCTGGACATTTTATTTTTCCATCATGTTGGTTCCAATTTCTCTTTCCTGCTTTCCTGTCTGTTTTCTGCTAATTCTTCAAGCGGCTGTCCATTTGTCTTTTTTCTCCTGTCATTTCATTTCCTCACTACACCTGCCTCTGAACTATTGATCTTTCCATTTTAGCTCTTTCTTTTTTTTTTCTTTTCTGCCTCTGTACTCTCAAATTTCATCCTCTTTCTAAATCTTTCCCTTCTATTTACTTTTAAGATATCTATCACATTTCCATTTCCTTTCACCCACTAGCTCTCCCATTCCCCATCTCTCTCCTTCCCAGCCTATCATTCCTTTCCATCCTCAATCTACGCACCATTACCATATTTCTACCCCTGTAATCACTGTTCTCTCATTTACTTCCTTGCCATCTCCACTCCCTAGGCCTCTTCCCCATGCTTTCCACCATTCCCAGTGTCTCCCTCCCTCCACCCTTCCTGCCCAGCATCTGTTCCCTCTTCCTCCTATCCCTCACCCTCTAGCCTGATATCTCCCTATCCCTTTTACCTCCCACCACCAGCATCTTTCTGTCCCATCTCTCTCCCCTCCCCCATTGTTCAGCATTTTTCCTTTTCTCTTCCCTACCATCCATTGTCCATCTTCTCTCCCTGGATCCATCTTCCCTCTTCCTATCCTCTCCTCCACCTTCATGTCCAACTTTTTTCCCTCTCCCTGCCTTAAGACTCTGGTCTAACATCTCATCCCCCCCCCCCCCCCCACCACATAGCATCTCTCCATCCTTCCTTCCCCTCACCTCAATGCCATGTTCAACATTTCCCCTCTCATCTCTCCCTCCTTTCCTTCCACTTCCATGTCCAACACTTTTTTTTCTCTCTAGTCCTTCACCACTCCTATGCAGCCTTTCCCTCCATCTCCCCATCCCATTCCACCCCACCCATATCCAACAATTCTCCCTCTCTTTACCCTTGCAGAATCTCTCCATCCCTCCCCCCACATCGAACAATTATTCCTCCACCCCACCTAGCACTACCCTGTCTCACTCCCTCATCCCAACAGTGCTCCTGTCTCTTCCTCTCTCCCTGACCCCTCAAGCCACCTGCCAGCATGCTGTAGGTTTTTTCCCCTCCCCCCCCCCCAGCCACCCGCTGCAGTTTTTGTTCTCTCCCACCTCCCAGCCACCCGCCGGCGCGCCGCAGGCCCGCCCTCCCTCCCCGCCGCGGTCCAGCTCTACACGTCTGCAGCGGAGCCGCATGCTGCCGCTACACAACTGCTTCCTTCCGGCCGGCCGGCCTTCTCTGATACTCTTTCTGAAGAGGTGGGGCCAGCGCAGAGGAAGCACTCGTAGCAGCGTGCGGACGGCCCCGGCACGCTGCAGAGCTGGATGGAAGGGGAAGGAGGGCCTGCGGCGCGCCAGCGGGTGGCTGGGAGGTGGGAGAGAACAAAAACCGCAGGAGCTAACACTACTGCAGGACGGGGATGACAGGGGAAGGAGCAGGAAGGGAACAAAACCTGCGGCGTGCCAGCGGGTGGCTGGGAGGAGGGAAAGCTGAAGTCGCGGTTTGGTTGTCTGAGGTGCACCGTTGCTGGGTGGGCCTGAGCCCAAAGTGGGTGGGCCCAGGCCCACCCATGGCTACGCCCCTGATGTAACTCACGTTGAGCTACAACTGAAGAAAGTGACAGCTAAATCAGAATCCAAAATCTAGTACCAGGCATATTGTAAAGTAATTAAAAATACAAACAAACTACAAAAGTCACTTAGAACTTAATAAACAATTCTACTGTAAACTCCCAAGTGGTGGAGTGGGTAGGTACAATAAGTAAATAAATAAATATATAGGAATATCACAGTTTCAAATAGGGTTCCCATATAATCTCCACGCAACCAAGGGATTTGACAAGAAAAATAATAAATATTTTATTAAATGGTAAAGTAAATAGAAACATTTGGATATGTTCCTAAATGTTGGTACCAATTGTTAAACTTTGCTAGTATTAAATAAAAATAGTTCAAGGTGTTAAATACTTTGTGGTAAGTTACAAAGGCAATAAGGTGTTCAAAACTAAAAATACAGTTACCAAGACCCCGACCCTACTTCTGCAATAACACAAACCATCCCAAACATGAACACCACCCCAATTATTGTACTCAGATCTGATATATATATATTTTTTTTTTCCCAATTTGTGGGCACACAATAATGTTACCAGTGTATAAAATCTTTGCTAGCATCGCTGCTCTCTTGCGTTGGGTACTTTGGTCTTCTCCACATCCATGTCTCCTCGGTTGGCGAGGTCAGCTCACCGGCTCAGGAACTCCAGGATACCTTCTGCTCTGACTCAAAGAACTAAAAAAATGCAAATCCTGACTCCCTGTGCTTGTTGTGTGTGCTAACCTCAATCAGTATTTTCTTTGGCAAGGGACCTTGTGGGCTAACTAAATTAAAATAAAAAGATAAGCAAGGGAAATTCCTATCTATATCTCCCAATACATGACCCCTTTTCTTTTATTTTGTTATACACCTTCTACTCAAACTGATGGACTGCTAAACTAAACCTCCTAAAGGCAGGCCCTTAATTGCAGGCACTAACACGGCAGGCTTAGGCTGGGCAGCTCCTTCCCCGAGGCAGGCTCACTTAGGTGTGGACACTTGAACCAGCAGGCTTCTGTGCTGGATCCTCCTAAGGCAGACACTCACGCTGGCAGACACTCTAAAAAACTGAGTCCCTTTGGAGTCTGGGCACTCAGTACGGGGGAGGGTGTCTCTCTGTCTCTCTCTTTGTGGGGCTTCTTCCCTTTCCGGATAGGCCTCTTCTTTACAGGAGAGGCAGTCACACTGCCAGCTTTCTCCTCTCTGGACAGGCAAGCACACACATGGAGGGATGCGCTAGGTGGACTTACATAGTAACGTTGTAGATGATGGCAGAAAAAGACCTGCACGCTCCATCCAGTCTGCCCAAGAAATGTGCCACTTTTTTGTGTATACCTTACCTTGATTTGTACCTGTCTTTTTCAGGGCACAGACCGTACAAGTCTGCCCAGCACTATCCCTGCCTCCCACCATCGGCTCTGGCACAGACCGTATAAGTCTGCCCAGCACTATCCCCGCCTCCCAACCACCAGCCCCGCCTCCCACTACCGGCTCTGTTATCCAATCTCGGCTAAGCTCCTGAGGATCCATTTCTTCTGAACAGAATTCCTTTATGTTTATCCCACGCATGTTTGAGTTCCGTTACCGTTTTCATCTCCACCACCTCCCGCGGGAGGGCATTCTAAGCATCCACCACTCTCTCCGTGAAAAAATACTTCCTGACATTTTTCTTGAGTCTTCTCTGGGATTCAGGGCCCTTGCCATGCTGCTCTCTAGTCAGCTCTGCACTGCTCCCAATACATCTCAGCTCCCCAGTGTGGTCCCTCTTCCTCCTCTTATTCTCTCTCTGCCTGAAGAATGGACTCTGTGGCTACTGCTATAGCTCCTCTTCTTGGCCCCAGCTCGCGTGTTCCCCGGCAGCTCGGCTCCTTTTTTGCCCCCGCCTCGGTCCAGACCCCCTTCTCCTCCTCCTCTGTTCCTGTCTGCTTTGGTGCCCGGCCTCTTACAGGACTCACCAGTTCTCTCTCTTCATCTGGGGCTCGTCAGTGGGTCCTTCTCTTCCAGCCTGCAGCTCACTCCTGCTTGGGTTTGATCTTCTTCTCCTCCAGCCTGCAGCTTCCTCTTCTTGCCTGAGCTTGCCATTCTCTGCTCCAGCTTGCAGCACACTCCTGCCTGGATCCGATCTTCCCCTCTCAGAGCATGCTTTCAGCCTCCTCTCTTTACCCGGGCTTTCTTTTCTCTTTCCCAGGTTTCCTCTGGGCTGCTATTCTTTTTCTGCTGCTCCACCCCTCCTGTCCCCTGGATTGGCTTGAAATTCGCGCCAATCTATTGGTCAGGCTGCCTCCTGCCACCTCATTGGTCCAAATTCATGCCTTTTATCAGATCCTGGCTCCTTTTGGCCACCTTCCACACTGCCCCTCAGGCTTGCCTCAACATGCCCCTCAGTCTTCCAGCTCTCCCTGGGGCCTCAGACAGCCAATCAGAAGCCTTGTAACAGGCTTCACTGCACATCCCCCCACAGTTACAAACTCATAAAATTTAAACACACCTCTAGCATCTATGGTCACCTGAGTTCTTAGTTTTATAACAGTGCTGGAGCATTTTAAACACTTTAAACATTTTAACTAAAAGGTGCCAGTGCTGTTTCTGGGCTGCCCTGAGACCTCTGTACCTTCCTGTCCTCTGCAAGATGCCCCCCTCTCAGCGAAAGGGAGGGGGACAAGGTAAAGGCTTCTTTTTTTTTCTAAAGTTACACTTCTCCCGGGGGACACAAATGTTGTCCCCAACATTTCTTCTAACACTTCATCATATAACATCACATTCACAGTTTTAGGTTAGGCCCACCACAGTAATACTTCTTCCCCCATTACTATGCCTTTCTCAATAGAGGTAGTAATTGTCTGACAGGTACCTGGAAGGGTTCCCTTTATTTGATTGGGAGGACCTCCTGGGGGGATACAGGTATTCATGAGGGCCAACTTTGGCCTCCTCTCCGATTACTTCGGGTTCTACTTCCGCATGAGGCACCCCCTCTGCATCATGCTCCATCCCTAGATCTGGCACTTCCCTGCTTGGGCAAAAAAACAAATGGGGTTCACACTCTCCACAGGAAAGGAACACAACAGCTTTTTTGTGTAACGTGCATTTGTTCCGGCAGCACGTTACACAAAAAAGCTTGTCAAGACCCCTGAAGAAGGCTTTTCTAGCCAAAACACAGACCGCGTTGGGTCTGAATAAAGGGTTCTTTCGGAGCATCTTACCCTTGTGTGGTTGACTGATCATTTGATTTTGGGTCCTTTCCACCCCTTTACTGTTGACTTCCCTGCTTGGGACCATATCTTCCCAGGCAACGTAAGTACCAGGCTCTCCCAACAATAAATACAGTACACTGTCATTTTCATCGTCACCATTCTCACTATCTCCGATATCTGGTATCTCAGGCAACCCCAAGGTGGACCCTAAATCACACATGGCATTGGGTAACACCTTCACGTGGTTTCTGTGCACTACTTTGACAGGACCACCTTCCTCAGGGACAGCTTTGAGGCTACTCCCCCCAGGTTCGTTCACCTGGTCTATTGCATATATTCTGTCATCCTACAGGTCCTGAATCTTGTGGCGGCCGGCAAACCTCTGGACTCACAGCAACACCCTGTCTCCCTTCTTCAGTAGGGCCCCCTTCGCTCTCCGGTCGTAGCACTTTTTCCAGGTCTGTCCCTTCCTTTCGGCCACCTGTCTGGCGATTTCCCATGACAAGGCCATCTTGTCATGATGTTGTTTGACCCAGTCATCCAAGTTAGTTGCGATGCCATCCTCTTCTCTAGCAAACACATCTGAGAACATTCGTGGATCTCTCCCAAACATGAGGTAGAATGGGGTGTAGCCTGTTGATTGGTAAACCTGACTGTTGTAGGCAAGCATCAGTTCAGGTAGGCAGTCACCCCAATGTCTCTTCTTGGAGGATGGTAGCGCTCTCAGCATCTCATGTAGGGTTCGATTGAAGCGCTCACACCGCCCATTACCTTGAGGGTGATAGGGCGTTGTTCGGCTCTTTCTTATCCCATACAACTGACAGAGGTTCTTGATCACCTCCGATTCAAAAGCCCGGCCCTAGTCTGAGTGTAGTTGTTTTGGGGCACCATAGTGGACTATCCAGTGTTCGACTAGGGCTCTGGCGGCACTCAATGCAGTCTGATCTCTAGTAGGCACTGTCACAGTATACCGGGTGAACATGTCGGTTATAATCAGAACAGTTTCAACCACGCTATCTTCTGGTTCCAGAACTGTGAAATCTAGTGCAAGGACCTCTAATGGGTATGAAGTCTTGAAACAATTTAGAGGGACATTCTCTCTGGGTGCCACATTTCTTGCCAAGAGACAGCATTTACAGTTTCGTCCCCACTTTCAGACATCATCATGCATTTGCAACCAATAATATTTTCTTTGGATGGCTCTTGTCACTGCCTCCTCAGCTCTGTGTCCCATCTCATCATGGTAGGTGGACAAGATTTCTGCTTTCAAGCACTCTGGGACTACTAACTGATCAATTAGTTCTTGGTCTCTGGGGTTCCTAATCACTCTGTATAAGAGGCCATCTTTCAACTTCAGTATTTCTCGCATTTTCCAAAACTTTTTGCTGTCTTCGGACCAAGTATCAAAAATTTCTGTTCTGGCACTCAAGAGAGCTTTGATTATGGGGTTTAAGGTGCGATCTGTTCTCTGTAGCTCTCTCACAGTGATATCAGACAGGTAGAACACTTCAGACTCTGGTTCTCTCACCGGTCCTAGAACCGCTGCTGAATCTCTTTGGCCCCCCACTATCCAGGATTCAGCACCACCATCTCCCCGAGCCTCTGATTCGTGTAGACAGGACAATATGTCAGCATTGGTATTCTGTCTACCAGGCTTATATTGCACCTCAGAATTGAAATCAGCCAACTGGGCTAGCCAACGTTGGATTACTGCTGACACCTTTGCTGTATCTAAGTATCTTAGGGGATTGTGGTCTGTCTTCACAATGAACTTTTTGTATACCAGGTAGTCGTGAAACTTCTCTGTGATTGCCCATTTCAGAGCAAGGAGCTCCAATTTAAAAGGACTATAGTTTTTGTAATTTCTCTCACTTTTGTGTAGCCCCGGCTGGCATAGGCGATTACCTGTTCCAAACCATCTTGTTCTTGGCTAAGTACTGCTCCTAACCCACTCTGGCTGGCATCAATAGTCAGTATGAATGGCCTACTGAAATTGGGATATACCAGGACCGGTGGCGACATCAACTTCTCTCTTAGCACATCAAAGGCCTTCTGGCACTCCAAGGTCCACACGAAGGAGGCCACACTTGGCTTTGAAGGTTTTCCCATTAGCACATGTAGTGGTTTCGCTATCTGTGCATACCCGGGAACAAATCGCCTGTAGTAACTTGTAAAACCAACAAACTTACGGACATCTTTAGCTGTCTTTGGAATTGGCCAGTCTATCAGGACCCTGGTCTTGTCTTCGTCTGCTGCGATTCCCTTCTCAGACACCACATGGCCCCGCCTCCCAACCACCAGCCTCGTCTCTGCCATCCAATCTCCGCTAAGCTCCTGAGGATCCCTTACTTCCGACAGGATTCCTTTATGTTTATCCCACGCATGTTTGAATTCCGTTACCGTTTTCATCTCCACCACCTCCCGCAGGAGGGCATTCCAAGCATCCACCACTCTCTCCATGAAAAAGTACTTCCTGACATTTTTCCTGAGTCTGCCCCCTTCAATCTCATTTCATGTCCTCTCGTTCTACCACCTTCGCATCTCCGGAAAAGATTCATTTGCGGATTAATACCTTTCAAATATTTGAATGTCTGTATCATATCACCCCTGTTTCTCCTTTCCTCCAGAGTATACATGTTCAGGTCCACAAGTCTTCCCTCATACGTCTTGTAACGCAAATCCCATACTATTCTCGTAGCTTTCCTTTGCACCGCTTCAATTCTTTTTACATCCTTCGCAAGATACGGCTTCCAAAACTGAATACAATACTCCAGGTGGGGCCTCACCAATGACTTGTACAGGGGCATCAACACCTCCTTTCTTCTGCTGGTCACACCTCTCTCTATACAGCCTAGCAACCTTCTCGATACGGCCACCGCCTTGTCACACTGTTTCGTCGCCTTCAGATCCTCAGATACTATCACCCCAAGATCCCTCTCCCCTTCCGTACCTGTCAGACTCTCACCGCTTAACACATACGTCTCCTGTGGATTTCTCTTCCCTAAGTGCATCACTTTGCATTTTTTCGCATTGAATTTTAATTGCCAAACCTTAGACCATTCTTCAAGCTTCCGCAGATCCTTTTTCATGTTTTCCACTCCCTCCCGGGTGTCCACTCTGTTACAAATCTTAGTATCGTCCGCAAATAGGCAAACTTTACTTTTTAACCCTTCGGCAATGTCACTCACAAATATATTGAACAGAATCAACCCCAGCACCGATCCTTGAGGCACTCCACTACTCACCTTTCCCTCCTCCGAGCGAATTCCATTCACCACCACCTTCTGGCGTCTGTCCGTCAACCAGTTCCTAATCCAGTTCACCACTTCGGGTCCTATCTTCAGTCTATCCAGTTTATTTAAGAGCCTCCTGTGTGGAACTGTGTCAAAAGCTTTGCTGAAATCTAAGTAGATTACGTCTATAGCCCGTCCCTGATTTAATTCTTCTGTCACCCAATCAAAGAATTCAATGTTGATGTAGTGCTTTACGATGGTGGTAGTCCCAATGTCACTTTCATCTTTAGAAAACACATCTCGGTGCCTCTGTAACAATCCTTCTACCTCCTCGGCCTGCAGGATGGTTAGATTCTCCAACTTGACCTGTAGTGTAGGGGCTAGGCTGTTCTCCTCTAAATTCTCCTATGGGAGTCACCACAATCTCAGATTCAGCTTTGTGAAACCTCACCTTTTTCTGTGGTACTGTCTCTATGCAGAGCAGCTAGCTCTGCTATGCGTGCTCGCAGGCGAATCTGGATGGTTTTGTTGCTCAAGTTCAACACTCGGATAGGCACTTTTCCCTCTTTAGTGTTAGCAAGTATTTTGGCCACCATCAACCCCTCTGGAGAAGTGATAGTTGACATGGGTTCAACTAGGACTGGACATGCAGGTAGGGACCGGATCCGGTGACAGATACCCTGGGTGATTCTTTTTTTTTTTTTTTTACATTTGTACCCCGCGCTTTCCCACTCATGGCAGGCTCAATGCAGCTTACATATTATATACAGGTACTTATTTGTACCTGGGGCAATGGAGGGTTAAGTGACTTGCCCAGAGTCACAAGGAGCTGCCTGTGCCTGAAGTGGGAATCAAACTCAGTTCCTCAGTTCCCCAGGACCAGAGTCCACCACCCTAACCACTAGGCCACTCATCCACTCCTTTCTGTCAATGGAGGAATGACCACTCTTTTGCTCCCCAGCAGCTTAACAAAACCAATCGGTCCCTCTTGATCCAGTTTCTGGTAGCCTTGCCGAATCTGGCCGACAATCTTGCAAACACGTTTGGGAGAGGCAGTGGTACTGTTGAAAAGTGAAGCACCAGGCAAAAGGTCTCTATGTCTTTCAATACGTTCATGCCAATCAAGCCAGGAACTTCGTCATTCCAGGCCTCATCTCAGATGACAAATATGCACCTATCAGGAACGGTCTGGCCAAAGCAGGTCATGTCAGTCACTTAACAGATTACTGGGATCTCCAATCCATTTGCCGCTGTCAATTTGATCTATGTGGCATCTAGCAATTTTGGCTTTTTCATTAGCTTGGTATAGAAGTGGCTAGCCGTAATTGTAGACACTTCAGAGCCGGTGTCTATTATATAGTTTACTGGCATTCCATCCATAAGCACTTCAAAAACGGGTCTTGGTCCAATGGCGCTTTCTCTCTTCTGGGCCTCAGGGATGCACATTTTATTGCCAATGTTGGTAACCTGCCCCTGGTCACGTGACGTAGAAGGTCAGGAGGAATCTCTCCTTTGTACTTCCTGTGGCCCCTTCTGCCACTCGCCCCGGGGGCCTCTGCGGGTCTCTCATCGCGAGCTCCCTGTTCGCCTTCTCGAGGTCCCCTTCCGCTAGTTTCTGGGACTCTTTCGCTTCAACAATATCTACTTATGTGACCAGTTTCTTGACAACGATAACAGATAAGCTGTCCCCTCTCATTCCGCCTGGGTGGGTTCCTTTTTGGCGGAGCTCTGCCACCCTGATATGGCCTGTTTTGACTTTCCATCCGTTGGCACATGTCATGCATAAGTTCCTGTTGTCTCTGCTCCAGGCCTTTAACTAATCTCTCAGCAACAGCACACAGCTGCTGTACGGCTTGAATCAACACATCTGGTTCTCAGACTGCAGCTTTTACGCTGGCCTCACTCTTCCTAGATAGGAGCCTAGGGTTATGATCTCCTTCTACTGGAATGCTCTCTTCTTCCTCTGACCACTTAATTAACAATGAGAGTAGGTCTTCATAGGATAGCTCTTCAAACTCGTCTTCCCGCCTCTTGACTTCTCTCCTTAAGGCCGCATCATTCAACCCTACAATATGAAGCTCTTTGAGTGACCCCTCTACATCCACTATGGCAGTGGCTTTCCTGTTCAGGATTTTGGGGGCTTGCTCCCATAGACAACACTCAAACGTGTGTATAGTCTCCCCACGCAACTGTCTTAGTGCATAGAACTCTCGCAGCCTCACACTGAGAGGGACTGTGTCTCCAAACTCTTCACCCAGTCTCTTGAATAGGGCTGCTATATCTCCTCTGTCTTGGGGATGGTACAGCTTCATGACGTCATAGGCGGGTCCCTTCAGATGATCAAGAACTACATCCCACTGATCTTCAGGGGGAACTCTCAAGACCTTCAGGGCAGATCTGGTCTTCTCGGTCCACTCTTCCACTGAGAGGTCGCCAGGCTTCTGCTGATGGCCACTGAAATCGGGTATCCATTTGTCTCTCAGTATGTAGAGAGCGGGGATTTGAGCTGGGGCAGGCGCTTGTGGCATCTGGCTGAACTTTTCTATAATCGTCCTGGCAAAGCGACAGGATTCCTGCTGAGCATAGGCGGTCTGTGGCCCAACTGTTTGGGGAGGCAAAAGGGTTTGGGGTGGGGTTAGGGGTGGGGCTTACATCCATAACTGTCTGACAACACACAGAAAAAAATAAGTAAAAATAAAAGTCACAACACCTTTTATTAAATGTAGATATTAGATATGTATCATATGTAAAAAAAAAAGTGGTTGCTCAAAGCATATCCTAACCACAATCGCTCAACTGCAAAACACTATGCACAAATTTGTGCAAAAACACACTCAGAACCTTACTGTACCATAAATATTACACTGTGCAGACCCTAATACACCAATATACCACCCATTCGGACAACATCACAGACCGTCAACAATATGAAACAAGGGATCATTTCACAATTCTCATGTACAGCCACAAAACATCCTTTTAGGGTGGATAGTATTCAAAATGAGTGCCTTTTATTAACGACCAGATAGAGATAAGAGTTTTCTAATGTCAATTTTGGCACAGTATAAGTCATCACAAACAAAATGTAAGAAAACCAATGGACTGCATTAGGGGCTTATAGCCCATTTAGTTATGTTTAAACAAAAGAGATCTGCATGAAACAAAATATTTATTTTTTTATTTTGACTTATAGTATAAAAACTGCCTCATAGTCAGCACCTCTCCTGAAATCCAAGTGCGGTGTGCCACAATTTAGGTCTGGGTACACTAGTATTCAAGCTCAGACAGCCACACTGGGTGGATAGTATTCACAACAATGAGCTCCTTTTATTAACGACCAGGTAGAGATAGATTGATATTGATAAGTTTTAAAGTTTCAATTATGGCACAGTATACTGTAAGTTATCACAAACAAAATAAAAGAAAACCAATGGACTGCATTAGGGGCTTATAGCCCATTTAGTTATGTTTAAACAAAAGAGACTCTTTTGTTTAAATATAACTAAATGGGCTGAGATCTGCACGAAACAAAATATTCATTTTTTATTTTGACTTAAAACCTGCCTCAGAATCAGCAGTGCACCTACCTCTTCTGAACGCTGCGTGCCACAATTTCTTTTGAATTTATTATGGTCTTCTATCATCGAAGGAAGTGGGAACTCTTCGCCAACCTTGCCTTCCCTACTCAGTGACGGCCCTGCCCACGCGTTCCCGACTTTGCGGAACAGGAAATTGCATCATGACAGGAGCCCTCATAGGGAAGGCTGACTGGCTGAGGTACTGAAAGCAGCAGATGATCAGCGCGAATCGACAATCGCTATTCGCTACTGTAGCGATTAAGGCGGGACTCAGGAACACTCACCAGGACTCGATCATGCCAACAGCAGCCCAGCCCTGAAGGCTGAAGTGACTGAGGCGCGCAGGAGAGTGAAAGCAGAAACGGGGCGCAGGCAGCACTGCAAATAAGAGAGAGGAGTCGGGACTGGTTGGAGGAGGAAAACGGAGAAGAATAAAGATGGAGAAACTGCTGATTCATCCTGCTTCTGTTTGTTGAGAACTTGTGGCTGCTGGCTAGGGAGGCTTAGCCTCCCCAAGCCTCTTATACCGGGCGCCTATGCTGCTGAGCCTCTTTTTCTTCCTTCAAGGCTGCCACTTCTTCCAGGTACAGCTCTTTAAGGGCTTCAAACTCCTTTTTCCAGTCGGCGCTCATCTCTGCTCCTTCTTGGGTGTGCTGCATAGAACCAGAGGCCTCACAGACTGCCACACAGCAGGGAACTATAGACCTGCTAAAGCAAAGATTGCACAGAACACTTTCAGTAAGATTATTGTCAGGATATGCCAGACAAGGACCTTATACAGAACACAACTCTCACCAAATACAAAAACCAGAATTTTAACAGAAGTAGGATTCTTACTAGAGATGGTGGACTAGGTAAGGTAATCCTGTCCGTGATGCCACTTGTAAACCTCCTATATATAAATATATAAGAATGTCACAGTTTCAAATAGGGTTCCCAAATAAACTCCACACAACCAAGGGATTTGACAAGAAAAATATTAAATATTTGATTAAATGGTAAAGTAAATAGAAACATTTCGATATGTTCCTAAATGTTGGTACCAACTGTTAAAGTTTGCTAGTATTAAATAAAAATAGTGCAAGGTATTAAATACTTTGTGGTAAGTTACAAAGGCAATAAGGTGTTCAAAACTAAAAATACAGTTACCAAGACCCGACCCCACTTCTGCAATAACACAAACCATCCCAAACATGTACACCACCCCAATTTGTACTCAGATCTGATATATATATATATTTTTTTTTTGTCTCAATTTGTGCGCACACAGTAATGTTACCGGTGTATTAAATGTAAGCTAGCATCACTGCTCTCTTGCATTGGGTACTTTGGCCTTCTCCACATCCACGTCTCCTCGGTTAGCGAGGTCAGCTCACCGACTCAGGAACTCCAGGATACCTACTGTTCTGACTCAAAGAACTAAAAAAATGCAAATCCTGACTCCCTGTGCTTGTTGTGTGTGCTAATCTCAATCAGTATTTTTCTTTGGCAAGGGACCTTGTGGGCTAACTAAATTCAAATAAAAAGATAAGCAAGGGAAATTCCTATTTTCCTAGATCTTGGATCATAATTTGTGGTCGATATAATGTTGGATAATTTCCACTTTGAACTGAATTTTCTTTATTTTTGTCTTGATCGATTTATGTTGTATTGCATAAATGTAAATTTGAATAAAGCATAAATAAAAAAAATTAAAAAAAAAAAAAAGCAAGGGAAATTCCTATCTGGACCTCCCAATACATAGCCCTTTTCTTTTCTTTTGTTATACACCCTCTACTCAAACTGATGGACTGCTAAACTAAACCTCCTAAAGGCAGGCCCTTAACTGCAGGCACTCACAGGGCTCGAGGCTTAGGCTGTGGAGCTCCTTCCCTAGGGCAGGCACACTTAGGTGTGGACACTCGAACCAGCAGGCTTCTATGCTGGATCCTCCTGAGGCAGACACTCACGCTGGCAGACACTCTAAAAAAGTTCTTTTGGAGTCTGGGCACTCAGTACAGAGGGGAGGGAGGGTGTCTCTCTCTCTTTGTAGCCTAGTGGTTAGTGCAGCGGACATTGATCCTGGAGAACTGGGTTCAATTCCCACTGCAGCTCCTTGTAACTGTGGGCAAGTCACTTAACCCTCCATTGCCCCAGGTACAAAATAAGTACCTGTATATATGTAAACTGCTTTGAATGTAGTTGCAAAATACCTCAGAAAGGCAGTATATCAAGTCCCATTTCCCTTTCCCCCAGGACAGGCTCGCTTAGGTGTGGACACTCGAACCAGCAGGCTTCTGTGCTGGATCCTCCTGAGGCAGACACTCTAAAAAAGTTCCTTTGATTTTCTAGAAACTTCTATAACTGAAGACTCTGAAAGACTGACACTATTAGTGAACTTTGTATTTGAACAAGATCTGGAGGCGGTTAAACGCCTTTACTTTAGAAATGCAAATTCACTTTTCTTGGGAAAAAAAATATGGATGTTCCCAGACGTAACTAAATTAACCCAGGCGAGAAGGAAAGCTTTTCTATCTCTTAGGGCTGAAACCACAGCTCTGGGAGCATCTTTCTATCTTAATTACCTCTGCAAATGTGTGGTTAAATTCCTAGGGATAAAATATGTGTTTTTTCAACCAGAACATCTTAGTGAATTTGTAAAAAGAAAAAAAGTGGCTACTGGGTAGATTTAGTTTGATGATATCTAGATGGATAGATGTGTGCTAAGCTATATAATTTGATTTTGTTTTTGCTTAAAACTTCTCCTGTTGTATTTCCTTAATGCGGCCTCCTAATATTGTGGTCTAAAGAGGCCAAAATATTATAATTTCCTCTGGGTAAATTTACCAATGTTTTTTTTATATATTTAGGTCCGCATTACCAGTTCAAGTTTATGTATGACTTGTAAATATATTGTAAAAGCATTAAAAAAAAAAAAAGTTCTTTTGGAGTCTAGGCACTCAGTGCTGGGGGAGGGGGTGTCTCTCTGTCTCTCCCTTTGTGGGGCTTCTTCCTTTTCTGGATAGGCCTCTTCTTTACCGGACAGTTAGTCATACGGCCGGCTTTCTCCTCTCTGGACAGGCAAGCACACACACGGAGGGATGCGCTGGGTGGACTTCTCTGGGATTCAGGGCCCTTGCCATGCTGCTCTCTATTCAGCTCTGCACTGCTCCCAACACGTCTCAGCTCCCCAGTGTGGTCCCTCTTCTGCCTCTGCTTCTCTCTCTGCCTGAAGAATGGCCTCTGTGGCTACTGTTACAGCTCCTCTTCTTGGCCCCAGCTTGCCTGTTCCGCTGCAGCTCAGCTCCTCTTTTGTCCCCGACTTGCTCCAGACCCCCTTCTCCTCCTCCTCTGTTCCTGTCTGCTTTGGTACCCGGCCCCCAGTGGCGTACCAAGGGGGGGGGCGGTGGGGGCGGTCCACCCCGGGTGCATGCCGCTGGGGGGGGGTGCTGCGCGCCTGTCTGCTCCGCTCGTTCCGTGCTCCCTCTGCCCCGGAACAGGTTACTTCCTGTTCCGGGGCAGAGGGAGCATGGAACGAGCGAAGCAGACAGGCACGCAGCACCCTCCCAGCAGGTAAAAATGCGCCGGGGGGGGGGGGAGGTAGCCTTTCGCCGGGGGGGGGGGGTCGCACTGCACCCTGGGGGGTGTCCTTTCGCCAGGAGGGGGGGGGGGGTCGCATCGGCGATGCACCCTGGATGTCAGCCACCCTTGGAGCGCCACTGCCGGCCCCTTACAGGACACACCTGTTCTCTCTCTTCATCTGGGGCTCGTCAGTGGGTCCTTCTCTTCCAGCCTGCAGCTCACTCCTGAGTGGGTCTGATCTTCTTCTCCTCCAGCCTGCAGCTGCCTCTTCTTGCCTGAGCTTGCCATTCTCTGCCCCAGCTTGCAACACACTCCTGCCTGGATCCTATCTTCTCTTCTCAGAGCATGCTTTCAGTCTCCTCTCTTTGCCCTGGCTTTCTTTTCTCTTTCCCAGGTTGCCTCTGGGCTGCTATTCTTTTTCTGCTGCTCCACCCCTCCTGTCCCCTGGATTGGCTTGAAATTCGCGCCAATCTATGGGTCCGGCTGCCTCCTGCCACCTAATTGGTCCAAATTCATGCCTTTTACCAGATCCTGGCTTCTATTGGTCACCTTCCACACTGTCCCTCAGGCTTGCCTCACATGCCCCTCAGTCTCCAGCTCTCCCTGGGGCCTCAGACAGCCAATCAGAAGCCTTGTAACAGGCTTCACTGCACATCCCCCCACAGTTACAAACTCATAAAATTTAAACACACCTCTAGCATCTATGGGTACCTGAGTTCTTAGTTTTATAACAGTGCTGGAGCATTTTAAACACTTTAAACATTTTAACTAAAAGGTGCCAGTGCTGTTTCTGGGCTGCCCTGAGACCTCTGTACCTCCCTGTCCTCTGCAAGATGCCCCCTTCTCAGGGAAAGTGGGGGGAGGGGGGGAACAAGGTAAAGGCTTTGTTTTTTCTATATTTACACTACCATAAAATAACAACACTAACTTCCGGGGGTCATACAACAAGGGCCTACCTTAGAAAAAGCAGTGGGCATTAGAACATCACATATTGGAAAACTAAACAAGCCTGTTTAGCATGGATTGATATTACACAGATATTAAGTACTAACTGAGAACCCCATCTTTTTCACATATCCAGAACACAGACTCTCATTAAGTACAGAATAATCAGAAACTAAAAATAGAAATGTACACAAAATTTTAATTGAACCCCCCCCCCCCCCCAAAAAAAAAGCCTGAATCTGCATATCAGGGGCGTAGCCAGACCTCGACGGGAGGGGGGCCAGAGCCCAAGGTGGGGGGGCACATTTTAGCCTACCTTCCCTGCTTCCGCAACCCCCCAACCCAGCACCGCCGCCTCCATCTCTGACCCCACCACCACCACCGCTGCTTCTGACCCTCCATCCGCCGCCACTGCAAAAGTACCTTGGCTGGCAGGGGTCCCCAACCCCCACCAGCTGAAGCATTTATCTGTCCCGCGCTGGTCTCGTATTGCTTCTCCTGTTTTCAGCGTGACCTGCACGCTCGTTTTAATAAAACTGAGCATGCGAGAGCATTCTCACTTTCACTGAAACGAGAGCATGCACGGCGGTACTGAAAACATGAGAGGCAAAATGAGACAGCATGGGACAATGGCTTCAGCTGGTGGGGGTTGGGGACCCCAGCGAGCCAAACCGGGGGCCCCAGAGCCAATTTGGGGGGGCCAGGCCCACATACCCCGCCATAGCTATGCCACTGCTGCTTATAATGCAATAATCAGGGAAAAAGAAGCAGTGACGCATGCCCTCCTTTCCTGTACAAAATATAAAGATAGCAGATGTAAATTACAAAAACTGGCATATTACAATCACTACATTACAAATTAGCAATTAAAACAAAAATGGAAATTAAGGTGATACCTTTTTTTATTGGACTAACAATACAAATTTTGACTAGCTTTAGAAGGACAATACCTATTTTTTTTAGGCGATGACAGCAGTATGCTGTCTCAACCAGAGGAAGGAGCTTTGGCCTCCAAAGGAAAACTAGTGAAAAAAGGTATTTAGTCCAATAAAATGGTATCATATTATTTTCCATTTATATTCTTATTTATTAACTTTTAAAGAGGGCTTACGTTCTACCACATTACTTCATCCTAAAGTACAAAAAAAACCTATAAAAGTCTTGTTCTACCTTTATTGTCTGCCCACTTTAATTTTTCTAATTTTGTTTACCCCTAGTGTCTATTACTGCTTTCTGTCTTCTTTTTATTCTCTTTCCAATTGTTTGTAATATTTTTCTCTCCATCTGTCTTCAGGTCCTCTACTACATCCTGCTCCGATACTGATCTGTTTCTTTCAGTTTTCTTCCATTTTATTTATTTATTTATTTATTTATTTATTTATTGTGAACATTTATATCCCACATAATCCCACCAAGGCAGGCTCTATGTGGCTTACAACGTTGAAGGAAGAGTACAGTACATATGCAAGATGGATTAGAGAGTAGAGGAGGGGGAGAGGAATGAGGGGAATGCAGGGGATCAAGCAGGAGTGGAGTAAGAACAATTACACAGGTAAGTCTTTAGAGATTTCTTGAATAGGCTGTGTTCGGCTATCTCTTTTAACGGTGATGGTAGAGCGTTCCAGAAACGGGGCCATGTGTAGCTGAACGACGAGGCAAAGAGCAGCTTATATCTCAAGTTCCTGCAGTTAGGAAAGTGGAAAGTCAAATAGGTGCGGGAGGACTTCACGGAATTCCTGGGCGGGAGGTCGATAAGGCTAAACATATAGGTTGGAGCCTCCCCGTAGACAATCTTGTGAACGAGAACACAGACTTTGATCGGGAGCCAGTGGAGCTTTTCACGGAGGGGCTTCGCTGCCTCAAACCGCGATTTGCCAAATAGCAGTCGCGCCGCTGTGTTCTGTGCAGTCTGAAGTTTCTTAAGGATGTGCTCCTTGCAACCAGTATAAATTCCATTGCAATAGTCAAAATGGCTTAAGACGAGTGAGTGGATTAGCGTCCTGAGCAGGTCAAAAGGAAGATACTGCTTAATACGCTTAAGGGACCTCATGGAAAGGAACATGCGCTTCGTGATGGACAAGACTTGGAGCTCAAGGGTCAGGTGGGGGTCCAGAATGACCCCAAGGAGTCTCATACTGGCAGCGACAGGAATGGAGATGTTCTGCGCAGTGACCGAGGCCGGGATAGACTTGTTAAATTGGGAGGAGAGGATGAGGCACTGCGTTTTTTCCTGGTTGAGTTTAAACTTAAATGTGCTAGCCCAGTTAGACATGATGGCGAGGCTGGTCTGAATCTTAGCTGTGATTTCGGCTATGGAAGAGTGAAAGGGGATGTAGATGGTCACATCGTCAGCGTAGATGTAGGGATTCAGCCCGTTGTTGTGGAGGGCCGCTGCGAGAGGGGACATCATGATGTTGAACAAGGAAGGCGAAAGGGGAGAGCCTTGAGGGACCCCACAGCAAGACTTCCAGGATGGCGAGACAGAGGACTGGACTTTGACCCGATAGGATCGGCATGACAGGAATTCCCGAAACCAATCCAATACAGGGCCGCCAACACCATTTTCCGCCAGTAACATGAGGAGGAGACTGTGGTCAACCATGTCAAATGCGCTTGACATGTCAAATTGAAGAAGCAAGATGTTCTTTCCTAAAGACAGTTCTTTCCTAAAGTTGGACAAGAGGGTAACCAGAACTGTCTCGGTGCTATGTTGTGGCCGGAATCCAGATTGGGACGCATGAAGAATCGATAATTTGTCCAAGTAGTCAGATAGCTGTGAATTCACCAAGCCTTCCATAGTCTTCACAAGCAAGGGGATTGTAGCAACAGGGCGATAGTTGCTGATAACACTAGGCTCACACTTCGGGTCCTTCGGGATTGGTGTCAGGAGAATATTGCCTTGCTCAACGGGGAAGCGACCGTGCTGGAGCATGAAGTTAAGGTATGTTGTAAAGTCAGCAATAAAACGGTCTGGCACTGATTGCAGCAGGTAGTTGGTGCAGGTATCCAGTTTGCAGTGCGTTCGGGAAAATTTGTGAAGAGCCAGAGAGACCTTCTCAGTGGTGACTGTCTCGAAGGTGGACCAATAGCAGTCGGCTGGGCAGGGGCCTTGTGTGGGTGCAAGGCCTTGCAGGAAGTCAGCAGCAGTAGAGTAGCTTTGAGGAAGTGAGCTTCGAAGAAGGATTTTGTCCCTGAAATGGTCGGCCAGCTTGATCGGCGAAGGCATGCTCGCGCTCGGAGAAGTACTATCCAGTATCTCCCTCTTGTTACTGCGTCTATCTACAGCTTTTCACCTCTTTCCTTCAACCTGGGCCCTCTCATTCTCCTTCTTGTTATTCCTCAGTCTTTCATTAACTCTTTCCTCTCCACCCCCCCCCCCCCCATTGCCCGCCATCACCATCCAGCTTCTGTCTGTCTCTACCAGCAGCTCCTCTGTGTGTGTCTTGCCCCCCTTCCATCTAGCATTTCTTACCATGTTTGTCTCTCTCCCCGCCATCCTGCATCTTTTCTATTGTCTCTCTGCACCTACCCCACCATCCAGCATTGCCTCTGCCTATCTATCTCTGTCCCTGGCATACTGCATTTCCTCTCTCTTTCTCTCTCTCTTTTCCCTCTTCCCCTTCACCATTCAACATTGCCCATGCCTCTTTTCTCCCATCCAGGATTGCCTCATCTTTTTCTCTTCCCCCATGCAGTACTGATCCTGTCTCTCTCTCTCTTTCTCTCTCTCTCTCTCTCTCTCTCTCTCTCTCTCTTTCCTTCTGCTCACTCCTCTCATACAGTATTGCCTCTGTCTATTTCTCTCTCTCTCTCCTCTCTTCTTTCCATGCAGTATTGCCTCTCTCTGTCTTTCTCCCCATGCCATTTGTCTTCTGAACCCCTCTGTACAGCATTGCCCCCTTGTCTATCTCTCTTTCCCACACCATTCAGCATCGCCTTGCTTGTCTGTTTGTACCCTCCATCTAGTATTACCGCTGCTGCCTCCCCTCTCTCTCTCTCTCTCTCTCTCTCTCTCTCTCTCTCTCTCTCCCTCTCTCCCCTACCTGGCATTGCCCTGTCTCTCTCCCTCTTACAAATAGTGCTTCTGTCTGTCTCCCTGCTCCCCGGTATTGCTCCTGTCTCCCTCCCTCCCCTAAAGCTCCCCAACCGGCATTCAACAGTTTTTCTTCCTTCCCTCCAGATGCCATCTCTGCTGGCCCACTGTGATAATTACACAGCACAGCCACGCAGTACTGCAGCTGCTTCCTCTAGGCTGAGGTGGAGCTGGCCCGAAGGAGGCAACCACAGTGTACAGAGAGCCATGGGCCAGCAGAGATAGCAACTGGAGGGAAGAAAGAAAAACTGTTGTATACCAGCTGTGGAGCTTGGGGGGAGGGGTAAAAGACGGGAAGGCAGTAGGCAGGAAAGTCGCCGTTTGGGCTGGGGTGACTTAGCCTCCCCAAGTCTCTTATACCGGGCACCTATGCAGCATTACTCATTTTTTTTAAGGGAATCCAATCATATGCAATGTCTGCCTGGAATGGGCTTTTAATCTCAACAAATAGCAGAAAGTGTGAATAAATCTCATGAATTATTTTCTATCATTAGTAAGTTGTTGGTCAGGAAAAAGACACGGGTTACTAGTGCTGCGCCTTCTGTTGATCAGTTAGGAGAATATTTTGTTTCTAAAGTTGAAAGGCTTCATAGTGGATTTATGGCTTTTGTGTTTAGGGATGCTTGTCAGGGCACAGACCGTAGAAGTCTGCCCAGTACTCTTCTTCTACTAAAAGTTCTGAAGCTAACATCGAAGCCCCTTAAAATGTACACTCAAGCCCAGCACTCTTCTACTAAACGTTCTGAAGCTAACATCGAAGCCCCTTAAAATTTACACTCACGACCAGGGCGTAGACCGTAAAAGTCTGCCCAGCACTGGTTTTGCTTCCCAATTACCGGCATTGCCACCCAATCGCCACTAAAATTCTGTAGATCCATTCCTTCTAAACAGGATTCCTTTGTGTTTATCCCACACGTTTGAATTCCATTACCGCTTTCATCTCCACCACCTCCCACGGAAGGGCATTCCATGTATCCACCACCCTCTCTGTAAAAAAATACTTCCTGACATTACTCCTGAGTGCCCCCCTTCAACCTCTATTCATGTCCTCTAGTTCTACCGCCTTTCCGTCTACAGAAAAGGCTTGCTTGCAGATTAATACCTTTCAAATAGTTTAACATCTGTATCATGTCACCCCTGTTTCTTCTTTCCTCCAAGATATATATGTTCAGGTCAGCAAGTCTCTCCTCATATGGTTTGCAACGCAAATCCTATAACATTTTTATAGCTGTTCTTTGCACCTCTTCCAATCTTTTTACATCTTTAGCAAGATATGACCTCCAAAACTGAACACAATACTCCAAGTGGGTCCTCACCAACGACTTGTAGAGAGGTATCAGCACCTCCTTTCTTCTGCTGGTTGTACCCCTCTCTATGCAGTCTAGCATCCTTCTGGCCACGGCTTTCGCCTTGTCACATTGTTTCTTCACCTTTAGATCCTCGGACACCAACACCCCAGGGCTTCTCTGCTGAGTCGAGCTTACTAATCTCTCCCCTCCTATCCAGTATCTCTCTTTTGGGTTTATGCACCCCAAGTGCATCACTCTACACTTCTTGGCATTAAATGTTAATTATTTAAATATAGGGGATATACTAATAGAAACCAGAGCACTCCTATATAAATCACTTACTAAATGTGCTCCAGACCAACAATACATATATCCAAATTCTGTTTATTGTAACCAATAGAAATAAAACAAAATAAAACATGGAAAAGAAAATAAGATGATACCTTTCTTATTGGACATAACTTAATACATTTCTTGATTAGCTTTCGAAGGTTGCCCTTCTTCGTCAGATCGGAAATAAACAAATGTTGGTAGATGACAGTATATATAAGTGAAACATCAAAGCATTCCAGTGACAGTCTAACAGGATGGGGGTGGATAGGTGAGAGACAGGAAGGGGGACAGGTGAGATATGTATGGAGACAGGAGGGTGACAAAACAGTATGATTTTCAAAGCAGTACAATTTTATGGTTTATAATGGGCTAGAAAACCCAGATCTTTGTTAAGTCCTGTCTGGTGGGTGTCAAAATATTTAATCATTCTGACTTCAAAGGTCTTACGTTCCTGTATTGTTTTAAAGTTCCCTTTTAAGATTCTTACCATGAAGTCACTGGTATAGTGTTCTGGTTTTGTAAAGTGCTGCCCCACAGGCGTGACATATTTATTAGTACTGGCATTTTTCATATGGTGTCTATGTAAATTAAATCTCTTCTTTAGCATCTGTTTGTTTATTGCAACAGAACACACATCAACATACTTACACACACTTTCATGTCTGAACAAAGCTCAATCCTGCTTACATAATACTTGTAACAGATTGCTCACATTACACTATAAAACTTCATCAACATGTGATAGTATTTAAGCTAAATTGTCCATTCATGTCATGCAAGTCATCATGTATCACTAGAAGGCTTATTTTCGAAAGAGAAGGGCGCCCATCTTTCCACACAAATCGAAAGATGGGTGTCCTTCTCTCAGGGTCGCACAAATCAGCATAATCGAAAGCTGATTTTGGGCATCCCCAACTGCTTCCCGTCGTGGGGACGACCAAAGTTCCCGGAGGCGTGTTGGAGGTGTAGCGAAGGCGGGACTGGGGCATGCCTAACAGATGGGCATCCTCAAGCAATAATAGAAAAAGAAGGGCGTCCTTGACGAACATTTGACTACTTGGTCCTTTTTTTTTTATGACCAAGCCACAAAAATGTGCCCTAAATGACCAGATGACCACCAGAGGGAATCGGGGATGACCTCCCCTGACTCCCCCAGTGGTCACTAACCCCTTCCCATCCTGAAAAAACAACTTTAAAAACTTTTGTCTTTTTTTTTTGGAGTATGGGTGAAGGACGTCCTTCGCTATGCCTCCGTCCCTGCAATGGCAGTTGAGGATGTCCAAAATGTGGATGTTTCTATGAGAAGGATGTCCATGCCTTTGCTATGCCTCTGACACCCCCTTTATTTATTTGGATTTTGGTTCACAAGTGGCAGCAGTGGGATTTGAACTGGCCACCTCTGGATTGCAAGACCAGTGCTCTGGCCACTCCTCCACTCTACTTCACTCCCTTGAAATTTGGCCGTCCCTGTGGGGGGGGAGCAGTATGCAGGTCCCTGGGGGGGGGGTATGTGTGTGTCAGCGGAGGCATAACGAAGGCGTGGACGTCCGTCTTTCAAACAATTTGGACGTCCTCAACTTCCCCCCCCCCCTCACAGGGACCGCCAAATTTCAAGGGAGTGGAGTGGAGGAGTGGCCTAGTGGTTAGAACCCTGTTCTTGCAATCCAGAAGTGGCCAGTTCAAATCCCACTGCTGCTACTTGTGATCCAAAATCCAAATAAATAAATAAAGAGGGTGTCAGAGGCATAGCAAAGTCATGGACATCCTCACAGAAACATCCAGATTTTGGACGGATGTCCTCAACTGCTGTCGCAGGGATGGAGGCATAGCGAAGGACATCCTTCACCCATACTCCAAAAAAGGAGAAGGACGCCCATCTTGCAATTTGTGACGAAAGATGGGTGCCCTTCTCTTTCGAAAATAAGCCTGTAAGCTACCACATCAAGACCCACCAAGTAAACATTGTCATACCCATCAAACGACACACGGTTCAATATCTGAATAAAATGAATGGAATCCTTGACAAAGGAACTAGCGTGACTCACGAACAGACATAACAACCTGTCCATATACTTTGATAATGGCTCTAACAATGACACACGGGTAGATACTATAGGGCGTGTGGGCGGATCCATCAGCGACTTATGCACCTTACTACTACTACTACTACTACTACTTAACATTTCTAGAGCGCTACTAGGGTTATGCAGCGCTGTACAAATTAACAATTAAGGACGGTCCCTGCTCAGAAGTGCTTACAATCTAAAGGACGAAATGTCAAGTTGGGGTAGTTAAGATTTCCTGAGAAGAGGTGTAGTGATTAGGTGCCGAAGGCGACATTGAAGAGGTGGGCTTTGAGCATTGATTTGAAGATGGGTAGGGAGGGGACCCGGCGTATGGGCTCAGGGAGTTTGTTCCAGGCATGGGGTGAGGCGAGACAGAAAGGGCGGAGCCTGGAGTTGGAGGTGGTGGAGAAGGGTACTGACAGGAGGGATTTGTCTTGAGAGCGGAGGTTACGGGTAGGGACGTAAGGGGAGATGAGGGTAGAGAGGTAAGGAGGGGCTGCAGATCGAGTGCATTTGTAGGTGAGTAAGAGAAGCTTGAACTGTATGCGGTATCTGATTGGGAGCCAGTGAAGTGACTTGAGGAGAGGGGTGATATGAGTATATCGGTTAAGGCGGAAGATAAGACGTGCGGCAGAGTTCTGGATGGACTGAAGGGGGGATAGATGGCTAAGTGGGAGGCCGGTCAGGAGTAGGTTGCAGTAGTCAAGGCGAGAGGTAATGAGAGAGTGGATGAGAGTTCGGGTGGTGTGCTTGGAGAGGAAGGGGCGACGTTTGCTAATGTTATAGAGGAAGAAGCGACAGGTCTTGGCTATCTGCTGGATATGCGCAGAGAAGGAGAGGGAGGAGTCGAAGATGACACCGAGGTTGCGGGCAGATGAGACGGGGACGATGAGGGTGTTATCAACTGAGATGGAGAGTGAAGGGAGAGGGGAAGTGGGCTTGGGTGGGAAAACAATAAGTTCAGTCTTAGACATGTTCAGTTTCAGGTGGCGGTTGGACATCCAGGCGGCAATGTCGGATAAGCAGGCCGATACTTTGGCCTGGGTTTCCGCAGTGATTTCTGGTGTGGAGAGATAAAGCTGGGTGTCGTCAGCATAAAGATGATAGTGGAAACCATGAGAAGAGATCAGGAAGCCTAGGGAAGAGGTGTAGATTGAAAAAAGAAGGGGCCCAAGGACAGATCCCTGAGGAACTCCAACAGAGAGCGGGATAGGGGAGGAGGACGAACCATGAGAGTGTACTCTGAAGGTACGATGGGAGAGATAAAAGGAGAACCAGGAGAGGACAGAGCCCTGGAACCCAAAGGAGGACAGTGTGTCAAGAAGTAGGTTGTGATTGACAGTGTCAAAAGCGGCGGAGAGGTCGAGGAGGATGAGGATGGAGTAGTGACCTTTGGATTTGGCGAGGAACAGGTCATTGCAGACTTTAGATAGTGCTGTTTCTGTCGAGTGTAGGGGGCGAAAGCCGGATTGAAGCGGATCGAGAATGTCATGAGAGGAGAGAAAATCAATGCAGCTGCTGTGAATGGCGCGTTCAAGTATCTTGGAGAGGAAGGGTAGGAGGGAAATGGGGCGGTAGTTGGAGGGACAGGTAGGGTGAAGTGATGGTTTTTTGAGGAGTGGAGTGACCACAGCATGCTTGAAGGTGTCTGGGACAGTTGCAGTGGAGAGAGAGAGAGGTTGAGGATGTGACAGATGGTGGGGGTGATAGTAGGAGTGATGGTGTTAAGTAGGTTAGTGGGGATGGGGTCTGAGGAACAGGTGGTGGCTTTCAAGGAGGAGAGGAGATGGGCGGTTTCCTCTTCAGTGATAGCAGGAAAAGAGGAGAAGGAGGCCTGGGTAGGTTGGTTGAGAGAGTGGGATATAGGCTGAAGAGGAGGAGAAGGTTTAGTGGTGAATTCGAGGTTGATCTTCTGGACCTTGTCACGGAAGTAGTGGGCCAGAGATTGAGGAGAGAGTGAAGGGGGGGTGGCAGCGGAGGGCACTTTGAGGAGGGAGTTGAGGGTGGCGAAGAGACGACGAGGGTTAGAGCTGAGGGAATTAGTCAATTGGATGTAATAGTCCTGCTTAGCGAGGAATAGGGAGGATTGGAAGGAGGATAGCATGAATTTGAAGTGAATGAAATCAGTAAGGGTGCGAGATTTCCTCCAGAGGCGTTCAGCCGAACGGGCGCAGGAGCGAAGGTATTGGGTGCAAGGGGTCAGCCAGGGCTGGGGATTGGTACGCCTTGTGGGCCGGGAGATGGACGGTGCAAGGGTGTCTAGAGCAGAGGAGAGAGTGGCATTGTAGGTGGAGACAGCTTTGTCAACAGATTTGGAGGACATGATGGAAGGGAGGAGATCAGAGATAGTAGAGGATAAGGTGGAGGGGTCAACAGCCTGGAGATTTCTGGACGTAGTAGTTAGTGTTGGGCGAGATTGAGGGGGAGGGTGCTGAAGTGTGAATGTGATTAGGTGATGGTCAGAGAGAGGAAGAGCTGAAACGCAGAAAGTGGAGGGTGAGCAAGTAGAAGAGAGGACAAGATCAAGACAGTGGCCAGATTTGTGAGTAGGGGTGATGGGGCTCAGTTGGAGGTTGAAGGAGGAGGTAAGAGTGAGGAATTGAGAAACATATGGATCGGATGGGTTATCAGTGTGAATGTTGAAGTCACCGAGAATGAGGGATGGGGATGAGGGCTCAAGAAAAACGGAGAGCCAGGCATCGAAGTCGGTAAGGAAGGATGGGAGGGATTTATCAGGGGGACGGTAAATGACTGCAACTCTGAGTGGCAGTGGGTGGAATAGACGGATGGAGTGAACTTCAAAGGATGAGAAGCAGTGAGAGTGAGGTAGGTGGAGAGGTTGAAAACTGTAGGAGGGCGAAAGTAGTAGTCCGACGCCGCGGCCGACTGGGCGGGGCGAATGGGAGAAAAGATAACTTCCGTGGCATAGGGCTGCGATTGAGGCAGAGTTGTCCGGGGTGAGCCAGGTTTCAGTTAGGGCGAGCAGATGAAGGGAATGGGAGATAAAGAGATCATGGGTGAAGGGAAGTTTGTTGCAGATTGAGTGGGTGTTCCACAGGGCGCACGAGAAGGGGAGGGAGGAGGGGGGAGGAGGGGAATAGGGATGAGATTGGAGGTATCGCGGGAACATTTGCATAGATGAGATGAGGACGAGATATCGCGGGAACGTTTGCATAGATGAGATGAGGACGAGGACAGATGTGGGGGACCTGGGTTGGGATTGATATCACCCGCGGATAGCAGAAGAATGAGCAAGAGAGTGCGGAGAAGTGTGGGTGAGGAAGGGCGACGAAGACGGGATGCGCTTAGGAGGAAAGGGGAAGGGTTCATGGCAGGAAGGAGGTGTTGAAGGTTGAGAGCTAGGAAGGAGGAGGAAGACAGTAGGGATGGTGAGGTGGTGGGGGACAGGGGTAGGTAGGGTATTGCAGTAGTGGGGAGGACGGAAGAGGACAGGGTTGGGTGGTGAGATCGTGTGGAAGACAGCGGTGAGAGGGGGAAAAGATTAGGGAGGGACAGGGCAAGGAATAGGACGTGAATGGGGGCCATGGGTAGTGACAGAGGTGTTCAAAGGGAAGGTAGGTGAGCTGGGAGACAGGCAGGTGAGGGTGAGCAGTCGGGCAGGGGAGTGATGAGCTGGGAGGTAGGCAGGTTTCAGGGTGGGTGGTAGTCAGTCAGGTGATTGGTGGTCAGTCAGGTGATTGGCTAGTAGGCAGGTTGAGTGGCAGGCTGGAATGGTTTGAAGCAGGAGCTGGCGGACTAGAACAAGCTGATGCAGACAGACTGGAACAGGCTGGGACAAGCTGAAGCAGACAGACTGGAACAGGCTGTATCAGGCAGTCTGGAGCAAGCTGGCTGGAGCAGAGGGCCTGGAGTAAGCAGGGAGAAGCTGGATCAGGCGGACTGGAACAAGCTGGGGTGGAATGACTGCTGCAAGCATGGAGAAGCTGGAGCAGGCAGGCTGGAACACGCTGGATCAAATGGACTGGAACAGGTTGAGGCAGATGGACTGGAACAAGCAGGGAGAACAGGATCGGGCGGACTGGAACAAGCTGGATCAGGTGAACTGGAACGAGCAGGAAGAGCTGGAGCAGGCGGACTGGAGTAAGCAGGATAGGCTGGAGCAAGCAGGGAGAGCAGGATCAGGCGGACTGGAACAAGCTGGATTAGGCAGACTGGAGCAGGCAGGAAGCTGGATCAGGTGGACTGGAGCAAGCAGGAAGAAGCTGGATCAGGCGAACTGGAGTAAGCAGGGAGAAGCTGGATCAGCGGACTGGAGCAAGCAGGAAGAAGCTAGATCAAGCGGACCGGAGCAAGCAGGAGGAAGCTGGATCAGGCGGACCGGAGCAAGCAGGAGGAAGCTGGATCAGGCGGACTGGAGCAAGCAGGAAGAAGCTGGATCAGGCGGACTGGAGCAAGCAGGAAGAAGCTGGATCAGGCGAACTGGAGTAAGCAGGGAGAAGCTGGATCAGCGGACTGGAGCAAGCAGGAAGAAGCTGGATCAGGCGAACTGGAGTAAGCAGGGAGAAGCTGGATCAGTGGACTGGAGCAAGCAGGAAGAAGCTGGATCAGGCGGACCAGAGCAAGCAGGAGGAAGCTGGATCAGGCAGACTGGAGCAAGCAGGAAGAAGCTGGATCAGGCAGGAAGAAGCTGGATCAGGCGGACTGGAGCAGGCAGGAGGAAGCTGGATCAGGCGGACTGGAGCAAGCAGGAAGAAGCTGCATGAGGCGGACTGGAGCAGGCAGGAAGAAGCTGGATCAGGCGGACTGGAGCAGGCAGGAGGAAGCTGCATGAGGCGGACTGGAGCAGGCAGGAAGAAGCTGGATCAGGCGGAGGCATGCTGCAGAATTGGCTGGGCTCGAGCGTCCCGTGGAGTCCTCCGCTGAGGCGCGATCCCCGGCCCGATGGCTATGCAGCAGCAGTTCAGGGGGAATCAGCCTCCCAGACAGATGCCGCCCTGTGGTTCTTGACCTCACCGCCCCGATCACGGGGATCTCCAGCAGTGTAGCTCCGCCAGGTACAGCACTGGTCACCGTTGAACACCCCTCCGCTGTCCAGACAAGGGCCGCCCGAACTCGGCCGCCGTCCCCCGCACCCCAGTCAGCCAGCGAGCGTCTCAGCCCGTGATCTGCGTCCAAGCCCTGTGAACTGCAACGCGCGCCCTGGCCGTTCCGGCCGGGGAGTACAGCAGCGGCACACAGGACCTCGGGGCTCAGCGTGCACGGCAGACCACGGCTCGCTCAGTCTGCCGACGCGGGAACCTCAAGTCCAGGATCCCTCGGAGTGTTCGGGCCCCGGCAGAGAGGCAGCGGGAGTCCTGGGACGGCTGGACGACAAGGCGAGGGGACAGGTCGCGACCACGCAGCCACGCGATCAGCCTCGGGTTGATCACTCGCGCCGGAGGTCGGTGAGGCAGTCGTGGTCCAGCGATCCACCACCTGGGTCCCACACAGCTCCGGTGCGGGCCGGTACGGCAGAGGATGGCCCAGGATGGTCCAGGTGGGTCCAACCCCTCAGAGCCTCAGTAGCCCGTTACAAGCTCCCTTCAGGATAAAGTAAATGTAAGTAACCTTAGGGTACGGATGGCATAAAAAACGCTGCTCTTTAACTGAAAAAAAATGCCATCAATCCCTGCAGTATCCACGCTGTAAGGAGGTTGGAGGGTCTAAGCAGGTCAGGAGGAGGTATGGGGACAGACTACATTCCCCACAAGGCCCTGAGAGAAGGGATCGGTGGGGGGGGGGAGGGGGGTAGGTCCCAAAACCCGGTAGGGACACCACGTGGAAGGGAGGGGGAAAAGGACTGGAAAGAGCAGCTACTATGGCAGACGAGGGCCAGAAGGGGGAGCCGAGATGACAAAGCTCAATTCCCTTGGGTTAGAAATCAGTACAAGATTCCTTCCACCTGGGAGGGGGAGGAGGTCTCCAACCAACAGTCTAGCAGAGAAGCAGAGTTAATGGAGTGCTTGGAGGAAGGAGAGTCTGTAGGGACCAGCACACCAGGTTTGGAGGAGCCGATTGATATGGACTGTAATTGTACTTTGGGGCAGAGTTGCAGGGACTGAAGGCAGTGGGTGGTCACAGGAGTCAATTAGCTGTGTTGTGGGCGGTGTACTGCCATTCTGCAACCACCCAAGCGGAAAGACTTTTAAAACTGAAACCCAGACTGTTGCACTGGGGAGAACTTGGATTTAAAGGGAAGTTTTTTTCTTGTTGCTTTGTTTTGGAAACTGAATGGGACTTTAACCCCCTTGAACTGAGATTTGTGGAAGAGGGGAAATAAACTGTTTGGAACTAAAAGCTGTGTTGTCTGGAAGGACTTTGTTTGTGAACTGCTGAAGGGAGCCTACCACCCCCTGAAGGTTTGCTACCGGGATTACAGTTATTACAACGCACATCTTAATTTGTTGTTGCATCTCAGCAGTAGGATCATAGTCTATCGCTCTATAATACTGAGTTTGTTGTAACTGCTTCAAACCCTCAAAAACATACTTTTCCCAGTCCATGATCACGATGGATCCACCCTTATCTTCTCTCTGGATAACCACATGGTCATTATTGGCCAGTTCCCGAATACAGCGTCTACGGTTAGTGGACAAATTGCTAATGTTTTTACTCTGAGTCTGTTCTAGCCTTCACAGATCTGATAGAACCAATTTTTGGAATGCTATAATTGAAGGATCAGTAGGTCCTGGGGGTATCAACTTTGATTTTTTACCTGTGCTGGGCAAAAAAGTCTTGCTCACCTGTCTGAGCAACCCCAAAGAAAAGACGTAGTTTTAAATCCCTAAAAAATCTATATATATATTTTTTTTATTTTTGTTACATTTGTACCCTGCGCTTTCCCACTCATAGCAGGTTCAATGCGGCTTACAATTATATAGAGGTACTTATTTGTACCTGGGGTAATGGAGGGTTAAGTGACTTGCCCAGAGTCACAAGGAGCTGCCTGTGCCTGCAGTGGGAATTGAACCCAGTTCCCCAGGACCAAAGTCCACCATGCTAACCACTAGGCCACTCCTCCACTCCTGCTGGGTGCTAAATGTGTCATAATTGCTCGACGGGACAAATGAAAGTCCCTCAGATAATACCTCCTTCAAAGACAGACTCATTGAGGAGATATTAATCACGCTGTTCATTTGTTGTTCGTTTTTCTGGCCTTTCCCCCAGTTTTGTATGCGTCCACTTAAAAATTTTAAACTATCCTCTAGCGACTCCTCTGGTGAGGATGATACTAGGGGGGATAAGAGTAGTAAACAGTCTGCTGAGTCGCAGAATAGAAAACAAGAGTCTGTAAATGTGTTATCTAGTTATTTTTTACGACTTCCAGAACAAATGCAGGAGGTCCCCATAGAACCGAAAGTGGACGCATACAAAACTGGGGGAAAGCCCAGAAAACGAACAAGAAATGAACAGCGTGATTAATATATCCTCGATGAGTTGGGGGTTTTGTTGTTACCACCTACCCATGCATTAAACACACTGTTTTTGCTGTTCGAGGTTTATTCACAGTGAGGGCTCTTGAAAAAGCCTGAGCGAAACAGGTCCGTTGGGACCTCACTGTATGAGAGACTGACTTGCCAGCAGAAATGGAGCAGTACAGATAAGTGTTTTTTTCTTTGTTTCACACATTAATTAGAACGTTCAATATTGAGAGTTTTTTTTACAAATGATTACTTTTTAACTGTGCGCTTTGAGCATTTTTCAGCAAAGTAATTTGTCCAGTTGAATTAACCATGTCAAGCCACAGTAGTATGAGGTTTTTTCTCTCACCTTCACATTAAACATGTGTGACCTCACATTCACAAAAGCACAGTGATTTTGCAATGTGCATGTGTACGATTCACAGTGGGTTTGGTTGTATAACAGATTATAAGGGTGAATCTGATCTACAGTGGTTAAAACTGTGGAGTTCCACAGGGTTCTGCTATTTCTCTCTTATTTAATATTTTTATTAGTCCTCTTATTGCATTAATACAGAGTTTTGGCTTAGGGGTTTTTGTTATGCAGATATTTTAATATTGACAAGAATTTCTCCATTAAAGCTTGATCTATCTTCTCTTCAAAGCTGCTTAGATGTGGTGTTAGTTTGTTTAACTGAAATTCACCTAGTATTAATTATACATAAAATTACTGCCTGTTGGATTACTGGGCACTTGGAGCGACCAACTTTGATTCCTATTCTTTTTGGTACCCTGATACCAGTTGTTGATAGTTTTAAGTACTTAGGTGTCTCTTCATGAGCAAATATCTGCTTTGATGAAGATAGGATTTTTTACTTTGAGGCAAATTTGTACAGTGAAACATTTATTAGACAAAAGGCTTTACATACTTTAATTCATGCATTATTTGTTTCTAGATTATGGTAATGTTCTTTATCCAGGTATTTCTAATGGCAATTTAAAAAGATTGCAAACTTTACAAAATACTGCTCTCAGCAGTGGCGTAGCTAGGGTAGTTGACACCCGGGGCCGGTCATTTTTTAACACCCCCCCCCCCCAAATCCAGTACTAGGCATACTGAGAATACAAAATACTCAGGACCTATAGGTCAATTCTACCATAAGCAGTAATTTGTACGAGTCACACAAGGAAAAGGAAAGCATCTTAAACACTACAGTGAGCACTAGAACATCAATTCACCTATTGTAAAACGAAAACAGACAGATTAGTACAGATCGTCGATCCTACACAGTCAATGCCAACCGAAAGCCATGTCTTTTTCACAAACACAGATACACCCTAATCCACTATAGAATAAGTAATCATAAACTTTCTATTTAGACAAAAATTAAACTGACCCCCCGATGCCAGACTCTGCATACAATGCAACACCACAGAAACAGAAAATGTCCCCTAGTACTGTGAAAAATATAAAGGCAGCAGATGTAAATTTGAAAAAACTAACAAATACCAATCACCACTTTACAAATTAACAAATAGAAATAAAACAAATACAAAAAATAAAATAATACCATTTTATTGGACTAATACATTTAGCTTCCAGAGGTCAAAATCTCCTTCCTCAGGTCAATACAGTATAGTGCTGTTATAGTATCCTATCTTGACCTAAGGAAGGGGGTTTTGTTCTCTGAAAGTTAAGTCAAAATGTATTAAAATTAGTCCAATAAAAAGATTACCTTATTTACATGTTCTATTTATAAACATTTATTAACACAGCTACAATACTATATCCTAAAGCAAAAAAATAAAAAAATATATTTTATTTACAGTTTGTTGTCTCTGGTTTCTGCTTTCCTCATCTTCTTTTCACTGTCTTCCTTCCATCCAGCATCTGTCTTCGCTCTCTCTCTCTGCCATCCAGTGTCTGCCCTCTCTAATGTCCCTTCCATCCACTGTCTGCCCTCTCTCTCTGCCCCTTCCATCCACTGTCTGCCCTCTCTCTCCTTTCCATCCACATCTGCCCTCTATTACTGTCCCTTCCATCCACCGTCTGCCCCAGTCTGCCATCTCTCTCTCCGCCTTCCATCAACATCTGCCCTCTCTCTATTCCTTCCATCCACATCTGCCCTCTATCTCTGCCCCTTCCATCCACCATCTGCCCTTTCTCTCTGCCCTCCCTCTCCCATCCATCCAGGGTCTGCCCTCCCTCACTCTCCCCCCTTCCATCCAGGGTCTGTCCCCTCTCTCTCTGCCCCCTCTTTTCAGCCCCCAGTTCCAGCCCCCTTATTCCACCTGCCCCTAGTTCCAGCCCCAGCCCACATCTCCCACATGCCCCCCTTTTCAGCCCCACTATCCCACCAGTCCCCAGCCCTTTTCTCCCATTAGTCCCGAGCTTCAGCCCCCAGCCACTTCTCCCTGTCCCCTTTTCAGCCCCTAGTTTCAACCCCAGCCCTTTTCTCTCACCAGTCCTGAGCTTCAGCCCCAGACCCATTCTCCCACCTGGCCCAGGCATGGACCCATTTTCCCTCCTGCCCCCTTGTCAGACCCCAGTTCCAGCTTCAGACCCCTTTTCCCATCTGAGCACTCCTCTCCCCAGTCCCCTTCTCCCCTCTGAGCACCCCCACCCCTTCCCAATCCTCTTCTCCCCTCTGAGCTCCCCCACCTCTCTCCAATCCCCTTCTCCCCTCCCTAGTCCCCTTCTCCCCTCTGAGCACCCCTCTGAGCTCCCCCACCCTCCCCAAAGGAGAAAATCGCCTCGCTGGCGTTGGGCCTTCCCTCGCTGTGTCCCGCCCTCGAGGAAATAGGAAGTTACCTCAGAAGAGGCCTGGACACAGCGAGGGAAGGCCCGACACCAGCGAGGCGATTTTCTCCTTTCACAGCACATGCAGGGCAGACACGAGGTGCTGCCTACGTCGCTGCATGGATTTAAAAAAAAGGCAGGGTGGTGGCAGGAGACGAGAGCTATCGGCTCTTGATGGAGCACCCCCCCACCCGCTGACACCTGGGGCGGGCCGCCCCCACTGCCCTGCTCTTGCTACGCCACTGGCTCTTAGACTTCTGGGGAATTCATGTACATTTGATCATATTACACCATTGTTTCTTTGTTATCTTTGGCTTCTGGTTAAATATAGAATGAATTTTAAGATTTAGAGTTTAGCCCATAGAGCCTTTTATTTACATCAGCCTTCTTATTTGGATTCTTTCGTTGTTCCTTATACCCTGAGTAGAATGTTGTGATCATTGCAAGATTCTCAGATGCAGGGGCGTAGCTAGGTGGGGCCATGGGGGCATGGGCCCCCGCAGATTTAGCCCTGGCCCCCATGCTTTCACCCCCACACCACCGCTGATCCTCCACCGCCAGGTACCTTTGCTGGCAGGGGTCCCCAACCCCCGCCAGTCGAAGTCCTTTTCAGTGCCGGTCTCCGGCTAGCATTGCTGATTTGGATTCTGTTTCTGTGAATCCTGACCTCCTACATGTAAGAATGTGCAGGACGTGAGGACTCACAGAAACAGAATCCAGATCAGTGAGTGCACCGGACTCGGAGACCAGTGCTGAAGGGAACTTTGGCTGGCGGGGTTGGGGACCCCTGCCAGCAAAAGTAACTGGTGGTGGCGGCGGGAGGGGGGTTGAAAGGGATGGGGGAGGGGCAGCGGCACCAGGGGGGGCTAAAATGTGCCCCCTCACCTTGGGCTCTGGATCCCCCTCCTGCTGAAGTCTGGCTATGCCCCTGCTCAGATGGTATTGCCACATACTACTGCTACTACTTATTTCTATAGCGCTACAAGGCATACATCAAGGGCTCATTGGGAATAACACAAGAAAGGGCTTTCTTTTGGCTAGCCCCTTCCTTGTGGAATGGATTATCAAGGCATATTAGAATGGAGGACTTTTTAAAAGTTTAAGGTGTTTCTTAAAACTTTTTATTTTCAGATAGCTTTTAATATTCAATTAGATGACAATAGCAAGGTGTATCATGGACCTTGGGATTTAGGGTTCGGTGTTTTTTTTTTTTAAAGCATGGTCTTGTTTCAAATGTAGAAAGTGTTTTCTGTTTTCTTTATGGAGTTCTTTTCTAATTATTTATTGTTTCTTTATTGTATTGCATACTGCTTAGATCTTTTATTGGCCAGACAGTATATAAAGGTTTTAATAAACATAAACATCACTTAGCATTCTGACATTAATTAGTATCTTTTCTTTTTCAGGTGTGCCATGATCCAGGAAGACTAACATTTTCTTTTCATATGTATATCTTTAGCAAATATAGACTGGGTAAATGTAACATCGGGACACGCTAGATGAGGTACAATTCCTTGATGAAATCAAGGACAGCTTTATGGAGCAGCTGGTGCAGGAGCCAACGCGAGAAGGAAAAATTCTAGACTTAGTCCTTAGTGGAGCGCTTGATCTGGTGAGGGACGTTATGGTACTGGGGCCGCTTGATAACAGTGATCATAATATGATCAGTTTTAATATCGACCTTGAAGTAACTATACACAGGAAGTCAAATACGTTAGCGTTTAACTTTAAAAAAGGAGACTATGATAAAATGAGAAGAATGGTGGAAAAAAAAACTTAGGGGGACAATTGAGAAGGTAAAAACTGTACAACAGGCATGGACGCTGTTCAAAAATACCATCCTGGAGGCCCAGGCCAAACATATTCCACTACAGGGCCGTGCCAACCCGGTAAGCGAGGTAAGCATGGCAGGAGGGCGCTGACCTCTAGAGGGCGCCACCGTGCCATGCTTACCCTCGCCGTTTACCTCCAGACCCCGACAGCAGTCCTGCCTTCAGTGGAATACCAAGGGCGGAGAGGTCGGAGCGGTCCGCCCTGGGTGTCACTGGGGGGGGGGGGGGGTGCTGTGCTCCGCTCCCGCTGTTAAAGAAAAATCGGTGAAGCAGCGTTGCAGGCAGCGCCTCGCTTCTGCCCTGCAGCTGCTTGTAAAAGAAACAAATTTCCTTCTCCTCGTCGTCTTCGTCGGACCTTGCTTCTCTCACTATGTCCCGCCCTCGCGGAAAGAGGAAGTTACCTCAGAGGAGGGCGGGACATAGTGAGAGAAGCAAGGCCCGACGAAGACGACGAGGAGAAGGAAATTTGTTTCTTTTACAAGCAGCTGCAGGGCAGAAGCGAGGGGCAGGAGAAGAGGGCTGCTTCTGGTCGCCATCTGGTCAGGAACATCCAGCTGGAGCAGCCCTGCGAGTGTAAAGCTGGCCAAAAGAAATGCACTTGCCACAGACCAGAGAAAAAAGAGACCTGGTTGTTTTCCCGGTTTTCAACCGGTTGGAGCTGTGGATTGCAAGCAGACTGGACGGACCTGAGTGACAAACTGTGTCCCTGCTGTTGTGGACAACAAAAAGAAGTCAAGCTGAGACCCACAAGGTGAGTTAAAACTGCAGCAGCCTGCACACACTGACAAGGGCGTGCTTTGCCAGCCCAGCAAGTTTATGCAGCACGGGTAGGAAGAGGCTCTGCTCTAAGACTCAGATTTCTGATTTATTAACACTTTTTTAAATGGTTGCTGTAAAGACTCAAGATCCTTCCTGGCCTGGGGTAGAGTCTTTTGTTTGCAACATGCCTCCTGAGGGGCGGGGAGTTTTTAGTATTATTTGCTTCCATCCACACAAACAAACCGCAACCCCTCCCCCCCTTGCAGGAGCCCACAGAGCTCATAACCATGGACTATTGAAATGTTTGTGTTTTTTTGTATCTGCAGGTGTTAAAAGATGGTGCTGTATTTGTATAGAGAGATCACCAAAGATTTTTTTTCAACTCTTTATGTAGGCCATGAGTGGGAAAGTGCGGGGTACAAATTTAACTAAAATAAATAAATAGCAGCAGAATCAGGTACTGGGCCAGCTTGATCAGAAAAACAGTCACCAGACAACAAAGGTAGAAAAAATCATTTTATTTTCATTATAGTGTTTGGAATACGGCCCCTTTGATAATCAGGTGCTCAATGTTAAAAGTTTATATTTCTTTACTTATTTATGGCATTTTATGCTAGACGGGGGGGGGGGGGGGGGTGCCAACTGATAGTCTGCAGGGCGGGGCGCCAACTGATAGTCTGCAGGGGGCGCCAGAGACCCTAGGCACGGCCCTGTTCCACTAATTAGAAAAGAAAGACGGAAATCCAAAAGACAGCCGGCCTGGTTGACAAGTGAGGAGAAGGAAGCTATTAGGGCTAAAAGAAACGCCTTCAGAAAATGGAAGAAGGAACCGTCTGAAAATAACAAGAAGCAGCATAAGGAGTGTCAAAGCAAATGCAAGGCGCAGATAAAGAAGGCCAAGAGGGATTACGAAAAAAAGATAGCATTATAGGAAAAAAACATAGTAAAATTTTTTTTGGTATATTAAAAGGAGGAAGCCGGCAAAAGAATCGGTTGGGCCGCTGGATGACCAAGAGGTAAAAGGGGTGATCAAGGAAGACAAAGACATAGCGGAGAGATTGAATGAATTCTTTGCTTCGGTCTTCACCGAGGAAGATTTGGGTGGGATACCGGTGTCGGAAATGGTATTTCAAGTGGATGAGTCGAAGAAACTTACTGACTTCACGGTAAACCTGGAGGACGTAATGGGGCAGTTCAGCAAACTGAAGAGTAGCAAATCTCCTGAACCGGATGGTATTTATCCTAGAGTACTGATAGAACTGAAAAATGAGCTTGCGGAGCTACTGTTAGTGATATGCAATTTATCCTTAAAATCGGGCATGGTACCAGAAGATTGGAGGGTGGCCAATGTAATGCTGATTTTTAGAAAAGGTTCCAGGGGAGATCCAGGAAAATATAGACCGGTGAGTCTGACGTCGGTGCTGGGGAAAATGGTAGAGGCTATTATTAAAAACAAAATTACAGAGCACATCCAAGGACATGGATTACTGAGACCTAGTCAGCACGGCTTTTGTGTGGGGAAATCTTGCCTGACCAATTTACTTCAATTCTTTGAAGGAGTAAACAAACATGTGGACAAAGGGGAGCCGGTTGATATTGTGTATCTGGATTTTCAAAAGGCGTTTGACAAGGTACCTCATGAAAGGCTACAGAGGAAATTGGAGGGTCATGGGATAGAAAGAAAAGTCCTATTGTGGATTAAAAACTGGTTGAAGGATAGGAAACAGAGAGTGGGGTTAAATGGGCAGTATTCACAATGGAGAAGGGTAGTTAGTGGGGTTCCTCAGGGGTCTGTGCTAGGACCGCTGCTTTTTAATATATTTATAAATGATTTAGAGATGGGAGTAACTAGTGAGGTAATTAAAATTGCTGATGACACAAAGTTATTCAAAGTCGTTAACTCGCAAGAGGATTGGGAAAATTACAGAAGGACCTTACGAGACTGGGAGACTGGGCGGCTAGATGGCAGATGACGTTTAATGTGAGCAAGGTGATGCATGTGGGAAAAAAGAACCCGAATTATAGCTACATCATGCAAGGCTCCACGTTAGGAGTTACAGACCAAGAAAGGGATCTGGGTGTCATCGTCGATAATACACTGAAACCTTCTGCTCAGTGTGCTGCTGCGGCTAGGAAAGCGAATAGAATGTTGGGTATTATTAGGAAAGGTATGGAAAACAGGTGTGAGGATGTTATAATGCCGTTGTATCGCTCCATGGTGCGACCGTACCTTGAGTATTGTGTTCAATTCTGGTCGCTGCATCTCAAGAAAGATATAGAGGGGCATAATCGAACGCAAACGCCTATCTCCATGGGCGTTTATCCCTGAGAATGGGTCTGTGAAGGGGTGGGCCGAACTGTATTTTCGAATAAATGGACGTTTTTGAGCTGGGCGTTTGTTTTTTTTTAGCGATAATGGAAACTAAAAACGCTCAGCTCAAAAACGTCCTAATCCGAGCCATTTGGTCGTGGGAGGGGCCAGGATTCGTAGTACACTGGCCCCCCTGATATGCCAGGACACCAACTGGGCACCCTAGGTCAGTGCGGTGGACTTCAGAAAAAGCTCCCACGTGCACGGGTGCTGAGCACCCAACCCCCTTCCCCCAAAAACCACTACCCACAAATGTACAACACTACCATAGCTCTTAGGGGTGAAGGGGGCACCTACATGTGGGTACAGTGGGTTTTGGAGGCCTCCCATTTACCAGCACAAGTGCTACAGGTAGGGGGGATGGGCCTGGGTCCACCTGGCTGAAGTGCACTGCGGTACCCACCAGGGGCGTATCTGCGTGGGGCCACAGGGGCCTGGGCCCCCGCAGATTTCGCCCTGGACCCCCCTACCACAGACCCTCTCCACCTCCCCCTCCCGCCCGCCCACCACCAACCCGTCGCCGATCTTTGCTGGCGGGGGACCCCAAGCCCCCGCCAGCCGAAGTCCTCTCTTCCGTGCAGGATGCAAGTTTCAACGCTTCCTGTTCTTCTGAGTCTGACGTCCTGCACATACAACGTACAGAACGTCAGACTCAGAATTTGGAATTCAGTCTGACGTCCTGCGCGTTGTACGTGCAGGACGTCAGACTCAGAAGAACAGGAAGCGTTGAAACTTGCAGCGGCGCAGCCTGCATGGAAGAGAGGACCTCGGCTGGCGGGGGGTTGGGGTCCCCCGCCAGCAAAGGTAAGTGACAGCAGCGGGGGAGGGTGTCATTGGTGGCGAGGGGGGGGTCCGGAAATGGCGGGGGGGGGGATCGGTGGCGCCGGGGGGGGGCTAAAATGTGCCCCTCCCTCTGGCTCTGGCCCCCCCTACCGCCCGAGTCCAGATACGCCCCTGGTACCCACTAAAAGTGCTCCAGGGACCTGCATACACGCAGGCCTCTAGGACTTGTTGCTGCTGTATAACATTGGCACACCAGTTTACACCTGAAGACTAATCTCTACGAAAACGTCCTTTATTGGAATAAGCACGTTTACTCACAGTTAACTGCAGATCAGAGGTTGTGCCCCACTGGCAACGAGTCTCCCTGGTACTGAGATTAGCAGTAGGTCAGAGCTGGCAGAATGCTGTACAATGCCCTCTTTCAGCCATATTCAAGGTAAGAACTAAGTTCTCTAACGTGGCTAACACATGAAAGGGATCTAAAACTGGCTTACAAAAATGGCCACTACCTTGTGGAATACCAGAAGCAAAACTGGACACACTCTCTGACCCAGTAGGCAGGGGTGAAAAGCACCATGGGAGAAGAGCCTACCAACTACCAACATCGTGAGACTGTAACACAAGCTAATGAAATCACGGAGCCCGATACCCTACACCCACCACAATGCAATGCTGATGTGACCCTGTAGTGCACCCGAGAGCCACATCTGACCCAGGGAAAGGCTGTGGGAGGATCGAACACATTCTGCTGTCATGGAGGTGGGTACGGCATTTGAGGCTGGAAAAAAAGTTTTTAAAGTGGGGTTTTTTTGCTGAGAGAGGGTTAGTGACCACTGGGTGAGTCCGGGGAGGTCATCCCCGATTCCCTCCAGTGGTCATCTGGGCAGTTGAGGCGATTTTGGGTCACTTTTTTTGGACCCTTTTTTTTCATGAACAAGTCCCAAAAAAGTGACCCAAAATCGCAGTAAAAACGCTTTTTTTTCAATTATCAGCTAAAGACGCCCATCTCTCCTCGGCTGATAACCACTCCCCAGTCCCGCCTCCACCACACCTCCGACACGCCCCCGTCAACTTTATTCGTTTCCGCGACGGAGTGCTGTTGGAAACGCCCAAAATTGGCTTTCGATTATACTGATTTGGGCGCCTTTGCGAGAAAAACGTCCATCTCCCGATTTGGGTCAAAATATAGGCGTTTTTCTCTTTCGATTATAAGCTGGATAGTAGGATTGGAAAAGGTGCAGCGAAGGGTGACTAAAATGATAGCGCGGATGGGACGACTTCCCTAAGAAGAAAGACTAAGGAGGCTAGGGCTTTTCAGCTTGGAGAAGAGATGGCTTAGGGGAGACATGACAGAGGCATATAAAATAATGAGTGGAGTGGAACAGGTGGATGTGAAGCGTCTGTTCACGCTTTCCAAAAATAATAGGACTAGGGGGCATGTGATGAAACTACAGTGTAGTAAATTTAAAACAAATCGGAGAAAATATTTCTTCTCCCAATGCATAATTAAACTCTGGAATTCGTTGCCGGAGAACGTGGTGAAGGCGGTTAGCTTGGTAGAGCTTAAAAAGGGGTTAGACGGTTTCCTAAAGGACAAGTCCATAAACCACTACTAAATGGACTTGGGAAAAATCCACAATTCCAGGAATAACATGTATAGAATGTTTGTACGTTTGGGAAGCTTGCCAGGTGCCCTTGGCCTGGATTGGCCGCTGTCGTGGACAGGATGCTGGGCTCGATGGACCCTTGGTCTTTTCCCAGTGTGGCATTACTTATGTATTTATGTTCCTACTGCCTTATAGACTTTCCTTGTCTCCAAGCATGCAGGGTAGGTGCCTGTTTGCCCCTGTCCCATCATGTCTCAGAAGAAAAAATAACATGTCCACTCTGAGGAACTTAATCTGCCATGTTGTGATCCTGCTGCAGGAATCTTTCAGATCCCTGTGCTTTCACTATATTTTCACCAATACGTATTTACAACATTACCAGTCATTGTGTAACTGAATCCACAGCCTCTCTTGCCTGAGAGGGCTGGTCAAGAATGGACTCTTATTCTGCAGAAGCAGGTAACTGTTATTCTGAATAGTAAGTGTTTGTTTTTCCTTTTCCTTTGATTGTCTGCATTAAAGAATAATGGATCAAGAGTGCTATCTGGTGATGTTAATTGCTGGTTTAACTCTATGTCATGCATTGTGAATGAGACACTCTATAATTTCAGTAGAGCCATTCACATCCTGCTGCCAGCGATTTTACTGAATTCTTAGTGAACAGAGTCACAAGTCTGAAAGGGAAGGTTTCAAAGTTAGTAGGGCTACTTTCCTATAACTGATGGTGAATCTACAAATCTGGGGAGTCCTAAACTGATGGTGAATCTACAAATCTGGGGAGTCCTATTTTAACTTCATTTCTTCGGCTCCTTTGCAAATTTTAGTGGACACGTATACATAACAGCCTGTACAAAAGAAAAACCCAGCACTCAAGAAAGTTGAATTATGGAGGCAAAATCTCAAAATCCCTCCATGTTAAATATAAATACTGGGGATTCAATGTAGTTCTTCACACAACACTTTTATTTTTCAATCCAATTTGCTTAAAACATGGTATAATCTTGTAACCATACCCATCAACATAAACGTGGAGGGATACTGGGAGTTTGCCTCCATATTTCCAATTTTTGGAGTGCTGGGCTTTTCTTTTGTTATATCTTTGCCCCCACTTTTTGAATTTTTGACTGCTTAAAGTGGATTTGCATAACAGCCTGTATGGATATACACTTACCCAGACTTAGTGGCGGCATTCCTGGGGGTATTGAAGAGGGATTTCCATTTACAGTGAAACCTCGGTTTTCGTCGATAATTCATCCGAAAATAATCAACGAAAACCGAAAATGACGAAAACCAAGGCAATTTATTTTAAATTCTTTTAAATGAATAAAAACACTAATCCTACTATATAAATGATGATGCGGCACGTCACACAACGCTTCAGATATTATAACAGGCTGTAACAGCGCCAACAAGCTACTAAGGGCAAATCAGCGCCCCGATCAAGAGGACTCCGGATTCCCCTGCCCGCTTACCTCCGCCTACCCCCCCAGTGCACGTCCCCAACCAGCAACTACTTACAACGCACATCCGCAAATATCCCGTCCCGCCCTCACAGATCTCCAACACACACCTCCTCCACCAGCCCCTCTTTAACGATCCCAGACACTTAAACACACCCACCTCCTGCTCCCGCCCTTCAAAAACACTAAACAAATGCAAACAGGAACAAGGGGAAGGGGGGAGTGGCACTAGAAATATCCCACGCCTTCCACACCAACAGCCAGCCAATGCAATTAACACACATGATGTAAAACACACCCACCTCCTGCGCACACCCTCAAATCACTAGCAATAAATGAACATTTAACTGTCGCGTTCCCGAGGACCTTGGCATACTGTCAGGCTTCCTCCCCGGGAGCACCGGGTTCGTGAGTCCTTGGGCCACTACAGTGGAGCGGCAGTGGCAGGCAAGGTCACCCTCAAGGCAGAGACAAGGCAAGACTGGACTGGAACCCTGGACTGGAGGGCTGCCCCGGAATCCAGGACTGGAACGCACCGGACGGGTGCGCACTGGAGTGGAGCCCGCTGGACTGGAACACCCTGGAGCGGAACCCACTGGACTGGAACCCACGGGACCTGAACCCTCTGGACAGGAGCACACTGGACCTAGGCTTCACCTACGCTTAGCCACCGTTCCCCAAGGGTTGAGCCCTCAGGTTCGGGCAGCCGGCAGGGCTTACAGGAAAAACCGGAACTGGAACTTGCAAGCAGGAACAACAGGAGTCAGGATATAGAAGTGCCCCCAGGCACCTAGGCGAAAGCAAGGCAGACAGGCAGGGAATGTCCGGGTTCCAGCGGTAGGCAGGTTCGAAGCAAGTCTCAGGGCAGGCGGCTAGCAAAGCAGTAGTCGGGGTCAAAACAAAGTCTCTGGGCATACGGCTAGCAAAGCAGTAGTCAGGTTCAAAGCAAAGTCTCTGGGCAGGCGGCTAGCAAAGCAGTAGTCAGGTTCAAAGCAAAGTCTCTGGGCAGGCGGCTAGCAAAGCAGTAGTCAGGGTCAAAGCAAAGTCTCTGGGCAGGCGGCTAGCAAAGCAGTAGTCAGGTTCAAAGCAAAGTCTCTGGGCAGGCGGCTAGCAAAGCAGTAGTCAGGTTCAAAGCAAAGTCTCTGGGCAGGCGGCTAGCAAAGCAGTAGTCAGGTTCAAAGCAATGGTCAGGTCAAGGAGAAGACTATGGCTGCAGCTCCAGTATCAAGGAGTACTGGCAACAGACAGAACAAGGGCTGAAGCTCCAGAAGCAAAAGAAAACACACACAGGAAAACCAGAAAGCTAAATACGAGAAGACTAGGAAACTGTACACAGGCTAACAGGAAAGCTAAGCCCAAGCTAACCAGTCATACACTAGAAACATACACTAAGCAAACACAGGAGATCTAGGGAAGCTGTACACAGGCTAACAAGCAAAGCTGTGCCCAAGCTAACAAGTCATACACTAGAAACATACGCAGAGCAAACACAAGAGAACTAGTAAAGCTGTACACAAGCTAACAAGCAAAGCTGTGCCCAAGCTAACAAGTCATACACTAGAAACATACACAGAGCAAACACAGGAGAACTAGTAAAGCTGTACACAGGCTAACAAGCAAAGCTGTGCCCAAGCTAACTAGTAATAAGCTAGAACACACACTGAACTGGACAAAGTAGCAGTGCACAGAGCACTCTAACATACCAGGGACCTTAGACGATGCAAAGGCAAGGGCTGCAGTCTCCAAGTGATTAATAAAGCCCTTCAACACCAGAGGGACAACTGCAGCAATCTCCTTGCCTCCAAACAGAGGCTTGACACACAGAGAAGTCAGCCCATAGGAAGGAATAGCGGGAGCCATCTTGGATACTGGCATAGAGGAATCGGCAGCCATCTTGGAAGAGGCATAGCCCACACAGGTAAGGTCCAGTAAGGCAATCAGCACACAGAACCAGAGAGCAACTAAGACAGAGACAGACACAGAGACAAGCAGAAGCCAGCACAGCCACTGACTCCCAGAAACAGGGTAAGAATGAGGGTGGTCACGGCCACAGACGTGACATTAACATGGCATTTACCAACGAATTCCGAGGCGACCAACGAAAACTGAGACAAAAATTTCGCAAAAAAAAATCGACGATAACCGAAAACGACGAAATCCGACGTCAACGTAAACCAAGGTTTCACTGTATATATGTAGCCTCCTTTCTCTGTAGGGTGAAGGTGGCTCTGAAGGGGTATGTATATAAAGATAGATTTGTGGGAAAAAAAAAAAAGGATTCTGATGGATGGAAGAGGCAAAATTCCCCAAGAAATTTAGTTCCACACTAAAGGATATATTTAAAAAAAAAATACTTGTTTGGTGTGTAACCTCCTTGTTATTTATGTGAGTAGATAGCTGCCTAGGTTACACTCGGTGTTGTAGGGATGGAGGCAAACACTTTTATTTGTTGGTCAAGGGACAGGGCCAGGACTGGTAAACCCAGTTGGCTGCACAAGCAAGGTATCAGACTTGACTTCCCTCCACACACCAATGACTCAGTTCACACCAAAGTCTTTGTCTGAACCAAACTCTTTACTAAATTACTTCAACTGATGAGGTAACACTTGCACTTCATATATGGGTGGCCAACTATTTACTACATTATTCTCCTCTCTCCTCCAGTAGCACCAGAAACATTTCATTCTCCGAGGACAAGCAGGCTGCTTGTTCTCACTGATGGGTGACGTCCACGGCAGCCCCCTCCAACCGGAAACTTCACTAGCAAAGGCCTTTGCTAGTCCTCGCGCGCCCATGCGCACCACGCATGCGCGGCCGACTTCCCGCCCGAACCGGCTCGTGTTCGTCAGTCTTCTTTTGTCCGCACTCGGGACGGTCGTGTTTTGCCGCCGTTTCGTGCCCCTCAAGTTGACCCTCGCGCGTCTTCGCGATTTTCGTTTAAAAAAAAAAAAAAAAAGAGACCTTTTGGTCTTTGTCCCTTCCCGTGTGTCCAGTTTGTTTTCCCCGGCGTAAGTTTCCTTTCGCTTTCGGGGTAGGCCTGTTTCGTGGCCTCGATATGGGTTTTTTTCTCTCTCCCTTATTTTTGGTGCCTTCGTCGCCATCATGAATTTTGATTTCGCCGGCGTGATTTTTCCGCCCATGTCATCGAAGTCTCCCAGCGGCTTCAAGAAGTGCACCCAGTGCGCCCGGGTAATCTCGCTCACTGATAGGCACGCTTCGTGTCTGGGGGCTGGGCACCGCCTGCAGGCCTGTAGTCTTTGTGCTCTTTTACAGAAGAGGACTCAGGTAGCGAGATTGGCCCAGTGGAACGTGTTGTTCTCGGGCTCTTCGTCGACAACAGCACCGGAGGCATTGAGTGCATCGACATCGACGGCATCGAGGTTTCGACCCTCTGCATCGTTGGTACCGAGACATCGGAAGGCTGCGTCGGCGTCGGTGGTACCGGGACCTCCGCTGTTGCTGATGTCGTCGGATGGTGGTGCTTCGACTGGAGTGCAGGTGAGGGCTGTCCATTCCTCTGCTGGTGGCGGTGAGCCTTCGGGTGGGTCTCCTCCTGCCCTGAGGGCTCCTGCGGTACAGCCCCCCCCCCCCCCCCCGAGACCGACCTTCTTCGGCCTCGGCCCCGAGGAAGCGACGGCTGGATTCTACGTCCTCCTCGTCGGTACCGGGAAGCTCCGGTGATATGCTTCATTTGAAGAAATCAAAGAAGCATCGACACCGGTCTCCTTCGCGCATCGGTACCGAGAGCTCTGGGTCGCCGAGGGAGTCGGCACCCAGTAGGCACCGGCACCGGGAGGATTGCTCACCCTCTGTTCAGGAGGTGTCGATGCGCTCCACCTTGGACAGCCCGGAACCGCCTCCACGCCCAGAACAGACTCTGACCTCGACACCTGCATCGGCTTCCATGTCTTTCTCCACAGCCGCTCTGCACGAGAGTCTCCGGGCCGTTCTCCCAGAGATCCTGGGAGAGCTGTTGCGCCCTTCCCCTCCGGTACCGGGGGTGCTTGCGCCACCGGTACCGTCGAGCGAGGCACCGGCTGGCCCTTTGCCCGGGGTGAGGTCTCCGACATCGGTACCGCTTGCGGTACCGGTTGCCACCGCCTCCCAGGAAGACTCCCCGACGACATCGGTGGAGGGAGCTTCGCCGGTGCTGGCGAGGGAGTCTACCTCTCGACGCTCCCACCGTGGCCGTGTTTCCACGGAGTCGAGTTGGGCACGGCTTCAGACACAGGTTCACGAACTTGTGTCTGATACCGATGGTGAGGCCTCGGGGGAGGAGGAGGAGGACATCAGATATTTCTCTGACGAGGAGTCTGATGGCCTTCCTTCTGATCCCACTCCCTCCCCTGAAAGGCAGTTTTCTCCTCCCGAGAGTCTGTCTTTCGTGGCCTTTGTCCGGGAGATGTCTACGGCCATCCCCTTCCCGGTGGTTGTGGAGGATGAGCCCAGGGCTGAAATGTTTGAGCTCTTGGACTATCCTTCTCCACCTAAGGAAGCGTCCACAGTACCCATGCATCATGTCCTAAAAAAGACATTGCTGGCGAACTGGACCAAGCCTTTAACTAATCCCCACATTCCCAAGAAGATCGAGTCCCAGTACCGGATCCATGGGGACCCAGAGCTGATGCGCACTCAGTTGCCTCACGACTCTGGGGTGGTGGATCTGGCCCTAAAGAAGGCTAAGAGTTCTAGGGAACATGCTTCGGCGCCCCTGGGCAAGGACTCTAGAACCTTAGACTCCTTTGGGAGGAAGGCCTACCATTCTTCAATGCTCGTGGCCAAGATTCAGTCCTACCAGCTCTACACGAGCATTCACATGCGGAACAATGTGCGGCAGTTGGCGGGCTTGGTGGACAAGCTCCCTTCTGAGCAAGCCAAGCCGTTTCAGGAGGTGGTCAGGCAGCTGAAGGCGTGCAGAAAATTCCTGGCTAGAGGGGTATATGATACCTTTGATGTTGCGTCCAGGGCCGCTGCTCAAGGTGTGGTGATGCGCAGACTCTCATGGCTGCGTGCCTCCAACCTGGAGAATAGAATCCAGCAGCGGATTGCGGACTCCCCTTGCCGAGCGGACAACATTTTTGGAGAAAAAGTCGAACAGGTGGTAGAGCAGCCTTCTGCATCTACCTCTTCAGGTAGACGTTTTTATGGGGGAAGGAGGACTGTTCCCTACTCTTCTGGTAAGCGTAGGTACAATCCTCCCTCTCGACAGCCTGCGGCCCAGGCTAAGCCCCAGCGCGCTCGCTCTCGTCAGCAGCGTGCGCCTCAGCAAGGCCCCACAGCTCCCCAGCAAAAGCAGGGGGCGAGCTTTTGACTGGCTCCAGAAGAGCATAGCCGATGTCAAAGTGTCTGTGCCAGGCGATCTGCCGGTCGGTTGAAAGTTTTTCACCAAAGGTGGCCTCTCATAACCTCCGACCAGTGGGTCCTCCAAATAGTCTGGCAAGGATACACCCTCAATTTGGCCTCGAAACCTCCAAATTGCCCACCGGGAGCTCAATCTTTCAGCTTCCAGCACAAGCAGGTACTTGCAGAGGAACTCTCCACCCTTCTCAGCGCCAATGCGGTCGAGCCCGTGCCATCCAGGCAAGAAGGGCTGGGATTCTATTCCAGGTACTTCCTTGTGCAAAAGAAAACAGGGGGGATGCGTCCCATCCTAGACCTAAGGGCCCTGAACAAATATCTGGTCAAGGAAAAGTTCAGGATGCTTTCCCTGGGCACCCTTCTTCCCATGATTCAGCAAAACGATTGGCTATGCTCTCTGGACTTAAAGGATGCTTATACACACATCCCGATACTGCCAGCCCACAGACAGTATCTTCGATTTCGTCTGGGATCACGTCACTTCCAGTACTGTGTGCTACCCTTTGGGCTTGCCTCTGCGCCCAGAGTGTTCACGAAGTGCCTAGCTGTGGTAGCAGCAGCGCTTCGCAGGCTCGGAGTGCACGTGTTCCCTTATCTCGACGATTGGCTGGTGAAGAACACATCCGAGGCAGGAGCTCTACAGTCCGTGCAGATGACTATTCGCCTCCTGGAGCTACTGGGGTTTGTGATAAATTATTCAAAGTCCCACCTTCTCCCTGTACAGAGACTCGAATTCATAGGAGCTCTGCTGGATTCTCGGACGGCTCGGGCCTATCTCCCGGAGACGAGGGCCAACAATCTGCTGTCCCTCATCTCCCGGGTACGAGCGTCCCAGCAGATCACAGCTCGGCAGATGTTGAGATTGCTTGGCCACATGGCCTCCACAGTCCATGTGACTCCCATGGCACGCCTTCACATGCGATCTGCTCAATGGACCCTAGCTTGCCAGTGGTTTCAGGCTGCTGGGGATCTAGAGGACGTGATCCACCTGTCCACGAGTTTTCTCAAATCCCTGTATTGGTGGACAATTTGGACCAATTTGACTCTGGGACGCCCCTTCCAAATTCCTCAGCCACAAAAGGTGCTGACTACAGATGCGTCTCTCCTGGGGTGGGGAGCTCATGTCGATGGACTTCACACCCAAGGAAGCTGGTCCCTCTTGGAACGCGATCTGCAGATCAATCTCCTGGAGTTACAAGTGATCTGGAACGCTCTGAAGGCTTTCAGAAATCGGCTGTCCCATCAAATTACCAAATTCAGACAGATAACCAGGTTGCCATGTATTACATCAACAAGCAGGGGGGCACCGGATCTCGCCCCCTGTGTCAGGAAGCCGTCAGCATGTGGCTCTGGGCTCGCCGTTATGGCATGTGGCTCCAAGCCACATATCTGGCAGGCGTAAACAACAGTCTGGCCGACAGGTTGAGCAGGATTATGCAACCTCACGAGTGGTCGCTCAACTCCAGAGTGGTGCGCCAGATCTTCCAGGTGTGGGGCACCCCCTTGGTAGATCTCTTCGCATCTCGAGCCAACCACAAGGTCCCTCAGTTCTGTTCCAGACTTCAGGCCCACGGTCGACTGGCATCGGATGCCTTCCTCCTGGACTGGGGGGAAGGTCTGCTGTATGCTTATCCTCCCATACCTCTGGTGGGGAAGACTTTGTTGAAACTCAAGCAAGACCGAGGCACCATGATTCTGATTGCTCCCTTTTGGCCGCGTCAAATCTGGTTCCCTCTTCTTCTGGAGTTGTCCTCCGAAGAACCCTGGAGATTGGAGTGTTTTCCGACCCTCATCACACAGGACGAAGGGGCGCTTCTGCATCCCAACCTCCGGTCTCTGGCTCTCACGGCCTGGATGTTGAGAGCGTAGACTTCGCCTCTTTGGGTCTGTCGGAGGGTGTCTCCCGTGTCTTGCTTGCTTCCAGGAAAGATTCCACTAAGAGGAGTTACTTCTTTTTATGGAGGAGGTTTACCGTCTGGTGTGACAGCAAGGCCTTAGATCCTCGCTCCTGTCCTACACAGACCCTGCTTGAATACCTTCTGCACTTGTCTGAGTCTGGTCTCAAGACCAACTCTGTAAGAGTTAACCTTAGCGCAATCAGTGCATACCATTACCGTGTGGAAGGTAAGCCGATCTCAGGACAGCCTTTAGTTCGCTTCATGAGAGGTTTGCTTTTGTCAAAGCCCCCCGTCAAACCTCCTACAGTGTCATGGGATCTCAATGTCGTTCTCACCCAGCTGATGAAACCTCCTTTTGAGCCACTGAACTCCTGCCATCTGAAGTACTTGACCTGGAAGGTCATTTTCTTGGTGGCAGTTACTTCAGCTCGTAGAGTCAATGAGCTTCAGGCCCTGGTAGCCCAGGCCCCTTACACCAAATTTCATCATAATAGAGTAGTCCTCCGCACTCACCCTAAGTTCTTGCCAAAGGTGGTGTCGGAGTTCCATCTGAACCAGTCAATTGTCTTGCCAACATTTTTTCCCTGTCCTCATTCCTGCCCTGCTGAACGTCAGCTGCACAAGGCCTGCAAAAGAGCATTGGCCTTCTATCTGGAGCGGACACAGCCCAACAGACAGTCCGCCCAATTGTTTGTTTCTTTTGATCTCAACAGGAGGGGAGTGGCTGTGGGGAAACGCACCATATCCAATTGGCTAGCAGATTGCATTTCCTTCACTTACGCCCAGGCTGGGCTGGCTCTTGAGGGTCATGTCACGGCTCACAATGTCAGAGCCATGGCTGTGTCAGTGGCCCACTTGATGTCAGCCACTATTGAAGAGATCTGCAAAGCTGCGACGTGGTCATCTGTCCACACATTCACATCTCATTACTGCCTGCAGCAGGATACCCGACGCGACAGTCTGTTTGGGCATTCAGTGCTTCAGAATCTGTTCGGGGTTTAGAATCCAACTCCACCCCCCTAGGCCCATGTTTTATTCTGTTCCAGGCTACACTCTCAGTTAGTTGGACAAGTTGTTAGGTCAATCTCAGTTATGTCCTCGCCGTTGCGAGGCCCTATTGACCATGTTTGTTGTTTTGAGTGAGCCTGGGTGCTAGGGATACCCCATCAGTGAGAACAAGCAGCCTGCTTGTCCTCGGAGAAAGCGAATGCTACATACCTGTAGAAGGTATTCTCCGAGGACAGCAGGCTGATTGTTCTCACAAACCCGCCCGCCTCCCCTTTGGAGTTGTGTCTTCCCTTGTCTTGTCTTGCTACATACGGGACTGACGAACACGAGTCGGTTCGGCCGGGAAGACTGCCGCGCATGCGCGGTGCGCATGGGCGCGCGAGGACTAGCAAAGGCCTTTGCTAGTGAAGTTTCCGGTTGGAGGGGGCTGCCGTGGACGTCACCCATCAGTGAGAACAATCAGCCTGCTATCCTCGGAGAATACCTTCTACAGGTATGTAGCATTCACTTTACTTCTCTCTCCTTATACCTTCTCACTTGAATGGTGAGGGTCACACACAGGGGGGAATGTTCAAAGCTGGGCACTAAAGCCCACAACCCAAAACCCCGTGGAGGGGCATAATCGAAAGGGACGCCCAAGTTTTTCTGAGGACGTCCTCGCAGGACGTCCCCGTGAAGAGGCAGGGAAACCCGTATTATCGAAACAAGATGGATGTCCAAATCTGGAAATTTAGGTCAACCTTAGAGATGGTCGTCCTTAGACTTGGTTGTTTCTGATTTTCAGAGATAATGGAAACTGAGGACACTCATCTCAGAAATGACCAAATCCAAGCCTTTTGGTCATGGGAGGAGCCAGCATTCATAGTGCACTGGTCCTCCTCACATGCCAGGACACCAAACCCCTAGGGGACACTGTAGTGGACTTCAGAAATTGCTTCCAGGTGCATAGCTCCCTTACCATGTGCGCTGAGCCCCCCAAAACCCACTACCCACAACTGTACACTACTACCATAGTCCTAAGGGGTGAAGGGGGGCACCTATATGTGGGTACAGTGGGTTTGTGGTGGGTTTTGGAGGGCTCCCATTTACCACCACAAGTGTAAAAGGTGGTGGTGGGAGGGGGGGGGATTGGCCTGGGTCCGCCTGTCTGAAGTGCACTGCACCCACTAAAACTGCTCCAGGGACCTGCGTACTGCTGCGATGGACATGAGTATGACATTTGAGGCTGGCAAAAAATATTTTTAAAGAATTTTTTTGAGGGTGGGAGGGGGTTAGTGACCACTGGGGGAGTAAGGGGAAGTCATCCCCGATTCCCTCCGGTGGTCATCTGGTCAGTTTGGGCACCTTTTTGTGGCTTGGTCGTAACAAAAAAAGGACCAAGTAAAGTCATCCAAGTGCTCGTCAGTGACACCCTTGTTTTTTCGATTATGGGTCGAGGATGCCCATGTGTTAGGCACGCCCAAGTCCTGCCTTCGCTATGCCTCCGACGCCTCCAGGAACATTGGTCGTCCCCGTGACGAAAAGCAGTTGGGGATGCCCCAAAATCAGCTTTTGATTATGCCGATTTGGGTGACCCTGGGAGAAGGACGCCCATCTTCCAATTTGTGTCGAAAGATGGGCGTCCTTCTCTTTTGAAAATAAGCCTGATAGTGTAACAACACTGCAGAAAAATAGCTAAGTGATTCTCACAGGAAATGACAAGCAAATCATATGCGCAGTTAATTTGTGCTAGCAAACTGCAAGTAAGATACATGTACAGAAGGGTTTTGCAGCAAATGTGGCTCTTGTGCACATATCCAGACAAAACTGGAAGTCCAAGCACACATCAGTGCTGTTCTGAGCTTTTAAATATGAACCTTTCAAAAAGAGTTTGCACTTAAAATTTTTGAACGGCACATATTTAAGAGAAGAAAAACAGGCACTGATATGTACTTTCACTTTTGGTTGTGCTTGGACTTACACATATGTTTGTTTTTTCTTATCAGTGTTTAAATGTGGGTTACAAATGTTACAAATAAATAAATAAAGTTCCACAGGCTTCCTTCCATTTGCAAAATAAGACAAAACCTGCAGTTCAATATGGAAAATTGACAAGAAATCTCCTGAAAACCTGACCTGATGGTAAAATTTTGTCATTAGAACCATCATTTCCTTCTGTGCATTGCATCACTTTTATTTGTGCATTGGGAAGGAATACTTATTGACCTCATTAACATCCATTTAAATATATTTAAATACAATTCGTGGCCATCTTTAGCATGCTGGTGCTTAAGACCGCTGAGCATTCAATGCTGAATAATGTCCATGCGAACCTGGCGTTAACGCGAGCAGTAATTTTGAGCATCAGGTTACAGGTTTTAAAGTTACGTGCAGTACACAAGATGTTAGCACAGAATTGCAGGCAGCTGGAGGTAGACTCAGTGGTTCTGCTAACAGGTATTATCTTTCACAGCTGAGACATTTATTTAGATTTTGCTCACATCTTTTTCAGTAGTAGCTCAAGGCGAGTTACATTCAGGTACTCTGGATATTTCTCTGCCCCAGGAGGCAGGGCCGTGCCAACACGGTAAGCAGGGTAAGCACCGCAGGGAGGCGCTGATCTCTGGAGGGCGCTTACCGGCACCTTTTTCCTGAGGTCAGCTCACTTGCAAAATGTTTTACCTGAAGCTGTGATTCTCCTCTCTCCCTGCCCTCCCCTCTTTGACTGACCGCAGTGCTCACTGAGGCAGGCAGGCAGGCTCTGCTGAAGTTGTTTGAAAAAATATGTTTTAATATAGGGTTCAGAGACCTCAAATCTGACTCCATCTCTAAATAGCACTAGTACTGGGGTAATCAAGAAGTTGTGAAGTTCTAAAAGGAATTGCCACTGAGAGAGACGTTAGGTCTAAGGAAACTGGATTTAGATTACAAATTATACAATGCAGCGAAAGATAGCCTGATACAGCAAAAGCATTTATACTTACAGCCTTTCATCATTAAGTGAAGCCCACAGATCATCATTTGGGATGAGGAGTTTATTTGCCAAGATACAAGTCAAATCAGTGATTGACAACAGGCACGTACAATCAATTAATTATAGGAATATAATAATCCAGCTGCAAACAGGTGTTAATTAGTTCCTAATCTTTTATAATTTCTTTTACCAATTAAAGGTTTTACAAGGGAAAGCAATTAGGTAATTTGTCAATTCTGCTGGTCACATTGGTTTCCCTTGGAGAGAGAGAGTGGCAACCCTTCTCTCTAGCTTAAACCAGGAAATACCCTGATTTTTATAGGTGCCCTCAGGATATGGATAATATGACAGTAGATAAACCTGATTGGATCTATGCTAATGTCATGGTTACCACTGATTGGCTCATACTAATGAGTAGCTTTTATCTTGCTAACATGGTTTTGTCTTTAGCTTGCTTGACCACAAATCTTAAGCAAGACCCTGCATCCAGCTACACCTTTCCTTTCTCACACCATGGCTGACCACAATGTCACTCTGTCCTTTGGACCCCCACCTTTGTGTTTCCTGTTGTTCTCTTTAGAGCTCCAACACTGGGAGGTCAAGCAAGAGTCACACAGGCCTATAAGCTTTTCCCTCATTTTAGAGCCTGAACCAAAGTCTAGGCGGGGGACCAAGGCTCATAGCTGTAGCATTTTTATACAAATACAACCAGTGCTATATATGTCTTTGGTGTGGGACGAACTCCTAATTCAGGGTGAGCTTGAACAACATTCAAATTAAAGAGAACAGCCAGGTTTGGAGGGAGGTGTGCAAGTGAGACTGGGGAGAAATAAAAACTAAATAGTGTAATTGTTGAAATCTGTAAGTGGTTCAAAGTTTTGGGGGTTTTTTTCTGAGCTTGTACACCAAGAGGAGGGCATGACTGCAATGATGTGTGCATAATTATCAGGTAACCGAATAGCTACAGCTAAAAGCCATTTCATTGGCTGGTGGTTCCAACAGTAATTTCAAAAGAGGAAGTTTAGCTGACGTGTAGTGTAGAAGAGCTGGTAAGTGAAAATCTGATTGTTTTTTTTTGGTGTTTGTTTTTATATAAAAGATTCTCCTTAGATAGGAAGAGTCTGTGATATGTGAAAATATATTTAGCTGTAATGAAATTGCTAAACTTTAGAGTCAGAGACTTATCAATGATCAGAAAAAGAAAGTCACCAGACAACAAAGGTAGAGAAAAATCATTTTATTTTCATTTTAGTATTTGGAATATGTCCACTTTGAGAATTTACATCGGCTATCTTATTATGCAATGTATAGCAATTTGTTTCTAAGAATATTGCTGACAATTCCTGTCAGTGTGGCAAGTGGTGAGCGATCATTTTCACGGTTCAAAAATCATAAAAAACTAGTAAAAAATGCCCGTTTCAAAAGGGAAGGAAACAGGCGCTAGCAAGGCCATCACCCATCCTCCCTCCCTCGTTCCAGACTCTGCCGTCCCTCCATTTTCACCCCCCCCTTTCCACGACCCAGTCGACCCCCCCCCCTTCTCAGCGAAAACCGTCCCCTGCCGCTGTCCAGTACCTGTGCTGACGGGGGACCTCAACCCCCGTCAGCAGAAGTCCTGTGCTGGCCTTCGAGGCGTTGCTTCTTCAATGATTTTGTGTCCAGGTGCTCTGCGTGCGTCTAATGTCAGACGCACACAGAGGAACTTGAACCAAAGATCATTGAAGAAGCAATGGCGCAAAGGCCAGCACAGGACTTTGGCTGACGGGGGTTGGGGTCCCCCGTCAGCACAGGTACTGGACGGCGGCAGGGGATGGTTTTTGCCGAGAAGGGGGGTCGACTGGGTCCCGGAAGGGGGGTGCAGTGGGCTGTAACACACGGGGAGGAGTAGGGAAACACGCTCTGCGTGTTTCCCTACTCCTCCCCTTGCTTTGGTATCAGCTGTCACTGACGTCAGTGCGTGCCTGCCTAGCAGACCACCTCTGAGGGAGGCACGGTCCCAGGTGTAATGGTATCAGTTTATTACTGAAATATGTAGCATATTTGCTGGATTATATATACACCAATATATTTGTGTGTCTTTTAAAAATATATATTTGTGCAGCTTTTAGAGAATAGTTTCATTTCAAGCCCCTCTCTCTCCATTCCTTTTTCTGGGAACTTCTCAGAGCAGGGATAGTTAATTATAAACACTTAACAAACACAAAAGAGCTTCCTCTGCCCTCCCACATAACAAAAGATGGACTAAGGTGGGCACCTGAATAAAACAAAGAACTCAGAGGAAGCATAAATAGGACATTTGCTTGTCAAAGGTATACCTGCCCCTCCCATCAGCTTTCAGACATGTGCAGAAAGGAAGGACTTGTAATGTGTATCTGCCCCAGAGACTGAGCAGGACATCAAAAGAAAATCCAGACTGTAAGTCTCGTGATGTCATAAGACATGAGACCAACTCAGGGGTCGTGTGCAGACATGAGACCAAGATACCACAATGCTTTGCAAATGCCCAAGGGTCGTGTGGAAACCAGGACAAAGATCCACATGGCATATCCTCCTGCAGCTTGCAAGATATAAAAGGACAAGCTGTTTTCCCAAGAGTCAGATTCTCATCAACTGCCAGCAACTCAGATTCTCTTCAGCTGCAGAAGCCCTCCTGTCCTCAACATGTGCTCATCAATCAGCTGGACCACAGCATGCTTGTAACAAGGACTTGTAAGTTAACCTACCTGCTACTTTGTTCTATTTTAAGCACAGATTACCTGTAAAGATTTCTTAAAACCTACCTCTCGTGTGCAATTGTATATTAAATCAACCTTTTTGAAGCTAAATACGGTCTCTTGGTGTTCTGATACTTAATTTATTTAATTTATTGCAATTATCACCTTTGGTGATTGGTGGAGAAATTAATATCCTAAAACTTATAAATACAGCATCTGCTCTTAAATTATAAACAGTAGCGAGTGCTCTCGAGCTCTTTCCCCAAAATAAATCATTTCTTTTACCACATATTAATAGGCACATCCTGTTGGAGGTGAGAATTATTATATAGGATTATTTGTGATCAAGTATTTCGCAAGAAAGGCTTGTAAGCCTTGCCATGATTGCTATTGAGAATGATATATGTGCCCAGTTAGATATCAAAGATTTAATTACAAATTTTGTGAACATGAAAGCACGAAAAGCTAAGTGGTTGTAAACCCTCTATTTGTTCAGCAATCCCACAAAGATGCACTCCATTTTTCAGCTCCTATTTCCTTTGAATCTTGTGCCACACAGGGGGTGGGCACCAACTGATAGTCAGCAGGGGGCACCAGAGACCCTAGGCACGGCCCTGCCAGGAGGGCTCACAATCTAAGTTTGTATCTTGGGCAAGTCACTTGGGAGCAGCAGTGGGATTTGACCCGGTCACCTCTGGCTTGCAAGACTATTGCTCTAACCACTAGGCCACTCCTTCACTCCACTGGAGCTGGATGCTTAGTTTGTATTCTCCTTTTTCTCTGGATGGTACCTGCACCCTATAGATTAGGAGCAGGTGCCTGGTTGGAATAATAAATGGCTGCAAAGGACTCCTCCTCTTTTCCTAGGACAAGAGGGGTGTGGAGGTTCCCTGATTCACATTGAACAAGCCAGCAGCCTTCTGCAGGTTCTGATGCTTGCCCTCTATAACTTTTATAACTTGCCTTAAGTGCAAGTGTCTTTCAGGTTGCTAGCCTATAAGGACATAACAAGACTGAAACTTTTCTCTATGGATTTGCTGCAGGCTTGGCTAGAAGGTTTGCCTTAAAGCTGAGGGTCAGAGGCAGGAGATGGAACCTAAGACATTTTTACTGGCATGGAGTTGAATTATATAATCAGAAGGGGGCTTCTGCTGGCACAAGACCCTTCCCACCAGGGCCGCATCCAAACCGCCACTGTACCTCTGTGGAACTGACTCTGAGTTCCTGCGTGTAACTGGAATCTCAGTGAGAAACATCACAAAAATAGCTTCACCAAAAATATCCCCTTGGGGTAGATACAAAATAGGGAAATCAATCTCTTTTCCCAAGACAGAAGTAACATTAGGAATGCCTTTAAAGCTTTTCAAAATGGCCGCTGTGCATGATGCTAGGCTGACTACCTCCTGCCTTCTTGATTTTGCTGTTCCCTTTGTTACTTGTGAGAGCTATGACAATGGACAAAAGGTGGAGTCTAACTTACCAGTTACTCAGCCAGCTGCTCTGATGATGACCCAGTATATGAGACCTTTGGAAGTTTCAGGGAGTGCTGGGGGACTTCCTTGCTGTGACAGAGGGAGATGGAGGTCTCCCTTGCCCTAAGGGAAGGCATTTTGCTGAGTCCACCCACCTGTACTTCTTCCCAGCCAGCTGCTGAAAGTTCTCTAGATTACAGGAGGATATCATGGTTTGAATCTGGCTCTGGCATGGGGTCTCTCTTCATTGGGCATGGGACTAGTCCCTGGAGATACCTTAAATTCTGGACCTATGATAATGATCTTGAGATTGAGTGCTAAGCCAGTTGATTTTGGAAGTATGGGACTAGATTTAGCAAATGGTGTCCAAATTTGGGTGCCAAAAAAAAAAAAAGAGTGCTAAATGCTATTCTATAAATGGTGCTCCAAATTGGGCATCATTAATAGAATCAGGGGCGTAGCCAGACACCCAATTTTGGGTGAGCCTGGGCCCAAGATGGGTGGGCAGTAGAACTCCGCCTTGTCCCACAAGTGATTTGGTCTCTCACTCTCTCAACTGCATGCCATATGGCAGTGTCGTAGCTAGGGTAGTTGACACCCGGGGCCATCATTTTTTAACACCCCCCCCCCCCCCCAAATCCAGTACTAGGCATACCGAGAACACAAAACACTCAGGACCTATAGAGCAATTCTACCATACCATAAGCAGTAATTTCCACGAGTCACACAAGGAAAAGGAAAGCATCTTAAACACTACAGTGAGCACTAGAACATCAATTCACCTATTGTAAATCAAAAACAGATTAGTACAGATCGTCGATCCTGCACAGTCAATGCCAACCGAAAGCCATGTCTTTTTCACAAACACAGATACAACCTAATCCACTATAGAATAAGTAGTCATAAACTTTCTATTTAGACAAAAATTAAACTGACCCCCTGATGCCAGACTCTGCATACAATGCAACACCACAGAAACAGAAAATGTCCCCTAGTACTGTGAAAAATATAAAGGCAGCAGATGTAAATTTGAAAAAACTAACAAATACCAATCACCACTTTACAAATTAACAAACAGAAATAAAACAAATACAGAAAATAAAATAATAACATTTTATTGGACTAATACATTTAGTTTCCAGAGGCCAAAATCTCCTTCCTCATGTCAATACGTATCCTATCCTGACCTGAGGAAGGGGGTTTTGTTTTCTGAAAGTGAAGTCAAAATGTATTAAAATTAGTCCAATAAAAAGATTACCTTATTTACATGTTCTATTTATAAACATTTATTAACACAGCTACAATACCATATCCTAAAGCAAAATAATAAAAATATATATTTACAGTTTGTTGTCTCTGGTTTCTGCTTTCCTCATCTTCTTTTCACTGTCTTCCTCCCATCCAGCATCTGTCTTCGCTCTCTCTCTGCCATCCAGTGTCTGCCCTCTCTAATGTCCCTTCCATCCAGTCTACCCTCTCTCTCTCTCTGTCCCTTCCATCCACTATCTGCCCTCTCTCTCCCTTCCATCCACTGTCTGCCCTCTCTCTCCCTTCCATCCACATCTGCCCTCTATCTCTGCCCCTTCCATCCACCATTTGCCCCAGTCTGCCCTCTTTCTCTCTCCCCCTTCCACCCACCATCTGCCCTTTCTCTCTGCCCCTTCAATCCGTCTGCCCTCTCCCATCCATCCAGGGTCTGCCCTCCCTCACGCTCCCCCCTTCCATCCAGGGTCTGTCCCTTCTCTCTCTGCCCCCTCTTTTCAGCCCCCAGTTCCAGCCCCCTTCATCCACCATATGCCTTTTCAGCCCCAGACCCATTCTCCCACCTGCCCCAGGCATGGACCCATTTTCCCTCCTGACCCCTTGTCAGACCCCAGTTCCAGCTTCAGACCCCTTCTCCCATGTGAGCACTCCCCTCCCCAATCCCTTTCTCCCTCTGAGCTCCCCCACCCTCCCCAATCCCCTTCTCCCCTCTGAGCTCCCCCCCCCCCCCCAAGCCGGTCCCGTCGAGAGTCGACAGAGCCCTCTTCTGCCACCACCCTGCCTTTTTTTTAAATTTTAAATCCATGCAGCGACGCAGGCAGCGCCTCGCGTCTGCCCTGCGTGTGCTGTGAAGAGAGACTACTACTACTACTACTTATCATTTCTAAAGCACTACTAGCCGTATGCAGCGCTGTACACTTGAACATGAAGAGACAGTCCCTGCTCGACAGAGCTTACAATCTAATTAGGACACACAAACCGGACAAACAAGAGATAAGGGAATATTAAAGTGAGGATGATAAAATAAGGGTTCTGAACAAGTGAATAAGGGTTAGGAGTTAAAAGCAGAATCAAAAAGGTGGGCTTTTAGCTTAGATTTGAAGACGGCCAGAGATGGAGCTTGACATACCAGCTCAGGAAGTCTATTCCAGGCATATGGTGCAGCAAGATGAAAGGGGGCATGTAGACCTGCTACATAATAATTTAATCCTATTCTAGGGTCCATTCCAATCCCAACTTTTATATCCTGTAAATTTCCCATAGGAATCATAGCAGATTACAATATGAAATCTTAAATTGTAATTGAATAATTCAGTTACAACTTAAGATTTCATATATCAAAGTACTTATCAAATAAAAAAGTTTTCAAGGCTTATCTAAACTGAAAGTAATCTACTACACCTCGAAGCTGGGTCTATCTCTAGGAAGTGATCTCTCATTACTGATTGAGTATGCAACTTTGACTGTAGTTTCTCAATTTTTGATCTAAAATACAGAGCTGTGAAGCTGTAGGTAAAAATAAAAAAATGTGGCAAACATTAAAAATAAACCAGTAAAATCTAGTTTATTTTGCCTAACATTAAAAGATTTTCAGGCACGCTAAGAACTATATTATTCGTGTGCTGATGAATAGGTTCCTTTAATAGAGCCTCCTTCAGGCAAAGGCCAAGGTCCAATGGCAACTATGAAGCATAGTTCCCTTACTCTCTTCTCTCAGAACAAGTCTTCCCCTATCTTTTCCAACGTCTGGCACTGCACCTGGAAGAAAATTTCTATGTCTCGCACAGGACAACTGAAAGTCATATTTTTCAGTTTTCACTGAAACTGAACCTGCAACCAAATTTCATTGTTTGGTTTCAGCCAAAACCAGGTTGCACCCCTTACTCTTTGAACAGAAAGCAGTCCCCATTTTGGATCACCACCATCCATGCCGCGCTCACCCCCCACGCCCCCACACACACCCTTACAAGCACTGGTGGTCCGGTGGTGCCCCTGCTGGCTCCCTGCGTGTGCTGTGAAAAGAAAATCGCGTCGCTGGCATCGGGCCTTCCCTCGCTTGTCCCGCCCTCGAGTAAATAGGAAGTTACTTCAGAAGAGGGCGGGACACAGCGAGGGAAGGCCCGACGCCAGCGACGCGATTTTCTCTCTTCACAGCACACACAGGGCAGACGCGAGGCGCTGTCTGCGTGGCTGCATGGATTTAAAAAAAAGGCAGAGTGGTGGCAGGAGACGAGTGCTGTCGGCTCTTGACGGAGCACCCCCCCACCCGCTGACACCCGGGGCGGACCGCCCCCACCGCCCCGCCCTTGCTACGCCACTGCCATATGGTTTCTCAAATTTCCCCCTCCCCGAATACCTTTTAAATAGCAGATTTTCACCGGCAGTGAACAACTAATACACGCTGCTCATGCTGGCCCCACAGCCTTCCCTCTGATGCAACTTCCTGTTTCCACATAGGTGGGAATACATCATAGGGAAGACTGTGGGGCCGGTGTGAGCAATATGTATCAGTCACTTTTTGCTGCAGGTGAAGATCTGCTATTTATAAGGTATGCACGAGGGATAGTTGTCGGGAGTTTTCGGCTGGTGGAGCTAGGGGATCCCTGCCAGCCACATCATAAGTGTGCTGCTACTGGGTGGGCCTGGGCCCACCCGAGCCCACCCTTGTCTACGCCACTGAATAGAATAGCACTTGGATCCATGTCCAATTTGGGCATAAGGATTTACACCAACTGAAACCTGGTGTAAATCTTCACACCTAAATTAGGGGCAGATCTCTTGTATAATACTGCGCGCATCTTTAGTGAACACCCCTGACTCACTGATGATGCCCTTCCCATGGTGACACCCCCTTTTCACTTGCAAGCTAAAACATTTACACAGACATCTTTATAGAATAGCACCTATCAAGATGCATGTGTAAATTCAAATTGTTCCCAATTAGCACCAATAATTGTTAGTGCCCAATTATTGTTGCTAATTGGCTCATTACCCAATTAAATTGTGCACACAAAATAGGCATGCACCCAAATTTGTAAATGCAACTTTGAGTACCATTTATAGAATTGGGGGGATGTCATCTAATGGTGCCAGAGAACCAAACCTCAGGGAGGAATGTCATCATTGCCAGTGACTTTGGAGACCATATGAGAAGCCATTATCAAATTGGATGTGTCTGTGAGTAAAACGTTGAACTAAGTAGAGAGTGAATTAAAAGTAGTTTCTACTAAAGTGAATGAACTAGAGGCCAACTCCCTGGGAAATCCATCTAAAACTGAGGATTTGGGGAAAAGGTAGAAGAAATATGAGTGCAAAATAAAATTGTTCAGGACTGTGTTACTTTGCATCGCAAACACGAACAATTGGAAAATAATTTAAGAAAATCTAATTTGAGAGTTTTAAACTCCTTATATAGCCCATATGACACCAAGGGATCTTTTCAAAAAATATCTCCTGGAAATATTAAAAATTCCCATGGAAATTATTCCACCAATGATCAAGGTACATTATTTGCCATATAGGAAGCAGCAAGTTACTGATTAGCCCTTGGTGATGGATTATCAGTTGCATTATCTGATAGTTTACTAGACTTACTAGAAACTTATTTGGATATTGTGGAAGATTGTGCAACTCTACTTGTTTCTTTTGCTTTTAAGACTGATAAAAACAAAACATGTCCAACATATGAGAACATCCTCTTCTTCCTGGGTACCTAACCCCTTACTTTACTTCTTGTAATCTTCATTCATCCAGCCAGAACTTTCTTTCTTCTCACTCTTTTCACTGTTTATTTAGATGTGTTCCAAAATTCCATGTTTTAACATTGTAGGACCCACTCTCCGAACGGAGTCATCATTTCAAAAGTTTAAGGCAGCGCTGAAGATGCACTTATTTCAGAAAACTTTTGAAGGTATAGTTTCCCCTCCCTCCCTTTCTTTTCAGGTATTGTGAGGCAGCAGGACTGAGATGTGGGCGACCAGTAGTTAAGTAAGCTCAGACATGGTGAGCGAAAATGATGTAAACTTAAAACTTCTAATATAAATCTTTTTCACTCAATTACATATTACTACAAAATATCTTTCACAAAAATGAAGAATTACTACTCCACATAAATAATACAAGCTCCAAACACAGGCAAGGCCCATATTCTATACTTTCTTGTTAATATCTGTACTATCAAGCCGTGTCTTCACATTTGCCTTTCAAGCCTCGTTTCCACAGTTGCTCTCTGTTTTGTTTCAATTGAAGAGGTTAGATAAAACACCTCCTTGGTTTCAGTCCTCATTTTCATGCTGCTTTTCCATTCAAGCCTTGTTCCTACAGTCATTCTGTTTTGTTCCAAGCCTTGTTTTCATGCTGTTATGCTTTTTGTCCAATGATGGGTCCTTTATAAATCATGATGTATTTTTCCTTTCTTTCTCCCACGCTGTTTGAGCGGATTCAATACACTGACACCTTTGTGGTAAGTTGTTTCTGTTGTAGGAGTGCTGTCTCTAGTTGTTTAGCTGTTTCAGTGATTCTCTTTTTTATGTACCAACTAGCCTTTGAGCCCGTGAAAACGGGCTATTATAGGAAGGGGGGGTTGAAAGGGCCGCCCCCCCCCCCCGAGCCGTCACCACCCACCTTTCACCCGGCCGGGCCCTTGCTCCGCTATTGAAACAGCGAGGGTCCGGGAACGCAGCACTGAGCTCTGCTGAGTGCTGACCTGCCGACGTCGGCCTTCCTTCTTCTTCTCTGCCTGTCCCGCCCTCGTGTGACTTAACGTCGTCGAGGGCGGGACAGAGGCAGAGAAGAAGAAGGAAGGGCGACGTCAGCAGCTCAGCAGAGCTCAGTGCTGCGTTCCCGGACCCTCGCTGTTTCAATAGTGGAGCGAGGGCCCGACCGGGTAGAAGGTGGGTGGCGGCGGCGACTCGGGTGGGGGGAGCGTTAGACGGCGGTGTCCCTCCCTCAGAAATAAGTACAGACCCTCTCTGTTCCGCCCCCCCGTCATCACGTATTGACGTGGGGGCGGGGCAGAGAAGGTCTCTACTGCGCATTTGCGAGTGAGTACGACACTCGCCTTTTATATATATAATATAATAATATATATAATATATATAATATAATAATAATATAATATAATATATATATATATATATATATTTTATATATGATATATGATATGATATGATATATAATATATATATATATTGATGATGATGATGTTCTTTTTTTGTGTTTCCATGCTTTTTGTGATAATTGTAGTTTTACCATACTTACACACTTCACAAAGTTTTAAATTACCTTCCATATGATTGAACATAGGTTTGTATGACTTAAGTAGTAGTGATTGTTTAGCACTGTTTATTAAGCTACACTATTTTCTTTGTGTAACTCCCCTGTTGCATGGGGTTACTGAGAGAGGATAGAGCCCTGGTAGGTCACTGGGGGGAAGTATCCTGGAGGTCCTGGGGGAGAGTAAGCCCAGCTATAGGGGATGGGTTATGAAATAAAATGCAGCAAAATAGTGCAGTAAAGGGGATGAGTGACATGTTGGGAGGGGTTAGAGGGTGATAAAAGCAGGGCTTTTTTTTGAGGGGGTACTTGAGGGTACTGAGTAGCAGCACTTTTTCCATTGTCTGCTAAAATTGACCCATGGTCCCAAGTTTTAATGAAAGAATTCAGGTTCTACACACCAATTCTGCCTTGCCATAGATTCTGTGACTGGTTGCAGGGGGCCTGGCTATTATGGGGTGGGCCCCTCAGTGATCACCCCACCCCTGAACGGTGGCTTGGCATTTGAGTACTGGCACCTTTTTCACTAGAAAAAAATGCACTGGATAAAGGTATTACCATGTGCTGGCACATGGTCTTTAGGTAGTCCAAGATTTCCCTGCCATTAGATCAGTGTGGAGTAAGGGGAGTCCCTGATTAAGAACTGGCCCTCAATGAGTTTGGAGAAGGAGAGAAGTCATAGTCCAGATGGACAGAGACTGTCAGTGAGCTCTGAAAAGTGGGTCAAGGGGATCATTTCCAGGTGCTGGAAATGGGATCTGGGGAGAGTTCCATCTCAAAGAGGAGCCGGGACATCAGAGTCGGGGACTTAGGTGCAGGAGACGCAAAGCCTGTGAGGGGTTGACTGCTGACTGGTAGGGATGGACAAGAAGAGGTGTTGTACAAACCGTATATATTTCTGATCTGCACTCTTATAACTATTCTGCTAAAATCAAGTCAAGTTTAAATTGGATTGTTATCTATTTCATTGGTTTGAAAAGACTGAACTGCTAGTTGCAGAGGTTAATAAAAGTTCCAGTTAATTTTCATATAAACTGCTGGATTGTGGAGTGATTTAATCTTGGAAAGTGTTTTGGGATTCAATGACCCTCTGTGTTGAGTCCATTGTATCTGAGTTTTCAATAAGTACTTTTGACTACAATCTACCTCTGGAATTCTGCATGGTTTTGGTTATCCTATGCCCCTTCCCCTCCCTTTGTGAAGAATTCCCAGAAAGAGCTCATATTGGCTGTTTTTCTGCATCTGGGAGAAAGCATATACAGAAAGACACAAGAACTTGTATATAAATTACCAACCAAAGAAGATTTCAGCATCACAATTTGGCAGTTCTAGGTGTAATAAATGATGACTGTGGGAAATTTATTATTTGAAGATTTGAGTATGTCACATTATTCTCAAGATTTTTTTTCTAAGCAATAAGTTTTCTTTTATCAATGATGAATCAACCAATTTGATATTCTGAATCTGAACTGAATGTTCATTCAGCATAACATCAGTCTGATCCTGTTTATTTCGAAGAGTAGATATTTCAGCAGCATTTGCTTGAACACTCATATTCATGTTAGCAAACTGAAGGGATAAAGCTTTACCTAAGTCTAAAACAGCAGTCCATATTGCTTCCAAGGTGAAGAAAGGAGTACTCTGTAACACAATCTCTGGAGCTATTGCCAGCAGTGATGTAGAATCTCAACTTCCAGCAGACTGTGGCTCTGTATCCCAGGCTGCCATGGCCCCTCATGAATTAACAGATGGATCATGTTGACCTGGAGACAGCTGGATTACTGCCTCTGCAGCTGCTATAATCTTCCCTTGTGGTGCAGTAGCTTCAAGCATTGAACACTGAATGTGTATGAATTCAACTGAAAATGGCTGAGGTGGGGAGAGGGGAATCGCAAATCTGGAATCAACGATAGATCTGAACCAAAATCTGATGCTGCCTCACCTAGATGAGGCATCGAGACAGCTGGCTGTTCTCCCAAAGTTAATGAAGTTCTTTCATGCTGGACAAAATTATCTGTCTGTCCAGAAATCATAGCCGAAGGTGTAGGCAGAAGTTCCGAGGGAAAAATCTGCAGTTTTATCTTTCTTTTTTTTTGTCACCATAATTACCAGCAGGTAAGAGGAGCACTATACCTATACCACCATCTTGACTCCTCCCCAAAGTACTTTTACAATTTTAATCTGGAACTGACATTGCACACACAATTAATTCTTGAGAACTTTGAAAAAATATACATGAATGCTATTTCTACTTATATGTTTGATTTTAGACCAAATGCCTCATTAGATCAATTGTCTTTTAGGCCAATTGTATCATTGGTCATCATGTATTTTAAATGAATAGTCTTTAGACCAATTATCTATTAGACGAACAGTAATTAGACCAATTGTAGCAGACTATCCTGGGGTAATTTTGAAAGCAGAAGTTTGCATCAAAAATTTAGCATTAAAAATTCTGCAAAGTCCTCACATAGACTTTTTACATGCTCCCAGAATGTCAACTATCATCTCTTCATGGAATTTAAACAAATAATTAATGGGTTAAAATGGGGGATTTTAATTATTTTGGGGCCCTTTTACTAAGCAGTGCTAAGCCCACTGCGCGCCAGTCTGGAGCTACCACTGGCCCAACGCAGGTGCCAGTAGTAATTCCACCCCCAGTGCATGGCATTTCTGGTGCTAGCAGAAATATTAAAAACATATTTCCACAGGGGGCTACCTGGCAGTAATCGGGTAGCATTGCGTGCTTCCTGGTTACTTCCAGTTAGTGTGGGAGCCCTTACCACCACCTCAATGGGTGGTGGTAAGTGCTCCCTCCGTGTGGGTGCATGGTAAAAGCAATCTTACAGCATGGCCATGTCAGGTTTTGGTCTTTTTACCCACTGCATTAAAAAGGGCCTAAGTGCACGGCAAAAAGAGCCCCCGCCGCTAGGGCAGGGCCCTTTTTAGCACAACTTAGTAAAAGGGCCCCTTTGTTTGTTCCAGCTCTTGCACAAATGCAGTTTTTTCTAATTGTGTTTTCTCTCCACCTCACAGATTACATTAGCATTGTTTTAGGAAATGGGATTTGTTAGGAAAAGAGCTTTCCTTTCTAGAGCTCTTTTCATTATAATGGCTGACCAGCTCACAAGTTAACATGTTTGGAATACAATTACAAGATTCTTACTTTCTATTTATTATGTCTATATTATTTTTTTCCAATCAATAAAGGAAATATATTTGGCCCCATCCTAGACTTATGTTATACTAATGTATTTATTTTTTTGTGCATAGAGATAATTATGTTACATGCTTTATAGATAAAAAAAAATAGAAATACTGATTTGTGTTTGTGAGGTAGCATGGGGAGAAGGTAGAAAATAGGTATGTTAGCTCTTTTCTTTGAGATTATCCATGCTTTTTTCAGTCTTTTTCTTTTCTAAAACCTGCACAGCACAGAGGAGACTTCTCTTCAAAGTTTGGTTCTTTACCACCCTGAGAATCATGGCACTGATGTCATCAACATATTGCTGTCGTTCACTGGAGGTATAATACTTTGCCTCATAACAGTGAGTGATGAAGAAGGTACAGAGGGTCTTGACCTCATCTTCCTGCAGTTCCAGCTTCTCCAGCACTGCATCCCAGACCTCACTTATCTCTTGGCTGTTACTTCTGTTTCTTAGGATTGAGGCAAGGGTGGGAAGATGTCCTTCCATGTCTGGCAGATTTTGTACTACCCGGGAGTGCAAAAAGCTGAGCATTTCAATGACATAGCTGTAGAAAATGTTTAGCTCCATTGTGCTGAATCTACAAAGGAAATGGAAGTCAAAAGACACATTACCAGTATATCAGAGTAGGCATTTTTCTTTTCTCTTATAGATCCCTTTATTTTCTCAGTGGAATACGACAGTGCGAAGAAGATACAATAGATTACTATTTATTTCATGATCAGAAACTCTCATTATTTGGAAAAATCGTGGACTCCAGTCTATGATCTACTATCAGGCAAAACCTCAATTATCCAGAATTTGCACACTGTAGAGATGCATCATGAAAGTAAGACTGGGTCAGCAATTTCTAACAGATGTAGCCACATTACTCTTTATTTCATCACATCATTTTTGATAGTACAGTGAAAAGCCTGGTAGATAAGAAGACCTATTTAGCAAATTCCTGGAGGAAAGGAGGAACAGGGGTGATATGATACAGACGTTCAAATATTTGAAAGGTATTAATCCGCAAATGAACCTTTTCTAGAGATGGGAAGGCGGTAGAACGAGAGGGCATAAAATGAGATTGAAGGGGGGCAGACTCAAGAAGAATGTCAGGAAGTATTTTTTCACAGAGAGGGTGGTGGATGCTTGGAATGCCCTCCCGCGGGAGGTGGTGCAGATGAAAATGGTAACGGAATTCAAACATGCGTGGGATAAACATAAAGGAATCTTGTGCAGAAGGAAGGGATCCTCAGGAGCTTAGCCTAGAATGGGTGGCAGAGCTGGTGGTTGGTAGGCGGGGCTAGTGCTGGGCAGACTTATACGGTCTGTGCTGGGGCTGGTGGTTGGGAGGTGGGACTAGTGCTGGGCAGACTTATGCGGTCTGTGCCTGGGCTGGTGGTTGGGCGGCGGGGATAGTGCTGGGCAGACTTATACGGTCTGTGCCAGAGCCGGTGGTGGGAGGCAGGGATAGTGCTGGGCAGACTTATACGGTCTGTGCCAGAGCTGATGGTGGGAGGCGGGGTTGGTGGTTGGGAGGCGCCCTCCCTGCCCATTTTCAAGTCCTTACTCAAAGCCCATCTCTTCTCCCTTTCTTTTGGCGCCTAATCACCTTCCCCATTCATGATACCTACACTGACTACATAGTTTTACTACCTTTAGATTGTAAGCTCTCTTGAGTAGGGACTGTCCTTCCCCTTGTTTAAAATTGTACAGCGCTGCGTAACCCTAGCAGCGCTATAGAAATGCTAAGTAGTAGTAGTAGTAGTATAGGGCAGGACAGACATACGGTCTGAGCCCTGAAGAGGACAGTACAAATAAAAAAGTAGCACATATGAATTTATCTTCTTGGGCAGACTGGATGGACCGTGCAGGTCTTTTTCTGCCATCATCTACTATGTTACTATGTTAAATTGCAGTAAAAAAAAAAATCACACAGAAATTCTGCAAACAACATGCATTGTTAGCATATTGTCAATTTCCCATACTATTTTCCTTGTCATGGTGTAAATTAAGAATAACATAGGTAAAAAAAAAAAAACCAAAAAAAAAAAACCGGCTTCATTCCTACAAAGTAAATTACATCTTAAGATCATTCCCCCCCTCCCACATCCTCCCACAGCATCAACATGCTAATGTACTATTCAATGTGTCCAGGACACATTTTAAAGGGGCAATCAGTTAGGGGGGGGGCCCCACATTTTCAAAGTTCCTGGTGGGTTACTAAGTAAGAGCTTGCCACCCCTCCCTGCATCCCCACCTCGCACTGAATAGAAGAAACGATTGTGGTACCCCTTAGGGTTACCCCTAACTCCCTCCTCACATTTACAGGGGCAGAACAAGACCAATCTTCATTTGCTGCTGCTCAGGTAGTGCTATTTCCCAATATATTTCTAGCAATACATCAGAAATCACTAGGTATAGGAATTATGTGCTATTTTGGGGTTAATTTGCGCTATTTTGGAAAATGGCACCACTGGAGCTTTCGTGAATAGGGACTAATTCTGCCCTCACTAGACCTCCAGGGGTATTCCAATAAGTGTGGGGAGGGGCTCAAAGGGGACCATACTTTATTTTATTTGATCCAGCTATGGGTAAGCATGGGGACAAGGCTCTTCCCTAGACCACCGGCAACTTTGAAAATAAGGGGGTGGGGTGAATCCTTGTTTCTTTCCCTACTGCTGGCACCTTTAAAAGATGGTAGGCCTAGGATAGAGACATGACATCCTGAATTGCTGGGACTGGGAATGTGCAAAGTTTTCAGCTGCAGCATTACAATGAAAAATTATTGAAGGATTTACTACATTTTGGTACTCATATACTACTGTGTAGTAAATCCTACAGTAATTTCCCTAAAATAAAACCAGGGGCGGATGTACTGGGGGCTACAGGGGAAGCTGCACAAGGGCCCATGCACCATTATAGTGTGACTCTGGGTTCAAGTGATCACGTAGATGGATGCCTAATGCATATCCTGTAAAGTAGGAATCAGGTATACAAACAAATTTATTGATTATTGGGAACAAGACCAGGACTGGATCCATAAGGCCAAATAAGCAGTTAACATTTTTGTGTAAATCCAGTCAATAACTCAGTAGACTCCAGATATGTTGTTCTGAATCTCGATTTTACTAATGTCTTTCTCAAAGTCGCTTATAATTTGTAACAATGATAAAGACAATCAACATGTAGCAGACAGAATAGTAACTGTAGCAAAAGTATTTACAATTGTCCCTTCACCACTTTATTCCTGTTCCTCAGCAGTGCTACACTCCCTTAACTCCTATGTCCTATGATTGAGGCCCTGATGCTCAGAAGCAAATGCAGGCACTAGAGGCCATTAGTGCTGAACCAATGCCTGCATTTGCTAGCATCAAATGCACAGAGCCAGTAAGCACGCGAACCAAGCTTGCCAGCTCCAACTGCAATGAGCACACAAACACATGTTGACTGGGTAAATTTCTATTCCTCCCTAATGCACAAAGCACAGCGCGTCAAACAAAGGCACTCTTCCCGCTGCAAACCCTATGCCAGCTTGGAGCTAGCATAAGGGTGCAGATGAGACAGGAGATGGCCCCCCCTCCCCTTTTCCCAGTACAACAAGTCAATGGATACGAGAAGCAGAAACACTTCAACACAGGAGCTAAAAAGGTACCCTTAATGTGAATAGCATATAGAAACTCGGGTGATGACTTGACCGTTTGGGAATGACTGTGTGATAACAGGGCTGTATTCTTGTCCAGAGAAATCTGAGAGATAAAAATGCAAGAAATTTCAGGCTGGGTCAGCCAAATGTCATCAAGTCCACTATGCAGTCTACCCACAGTGGTAAATCTGGGTCACTAAAGAGTACCTTGGAGATCCCAAAGACTGATCAACCGACAACTCTTCCTCCTCTCCTCTGGTGTTCTGGGCATGCGCTTAAGAACAGTGGCGTAGCCAGACCTGACATTTTGGGTGGGCCCAGAGCTAATTTGGGTGGGCACTATGCATATAGGTAAGTAACAGAAGCATAATAAAGTGACCCTTTTACTAAAGCTTAGCACCCCCACCCCCACAATCTGGATCAGTTATTCTCAACCATAATGTTTATGTAGGCGAAACATTGAACGCTGCAGTCTGTGGCACAAAAAAAAAAAAAAAAAAGCCTAAATATCATTTATTTTGTTTTAAAAAAAATACATGAGGGAAATATAAAGTACTCTTAACAGAATTTACTTTTATTTCAACAACAATTAATTTACACCAGTTAATAACTTACATTTTTCAGAACTGTTAACCTTTGTCTACTCTTCAACACATCAAAAACTGCATGAAACAAAGACCCAGATTTCTAATAATAAGAAAAATCACTGTCAACGTTAAGATTTATTTCTGCATACTGTGGAATCTGTAGCATACAGAACATAGCTAGAATGTTTCCTCTTACAGCTTTCCATAGGGGCAATGTATTCAAATTCTGGTAGCACCTCATTAATGGCAACAAAAAATCCGTTCACTTCCAGGTACTTTGTGAAGTAACACTAAATCCTGCAAAGAGGCTTCTCAGAGCCTATGTTGCAAGCCTTAACACCAATTCCAGTAACAAAGGCACAACCCTCATCATTACAGAATAAAGGACCAAAAAATAGAAATTGTCCTGTAACCCGGCATCAGCCCTTCCTTACCCACCCATCCATCCCCGTAGCCTGGTATCAGCTTTACCCTTCCCTACCCCCCATCCATCCCCGTAGCCCAGCATCAGCCCTTCCCTTCTCTATCTTACCCCCATCCATTCCTGTAGTCCTTCTCTTCCCCACTATCCATCCCATAGCTAGGCATCAGCCCTACCCTACCCCCCACCACTCCCTATAGCCTAGCATCAGCCCTGTCTACCCCCATCCATCCCCCCATGGTCTGGCATCTCCTCCCCCCAACCCTGAAGGACACCAACATTAAATACATTCATATATATATATATATATATATATATATATATAATGGACACTGCAGAGCCCATCTCCACCCAGAAACCTGCCTACATTAAATTTAAGTGGGGGTTTTTTTTTAACCCGTGCACTGCGGACCATACCCACCCAAAAGCCCACTAAGGAACCACCATGACAAATATACAATCTTTTTTAAATTTTAACCTGGGCACTAACAAAATGTAATGTTGGTGGGTTTATGGGTGGGGAGTGGGCTCTTCACTGCCTAGCGAAAAAAAGGTATATTTAATGATTAAATATATATTTTTGCCCAGGCTGTGATTAAATATATTTTTTTGCCCTAGGCAGAGAAGAGCCCGCCGGCACCACCAGCCAGCAGCATTACACTGACTTTACATTTTAACTTAATTTTTTTTTTTTTTACCTGGGCAGCTGGGCTTCGGGATTGGTGCGTGGTTGGGAGAAGGTGTCCATAATCATGAAACCACAAATGGCTGGATTTAGCCTCCAGGATTGCAGAGTTCCAGGAAGAACCATGATCAAGGACTGTCTAAATGCAATAAGTGGTTTGGGAGGGGGGAAATTAAAATGAAAGGCTGACAAATCTCAGAATCACTATAAAAGAGCCTAGCAGCAGAACATCCCCCCTCCCCCCCAAAAAAAAACATAACCCAGCTTCTGAGGATAGGGTTTGGGAGAAGGGCTGATGTAGTCAGTACCAATTTTGAAAACCACATAAAATACTAGACCCCCTATGGAACGTTATATTTCTAATCTGGCTACCCCATTCCATAACCAAATCTGAGCTGACTACAATAACAGCACAAGCGATCATCGGTTCAGACGTAGCCAGGAGAAACCTTTCTTTTTTCTTTTAAGTCCAGACCAAAAGACTTTCTGAAGGGGGGAGGGGAGGATAACCTGCATGCAGCCTCAGAGAGCTCAGCACACCGTTCTCCTCGTTGTGTGTACCATGTGCAGAACAGCGATTCCCACACAATGCCTGCCGGCTGCTGCTCAACAATCTCCTTGCAGCTACTAAGCAGCAGGGCTAACTGCTTCCGGGTTAGCGCTGCCGCTTAGTAGCTGCAAGGAGATTGTTGAGCAGCAGCCGGCAGGCAGCGTGTGGGAATCGCTATGAGCTGAAGCTGAGCCTGCGACCGGAATCGCTGCTGGGCGGGCCTGCAAGGAGGGTGAGGGAAGATGGGGTGGAAGTTCCTGCACGCCACGGGGGAAGGGATGATGGGGACCGGAATCGCTGTGCTGCTGCTGGGCGGGCCTGACCCCAAATTGGGTGTAGCCACGGTCGGGCCCGGGCCCACCCAATTTGGGGTCAGGCCCGCCCAGCAGCAGCACAGCGATTCCGGTCCCCATCATCCCTTGTGGCGGCCGCTGCTGCTGAACAGGAGAAGCAGCAGTGGCCGGACAGCGTTACTACTGGCAACTGCGGGTGGCAATGGGGTTTGATGCGCTTGGGGGTGGGGGTTTGATGTGCCGGGGGGGACTGGGTGATGCCCCGAGGGGGTTTCTGTGGTGCCGCGTTTGTAGTTTTTTGATGCGCCGTTCCCTGACACTTGCTCCGAAGTGGCAGGGAGCGGCGCACTGACAGCTGATTCCCAGGCAGGGGGAGGAGTAGGGAAACAGCTTGTTTCCCTACTCCTCCCCCTGCCTGGGAATCAGCTGTTAAAGACGTCATCCTGGCTACGGAGCCTAGCTTAGCAACTCCAGGAACCATAGACACAGGCAGTCCCACATTAGAACGTTGGTGGTGAGAATTAATATATAGGATAATCTTTCTGCCTTTACTTAGTTCTTTCCTAAAGTTTGCAATGAGTGTGCTATTTATTATCTGTTTTAAACTTCTCCTTTTATTATTATTAGCATTTGTATAGCGCTACCAGACGCACACAGCGCTGAACACCTGACACAGAGAGACAGTCCTTGCTCAATAGAGCTTACAATCTAAAAAATACAGACAGACAAGACAATTAAGGGCGAGGGAAGTACTGGGTGAGAACGAACAAGGGGAGGGCAATTGAGTAGTGGATAGCAGCCAAAAGCAGTGGTGAAAAGGTGGGTTTTCAGCATAGATTTGAAAACAGGTAGAGATGGAGCTAGACGTACAGGCTCGGGAAGTCTATTCCAGGCATAAGGTGCCGCAAGGGAAAAGGAACGAAGTCTGGAGTTAGCAGTGGAGGAGAAGGGGGGCGACAAGAGAGATTTGTCCAGTGAGCGGAGTTCATGGGGAGGAATATAGGGAGAGATGAGAGTGGAGAGATAATGGGGGGCTGCAGAATGGATGCATTTAAAGGTCAGTAAGAGAAATTTGAACTGTATGCGGAAGCGGACAGGGAGCCAGTGAAGTGACTTGAGGAGTGGGCTAGTGTGGGTATAACGATTTTGGCGGAAAATAAGTCGTGCTGCAGAATTTTGGACAGACTGGAGAGGAGAGAGATGGCTGAGTGGAAGACCAGTGAGAAGCAAATTGCAATAATCCAAGCGAGAAGTGACAAGGGTTTGGATAAGGGTTCTGGTAGCGTATTCAGAAAGGAAGGGGCGAATTTTGCTAATGTTGTAGATAAAGAAACGACAGGTTTTGGCGATCTGTTGAATATGCGCAGAGAAGAGGAGAGAGGAATCAAAGATGACTCCAAGGTTACAAGCCAAGGAGACAGGGAGGATGTGAGAGCCATTAACAGAGATAGAGAATGGGGGAAGAGGGGAAGTTGGTTTAGGGGAAAAAATGAGAAGTTCAGTTTTAGTCATGTTTAGCTTCAGATGGCGTTGAGACATCCAAGCAGCAATGTCAGACAAGCAGGATGAAATTTTGTCCTGGATTATGGTTGAGATTTTAGGGGTGGAGATGTAGATCTGAGAGTCATCTGCATAAAGATGGTATTGAAAGCCATGGGATGAAATAAGGGTACCAAGAGAAGAGGTATAGATGGAGAAAAGGAGGGGTCCAAGGACAGAACCCTGTGGGACACCAACTGAAAGCGGGATGGAAGTTGAAGAGGAACCGCCAGAGTGAACACTGAAAGTGCGAAGTGAGAGGTAGAAGGAGAACCAGGAAAGAACAGAGCCCTGGAATCCAATCGAGGATAGCGTATCTAGGAGTATAGTGTGGTCAACAGTGTCGAAAGCAGCAGATAGGTCAAGAAGGATAAGGATAGAATAGAGACCTCTGGATTTAGCCATCAGCAGGTCATTAGAGACTTTGGTAAGTGCAGTTTCAGTAGAGTGAAGAGGGCGGAAACCAGATTGGAGTGGGTCAAGAATAGATTGAGAAGAAAGGAAGTCAAGATAACAGGAGTGCACGACGCGTTCAAGTAATTTAGAGAGGAAAGGAAGAAGGGAGATGGGGCGATAGTTGGAGGGACAGGTAGGGTCAAGTGAGGGTTTTTTAAGGAGTGGAGTGACAACAGCATGTTTGAAGGCTGTAGGAACAGTTGCAGTGGAGAGTGAGAGATTAAGGATGTGACAGATGACAGGGATGATAGTAGGAGAGATAGTGTTAAGTAGGATTTTCTGAGTATTATGGGTTCCAGAACCAAGGGGTCTATGTTTACATCTGTGCCCCACCTCCAGCATATGCCACATCACAAAGGCTCCATGCTCTTCCTTCAGTGCCCCCCCCCCCCCCATCAGACTGGTACCTGCCCCCTCTACCACATCACAAAGACTCATGCTTTTGATTTTTTTTTTTTACCTTTTAACTCTTCTTTCAGTGTCCCCCTCAGATTGGTATCTGCCTCCCTCCCTCGTTAGTAGGCCACTGGAATATCCATAGTGAACATACATGGGAAATTTGCATAGGATGGACATTCAGGTGTCTAGCATATGCAGGTTTATTTCATGTATATTCTTTAGGGGTACATGGGTGTCCATCCTATGCAAATTTCTTATGAATATTTATTGTGGATATTTTGAAAATCTGACTGGGTGTAGAGTGTCCAGGTTTGGGAAGTCTTATAATACCTAGGCCTCAAAACATTTTTGAAGCAGAAGCTGCAAATATCAGAGCAACCTAAATAGCCTTTTTTCTTAGTGTTCAAATAAATATTCTTCCAATGCTGGGTAACTGTGTCTGTGTTCCCTTAGCAAGATTAAATATTTTGAATGTGTGGCTTCAGAATATTGGTAAGTAATATTTTTCTCTGAAGTTTGATGTGGATTGATGAAAGGCTATTAGAGACCTGGAATAAGTTCTTTTAATTTCTAATTCAGGGCTAGATTTACTAAAGTGTGCTACAGTAACATACCTTATTAGTAAATATGCCTGGAATAGACTTCCTGAGCCGGTACGTCAAGCTCCATCTCTGGCCGCCTTCAAATCTAAGCTAAAAGCCCACCTTTTTGATGCTGCTTTTAACTCCTAACCCTTATTCACTTTGTTCAGAACCCTTATTTTATCATCCTCACTTTAATATTCCCTTATCTCTTGTTTGTTCTGTCTGTCCTAATTAGATTGTAAGCTCTGTCAAGCAGGGACTGTCTCTTAATGTTCAAGTGTACAGTGCTGCGTACATCTAGTAGCGCTATAGAAATGATAAGTAGTAGTAGTAAGTAGATAAGTGGGGATGGGATCAGATGAACAGGTAGTACATTTGGAGGAGAAAAGAAGAAGGGCAGTTTCCTCAGTAGAAACTTCAGAGAAGGAGAATAGGGGGTGTGGACTAAGGGAGAGAGAGGTGGGGAGGATTTGGATGAGAATTCAAGGTTAATCTTATGGATTTTATCATGGAAGTGCTCAGCTAGGGTCTGAGGAGAAAGAGAAGGGGGATTTGGGGATGGAGGCACTTTGAGAAGAGAGTTCAGTGTGGCGAAGAGAAGTCAAGGGTTAGAGCCAAGGGAATTTGTCAATTGGGTGAAGTAATCCTGTTTGGCCCGTGAAAGGGCAGACTGGAAGGAGTTAAGCATGAATTTGAAATGAATGAAGTCGGCAAGGGTGCAGGATTTAAGCCAAGAACGTTCAGCAGAGCGGGCACAGGAACGAAAGTAGCGGATTTTAGAGGTCAGCCAAGGCTGGGGTTTGGTACACCTAGTAGGACGGGGCATGGGAGAGGCAAGAGTGTCCAGAGCAGAGGAGAGAATAGTATCATAGGAAGAAACGGCTTCATTGACAGACTTAGATAGAGTGGTGGAAGAGAAAAGGTTAGAGACACAAGAGGACAGAGTAAGGGGGTCAATAGCTTGAAGATTCCTAGATGTGGGGGTTGAGATTGGGTGGGACTGGGGAGGAGGGTGCTTAAGTGTGAAGGTTAATAGGAGATGGTCAGAAAGGGGGAGAGCTGAGGACCAGAAGCTGGAGGGGAAGCAGTTAGAGGAGAGGATAAGGTTGAGACAGTGACCATTTTGGTGGGTAGGTGCAGAGGAGCACAGCTGAAGATTGAATGAGGACGTTAAGGCAAGAAATTGGGAAGCATAAGAGTCAGAGGAATCATCAGCGTGGATGTTAAAGTCACCTAGGATGATGGAGGGGGATGTAGGTTCAAGAAAGAAGGAAAGCCAGGCATCATAGCCAGTCCTTTTCCCTCCTGTTCTCTACATGCTTCTTGGAAGGGCACCATTGGGAAACAAAAGACTTTTTTTTCCCAGTACACTGTGCAATAAAGATACGCAAGTGTGTCTTAAGACTAGACATAGTTATGCCATTGATTGTTAAAACAAAGCACTTTCATAAAGCACACCTGTGTGCCCTAAGACCCTGATTGAGAAGCACTGCCCTAGGACATAACCACAAATTATGTGTTTGACACATGCAATTGGAGGGGATCTCATGCACACATGCAAAGAACCCCTCATCTCATGCATTCTAGAGGCTGGCTGCAGACTAGCAGGGTTAAGTAGCTGTGGGGTTGCACCTCCACCCTGAATCAGCATTTGCCATCTCTCACTTCTCCTGGGGAAATGCTCAGTGGCCATCAGCATACCTTGTTCTCTCTACACAGTGTCAATTGGGGGCATGGAAGAATAGGGAAATACTTGGTGTACAGCTCCCACTACAGTGTCCACCAGCACTTATGCCTTTCTTCCAGACAACTCCTTGTATCAACCTGGCAGCCAACTGCATCTGCACTACCCACGTGCATACCCACCCTCAAGAGTCAACCCCTGCACCAACCAAGTTAGTTAGTATCAGCCAGTACACGCTTGGGAAGCAGAGTGGCAGGGGTGGAGAGCACACAAATGTTTTCATAAATCCTGGCACTCATGCTAATGTACACAACCACTCTGTTTATCACTTTGGGTCCATTCCCTCTCATTCCTATAACTTGAGTGCTTATATGTAAATGCCATTTGCATGCCAAGATTATAGAATACTAGTACTTGCACAAGTGAATTGCACACTTACTCATGTAAGTGCTAGTAGGATACTAAGTGCTATTCTATAACTGTAAATGCAAGAGGGCATACATTACTTCCGATTACTTCCGCGACAAGGTGCAAAAGATCAACCTTGAGTTCACTACCAAACCATCTCCTCCTTTTCACCCTTCAACCCTCGACCAACCAACCCAGGCCTCTTTCTCCTCCTTACCGGACATCACCGAGGAGGAAACCGCTCGCCTTCTTTCCTGCTCGAAAAGTATCACCTGTTCCTCTGATCCCATCCCCACCAACTTACTTAACACCATCTCTCATACTGTCACCCCCTCCATCTGTCATATCCTCAACCTCTCTCTCTCCACTGCAACTGTCCCTGACACCTTCAAGCACGCCGTAGTCACACCTCTCCTCAAAAAACCATTACTTTACCCTACCTGTCCCTCCAACTACCGCCCCATTTCCCTCCTACCCTTCCTCTCCAAAATACTTGAGCGTGCCGTTCACAGCCGCTGCCTTGATTTTCTCTCCTCTCATGCCATCCTCGATCCACTTCAATCCGGTTTTCGCCCTCTACACTCGACAGAAACAGCACTCTCTAAAGTCTGTAATGACCTGTTCCTTGCCAAATCCAGAGGCCACTACTCTATCCTCATCCTCCTCGATCTATCCGCCGCTTTTGACACTGTCAATCATGATCTACTCCTTGCCACACTGTCCTCATTCGGGTTCCAGGGCTCTGTCCTCTCCTGGTTCTCCTCCTATCTCTCCCACCGCACCTTCAGAGTTCACTCCCATGGATCTTCCTCCACCCCCATCCCGCCATCTGTTGGTGTTCCCCAGGGATCTGTCCTTGGACCCCTTCTCTTCTCAATCTACACCTCTTCCCTGGGCTCCCTCATCTCATCTCATGGCTTCCAGTATCATCTCTATGCGGACGACACCCAGCTGTATCTCTCCACACCAGACATCACCGCGGAGACCCAGGCAAAGGTATCGTCCTGCTTAACCTACATTGCTACATGGATGTCCAACCGCCACCTGAAACTGAACATGTCCAAGACTGAGCTCATCGTCTTCCCACCAAAACCCACTTCTCCTCTTCCTCCACTTTCTATCTCAGTGGATAACACCCTCATCCTCCCCGTCTCATCTGCCCGCAACCTCGGAGTCATCTTCGACTCCTCCCTCTCCTTCTCGGCACACATCCAGCAGATAGCCAAGACCTGTCGCTTCTTCCTCTTCAACATCAGCAAAATTCGCCCTTTCCTCTCTGAACACACCACCCAAACTCTCGTCCACGCTCTCATTACCTCCCGACTTGACTACTGCAACTTACTCCTCACCGGACTCCCACTTAGCCATCTATCCCCCCTTCAATCTGTTCAGAACTCCGCTGCACGTCTTATATTCCGCCAAAACTGATATATTCATATCACCCCTCTTCTCAGGTCACTTCACTGGCTTCCAATCCGATACCGCATTCAGTTCAAGCTCCTCCTTCTTACCTACAAATGTACTCAATCTGCTGCCCCTCACTACCTCTCTACCCTCATCTCCCCTTATGTTCCCACCCGAAACCTCCGTTCACAGGACAAATCCCTCCTCTCAGTACCCTTCTCCACCACTGCCAACTCCAGGCTCCGCCCATTCTGCCTCGCCTCACCCTATGCCTGAAACAACCTTCCTGAGCCCCTACATCAAGCCCCCTCCCTGCCCATCTTCAAGTCTCTGCTTAAAGCCCACCTCTTCAATGCTGCCTTCGGCACCTAACTCTTACCTTCAGGATATCCGGACTGTCCCAAATTGACTGCCCCCATCGTATCGTCTACTCACTTGTCCTTAGATTGTAAGCTCTTTGAGCAGGGCCTGTCCTTTTATGTTAAATTGTACAGCGCTGCGTAACCCTAGTAGCGCTTTAGAAATGTTAAGTAGTAGTAGTAGTAGTAGTAGTAGTACGTGTGGGTAGAGCATAGTTGGAGCTGTCAGTTACACACTAAAGTGCAGCGTGTAGGCATACTTATTTACACCTGCTATTGACATGGCATAAGTAGGCATACCTAAATGTAAGTGCATAGATGCCAATTTATGCTAGTATTCTATAAGGAATCTGGGTGCCTGGATGCTGCTATGTAATTCACACTGAGCGCTGCGTCTAGGTGTCTAACTTTGGCACCCAGTTATAGAATTGCCTCCATTGTATGTAAAATAAATTGTTGCATCAAGTACTTCTTTTCACTAAGGAAGGAAGGAAAATGGCCGCCGACTCACTGGTCACGGAGCAGATAGCTCCGTAGACCAAAATCGAAAAGTAGCTCTCTACACGGCCACCAAGGTCAGCAAACCGGTCACTGACAGCTGCCGGACCCTGACCGTGGGTCTCTACAGGAAGGAGGAGCGGAACACGCCAAAAAGGCCGGGACATCTCCCGGATATCCTACCCGGCCAAGCCATCCCTGCGAGCTGACCGCAGCTCTCACTGCTCCAGGGCCTAGCGCCACCCAACCCGGACCTGGCATCCGCTCTCCCCACCTGGTTAAAGCCGGAAGGACAGCAATGCTCGCAGTCCCTGCAGCATCAGAAGAGGAAGTCGACCAGCACCCATCTACCCCTCCGATACCACAAGAAGAGCAGCAGCGGCACCAACCTTCACCGTGCACCACGAGGAGGAGCCCACATTGCTTCAAACCGAAGCATCACACAACCTGGACCCCGACACCCGTCCCCTCAACTAGCTATCGCCAAATGGACAGCAGAGCACTTGGTCCTCGCCACACCAGAAGATGATGCTGACTGGTGCTCACCAAACACACTAATATCACCAGAAGAGCAGCAGGGCATCAACCTCCACCATGCACCGTGAGGGTCAACGAGCGACCAACCACCCATCCGGAGCGAGAGGCGAGGGGGAAGACAGATAGCACCGGGAGTGTGGCCGCTGACTTGGGAAGGAAGGAAGAACAGCTGCAGCGAGTGACCACCAGAGCCCCAGCACTGAAGCCACGTGACAGCAGACGGTGCAGTCTGGAGTTGTGGGACTGAAGCGACAGTTGGCGCCAGAGTCAGGTCCACGTCCCAGAATGAAGGACAAGCCCCAGTGACGAACAGAGGCGCCCAGTCCCAGGGCACAACAACGGATCCTAAGGAGCTTAGCCGAGATTGGGTGGCAGAGCCGGTGGCGGGAGGCGGGGATGGTGCTGGGCAGACTTATACGGTCTGTGCCAGAGCCGGTGGTGGGAGGCGGGACTGGTGGTTGGGAGGCGGGGATAGTGCTGGGCAGACTTATACGGTCTGTGCCAGAACCGGTGGTGGGAGGCGGGGCTGGTAGTTGGGAGGCGGGGATAGTGCTGGGCAGACTGTGCCCTGAAAAGGACAGGTACAAATCAAGGTAAGGTATACACAAAAAGTAGCACATATGAGTTTATCTTGTTGGGCAGACTGGATGGACCGTGCAGGTCTTTTTCTGCCATCATCTACTATGTTACTATGTAAGGTCTCTTCCCTGATGAATATGGCAACATCCTACTCACCCCAATACCAAAAGACACACACAAAAAAAAAAAACGATCTTGCCAACTACCGCCCAGTTGCATCTATCCCACTAGTAGTTAAACTGATGGAGAGCTTGGTGACTAAACAGCTTACTGACTACATGGACAAGTTCTCAATACTACATGAATCACAATCAGGATTCCGCCCCCTCCATAGTACTGAAACTGTCCTAGTCATTCTCCTGGCCAAATTCAAGCAGGAAATAGCTACAGGTAAAAGTATACTTCTCCTCCAATTCGACATGTCGAGCGTATTTGACATGGTAAACCACAATATACTACTAAGACTCCTAGACCACTTTGGGATTGGCAGAAATATACTTAACTGGATCAAGGGTTTCTTAACCACCAGAACATACCAAGTAAATTCAAATTCAAACATATCACCACCGTGGAAAGCAGCCTGTGGAGTACCTCAAGGATCACCATTATCACCAATATTCTTCAACATAATGATGATCCCACTGGCCAAGTCATTATCCAATCAAGGCCTCAACCCGTTCATCTATGCAGACGATGTCACAATCTACATTCCCTTCAGACACGATCTGACAGAAATCACCAATGAAATCAAACTTGGTCTGAGCACCATGGACTCATGGGCAAACTGATTCCAACTGAAACTGAACACAATAAATACAAACCCAGAACCTAAAACACTCCAGACCACACCCTCACTATCTCAGATAGCCTAAAAATACTCAGCGTTACAATCGACCGCAACCTTACTCTTGAGAGCCAACTAAACTCCGTAACAAAGAAAATGTTCCACTCAATGTGGAAACTTAAACGCGTAAAACCTTTCTTCCCGAGGGAAATACTTCGTAACCTAATACAATCAATGGTTCTAAGCCATGCAGACTACTGCAACGGAATCTATGCGGGATGTAAAGAATAACTCACAAAGAAACTCCAGACCACCCAAAACATGGCAGCCAGGTTGATATTTGGTAAAACACGATTGGAAAGTGCTAAACCCCTCCGAGAAAAACTGCACTGGCTCCCAATCAAAGAACGTATTACCTTTAAAATCTGCAACCTGGTCCACAAAATTATCTACGGCAAAGTCCCAGGATAAATGACAGACCTCACAGATCTACCAACCAGAAACAGAACCGGATCATCCCGAACATACCTAAACTTCCACTACCCAAATTGCAAAGGACTCAAATACAAAGCAACCTATGCATCCAGCTTCTCCTATATAAGTACACAACTATGGAACGCACTGCCAAAAGCTGTGAAAACAATCTATGATCTTCTAAACTTCAGGAAATCACTAAAAACCAACCTGTTCAAAAAGACTTACCCTATCGACCCAACATAAATGCCTAGACTCGGCAACACAGCAAAACCAATGATCGTACTGGACGATATACAACCTTCCCTCTTTTCACCCCCCATGGTGCCTGAAATGCACCTACCTTACTCGACCACAATATAACCTTAAATTTGTTTCTCTCTACAGGAGTTGGCGTATGCCTTTACGGTACTATGTAAGCCAAATCCTCGGCATTACAATGGACCGCAACTTAACACTAGAGAGACAAGTGACATCCACAACAAAGAAAATGTTCCACTCAATGTGGAAACTCAAATGCGTAAAACAATTCTTCCCGAGGGGAACATTTCGCAACCTGATACAATCAATGGGTACTAAGCCATGTAGACTACTGCAATGGAATTTATGCGGGATGCAAAGAACAAACCTTAAAGAAACTTCAGACCGCTCTAAACATGGCAGCTAGGCTTATCTTTGGAAAAACGCAATTTGAAAGTGCAAAACCCCTTCGTGAAAAACTACACTGGCTCCCAATCAAAGAACGCATTGCTTTCAAAATCTGCACTCTGGTTCACAAAATTATCTACGATGAAGCTCCAGGATACATACAAAGTGATGCATGTGGAAAGGAGGAACCCGAATTATAGCTATGTCATGCAAGGTTCCAAGTTAGGAGTCATGGACCAAGAAAGGGATCTAGGTGTTGTAGTTGATGATACGTTAAAACCTTCTGCTCAGTGTGCTGCTGAGGCTAAGAAAGCAAATAGAATGTTAGGTATTATTAGGAAAGGAATGGAAAACAAAAATGAGGATGTTATAATGCTTTTGTATCGCTCCATGGTGCGACCGTACCTTGAATATTGTGTTCAATTCTGGTCGCCGTATCTCAACAAAGATATAGTGGAATTAGAAAAGGTGCAGAGAAGGGCGATGAAAATGATAAAGGGGATGGGACAACTTCCTTATGAGGAAAGGCTAAAGCGGCTAGGGCTCTTCAGCTTGGAGAAAAGGTGGCTGAGGGGTGATATGATAGAGGTCTATAAAATAATGAGTGGAGTTGAACGGGTAGATGTGAAGCGTCTGTTCACACTTTCCAAAAATACTAGGACTAGGGGACATGCGATGAAGCTACAATGTAGTAAATTTAAAACGAATCGGAGAAAATTTTTCTTCACTCAACGTGTAATTAAATTCTGGAATTTGTTGCCAGAGAATGTGGTAAAGGCGGTTAGCTTAGTGGAGTTTTAAAAAGGTTTGAACGGCTTCCTAAAGAAAAAGTCCATAAACCGTTATTAAATGGACTTGGGGAAAATCCACTATTCCTGGGATAAGCAGTATAAAATGTTTTGTACTTTTTTGGGATCTTGCCAGGTATTTGTGATCTGGATTGGCCACTGTTGGAAACAGGATGCTGGGCTTGATAGACCTTTGGTCTTTCCCAGTATGGCAATACTTATGTACTTATGTCTTCATCGACCTACCAACTAGAAACACATCCGAATCAACACGAACGTATCTGCACTACCCGAGCTGCAAAGGACTCAATTACAAATCAACTTATGCGTCCAGTTTTTCCTACATAAGCACACAACTGTGGAACAAATTACCAAAAGCCTTGAAAACTAAGAACGGCCACCTAAACTTCCGGAAAACACTAAAAACTAACCTGTTTAAAACATAAATGCCTGATCTCTGCAACACAACAAAACTAAAGAACGTAATGGACATAACACAACTCTTCCATTGTACGATTCCCTAGTGTGGCTGTGCCACATGAACTTTATCTTACCACAACATCACTTTGTATTTGTTTACACCGGAGTCCGTAACGCCTCTCCAGTACTATGTAAGCCACATTGAGCCTACAAACAGGTGGGAAAATGTGGGATATAAATGTAATAAATAAATAAATTGAGCCTGCAAATAGGTGGGAAAATGTGGAATACAAATGTAACAAATAAATAAAGCGGGGCTTTTTGTTCATGTTTTATGATTTGCTTTTCATGTTGTTTTTCTCACTTTGAGTTTAACTATACATCTGATGAGCCCCAAATTGTTTTCTTTCATTTTTGAATTCAGACTTAGACGTTTTGGAGGCAGACTTAGACGTTGTTGCAATCACAGAGATGTGGCTAAATGGTTCCCATGAATGGGATGCAAACATACCAGGCTATAATCTATTTAGGAAGGATAGAGAGAGTCATAAAGGTGGAGGAGTAGCTCTTTATGTGAGAAATGATATCACGGCGACCGAAATGACAGGGACCTGGGGAAAGGAAGAAGCGATATGGATCACCTTAAAAAGAGAGGATAGAACCTCTGTACACGTGGGTGTTGTCTACAGACCTCCTACACAATTGGAGGAATTAGATAAAGACCTGATCGCAGATATGAGTGGAGGAGTGGCCTAGTGGTTAGGGTGGTGGACTTGGGTCCTGGGGAACTGAGGAACTGAGTCCGATTCCCGGCACAGGCAGCTCCTTGTGACTCTGGGCAAGTCACTTAACCCTCCATTGCCCGCCGCATTGAGCCTGCCATGAGTGGGAAAGCGCGGGGTACAAATGTAACAAAAATAAAATAAAAATATTCAAAAGTTGAGAAACAAGAGAGAGGTGCTGTTGCTGGGAGATTTCAATCTGCAGGATGTAGATTGGAAGGTTCCGTCTGCGGAATCGGAAAGAAGTAGAGAGATCGTGGATGCTTTCCAAAGCGGTTTGCTCAGACAAATGGTGACGGAACCCACCAGGGAGGGAGCGACGCTGGATCTGGTGCTCACAAATGGGGATAGCATGTCAAATATCCGAGTGGGTGCCCACCTGGGCAGCAGTGACTATCAAACGGTTTGGTTTGATATTACAGCTAAAGTGGAGAGCGGCCACTCAAAACTCAAAGTTCTGGATTTCAAGCATGCTGACTTTAGTAAAATGGAGGAATACCTGAGGAAGGAGATGATGGGCTGGGAGGAAATACGAGAAGTGGAAGGACAGTGGTCCAGGCTGAAAGAAGCTATAAATAGGGCCACGAACCTTTATGTAAGGAAAGTAAATAAAAGCAAGAGAAAAAGGAAACCGATATGGTTCTCCAAGCAAGTAGCTGAGAAAATAAAGGCTAAAGAGTTGGTGTTCCAGAAATGCAAAAAAACTAAAGAAAAGGAACACTAGGAGGAATACCGGATGAAACTGAAAGAAGCCAAGAGAGAGATACGTCTGGCAAAAGCGCAAGCGGAAGAACAAATGGCTAGAAATGTAAGAATGGGTGACAAAAATTTCTTCAGGTATATTAGTGAAAGGAGAATGACTAAAAAGGGAATTGTGAGACTAAAAGATACTGCGAACCACTATGTGGATAATGATGAAGAAAAAGCAAATTTGCTAAATAGATACTTTTGTTCTGTTTTCACATAAGAAAATCCTGGAGAAGGACCGCGAGGGACTGCAAAAAGTACAAATGAGATTGAAGTGGATAGAGCACCATTCACAGAGGACAGTATGTATGAACAACTTGAAAAACTAAAGGTGGACAAAGCCATGGGACCGGATGGGATCCACCCCAGGATATTGAGGGAGCTCAGAGAGGTTCTGGCGGGTCCTCTTAAAGATTTGTTTAATATATCCTTGCAGACGGGAGAGGTTCCGAGGGATTGGAGAACGGCGGAGGTGGTCCCTCTTCACAAAAGTGGTGATAGGGAAGAAGCTGGAAACTACAGGCCGGTAAGCCTCACTTCGATTATTGGAAAAGTAATGGAAGCAATGCTGAAGGAAAGGATAGTGAATTTCCTGGAAGCCAATAAGTTGCAAGATCTGAGACAACATGGTTTTACCAAAGGGAAATCGTGCCAAACAAATCTCATTGAATTCTTTGATTGGGTGACAGGAGAACTGAATCAGGGACGAGCTATAGATGTAATCTACTTAGATTTCAGCAAAGATTTTGACACGGTTCCCCACACGAGGCTCTTAAATAAACTGGATGGGCTGAAGATAGGACCCGAAGTGGTGAACTGGATTAGGAACTGGTTGACGGACAGAAGCCAGAGGGTGGTGGTGAATGGAATTCGCTCGGAGGAGGGAAAGGTGAGTAGTGGTGTGCCTCAAGGATCAGTGCTGGGACCGATTCTGTTCAATATATTTGTGAGTGACATTGCTGAAGGGTTAGAAGGTAAAGTTTGCCTATTTGCAGATGATACTAAGATCTGTAACAGAGTGGACACCCGGGAGGGAGTGGAAAACATGAAAAAGGATCTGAGGAAGCTAAAAGAATGGTCCAAGGTTTGGCAATTAAAATTCAATGCGAAGAAATGCAAAGTGATGCACTTAGGGAATAGAAATCCTTGGGAGACGTATGTGTTAGGCGGGGAGAGTCTGATAGGAACGGATGGGGAGAGGGATCTTGGGGTGAGGATCTGAAGGCGACGAAACAGTGTGACAAGGCGGTGGCCGTAGCTAGAAGGTTGTTAGGCTGTATAGAGAGAGGTGTGACCAGCAGAAGAAAGGGGGTGTTGATGCCCCTGTATAAGTCGTTGGTGAGGCCCCACCTAGAGTATTGTGTTCAGTTTTGGAGGCCGTACCTTGCGAAGGATGTAAAAAGAATTGAAGCGGTGCAAAGAAAAGCTACGAGAATGGTAAGGGATTTGCGTTACAAGACGTATGAGGAGAGACTTGATGACCTGAACATGTATACTCTGGAAGAAAGGAGAAACAGGGGTGATATGATACAGACGTTCAAATATTTGAAAAGTATTAATCCGCAAATGAACCTTTTCCGGAGATGCGAAGGAGGTAGAATGAGAGGACATGAAATAAGATTGACGTGGATGCTTTGAATGCCCTCCCGTGGGAGGTGGTGGAAATGAAAATGGTAACAGAATTCAAGCACGCGTGGGATAAACATAAAGGAATCCTGTTCAGAAGGAATAGATCCTAAGGAGCTTAGCTGAGATTGGGTGGCAGAGCCGGTGGCGGGAGGCGGGGATAGTGCTGGGCAGACTTATACGGTCTGTGCCAGAACCGGTGGTGGGAAGCGGGGCTGGTGGTTGGGAGGTGAGGATAGTGCTGGGCAGACTTACACGGTCTGTGCCCTGAAAAGGACAGGTACAAATCAAGGTAAGGTATACACAAAAAAGTAGCACATACAGTGGGGGAAATAAGTATTTGATCCCTTGCTGATTTTGTAAGTTTGCCCACTGACAAAGACATGAGCAGCCCATAATTGAAGGGTAGGTTATTGGTAACAGTGAGAGATAGCACATCACAAATTAAATCCGGAAAATCACATTGTGGAAAGTATATGAATTTATTTGCATTCTGCAGAGGGAAATAAGTATTTAATCCCTCTGGCAAACAAGACCTAATACTTGGTGGCAAAACCCTTGTTGGCAAGCACAGCGGTCAGACGTCTTCTGTAGTTGATGATGAGGTTTGCACACATGTCAGGAGGAATTTTGGTCCACTCCTCTTTGCAGATCATCTCTAAATCATTAAGAGTTCTGGGCTGTCGCTTGGCAACTCGCAGCTTCAGCTCCCTCCATAAGTTTTCAATGGGATTAAGGTCTGGTGACTGGCTAGGCCACTCCATGACCCTAATGTGCTTCTTCCTGAGCCACTCCTTTGTTGCCTTGGCTGTATGTTTTGGGTCATTGTCGTGCTGGAAGACCCAGCCACGACCCATTTTTAAGGCCCTGGCGGAGGGAAGGAGGTTGTCACTCAGAATTGTACGGTACATGGCCCCATCCATTCTCCCATTGATGCGGTGAAGTAGTCCTGTGCCCTTAGCAGAGAAACACCCCCAAAACATAACATTTCCACCTCCATGCTTGACAGTGGGGACGGTGTTCTTTGGGTCATAGGCAGCATTTCTCTTCCTCCAAACACGGCGAGTTGAGTTCATGCCAAAGAGCTCAATTTTTGTCTCATCTGACCACAGCACCTTCTCCCAATCACTCTCGGCATCATCCAGGTGTTCACTGGCAAACTTCAGACGGGCCGTCACATGTGCCTTCCGGAGCAGGGGGACCTTGCGGGCACTGCAGGATTGCAATCCGTTATGTCATAATGTGTTACCAATGGTTTTCGTGGTGACAGTGGTCCCAGCTGCCTTGAGATCATTGACAAGTTCCCCCCTTGTAGTTGTAGGCTGATTTCTAACCTTCCTCATGATCAAGGATACCCCACGAGGTGAGATTTTGCGTGGAGCCCCAGATCTTTGTCGATTGACAGTCATTTTGTACTTCTTCCATTTTCTTACTATGGCACCAACAGTTGTCTCCTTCTCGCCCAGCGTCTTACTGATGGTTTTGTAGCCCATTCCAGCCTTGTGCAGGTGTATGATCTTGTCCCTGACATCCTTAGACAGCTCCTTGCTCTTGGCCATTTTGTAGAGGTTAGAGTCTGACTGATTCACTGAGTCTGTGGACAGGTGTCTTTCATACAGGTGACCATTGCCGACAGCTGTCTGTCATGCAGGTAACGAGTTGATTTGGAGCATCTACCTGGTCTGTAGGGGCCAGATCTCTTACTGGTTGGTGGGGGATCAAATACTTATTTCCCTCTGCAGAATGCAAATAAATTCATATACTTTCCACAATGTGATTTTCCGGATTTAATTTGTGATGTGCTATCTCTCACTGTTACCAATAACCTACCCTTCAATTATGGGCTGCTCATGTCTTTGTCAGTGGGCAAACTTACAAAATCAGCAAGGGATCAAATACTTATTTCCCCCACTGTATGAGTTTATCTTGTTGGGCAGACTGGATGGACCATGCAGGTCTTTTTCTGCCGTCATCTACTTTGTTACAATGAGGCATATTTTCAAAGCACTTTGGGAGGCTAAGTTCCATAGGTTTCTATGGAACTTTGGGAGGCTAAGTGCTTTGAAAATATGCCTCTATGTTACTATACTTCTAGGGAGCGAGTTTAAGTTCTTTTGCCAAGGAAGAGTGTAGAAAAGTTCAAGTGATCTTTTTGTTACCATCTCTTTCTTCTGTTAGGTACCATCACTGGAGAATTAACCAGGTAAGGATAGCTCTTTTGTGGGAAAGAAAGCCAGCAGATCAATGTCACAACAAAAAGATTTTATTGAAGATACCGTGTATGAACAAATCGCCCGACACAGCCTGTGTTTCGCCCACCTAGGGCTGCGTCAGGGGCTACAATGAACAAATATATAATAATTATCATAGATCATAATAAATAAAATATAACACACATACGAACATAATATATCAAATATATAAATTGACAAAAAACAATTAATAAAATATGGAATATTACTAGGTATACATAGAGAGTATACTAGAATAATTACATGAATAAACGTATCGATACGCACTGTCCAATATAAATAATATATATATATATATACATGTACATAAAAGAGCATATATAAGAAAATATATATATATAAGAAGTATATATAATGCAACAATTGTATGACAGTGCATATCTATATATATAAAAGGCACCACTGAAGCCTCCAGCCGGAAGTGTGAAGCGCCAGAGATATCCGGTTTCCCCATGAGTGAAGGAAAACAGGTTTCCCCATGAGTGAAGGAAAACAGCACAGCAGGAAATCCCACGAAACTGTGGACTCAGAGGGGGGAGGGGAGAGAGATGCCCTCACTCTAGCTGTAACAAAAACACAGAACAGCAGGAAACAACACTGAAGGACTGGACTCGGAGGGGGAGGGAGAGAGGGCAGAGGGCAGGGACACACACACTCCCACATGCACACTCTGAAGAAAACCTTGCTAGCCCCCGTTTCATTTGCATCAGAAACGGGTTTTTTTTTACTAGTAAACATATATATAAAAGCATAATGAAATCTGACATCACGTAACAGCAAAGCAAGGGCACTGGTATAGGTTACGAACTTCAATACAAATATGTATAAAAAAATGTATAAATGAGATAATAAAAGGCACATACCTAATTTGAAACCTTCGTAAAGGGGCAAATATGGTGCATAAAAGTCAAGAAAAAACCAGCTAAAACGGGAATCCCTATAATCATAAATCAAAAAGAATTAATAAAAAGCAAAAAATAAAATTAGAGCGGATCAAGACTAATAATATGACATTAGTTTAGGTATCATAGGGGGTATTGACACTACATTGTGTATTGACATGACTAGTGCAACGTGTTTATAAAAAATACTATATACAAAACGTCTTGCAATCAAAACAACATCATGGCACAGCAATGTCACATATATAAACACTAAGTGCAATGTAATAATAAAATATCTAAAATGTTACAAGTGCCGTGTTATAAAATGATGCACTTATTGTTATGTATGACAAACAATTATCAGTGCCCTTAAAGGCTGACAGAAGCGCAATGAAATATTAATACAGCATCAGAGGAGAATTAAACCACCACGTTGCCAGTAAACGTCCTGCTATACTACTTCAAGTGATTATATGTAAGAACAGGGATGATTACAACATTAAAGCAGGGACCACAAAAAGTGTGGATATCAACATCTCTAAAAAGCAAAACTGCTGCAGTCTGAAGATTAAAAACAAAAGTGCAATACTGCTTCAAGTGAATATGTATGAAAACAAGTAAATGCCAATAGTGCAATGATGCATATACATAAAATGTGTCTCAAAACAAAAATATACTTACTGTGGTCTCTAGCATACACAAATGGACACACCATTATTGAAGCTGGAAAAACTATTGCAAGTGTCCTGTGATGTTTATATGCATCATTTCCGGGTCAAAGTTCAAAAAAGCAACAAATTAAATTAAAGAATGCCAGAGACTAAAAAAAGGGGAAATAGCTATGAATCAAATCAAATTTATATGCAATGATCGATTAATAAATGCGGTGAAGAAAATACTGAATAAAAAACGGTGAAGAAAATACTGAATAAAAAACAACAATGAATGTGATCTGATGTAACACAGGATATGTAAATTATATTGATGATGGGACTATGTGCGGTAAAGAATAAAATTTAAAAAAATGAAAATGAATTGAATTAAAATTAAAATTAAAAAATATGAACTTATACAAGTCTTCTGCTGGGAGACCGTTTGATTTGTATAAAAACCACTGAAAACAAAAATGTAAAAAATATGCATGTGAACACCCTAAGTAAAAAAGAGCATGTCAGTGAGCCATATATAGAGAGAATGCACAACAATAAAAATAAAAGAACAAATTAAAAACCAAATATATATATATTTATATATTGTGAATAAAAAATGAAAGAAAAAAAAAAGGACAATATTGCTTCTGATGCAGGAAAGGTTTTAGTGCACAACAAAAAAAACAAAAAAACCTATGCTATCTATCACCGCCCTTCACCTACTTTCCCCACTCACTCAGTGGTTAGAGGTGTGAATTTAAACTTCAATCACACAGAGATAACATGTTACATGCATTATATGTGATTGGAGGAAATCTCACACACACACATGCAAAGACTCTCAACATAGGCGCCCCGTGTAAGAGGCTTGGGGAGCCCAACCGACCGTGAAGTTTTTCCCCTGCTGCCTCCACCCTGCGAGGTGCACGCTTCCCCACTCCCCACCCAAGTCGTTGATCATCTCTCCCGTCTTCCCTCAGCTCCCTGATAGACAGCCCTCGTTTCCTTCCTGCCCCGGCCCCCCGCCCTACCTTTAAATATTATATTTTTCCTGGAGTCGCGGGCAACGCCGGCATTGAAGGCAGCAGCAGGCTCATCTCGGCTCCAGCAGCCTTCCCTCGCAAGTCGCATGATGGCTCTGCCCTCTTCTGACATATTTCCTGTTTCTGCGAGGGCGGAGCCATCATGCAACTTGTGAGGAAAGGTTGCTGGAACCGAGATGAGCCTGCTGCTGCCTTCAATGCTGGCGTTGCCCGCGACTCCAGGAAAAATATAATATTTAAAGGTAGGGCGGGGGGCCGGGGCAGGAAGGAAACGAGGGCTGCCTATCAGGGAGCTGAGGGAAGACGGGAGAGATGAGCCTGCTGCTGCCTTCAGTGCCCCAATTTGATTGACTGCACTTTTTTGTCCTTTAGATTGTAAGCTCCTTCGAGCAGGGACTGTCCTCTGTGTTAAATTGTACAGCGCTGCGTAACCCTGGTAGCGCTTTATAAATGTTAAGTAGTAGTAGTCTTCTGTCCTCTGGGTCTCCCTGATTGAGCTGTGCTGAAGGTTTTTATCCTGCCTTGACCACATCCTTCCTGTTCTGTAACCTGACTTTTAAGGTGGCTCTGTGGTTGTGAGAGAGTGCTATTTAGACTCCTTCACATACCCTCCCCCCCCCCTCAGCTCAACCTTGCCTGCATTATCAGGTTCCACCTCCCAGGAGAGGAAGTCAGAATTCAGATGTTCTCAGTGTCGTGTTCTTGAGGACCTTGGCATTCTGTCAGGCTTCTTCCCTGGGAACACTGGGTTCGTGAGTCCTCGGGCCACTACCATGGAGCGGCAGTGGTAGGCAAGGTCACCTTCAAGGTAGAGACGAAGCAAGACTGGACTGGAACCCCGGACTGGAGTTCTGCACAGGAATACACAGGACTGGAATGCACCGGATGGGTGCGCACTGGAGTGGAGCCCGCTGGACTGGAACACACTGGAGTGGGGCCCACTGGACTGGAACACACTGGAGTGGAGCCCGCTGGACTGGAACACACTGGAATGGAGCCCACTGGACTGGAACCCACGGGACCGGAACCTGCTGGACGGGAACACACTGGACCAAGGCTTCACCTACGCTTAGCCACCGTTCACCGAGGGTTGAGCCCTCAGGTTCAGGTGGCCGGCAGGGCTTACAGGAAAACCGGAACTGGAACTAGCAGGCAGGAACAACAGGAGTCAGGATACAGAAGTGCCCCCACCATAGGCGGTCGGTGGCCCAACTGTTTGGGGAGGCTAAAGGGAGTGGGGTTAGGGGTGGGGCCAGGGGTGGAGCTTAAATCCATAATTGTCTAATAACACACAGAAAAAATAAATAAAAATAAAAGTCACAATTAATATCTTTTATTAAATTTAGATATTAGATATGTATCATATGTCAAAGAATAAAGTGGTTGCTCAAAGCATATTCTAACCACAGTCACTCAACTGCAAAACACTATGCACAACTTTGTGCAAAAACACACTCAGAACCTTACTGTACCATAAATATTACACTGGGCAGAACCTAATACACCAACATACCATGACCCATACGGAAAATACAGACCGTCAACAATATGAAACAAGGGATCATAATATCACAATTCTCATGTAGAGCCACAAAACATCCTAAATCATGTTTAATGTGGGATAAAATGCCATAAATAAGTAAATAAATATAAACTTTTAATGTTGAGCACCTGATTCTCAAAGTGGACATATTCCAAACACTACAATGAAAATAAAATGATCTTTCAAATACTTTTAAAACTTATTTTTAGCACTTTTAAAATTTCAGGGGTCAGTGTAACTCTCTTTGGTATGAAGTGCTCATGTGCAGGAATTCAGCCTAGTTAAGTATCTCCATGGCAACCCAGGACAAGTCCAACCAACCCCCCCCCCCCCCCCCTGCTCTGCTCTCCCAGTAGGTAATCAAATTACAACTGGTTACAAAAGGCTACAGACGGCTTTCACTGCAGCTGCTGCTATTTAAGATTGGACTCACCGGAGAACTACTACTACTACTATTTAGCATTTCTATAGAAACAGCTGATCCATCCCAAGCCTCTTATGCCAGGTGCCTATGGCCCCCACGTACCTAGGCGAGAGCAAGGCAAACAGGCAGGGAATGTCCGGGTTCCGGCAATAGTCAGGTCTGACCACAGGCAGAGAATATTCGGGTCCAGGCAGTAGTCAGGTCAGACAGAGGGCAGGGAGTAGTCAGATTCAGGCAATGGTCAGGTCAAGGAGCAAGACTATGGCTGGAGCTCCAGTATCACGGAGTACTGGCAACAGACAGGACAAGGGCTGAAGCTCCAGAAGCAAACGAAAACACACACGGGAAAACCAGAAAGCTAAACACAAGAAGACTATGAAACTGTACACAAGCTAACAGGAAAGCTATGCCCAAGCTAACCAGTCATACACTAGAAACACACACTAAGCAAACACAGGAGATCTAGTAACACAGGCTAACAAGCAAAGCTGTGCCCAAGCTAACTAGTCATACGCTAGGAACTCACACTGAGCAAACACAGGAGAACTAGTAAAGCTGTACACAGGCTAACAAGCAAAGCTGTGCCCAAGCTAACTAGTCATATGCTAGGCACTCACACTGAGCATACACAGGAGAACTAGTAAAGCTGTACACAGGCTAACAAGCAAAGCTGTGCCCAAGCTAACTAGCAACAAGCTAGAACTCACACTGAACTGGACAATGTAGCAGTGCACAGAGCACTCTAGCATACCAGGGACCTTAGACGATGCAAAGGCTGCAGTCTCTAAGTGCTTAATAAAGCCCTTCAACACCAGAGGCGCAGCTGCAGCAATCTCTAAGTAACTACGGAGGCTGTTCAGGCACAAACCACAGAGCAGACAGAAAGCACACTGAAACACAGAGAGGCTTCCCACACCCAGGTGTAGTGTAGTGAAGCAATTAGAGTCATGCTGGAAGCAGCCAGCACACAGAGAGAGAGAGAGAGAGAGAGAGAGAGAGAGAGAGAGAGAGAGAGAGCTAACCTAGGCAACACCCACAGGTGCAGTATAGTGAAGCAATTAGTGTCATGCTGCTGGATGTAGCCAGCACAGAGAGCCACAGCTAGCTCAGAAAGGACAGACAGAAGAAACAGGAGCCAGCTAGGAAGCTGACCCCCAGGAACAAGGTAAGTCTGAGGGTGGGCACGGCCACAGACGTGACTGCCTGGTGCTGCATCTCAAACTGGAAGGGCTGGAGACTCAAGATCCACTGCATTATGTTCTCATTAGAGTCGATATGTTGAGCCATTCACTGGAGGCGTTCACTTCTGTGATCAATGTAAAAATCTGCCCTAGCAGATAGTACTGGAACTTTTCCATTTCCCTTTTGACAGCTAGGGCCTCTTTCTTAATAACTGCATAATTCTTCTTTCTCTGAAGCAGCTTCCTGCTGCTGAAGGTTACCAGGTGTTCATCTCTGTCCACTTCTTGGGCCAGGAAACACCAAAGCTCATGTCAAACGAATCCATTTGGACTATGAAGGGTCGGTTAAAGTCAGGACTCACTAGAAATGACTCAGAACAGAGGTACAGGAACATTAGAAATCAAGGGAGGTTTACTAAGGGGGGGGATAGGAATTTATTGAAGTCAAGGAAGGTGTAGCAGCATGGATGAAGGTGGACCTGGAGCATTGAGAAACCTCAGCCAGACAGTGGGTTTAAAGGAAGGTGGCATCCATCACCAAAGTCCAGTGCACCTTATCTGGAGCCTTCTTCTGGAGAAGGCGGGTCAACAGCTCTGCTTTTTCAGTGAACCTCAGGATCAATCTTTGTAGTACCCAACTAGCCACAGGAACTTGTCTCTTTAATTGGAGTACTGATACTTGCGTGATCACTTCTAGCTTCCAGATTGAGGGTCTCACCTGTCCTCTTCCCACAGAATACTTCAGATATTGGACTTCCTGTCTTCCTAGGAAGTACTTCTTCGGGTTCTCTGTTAGTGCGGATGCTTGTGGACAGTCTAGGATTGCTTCCATCTGGATTAGATGGGTCCTTTAATCTTTGCTGTAGATGATTAGGTCATCTAAATAAGAAGCCCCATAACTGCCATACAGCTTCAACAGACGGTCAAGCAAGGTGCTAAAATGTTGCTGGGAGCCCCAAGGCCAAAAGACAGTATGGTAAATTGGAATAGGTCTTGAAGTATCAAGAAGGCTGTCTTCTCTTTGGCAGTCAGGGTGAGAGGTAGCTGCCAGTATCCTTTGGTCAGATCCAGCATTGAGAAGAACCAGACTCCTCCCAGTATCTCCTTTAGCTTATCCACCCTCAGCATTAGGCATGCGTTAAGCTTAGAGACAGCATTCACCTTTCAAAGTTCAATACAGAACTGGATACTTTCATCTGGTTTAGGTACTAAATGGGGATGCCTAATTACTGCTGGATTGTTCTTTCATCCCCAGTTTCAGCATAAATGCTACTTCCTCTGCTATGGCATGCTGTGGGTGTCAGGGATCTGATATGGACGTTGTTGGACCACCAATCCCAGTGATGATATCATGGGTTGCTAGATGCATCTGGTCTGGCAGGCTGGAAAATATGTCTCTGTTCTGGCGGACCAGCTGTTTCAGGTTCATTTTATGACTAGACTAGTAAAAAAGGCCCGTTTCCGAAACCAATGGAACGGGTGCTAGCATGTGGCTTTTTTTTGTGTGTGTGTATGTGCCACAGAGTTATTTTGTGTGTGTGTGTGTGTGTGAGTGTGAGTGTGTGAGGGTGGGGTGTGTGTGCAGGTTGTTGATGTGTGTCTTTTTTTGTTTTGTTTTTTGCTTGGGGGGTTGGGGGATGTGCTGTGCTGTGCTGTGCTGGCAAAGTGGGATGGATTGGTGTGTGGCTTTGAGGGTGTGTTTCTGTTGTATTGTGTGTGTGTGGCTTTGTCTGTCAAGGAGGTTTGTGGAGGGGGGTCTTTCTGTTGGTGAAATGTAAATGTGGTTGTAGGGGGGGTCAGCCTTTGCTGAGTGGTGGTTTGTTTTTTTCCGGTTTTTTTTTGTGTTTGTGCTGAGGCAGCAGTGTTGTTTTAGATGGGCGGAAGGTAGAGGAGCACGTTCTTGGTCTGTCGGTATTTTTTGGCCGTTTCAGGGCTGCTGTAAGGGAACGCTGGAAGAGAAATGTGCTGTGTGAAGCAGCGTCGTCTTTTTCCATTGGGCTGGGGTTCTGGGCATCCTGGAGGTGGGAGACGGCTTGCCTGAGGACGGGGATGGTTGTTTTAAGTTGGTGGAAGGGAGAAGAGCACGGTCTCGGGCCGTCTGGGGGTGATCCGGTATGTTCGGTCTATTTCATGCCGGCTGCAGGGGAATGCTGGAACAGTTATGCGCTGCGGGAAGCAGCGTCGTCTTTTTCTGGGTGCTCGGGGAATCCCCAAGGTGGGAGACAGCTTGCCTGAGGCTGGGGATGTTTGGGCACGTCCTTGGCCGCTTCGGCAAAAGGGAAAGAGGAAGGGGGTGGGGAGTTACCTGCAGCCGCGTGAGAAACCGGGTATTCTTTGTTTGTTTTGTATTATTAGTTTGCATTTCTGTTGAAGAAAGAGTGGATGCCTTTCGAATGATGGAGGTGGTGCGTCGGTGTGCGGTTGTTTCGTTAGTTTGGCAGCCAGTCTCAGCGATTCCTAGGCAGGGAAGGAGTACGCTCCTCCCCCTTCCTTGGTCGCTGTTTGCTGCTGGCTGGGTCGCGGGTAATCCTTCCAGCTGGGCCGCAGCTTGTCCTGTTCGCCCACGTCCCAGATGGTGAGGGGCACGCTGTTCTCCGGCTCCACCGACTCCATGTCAAGCGAACCCAAATATAGTCTGTGCTATAGGCCCTCTGGCACTCTTCAGTACCGGCATTAGGCATTTAAAAATTTCTCCCCCCCCCCCCCCCCCCCGGTTCTATTTTTGCACATACCCACAGCAGGAATATTCTTCTCTCGTTCAAGCAGTGGTGCTGCACAGATAATGAGCCATTCTGTTGGTGAATGCTCCTCCCTTATTGCCACATAGTTTCCTCTGATAGGTCTGTGTTACGTCGCCTAGCGTTGCCTGGGAACGGTTTTGTGATGGTCCTTTGTGTTTCAGAATGTTGAGGATGTTTTTTCTGATTGGTCTGTCATGCGAGGGCGGGGCAGAGAGACATAGTCAGTGTTGTGGCTTCACCACCGTGAACTGACGAACCCTTCAGGGAGTGACTGAGTGACTTCAGAACGTTGTCTTCAGAATGTTGAGGGTGAGTTTTATTATAGTAGATGAGTGCTGGTCCCTGAATGGGACTTGTAGAGTTTCTGGTCGGGACGGAACTTACAGCCCAAAATTGCCTTCTTGTACTACAACCACAGTCATTGGTGTCCATTTTTTAGCAAGTTTACATGAAAAATGTGTGCCTTCATTCACTGTCTGGTTTGGCTACCCAGTAGTTAACAGGTTCAATCTTTTCACTTACCTCATAAGATCTTTGCCACTTACACAACAGTTTACTTTTGGAAGAGGGCAGGAATGCTAAAACCCTGTCCCTTGGCTAGAAGTCTCTTTTGACAGCTGACTGAACATAGGCTTGGGTTTGCCCCAATTGGGCTTTCTCCAAGTAGAGTTTCACAGCTTCCCTAGTTTTCCTGCATGCTGAACACATACTCCACCAAGTGTTTCCTGGAACTAGGCTCCCTAGCTTTTTCAGACATCGAGAATCCCTCTGGGTCTTTGCTCATAAAGTAATTTGAAGGGAGAGAACCCTATCAAACTCTGGGGCATGTCTCAAATGACAAACAGCAAGTAAGGGAGTAGGGTATCCCAGTTTTTCAACATCTATTTCAGTGTTTTAATAAAACACTACATAAGAAGAATAGCCATATTGGGTCAGATCAATGGTCCATCTAGACCACTATCCTGTTTCTAACAGTGGCCAATCCAGGTCACAAGTAGCTGGCAGAATCTCAAATCTATCTGAGGGTGGTAAACAGAAATTCTGAAGGTCTCCACTTTCAGTAAATCACAGACTTGCTTTATGACTCATAACATGAAGGTTCTCCCCTGGTCAGTAAGGATCTCCATTGGAATTCTCATAGGGGAAAAGACTTCTCATAGAGCCTTGTCTACTGTAGTGACTTTCATTTTGCAATGGCTTCCAGAGAGTGAGTATGGTCTAAGATGACCAAAACATATTTGTTGCCTTAGGTGGCTCACTCTAGGGATCCCACAAAGTCTATAGCCACTCACTCAAATAGGGTGTCAACAATGGGCATGAGCATGAGAGGGTCAGGTGGAACTCTTTCAGGACTGTTTGATTGGCAGTGAAAGATGTATCTGTTTATACAAACCTGGTCGGAAGAAGTGGGCCATTATCTGCTCTTTGGTTTTCTCCTCCTCTAAGTGTCCCCCCCCCTAAAATGTGGCAATAAGCTAGCTGCATGACCTGCCTATGATAGGGTTGAGGCACTGCCTCACCTCTTCCCTTTCCAAGGCTCATTTGGTCAACCCGTATAACAAATCATGTTTCAGTATAAAATATGGAAGAGCTACCTTAGAGGGGTCCTAATTACCTACTGGTTTCCCATCTACCATCACCACCCTGGCTTGTGCCTCTCTAAAGGACTTGTCCTCTAGCTGAGTCCTCTTTAAACTCCCCAGACCACTTCACTCAGGCAGGTTATCCAAAAAATTGGGGTTGTTCTGGATGTCTTTGCCTGTAGCTTTGTCTATATTCATGGCAGCTCTTAAATTTGGGGTGCAATGAAACGTTTCTAAGTGATGTTCCTGCTGGGGTTTAGGTATCCTTAAGTTCTCCACATATAAGTCTGGATCTTCCAGAGGGTAAATCTTGGGGAAGAACTCTTTCTTCTTTTCTGGGTCAGTGGTTAGCTGGACCCAGCTGACCTCAACCTTTGGGAATTCCCAGCCAAGGATAACTGGATAGGGAAACCAAGGCAAAACCCCAAGTTCTTATTGAGCTTGTCTGACCAGAGTTTTGATGGAGACTTGAGCAGTCAGGTATTGTCTTTGATCCTCATGCATGCGAGACAAAGTCATTGTCTGCTCCTAATTCACTTGAAGTCTAATAAGGATTTCTATTTGGAGGAGAGATTTCACACTGCCAGAATGCAACAACATCTGGTGCGAACTTCCCTCCAGCGCAACCTGGAGTACGAAGTCTTACTTCCTAGATGGAAAGTTTTCACAAAATTGCAGAAGTGTGGATCAGCCATATTCATATCTATAGCTTCTTCCTTTGCTAGATGTCCCTTTTCTCCCACATTTGAAACATGTGATGTAGTCCAGTTCCTGCTCCTGGGACATCATGGGGTGTTGCATTCTTGGCAAAGACGGCTTCTATCACTCTGACCTTCCTTTCTGAGTTCTTGGGCTTAAGGGTAATTTATGTTCTTCAGAGTTCTCAATCATGGCCTTTTTATTTTGTCTTTAAGGTCTTACATCTCGTATTCTTTCTTTACTCGGTTCAGACACAGGTTGCACTTGGTGAAAGACTTCTATCACTTTCAAGGTGCTCTCCAGTGTCAACATGGGGTGTTGCCCTATCCATTGTTTCATTGGGTGGGGCAGACCATTGAGGAACTACTCAAGGAGGATGACTCTCACTATATCTTGCACAGAGTGGGAGAAAGACAAACCAATTTTTTTAAAGGGTTCTAGAGGTGATCCTGGAAATTATAGACTGGTGAGCCTGACATTGGTGCCAGGCAAAATGGTAGAGACTATTATAAAGAAGAAAATTACAGAGCATAAACATAAGCATGGATTAATAAGACAAAGCCAACATGGTTGTAGTGAAGGGAAATCTTGCCTCACCAATCTACTACATTTCTTTGAAGGGGTGAACAAACATGTGGATAAAGGCGAGCTGGTTGATAATCAGCCTTATTTTCGAAAGTGATGGGCCCCCATATTTCGACCCAAATCGGGAGATGGACACCCATTTTGCAAAGGCGCCCAAATTAGTATAATCGAAAGCCGATTTTAGGCGCCTGCAACTGCACTCTGTCGCAGGAACGAACAAAGTTGACGGGGGCATGTTGGAGGCGAGGTGAAGGCGGGACTGGGGCGTGTTTATCGGCCAAGCAGAGATGGGCGCCTTTGGCTGAGAATCGAAAAAAAATGGCCGTTTTTAGCGCGAATTGAGGTCACTTTTTTTGGACCCTTTTTTATCATGAACAAGTCCCAAAAAAGTGTCCTAAATGACCAGATGACCACTGGAGGGAATTGGGGGTGACCACCCCTGACTCCCCCAGAGGTCACTAACCCCCTCCCACAAAAACAAAATGTTAACTTTTTTTTCCAGCCTGTATGCCAGACTCAAATGCCATACCCAGCTCCATCACAGCAGTATGCAGGTCCCTGGAGCAGTTGTTAGTGGGTGCAGTGCACTTCAGGCAGGTGGACCCAGGCCCATCCCCCCCTACCTGTTACACTTGTGGTGGTTAATGTTGAGCCCTCCAAAACCCCGCAAACCCAACTGTACCCACATGTAGGTGCCCCCCTTCAGCCATAAGTGCTATGGTAATGGTGTAGAGTTGTGGGCAGTGGGTTTGGGGGGGGGGAATTGGGGGGCTCAGCACCTAAGGGAAGGGAGCTATGGACTTGGGAGGTATTTAACTTTTTTTCTTTTACCTTTTTACAAGTGCCCCCTAGGGTGCCCGGTTGGTGTCCTGGCATGTGAGGGGGACCAGTGCACTACGAATCCTGGCCCCTCCCACGACCAAATGCCTTGGATTTGTTCGTTTTTGAGCTGGGCGCCTTCGGTTTCCATTATCGCTGAAAAACGATACCGCCCAGTCAGTGGCGTAGCCAGACCTGACATTTTGGGTGGGCCCAGAGCTAATTTGGGTGGGCACTATGCATATAGGTAAGTAACAGAAGCATAATAAAGTGACCCTTTTACTAAAACTTAGCACCCCCACCCCCACAATCTGGATCAGTTATTCTCAACCATAATGTTTATGTAGGCGAAACATTGAACATTGAACGTTGCAGTCTGTGGCACAACAAAAAAAAAAAAGCCTAAATATCATTTATTTTGTTTAAAAAAAAATACATGAGGGAAATATAAAGTACTCTTAGAATTTACTTTTATTTCAACAACAATTAATTTACACCAGTTAATAACTTACATTTTTCAGAACTGTTAACCTTTGTCTACTCTTCAACACATCAAAAACTGCATGAAACAAAGACCCAGATTTCTAATAATAAGAAAAATAACTGTCAACGTTAAGATTTATTTCTGCATACTGTGGAATCTGTAGCATACAGAACATAGCTAGAATGTTTCCTCTTACAGCTTTCCATAGGAGCAATGTATTCAAATTCTGGTAGCACCTCATTAATGGTAACAAAAAATCCATTCACTTCCAGGTACTTCTCAGAGCCTATGTTGCAAGCCTTAACACCAATTCCAGTAACAAAGGCACAACCCTCATCATTACAGAATAAAGGACCAAAAAATAGAAATTGTCCTGTAACCCGGCATCAGCCCTTCCTTACCCACCCATCCATCCCCGTAGCCTGGTATCAGCTTTACCCTTCCCTACCCCCCATCCATCCCCGTAGCCCAGCATCAGCCCTTCCCTTCTCTATCTTACCCCCATCCATTCCTGTAGTCCTTCTCTTCCCCACTATCCATCCCATAGCTAGGCATCAGCCCTACCCTACCCCCCACCACTCCCTATAGCCTAGCATCAGCCCTGTCTACCCCCATCCATCCCCCCATGGTCTGGCATCTCCTCCCCCCAACCCTGAAGGACACCAACATTAAATACATTCATATATATATATATATATATATATATATATATATATATATATATATATATAATGGACACTGCAGAGCCCACCTCCACCCAGAAACCTGCCTACATTAAATTTAAGTGGGGGGTTTTTTTAACCCGTGCACTGCGGACCATACCCACCCAAAAACCCACTAAGGAACCACCATGACAAATATACAATCTTTTTTAAATTTTAACCTGGGCACTAACAAAATGTAATGTTGGTGGGTTTATGGGTGGGGAGTGGGCTCTTCACTGCCTAGCGAAAAAAAGGTATATTTAATGATTAAATATATATTTTTGCCCAGGCTGTGATTAAATATATTTTTTTGCCTAGGCAGAGAAGAGCCCACTGGCACCACCAGCCAGCAGCATTACACTACATTTTAACTTAATTTTTTTTTTTAACCTGGGCAGCTGGGCTTCGGGATTGGTGCGTGGTTGGGAGAAGGTGTCCATAATCATGAAACCACAAATGGCCGGATTTAGCCTCGAGGATTGCAGAGTTCCAGGAAGAACCATGATCAAGGACTGTCTAAATGCAATAAGTGGTTTGGGAGGGGGGAATTTAAAATGAAAGGCTCAGAATCACTATAAAAGAGCCTAGCAGCAGAACATCCCCCCTCCCCCCCCAAAAAAACATAACCTAGCTTCTGAGGATAGGGTTTGGGAGAAGGGCTGATGTAGTCAGTACCAATTTTGAAAACCACATAAAATCCTAGACCCCCTATGGAACGTTATATTTCTAATCTAGCTACCCCATTCCATAACCAAATCTGAGCTGATTACAATAACAGCATTAAACAATGTAATAATAAATCACACACAGAGATTTACTAGTCAGCCTGGCCTCAGAGACACAGGTGTACTTTGAACACAAACATGGAAGTAAAATGTTTAGGGAAAAACTCGGATCCCTGCCATCCAGAATTTGTAGCAAACACTCTTGCTACTCCCCCACTGTGCTTTATTTTCCAGGGAACTTGCTAACAAACAAACTTTCACTCAAATTACTGGAGATAAAGTATGCATACGAACCCAGCCTGCAGAGAAGGGGGGGGGGGGGGGGTGTAGATAGAATGTATTTGGATACAGGCAGCAGATGATGTTTTGTATATTCCTGAGAATCTAGCATGTGATGTTTTTGTTCTTTCCTGAGAAAGTAGCAGAATAGCAGGTGATGTTTGTACATTCCTGAGCAGGTTCACGAGCTGTTCATGTAGAGTTGTTCTTGTAAGCAATGCATGATCATGGTTGTGTAAGCAAAATGTAACCAATAGTAATGATAATACATGTAATATCCATGAATATTCATAGAGTATATAAGAAGGGGATTGACTCCCAAATAAAGAGTTTTTTGCCCAGACACACGAGAGGAGAGTTATTTTGCAACATCTGGTGATCCCCGACGTGATCGGTGAAAACGTGACGTACTTACTACGACTGGAACAGTCAGCGCGCCATTCCTTCTACGGAACACTGTAAGTATGGGGGGAAATTTAACATCATCACATAAACAACATGCACAGGAGCTATATACTATAACGCAAAGATATGGTTCCTCCCGAAATCCAATAACTCTTAAAGATATAGAGCGTTTAATTGAGGAAATAGTTTGTCAATGTCCCTGGTATCCAGAGAAGGGATCATTCGATCCTCAAACATGGGAAAAGATAGGGCAGCAGTTTCGTTTAGAGCCTAGAGTTTCGACTCCTATATTATTGACTTGGAGAGAGATATATTCTACTATAGTAATTCTCTCTTCTGGATTGACAGGCATTACTAACGAAAATATATCCAACAAATTGCCAGGCAAGACCTGGTCTCTTTTACCTCCCGCGACTCTTGGACCTACACCTTCTCCTCCTTCTTGTCGGCTGGCCACCGATATGGGAAGGGAAGAGCAAAACAAAACTCCTGACTTTACTACTACTACCCCTAATAAACCAATTGAAAATATCCAAAACAACAACGCTAATGATAGCGTTATTATTACCAAAACACCAAAGAGCGTAGAACGACCTAGTTTAATTCAATTAGGTATACAGCAAGCACGAAAAAATGGTGAATTCATTTGGAACGATGATCTATGGGATAATTCGGAACCTAATCCTAATTTATACCCAGTTACTAGAACTACAACAATAGAGGCAGGGAACGAAACACATCATGCAGAATGGACTGCTCTACCTTATCAAGTTTTGAGAGAATTACGTAGAGCTATCGTAGAATCAGGTTTAAAAAGTTCATTTGTTCAAGGCATGATAGAAGGGATTAGTAACGGTTACTTAATGACTCCAAAAGATTGGAAAGACCTTTTCCGTATGCTGTTAACTCCTGCGCAATATGTAGTGTGGGATAATGAATATAAGCAAGCAGCACAACTTATCACTGGGACTAATTTGGTGCCTGATCAAATTTATGGATCGGGACCATTTTCAACCCTTGATATGCAAATTCAACAAAACGATACCTGTTTTCAAGCCATAGGCACTTGTATCTTGCGAGCATTTAAAAGAACACCAGAAGGGAATAAACCAACAAAATCTTTTGCATCAATTAAACAGGGTGCAACCGAATCTTACCTTCAATTTGTTAATCGATTGCAGGAAGCTGTAACTAGGCAAATTGATAATCTTGATGCGCAAACAGAGTTATTGATTAAATTAGCCCAAGAAAATGCAAATTCAGATTGCAAAAAGGCATTGCAGACTGTAGCTCATCGCCCAGGAATTACTTTAGCAGATTTATTGAGCGCATGTGCAGATGTGGGGACTCATGGTTATTCTATGAATTTGTTAGCAGGAGCTATACAAAAAGGTAATAAGCCACAGGGGACGTGTTTTAATTGTAAGAAACCAGGACATTTTCGAGCTCAGTGTAGAGCCCCAGGAGGGGGTGCCAACTTTGCAAAAGGACCTTCTCGACCTTCTCGAAAATGTCCTCGATGTCAAAAAGGATATCATTGGGCCAATCAATGTCGCTCTAATCCAATTAATTCCACACCGCCACCCCCAAAAAACTTTGCTCCGGGTTAACTCCTAACCTCGGTCCAAAGGGAGTGCAAGGGTCTTTTGCTCATAGTACTACTGCTACACAAGGTAGTGCAGGAATTGACCTTATTGCAGCGGAATGTAAAACTGCCATCTTACCTCATGAAGTTTTGGTATATAATACTACCTTTAAAGGACCCATTCCAGCGGCTACTGTAGGTTTAGTATTACCTCGCTCCTCTGCATCGAAGGCAGGTATTCATGTTATCCCTGGAGTTATTGATGCTGATTACACAGGCATTGTTAAAATTCAAGTATGGTCCTCATCACCTTTAACAATTTCTCCCGGGGACTCGTGGGCACAATTAATTATTTTACCATATTTTACAGCACCTATTCCTTCTACTGTCTCTCGTACAGGGGGCTTTGGATCTACGCGACAGGTAAGTGCAGTTTTAAAACCGGTTTCTAATGCACGACCCACTGCTCAATTTTTATTGCAACAAAAGCCCTTTGTTGGTATATTAGATACCGGGGCGGATGTTTCTGTCATAGCTTATAAACAATGGCCTGTGGAATGGCCCATTGAAGATACTTCACATGTGACAGGAATAGGGGGAACTCAGTCAGCCTCCCAAAGTTCTCAATGGTTATCTATTACATATCCTAACGATACCAAGGTTCTAGGACATATTAAGCCCTGTATTTTACAAGTACCCTTTAATTTATGGGGTCGTGACCTTTTGGAACAATTAGATGCATCATTGATCCTACCTGATTAACAGTTCATAAATATGTCTTTTTCTCTTCCTTTGGAATGGAAAACTGACAAACCTGTTTGGGTAGAGCAGTGGCCGATTACCAGAGAAAAACTGTTGATTTTACATCAATTGGTGGAAGAACAATTACAATTAAATCACATTGAGCCTACCAATTCTCCATATAATACTCCGGTATTTGTGATCAAGAAAAAATCCGGAAAATGGAGATTTTTACATGACCTACGAGCTATTAATGCGATTTTAGAACCAATGGGCCCGTTACAATGTGGTATTCCAAATCCTAATTTGATTCCTTATGATTATCAATTAGCTATTATAGATCTGAAGGATTGTTTTTTTTCAATTCCTCTCCAGGAAAAAGATTATAAATACTTTGCTTTTACTGTACCTGTTTACAATAATGCACACCCTACTACTAGGTATTGTTGGAAAGTTTTGCCCCAGGGAATGTTAAATTCACCCACTATTTGTCAATACTATGTTCATCAAGCCTTGCAACCATTTCGTGCCTATTTCCCTCAACTTTTGGTATATCATTATATGGATGATATACTAATTGCAGGGATAACTCTTCCCCCTTCTTGGAAATCTACTTTAATTTCTATCTTGGCCTCCTCAGGATTAACAATTGCCTCAGAGAAGGTTCAAGAAAAGGAACCCTATTTATATCTAGGTTTCCGTATGACTAAAGCTGCAGCCCAACCTGTCGCTCCTCATCTCAATTTACAGTCTCCCACGACATTACATCAATTACAAGAGATTTTAGGAAATCTCAATTGGTTACGTCCCTACTTGAAACTTCCTACAGAATTTTTACAACCCCTGTTTCTCGCATTAAAAGGTCATAAAACACCTGCTGAATTAATTACACTCACTGCATCGCAACAAACAATTCTGTCACAATTGGATCAAATCTTACAAACAAAATGGACAGATAGACGAGATGCATTTGCCCTTTTTTGTTTTTGCGTTCTCAAAGACCCCACCCACCGACAACCGTTTGGTGTCTTATATCAAGATACAACTCCTCCGAAATTGATAGAATGGGTCTATTTACAGAATACTCTCCATTCTACTATTACACAATGGCCCCAGCAACTAGCCTTGCTGATTACTAAAGCTCGAGAGCGAGCAACATTCATGACTGGTTTCGACATTCTTAAACTCATCATTCCTCATTCTTTGTGGCAGTGGGAAAAAATGATTCAGTTCTCCGACGACTTGCAATTTATTTTAGCCACTTATGTTGGTATTATAGATTGCCACTATCCTAAAGACCCTCGCATACAGGGCACATCCATTTTGCCAATCACTCTTCATGATCCCATTTCTTTACGTCCACTCCCTACTGCTCTCACCGTCTTTACAGATGGTAGTCCCACTCGTGGGGTGGTTACTTGGTACAATCTGAACAAATGGCACGTCAAATTTACCTCTCCACAAACCTCTGCTCAACGTTCAGAGCTTGCTGCCATCATCCTGGCTCTTTCTTTATTTTCAGATCAACCACTGAATCTTATTGTTGACAGTCAATATTGTGCTAATCTTGTCCGTCGCATGCCCGACAGTTATGTATCATTCAAAATGGATGCCTCTTTTTATGCTTTACTGTTAACCCTCCAAGGTTACTTGGAGAATCGCCTTTCTTCTCTCTTTATAGGTCATATCCGCAGTCATCAACCTTTTCCTGGTGGTCTGTCTGAAGGGAATGCTCGAGCGGATCGCCATCTTCATTTTTTCTCCACAGCACACTGCAGTCATGAACTTCATCATCAAAATGCACCTAGCCTAGCTCGCCAGTTTCAAATTTCTTTAGAAGAAGCTAGAGCTATTATCAAAAATTGTCCACAATGTTCCTTTTCAGCTCCTACTACCTTTTTTCCTGGAGTTAATCCTCGTGGTCTGGAAGTTAATAGCCTCTGGCAAATGGACGTTACTCACTTTCCCCCTTTTGGTCAATGGTCTAAGCTTCATGTGGTTGTTGATACTCATTCTGGATTTTTGTGGGTCACTGCACAAAAAGGGGAAACTACATCTCATGTCCGCTCTCATCTTCTCCAAGCTTTTGCGGTCATGGGTGTTCCTAAAACTCTCAAGACAGACAATGCCCCTGCTTATACTTCCACCTCCTTACAGGAGTTCCTGACCCTCTGGCATATTGAGCACCTTTTTGGTATCCCCTATAACTCCACTGGTCAAGCTATTGTTGAACGTGCTAATCGCACACTGAAAACTGCTTTAAGTAATCTGACTACAAAAAAAGACGGTATTCTCCGTCATAGAGTAAGCATTGATGAATGCTTAGCACAAATCCTTTACACACTGAATCATCTCAATCTCATCAATAATCCTGCTACAAAAACTTTTTCTTCCAGATTTGAACAACATTTTCGTACTCCTGCCCCACCTTTATCTCGTCCTTTGGTCATATACCGACAACTACCTTCTGATCAGTGGAGTTCCCCTGTGCCTCTCCTTACCTGGGGTCGTGGTTACGCTGCTGTTCAAACAGATTCTGGCCCGGTGTGGATTCCAGCAAAGTGGGTGAAACCTCATGTCGTGGCATCAAGGTCTTCACAACCCAATTCCCAATTTCACACTCACCCTTCAAGGACCGCAGATGCAAACACGCAAACGGTCAGTGACTCGTCAACCTAATGCTCCTGTTACTTGGGGACAAATTAAAGCCTTGAGTCAACAAGCTACAGAGACTTTAGAAAAAGCTCATATTGAAAAGACTGATGATAACTTCGTAGTGGCTATTATTGCAGCGCTTAATGCTAATTCCATTACATTGCTTCTACTGTGTTGTTGTTTGTACATACCTTGTGGACAGTCACAATTACTTCCCACAAAAAATATTTGGGAAGCGTTTGCAATTTCACTGAACCAAACTGATTTCTGTCTTTCTCATCAAAAGGCAGTTGGAGAAGTTTTGGCAACTTGCCTGATTCCAGTATGTCATGATCCTAAAGATATGCAAAATGATACTTGGTTTTATTCACAGCTTCCTGTTAATTCATCCTATCGAAATGCTTCTTATGAATACCATAATTGGGGAACACAAACCCTGTTGCCGCCTACTTTGGCAATGCATGTGAGAACCAATCAAATAGCTAGTATCAATATGACATGTGCTCGTATGGTTAATTGTACCCGATCAAATTGTGTTAATTTTGGACCAACTTTGTTAAATTGTAGCTCCTACGAAAATGTTCATATATTTATAAATTTACTCATTTACCCCCTGGCTGGTTTTGGTCATGTGGAATGTATACCTTTAATTATATTCCAGCTAATATATCTGATGGTACTACATGCTGTCTAAGTCGACTCACTATGGTACTTCCCAGTAAACATATTTTATTTTCTAACTCCTCACATATGCGATCCAAGCGTATGACCCTTGCTGCCAATTGCAATGATAATGTTAAATTTCTGAGTCAAACTGAATATCTGGCACTTGCATTTTCATTAATAGGTGTCCCTGCATTGGCAGCGGCAAATGCAAAAAATATTCGTGAATTAGCCTGTTGGGCAATTAAATCAATCAATGCAACCTCCACTGCTATTAGTTTACTTAATGCTGAGCAACAGCAATTACGTCATGGAGTTTTACAAAATCGAGCAGCCATTGATTATCTTTTATTACTTAACCATCATGGTTGCGAAGAGTTTCAGGACATGTGCTGTTTTAATTTATCTGACAATTCAAAGGCCATTGACAAACAATTAGCTTTCCTACGGAATTTAACTACTCATATTACTATTCATAATAACCTACTCTCTGATGTATGGGATCAATTGTGGCAATGGATCCCTTGGACCTGGCTCCGCCCTATTATCCAGTATTTAGTCATTGGTATTTTTGTTTTCACTATTTTTTGCTGTTGTATACAATGCATTCCTAACCTTTTTTCTTTATGTTTTCCTCGTCCATTCGCTCCAACACGTCACTCTGCTCAATATGTTTATAAGCTATTACAAACATCTCCACCTCCATCTCCAGCTGGCACACCACGGAGATTTCATTAAAAAAAAAAAAAAAAAAAAGGTGGAGATGTAGATAGAATGTATTTGGATACAGGCAGCAGATGATGTTTTGTATATTCCTGAGAATCTAGCATGTGATGTTTTTGTTCTTTCCTGAGAAAGTAGCAGAATAGCAGGTGATGTTTGTACATTCCTGAGCAGGTTCACGAGCTGTTCATGTAGAGTTGTTCTTGTAAGCAATGCATGATCATGGTTGTGTAAGCAAAATGTAACCAATAGTAATGATAATACATGTAATATCCATGAATATTCATAGAGTATATAAGAAGGGGATTGACTCCCAAATAAAGAGTTTTTTGCCCAGACACACGAGAGGAGAGTTATTTTGCAACAGGGGGGGGTCGAATACCTCCCCCCAGCACAAGCGATCATCGGTTCAGACGTAGCCAGGAGAAACCTTTCTTTTAAGTCCAGACCAAAAGACTTTCTGAAGGGGGGAGGGGAGGATAACCTGCATGCAGCCTCAGAGAGCTCAGCACACCGTTCTCCTTGTTGTGTGTACCATGTGCAGAACAGCGATTCCCACACGCTGCCTGCCGGCTGCTGCTCAACAATCTCCTTGCAGCTACTAAGCAGCAGGGCTAACCGCTTCCGGGTTAGCGCTGCCGCTTAGTAGCTGCAAGGAGATTGTTGAGCGGCAGCCGGCAGGCAGCGTGTGGGAATCGCTATGAGCTGAAGCTGAGCCTGCGACCGGAATCGCTGGTGGGCGGGCCTGCAAGGAGGGTGAGGGAAGATGGGGTGGAAGTTCCTGCACGCCACGGGGGAAGGGATGATGGGGACCGGAATCGCTGTGCTGCTGCTGGGCGGGCCTGACCCCAAATTGGGTGGGCCCGGGCCCGACCGTGGCTACACCCCTGCGGCCAGCTCGAATCCGCACAAATCCGATGCATTTGCCCAGCACAAACCGTATTATCGAAAAAAAAGATGGACATCCATTTTTTTTCAAAAATACGGTCTGTCCCGCCCCTTCACGTACCCGTTCTCGAACATAGACGCCCATGGAGATGGGTGTTCACGTTCGATTATGCCCCTCCACGTGTATCTGCATTTTCAAAAGGCATTAGACAAAGTACCTTATGAAAGACTCCAGAGAAAATTGGAAAGTCATGGGATGGGAGGTAGTGTTCTATTGTGGATTAAAAATTGGTTAAAAGATAGAAAACAGAGAGTAGGGCTAAATGGTCAGTATTTCCAATGGAGAAGGGTAGATAGTTGGGTCCCTAGGGGTCTGTACTAGGACCGCTGCTTTTCAACATATTAATAAATGATCTGGAGATGGGAATAACTAGTGAGGTAATTAAATTTGCTGACAACACAAAGTTATTCAAAGTTGTTAAATCACAAGAGGATTGTGAAAATTGCAAGAGGACCTTACAAGAATGGAAGACTGGGCATCCAAACGGCAGATGACGTTTAATGTGAGCAAATGTAAAGTGATGCATTTGGGAAAGAGGAACCCAAACTATAGCTATGTGATGCAATGTTCACTATTAGGAGTAACCAATCAGGAAAAGGAACTAGGTGTCAGTTGATGATAAGTTGAAACCCTCTGTTCAGTATGTAGCAGCGGCTAAGAAAGCAAATAGAATGTTAGGTATTATTAGGAAAGGAATGGAAAACAAAAATGAGGATGTTATAATGCCTTTATATCGCTCCATGGTGGGACCTCGAGTACTGTGTGCAATTCTGGTCACTGCATCTCAAAAAAGATATATTAGAAAAGGTACAGAGAAGGGCGAAAAAATGATAAAGGGGATGGCACGACTTCCCTATGAGAAAAGGGTAAAATGGCTAGGGCTCCTCAGCTTGAAGAAAAGATGGCTGAGAGGAGATATGATACAGGTCTATAAAATAATGAGTGGAGTGGAACGGGTTCACGTGAATCGCTTGTTTACTCTTTCTAAAAATATTAGGACTAGGGGGCACACAATAAAGCTTCAAAGCATTAATTTTAAAACAAATTAGAGAAAATAGATTTCATTGCCAGAAAATGAAAGCCATCTAAACCTTTTTTAAACTCCACTAAGCTAACCGCCTTTACCACATTCTCTGGCAACGAATTCCAGAGTTTAATTACACGTTGAGTGAAGAAAACTTTTCTCCGATTCATTTAAAATTTACTACATTGTAGCTTTATCACGTGCCCCCTAGTCCTAGTATTATTGGAAAGCGTAAACAGATGCTTCACATCTACCCGTTCAACTCCACTCATTATTTTATAGACCTTTATCATTTCTCCCCTCAGCCGCCTTTTCTCCAAGCTGAAGAACCCTAGCCACTTTAGCTTTTCCTCATAGGGAAGTCATCCCATCCCCTTTATCATTTTCGTTGCCCTTCTCTGCACCTTTTCTAATTCTACTATATCTTTTTTGAGATGCGGCGTCCAGAATTGAACACAACATTCGAGGTGCAGTCGCACCATGGAGCGATACAAAAGCAATATAACATCCTCATTTTTGTTTTCCATTCCTTTCCTAATAATACCTAACATTCTATTTGCTTTCTTAGCTGCAGCAGCACACTAAGCAGAAGGTTTCAACGTATCATCGACGACACCTAGATCCCTTTCTTGCTCCGTGATTCCTATCGTGGAACCTTGCATGACGTAGCTATAATTCGGGTTCCTCTTTCCCACATGCATCACTTTGCACTTGCTCACATTAAACGTCATCTGCAATTTAGACGCCCAGTCTTCCATTTTTGTAAGGTCCTCTTATAATTTTTCACAATCCTCCCATGATTTAACGACTTTGAATAACTTTGTGTCATCAGCAAATTTAATTACCTCAGTAGTTACTCCCATCTCTAGGTCATTTATAAATATGTTAAAAAGCAGCGGTCCCAGCACAGACCCCTGGGGAACCCCACTAACTACCCTTCTCCATTGAGAATACTGACCATTTAACCCTACTCTCTGTTTTCTATCTTTTAACCAGTTTTTAATCCACAATAGAACACTACCTCCTATCCCATGACTCTCCAATTTCCTCTGGAGTCTTTCATGAGGTACTTTGTCAAACGCCTTCTGAAAATCCAGATATACAATATCAACCGGCTCACCTTTATCCACATGTTTGTTCAAAGAAATGTAGTAGATTGGTGAGGCAAGATTTCCCTTCACTAAATCCATGTTGACTTTGTCTCATTAATCCATGCTTTTGAATATGCTCTGTAATTTTGTTCTTAATAATAGTCTCTACCATTTAGCCCGGCACCGACGTCAGACTCACCGGTCTATAATTTCCCGGATCTCCTCTGGAACCTTTTTAAAAAATTGGTGTTACATTGGCCACCCTCCAATCTTCTGGTACCCCGCTTGATTTTAAGGATAAATTACATATTACTAACAATAGCTCCGCGAGCTCATTTTTCAGTTCTATCAGTACTCTGGGATGAATACCATTCGGTCCAGGAGATTTGCTACTCTTCAGTTTGTAGAACTGCCCCATTACATCCTCCAGGTTTACAGAGAATTCATTAAGTTTCTCCGACTCGTCAGCTTCGAATACCATTTCTGACACCGGTATCCCACCCAAATCTTCCTAGGTGAAGACCCTATGGCTGCTGTGGACTGTCTTCTTCTTGTTTCCCAAACATGTTCCAGAGTTCATTCCAGTCCTATTCTGATGTTGGTTTCAGTTTTACTGCATGGCCTTTTCCTGTCCCATTAAAAAAGCCCTTTTTGCAGAAGTGGTAAAAACTGGTCCAGCATGTGCCCAAAACACCCACCCACAGTACCGCAGGCCACTTTTTACTGCGGCTTAGTAAAAGGACCCCATAGAAAATAAATATAGTGAAAAATGTTTGCATTAAATGAGATCACGGATGGACTATTGGCATGAAATAAAATAATAACAAATATACAGCGCACATCTTAATGTCAGAATGTATGGAATATATGAAAAATACTAGCCGTTGAGCCCGTAAAAATGGGCTAGTATAGGAAAGGGGGGGTTGAAAACCCCTTCCCGTCACCGCTGCAAGGCCCCCCCCTACCTCTGAGCTCGCCCCCCACCGAGTCGCCGCCACCCCTCCATCCGGCCCGGGCCCTCGCTCCGCTATTGAAACAGCGAGGGAACGCAGCACACAGCTCTGCTCTGCTGAGCTGCCGTCGGCCTTCCTTCTTCTTCTCTGCCTGTGTCCCGCCCTCCTGTGATGTAACGTCGTCGAGGGCGGGACACAGGCAGAGAAGAAGAAGGAAGGACGGCAGCTCAGCAGAGCTGTGTGCTGCGTTTACTCGCTGTTTCAATAGCTGAGCGAGGGCCCGGCCGGGTGGAGGGGGGGGAGCGTTAGCGACGGCGGTTTCGTCCCTCGCAAATGCGCAGTACAGACCCTCTCTGTTCCGCCCCCATCATCATGTATTGACGCGGGGGCGGGGTAGAGAGGGTCTCTACTGCGCATTTGCGAGTGAGTACAACACTCGCCATTTATATGTTTGATGTTAATGTGTTGCAATAGAGTGAAAAGGGTTGATACAATAAGATGTGTGAACTGCAACATTAAAATATGACATAGGCTCTATGAAATAAAGGTGCAAGATGTTGTGATTTACAAAGTCCAGAAAGTAAACTGTGAAAAGTGCTGCGCCGATGCTGACAAATAAGCATGCTTAAAAGTGGATAAATGTTTAAAACTTAATGTTGACCACTAACAAGTAATCAATATATATTATGTGTCCTACTGTCACGGTTGTGACTGTATCCCATGCCTACACTCACCTCGCCTCTTGGTGACCAGGCCCTATGGCTGCTGTGGACTGGCTTCTTCATGTTTCCCAAACATGTTCCAGAGTTCATTCCAGTCCTATTCTGATGTTCCAGCATTCCAGACTTGCTTTGGGGTTCCTGCAGCCAAGCCTCACTTTGGTGCAACCAAGCCTCACCCTGGTGTTCCTGCTGCCAAGCCGTGCTCTGGTGTTTTTGCTGCCAAGCCTCACTCTTACTAGTGACCTCATCTGTAATTGCCTTTATTAAGCACCTGGGAACTTTCAGGCTTGCCTTTGCAACAGAGGTCTTCAGATGAGTTTTCATCTGTGTGTGTATGTAGCAGTTCCAGTCCTGCTAGTTCTTGTCTTGCCAGTCTTCAACTTCTACTCCAACCCTGCTTGTTCCAGCCCTGCAAGCCTGCAGCTTCAGTTCTAATCCTGCTTGTGTCTGCCCTGTTTGTCTTCAGCTTCAGTTCCTCCACTGTTTGTTCCAACCCTGTCTGCTTTCAGCTTCCATTCCAGCCAGGCTTGTTAATCCTGAATCCTGTTTAATAATCCTGAATCCTGTTCCAGCCAAGCCTGTTTGAGAATCCTGAATCCTGTTTGAGAATCCAGAATCCGGTTCCAGCAAGCCCATTCCAGAATGTGTTTCCAGTCAAGCCAAGCCAAGCCAAGCCCGTTCCAGAATCCGGTTCCAGCCAAGCCCAGCCTGTTCCAGAATCCGGTTGTTCCAGTCCTGCTTATTCCAGCCCTGCTCATCTATCGCTTCAGTTCCCATCCTGCTTGTACTAGCCTGTCTGTGTTCAGCCTCGCTTCCTGTTTGGGTGGTTCACCTGCTGCTGCTGGTCACTGGCAGTGGCCCAAGGGCTCACTATTCCAGACTCCGTGACAGTCCATGACAGATTGCAAAGGCCATGAGCTCGGCAGAACCATCTGCCTTGCAGAGGCTTCAGGAGCACTATCTTCAGCTTTTACATCATCATGAAGCCATTCAAGGTTTGTCTGCATGCATGGACCAGTTCCAGCAAGGCCTGGAGAAATGCATAGATCAGCTGCAGCAATTTCTGGAGGTATTCCAGGACCGCTACCTGAAATCAGCAGCTTCTCAAGCTTCGGTTCCTCTGAGCTTGGACCCAGTACCGACAATAGCTCCTGTAATGTCAGGTATCCATCTTAACGCACCACTGAGATATGACAGTAATCCCAAAGACTGTAGAGGTTTTCTCAACCAGTGTAAAATAATTTTTGAGCTTCAGTCCCAAGACTTTCCCTCTGATAGAACCTGGGTAGCTTATATTATTTCTCTGCTGTCAGGTCAAGCTCTAGCATGGGCTTCTCCTCTCTGGGAAAGAGATGACCCGATGCTTCATATATATATTATGTGTCCTACTGTCAGGGTTGTGACTGTATCCCATGCCTACACTCACCTCGCCTCTTGGTGACCAGGCCCTATGGCTGCTGTGGACTGTCTTCTTCTTGTTTCCCAAACATGTTCCAGAGTTCATTCCAGTCCTATGCTGATGTTCCAGCATTCCAGACTCGCTTTGGGGTTCCTGCAGCCAAGTCTCGCTTTGGTGCTCTTGCAACCAAGCCTCACCCTGGTGTTCCTGCTGCCAAGCCTCACTCTTACTAGTGACCTCATCTGTAATTGCCTTTATTAAGCACCTGGGAACTTTCAGGCTTGCCTTTGCAACAGAGGTCTTCAGATGAGTTTTCGTCTGAGTGTGTATGTAGCAGTTCCAGCCCTGCTAGTTCTTGTCTTGCCAGTCTTCAACTTCTACTCTAACCCTCCTTGTTCCAGCCCTGCAAGCCTGCAGCTTCAGTTCTAATCCTGCTGTGTCTGCCCTGTTTGTCTTCAGCTTCAGTTCCTCCACTGTTTGTTCCAACCCTGTCTGCTTTCAGCTTCCATTCCAGCCAAGCTTGTTTGAGAATCCTGAATCCTGTTTAATAATCCTGAATCCTGTTCCAGCCAAGCCAGAATCCTGTTTGAGAATCCAGAATCCGGTTCCAGCATCCGGTTCCAGCCAAGCCAAGTCCGTTCCAGAATCTGGTTCCAGCCAAGCCAAGCCCGTTCCAGAATCCGGTTGCTCCAGTCCTGCTTATTCCAGCCCTGCTCATCTACCGCTTCAGTTCCCATCCTGCTAGTTCTGGTCCTGCTTGTACCAGCCTGTCTGTGTTCAGCTTCGCTTCCTGTTTGGGTGGTTCACCTGCTGCTGCCGGTCACTGGCAGTGGCCCAAGGGCTCACTATTCCGGACTCAGTGACAGTCTGTGACACCTACATTTGTACAATGAAATAAAAGGCGGTGCTATCATTGGCGGTTCAAAACCGAGAAACGAGAAATGATCATGGAAAAAGCAGCAATGAGCTACTGCAAAAAATTATAAATGTAAATGCGAGGGCCAAATAAGAGGTGATTATGATAGCCACAATATTGACAGAGGAGACCAAGGAGGTTAGATTGAGAACAGGAGACGACATGAGCCTACCTGGCCCATTATCTTCCGGATTCTATATATCGTAGAGAGATTTCAGTGTGGAAATCGAAGCGTATTCCATAACAATGTACATAACCTAATTGGTTGACAAGCCAATCAGCTGTTATGATTCTGCTGGTTTGGCTGAGGGGGAGGGGGGGACGTCTCTTTTCATCAAGCACTGCCATTTCCTCCCCTCACCCTCCCCACTGACAGTTTGAACTTCGTGGGTGTGGCTTGGATCTCTTTCAGGGAGAGAAAACTAACAACTTATAGCAGCAGCTTCAGAGAGCATTTTCCATCTCACAGATAGGCTGCAGAGAATACCTTCTCCTGCTTTAGACTTAGCCTGGCCTCAGAATGACATCCTATAGTATATCTCCTATCAAACTGAGCTCTCTTTTTCATCAAGCACTGCCATTTCCTCCCCTCACCCTCCCCACTGACAGTTTGAACTTCGTGGGTGTGGCTTGGATCTCTTTCAGGGAGAGAAAACTAACAACTTATAGCAGCAGCCAGTGTTGCCAGGTGGGCGGTTTTACCGCCCAATTGGGCGGTTTTCCGCGACCCGCCGCGGGAAATTTTTGCCCGCGGCGGGTTGCGGTTTTTGGGCTGGTTTTTGTGCTTCGGGCGGTTTTTTTAGGTGGCTTTTTCGGCCGCGGTGGGCGGGGTTAGTGACGTTTGTGGGCGGGGTTAGTGACGTGGGAGGCGGGGTTAGTGACGGGGAAGGCGGGGTTAGTGACGGGGAAGGCGGGGTTAGTGACGGGGAAGGCGGGGCCGATGACGGCGGGGGCGGGGTTGATGACGGCGGGGGCGGGGGTGATGACGCGGGGGCGGGGGTGTCAGGGGCGGGGTTTGAGTTTGGGCGGGTTTTGGGCTGGATTTTGGGCTCCTTTAGGCTGGAAAAATATTTTCCACCTGGCAACCCTGGCAGCAGCTTCAGAGAGCATTTTCCATCTCACAGATAGGCTGCAGAGAATACCTTCTCCTGCTTTAGACTTAGCCTGGCCTCAGAATGACATCCTATAGTATATCTCCTATCAAACTGAGCTCTCTTTTTCATCAAGCACTGCCATTTCCTCCCCTCACCCTCCCCACTGACAGTTTGAACTTCGTGGGTGTGGCTTGGATCTCTTTCAGGGAGAGAAAACTAACAACTTATAGCAGCAGCTTCAGAGAGCATTTTCCATCTCACAGATAGGCTGCAGAGAATACCTTCTCCTGCTTTAGACTTAGCCTGGCCTCAGAATGACATGCTATAGTATATCTCCTATCAAACTGAGCTCTCTTTTCATCAAGCACTGCCATTTCCTCCCCTCACCCTCCCCACTGACAGTTTGAACTTCGTGGGTGTGGCTTGGATCTCTTTCAGGGAGAGAAAACTAACAACTTATAGCAGCAGCTTCAGAGAGCATTTTCCATCTCACAGATAGGCTGCAGAGAATACCTTCTCCTGCTTTAGACTTAGCCTGGCCTCAGAATGACATCCTATAGTATATCTCCTATCAAACTGAGCTCTCTTTTTCATCAAGCACTGCCATTTCCTCCCCTCACCCTCCCCACTGACAGTTTGAACTTCGTGGGTGTGGCTTGGATCTCTTTCAGGGAGAGAAAACTAACAACTTATAGCAGCAGCTTCAGAGAGCATTTTCCATCTCACAGATAGGCTGCAGAGAATACCTTCTCCTGCTTTAGACTTAGCCTGGCCTCAGAATGACATCCTATAGTATATCTCCTATCAAACTGAGCTCTCTTTTTCATCAAGCACTGCCATTTCCTCCCCTCACCCTCCCCACTGACAGTTTGAACTTCGTGGGTGTGGCTTGGATCTCTTTCAGGGAGAGAAAACTAACAACTTATAGCAGCAGCTTCAGAGAGCATTTTCCATCTCACAGATAGGCTGCAGAGAATACCTTCTCCTGCTTCCACCCACCCTACCCCTCTACCCACCCACCCCTAGAGTGACATGTCTTATATAACCTCCCTATCAACCCACTCATTACTTTACCTCACCCATTTCTATTCTTCTATCACCTTCTCCCACTACTCCAACCAGAGTTACACCTAATCACACTGACCACCCTTCAACATCTTCTGTCCTTCTGTGACTGTTCTCTTGTGCTTGACTGCTTAAATATTTTAAATTTAAATGCTTTACTTTTTGTCTATTAGATTGTAAGCTCTTTGAGCAGGGACTGTCTTTCTTCTGTGTTTGTACAGCGCTGCGTACACTTTGTAGCGCTCTAGAAATGTTAAATAGTAGTAGTAGTAGTTTTGATTGGCTGCCAGGGTTTGTGCTGACGTCAGGGGATATTTAGCATTTCTATAGCGCTACAAGGCGTACGCAGTGCTGCACAAACATAGAAGAAAGACAGTCCCTGCTCAAAGAGCTTACAATCTAATAGACAAAAAATAAATAAAGTAAGCAAATCAAATCAATTAATGTGAATGGGAAGGAAGAGAGGAGGGTAGGTGGAGGCGAGTGGTTACAAGTGGTTACGAGTCAAAAGCAATGTTAAAGAGGTGAGCTTTCAGTCTAGATTTAAAGGTGGCCAAGGATGGGGCAAGACGTAGGGGCTCAGGAAGTTTATTCCAGGCGTAGGGTGCAGCGAGACAGAAGGCGCGAAGTCTGGAGTTGGCAGTAGTGGAGAAGGGAACAGATAAGAAGGATTTATCCATGGAGCGGAGTGTACGGGAAGGGGTGTAGGGAAGGATGAGTGTGGAGAGATACTGGGGAGCAGCAGAGTGAGTACATTTATAGGTTAGTAGAAGAAGTTTGAACAGGATGCGAAAATGGATAGGGAGCCAGTGAAGGGTCTTGAGGAGAGGGGTAGTATGAGTAAAGCGACCCTGGCGGAAGATGAGACGGGCAGCAGAGTTTTGAACCGACTGGAGAGGGGAGAGGTGACTAAGTGGGAGGCCAGCAAGAAGCAGATTGCAGTAGTCTAAACGAGAGGTGACAAGGGTGTGGATGAGGGTTTTGGTAGAGTGCTCGGAAAGAAAGAGGCGGATTTTACGGATGTTGTAAAGAAAGAAACGACAGGTCTTGGCAATCTGCTGGATATGAGCAGAGAAGGAGAGAGAAGAGTCAAAGATGACCCCAAGGTTTCGAGCTGAGGAGACAGGGAGAATGAGAGAGCCATCAACAGAAATAGAAAACGGTGGGGAGCGGGGAGGTGGGTTTTGGGGGGAAAATGAGAAGCTCGGTTTTGGACATATTTAATTTCAGGTGGCGTTGAGACATCCAGACAGCAATGTCAGACAAGCACGCTGAAACTTTGGTTTGGATGCAAAGTGAGATATCAGGGGTAGAAAGGTAGATTTGGGAGTCATCAGCATAGAGATGGTAGGAAAAGCCATGGGATGAGATTAATGAACCAAGGGAAGAAGTGTAGATAGAAAAGAGGAGGGGACCAAGAACAGAACCCTGAGGTACGCCGACAGGCAGAGGGATAGAAGTACTACTACTACTACTACTTAGCATTTCTATAGCGCTGCCAGGGTTACGCAGCGCTGTACAAGTTTAAACATGGGGAAGGACAGTCCCTGCTCAAGAGAGCTTACAATCTAAATAAAACGAAATTGACAGCTGCAGAGCATGAAAAGCTCAAACAGGGCTGGGTAGGCCAGGTGATCTATGCATCCCCAGATGGGTGGAGAGGGGGAGTAGCAGTCTGCATTCACCGGCGACTGGCCTGCACGGTAGAAACAGTTCTCCAGGATCCTAAGGGGCGATTCCTCCTGGTTAAATTGTGGTTACAGGGGAGGGAATTATATCTGCTAAATGTCTACGCTCCCACCCCTCCTGACAACTCCTTCTTCCCTGGATTGTTAAGGCGACTGCTCCCTTATGAAGGCAAACACTTGATCATAACAGAATCATAACAGAAGTAGAAGAGGATCCACCAGAGTGAACACTAAAGGTGCGGAGGGAGAGGTAGGAAGAGAACCAGGAAAGGACAGAGCCCTGGAATCCAAGTGAGGACAGGGTATCGAGAAGTATGCTGTGATCGACAGTGTCAAAAGCAGCGGAAAGATCAAGAAGAATGAGGATGGAATATTGACCTCTGGATTTAGCCAGTAATAGGTCATTGGAGACTTTAGTAAGCGCAGTTTCGGTTGAGTGGAGAGGGCGAAAACCAGATTGTAGTGGGTCAAGAATAGCATGTGAGGAGAGAAAATCAAGGCAGCGGTGGTGAACAGCACGCTCAAGTAATTTGGAGAGAAAAGGAAGGAGGGAGATGGGTCGGTAATTAGAGGGACAAGTAGGGTCGAGTGAAGGCTTCTTAAGGAGAGGTGTGACCACAGCATGTTTAAAGGCAGCAGGGACAGTTGCAGTGGAAAGTGAGAGGTTGAGAATGTGACAGATAAAAGGAATAAGAGCAGGAGAGATGGCATTAAGAAGGTGGGTGGGAATGGGATCAGAGGAACAGGTGGTACATTTTGAGGAAGAAAGGAGAAGTGTAGTTTCCTCAATAGTAACTTCAGGAAAGGAGGAAAGGGACTGAGTGGGGAAGGAGAGAGAGGGGAACGGACTAGTAGAGGGAGAGGTGGTGAGGTAGAGAAAGCAAGGTTTATCTTTTGAACCTTGTTGTGAAAGAATTCAGCAAGGGTCTGAGGAGATAATGAAGGGGGAGTTGGGGGAGGGGGCACCTTGAGGAGAGAGTTCAATGTGGTGAAGAGAAGTCGAGGATTAGAGCCAAGAGAGTTGGTCAGTTGGATATAATAATCCTGTTTGGCACGTAAAAGAGCAGATTGGAAGGAGGTCAGCATGAACTTAAAGTGTAGGAAATCAGCAAGGGCCCGAGATTTCTGCCAGAGGCGTTCGGCGGAGCGGGTACAGGAACGTAGGTAGCGGATATTAGAAGTCAGCCAAGGTTTGGGTTTTGTACGCCTTACAGGGCGGGTCATCAAAGGTGCAAGAGTGTCTAAGGCAGAGGATAGAGTATTGTTGTAAGAAGAAACAGCCTCGTTGACAGACGTGGATGGTGCCACAGTAGAGAGGAGGTTTGAAACATGGGAGGATAGAGATGAAGGGTCAATATCGTGAAGATTCCTAGATAAATTAGATAAGATAGGACGGGACTGGGAGGGAGGAGATTTAAGTGTGAAAGTTATAAGATGGTGATCAGAGGAGGGAAGATCAGAGGCAAGGAAACTAGAGGGTGAACAGTTGGAGGAGAAGATGAGATCAAGACAGTGACCATTTTGATGAGTGGGGGAGGTGGAGCATAGTTGGAGATTAAAGGAGGACGTTAAGGCGAGTAACTTGGAAATATAAGAGTTGGAAGGATCATTAGCAGGAATATTAAAGTCACTAAGGATGAGAGAGGAGGAGGAAGGATCATGGAAGAAGGCAAGCCAGGCATCAAAGTCACTGAGAAAGGATGAAAGGGACTTATCAGGGGGACGATAAATGACCGCTATTCGAAGAGGCAGAGGAATGAAAAGGCGGATAGAGTGGACTTCAAAGGAGGAAAAACAGTGAGATTGAGGTGGAAGAAGGGGTTGAAATCTGGAGGAGGGAGAGAGAAGTAGTCCAACACCGCCCCCACGGCCAGCAGGGCGAGGAGTATGTGAAAATAGATAACCGCCATGGCACAGGGCTGCGACTGAAGCAGAGTCATCAGGGCAGAGCCAGGTTTCTGTTATGGCGAGCAGATGGAGGTGACGCGAGATAAAGAGGTCCTGGATATAGGGGAGTTTGTTACAGATAGAGCGGGCATTCCATAGGGCGCAAGAGAAGGGCAGAGAAGAGGAGGGGAGTAGAGAAATAGAGATGAGGTTAGAGAGGTCGCGGTGAGATCTGTAGAGTTGGGATAATAGTTGGTGAGGGGTCCAGGATTGGGATTGATGTCACCGGCTGAGAGTAAGAGAAGGAATAAAAGAGAGCGGAGGAGAGTAGGAGATGTGTGGCCACGAAGGCGTCGAAGGCGAGAGGTATTTAGGTGAAATGGGGAAGGCAAAATGGACGGAAGAAAGAGGCGGAGATTAAAAGCCAAGAGGGAGGAAGAGGGTAGGAGAGAAGGTGAGGTGATGAAGTCGATGGATGGGCAGTGAGTTCCTGTAGCGGAGAGAGGTAGGGGGTGAGGTAAAAGATTAGGAAGGGACAAGGCTAGGAAGAGAATGTGAATAGGGGCCATAAATGACTGAGGTACTTTAGCAACTGGGAAGAAGATTAGATGTAAAGAGAAAAATGCCCCGCGCACCGTTAGGCGCGCGGCACCTAGAGCGGAGGCCCTGAGTGGATCGGAGTGGACCTGGGTGTCACCCCGGCGAAGGCTGTAAGGATATGCAGATGAGCTGCAAGTCCTCCACAGCACCTGAAAGGCAGCCGGTGGTAGAGCTGGGCACCTCTCAGCTGAGGAAAGGCTTACCAGGGTTTAGGCCAAAGCCAGCATTCCTCCCCCTGAGGGTTGCTATGGGTTCTGACAGGGATCTGTGTTTGTGTTAGAGCTTTCTTTTCCTTCCCTCTGGGTTAGCTGCTGCTGTGTGTGTGTGTGTAGCTCTGTAATCAGGGTCAGCTGCTCGTTTGCTTAGTGGGGGCTGGGCATTGCTCAGCCTCCCGGGCTCTGGGCAGAGTGAGAGCGTTATCTCCTTTGTTTGTTTGTTTTAAGGATTTCTCTTCCCAGTGTCCCAGCCTGCTGGCTCAGTGAGTTTAACCCTTTGTGTACTGTGTGTATTGTGTTCCTGCCTCTGCCAGTGTGTTTGTTCTATCGGCCCTGCTCCCTCTCGGGAAGGGAAGCGTTCTCTCTGATTGTTTGTTGATTTATGGAACTCTCTCTCTGCTGGCTCTACAAGCTTAACCCTTTGTGTTCTGGTTGCCTCTGTCTACAGTGGGTTTGAGGCAAAGGCTTTCTGCCTTCCTTTTGTGTCTGGTTCCTCTGGCTTCTGCCTGGGGCTTCCTACCCTGGTGGGGGGGGGGGGGGGGTTGCTGTGTTAGTTTCCCTGTCCTGCGCTAGTCCCCTGGGTGGTCGTGGCCTGCTCTGGTCCTTTGTTTCTCCCTTTGCCCTATTGCTGGTGTTCAGCGCGTGTCTGGCATCTTGGGGTCCTGAGGGGCCCTCTGGGTTCTTTCACCCCTCCCTGTGTGTGTCTGGGTTCCCGTTTGGCCGTGAGGCCCGCACGAGTGGCTCTGTGTGTGTGGGTTCCGGTTCGGCCACGAGGCCCGCCTGTATGCCTATTTCCCTTCTTCCTGAGGGACTGTGGGGAGGGGTAGCTTAGGGGTATTGTGTAGCTGGGGTGTGCGGTGGTGGGTCGGTCTCCCCTTGGCCTGGGTTGGCGCCCTGCTGGCCTTGGCCAGGGCCCAAGGGCTCACGACCAACCCAACGGATTACATCAGCACTGATAGTTGCCAATTGGAGAACAGCAGAGGTGGTCCCCCTTCACAAAAGTGGTGATAGGGAAGAAGCTGGAAACTACAGGCCGGTAAGCCTCACTTCGGTTATTGGAAAAGTAATGGAAGCGATGCTGAAGGAAAGGATAGTGAATTTCCTGGAAGCCAATAAGTTGCAAGATCTGAGACAACATGGCTTTACCAAAGGGAAATCATGCCAAACGAATCTCATTGAATTCTTTGATTGAGTGACAGGATAATTGAATCAGGGACAGGCTATAGACGCAATCTACTTAGATTTCAGCCAAGCTTTTGACACGGTTCCCCACAGGAGGCTCTTAAATAAACTGGATGGGCTGAAGATAGGACCCGAAGTGGTGAACTGGATTAGGAACTGGTTGACGGACAGACGCCAGAGGGTGGTGGTTAATGGAATTCGCTCGGAGAAGGGAAAGGTGCTGGGGCCAATTCTGTTCAATATATTTGTGAGTGACATTGCTGAAGGCTTAGAAGGTAAAGTTTGCCTATTTGTGGATGATACTAAGATCTGTAACAGAGTGGACACCCGGGAGGGAGTGGAAAACATGAAAAAGGATCTGAGGAAGCTAGAAGAATGGTCTAAGGTTTGGCAATTAAAATTCAATGCACTTAGGGAATAGAAATCCACGGAAGACATATGTGTTAGGCGGTGAGAGTCTGATAGGTATAGACGGGGAGAGGGATCTTGAGGTGATAGTATCTGAGGATCTGAAGGCGACGAAACAGTGTGACAAGGCGGTGGCCGTAGCTAGAAGGTTGTTAGGCTGTATAGAGAGAGGTGTGACCAGCAAAAGAAAGGGGGTGTTGATGCCCCTGTATAAGTCATTGGTGAGGCCCCACCTGGAGTACTGTGTTCAGTTTTGGAGGCCGTATCTTGCTAAGGATGTAAAAAGAATTGAAGCGGTGCAAAGAAAAGCTACGAGAATGGTATGGGATTTGCGTTACAAGACATATGAGGAGAGACTTGCTGACCTAAACATGTATACTCTGGAGGAAAGAAGAAACAGGGGTGATATGATAAAGACGTTCAAATATTTGAAAGGTATTAATCCGCAAACGAACCTTTTCCGGAGATGCGAAGGCGGTAGAATGAGAGGACATGAAATGAGATTGAAGGGGGGCAGACTCAAGAAAAATGTCAGGAAGTATTTTTTCACGGAGAGAGTAGTGGATGCTTGGAATGCCCTCCCGCGGGAGGTGGTGGAAATGAAAACGGTAACGGAATTCAAACATGCGTGGGATAAACATAAAGGAATCCTGTTCAGAAGGAATGGATCCTCAGGAGCTTAGCCGAGATTGGGTGGCAGAGCCGGTGGTGGGAGGCGGGGCTGGTGGTTGGGAGGCGGGGATAGTGCTGGGCAGACTTATACGGTCTGTGCCCTGAAGAGGACAGGTACAAATCAAGGTAGGGTATACACAAAAAGTAGCACATATGAGTTTGTCTTGTTGGGCAGACTGGATGGACCGTGCAGGTCTTTTTCTGCCGTCATCTACTATGTCCCAGGACAGCCTTCATACCGAACAGCCTTTTCCACCCTAAGAGCTGACCCCTCACTTAATAAAGACCGATAAGCAAAGAAGCATAGAATGGAAGAATTTAATGCCTCACAGACAATACCAGATGGTGTCCCCCGCACCAGACACGCAGGAACAGCCAGAGGGCAATGCAGGGTTCAAGGGCAGAATAACTCGCCAGTTAATCTAGAAATTCCTGGAAATTTATCAAGCAAAGCAGGAAAAGTATAGCAAGAAACTAATCAGGCACTGGGGGGAGGTAGAGGAAAACATGCGTATTACTTCAAAGGCAGGAGCAGACAAGGACGCCTGTCAGTCATCAATAGAGGGTCCAAGGAAACAAAGGGGCAGACGATCTGCAAACTCCAAGATGGAAAATATACAAAGCAGATCGTTGATGGATAAAAAGTGATTTTAATAATATGTTAAAATATGCATACAATAGCCCGACACAGGCCGTGTTTCGCCCTACTGGGCTGCTTCAGGGGCTACAAAACAAAATAATATATAATAAATAATCAATAATCAGAACATAAAATTGAAATTGAAATTAAAATTAAAATTAAAAAATTCAATCTAAATCCCACAGAATTAACATATATATGAAAGAACAGGTAAATCAAAACATACATATATATATATGGTAAAATATCACATAAATCAAAATATACATATATACATAGTAAAATATCACATTAAAAAGTCAAAAACAATGTATTTTTAGAATCAATGTTCCCAATAATACTATCATAATTCTGTTATACGTGTAAATACAAACGAACTGAATGGAATGCATAAGACACCCACCTATTCAATGTTTCTCCACTATCAAAGGAGGAGTAAGATGATAAAAGCAACTGTAATATACTGAAAAATGAAAAATGAAAAACAAATGAGAGCAATAGTGATAGTCAGCATGAAAAATCATCAGCTCATAAAATAAAAAATTGATTGAAAAGTGCAAAAAAAAAAAAAATTAAGTGAGTAATGAAAGATAAAAGAAAAAGGACTCACATATGCAGTTGATATCTTGAAAAAAACGACCCTCCCAGAGATATTGAAACAAATGATCAATAGCCTGCATGGAATAGTATCACTCATAAGTATGTAGACATGCAGGAGTAATGATATAGAGATAAAAAGACAAATCTAACGACAGAAATATGGCAAAATATATAGCAAAATATCAAATCGCCACTTATCTCCCAGCTTGCCTAAAACGCCAGAAATATGGCAAAATATATAGCAAAATTCGCTAGAGATTTGCATGTAATCAATCCAATCGCCACTTATCTCCCAGCTTGCCTAAACCGCTGGGACCAAAATCGAAAAAGTCAAAGTGTCATAATCATAAATATGTGTGTGAGTGAAAAAAGAATAAATTTACAATGCTCCTGAATGGCGTCACTAATCGATTGTGGCACTCATAAGCTTAGTATGAATGAAAGCGCTGTGCCGATAAATATACAAATACGACGGAAAAAAACAAAATACATACATCTCATTATATCTACTGCCTAGCAGGGACCATTAGTAACAATAAATCAAATGACGAAAATGTATATATAACAAATTTTAGCTAAAAACTTACATACGATCAATCGAACAGTCACTTATCTCCCAGAGTGCCGAAAAAACACTGTGATCAAAACCGGAAGTGATTAAAAAGAAGGAAGAAAGGGGTCAAAGTGCTTCGATACTACAAAAATTACCAAAAAAGTGATATAAAAATATGTGCCTGAATAAAAGAGGGAAAAGAAATGAATCTGCAAGAGGGATATATATTTTTTTGCCGAATAAACTATATAGGCTTGTTATGTTCCAGAGTGACGTCACTTAGTCTTTAGGAAACCTCGATGTGAGATTAAAAAACCACTAGTTAAAAAGGTCACTAGCGAAGACCTTTAGGTGAAATTAAAAACAAAACTGTTTGCCATGTAAATGCAACAGAATGTAAAAAGATTAATTAAAATAAAAAGGTCAAAGGTCAAAAAATCACCAGAATATCGCCGAGAGAGACTGCACTCAGACAAACCTATGAGTGTCATAAGATCTATTGGTGGCTAACAGAGGGGGCCAGAAAATAATGAGAAAAAATGAGAAAAAAAGAGAAAAAAGAGAAAGAAGTTAGATTTGCTGCTATAATGGCTTTAATAAATAAAGATATGTTTGTATATTTGTACAAAAAATAATAATATTAAATTATTATGTATGCAAAAAATATATATAGCCATTAAGAAGCGGGTGGTAACTAGACCCCCCATACTGATCAAAAAATGGGGGGTTGTTAAAAAACAGATAAGATGGATGTCTTGTGCATATTAATAATCATAAAAATACAGAAAGATCTGTTTCAGCATTTAGACCATATGGATGAAGGGTGTCGAATTCAAAAATAAATTCTTGCTCTTTTCGTAATAAGTGAATATCAATTGGTCCACCTCTCCATTTATTTTTATATACATAGATTGCACAAAACCTATAATCCTCAAATTTATGGCCTAATGCTATTGAGTGTTGTACCAATGGTTTTTCTATTAATTTACGATTCATTGCACTTCTGTGTTCAATGATTCTAACATTTAATTTCCTTTTGGTTTTACCTACATATACCAATTTACAGGGGCACATGGCAATATATACAACATTACTTGTTTTACAGTTAGAGAAATGTTGTAATTGAATATCTTTATTTGCTGATGGTATATGGAGACTTCTAGTTTTAATATTGACATTGCACACTGAACATCCACCACAGGGAAAGTGGCCAGGTGGTAGCTTATTTAATGCAATGTCTGTACCAGGTAATGTGGATGGAACTAAAAAATCCTTTAAATTGCGTTCTCGCTTATATGCAACTATCACTTTCTTTTGTTGAAATACTTCTAAATTTTCCAATAAATGCCAATGTCTTTTGATAATGTTAACTATAGAACTAGACATACTGGTAAACGGTAGTGTGCAAACTATTTTATTCTCATTTTTTCTCTGAATTGGATTTAACAATACTTCTCTCGAACTATCGAATGCCTTGTGAAAGCCATCTCTAATGCATTTTAGGGGATATCCCTTTTCTTTAAACCGACTAGACATATCTCTAGATCTAAGTGCATATGTTCTTGGCTCTGAGCAAAGGCGTCTCAGACGTAGGAATTGACTATAAGGTAGGTTGGCTTTCAAACTCCTACTGTGACAACTTTTGTAATGTAGAAATTTATTGACATCTGTAGGTTTACGGTAAATGTCAGTAATGAATCTATTTTGCATTATATTTATATTGATATCTAGGAAGGGAATTCTTCTTTTATGGAAATGTATTTGAAATTTTAAATTTACATCTCGGGTGTTTAACCAGTTGTAAAAGTCTTTTAACTCCATTTCTGTTCCTTTCCAGATCATGAAAATATCGTCAATATATCTCTTCCAAATGTATATATGGTCTATATATCTATTCTTTACAATAAATTTTTCTTCAAAATGAGCTACATAAAGATTGGCTATGGATGGTGCGAATGTTGCACCCATCGCGGTGCCTTTGATTTGTTGGTAAAACGTACCATCAAACGCAAAAAAGTTTTTAGTGAGTGCTATTGTTGCAAGTTCGACAATAAACTGTGTTGGTATCCTAGGTCGTATGTTTTGATTCAATAGCTTCTCTTCAATGATTTTTAATGATTCTTTCTGTGGGATATTAGTATACAGACTCTCTACGTCAAAAGTGACCAAAAGCATGTCTTTACTTGGAGTGATTGTATTAAGCATATTGATGATGTCAGATGAATCTCGGGTGTAAGAAGGAATTTTATGAACCAAAGGGCGCAGGAACTGGTCTGTGAAAATTGATAAGGGTTCTATATATTTTGCCATATTTCTGGCGTTTTAGGCAAGCTGGGAGATAAGTGGCGATTTGATATTTTGCTATATATTTTGCCATATTTCTGTCGTTAGATTTGTCTTTTTATCTCTATATCGTTACTCCTGCATGTCTACATACTTATGAGTGATACTATTCCATGCAGGCTATTGATCATTTGTTTCAATATCTCTGGGAGAGTCGTTTTTTCAAGATATCAACTGCATATGTGAGTCCTTTTTCTTTTATCTTTCATTACTCACTTAATTTTTTTTTTTTTTCACTTTTCAATCAATTTTTTATTTTATGAGCTGATGATTTTTCATGCTGACTATCACTATTGCTCTCATTTGTTTTTCATTTTTCATTTTTCAGTATATTACAGTTGCTTTTATCATCTTACTCCTCCTTTGATAGTGGAGAAACATTGAATAGGTGGGTGTCTTATGCATTCCATTCAGTTCGTTTGTATTTACACGTATAACAGAATTATGATAGTATTATTGGGAACATTGATTCTAAAAATACATTGTTTTTGACTTTTTAATGTGATATTTTACTATGTATATATGTATATTTTGATTTATGTGATATTTTACCATATATATATGTATGTTTTGATTTACCTGTTCTTTCATATATATGTTAATTCTGTGGGATTTAGATTGAATTTTTTAATTTTAATTTCAATTTCAATTTTATGTTCTGATTATTGATTATTTATTATATATTATTTTGTTTTGTAGCCCCTGAAGCAGCCCAGTAGGGCGAAACACGGCCTGTATCGGGCTATTGTATGCATATTTTAACATATTATTAAAATCACTTTTTATCCATCAACGATCTGCTTTGTATATTGGTCATCAATAGAGACCAGCGATGCACGCTACCAACGAAAGGCAGAAGAGTATTGCCAGTTCTTCGATGAGACAAATACAGATCAGAGTCTTTCGAGAAAGGTGTTCCAAGAAGCCAAAGACTGAAAGCATAAAGCATTATGGGATATGTACATAAGGACATAAGTATTGCCATACTGTGACAGACCAAGGGTCCATCGAGCCCAGCATCCTGTTTCCAGCAGGTGGCCGGTCCGGGTCATAAATGCCTGGCAGGATCTCAAAAGAGGTACAGGACATTTTGTGCTGCTTATCCCAGGAATGAGCTGTGGATTTTCCCCGAGACTTTTCCTTTAGGAAGCTGTCCAAACCTTTTTTTTAACCCCGCTAAGCTAAGCGGGGCTGGTGGTTGGGAGGCGGGGATAGTGCTGGGCAGACTTATACGGTCTGTGCCAGAGCCGGTGGTGGGAAGCGGGACTGGTGTTTGGGAGGCGGGGATAGTGCTGGACAGACTTGTACGGTCTGTGCTAGAGCCGGTGGTTGGGAGGCAGGGCTGGTGGTTGGGAGGTGAGGAAAGTGCTGGGCAGACTTATACGGTCTGTGCCAGAGCCAGTGGTTGGGAGGAGGGGCTGGTGGTTGGGAGGCGGGGATAGTGCTGGGCAGACTTATACGGTCTGTGCCCTGAAGAGCACAGGTACAAATCAAAGTAGGGTATACACAAAAAGCAGCAAATATGAGTTATCTTGTTGGGCAGACTGGATGGACCGTGCAGGTCTTTTTCTGCCGTCATCTACTATGTTACTATGAAAGTAGCCAAGACTGTAAAGAAAACAGCAAATGCAACTGTAGATCCACAAGACAGTATCTCCGTGTGCACTCACTCTCCTAAGCATTCATCCAAAAGCTCAAGGTCCTCCAGGTCACGTGCAACAAACCGCTCCAGCCACTCGAAAGCTAGAGAGGCGGCCCTCGAGGCGAGGGCCTTGGCAGAGATGGGCAAAGCTCACCACCGCATCAGTGAACAAGATGCTGGAAGATGAGGAAGCATGCAGAAGGGCCGAGGTGAAGGCTGAGGCTGCGTGCCGGAAGGCTTAGGCTGCATATAAAATTGCTGAGTTGGACATTATGATAGAAGCGCTCCAGCAGGAGGGAGAGATAGCAGCACTTGTGGGAAAGGCTAAGGTCTTAGAAGCTGCCGTGGGTCAGAACCACAGAAAGAATCGATTCAGCCACTTTGCCTCTGAAGACTGCGCTCCACGAGCCAAAACTTCTGCGACGGCCCACACCCCATCACTTACTAGCGCATTGAAGCAGTTTGAGTCAGAAGAACCCTCATATCCTGAGGAACCTGATCTACTTTCATCAGAGTATAATGTACCTGAAATGAGCAAGCCCAAGGCAGAACACGCCACGGAGGAAGCCCTGGACGACAGTGACCCACACGCACATGAACACAATACCACTTGCTCCAGAAAGATGTGCTAACGGAGACGCTCCATCTCAGCCGCAGAGTCTGAGCCTTCACACAGGACGGGGGCAAAAGAGACCCGAGCTAGAACGCTCATTGCAGAGTCTGAGCCTTCACACAGGACGGGGGCAAAAGAGACCCAAGCTAGAACGCTCATCACAGAGTCCGAGTCTTCACACAGGGTGGAGGCAAAAGAGACACGAGCAAGAACGCTCATCGCAGAGTCTGAGCCTTCACACAGAGTGGGGGCAAGGGAGACATGAGCAAGAACGCTCATCGCAGAGTCTGAGCCTTCACATAGGTTGGGAGCAAAAGAGACTGGAGCAGTTGCTCTCAAGCAGGATATCGGCTGATCCCCCTTGGCCTAAACCAGAGGCAGCTAGGCGGCCACACTCCTCGTCAGGCTTCAGAGGAGCCCAAGCCAACCAACCAGCAGTAACGTCAGCTGCTCAACTTGAAGCCACAGCAAGAAATGAGCCAGCAGAGTATCTGGCCAGCAAAGATCTGGGGAGCGCAGAGCTTACCCAGTCCAATGAATGCCCTGAGCACTACAGGATGGGGAAATCTGATTCCAAGGATGCCATAGCGAGTATGAAGCTTACTCCTAAGCAAGAGATGTACATGATGCCACACAGGCTGGGAAAGGAAACAGCCGCACGTGTAGAAGAATTGAATTCAGATTATCCTGCCAAAGATGGCGAAGTACCTATCAAGTGTACAGCACATGGCAATGACCAGAGCATCTATGCCATACACCCAGATGGTGCCGGACCGAACTATAACCCCGAGTTGAATCATGGCGGGGAGACGGAGGAAGAGAAGCCACCAACATTCCAAGTCACTCCGAGATGCACGAAGGTGTGTGAAGGAAACCGCGAAGGGAGGTGCCACACCAAGACATGCTTAACCAAAGTGCAGCTTGAAGGACGGCGTGACAGAGCAGACAAAACATACGTCGTCATAGATGAGCAGAGCAACAGGTCCCTCACAAAATCAGAGTGCCATGACCTGTTCGACATCCACCAAAACTACTCCCCAGACAGCATCAAAACTTGTGCAAGGGCTGTACAGATGGCAGGGCAAACAGCAAGCGGTTAAGCGATAGAGGCTATGAATGGCGACACCACGCCGCGGTCACCCACATGGGCTGAATGTGACCAGATACCAGATGACAAAAGTGAGATTCCCACGCTATGGGCTGCCTGGAATCACCCTTACCTGAGGCCCACAACCGACCAGTTTGCACACTTGAATCCAGATGCTGAGATCTCGCTCTTGCCAGACAGAGATGCACCAGAACCCCTGGACATCCATGAATCATGCAAGAGCCCACGCAGTGCTCCCTATGCACACCCACTCAACTTGGGTTGGACAACAGTAGGCGATGCCTGCCTCAAGCGAACAAGAAAGTCAAATGTCAAGGTACTTTACACCAATGTCCTAGAAAGCGGGCGCTCTTCCTTGTTCGAGCCATGTACCAACCACTTAACCACCAAAGAGGCTCCCACTCAGAAGGAACAGAGCATTGTCCCAACACTCTATAAAATAGTCTCTCCAGCAGACTTAGGAGAACACCTGGGAAGCTCAGTATTCCAGACCACCGAAGATGGAGACGAACCTGCCTTCTCCATAAAAGATAATGTGTTCCTGAACATAATGAGTACAGAGTTCAGTACAGATGAGTCATCTCCTTCAGTAGACCATACTAGAGACCTGAAAGGCCCAGACTTAGAACACCTGGGAAGCTCAGTACTCCAGACCACCGAAGATGTTGACAAACCTGTCATCTCCATAGGAGATAAAGAGTTCCTGAGCATGATGAACAAAGAGTTCAGTAAAGATCAGTCATTCCCTTTAGTAGACCTAGACTTGGGTGTGGACACACCCTCATTTCAACGCCGCCTTGGCCTAAGCTGGGAATTCACCTTTTGGGTCTCCACCCAGCTGCAACAGCGCACCCAACAAAGCATCCTGTCTACAGTGAATGGCCCGTATGATCCACCACCAAGATTTTGCTTCCTGGATCACCCGAAGAAGCACAAGCACAGAGAGTCGCCATCCTCCCATGAAAACCAAAGACTCTCTCTCTCTTTAGTGTTGTCTAGTGTTGTTGTTGTCTGTCTCTCGTTTCAGCTCCTGTGTGATGAAGAAGATGACCCTACAGCCAGTGTCACGACTGTGGTAGTGATCCCTCTCTGACTCACCCTTTGTCCTGAGGGTCAGCTGTTGTGTTGGCTACTGTCTGCATTGTTTCTTTCCTGTGTGTTTCAAGCCTCACTTTGGGTTCTGTGTATTTCCTGCCTCTGTCTTGTTTATAAGGAAGTGTAGCACTTCTACCTTGTTCATAGTCTGTATGCCTATGGGCACTTCTGCTTCTGTTCTCCTCGGTCTGGTTGTGTGCTAGGTTCAGCCTTCAGCCGTAGTTCTGTTGTTTGTCTGTGTGGGTCAGCTTTGTGTCCTACCTAGTCTGCCTTGCCTGTTCTAGTCCCCTCTATCTTAGCTTCAGCCTTAGTTCTGCTGTTTGTCTGCGTAGGTCAGATTTGTGTCCTGCCTAGTCAGCCTTGCTTGTTCTAGTCCCTCTCTACCTTAGCTTCAGCCGTAGTTCTGTTGTTCGTCTGTGTGGGTCAGCTTTCTGTCCTGGCTAGTCTGCCTTGCTTGTTCTAGTCCCCTCTATCTTAGCTTCAACCTTAGTCCTGTTGTTCGTCTGTGAGGGCCAGCTTTGTATCCTGTTTGTGTCTGTCCTGGTTGTCTTCAGCTCCAGTCCCCTGCCTGCTCGTCTCTGCTCTGTTTGCTTTCAGCTCCTGTTCCTGCCAAGTTGTTTGAAGATCCTGAATCCTGCTCAAGTATCCTGAATCCTGTTCCCATCCAGCTTGTTCGAGTATCCTGAACCTTGTTCCCATCCAGCTTGTTCGAGTATCCGGAACCTTGTTCCAGCATCCTGAATCCTGTTCCCGTTCAGCTTGTTCGAGTATCCTAAACCCTGTTCCAGCATTCCAGCATCCTGAATCCTGTTCCAGCCAAGCAAAGCTTGTTAGTCCAGTCCTGCTTGGGAGGTTTTGCCTCCTGCTGCCGTTCGATGACAATAGGCCAAGGACTCACGTTGTTTATTTATTTATTTATTTTATTGCATTTATATCCCACATTTTCCCACCTATTTGCAGGCTCAATGTGGCTTACATAGTTTTAATAGCATTGTCATTTCAGGATATCAGATACAGTTAAGTATTGTGTAAAGATTAAGTAGGGAAGAGAGAGGAAAGAAGGGATTGATTAGGGTAGTTATAGAAGGTGGACTTTCATAACTGAGTAGGTTGGTGGGGTGGTTTAGTGAGGTTATCGATTATTGGTTCTCATTGTAGGTTTTGTTGAAGAAGTGTGTCTTCAGAGCTTTGTGAAAGGTGGTTATTTCGTTGTTTTCAGGTCTGTAGGTAATGCATTCCATAGCTGTGTGCTCCTGTAAGAGAAGGTAGTGGCATGCACCAGCTTGTATTTTAGTCCTTTACAGCTGGGGGGGCGTAGGTTGAGAAATTTGCGGGATGATCTTGTGGCGTTTCTGGGAGGTAGGTCCACGAGGTTTAGCATGTATATTGGGGTGTCTGCGTGAATGATTTTGTGTACAATCGTGCAGATCTTGAATGCAATTCGTTCCTTGAGTGGGAGCCAGTGGAGTTTCTCTCTTAAGGGTTTTGCACTTTCATATTTGGTTTTTCCAAATATGAGTCTGGAGGCAGTGTTCTGGGCAGTTTGGAGTTTTTTGATAGTCTGTTCTTTACAGCCAGCATACAGTGCGTTGCAGTAGTCCAGATGACTTATTACCATTGACTGTACCAGGGTACGGAAGATGTGTCTCGGGAAGAACGGTTTTACTCTTTTGAGTTTCCACATGGAGTAGAACATCTTTTTCGTTGTGTTTTTCACGTGGGTATCAAGAGTGAGGTTTTGATCAATGGTGACTCCAAGAATTTTCAAGTTTTGTGAGACAGGAAGAGAACAGTATGGTGTGATTATGGTGGAGAAATTTTTTGTGTTATGTTGTGAGGTGAGTACAAAACATTGTGTTTTTTCTGCGTTAAGCTTCAGTTGGAATGCATCTGTCCATGTGTACATTGTTTGGAGGCTTTGGTTGATCTTGTTGGTGATTTCATTTAGATCACATTTGAATGGGATGTAGATTGTGACGTCATCTGCATATATGTAGGGGTTGAGGTTTTGGTTGGCTAGAAGTTTGGCTAAAGGTATCATCATTAGGTTGAATAAGGTTGGTGAGAGGGGAGATCCTTGGGGGACCACATTCAGGTATCCATGGGGGTGATCTGTCCGCGTTCGTTGTTACTTGGTATGATCTTGTGGTCAGGAATCCTTTGAACCATTTGAGAACTGTGCCTCCTACTCTGAAGTATTCTAGTATATATAATAGTATTTCATGATTAACCATGTCAAAGGCACTGGACATGTCGAATTGTAGGAGGAGTATGTTGTTACCAGCTGCAATTGCTTGTTTGAAAGAGTTCATTGCCGACACTAGAACAGTTTTGGTGCTATGATTTGATCGAAATCCTGATTGAGATTTGTGCAGAATTGATTGCTTGTTTAGGTATTTAGTGAGTTGTTTCGTCACTATGCCTTCCAAGAGTTTGGTTATAAGTGGGATAGATGCTACTGGGCGATAGTTAGGTCCATTGTGCTTTTCTTAGCATCTTTTGGTAGCGTGGTAAGTAGGATGTTTCCTTTATCCGTGGGAAAGAGCCCATTTTGAAACCTGTAATTTATGTGGTTCGTGAGGTCTGTTTTGTATTGTTTGGGTGCGGCTCTTATTAGACAATTAGGGCAGATGTCTAATTTGCATTGCGATTTGGCGTATTTTCCGAGCCAATGTGAGATTTCATTTGGTGAGAGCATATCAAAGTTGGTCCATGATCGATCTGCTGGGTATTTTCCGGGTTTTGGGTCTAGACATTCAAGTATGTTTGCGTAGTCCGTTATTTCGCTCGGAGGAGCGAAAGGTGAGTAGTGGAGTGCCTCAAGGATCGGTGCTGGGGCCGATTCTGTTCAATATATTTGTGAGTGACATTGCCGAAGAGTTAGAAGGTAAAGTTTGCCTATTTGCGGATGATACTAAGATCTGTAACAGAGTGGACACCCCGGAGGGAGTGGAAAACATGAAAAAGGACCTAAGGAAGCTAGAAGAATGGTCTAAGGTTTGGCAATTAAAATTCAATGCGAAGAAATGCAAAGTGATGCACTTAGGGAGTAGAAATCCACGGGAGACGTATGTGTTAGGCGGGGAGAGTCTGATAGGTACGGATGGGGAGAGGGATCTTGGGGTGATATAGTATCTGAGGATTTGAAGGCGATGAAACAGTGTGACAAGGTGGTGGCCCTAGCTAGAAGGTTATTAGGCTGTATAGAGGGAGGTGTGACCAGCAGAAGAAAGGGGGTGTTGATGCCCCTGTATAAGTCGTTGGTGAGGCCCCACCTGGAATATTGTGTTCAATTCTGGAGGGTGTATCTTGTTTTTTATTTATTTATTTATTTATTTATTTATTTATACAATTTTACAACTTTATAATCAAGTACATACTCGTTTGAAAAGCAATACATTTCGAAATTATTAAAGGAAAAAGAAAAAAAAAAATTGCAAGAAAAACATATAAATTTCATGCTCAAGTCCACATTTGGAAACAAGATGTTTAGAAATGGATTATATTTAGGTAATTTTATCAAAGATTGAACTAATAAAGATAACAGGTTTAGTGTTAAACAGTGTTTAAGCTAATCAATGGGTTGATGTTTTAAATGCCCCTATTCTGCCTTGAGGTAAGAAATGTTGTTAGTTGAGCTGGATCAAAAAAAATAAACTTATTTGACTGGTACCTTACCACACACTTACATGGGTACCTCAAGTAAAATGTGGCTCCCAGCTGAGTTACTGCTGGTTTCATTAAAAGAAATAATTTACGACGTTTTTGTGTCTCTCTAGAGACATCAGGGAACATCTGAACTTTCTGGCCAAGAAATGTTTTATCTCTATTTTTAAAAAACATAGACATCAACCATTGCTTATCTGGTGCTAGCGCCACAGTCACTATTAACGTAGTGGGGATTATATCTTCAATTTCTGTAGATTCTAATAAAGCAGTAACATTCATCAGTCGATCTTGTTCTTTTTTTTTGTCAGAGTCTTCTTTAGTTGGAAGATAATAAACATATGTGAAAGGAGGAATCAACTCCTCTTTTATACCAAGTATCTCCGTTAGATATTTTTTCCACATTTCCCTAGGGGGTTTGGTAATTTGTTTAGGAAAATTTAACAACCGTAAGTTATTATTTCTAACAGTATTTTCAAGGAGTTCAGTTTTCCTTCTTAATGAAGACAAGTCTTTCATCATAGCCTCCTGGCGTGTTTGAAGTATTTTCATATCTGAATCATTTTTCTCTTTTATCTGTTCCAATTCCCCTACTTTTAAATCCAAATTCTTTATTTTTTCTTCATGGTTTTTCATTTCCTGGTTTAATGTGTTTATCTGAGGAGTAAGTGATTTCCCTAGCTCTACTATCAGAGTCCACAATGAGTCCATAGTCACTTCAGCTGGTTTAATCATTTGAAAGGAAAAAAGTGGTGGTATTACCTCTTTCTGTGAAGGCAAGTCCGTATTCAAACCTGCAACATTTAACACCGAAGTTGATGTTAGTATCGGTGTCTCAATCAAGGCAGCCTGCGCTCCAAACAGTCGTTGTTCCGCCTCCCGGCTCTGGTCGGTCTCACCACTATCAGGGGATCGATTCAGAGTCGTCTCCGATGGAGTGCTGTAGCCAAATGGCTGAGGGGGCGGTTCCCGTATGTCGGGGCTGAGCGTTAGCTCAAGCCCTGGAGACGCTGCTGTGCTTCCATCTGCACTAGCGCGTATCAGCGGGCTGACTCCCGGCAATCCAAACTCTGTAGAAGATGGTGTCGCAGTCATCTGTAAAAAAGACCGAATGTCTTGAGAGGAGGATACCGCTCGCTCTGGGGCTCGGGAAGCTGACTTGCCTCGTCGCTTCGGCATCTCTAAAGGTAAAGTTTAGAGAACTGCGAGAACACTGCCTGCTAGCGTGTTAGTTCAGCGGCCATCTTGTTTCGGGTGTATCTTGTTAAGGATGTAAAAAGAATTGAAGCGGTGCAAAGAAAAGCTACGAGGATGGTATGGGATTTGTGTTACAAGACGTATGAGGGGAGACTTGCGGACCTGAACATGTACACTCTGGAGGAAAGGAGAAACAGGGGTGATATGATGCAGACGTTCAAATATTTGAAAGGTATTAATCTGCAAACAAACCTTTTCCGGAGATGCGAAGGCAGTAGAACGAGAGGACATGAAATGAAGGGGGGCAGACTCAAGAAAAATGTCAGGAAGTATTTTTTCACGGAGAGAGTGGTGGATGCTTGGAATGCCCTCCCGCAGGAGGTGGTGGAAACGAAAACGGTAACGGAATTCAAACTTGCGTGGGATAAACATAAAGGAATTCTGCTCAGAAGGAATGGATCCTAAGGAGCTTAGACGAGATTGGGTGGCAAAGCCGGTGGTGGGAGACGGAGATGGTGCTGGGCAGACTTTTTACGGTCTGTGCCAGAGCCGATGGTGGGAGGCAGGACTGGTGGTTTGGAGGCGGGGATAGTGCTGGGCAGACTTATACGGTCTGTGCCAGAACCGGTTGTGGGAGGCGGGGCTGGTGGTTGGGAGGCGGGGATAGTGCTGGGCAGACTTATACGGTCTGTGCCCGGAAAAGGACAGGTACAAATCAAGGTAAGGTATACACAAAAAGTAGTACATGTGAGTTTATCTTGTTGGGCAGACTGGATGGACCGCGCAGGTCTTTTTCTGCCGTCATCTACTATGTTACTATTAGAGGCATATTTTCAAAGCACTTAGCCTTCCAAAGTTCCATAGGAACCTATGGAACTTTGGAAGGCTAAGTGCTTTGAAAATATGCCTCCATGTTACTATATTGATAGGTATCATGAGTCTGAGCTTTATGATTTTTTTCCTTGAAATAACTTACAAGATTGGTTGCTGATGGGGTATCTGTGTTGTTGGAGGTAGCCGTAGTAGTATTTAGGAAATTGTTTACGAGTGAGAAGAGTTTGTGTGTATCCTTGTAGTTTGGTCCTATTGTAGTTTTGTAATACGTCCTTTTAGTTTGTCTGATATTATAGTTGTATTTTCTTTGTAGTTGTTTCCAGTCTTTGTGCGTGCTTTCATCTTTTTTCTTGTTCCATGCTCTTTCTAGTCTTCTTACCTGTGTTTTTAGTTCTTTCAATTCTTCATTGAACCATGATATTGAGTTTTTTCTATGTAAGGTTCTGGGTTGAAGTGGCGCTATATTGTCTAGTATTGTTTTGCATCTGTTATCCCATTCTTGAAGAAATTGGGGTGAGTCTGTAGGTGTTGTCCATTCATTAATGTAGAGTTGTTGCCAGAATATTAGTGGGTCTATTTTGCCTCTTGTAGTATAGGTTTGTTGTTTTTGTTGTGTCTTTTTTGTTCTCCAGTGTCTAATAGTGTGAGATTTGGTTCTGATGAGAATTTGTGGGTGATAATGTCTAGTGTACGTCCTTTGTTATGGGTGGGTTGTATGTTTGGCCAATGGAGCTCCCATAGTTGGAGGAAATCTTTGCATTCGCTTACGTTGCTTGAGTTAGTATCTTCAAGGTGAAGGTTGATGTCTCCTGCTATGAGAAGGTTCTGGGTGGAAACACAGGTATTCGATATGAAATCCAGAAAGTGCGTTTGTGAGTCTTGCCAGTTGCCAGGGGGTCTGTAAAATAAGATTAGGTTTAGGTGATCCTGTAGGTTGGGGTGGTTGATTCTGACTGAGGCTATTTCGAGTTGGGGGAGAATAGATTCTGCTGTTGTTGTGACTATGAATTGAGATTTATAGATTATTGCTATGCCTCCTCCTCTTTTTCCTTCTCTTGTCCAGTGGGTAATTTTGTATCCTGGAGGACAGAGCTCTAAGATTATTGGATATTTGGAGTCATGGATCCAAGTTTCGCTGATAAGGAGGAAGTCAAGATTGTCATCTGCAATCCAGTCGGTTAGTATCGTGGTTTTATTGACTGCTGATCTGGCATTGATGTATCCTATTTGTATTTGTTGGTGGTGTTCAATTGGTTTGAAGTAGTGATGATTTTTTTCAGTTGTCTGTCTTGATGTATAAGTTTGTTATGTCCTTTCCTTCCTTTCTGTTGATGGTGATCGTGGTTAGTGGGTTTTTCATGCCATTGTTTATTTTTTTGGATGGGCATGTTGTGAATGTGTTGTGTGGGTGGTTTGTGCATTGTGGGTGTGATGTTGTCTATATTAGGGTTTGTGGGTGAGTGGTGGGTTAGGGAGAGACAGTAGGTAATTAGGAATAATAATTTGCTGGAGTTCATATCAGTGTTCGTTATTTAGGGAGCGTCAGCAAATTACAGTTCAAGCTGCAGTATGAAACTGAGAGATGCCTAATGAGCCTTTAAAAGGTATTTAGCAGGTTATAAATCATGCTTCATTATGGTACTATGAGAGGCGTAGCAAACATTTAGCTGACATTTAAATTAAATTACAGTTATAGATGTAATATTATGTTATGAGTTGTCTAATCAGCAATTAAAATGCATTATAGCTCATGCTTCAGTGAAATGCTATGAAAAACCTAGCAGACATTTAGAAGGCATTTAAATTACAGTGTTCCAGAGTTTGTGACTATTTGTTGAAGCCTGGGATCGTGACAGCCGGTGGACAGCCCGAATGTCAATAATGGACCTTGCATGCGATTAATTTGATAAATTGTGATAATAAGGATAGTGGTATCTACCAATACTAGGTGGGGAGTATTCTGTCCTCCGACAGCCTCGCACTAGTTTATAACGTGATCCTAAAATGTGTGTAATGCTTTTACTGTTATTCTCAGTTCTAAGGACTATCATTGCTGCAGTTTCTCACTGCAAAGATACATGAGCAATGCACTGTGGGTAATGTAGTTCACAGGCAGTGCAACCACACTTGCTTGGCTGTGTAAGAACTGTTACCACTGGTTGTGAGGCTGCCCAGACCTCCTCTCTCTCTCTGCCAAGCTTGGCTCTTTCGTTTTCCTGCTATCATTTCCTGGTCATTCTCACTATCTCTGTCCTGGGAGGTCAGCCAGGTATGACCTTTCCCTCCATTCGAGAGCCGTCCTCTAGGACCACCCCTTGCTACCTGATGGCAGGCTCTGTCCCCATTGGTCTCTATCTGCTCCTCCTTGAACCCGTGTGAAGCCTCAACACCTCTTTGCCCCTTCAGCCATGAGGCATTCCCACCACCTAGCCAGAGACATGGAGCATGCACCATCTTATTCCAGACAGCTCTGTCCTGCTGAAACTCCCTGTAATGAACCTGGTTTTTTACCTTGAAAATATCTCCTTCCTATTGAGATATCGCACATTGCAGTCACCCAGCTTTGAACCATTTCTACCTGTTCAACTGTCCTTCCCCCCTGCAATATAGCTACCTCTCCTCAGATCTCCACCCCTAACAGCTCTCAGATGAAGGAGTCTCTGTGTCCTGGAGCAGCACCTCTAAACATCTATCTGTGAGTAAATTATCTGTGATTTATTCAATAAAAGAGACTTCATAGAAATAAGAGACTTCGGGAGATTGGTGTGCCAAGGTTATACTCCAAGATATTGAGGCCTCAAGTTATCAAGCCTCAAGAGTCTTGACAACCAGGTTTTACTTTGTGTAACTGACTGCACCTAAATTTAGTTGTGTGGACCGGTGCTCAGCATATTCTATAAACCGCATGGAAATTAAGGCGTACTTTATAGAATGCATTTAGGTGCCAAATTTTTAAGCGTGATATACAGAATCTAGTCCCATGTGGGCTGAAGCTAGTAGGCGGAGCTTGCCGGCAGTAGGTAGAGCTTGGCAGCATTTTAGTTCACTCAAAACCATATCAAACACTATTGAAAACAATAGCAAAAGGTTATTAGAAATAACGAACTGCCTATTAGTGGTTCATCTTTAAAAAGTCTAAAGTTGTTCCAGTTGGACTGGCAGTGCATTAAAAGATGGAGGATAAAGGATTAAAAAAAACTTATTTGACAGCTTTTTTATTTATTTGAAAGTGTCCCATATCTAGATATTTCGGGGAAGAACTGCAAAGGTATCCCTGGAAGACCCCTAAGCTTAGCAACAGAAACAAGAAAAGGGGTGGGGAGTGTAAACCTCAGACTAGGGACAGCCCTCAAGGGAAAGAGGATCCTGGAAGACAGAGGTATGCCTCTCAGCCCAACAGAGGAGTGGAAGTAGAAGAGAGGAAGTTGAGAGAGGAAGGGGAGGATCTTGAGCTCAAGGACTGTGAACAAACCCCTTTTAAACAAGATGAAAGCTCAGTAGAGATGGAAGTGGAGGAGACAAACTGCCAGGAGACTGAAGGAGCAGAAGACCTCAATCCCACTGAGCTTACGGAGTTAAGTGTGTGAGTATTATCTTGCTATTTTGATTTTTTTTGTAAAGAAAATCCAGCTGGAAGATTTTAGTTGAAAGGGTCAACTGCAGCTGTGGGTGGATCCAGTGTGCAAACAATGGGAGGGAGGAGGGCTGCACAGCCTTGGCAAGAACCTGAAAAGCCAAGGCTGTATTTTTGTTGAACCTTGTACCTTTAATGTTTGGGGTTTGAATCAGAGCAATAAGAAAAGACATTGAATTTTTGTTTCTCCATTGAAAGACTCATAGGGATGTGAAAAAGAGAATGGGGGAAGGGGTTGAGGGTGAAAGGAGACACCCAAGTGGTGTAATGACTGAATACTGCATAAATAAATCGCTGCTGAAGATCAAGCGGTGTTTTGTGAAATTTTATTTTTCTTTTGCCTTTTTGGTTTTGAATGAACTGTGTCACCGTGGGAAGTTCTGGCAACTACAGTGGTGAGCTCTTCAAGGGAGCAGGCACAAGAGCTGGAAAAGGGTAACCATAGTGTTGAACTGAGACTTTCAAAGTTATTATTGCAGATACCCATGACATAAATGGTGGCCAATATGGGTTTTTAAAAAAAACTTTCAGTAGGATTACCTTGGTGTTAGCATCAATTGCGAAGAAGAAGAGGCGAGGATAGCAGACCCTGTGTAAAAGAGACACCAGACCAGACCTGGGGAAACCAGAGATCAAGCTGCCAACTACTGGGAAGCCAGAATCTTCAGTGAAGTGCAATAAATCTCCACAGCACCTCACCTCCATGTGAAAGTACAGCGGCAGATCACCTCCCTTTGGGTCTTCCCTCCCTGTGTCCCGCCCTCGTCTGATGTAACTTCCTGTTTCCGCGAGGGCGGGACACAGGGAGGGAGGGAAGGCCCGAAGGGAGGCGATCTGCCGCTGCGCTTTCACACGGAGGTTAGGCGCTGTGATTTGAATGCAGGGGGCCCGGTGGCAGACGGAGGGGGGCTGTCGATGGGGCTGGGGGTGGGTGGGTGGAGACTGAGGACTGCGGCGCGGTGGTGGCGGCGGGGCCCCGGTGGCGGCCTTCGCCCGGGCCAGTTTCTTGGTGGCCCTGCTTCCTGGCATCCAGAAAGACTCCACAAAGAGATGTTACTCATTTAAGTGGAGGAGATTTCCTGTCTGGTGTGAGGGCAAAGCCTTAAATCCCCTCACTTGTCCTACACAAAAATTGCTTGAATACCTCCTGCATCTCTCTGAGTCTGGTTTGAAAATCAAATGTATAAGGATTCATCTCAGTGCAATTAGTGCTTATCACCACCATGTGGGAGGTAAACCCATCTCTGTACAGCCTCTAGTTATTCGCTTCATGCGAGGTTTGTTATTGTCAAAACTCCCTATCAAACCTCCAACTGTGTCATTGCATTTCAGCGTTGTCCTCACCCAGCTGAAGCTTCTTTTGAGACACTTGATTACTGTCATCTGAAGTAGTTGACTTGGAAATTTGTATTTCTGGTGACAGTCACTTCAGCTCGCAGGATCAGTGACCTTCAGGCCTTAGTAGGTGACCCACTTTACACTGTATCACCACAATAGAGTAGTTCTCCGCACACACCCTAAGTTCCTTCCTAAGATAGTGTCGGAGTTCCATATTAATCAGTCAATTGTTCTACCAACATTTCCTCAAAACCACATGCCCATCTTAAGGAAAGTATACTGGTTACCTTAGATTGCAAGCAAGACTTAGCCTTCTATCTGGAGCAAAGATTTTTGTTTCATTTGACCCAAACAAGATGGGGGTAGCCATCTGCAAATGCACAATTTCCAACTGGCTAGAAGATTGCATCTCCTTTAGTTATGCCCAGGCTGGGCTGACCCTAGAGGGACATGTCAAGGTTGATAATGTCAGAGCCATGGTTATGTCAGTAGCCTACTTTAGGTCAGCTTCCATAAAGGAGATTTGCAAATCTGTGACGTGGTCATTTATCCACACATTACTGCATTGAGCAGGATAGCCAATGAGACAGCCAGTTCAGGCAAGCAGTCCTGCAGAATTTGTTTGGTGACTAGAATCCAACTTCACCCCGTCCACAACTAGTAAGCAAATTGTTTCAGGTTGATTGACTAACAGGTCTCAATGATTTGAGTTCCTATTGTTCTAGCATTGTTGTTTTCAGTGAGCCTGGTACCTAGGGATTGCCACATGTGGTAATACGATGGCCTGGTTGATCTAGGAGAAAGCAAGGTAACTTTGATTTCTCCTAGGACAAGCAGGCCATTGTATCAGAACACCTGATACAGGGTGAGTAACTTTGCCTTCTACTAGGACAATGTTGAAAAGTGTTGAAAGAAGAGACTTTTTCTGAGCATTGGATACCTCTATTCGGTGTGTAACAGGGCTCTCCTGTTTCTTCCTTATTGTATAGCATATGCATGAATATACTGCATTTCGTTGGGCTGATGAATAGATTTTTTCCTATGCTGATGGTAGATTTTTGCTGATTCCTGTCAGTATGATCAGTTTTCATATCAACCTTGAAGTAACTATACATAGGAAGTCAAATACGTTAGCGTTTAACTTTAAAAAAGGAGACTATGATAAAATGAGAAGAACGGTAAAAAGATAGCATTATAGGCAAAAAAACATAGTAAACATTTTTTTCAGTATATTAAAAGCAGGAAGCCGGCAAGAGAATCGGTTGGGCCGCTGGACGACCGAGGGGTAAAAGGGGCGATCAAGGATGACAAAGACGTAGCGGACAGATTGAATGAATTCTTTGCTTCGGTCTTCACCGAGGAAGATTTGGGTGGGATACCGGTGTCGGAAATAGTATTTCAAGCGGACGAATCAGAGAAACTTACTGACTTCACGGTAAACCTGGAGGACGTAATGGGGCAGTTCAGCAAACTGAAGAGTAGCAAATCTCCTGGACCGGATGGTATACATCCTAGAGTACTGATAGAACTGAAAAATGAGCTTGCGGAGCTTCTGTTAGTGATATGCAATTTATCCTTAAACTCGGGCATGGTACAGGAAGATTGGAAGATGGCCAACGTAACGCCAATTTTTAGAAAAGGTTCCAGGGGAGATCCGGGAAATTATAGACTGGTGAGTCTGACATCGGTGCTGGGGAAAATGGTAGAGGCTATTATCAAAAACAAAATTACAGAGCACATCCAAGGACATGGATTACTGAGACCGAGTCAGCACGGCTTTAGTGTGGGGAAATCTTGCCTGACAAATTTACTTCAATTCTTTGAAGGAGTAAACAAACATGTGGACAAAAGGGAGCCGGTTGATATTGTGTATCTGGATTTTCAAAAGGTGTTTGATAAGGTACCTCATGAAAGGCTACAGAGGAAATTGGAGGGTCATGGGATAGGAGGAAAAGTCCTATTGTGGATTAAAAACTGGTTGAAGGATAGGAAACAGAGAGTGGGGTTCAATGGGCAGTATTCACAATGGAGAAGGGTAGTTAGTGGGGTTCCTCAGGGGTCTGTGCTAGGACCGCTGCTTTTTAATATATTTATAAATGATTTAGAGATGGGAGTAACCAGCGAGGTAATTAAATTTGCTGATGACACAAAGTTATTCAAAGTCGTTAACTCGCGAGAGGATTGTGAAAAATTACAGAAGGACCTTATGAGACTGGGAGACTGGGCGGCTAAATGGCAGATGACGTTTAATGTGAACAAGTGCAAGGTGTGATGCATGTGGGAAAAAAGAACCCGAATTATAGCTACATCATGCAAGGTTCCATGTTAGGAGTTATGGACCAAGAAAGGGATCTGGGTGTCATCGTTGATAATATACTGAAACCTTCTGCTCAGTGTGCTGCTTCTACGGCTAGGAAAGCGAATAGAATGTTGGGTATTGTTAGGAAAGGTATGGAGAACAGGTGTGAGGATGTTATAATGCCATTGTATCGCTCCATGGTGCGACCGCACCTTGAGTATTGTGTTCAATTCTGGTCGCCGCATCTAAAAAAAGATATAGTAGAACTGGAAAAGGTGCAGTGAAGGGCAACAAAAAAGATAGCGGGGATGGGGCGACTTCCCTATGAGGAAAGACTAAGGAGGCTAGGGCTTTTCAGCTTGGAGAAGAGATGGCTGAAGGGAGACATGATAGAGGTGAATAAAATAATGAGTGGAGTGGAACAGGTGGATGTGAAGCGTCTGTTCACGCTTTCCAAAAATACTAGGACTAGGGGGCACGCAATGAAGCTACAATTTAGCAAATTTAAAACAAATAGGAGAAAAGTTTTCTTCACCCAGCACATAATTAAACTCTGGAATTCGTTGCAGGAGAATGTAGTGAAGGTGGTTAGCTTGGCAGAGTTTAAAAAGGGGTTGGACGGTTTCCTAAAGGACAAGTCCATAGACCGCTACTAAATGGACTTGGGAAAAACCCACAATTCCAGGAATAACTTGCATAAAATGTTTGTATGTTTGGGTAGCTTGCTAGGTGCCCTTGACCTGGATTGGCTGCTGTCGGGGACAGGATGCTGGGCTTGATGGACCTTTGGTCTTTTCCCAGTATGGCATTACTTATGTACTTACTAGATTGTCTGGGGTTGTTGAACAGGCTAGCCAATGGTTTTTGGAATATCTGCTTAAACTTAATATGGAGAAGATCAAATTGTTATAGCTTGGTTTACAGAAAGAACTTATTCCAGCTTTTAATAGAATGGTTGATAGTGTATGCTTTAAAATTGATTCAACCTCTAAAGTGCTAGGGTTTTTTCCTGTATTCTTCATTGAATTTTGAAAAACAGGTTAATTCTGTAGTAGAAAATATTTTTTTTTAAATTGAGACAATTGTACCTAGTTCACTCCTATTTTTTCAGCAACATTCTAGAGCAGAGGCATAGCCAGACTCTATATTTTGGTTGGGCCCAGAGGTAAATTGGATTGACCCTTCCAAGTGCACGTGCCGCCCCCTTCCCCCACACCAAATATCTTCCTGGAGATACTTTTTAAGAACACAGATTATTTTCACCTACCCCACATCTTCAGCCCTTCCTCCACAATGTCCCAGCATCTGCGCTCCTGTCTCTGAACTCTGTCCATCCCTGGTGTCGATTCAAGCATCCTTGGCGCCTACAGCGATTCATTCTCACTGCTTACGCCAGCCCCGCAGGCTTCCATCTGCCATGTCCTGCCCTTGCTGACATCATTGCCTGTTTCCTGAATGGCAGAAAGCAACAAATGGAAGCCTGAGGGGCCGGCGCAAGCAGCAAGAATGAATCACTGCAGGTGCTGAGAATGCCTGCATCAACACTGCTGAGGGAAGGGATTCAGAGACAGGAGTGCACATGCTGGGATGCTGCGGAGGAGAAGAGAGAAGAGAGCAGTGTGGCGTTGCAGCTAGGTGAGCTGAGCCAAGAATGAGTGGGGGCCTGAGCCAAGATTGGGTGGGAGCCTGTGCCCACCCAGGCCCACCCATAGCTACACCACTGTTCTAGAGTGCTTGTTCAATCTACTTGTTGGATTACTGCAATTTCCTTTATTCTGGAACTTCAGTAAAACTTATGAGGAAACTTCTATTGGTACAAAACTCGTCTGTGAGGTTGGTATATTAGGGCTCAAGATATGATTATGTTATACCTTTGTTTGTGGATCTACATTGGCTTCCTGTGGATCTATGTGTTAAGTTTAAGCAGTTCTGTCTGACTTTTAAGACCTTGCATAGAGATGTGCCTGAGATTTTTCCTAATTTAAAGCTTCTTTTACAAAGCCGCGCTAGCAATCACCTTGCAGCAAATGCGACGAAGCTCATAGGAATTGAATGGGGTTCATCGCATTTGCCATGCCAGAATCCCTAGCGTGGCTTTGTAAAAGGAGCCCTTAATTAGGATATTGGGTAGACAGATTTGAAATCGTAATTATGATTGATTACTGTTATCTTTGTCGTAGTTGTAGAAAAAACCGTGAGGAAAAAACCAAGGAGGATGCCAAAAAGCTTTTAATTCCAATAAAGTTTTTTGGCATCCTCCTTGGTTTTTTCCTCACTGTTTTTTCTACATCTCACGGTCACGTGAGGTATTTTACCTCCTTTTTTTTGCTGATTTTACTGTTATCTTTTCCATCAATTAGGTACATCAAAGATCTTACTGTTATTGTGTGATTGAAGCTTGGAATTTATTACCATTAGACATTTGTTTAACTTCTTCTTATGCAGCTTTTTGGACGAGAGTTAAGTCAAGGTTTTTTGAAATTTTTTAAACATTTGAATAATGTATGTTAGATATTGTGTTATATATGTATTATGAATTTAAGTAAGCTGCTTTGAACGTGAATGATGGGATATTGCGGGATATAAATCCCTGGCATAGCATTGCATTGCATAGCATATCAAGATTAGATTTTGCAATGCTTTGTACCTTGGGATTGCTGTATCCAGATGTGGGGCATTGCAAATTGTGCAGAATGCAGCAACTAGGATGATTGCAGCAATGGACAAAACAGAATATATTACACCTATGTTAAAGAGTCTTCATTGGTGTCACGGCTGTGGCCATGCCCCCGTGTCCAGACTCACCTTCCCTTCTAGTGGTCAGGCTCCACGGCTTCTCTGGGCTGCTTCCTTCTTGCCCAGTTGCTTGTGCTATAACTTCCTCTGTGTTCCAAGCCTCACTCTGGTATTCAATGTGTTCCAAGCCTTTTCTCTGAAGCTATTACATCATCAGCGAGGGTCCTCATAAGGAACCAAGGGACATTCAAGCTTTGTCTTTGTAACAAAAGGTCTCCTTGTGATTTCTTGCCGTTATGCATTTGTTGCACTTCTAGCCTGTTCTTGCCTTGTTTCTAGTCATTTATCTAGCCCTGCTTCTTGCCTGTTCTTGCTTTGTCTCTTGCCTTGTTTCCAGTTGTGTTTCTGTCTTGCCTCAGTTTGTTCCTGCTTTGTCTTAAGCCTTGCCTCAGCGTGTTACTGCCTTGTTTTCAATTTTGCCTCTGTTTGTTCCTGTTTCCCCTGGCTTGCTTACAAGTTCCAGCCCTGCCTATAAGCTTCAGACCTGTTTCCAGTTCCAGCCCTGCTATCTAGTTCCTGCCATGCTTCCAAGCTCTAGTCCAGTTTTCCTAGGGTTACCATTTTGTGTCCTCTGAAAAAGAGGACACATGTCACGCCCCCCTACCCCGCCCCGCCCCACCTCATGCCCCGCCCCTGCCACGCCCCCTTCAGGTCCGGGTTCCGCCCCTATTCCCCCCCCGTCACATAGTCCCCTCCCCCCCATCACATACCCCCCCCCTCACTTACTGTCTAGCGTCTTCTCTTCGGGGCAGGAAAGAGCCCCCTCTTTCCTGCCCGGAGCGCTGCCTGCCCTTGCCTGCTGCATCCTCCTCGGTATGGCTGGGGATTCAAAATGGCCACCGAGAGTTGAAGCGGCCTCGCGAGAGTTCAACTCTCGGCGGCCATTTTGAATCCCCAGCCAGACCGAGAAGGATGATAGACAGGGGAGGCAGCGCTCCGGGCAGGAAAGAGGGGGCTCTTTCCTGCCCCGAAGACGTCACTAGACCACCAGGGAACATGGTAAGGAAGGGGAGGGGAGGGGACGGGAGACCACGCGCCGATCGCCCGCCCACACGCCCACTGCACGCACGCGCCTGCCCGCACCCGCGCCCACGTTTGTCCAGAAATCCGGACAAACGTGGGCGGGGGCAAAATCCGCCGGACGCCCCGGACATGCCCTCAAAAAGAGGACATGTCCGGGGAAATCCGGACGTATGGTAACCCTAAGTTTTCCAGCCAAGTCTGCTCTGTTCCTGGTTCCTGCTCCAGCCAAGCCTGCTCTGTTTCTGGTTCCTGTTTCCAGCCAACTTCTGCCTTCAAGTTCCAGAATTTCAGCCTTGCTTACAAGCTCCAGTCCAGCTTTCAAGCTCCAGCCAAGTCTATCTCCAGCCTGAGCCTGCATTGCCTAGTATCAGTCCGAGCCTGGGTGATTCGCCTGCTGAAAGCTGTACTCCGGCAGTCGCCAAAGGGCTCACTTTCTCCTTGAATTTGTGACAGTTGGTTTCCTGTCAATTTTTGGATACAATTTAATATCTTGTGTTTAGTTCACCAAATACTGTATCTTGATGCCCCATGGCGTTTAAAACAGATGTCAATCTATCAGCCTAGGCATAATTTATGAACTAAATCAGCTAAGCGCTTGTCTATCGATGGTTGTTGTGAAAAACACTACTCAAGTACTAGAGTGTTTGCATCTCTATTGCTGCACTAATGTTGTGGAATATACTCCCAAGGGTTTTACACTTGTGTACATCAAGATTAAATTTTAAAAAACAGCTAAAGATATATTTGTGCAGGATTTTCAGGTACTACAATAGTAGATGGACAGATGGGAGTTTGATGGGGTATAGTTGATGTGATGTAGTTTAGTCTGTTTTATGTGATGGTACATTTTTATTATGTATGTTTTGATTGTAATCTACTTAAGATTTATGCGGACTAGAAATTTTAAAAGAAAGAAAGAAAGAAAGAAAGAAAGAAAGAAAGAAAGAAAGAAAGAAAGAAAGAAAGAAAACTCTTCCTCCATCCCTCCCTTTGGCCCTCCTCAAATCCAACATGTCTCCCTCCCTCCCTTTTTTCAGCCCCTGTTAATATGGATCATATAGGACATGCTGGACATGACCATAGGACCATATCACAGGCTGAACAATATTCTGTCAGATTGTGTGCTGAACTAGGCCTCAAAATGTTAAAAGGGGCAAACTGAAAAATGCTTGCAATGGTATATTTACTGATATTTATTGGAAATGGCCCTGTAGCAGCTGTTCTGTAGAGGCTTTGCAATATGGCCTAACCAGGAAATAAAAATGGTTTGCAAACAGTTTTTACTAAGGAACCGAAATATGATTTCATTAAAAAATAGTTTATAGACCCAGCTAATTTAGGGGAATTTTGATAGTCCAACAGGTGGTAGGCAGTAAACAGAAACTTGTGATAAGAGTAAGCAGAACCTGTGGTTACAGAGACAATTATGTTGCAAATATGAATGACCCTGATGACCTGCTGATAGGTGAAATTACAGTAAATGTTAGATTCAGTAATTTCTAGTAACTAAGTGCTGATTATATGAAAATTTAATAATGCTGACACAAAGGTTAGTAAATTTTAATTACACATGGAGAATGAGAGCAGAAATAAATATGATATAAGGGCATGTGATTTTTAGGGTATATAGTTGCCAGCTGTAATCTTTAGAAGTTAGAGAAGTGGGAAGGGGAAGGGTACGGGTTCAGATAGGTGGGATTACACTGTGGATAATGGGAATAATAGCTGATATATATTGGTATATGGACAACAGGCCAACATCAATACATAAGATCTGGGGGACGAGGAGAAGGAGGGGCCAGGGGCTGGGCTGGCTCTTCTATGCGGAAATGGATGTGACACGGCACATCACCTATGGGCAATTAATAGACCCTGGTTAAACTAGTAACCTGGAATGTTGGAGGTATACATTCCCCAATAAAGAGATCTAAAATATTACATTACCTACAGCGTATAAGAGCAGATATAGTATATTTGCAAGAAACACATTTAACTGACAGTGAACATGCTAAATTAGAGAGGTGGTGGGTGGGCGACTGTATTGCTTCTGCAGCTGTTGGGCGTAAGGGTGGTGTGGCTATTCTTATCAGGAAAGGAGTGGCCACACAACTCACTAATATCGTGAAAGATCCTGAGGGACGCTTTACTTTTGTTTCAGCGGTGGTAGCCCGTCAACAGGTTTTGCTGGGCAGCATATACGCCCCAAACCAGCTGGACCTTAATTTTTATAAAAGGTTAGTGGCAGTGTTAGCTAAAGTAGATGCAACCCCCTTGTTATTGGGCGGGGATTTTAACATGACGTGGGACCCCGCAGTGGATAAGTCTAATCCTCCTCCAGGACAGCGATGACCTGGGTCTAAGGGACTACCTAATTTTTGCGCATTACTTAACCTTATAGATGTTTGGAGGACACTTCACCCCACTGACAGGGAATACACTCATCAATCTAGGGCCCATAACACACATTCCAGAATAGATTATTTGCTGTTCTCGCGATCGATCTTCTCGGACATTTCAGAGGCCGAAATTGGCCCATGTGTAATATCAGATCATGCTGCGGTGTGGTCAGTTTGGACCCCAGGGACTCAAAATACTTGTGCGAAGACCTGGTCATTCCCTAGTTACTTGTATAATGATGGGCAGTTTAAAGAATATCTAATAGGGAAGTGGACAGAGTACTTGCGACATAACGAGGGGCCCACAATGGACGCTACACTATTATGGGAAGCGGCCAAGTCGGTACTGCGCGGCGATATAATCAGCTACGTCAGCCATTATAAGAAGGCCAGGGACAGGGAGATCTTACGGTTGGAAAAGCAGTTAAGACAACTGCAGCAACTTTTTGGCCAACAACCGTCGTCCGGAGTCCATCGAGACATTCTGGCGGTCCAAACTACTTTAAATTCTTTAATTCATGAACGAGCGGTCAAATCACAACAGTATTATAAATACCATCTCTAAACACGGGAATAAAGGAGGGAAAATGTTGGCAAGATTGGCGACCCCAAAGAAGGTCAAGAGACAAATTTTGACACTTCGACATGGGGACAACTCCTTCACACTGATGCGGAAATAAGTGATGTATTTAAAACTTTTTTCCAACAATTATATGATACAGAAGACGAGGGGGGCTTAGCAGGGGATTTGTACTTGGGTAATATTGCGACACCTACTATAACACAATCAGATAACAAAAGATTGAATGCGCCTGTTACCACGGATGAGGTCAGTTGGGCTATTGCTAATAGTAAGGTGGGGAAGGCGCCGGGTCCTGATGGACTCAAGGCAGAGTTCTATAAAATGATGGGAGACCCCATAGTGCCAGCGTTAACTAATGCATTTAACTCTTGGGTAACACTTGGTCGATTACCGGACCATCTTAACCTAGCTCAGATTATAGTACTGCCGAAGCCACAGAGAGACCCCACCCTAGTGACATCATATAGACCTATATCCCTTCTAAATCAAGAGGTAAAATTATTAGCAAAAATAATTGCCAATAGATTAAGTAGAGTGCTCCCAGACATAGTACATGAAGCACAAGTAGGGTTCGTGCAGGGGAGATCGGTGGCATGGAATTTAAGGCGCATTCTAGCTTCCCTGGAACGTTTAGAGATGACAAACAAGGCCTCAATTATGATAAGCTTTGACGCTGAAAAGGCGTTTGATCGCATGGAGTGGCCTTTTTTATTCTCTGTCCTAAATACTTATGGATTTCAGGGATGGTTTCTACAGGCGATCAAGACACTATACTCTACCCCACGGGCTAGAGTGATGGTGAATGGGGTAAACTCCAGAGATTTTGAGATACGGAGAGGGACTAGGCAAGGATGTCCTTTGTCCCCCTTGCTCTTTGCCCTGTACCTGGACCCCTTGATTCGAGATATGAGCTCGTGTCGGGCGGTTCACGGGGTACAGATTGGGGCTCAGGAGTTTAAGGTTGCTGCGTTCGCTGATGACCTTCTGGTAGTGCTCACGGAACCACAGGAATCCCTGGCGGCTCTCTTAGATCTTTTTCAAGAATTTGGGACATATTCGGGGTTCAAATTAAATTTTGAAAAATCAGAGGCGCTAGCGATACCAGAAACCATGAAGCGATTATGGCCGGAACAGTTCCCGCTGCGCTGGGAGGTGGATTCGTTTAGGTACCTGGGGGTCCTTCTTACTACACAGACAAAGACTCTTTATAGTTTAAATGTTAAGAGACTTATGGACAAAACGGAGCAGCAATTGGAAGTGTGGCGCCCACTGACACTGTCCCTATCGGGGCGGATATGTCTCATTAGAATGGTAATCCTCCCCAGGTGGCTATATATGTTACAAATTCTACCACTGACTTTGTTAAAGAAGGACTTAAGACTTCTTTATCGCTTAATTTTGAAATTTTGCTGGGCACACAAAAAGGCCAGAGTAAGATTAACACGTTTATGGGGAGGGTGGCATCAGGGAGGGCTGGGATTACCTAATATGCAATATTATAACATAGCATGTCTCTTACGACATGTTAGGGACTGGGTATTTTCCACTGATTATCATACACCCATTGACATGGAGGGAGATCTCTTTAGACCTTATACATTGATATCTTTATTGCATGCAGACAGACCTACATTACCAAAGGCCTTTAGACAATCAATGCTTTTGGGCCCACTGCAGGCTGCATGGAAGTTTTTGGGGAAGTGTTTGGGGGGAGACGCGCGCACAACAGAGCTTTTGACCATTGTGGGGAATCCAGGATTTTTACCTGGGATGGCGAATCAGACTTTTGTGAGGTGGGCACAGGCGGGTATTATGGATATTGGACAAGTGGTAAACTCAGAGGGCCAGATTAAAGATTTAGGGCAAGTGCCCCAACAGGGGAAATTAGCATGGGGCGATATATTCGCTCACTGTCAGTTGAAACATTATATCAGGACCTTAGATACTGAAGTACTAAAAAGTGGCCTGGGCAAGAAGATTCAGGAGCTGTTTATGGAGCTCTCAGACAAAGCCCCATCTATTTCTGACATTCAGGGGAAGATATGGTTGCTGAGACCTGGGGAAGAGTTAGCCCAGCTTAGGCAACGATGGGAAGCAGATGTGGGGACAAGCCTTGCCAATTGGGACATTGCAGCTCATATAAAGGGAATACCTAAACTGGTCAGTGGGGCGCTCTATCGAGAATGTGCCTTCCGGGTTTTACACAGGGCCTATTTCACACAAGTACAACTATTTAGAGCGGGAGGCATTCACACGCCCATTTGTTTGAAATGTAATAGTACTGAAAATACCTACTATCATGCATTTTGGGAATGTACAATGATAAAACAGTTCTGGAGAAGAGTGGAGAGATTTTTGTCCCTCATGCTGTCAAGACACTCAAGGAACAGCTATACAACTGGTCCTGGATTGTCCGGGCTCATTTAGGGGCCTGAAAGCAGATGAAAAACTACTTTGCAGCAAACTTTATTTGCTTGCAAGGAAATGTATCTTGCAGTCATGGACTTCACCAGAATCTCCTGAGTATTGGCACTGGAGGAATCAAATACACCAATTGATGATGTGGGAGATGAAAGAAGCCAAAGGCTCCTACAAAAGGAAAAATCGATTCTTAAAGATCTGGGGACCTTTTATAAACACTCTTACACACCGTGTTAGAAGTCTTGTACTTAATAAGTTATGATTGGCCAGAATGACACCTTATGATAGGAACTTGCAATATACACAGTGTAACCTAAAAGGGAGGGGAGGGAGGAAGGGGGAGGGGGAAGGAGGGGGAGGACAGGTGGGGGAGGGGGGAAGGATGATAGGGTAAGAGGGGGGGACAGGGAGGAGGAGAAAATTACAAACGTGAAGATGAAGTAATGTATAATAAGGTATTAAAGCGTTGATACAGGGTACAGGATTTATGTGTAACAGGTACCTCATATTGCGGAGTGTATGTTTAATTTGTCTTCAATAAAATTGTTGAAACATAGAAGTTAGAGAAGTAATACTGTGAATTTGCGCTTTGCGACCAGTTTACCACTCTCTATGAGAAAAAGCTTATGGACTATGCTGATTGATTTATTCTGATTTGCTGTGCTGATAAGAAACTGAAATAATTATATACCAAGTGTACCCCTGATTAATAAGTCTAATTAAACTGCTTATTCTCATATTCTTTACAGCCTTCTGTGTCTCTCTCCTTCTTTTAGTACTTTATAAGACAGCATATATGCTGCAGTGGTGGACACTGTTAGCTACTGTATAGACTTGTGTTTAGTTACTTAGAAGGAGGGCAGACAGGTTGGAGTAATATACATCCCCCTCGAGTCCAATATCTCTCCTTCCCTCCCTTCAGCTCCCTCGTCCATCTCTCCCTCCCGCCATTCCTCTCTTCAGTCCCCCCTAGAGTCCAACATCTCTCCCTCCCTCCCTTTAGCGTCCTTGAATCCAATATCTTTCCCTCCCTCCCATTGGCCTCCCTTGAGTCCAACAACTCTCCCTTCCTCTCTTTGGCCCACCTTGAATCCAACATTTCTCCTTCCCTCCTTCAGCCTCCTGAATCCAGGATCTTTCCCTTTACTCCCCCCTTGAGTCCAAAATCTTTCTGCCCCTTCCATTCAGCCCCTCTTGAGCCCAACATTTCTCCTTCCTTCCCTCCCTTCCTCTGGCACCCTTTGAGAACAACATTTCTCCCTCCCTCCTTCCCTTCAACATCTCTCCCTCCCTTGACTCCAATATGTCTCCCTCTCTCACATTGTTCTCCCTTGAATCCAACCTCTCTCCCTCCCTGTCTTCAGCATGCCTCAAATCCAACAGCTCTCCCTCCCTACTTCAGCACCCCAAATCCAACATCTTTCTCTTTGCTCCCTCAGTCCAAAATCTCTTCCTCCCTACCTTCCTTCTGCCCCCCGAGTCCAACATTTTTCCCTCCCTCCCTGCCTTCAGCCCCCCATCCAACATCTCTCCTTCCCTCCTTTTGGGACCCTAACATCTCTCCCTCCCTCCTTCACCCCTCCCCCTGAGTCCAACTTCTCTCCCTCCTTTCCTCCATCCTTTCCACCACCCCGAGTCGTACGTTTCCCTTCCCCCTCCCTTCTGCCCATGAGTCCAACATCTCTCCCTCCCTGTTTCCCTCACTTCAGCTCCTCCAGTCCTACATTTCTTCCTCATTCCCTCCCTGCCTTCGACCCCCCCTGAGTCCAACATCTCTCCCTTCCTCCGGCATCCTGAGTTCAACATCTATCTCTCCCCTTCAGCCCTGCTGAGTCCAATATCTCTCCCTCCCTCTCTCTATCCCTCCCTTCAGCCCCCCTCATCCAACATTTCTTTATCTCTCCATCCATCTTTCAGCCCTCCTGAGTCCAACATCTGTCCTCTCTACCTCCCTCCCTTTGGTCCCCCAACATCTCTCCCTCCCTCCTTCTCTCCTAAGTCCAACATCTCTTTCTTCCTCCTTCCTTCCCAACTCCAAGCTCAACATCTCTCTCTCCCTCCCTTCCCCCAAGTCCAACATCTCTCTCTCCCTCCCTTCCCTCAAGTCCATCTCTCCTTCCCTCCCTTCTGCCCCATCTAAATCTTTCCCTCTAACCCTCCATTCTACCTCGTGAGTTGGGACTATAATTAATTATGTGCAGGCTGCAGAGTCTTAAGGTCTGACTGCAGGAAGATCTCAACAAGCTTGTTGTATCTATTCCATCAAGATACTGAAAATATGGAACTTTGTCATCTGTTTTGGCAACAGCCCAGGTAAAGTGTGCAGAGAGGAGTGCTTGTTATCCTTTATAAATCATACCATCAAGGATTGACTGGTACTGTAAGTAACATAGAAACATAAAAAAATACAGCCAGATAAAGACCATGTCCATATGGCCTATTTAGTCTACCTATCCATGCTATCTGCTCTCCCTATCACTCCCTTAGAGATCCTGTGTACTTGTCCCAAGCTCTCTTGAATTCAGATACTGTTTTCATCTCCACCACTTCCACTGGGAGGCCGTTCCATGAATTCACCGCCCTTTCTGTGAAGACATATTGCCTCAGGTTACTTCTGAGTCTATCCCCTTTTACCTTCATCCTATTCCCCCTCTTTCCAGAGCTTCCTTCCAATTGAAAGTGACTCACATCCTGTGCATTTATGCCATGTAAGCATTTCAATGTCTTTACCACTCCTCAAAAAACCATCTCTTGACCCTACCTGTCCCTCCAACTACCGCCCCATTTCCCTCCTACCCTTCCTCTCCAACTTACTTGAACGCGCCGTTCACAGCCGCTGCATTGATTTTCTCTCCTCTCATGCCATCCTCAATCCGCTTCAATCCGGCTTTCGCCCCCTACACTTGACAGAAACAGCACTATCTAAAGTCTGCAGTGACCTGTTCCTCGCCAAATCCAAAGGTCACTACTTCATCCTCATCCTCCTCGACCTATCCACCGCTTTTGACACTGTCAATCACAACCTACTTCTCGACACACTGTCCTCCTTTGGGTTCCAGGGCTCTGTCCTCTCCTGGTTCTCCTCTTATCTCTCCCATCGTACCTTCAGAGTACACTCTCATGGTTCGTCCTCCTCCCCTATCCTGCTCTCTGTTGGAGTTCCTCAGGGATCTGTCCTTGGGCCCCTCCTTTTTCCAATCTACACCTCTTCCTTAGTCTCCCTGATCTCATCTCATGGTTTCCACTATCATCTTTATGCTGATGACACCCAGCTGTATCTCTCCACACCAGACATCCCTGCAGAAACCCAGGCCAAAGCATCGGCCTGCTTATCCGACATTGCTGCCTGGATGTCCAACCGCCACCTGAAACTGAACATGGCCAAGACTGAACTTATTGTTTTCCCACCCAAACCCACTTCTCCTCTCCCTTCACTCTCTATCTCAGTTGATAACACCCTCATCATCCCCGTCTCATCTGCCCGCAACCTCGGTGTCATCTTCGACTCCTCCCTCTCCTCTGCGTATATCCAGCAGATAGCCAAGGCCTGTCGCTTCTTCCTCTACAACATTAGCAAAATTCGCCCCTTCCTCTCTGAGCACACCACCCGAACTCTCATCCACTCTCTCATTACCTCTCGCCTTGACTACTGCAAACTACTCCTCACTGGCCTCCCACTTAGCCACCTATCCCCCCTTCAGTCCATCCAAAACTCTGCCGCACGTCTTATCTTCCGCCTTGACCGATATACTCATATCACCCCTCTCCTCAAGTCACTTCACTGGCTTCCGATCAGATACCGCATACAGTTCAAGCTTCTCCTACTAACCTACAAATGCACTCAATCTGCAGCCCCTCCTTACCTCTCTACCCTCATCTCCCCTTACGTCCCTACCCGTAAACTCCGCTCTCAAGACAAATCCCTCCTTTCAGTACCCTTCTCCACCACCGCCAACTCTAGGCCACCCTTTCTGCCTCGCCTCACCCCATGCTTGGAACAAACTCCCTGAGCCCATACGCCAGGCCCCCTCCCTACCCATCTTCAAATCATTGCTCAAAGCCCACCTCTTCAATGTCGCTTTCGGCACCTAATCACAACACCTCTATTCAGGAAATCTAGACTACCCCAACTTGACATTTCGTCCTTTAGATTGTAAGCTCTTCTGAGCAGGGATCGTCCTTAGTTATTAATTTGTACAGTGCTGCGTAACCCTAGTAGCACTCTAGAAATGTTAAGTAGTAGTAGTAGTAGTAGTATCATGTGTCAGCACGATGAGATTAGGTTCCTTCTGCATTGTATATGATTGACTGGACTAAATTTGAGTTATTTTAAATGTTTCATATTTGTTTTGAATTGTAATTGTAGTAATGTGAACTGCATTGGTGCCCTTTGGGTGTAAATGCAGTATATCAAATGAATAAATCAAATCAAATATCTCCCCTCTTCCGCCTTTCTCCAAGTATACATATTGAGATTTTTAAATCTGTCCCTTTATGCTTTATGACAAAGACCACTGACCATTTTAGTAGCCGCCCTCTAGACTGACTCCATGCTACTTATATCTTTTTGAAGTTGTACACAATATTCTAAATAGGTCTCACCAGAGTCTTATACAGGGACATCATCACATCCTTTATCCTACTGCCCATTCCTCTCCCTATGCACCCAAGAGTCCTTCTAGCTTTCTACCTGTTTGGCCACCTTAAGATCACATTTGATCACATCCAAGTCCCGCTCCTCTTTTGTGTACAAAAGATCTTCACCTCCTAAACTGTACCGTTCTCTCAGGTTTTTGAAGGCCAAATGCATGATCCTGTATTTTTTAGCATTGAATTTTAGCTGCCAAATTCCAGACCATTCCTCTAGCTTCGCTAAGTCCTTCCTCATGTTATTCACACCATCGGGGGTGTCTACTATATTGCAGATTTTGGTATCATCTGCAAAGAGGCAAATCTTACCAGACAGCCCCTTCAGTAATATCGCTTACACAAATGTTAAAAAGAACCGGCCCAAGAACCAAACCTTGCGGCACAACAAGGTAACATCCTTTTCCTCAGAATGAGCTCCATTTACCACTACCCTCTGTCATCGTTCACTCAACCAGCTCCCAACCAGTCAGTCACTTTAGGGCCCATACCGAGGGTACTCAGTTTATTATATTAGTCGTCTATGCGGAACCGTGTCAAAGGCTTTGCTAAAATCTAAATAGATCATATCTAGTAACAACTCTATTGTATTAATATGCTGGAGAGAAGAAGGAGAAAACGATGAATATGTGTGATTATTAGATGTTTCATTAGTATTATGCTGACATTATATTTTTGTTATTTGTATTTCAGAGCTGTTAAATGTGTATATGTTTGATCTGGTTTAATGGTAGTCCTATTATTAGGCTTCAATTTGCTATTTTCAAGCTTACCTCATTCAATCTATTTGTTTATACTTGGTCATTTTACTATTGTTTTGCGGTTAACAAAATGGAAAGTTTTATGTTAAACTGTACCTGCTGTACATAACCTTGGATGAATCTCTTTATAAAGGCAGTTAATAAATCTCATTAAATAAAAAAATAAATAAAATATGTTGGTCACCTGTATATGGGTTTGTTATTCCTTTGCTTCATCAATTGGAATCAAAGTAAAGTTTTGTTTGGTTCAATTTTACAACGGGTGTGAACTAAGTTATGCACAGTACAGTCTGGTGTTGTGCTTGCAATTAGCCTGCCAGGTTTTACCTGAGCCCGACCCTGGTCCTGAGCAAAGAATAAATCGTGCGCCCTTTCCCACTATCCTCAGCTTACACTAGGCAGCCGCCTAGGTGCAGTACAAAAGGGGTTACACAAGAAAAGAAAATCCTGACATTGCCCCCTGTTTTAGATTAGAAATAATACAAAACAGCATTTGTTTACATTTCCTGTGTTGTTTCAAATGAATGATCAGAACACAAGAAACAGAAGAGCAACCCTCCATGGACACCACACATAACAAAGAAGACAGTGGAGGTGACCAAGAGAAAGTTTCTCACACCAGAGGTGCCAGCAAACTCTTTCTTACAGCAAACAGTGCCTGCATCAGGAGTCCATAAAATACATTCATACATATTCTTAAAATACATAAATGCCTATAGCTATATATAAAAAATAGAAAATCTAGCAATAATAAAATAATTAGACAGTAAACCTTGAAAAATGATAATAAAATAATATGACAAGCTAAAAAGAACCTCTAAATAATTCTCTCTCTCTCTCTCTATATATATATATATATATACAGTGTAATCCGCTTAAGTGCAAGGGTCTGGGACCAAAGAAATGCATGCAGTTAACTGGAGCGTGCACTTAACCGTTGTGACCCAAAGAAGCTGGACATCTGATAAACATATGTACAGTACTGTTTATTATACGTACAGTATACAGTCTCCATTAACTGACGTTAGGCTTACTTGAAGTAATCAGTTATAGTCCTCTGTACACTATTGGGTCTGTGAGTTCCATAGACTATCCAGCTTATTTTCGAAAGAGAAAGACGCCCATATTTCGACCCAAATCGGGAGATGGGCGTCTTTCTCCCGTGGGTGAACAAATCGGTATAATCGAAAGCCAATTTTGGTCGTCTTCAACTACACTCCGTCGCAGGAACAAACAAAGTGGACGGGGGCATGTTGGAGACGTGGTGAAGGCAGGACTGGGGCGTGGTTATCGGCCGAGGAGAGATGGGCGTCTTTAGCTAATAATCGAAACAAGAAAGGCGTTTTTGACAAGAATTTGGTCCGCTTTATTTGGACCCTTTTTTTTTCAGGTCCAAGTCCCAAAAAAGTGCCCCAAATGACCAGATGACCACCGGAGGGAATCGGGGATGACCTCCCCTGACTCCCCCAGTGGTCACTAACCCCCTCCCACCAAAAAAAACCCCACTTTACAAACTTTTTTTCCCAGCCTATATGCCCACCTCCATGACAGCAGAATGTGTTCTATCCTCTGACAGCCTTTCCCTGGTTCTGATGTGGCTCTCGGGTGAGTGTGACACCTTTTCTGTTATGCGCACTGCAGAGTCACATCAGCAATGCATTGCGGTGGGTGTAGGGTATTGGGCTCCGTGATTCCACTAGCTTGTGTTAAATGCTCATGATGTTAGTAGGTTCTACTCCCATGGTGCTTTTCCCTCTGCTTACTGGGTCAGAGTGTGCCCTGTTTTGTTTCCGGTAGTCCATGAGGTAGTGGCCATTTTTGTAAGCCAGTTTTACCTCCCTTTCATGTGTTACCCACGTTACTGAAAGTGGGCATTGCATAGCATTCTGCCAGCTCTGACCTACTGCTAATCTCAGTACCAGGGAGACTCTTTGCCAGTGGGTCACAACCTCTGATCTGCAGTTAACTGTGAGTAAACATGCTTATTCCAATAAAGGACGTTTTCGGAGACATTAGTCTTCAGGTGTCAACTGGTGTGCCAAGGTTCTACAGCAGCAACAAGTCCTAGAGGCCTGGAACGCTTTTAGTGGGTACCGCAGTGCACTTCACGCAGGTGGACCCAGGCCCATCCCCCCTACCTGTAACACTTGTGCTGGTAAATGGGAGGCCTCCAAAACCCACTGTACCCACATGTAGGTGCCCCCTTCACCCGTAAGAGCTGTGGTAGTGTTGTACATTTGTGGGTAGTGGGTTTTGGGGGAGGGGGTTGGGGGCTCAGCACCCGTGGTAAGGGAGCTATGCATGTGGGAGCTGTTTCTGAAGTCCACCGCACTGACCTCTAGGGTGCCCAGTTGGTGTCCTGGCATGTCAGGGGGGCCAGTGTACTACGAATCCTGGCCCCTCCAACGACCAAATGGCTTGGATTAGGACGTTTTTGAGCTGGCCGGTTTTAATTTCCATTATCGCTAAAAAAAAAAAAAAACGCCCAGCTCAGAAATGAACAAATCCATGGCATTTGGTCCGTACAAACCGTATTTTCGAAACAAACAAAAAAAAAAAAGACGTCAATTTTTTTTCGAAAATATGGTCTGTCTCTCCTCTTCTCGTACCCGTTTTCAGACATAGACGCCCATGGAGATGGGCGTTCGCGTTCGATTATGCCCCTCCACGTCTGCCAGACGATAAAAACTGTCATAGCACTGACATCCAGTGGCTTCCAGATAAGCCTGCACGGTGTTGAGACTCTCCAGTCCTGTTGCAAAAGTGACAGGAGGAGGTTGTTGAATTTTGTCAGCATGTGCCTCGCTGCTCATTTCATCATCTGTTCCATCATCAGCCGTTGTTGCCTCTGCACCGTTGTGACCCAAAGAAGCTTGACATCTGATAAACATATGTACAGTACTGTTTATTATACGTACAGTATACAGTCTCCGTTAACTGATGTTAGGCTTACTTGAAGTAATCAGTTATAGTCCTCTGCACACTATTGTGTCTTTGAGTTTCATAGACTAAGTCTGCCAGACGGTAAAATCTGTCATAGCACTGACATCCAGTGTCCTCCAGATAGGCCCGAATGGTATTGAGACTCTCCAGTGCTCTTGCAAAAGTAACAAGAGGTTGTTGAATTTCATCAGCATGTGCCTCGCTGCTTTGATCATCTATTTCATCGTCAGCTGTTGCCTGCGTGTAAGCGCATATCTTGACATCAATGCTGTTGTCAGCTGTTTGTAGATCGTAATCAACAGCTACGTAGCGATGAAACTCCTCTTCAGTAACACTGGCTGGGATGTCAGTAGCCTGTTCATCTGACGTGTTTGCAACAGCTGCATCTGTTTCGTCCCTCTTCACATCCTTAACAAAGCTTGCCCGCTTGTAGCAGTTCACAATAGTTGCCTGTGTAACATGATTCCAGGCTTCTTTCTGAATATGTAGGGAATCCAACAGTGATAAATTACAAGCCAATTCAACAGCACGTTTATCCTTGCCAGTCTGGTCATCCATAACGCTCATCAGGCGACGTAGCAGAAGAGCACGATAATGTGTTTTGAAATTGGCTATTATGCCCTGATCCAATGGTTGGATCAGAGAGGTAGTGTTTGGTGGCAGGAAGACCAGCTTGATGTTAGACAGCATGACATCAGCACTGTGTGCAGCACAATTATCACAAAGCAACAAAATCTGACGCTTTTGTGCCCACATTCTAGTGTCTAATTTCTTTAGCCACTGCTTCCAAATTTCCCCAGTCATCCATGAATTTGCGTTAGCCTCGTATGACACAGGAAGTCGCTTAGCCTTCTTGAAGCAACTGGGATTATTGCTCTTTCCAATGACGAGTGGTTCCAACTTCTCACTCCCATCCATATTGCAGCAAAGGAGGATCGTCAGTCGGTCCTTCGACGTTTTACTTCCTGCAGTTTTGGCTTGTTTGAATGCAAACAATCAGGAATCGCTCGCCAGTAGAGACCGGTTTTGTCAGCATTGAAAATGTCACGAGGTGCAAACTCGTTCAAGATGGTAGGAAGAACTGAAACAACCCAATTTTCAGCACCAAAGTCATCAGGCCTTGTTTTTCACCATGCTGTTTCTTGAATTTTATGTTGTTCCTCCACGTCCATCTTTCCAACCATCCAACAGTGGCTTTGAATTCAGTTAGTCCAAGACATTCAGCTAGCTGATTAGCTTTCTCCATAAAGCAGTGGACCACTGACAGGAAACTGTCTGCTCCTGACTTGAGAAAACCACTGAAGAGCATCTTCTACATCCTCAGCTTTTCCCGCCCGTTTACGTTTCTAGTGTAGATTTGTATTGTTTTGCCAGTCTTCCAGACTGATCTTTCTGCTTCAAGATACGTGAAATTTGACTGGGATTGACACCATATTCTTTAGCAATAGACGCTTGACTTTGTTTGTTTTTTAATTTAAGAACTTCTATTTGTTCACACAGTGTTATAGTCTTACATTTGTGTGACTCCATAAGTACATAAGTATTGCCATACTGGGAAAGACCAAAGGTCCATCGAGCCCAGCATCCTATTTCCAACAGTGGCAAATCCAGGTCACAAAAACCTGGCAAGATCCTAAAAATGTACAAAACATTTTATACTGCTTATCCCAGAAATAGTGGATTTTCCCCAAGTCCATTTAATAACGGTCTATGGACTTTTCCTTTAGGAAGCCGTCCAAACCTTTTTAAAACTCCGCTATGCTAACCACCTTTACCACATTCTCTAGCAATGAATTCCAGAGTTTACTTACACGTTGAGTGAAGAAAAAGTTTCTCCAATTTGTTTTAAATTTACTACATTGTAGCTTCATCGCAAGCCCCCTAGTCCTAATTAAAAAAATTGGAGCAGGAAGAAGAACAATTGAGGAAAAGAGTGAAGCTGGCAGGAGTAATGGTGAAACTTGCGAGCAACATGGGAAAGAAAGAGAGACAGCAAAGAGAAGTGGCATTATTAGAAAAGCAGTTGCTGTGGAGGAGAGAAAAGTGACACTACATATACCACCTGCGGCATATATAGGGAGGGATAGAGTACAGTGTTTTTACAGAGGCCAGCCACATCACTGTTTCAAATGTGGATCATTTCGACATTATTCAACGATGTGCCCCATAAGGCAGTGTGCAAAATGTGGACGTAGAGAACACAAGACAGGGCAGTGTACAGACATCAGGTGAAATTTATGTGGAGTGATGGGGCATCCGTTTAGTAGGTGCCCAAGAGCGGCACATTCTAGAGGGGAGGAGGAGGGAGAGGAAGAGGTGGAAGGGGAGGGGCAGAGGGAAAGGGGGGAACAAAGAGAAGGGGATAAAGAGGAAGGGAGAAGGGAAGAAGAGGGGAAGAGGATGGGGAGGAAGAAGGGAGGGAAGAAGGATGGGAAAAGGTGAGGTTTAATAGGAAGAGGAAAAGAGGGGCAAGGGAAGAAGGAAGAGAGAAGGTGGAGAAGCAGAAGGGAGGAGGAGAAGGGAAGGAGGAGGGAGTGAAAGAGAAGGGTGAGGTTCCAGAACAGATGGAGGGGAAAGGAGGAGAAAGAGAGGAGGAAAGAGAGAGGACAGTTTTGAGGAGGGGATCACAAAGAGAGGAGGAGGAGGAGAAGAAGAGAGAGAAGGAGATACAGAGAGAGGAGGAGATGGAAGTAGGAGGTGGGGGACAGGAGGGAAAGAGGAATAAGGGGGAGGAGAGGAGGAGGGGTGAGGGGTGGAAGAACTTGAATGGGTATTTGAGGAGGAAATGGGATCAGGGGGAGGGTTGCCAGAGGGATGGGTAGAGTAAAGAGAGGGGGAGGAGAGAGGGAAGGAAGGACAGAAGAAGAGGAAACAATAAAAATGGAAAGGGGAGAAACGTGGACAGTGGCAACTATAAATGTAGCCAGTGTAAGGATAGAGAAAGCGAGGGCAATAGTATATGAAAACTTAAGTACATAAGTACATAAGTAATGCCACACTGGGAAAAGACCAAAGGTCCATCGAGCCCAGCATCTGTCCACGACAGCGGCCAATCCAGGCCAAGGGCACCTGGCAAGCTTCCCAAACATACAAACATTCTATACATGTTATTCCCGGAATTGTGGATTTTTCCCGTCCATTTTGTAGCGGTTTAAGGACTTGTCCTTTAGGAAACCGTCTAACCCCCTTTTAAACTCTGCCAAGCTAACCACCTTCACCACGTTTTCCGGCAACGAATTCCAGAGTTTAATTACGCATTAGGTGAAGAAACTTTTTCTCCGATTTGTTTTAAATTTGCTACACTGTAGTTTCATCGCATGCCCCCTAGTCCTAGTATTTTTGGAAAGCGTGAACAGATGCTTCACATCCACCTGTTCCACTCCACTCATTATTTTATATACCTCTATCATGTCTCCCCTCAGCCGTCTCTTCTCCAAGCTGAAAAGCCCTAGCCTCCTTAGTCTTTCTTCATAGGGAAGTCGTCCCATCCCCGCTATCATTTTAGTCGCCCTTCGCTGCACCTTTTCCAATTCCACTATATCTTTCTTGAGATGCGGCGACCAGAATTGAACACAATACTCAAGGTGTGGACGCACCATGGAGCGGTATAACGGCATTATAACATACTCACACCTGTTTTCCATACCTTTCCTAATAATACCCAACATTCTATTAGCTTTCCGAGCCGCAGCAGCACACTGAGCAGAAGGTTTCAGTGTATTATTGACGACGACACCCAGATCCATTTCTTGGTCCGTAACTCCTAACGTGGAACCTTGCATGACGTAGCTATAATTCGGGTTCTTTTTTCCCACATGCATCACTTTGCATTTGCTCACATTAAACGTCATCTGCCATTTAGCTGCCCAGTCTCGTAAGATCCTTCTGTAATTTTTCACAATCCTCTCGCGAGTTAACGACTTTGAATAACTTTGTGTCATCAGCAAATTTAATTACCTCACTAATTACTCCCATCTCTAAATCATTTATAAATATATTAAAAAGCAGCGGTCCTAGCACAGACCCCTGAGGAACCCTACTAACTACCCTTCTCCATTGTGAATACTGCCCATTTAACCCCACTCTCTGTTTCCTATCCTTCAACCAGTTTTTAATCCACAATAGGACTTTTCCTCCTATCCCATGACCCTCCAATTTCCTCTGTAGCCTTTCATGAGGTACCTTGTCAAACGCCTTTTGAAAATCCAGATACACAATATCAACTGGCTCCCCTTTGTCCACATGTTTGTTTACTCCTTCAAAGAATTGAAGTAAATTGGTCAGGTAAGATTTCCCCACACAGAAGCCATGCTGACTGGGTCTCAGTAATCCATGTCCTCAGATGTGCTCTGTAATTTTGTTTTTAATAATAGCATCTACCATTTCCCCGGCACCAACGTCAGACTTACCGGTCTATAATTTCCTGGATCTCCCCTGGAACCTTTTTTAAAAATGGGCGTTACATTGGCCACCCTCTAATCTTCCGGTACCATGCTCGATTTTAAGGATAAATTGCATATAGCAGTAGCTCCGCAAGCTGATTTTTCAGTTCTATCAGTACTCTAGGATGAATACCATCCGGTCCAGGAGATTTGCTACTCTTCAGTTTGCTGAACTGCCCCATTACGTCCTCCAGGTTTACCGTGAAGTCAGTAAGTTTCTCCAACTCGTCCGCTTGAAATATCATTTCCGACACTGGTATCCCACCCAAATCTTCCTTGGTGAAGACCGAAGCAAAGAATTCATTCAATCTCTCCACTACGTCTTTCTCTTCCTTGATCGCCCCTTTTACCCCTCTGTCATCCAGCGGCCCAACCGATTCTTTTGCCGGCTTCCTGCTTTTAATATACCGAAAATCTTTTTTACTATGCTTTTTTGCCTATAATGCTATCTTTTTTTCGTAATCCCTCTTGGCCTTCTTTATCTGCGCCTTGCATTTGCTTTGACACTCCTTATGCTGCTTCTTGTTATTTTCAGATGGTTCCTTCTTCCATTTTCTGAAGGCATTTCTTTTAGCCCTAATAGCTTCCTTCACCTCACTTTTCAACCAGGCCGGATGTCTTTTGGAGTTCTGTCTTTATTTTCTAATTAGTGGAATATGTTTGGTCTGGGCCTCCAGGATGGTATTTTTGAGCAGCGTCCACACCTGTTGTACAGTTTTTACCCTCTCAGTTGTCTCCCTAAGTTTTTTTCCACCGTTCTTCTCATTTTATCGTAGTCATCTTTTTTAAAGTTAAACGCTAACGTATTTGACTTCCTGTGTATAGTTACTTCAAGGTTGATATCAAAACTGATCATATTATGATCACTGTTATCAAGCGGCCCCAGTACCATAACGTCCCTCACCAGATCATGCGCTCCACTAAGGACTAAGTCTAGAATTTTTCCTTCTCTCGTCAGCTCCTGCACCAGCTGCTCCATAAAGCTGTCCTTGATTTCATCAAGGAATTGTACCTCTCTAGCGTGTCCCGATGTTACATTTACCCAGTCTATATTTGGATAATTGAAGTCACCCATTATTATCACATTGCCTATTTTGTTTGCGTCTCTGATTTCTTTTATCATTTCTGCGTCTACTTGCTCATCCTGGCGAGGTGGATGGTAGTACACTCCTATCACCGTCCTTTTCCCTTTTATACATGGAATTTCAACCCACAATGATTCAAGGGTGTGATTTGTGTCCTGCTGAATTTGTAATCTATCTGAGTCAAGGCTCTCGTTAATATACAATGCTACCCCTCCACCAGTCCGGTCCACCCTATCACTACGATATACTTTGTACCCCGGTATGACAGTGTCCCACTGGTTATCCTCCTTCCACCTGGTCTCAGTAATGCCTATTATATCCAATTTTTCATTTAGTGCAATATATACCAACTCTCCCATCTTATTTGTTAGACTCCTAGCATTTACATATAGACATTTCAAAGTATGTTTGTTGTTCCTATTTGCATGATGCTTAGTACTGGACACTACTGATTTTGCCATCTTTTGTCTGATCTTTAGTTGTATTTAAGGGCACCTGGCCTACCACGGTCTGTTGCGCAACCTCACTATCCAGAAACCCTATCTTCCCTGTTTGCAAGGTATCTTTGCAAGATACCTTATCCCGAACCATGTGCTTTTGAGCGACTGTCGGCCTTCCCCCCATTTCTAGTTTACTGTGTATTTTTTTATTTAAATTTGTTTATTAAATTTATTATACAAGTTAACATCCACTTGCAAAGGAAAAACAGATGCAACCCTGCTAAAATTACATAGCAGTAATATACATCACTATCCAATTATGTGGTTAGAGGGGGGCGACAGGAATTTAAGTGGAGAAACTAACCTCAATATTTAAAATAAATCGGCTTAACCTGGAACCATAACTATTATTCTTTAGTTGGTAAAGTTGTTTCTATATTATGTTTACTTAGGTTCTTCAAGTCCAAGAATGTCCGTAGCTGTGATGGGTCATAAAACACATATTTAGTTCCTTGAAAATTGATCCTACACTTACATGGATATGCTAACATATATGTCACCCCTAAGGCTCTGGTCTCATTTCTTTAGTCCAAAAATGTTTCCTCCTCTCTTGCGTTGCTTTCGCAACGTCAGGGTAAACCCAAACATTTTGTCCATGAAACAATTTTGATGAATTTTTAAAATAAAGCTTCAAGACCTGATTTAAATCTTGTTCAAAAACAAATTGAACAATTAAAGTACCACGATTAGTTATTTCAACATCCGATTCTTCTAAGAATGCAGTTAAATTCTGAGGCTCCTGCTTTTCTCCCCCCATTTCTAGTTTAAAAGCTGCTCTATCTCCTTTTTAAATGCCGATGCCAGCAGCCTGGTCCCACCCTGGTTAAGGTGGAGCCCATCCTTTCGGAATAGGCTCCCCCTTCCCCAGAATGTTGCCCAGTTCCTAACAAATCTAAAACCCTCCTCCCTGCACCATTGTCTCATCCACGCATTGAGACTCCGGAGCTCTGCCTGTCTTTTGGGCCCTGCGCGTGGAACAGGTAGCATTTCAGAAAATGCTACCCTAGAGGATCTGGATTTGAGCTTTCTACCTAAGAGCCTAAATTTAGCTTCCAGAACCTCTCTCCCACATTTTCCTATGTCATTGGTACTCACATGTACCAAGACAGCCGACTCCTCCCCAGCACTATCTAAAATCCTATCTAGGTGACGCGTGAGGTCTGCCACCTTCGCACCAGGCAGGCAAGTCACCAGGTGATCCTCACGTCCACCAGCCACCCATCTATCTATATGCCTAATGATCGAATCACCAACTACAACAGCTGTCCTAACCTTTCCCTCCTGGGCAGCACTTGGAGACATATCCTCGGTGCAAGAGGATAGTACATCCCCTGGTAGGCAGGTCCTGGCTACAGGAGTACTTCCTACTTCATCATGGTGATGCTCTCCTTCTAGGAGACCTCCCTCCTCCAGGGTAGCACAGGGGCTACCAGACTGGAGGTGGGACTTCTCTACAACATCCCTGTAGGTCTCCTCTATGTACCTCTCTGTCTCCCTCAGCTCCACCAAGTCTGCTACTCTAGCCTCAAGAGAACGGACACGTTCTCTAAGAGCTAGGAGCTCTTTGCATCGGGCATACACATGTGACATCTCACCAACTGGGAGATAATCATACATGTGACACTCAATGCAAAAGACTGGATAGCACCCCTCTCGCTGCTGGACTGCTGACTCCATCTTAGTGTTTGAGTTTTTCAATAATTTAAAACTTGCTACAGTATTAAGGATATTAGCCTAATATAAAAGTGTCTTTTAGTTTATATAGTATATTGTGTGATTTATTTAGTGTTTCCTTCTTAGATGGTAAAGAAATGTATTTAAAACTCTGTAAGAGCACTCCTTGCTTGTTACCCTAATTAAAATAACTGACTATAAATGAAGAGTTGTCCTAGGGGAGGGTGGGTGTTGGGGAGGGTGGTGGGAATGCTAAATTTGATCCTGCAGTGGCTGTTAGATTCTATCTGTTAATGCTGTGGTACAAAGCTTTTAAAACTAAGTGGAAAAGACTATGGAGATTAGTTGTTAAAAATTTGCTTTTTATATTTTTATTTTTGCCTAACACTAACCTACAATTCCTCCTTTAAACCCCAATCTTTAAGTTCCCAAAGCACAAAGCAAAGTAGCGTTCACTTACCAGAGAAATGTCCTCTTCTCTCAGAACGTCTCAGAAAGGGGAAGGAGAAGTTAGATTGTATTATGTTACAGGAGACAAGGGTGAAAATGGTATAGGGAATGAATAGGGCGAAAAAGGAATGGAAATGGGTAACATCAGTATGGACGATAGCTAGAGAGGAATATAGGGGAGTAACAGTGTTGTTTAAAACCCAGAAGGTAGAAGTAGAGAGACTAGTAGAATTGGGAATAGGGATGTGTATTGTAGTAGATGTACAAATAAGGGGAAGAAGGGTCAGGGTCAGCAATACTTATGGGCCACAAAGGAAAAAAGAAAGGAGAGATTTGGTGAAGAAAATTAGACCGTATTTATATATGGGAAGACAATTAGTGTGTGTATGGGGGGGGGGGGGGGGGAGATTTCAATATGATAGGGAAGGAATAGGAGAGTGGGGCAAAGGCAAGAAATGTGGGATATGATGGGAAATATTTGGAGAAAGTGATTGAGGAGGCGGGTTTGAAAGATGTAGGAGAGGGGGGAGGGGAAAGGAATTATACATTCAGAAGGTGAAATTGTCAGAGTAGGATAGACAGAATTATGGTGAAGAAGGAAGAGGGTTGTGGGAAAATAAGGAGAAAGGAAGTGGACTTTTTGGATCATTGTATGTTATGGGTGGAAGTGGGGAGAACGGATGGAGGTGAGGAAGGGAGGGGAATATGGAGGATGAAGTTGGAATGGATGGAGGGAGAGCAGGAAAGAGAAGACTAGGGGGTTTTGGGAAGATCAGTTAATGATAAAGGAAGGACATGAGTCATGGGCGAGATGGTGGGAAGAAGTAATATGGAGAATTAGAAGGTATGTACAATGGAAGGAAGGAAGAAGAGAGCGAATACAAGGTTAGAGATGGGCTTAAAGAAGAGGAGAGATAGGTTAGTGGAATTGGGGAAAGATGAAGAAGAGATTGAGGAGGTACAACGTCAGATAGAGAAGGTTCAATATAATAGGTGGGAATCATTAAAGTATGAAAGGGATTGTGGAGTAATGATTTCCCCAGACTTATTTGAGAGTTTTAGGGTGAGGGGACGGGAAGAAGAATGGGTGCAGTGAAGGATGGGAAAGGAGAGAGAAGGGAAACAAGGGAGGGAATAAAGGAGATAGTGGAGGAATTTTATGGGAAATATTTTGATAGGAGAGAGGAAGGGGGGAGGGAAAGATGGGGAGGAGGAGAATGAGGAGTGGACAGAGGAGGAAGTTTGGGAAGCGATAAGAGGAATGAGGAAAAAGAAAACGCCGGGACCTGACTGGTTGATAGCAGAATTTTATCAAGTTTTTGAGAAGGAGGGAACACCAGTATTGGTAAAGGTTTTTTGGGAGAGTGATGGGATGGGGAAGTTGCCACGTTCCATGGCAGAAGCGGTATTAATCCTAATAAGTAAAGGAAAGGGTCGGGAGGATTTGAGGAATTGGAGACCGATTTCACTGCTAAATGTGGATCGCAAAATTTTAGCCAGTATGATAGTAACGAAAATGACGAAGGTAATGAGGAAGGTACTTTGTAGGGCACAAGAAGGGGGGTGGGAGGAAGAGGAGCAATAGAGGCAGGTTTGACCTTGAGAGAAGCTAAAGAAGCAGGGAGGTGGATGTCAGAAGTTGAAACAAAAGTTATTGCGTTAGATCAGGAGACGGCATATGATAGAATGCAGAGAGAATATGTGTGGGAGGTAATGAGGAAGTATGGGATATCAAGAAGATGGATATCAAGAGTAAAAAGCTTGTATGAAGGAGCAGTGTGCTTTCTGTTTGGTGAATGGGTGGAGAGGGAAAAGGGTGGAAGTACGAACTGGAATAAGGCAGGGATGTCCACTAAGTTCATTGTTATATGTGTTGGCGATTGACCCTTTTGTACAGAGATTAGAGAGGGGACGATAGGGAGGGACAGAGGGTTTGAGGGGAGTGAAGTTAGGGGAGAGAGGAGGGAGAGTTCGAGTGGTGGCTTATATAGATGATTTGACAGTAATAGTGCAAGGGAAGAAAGAAGAAGGATGGTTGGAGGAAGAAATAGGGAAGTACTCAGAAGCCACCAGGGCAAGGATAAATTGGGGAAAATGCCATGTATTGCAGCTAGGGGGCAGAAGGAAAGTAGAAGGGGAAGGGGTTGTCAGACCCAGAACAAGAGGTGAAGATTTTGGGGGTGGTGTTTGGGACAGAGGGGTACGGAGAAAGGAATTGGGAAAGGGTAGAAAGGAAGGCAGTAGAAATGGCAGAGAGGTGGAAAGGTTGGAAAGTGACATATAGGGAAAAAGTACGATTAATTAAGACCTATCTGGTGCCTCTCTTTGGGTGGATAGCACAAGTATATACAGTGGTGGAAATAAGTATTTGATCCCTTGCTGATTTTGTAAGTTTGCCCACTGACAAAGACATGAGCAGCCCATAATTGAAGGGTAGGTTATTGGTAACAGTGAGAGATAGCACATCACAAATTAAATCCGGAAAATCACATTGTGGAAAGTATATGAATTTATTTGCATTCTGCAGAGGGAAATAAGTATTTAATCCCTCTGGCAAACAAGACCTAATACTTGGTGGCAAAAGCCTTGTTGGCAAGCACAGCGGTCAGACGTCTTCTGTAGTTGATGATGAGAGGTTTGCACACATGTCAGGAGGAATTTTGGTCCACTCCTCTTTGCAGATCATCTCTAAATCATTAAGAGTTCTGGGCTGTCGCTTGGCAACTCGCAGCTTCAGCTCCCTCCATAAGTTTTCAATGGGATTAAGGTCTGGTGACTGGCTAGGCCACTCCATGACCCTAATGTGCTTCTTCCTGAGCCACTCCTTTGTTGCCTTGGCTGTATGTTTTGGGTCATTGTCGTGCTGGAAGACCCAGCCACGACCCATTTTTAAGGCCCTGGCGGAGGGAAGGAGGTTGTCACTCAGAATTGTACGGTACATGGCCCCATCCATTCTCCCATTGATGCGGTGAAGTAGTCCTGTGCCCTTAGCAGAGAAACACCCCCAAAACATAACATTTCCACCTCCATGCTTGACAGTGGGGACGGTGTTCTTTGGGTCATAGGCAGCATTTCTCTTCCTCCAAACACGGCGAGTTGAGTTCATGCCAAAGAGCTCAATTTTTGTCTCATCTGACCACAGCACCTTCTCCCGATCACTCTCGGCATCATCCAGGTGTTCACTGGCAAACTTCAGACGGGCCGTCACATGTGCCTTCCGGAGCAGGGGGACCTTGCGGGCACTGCAGGATTGCAATCCGTTATGTCGTAATGTGTTACCAATGGTTTTCGTGGTGACAGTGGTCCCAGCTGCCTTGAGATCATTGACAAGTTCCCCCCTTGTAGTTGTAGGCTGATTTCTAACCTTCCTCATGATCAAGGATACCCCACGAGGTGAGATTTTGCGTGGAGCCCCAGATCTTTGTCGATTGACAGTCATTTTGTACTTCTTCCATTTTCTTACTATGGCACCAACAGTTGTCTCCTTCTCGCCCAGCGTCTTACTGATGGTTTTGTAGCCCATTCCAGCCTTGTGCAGGTGTATGATCTTGTCCCTGACATTCTTAGACAGCTCCTTGCTCTTGGCCATTTTGTAGAGGCTAGAGTCTGACTGATTCACTGAGTCTGTGGACAGGTGTCTTTCATACAGGTGACCATTGCCGACAGCTGTCTGTCATGCAGGTAACGAGTTGATTTGGAGCATCTACCTGGTCTGTAGGGGCCAGATCGCTTACTGGTTGGTGGGGGATCAAATACTTATTTCCCTCTGCAGAATGCAAATAAATTCATATACTTTCCACAATGTGATTTTCCGGATTTAATTTGTGATGTGCTATCTCTCACTGTTACCAATAACCTACCCTTCAATTATGGGCTGCTCATGTCTTTGTCAGTGGGCAAACTTACAAAATCAGCAAGGGATCAAATACTTATTTCCACCACTGTATGTTACCGGAGAGTTTCTATACAAGAATTTCAGGTTTGTTTTTTCGGGCTTTGTGGGGGAATAGAATGAACCCAGTGAAAATGGATGTAGTATGTAGGGAGAGGGAGAAAGGGGGCGTAGGGATGATAAACTCAATTTTATAGTTTACAGGGATGTTTTTGCAGGTAAATTTAGGAGGAATGGTGAGGGAGGAGAAACCGGGATGGGCGTGGAGTATGCAGGAGGGGGGACAAGGGCTTTGGGAGAAATGGGTGGAGTGGCCTAGTGGTTAGAGTAGTGGACTTTGGTCCTGGGGAACTGGGTTCGATTCCCACTGCAGGCACAGGCAGCTCCTTGTGACTCTGGGCAAGTCACTTAACCCTCCATTGCCCCAGGTACAAATAAGTACCTAAGCCGCATTGAGCCTGCCATGAGTGGGAAAGTGCGGGGTACAAATAAAAAAGAAAGAGGGAAGGGAGAGAAGAGAAAAAGGAATGGGGAAAGGGGAAAGGCAAGAGTACCAGAGTCTGGCTGAGAAGGTGGTGAGGAAGTGGAATGTAACAGTTAAGGAGATCATGGAAGGGAGAAGAGGAAGATGCATGGAAAGAGTAAGGGAACAGGTATACCCGGGAATGTTGAGTTTGAAAAATTGCACGTCGCAGGTGATGGAACAGGGTTTGAAAGCACTAAATTCGGGAAGGGTGCCAAGGAAATATGAGGAAATTGCTTGGCTGGCGTTTCATCAAAGATTATTTGTGAGGGTGAATGTAAGGTGGAGGAGTAGAGTAGAGAGGGACTGTCCAAGGAAGGGATGTGAGGGGAAAGAGGAGACAGAGGAACATTTGAATGTCCTTTCACCAAGGAAGTAGGAAGCAGGGTAGTAGGGAGATTGGGGGTGGGGGGGATGGAGAAACAGAAATATCAAGAGTGGGCATATGGGGGGGGGGGGGGGGAGGAAGGAAGAAACTGGAAAGGGTAACAAGATATATCATAGGGATTATCTGGTTGGAATGTCTGTGGGCTGCCAGGTGTCAATTGCACATGTTTCAAGTGGACATGGAGGCTGAGCAGGTGGCATGGCAAGTAGTGAGGACTGTGCAGCAAGTGGCTATGTGGGAAAAGATGAAGGTGGAGAGGAACGTATGGGAAGCAAGGTGGAGAGGGGTACGATTGAAGCCACCGTGAAGAATTATGGAAGAGTGGTAGGGAGGGAATGGACCCAGAGGGAAAGAGAGGGGTGGAGGGAATGGTTGGGGATGGGGGTTTGGAACATAGTGTTGAAGGGTTGGGGTAGTATGGATGGACTGGTGTTGCATGGGGAGATTTAGAAGAGTGGAAGAAGAATGGTGAGAAGATAATGTTGGATTTGGTTGGGGGGTTTTGTTGTGGGAAATGTTTAGGAGTGGGGAAATGTTTATGAGAAGGAATATTTAGGGGGGGATTGATTTTGTACTATATTATGGTTGCAAGTTTTCTAATAAAATTATTATCCAGCTCCAATAGAGTATATTAAAGTTGCTGCAGTTAAAAAGCTCGTAGTTGGATCTTGGGATTGAGCTGGCGGTCCGCTGTGAGGTGAGCTACCGCCTGTCCCAGCCCCTGCCTCTCGACGCCTCCCTGATGCTCTTGACTGAGTGTCCCGGGGGTCCGAAGCATTTACTTTGAACACTCTAAAGCAGGCTGGTCGCCTGAATACTTCAGCTAGGAATAATGGAATAGGACTCCAGTTCTATTTTGTTGGTTTTCGGAACTGGGGCCATAATTAAGAGGGATGGCTGGAGGTATTTGTATTGTGCCGCGAGAGGTGAAATTCTTGGACTGGCGCAAGACGAACCAAAGCGAAAGCATTTGCCAAGAATGTTTTCATTAATCAAGAACGAAAGTCGGAGGTTCGAAGATGATCAGATACTGTCGTAGTTCCGACCATAAACGATGCCGACTAGCGATCCGGCGGCATTATTCCAATATATACATACACACATACATATATATATATATAATCTGACTATGGAAACCAAAACCAATAATTATATAACAAATACATTTTAATACATAAGTACAGTATTTATGTACTTTTCCTTGGTCACCTCCACTGTCCTGTTTGTTTCAAATGAATGCACATACCTACTAACTACTGATTGGACCACATCAATTATGGTAATTTCTATTAGGATATACCTTAAATCAGGCCTCAACAAATTTTCACAAAATTTAGAAGCCAGCCCCAAAACTTAGAAGCCAGCAGCGGACATCTCTCTTGCTTCTCCCTCCCTATCATTCCAACATTGTCCCCAGTGAAGTTGTGTGTGTGTGTGGGGGGGGGGGGGGGGGGGGGGGGGGGGATCCCCTTCCAGATCAGCAATAGCTCTTTTAGAAACTGGCTTACTAAGGGTTCTTTCCCTATTTTGTGTCTGTGGGCAAAAAAAAAAAAACTTTAGTAAATCAGTTTCTTACAGTGCCTCTGCAAATCACTGGGAAAAGCCAAGTAGTTTCCCCTTCCTCAGCCTTCATCCAGACTCTCTCTCTCAACCCCTCTCAGCCTTAACCCACTTTCTTTTTCAACCCTCCAAGCCTTCACCCACTCTCCTTCTCAAACCCTCCTAAGCCTTCACCCATTCTCTTTCTCTTTCAACCCCACCTTCAGCCTTCACCCACTCTCTCTCTCAACCCCCCCCCCCCCCAGCCTTCATCCACTCTTTTTCTCTCTGCTACCTATCCCCCTCACCTCACAGACTGCCTTTCAGAGGAAACAGCATGCTTCCTAGCACCCACTGCGATTCAGCTCTTGTCTAAACTTGAGCCGCACAGTACAGGAAGTTAGGATGATCTTGCAGTTTTAAGTCTTGTGAGACTCCCGAGCTTGCTGCACTGTGCAGCTCAAACTTACATAGAGAGCCGAATTGCAGAGCAAAAGCATAGCAGATGCCGAGTAGTGTTATAACCCCCCCCCCCCCCCCAAAAAAAACACAAAAATCCCGGGTGTCAGTGTGCAATTTCTAGGTGCCGTGGAGGGGCATAATCGAAAGGGGGTGCCCATCACTAAGGACGGCGCCGCGAAAGTGCGGGGCAACACGCATTATCGAAACAAGATGGGCGTCCATCTTTCGCTTCGATAATACGGTCGGGTACGGCCAAATCTCAACATTTAGGTCGACCTTAGAGATGGCCGCCTCGGTTTTCGCCTATTATGGAAACCGAGGACGGCCATCTCAAAAACAGCCAAATCCAAGCCCTTTGGTCATGGGAGGAGCCAGCATTCATAGTGCACTGGTCTCTCTCACATGCTAGGACACCAACCGGGCACCCTAGGGGGCACTGCAGTGAACTTCAGAAATTGCTTCCAGGTGCACAGCTCCCTTACATTGTGTGCTGAGCCCCCCAACCCCCCCAAAACCCACTCCCCACAACTGTGCATCACTACCATAGCCCTTAGGGATGGGGGGCACCTAGATGTGGGTACAGTGGGTTTGTGGTGGGTTTTGGAGGGCTCCTATTTACCACCACAAGTATAACAGGTAGGGGGGGGATGGGCCTGGGTCCGCCTGCCTGAAGTGCACTGCAGTACCCACTAAAATTGCTCCAGGGACCTGCATACTGCTGTCATGGAGCTGGGTATGATATTTGAGGCTGGCATAGAGGCTGGAAAAAATATTTAGGGTGGGAGGGGGTTACTGACCACTGGGGGAGTAAGGGGAGATCATCCCCGATTCCCTGCAGTGGTCATCTGATTATTTAGGGCACATTTTTGAGGCTTGGTTGTAAAAAAAAAGGACCAAGTAAAGTCAGCCAAATGTTCGTCAGGGACGCCCTTCTTTTTTCCATTATTAGCCGGGGACGCCCATGTGTAAGCACGCCCCCAGTCCCGCCTTCGCTATGCTTCCGACACATCCCCGTGAACTTTGGTCGTCCCCACGACGGAAAGCAGTTGAGGATGCCCAAAATCGGCTTTCGATTATGCTGATTTTGGCGACCCTGGGAGAAGGATGCCCATCTCCCGATTTGTGTCGAAAGATGGGCGCCCTTCTCTTTCGAAAATAAGCTTGTTGGTCTCATTGCTTAAAATTTATAGCACTTTATGGCACTCATTTTTGAAGCAGATGTTCATCTCAAAATGGGCAAAAAAATGTCCAAATCGTGATTTTCAAAAGGAAGACTTTGGATAGTTTACAATTGCAGTGTGTCCAAATAGCAAGGGGACGTGTTAGAGGCATGTTTTAGGCAGTACTAGGGGGGCCCAAAATTAGGATGTCTTTCAGTGATAGTGGACCGGGAAGAAATGTCCAAGGGAAAAAGAAGGATGTTTTTATCTAGACCTATTTTAACCATGTCCAGGGTTCAAAGAGGTGCCCTGATTGAGCAGCTGACAACTGGAGGGATGGAGGTATGATTCCTCTTTAATCTCCCAGTGGTTACTGACTCCCTCTCATCCCTCTAAGAAGTGGAAGTGACAGTAATTATCCTTATGTGTCCTTCTGTCTGTCCTTCCCTTATCCTTTTTGGTCCTGTCTGTTTGTCCTGATTTAGTTTGAGCAGGGACTGTCTTCTTCATGTTCAATTGTAAAGCGCTACGTACGACTGGTAGCGCTATAGAAGTGATTTATAGTAGTAGTAGTAAATACCAGGCTCTGTGGCATTTTCAAGTATTATGGCCATTCCTAATAGAACAGTAAGAAAGTTTAAGAAGTAGCCTAGTGGTTAGTACAGTGGACTTTGAACAAGGGGACCCAGGTGTAACTCCCACTTTAACTCTTATTTCTGTATAAATATGTGAGCCCTCCTGAAACATAGAAATACTTACTGTACATGAATTTATAAGACACCTGCAAATGTGATGGCTATTGTAGTGGTGAACCATTAGGTACAATAGGCTTTTATCTGTGCCTGGGGGGCTCAGAATAACAAAAAATGGAATTAAGGTGGGATTTGTACCTGAATCTCATTGTTTAAAATCCACTGTACCGACCATTAGGCTGCCCTCTGCTCTGCAGCAGTGTCTGTGTGGCCAATTTGTACAAATGATGCCAGACAGACATTTTTGTGCTTGTGTTTTAGCATTCATATTTTGGATGTTTCATTTTGGCAAACGGCTGTTCATTTTGGATGCTTTCAGTGCAAGAACGTCTTTCTCATGTATTTTGAACAGAAAATCCCAACGTTTTTCCTGTTTGAAAATGGCTGTGAGATAGATGTTATAAGCATGATGTCCTGATTCCGACTTAGACGTTCTTTCGCAAATGATCCTCCATGTGTACTGATGTATAAACATACACAAGAAATAGAGTTTACATCTTGACTCTAAATCACCTGTCTTCCAGCAGTGATGTCCACATCTCGTCATGGTTTGCCTGCCTCACTAGAGTTTCTCCTTGGATCTCTAATCTCTGTGTCAACTCCTCTGCTGTACACTGCAGATCATTAAACTGTGCCTCCAGCATATGCACCCTGTGTTCCAACCTGTGTAGCAATGAATGTCTTGTGTGAAATACTTTCATATTTTCTCTATAAAATTATTCCCATGCAACGTTATGTCCTAGGGGAGGAGAATGTGCAGACTCTATTATTTTTTATACCTTTGTACCAGTCTACTCAGAGCTAAGAAAGGTTTGTGAAATTACTAGGGACAGGGGCGTATCCAGACATCTAGGTGGGGGGACCAGAACCCAAGGTGAGGGGGCCAGAGCCCAAGGTAAGGGGGCACATTTTGGTTGCCACCTTCCCTCCGCCACTGTTCCCCCACTGCTTCCCACTCACTGCGCTGTTCATCTTGGCTGGTGAGGGTCCCCAACCCCCACCAGCTGAAGACTTCATCCAGCGCTGGTCTCTGGTACTGCCACATTGCCTGCCCTGCTCTCTCTTCCCCTCATGTCCGGCACGCTCTTTTTAGTGAAACTGAGCTGCTCAATTTCACTAAAAGGAGCATGCCTGACGTGAGAGGAAGAGAGAGCAGGGCAGGCAATGTGCAGACCAGCGCTGGATGAAGTTTTCAGCTGTCGGGGATTAGGGAACCCCACCAACCAACCAGGAGCCCAGAGCAAATTTGGGGGGGCCCCAGGCTCCCATGGCCCCACGTAGCTACGCCACTGACTAGGATGGTCTATATTTTACCACAATTTATTCTCAACCATTATAAGACCCTAATGAAACCCTGAAGAGAGAAAAATAACCTTATGAAATAAATAATGTGAACTCATGTTGGGATGAACAAAAAAAATGGGACAATGAGGGCACTTTCAGTTTGTGTACCTTTAAATAAACCAAATGACTGAAGGGCCAATTTGTTGACAAGACATAGCTATCGCTAGCACAGACCCATGTGCGCATGCATTCAGTATACTTGCCCATGTTAGCACACATTTTCCCCTGAATTCTATATATGATGCTCAGAATTGAGCGTGCAATTTAATTGAATGAGCCAATTAACACTGATAATTGGGCAATGATCAATTAAACGACTTTCGCATAAACACCAAATAAGTTTTTCATGCCTTAAAGCTTAGCCTCTGCATTCTTATTCACACTCAGTGGCAATGGATTTACATAGAATCCTACAACATTGGTTAACACACTTACATATACTGACTTGTGTTATACTACACTTTACCTTAACCTTTGAAACTTTTTATTATATTCCAGTGATAATTAATCCAAGACAGTATATAAACCACTCGTCTAATAGACTTTCACATAACATCTACATTAGATTTGCAATGTGTGACTCATGTAGGCTCTAATTTATCACCTTCTATTAATCACATTAATAGAAATAGAATCGAATTGTTCAAAACGTTTTTACAAAGGAGTCAATTAGTTAAAATTCCAACATCAAAAATACATTCTTATCTACCTATGCCTGCTGGATATATATAAATGCTGCTCTGTCATAAATAAAACTGAAGTAATGAGACTGGATAGAAGAGGCTCAATTTGGCATAACTCTCATTGTTGAAACCTGGCTTCAAATTTATTTATTTTTGTACATTTGTACCAGTGGCGTAGCCAAGGGTAGGCTGGGTGGGCCCATGCCCACCCACTTTGGGTTCAGGCCCACCCAGTAGCAGCATACCTATGATGTGGCTGCCAGGGATCCCCAAGCCCCACCAGACAAAAACTCCCAACAAGTGTCCCTCCTGCATACTTTGTAAGTAGCAGATCTTCGCCTGCAGTGAGCAGTGACATACATACTGCTTGCACTGGCCCCACAGCCTTCCCTCAGATGTATATCTGCCTAGGCGGAAACAGGAAGTTGCATCAGAAGGAAGGGTGTGGGGCCAACATGAGCAGTGTGCATTAGTTGCTGCTCGCTGCTGGTGAAAATCTGCTATTTAAAAGGTATATGGGAGAGGGGGGAGTTTGAGAGACCACTATGGCATGCAAGTGAGAGAAGGAGAGACCAATCACGTGTGGGAAGGGACGAGGTTCTTTTGCCCACCATCTTGGGCCCAGGCCCACCCAAATTTGGTGTCTGGCTATTGCCCCTGATTTGTACCCCACGCTTTCCCACTCATGGCAGGCTCAATGCAGCTTACATATTGTATACAGGTACTTATTTGTACCTGGGGCAGTGGAGGGTTAAGTGCCCAGAGTCACAAGGAACTGCCTGTGCCTGAAGTGGGAATCAAACTCAGTTCCTCAGTTCCCCGGGACCAAAGTCCACCACCCTAACCACTAGGCCACTCCTCCACTCCAAAATGATGGATGATCCAGCAACTCGAACTAAGAAAAGGAGAGGAGGCATAGCCATCATCTACAAGTCATTCTTTGATGTAAAATATACAAAAATTGCAAACTCCCCCGACTAGAAATTGCAACCTCCTCCATAAAGATTCATCCTTATCAAAGCCAATTCAAATATTATTCGTATATCAGCTCCCTGGAAGTTGGGACAAGTGGAAGCAGTGTTCAATGAGTTCATTGCAACTGCTTGTGTCAATAATGATGATATTTGTTGATTGGAGATGTTAACCTTCACCTTGACAATCCTAATAATCATAATACCAAACAATTTTTTGACTTTCTTTAATTGTGACAATTCTCAATCTTCTCATGTCAAAGGTCATCAACTGGATATATTAGCAACCGAATTGGAGACTAATTTAATTTTTTCATGTTTAATCCACAATGGTTACCGATTCCTTGGTTGGATGATAGCTGCCTCACATTTACATTAAATTGGACTGGAAGCTACATTTAATCTCAAAACAAGAAATAATTCTCAAATCTTTCAAACCAGAAGTAAAATTGACCCTGTAAACTTATAATTTTTGGTCAAAATAGCAATTTAGGCAACTATGTTCCTCTCCTCCTACCATTGACTTTATAAAAAATGGAAAGGCACCTGTAGCATAGTTCTAGACAAGATAGCACAGATCAAAACCAAATCCAGATCTAATCCAATTTATCTCCTTGGTACAATGTAGATCTCTTAGAAATGAAATGAAAATGCATAAGATATGAAAGAATTTGGTCCAAAACTAAACTAATAATTGGATAAAATGGAAACAGCTCCTAAGAGAATACAAACATATAATTTCCAAAGCTAAAATTACTTATTACTCTAAATTTATAGGTGTGAAACAACAATTAACCCTAGAAACTATATGCTTTAGTTCATTCATGCTGAATACTCAACAGATAACCTCCATAAGGAATCTGTCCTTCAGTGGACCAATTGGTCTATTATTTTGAACAGAAAATAACTAAAATAAAACAATAATTGAAAAACCTTTCCATCTCATTAGAGCAATACCTTAATTCACAAAATCAGTCACCCTTTTGCTCATCTATGGATAGAATTTGGTTGACATTTCAACCTATCACATCAAACCAAGTCAATCATTTCCTTTGCAAATATACCAAAATCACAATGCTAGCTTGACTCCTGTCCTAATTATCTCTTGAAACCAGCACCTAAGGTTTTAATTGATCACTTACATTCATGCCAGCAGGAGGTAGTCATAGTAAACAGTCCACCTCAATTCTCCCTGTTCTATGAAATTTGAACTGGGCAATTTGGATTCACTTCTTCCCTGCACACTCTCTAGGGCTTTAAAATCGCTGCAGTTTTGCTGACTGAACTCACAGCTGTTTCCTGTCACTCCTGATTCCATAGGGGGAGCGGTTGCGTCAGCAAGAGGTGGCCATAGTAACCAGCCCACCTCTGAGGTGTTGCACCTTAGGAGGTGAGCCTAAGGGGCACATCTTTTATTGCGTCCCTTTGTGCAGTGCTTTATCGGCATTTGGAGGCTTTTCATCATTGTTATTTCTCTATATTCCCACCCTTTAGGCCTGTTATTATTCTAGCTGAATAATAAAATCACAACTGCCTCTTTTTAAATTTTGTTTTCATTATGCTTATCACATATTTGCTTTTGCACAGACGAGTGCTTGTTTAAAATTAAGAGTCCTGCTATGTTGTTTAATTTCTTTTCTCATTCTGTCTAGACACTTAATTCATTCTACTAATAGGTTTGGTTCCTATTTTGCTATCCCAGTGATACATTCTACAAGATATTATTATCCTAATTGGTTACCAACGTATCACCAAAATAATCCCTCTGGTTTTGTTCCTATTTGAATCACAACGATCTGAACATTGTGCCTTCTACTCAACATCATACTAAAAAAGGCTCCAAAACCTTTTGTAATAAATGTCATTCGATTAAAGTCCCACTGTCAATCAACTTTACTTATTCTTATTTTTCTCTGTCTGTAGGTTATGTCAATGCTCGATCGGTTGTTAACAAAGTTGAAATGAATAAAGATTGGATAACTGATGCTCAATTTTATTTTGTTATAATCTTCGAAATTTGGCTACAGACAAAAGATGATCCTATTATTCTTGATGTATGCCCATCCAGTTATTCCGTTCTTCATTTTTCTAGAGCTAAAAAAAAAGGGGAGGTGGTTTAGCTATCATCTATAAATCTTTATTTGAGGTAAAAACTCTCTCTGAATTCCAATCTCCTAATCTGGAAATTGTTACTTGTTCTGTATCTTGCGATTCTTTATTTAAACCTATCTGCCTTCTAATGTTATATTGTCCTCCTAATTATTGGAACTTAGTTGAGGCTGATCTTACTGAATTCATCTCCAATGCATATATTAATAATGATAATATCATTATGGTTGGAGATGTTAATTTACATCTTGAAAACATTACCAACCAATACACCAAGAATTTCCTAGAATTCCTTAATGTTTGGCAATTTTCACTTTTCTATGGAATGTCTTCTCATGTTAAAGGTCATCAATTAGATATATTAGCAATGGAATTTTACAGACCCAACTACTTTTTTTAATCTTAGATTTTCATTGGACCCCAATACCTTGATCATAATACAGTGGCCTCTTTTTAAAATTGCACTAGAAGGAAACTAAATTGTCATTCAAATCCTGAAATTTGTTACATTCCTTTAAAACTAGAGGTAAAATTAATCTTTTAACATTCTGGTCCAATGAGTCATTCAGTTTATTACTTACCTCAAACCCTTCCCTGAATTTCATTCAGCAGTGGAATGATACTTGTAAAGCAGTCCTTGATGTTATTGCACCTATGACTGTCAAATCTTGTCCGAAAGATTGTCTCCAAGGTTCAGTGATGATCTTTTACAAATGAAATGTAAATGCAGGAGACAGGAGAGAATTTGGGCTAAGGACAAACCCACTAAACAATGGATCGCTTGGAAAAGGCTTTTGAAAATCTACAAAGGTATGATCTCCAAAGCGAAAACCTTCTACTATTCCAAATTCATTGGTGATACAGTAGTCAACCCAAGGAAACTTTATTAATTAATTGTTTATTGACACTCAACTAATAACCAATTCAACCAATCCCACACCTACTGCCAACCACTTGGCTACTTATTTTAAACAGAAAATAGCTAAAATCAGACTAGAACTTAACAATACCCCTTCATCTATAGACTATTTCCTTTATTTACACGATCCTTTGCTGCCTCATTCTGAAGCAGATAGAATCTGGTCCATTTTTCATCCAATCACTACTGATCAGATCAATCATGCATTATGCAAATACGCAAATTCACACTGTTTGCTTCATATGTGCCCTACTTATCTCCTCAAGTCAGCTCCTGATTTATTCTTACATTTTGCACTCAAATCTTACTTTGATGTTGCCTCAAGGTTTCTTTGCCTCTGACAATGGCAATATCGTATCATCTAATTTCATTATATAATCCATGTTCAATATATGATATCAATTGTTTGTTTCCCCCTTGTTTACCTGATTGTTCATTATATCATCTATGTTCTATATATATTGCCAATTGTATCTGTACTCTGAAATGGCATAAGTCATGACGGAAAATTGTAAGCCACATTGAGCCTGCAAATAGGTGGGAAAATGTGGGATACAAATGCAACAAATAAATAAATAAATAAAATATTATTTTGACTCCTATACCTAAAAATACACAAACTAGCCTAAGCATAGTTTCCAACTATAGACCAGTAGCCTCAATTCCTCTTCTTGTTAAAGTAATGGACTTGTCATGTGCCAATTTATGGAGCATCTCCAGCTTCATGCCATTTTTTAATAGTTCACAATCTGGTTTTAGTCCCCTTTACAGTACCGAAACTGTGCTTACCACCCTCTTAGCTAACTTTAGGAGAGAATTAAGTTTTGGCAACAAAATATTGATACTTCAGTTTGATCTATCCAGTGCCTTTGATACTGTTGATCATTCTTTTAAATATTCTTGACTATTACAGAATCTGTGGAATTGTCCTGAAATGGTTTTCTGGCTTCTTAAGATCTAGGTGGTATCAAGTCAAACAATCAGTTGTAATTTCTTCCACTTGGTCTCCTAGCCATGGGTTCCCCTCTTTCTCCCATCTTGTTTAACATTATGATGATACCTCTTGGTCATGTTTTAGAAAAACATGTTTTTTTAACATACATATATGCTGATGATGTCACCATTTATATCCCATTCTCTACGGAATTACTTGACATAACTCACATGATTAGTCTAGGGATAAAAATTATAGAATCAATAATTTCAAACTAAAACTTAACATGGATAAAACCAAGTTTCTAATTATAACTAATCCTCACCATCCTATGAATCTTAGTAACTTTACTATTAAGAACAAAACCTATTCCCTTGAGTCATCAATGTAAATCTTGGGAGTCACAATAGATCGTTTCTAAGTTGACCTCAAGTGTCTTTCACTCACTTTGGAAGCTGAAGAGATTGAGGCCATTTTTCTCTAAATCTGTTTTTTGTACTTTGGTTCAATCCCTTGTCCTCATCAAATTCGACTATGCTGGACTTAAAGATGGTCTTCTCAAAAATGACAAAGCTTAAAATGCTGCTGCTCATCTTATATGTAGATCTCTTCGTTTCACCAAAGCCACTCCTCTTTTATATGAGCTACTTTGGTTAACAATAACAGATAGAATATCTTTCAAATTATGCATTTTCATTCACTGAATCCTGTTTAGTCAAGCCTCATCATATATGAATAATCTTATTGAATTACCCCCTTGTAATGCTGTTTCATCTTCTAGAGAATATCTTGTTTTATATTTCCCTATCTGTAAGAATGTGATATATAAACAATTCACTCTGCTAATTTCTTCTATCAAGGCACCAAAATTAGGAATTCTCTTCCTAAATCAATCAAGTTTACAGACAATTACCTAACTTTTAGAAGTCTTCTAAAAACAGATTTCTTCAGTCTGGCCTTTCTGATTACAAAGAACTCTATTTGAATTTTACCCATACCCTTTTCTTAATCTCGTTTCCCATCTAATCCTGCCTAATTATGTTCTCACCTATCCACCCTTAATTGTTTGTCTTTGACATAAATAAATAACCAGGGATTTAGACTATTTGTTACACTTATACCCCGCGCTTTCCCACTCAGAGCAGGTTCAGTGTGGCTTACATAGTGGTAGGTTACAAAAGTGTAGTAGAGAGAACGAATATTATAGTGCATGTGAGATGAACAGGCGAAGGGGTAGTATTGGCGGGAGAGAGGCGGGGGATAGAGTGGAATTAACAGGGGATGGGGTATGAGGTAGATGTGGGATAGGTAGGGCGAGGATAAGGGCATTAATAGAGGACGAGGTCTAAGATAATATAGGTTGTTGTCTGATCTGTTGTTGTGTGGGAGGGCCCCTAGGCTAAGTTGGTTACTTACTGCACATACATAGTAACATAGTAGATGACGGCAGAAAAAACCTGCACGGTCTATCCAGTCTGCCCAAGAAGATAAATTCATATGTGCTACTTTTTTATTTGTACTGTCCTCTTCAGGGCACAGACTGTATAAGTCTGGCCAGCCCTATCCCCGCCTCCCAACCACCAACCCCGCCTCCCACCACGAGCTCTGGCACAGACTGTATAAGTCTGCCCAGCACTATCCTCGCCTCCCAACTACCAGTCCCGCCTCCCACCACCAGCTCTGGCACAGACCGTATAAGTCTGCCCAGCACTATCCCTGCCTCCCACCACCGGCTCTGGCACAGACCGTATAAGTCTGCCTAGCACTAGTCCCGCCTCCCAACCACCAGCTCTGCCACCCATTCTAGGTTAAGCTCCTGAGGATCCCTTCCTTCTGCACAGGATGTATTAATTTGCTTCTTGAAGTTATTGTAATTTGTGTTATATTCTGTATACTATTATGTTTTATTCACTTTACTGTTTGTTTGTAAGCCATATTGAACTTAAGTCTATTTCAGGCTAATGTGGGGTATAAGTGTCATGAATAAATAAGTAAATAACTTTAATGTTATCTCAACGTGTCATGACTAAATAAATAAATAAGCTTGGAGGGGGAGGACTTAGTGATCAGTTCTTAGTTAGAATGTGTGAGGGGAACAGTGTATGGTGGGGGAGGGAGGCAGGCACTTGGGGAGGGGGGAGGTGGATTGGTTTGCAGGGGTAAGGTTCTGGATTTTGATGGGGTGTGCTTTGGTGTTATTTTGGGTTAGAAGTGGGTGTGTTACTTTTGAGACGAGCTCCGGGGTGGTATGGGGAATGTCGGTTTGGCAGTGGAGGGGTGGCCCAAGGGCTGCGGGGCGCCTCTCACATTTAGGGTGCGAGATAAATATTTGTTCAAGGGGATGATGCACAATATGGGATCCTGGGATCACTTAGATTAGTTTTGTGGAATGTGTGTGTGTGTGTGTGTGTTTGGGCGTTCCTCACTGATTAAACGGTCAAAGGTTCTACAGGTCCTAAAGCATCATAAGGTTGATGTGGCCTTTTTGCAAGAGACACATCTTACATCAGCAGAACACGTCAAATTCCAGAAGGGATGAGTGGGACAGTTGGTGGAAGCTCCGGCGGTGCAGAGGAAAGCGGGGGGGGGGGGGGTCATGATTCCTTTTCGTAAGGGGTTGCAGACATTGATTAAGTCAATTAAGCAAAGTCCAGATTGCAGATTGAGTTAGTAGAAGTTAAGTTAGAGGGCCAGCTTTTGGTCCTATGTAACGTGTATGCCCCTAATATTTTTGACCGGAATTTTTTCTGAAAAAGACCTGAAGAAAGTGGTTTATGATGCATGAGGCAGATGGCTGGCTCACGCCTGCTGCAGCTCCCAGAGGCCTTTGAAAGATGATGGTTGCCAAGAAAGCTAGGGTCGTGGTCACGTGCACATGGGCCTCGATGATCAAAAGTAAACGCTGGTGCTAGAGGCCACTAGCACCCGACTTGCACCCACATTTACTAAGGGCTGATGATCAGAGGGCTCTGGCGTGAGCACGCAGGGAATACTGCAGAGCTCATTTAAATTACATTTAAATGAGCTCTCTGGTATTCCACCTATATGATCAGAGCACTACACTCTGATTCTACGGGCCAAATGGCGCCTTAACACTATGCCAGTTTGGAGCTGAGGGTTAAGGCTTGTTCTCCGCTGCTAGGTAGCCTGGGCTGTCACCGTCAGCCTGGACTGTTACTGTCACAGTGCTTACTGGGGTGTCAGTCCGGTTGTGGGACGTGTGATGCTGCGTGCTGGGCTGAATGCCGGATGCATGCTGCTTCCCGTCGGGTTGGGCGTGGGACACATGGCTCTCATTCCTCCTTTCTCTGATATGGCTGGCTTTCCCTCCGCTGGCGGCCATGGTTCTTTTCCTTGTCAGGGCGGGGTTCATGGCTCTGCCTCCCCCCCCCCCCCCCCCCCGACACCATCATTTTTAGCCCGGTTCAGTTCTGTCTCCAGAGCCTCAGCTACAACTTTGGTTGAAGTACAGGTGTATTTGTATTTGCTGTACTTTTGCTCTGCCCAAACCCTGAGCCTGAACCTGACTGACTTCTGATAGCCGCCTGCCTGAACCTGTAGCCTGAACCTGATTCTGGCTTCTGATAGCTGCCTGCATGAACCTGTAAGCCTGAACTAGAGAGCTGCATGGGAATGGGGATAGCAGGATTCCTGAGGATACCATGGGAATCCCATGGGGATCCCCTCCAGGACCACGGGGGGGGGGGGGGGGGTGGACCAAGGTCCACGGGGATGCCGCAGGGATGGACCTAGGTCCTGCAGGGTTCCCACGGAGCAGAATGGAATAGAACGGAGCAAAGGGGAAACAGAGACTACCCTGTCTTCAACTCCCTCCCTCCCTCCATTCACCTCTCTTCCAGCCCAGGATGGTCTCCCCACACATACCTTGTATCACCCTGGTGGTCTAGTGGCTTGCTTTGGGGCAGGAAAGTTCCCCATGTTTTCCTGCCTGCTGACCCTGATTCTTTCACCGGCACCACCACTTGTTTAAGATGGCTGCCGAGACTTCAAGCAGCAGTCTCGTAAGGCTGCCGATTGAACTCTCGGCAGCCATTTTAAACAAGAGACCGCGGAGAGAGCAGGGCCGGTGTTAGCAATTGCGAGGCCCTGTGCAGACCAGTTCAGTGGGCTCCCCCTAGTCCCACCTAGCCACACCCCCACCTAGCTCCACCTCTTGTTGACAAGATATGTTTTAAACATTTTCTTTTATTTCAAATAAAGACAAATCAAGCAAAACTAATTCAAACATGTAAAATGCTATAATAGGAAACCTTTGGGTTTAAAAAGCAAAACCATGTGCATGTAAGAACTGGATAAATGAATTAAAACGAATTTCCTTAATATGTAATACTTGGTAGTAATAATGAAACAGTGATTGAATATTCAGATAGCAAGCAGCCTGAGCCAACAGATTTATTTTACATTGAACACAATTAACTTTGTATGAACTTGGCTGCTAATACTGTGTTGAACTGGATAATGTTGGCACATTTAGCCACATTCTTTTACCAGCCATAGTGCATATAAACAGTAATCAATGAAAATATTACACCATTACAGGAGAAGAAAAATAACTTTTTTATTTCATTATAAATAATTTTTGTAAGCTATTACAGCCCCAGAATAGCCAAAATGGCACAAACCAAACTAGCATACAGACTCTGCATGCAGCACAATACCAGAAAAATAGGAAGAAACACATTGGTATACATTGCAAAATAAGATAGCAGATGTAAATTCTCAAATTGGACATATTACAAACACTAAAATGAAAATAAAACGATTATTTTCTACCTTTGTTGTCTTTGTTTTTCTGATCATGTCCCAGTCTCTGATTCTGCTGCTCTCTATCTGCTCCCTTAACTCCACTTCCAGGGCTTCCTTTCAATTTATTTCTTACTTTCCTCCTTTCTTCTTCATTTCTTGCCCTACATCCATAGGTAAAAGCTGGGTCCTCCACGGACTTGACTGGAGGAGGTATAGTGTGGATCAAATTTTTGCCTATTTTCTCCAGCCATGTGCAGTTTTTCTCCTCTTTTCCCTTTCCCTCATCTCCATCAGAATGCATCTCCTTCCTTTTTCTTCCCGCCCCTCCATCCATATGCATCTCTTTCCTCTTTCTTCCCTCTCCTCCACCCATGTCCAGCACTTCTCCTCTCTCTCTCCTCCATGTTCATCTCACTTCATCTCACGTCCTTTCTTTTCCCTCCCCTCCATCTGTGTCCAGAATTTCTCCCCTCTCCCCTGTGCATCTCCCCCTCTATCTTCCCTCCCCTCCATTCATGTCCAGCATTTCTCCTCTCCCCCTCACCTCCATCCATGTGCATCTACTTACTCTGTCTTTCCTCCCCTCCATCCATGTCCAGCATTTCTCCTCTCTCCTTTCCCCTCCATTTGTGTGTATCTCCTTCCTCTGTCTTCCCTGCCCTCCACTCCATGTCCAGCATTTCTCATCTCACCCCTCCCTCCATCCATGTGCATCTCCGTCCTGTCTTCCCTCACCTCCATCCATGTCCAGCATTTTTCCTGCTCTCCCCCCTTCATCCATCCATGTCCAGCAACTCTCCTCTCTCCCCTGCCCTCCCCTCCTATTCATGTCCAGCGATTCTCCTTTGCCCCGTCTTCCCCTCCCATCCACATCCAGTGATTCTCCTCTGTCCCCTGCCCTCCCATCCATGTCCAGCGATTCTCCCCTCCATGTCCAGTGACTTGCCCCAGCCCCCAACTTATCCCACTTTTCAGTTCCAACCGCAGTCCCACCTGCCCGCCCTCAGCATTCCCACAGCCCTCCTTTCCTTCCAGCTGCCTGTGTTTAAAAACTCACAGTGGCTCCAGCGAAAACAACAGGCTTGCCTTTACCTTCCCTTCTCTCTCTGTGTCCCGCCTTTGCAGAAACAGGAAATTGCATCAGAGAAAGGTGGGACACAGAGAGAAGGGAAGGTAGAGGCGATCCTTGTGTTTTTGCTGCAGCCGCTGCAAGTTTTTAAATGCAGGCGGCTGGAAGGAAAGGAGGACTGTCGGAAAGCTGAGAGCGGGCAGGTGAGGATCAAATGGCGGAATGGGAGGAAGTGCCGTGGGGCCCTTGGAGGCACGGGTCCCTGTGCAACCGCTCCTGTCGGCCCTGGGAGAGAGGATCAGTGGCAGTGGGCAGGAAAGCATGGGGACCTTTCCTGCCCAGAAGCAAGCCACTAGACCACTAGGGTGATGCGAGGTATGTGTGGAGAGAACATCCAGGGCTGGAAGGGATGGGAGGGAGTTGAAGACAGGGCAGTCTCTGTTTCCCCTTCCTTGCGCAGCCATTATCGCCATACACCCAAACCAAAGCAAACAACCCTATGATCTGCTGCACCCACATTGTTCTTTATTGTTGGTAGCATTTTTACTTAATGTCACTTATATTTTCAAACATACTGACTTGTGTAGCATACGGATATACACAGAGGAAGTATAATAATGAAATAATTTTTCATAGGTAGAGTAAAAATTTGTTTATAAATTATAATCAGTGTGTCATTTGGAGGAGCTGTTTAAAAGGGCACCCTAACACTGTTACATTCATGCAGAGATTTTTTTCTCTCCTGGTAATTGGCCATTAAAACAGATATCATGTTATGAGAATCAGGTGCTCAACATTCAGACTTTCTATTTATCCATGTATTTACTTATTTATAATGTTTATATCCCAAATTAAGCATGAATTAGGTTGAAACCTGGGAGCATTTAAAATCTTTTTTTCCTGTGCCTACATTAAAAGAAAAAGATACCATGTGGGAATTTGCTCCTTTTGTTTTGTGGATTGCAGTGGTATATTATAAAAACGCATTTGCATTTTTTATTACTACTATTTCACAGAGAGATATCGAATAATGAGAAGGGTTTGCTTCATGCAGAAGTTCTGTCCAATGTCAGTCTAAATGTGCCAACATTGTCCAGTTCAGCACAGTATTAGCCCCAAGTTTATACAAAGTTAATTATGTTCAGTGGAAAATAAATTTGTTGCCTCAGGTTGCTTGCTATGTGAATATTCTCTCACTGTTTCATTACATAAGTACATAAGCATCACCATGCTGAGACAGACCAAGGGTCCATCAAGCCCAGCATCCTGTTACCAACAGCGGCCAAAAGAACAAGCAATTTGTCCCGCCCATCCTAGAAATACTGTATTCCCTTGTCCATTCAATAACATTCTATGGCTTTTTCCTCCAGGAAGCCGTCCAACCCTTTTTTGAAGTCCGCTAAGTTAATCGCCTTAACCACCTTTTCCGGCAGTGAATTCCAGAGTTTAACTACGTGTTGAGTGAAGAAAGATTTCCTATGATTCATTTTAAATTTATCACACTGCAGCTTCATCGCATGCCCCCTTGTCCTAGTATTTTTGGAAAGCGTAAACAGACGCTCCACATCGACCCGTTCCATTCCACTCATTATCTTATAGACCTCTATCATATCTCCCCTCAGCCGCCTTTTCTCCAAGCTGAAGAGCCCCAGCCTCTTCAGCCTATCCTGATAGGGAAGCCGTCCCATCCCCTGTATCATCTTTGTCGACCTTCTCTGTACCTTTTCCAATTCCACTATGTCTTTTTTGAGGTGCGGTAACCAGAATCGAACACAATACTCGAGGTGCGGTCGCACCATGGAGCGATACAATGGCAGAATAATATCCTTATTTTTGTTTTCCATCCCTTTCCTAATGATACCCAACATTCTATTTGCTTTCCTAGCCGCAGCAGCACATTAAGCAACAACGACACCTAGATCCCTTTCTCGGTCCATGACTCCCAACGCTGAACCTTGCATGACGTAATTATAGTTTGGGTTCCTCTTTCCCACATGCATCACTTTGCACTTGTTCACATTAAACGTCATCTGCCATTTAGACGCCCAATCTCCCAGTCTCGTAAGGTCCTCTTGTAGTTTTTCACAATCTTCCCGCGATTTGACTACTTTGAATAACTTTGTGTCATCGGCAAATTTGTTTACCTCACTAGTTACCCTCATCTCTAGGTCATTTATGAATATGTTAAAAAGCAGATGTCCCAGCACCGATCCCTGAGGGACCCCGCTAACTACCCTTTTCCATTGCGAATATTGACCTTTTAGTTCTACTCTCTGTTTCCTATCTTTCAACCAGTTTTTAATTCACAGTAAGACACTACCTCCGATCCCATGTCCCTCTAATATCCTCTGTAGTCTTTCATGAGGGACCTTATCAAACGCTTTCTGAAAATCTAGATACACAATATCAACCGGCTCACCTCTGTCCACATGTTTGTTTACCCCTTCAAAGAAATGCAGCAGATTGGTGAGGCAAGACTTCCCTTCACTAAATCCATGTTGACTTTGTCCCATTAGTCCATGCTTTTGAACATGCTCTGTAATTTTGTTCTTAGTCTGTACCATTTTGTCCGGCACCGGCGTCAAACTCACCAGTCTATAATTTCCCGGGTCTCCTCTGGAACCTTTTTTTAAATATCAGCGTTACATTGGTCACCCTCCAATCTTCTGGAACCACGCTCGATTTTAAGGATAAATTACAAATCAATAACAGTAGCTCATTTTCAGTCCTATCAGTACCCTAGGGTGAATACTACCGGTCCAGGAGATTTGCTACTCTTCAGTTTGCAGAACTGCTCCATTACGTCTTCCAGATTTACAGATATTTCAATACGTTTTTCCGACTCTTCAGCTACGAATACCCTGTCCGGCACCGGTATCCCACCCAAATCTTCCTCAGTGAAGACCGAAGCAAAGAACTCATTTAGTTTTTCTGCTATTTCTTTATCTTCCTTGATCGCCCCTTTTACACCTCAGTCATCCAGAGGGCCAACTGATTCTTTTGCCGGTTTCCTGCTTTTATCAGCGCTTTGTATCTGACTTGACATTCCTTATGCCACTTCTTATTTTCCTCATTCGGTTCCTTCTTCCATTTTCTGAAGGATTCCTTTTTAGCTCCAATAGCCTCCTTTACCTCACTTTTTAACCATGTCGGCTGTCGTTTGGTTTTCCGTCCTCCTTTTCTGATATGTGGAATATGTTTGGCCTGGGCCTCCAGGATGGTGTTTTTGAATAGCATTCACGTCTCTTGTAGGTTTGTTACCCTCTCATTCGCTCCTGTAAGTTTTTTTTTTTACCATTTTCCTCATTTTATCATAGCTTCCTTTTTTAAAGTTAAATGCTAACATATTTGACTTCCCATGTTTACCTTTTTGAAAGCAAATTTCAAAGGCGATCATGTTATGATCACTGTTGTCAAGCAGCCCCTGGACCGCTACCTCCCGGACTAGATCTTGCGCTCCACAAATGACAGTCTAGAATTTTTCCTTCTCTTGTCGGCTCCTGTACCAGCTATGCCATAAAGCTGTCCTTTATTTCATCAAGGAAGTTTACCTCCCTAGCGTGCCCTGATGTTACATTAACCCAGTCTATATGGGGGTAATTAAAATCACACTAATATATAATAAAGGAATAAGTAGAATATAAATCAACTGATAACACAACAAATTCTACTAAAAATGTCCGTGTATTGAAGGTGTTTTATTCCATTTAATCATGAAAATGTGGAGAAAAAAAAGACTTCAGAAACCATGGAGAAATCTCTTAAAGGAGAACCTTTTTAAGTATTCAGAGAAACTCCTCTTCAATCACTAGTCTTCACAAAAAAAACTCCACTCTTCATTCATGAAATACTTGTACAAACACCTTTTACAATACACTAGGGTAGAGGCATTATTTCAACCACATATATCCGGTGAACAAACACTCATTTGTAACTTAGCTTGAATGATGACGATGCCACTGGTCCACATTAATTTTCACAATCCTCGATGTCCATAAAGCCCAACAGGAGACCCTGTTTCACCACCATCGGGCTGTTTCAAGGGCTAGACACTGCATCCAAATTTACAAGCTTATCACTTTCACCACGCACTGAGCCTCTTAATGGCGTCTTTAAATCCAGGACGGCTTCCCCCAGTGGCGTACCAAGGGGGGGGGCGGTCCGCCCCGGGTGCACGCTGCTGGGGGGGGGGGTGCCGCGGCACGCGCCTGTCAGCTGAGTTCGCTGACTTCGCTAACTTCACTGCAGCTCCCTCTGCCCCGGAACAGGTTACTTCCTGTTCCGTGGCAGAGGGAGCTGCAGAGAAGTTAGCGAAGTCAGCGAACTCAGCTGACAGGTGCGCGCCACGGCACCCCCCCCAGTGGCGTGCACCTGGGGGGGGTGTCATTTTGCCAGGGGGGGGGCCGCGCTGCACCCGGGGGGGGGGGCACTTCGGCGGTCCGCCCCGGGTGTCATGCCGGCTAGGATCGCCACTGGCTTCCCCTCATTATATATACGTCATTTCCTTCCTCATTACTTGCTGACGTCAGCATGCACAGACTCAATCTCCCATGATCCATTTACAGAAACGCTTTCCACTCAATTGATATATTTAACCCTTTAGGGATTACGGTTTGCAGATAGTATATCCATCTTTGTTCTTTCTGTCTTAATATTCTCCTCACATCTCCTCTTTGCTCAGTCACACGGACTTGTTCCAAGACTATACATTGTAAGTCAACAAAATCATGCTGTTTCTCAATGCAATGAGACACCAGAGGTTCATAAGTTTTTTTAGCCTGTACACAATGTCTGTGCTCAATCAACCTCGTTTTCAACATCCGCGACGTTTGTCCCATATAATTCAAATTGCAGGGACACTTCAAAAGATAGATCACATTACTCGATTGACAATTTGTTAAAGATTTTAAACCATAAATCCTCCCCGTGTGCACATCCATAAATCCATCCGCATCTAGCATGTTGTGGCAAACTGTACAATGACCACATGCACTATGATGTCCCTTCATCCTGTCACCAGCTGTTTGACAATTCCATATGTCAGCCACACATAGTAAATCATTCAAATTGCTCTGTCTTTGATAAGCAAACAGAATCCTTAGATCACGGAAGCAAGGATAAATCCTTAACGTGACAGGATGAAGGGACAACCTAGTGCATGTGGTCATTGTACAGTTTGCCACAACATGCTAGATGCGGATGGATTTATGGATGTGCACACGGGGAAGATTTATGGTTTAAAATCTTTAACAAATTGTCAATCGAATAATGTGATCTATCTTTTGAAGTGTCCCTGCAATTTGTATTATGTGGGACAAACGTCGCGGATGTTGAAAACGAGGTTGATTGAGCACAGACATTGTGTACAGGCTAAAAAAAACTTATGAACCTCTAGTGTCTCATTGCATTGAGAAACAGCATGATTTTGTTGACTTACAATCCGTGTGACTGAGCGAAGAGGAGATGTGAGGAGAATATTAAGACAGAAAGAACAAAGATGGATATACTATCTGCAAACCATAATCCCTAAAGGGTTAAATATATCAATTGAGTGGAAAGCGTTTCTGTAAATGGATCATGGGAGATTGAGTCTGTGCATGCTGACGTCAGCAAGTAATGAGGAAGGAAATGACGTATATATAATGAGGGGAAGCCGTCCTGGATTTAAAGACGCTATTAAGAGGCTCAGTGTCAGGTTCTCAGGTTCAGAGCCCGCGGGGCCGGGCTCTGGAGCAAACATGAGCCCTTGGGCTGCTGCCGAGAAGCGACAGCAGCAGGCAAAACCCACCAACCAACACTGGGCAAGCACACCGGCAGGGACTGCAGGCACTGCCCAGTGAACCGGAACACATGGACTGGAATCCCCCGGACTGGAGGACACAGGACTGGAACACTGGACTGCAATCCCCCAGACTGGAGGACACAGGACTGGAACACACACCGGACCGGAACCACACTGGACTGGAGCGCACCAGACTAGAACATACACCGGACTGGAACACACTGGACTGGAACACAGTGGACTGGTCCGTACAGCTTCACCTGCACTTGGCCACTACCCCCCCAAGGGTTGAGCCCTTGGGTTCGAGTGGCCGGCAGGACTTACTGGATACCGGATGACACAGGGACCAGGACTGGAAACAGAAGTATTCCTAAACCTAAGTGCTCCCAAGCCCTAAACCAGCAGGAGTGTTCCTAACAGTAAACTGACAAAAGGACTTCCTAAGCCCTATACTAAACAGCTAAACACAAAACTAACAAGCTTCCTAAGCACTACTCTAGCAAGCTAGATACAAAACTAACAAGGTGCTTCCTAAGCACTACTCTAGCAAGCTAGATACAAAACTAACAAGGTGCTTCCTAAGCACTACCCTAGCAAGCTAGACACAAAACTAACAAGGTGCTTCCTAAGCCCTACCCTAGCAAGCTAGACACAAAACTAACAAGGTGCTTCCTAAGCCCTACTCTAGCAAGCTAGACACAAAACTAACAAGGTGCTTCCTAAGCACTACTCTAGCAAGCAAGACACAATGCAATGCTTCCAAACCAAGAGGGAAAAGCAGGGGAACCACAAAGGAAAAGCAGGAAAGCTAAACACACAGTCACCAGTGCAAACTGCACTAACACTAACCTGGACCTTAGCAAAAGCAAGCAGGGAAACTAGACACAAAGTCAGAAGTGCACACTGCACCACCCTACCTAAAGCAAACACAACCATTGCAAAGGCTCTGAAGGAAAGAACACCACTTCCTTATCAAGGCCCTCCCTGATGATGTCACACTCCCTAGCCCCAGGCAACAGCACACAAACCCAGAGAGGCCCAACCCACACCAATGCAGCACCGTGAAGCACTTGAAGCCAGTACACCCAAAGAGAGGTAGAGCTAACTCAGTCCACCCACACAGCTGTGGTAAAGTGAACAATTAGAGTCATGCTGCTGGAAGCTGCCACCACAGAGAGAGAGAGCCAGCTGCTCAGAAAGGACAGACAAAAGAAACAGAAGCCAGCTAAGCTGACCACCAGGAAAAAGGTAAGTTTGAGAGGGATTATGACCACAATCATAACACTCAGTGCGTGGTGAAAGTGATAAGCTTGTAAATTTGGATGCAGTGTCTAGCCCTTGAAACAGCCCGATGGTGGCGAAACAGGGTCTCCTGTTGGGCTTTATGGACATCGAGGATTGTGAAAATTAATGTGGACCAGTGGCATCGTCATCATTCAAGCTAAGTTACAAATGAGTGTTTGTTTACCAGATATATGTGGTTGAAATAATGCCTCTACGATAGTGTATTGTAAAAGGTGTTTGTACAAGTATTTCATGAATGAAGAGTGGAGTTTTTTTTGTGAAGACTAGTGATTGAAGAGGAGTTTCTCTGAATACTTAAAAAGGTTCTCCTTTAAGAGATTTCTCCATGGTTTCTGAAGTCTTTTTTTTCTCCACATTTTCATGAATGGAATAAAACACCTTCAATACACGGACATTTTTAGTAGAATTTGTTGTGTTATCAGGTAATTAAAATCACCCATTATTATTGTGTTGCCTAATTTATTTGCCTCACTAATTTATTTATTTATTTTATTTTAAAGCATTTATATCCCACATTTTCCCACTGGTTGTAGGCTCAATGTGGCTTACATCAGCTATAACAGGACTACAGTACAATAGTATATTAAAACAGTACAGACAGTAACTTAAAGCTTGGCATTATATTTCCTTTAACATGATTGCGTCCGTCTGCTCATCCTGGTCGGACGGATGGTAGTACACCCCTATCACCGTCCTTTTCCCCTTTACACATGGAATTTCGATCCACAATGATTCCAAGAGGTCTTTTGTTTCCTGCAGAATTTTCAATCTATTTGATTCAAGCCTTTCGTTAACGTACAATGCTACTCCTCCCCCAATCCGGTCTACCCTATCACTATGATATAATTTGTACCCTGGTATTACAGTGTCCCACTGGTTATCCTCCTTCCACCAGGTTTCAGAGATGCCTATTATGTCTATTTCTTCATTCAGTGCAATATATTCCAATTCTCCTATCGTCTGTCTTAGGCTCCTCGCATTTGCATACAGACACTTCAAGCTAGACTTGTTATTCCTTATCATATCATGTTGATTACTTGACAGTACTATTTTACTATCTTTTGTCTGGTTTTTATTATTTTTATTTAAGGACATTGAATCTACTACAGTATCTTTTGCAACCTCACTATCAAGAAACCCTGTCTTCCCTGTTTGGGCGATATCTTTGCAAGATACCTTATTCCGAACCATACACAGGGCCGGTCTTAGCAAGTGCGGGGCCCCATCCTAGCCCCGCCCCACCCCATTGAAAAGATTATTTCATTTTTAGAAAATTTTTTATTTATGAAATTTCAAATAAAGACAAATGAAGCTAAACTTGTACAAAAAACCTGATTGTAATAATAAGCACAATGCTATCATGACCCCCCCCCCCCCCGAAATTATTCAGTTGAAGTCCACTACAATTAGTAGTTCCAATTCTCATAACAAAGGAGAATAAAGGACAAATATTAAGAAAAGATGCAGTACTTTAAAATTCCCCTATTACTCTAAGCATTAGTGCAGTTTTTTTTAATGAAAAAGTGGCTAAAATCAGAACTCAGCTGTCAGGTTCAGAGCCCGCGGGCCTGGGCTCTGGAGCAAATGTGAGCCCTTGGGCTGCTGCCGAGGAGCGACAGCAGCAGGCAAAACCCACCAACCAACACTGGGTAAGCACACCGGCAGGGACTGCAGGCAGGGCCGCCGAGAGACTGGGCCGGGCCCGGGACAAGGCCGCCCCTGGGCCCCCCCCCCCCCGAGGTCACGGCTGCTCCACCCGCCACCGGGCCGGGCCCCTGCACTATATGTATATCCTTCAAGAGGTAGTGTGTCATGATTTAGGCTCTACACTTTTTCTGATGTTTTGGTGCTACCTCAGTAAGGTCAAAACACAATCTCTCCACTGCAAAACACTATACACAAACTTGTGCAAAAACCCACTCATAACCTTACCAAACCATAACAGCACTAATTCCAAGGACAGGACGAGCTACAACCTTATGCATGGAAAGGCAGCACTATAATTATACCGGGCTCTAAAACACCAGTACACAACCTAATGAAAAACAAAACAAAAAGGGCTGCAAATACTACACACTAGCAGAATACTGTACCTTATCACACATGAAACACACATGGCAACAGATATGACACAAAGAACTAGAAATAAAAAAAAATATGAAGGCAAAATACTGAACTAGAAAGTTACCTGAAGAAGTCAGACTCAGCATGCAGCAATACTAGAAAAATTGAAACTTACATGAAAAACATCACAGATACACATTTCCAAAAGCTGACATAAAAAATTCTGAATAAAATACTTTTTTCTACCTTTGTTGTCTGATCATAGTTTTTCTATTCGCTTTGGTCCCAGTGTCTTCTGTTTTATGCAGTGTCTTCTTTCCATTTGATATTTTTTTCTCTCACCATGTCCACCATCCTCCTGTGTCCTTATGCGTCCTGTCTACCATCTGTAGCCCTGTCCCTATCATTCCTCCAGTTTCAGCATCTGCCCTGAAAGTGTTCCGATCCAGCCCTTAAATTCAGCAATTTCCCCTACATCCATGAGCATTTCTCCTCACTCCCCTCCATCCATGTGCATGTACTTCCTGTCTTCCCTCCCCTCCATCTATGTCCAGCATTTCTCCTCTCTCCTTTTCCCTCCATCTGTGTGCATCTCCTTCCTTTGTCTTTCCTTCCCTTCATCCTTGTCCAACATTTCTTCTCTCTTCCCTGCCCTCCACTCCATCCATGTCCAGCATTTCTCATCTCTTCCCTCACCTCCATCCATGTGCATCTCCTTCCTGACTTCCCTCTCCTCCATCCACCCATATCCAGTAAATTTCCTCTCTCCCCTGCCCCTCCAATCATCCATCCATGTTCAGCAATTCTTCTCTCTCCCCTGCCAGGCATCCCCTCCTGTCCAGCAATTCTCCTCTCCCCCTGCCCTCCTATTCAGCAATCTCTTCTCTCTCCCCCATGCCTCTACCCTCTTATCCAGCGATCTCTTCTCTCCCCCCTGCCCTCCCCTCTTGTCCAGCAATCTCTTCTCTCTCCCCCTGCCCTGCCTTCCCCTCTTGTCCAGCAATCTCTTCTCTCCCCTCCTGTCCAGTGATATGTTCTTTCTCCCCCCTGCCCTCCCCTCCCTCCGAGATCCAAGGCCCCCTCCCTCTCTCTGAGATCCAAGCCCTCCCTCCCTCCAAGATCCAAGCCCTCCCTCCCTCAGAGATCCAAGACCCCCCTCCCTCCCTCTGAGATCCAAGCCCTCCCTCCCTCAGAGATCCAAGGCCCCCCCTCCCTCCCTCTGAGATCCAAGCCCTCCCTTAGAGATCCAAGGCCCCCCTCCCTCCCTCAGAGATCCAAGCCCTCCCTCCCTCCCTCCCTCGGAGATCCAAGACCCCCTCCCTCCCTCCCTCAGAGATCCAAGCCCTCCCTCCCTCAGAGATCCAAGGCCCCCCCTCCTTCCCTCCCTCTGAGATCCAAGCCCTCCCTCCCTCCGAGATCCAAGACCCCCCTCCCTCCCTCTGAGATCCAAGCCCTCCCTACCTCAGAGATCCAAGGCCCCCCTCCCTCCCTCTGAGATCCAAGCCCTCCCTTAGAGATCCAAGGCCCCCCTCCCTCCCTCAGAGATCCAAGCCCTCCCTCCCTCGGAGATCCAAGACCCCCTCCCTCCCTCCCTCCCTCCCTCAGAGATCCAAGGCCCCCCTCCCTCCCTCTGAGATCCAAGTCCCCCCTCCCGCCCTCCGAGATCCAAGGCCCCCTTCCTTCCGAGAACAAAGCCCCCACCCCTCCCTCCCTCAGTCCGAATGTCAAAAGCGATCTTACCTCGTGGTTACAGCGCGAGCAGCACACAGTGAAAATCGTGCAAGCTCGCGCTTCAGCCTTCCTTTGTCTGTCTATCAGCTGAGGTCCCGCCCTTGCAGAAACAGGAAATGAGGGCGGGACCTCAGCTGATAGACAGACAAAGGAAGGCTGAAGCGCGAGCCTGCACGATTTTCACCGCGTGCTGCTCGCGCCGTAACCACGAGGTCAGATAAGAACAAGACGATCGCTTTTGACATGATTCGGAATCGGATGGAGGGAGGGACAGAAGGTGGGCCCTGGAACTCGGGTGAAAGGGACGGACGACGGGTGGGCCCTGGAACTCGACGGATGATGGGCGGGCCCTGGAACTCGGAGGGGAGGGGCGGAGCTATGGGCATGCGGCGTCGGGCCCCCCTGGAGGCCCGGGCCCGGGGACTTTTGTCCCCCCTGTCCCCCCCTCTCGGCGGCCCTGACTGCAGGCACTACCCAGCGAACCGGAACACATGGACTGGAATCCCCCGGACTGGAGGACACAGGACTGGAACACTGGACTGCAATCCCCCAGACTGGAGGACACAGGACTGGAACACACACCGGACCGGAACACACTGGACTGGAGCACATTGGACTGGTCCGCACAGCTTCACCTGCGCTTGGCCACTACCCCCCCCAAGGGTTGAGCCCTTGGGTTCGAGTGGCCGGCAGGACTTACCGGATACCGGATGACACAGGGACCAGGACTGGAAACAGAAGTACTCCTAAACTGATCTAAGTGCTCCCAAGCCCTAACCCAGCAGGAGTGTTCCTAACAGAAAACTGACAAAAGGACTTCCTAAGCCCTATACTAAACAGGAGCTCCTAAGCCCTGCTCAACAAAGGGACTTCCTAAGCCCTAAACTAACAGAGCAGGGAACTAAATACACAAGCTAACACAGGTGCTACTAAGCACCAAGCTACAAGCAGTGCTCTACAACTCTAAACTAACTAAGGTGCTCCTATGCACCAAACAACCAAAAGAGCTCCTAGCACTAAAAGGGAAGACAGGGAAGACACAAGGAAAAAACAGGAAAGCAAACACACACTAGCAAAGGAGCTTCCTAAGCCCCCACGCTACAGCAGTGCACCACCGTACTAACCTAACCCAGGTTCCACTAAGCACCAAGCTACTGACGTACTTCTCACAGCGAACTGAAGTGCCTCTAACAGCACGAAACCCAGAAGTACTTCTAACAGCAAACTGAAGTGCTTTCTACAGCACCCAAAACCCAAACATCAAAGACTGCAATGCTCCCAATAGCACAAACACCAGAAGTACTTCTAACAGCAAAATCTGAAGTGTTCCTAACACCACCAAACCCTGAAGTACTTCTAACAGCAACAGAGCTTCCAAAGCCCTATACACAGCAATGCTTCCAAACCAAGAGGGAAAAGCAGGGGAAACCACAAGGGAAAAGCAGGAAAGCTAAACACACAAACACCAGTGCACACTGCATTAACACTAACCTGGACCTTAGCAAAATCAAGCAGGGAAACTAGACACAAAGTCAGAAGTGCACACTGCACCACCCTACCTAAAGCAAACACAACCATTGCAAAGGCTCTGAAGGAAAGAACACCACTTCCTTATCAAGGCCCTCCCTGATGATGTCACACTCCCTAGCCCCAGGCAACAGCACACTGACCCAGAGAGGCCCAACCCACACCAATGCAAAACCGTGAAGCACTTGAAGCCAGTACCCCCAAAGAGAGGTCAGGTAGAGGTAACTCAGTCCACCCACACAGGTGCAGTATAGTGAAACAATTAACCCCATGCTGCTGGAAGCTGCCAGCACAGAGAGACAGAGCCAGCTCAGACAGGACAGACAAAAGAAACAGAAGCCAGCTAAGAAGCTGACCCCCAGGAAAGAGGTAAGTTTGAGAGGGGTTCTGACCCCAATCATAACATCAGCTTTGTGTAAATGGAACTGCAGACCATGACATGGATTTTGAGATGTCACAAGTATTATGTGATATACCTACCAACTGACTTTTTGGGAGGGCTTTTTGCCCATGAATATGAAGGATACTAGATTTATCAAGAAGAGCTATAGCCTGGATAGCTGTTCTGCATATATTATGAACAACATGAACGGGACTATGGTTTCCAGATTAACAGCATGGCTACACAACTGTTTAACTAACGGAGTTTTTCCATCACATTACTATTATTGTTTTAACTCCTACTCCTAAAAACCCCAAGGAAAATTTGCTAATTACTGTCCAATTGCATCTATTCCCTTATTGGTGAAAATAATGGCAAGGTATATTGTTAAATTGCTTGATCTGGAAAAATTATAGTACAGAAAATAGTTGCACAGGGTAAATCTTTATTAAGTCTAGGTCAAAATACGATTATTATACAATGCAATCTATCGCATGCATTCAATTTAGTCGACCACAGGATTTTATTATTTAGGTTAAATGAATTAGGTATCACTGTCTGGTAGCATATTATCTTAGTTCCATGGTTTTATTATTCACCTTATAGAAAAGCTAATAATCATCATACCTGGCTTGCCTTTGAATGGCAGTGCAGGAGGCAGTGGCACAAACTTGCTCCAGCTGACCAGCTCCACTTCACTTTAAGTCGACTCGCACTCGCACCAGGCACCAGCGATGGTGATGGCTCACCTCTGACCAGGCTCCAGCTTTTCCCTTCCCGCTCAGTGACTCCCGCCCTCACGGAAACAGGAAATACCTCATCAGAAGGAAGGCGGGACATTGAGCGGGAAGTGAAAAGCTGGGGTGAGCCGTCGCTGCAACTCTGTCGGGGGCCGGGGCCGTCGCTGCAAGCCTGCAACTGTCTGTCAGGGGCCGGGCCGTTGCTCCTACTGTCTGTCGGGGCCGTCGCTGCAACTGTCGGGGTCCGGGGAGGCGGGAGCTGATGGCAGGCTCAGCGGTGGGTGGGCACCGGACCGGTGGCGGAAGTGGAGCGGCCGAGCAGGGGTCATCAAATCATGATGCGGTCCGAGCGGGGGTCAGTAAGAGAGAGGCAGAGTTGAGGTGCGCCGCGCCGGGCCCCCTTAAGCACGAGGCCCTATGCGGCCGCCTCGGTTGCCTCTGCCTAGACCGGCCCTGACCATACGCTTTTGTGCGACTGTCGGCCTTCCCCCCATTCCTAGTTTAAAAGCTGCTTTCTTTCTTTTTTTAAATGATGATGCCAGCAGCCCAGTCCCATCCCGGTTAAGGTGGGGCCCATCCTTTCGGAATAGGTTCCCCCTTCCCCAGAATGTTGCCCAGTTCCTGACAAAACTAAAACCCTCCTCCATGCACCATTGTCTCATCCATGCATTATTGCTACCAAGTATTACATATTAAAGGCATTTGCTTTAAACTTTGCTTTAATTCATTTATCCAGTCCTTACATGCACATGGTTTTGCTTTTTAAACCCAAACGTGATTCCTAAGGGCGGTTGAACAATTAAGTATAAACTGTGTTGTTTCTGACTTTACTTGTTTTGGACCGCTTTGGGTGATCTGTACATCTGCTGTCTTAGCAGAGTACAGAAGAAAATTATTTATGTTACTTTTACTAGAATTTTTTTTACTGCTTGTAGAATCTGGCTTTCTTTGGGGGGGGGGGGGGGGGGGGTGAAAGTGACTGCAGCACGGCAAAGGCTGAGCAGGCCAGGAGTTGGGATGTAGGAGATTACTTGCGGTGGGGATGAGTTAGATTTCCCATGGGGATGGATGGGGATGGGTTAGATTTCTGAACCTGACTCTGCCTTCTGATAGCCACCTGCCTGAACCTGTAAGCTTGAACCTAACTCTGACTTCTGATTGCCGCCTGCATGAAGCTTTAAGTCTGAACCTGACTCCGTCCATTGTTGCTGCCTGCCTGTACCTTATAGCCCATCCTGAACGCTACTCTCTGTCAGAGGTCATAGCCTTGCCGTGTTCCTCTGCTGCCTGGACCTGCAACCTGCAAGCTGATAACTTAGCTGAAATATTTCCCAATTCTACACCTTTAATTTGATCTGATCACAATATTGTTATTAATAAAGGTTCAAGGGCAATGTTGGATAAAAGTGGGGAGAGTGGGCATCCTTGCCTAGTCCCTCTAGTTGGGTAGAAGGAGGAAGAGAAGAGACCATTTATAAATAGTTTAGTAGAGGGGTGAGTGTATAAAACTTGGATCATTTTGATAGCATCAGATGCAAAGCCAAACCATTTGAGTACTTGGAACATATAAGGGCATTCCACCCTGTTGAAAGCCTTCTCGGCATCTAGTCCAATGGCTACATAAGGAATAGCTGAAGACTGTGCTTGTAAAATTACATTAGAAAACATTCTGGTGTTATCATAGGAGTTTCTTCCACGCATAAATCCCGTTTGATTAGTGTTGATAATTTTAGGTAAAATCTTAGCATATATACCTTAGCATCAAGATTGATAAGTAATAGAGGGCGATAGTTCTGTATGTATTGGGGGTCTTTACCAGATTTCGGGAGGACTATAATAGTAGCTTCAGTAAAACTGCCATTAACCTCGCCAGATGTAACTAAATGGTTATAGAATGAGCTTAGGATGGGAGCAAGTGTTACCTGAAAAACTAAGTAGAATTCTAATGTAAGACCGTCCGGTCCAGGGGCCTTTCTTTTTGCCATAGACTTTATGGCAGATAATACATCTTGTTCAGTTATGGGAGCTATTAATTCCAAATTATCAGTTTCATCGAGAGTATGATGTTCAAGATCCTTTAGAAAAGCTAGCTCATGGTCACTTAAGTTGGATTCTGATTTATATAAAGACGAATAAAAATGCTGGAAGGCCTTTAATATATTTTGTTGGTCTGTAATTGTTATGATTCTGCTGGTTTGGCTGAGGGGGAGGGGGGACGTCTCTTCTGATTGGCTGCCAGGGGTTGTGCTGACGTCAGGGGATAGTACTTTAGCCTGCAGCTGAAGAGTTTCTCTGCTTTTGCGTTACTTGCGCTTGGTGGTAACTGGAAAGCCTGATAGTTTTCTCTCAAAACGTGCTCTAGGTTCTGACAGGGATCTGTGTTGTGTTAGAGTATTCTTTTCCTTCCCTCTGGGTTAGCTGCTGCTGTGTGTGTGTGCGCATAGCTCTGTAATCAGGGTCAGCTGCTCGTTTGTTTAGTGGGGGCTGGGCATTGCTCAACCTCTGGGGCTCTGGGCTGAGTGAGAGCATTCTCCTTTGTTTGTTTGTTTTAAGGATTTCTCTTCCCAGTGTCCCGGCCTGCTGGCTCAGTGAGTTTAACCCTTTGTGTACTGTGTGTATGGTGTTCCTGCCTCTGCCAGTGTGTTTGTTCTATCGGCCCTGCTCCCTCTCGGGGAAGGGAAGCGTTCTCTCTGATTGTTTGTTGATTTATGGAACTCTCTCTCTGCTGGCTCTACAAGCTTAACCCTTTGTGTTCTGGTTACCTCTGTCTACAGTGGGTTTGAGGCAAAGGCTTTCTGCCTTCCTTTTGTGTCTGGTTCCTCTGGCTTCTGCCTGGGGCTTCCTACCCTGGTGTGGGGGGGGGGGGGGTTGCTGTGTTAGTTCCCCTGTCCTGCGCTAGTCCCCTGGGTGGGTGTGGCCCGCTCTGGTCCTTTGTTTCTCCTTCTGCCCTATTGCTGGTGTTCAGCGCGTGTCTGGCATCTTGGGGCCCGGTGGGCCCTCTGGGTTCTTTCACCCCTCCCTGTGTGTAATTGGGTTCCAGTTCAGCCGTGAGGCTCGCACGAGTGGCTCTGTGTGCATGGGTTCCGGTTCGGCCACGAGGCCCGCCTATATGCCTATTTCCCTTCTTCCTGACGGACTGCAGGGAGGGGTAGCTTAGGGGTATTGGATAGCTGGGGTGTGTGGTGGTGGGTCGGTCTCCCCTTGGCCTCGGCCAGGGCCCAAGGGCTCACGACCAACCCAACGGACTACAGTAATTAGTACATTATTGCCATCTTTAATGACAGAGATATCATTTTTTTCAGCTCTGGATTTTAGATAGTTGGCTAGCACATGTCCAGCTTTATTATTGTTGGTGTAGTATTGGGCTGATTTCATGAATCTCTCTTTACTAGCATTGTTGGCTAATAATAAGTTATATTTATATCTTGCTTTTTTTTTTTAACTTTTCCAAAGTGCCCAAATCAAAAGGTGTTTTCTGATGGATCTTTTCTAAACATTATATAGATTTTTCCAAATCGTTTATTTCACGTTTGTTTCTTTTTTTTATTTGGCAGAGAAGCTAATAATTGAACCACATATGAAAGCTTTGAAAGCGTCCCATCTAGTTGTCCAATTAGTGTCATCTAATGTATTAAATTTAAAGTATTCTATCATGTCATTATTAATCAGTGCTTTTTTTGTGCTGGTATGCGCCGGTACAGCGTACCGGCACCTTTTTCCTGAGGTCCGGCTCACTTGCCCGCTCCCTTCCGTTCCTGCTCCCGCGCTACAAAATCTTTTACCCGGTCGCGATTCTCCTCTCTCCCCTGCCCTCCTCTCCATGTCCAGCAATTCTCTCTCCCCTCCCCTGCCCTCCCCTCCATGTCCAGCATGTCGCCTCCCTACCCTGCCCTCCCCTCTCCTCTCCAAGTCGCGGGGAACTGGAAGTGAAGGCAGCGCAGCAGTGCTCACTGAAGCAGGCAAGCAGGCAGGTTCGTCTCCTTTCGCATTGCTTCCCTCTCAGCGCTTCCCGCCTTTGAGGGTGGGACGCATGAGAGGGAAGTGACGCGAGAGGAGACGAACCTGCCTGCATCCTGCTCAGTGAGCACTGCTGCGCTGTCTTCACTTCCAGTTCGCTGCGACTTGGAGAGGGGAGGGCAGGGGAGGGAGGCGACATGCTGGACATGGAGGGGAGTGTAGGGGAGAGAGAATTGCTGGACATGGAGGGGAGGGTAGGGGAGAGAGGAGAATCGCTGGACATGGAGGGGAGGGCAGGGGGGAGAGGAGACATGCTGGACAAGGGCAGGGGAGGGCAGGGGAGAGAGGAGACATGCTGGCCATGGAGGGGAGAGGGCATGGGAGAGAGAATTGCTTGACATGGAGGGGACAGCAGACATGCTGGACATGAAGGGGAGGGGAGAGGAGGGCAGGGGGTAGAGGAGACATACTGGACATGGAGAGGAGGGGAGGTCAGCAAAGAGAGATTTGCTGGACATGAAGGGCAGGGGAGAGGGGAGAATCATTGGACATGGATGGGAGGTGAGGGCAGGGGAGAGAGGACAATAGCTGGACATGGATGAGAGGGGAGGGCAGGGGAGAGATATTCTCTGGACATGTATGGCAGGGGAGGACAGGGGGTAGAGGAGAATCGCTGGACATGGATGAGAGGAGAGGGCAGGGGAGAGGAGAATCGCTGGACATGGATGGCAGGGGAGGGCAGGGAGCAGAGAATCACTGGACATGGATGGGAGAGGAGGGCAGGGAAGAGAGAACCACTGGACAAGGATGACAGGGGAGGACGGGGCAGGGGAGAATTGCTGCACATGGATGAGATGAGAGGGGAGGGCAGGGGAGAGAGGAGATATGCTGGACATGGATGTGAGGGTAGGTCAGCGAAGAGAGATTCGCTGGACATGGATGGAGAGGAGAGCAGGGGATAGAGGAGAATTGCTGGACATGGATGGATGGAGGAGTTGGCGGGGAGAGAGGAGAAATGCTGGTGTTGGATGGAGGAGAGGGGAGAGAGAATTATTGCTTTATATGGATATAGGGGAGGGAAGAGAGAGGAGAAATGCTGGACATGGATGGAGGGAAGGAGAAGTGCTGAACATGGATGGAGGGGAGGAAAGAAAAAAGAAGAAGATGCACATGGATGGATATGAGGGAAAGGGAAGAGAGGAGAAAAACTGCACATGCATGGAGAAAATAGGCAAAAGCTGGATCCACGTTATACCTCCTCCAGTCAATTCCACGGAGGAGGACCCAGCTTTTACTTATGGATGTAGGGCAAGAAATGAAGAAGAAAGGAGGAAAGTAAAGAAATAAATGGAAAGGAAGCCCTGGAAATGGAGTTAATAGAACAGATAGAGAGCAGCAGAATCAGAGACTCAGACCAATATGGATAGAAAAACAAAGTCACCAGACAACAAAGGTAGAAAAAAATCATTTTATTTTCATTTTAGTGTTTGGAATATGTCCAATTTGAGACTTTACATCTGCTGTCTTATTTTGCACTGGGTATACTGGAGCTGTAACAGCTTATAGAAATTATTTATAATGAAAAAAAAATCAAGTTATTTTTTTCTCCTATACTAGTATAATATTTTCAATGATGTCTGTTTATATGCGCCATGGCTGGTATAAGGGGTGTGGCTAAGTGGGGGTGGCTATAAAAGGGGTGGGGCCATATGTGGTGACCCCGCCCATAATGAGTACCGGCACCTTTTTTTCTACAAAAAAAAGCACTGGCTATTAATTTCTTCTATAAATTCAGGGTAGGCTAATAGACTAGCATTGAAGCGCCATGTTTTTGCCCTTGCTTTAGATGATAGATCAGTGAGTTGTAAAGAGATGTGTGCATGATCATATACCGCTTTTCTACAGTTTTTGCAACCACATCCAAAGCAGTTTATCTGGGGCAACAGAGGGTTAAGTGACTTTACCCAGAGTCACAAGGAGCTGCAGCGGGAATCGATCCCGGTTCCCCAGGACCGAAGTCCGTTGCACTAACCACTAGGCTACACCTCCACTATAGGTGTATAGTATCAATGTTGGTATCGGATACTTTATTTAATAAGGCCTCAGCGATTAAGAAGTAGTCAATACGAGAATAGGAATTGTGTGGTAGGGAGTAGAATGTATAATCATGTTTGTTGTCATGTAACAAGCGACATACGTCACATAGTTTAAGCTGTGACATTATCAGGCTTATTTTCGAAAGAGAAGGGCACCCATCTTCCGACACAAATCAGGAGATGGGTGTCCTTCTCTCAGGGTCGCCCAAATCGGCATAATCGAAATCCGATTTTGGGCATCCTCAACTGTTTCCCGTCACGGGGACGACCAAAGTTCACGGGGGCGTGTCGGCACTGTAGTGAAGGCGGGACTGGGGCGTGATTTAGAGATGGGTGTCCTCGGCTGATAATAGAAAAAAGAAGGGCGTCCCTGACGAGCACTTGGTCGACTTTACTTGGTCCATTTTTTCTTGCGACCAAGCCGTGAAAAGGTGCCCGAACTGACCAGATGACCACCGAAGGGAATCGGGGATGACCTCCCCTTACTCCTCCAGTGGTCACCAACCCCCTCCCACCCTAAAAAAAACTAAAAAAAAATCTTTTGTGCCAGCCTCTATGCCAGCCTGAAATGTCATACCCAGCTCCATGACAGCAGTATGCAGGTCCCTGGAGCAGTTTTAGTGGGTGCAGTGCACTTCAGGCAGGTGGACCCTGGCCCATCCCCCCCTACCTGTTACACTTGTGGTGGTAAATGTGAGCCCTCCAAAACCCATCTGAAACCCACTGTACCCACATGTAGGTGCCCCCTTCACCCGTAAGGGCTATGGTAGTGGTGTACAGTTGTGGGGAGTGGGTTTTGTTTTGGGGGGGGGGGGTTGGGGGGCTCAGCACACAAGGTAAGGGAGCTATGCACCTGGGAGCAATTTATGAAGTCCACTGCAATGCCCCCTAAGGTGCCCAGTTGGTGTCCTGGCATGTGAGGGGGACCAGTGCACTATGAATTCTGGCTCCTCCTATGACCAAGGGGCTTGGATTTGGTCATTTTTGAGATGGGCGTCCTTGGTTTCCATTATGGCCGAAAACCGGGGACGACCATCTCTAAGGTTGACCATATCAACATTTAGGTCAACCATCTCTAAGGTCGAACTATATGTTGAAATTTGGGCGTTCCCAATCATATTATCGAAACGAAAGATGGATGCCCATCTTGTTTCGATAATACGGGTTTTCCCGCCCCTTCGCAGGGCCATCCTGCGAGGACACTCTCATGAAAACTTGGGCGCCCCATTCGATTATTCCCCTCTACATCTTTCAGAATGAACCAAGCTTTGGTTTTCTTATATGGGAACATGGATTTCCTGTCCACTTGAGGGTTCAGAATGAGGTTAAAATCACCTCCTACTATGTATGGTTTGTCTCCTTCAGATGCAATTAGGCCAGCAATAGTATGGAAGAAATCAGGGCAATCTGTGTTCGGTGCATATAAGTTCAATAAAATTAAGGGTTCGTCATCTTCTGTAATGTGTACCTTAACCCATCTGCCTAACGAGTCTTTGTCAGATGATATTAATTTAATATTATCCCTCTTCCTGATAAGAATGGCCACACCATTTTTTTAACCATCAGCTGCAAAAAAATGGAGTTAAAGACCATGACGTTTTAAGCATAATTGACTCATGATCAGACAAATGTGTTTCCTGGAAGAAAATTATGTCAGGACATACTATTTAGGGCATTTAAATTTTTTTCCGCTTGATTGGGTGTAAATTCCCTTAACATTAAGGGATAGTATGGTGAATGTCATGTACCACCAAACATGTAAAGTGATGAAAACAGCGTTGTGCAATACACTCCTAAGAATAAAGTCAGTATTATGTAGTGGAAGTATCATATTATTAGAAATTAGTACATTAACATAAGCCAGTGCAAAATACGTCAGCAGATGTAAATTCTCAAATGGACATATTCCAAACACTAAAATGAAAATAAATGATTTTTTTCTACCTTTGTTGTCTGGTGACTTTGTTTTTCTATCCATATTGGTCCGAGTCTCTGATTCTGCGCTATCTGTTCTCTCAACTCCGTTTTCCAGGCTTCCTTTCCATATACTTCTTTACTTTCCTCGTTTCTTCTTCATTTCTTGTCCTATATCCATAAGTAAAAGCTGGGTCCTCCATCCATGTGCAGTTTTTCTCCTCTCTTCCCTTTCCCTCCTCTCCATCCATGTGCATCTTCTTCTTTTTTCTTTCCTGCCCTCCATCCATGTCCAGCACCTTCTCCTTTCTCCTTCCCTCCATCCATGTCCAGCATTTCTTCTCTCTCTTCCCCTCCCCTGTACCCATATAAAGCAATAATTCTCTCTCCCCTCTCCTCCATTCAAGTCCAGCATTTCTCCTCTCTCCCCGCCAACTCCTCCATCCATCCATGTCCAGCAATTCTCCTCTCTCCCCTGCCCTCCATCCCCTCCATGTCCAGTGATTCATTCAAACCCCAGCTCCCCCGCCCTCCCTCGGCTCCCCGACTTTCCTTGAAATCTTTAATTTACCCGAAGTCGCGGTAAACCAGCAGTAAAAACAGCTAGCAGACAACTGGGTAAATTAAAGATTTCAAGGAAAGTCGGGGAGCCGAGGGAGGGTGGGGGTGGGGGGGAGCACGAGTGCATGAACGGAAGGGAGCGGGCAGGTGAGCTGGACCTCACAAAAAAGGTGCCGGTATGCTGTACTGGCGTGTACTGGCACAAAAAAAGCATTGCATATAGCATAACAGTGTCTAAACAACAAACACAGTATGTTCCAACCATGAGATATGGATACCCGGATGACCAGCATCCCCTCACTGACTCCGAGGTTTTATGGAAACCATATATGGTTTTAGGAATATCAATAGTAATGGGAAGGTATTTAAACATGATTACTATAAATCATACAAAAATGTTAAGAGAACTTTATGTCTGATTTAGACTAGTCCTGTAAGAAAAACAAAAAGAGTAAGAAAGAAAATAAATTAGTTAGAAAATCTCACACATAGATTGCATGATAGCCCCATATAACGACTAAACTGTAATATAAGCAGCCATAATAGAAAATTTAAGTTCAACCTTGCGTCAATTTTAATTGTAGCAACTCTTCCAGGTAAGAGGCCAAGGTGTCAGGAGAAGTGAAATCTTTGGTAACGTTTATTGTACGTTACTCGCAGCTTAACCGGGCTAAAGCTAGGCCATACTCTGGCGTTAATTTTTTTCAATTTGGGACGTTAAGCCAGAAGTTGTTTCCGTGCTTGAAACCGTTGCTTTGCAGAGATCCGGCAGGAATTGACAGCTCTTGGCCTACATATTTTACTGGGGCACGAATACGAGCTCGCTGGAAGATTTCCGTGACTTGAGGGTAACAAAGTACTCACATGACAATAGGTCGTGGATATTGTCTTTAGGGCCAACGTCGAGATGGTACTCTGTGCGCTCGTTCCAGTTCGAAGTCCTTGGAAAATTGAAGGCCCAAAATGTTTGGTATAAATTTCTCTAGGAATTGCATGGAGTCGGAGCCTTCAAGATTTTCTGGCAGGCCTAGCAGGCGTATGTTATTGTGTCTGGATCTGTTGTTACTGTCCTCCATTTCCCTCTCAAGCAGTGTGATCTTCTTAACTTGCTTTTGTATCATTTTTATGTTAGCTTCTGATTGTTGAATTTCTTCTCCAGCGTGAGCACTTTGGAGTTTAACATGGATTAAATCCGATCTGTGAGTGAGAGGTCCTCCTTTATGTTGCGATTCGACCTTCCTTGGATCTGTGATTAATTCTTTGAGTGCTTGTATTTCTTCCAAGATGGCCACTGTGCTGGCTTTGTCAGGTTTTCCAGTCTGCCCTTTCTGCGGCGAAACGGGTTCAACCCGATGGCGTTTACTATTTTTACCAGATGCCATGAGTTATAGGGCTGTTAATGCAGTAGTTAGATTGTAATTAGTTACATATAGTTATTTGATAATCTAATTGATTGTAGGAGTCTTAGAGAGCTCAGTGATTATGCTGCCATCTTAGTCAGTGCTCCACAGCGCCCCCCAGCAGGGACTCTAACTTAAGGAAATGGGTATAGGGTGGGGTCAAAGCACATATCAAGATCACAAAATATCACAAGAAGCAATAGAGAATGCAAACATACTCTCTCTAAGTTCCAAGGACAATCTCACCTACAAATGAACACCATTTTTGAGAGATTGGTGCTGACATCACCACACCATGCTGTTTCTCGCCAAACTTTAGGTTAGATTATAAATAGTGCCATACTCCACATGGAACCTTTAGGGAGCAGATACAATGGCAACCGAAAGGAAGGGTAATTTTTTGCTCAGTGAACTGTTCCTCTTGGTGGTTGAAGTGAAGGCTAGTTACAATGTCCTCAATGGGGATGCAGCAAACAAAACCAGCGCCAATATGCAACTTGCTACCTGGCGGCACATTTGCCATAGGTTAATGCCATCTACCACCAGAACCAGAAGGTGGAGGATCTAAAAAATGGCATGGTAGTATTCCCAAAATAATGATGTTCAAATTTAAGGTTCAATGATCTGCGATACTAACATGTACAGCAAGAGGTCCAAAAGAGAACAGTTTCTCTGTCCCAAAGCAGCTATATCAACCGCAGCTGATCCCTTACCTGGTAGTGAGTTGTGTGGTCATATTTATCCAGTATGTCAAATGTGTCCCTGTCAGCCCTCTTTGGGCTTGGTTCCTGCTATGTGGCCTCATATCAAGGTCTGCCCATGCTCATGTAATGCCCACCTTAAGTCGAGTATGTTTGAATATAACTAGAAGAGGAACCTTTTAGTAACTGGACTGTTGGAGTGGAACAAGTTGTCAAGTGGACTTAAAAATGAGAAAACATATACAAACATTAAAGCATCAATTGAAGCACACTAGCGTATTATATGCCTGCTGGTGCTGCTTCTCTGTCCATCTAGGGACCTGGATATTATTTTCTGTTTTCTTCTTTGATTGTGTATATGAAGAATTGTTTTGTGATTGTTTTTATGTGATTTTTATGTATGTATTTTTGTTTGCCGTCCTGGATAAGGGTGGGTTACGAATAATAAATCCAATCCAATCTTGACACAGTTCCAAGTCAGTCCAGCAGGTGAACGTGATTGGTCAGTATGTTTGGCATAGACAGCAAACATCTTACCCCAATTCGATGAGGTGATTGCACACATAGTAGAATGAGTTCCATCTTGTCTGTGCACACATCGTAGAATGAGTTCCATCTTGTCTGTGCAACCTTCAGCAGTTTTTTGCCTGCCGGTTTCCTTAGATGTTCAGTTGTGACACCTGAGCTAGGAAATTTGTGGACAACTGGAATCACCTTTTCTCGTAGTTTCTGAATCTTTGATGTAGCTTTGTCCAATACTATATGACATGCTACATTTGAGACATGAGCATAGCAAGAATTTCACCTTGGGAAAACATGTTCAGCTTCTTTCACAACGTTAAAATATTCTTCTGCATCTATGGTGCTGATACTCTGTTCACCACTATCATCCGTTTCATCATCAGTATCACTTGAAATGGTTTGCTCCACAATTAGAGCTGCCATCATGTTCACTCCTTAATCTGTGGACATAATGACGGACATATTGTCTTGTAAGCCCCCATCAGTTAGTATTATCAGGATTTTAGCATGAATGATTTCAGCTGTGTGTGGATGTAGCAGCTGACGACTTGCCAGAGCAGATGTTTTTAGATACCGTTTGTCTCTGTTGTAATAATGTACTGTGACTACAATGAGTGACTCAACCTTTGACTCTACAAATCGCAGCACTGTGAAAAATTTTCTGCTCTTCGAGCATTGTCTACCACAGCCGGTGGTGGGAAGCGGGACTGGTGGTTGGGAGACGGGGATAGTGCTGGACAGACTTGTACGGTCTGTGCCAGAGCCGGTGGTTGGGAGGCAGGGCTGGTGGTGGGGAGGTGAGGATAGTGCTGGGCAGACTTATACGGTCTGTGCCTGTGCCAGAGCCGGTGGTTGGGAGGTGGGGCTGGTGGTTGGGAGGCGGGGATAGTGCGGGGCAGACTTATACGGTCTGTGCCCTGAAGAGCACAGGTACAAATCAAAGTAGGGTATACACAAAAAGCAGCAAATATGAGTTATCTTGTTGGGCAGACTGGATGGACCGTGCAGGTCTTTTTCTGCCGTCATCTACTATGTTACTATGTAATGCACTTCAGCTCGTTTGACCAGAAAGCGAAGAAGCAGCATGCGCTTCTAATGCAGCAGTGTAGTGATAGAACTCTTTTCTCTCTACTAAATTGAGAGGCATTGATGTGTATACTGCCAGTTGTGTTAGGATTTCCTTTATTCTTTTAAATATGACTGAGCTGTGATCATATGACTGCGAATATGACCTGTTCATGAAAAATTCAAAGTGTTGACTGTTTTTGCTGTTTCTCCTGTGCCTCTTTGTGCTCTGAAGGCAATTTCTGTAGCTTAAGAAATTCATCATAGTGAACAGGATATCTTGCTAAGTGATTTTTCAGTGTTGACGTGTTTCTTCTTTGTTTTGATAACTGCTGTCTTTCTGCTGGTAGACTGAGTAAACTTCACATCCTACTTTAACTTCTATGAAGAAGTCCCATAGCAGTGTACCTTTGTTTGGCCCACATAGCATCACTGGCATATTTGCTGTAGCTTCATCATCATATACTTTGTGCGACTCTGACAACATCGATTCTATTTCTTCCATACTCGATCCTAACATCTGCAATATAGTGGCCTATAATTACATATATTATTCAACAATTTATATTTACAGGATATTCTACATGCTGTGTATATAAATAGTCATGAACAACATGAATCAAATTTGAATTTACATTCATTCATGCCTGCACATGCTGCATGCTCCTAGCCAACTGCCAGCCTCTGTGAAAAAGTTCACAGTCCCAACTTTTGGCCACCAATGCTCCTGGTAAGGCAAATCCAACATCTGTCTGTCACTGCTTCGATATCTTGACACACCATTTATTTGACCAAGATAGATCCTGGTCAAATAAATAATGTGTCATTGAGCAATAGGGGATAAATTGAAATGGAAAAGGATCCCTTAGCCACAGCGGTGAAGACTGGAGTGGAAGAGTAGCCTAATGGTTAGTGCAGTGTGTTGAGATGCTGGGGAACTGGGTTCAATTCCCACTGCAGCTCCTTGTGACCCTAGGCAAGTCACTTAACCCTCCATTCACCCAGGTACAAATAACCTTAGATTGTGAGCCCATTAGGGACCAAAAAGTACTTGGAAAAATAGTATATGGAAACTGCTTTGTTCAGTTCAAATGCACCCTGCTGACTTCCTGCGGTGAATCTCATCAGCTGGCAGAGCTTGAGCACCTCTGCCAGCCTGTCACTAACATGATGTCAGCCATTGGACCGCTGACAGGCTTGAGTCAGTGACTGGCAGGGTTGGCCGGTGCTGGAATTAGGCTGACTTGGCAAGAGCTGCGCAGGCTTGGCTAGAGAGGAGCTGGCTAGAGTTGGAGTCAGCTTGGCTAGCTCGGCTGAGCTGACCTGGCAAGCACCCCCCAGGATGAGGAGCTGAAGAAGCAAAGGTGCCGGCAGCCCTGGCTTTAAAGTGCCCAGCGTGTGTGTGTGCCGGCCCAGCGGATGTGGGCACATGCAACATAGCACTGGACTCTCCCTTCATAAGTATATAAGTAATGCCACACTGGGAAAAGACCAAGGGTCCATCGAGCCCAGCATCCTATCCACGACAGCGGCCAATCCAGGCCAAGGGCACCAGGCAAGCTTCCCAAACATACAAACATTCTATATATGTTATTCCCGGAATTGTGGATTTTTCCCGTCCATTTAGTAGCGGTTTATGGACTTGTCATTTAGGAAACCGTCTAACCCCCTTTTAAACTCTGCCAAGCTAACCGCCTTCACCACGTTCTCCGGCAACAAATTCCAGAGTTTAATTACGCGTTGGGTGAAGAAAACTTTTCTCCGATTTGTTTTAAATTTACTACACTGTAGTTTCATCGCATGCCCCCTAGTCCTAGTATTTTTGGAAAGCGTGAACAGACGCTTCACATCCACCTGTTCCACTCCACTCATTATTTTATATACCTCTATCATGTCTCCCCTCAGCCGTCTCTTCTCCAAGCTGAAAAGCCCTAGCCTAGTCTTTCTTTATAGGGAAGTCGTCCCATCCCCGCTATCATTTTAGTCGCCCTTCGCTGCACCTTTTCCAGTTCCACTATATCTTTTTTGAGATGTGGCGATCAGAATTGAACACAATATTTGTGATGCGATCGCACCATGGAGCGATACAAAGGTATTATAACATCCTCATTTTTGTTTTCCACTCCTTTCCTAATAATACCTAACATTCTATTTGCTTTCTTAGCCACAGCAGCACACTGAGCAGAAGGTTTCAGTGTATTATCGACGACGACACCCAGATCCCTTTCTTGGTCCGTAACTCCTAACGTGGAACCTTGCATGACGTAGCTATAATTCGGGTTCTTTTTCCCACATGCATCACCTTGCACTTGCTCACATTAAACGTCATCTGCCATCTAGCCGCCCAGTCTCCCAGTCTCGTAAGGCCCTTCTGTAATTTTTCACAATCCTGTCGCGAGTTAACGACTTTGAATAACTTTGTGTCATCAGCAAATTTAATTACCTCGCTAGTTACTCCCATCTCTAAATCATTTATAAATATATTAAAAAGCAGCGGTCCTAGCACAGACCCCTGAGGAACCCCACTAACTACCCTTCTCCATTGTGAATACTACCCATTTAACCCCACTCTCTGTTTCCTATCCTTCAACCAGTTTTTAATCCACAATAGGACTTTTCCTCTTATCCCATGACCCTTCAATTTCCTCTGTAGCCTTTCATGAGGTACCTTGTCAAACGTCTTTTGAAAATCCAGATACACAATATCAACCGGCTCCCCTTTGTCCACATGTTTGTTTACTCCTTCAAAGAATTGAAGTAAATTGGTCAGGCAAGATTTCGACACACAAAAGCTGTGCTGACTCAGTCTTAGTAATCCATGTCCTTGGATGTACTCTGTAATTTTGTTTTTAATAATAGCCTCTACTATTTCCCCCGGCACCGACGTCAGACTCACCGGTCTATAATTTCCCGGATCTCCCCTGGAACCTTTTTTAAAAAATGGGTGTTACATTGGCCACCCTCCAATCTTCCGGTACCATGCTTGATTTTAAGGATAAATTGCATATCACTAGCAGTAGCTTCACAAGCTCATTTTTCAGTTCTATCAGTACTCTAGGATGAATACCATCCGGTCCAGGAGATTTGCTACTCTTCAGTTTGCTGAACTGCCCCATTACATCTTCCAGGTTTACCGTGAAGTCAGTAAGTTTCTCCAACTTGTCCGCTTGAAATATCATTTCCGACACTGGTATCCCACCCAAATCTTCCTCGGTGAAGACCGAAGCAAAGAATTCATTCAATCTCTCCGCTACATCTTTGTCTTCCTTGATCGCCCCTTTTACTCCTCGGTCATCCAGCGGCCCAACCGATTCTTTTGCCGGCTTCCTGCTTTTAATATACCGAAATTTTTTTTTACTATGTTTTTTTTGCCTCTAATGCTATCTTTTTTTCGTAATCCCTCTTGGCCTTCTTTATCTGCGCCTTGCATTTGCTTTGACACTCCTTATGCTGCTTCTTGTTATTTTCAGATGGTTCCTTCTTCCATTTTCTGTGATGCTGCTGGTTCTGAGGCCCTGTCAATAGTGGCTCCTCTCACCCGTGACCTGTAAGGTAGGCTGGATGGGGTCAGGACATGATACAGACGTTCAAATATTTAAAAGGTATTAATCCGCATACGAACCTTTTCCGGAGACGGGAAGGTGGTAGAACTAGAGGACATGACTTGAGGTTGAAGAGGGGCAGACTCAGGAGTAATGTCAGGAAGAGTGTGGTGGAGACGTGGAATGCCCTCCCGCAGGAGGTGGTGGAGATGAAAACGGTAATGGAATTCAAACATGCGTGGGATAAACACAAAGGAATCCTGTTTAGAAGGAATGGATCTTTGGAATCTTAGCAGACATTGGGTGGTGACACCGGTATTTGGAGAATAAAAACGGTGCAGGGCAGACTTCTATAATCTGTGCCCTGAGAAAGGCAGGGACAAATCAAACTCGGATATACATATAAAGTATTACATACCATGTAAAATGAGTTTATCTTGTTGGGCAGACTAGATGGACCGTTCAGGTCTTTATCTGTCGTCATTTACTATGTTATTATACAATGGAATTGACAGAGAAGGGTTGGGGCGTGAAACTGGGTGGTCAGCTCCCAGGAGTTGTCCTCTAGGCCATATCCTTTCCAGATGAGGTATTGTAGAAGTCCACGCACCCGTTGGGAGTCTAGGATGGTCTGAACCTCATTCTTCCCATCAGATTCTGAGGCCATTGGAAGGGGTGCGGGGGTAGCCTGCACCCCTCTCCTTAGGATCAGGGGCTTCAGCAGAGATATGTGGAAGGTGTTATCAATACGCAAAGTGCAGGGAAGCTGTAGCTGATAGGTAACTGGACTCACTTGGTGAGTAATGGGGTATGGTTCGATGAATCATGGTGCAAATTGTATAGAAGGAGTCTTGAGGCACAGATTCCAGATCAAGAAACAAACAAGGTCCCCTACCTTGAGGATGGGAGCCAGACATCTTTTTCTTGATTGCCTGGTGCTTATATTATTGGACTAGGAGCTCTTGTGTTATCTTCCAAATCTGAGAAAGAGACTTAAGGGTTGCCTTGCCTCCTGGAACCTCTGGATGTAAGGGTACCAAACAGGCACCTGAGGATGTTGTCTGAAAACTACCCAAAAGGGGGTGGCCCCAGTGGAGTTGTTTATGTGGCTACTGTACATAAATTCTGCCCATGGTAACAAATGCAACCAGTTATGTAACATTGAGACATAGAGGCATATTTTCAAAGCACTTAGCCTTCCAAAGTTCCATAGGTTTCTAGGGAACTTTGGAAGGCTAACTGCTTTGAAAATATGCCTCAGTGGCTCTTAAATAGGCTTTCAAGGTCTGGTTGGTGATATCCAGATGAAAAATCTAGCTTGGTATGGAGTGCTTTACTGAGGACCCGCCAGAATCTGGAGACAAACCAGATGTCCCGGTCCAACACGATAGATTTGAGTAGCCCGTGGAGTCGAAGGATCTCTCTTAGAAAGTGTTGAGCTAATGCAGGGGCTGTGGGCAAGCCAGGAAGGGGTATGAAATGGCCATTTTACAAAAACACTCTACAACTACCCAGATGGTAGATAACCCATTAGAGGGTAGCAATTCAGAGATGAAATCCATTGCCAAATGAGTCCAGGGTTTCTTGGGTATTGGGAGCAGCTGTAGGAGGCCCCAGGGCCATCCCCTGGATGGTTTCTGCTGGGCACATACAGGGCATGCTGCAACAAGTCCTTCACATCCTTTTTCAGGGTTGGCCACCAGTAGAACTGTGATATTAATTTGAGAGTGCCCCGGATTCCAGTTGCCCTGCAATTCAGGAGCAGTGTCCCCATTTTAGTACACATTCCAGGAGTTGTCTGGGCACGATGGTTTTACCAGCAGGTATCAGGAGAATGGTAGCCGATAGAATTTGCCCAGGGTCGATAATATGCTGGGGTATGGTCGACTGTTCACCACACTCCGCGGATCATGACAGAGCATCGGTCCTTACATTCTTCTTAGCTGGTCAGAAGCAAAATTGGAAGTTAAACCAAGAGAATAACAGCAACAACTGGGCCTGATTCTGGGGATTGAGGCGCCGGGCTTCTTGAAGGTAGAGAAGAGTCTTGTGGTCAGTCAACACAAGGAAGGGATGTTTAACTCCCTTGAGTAGGTAATGCCACTCCTCTAGTACCAGCTTGATGGCCAAGAGTTCCTGGTCCCCCATCGCATAGTTAGCCTCTGCTGGAGAGAATTTGTGGGAGAAATAAGCACAGGGTAGAAACTTTCTTTTAGTTGTAGCTTGAGATAGTACGGCCCCTACCTCTACAGTGGACGCATCCACTTCCACCAGAAACTGTTTGTCAGGGTTTGGATTATGGAGGATCGGGTTAGTCATGAAGACCCGCTTTAGGTGATACAGCCTCTGGGGGCCACTCTTGGAGGTTGGCATTCTTCTTGGTCAATGCTGTGAAAGGAACAGCAATGGTTGAATAGTTAGGAATGAACTGCCTATAATAATTGGCAAATCCTAGAAACCGTTGTAGTGCTTTCTGACCCTGAGTACAGCTGCTAACTACACTGGATCCATGTGGAGCCCTTGGTTTGAAATTATGTACCCTAGGAAGGGTAGCTCTAAGTGCTCAAAGACACATTTCTCTAGTATAGTGTATAACTGGTTCTGTCTTAGATGCTGTAATACCATCTTCACTTGTTGCCGATGTTGGCCCAAAGAGTGAGAGAATATTAAGATATCGTCAAGGTAGATGAAGATAAATTTGTATAGCAGGTCTAGGAAGATATCATTGATGAAGTTCTGAAGCACTGCTGGGGCATTGGCTAGCCTGAATGGCATGACAAGGTACTCATAATGCCTGTCTCGGTTATTAAATGCTGTTTTCCACTTGTTGCCCTCTTTGATCCAAAATCAGGTTGTAGACTCCTCTCAGGTCCAACTTAGTAAAAATACAGGCTCCCTGGCTGAGTTCTGTTATCAGGGGTAAGTACATAAGTATTAGTACATAAGTAGTACATAAGTAGTGCCATACTGGGAAAGACCAAAGGTCCATCTAGCCCAGCATCCTGTCACCGACAGTGGCCAATCCAGGTCAAGGGCACCTGGCACGCTCCCCAAACGTAAAAACATTCCAGACAAGTTATACCTAAAATGCGGAATTTTTCCAAGTCCATTTAATAGCGGTCTATGGACTTGTCCTTTAGGAATCTATCTAACCCCTTTTTAAACTCCGTCAAGCTAACCGCCCGTACCACGTTCTCCGGCAACGAATTCCAGAGTCTAATTACACGTTGGGTGAAGAAAAATTTTCTCCGATTCGTTTTAAATTTACCACACTGTAGCTTCAACTCATGCCCTCTAGTCCTAGTATTTTTGGATAGCGTGAACAGTCGCTTCACATCCACCCGATCCATTCCACTCATTATTTTATACACTTCTATCATATCTCCCCTCAGCCGTCTCTTCTCCAAGCTGAAAAGCCCTAGCCTTCTCAGCCTCTCTTCATAGGAAAGTCGTCCCATCCCCACTATCATTTTTGTCGCCCTTCGCTGTACCTTTTCCAATTCTACTATATCTTTTTGAGATACGGAGACCAGTACTGAACACAATACTCCAGGTGCGGTCGCACCATGGAGCGATACAACGGCATTATAACATCCGCACACCTGGACTCCATACCCTTCCTAATAACACCCAACATTCTATTCGCTTTCCTAGCTGCAGCAGCACACTGAGCAGAAGGTTTCAGCATATCATCGACGACGACACCCAGATCCCTTTCTTGATCCGTAACTCCTAACGCGGAACCTTGCAAGACGTAGCTATAATTCGGGTTCCTCTTACCCACATGCATCACTTTGCACTTGTCAACATTGAACTTCATCTGCCACTTGCACGCCCATTCTCCCAGTCTCGCAAGGTCCTCCTGTAATTGTTCACATTCCTCCTGCGACTTGACGACCCTGAATAATTTTGTGTCATCGGCGAATTTAATTACCTCACTAGTTATTCCCATCTCTAGGTCATTTATAAATACATTAAAAAGCAACGGACCCAGCACAGACCACTGCGGGACCCCACTAACTACCCTCCTCCACTGAGAATACTGGCCACGCAATCCTACTCTCTGCTTCCTATCTTTCAACCAGTTCTTAATCCATAATAATACCCTACCTCCGATTCCATGACTCTGCAATTTCTTCAGGAGTCTTTCGTGCGGCACTTTGTCAAACGCCTTCTGAAAATCCAGATATACAATATCAACCGGCTCCCCATTGTCCACATGTTTGCTTACCCCCTCAAAAAAATGCATTAGATTGGTGAGGCAAGACTTCCCTTCACTGGGAAAGACCAAAGGTCCATCAAGCCCAGCATCCTGTTTCAAACAGTGGCCAATCCAGGTCACAAATACCTGGCAAGATCCCAAAAAAGTACAAAACATTTTATACTGCTTATCCCAGAAATAGTGGATTTTCCCCAAGTCCATTTAATAACGGTCTATAGACTTTTCCTTTAGGAAGCCGTCCAAACCTTTTTAAAACTCCGCTAAGCTAACCGCCTTTACCACATTCTCCGGCAACAAATTCCAGAGTTTAATTACACGTTGAGTGAAGAAACATTTTCTCCGATTCGTTTTAAATTTACTGCCCCCAAGTCCTAGTATTTTTGGAAAGCATAAACAAACGCTTCACATCTACCCGTTCAACTCCACTCATTATTTTATAGACGTCTATCATATCTCCCCTCAGCCGCCTTTTCTCCAAGCTGAAGAGCCCTAGCCGCTTTAGCCTTTCCTCATAGGGAAGTTGTCCCATCCCCTTTATCATTTTCGTCGCCCTTCTCTGCACCTTTTTTAATTCCTCTATATCTTTTCTGAGATGCGGCGGACAGAATTGAACACAATATTCGAGGTGCAGTCGCACCATGGAGTGATACAAAGGCATTATAACAGCCTCATTTTTGTTTTCCATTCCTTTCCTAATAATACCTAACATTCTATTTGCTTTCTTAGCCGCAGCAGCACACTAAGTAGAAGGTTTCAACGTATCATCAACGACGACACCTAGATCCTTTTCTTGGTCTGTGACTCCTAACGTGGAACCTTGCATGATGTAGCTGTAATTTGGGTTCCTCTTTCCCACATGCATCACTTTGCACTTGCTCACATTAAAAGTCATCTGCCAGTTAGATACCCAGTCTCCCAGTCTCGTAAGGTCCTCTTGCAATTTTTCACAATCCTCCCGCGATTTAACGACTTTGAATAACTTTGTGTCGTCAGCAAATTTAATTACCTTACTAGTTACTCCCATCTCTAGGTCATTTATAAATATGTTAAAAAGCAGCGGTCCGAGCACAGACACCTGGGGAACCCCACTAACTACCCTTCTCCATTGAGAATACTGACCATTTAATCCTACTCTCTGTTTTCTTTTAACAAGTTTTTAATCCACAACAGAACACTACCTCCTATCCCATGACTCTCCAATTTCCTCTGGAGTCTTTCATGAGGTACTTTGTCAAACGCCTTTTGAAAATCCAGATACACAATATCAACCGGCTCACCTTTAGCCACATGTTTGTTCACCCCTTCAAAAAATGTAGTAGATTGGTGAGGCAAGATTTCACTTCACTAAATCCATGTTGACTTTGTCTCATTAATCCATGCTTTTGAATATGCTCTATAATTTTGTTCTTAATAATAGTTTCTACCATTTTGCCCGGCACCGACGTCAGACTCACCGGTCTATAATTTCCCAGATCTCTCCTGGAACCTTTTTAAGAAATCGGCGTTACATTGGCCACCCTCCAATCTTCTGGTACCACGCTCAATTTTAAGGATAAATGACATATTTCTAACAATAGCTCTGCAAGCTCATTTTTCAGTTCTATCAGTACTCTGGGATGAATACCATCTGGTCCAGAGATTTGCTACTCTTCAGTTTGTAGATCTGCCCCATTACATCCTCCAGGTTTACAGAGAATTCATTAAGTTTCTCCAACTTGTCAGCTTTGAATACCATTTCTGGCATCAGTATCCCACCCAAATCTTCCTCGGTGAAGACTGAAGGAAAGAATTCATTTAATCTCTCCGCTAAGGCTTTGTCTTCCCTGATCGCCCCTTTTACTCCTCGGTCATCTAGCGATCCAACCGATTCTTTTGCCGGCTTCCTGCTTTTAATATACCTAAAAAATTTTTTACTATGTGTTTTTGCCTCCAATGCAATCTTTTTTTCGAAGTCTCTCTTAGCCTTCCTTATCAGCGCTTTGCATTTGACTTGACATTCCTTATGCTGTTTCTTATTATTTTCAGTCAGTTCCTTCTTCCATTTTCTGAAGGATTTTCTTTTAGCACTAATAGCTTCCTTCACCTCACTTTTTAACCACACCAGCTGTTTGGTCTTCTGTCCTCCTTTTTTAACACGCGGAATATATTTGGCCTGTACTTCCAGGATGCTGTTTTTGAACTTACAACGTGTAGGACGTCAGACTCGGAAACCAAACGAAGGAAGACGACTTCGGCTGGCGGGGGGTTGGGGTCCCCCGCCAGCAAAGATAGGCGATGGTGGGGGTGGGTGGGTGGGGGGTCAAGAGGGTCATTGGCGGGGGGGGGTCAAAGTTGTTCGTGGTGGTGCTGGTGGCGGTGGGGGGTGTTGGCAATGGTGGGCGGGGGGGGGGGGTGTCAGTAATGGCGGTGGGGGGGGGGTCGGCAGTTCCGGGGGGCTAAAACGTGCCACCTCACCTCGGGCTCTGGACCCTCCTCCTGCAGAAGTCTGGCTATGCCCCTGGTATACTTATTTCAAAGCTAATATCAAATCCGATCATATTATGATCACTTTTATCATGCGGCCCCAACACCATTACCTCCCGCACCAGATCATGTGCTCCACTAAGGACTAGGTCTAGAATTTTTCCTTCTCTCATCGGCTACTGTACCAGCTGCTCCATAAAGCTGTCCTTGATTTCATCAAGAAACTTTACCTCACTAGCATGCCCCGATGTTACATTTACCCAGTCAATATCGGGGTAATTGAAATCACCCATTATTATTGTGTTGCCCAGTTTGTTTGCGTCCTTAATTTCCTTTAACATTTTTGCATCCGTCTGTTCATTCTGGCCAGGCAGACGGTAGTACTCCTATCACTATCCTTTTCCCCTTTACACATGGAATTTCAATCCACAGTGATTCCAAGAAGTGTTTTGTTTCCTGCAGAATTTTCAATTTCCTGCGGAGGGTGGTGGTAAATGGAGTTCGCTCGGAGAAGGGAAAGGTGAGTAGTGGAGTGCCTCAGGGATCGGTGCTGGGGCCGATTCTGTTCAATATATTTGTGAGTGACATTGCCGAAGGGTTAGAAGGTAAAGTTTGCCTATTTGCGGATGACATTAAGATTTGTAACAGAGCGGACACCCGGGAGGGAATGGAAAACATGAAAAAAGATCTGCGGAAGCTAGAAGAATGGTCGAAAGGTTTGGCAATTAAAATTCAATGCGAAGAAATGCAAAGTGATGTACCTAGGGAGTAGAAACCCACGAGAGACGTATGTGTTAGGCGGTGAGAGTCTGATATGTACTGAGGGGGAGAGGGATCTTGGGGTGATAGTATCCGAGGATCTGAAGGCGACGAAACAGTGTGACAAGGCGGTGGCCTTAGCGAGAAGGTTGCTAGGCTGTATAGAGAGAGTTGTGACCAGCAGAAGAAAGGAAGTGTTGATGCCCCTGTACAAGTCGTTGGTGAGGCTCCACCTGGAGTATTGTGTTCAGTTTTGGAGGCCGTACCTTGCTAAGGATGTAAAAAAAATGGAAGCGGTGCAAAGAAAAGCTACGAGAATGGTATGGGATTTGCGTTCCAAGACGTATGAGGAGAGACTTGCTGACCTGAACATGTATACCCTGGAGGAAAGGAGGAACAGGGGTGATATGATACAGACGTTCAAATATTTGAAAGGTATTAATCCGCAAACAAATCTTTTCCGGAGATGGGAAGGCGATAGAACGAGAGGACATGAAATGAGATTGAAGGGGGGGCAGACTCAAGAAAAATGTCAAGAAGTATTTTTTCACAGAGAGAGTGGTGGATGCTTGGAATGCCCTCCCGCGGGAGGTGGTGGAGAAGAAAACGGTAATGGAATTCAAACATGCGTGGGATATACATAAAGGAATCCTGTGCAGAAGGAATGTATCCTCAGAAGCTTAGCCGAAATTGGGTGGTGGAGCCGGTGGGGGGAAGAGAGGTTGGTGGTGGGGAGGCGAACATAGTGGTGGGCAGACTTATACGGTCTGTGCCAGATCCAGTGGTGGAAGGCGGGACTGGTGGTTGGGAGGCGGGGAATAGTGTTGGGCACACTTATACGGTCTGTGCCAGAGCCGGTGGTGGGAGGCGGGGCTGGTGGTTGGGAGGAGGGGATAGTGCTGGCCAGACTTATACGGTCTGTGCCCTGAAAAAGACAGGTACAAATCAAGGTAAGGTATACACATGAGTTTATCTTGTTGGGCAGACTGGATGGACCTTGCGGGTCTTTTTCTGCCATCATCTACTATGTTACTATGTTACAAGGCTCTCGTTAATATACAATGCTACCCCTCCACTAATTCGATCCACCCTATCACTACGATATAACAGTGTCCCACTGGTTATCCTCCTTCCACCAGGTCTCAGAGATGCCTATTATATCTAATTTTTCATTTAGTGCAATATATTCTAACTCTCCCATATTATTTCTTAGCCTCCTGGCATTCACATATAGACATTTCTAACTATGTTTGTTGTTCCTAGTCACATCATGCTTAGTACTTGACAGTATTCATTTGCAATCTTTTGTCTGATTTTTATTTTTATTTAAGGACAACCTCAATATGAGGATACCTTATCTTCCCTGTTTTGGTGATATCTTTGAAAGATACCTTATCCCGAACCATGCGCTTTTGAGCGACTGTCGGCCTTCCCCCTGTTTCTAGTTTAAAAGCTGCTCTATGTCCTTTTAAAATGCCGATGCCAGCAGCCTGGTCCCACCCTGGTTTAAGGTGGAGCCCATCCTTTCGGAACAGGCTCCTCCTTCCCCAGAATGTTGCCCAGTTCCTAACAAATCTAAAACCCTCCTCCCTGCACCAACGTCTCATCCACACATTAAGACTCTGGAATGCTGCCTGTCTCTTGGGCCTCGAGCGTGGAATGGGTAACATTTCAGAAAATGCAACCCTAGAGGATCTGGATTTGAGCTTTCTACCTAAGAGCCTAAATTTGGCTTCCAGAACCTCTCTCCCACATTTTCCTATGTCATTGGTACCCACATGTACCAACTCCTCCCCAGCACTATCTAAAATCCTATCTAGGTGACACGTGAGGTCCGCCACCTTCGCACCAGGCAGGCAAGTCACCTAGCGATCCTCACGTCCACCAGCCACCCAGCTATCTATATGCCTAATGATCGAATCACCAACTACAACAGCTGTCCTAACCTTTCCCTCCCGGGCAGCACTTGGAGACATATCCTCAGTGCGAGAGGATAGTACATCCCCTGGTGGGCAGGTCCTGGCTACAGGAGTACTTCCTACTTCATCAGGGTGATGATCTCCTTCTAGGAGACCTCTCTCCTCCAAGGTAGCACAGGGGCTACCAGACTGGAGGTAGGACTTCTCTACAACATCCCTGTAGGTCTCCTCTATGTACCTCTCTGTCTCCCTTAGCTCCATCAAGTCTGCTACTCTAGCCTTAAGAGAACGGCCACGTTCTCTGAGATCCAGGAGCTCTTTGCATCGGGCACACACATATGACATCTCACCAACTGGGAGATAATCATACATGTGACACTCAATGCAAAAGACTGGATAGCACTCCTCTCGCTGCTGGACTGCTGACTCCATCTTAGTGTTTTTTAGTTTGCCTTTTTGCGAACGATACTAAGATTTGTAACAGAGTGGACACTCGGGAGGGAGTGGAAAACATGAAAAAGGATCTGCGGAAGCTAGAAGAATGGTCTAAGGTTTGGCAATTAAAATTCAACATGAAGAAATGCAAAGTGATGCTCTTAGGGAGTAGAAATCCACGGGAGACATATGTGTTAGGCGGTGAGAGTCTGATATGTACAGATGGGGAGAGGGATCTTGGGGTGATAGTATCTGAGGATCTGACAGCGACGAAACAGTGCGACAAGACTGTGGCCATAGCTAGAAGGTTGCTAGGCTGTATAGAGAGAGGTGTGACCAGCAGAAGAAAGGAAGTGTTGATGCCCCTGTATAAGTCGTTGGTGAGGCCCCACCTGGAGTATTGTGTTCAGTTTTGTAGGCCGTATCTTGCTAAGAATGTAAAAAGAATTAAAGCGGTGCAAAGAAAATCTACAAGAATGGTATGGGATTTGCATTACAGGACGTATGAGGAGAGACGCTGACCTGAACATGTATACCTTGGAGGAAAGGAGAAACAGGGGTGATATGATACAGACGTTCAAATATTTGAAAGGTATGAATCTGCAAACAAATCTTTTCCTGAGATGGGAAGGCGGTAGGACATGAAATGAGATTGAAGGGGGGCAGACTCAAGAAAAATGTCAGGAAGTATTTTTTCACGGAGAGAGTGGTTGATGCTTGGAATGCCCTCCCGCGGGAGGTGGTGGAGATGAAAATGGTAACGGAATTCAAAAATGCGTGGGATAAACATAAAGGAATCCTGTTCAGAAGGAATGGATCCTCAGAAGCTTAGCGGAGATTGGATGGCAGAGCCGGTGGGGGGGGGGGGGGGGGGGGGGAGGTGCTGGTGGTTGGGAGGTGGGGCTAGTGCTGGGCAGACTTCTATGGTCTGTGCCGGGAAAATGGCAGATACTAATCAAGGTCAGGTACACACAAAAAGTAGCACATATGAGTTATCTTATTGGGCAGACTGGATGGACTGTGCAGGTCTTTCTCTGCCATCATCTACTATGTTACTATCCAGCTTATAATCGAAAGTGATCGCCGGCCATCTTCCGACATAAATCGGGAGATGGCCGGCGATTTCTTAAAAGCGGCAAAATCGGTATAATCGAAAGCAGCATTTTTGACAGCATCGCCGCTTTCCTGTCGCTTCGCCGGCGAAAGTTCAAGGGGGCTTGTCGGTAGATTAGCGAAGGCGGGACATGGGCGGGCATGGGCGTGGCTACCAGATGGCCGGCTTTCGCCGATAATGGAAAAAAAAAAGCGGCGTTAAGCAGTATTTCGCCTGCTTTACTTGGTCCTTTTATTTTCACGACCAAGCCTCAAAAAGGCACCCCAACTGACCAGATGACACTGGAGGGAATGGGGGATGACCTCCCCATACTCCCCCAGTGGTCACCAATCCCCTTCCAAACTAAAAAAATAAAACTAAAAACCTTTTTTCCAGCCTGTATGCCAGCCTCAAATGCTGTACTTACCTCCATGACAGCAGAATGTGTTGTATCCTCCAACAGCCTTTCCCTGGTTGCGATGCGGCTTTTCGGTTAGGTGCCCTGCAAAGAGTCACATTAGCAATGCATTGTGGTGGGTGTAGGGTACTGGGCTCTACTCCCATGGTGCTTTTCCCCCCTGCTAACTGGGTCAGAGTGTGCCCTGTTTTGTTTCCTGTTGTAGTCCATGCGGTAGTGGCCATTTTTGTAAGCCAGTTTTAGTTCCCTTTCCTGTATTACCCACGTTAGAGAACGTAGTTCTTACCTTCAATGGTGCTGAAAGAGGGCATTGTACACCATTGTGCCAGCTCTGACCTACTGCTAATCTTAGTACCAGGGGACTCTTTGCCAGTGGGGCACAACCTCTGATCTGCAGTTAACTGTGAGTAAACGTGCTTATTTCAAGAAAATACTTTTTCAGAGAGATTAGTCTTCAGGTGTGAACTGGTGTGCCAAAGTTATACAGCAGCAATAAGTCCTAGAGGCTGTATGCAGGTCCCTGGAGCAATTTTAGTGGGTGCAGTACATTTTTGGGTAGTGGGTTTGGGGGGCTCAGCTCCCAAAGTAAGGGAGCTATGCACGTGGTGGGAGCTTTTCTGAAGTCCACCGCAGTGACCCCTAGGGTGGCTGGTTGGTGTCCTGGCATGTCAGGGGGGCCAGTGCACTAAAAATGCTGGCTCCTCTCACAGCCAAATGCCTTGAATTTGGCCGGGGTTTGAGATGGCCGACATAACTTTCCATTATCGCTGAAAAACAAACCCGGCCATCTCAAACCCGGCAAACTCCACGGCATTTGGCCGGGCTAAACCGTATTATTGAAAAAAAAGATGGCCGGCCATCTTTTTCGATAATACGGTTCCGGCCAGCTGTAGCGCTGCCGCCAACATAGATCGCCGGCGATCTATTTGACCGGCGACGTTCGATTATGCCCCTCCACATAGTATTAAGGATATTAGCCTAATATAAAAGTGTCTTTTAGTTTATATAGTATATTGTTTGATTTATTTACTGTTTCCTTCTTAGATGGTAATGAAATGTATTTAAAACTCTGTAAGAGTACTCCTTGCTTGTTACCCTAATTACAATAACTGACAATAAATGAAGAGTTGTCCTAGGGGTGGCGGGAAGACTAAACTAGATCCTGCAGTGTCTGCTAGATTCTGTTAATGCTGTGGTACAAAGTTTTTAAAACTTAGTGGAAAAGACTATGGAGATTAGTTGATAAAATTTGCTTTTTATATTTTTATTTTGCCTATCACTAACCTACAATTCCTCCTTTAAACCCCAATCTTTAAGTTCCCAAAGCACAAAGCAAAATAGCGTGCAAGTGGCAGATGAAGTTCAATGTTGACAAGTGCAAAGTGATGCATGTGGGTAAGAGGAACCCGAATTATAGCTACGTCTTGCAAGGTTCCGCGTTAGGAGTTACGGATCAAGAAAGGGATCTGGGTGTCGTCGTCGATGATACGCTGAAACCTTCTGCTCAGTGTGCTGCTGCGGCTAGGAAAGCGAATAGAATGTTGGGTGTTATTAAGAAGGGTATGGAGTCCAGGTGTGCGGATGTTATAATGCCGTTGTATCGCTCCATGGTGCGACCGCACCTGGAGTATTGTGTTCAGTACTGGTCTCCGTATCTCAAAAAAGATATAGTAGAATTGGAAAAGGTACAGCGAAGGGCGACGAAAATGATAGTGGGGATGGGACGACTTTCCTATGAAGAGAGGCTGAGAAGGCTAGGGCTTTTCAGCTTGGAGAAGAGACGGCTGAGGGGAGATATGATAGAAGTGTATAAAATAATGAGTGGAATGGATCGGGTGGATGTGAAGCGACTGTTCACGCTATCCAAAAATACTAGGACTAGAGGGCATGAGTTGAAGCTACAGTGTGGTAAATTTAAAACGAATCGGAGAAAATTTTTCTTCACCCAACGTGTAATTAGACTCTGGAATTCATTGCCGGAGAACGTGGTACGGGCGGTTAGCTTGACGGAGTTTAAAAAGGGGTTAGATAGATTCCTAAAGGACAAGTCCATAGACCGCTATTAAATGGACTGGAAAAATTCCTCATTTTTAGGTATAACTTGTCTGGAATGTTTTTACGTTTGGGGAGCGTGCCAGGTGCCCTTGACCTGGATTGGCCACTGTCGGTGACAGGATGCTGGGCTAGATGGACCTTTGGTCTTTCCCAGTATGGCACTACTTATGTACTTATGTACCAAAGAAATGTCCTCTTCTGTCGGGACTTCTCAGAAAGAAAGTTCAGTGGGACCTTTCTTCTTTATATAGCTTTGAATCTAAGGGGCCTTTTTTAAACAGGCTCCTTGAAGCTGATTCAGCAACCTATGCAAGTATTCTACTTCCCCACACCTTAATTAACACTTAATTGAGGTCGCTGGATGAGCTACCTCTCCAGCAGCCAAGGAACAGAAAATAACTGCCTTTTAGAACAAGAGTTTTTTTGCTGTTTAGTTTCTATCTCTAGAAAAGGTTTCAGTTTAAAATTATGGGAAAAGGGTTCGAAAGAGAAGGGCGCCCATGTTTCGACACAAATCGGGAGATGGGCTTCCTTCTGTCAGGGTCGCCAAAATCGGCATAATTGAAAGCCAATTTTGGGTGCCCTCAACTGCTTTCCGTCGCGGGGATGACTTAAGTTAACGGAGCCGTGTTGGCAGCGTAGCGAAGGCGGGACTGGGGCATGCTTAAGAGTTGGGTGTCCTCGGACGATAATGGAAAAAAGAAGGGTGTCCCTGACGAGCACTTGGCCGACTTTACTTGGTCCATTTTTTCTTGGGACCAAGCCGTGAAAAGGTGCCCGAACTGACGCATGACCACCGTAGGGAATCGGGCATGACCTCCCCTTACTCCCCCAGTGGTCATCAACCCCCTCCCACCCTAAACAAAAAGCTTAAAATATTTTTTTTGCCAGCCTCTATGCCAGCCTCAAATGTCGTACCCAGCTCCATGACAGCAGTATGCAGGTCCCTGGAGCAGTTTTAGTGAGTGCAGTGCACTTCAGGCAGGTGGACCCTGGCCCATCCCCCCTTCCTGTTACACTTGTGGTGGTAAATGTGAGTCCTTCAAAACCCATCTGAAACCCACTGTACCCACATGTAGGTGCCCCCTTCACCCGTAAGGGCTATGGTAGTGGTGTACAGTTGTGGGGAGTGGGTTTTTTTGGAAGGGGGGGTTGGGGGGGCTCAACATACAAGGTAAGGGAGCTATGCACCTGGAAGCAATTTCTGAAGTTTACTGCAGTGCCCCCCAGGGTGCCCAGTTGGTGTCCTGGCAAGTGAGGGGGACCAGTGCACTACGAATGCTGGCTCCTCCCATGACCAAATGGCTTGGATTTGGTAGTTTCTGAGACTGGCGTCCTCGGTTTCCATTATCTTCGAAAACCAGGACGACCATCTCTAAGGATGACCTAAGGACGGCCATCTCTAAGGTCGATCTAAATGTTGAGATTTGGGCGTCCCCAACCGTATTATCGAAACAAAAGATGGACGCCCATCTTGTTTCGATAATATGGGTTTCCCCGCCCCTTCACAGAGCTGTCCTGCGAGGACGGTCCCAGGAAAACTTGGGCGCCCCGTTCGATTATGCTGCTCCACGGCAACTAGTTAATGATGCTTACTTTGCTCTCTCTCTCTCTTTTTATTCCCTCCTTAATACTAAACTAGGTCCTGCTTACTTTTCCCTCTCTCTCTCTTTTTTTATTCCCCCTTAATACTAAAATAGATCCTGCAGTTCCTGCTAGATTCTCTGTTAATGCTGTGGTACAAAGTTTTTAAAACTAAGTGGAAAAGACTATGGCGATTAGTTGTTAAATTTTGCTTTTTATATTCTTATTTTGCCTAACACTAACCTACAATTCCTCCTTTAAACCCCAATCTTTAAGTTCCCAAAGCACAAAGCAAAATAGCGTTCACTTACCAGAGAAATGTCCTCTTCTCTTGGAACTTCTCAGAAAGAGGAGTACCTATTCCTGATGGTTACAGTGTTTAAGCCCCGATAATCGATAAAGGGGCGCAATCTCCCATCCTTCTTCCCAATAAAGAAAATCCCTGCCCCAGTAGGAGACGTGGATGGGTGAATAAAGCCCTGTTGGAGGTTATCTTTGATATATGTTGTGGAGTGGAGGAGTGGCCTAGTGGTTAGAGCACCGGTCTTGCAATCCAGAGGTGGCCGGTTGAAATCCCACTGCTGCTCCTTGTGATCTTGGGCAAGTCACTTAACCCTCCATTGCCTCAGGTACAAACTTAGATTGTGAGCCCTCCTGGGACAGAGAAATATCCAGTGCACCTGAATGTAACTCACCTTGAGCTACTACTGAAAAAGGTGTGAGCAAAATCTAAATAAATAAATGGCGTTGGTCTCAGGATGGGAGAGAGGGTAGACTCTGCTCCGTGGTGGCAGCATCTTCCCAGGTAACAGGTTGATAGAACAGTTATAGGGATGGTGGGGTGGCAGTCTTTGCCCGATTCTTAGAAAAGACATCCACATAGCCTTGGTAATGTCTGGGAAGCCCCGGCTGGGTCTACCCAGCCAGTGGGAAGCCCCTGTTGGGTCTCTACCCAGCCGGTGGCAATTGGAAGAACTGGAGTTACCTTGGTCAGCATGGTCATGCAACGGTGCTGACAGTGTTGGCTCCAAGCTCTCCTAGTTCCCAGATGATCCATGAATTATGTACTTGCAGCCAAGGAAGGCCCAGTATGACAGGATTTACTGTGGTCTGCAGGATATAAATCAAAATAGCTTCATGGTGAAGGATCCTGATGTGCATCCGAAGGGAGACAGTCATGACTAACGACTCCCTGAATGTTTCCATATATAGGTTGGGGCAAGTCCCATGTAGGCATATTATAATGCCGGACCAAAGCTGCATCAATGAAGTTACCCCTGGCCCCGGAGTCGATTAAGACCATTGAGAATAGCTCTGGATCGCCCTTGATTATAACCGGGATCAATAGTTAAGTATGGGGAATTCAGTGCGAAGAACCTATCCCCTGCTTCCCCAGCCAGGGCTAGGTTTGTGAGTTTCCCAGCTTCTTGGCGGCACTGGTGGACATAATGGCCATTCCCTTCACAATATAGGCAAAGATTTAGACTTCATAGCCACTGTTTTTTTGTGGTCAGGGAGACTCAACCTGACAAATCTGCATGGATTCTGCAGATTCGGATACTTCTGGCGCCTTGGATGATAGTGCCGCTTGTTTGAGCTGGAAGGTAGGAGCCAGTCGTAAGGCCCTGAGACTGGCCTGATATTCCTGAGCCTGTTCCACAAAACAGATGTGCACTCATGTGCAGAGTAGGATGAGTTCATCAAGACTTTTGGGAAAGTCTTGCCTTGCCAGTTCATCCTTGATCTGTGAGGACAGCCCTTGCCAAAAAAAAGGTGACCAGGCTCTCATTGATCCATTGTAATACCGCTGTCAAGGTGTGGGAGCAAATGGCATGATCACCCAAGATCTGCTCTCCTTGTTATAGCCACAATAACTCAGAGGCCGCTGAAAATGCCTTTCTAGGTTCCTCGAAGATCCTATGAAACTGATGGAAATCTGCAAGGTTGCTCAGGATTGGATCATTACATCCCCACAGAGGTGAGACCTAGGTAAGAGCGGGTTGGGTGAGGAGAGAGATAAGGTAGGCCAACTTAACACAGTCAGATACAAAGTATCAGAAAATGGAAGAAGGAACCGCCTGAAAATAACAAGAAGCAACCTAAGGAGTGTCAAAGCAAATGCAAGGCGCAGATAAAGAAGGCCAAGAGGGATTACGAAAAAAAGATAGCATTAGAGGCAAAAAAACATAGCAAAACTTTTTTGCAGTATATTAAAAGCAGGAAGCCGGCAAAAGAATCGGTTGGGCCGCTGGATGACCGAGGGGTAAAAGGGGCGATCAAGGAAGATAAAGACGTAGCGGAGAGATTGAATGAATTCTTTGCTTCGGTCTTCACCGAGGAAGATTTGGGTGGGATACCGGTGTCGGAAATGGTATTTCAAGCAGACGAGTCGGAGAAACTTACTGACTTCACGGTAAACCTGGAGGACGTAATGGGGCAGTTCAGCAAACTGAAAAGTAGCAAATCTCCTGGACCAGATGGTATTCATCCTAGAGTACTGATAGAACTGAAAAATGATCTTGCGCAGCTACTGTTAGTGATATGCAATTTATCCTTAAAATCGAGCGAGGTACTGGAAGATTGGAGGGTGGCCAATGTAACGCCGATTTTTAAAAAAGGTTCCAGGGGAGATCTGGGAAATTATAGACCGGTGAGTCTGATGTCGGTGCTGGGGAAAATGGTAAAGGCTATTATCAAAAACAAAATTACAGAGCACATCCAAGGACATGGATTACTGAGACCAAGTCAGCACGGCTTTAGTGTGGGGAAATCTTGGCTGACCAATTTACTTCATAGTGGAGGTACTGGACAAGGAACTATAGGGACACAGAGATGGGAGATGGATGGTGGACACGGAAAGAGAAGAAATGACAAATAGAGAAGAGACCCTGGTGTGTGAATTAAGAGAAGACAGAGGACAACAGAAACCAGAGACTAGGACCAAGCTGATTTGAAAATAAAATAGCCAGACAACAAAAGGTAGAAAAATAATTTTATTTTCTATGTTGTGATTAGAATATGTCAGATTTGGAATGCACATCTTGCCAGAGCTGGTGTTAGACATGGCTGGAGCCATCACCATGCTGCACTGCCTTCATCTTCCATCATGCTTGTGGCTCTCTCTGGCCAGGGGACCAAGAGCAATTGCTCTAGTTGCACTCCTCTAACACCATCCCTGGCACGTACTATCTTTATATTTTGCACAGGAGGAAATGCATTTCTTTCTGTTTCTCTGGCATTGTATTACATTCAATGTCTGGCTTCTTGGGGTTTTGGTTATATTTATGTTTATAATTTGTAATCAATTATTCTATATTTGGCATTTTTGTTCCGTGTGTGTGACCGAGGTATTCTGTTAGCATGAATTTTCTATGTAGCCTTTTGTAGTAATTTTGGTTTATTCAGTTTTCCCAATAGATGTATTGATATTTTAGGGCCCCACTTTAATATGTAGGGCAATGCCTTTTTCATAGATAGGATCCTTGTTTTGGAAGTTAGTGCTGACATCGTAGATTTGCTGTAGGTTCTGAGTGACATTTTGTTGTAAAGATTTTTTTATTTACTATATAGTGGCTGTTGAGATTTCGGTGAGTTTTATGGGGAAATGTCCTAACTGCTCTGCACCCATTGGGGGTGGGCCAGGGGGTTCTTTGGATGCAGAATTTATTTGCCTTTAATACTAGACTATACATTCTGGGATCATTTCTATAGCGTGTAACTGGAGAGATGTGTTGAAAAGTGTTTGGTGTTGCTATACAGGTTATGTATGTGTGTTAGGGGACCGAGGCTCAATGGAGGCTGAAGAGTGCAATCTTCCCTAGCCCTCAATGTGGCCTGTAGTCACTGAAGCCTGCACTGCTACCCTCATTGAAGTTATTGGGAGTGGGGTAGAGGTGGAGCATGGGGTGGGGCATCAGGTGGCAAGTTTTTCAATTTCAAAAAGTTGGCAACCCTGGTGCCCACCCATCTGATCTGTTGGCCCACCCAAAAATTGCCTTCTGGCTACGCCACTGGGTTACACATTTCTTTTCAAGTCTCTCCCCTGCCCTGCCACAGGCCCCCTGTCCAGTCCCCCCCCCCCCCCCCACCAGAATTGAGTCCTACCTTTGCTGGCGGGGATGTACAAGCCCCAGAAGCTGATGAGGTCCACTGCCCGAAGTCCAAGCTCAATGCTGCTTGTGCAAATTGGTAGCATGCTTCAGCCACCAACACTTGCATTCCCAAGTATGCCCTCTTTCTCTCTCCCTTCCATCCAGCATCTGCCCTCCTTCTCTCTCCCCTTTCATCCAGTATCTGCCTTCCTTCTCTCTCCCTTCCACCCCTCCCTCTCTCACCACTTTCATCCATCCTGTGCCCTCTCTTCTTCTTCCATCTAGCCTCTGCCCTTCCTCTCCCCCACTTTCATGCAGCCTCTGCCCTCCCTCGTGCTACCCCCTCCATCCAGCCTAAGCCCCCTCTCTGATTCTCCCCCCAATCCAGCATCTGCTTCCTCTCTGTCCCTGCTTCCCCCACACAGCCATCCCTGCTGCTGCCGCTTTCTAGATGAGTAGCAGGAGCAGCAGCAAAACAAGCTGCAGCCACGCAGGACCAGAATCTCCATACATGTGGCTGCTGGCTGTGCCCCAGAACAGGAAGTGATGCTCGAGGGTGCAGGATAGTCAGCCATGTATATGAAGAGTCCGGCGCCACGTGGCAGCAGCTTGTTTTGCCACTGCTGCTTCTCATCTAGAGAAGCTGCAGCAGCAGGGATGGGCGTGTGTGGGAGGGTGTGAGGACAGAGAGGAGGAAGATGCTGGATTGGGGGGGAGCAGTAGCAGTTTGGGTGGCGGCAGGAGGGAGGTTGAGATTTGCCGTGGCACCCCTGAGAGTTAACTGCAGTGCACCAGGGTGCTGCGGTGCACAGTTTGGGAACCACTGACTTGGATGTTTTATAGCCATAATGGAACAGGGCAAAAATCTTAAATGTTTTAGTCTAGACCTGTTTTTAGAATGAATAATGCACAAAAATGTGCCCTAAATGACCAGATGACCACTGGAGGGAATCAGGGATGACCCTCCTTACTCCCTCAATGGTCACCGACCCCCACCCACCCACCCCCCAAAATGTGAATACAAATATTACCAACATCTTTGGCAGCCTCAGATGTTATAGCCAGGTCTATTAGAGCAGAATGCAGGTCTCTGGAGTAAGTCTAGTGTTGGGGTGCAGTGCACTGTAGACAGGTGGATCCAGGCCCATACCTCCCCCTACCTGTTACACTTGTAGTGGAAACTGTGAGCCCTCCACAACTCACCATAAACTCACCGTACCCATATATAGGTGCTCCCTTCACCCACAAGGGCTATTGCAGTTGTGTACAGTTGGGGGTAGTGGTTTTTGAGTGGGTTTTGGAGGGCTCAGCAGACAAGATAAGGAAACAATGGTGAGATCTGTACTTGGGAGCATTTATATGAACTCCACAGCAGTGCTCCCTAGGGTGCCTCATTGCTCTCCTGGGATGTCTGGGGTCTACTAAAAATGCAGGCCTCTCCTACATCCCAACGGCTTGATTTTCTACGTGTTTCATGTGTACATTTTTTCCAAAAATGGCCTGAAAATATAAAATGCACAGAGCACAAAAAGCTTGTTACAAATGGTATTTTTGAAAAAAAAAAAAAAAAAAAGATAGACGTTTTGCAGTTTCGAAAATGGTCATGTTTTCTAGTCGAATTTTGGACATTTGTCACAAAATGTCTAAAGTCTGACTTGGACAACAAAACAGCAGATACAAAATGGAAGAATGTTCAAATTTAAAGTCTGACTTGGACATCATATAAAAAATGCCCCTTCATATCCATATAGCTGTAAAACCAGAGTTCATAAGAAAACAACAGACAGGAATACATTTTTACATTTTGACAGCTGTCATCCTAAACATTGTCATGAAAGTTTGCCCTATTCACAGTTTTTGAGGCATAGTAGGATTTGCAGTGAATTGAAAGATTAAAAGACACAATCAAAGGCTTTGATATAAGATCTGCAAACACATAGTTATAATATTGAAATGAGCATACCATAGAGCTAAATATAATAACTGGGATCCATTATTGAAGAGTATGAAGAGATCTAATGATGAAGATAATATGTATAACGTTGTCACCAAATATACTAATGCCTGTCCCACATTGAATAAAATAGTGAAGAGACCCTAGAAGACGATACAGATGCATACTTTAGTCAAGGATATGAATTTACGAACTTCATATTCTTGAGGAAAGAATTTAAAAAATTTAAGTCCATCATTTACCTCAAATGAAATAATTTCTAGCAAGAATCCGACAGGCATTATAAAAGTGGAAATTGTAATAACTGTGATGTGACATTACAATTGAATTCCTTTACAAATCCAGCAGATGGCAGAATTTATTATCTTCGGCAGTTTAGTAATTGTAACAGCAAGTTTGTGTCCCTGCAATAAAATCTATATTGGTTAAACCTAACTATTAGAAGTTTTAAAATTAGGTTGAATGAACATTGATGCAGTCTGATGAGGAGTAGACTAGAAGAACCTCTTGTACAGCACTGCAATTTGATGGGCCAAAACTTTAATAAATTGCAATGTTTCATTATTGACACTATCCCTGAAAATATCAAGGGATGGGGGTTGGGGGGACTATGCAAACAGACTTTTACAGAGAGAGCAACATTGCATATACAAATTGTGATCTTTACAGCCTGTTGGGTTAAATAGTTGTATTGAGTGGAAAGCTTTTTTTTTTTTTTTAAATATATACAACACTTCAGTATGAATGAATTTGGAATATTTGGCCTATCAGAGACAACTTTCTGCACAGTGATGGAGTTTCTGGTAAATAGCAGGTGCCATTTTGGAGGAGTGTCATGAAATGGAGAAATAAGCCATGTTGTGCTGGCAGTGTAAGTTACAAATGATATTTCTATAAATGTTGTATGTTCCACACTGCACTGGACTGTTTTCAGCATAAGCTAATGAGTATCATAATATTTGGAACTTTTTGGCATTTTGAAAAAGTAATGAATGCTGTTAACATAGTTCTCAAGGTAGGCATATTATTTAGACCAAGTTATGTTTGCCTTTAAAACATTTTGAGAAAGTAACTGTGGTTAAGAGAACGCAACATTGCTTTTGATGGTAACAGCAGAATTATAAAATAAATATTATGATGCACAACCACTGATGAAGCCACGACAGTGAAACGGCTGGAACACTGCTGGGTGCGAGTTAAGTGTTTCATGTTTTAAACTATTGCTGTAGAAGTTGGCTACAGTCTTGATCCATTTGGAAGATATTAATAGAGTTTTAATAAGTATAAAAGAGAAAAAGGTTTTTGATCAATGGTAAAATTCATAGCCCCAGGAAAGGCATTGAGGATTGTCAGCATCTGGGCATTTTGAGGTCTTTTCCTCATATATTTATACACAGTCACTAAAAAACTGTTTTATGCACTGGGTCTTTCAGAAGGTAATGTTTTTGCATGGTCTATTTTGAACAGCAGTGTGTCTCCACTTGTGGAATAAGTAAGTCAGTGGCATAACCATGGGTAGGCCCAGGTGGGCAGAGGCTTACCCATTTTGGACACAGGCTTACTCAGCAGTGGCTTTTGCTTTGGCTGGCAAAGCCGCACAACTGGAAAACCTCCTCCTCTGATGGCCAGAACTCCTACCAAACTCAGCAGGCGGTGGCAATGTTCCTGGGGTGATGCCAATGCTGTCACGTCTTATAGCTCAGATTTTGAGCATGCACAGTGATGTGCAGGTGGCAGCCTGGCTCAGGGACACTACCACCAACTGCTGAGCTTAGTAGGAGCTCTGACCACCAAAGGAGGTCCTCAGCTGCTGTGGCTTGGGGATCCCTTCCAGCTAAGGTATTTATATTTTGAGTATGAAGGGTGCTGGGGGGATGGGGAGGGAGCAGAGAATGGGGGAGAAAGTGGGGACAAAAAGTTTTGGGCCACGGCCTACCCAAACTTTGCAGACTGGTTATGCTACTGAAATAAACAATGAGAAAAGAAAAGCAACATAATCACAAACAGAGCTATAAAGTGGTACAAAGTGAAATTGGCAATGTGTAAAAAGTTTACAAATAAGAGGTGTGTAAAACAGTCTTAATAAAGTCTCTAATCAGTCATTAAACAAAACTAAACAAATACAGCTACTACTAGACAGGTTTCAATATGCAGGTGCTGTGCTGAAACATGGCCACTTTTCGGATATTTTATTTACAATACTTGTTTAGCTATGCTGTTTTGCTTTGTGTTTTATTAAAGTCATTTCGATTTTTTGCATCTGACTTGTAAATAACCATTCTGTATATTGCTAGTTCTGTTTTTAATCACAAACTTGTTCTGGAAGGCTGTGTAAACTTATACCAATCCCTTAGCAATTCAGTCCAGACTGAGGCACTGGGCCTTTGGGTCCATTCTGACAACAGTTTTTAAGAATAAAAATAATAATTGAAAAATTTAATTTCACTTAAAATGTTAAGCTTTAGTTAGGTAAAGGATAAAGAGGTCTCCTTAGCGCTCTTCAGCACATTGCAGTACTACACACACTATATAATCTAATGCACAAATGTGCTAATTCACTGCAGGGTTAACCTTCAGCATCCTCTGTTTTAATACAGACACCCTCTCATACAGCTCTTTCAGGTTCACCTCTGTGCTGACCTGTAGCATCCATTGCCATTCAAATACTAAGACGACTCACTTGATCCTGGTTTATAGTACCCTCCTGCATTTCCAAAACCAAGACCTCCATATACAACACCGCTAAATCACCTCAGTGCTGCTGACCTGCAGTATTCCTGGCTGTTTTGATACTCATATCCACACACACAATCAGTAAATGAACTTGTGTCTTTATCTGCAGCTTTTCTACAGATCCTTTATTTAATCTCCATACAGTTTTGACAGTACATCTTAGTGCTGACTGCTTATTTTTTTACATCTGTCTTTCCCTAAGATTTTGAAAAACAATCAAGATACATAAAAGAGAAGGAGGGTAGGGGTTCTCCACTGGATAACACATCCCCTGAAAAGCCCACAGCCTCCTGTTAGACCTAAATGGTTCGAACTTCCCTATATCAAAGTAATGGTACTCTAACACCCCTACCATACTGCGTCCCATATTTAAACTGAAATCCTTAACCAAATAGGTTTTCAGCATACCATATTCTGTTGTGGTTTCTGCAATTTCCCTCCAAAAACTGGCCATGGAAGTCTTTACCTCAGAATTTCATCTTGAACCTCAGAATCCTGAGTTTTGTACACACCTTCTCTGGGAATCAGTTAGCTTTTCCTTGCTTTCTTTAATGACAGCAGAAATATGCTCAGTCGACTTTTCCATATCTGAAAGGAGAGACTGCATAATGAATCTAACTGGATTTTTCAGCCATAAAATTAGAATGTAAACTAAAGCTGACAACATGTGACATCATAGTCCCATTATGATTCATGCAGGTGGTTGTCATAAGAAGAACAGTCATTCTGGGTCAGGTTAACATCCACTGAGCCCAGCATTCTGTCTCTGACAGTGGTCAGTCTGAATCACAAGTACCCAGTAGTTTCCAAAAATTACATTTGTTTCTTGTAGCTTATTTCTAGGGATAGCAATGGACTTCCCAAGTTTCTGGCTAATAATATTTTATGGAATTTCCCTCCAGGAACTTGTCCAAACCTCGAATCTTACTATTAGGCTTATTTTTGAAAGTGATCGCCGGCCATTTCCTGACATAAATCGGGAGATGGCCGACAATCTCTCAAAAGCGGTGAAATTGGTATAATCGAAAGCGGCTTTTTTGACAGCATCGCTGCTTTCCCGTCGCCTCGCCGGCGAAAGTTCAAGGGGGCGTGTCGACGGCATAGTGAAGGCGGGACATGGGCGGGCATGGGTGTGGCTTTCGCAGATAATGGAAAAAAAAGCGGCGTTAATCAGTATTTCGCCGGGTTTACTTGGTCCTTTTATTTTCATGACCAAGCCTCAAAAAGGTGCCCCAACTCACCAGATGACCACCGGAGGGAATGGGGGATGACCTCCCTGTAGTCCCCCAGTAGTCACCAACCCCCTCCCACACTAAAAAAAATAAAAATCAAAACCTTTTTTTACCAGCCTGTATGGCAGCCTCAAATGTCATACCCAGCTCCCTGACAGCAGTATGCAAGTCCCTGGAGCAGTTTTTAATGGGTGCAGTGCACTTCAGGCAGGCAGACCCAGGTCCACCCCCCCTACCTGTTACACTTGTGTTGGTAAATGTTAAGCCCTCCAAACCCCCCAAAACCCACTCTACCCACATGTAGGTGCCCCCCTTCACCCATTAGGGCTATGGTAATGGTGTAGAGTTGTGGGGAGTGGGTTTGGGGGGGATTTGGGGGGCTCAGCATCCAAGGTAAGGGAGCTATGCACCTGGGAGCTTTTTTTGTATTTTTAAAAAATATTTAGAAGTGCCCCCTAGGGTGCTCTGTTGGTGTCCTGGCATGTCAGGGGGACCAGTGCACTACAAATGCTGGCTCCTCCCATGACCAAATGCCTTGGATTTCGCTGGGTTTGAGATGGCCGGAATTTTTTCCATTATCGCTGAAAAACAAAACCGGCGATCTCAAACCCGGTGAACTCTGGCATTTGGCCGGGCTAAACCTAATTATTGGAAAAAAAGATGGCCGGCCAAACTGTATTCAAGCTATAATGAAGGATAATAATGTTCAAAGAAAAAAAATTGAATATATGGAGAATCAGCAGAGGAGGAATAACCTTCGGTTTTTGAATTTCCCTAAGTCCCCTCTAATTCCAGCCAAAGAGATGTTGAAAAAGTATTTCACTGAAATTCTGGGGATTCCCTCAGAAGCTTTTCCCCCTTTGACTCGAGTTCTTTACATCTCTGGGGCAGGAACAGGGAATATACCATCTCCTCAGCTAAATTTAACTCAGTTCTTGGAAAACTCAATGGAGGTTATCACAGAGAGGACGACATTGATGGTAGCTTTTGCTCTGGAACTGGACCGTAATAATATCTTTAGGTTGTTTTTCCGCCATATTTCCACACCTTTTCTGGGTTCGAAAATTCAGGTTTTTCCTGATCTCTCCCGAGAGACAAAAAGAAGAAGGAAAGATTTTCTACTATTAAAAGCAAGAGTCCTACAATTAGGTGGGACCTTTACTCTTAAGTTTCCATGTAAATGTCATATTTCCTTACAATCCACTAATTATATTTTTTTCGAACCTGGAAAACTTAAAATATTTATAGCTAGTAAGGAGTAGTCTGGCGTTAACTTGAACTGCATTTATCGGCTGCCCCGACTTGAGTCCTTGCCCTTTCCTGATTAAGATTTATTTGTATTTTGGTAGATTGAGGTGGGATACCACTTCATTTTTGGTGTTTATACATGTACCTATATCTTGGATCAATAATTTGTGGTCTAATATAATATATTGTTTTTTCCTTTTCTTTTTTTTTTTTCCTCTTCTGATATATGTCTATGGAAATTAGACTTTTGTAATGCCAATTTATGTTTATGATATAAATGTAATGAAAAATCAATAAATAAATAATTAAAAAAAAAAAAAGATGGCCGGCCAGCCAGCTGTTGCGCTACTGCCAAAATAGATCGCCGGTGAACTATTTCGCCGGCGACGTTCGATTATGCCCCTCCATGTTAGTCACATTGACCACATTCTCAGCAGGTACCACTACTTACTTATTCACTGCATGAAAAAACAAAACAAAAAACGTTTCCACAATTTGTTTTCAGTCTTCTGGCCATTAGTTTCATTGAACGTCCTTTTTTTGTATGTTGAAAGATCAAAGAACTTTCCCTCCTTAACTGTTCCACCTAAATCATAATGTTATAAACTCTATCATATTCTCTCTCAGTTGTCTTTTCACTAAGTTGAAGAGCCCTAACCTGTTTAGCCTCTTTTCATAAGAGAGGTGATTTGTCCCCTCTATCATTTTTGTTGCCCTTCTCTGAACTTTCTACTTCTGCTATATACTTCGTAATGGGGTGACCATAACTGCACACAATACTCAAATTGCAAGTCGTCCCAGGGAGCTATAAAGAGGCATTAATGATATTATCAGGTTTATTCTCCATCCGTTGTTGAATAATCCCTAATGTTGCTTTTTCGTTTTTAGTAGCTGCAGCACATTGGGTTGAAAATTTCAACACATTGTCCAATATGACTCCAAGATCATCTTCTTGGGAGTTGAATTCTAACTCCAAACCCGGCATTTTGCACCTCTACTTTTAGTTATTTTTCTCTATGTGCATCACTTTGCAGTTTGCACTTGTTCACATTTCAGTGCCATTTAGACGCCCAGTCTTCTAGTCTCACAAGATCCTTCTACAAATTCTCACAATTCTTTGCTGTTTTAAAAGTTTTGAATAATTTTGTGTCATCTGCAAATTTGATCACCACACATCACGCCTATTTCCAGATCATTTAGGAATATGCTAACAGCATAGGTCTTTGTATGGGGTAAAGCCCCGTGCTGCAATATAACCAGTGTATCACAGACCTTAACTTACTAAGGGGTCTTTTTACTAAGGTGTGCTAACAAATATAGCATACGCTAAATGCCACGCAACCCACTGTATACCTATGGGCAGCATGGCACTTAATGCACACTAATTTGTTATCATGCATTAACCCCCAAATTCTATAAATGGCACTTTAAGTTGTTGTTATGACCCGGTAGTAGTGAGCCCCTGTGCCCCGACTGAGCACAGCTGAGATGGAATGATGCCGCACTCGGTCAGGCAGCCAGACAACCCCTAGCTTCACCTGGGAAGCGACCACCGTTCACCAGGAGTTGAGCTCCCAGCTGTAGGTGTCCACCAGGACTTCTGGAACCGGCGGGGTTGCACAGCCGCTGACCAGGATGGCAGAGAACAGACACAGTCCAGAACCAGTACTCTGATAGGCATAGGGTTACCATACGTCCAGATTTACCCGGACGGATTTGGCCAGCCTGCCCGTTTGTCTGGATATCTGGACAAACGGGCTGGCTGGCGGGCACGGGACTCCTCTCCCCTACTCTACTATCCCTGGTGGTCTAGAGGTACCTCTTCGTCTTCGGGGGAAGGAAAGAGCCCCCTCTTTCCTTCCCGGAGCGCTGCTGCTAGCTGCCCTGCATACTGTGAGTCCGGCTCTCAACGTTTCAAAATGGCCGCCGAGAGTTGAAGCAGCCTCGTGAGACTTCAACTCTCGGCGGCCATTTTGAAACGAAGAGAGCCGGACTCACTGGATGCAGGGCAGCTGGCAGCAGTGCTCTGGGCAGGAAAGAGGGGGCTCTTTCCTGCCTCAAAGAGGTACCTCTAGACCACCAGGGATAGTAGAGTAAGGGGAGCGGAGGTGACGGGGGGAGTGGAGATGACGGGGGAGGGGAATATGCATAAGGGGCGGGGCAAGCATGAAAGGGGCAGCGCAAGGGTCCTCTTTTTATGAGGACAAAAAATGGTAACCCTAGATAGGCAAGAATAGTCAAAATCAGTCCAGGGTCAAGGCAGGCAGCAAACAAGCGAAATCCAAGAAAACTAGCCAAGGTCCGGTACACAGGAAAACAGGAACAGAAGATAGTTGGTGAACAGCACTCGACAGCAACTCCTCAGAACAATTGAGGCCGAAGCAATGAAGGACTGAAGGCAGGGCTTTAAATAGTGTTGGAATCAATCTCAAACATGTGCAGCTGATTCAAGATGGCTGCCCCCATCAGCAGAGATGCCTACATCCAAATATAGGCTTCCTTCCAGAAGCTAATCAACACCAAGATGGCTTCCTTGGATAAGATCTATCCAAGATGGCTGACTCGAGCTATCCAAGATGGCTGTGGACATTGATCCAACCAAGATGACGGCTGCCAGAAATAGGAAACAAACAGACCCATCCTGGAGAAACCACATCCAAAATAGCCGGCTATCTCTGCTGGGCCGCGCCTCGCCGGAGAATCGGCCACGCAGGCCTGGAACATGGTGAGGAACGTAACCGTATCCCCCCCGGAAGCCTCCCCCTTCTCCCTGGCCTGGGACGAGTAGGATGAAAAGAATGGTACTCACAGACCAGGTCTGGAGCATGGACATTGGTTGCTGGTTCCCAGGAGTTTTCCTCTGGTCCGAAATGCTTCCAGGACAGCAAGTAGAACAGCTTCCCACCATGCAGCTTTGAATCCAGGATCCGGTCCACTTCGTACTCAGGGTCCGGATCGCTCTCAGGCACAACTACCTTCTTGGGCTCCGGATGCCACTTGGACCTGCGGAAAGGCTTCAGGAGAGATATATGGAACGCATTGTGCACCCAGAGTTGGCTGGGTAGGTGCAACTGGTAAGTCACCACTCCTACCCTGGAGCGCATGGCAAAGGGTCCAATGAACCGGGGAGCAAACTTCAAAGAAGGGAGCCTCAACTTCAGGTATCGGGTACTCAACCATACCTTCTCTCCCGGCAGGAACTTGGGAGCCGCTTGTCTCCGGCGGTCGTAAGTCTCTTTGACTTTGACCGCTGCCCGTCTCAGCTGCTCTTGGACTTTTTTCCAAGCCTCTTGCATAGTTCGGACTGTGGGTTGTACCTGAGGTGGGACCTCCTCAGGAGAAATAGGTGGAGGCAGACGTGGATGACGCCCATAATTGGTACTGAAAGGTGTAGTCCGGGAGGCGGAATGCAGGCTGTTATTGTATGCGAACTCTGCCCAGGGTAACAAAATGGACCAATTATCCTGGCGCTGGTTCGAGTAGGCCCGGAGGAAAGCCTTCACCCTCTGGTTGACCCTTTCCACCATCTCATTGGTCTATGGATGATATGCTGATGAAAAAAGCGTGGTCACCACAAAGGCTGAACAGAGCGCTCTCCAAAAGCGAGAGGTGAACTGAGAGCCACTGTCACTTATGATCCTTTGGGGCAGTCGATGTGGGTGATAAAACTGGAGGCAAGACTGGCAGCCGTAGGTAATGTCTTCATTGGCACAAAGTGGGTCATCTTGGAAAATCGGTCTATCACTACCCAAATGACTGTGTTACCCTGGGAGGCCGGTAGATCAGTGATGAAATCCATGGACAGGTCCTCCCAGGGTTGCTGCGGCACTGGCATGGGCTGCATCAGACCCCACTGTCTCTGATGAGAACTCTTGGTTCGGGCATACACCGGACAGGTGGACACATATTGCAGCACATCCTGCGCCATCCGAGGCCACCAGTACGACCAGGAGATCAGATGGAGGGTCTTGTGAAACCCGAAGTGTCCAGCGAATTCGGAAGCATGCCCCCAACGCAGCACCTTCCTGCGGAGACCCACCGGTACCGCCCTTCGGCAGTCGGCACTCGCCCCGGATATAGAGGGAATGCAGGCCGGGTTCAGCATGGGATAGGGCTCCTCCTGGTCCCCGGGAGCCTCAAAACTGCGGGACAGGGCATCCGCCAGGACGTTCTTCTCCCCCAGCCTGAGAAGTAGGCGGAAATTGAACCTAGCAAAAAACAGCGACCACCGGGCCTGACGCGGATTCAATCTGGTGGTATTTTGGAGGTACAGGAAGTTCTTATGGTCGGTGATCACCGTCACCGGATGTGCTGCTCCCTCCAGCAAGTAGCACCATTCCTCAAATGCTAACTTAAGCGCCAGAAGCTCCCGATCCCCCACCATATAGTTCCGCTCCGCAGGGGTAAACTTGCGGGAAAAGAAGAAGCAAGGATGCTTCTTCCTGGCAGCAGACGTCTGGGAGAGAACGGCCCCTACCCCCAAGGCTGAGGCGTCCACTTCCACCAGGAAGGGCTGGGTAGGATCCGGACTGCGGAGGACCGGTGCAGAAAGAAACGCCTTCTTCAGAGTGGAAAATGCAGCAACCGCCTCTGGCATCCAGTTCTTAACATCCGTGCCCTTCCACGTGAGGGCCGCTAGGGGAGTCGTGATAAGGGAGTAGTTCTTGATAAACTGCCGATAGTAGTTGGCGAACCCCAGGAATCTCTGCAAGGCCAGCAGGCCCTGGGGGCCGGCCAGTCGCGGATTGCAGTCAATTTCCCAGGATCCATTTGTAATCTGGTGGCCGAGACAATATATCCCAGGAACGGCAAACTCTTCTTGTAGAAAGATCACTTCTCCAGCTTGGCATACAGCCGGTGCTCCCAGAGACGCTGGAGCACCGTGCGGACCTGGGCAAAAAGCTGGGACAGCGAGGTGGAGAAGATCAGAATGTCATCCAGGTATATGATCACTGAGGTGTAGAGCAGATCCTGGAAAATGATGTTGACAAAATTCTGAAACACCACAGGAGCATTACATAGGCCAAACGGCATCACCCGGTACTCGAAGTGACCCTCATGAGTGTTAAAGGCCGTCTTCCACTCATCCTCCTCCTGGATTCGCACTAGGTTGTAGGCCCCTTGCAGATCCAGCTTGGTGAAGATCTGGGCTCCTTGAAGGTGATCAAACAGCTCCGGAATGAGTGGAAGCGGGTATCGGTTCTTTACCTTGATCTTGTTCAGGCCCCAGTAGTTGATGCAGGGGCAATGGGACCCATCCTTCTTCAACACGAAGAAGAACCCGGCCCCTGCGGGTGAAGTGGAAGCCCGGATAAAGCCCTTGCGGAGGTTCTCCCAGATGTATTCCCTCATAGCGCGGGACTCTTCACGGGACAGGGTGTACAGATGCCCCCGGGGTGGATCGGCTCCCGGCAGAAGGTCTATGGCACAGTCGAAAGACCAATGAGGAGGTAACGTATCAGCTGCCTGAGCACTGAACACATCCCGGAAATCCTGGTAGTCCTTGGGCAGCCCGGGCAAGCCCTCCAGAGGTGCCTGAAGTGGTGCAGAGCAGAGCAGCAGAGGAGGCTTGACCTGCAGGAGGCAGTGCTCGACACACCGGGAACCCTGGGATCTCTCCGGTGGACCAGTCAATCACAGGCGCGTGTAGATGGAGCCAGGGCAGTCCCAGAATCACCAGGTGGATGGCTCAGGCGAGAACCAGGAACTGAATCTTCTCCTGATACAAAGCCCCCACCTGAAGATGTATAGGTGCGGTAATCCGAGTGATGGTCCGGGGCAGGCTATTCCCCTGGATGGTGGTGACCTGGAGTTCTGGCTGGCAGGGCAACGTGGCACTCCCCAACTGTGTCAGGAACTCTGCGTCAATGAAGTTCCTTCCGGCCCTGGAATCCAGTAGGGCCCTGGTGTAAACCTGGCATTCCTCGTCTTGAAGCAGGACAGGAACAGAGAGCAAATTGTCCGGAAGGGAGGCCAACCGACCCAGAGCCACTCCCTTCATGGGGCTCGGGCCGGAGTGTTTCCCAACCTCCCAGGTTTGTTTGGGCAGCTGCCCGAGAAATGGCCGGCTTCCCCACAATACAAACACAGATGTTTCCTGAGTTGATGGGTTCTCTCCTCCCGGGACAGGTGATGTCGACCCATTACCATGGGTTCCTCCTTGGTTCCTTCCGAACCCTCCTCACGGGACTCAGGTGCCTCTGGGCGACAAGGCGGGCCTTCGGATCTCTGCACCACCTGGGGCATGGCCCTTTCCTGGACCCGCTCCTGGAACCGGATGTCGATTCTCATGCAGAGTGCAATGAGGCCGTCCAAAGTAGCAGGAATCTCGCAGCCGGCCAACTTATCTTTTATTTGGCCGTCTAACCCCTGCCGGAAAATAGCCGTCAATGCCTCCTGGTTCCACCGGAGCTCGTGGCCAGTGCGGAACCGGATGGCATATGCCCCGACCGACCCGGAGCCCTGCTGAATCCGCAGCAGTTCCCCCAAGGCATAAGAAGGCTGGCCAGGTACGTCGAATACAATCTGGAATTGCCATAGGAACTCCTCCAGGTTAGTCAGAACTGGACTCCGCTGTTCCCACAGTGGAGACGCCCAAGCCAGCGCGGCACTGGACAGCAGGGAAATGATGTAGGTCACCTTAATTCTGTCAGATAAAAATGCCTCTGGTTGTAGTTCAAACATAATCTGACATTAAGGAACCCCCGGCAGGCAGCCGGCATCCCGTCAAACCGAGGCGGCTCCGGGAGACGCAGCCGTACGGCGGGAACCCCTGTTCTCGAGGCCAGAGGAGCCCCGGAAGCCTGCTGCGGGGAAGCGGGGAGCTGATTGCAGACATTCTGCAGTACACTGCACAAGTGTGTTAGTTGCGTCTGTTGCTGGCGTAATGCCTGAGCCAGGTTGGAAAGCTCGGTTTCGTCTGACGAGCTCATGGCTTCGGCCTGCTGTTATGACCCAGTAGTAGTGAGCCCCTGTGCCCCGACTGAGCACGGCTGAGATGGAGTGATGCCGCACTCGGTCAGGCAGCCAGACAACCCCTAGCTTCACCTGGGAAGCGACCACCGTTCATCGGGAGTTGAGCTCCCAGCTGCAGATGTCCACCAGGACTTCTGGAACTGGCGGGGTTGCACAGCCGCTGACCAGGATGGCAGAGAACAGACACAGTCCAGAACCAGTACTCCGTTAGGCAAGAATAGTCAAAATCAGTCCAGAGTCAAGGCAGGCAGCAAACAAGCGAAATCCAAGAAGCAATGAAGGACTGAAGACAGGGCTTTAAATAGTGTTGGAATCAATCTCAAACATGTGCAGCTGATTCAAGATAGCTGCCCCCATCAGCAGAGATGCCTACGTCCAAATATGGGCTTCCTTCCTGAAGCTAATCAACACCAAGATGGCTTCCTAGGATAAGATCTATCCAAGATGGCTGACTCGAGCTATCCAAGATGGCTGTGGACATTGATCCAAGCAAAATAATGGCTGCCAGAAATAGGAAACAGAAACAGACCCATCCTGGAGAAACCACATCCAAAATAGCCGGCTATCTGTTCCGGACCGCGCCTCGCCGGCGAATCGGCCGCGCAGGCCTGGAACATGGTGAGGAACGTAACAGTTGTACACACTAATTTGACTGCATGGTGACTCATCTCACTCTGTTTGGGGGCATGCAAATAATTTTGGACAAAGACTATTTTTCATGCAGCCCCAGACTACTTGGTACACCAAGAACTGGGGGATATCCAAAGTTAATGTCAAAGACAGTCTTGTGGTTTGCTTAGGCACAACAAAAGGGCATATGTCAATCACCTGTTACGATATTGTGGAGTGAAGGACATCTGTACTTGTAAAAGGCAGAGGACACACAATGACCATGATGTACATTGATACTACAATTATAACCACCTCCTGCCTTCCTGCCCACCCACCATTCCAGCTGTCACTGTAAAGAGATGATTTTCTATTAACATCCTAAAGTCGTGTAATTTAAGTTCTGTGATCACTGTACCAGCTGGGTTACAGGTGGCTTTTGCCAGTAGAGTGTATGTGTTAAAATAAACAGAAGTTGGATGGAATACTATTATGTAAGTGTTTGTATTAGGAACTTATACATCTGTGATACAACTTGCAATAAAGCCTGCAAATAGGTAGGAAAATGTGGGATACAAATGCAACAAATAATAATAACTTTAGTTCTGTTTGCTTGGGTTTTTTTTTAAAGAATTGCTCACATGGCAAGACTGATTATACCTCATAGCCTGGCAGACCAAGCCTTTGTCTGCAGCTTGATGGTCATTAATAAATATGTTAAATGACACGAGGAAGATGGCCGCCGAATAGATGGTCGCAGGAGCAGTTAGCTCCGAGGACCCTCAGCGGACCTGACCGGAGATCGGCTGCAGACTAGCCCGATTTTGCCGGAGAGTGGCGCGGGAGGCGCCACGAAGCCTGGACTAACTCTCGGTCACCTAGTCCGGACCGGGACACCGCAGAGAGCCTGCCGAGACTACCCCCAACTGCGAATACGCAGGATCGCATTCCTGCCCGGCCCTGGCCTTGGCACCCACCCGATTGCACCCACCTCCAGCGTCACTAGCAGGCCGCCTGGCTGCGACCACCTCTTGCATCACAGACCACCAACCGCTGGCGGACACCGCCTGCACCGATGGCTGTCCGTCCTCCAGCGCTCATCTCCTGCATTCCCGGTCACCCGTCGAGCCCGCCTCCAGCATCGCCGGCCAAGCTATCATCGCCGTACATTGCAGGAGGCACTGGCCGGCGGAGGGAGGGAGTGGAGTGCCGCACACGCAGAACTGCGGGATGGAGAGAGGCAGACGAGGGGAGCAGGTGAGAGGATCGGGCATCGGAGGCGGTCAGAGAGACGTGACGAGAGCGGCGCGTGGCTCGGAGCGGCTCGTGGTCAGATGGCATTGCCCCGCACCGTACGGGGAGTTGTTGTTGGTGATGCTACATCTCCTGAGCGGATTTGTACCTGAACAGTTTCTTGCCACAAACCATTGTTATAGCTCTTAGAGTCACGGAGACCCTGCGCCCTGGAGCAACACCTCTAATTCACCTGACTGTGAGTAAATTATCTGTATTTATTTACAACCCCCCCCCCCCCCCAAAAAAAAAAAAAAAAAAAAAAAAACCAAAGATCCTAGTCCAACCACACACTCTATCGTGCATGGCATACCAGGAGCTTAAATTGAACTAGTACCAAAATGAATACCATAAAATTACTAACAATTTACTTCTTATCACTGATCCAACTAACACAAACTACCCCACTTGCAGAAAGCAACATCATCCCCATACTACACAATCACCAAAGACTGACTAGATACACCCCACCTCACCAAACCGACAACCAAAACAATGGAAAAACACCAACATGCAGACAACCCCAACAGAAGGGAAAGAAACCCTATAACAAACCCACAATAACAAAGGAACGACAACTAACAAAAATCCACACAACACCAAACATAGACGACCCACACCAAAAAATACAAATGGGCTACATCAACGCCAGATCCGTAGTAAACAAAACAACAACAGTAACAGACTGGATCACGTCAGAAAACCTTGATCTACTTTTCATCATTGAGACCTGGATCCATGATCAAAAGGACCCCATAATCCTAGATCTCTGTTCCCCTGGATACAAAATCACTCACTGGACCAGAAAGGAAAAGAGAGGCGGAGGCATAGCATCTTCACTGATTTCACTTCGAACACATGTGCAACCAAAGCTAATATACTAATGTCAGGGGACATCAACCTTCACCTAGGAGACCCAAACTCTACAAACGCATGAGAATGTAAGGCATTCCTCCACTCATGGGATCTCAGATGGCCACAAATGCAAGCAACCCATGTCAAAGGGCATACACTCAACCTCATCTCACACAAACTGTCAACTGACCAGAACCTAACAATAACAGATATCAAATGGACAGAAACACCTTGGACTGATCACTACAAACTAAACCTATCCCTAGAATGGCGGAAGAAGGGCTCAAACCACACAACCTACAGCACCAGAGGCCAAATAGACCCGAAAACATTCTGGCTACATACATAAGTACATAAGTACATAAGTAGTGCCATACTGGGAAAGACCAAAGGTCCATCTAGCCCAGCATCCTGTCACCGACAGTGGCCAATCCAGGTCAAGGGCACCTGGCACGCTCCCCAAACGTAAAAACATTCCAGACAAGTTATACCTAAAAATGCGGAATTTTTCCAAGTCCATTTAATAGCGGTCTATGGACTTGTCCTTTAGGAATCTATCTAACCCCTTTTTAAACTCCGTCAAGCTAACCGCCCGTACCACGTTCTCCGGCAACGAATTCCAGAGTCTAATTACACGTTGGGTGAAGAAAAATTTTCTCCGATTCGTTTTAAATTTACCACACTGTAGCTTCAACTCATGCCCTCTAGTCCTATTATTTTTGGATAGCGTGAACAGTCGCTTCACATCCACCCGATCCATTCCACTCATTATTTTATACACTTCTATCATATCTCCCCTCAGCCGTCTCTTCTCCAAGCTGAAAAGCCCTAGCCTTCTCAGCCTCTCTTCATAGGAAAGTCGTCCCATCCCCACTATCATTTTCGTCGCCCTTCGCTGTACCTTTTCCAATTCTACTATATCTTTTTTGAGATACGGAGACCAGTACAGAACACAATACTCCAGGTGCGGTCGCACCATGGAGCGATACAACGGCATTATAACATCCGCACACCTGGACTCCATACCCTTCCTAATAACACCCAACATTCTATTTGCTTTCCTAGCCGCAGCAGCACACTGAGCAGAAGGTTTCAGCGTATCATCGACGACGACACCCAGATCCCTTTCTTGATCCGTAACTCCTAACGCGGAACCTTGCAAGACGTAGCTATAATTCGGGTTCCTCTTACCCACATGCATCACTTTGCACTTGTCAACATTGAACTTCATCTGCCACTTGCACGCCCATTCTCCCAGTCTCGCAAGGTCCTCCTGTAATCGTTCACATTCCTCCTGCGACTTGACGACCCTGAATAATTTTGTGTCATCGGCGAATTTAATTACCTCACTAGTTATTCCCATCTCTAGGTCATTTATAAATACATTAAAAAGCAACGGACCCAGCACAGACCCCTGCGGGACCCCACTAACTACCCTCCTCCACTGAGAATACTGGCCACGCAATCCTACTCTCTGCTTCCTATCTTTCAACCAGTTCTTAATCCATAATAATACCCTACCTCCGATTCCATGACTCTGCAATTTCTTCAGGAGTCTTTCGTGCGGCACTTTGTCAAACGCCTTCTGAAAATCCAGATATACAATATCAACCGGCTCCCCATTGTCCACATGTTTGCTTACCCCCTCAAAAAAATACATTAGATTGGTGAGGCAAGACTTCCCTTCACTAAATCCGTGCTGACTTTGTCTCATCAGTCTATGTTTTTGTATATGCTCTGCAATTTTATTCTTAATAATAGCCTCCACCATCTTGCCCGGCACCGACGTCAGACTCACCGGTCTATAATTTCCCGGATCTCCTCTGGAACCCTTCTTAAAAATCGGAGTAACATTGGCTACCCTCCAGTCTTCCGGTACTACACTCGATTTTAGGGACAGATTGCATATTTCTAACAGTAGCTCCGCAAGTTCATTTTTTAGTTCTATTAATACTCTGGGATGAATACCATCAGGTCCCGGTGATTTACTACTCTTCAGCTTGCTGAACTGACCCATTACATCCTCCAAGGTTACAGAGAATTTGTTTAGTTTCTCCGACTCCCCCGCTTCAAATATTCTTTCCGGCACCGGTGTCCCCCCCAAATCCTCCTCGGTGAAGACCGAAGCAAAGAATTCATTTAATTTCTCCGCTACGGCTTTGTCCTCCTTGATCGCCCCTTTAACACCATTTTCGTCCAGCGGCCCAACCGACTCTTTGGCCGGTTTCCTGCTTTTAATGTATCTAAAAAAATTTTTACTATGTATTTTTGCTTCCAACGCTAATTTCTTCTCAAAGTCCTTTTTTGCCCTCCTTATCTCCGCTTTGCATTTGGCTTGGCATTCCTTATGATCTATCCTGTTACTTTCAGTTGGTTCTCTTCTCCACTTTCTGAAGGATTGTTTTTTGGCTCTAATGATTTCCTTTATCTTACTGTTTAGCCACGCCGGCTGACGTTTAGTCTTTTTTCCCTTTTTTCTAATACGTGGAATATATTTGTCCTGAACCTCCAGGATGGTGTTTTTAAACAGCATCCACGCCTGATGCAAGTTTTTTACTCTGCGAGCTGCTCCTTTCAGTCTTTTTTTCACCATTTTTCTCATTTTGTCGTAATCACCTTTTCTATAGTTAAACGCTAGCGTACTTGATTTCCTAGTTTCACTTCCTTCAATGCCAATATCAAAACCGATCATATTATGATCACTGTTATCAAGCGGCCCTCGTATCGTTACCCCCTGCACTAGATCATGAGCACCACTAAGGACTAAGTCTAGTATTTTTCCTTCTCTTGTCGGCTCCTGAACTAGCTGTTCCATGAAGCTGTCCTTGATTTCATCAAGAAATCTTATGTCCCTTGCGTGTACAGATGTTACATTAACCCAGTCTATATGCGGGTAATTGAAATCCCCCATTATTATTGTGTTGCCCAGTTTGTTTGCGTCCCTGATTTCCTTTAACATTTCCGCATCCGTCTGTTCGTCCTGGCCAGGCGGACGGTAGTACACTCCTATCACTATCCTTTTCCCCTTTGCACATGGAATTTCAATCCACAGTGATTCCAAGGAGTGTTTTGTTTCCTGCAGAATCTACAATAATGAATGGACAACAGAAACGGACTCCACACACTATCTCACAGAATGGGACAAAAGATGCATAAGTATACTAGACGAAATAGCACCCTTACAAACATGTATCTGTAGGGCTATTTCCCTGTGAGTCTCACTCTGCTGGTCTCAACCTGTGAATACAACTATATCAAGATGGGGTCTGTGAACTATGACCCTGTACTTCAGTGAGCAAGCAGATTCAACTTTCTGTTTGTGTCAGCTCTCTGCTTGTGGTAAATCACTGGCAGGCCTGGAAAAACTCAAGAACATGCAGTGGGCTACCTGCCCCCCCCCTTTTACCTCCCTGATAAGGAAAAGGGAGGCAGACCATGGCGCCAGCAAGCCTGATGTGAGACAGGATTGCCCATCACAATGTAACAATTTGAAGGTGAAGAAAAGGTCGTTTCTTGCTCAGGGAAGGAGCTGGACAAGATCATGATTGGTTGCTGTCCCCTGAGAATCGGGGTTCGCCTGGAAGACGGGGTAGCTGGAGAGAAGACCAGCGAGACCTGAAGTGGTCCACAACCTTGTGAACTGTCTATCTGAAGAAAGTACCTGTTGGTCCAGTTGTACCGGCCAGAGTGACTGTAATCCTGCTTGCTACAGAGAGCCTGGGCTATTCTCTAAGACTGACTCGCTGTGGAAGACAGTTTGAGTCGAAGGGGGAAACCTGTGCCAACCTCATCTGAGAGACCACCCAAGAGTCAGCTCGGTGCGAATTACAGGGATTTATTTCCGATTAGTCTGGGATTAGTGAGTGGGTTCTTACCTCAGCAAAGGCGGGTTAGTTCAGAACTGTGGTCAGGAAGATGTGCTGCTAACTGTATTACTTCATGACCTAGTCAGTTACAAATCAGGATTGTGTATAACCTAGTAATCAGTGATAACAGTGTTTTAGTTAGACAATACATTCTATAGGTTTCTTATCAGCATAAGGTCTCTATATTTGTACCTAAGCCTTATTTCAGAGTGTATTATTTATATTTTCTTATCTTTATAATAAAATCTAATATATATCAGCTGTGACCTTTCTTTATCACAGTTCTCTACAACGGAAGGAAAGTTCTGGTGTAGGCACCAGAAGAGGCAGGTTCCTGTAGAATAATACCCCTAGGCATAGCTAAGAAGTTGTTTAGCCAGACTTCTGTAAACGGGAACCTGGGAATTACTCATTGGGTAGCTTTTCCCATAAGAGTTATTTATTTATACATGCTTACATAAATGGGGGCTTGTGCCGCTATCTCAGAGAGTTGAGAAGAGAATCTGTAGATAGAATGTATTTGGATACAGGCAGCAGATGATGTTTTGTATATTCCTGAGAATCTAGCATGTGATGTTTTTGTTCTTTCCTGAGAAAGTAGCAGAATAGCAGGTGATGTTTGTACATTCCTGAGCAGGTTCACGAGCTGTTCATGTAGAGTTGTTCTTGTAAGCAATGCATGATCATGGTTGTGTAAGCAAAATGTAACCAATAGTAATGATAATACATGTAATATCCATGAATATTCATAGAGTATATAAGAAGGGGATTGACTCCCAAATAAAGAGTTTTTTTGCCCAGACACACGAGAGGAGAGTTATTTTGCAACATCTGGTGATCCCCGACGTGATCGGTGAAAACGTGACGTACTTACTACGACTGGAACAGTCAGCGCGCCATTCCTTCTACGGAACACTGTAAGTATGGGGGGAAATTTAACATCATCACATAAACAACATGCACAGGAGCTATATACTATAACGCAAAGATATGGTTCCTCCCGAAATCCAATAACTCTTAAAGATATAGAGCGTTTAATTGAGGAAATAGTTTGTCAATGTCCCTGGTATCCAGAGAAGGGATCATTCGATCCTCAAACATGGGAAAAGATAGGGCAGCAGTTTCGTTTAGAGCCTAGAGTTTCGACTCCTATAGATTGACTTGGAGAGAGATATATTCTACTATAGTAATTCTCTCTTCTGGATTGACAGGCATTACTAACGAAAATATATCCAACAAATTGCCAGGCAAGACCTGGTCTCTTTTACCTCCCGCGACTCTTGGACCTACACCTTCTCCTCCTTCTTGTCGGCTGGCCACCGATATGGGAAGGGAAGAGCAAAACAAAACTCCTGACTTTACTACTACTACCCCTAATAAACCAATTGAAAATATCCAAAACAACAACGCTAATGATAGCGTTATTATTACCAAAACACCAAAGAGCGTAGAACGACCTAGTTTAATTCAATTAGGTATACAGCAAGCACGAAAAAATGGTGAATTCATTTGGAACGATGATCTATGGGATAATTCGGAACCTAATCCTAATTTATACCCAGTTACTAGAACTACAACAATAGAGGCAGGGAACGAAACACATCATGCAGAATGGACTGCTCTACCTTATCAAGTTTTGAGAGAATTACGTAGAGCTATCGTAGAATCAGGTTTAAAAAGTTCATTTGTTCAAGGCATGATAGAAGGGATTAGTAACGGTTACTTAATGACTCCAAAAGATTGGAAAGACCTTTTCCGTATGCTGTTAACTCCTGCGCAATATGTAGTGTGGATAATGAATATAAGCAAGCAGCACAACTTATCACTGGGACTAATTTGGTGCCTGATCAAATTTATGGATCGGGACCATTTTCAACCCTTGATATGCAAATTCAACAAAACGATACCTGTTTTCAAGCCATAGGCACTTGTATCTTGCGAGCATTTAAAAGAACACCAGAAGGGAATAAACCAACAAAATCTTTTGCATCAATTAAACAGGGTGCAACCGAATCTTACCTTCAATTTGTTAATCGATTGCAGGAAGCTGTAACTAGGCAAATTGATAATCTTGATGCGCAAACAGAGTTATTGATTAAATTAGCCCAAGAAAATGCAAATTCAGATTGCAAAAAGGCATTGCAGACTGTAGCTCATCGCCCAGGAATTACTTTAGCAGATTTATTGAGCGCATGTGCAGATGTGGGGACTCATGGTTATTCTATGAATTTGTTAGCAGGAGCTATACAAAAAGGTAATAAGCCACAGGGGACGTGTTTTAATTGTAAGAAACCAGGACATTTTCGAGCTCAGTGTAGAGCCCCAGGAGGGGGTGCCAACTTTGCAAAAGGACCTTCTCGACCTTCTCGAAAATGTCCTCGATGTCAAAAAGGATATCATTGGGCCAATCAATGTCGCTCTAATCCAATTAATTCCACACCGCCACCCCCAAAAAACTTTGCTCCGGGTTAACTCCTAACCTCGGTCCAAAGGGAGTGCAAGGGTCTTTTGCTCATAGTACTACTGCTACACAAGGTAGTGCAGGAATTGACCTTATTGCAGCGGAATGTAAAACTGCCATCTTACCTCATGAAGTTTTGGTATATAATACTACCTTTAAAGGACCCATTCCAGCGGCTACTGTAGGTTTAGTATTACCTCGCTCCTCTGCATCGAAGGCAGGTATTCATGTTATCCCTGGAGTTATTGATGCTGATTACACAGGCATTGTTAAAATTCAAGTATGGTCCTCATCACCTTTAACAATTTCTCCCGGGGACTCGTGGGCACAATTAATTATTTTACCATATTTTACAGCACCTATTCCTTCTACTGTCTCTCGTACAGGGGGCTTTGGATCTACGCGACAGGTAAGTGCAGTTTTAAAACCGGTTTCTAATGCACGACCCACTGCTCAATTTTTATTGCAACAAAAGCCCTTTGTTGGTATATTAGATACCGGGGCGGATGTTTCTGTCATAGCTTATAAACAATGGCCTGTGGAATGGCCCATTGAAGATACTTCACATGTGACAGGAATAGGGGGAACTCAGTCAGCCTCTCAAAGTTCTCAATGGTTATCTATTACATATCCTAACGATACCAAGGTTCTAGGACATATTAAGCCCTGTATTTTACAAGTACCCTTTAATTTATGGGGTCGTGACCTTTTGGAACAATTAGATGCATCATTGATCCTACCTGATTAACAGTTCATAAATATGTCTTTTTCTCTTCCTTTGGAATGGAAAACTGACAAACCTGTTTGGGTAGAGCAGTGGCCGATTACCAGAGAAAAACTGTTGATTTTACATCAATTGGTGGAAGAACAATTACAATTAAATCACATTGAGCCTACCAATTCTCCATATAATACTCCGGTATTTGTGATCAAGAAAAAATCCGGAAAATGGAGATTTTTACATGACCTACGAGCTATTAATGCGATTTTAGAACCAATGGGCCCGTTACAATGTGGTATTCCAAATCCTAATTTGATTCCTTATGATTATCAATTAGCTATTATAGATCTGAAGGATTGTTTTTTTTCAATTCCTCTCCAGGAAAAAGATTATAAATACTTTGCTTTTACTGTACCTGTTTACAATAATGCACACCCTACTACTAGGTATTGTTGGAAAGTTTTGCCCCAGGGAATGTTAAATTCACCCACTATTTGTCAATACTATGTTCATCAAGCCTTGCAACCATTTCGTGCCTATTTCCCTCAACTTTTGGTATATCATTATATGGATGATATACTAATTGCAGGGATAACTCTTCCCCCTTCTTGGAAATCTACTTTAATTTCTATCTTGGCCTCCTCAGGATTAACAATTGCCTCAGAGAAGGTTCAAGAAAAGGAACCCTATTTATATCTAGGTTTCCGTATGACTAAAGCTGCAGCCCAACCTGTCGCTCCTCATCTCAATTTACAGTCTCCCACGACATTACATCAATTACAAGAGATTTTAGGAAATCTCAATTGGTTACGTCCCTACTTGAAACTTCCTACAGAATTTTTACAACCCCTGTTTCTCGCATTAAAAGGTCATAAAACACCTGCTGAATTAATTACACTCACTGCATCGCAACAAACAATTCTGTCACAATTGGATCAAATCTTACAAACAAAATGGACAGATAGACGAGATGCATTTGCCCTTTTTTGTTTTTGCGTTCTCAAAGACCCCACCCACCGACAACCGTTTGGTGTCTTATATCAAGATACAACTCCTCCGAAATTGATAGAATGGGTCTATTTACAGAATACTCTCCATTCTACTATTACACAATGGCCCCAGCAACTAGCCTTGCTGATTACTAAAGCTCGAGAGCGAGCAACATTCATGACTGGTTTCGACATTCTTAAACTCATCATTCCTCATTCTTTGTGGCAGTGGGAAAAAATGATTCAGTTCTCCGACGACTTGCAATTTATTTTAGCCACTTATGTTGGTATTATAGATTGCCACTATCCTAAAGACCCTCGCATACAGGGCACATCCATTTTGCCAATCACTCTTCATGATCCCATTTCTTTACGTCCACTCCCTACTGCTCTCACCGTCTTTACAGATGGTAGTCCCACTCGTGGGGTGGTTACTTGGTACAATCTGAACAAATGGCACGTCAAATTTACCTCTCCACAAACCTCTGCTCAACGTTCAGAGCTTGCTGCCATCATCCTGGCTCTTTCTTTATTTTCAGATCAACCACTGAATCTTATTGTTGACAGTCAATATTGTGCTAATCTTGTCCGTCGCATGCCCGACAGTTATGTATCATTCAAAATGGATGCCTCTTTTTATGCTTTACTGTTAACCCTCCAAGGTTACTTGGAGAATCGCCTTTCTTCTCTCTTTATAGGTCATATCCGCAGTCATCAACCTTTTCCTGGTGGTCTGTCTGAAGGGAATGCTCGAGCGGATCGCCATCTTCATTTTTTCTCCACAGCACACTGCAGTCATGAACTTCATCATCAAAATGCACCTAGCCTAGCTCGCCAGTTTCAAATTTCTTTAGAAGAAGCTAGAGCTATTATCAAAAATTGTCCACAATGTTCCTTTTCAGCTCCTACTACCTTTTTTCCTGGAGTTAATCCTCGTGGTCTGGAAGTTAATAGCCTCTGGCAAATGGACGTTACTCACTTTCCCCCTTTTGGTCAATGGTCTAAGCTTCATGTGGTTGTTGATACTCATTCTGGATTTTTGTGGGTCACTGCACAAAAAGGGGAAACTACATCTCATGTCCGCTCTCATCTTCTCCAAGCTTTTGCGGTCATGGGTGTTCCTAAAACTCTCAAGACAGACAATGCCCCTGCTTATACTTCCACCTCCTTACAGGAGTTCCTGACCCTCTGGCATATTGAGCACCTTTTTGGTATCCCCTATAACTCCACTGGTCAAGCTATTGTTGAACGTGCTAATCGCACACTGAAAACTGCTTTAAGTAATCTGACTACAAAAAAAGACGGTATTCTCCGTCATAGAGTAAGCATTGATGAATGCTTAGCACAAATCCTTTACACACTGAATCATCTCAATCTCATCAATAATCCTGCTACAAAAACTTTTTCTTCCAGATTTGAACAACATTTTCGTACTCCTGCCCCACCTTTATCTCGTCCTTTGGTCATATACCGACAACTACCTTCTGATCAGTGGAGTTCCCCTGTGCCTCTCCTTACCTGGGGTCGTGGTTACGCTGCTGTTCAAACAGATTCTGGCCCGGTGTGGATTCCAGCAAAGTGGGTGAAACCTCATGTCGTGGCATCAAGGTCTTCACAACCCAATTCCCAATTTCACACTCACCCTTCAAGGACCGCAGATGCAAACACGCAAACGGTCAGTGACTCGTCAACCTAATGCTCCTGTTACTTGGGGACAAATTAAAGCCTTGAGTCAACAAGCTACAGAGACTTTAGAAAAAGCTCATATTGAAAAGACTGATGATAACTTCGTAGTGGCTATTATTGCAGCGCTTAATGCTAATTCCATTACATTGCTTCTACTGTGTTGTTGTTTGTACATACCTTGTGGACAGTCACAATTACTTCCCACAAAAAATATTTGGGAAGCGTTTGCAATTTCACTGAACCAAACTGATTTCTGTCTTTCTCATCAAAAGGCAGTTGGAGAAGTTTTGGCAACTTGCCTGATTCCAGTATGTCATGATCCTAAAGATATGCAAAATGATACTTGGTTTTATTCACAGCTTCCTGTTAATTCATCCTATCGAAATGCTTCTTATGAATACCATAATTGGGGAACACAAACCCTGTTGCCGCCTACTTTGGCAATGCATGTGAGAACCAATCAAATAGCTAGTATCAATATGACATGTGCTCGTATGGTTAATTGTACCCGATCAAATTGTGTTAATTTTGGACCAACTTTGTTAAATTGTAGCTCCTACGAAAATGTTTCATATATTTATAAATTTACTCATTTACCCCCTGGCTGGTTTTGGTCATGTGGAATGTATACCTTTAATTATATTCCAGCTAATATATCTGATGGTACTACATGCTGTCTAAGTCGACTCACTATGGTACTTCCCAGTAAACATATTTTATTTTCTAACTCCTCACATATGCGATCCAAGCGTATGACCCTTGCTGCCAATTGCAATGATAATGTTAAATTTCTGAGTCAAACTGAATATCTGGCACTTGCATTTTCATTAATAGGTGTCCCTGCATTGGCAGCGGCAAATGCAAAAAATATTCGTGAATTAGCCTGTTGGGCAATTAAATCAATCAATGCAACCTCCACTGCTATTAGTTTACTTAATGCTGAGCAACAGCAATTACGTCATGGAGTTTTACAAAATCGAGCAGCCATTGATTATCTTTTATTACTTAACCATCATGGTTGCGAAGAGTTTCAGGACATGTGCTGTTTTAATTTATCTGACAATTCAAAGGCCATTGACAAACAATTAGCTTTCCTACGGAATTTAACTACTCATATTACTATTCATAATAACCTACTCTCTGATGTATGGGATCAATTGTGGCAATGGATCCCTTGGACCTGGCTCCGCCCTATTATCCAGTATTTAGTCATTGGTATTTTTGTTTTCACTATTTTTTGCTGTTGTATACAATGCATTCCTAACCTTTTTTCTTTATGTTTTCCTCGTCCATTCGCTCCAACACGTCACTCTGCTCAATATGTTTATAAGCTATTACAAACATCTCCACCTCCATCTCCAGCTGGCACACCACGGAGATTTCATTAAAAAAAAAAAAAAAAAAAAAAAAAAAGGTGGAGATGTAGATAGAATGTATTTGGATACAGGCAGCAGATGATGTTTTGTATATTCCTGAGAATCTAGCATGTGATGTTTTTGTTCTTTCCTGAGAAAGTAGCAGAATAGCAGGTGATGTTTGTACATTCCTGAGCAGGTTCACGAGCTGTTCATGTAGAGTTGTTCTTGTAAGCAATGCATGATCATGGTTGTGTAAGCAAAATGTAACCAATAGTAATGATAATACATGTAATATCCATGAATATTCATAGAGTATATAAGAAGGGGATTGACTCCCAAATAAAGAGTTTTTTTGCCCAGACACACGAGAGGAGAGTTATTTTGCAACAAGAATCTGTTTGTTTTTCTGTAGAGAGAACTGCTAGAGAATTGTTTCTGTGTATCCATGCACTTCTGTGATTTCACGTGCTGTTAAAGTCTGTATCCATTCACTGAAATTGTTTCAGAGACTGCAGGGGGGGGGGGGGGGGAGGAACTTAAAGGAGTTAGGTTTCTGTGAAGCTGCTGTTCAAGATTTACAGCTCACTGATAAGCAGGGGCAAGAGCTTTATTGCCGGTTGTGTTTACGTTAGCTGTTTCTGCAGGCAGCTCGGTCAGCTCAGCTAAGATGAGGTCACTTACTAGTATGCTCACAAAGCTAGAGCTGGATGTCTTTGAAACTCTTGTTAAGGCTGCTCAAAGCAAGTCTCAGAAGAATGGCACAGTTCAATCATGGATTGCCTTGTTTAAAAAAGAATCCGCCGATAGCCAAGCGACATATACCACAATTTTGAACAATATTGTACAAGGGCAAGCTAAGCTCACTCTAACTGATCTAGCAGAATTAGTTTGCACTCTTCTAGCTATTAAAAATGCTATGGGTAACTGTGCCTCACTACAGGTAGCCTTGCAGAGTTCGCACAAAGCACTGACTGTTCTAACCACAGAAAAAGCTGATTTCCAGCATAAGTGGGAAAACAGACTGGCTCAGGCGACTGCTGTAAGAGAAGGCTCGAAGAGCAGCACCCAAGGTCAGTTAACGTGCGTGCGTTGATTGCCTGTACTTAGAGATAAAATTGCCGCTCTAGAGGATCTGATAGTCCAGTGTGAAAAACATGTCTGCTCCCTGCAGTGTGAGCTAAAGATAAAAGAGGCCACTCTAGGTTCAAAAATGCAGCAGCTGGCTGACATTGAAGAAACTCTTGATTTAAGGTGTCAAGAAGTTGCTAGATTACAGTCTTTCCAGCACGAAGTGAGAGATAGATCGGAGGGTTCTCTGCCTGCTCTACGACGAGAGTTACAGCAAGAGCAGGAGAGATGCAGCTTTGCCCAAGAGGCATGGCTAGGGTTACCATATTTTGTCCTCTGAAAAAGAGGACACATGTCACGCCCCCTGCCCCGCCCACACCACGTCCCTTTCGAATCCTTATTTCGCTCCGTCACATATTGCCAGTGGCGTACCTGGGGTATTTGACACCCGGGGCCGATCATTTTTTAACACCCCCTCCAAAATCCAGTATTATACATACTGAAAATACAAAACACAACAAATGTCATTCAGGACCTACAATGCAATTCTACCATATCTTAAGCAGTAACTTCTATGAGTCACACAAGAATGTACCTAGGAAAAGGCAGCATCCTAAACATTGCAGTGAGCAGTAGAACATCAAACATCTATTGTAAAACTAAACCAGCAAGAATAGTACAGATCATCAATCCTGTATAGTCAATGCCAACAGAAAACCATGTCTTTTTCACAGACACAGATACACCCTAATCCACTATAGAATATGTAACCACAAACTGGTTTTAATCATAGTGAACGCCAAGACCTGCTAGTGAGCATTAGCAGTATAGCAAATTTTAAATAAAATATAAACAATATAAATATTTAGACAAAAATTAAACTGAACCCCAAGAAGGCAGAGTCTGCATACAATGCAACACCACAGAAACAGAAACAGTGGTAGTGATGTATGTCCCCTAGTACTGTGCAAAATATAAAGATAGCAGATGTAAATTTGAAAAAACTAGCAAATACCAATCCCCACTTTACAAATTAACAAATAGAAATAAAACAAATAAGGAAAACAAGACAATACCATTTTATTGGACTAATACATTTAGTATTCAGAGGCCAAAACCTTCCTCAGGTCAATACAGTACATTGCTATTACAGTATCCTGTCCTGACTTGAGGAAGGGGGTTTTGGTCTCTGAACGTTAGTCAAAATGTATTAAAATTAGTCCAATAAAAAATTACCTTATTTCCATTTTCTATTTATAAACATGTATTAACACTGCTACAATAGTACTTTAACTTAGAGCAGAAAAAATAAAAAATCTTTAATTTACCTTTACTGTCACTGATTTCTGCTTTCCTCATCTTCTCTTCACTCTCCCCCTTCCATCCACCATCTGCCCCTTCCATCCAGTGTCTGCCTTCTCTCTCTCCCTCCCTGCCCCTGCAATCCAGTGTCTGACTTCTCTCTTTCTGCCCCTCCATCCAGCATCTGCCCTCTTTCCCTTCCATCCAGTGTCTGCCCCTTCCAACCACTATCTGCCGCCTCTTTTCCTTCCATCCAGTGTCTGCTGTCTCTGACTCTGCCCATTCCATTCACCGTATGCCCCTGTCTGTCCTCTCCCCCTCTTCCAACCATTGTATGCCTTCTCTCTTGCTTCCATCCTGGATCTGCCCTCTTTGTCTCTGACATTTCTTTATCTTCCATCTAGGGTCTGCCCTTTCTCTCTCTGCCCAATCCATCCACTATCTGCCCTGTCTCTCTCTCATCCATCCATGGTCTGCCATCCCACCCTCTCCCTTCCCTCCAGGATCTGTCCTCTCTCTGTTTCTGCCCCTTCCATCTGCCCTTCCTATCCCTTCCAACCAGAATGCGCCCTTTCTCTCTCTGCCCCTTCCATCTACCATGGGCCCTTTCTCTCCCATCCATCCATCCATCCATCCATCCAGGGTCTGCTCTCCCTCTTTCTCCCTTCCATCCAGAATATGTCCTCTCTCTCCCCCCTTCTATCCAGCATCTGTCCTTTCTCTCCCTTCCATCCAGTCTCTGCCCGCCTCCCTCGCGCCCCCTCTCAGACTCTGCTCCATCTTCCATCCACCGTTTGCTCCAGCACCTGCACCACGAAGACGAAGTCATTGTCCTCAGAAGCCCTGGCTGCTCCGCTCGTCATCGACATGAGCTGCTGCTCTGGTGCCGGCAGCCGGCCACCACCAGGAAGTGCCGATCGGCTCCAGACATCGCTAGGTGCCAGCGGGAATCCACTGCTGTGCATAGACTGTGCACTGCCCGTCCACCACCTTCCCCGCTAGGATCAGGGATTGATTTGCCACCCTGCCTTGTTCGAGCTTGAGGAGATGACGTGTGTCCCATAGCAACACTTCTGACTGCAGTGCTGGTAACGGACACGACAGCTATACACTGTTGGAGCCAGGGAGGGCGCAAGAACAGGGGAAGGAAGGTATGGTTGATACCGACCCATTTTTCATGGTAAGGGAAGGGTGGAGTCGGCGGACCCTCTCAGCAACGACCGCGTTACAGGATCATGGTAGGGTTACCATTCGTCCTGACGAAACCCGGACAAATTGAGGAAATGCGGAAATCCGCCCGGTCTCCCCACGGCGCGCTCAAAAAGAGGACATATCCGGGGAAATCCGGACGAATGGTAACCCTAGGCATGGCACCACGCCAAGGAAGAGCTGAATGTGATATGGGAGGAGAATAAATCTCTCCTGTAGCGCTTAGATCAGGCTCTAAAAGAGAAAAATTCTTGCTTTTGGACCTTACAGCATTGCAAAGGGGAGTTAGACACCATGCGTCAGCAAGTGCAGATTATGTGATGACCCTGAGTCAATGCCTATAGATAGTGACGGTGAGGGAGAGACAGGGGACGAGGAAAGGCCCTCTAGCCCTGTGCGGAAACCTAGCAGTTTCAAGCTCAGTCCTCAAAATCGCCCCCTGACTGCTCCTCCCCGGTACAGTTCCTTAGCTCCTGAGGCCTTCGACCGTATGCTGGAGCACAGACTCCGCCCAGTCAGGGCACAGAACACTGTACCACCTAATGAGGTCACTGGTACTATTGTGCATATGCTCCGCCCAGGAAGGACACAGTTCTCTGCACTACCTGCTGACCTCAGCAGCACACCCACGCCACTGCTCTCATGTCCTGCTGGTGAGCAGCGGTACTACACTCAGACACCTAAAAATACCACTTTATCTAGGGAACAACATTCACAAATAATGAAAACTATTCACATGATGATTAAACCTTTTAAGGAGTTTTCTAAGGTATCAATACACGCCCACTTGCGGTCAGTACATAAAATCTTTAATACTCTACAAGTCCAGGCAGAGGCAGATAAACTGGATTTACTTAAGTGGACGTTTGATGAAGAATGCCAGGCGTATCTGGAAGCTATGGTGGAAGACAGCCAGGACCTGTCTGCCGTGGAACAAGCTGTAAAGAAGCGCTACGGTCTGTTTTCAGATAACACCGAAGCAAAACGGGCAGCCTATACTATGCGCTGTGGTCCCAGTGAGAGTCTGCGGGAATGGGCCTTTCGCTTAAAACAAGCATTCTACCAGGGGGATACCGTGCCAGATGCCAGGGATCTTGAATTTGGTGAATTCAGAAATCTTTTCGTGACGGGTCTACCTGACCGAGTAAAAGTTTCCTTGGCAGGACTTCAAAATGAACCTTATTCACACCTTCTGAAACAGGCCGAAGCGATTTTTGATATGTGTCGCACACCGTCCAAAGGAGCAACACCCAAACCGGTGGCTAAGAATCATAGTCCGGGGGTTACACCCAGCGTTTGTGCGGTCACATCCTCACTTTCTCTGGAGAACAGAGTGGCAAGCCCTTCCATACAGCCCCGGGGGGGGGGGGGGGGGGTACTACCCAACCTCACCAGTCCAGTGGCCCAGGGCCTCCTGCTGCGCAGGAGGGGCAGCCACTACAGTACCAGAGAAGGAGGCGTTATAATCAGAAACAGTGGGTCATGCAGAGGATCAGGAAACTGGAAGCACAATTGGATCAAGAAGTGGCAAAACATCAGAGTCCAAATCCCAGAGTCGCACCCCAGACTGCTTCTCCAGGAAAGACTGGAAGCCAATACCAAAAGAGTAAGGACAAGGCTCCCAGCCTTCCTGTCGAAACTGGGCCTAGTGTAAAGTCCATTGAAATAGCGGAAGATCCGGTTTATTACGAGGAAGACCTGGCATGACTAGGCTCAGCTCCTGCTTCACCTACCAACACCAACATGCCCACTGTCCACGTGGACGCTCTGACATCCGTCAGTGAGGAGTCCGCCGTGACCGAAGCTGAGGCCCAGCCCTCAAACCCGGAAGGGCCTCTGTCATGCGACTTGATCAAGGAAAATTGGTGTTTTCTAGGGAAGCTGACTCCTAAAGGGTACAGATTTACCTTGGATCTGTTGATTCAACAGACGTTTTCCTGTCCGGGTCTACTGGATACAGCCTCAGAGGTGACTTTGATTACCCAGGATCTGTTCCAGAAACTTGAGGCATCTCTAGGGGAGAGTCGGGATACGCTGCGCGTCACCCCATGCAACTTATCACTGGTGGCTTATGGCAATCAGAGCATCGGAACTGTGGGTCAGGTATGGCTTGCCTTGCAGATTGGCGAGATGATTGTCAAACACCCTGCCATTATTACTACCAGTGCTGGTGAAGAGTTCTTAATTGGAAATGATCTTCTGATGAGATTGCGACTGTCCCTGGATTATGTCGAAAAAGTCATCTGGTCCCAAGCCACACAGCCCCTTCCATATGGGAAAGTGAAGCACGTGAGTCGAGTCAGTGGTTCCAGCTCTGTAGGGCTTTGTCACGTATACTCCGCAGGTAACTGGGTTTGTGAGCCCTTGGGCCACTGCCGAGGAGCAGCAGCAGCAGGAGAATCACCCAGACACAGGACAAGGCAGACCGGAACTGGAACACAGTGGATCGGGGCAAGACTTCACCTACACTTAGCCACCCTTCACCCAGAGTTAAGCTCTGGGTTGCAGGAGGCCGGCAGGACTTACCGGACAGGACAGGAAGGCCGGACTGCAGGACACAACAGCAGGCAGACAGACAGCAGGAAACACTAGAAACATGCTGGGTTCCAGGGAAACAGCAGGCAAACGAATAGTCCAGAAACAAGCCGGGTCAGGCAGGTGGCAAGCAGAATAGTCCAGTAACAATCCAGGTCTAGGCAGGCAGAAGAATAGTCCAGTAACAATCCGGGTCTAGGCAGGCGGCAGGCAGAAGAATAGTCCAGTAACAATCCGGGTCTAGGCAGGCGGCAGGCAGAAGAAAAGTCCAGTAGCCAAGCAGAGTCAAAGTCACAAAAGAGAAAAAGCACAAAGGCACTGCAACAACTCACACTAAAGGAACACCTCTGAAGAACACTGTTGCAAGGCAACTAGGAACCTTCCCAGGTGGTTAATAAAGGCAGCCCACAAGGGAGTTCACCAGGTACGAGTACTGCTTAGTTCAAAAAAACTCCCAAAACAATCTGGCGGGCTGGAAGATCCAGACCGGACAGCATATCTTCTGGCACATGGGAAACGGTAAACCATCAATTCACCGCATTCCCCAGGTCTAACCACCGGGGACCGCGGTGACCGTGAGACAGGAATCTGGGCACAATCGTGACAGTATCCCTCCCTTAAGGCCTCCCCGGGCTTCTCAGGAGGTCTGGGTCTCCCTGGATCTTCTTGGTGAAATCGGCTGACATGATTGGACAGTTCTCCCACATCCACATTCCTAGGCGCCGGACGGGAGCTGGCCAGTTGAGGGTGGAACTGGGATTTATTTACCGAGCGGGGTGGAGTGCCTGGTGCTAGAGGCAAGCTATGGGCCATGGTTTGCGGCGAGGTAGCCTTCCGATTCGTAGATCTCCGGCTCTCTGGTTTGTCCTGAAGCTTACGTCTGGGTGTCGGCTTCTTGCGTAAGGTGCGGGACCACTGGCCCCAAGGAGTCGCCTTAGAAGTCCTATTGGCCGGACCCTGGGGCCTAGGCATGTTACCGGATTCCACTTGGTACTGGCTGATCGGGGGTAAGGCACATGCACAGTTCATCCCCCTCGTAAAAGTCTTAGCATCCTGGGAGTCACTAATATCCGTTCAGGCATCTGAATCTTGGTCCCACTGTTCACCAACCACACTATCGGTGTCATGGATCAAACACAGTTTCTGGCACGACTCGCCCCAGTCCACGATCTCCCCCTTTCCCCAGTCCATGACTGGATTGTGTCTCTGTAGCCAGGGAAGACCCAGCACAATGGGCTGCACCGTGGAGGGAAGGACATATAGAGAAATGTCCTCCCGGTGATTGCCAATCTGTAAGCTCTCGGGAACCGTTTGAGTGTTTACATATCCTTGAATACTTCCATACACTGAAAAGAGCGGAATGGTCTTAGGTAGCTCCTGTGTTGGAATGTTGAGTTGTTGGACCAGAGACGCGGTTATAAAGCTTCCACCCGCCCCGGAGTCCAGGAAGAACTCAGTATGTTCCTGCCAGTGACCTAGGTCGAGCACTGTGGGCATTAAGAACTGGGTATGCAGAAGGTTAGAAGATTGGCTTATTACCGTGCCTGCAGTCAGAGCTGGCCCCAAGGATCCAGGTTTCTGTGGACAGTTGACCGCGTAGTGTCCCATCTCTCCACAATACAGGCAGAGGTTGAGGGTCCGACATCTCTGTTTCTCTTGAATCGTGAGAGGGGTATGGCCTAATTGCATGGGTTCTGCTGGTGGTTGAGGTGGGACCTCCCGCGGACGAGGAGTCTGTGGTAAGACTGGGTGGCTAGTGGTCTTAATACCTGTCTTTTCTATGGAACGCCGTTCTCGGCCCCGTTCCTGGAATCGAATGTCAATCATCATACAGAGTTTGATTAGCTCATCCAACCTGGTGGGAAGTTCACCCTTAATCTGTGGTGCCAATCCCTGCCAAAAGGTCGCGACTAGACTGTCATTGTTCCAAGTTAACTCAGAAGCCAGGGTGCGGAACCTGATCGCATAGTTCCCCAGGGTCTGTGTACCTTGCTTGAATCTCAAAAGGGCAGCAGTTGCAGAAGTAACCTTCCCTGGTTCTTCAAAAACTCGTCTAAATTGCTCCAGAAACCCCTGGAAATCATGAAGCACCGCATCATTCCGCTCCCAAAGAGGCAACACCCAAGCTAATGCTTGACCGGACAACAGAGACATAATATAAACTATTCGAGTTTTCTCCGTGGGGAAATCTTGGGCCTGGAGCTCAAAAATGATTTTGTACTGATTGAGAAACCCCCTACAGTCTCTGGGGTTACCGTCATATCTTGGGGGTGACTTAAGACGGATATCTGATGTGCCAGGAACCATAGCAGGTCCCGAGGCTGCCAGGGGCGGTGTCCCCAGTCCCGGGTACTGGCTCTGCACATATCTTTATAATTGTTCCATCTGGCGACCCACCTCCCTGGTGAGTCCCTCTAAACGTGGGCTCAATTCATCAAAAAGTTTGCAGCAATGAGCAACCTGCCCCCGCAGCTCCCTAAGACCGGGTGACGCCTTCGAGCTCAGGGCCTTGCAAACTGTCACGTATACTCCGCAGGTAACTGGGTTTGTGAGCCCTTGGGCCACTGCCGAGGAGCGGCAGCGGTAGTAGAATCACCCAAACACAGGACAAGGCAGACCGGAACTGGAACACAGTGGATTGGGGCAAGGCTTCACCTACACTTAGCCACCCTTCACCCAGAGTTAAGCTCTGGGCTGCAGGCGGCCGGCAGGACAGGAAGGCCGGACTGCAGGACACAGCAGCAGGCAGACAGACAGCAGGAAACACTAGAAACATGCTGGGTTCCAGGGAAACAGCAGGCAAACGAATAGTCCAGAAACAAGCCGGGTCAGACAGGTGGCAAGCAGAAGAATAGTCCAGTAACAATCCGGGTCTAGGCGGGCGGCAGGCAGAAGAATAGTCCAGTAACAATCCGGGTCTAGGCAGGCAGAAGAAAAGTCCAGTAGCCAAGCAGAGTCAAAGTCACAAAAGAGAAAAAGCACAAAGGCACTGCAACAACTCACACCAAAGGAACACCTCTGAAGAACACTGTTGCAAAGCAACTAGGAACCTTCCCAGGTGGTTAATAAAGGCAGCCCAGAAGGGAGTTCACCAGGTACGGGTACTGCTTAGTTCCAAAACACTCCCAAAACAATCTGGCGGGCTGGAAGATCTGGACCGGACCAGCATATCTTCTGGCACATGGGAAACGGTAAACCATCAATTCACCGCATTCCCCAGGTCTAACCACCGGGGACCGCGGTGACCGTGAGCCAGGAACCTGGGCACAACCGTGACAGGCTTAGGGAGACCCCTATTCGAATTAAGTTCCAGAACTCAGAAGACCCTCATACCTGGGAGCTCCAGTTGTCGGGTGCACCAGAGGGGGAAGCTCAGCGTAGTGAAGTAATCCACGTCAAGATGGGTCAGATAGCTGATATTGTTCTACATGATGACAACCTGGAGATAGTCCTGAATAACTCGCCTAAGGAGACGGACTCTCCAGACGATGCTACGGACCTGCCTCAAGGGACCGCTATTTCCACTTCCAGACCTGATCCACCACATCCTCGCTGGTTGACTGACATACAACAGAAGGATGAGACCTACATCATCATTGAGCTGACACTCAACAATTTCAGGCCACGTTGCTGTTGCCTAGTGATGTCTCCTTCATCAGTGACACTTTGTTCTATCGCCTGCACAAGTCTGTACAACTTCCCTTCAGTAAGAGTTCCACCACTTCTGTCCAGGTACCTGGATAAGGTGCCAAGTCACTTGTGGGAATGTGCAGCCTTCCTTTGACTGTGGGACAGAAGACTTTCACCCACCACTTCTCTATTGTAGAAGGCCTACAACAGCCCTTATGCCTGGGCTCCGATTGCTTGGTACGACTGGGAGTGTATGTGGACTTGGTGAATCTGGTCCTGTGGAGCAGACTGGATGGCAGTCCCGTGGAATTGGAAGTAACACCTGTTAGCTTGAAGTCGGGACAGACCATACCCCAGGTATGCAAGTAGTCTGTGATACAGAGGTGACCATTCCTGCAAGAGTGAAGGATTTTTCTATCAAGCTCCGTCTTGCACAGGGACAGTGTCTGTTGAACAAAGTGGTGTTCTTCAACTCTCATTCACATTTTTGTGACCTAGGGTTGTCCACCGGGGTTCTACCCTGTTTGGAGGTGACTGGTGCTCCTTTTCATTTGTTAGTCACCAATCTGCAATCAGATGAAGCTGTTGTGTCTAAAGATGACCCTTTTGGATTTCTGGTGGGAGAGTCTTTTCCTGATGTTGAGGTGAGGCTGCCTATTATTGGCAGGCTGCCTTTCTCTTGGAACACCTGCCCGGGGGGGGGGGGGGGGGGGGGGGGGGGGGGGGGGGGGGGGACGACAACTGAATGTTTGTTTTCCTCTCCCAGAGGCCTAATATCTCTGGAGTTCGTCTGGCCATATGATGCAACGGGTTCACAAGTGCAGTTGGAAGACGACTTCTTGATTTTGTCCAGGAGGATGTCCCAACCCCAGAGGTCTAGAGTGGTGAACGCTGTCGGAACTTCGTCTCTGCAGGAAGAAATTGAAGAGCAAGTGGAAATTCCACCCAACCAGCCGCTCTCAGAATTTGATGCTATGGTGAAAGATCAAGTGGAACAGGCTGATGCTTGTACTACGGAAAAAGAGAAGATGCAGCTGACGGAGTTGCTGTACAAATATAAGGAACTGTTTGCTGTAGACTCGTATGATTGTGGGCTTACTGACCTGCATGTCACCAGAGTGCCTACGGAACCAAATAGTAAGCCTGTCTTTGTGCACCAGTATAAGATTCCATTGGCTTCCTACGAATCCGTACAAGAGATCCTCAACACTTTGGAGGCCAGAGGCATCATCAGGCAATGCAACAGCACCTACAACTCCCCTCTGTGGCCCATCTTGAAGAAGAACAACAGCTGGAGAAAGAATTGCACTGGATTACCGGCAGCTGAATAAGCGGGTACCTTTGTCCAGGTGGCCTATGGCTCCGCTGGACCAGAATCTGGCTACCATCAAGGGGGCTAAGTATTTCACAAGCTTGGACCTGGCATCAGGATTTTGGACCATACCTGTACATCCACATGATCAGTATAAGCTGGCTTTCACCTTTGGGAAGAAACAGTATACATGGAACAGAACTCCCTTTGGGTTTCTCAATTCACCTGCTGAATTCAACATCTTTCTACACAAGGCACTCCCAGATGCTGAAGCTCGAGGGACTGTGGTCTATGTGGATGACATCCTGATCAAAAGCCCTACCTTGCAAGATCACTTGGCAGAGATTGAACATGTTTTCACACAGTTGACAAATGCAGGAGCTAAATTGACCCTGGCCAAAGGACAATGGTGCAGAAAAGCACTGAATTACTTAGGGTATGAAATTTCTGCTGAGGGTCTGAGACCTCAGAAGAAGTGAGTGCAGGCCTTACAACAACTGAAACAACCTACCACTCTCACTGAACTCCATTCCTTTCTGGGAATATGCAACTACTCCCGACAGTTCATAGATGAGTATGCGGAGATCACCCGACCCTTGGTCAAGCTATTGAAGAAAGATGCACCCTGGGCTTGGGGTCCCAAGCAGGAATCTGCTATGCAGGATCAGCTCAGCCGCTTTCCATGCCTCACGTACCCTGAGGGAGGTCATGAGTTCTACGTGGACGTGGGATACTCCAATCACTCCATGAACGCTGTCTTATATCAGAAGTATGAGTCTGATAAGCGGGTTGTGGCCTATGTCAGCAAAGGCCTATCTGATGTGGAAAAGAATTATTCAGACTGTGAGAAATCATTGTGGACCACTGTATGGGCTCTGCAACATTTCCGGAGTTACATCCAAGGGGAGAAGCTAATCGTGGAAACTTGTCACCAAATAGTTTCCTGGGGAGCGACTGAATCAAATCCGGTCGGGTGTCCAACAGCCGGATAGTGTCAGGTTCTCAGGTTCAGAGCCCGCGGGGCTGGGCTCTGGAACAAACGTGAGCCCTTGGGCTGCTGCCGAGGAGCGACAGCAGCAGGCAAAACCCACCAACCAACACTGGGCAAGCACACCGGCAGGGACTGCAGGCACTGCCCAGTGAACCGGAACACATGGACTGGAATCCCCTGGACTGGAGGGACACAGGACTGGAACACTGGACTGCAATCCCCGGACTGGAGGACACAGGACTGGAACACACACCGGACCGGAACACACTGGACTGGAGCGCACCAGACTGGAACACACACTGGACTGGAGCACACTGGACTGGTCCGTACAGCTTCACCTGCGCTTGACCACCCCCGCCACCCCCCCCCCAAGGGTTGAGCCCTTGGGTTCGAGTGGCCGGCAGGACTTACCGGATACCGGATGACACAGGGACCAGGACTGGAAACAGAAGTACTCCTAAACCTAAACTGATCTACGTGCTCCCAAGCCCTAAACCAGCAGGAGTGTTCCTAACAGTAAACTGACAAAAGGACTTCCTAAGCCCTATACTAAACAGGAGCTCCTAAGCCCTGCTCAAGAAAGGGACTTCCTAAGCCCTAAACTAACAGAGCAGGGAACTAAACACAAAGCTAACACAGGTGCTACTAAGCACCAAGCTACAAGCAGAGCTCTACACTAACAAGCTAAACACAAAACTAACAAGCTACCTAAGCACTGCTCTAAGCAAGCTAGATACAAAACTAACAAGGAGTTTCCTAAGCCCTACCCTAGCAAGCGAGACACAAAACTAACAAGGTGCTTCCTAAGCACTAATCTGGCAAGCTAGACACCAAACTAACAAGGTGCTTCCTACAGCACCAAAACCCAAACAGCAAAGACTGCAATGCTCCCAATAGCACAAACACCAGGAGTACTTCTAACAGCAAAATCTGTAGTGTTCCTAACAACACCAAACCCTGAAGTACTTCTAACAGTAACAGAGCTTCCAAAGCCCTACACACAGCAATGCTTCCAAAACCAAGAGGGAAAAGCAGGGGAACCAAAGGAAAAAGCAGGAAAGCTAAACACACAAACACCAGTGCACACTGCACTAACACTAACCTGGACTTAACAAAAGCAAGCAGGGAAACTAGACACAAAGTCAGAATTGCACACTGCACCACCCTACCTAAAGCAAACACCACCGTTGCGAAGGCCCTGAAGGAAACAACACCACTTCCTTATCAAGGCCCTCCCTGATGATGTCACACTCCCTAGACCTAGGCAAAAGCACACTGACCCAGAGAGGCCCAACCCATACCAATGCAACACCATGAAGCACTTGAAGCCAGTACACCCAGAGAGAGGTAGAGCTAACTCAGTCCACCCACACAGCTGTAGTAAAGTGAAACAATTAACCCCATGCTGCTGGAAGCTGCCAGCACAGAGAGACAGAGCCAGCTCAGAAAGGACAGACAAAAGAAACAGAAGCCAGCTAAGAAGCTGACCGCCAGGAAAGAGGTAAGTTTGAGAGGGGTTCTGACCCCAATCATAACAGATAGTCTCCTGGACATTGGCTCTTCAAGGATGGCCTCTAGAGGTAAGGTATGCTCAAAAACATCGTAGTGTAGTAGCCCAAGGTTTGGCTGAGCTGCATGATTGTGCAGGACATGATTCCCTTGCAGGTATGTCCGAAACAGATGTTCCCCAGCAGGAGAAAGAACCTCATCTGCATCATTTGTATGATGAGAAGATCTGTGATACTATGCCATAAGTCTATGTGGATGGTTGTGCCTTCCGCCGCGACACAGACCATGAGTTGGTTGCAGGTGTGGGAGTGGTATGGGATCCAACCATTCCTGAGGAGACTCTGAAGCACAGCTTGGGTTCACAGACAAATCAGTATGCAGAGATTGTTGCAGCTTTGGTGGCAGTACAGTCTGCTGTACAGAGAGGAATTAGGGAACTAGTCATATGCACCGATTCGGATTATGTGAGACAGATCTTCGTCTTTTCCCATAAATTATTTATTTATACATGCTTACACACCTCACGTAGGCATAACTCTATACCATGGTACAACGATGAACTGAAAACATTAAAAGCACAATCTAGAAAACTCAAACGAGCATGGAAAAAGATAAAGGATGAACACACACTCAAGGTATGGAAACAGATACAAAGAAAATACAAATACGCAATAAGACATTCTAAAAGGACATACTATAAAATTAAAATAGGGCCTGACCACAAAGACACGAAGAAACTATACCAACTCGTGAACAAATTACTAGACACTATGGCGGTCACTACAACTAATACAGACATTCCATCTGCAGACAAACTTGCTAAATATTTCAAAGAAAAAATTACAAACCTACGCAACACGTTACCCCAGGACAATACTGATATCGAAAACTTCATCAATAGCCTGGATCCAGCCCCCGGAGAATACCCAGCTGACCGGACTTGGTCAAACTTCACTCTCCTTACCGCCGAAACAGTCACCCAGGCGATCAAAAGGTTCTCTAACACCCAGTGTAAATTGGATACCTACCCCAGCTACCTAATAAAATCCGCCCATGACCGCTTCATAGCTTGGCAGAGTTTAAAAGGGGTTGAACGGTTTCCTAAAGGACAAGTCCATAGACCGCTACTATATGGACTTGAGAAAAATCCACAATTTTGGGAATAACTTGTATAAAATGTTTGTACGTTTGGGTAGCTTGCCAGGTGTCCTTGACCTGGATTGGCCGCTGTTGGGGACAGGATGCTGGGCTCGATGGACCTTTGGTCTTTTCCTAGTATGGCATTACTTATGACCTCACATCCTACCTAAAGTACACACTTCACCAAGGCCTCTTCCCTAAGGAAAATGGGAACATCCTACTCACCCCAATACCAGAAGATCCCAAGAAAAATACAAACGAAATCACCAACTACCGACCAGTAGCATCTATCCCACTGGTAATCAAACTGATGGAAAGCATGGTAACCAAGCAACTTACTGATTATCTAAACAAATTCTCAATATTACATGAATCACAATCGCCCCCTCCATAGCACAGAAACAGTACTAATCACTCTCTTAGCAAAATTCAAACAAGAAATAGCAACAGGTAGAAGCATAATTCTCCTCCAATTTGACATGTCCAGTGCATTCGACATGCTGGATCAAGGGTTTCCTAACCACTAGAACATATCAAGTGAAGTCTAATTCAAACATATCATCACCGTGGAAAGCAGACTGCGGAGTACCTCAAGGATCACCATTATCACCGATCCTCTTCAACCTAATGATGACCCCACTAGCCAAGTCCTTATCCAACCAAGTCTTAACCCTTTCATCTATGTGGACGATGTCACAATAGAGTCATTCCGTGTCAAGTGGACCAATTTTAAAGGTCATCCCCACCTCACCATCTCAGATTTTGATGAAATTTGGTACATAGTTTCTTTATGATAAAAAACTAAGCTGTGCAAAACTTTAGTTCAAAAGACTAAAAATTGGAGGTTCTAGGGGACCTCAAGAAAAGGGTTGCAAAATGTCGCCTGAGCAAAAATGACATTTTGGGCCAACTTCCAGAAGCTGTAAAACTGGAAGTTTTAGTAGTACAAGGGGGATATTTGGAGAACCTGCACTACTTTTAGGGCTTAATGAACTGGCAAAACCCCATGTTCCTAGTCCTCTTACTTTTTGAATGGTTTAGGCTCAAACTTTGCCAAAAAAACGGCAAAAATCAATTTACAGTGATGTTGAGGCTGCTGTAGTTTCTAAACTAGTTGGCCTTTCAGGTTGATTTTTGGTAGGTGTACTAAATGCACGGCTGTAATGAGGCATTCCAATTTGCAGCACTTTCCTTCAAGTGGTTGAAAAATTACAAGCGTTCAAAGTTGGTATAAAAAGCATTTTTGCCCATTTTGGGCTATCTTTGATGCCCTTGATCTCCAGTGGGGCAGCTTCAATATTCTTTCTTTTAGCACCATTAGAAAGAGCAGATTTCCTTCTATCAGAATATGTAGTTTTCAATTTGGAGTCTCTCCATATAAGGATTGCAAAAAAAGTGTTTTTTGGCCAGTATTGTTGAATGATAGATGAAACGGATATAGGGCCCATCAATGTTTCTAATTGCTGTATAAGTCACTCAGTTGCTTTAAGCATGCGTTGGTCCATGGTGGCTATGCCACTACCAATTCAATAGGAAGTAGCAACCTCATCGCCAAGAGGTCACGCCCGATAGCAAGGCAAGTCCAGCCACTTGGCACAGGTTCCCAAGCCTGAAGGTGGGCATCTTACTTGAGGTTCCCAAGCCTCATTTGGTTGTCTTTGCCTAGTTTCTCAAGCCTAATGGGGGTGTCTTAATGGTTCCCAAGTAAAACCTCAGTGCTGAAGTGACAAGAATTTTTCACTGATAAGTTTCACTGCTGTTTCTGGAAATGTATACTGTCGTCCAAGTGTGTAGTTGCTGGTACTGGAAGAACTGCTAGAATATGCTGTTCAGAAATCCAACAAGAATCTCTTCTGCTAGGCCAATGAAATGATCGTGCAGGCCCGCATGGATGCATAAAGTTGACCAAGGCATCATGTTCTTCAAATGATGTGTCACAGACATTGCCAATCCACCATTTGTTGTCATAAACACAGGCAACATACTGCCCAGGCTGAAGTTGAGACACATTTATGCCAGGTACACTCACTGGGTCATCCGACTGACAAAGTTTGACAACAAATGAGGAGGAATCATTTGACATTCTACTGACTGAAATTTGGTTCAAGTCAATGGGAATAAACTGGTGATTTAGTTCCAGCAACTGTGGAAGCTTTACTGAATCTTTCCTCTTGTGCAGATCTTGAAGATTCAATTTCATCCTTGGAAACAAAAAAGAACTTGATTTTATTTATTTTTTGATCACAAAATTCAAACAAGCCTTGTGCTGTGAGAATTTGGCTATTTTTAGGTCGTTGCAAACTAGCCTGAGCAGCTAGTCGCTTTGTTGTACCACCTATGGCATCACATGGTGACTTGCCATGGCTTGTGCCAAAGAAATTCCACTGTGCACTTATTCCAAATTCTGTTTGATGATAGCACAAGTTGGCAAAGTTTTTGAAGTTCTTGTATTGTGCAGCTGAGCCATCACTAAAGTATGTTACATATTTTATTTCTCCAATTTTGCTTTTCAAGAACGCGATTAATTTTTCCAAGAATGCATGTACAGCAACTGCATCATGCCGCAAGCTGTCACTTATTATGCAAACACTTATGCACTGAATTTCACTTGAAGCATCACGGAAGTACCCAACAAATGGATGCAGTGTAGCTTGACTGTTTTCCCAGTGGAAACCTTGAACAGCATCTTGGACAATAAAGGAGTAGTTTTCAGCAAAGTCCAAGAGAACAACAATTTCACAAGGATTTAGGTTTTCTTTAAGTATTGTGTCTGATGTTTGGAAAAGTAATGGTAAATTGACAGGTTTGAAACTTTCAATGCAAGCTCAGATACAAAATCATCAACATACATTTGTTTGGTCTCCAGTGTGGTGCGATCTGTATGAACCCACTGCTTAAACTCGATTGTTTCACCTGGGTCAGCATCAATGAACACTTCTGTCAGGTAATTTTCAAGCACAATTTTACCTGGACATATTTCACACCTGTGAAGCATGCATTCTTTGCATTCCAAATTGCACACAGTTTTAGCCATCAGTGCTTTGTAATCTTCGTTCAGCAGATGGCTTCCAGCAAGCATAAGCTTCACATTTTGATGAATGACACAAACACACACTGAATGCATACCAGATGAGCCAACAGTGACACACCATTTTGGCCTTAGCTCACAAAATTTGGAAAAACCCACTTCTGGCCCATTTCGAGTACGATATGCAACATACATTTCTTTTAGATTGCTAAGCAGCAAGTGCTTTTGCATTTGAATTTTTTCAGTGCCAGTTCTGACAGAGACAAAATCTTTTTTCCCTAGGCACAGTCTACTGAATTCATCATCTTCAAAAAAGCCAAGAATTTTTTTTTTCTGTTTCTTCTGGTAAAACTTTACCTTTCTTCTTGTCTGGTTTTGCCAGAATTCCACAAACTGATTTCAGATTTCTTGCTTTTTTAACCATTCTAGTTGAAACCATGAATTCTGAGGCAGTTCTTTCAATAGACCAGCTGTTTGGTGCTAAAGTTAGTATTTGCAGTTTTTCTGCATGATTTGCTGAAACTTGGACTTTGTTTTTCAACTCGTTTAGCAGGTCATCATAATCAGAACATTTGTCACATTTCTGACTGGTAGAATGTCTAAGCCACCAGCAACTGCAAGATGATGACTCTCAAAGTATTTTGCACTCGCCTGATTTTGCGCTTGGTGTAGCCTCGTACATCACGCTTGCTGACTTTTTTGAACTTTAATGGAGAAAAACCAAGAGATGTCAAACTTGTGTTCAACTTGCCAGAAATGTCACTGTGTTCATCATCTGCTGCTGTTGATGATGATAAAGAATCAGCAGCTCTGTTACTGACGTCTTTTCGACAAGATGGACATAGTTTCTGACCCGGCACAAATATTTTGCTTGTTAAGGCCTTTAGCTGGGCTGCTAGTGTGTCATCCAGCACTCTTAAGCCCCTTTTTGCATTATGACCACCTTTGGAAAATGGGTTACAGCAGGTTCTTTGCAAAAATTCAAACTTTTTCAACAGTAAGGATTCATGATGAAGGCAAATAGTTGATCCAGCATAGAAAAGTTGACCAGAATGCTCTTGTAACAACTTCTGTTGATCAGGCAGAAGCTCTTCAATTAATTTCAAACCCTTATTTTTATTGTATGTCAGTAAATGACACTCTGATGTACTTGAACAGCCAACTGAGCAAAGTGGAAATTCATCTGATCTTTCTGGATCCATTGATGACCATTAGCATCAGTTCAACAAACGCGTTTATTCTTGCAATCAGGTTTTCAATGGGTAAAATTTTACTTCAGTCTAAAGTGATTAATATCTTCATTTGTGGCATTTAATTCAATATAAATGAGCCTGTCGGTGCAGGTGCGAGTTTCTTCAACAAGAAGTATGTATACAATGGTTTCCACCCTATTTTTTAGTTTACTTGAACACAGTTTTATAACATAATATTTAAAGAAAACTTCTTTAGCCAGTTAGACTTGGCCAATTATGATTTGTGAACCCTGTTGCAAGGCAGAATTGTTTGTTTCATTGCCCAATTGTATGCTTCTGGTACCTCCTGGCTCCTGAGTGTCTGTTGCTAGGCTTACTTTGATGCCTACAGTTCACTAAGAGGTCAAACTGTAGCAAGGGTGAAGAAACACCAGCAGCAGACACTCAGACGCCTTGCAACAGGGTCCACCAATCATAATTGGCCAAGTCGGTCATCCTAACTGACTGCAGTTTTCTTTAAACCTGTCATGAAACCTGGCCTCATCCTTCCACATCCTAAAAAACATTCCTGTTTTTTAGTTTTCTTGAATACAGTTTTATAATATAATGTGTTCTTTATTTTAAAAAATTGGTGCTTTTTGAAAGAAGAATCACTTTTACTACACTTGTATCAAGGGTGTAGTGAAGAAATCACAGGCTGCTGCCCGCAAACATTTGAGGGCATTTTTGCAATCCTTATATGATGAGACTCCAAAATGAAAACTACATATTCTGATAGAAGGAAATCTGCTCTTTCTAATGGTGCTAAAAGAAAGAATATTGAAGCTGTCCCACTGGAGATCAAGGGCATCAAAGATAGCCCAAAATGGGCAAAAATGCTTTTTATACCAACTTTGAACGCTTATAATTTTTCAACCACTTGAAGGAAAGTGCTGCAAATTGGAATGCCTCATTACAGCCCTGCATTTAGTACACCTACCAAAAATCAACCTGAAAGGCCAACTAGTTTAGAAACTACAGCAGCCTCAACATCGCTGTAAATTGATTTTTGCCATTTTTATGGCAACGTTTGAGCCTAAACCATTCAAAAAGTAAGAGGACTAGGAACATGGGGTTTTGCCAGTTCATTAAGCCCTAAAAGTAGTGCAGGTTCTCCAAATATCCCCCTTGTACTACTAAAACTTCCAGTTTTACAGCTTCTGGAAGTTGGCCCAAAATGTCATTTTTGCTCAGGTGACATTTTGCAACCCTTTACTTGAGGTCCCCTAGAACCTCCAATTTTTAGTCTTTTGAACTAAAGTTTTGCACAGCTTAGTTTTTTATCATAAAGAAACTATGTACCAAATTTCATCAAAATCTGAGATGGTGAGGTGGGGACCCCTGGTCCACTTGACACGGAATGACTCAATATACATTCCTTACAAACACGATCCGACAGAAATCACCAACAAAATTAAGCTCGGCTTGAACATCATGGACTCATGGGCTAATGCATTTCAATAAAACTCAACACAGAAAAAACACACTGCCTCATCTTCTCATCTTAATACAACGTGAACAACCCCATAAATATAAACACCCCAGACTACACCCTCTCCATCTCAGACAGCCTGAAACTCGTTGGCGTTACAATCGACCGCAACCTTACACTAGAGAACCACGTGGAATCCACAACTAAGAAAATGTTCCACTCAATGTGGAAACTCAAACGCGTGAAACCATTCTTCCCGAGGGAAACATTCCGGAACCTGATACAATCAATGGTACTAAGAGGGGCATAATTGAACGGGGGTGCCCATCTATAAGGGTGCCCATCTCTAATGACGGCCCCGTAAAGCGGCGTACCTGACCGTATTATCGAAACAAGATGGGAGGCCATCTTTTGTTTCGATATTACGGTCGGGGCCGGCCAAATCTCAACATTTGGGCCACCCTTAGAGATGGCCGACATTGGTTTTTGCCAATAATGGAAACTAATGGCGGCCATCTCAAAACCGGCCAAATCCAAGCCATTTGGTCGTGGGAGAAGCCAGCATTTGTAGTGCACTGGTCCCCCTCACATGCCAGGACACCAACCGGGCTCCCTAGGGGGCACTGCAGTGGATTTCAGAAATTGCTCCCAGGTGCATAGCTCCCTTACCTTGTGTGCTGAGCCCCCCAAAACCCACTCCCCACAACTGTACACCACTACTATAGCCCTTAAAGGGTAATGGGGGGGCACCTAGATGTGGGTACAGTGGGTTTCGGGTGGATTTTGGAGGGCTCCCATTTACCACCACAAGTGTAACAGGTAGGGGGGATGGGCCTGGGTCCGTCTGCCTGAAGTGACCTGCAGTACCCACTAAAAACTGCTTCAGGGACCTGCATAGTGCTGTGATGGAGCTGGGTATGACATTTGAGGCTGGCATAGGGGCTGGGTGGGAGGGGGGTTGGTGACCACTGGGGGAGTAAGGGGAGGTCATCCCCGATTCCCTATGGTGGTCATGTCGTCAGTTCGGGCACCTTTTTGAAGCTTGGTCGCAAGAAAAAAATGGACCAAGTAAAGTCAGCCAAGTGCTCGTCAGAGACACCCTTCTTTTTTCCATTATCGGCCGAGGACAGCCATCCCTTAACCACGCCCCTGTCCCACCTTCGGTACACTGCCGACACGCCCCCTTGAACTTTGCCGGCCCTGCGACGGAAAGCAGTTGAAGCCGGCCAAAATCGGCTTTCGATTATACTGATTTGGCCGGCCTTAGGAGAAGCCCGGCCATCTCCCGATTTGTGTCGGAAGATGGCCGCCGTTCTCCTTCGAAAATAAGCAGGTAAGTCACCTAGATTACTGCAATGGAATTTATGCGGGATGGAAGGAACAACTCATAAAGAAACTTCAGACCGCTCAAAACACGGCAGCCAGACTTATATTTGGAAAAACACGATTCGAAAGCGCCAAGCCCCTCCGTGAAAAATTGCACTGACTCCCAATGAAAGAACGTGTTGCTTTCAAAATCTGCACCCTGGTTCACAAGATTATTTACGGCGAGGCCCCAGGATACATGTCAGACCTCATTGACCTCCCAATAAGAAATACATCCGGATCAACACGAACATATCTAAACCTCCACTACCCAAGCTGCAAAAGACTCAAATACAAATCAACTTATGCATCAAGCTTTTCCTACATAAGCACACAACTATGGAATGCACTACCAAAAGCCGTGAAAACGTATAACCACCTAAACTTCTGGAAATCACTAAAAACTTACCTGTTCAAAAAGGCATACCCTACCGACCCTACTTAAATACCTGAACCCTGCAACACTACGAAACCAAAGAACATAATGGACATAACGTAACTCTTCCTCTATACGATTCCTTAATATGTTGTTCTACTTGAAACTGATTCTACCATAACATCACTGTGTAACTGTTTACACCGGAATTGGCGAACGCCTTTACGGTACTATGTAAGCCACATTGAGCCTGCAAATAGGTGGGAAAATGTGGGATACAAATGTAACAAATAAATAAACTCTTTATGGGGGTCTTTTACTAAAGATTAACTAGAGTTATCTGTAACAGGGCCCATTTTGTTCCTATGGGCCCTGCTGCAAATAACTCAAGCTAACCTTTAGTAAAAGACCCCTCTATCTTTGTAAATAAATATTAGCCTATACATTCTGGATACATAGAATTTTGTCTTATGGATAGCAGCAACGTCACAACTGGCTTTCACTCTCATGTACGCAATACCTGAATCAGAATTGCATTCTAAATGGATGGTTTCCTACTATATTTCATTATCTTTTGTTGCTTCTTATTTGTTGTAGTGATTATGAGTATGTTCTCCTTTGTTTTCTGTTTTGTAGATAATAGTACACATTCAGGCTGATTTTCAAAAGAGATAGATGTCCAAAAAGTGACATAAGTCAGCATTTGGACGTTTATCTCACAGAAACGTCCAAATCAGTCTTATCGAAACCTCTTTTGGACGTCTTTCTCTGAAGTCCGTCAGAAGGACATCCAAATCTCAAGGGGACGTGCCAGGGGTGTGTTCAAGGCGGGACTTGGGCGTTCCTAAGACATGGACGTCTTTCAGCAATAATGGAACAAAACAAAGATGTTTTGCACTAGACCTGTTTTTATAGCAAATAGCTGCAGTGGGAATTGAACCCACTTCCCCAGGATCAAAGTCTGCTGTACTAACCACTAGGCTATGCCTCTACTCCACACAAGAAGCGCCCCCAAATGACCAGATGACCAATGCAGGGACACGGGGATCATTCCCCTAACTCTCCCAGTGGTCATTATCCCCCTCCCACCCAAAAAATGTGATTAAAAATATTGCTTGTCAGCCTCTATGCCAGCTTCAGATGTTATACTCGGGTCAATTAGAATAGCATGCAGGTCCCTGGAGTAGTCTAGTAGTGGTGCAGTGCACTGCAGACAGGTGGACCCAGGCTCCTACCTCCCCCTACTTGTTACACTTGTGGAGGAAACTGCGAGCCCTCTGAAACCCACCAGAAACCCACTGTACCCACATATTGGCGCTCCCTTCACCTGTAAGGGCTATGGTAGTGGTGTACAGTTGGGGGTAGTGGGTTTTGGGGGGGCTCAGCAGACAAGGTAAGGGAGCAATGGTGAGATGTGTACCTGGGAGCATTTTATAAAGTCCACTGCAGTGCCCCCAAAGATGCCCTATTGCTTTCCTGGGATGTCACTTTTCCACTATTCTACCTGATGCCAAGCTTTCTATTTTGTTAACATATCATTATATTTGGGCTTTGAATTCAGATCTATAGATGAAAAGGAGATCTCATTACATATATCTAAATACCAGAGTGCTATTTTTCCATACTTCATAGCAAGAGTGTACATTCCCTAATTACCTGTCCCAATGCAACTGAAGCTTTTACCTACTCAGTGCATGTAAATGGTTTTATCCCTGTGTGGATTCTCTGATGCCATGTGAGGCTTTCTTTCCAAGCAAAGCTTTTACCACACTCAGGATATGTAAATGGTTTCACTCCTGTGTGTATTCTCTGGTGTATTGTGAGGTTTGCCTTCTGACCAAAGCTTTTACCAGACTCTATACATGCAAATGGTTTCTCTCCCGTGCAAACTTTCTGATGCACTTTGAGATTTACATTACAACCAAAGCTTTTACCACACTTAGAACATGTGAATGGTTTCACTTTATTGTGGATTTTCTTGTGTATTTTGTACATTTTGCATTTGGATGCATCCAAATCACAAACTGTTTTTCCAAACAGCATTTTCAAAAGGAAAAGATAGACTTTTTTTTTGTAGAAAATTACCTTTCCTGTTTTGATTTTGGATGTTTTACAAAAAACGTCCACATTCAGACTTAGATGTCATATCCAAAAATACCCCTTGTACATTTGACTTGCCCAAAGTCACAAGGAGCAGCAGTGGGAATTGAACCCATGTTGCCAGGATCAACGCGCACTGCACTAACCATTAAGCCGCTCCTCTTTTGTTATGGACATCTTGTATTTGGACGTCTTTTGTTCGAAAAGGGACCCCCCCAAAAAAGGACTTCCAATAGTATTTTCGAACACAAAAGATAGATGTCCATCTTCTTCGAAAAATGACCTTCTTTCCTGTTTAGAATTTGGACGTCTTTGTAAAAAGTCCAAATTCTGATTTAGACATTTCTTTCGAAAATGCCCCTTGTTACTTTGCCTAAGGGTTACATAGTAACATAGTAGATGACGGCAGAAAAAGACCTGCACGGTCCATCCAGTCTGCCCAACAAGATAAACTCATATGTGTATACCTTACCTTGATTTGTACCTGCCTTTTTCAGGGCACAGACCGTACAAGTCTGCCCAGCAGTATTTCCCGCCTCCCAAGCACCAGTCCCGCCTCCCATCTCCAGCTCTGGCAGACCGTATAAGTCTGCCCTCCACTATCCTCGCCTCCCAACTACCAACCTCTACCCCACCTGCTCCGCCACCCAATTTTGGCTAAGCTTCTTAGGATCCATTCCTACTGCACAGGATTCCTTTATGCACATCCCACGCATGTTTGAATTCCGTTACCGTTTTCATCTCCACCACCTCCCGCGGGAGGGCATTCCAAGCATCCACCACCCTCTCCGTGAAAAAATACTTCCTGACATCTTTTTTGAGTCTGCCCCCCTTCAATCTCATTTCATGTCCTCTCGTTCTACCGCCTTCCCATCTCCGGAAAAGATCTTTTTGCGGATTAATACCTTTCAAGTATTTGAACGTCTGTATCATATCACCCCTGTTCCTCCTTTCCTCCAGGGTATACGTGTTCAGGTCAGCAAGTCTCTGCTCATACATCTTGGAACGCAAATCCCATACCATTCTCGTAGCTTTTCTTTGCACCGCTTCCATTTTTTTAACATCCTTTGCGAGGTACGGCCTCCAAAACTGAACACAATGCTCCAGGTGGGGTCTCACCAATGACTTGTACAGGGGCATCAACACTTCCTTTCTTCTGCTGATCACACCTCTCTCTATACAGCCTAGCAACCTTCTCGCTACGGCCACCGCCTTGTCACACTGTTTCGTCGCCTTCAGATCCTCGGATACTATCACCCCAAGATCCCTCTCCCCCTCAGTACCTATCAGACTTTCCCCACCTAACACATAAGGCTCTCGTGGGTTTCTACTCCCTAAATGCATCACTTTGCATTTCTTCGCATTGAATTTTAATTGCCAAACCTTAGACCATTCTTCTAGCTTCCTCAGATCCCTTTTCATGCTTTCCACTCCCTCCTGGGTGTCCACTCTGTTGCAAATCTTAGTATCATCTGCAAATAGGCAAACTTTACCTTCTAACCCTTCGGCAATGTCACTCACAAATATATTGAACAGAATCGGCCCCAGCACCGATCCCTGAGGCACCCCACTACTCACCTTTCCCTCCTCCGAGCGAACTCCATTTACCACCACCCTCTGTCGTCTGTCCGTCAACCAGTTCACCACTTCGTGACCTATCTTCAGCCCATCTAATTTATTTAAGAGCTTCCTGTGGGGAACCGTGTCAAAAGCTTTGCTAAAATCTAAGTAGATTACGTCTATAGCACGTCGATGATTCAATTCTCCAGTTACCCAATCAAAGAATTCAATGAGATTCATTTGGCACGATTTTCCTCGGGTAAAACCATGTTGTCTCGGATCTTGCAACTTATTGGCTTCTAGGAAATTCACTATCCTTTCCTTCAGCATCGCTTCCATTACTTTTCCAATAACCGAAGTGAGGCTTACCGGCCTGTAGTTTCCAGCTTCTTCCCTATCACCACTTTTGTGAAGAGGGACCACCTCCATTGTTCTCCAGTCCCTCGGAACCTCTCCCGTCTCCAAGGATTTATTAAACAAATCTTTAAGAGGACCCGCCAGAACCTCTCTGAGCTCCCTCAAAATTCTGGGGTGGATCCCGTCCGGTCCCATGGCTTTGTCCACCTTTAGCTTTCCAAGTTGTTGATACACACTCTTCCATGAACGGTGCTATATCCATTCCATTCTCAGGTGTACTTTTGCCAGTCCCTCGCGGTCCTTCTCAAGGATTTTCTTCAGTGAAAACAGAATTAAAGTATCTATTTAGCAAATTGGCTTTTTCTTCATCATTATCTACATAGCGGTTCGCTGTATCTTTTAGTCTCACAATTCCCTTTTTAGTCCTTCTTCTTTCACTAATATAACTGAAGAAATTTTTGTCGCCCCTCCTTACATTTCTAGCCATTTGTTCTTCCGCTTGCGCCTTCGCCAGACGTACCTCTCTCTTGGCTTCTTTCAGTTTCATCCGGTATTCCTCCCCGTGTTCCTCTTCTTGAGATTTTCTATATTTCTGGAACGCTAACTCTTTAGCCTTTATTTTCTCGGCCACTTGCTTGGAGAACCATATCGGTTTCCTTTTTCTCTTGCTTTTATTTACTCTCCTTACATAAAGGTCTGTGGCTCTATTTATTACTTCTTTCAGCCTGGACCACTGCCCTTCCACTTCATGTACGTCCTCCCAGCCCATCATCTCCTTCCTCAGGTATTCCCCCATTTTACTAAAGTCAGCATGCTTGAAATCCAGGACTTTGAGTTTAGAGTGGCCGCCCTCCACTTCAGCCGTTATATCAAACCAAACCATTTGATGGCCACTGCTTCCCAGGTGTGCACCCACTCGGACATTTGACACACTATCCCCATTTCTGAGCACCAGATCCAGCATCGCTCCCTCCCTTGTGGGTTTCGTCACCATCTGTCTGAGCAGAGCACTTTGGAAAGCATCCACGATCTCTCTACTTCTTTCCGATTTGGCAGACGGAACCTTCCAATCTACATCTGGCAGATTGAAATCTCCCATCAACAGAACCTCTTTTTTCTTTCCTAATTTTTGAATATCTGCGATCAGATCTTTATCTAGTTCCTCTAATTGAGTCGGGGGTCTGTAGACAACACCCACTTGGACCGAGGTTCTATCCTCTCTTTTTAAGGTGATCCATATCGCTTCTTCTTTTCCCCAGGTCCCTGTCATTTACAGTACCAAATGTTTCCATAAATCAGCTATATTACAGATAGACTGACTGACCTAAATCTAGTCCTCCTGCTCCTGGGTGTGCTGCTTTGAAATCAGCCCCCCCCCCCCTGCTGCCGCGAATCTTCCATGAAGAAGGAAAATTTGATTTCTGTGCTTCCATTTCCTCAACCAGCATATGACCATGTAAATTGACCAACATCTGAAGGGCTGTTATTGAAAAAATAAATACCCATTAGTGTGTCTAGTGAAAAAAGGACTACCACGGATGGTTCTCGCTGGCCTTCAGCCAGAGAGCTATGTGCTCCATGGGTTAGGAGAACTTGAGGCCCGCGGCTGCAAGGGTGAGGGCCTTGGGTCAGGGCTCCATATTATCTTTGGTCCCTGCAGGCATTGCTCCTGTCCCATTCTCTCTCTACACACTGCTCCTGAGAAGAAAAGAGTCAAAAGGGTCCACCGTCTGTCTGCTCAGAGGTCTAACAGGGGCTGTCCTCCCTTCCGATTCCCAAATCCCAATTGAGAGAGGAAATATACCAGCTGTCTCTGTTGACCTACAAAATGTTAAAACAACAAAACAATACTTATAAAGTAACCTTTCTTGCTCTCTCGTCTGCAAAGGCTCTCAATATTTTGTTGAACTTTAATTTTTTAGCTTCTTCACTTTCTATGGATAATATTGCAAGGCTGTTCAGTCTATCTTGGGGCATGTTTGACCATAGATATGATTTGATCAATTTTAATTTGGAAAAGCTCCTTTCCCCTGATGCCACTATGACTGGAATAGTCAAAAATATGCATAGAGCAATAAAAAAGTGTGGAAATCCTGTTGCTCTCTCATTCACTGCAAGGAATTCCAATATTTTCAATGGCTTTCCAAAAGACGAAGAAGGAAGAATTGGCTTTAGTGCTTCCATTTCCTCAACCAGCATATGACCATCTAAATCTGAATTGACATCATCATCATTTTCCTGAATGAGTTTGACATCAGTTAGCGCAATTTCCAATTCCGCAGCATATTTTTGTAATTCCTATTTTGGAATTTGTTGAAATGTACTTAAAAAGCCAAATAAATCAACATTTTTTTCAGTTGCTTAAACCATGGCTCCAAAGACTGCATAGCTTTGTCTAAGACTTGGTTGAAGCAATTAAAAAAGTGATTGCATCAGGACAGGTTTTAGCCATATCTCCTAGGACTAGATTGTAATTGTGACAAGCACATGGTGTAAAAAATGCTCTTGGATTTTCTTGTAAAAGTCGAGCCTGAACACCTAATTCCTTTCCTCTCATGTTAGCTCCATTATCATATCCCTGACCGTGGATGTTACTAATGTCTAATCCTAAGTTTTCAAGTTCATGCTTTAGTACATTGTACAAATTTTCTCCAGTGCTGCTGTTCACATCTAAAAACTTTATGAAGTGTTCGCATACACTGGCTGGTGGTGCACTGGGTAATTTACCATCGGACACGTATCTAATTATCAAGGACATTTGCTCTTGATGGCTGATATCTGGAGTGCAATCAAGAATTACAGCAAAATACTTTGCTGCTTTTATTCGATGAATTATGTTATCCAGAACTGCATTTCCCATGATTCGGATGAGCTCATTTTGAAAATGTTTGGCAAGGTAGTGATCATGAATTTCTTTACAGGAAATTCTTTGAAGATGCTCTTGAATTACTGGGTCAAAATTTCCCAACAATTCTATAAATCCCATAAAGTTGCCATTGTGTGAACTTCCTAACTGTTCAACAGAGCCACGAAGTGCCAAATTACGCTCTGATAAAAACTGAACTAGAGCTACTAGTCTTTCCATTACTTGGTGCCATCGCTTTTTCTGTTTATTCATCAGTTTCTGTTGAACCTTGTCAATAGTTTCTTCAGCACTGAGTCGTCTCTGAAGTTCAGTGCAATTTAGCATTGCCACTAAATGTCCTTTTGATTTTTCATGTTCTGCCAATCTTATATTGACAATGGACCACTGGTTGAATCCAGTACTGGTCAAGGCACTTTTCACATCATTTCCAAAAATGCAACAATAAAAACAAAATATCTTGTTTGCTGACACGGAGTATATCACCCATGGGCGATGAATAATTTCACCATTTGGAAGCTTTCTTTTGCAATAGGCTTTTGAGAAATGTCTTCCATTTTTGTTGCAAGGAAATTCTTCCAAAATAATTTTAGGTGGTCCTTTTTTCACTAAACAGTCCTTCAGATGATGGTCAATTCTTTCTGGCCAGGTGGCTGGATCATCTGATATGGTTAGACTTTCAAGGCTTTTAGGGTTTTCATAATCTGCCTCTGAAATGTTCAAACTTTCATTTTCCTGAAAGTGTTCTTGTTCTGGACTACCTTGATCCTTCATGTCATGGGTTTCTTTGGTCTCTGTGCTTTGACTAGTAGTTGCATATCCCTGGCTTGCCACTTCAAATGTCTCCAAGTTGGTTCTTCTGAAATACTTATTAAGAGCACCTTTTTGCTTTTCTTCAGCAGTCTTTTTTGTTTTGTTTATTTTTCTTTTCATAAATCCACTCAGGTATTTCCTGCCGGCATCTTGAGCTCGCTTTGTTTGACTCATAATATGCTGAACATCAAGTGCCACTCAGTAGGACCAGCCCGTCACTTTACTATGGCCTGAAATATTGACCTCTTATTTGCTGAAGGACATAAGGAAGGCAGGGTTAGTTCTAATTTTTAACTAAACAGAAAATTTGCTATCGTAGTCAATGTAAAATTAAATTTTTATTTTATTTATTTATTGCATTTGTATCCCACATTTTCCCACCTATTTGTGGGCTCAGTGTGGCTTACAATACATTGTAAATAATGGAAATACGATTTGTTACAATTCAGTTATGGATTACATTGTGAGAATTTAAGCGAAAGCAGAGTCAAGGTATCGTTAGGGAATAGGACAAGGAAAAGAACAATGGAACAATGGAAAGAGACAACGGGAAATTAATAGGGAAATAGAACCTTAGCAAATGAACATTCGGTATAACATTTTTGTGAGTGAAGGTTTAAGTGTGATAGAATTACGGGGGATGAGAGTTCAGAAAAGAATGTATTGGTGTATTTCTGGAACAGTGAGTGTGGATGTTTACTCAGCAGCATAAAAGCAAAAATAATATAGATATATGCAATAAAATAAAAATGAAATGAAAAGATATACAATAAAATAAAGTGATGTGTAAAATTTAATGAATATAAAAACATATAGGCCACCAAGGTATTAAAATTGTTTTAAAATATATAACATAACTCTGTGACTCAAGAAGACTCCGACTTTGTCATCTATAATTGTCTGACAACACACAGAAAAAAAATAAGTAAAAATAAAATAGTCACAATTAATACCTTATACACCAATATACCACCCATACGGAAAATGCAGACCGTCAACAATATGAAGCTAGCAAGGGATCATAATATCACAATTCTCATGTAGAGCCACAAAACACCCTTTTAGGGTGGATAGTGTTCACAATGAGTTCCTTTTATTAACGACCATATGTAGATCCTTCAAGAGGTAGTGTGTCATGATTTAGGCTCTACACCCTTTCTGATGTTTTGGTGCCACCTTAGTAAGGCCAACATACAATCTCTCCACTGCAAAACACTATACACAAAAGCTTGTGCAAAAACACACTCATAACAGCACTAATTCCAAGGACAGGACGAGCTACAACCTTATGCGTGGAAAGGCAGCACTGTAATTACACCGGGCTCTAAAACACCAGTACACAACCTAGTGAAAAAACAAAACAAAAAGGGCTGCAAATACTACACGCTAGCAGAATACTGCACCTTGATCACACATGAAAAACACATTACACAACAGATATGAAGGCAAAATACTGAACTGGAAAGTTACCTCAAGAAGTCAGACTCAGCAGGCAGCAATACTAGAAAAATTGAAACTTACATGCAAAATATCACAGATGCACATTTCCAAAAGCTGACATATTCCAATTAATAAATTCTGACTAAAATACTTTTTTCTACCTGATCATTTAGTTTTTCTATTCGCTTTAGTCCCAGTGTCTTCTGTTTTATGCAGTGTCTTCTTTCCATTTGATATTTTTTCTCTCACCATGTCCACCATCCTCCTGTGTCCTTATGTGTCCTGTCTACCATCTGTAGCCCTGTCCCTATCCTTTCTCCAATTTCAGCATCTGCCTTCAAAGTGTTCCGATCCAGCTCTTAAATTCAGCAATTTTCTCTCCATCCATATCCAGAATTTCTACTCACTCCCCTCCATCCATGTGCATCTACTTTCCTCCCCTCCCCTACATCCATGTCCAGCATTTTTCCTGTCTCCCTTCCCCTCCATCCATGTGCATCTCCTTCCTTTGTCTTTCCTTCCCTCCATTCCTGCCCAACATTTCTCCTCTCTTCCCTGCCCTCCACTCCATCTATGTCTAGATTTCTCCTCTCTTCCCTCCCCTCCATCCATGTGCATCTCCTTCCAGTCTTCCCTCCCCTCCATGATCCATCCATGTCCAGCAACTCTCCTCTCTCCCTGCCCTCTCCTCCATGATCAATATCTAGCAAATCTCCTCTCCCCTGCCCCCTCCAGCCATCCAAATCCAGCAATTCTCCTCTCCCCTGCCCTCCCTCCCCTCCATGTCCAGTGATTTCTCCTCTGCCCCTGTCCTCCCCTCCATGTCCAGCAGCAATTTTCCTCTCTTCCCTGCCCTCCCATCCATGTCTGATTCTCCTTTGCCTCCTAATGTCCACTTGCCCCAGCCCCCCCCCCCCCCAAGTTTGAGGTGCTACCCAGCCCCACCCCAGAGAGAAAGGGGTAGAGGGCGAGGGGGGGTAGAAAAGATGCTCCTATCAGAAGAGGGAGAGGGCCCACAGGTATCACAATCCCCTTTTTTAATAGTAAGTCACTAACAGGGACACAGCCACGTGGGCTGGACATACGTGAATCAACATAGCAACAAGATTGAACCTGTGTACAGCCCAGTCAGTCATCAAAGCTTCAAACTTAATTAAAAATGACAAACAACAGCCCTCCTCTCTCCATTCCTGCCGTGGCCGCCCAGCGTTTAAACTTTAACCATTTTAAGTCGCAGTGATGGCTCACCTACAGGCTCCAGCTTTTCCCTTCTCGCTCAGTGACTCCCGCCCTCGTGGAAACAGGAAATACCTCATCAGAGGAAGGCGGGACATTGAGTGGGAGGTGAACCATCGCTGCAACTTAATAAAAAAGTTTAAACGCGGGCGGCCACCGGCAGGAACGGAAAAAGGATGGAGGGCTGTCGGGGAGCTGAGGGTGGGCTCAGCGGGGGGTGGGCAGCGGTGGCAGCACGTATGGACTGTGAGCGCCGGTGGCGGGGAGCGGAGCGGGATGGAGCAGAGGTCGGAGGCAGAGTTGAGGCGCACCACGAGGGGCCCCCTTAAGCGCGAGGCCCTATGCGGCTGCCTCGGTCGCCTCGGCCTAAGACCGGCCCTGACAGTCGAAATTCCAGCTGACCGCTCATTGACCCTCCTCACCACTAAAGAAGTTTCTATGGCGATCACCAAGATCTCCAAATCTCACTGCCATCTTGACCCATGTCCCAACTACCTAATGAAAGATGCCCCACAACGTTTTATTGCAGATATCGCCTCACACCTAAACTTCCTGCTACAACAAGGTTCTTTCCCTACTGAACATGGCAATATACTACTTACACCAATACCTAAAACCCCAAGAAACCAGCAAGTGATGTCGCCAACTACCGCCCTGTTGCCTCCATCCCTTTGCTAGTTAAACTGATGGAAAACAGACCTCTCAAATCAACGAATATATACAAAAATTCTCCATTCTACATGAATTGCAATAGGGTTTTCGTCCAGCTCACAGTACAGAAACCGTCCTACTCACTCTAATATCCAAATTTAAACAGGAAATTTCATTTGGAAACAACATCCTCCTTCTACAGTTCGATCTATCCAGTGCATTTGACATGGTAAATCAAAATATTCTAATCAAACTACTGGATAAACTTGGGATCGGTGGAAACATCATTAATTGGATAAAAGACCATTACTTCAAGATCTTACCAAGTTAAATCAACCTCAACTATCTCATCTCCCTGGTCACCAAACTGTGGCATACTTCAAGGATCCCTTATCCCCGATCCTCTTCAATCTTATGATGATCCCCCCTGGCCAAAGTTCTATTCAGACATGGTCTTAACCCTTTCATCTATGCTGATGACATCACCATTTTCATTCCCTTTAAATCTAATCTAACAGAAAATTTTGACAAAATAGCCTTGGGCATGAACATCTTAACCTCTTGGGCTAAGGCCTTCATGATGAAAATGAACAAAGAGAAAACACAATGCCTAATCCTCTCATCCCAACACTCCGCGCTCCTCCTACTAATCTTATCACCTCCGACATTACAATCCCCATATCTGACAACCTGAAAATCCTTGGAGTGACATTAGACAGCGATCTCTCGCTCGAAAGTCATACAAAATCCATTACAAAGAAATGTTCAACATGATGTGGATACTGAACGTGTAAAACCTTATCTCCCCCTGACTACTTTCCGAAACTTGGTACCATCCACGGTACTTACCATGTCGACTACTGTAATAGTATTTCTTAGGCTGCAAGACCCATATCCTGAAAAACTTCAAACTGCCCAAAATACAGCAGCAAGACTTATTTTTGGCAAATCTCGATTTGAATGCGCAACACCTCTTCGTGATAAACTTCATTGGCTTCCTATCAGAGAACGTATCAACGTCAAGGTCCATACAATAATCCATAAGATTATCCACGGTGAATCTCTGAGCTATATGCTTAATCTGATTGACCTTCCCACCAGAAATATGTCTGAAACTTCACGTACTTACCTCAACCTACATTACCCTAATTGCAAAGGGCTCAGATATAAAACCTATTATGGATCCAATTTCTCCTTCTTAGGCAGCCAACTCTGGAATGCCCTCCCCAGACCTATCAGATCAATCAATGACTATCTACCCTTCCGGAAACCACTAAAAACCCATCTGTTCAAGCAAGCCTACCCTAATGACCCAAACTAATCCTATGAACCTTACTACCCAACACATATCTAGGAGACAACAACAAGCAAGCCTATCCTAATGACCCAAACTAATCCTATGAACCCTATTACCCAACACATATCCAGGAGACAACGACAATGACCTAGACTACTTCTCCCACCAAACTTTCCCTATGCTTATCCTGTAACCCATCCCCCTCCCGCCTCCTCCACCCCTCTTCCATTGTTCACCTACCCTTGCTTATACCTCTCCTACTCCCTTCACCCCTGTCCTTCTCTACCTACCTCTTTTGTTATTCTGCTATACTTAACTTTTATTTTCTTTATCAATATTCTGTATTCTCTATTACTATGTAAGCCGCATTGAACCTGCTTTGAGTGGGAAAGCGCGGGGTAAATATGTAATAATAAATAAATATATAAAATTCCCTTTGTCTATGAATTTGTACATATTTCAATATTTTCAGTTGATGTGGTACATATATTACATAACGTTTTGATGTTTTTCTTATGTTTATTTAATAATTTAGCAGATATGTTATTTATCTGTCTTTGTAATATAGGGGTATATTATTTTTCTGTGATTATTGATCTGTATGTTTCACTATTTATTTTTATATTTTAGGGCCCTGTTTACTAAGCTGCATTATAGGCATGTTAGCGTCATTAACGCGCATTAACCATGTACATGCATTAACCGTGTATGCACCTACAATATCCCTTTAGGTGCTTACACAGCGCGCATGCTAATTGTAGATGCGTTAAAAATGCTAACATGCCTTAGTAAAAAGGGCCTTTAGTTTGTTAAGTCTCTTGTATATTTTTTATTCTTCCAAGGGTTTAGTTACAAGTGCACTTTATTAGTTTAAGCTTTGTGAGTTTACGTATTGATAATCTGATATGCTTTTGATTGTGTCTGCTTATTATTCCTTTACTGATATTAATGTTAGATAACAGACTCCTGAAGCAGGCCTTTGTGGCCAAAACACAGCCAGCGCTGAGCCACTGGATGTTTTAATAAACTGTTTATGCTTTGGACATCATCTAGTAATGATTCTTTTGTCACCTTAGCTGTGTTTGACAACCTGTGAGTTTGTGAGGGCTTCTGTTTTTCTGTTTCCTTTTTACAAACCATGTTGCGACAGAATGCATCAGAGTCTTCAGTATAATATCCAGTGGACAATACCAACACATATAATCATAAAAGCAAAGTAGTTAATAAAAAGCAACGTATTAAATTTAAAAAATACTGCCAAGACTCTTGAGAATCTGGTGAACTGTCTCTTTTTCTCAAGACAGCGAAGCCAACCTGAACTTCTGGCACCGCGAGGCTCAAGCTTTCAGACAGCCAAGTTGTGGTGGGGAAGCAGGAATCCTGCTAAATTTCTGCCACTAGAGCCAGGTGAGGTGAGGAGAGGAGAGAGAGAGAGAGAGAGAGACTGGACTGAGTGAAGACTTGGGGGGGGGGGTACATGAGAGAGTGAGAGAGAGACAGACTAGGGGAAGATTGGGAGAGAGAGGGGGGGTGTTCTCAGAGAGTGCATCAGTGTGTGATTCTCAAAAAGAAAGTGCGAGTGCATGCATTTTGCCCTTAAAATATTACAAATATAAACTGTGGACCCATTCATTCACATGGCATTCCTAGATCAAGCAATAAAATTCTCCCAAGAAGGAGTACAGAACAGAAGTAGAATGTTTCACTTTATAACTAAACTTACAAAATCTGGTGTCAAATTAGTGATAGCAACACAAAGTCCCTCCACTACCAGACACTGTGTGATGTAAACCCAAAAGTCAATCAGGCTTTAGGACAATCAAAAAGCTGGAGGAAAATCAAATATTCCCCATACTAAACCAACAGCTAAAGTAAAACTGTATATGTTAATCAACTTATTATTTAGAAATTTGATAATTATATATATATATATATATGTGCTCATATTAACTGAGAGACCATCACCAATCTGAAAGATCACTTATGCCACTCTCAAGATGCTGTAATCATTGCACCTCAAAGTCCCAGTCCATCTTAAGAAACATTTGAAAACATCATTGTGAGAATGTGAAAAGTGCATTTATCTGAAAATTTAACATGATACAAATTTCCATCCTCTTAATGTTTCATCCAGGTTTCTTCCACCTTAACCCCAGCATCCATCTCTGTGCCTCTCTATCTTCACCTTCCCTTGCATATGCCTATGTTTCTTCCCCCTCCCAACAATATCTGTCTTTCTCTTCCCTTCTTCCACCACCAATGCCTTCCTCCCATAGGAGCCAACTTTTCAAAATGATTGAGGGTGCTGAATGAACGCAACCCAATATTCACTTTCTCCCTCCACTTGCCACTTGCCACCACCAAAAATAGTTTTTTTTTTAAATATATTTTTATTGCAACATTCAGATAAAACAATTAACAACAGAGCAATACCAAATTGAAAATGAACGGTGTGCAAAATTAGTCTATTGTCTAAGTAGTTGCATGGTACAAGTGTAAAAACTTGTGCCACAGCATTTCTTATAATCAGCTGTGGGAGACAGTGAGACTGCCTGCTGTGATGATAGGTTCTAAGTTCAAAACAGGCCATTTCCCTCATATTGACTAATCATAGCTACAGATAGTGGCGGTGAATCTTCTGCCACCCAATAGAACAGAAACAATTTCTTGATGAGCAAAAGAGCATTATTAAGGAAGTGGCACTGCGAGGCCAAGAGGCCCTGCTCCACCAAGTGCTTCTGAATGAGTATTCACCAACATCCAAGACAAAACGTTATCACAAAACAAAACCACAAAAGGTGAAGAAATCACTATTTTTATGTTGAGAAGAAGAATGTGTTCCTTCGTACAGCAGTTCTGCTGATGAATTCATTTACCACCGCCTCAATGTCAACAAAATCTGACTCTTTGTGAATTTGGAGAACAGCAATGCTGTTTAGTCTTGCTTGACCCATTGTTGACCGGAGAAATGTTTTTAGATGGCGTAGTGCAGAGAAAGATCGCTCACTGGAGTAGGTTGTGATTGAGATTGTAAGAATTAGTCGAATAAGTTTAAACATTTCAGGAAACATAATGGGAAGTGTTGGATCAGATTTGAAAAATATCACAGCGTCCTGTATATTTTTCATGCTGCTGAGGGATTGACTAGCACTAGCTCGTATTATATCCAGCATCATATTGCGTTTTGAGGTTAATCTACTACTGTCAATATCACTTCCATAGAACTGAAACACTCTTTCTCCTGAATCTTCTCCAATCACAAATTTCTCAACTTGCATAAGTAAATGCAAGCCTTCTTTGTCAAATTTGTCATGCAAACCAGTCACTGCATTATCAAAAATTTCAAAGTACTGGCACCTGTAAAAATCTTCTACTGTGGAAAATGTATATTGCTCACTGACTCCTGAATCCAACCACTTTGTTACTTCGTGCTTCCAGGGCAGGACTGGCAATTCAATATTCAGACTGTTTGCCAGTTCTTTTGTTTCTGACCAGAACATATCAAAATTATTCCTTAGATACTGAAGAGTGGTTTTCAATTTTTCAATAACAGATGATGCTTGCTGGATGCAGAGAGTACTTGCTTGTACTGCTGTGTTTGCTACATCAATATGAGAGAATAACTTCAGAAGTAGGTGTAGCATGAAGTACACAGAAAATCCCTGTAGTCTGCAGCAAAATCCATTTGCTTTAGCCCCAGCTTCAGTGCAATCTTCTGCAGCTGTCATGTGGAAAAATTCAAGCAGCTCACTGTAATTGTCAATAACTGATTTTAACTAGCTGCACGAAGTGTCCATCTGGTGGGTGCAAATGGTCGCAGGTTATGTGCATGAATGTTTCAGATTTTTAAATTTTGCTACTCGTTTAGGAGATACACTCACAAAATTAATCAGTTCCCTGATTTCATTGAGCACATTCCTAGTCTAATACATTTACTACACAGTCCTGAACAACCAAATTGAGGGAGTGTGCCAAACAATGAACAAAAATAGCACGAGGCTCCAGTTCCCGAATTTTAGCTTGCACACCATTCTTTTTTTTTTTTTTTTAATTTAAACAAGAATCTTTATTGAATAAGTAAGACAAAATGTAGATACAGGCACAACAGTAAGCTTCCAGGCTTTAGTACACATTGCAAAACCTGGAACTTGTTCTTCAATACTCATTCATTGAGTAATAAAACATTCAATATCTTGGTGTTTTACATATTTTTCCCCCCCCCTTCTTCCCCCTAAACAAACTGCAACAAAACATGTCCACGTTATTGGTCAAATACCCTCCCATTCCCCCTACCCTTACAGTGTCTAAGGTAACAACAGTAATCAACATATCAAATGTTTCTCTATAGCTCATTACGTCTTCAGTATATCCAAAGGTTCCCAGATCTTAGTCCATTTCGACAACTGGTGTCTCTCTTTGCCATCAGTCTTTCTCTCTCTGCAATGTTCCGCAGTAGGGTCATCCATTGGACAACAGACGGGCTATTTTTTTGCTTCCATGAGCGAGCAATAAGCAATCTTCCCGCACATAAGCAATGTTTGATTAACACTTGACCAAAATCATTTACCCCCACGATAGTTTTATGAAACAGAAATACAGCAGGGTCATATATAGGCATATTTTCAAAGCACTTTGGGAGGCTAGTTCCATAGGTTTCTATGGAACTTTGGGAGGCTAAGTGCTTTGAAAATGAGCCCGATGGTATCTCAACTCCCACCCAGTATCTAATCCGGGCTTGGACAGCTTTCCAGAAGGCTTTTACTTTGTAATATGTCCACCAGATATGGCCCAATGTACCACACTGGCCACATCTACGCCAACAAGTCGGGGAAGCTGTTCCAAACATATGATTTAACCTTACCGGGGTCAGATACCAACGGTATAGTACTTTTGTTAAATTTTCTTGAACATTAACAGCTGGAGAAATGCGTACGGAACGCCTCTCCATTCTCTGCCACTCCTCAGCTGAGTAACTGACACCTAATTCTTTCTCCCACAGCATCCTGTGCTTATGACTAACACACATGTTATCTCGCAAGTGCCCATAGATCAAAGTAATAAGGCCATGTGTCCCTTGTTCTCGAACACATAGTTCTTCTAAAAAGGTCACGTCGCCCATTAAATAGGCACGTCTGCCTTCTGATGACAAAAATGAATCAATTGAGTGTAGGCATATTGGTCTGTAGAGGGTAACCTGTATGTATCTGCCAATTCCTGGAATGATATGAAGGTATCCTTATTAATCAATTGCCCCATAAATCTAACCCTTGCTTTTTCCATCTAGTGAAAACTGAGCGTGTGCAGCCTAATGGGAATGCTAAATTACAAACAATAGGTGATAACCGAGAGCAATAGATTTGTTTTAAGCGTTCCATTTTATCCCAGCATGACAAAGTGAACTCAATGATCGGGCTCACCTCCTCCCCCAAGTGACGATGTTTAGGTGGCAACCAGAGTAAGTGGCCTAATTTCAAAGGGCTATGCAGTATATATTGTTCCATCTTTACCCAAAGTTTGTGAGGGGCTTCTTGAAACCATTCCACTGCTGATTTAACCTGAGCCGCTCTATGATATAAGTCCACTTTAGGGATCCCTAAACCACCTTTGGTCTTACGGTCTGTATACATTATGGAGGGGTGGATTCTAGATTTGCCTCCTTTCCAGATGAACTTCTCTAATCGTTTCTGCAGGGAATGAAGCACATGGTCACTAATAGGGAGTGGCAAAGCCTGGAAAAGATACAGTAATCGCGGTAATATATTCATTTTCACTGTGGCTATTCTCCCAAACCAAGATAAACCAAGGGGCTCCCATCTTTCCAAGTCCTCCCTGATGTCTTTCAGTAACGGAGTATAGTTAGCCTCATTAATATCTTGCAATTTAGCAGTGAGGAAAACTCCCAAATATTTAAGACCCTTAGTTACCCACCTCAAAGGATATAATTGCTTACAACGATGATATTGTTCCTCTGTCATACCCCCTGCCATTGCTTCTGTTTTCTCATAATTAATCTTAAATCCTGACACCTGCCCATAAGTTTCCAATTCACTTATAACCTGGGGCTAAAGAATCTAAAGGCGAGGTAAGGGTCAAAAGGACATCATCTGCAAACAATGCCACCTTTGATTCCCAGTCTTCATCCTCACTCCCTTTATCCCTGGATGATTCCTAATAGTCCATGCCAATGGTTCCATTACTAAAGCAAATAAAAGTGGCGATAGAGGGCACCCTTGACGTGTCCCTCTATTCAGCTCAAAGAAGGCGGATATCTGCCCATTAATTTTTACCCCTGCTTTCGGCTGAGTGTATAGTTCTTTAATCCAGTCCCTAAAATTAGAACCAAATCCAAACTGTTGTAGAACCTGGTGCAGGAATGGCCAATGCAACCTATCGAATGCTTTTCAGCGTCCACACTCAGTAGGCAATACGGTGTTTTACTCTGCTGGGCAATATACATAGCATTCAGAGTTCGTCTAATATTGTCCGAGGCCTGTCTATTAGCAACAAACCCCACCTGATCTGGATGTATTAAGGTTGGCAGAATTTCTGTTAATCTACTTGCTAATACCTTAGCCAGATGCGAACATCCACATTAAGTACAGAGATGGGGCGGTAAGAAGAGCATTCAGTCATCTCCTTTTTAGGCTTCAGGATCACTGCAATCCATGCCTCTTTCATAGTTGGCGGGAGATTATCTCCTTTCACTACAGCATTAAGCACATCTGTCAACACAGGTGCCACGTAGGGGGCAAATTTTTTATAAAATTCAGCCTTATAGTCATCCAATCCCGGTGATTTGGCAGTTTTCAAAGTTTTATAGCTGCTAGGACCTCGCGCATGTCAATAGGGGCATCTAGCATTTGTTGTTGTTCTGGTGTTAAGGCTGGTAGAGCCATTTTTTGCAAGTATGATCGAACATTCTCCTCCTGTATATCCCCATCTCCGGTATAAAGCTTAGCATAATATTCATTGAAACGGACTCTAATCTCTGGAGATGTTCAGAGCACTTCTCCTTTGGATCCCTTAATACGATAAATATTACGATCTGCTCTTAGTTTTCGAATTTAATAGCTAACTGCCTACTTATCTTATTTTTGGTGGTATATGTGTGAAGCTTTAGTCTTTTGTTAATATACTCAAGGTCTTGAGCTAGCAGGGCTTCTAGTTGTATCTGGCAGCTTGTAAAGCTCTATATATCTTAAGAGAGTCTGTGGCCTTATGTTTACTTTCTAATATTCCAATTTTCTCTCTTAGCTGCAAGGTAGCTTGCAACCTCTGTTTCTTAAGCTTTGCAGCAACCTTAATAAAGTGACCTCTGGATACCGCTTTAAGGGCTTCCCCACACTATAGCAATTGAGGGCCCTGAGGTTACATTAAAAGACAGGTATTCCTTCAGGACCTTTACATACTCCTGACATACTGCTTCCTGTTTTAACAGCCCATTATTTAATGTCCAGTGCCCTACCCGCTGTTTTCCTGTCTGCCAATCTAGTTGTATCACACAAGGAGCATGATCAGATACAGTAATATTATTTATATGCGCTTTTGTGAGTTGATCTCCTAATAGCTTATCAATCAACAAATAGTCAATCCGTGAGTATGTAGAATGTACTGGAGAATAAAAAGAGTAATCACGCTCAGTGGGGTGCATGTCTCTCCAAGAATCAAAAAGTCCCTATCCCTAACAAAAGTGTTAAAATGTTTGGCCAAGACTTTGTCATTACCAGAGTTGCATCCCGATTTATCTACTTCAGGGCAAAGAGTGGCATTGAAATCACCACCCAGTATAAGCTGACCTCCCAGCACTGTGTGTATTTGTTTCTTAAGTAATTGAAAGAAAGATGGTTGATTAGTATTTGGCCCATATATAGATCCCAGAGTAACCTCCTGATTTTCAAATGTCCCCCTGAGTAGAAGATATCTGCCCTTTGGATCTCTTTTCACCTGATGGATTTGTATTGGCAGGTCAGACTGGAGCAATATCGCTACCCCTCTTTGTTTCTTATCAGATATATCTGAGGCAAAATAAATCTTAGAGTAATAAACATGTCTAAACAAATATTCATGCGCCCTTTTCAGATGAGTTTCTTGCAACATAACCACCTGAGGTTTATGTCTATTTATCTCTTGCCAATCAACTGTCGCTTTCTAGGAGCATTTAGGCCTTTGACATTGAGAGTCATAATCTTTAAAGTAGCTGCCATAGAGTATACTTAACAGAAAGATAGTGAAAATTCATTTGCATATCTAGATATCATCTGCAGACACTGTAGTACCCTTCCCTCCCGTTTCCCCTGAACCCATCCCCCCCCAGCCTCCCATCTCCCTTCCTCCCCTTTCCCCTTCATAAGTAGAGTAGCAAACTTCCACCGGAACAGAATTCCCCAGAGGAGTCTACTCACTCGCTTCCTGGCAAGATCAACCCCCGCAGTATACAACCCAACCACACCACCTCCGCCCAGCCCGCATGACATCCTCCATATACCCAACAGACTTATCTCCGCCATAAATGTAGAACATAAGGAAATAAAGCAGAAAATGTCAGGCTTTGTGTACTCTTTCAGCATCCTCACTTTAGAGTACAATTACAGTCAGGTGTTGCGCATAGTCAGCCGTGGTTTCTTTGCCTTATTAAAACTTGTTGCCATTGTTGCACTTTGTCTCTCTTGTCAACAGTAGTCTCCAAGTGTAGTTCAGTAGTCGGTCCCATCATGCCCGCTGCTTGTAGAATCTGCTGTGCCGCCTCCGGGGAGCGAACTTTGTGTAGCTTTCCAGTAATAGTAAAGCATACTGCAAAGGGAAAAGCCCATCGGTATTTTATGTTATTTTGTCCCAGTACCTCCAGTATCGGTTTCATATTTCGTCTTTGTTGTAAAGTGTAGGCTGATAAGTCTTGGAATACCGAAATAGGTGTGTCTTGAAAGCACAAATCCTTTTGTTGCCTAGCCAGGCCATATAGATGTTCTTTCTCTGAGTATTTCCAGAAGCGGACTACAATGTCCCTGGGTTTATTAGGGAGCGACTTGCCTAGCGCTCTATGGGCTCGTTCAATTTCTGGGACATGTTGATCTGGATCTCCCTTCAAAATATGCTTACATAGTTCATGTACTAGTTTGGGAACATCTTCTTGATCTCCAGCCTCTGGAATGCCTCGAAACCTTAATTATTTCGTCTCCCTCTGTTCTCGATGTCATCAAGTTTGTATTGTAATTCCTCCATTTGATTAGCAAAGTCCACCTCCTTCTCTTTCATTTGGTTCATCAGATCCACGTGTTCGTCCACCCGGCCTTCAAGATCCTCCACTCGATTACCAATTTCCTTGATCTCCTCGCAAATTTTCAATGCGTTCCACAATGTCTGATTTATGCGCTAAGTCTTTGCGGAGTTCTCGAAGCACTTTGGTGAATTGTGAGTCCTTATTGTTGCCAGTATCTTCGTCGGAGTGATTCGAATCAAAATCTGAGGCCTCCTCTTCCCGAGATGATGCATGACTGTTAGCGGTTTTAGCATTATGGGACTGCCTCGTACTCCTGCTTTGGCGTCTGCGATTTTCGATTTTTGTGACATTTCTTTCCTGTAAGTACCACTTTATATTCTTCCTGCCTTCGTTTTGCGGTAAAGTCCGCAGGTTATATAGCGAAAAAGTAGCGATTTTAGCGGGGCTGAGTCGGAGCGGCGAGCTCAGGCTGCCATCGAGGTTGCTGACGTCACCGGAAGTCTGCACACCATTTCTTATTCCTGAGACGTTACTGGCACCATCAAAGCACTGTCCCCTGCACGTTTTAAAATCCAAACCACACCTTGTTAATACATTTTAACAATATTAAAAAGGTTTTCTGCTGTTTCACCTATTCATAAAATCCGATGAAGTCTTCATGAGCCTCTAAACCATCATTAACCCAGCGAATGCAAACTGAAACTTGTTCATGCACACTTACATCAGCTGTTTCATCAATCATGATAGAAAAAAAAAATCACAATTTTGAATGTTCACAAGCACTTTTCTCAACACATCCTGATACATGATCATAAGCATTTCATTGGTCACATCATGTGACAACCATTTGTAGTTAGGTCGTTGTAGCCATTGGTTTATTTCAGGAACATCTTCACCCCTTAACTTTAGCAAATTCAAAAAATTAGACCTGTCATCTGTATGACCACGTATAGCCTGGCCTTGCTGAGCAAGATATCTCAGTGATGTGAAGGCTTTTGTCAGCACCAGGCGTGCAATCAGCATGTCATTTTTCTTGGTTTTACTCATAATGGCAAATATATTTTGCTAATTTGCTTGTTCCTCCCCGGTGGCACTCAGATTTTTCATGCTTACAGAATCTTTCCAATGCATGATGCCTTCATAATCCACACACCCAGCAACACAGATAATCTATGATTGTACTGGACTGTTTAGTATCCTCGACCCCATGACGCCTGAAACACTTCTACCTGTGACCATAACAGAACCATGTATTTATCATCAACCATAATGGCAATCGCCACTACGATACTTTGTAAGCCACATTGAGCCTGCAAATAGGTGGGAAAATGTGGGGTATAAATGTAACAAACAAACAAACAAACAAACAAACATAAATAAATAGTCAAATCCATCATCAATGAATGAAGCCTCAGCTTTTCTAGCAAACTGTATTAAACCTTTACCTTTTGCATCTTGACAAGTCTTGCAAAATGCCTTTTCTTTTATCTTGCAGTAAGTGAGCCAGCTGAAATTGGACATCCACTTTTCTTGAAATGAGCGACCTTTGTTGGATTTGCACCACTAGTGCTGGGTCTCTCACCACTGCTAGTGCTGGGTCTCTCATGTTCACCCATCTCTTTAGTAGTTTGTTTTCTGTTATTTTGATTAACTCCAGATGGGGGTATATGCTGTTCCATTTCTTTTCCCACTGCTATCCAAATTACAAATTTATCCTTTTTAGCTGTCTTTTCTACAATCAAAATCAAGTTGTGCTTATGGATGTGCTGCTACAGACTGGGTATTTCTGTAGCTGGAAGAAAAATATGAATTGCAAAGACAATCAATCTGGTGTGGTAGGTTGCTACCCATTAATTTTGAAAGTTTTTCTGTGGTACCATCCCCCCAACACAAATAATGTGATTATATATCATATATAAAATATAATGATGTTACTGAAAAACTGGAGTTATTTCAGTTTTGTGAAATAGATACTTAACATTTTAGAAGCTGTTTAGCCATTTCATGAACTTTAGCTTGCACACCATTCCTTATTCTTGAGACTTTACTACAGCTACACCATCAAAGTACTGTCACCTTGCTAAGACATCTTTAACAGTATACACCAAACCTGGGCAAAGACACACTCAGAACATTGCCATACCATAATAGCACTAACTGCCTGAGATCAATTATAAAGGCAAAAGAACTGAACTAGAAACCTAAAGAAGTTAACTAAAATGGAAAACATGAGACATGCATTTCCAATTCCCAAAACTGACATATTCCAATTAATTTAAAAATAAACACAGTTTATATCTAATTATTCAACCACCCTTAGAATTCACCTTTGGGTTTAAAAAGCAAAAAACCATGTGCATGCAAGGGCTGGATAAATGAATTAAAACAAAGTTTAAAGTAAATGCCCTGCCTTAATATGTAATACTTGGCACATTTAAACTGCCTCTGGACAGAAATTCTGCAGGAAGATCCTACCTCATTATTCAATATCTCTCTGTGAAACAGCAGTAATAAAAAAGGCAAGTGCATTTTTATAATAACCATTGCATTCCATAAAACAAAAAGAAGCAAAGTTCCTACATCATATGCAGAACACTGCATCAATGACTTTTTGGTTGGATTGTGTGATAAGATTCTTATCCTGCTAAATCCTACTTTTTAGTAGTTCAAAGCGGGTAACTAAGCAAATTAAAACAACTTAAAAGATTAAGACAAATCTTTTGAGCAAATAAGTCTTTAGATTCTTATGGAATGAGAAATAACTGAAAGAACTTTGAAGTTCAATGGGAGAGGAAGCCAAAAGTGAGGGGCCTGATAACAAAAAGAAGCTTCCAGAATCTTTTTATATCTAACTAGGAAAAAATGCCCATTTCTGAAAACAATGAAACGGGCGCTAGCAAGGTATTGGCTTCCTGCAGTTAATGTTTGGAAAGTGATTTTTAGGATAAATGGTTTTTTTTTGTGTGTTTGTGGTGGAGTGAGAGACGTGATTCTGCATGTTAGAGCTTGTGTATTTATTGGGGGGGGGGGGGAGTGTGTTGGTGGAGTGACAGACAGAGATCTTGATTCAGCATGGCAGAGTGTTTGTATGATGTGGTGGTGTTGGGGGGAATGTGTGTGTTATTGAGAGAGAGTCATTTTGATTTTCCATTTGTGTTTGTTTGTATTTAGGGGGGTGGCAGGGAGTGTGTGGGTGTGAGTGAGAGATAGAGAGATGCTGTTTCTCCATGGTGGCAAACGGATATGGTGGTTGTTAAAATATTGTTTCTAATACAATGGGTATTTCCCAAAGCATTAATAAACCCTTCATAGAGTGCCAAACAACCCGAGGAGTCTCTGTGAACACAATAGTCACCTGGGGTTTTTTATTTTAGTTCCACAGCGCACTGTGCCTTGCTGAGCTCCTCAGTTATGTGTAACATGAGATCTGTCTTTGGCTCACTGCATATCAGTGTTTTGAAGGCAAAGGAACAGCAAGTCACCCTTCTTTCATGCAGTTTTGTTTTTTTTTAGTTCCACAGTGAGTGTGCTTTGCTGAGCTCCTCAGTTATGTGTAACATGAGATGTCAGTTTAGGCTCACTGCATATCAGTGTTTCTCCACTTAAGAGAAAGGAACTGCAAGTCACCTGCTCTCCCTCGGCTTACATAGCAGAATCCTTCTACCCGAAAGAGAGACAACCTCCTCCCCCACCACCCGTACGAGCCCCCTTCTGACATTTACCTTCAAGGTGAGGAGCCGCCAGCTAGTCCCTTCTGCCTGTGTGCGCTGTTTGTACTGAAAGAGCACTGCGGCCAAACACAGGCAGTGCTGGAGGATAGGAGAGCATTGTACGAGCATGAGGGAGGAGCCATTGCAGGAGACAGTGGAACAGGAGAGGAGGAAAAGCGCACAGTTGGCAACCCTGAGTCAGGAGAGGGAGGCGGCGGTGGTTTTGAGGGATTACTGTGTGCGGGTGGTTCCGGAGGTTGGCAGCCAGTCTCCAGCGATTCCTAGGCAGGGGGAGGAGTAGGTCGCTGTTTGCGGCTGCCTGGGTTGAGGTTTGTTGCTGTGCAGTTCGGGAGGTTGGCAGCCAGTCTCCAGCGATTCCGACCTCCGACTGGGAGAGCCATGGTTCCAGGCAACTGTAGACGTTGGAGGTGAGAATCTGTTGTGGGGGGTGGAGCGTCAGAGGACGGTGGAATTGGCGATTCGCGGAGTGTCATAGCCCCGCTGTCGACGTCATGATGTTGTGACGCAAGGGGGGGCAGACACTCATGGGGAAAAATTCCGATCTCTGGCACCTGAAAAACGGAAGTGGCAGCTTCATTTAGAACATTGGGGTTGTGAATTATGTGTGGAAGGGGCGTGGCTGAGGGCGGGTATGAGTGAGAGTGAGTGGTGCATGAGTGACAGTGAGTGTTGCTGACAGCCTAAGTGCAGGGCTTCAGTGTTTCACAGAGTGAGCTTCAGAGCTTCAGGAATGTTTGAGGGTGAGACTTAATATATAGGATGTTTAAAAATGAAGGTAAAATTAAGCAAAACGGATCTCTAACTTTCAGGATTCCATGAATGGAAGGAAAAGAAATGAATCCAAAAGGATAGTCTGGAGATGTACTATCAAACATTTTAAAAATTATATAGACCACTTAAATAAAACTCGAGATTGAAAGGAAAGCCATGAGAAATATGAAACAGTAGTAGAGCTGCACAATGTTTTGAGACCACGACTAAGTTTAGTGGCAGACTGAAATGTAAGAACTTTGGAATTTAAAAGCTTACTTCTTACTGACGTCAGAAGGCGGAACACAGCAAAGGGAAGGCTAGTGACGTCGGTGAGCGCCGCCTCCTTCACTGACGCTGCGCTGCCGGAACCGCCACGGAGGTAAATTTAAAAAGAAAAAAAAGAAAAGGGATGTTGGGGAGAGAAGAGGGTGGGCAGTTTGAACAATGGGAGCGGGAGGGCAGGGGAGAAACGACAGCATGGATGCGAAGGGGGGGGGGGAGAAGAGGGCGGGCCAGGCTGGGACATGGAGAGAGAGGAGCATGGATGCGAGGGGGGTCATGGAAGGGAGAGGGGAATTGCTGGAAAAGGATGAATGGAGGGGCAGGGGACAGAGGCATGGATGGGGCATGGATTGGAGGGCAGGGCTCAGGGAGAGAGGGAATGCTGGAAAAGGGAATGAGGGGAGGGAAGAAGAGCATGGAATGGGCTGATGGGGGCAGGGGACAGAGGAGAGCAGGGATGGGCATGGATTGGAGGGCAGGGCTAGGGAGAGAGGGAATTGCTGGATAGAGATGAATGGAGGGGGCAGGGGACAGAGAGCATGGATGGGCATGGATGGTGAGTGGCAGGGCTCAGGGAGAGAGGGGAATTGCTGGAAAAGGATGAATGGAGGGGCAGGGGACAGAGGAGCATGGATGGGCATGGATTGGGAGGGCAGGGCTCAAGGGAGAGAGGGGAATTGCTGGGAAAAGGATGATGAATGGAGGGGGGCAGGGCTCAGGGAGAGAGGGGAATTGCTGGATAGGGATGAATGGAGGGGAACAGATGGGCATGGATGGATATGGATTGCAGGGCAGGGCTCAGGGAGAGAGGGGAATTGCTGGAAAAGGATGAATGGAGGGGGCAGGGGACAGAGGAGCATGGATGGGCATGGGTTGGGAGGGCAGGCTCAGGGAGAGAGGGGACTTGCTGGAAAAGGATGAATGGAGGGGGCAGGGCTCAGGGAGAGAGAGGAATTGCTGGAAAAGGATGAATGGAGGGGCAGGGGACAGAGGAGCATGGATGGGAGGGCAGGGCTCAGGGAGAGAGGAGAAATTGCTGGACATAGAGGGGAGGGAAGAAAGATGAAGGAGATGAAATGAGGGAAAAGGAAGAGAGGAGAAAAACTGCACATGGATGAAGAAAATAGGCAGAAGCTGAGGACCAGAAATGAGAAGAAAGGAGGAAAGGAAAGAAGTAAATGGAAAGGAAGCCCTGGAAACGGAGTTAAGAGGACAGATAGCAGCAGAATCAGATACTGGGCCAGCATGATCAGAAAAAGAAAGTCACCAGACAACAAAGGTAGAAAAAAAATCATTTTATTTTAATTTTAGTGTTTGGAATATTTAAATCTGCTATCTTATTTTGCAATGTATAGCAATTTGTTTCTAAGAATATTGCTGACAATTCCTGTCAGTGTGGCAAGTGGTGAGCGATCATTTTCACGGGGGGGGGGGGGGGGGGGCGCCATGCCACGCCATGCCGCCGCCAACTGATAGTCTGCAGCAGGGGCGTATCTGGACTCTGGCAGTAGGGGGGGCCAGGGCCAGAGGGGGGAGCACATTTAGCCCCCCCCCGCCATTGCCAGAGCCCCCCTGCCACCAACGACTCCCCCCCGCCATTGCCAGAGCCCCCCCCTGCCACCAACGACTCTCTCCACCTCCTCTCCCGCCGCCAACCCTCCCCCGCTGACGTTGTTTACCTTTGCTGGCGGGGACCCCAACCCCCGCCAGCCGAGGTCCGCTTCCGCCTGCTTTTAAAAATAATTCTTCAGCTGGCAGGGGACCCCAACCCCCGCCAGCTGCCGAGGTCTTCAAAGTTCTTGTTCATCGTCCTTCTCCGTGGCCATGCTGTACGCTGCTGATTCGGAATCTGTCTGACGTCGCACCACGTTGTACGCGCGTACAATGTGGTGCGACGTCAGACAGACTCCGAATCAACAGGGTACAGCATGGCCACGGAGGAGGACGACGAACAAGAACTTTGAAGACCTCGGCGGCTGGCGGGGGTTCGGGTCCCCTGCCAGCTGAAGAATTATTTTTAAAAGCAGGCGGAAACGGACCTTGGCTGGTGGGGGTTGGGGTCCCCCGCCAGTAAAGGTAAACAACATTAGCGGGGGAGGGTTGGCGGCGGGAGGGGAGCCAGGGCGAAATCTGCGGGGGCCCAGGCCCCTGTGGCCCCACGCAGATACACCCCTGGTCTGCAGGGGGGGGGGGCGCCAACTGATAGTCTGCAGGGGGGTGCCAGAGACCCTAGGCACGGCCCTGATCCTTTGTAGCAGATCCATCTCCAAGCACTAGCTCCTATCTCCCACCTGTCCTCTTATCAGCCCTCAATCCACATTTTTCATCCCTAGCATCAGACTGCACCAGCCACTCTGGCCACTGGCATCTTGCAGGAGTTGAAAGTAGAGAACAAGTACTTTCTGTATCACACATGAAACAGGAAGTATATTCTCTCTGATTTTAGCAGCTGTACAGTGCCAGTAGCCAGAGCACCTGGAGTAAAGAAAGGAGCTCCCCACTCTGCAGCAGATTTAGTGGTGCTATGCCAGGCAGATAGTAGAAAGGAGCAGCTAATACAGTTTTTGGTGGGGTAAGGGCTGGTGCCCCCCCTTCCACCACCCTTCATATATGCCAAGTGAGACCCATCCCAAAGAGTGATATTCACCACCAAAATAACTGTCAGATTTTCTAGTGGTACATCCAGGGTATAAATTTGGAAAAATCTGCATGTATTGTTTTCTAAATGCTGCAAAGTCTGTAGGACAATGATTCTCAACCTATTTTCAGGTAGAATACACCAAATAGATGATGCTTGACTGCGAATTCACACTCATGGACCTTTGTTCAGACTCAATATAGCAGTTCTTCTTAGTTAAATGTAAATATACTCTCCATCCACAAAAGTCCCAAACTCCCTACAACAAGTACAGATCATAACTAGGGCATTTCACCATGGAAGTTACAATATTAAAAAAAACATTCCGATTCTTATGTCATCTGAGCAATAGCAAAAAAAAAAAAAAAAGCAGAAGGAAACCCCTAACAGCCCACAAAACAGAAACAAAAGAAGAAAGAAGTAGACCAATGTGATTCCAAAGCAAGTGGTTTATTAATGAGTAATGGCAAAAAGGTGACTCAGCGCAGTCCTGTATTTTGGACACCTGTCTTTGACAATCAATTTACCTAAACTCAATCTGTCAGTACCTTTGATGCTGTTCTAGTGGACACATTTGCTCTTGGTCATCATTTGTGGCTGAAAAATATATGCTCGCCTCCTGAGGCAGGCGCATCAGGTGCCGAAACGCAGGACTGAGTCAAGTCAATTTTAGCCTGGACTACTGCAACTTACTCCTCACCGGCCTCCCACTTAGCCATCTATCCCCCCTTCAGTCTGTTCAGAACTCTGCTGCACGTCTCATATTCCGCCAGAACCGATATACTCATATCACCCCTCTCCTCAGGTCACTTCACTGGCTTCCGATCAGATACCGCATTCAATTCAAGCTTCTCCTTCTTACCTACAAATGCACTCAGTCTGCTGCCCCTCACTACCTCTCTACCCTCATCTCCCCTTACGTTCCCGCCCGTAACCTCCGTTCACAGGATAAATCCCATCCTCTCAGTACCCTTCTCCACCACCGCCAACTCCAGGCTCCGCTCATTCTGCCTCGCCTCACCCTATGCTTGGAACAACCTTCCTGAACCCTTACGCCAAGCCCCCTCCCTGCCCGTCTTCAAGTCTTTGCTTAAAGCCCACCTCTTCAATGCTGCGTTCGGCACCTAACCCTTACCGTTCAGTGAATCCAGAATGCCCCAATTTGACTGCCCCTATCGGACCGACCGTTCACTTGTCTATTAGATTGTAAGCTCTTTGAGCAGGGACTGTCTCTCTTTGTTAAATTGTACAGCGCTGCGTAACCCTAGTAGCGCTCTAGAAATGTTAAGTAGTAGTAGTAGTAGTAGTAGCCACTACTCATCAATAAACCACTTGGAGTGGAATCACACTGGTCTACCCCTTTCTTCTTTTTGTATCTGAGCAATAGCAACATAAATCTCTCTATAAGGCACAAACAAAATCTGAAGAGAATCCAAACTCAAAATAAGTTTAGTAAATATGTCATACAACAGCAGGAGTAATACTATGATTCAAACAGCAAGCATCCTCCCTATTACTCCTGGGGGATTTCAGCACAAAATGAAACATTCTGTGCAAAAATCTTGGAATTTCTACTCAAAACATCCAAATCTGTATTTTTGAAACCTATTTTGCAGATGTTTATCACTGCAATTCATCTGCAGTGTGTCCAAATCACAAGGGGGGTGTGTTGGGGTGTTTTGAAAGCGGGGATGAGGGTGGGCCTAATACTATAATGGAACAATCCAAAACGTCTAGGGTGAAACTTCAAGGTTTTGGTCTAGACCTGTTTTTCTAATGAAAAGACACATAAAGGTGCCCTAAATGACTAGATAACGACTGGAGGGATTTAGGGATGACCCCCTTACCTCCCCCAGTGGTCAACTGAGCCCCTCCCCACCCCCAAAAATGTGAATAAAATATTACTCCCCAGCCTTTATGACAGCTTCAGATGCTATAGCCAGGTTCTATTAGAGCAGCATATAGGTCCCTGGAGTAGTCTACTGGTCAGGGTGCAGTGCACTGTAGACAGGTGGAGTAGACCAACCTCTTCCCTTACCTGTTACACATGGTGGAAAATGTGAGGCCCTCCAAAACTCACTAAAAAATCCACCATACCCACATGTAGGTGCTCCCTTCACCTATAGGGCTATTGTAGTGGTGTTCAGTTGGGGGTAGTGGGTTTTGGGTGGGTTATGGAAGGCTTAGCAGACAAAATAAGGGAGCAATGGTGAGATGTGTACCTGGAGCATTTATATTAAGTCCACAGCAGTGCCCCCAAGGGTGTACCATTGCTCTCCTGGGATGTCTGGGGGACCAGCCTGCTAAAATACTAGCCCCTCCCACATCCCAATGGCTTGATTTTGTGCGTTTTAAACTTGCATGTTTTTTTTTTAAATGGCCTAAAAAGATAAATGCACAGAGCACAAAACATCTAATATAATAAAATGCACCGTGAACGTTCTGAAGACAACGTTCTGAAGTCACTCAAACACTCCCTGGCTGTAGGGTTCGTGGATTCATGGTGTGAGCCAGCCAGGCTGCCAGCCGTCTCTGCCCCGCCCTCGCGTCAACGTCATGACGACGAGGGCGGAAAAAAAAACAAAGCGCAGCGTCAGGGAAGGAGGCGGCGCTCCCGACGTCTCTAGCCTTCCCTTCGCTGTGTTCCGCCTTCTTCTGACGTCAAGGATGACGTCAGAAGAAGGCGGAACACAGCGAAGGAAAGGCTAGACGTCGGGAGCGCCGCCTCCTTCCCTGACGCTGCGCTGCCAGAACCGCCACCGAGGTAAATTTAAAAAGAAAAAAAAAAAAAAGGGATGTTGGGGGGAGAGAAGAGGGTGGGCAGTAAAGTTGAACAATGGGAGCGGGAGGGCAGGGGAGAAATGACAGCATGGATGCGAAGGGGGGGGCATGGATGCGAAGGGGTGGGGGGGAGAAGAGGGCGGGCCAGGCTGGGACATGGGAGAGAGAGGAGCATGGATGTGAGGGGGGGGGGCATGGAAGGGAGAGAGGGGAATTGCTGGAAAAGGATGAATGGAGGGGGCAGGGGACAGAGGAGCATGGATGGGCATGGATTGGGATGGCAGGGCTCAGGGAGAGAGGGAATTGCTGGAAAGGGATGATGGAGGGGACAGAGGAGCATGGATGAGCATGGATTGGGAGGGCAGGGCTCAGGGAGAGAGGGGTATTGCTGGAAAGGGATGATGGAGGGGGCAGGGGACAGATGGGCATGGATGGATATGGATTGCAGGGCTCAGGGCGAGAGGGGAATTGCTGGATAGGGATGAATGGAGGGGGCATGGTGACAGAGGGAGCATGGATGGGCATGGATTGGGAGGGCAGGGCTCAGGGAGAGAGGGAATTGCTGGAAAAGGATGAATGGAGGGGGCAGGGGACAGATGGGCATGGATTGGGAGGGCAAGGCTCACACTCTCTCTCTCATATACAATGTCTTTCTGACTCACACTCTCACACACTCTGTCTCACACTGTATCACATTCACTCTCTATGTGCCACACAGTCACTCACACACTCGCTTGGTCTCATACACTCACTCTCACAGAGAATCTGTGTCTCACACACACTCTCTCTCTCGCACATACACACTCTCTCTCACACTGTGTCTCACATACACACTTGCACACACTCTCATTCTCACACACACACTCTCTCACCCAGACTCACTCACTCTCTCACACACACACACTCACACTTTCACTCTGACTCTCACACACACACACTCACACTTTCACTCTGACTCTCACACACACACACTCACACTTTCACTCTGACTCTCACACAGTCACTCTCACATACACTCTCCCAAACATACACACTCTGAGGAAAACCTTGCTAGCGCCCGTTTCATTTGTGTCAGAAACGGGCCTTTTTTTACTAGTTGTTCAATATGGTATTTTTGAAGAAAAAAAGATAGACATTTTTCTTTTTGAAAATGGTTATAATTGCTATTTGGATTTGGGACATTTAGTGAAAAATGTCCGACTTAGACGTCATATCAAAAATGCCCCTCCACGTAACTTTGTAAGTCTAAGTGCTTTGAAAATACACCTCATAGTCATCTGCAATCACATTTCCTGAATCTAAGATATTCCAGATAATAAATTCAAAAGAAAACATTTTTTCCACCTTTTGTTTGAGCATTTTTATTTCCATGACATTGGTCCAGTTTCTCTTTTCTGTTTCCCTGTCTCCTGCTAACCTCTGTTTCCAACAGACACTGTACATTGGTTATTTCTTCTCTCTCCTCCTGTCTTGTTCCATTCCCTCACTATAACCAATCTCTGACATCATTTTCTCTTAAAACTGTTCTCCATTTTATATTCTTTTCTGTTTCTCTGTCCACTCAAATTTAATCCAGTTGCTCTACTTCTTTTAATTTTCACCTATCAATGTTCTATTTCCTTCTCTCATTCCCTAACTCTCACATTTTCCATCTTATGCCATCTGATCAATAGCCAAAAAAAAAAAAAGCATAAGTAAACTCTCAGTCCACAAAACAGAAACAAAAAGAAGAAAAAGAGGTCGACCAATGTGATTCTAAAACAATGGTTTATTAATGAGTAATGGCAAAAAGTGACTCAACGCAGTCCTGCATTTTGACACCTGTCTTTGACAATCAATTTACCTAAACTCAATCTGTCAGTACCTTTGATGCTGTTCTAGTGGACACATTTGCTCTTGGTCATCATTTGTGGCTGAAAAATATATGCTCGACTCCTGAGGCAGGTGTATATTCCCCAGCTCTTACATTTTCCATCTTAATTTCCCAGCCTCTTATTCCCTTTTTTCATCTGCTCCCCATTACTACCAAACATGAATAATAATTGCATTTTATTTTCAAATTAAATGACAAGTAATATATTATATTGTCATGAAACACAGCAACATAATGTTATATAAAGTAAATGGATACAGCTCAAATAAAAACCAAGGAAAAATTCCCACTAACACAAATTACCATTCGTAGCCACTAACTATTTATCCATAGCATTCAGTTAATTTGCTTCCTTAGACCGCACATGGAGGGGGGGACAGGCAAACATATTGGAGAAGTTACTTATTATATTTAATTTCTATAAAAGAACTGATGCAAATCCCGAACTCATATTTTATCAGGCTTTTTAGAATCTAAGAAGACTCTCAATTGGTCAGGTGAGAAAAAAAAACATACTTTGTTGAACCTAACTGAATTATACATTTACATGGATAGGCCAGTAGAAAAGATCCTCCAAAGTCCAAAGTTTTTTGTTTTAATTCCAGAAAAAAAATCTTTCTCTGTTGAGTAGATTTAGTAACATCTTGAAACATCCAAACCTTGGCTCCCGCAAATAGAGTAGCTGAATTCCAAAATAAAGACGTAGGATTGCATTAAGATCTTGCTCAAATGTAAATGAAATTAATAAAGTCCGTCGCTCCGTATTAACATCTAAAATTTGTTCTAATATTTCAGATATTCGCCAAATCCAAGCTTTTCTCTCCTAGACCACCTGGTTCACCCGGATCCTTTCCTTTCTTCTGGGGTAAATAGAAGATTTTGTTTATAGGGGGAAAAACTTCCTGGGGTAACTTTAATATCTCAAAGGAATATCTTTTAAATATATCCAAAGGTGATATCCCTGGAAGTCTTGAAAAGTTCAAAATCCTTAAATTTAAACGCCTGTTGTAATTCTCTAGTTGTTCTATTTTGTTATGCATGAACAATTTATCTTTTACAACAGTTGCTTTAAATTCAGTAAATTGTTCTGATTCTTGCTGTAAAATTTTAATTCTGAGAGTTCAGCTTGGATCCTTTCTACTGAACCTTGAAGCTCTCCAACTTTAGTGGTTAAAATTGTAACCTCACCTCGAGACTCCTATAAAGAAGCCTTCATTTTCTTCAACACCTGCCAGATAGTCTCCAGATTCACCCCTGCTGCTCTTCCTACGTTCCTCGCCAATGCTGGGGAAACTTGTTCCAGGAGCTTCTGTTGCAGTTCAAGATCCCGCTCGGGGTTCTCACACTTCCAGTGGAGCTCGAATCTCCCTCTCTTGCTGCAATCGCTACTGGATGTGGAGGTATTTTTGAAGCTGGGGGAGGGGATAATGATGTTTAGTTGGCTGGTAGAGAGGCCTCTTCTCCTGGGCTCTCTACTGCGGGTCCTGTCCCTCTCATTCTGAGTTGGGAACCGGCGGCTAGGTAGTGTTCGAGGGTCGACTGGAGCGGGGTCGAAGATGAGGCAGGCGGGATTCCTATCCTCGTCGCGCCTTTCCTCTTTGTGTGCGGCATTTGTTTGGTGATAACAAAAGAAGAAAGAGGTAAAGTTGTCCACCAAGAGGCTCCGAGGATCTAGGAACGCTTCCTCAAACCATGGGTTGCATCCGCCATCTTGCCACGCCCCCCCCCATCTTTTTTAATTTCACTTAATTTTTTAAAATGTATTCTTCACTATACTTTTATTTAAGTATTAAAACGTGCACTTATTTTTACTTTTCCTTCAATACTTTGATCTAGTACATTGAACAACACTGTAATTAGTTTTACCCCAAGAAATAAGCTACTACTTAGTTTATAAAAGGGCTCATTTTTAAAACAGAAAAACACCCCAAAAATGGCTTAACATACATACATACAAATTCTTGCAGAAAAACATCTAAAAAAACCCCGCCCAAGTTCGTTAGCTGCCGGAAAGAAGACGTTCCAGAGGGGACGTTTCGTAGGTGTGACATGGGTGGTGTTACGTGATGAATGTGTACTGTCCATAACAGACAGCAAAGTGACTTCCTAGGGGTGGGAAGAAAAACATTCCGAATTAAACCCGCTTTAAAAGCGTCTGGGGCCAAACATGTCTTTAGAGTCATTTGTAATTTTGCTGAGTTGGAAAGTGGAGAAGTGGAAGTGGTCATTTGGGAGAAAGAGTGGAGAGTTGCTGAGGGCTTTGTCTGTTTGCCCCAGTCTGAACCTTTTGACCTTTACATTTCCTGACTTGCCTCCTCCGTCTCACCTCAACTCCTTGCCCATACCTGCTAGCCCCCCAGCCACACCCATTCCTTCCTCGGCATCTTGCCTCCTTCCCTTACCCAAACCCTCACTGTCCCCAAACTCCATGCCTCCCATTCTACATCCCCACCCGCTTGTCTCCTCATTGTTCCTCTGTTTGTCCATTCCTACTTTATCAATGTGCTCTGTGCTGCTGCTGTTTGTGTGAGAGCTGTGTGCTGTTCTTGGGAGACTGAATTCTTTTATGATACAGTTACTTGACTCAGAAGTACCCTCCCTACCTTACCCGCTTCTTTTATTAGTAACTCAGATCTCTCAGATATGATTTCCCCTACTCCGTTAATCCTCTCGACTCTCTCTAGCTCTATGTCCAATTTTCACGTTCCCTCGCTTCAAGATCTCTGCCATACCATTATGTTTTTACACACCACTACAATTCCATCGGATCTTCTCCCTACATCATTCATTCGTAAATTTCTGGATATGTTCCTCCCCTATATTCACATCATGGTCCATCTCAGTCTCACATAGGACATGCCACCAACTCTTAGAAATTTGCGACAATATATCCTAAAACCAAGAGCCCTTTCCTACCGTCTTCTGACCCTAGTAATTTCTATCCTATTGCTAATCTCTCATTCTTAGCCAAGGTTGCAAAAGCCACAGTTCACAATCAACTTGCAGATATCATTGATAAAACTAACACTCTCCATCTGCACCAAGCTGGTTTTCAATGGAATCACAGCACTAAAACCACCCTACTAGGCATCACCACATATATATGTACTCAGCTTGATACTTCACATTGTCTTTCTTCTCTCTCTAGATCTTAGCACATCATTTTATCTGGTTGATCATTACTGCATCATCTTCACATGATAGACATCTTGGGAACAGTCCTTAATTGGTTTCAATCTTATCTAGCGAATCATCAATACTGCATACACTATAACAATTCAACTTCTGCCTCTTACTCTCCTGCATGTAGGGTGCCCCAGGGCTCCATTCTATCTCCAATTCTATTTAACATTTTTCTCTTACCTCTACTTGCTCTGGCCCAATGTCTTGGGTTTATACTATACGTTTACACAGATGACATTCACTTCTCTCTGTAGTAGACTATCTCAACCATAGACCCCTTACAATCATCAACGAAAACCTTAGCAAAGTAACAAATTAGAAGAAAGTTGTATTATTCTCAATAATGACAAATTTAAGATTCTTTTATTTACTAATCATACTCCTATTTGCTTTCATTTGCCCATCTGCCTTTGTAACATCCCAGTTCCACAACATTGAGTTACTCATATTCTAGGTGTACTGGTAGACACCGAACTGTCATTTTGGTCACAAATAGGCCAGGTAGTAAAACTTTGTCTGTTCAGGTTGCACCTTATATGCTTAGTTCAATCTCTCTTACACACCTGAGCATTAAATATTCTTATACACTCACTCGTCATATCAGGGGCGTAGCCACGGGTGGGCCCGGGTGGGCCTGGGCCCACCCAATTTGGGACAGGCCCGCCCAGCAGCACAGCGATTCCGGAGGCTCTAGTCCCCATCGTCGTCCCTTCCCCCATGGCGTGCCGCAACTTTCACCCCCATCTTCCCTCACCCTCGCAGGCCCACCCAGCAGCGATTCCGATCGCACGCAGCTTCTTCGGCTCGCACACCGCTGCCTGCCGGCTGCCACTCAATCTCCTTGCAGCTACTAAGCAGCAGCGCTAAGCCGGAAGCCTCTCCTCTGAGCTTCCGGGTTAGCGCTGCTGCTTAGTAGCTGCAAGGAGATTTGAGTGGCAGCCGGCAGGCAGCGTGTGCGAGCCGAAGAAGCTGCGTGCGATCGGAATTGCTGCTGGGCGGGCCTGCGAGGGTGAGGGAAGATGAGGTGAAAGTTACGGCACGCCACGGGGGAAGGGATGATGGGGAAAAAGATGGTGGGTGGGGGAGAAGAAGATGGAAGGAAAGATGCTGCACAGGGAGGAGGGAAGATGGAATGGTGAGGCATGGTGGGTGGGGGAGAAGCTGCATGGGGAAGAAGGGAGAGATCCAGTAAGGGGTGGAGGGGTCAGGAAGGGAGAAGTCTTGGCTGCATATGAGTGGAGGAGAGGGAGACTGCTGCATAGAGAGGGGATAGGTGGTGAGAGGGGGAGAAATGTTAAAACATAGGGGTAGAGAGGAGGGCAAAATGGTGGGCATAGGGGTGGAGGGAAGGGAGAAATGTTAGACATGCTGGTAGAGGGGAGGAAGGTAGATATGCTGTATGGGAAGGGGAGAGAGACGTTGGACAGTGGGAATGAGAGGGGGAGATAGACATGGGGGTGGATGAGAGGTACACAATAGGTGGTGAGGGGGGAAATGCTGTGCCATGGGGGAGAGGACTACTACTATTACTATTTAACAGGAATGAAGAGAAGGAGCAGGAAAATATAAGGCTACCATGGTGGGTGGGGAGGGGATCAGATGCTGGTTAGAAGGGTGGAGGGAGAAGATGATGGAAATGGTGGAACCCTGTGGGAGAGGGCAAGGAAATGAATGAGAGATAGTGATTACAGAGAGTAGAAATATGGTAATGGGAAGTAGATTAAAGATAAAAAGAGAAAGTAGAGATGGAGAGGAGTAAGATGGGGAATGGGAGAGCAAGAAAGTAGAGATGGGGAATGGGAGAGCTAGTGGATGAAAGAAGAAGATGGAAATTTGATAGGTAGTTGAAAAGTAAAAAGGAGACAAAGAAGGGTGAGAGAGAGGCAGAAAAGAGCTACAAAGGAATGATCAACATGTCATAGGCAGGAATAGTGAGGGAACAGACAGAAGAGAGGAGAAAAGACAAATGGACTACAGCCGCTTGAAGAAGAATTAGCAGACGACAGAGAGGAAAGCAGAAAGAGAAATTGGAACCAGCAAGATGGAAAAATAAAATGTCCAGACAACAAAGGTAGAAACAAAGCATTTTATTTCGAATGTTTTAAATGGAATATGTTAGCTTTTGGAAATGTCTTTGTATTGTGTTCTGTAGAAAAGGAAATGCATGTTTTGTGTCTCCAGTGTTGCAGTAATGCTATGTTTAACTTCTTGGGGTTCCTTTTCAATTTTTGTTTAAATATTTTTATTTCTAATTTGTGATCCCTTGTTCTGTATTTGGTGAGGTTCTGTTGGTGTGATAGTAATGGCAGGTGGGAAATTGGAAGGGAGGCAAAGAGGAGAGGGAATCGGGGAGGGGAGCCCTCCTTTATTTTCTGACCTGGGCCCAAGCAGGTCTAACACCATTCCTAACCCTTGCGGTATAGCTGGTGAGGATTCCCAGACATCCCCAGCTAAGGATCTCCTCCAAAGGTGGCCAGAACTCCCTTCTACCAAGCTCTGGCAACAGCATCCTTGAGCCATCGACAGCTAAGCATGTGTGGGGTGCTGGCATCAGTGGCTTAGGGTCATTGCTGCTGCCTGCCAAGCTTGGTAAAAGAGAGTTCTGGCCACCTTCAGATAAGTCTTCAGCTGGCTGAGCTTGAGGATCCTCATTAGCTAAAGTATTTATATTTTGAGGTGGAGGTAGGGCGAAGCAGAGAAAATTTTGTGCCCACCCACTTTGGGCTCAGGCCCACCCAAAACTGGCTGTCTGGCTACGCCACTGCGTCATATTGCAAATTGATTACTGTTTTTCTCTATACAAAGGTCTTAGGCTTAAAGAAATACACTGCCTACAACTTGTATACAACATTGCTATCAGACTAATCCAGAAAGCCAAGAAATTTGATCACCTCACATATCTTTTGAGGGCATCCCATTGGCTCCCCATCACCTATCGCATTATGCATAAACTACTCTTATTGGTCTTTAAAACCTTGTATTCCCCTATGTGTTCTCCAGTCACAAGATCAAACTTTACTGGTCATCCCCTCATAAAACAAGTCTCCATGAACTCACCCACTGCCTCAATCTCCTCTATTCAAGGACCACACCTCTGGAACCTTCTACCCTCTTCTCTATGACAACAAACCTCTTTACCAACTTTAAAGATTGAACTTAAATTAATTATTAACCGCCTTTATGAAGAGTTTCACCCAAGGCGGTATACATAAGTAATTCCACACTGGGAAAAGACCAAGGGTCCATCGAGCCCAGCATCCTGTCCATGACAGCGGCCAATCCAGGCCAAGGGCATCTGGCAAGCTTCCCAGACATACGTTTATCATGCGAGTCTGCACCACTAACAAAATAGGTGGTGGTAGTAGGGGCTCACATGCTAAAGGCCAACGTGCTAATGAGAAAATTAGCAAGTGGCCATTAATGAGAAAAATAGAAAAATTGGCCATTGTACCCTAGCTGTAAAAATGGCCTTAGTGCATGGGAATGACCCACGGAAAGGCATCCTAAAGCCACTTTTTACAGCTGTTTGGTAAAAGGGTCATTTAGATGGAAAGTTTTGCTTTGGTAAGAGGCAGCCGTCAGTCCCTCAATTAGATCTTGCCTTGAGTATAGATTTGCAAAATTAAGTAATTAAATCCAAAACTAGAATAAACAACTGAAGTGGAGGTGTAGCCTAATGGTTGGAGCAGCGGAACCAAGGAAACCCCAAGCAAGTCACTTAACCCTCCATTGCCTCAGGTACAAAAATAGATAAATTCTGAAGGTACAATAACATTTTCATTTGTGACTGAAAAAAAATCTGTGCTAAATTCAAAATCCCTTCCTCTTCTCTCTTTTACAGTATAGAATTCTTGATCTGTAATGTTATCCATATCCTCAGTTCAGAAATTCATTCAATTTTTGGCCTTTTTCCTCTTACCTTGTGTGATATTTGCTTGAATTTTTGTTTACAGAAGTTATCTGATACATTAGAGGATTACAAAATGAAACCTGTTTTTGTTGCAAACATACTGCAAATATACTATGTTAAGGTCATTTTCCTTTAACTATTTCTCTCATCCGTTTTTTTTCTGTCATTTCTATTGCACTATGTTATTTGTTTAAAATTGCTGAAGTATTTGGCTGTAGGTTCCTTGCTTTGGTTTCTCTGTTAAACTAGCTTAAGATAGTATGTGAAATTGAGGATAACTATTTCAAATGAAAGGCAAAGGGCCCAATATTCAGCCGGTGGCAGGCAGCGCTTTTGCTGGCCGCCACTGGTGTTAAACTCAGATATTCAATTCTGGGTCATTTCTGGCAACCGGCATTGAATATCCGGGTTTTTTTCAACCACTAAAATGTTAACCAGTTAAGTCGATATTCAGCGCTAACCAGTTAAATTTTTAGCGGTCAAAGATAGGCCTATTTTAACTACTGAATACAACTGGTTATGTCCTGAATATCCGATAACCGTGGATATGTAATGGGAGATAACTGGTTTTATTTAATTGGTCAGTGGCTGTATCTGGCAGGTTAAATAGCTTTGAATATTGGGGGGGGGGGGGGAGTGTCTAGTAGAAGTTAGTGACAATTATTGTGGAAAGAGGACACTATAGAAATGACTACTAGTTTTTAGAAACTGAGTTAAAATGATGTACATGTTCAGCTTTTCTCCATTCCTAATGCAAATTTCCACAAGAGATTAATTCACACAGCTCAAGTCTGAGCTGTTGACTTCAAGGAGATTAGCAGGGAACTAGAAAAGGTTACAGCATCTGACATATATCATCTCCACCCTCCTATCAAACAAACAAAAAGGGAAAAATAAATAGTATAGGAGATAAAGCTCTTAAGATTAAAGCAATGAAACAACTGTGTTATATTAAAAAAAGAAATTCTTTATAAAATTATCCTTATTTAAAATACATTTTTAATTTTTAAAAAGTAATTTACCCCCCTGTTTACTAAGCCGTGCTAGCGGCTGCAGTTTACTAATACCGACACAGCCCATTCACTTTTAATGGGCTGTGTTGGCATTGCCACACAGCTTGGTAAACAGGGGGGTTAAATTGATAATTAAATTGAAAGTATTTTTTCTACTTGTAAGTGTGTGGGGGAGGGGGTGAATGTGGTATGTACTTTAGTTATATAGCTCCATGCAACTACTCTACTGTTTCAGGATTATGCAGGGAGGAGGAGGAGGGATGGCTGTGGAAATGAGCAGTACACACACAAAGCAGCCTGATTTTTTTGTGTGTGTATATGCTGTAATAATTTTCAGTAGGAAAAGCAAAGCTGCAAGTGTCCATTTCTAGAGAGAGACTTTTAACTACTCCAGACATTTGAACTTATATTCTTCTGATTACTTGCAGTCCCTGCTTCTTTAATTTGACTACAGGTACCAAAATGCATCAGAAAGGGATATCAGGAAGCTAGGACAGATTTAAACTCTCCCTCTAAAACCTGGGTGAAGTGGCAGCTCTGCAGAAGGCATGAAGCTGTGCTCTTAAACCTGGATTTACAACAAGTTTCACAACAAGTCAAGATTTTTTTTTTAAACATAATATAATGTTTGCCATGTATGTTTGTTTTGGCTAAATTGTAAGCTCTGTTGAGAAGAGACTGTCTTTTATGTCTGTCTGTCCCATGCTGTTTATGCCTGGTAGCACTTTAAAACTAAGCAGTAATAACAAACCTTAAAACCCTTCCTTTATCACTTCATACAGAGAATAATATTTATTAGACCTACCTACCCGAAACCTCCCTTCTCAGTGAACCACAAACATCACCAAAACAATTAGCAAGACTCAGAAAAAAACCACCACATCAGATATAAACACAGCCCATTATTACCCCCTAACAAGACAAAGATGTGTATCAGCAATGAGCTCTGCCCAATTTCATTCTACATCAAAAGAAAATCAAATCCATTAGAACCAGTCCCCACCATATACCTCCCATACTTCTTTCATTCATGCAGTACTCAATGACCTGTTTAGTGACTGGTTTAGCAAATGCAGCGATATCGACTCTTTGGTCATCTTCTCCTCATGTGCCTGATTAAAAATAAAAATTTAAACAGATTTAATTCTTCTGTTCTCTCAGGCTTGCACTCTGGGGCACTGTTGTGCAGTTCTGCCCAGAGGATCATGCTACAGTAAATGCTTTTTATAGCTATTAAAAACTAAGTTTGTTTACAGCTCACAGAGGCATAAACACAGAAACATATTTCAGTCAACACACATTGGAATAAATGGCTAAATTGATTAGGAGAGGGAGTATTGCATTGTCAGCTAATGACAATTTATCATTGATTTCTAGATTCTGATTAACTGAAAATTGTCATGGGATATGACAGAATTTTCTGTTCTCTTTTTGATCACAACAGTGCAGATTTTTTTTTTTTTTTTTGGGGGGGTGGGGGATGAGGAGGACATTTTCTCCTGCTTCTTTGGGCTTCCAGTTTACAGTAAGTAGACTATGATATCATGACCCTTAATTTGTAATCACGAGTTTCTATGCCCCCTTTAATAACTCTTTCCTCACACTATAACCCAGTCAGTGCAGCAAGAGACCATAGCATGGTGTTTTTAAAAGGGTTGTGAACATTGGTTCTACAACATCCCTAGCCAACTCAGGGAACAGAATATCTGATCTCAGAAAGAACTGAATCTATACCTTCTGCATGGCAGTGCATAGCACATCCACTGGACTAACTCAACAATTTAGAATGCATATTAACTAGTAGGGTTACTATGAACAAGCAAACTGACTTCTGAATTATCTATAGTGGCTAATATTGTACCTCTTTAATTAATGGCTTTGGATTGGTTCCTGGCAATTCCATAATGCTTCCACCAGAGTTTAGAGACTCTGCCATCATTAATTGCTTGTCAAAGATAGAATGGAATGCTACACCTAAAGCAAAGGATAGGATCAGGTCAGTAGCTAAAATAGATTCTGCTGTGGACACTTTGAGGCTCATTTTCAAAGCACTTATCCTCCCAAAGTTCCATAGAAACCTATGGAACTTAGCCTCCCAAAGTGCTTTGAAAATATGCCTCTTTGTAAACTTAGCTGCTATAGAAAGCAATACAAGGTTAGTTATCCCTCTAAAAATACCCACAGCTGATCTAAACAGCTGCAAAGAATCCATACCCCTGCAGCATCTGTGGGCACAATCACAGAAACTTGCAGCCTCTAAATGTGCGTTACTATTATAAATACTTAAACATATATAGAACCACCTTTTTGAAACAATTGTGGTTCTTTTGTATATATTAGTTTTTAAAGAGAAAAATGGGGAAGATACTATTATAATTACTCAATTTTAATTAGGAAAAGGAACATAACCAAAGTTCTATGGCTTTCTATTTCAAACCCTTAGTTGACATCAGTTTTAAAACTTTTACTCTCCCATATAAGAAACGTGAAAAGTATCTGAGAATTAAATAATGGATGTATTTTTCAATTTTTGTTCAGTTCTTTAAATAGTGTGATGCTATTGTTTTCATTTCCACAAAAAAATGCAAATATGTTTCAAAGGAGTACTTTTTATTTTTATTTCCAAGTTGTAAAATACAATCAGATACTAGTAACTGTTTCTTAGGTTCCTACTTTAGCATTCTGCTATACTGCTTCTTCAGATAACCCCAGCAAGACATTTTCAATTAGACTTTACTCAGCTGGTGGCCAAAGGATTGTGAGTGTTGTAATTTTGCCTAGACAATAAAGGGTAGAAGACAAGTAGTAGGTGATACTTTTTAACTTGAGAAATTTATATGCAATAGATATAAATACATAAAGTTAAGCTAGTCAAAAATCAACTTGCTTAGTGACATTTATTTTTATGCCTGTAACTGGACTAACAACAAGCACATTGACTTAGTTCCAGTATACCTACATTTTAGATTGTTGTGCTATATAAATATGTACCGATTGGCCTGTCACATTCCCATTAATCTATACAGCATATTGGAGTCTGAGAATATGTGGCCTACTCCAGTAAGTACTATTTTTTCTTGGAGATATTAACTAGTAAGGAACTGGTTAGGCAATGGAACTCAGAGGGGGGGGGGGGGGGGGGGGGTGGTTAATGAAGTTCACTTTAGTGAAGGAAAATGACCAATTATTGCAGGGCTTAGTGCTAGGGATGATTCTTTTCAAAACTTTTAATAGCAATATTGCAGAGAAATTTAAGGGGAAAAGTCCTTCCTTCAGTAGACACAAGCATCCCTAATAGGATAGAAATATATTAAGCAGAATAGCAGAAATGAAAAAGGGCTTGAGAAAGGTGAAAGAATGTTCAAATGCTAGAAATTGCTTCATTGTAAATATTGTTCCTGCTGAGAGGTTAAGGTACCACTATGAGAAGAGAGATGCCAAGTTACTCCATTCCAGGCTGAAGACCTTTTGGCCAGTCCTCATTTTTAACTTGTATCCCAAAGCAATGTAGGATTTACAGTGCCCGATTCTGCCCATTGAAGTCAGTGCTGCAAGACCCATAATACACCAGAATGGGATGGTCAGAAATAGGGTTACCATATGACTCCAGAAAAAGGACACATTGATCCAGTCCAGGTTTTGCTTCCATTATGGAAGTAAAACCCAGACAACCTCAATCTGTCCTCCTTTTTCAGGAGCCATGTGGTAAACCTAAAATTCAGGGTTGTCCTATAATCTCCAGCCTAGAATTGGATAACTTAGTATCTCTGTAAGAAAGACCATGATTTATAACTTAGAGACGCTATAAACTTGAAGACCCTCAATGGTATACTCAGAGTTAAGTCACTGAAAAATGACTGACTGCTGTAATGGATTGAAAGGTAGACCAGCGTGAAATCAATACCAGCTTCCTAAGGAGGTTCATGCAGTACATCTTTTAGAAAAAAATCTCCCTGTACTGTGGTTTTATTCCTGGACCAGTTCCTAGAAAGGTGAGTAGCTGTCTGTTTTTCCTATCTGAATTGTTGAGGGAAATGACTCTGAGTAGGGGGTTGGATCCAATATGGGTTTAGTCTGACAAACAGCTAATGTCAACTCATGGTTACAGGGACTTAATGCAGGAAATTCTCTATATTCCTATTGGAGGAATGGACTAATTAAATCTATTTAAATTTTCTAATGAATTGTGGACGCCCTTAATTATACCTTTCTATACAGATGTTTAAAACTGTATTCACTGTTAATTTCTTGTAGCATGTACCTAAATTTCTCCACATAAATAAAATCAGGATGGCAGTCATACTAGAAGTGTGAAGTTATTCCCTAGTCTGACTCAAGGATTTATATGCTACTGTAGTGAGGCTTGGTCATCCCTTAGTTACTAATATTTTACTCACAGGCCCAGCCCATCCATTAGGTGATACTAAGCAGTAGCCTAGGGCAGCAGCTTCTAGGGGACAGTAAAGAACAGCTGTAGTCAAAGTAAAACAATAGATCTTGACAGCCACACAATTTCAAAATACCATCACGTGTATTTTTACTTGCAAGAAGGGTAGGTAATTTTCAAATAGCCCGTTTACCTAAATAAATGACTTTTTGGAAATTGCCCTCATTTGTGTGGGGTATGCACATATACACACCAAAGTTAATACTGAAAAGCATGATTTCATGGGGGGGGGGGGCACCCAATACTCTTGCACCAACCCTATTCACTCACTATTCATCTATTACCTTGGTGACTACACAATAAAAAAAACCTAGACCAAAGCGGATAGGCCTCAAACATTGCTATCCCCCAGTATATCTGGTTACATAAAAAATGTGTAAAGCTGTGCAGTTAGGATACACATATCCATCAGCTCTTTATCCTTTAGAAAGGATAAAAACTAAAAACAGAAAGGAAGAGAGCCTAGGGGTAATCATCCCAGAAGATTTCCTTGCTGCTTCTGTTACATCAGGGGTTTACAAGTTCAGTCACTGACAGAAAATACCCCTAATGAATATGCATGAGAGAGATTCCATATAATAGGGGTAATATGCATGCAGTTCTTTCTCATGCATATTCATTATAGATATACTGAAAACATGACCTGTTTTTGGCTCTCAGAGATTGAATTTGTGCATTCCTGTGCCACATGAATGCCTCTATCATACTAGTCAGAGAAATAAAGTAGTGATGAATGCTAACTGTGCTTGGATACATAATGAGAATTGTCATAGGCAGGTCAAAGGAGTAATACTGCTTTTTTATTGGTCATTAGTGAGATCCTATCTCAAATCCATGCATATCTCAAGACCAGGATGAAAATGGTTCAGAAAAGGGTTACCAAAATGGTAAAGTCAAGCAGTAAATAGATGGTCAGCCAGAGTCTTTGAAGATAAACTACCAAAAAGAAAAAAAAAGATGCTGCTGAAGTGGAATTGATGAGAGGAGTTTCAGGTGCCACTTATCTGTTGGCCAGCAGAGCTCCAAGTTATTGGGCCAATGAGAGGAACTGGTGGTATCTGAGCACTGTGGCTGGTAGAACCTAATTGTTGAAGAATGACACTTGAGGCCAACAGGTTGTATGACTGAGGTATAGATACTGAGCGAGCATGTACATGTGCCGTGCTTCCTCCTGATGAGTATAGACATAAGATATTTTATATTGCTGGTCCAGTATTCTGGAATAGGCTACATGTAAGGCTCAGGAATGTCACTGATTTTAAAGAATTTAAAAAGGATCTTAAAACATTGTTTATGCAAGGAGTAAGGATGCTTCGCCTGTTTTAAAGATGTTATATGTGTAAGTCTGATTTTGTTTTTTTATATTATGAATGTAACTATGTGATCCGCTAAGAACCATGGATTATGCGGAATATATATTTTGTAATAAATAAATATGAGGAGATGGGACCAGTGTGGACTTTTGGGCTCATTCCCAATGCCATGCTGATACAGCCTGTTGCCAGACCTAGGACCCACCCTAGCAAATTTCTTCAATTGAGGCTGGGTGGTTAGGAACAGTGCAAGGGGGAGGGATAGGTTAAATATGTGTGTTGGAGAGGAATGAGTGAGCAGGGATGTGGACGGAACTGGTGGACCAAAAGAGTATGAAGGAGTATGAATGGCATGCTATCAGGACAGATGGGGGAGGTAAGAAGGAAAAGAAATAAGGTAAGTATTGCATTACTGGGAAAGACCAAAGGTCCATCAAGCCCAGCATCCTGTTTCTAACAGTGGCCAATCCAGATTACAAATACCTGGCAAGATCCCAAAAAGTACAAAACATTGTATACTGCTTATCCCAGAAATAGTGGATAGGGTAGAAAATGGAAAGGAAAAAGGAGAGCCATGGAGTAAGGGAACATCATTGGTAAATGAGGAAAGGAAAGAGAAACATGGACAATATAGTTTAGTTTATTTCTTGATATACTGCTCTTCCCACTATTCAGTACAACAGAGCAGTTTACAATACCAAATAATATAAAAGGAAACACTATAATCAGATAGTAAAAAGCAAAAATCTCACCAGTAAGTTCAGTTTCTTCTGCACCATAGTGAAAGGGAAGCCAGTTTGTGCATCCCTAGCTCAGATATAGTGAACTCTAGTCCTTTTAATGCCACACAGAGGGCTGGTCTTTAGGGTCTGCACAGTGAATATCTGAGATTCTTAAATACATTTGATTCATGATCTGTAACTGTTTGTTTTACCTAAACATCACCGTTTCTGTGAAAAAATACTTTTCATGTTACACCTGAGTCATTCCCTTTTGAGCCTTATTATGACATCTCATTCTAGAATTTCTTGTCCATTAAGGAAGTTTTTTCTTGTACATTATTTGTATGTTTAAGGCATATGAATGTCTTTAGTATATACCAACTTTTTCTCCTCTCTTCTAGGATAGATATACTTGGTTCACTGGGCTTTAGATGCATGTTCTGCACCATTTTGGTAGTTTTTTCAGGACTAGATGCCAGGGTCTATCTTAAGAGATACAACTTCTAAAAATGGACACAATATATCAGATGAGATCTCACTAACATCCTGTAAGGAAGTATTATCACTTTTTCTTTTTTCCCCCCTAGTAGTTATACCTTTCCGTTTGTTCTCTAGCATTCATCTGGCTCTGGCCATAGCCTTCTCACACACTTTTCACTACCTTGAAATACATTTATTTTGTTTCCTATTTGGTGCGTATCAGTATGCTTTCCTTTGTCAAGAACTTGAACTTCTTTCAATTTCTGTGTTGCAGCACTTTTTGTTACCATTATTTTTTAAATCATGTGCACTCAATGTGGCTTGTCTTTTCTGTCTCAAATTTTTAGTGACATGAACAACTAAATATATTACCAGAAATGTTCCATGAGGTTAGAAACCAAATATAAAGGACAAGTGTCAAAGGAATTTCTTGACATATAGCATGGTCTTGTATGTAATCTGTGGTTCACTGGAGGTGGTGTATTGGCTTGCCAACCCCAGAAAGTGCACAAAGAAATTGGAATATCAATAAAGGGGTTCTGGTGAGTGAGGAGAGGTAGATGCCCTGTGACTTTGACTTCCTGATCACAGTGGGAAAATACTTCACATGGTTACTGTTCACAGTTGTTTGTGCCTGTCCTCATCAGTGGCAATCAGATTGGCAAGCACATGAAAAAATCATGGGTGTCGGCATTTAATGCATGTGTGTGTGTATTTTCCATCTCACAGATAGGCTGCAGAGAATACCTTCTCCTGCTTTAGACTTAGCCTGGCCTCAGAATGACATCCTATAGTATATCTCCTATCAAACTGAGCTCTCTTTTTCATCAAGCACTGCCATTTCCTCCCCTCACCCTCCCCACTGACAGTTTGAACTTCGTGGGTGTGGCTTGGATCTCTTTCAGGGAGAGAAAACTAACAACTTATAGCAGCAGCTTCAGAGAGCATTTTCCATCTCACAGATAGGCTGCAGAGAATACCTTCTCCTGCTTTAGACTTAGCCTGGCCTCAGAATGACATCCTATAGTATATCTCCTATCACCTTCTCCCACTACTCCAACCAGAGTTACACCTAATCACACTGACCACCCTTCAACATCTTCTGTCCTTCTGTGACTGTTCTCTTGTGCTTGACTGCTTAAATATTTTAAATTTAAATGCTTTACTTTTTGTCTATTAGATTGTAAGCTCTTTGAGCAGGGACTGTCTTTCTTCTGTGTTTGTACAGCGCTGCGTACACTTTGTAGCGCTCTAGAAATGTTAAATAGTAGTAGTAGTATATATATATATATATATATATATATATATAACAAAATACATCTGCTTCTTGATTCTGTGATTTTAATTTAGTAGCCCTCAGAATCCAATTACTGAGATATGAATGATATGTCTTTTGTATACTTGATCAGCATTATGACACAGTTGTGTTTATCACTGGCATGAGAGAAACATATGGGAGGACCACTTAGTTGTAATCCTCTGCAATTTCTGAAACAGCACAATAACAGGAGCATAGTGGTTCACATAAGAATAGTCATACTGAGGCAGACTGATGATCCATCTAACCCAGTATCCTGCTTCCAATAGTGGTTAATCCAGATCACAAGTACCTGGCAGAATCCCAAATAATATCAAGATTCCATGCTACTTTCCCAGAAACAGTAGTGGCTTTCCCCATTTCTAGCTCAATAGCAGATTATGGACAACACAGATATGCTAACTGCTGTTATCACATCCTCTGGTAATAGAGTTCCAGAACATAACTGAGTGAAAACATATTTCCTCCTATTTTGTTTTAAAATTATTACCATGTAATTTCATTGAGTGTCCCCTAGTCTTAGTACTTTTTGAAAGAACAAACAAGCGATTCACATTTACCCATTCCAAATCACTCAGGATTTTGTAGACCTGTATCATATCTGAAGTTTCCAAGTTTATTAAAGGCTTACAGTGGGGGAAATAAGTATTTGATCCCTTGCTGATTTTGTAAGTTTGCCCACTGACAAAGACATGAGCAGCCCATAATTGAAGGGTAGGTTATTGGTAACAGTGAGAGATAGCACATCACAAATTAAATCCGGAAAATCACATTGTGGAAAGTATATGAATTTATTTGCATTCTGCAGAGGGAAATAAGTATTTGATCCCCCACCAACCAGTAAGAGATCTGGCCCCTACAGACCAGGTAGATGCTCCAAATCAACTCGTTACCTGCATGACAGACAGCTGTCGGCAATGGTCACCTGTATGAAAGACACCTGTCCACAGACTCAGTGAATCAGTCAGACTCTAACCTCTACAAAATGGCCAAGAGCAAGGAGCTGTCTAAGGATGTCAGGGACAAGATCATACACCTGCACAAGGCTGGAATGGGCTACAAAACCATCAGTAAGACGCTGGGCGAGAAGGAGACAACTGTTGGTGCCATAGTAAGAAAATGGAAGAAGTACAAAATGACTGTCAATCGACAAAGATCTGGGGCTCCACGCAAAATCTCACCTCGTGGGGTATCCTTGATCATGAGGAAGGTTAGAAATCAGCCTACAACTACAAGGGGGGAACTTGTCAATGATCTCAAGGCAGCTGGGACCACTGTCACCAAGAAAACCATTGGTAACACATTACGACATAACGGATTGCAATCCTGCAGTGCCCGCAAGGTCCCCCTGCTCCGGAAGGCACATGTGACGGCCCGTCTGAAGTTTGCCAGTGAACACCTGGATGATGCCGAGAGTGATTGGGAGAAGGTGCTGTGGTCAGATGAGACAAAAATTGAGCTCTTTGGCATGAACTCAACTCGCCGTGTTTGGAGGAAGAGAAATGCTGCCTATGACCCAAAGAACACCGTCCCCACTGTCAAGCATGGAGGTGGAAATGTTATGTTTTGGGGGGTGTTTCTCTGCTAAGGGCACAGGACTACTTCACCGCATCAATGGGAGAATGGATGGGGCCATGTACCGTACAATTCTGAGTGACAACCTCCTTCCCTCCGCCAGGGCCTTAAAAATGGGTCGTGGCTGGGTCTTCCAGCACGACAATGACCCAAAACATACAGCCAAGGCAACAAAGGAGTGGCTCAGGAAGAAGCACATTAGGGTCATGGAGTGGCCTAGCCAGTCACCAGACCTTAATCCCATTGAAAACTTATGGAGGGAGCTGAAGCTGCGAGTTGCCAAGCGACAGCCCAGAACTCTTAATGATTTAGAGATGATCTGCAAAGAGGAGTGGACCAAAATTCCTCCTGACATGTGTGCAAACCTCATCATCAACTACAGAAGACGTCTGACCGCTGTGCTTGCCAACAAGGGTTTTGCCACCAAGTATTAGGTCTTGTTTGCCAGAGGGATCAAATACTTATTTCCCTCTGCAGAATGCAAATAAATTCATATACTTTCCACAATGTGATTTCCGGATTTAATTTGTGATGTGCTATCTCTCACTGTTACCAATAACCTACCCTTCAATTATGGGCTGCTCATGTCTTTGTCAGTGGGCAAACTTACAAAATCAGCAAGGGATCAAATACTTATTTCCCCCACTGTATACCTGCCCATGAAAAATAATATCTGAGTGACTGTGAGGGAAAAGGGAAGGAACTACAAAGGTGATAAGAAAGCTGGGGGGGAGGGGGGAAGCACAAAAGGGAGGGGAGAACTGTGATGTCTAGGATGCCACTGCTCCAACAACATGGAGAAGATAGAAGATTCAGCTGTATGCATCTGTGAATAGGTTTTTAGGTCTGTTTTAAATTTAGATAGAGAGGATGATAGATGCAAATGAGTTCGTAGTTTATTTCAAAAGATCAGGACCTTGAACAGAGAAAATAGAATGTTGTGTAGTATCAAATTTGATTTCTGTAAAGGATGGAGCTACAAGTTGATTCTGGTGGGTGGATCTGAGTGTACGGGAGGGACAGTGAGAGGTGAGAAAACGAGATAGGGTGGTTCACCAAAGGTATACATTTTATAAAGGAGTAATAGTATTTTGAAGGCTATGTGGTGGGCCAGTGGAAGCCAGTGAGCTGCTTTTAGTAACAGAGTGAAATGATCAAATTTATTATGGCCTGTGATACTGTATTTTGCACTAGTGTCAAGTAGAGATCCTTGACATAAAGTCCTTGGTATAATGCATTACAATAGTCAAGCTGACTATTAACCAGGGAATTTATGAGAATATTGATTGATGAAGGATGTAAGAGGGTTTTAATGGAACAAATGATGTGTAGTTTGAAAAATGAACATTTAATCACAGCAGATATCTATGGGAGAAAAGAAAGCACTGAGTGGATGATAACCCCCAGTATTTTGGCACTTTGAACAAGGGGAACTGAGATGTAGCAGAGTTGAATAGGTTGTGCTAATGTCAAAGCAGGCTGATTAAGAAAAAGAAGGATTTTTGGTTTGTCAGGGTTTAGAACGAGTTTATGCTCAATGAGCCAGTCAGTTACTTTAATCAGTCTAGTACTGATACGATATTTTTTGTAAGGCCAGTTGGATCAAGAGTACACAAGATCTGTATATCACCAGCACAGACATAGGGGGTGAATTTGAGAGATGTAGGAGTGTTAGGAGGGGCGAGAGAGAGAGATTTAAGAGAGTAGGGGCTAAAACTGAACCCTGTGGAACCCCGGATGGAAGTTAGAGGTAGTACTCATGGTTTGTACTGTATACAACCGGTTGGACAGGTAGGAAGTAAACCATTGAAGAGCGGTATCTCTCAGTCCTAACTGATGAAGTCTATTGAGAAGAATAGTGTGATCAATGAGATTGAACGCTGCAGATAAATCAAGAGAAGCAGAAGAACCAAGGTGGACTGATCTAAATAGTATGTAGTAAGTCCAAGGAGAGACGTTTTGGTGCTGTGATGAGGATGAATACCTGTTTGATTGGGATGCAGAGCTAATGTTTTGTCAAGGAAGTCAAGAAATTGGGAATGGATAGTGGTTTCTGCAATTTTAGATATAAAAGGAAGGTTGGCAATTAGACAGTAGTTGCTACAAGCTTGAGTTGGTTGTGATCAATCCTTGAGCTTTGGTCAAATAGTGGCTTGCATCCAGGAAGGTGGGAGGTACATAAGTACATAAGTAATGCCATACTGGGAAAAGACCAAGGGTCCATCGAGCCCAGCATCCTGTCCACGACAGCGGCCAATCCAGGCCAAGGGCACCTGGCAAGCTTCCCAAACGAAAAAAAAAAAACAAAACAAAAAAAAAAACAAAAAAACAAAAAGGCACACAACTGCTTACAAAACAGTAGATGAAAAACAACAAAGCAGTGGAATCAAATGTATTTATTGGAACAATACCCGACGTGGCCACGTTTCGCCCTCAGGCTGCGTCAGGGGTATAAACTATCAAAAGTGTATGTAAATATATCATACACACTAGTAGTTCCAAAATCTAGTTCCATTTATCTGCTACTTCCAACTGAACTGATATGCTAATACATATCAGTTCAGTTGGAAGTAGCAGATAAATGGAACTAGATTTTGGAACTACTAGTGTGTATGATATATTTACATACACTTTTGATAGTTTATACCCCTGACGCAGCCTGAGGGCGAAACGTGGCCACGTCGGGTATTGTTCCAATAAATACATTTGATTCCACTGCTTTGTTGTTTTTCATCAAGCTTCCCAAACGTACAAACATTCTATACATGTTATTCCTGGAATTGTGGATTTTTCCCAAGTCTATTTAGTAGCGGTTTATGGACTTGTCCTTTAGGAAACCATCCAACCCCTTTTTAAACTCTGCTAAACTAACCGCTTTCACCACTTTCTCCGGCAACGAATTCCAGAGTTTAATTATACATTGGGTGAAGAAAAACTTTCTCCGATTTGTTTTAAATTTACTACACTGTGGTTTCATCGCATGCCCCCTAGTCCTAGTATTTTTGGAAAGCATGAACAGACGCTTCACAACCATCTGTTCCACTCCACTCATTATTTTATATACCTCTATCATGTCTCCCCTCAGCCGTCTCTTCTCCAAGCTGAATAGCCCTAGCCTCCTTAATCTTTCTTCATAGGGAAGTCGTCCCATCCCCGCTATCATTTTAGTCGCCCTTCTCTGCATCTTTTCCAGTTCTACTATATCTTTCTTGAGATGCGGCGACCAGAATTGAACACAATACTCAAGGTGCGGTCGCACCATGGAGCGATACAACGGCATTATAACATCCTCACACCTGTTTTCCATACCTTTCCTAATAATACCCAACATTCTATTCGCTTTCCTAGCCGCAGCAGCACACTGAGCAGAAGGTTTCAGCGTATTATCGACGACGACACCCAGATCCCTTTCTTGGTCTGTAACTCCTAACGTGGAACCTTGCATGACGTAGCTATAATTCGGGTTCTTTTTTCCCACATGCATCACCTTGCACTTGCTCACATTAAACGTCATCTGCCATTTAGCCGCCCAGTCTCCCAGTCTCGTAAGGTCCTCTTGTAATTTTTCATAATCCTGTCGCGATTTAACAACTTTGAATAACTTTGTGTCATCAGCAAATTTAATTACCTCGCTAGTTACTCCCATCTCTAAATCATTTATAAATATATTAAAAAGCAGCGGTCCTAGCACAGACCCCTGAGGAACCCCACTAACTACCCTTCTCCATTGTGAATACTGCCCATTTAACCCCACTCTCTGTTTCCTATCCTTCAACCAGTTTTTAATCCACAATAGGACATTTCCTCCTATCCCATGACCCTCCAATTTCCTCTGCAGCCTTTCATGAGGTACCTTGTCAAACGCCTTTTGGAAATCCAGATACACAATATCAACCGGTTCCCCTTTGTCCATGTGTTTGTTTACTCCTTCAAAGAATTTTCCCCGGCACTGACGTCAGACTCACCGGTCTATAATTTCCCGGATCTCCCCTGGAGCCTTTTTTAAAAATCGGTGTTACATTGGCCACCCTCCAATCTTCCGGTACCACGCTCGATTTTAAGGATAAGTTGCATATCACTAGCAGTAGCTCCGCAAGCTCATTTTTCAGTTCTATCAGTACTCTAGGATGAATACCATCCGGTACAGGAGATTTGCTACTCTTCAGTTTGCTGAACTGCCCCATTACATCCTCCAGGTTTACCGTGAAATCAGTAAGTTTCTCCAACTTGTCCGCTTGAAATACCATTTCCGACACCGGTATCTCACCCAAATCTTCCTCGGTGAAGACCGAAGCAAAGAATTCATTCAGTCTCTCCGCTACGTCTTTGTCTTCCTTGATCGACCCTTCACTGGCTCCCTATCCGTTTTCGCATCCTGTTCAAACTTCTTCTACTAACCTATAAATGTACTCATTCTGCTGCTCCCCAGTATCTCTCCACACTCGTCCTTCCCTACACCCCTTCCCATGCACTCCGCCCCATGGATAAATCCTTCTTATCTGTTCCCTTCTCCACTAATGCCAACTCCAGACTTCGCGCCTTCTGTCTCGCTGCACCCTACGCCTGGAATAAACTTCCTGAGCCCCTACGTCTTGCCCCATCCTTGGCCACCTTTAAATCTAGACTGAAAGCCCACCTCTTTAACATTGCTTTTGACTCGTAACCACTTGTAACCACTCGCCTCCACCTACCCTCCTCTCTTCCTTCCCGTTCACATTAATTGATTTGATTTGCTTACTTTATTTTTTGTCTATTAGATTGTAAGCTCTTTGAGCAGGGACTGTCTTTCTTCTATGTTTGTGCAGCGCTGCGTATGCCTTGTAGCGCTATAGAAATGCTAAATAGTAGTAGTAGTAGTAGTACCCCTCGGTCATCCAGCGGCCCAACCGATTCTTTTGCCGGCTTCCTGCTTTTAATATACCAAAAAAAATGTTTGCTATGTTTTTTTTGCCTCTAATGCTATCTTTTTTTCGTAATCCCTCTTGGCCTTCTTTATCTGCGCCTTGCATTTGCATTGACACTCCTTATGCTGCTTCTTGTTATTTTCAGACGGTTCCTTCTTCCATTTTCTGAAGGCGTTTCTTTAAGCCCTAATAGCTTCCTTCACCTCACTTTTCAACCAGGCCGGCTGTTTTTTGGAGTTCCATCTTTCTTTTCTAATTCGCGGAATATATATGGCCTGGGCCTCCAGGATGGTGTTTTTGAACAGCGTCCACGCCTGTTGTACAGTTTTTACTCTCTCAGATGCCCCCCTAAGGTTTTTTTTTTACCATTCTTCTCATTTTATCATAGTCTCCTTTTTTAAAGTTAAACGCTAACGTATTTGACTTTCTGTGTACAGTTACTTCAAGGTCGATATCAAAACTGATCATATTATGATCACTGTTATCAAGCGGCCCAAGTACCATAACGTCCCTCACCAGATCATGCGCTCCACTAAGGACCAAGTCTAGAATTTTTCCTTCTCTCGTCGGCTCCTGCACCAGCTGCTCCATAAAGCTGTCCTTGATTTCATCAAGGAATTGTACCTCTGTAGCGTGTCCCGATGTTACATTTACCCAGTCTATATTTGGATAATTGAAGTCACCCATTATTATCACATTGCCCATTTTGTTCGCGTTTCTGATTTCTTTTATCATTTCTGCGTCTACCTGCTCGTCTTGGCGAGGCGGACGGTAGTACACTCCTATCACCGTTTTTTCCCCTTTTATACATGGAATTTCAACCCACAATGATTCAAAAGTGTGACTTGTGTCCTGCTGAATTTATAATCTATCTGAGTCAAGGCTCTCGTTAATATACAATGCTACCCCTCCTGTCCGGTCCACCCTATCACTACGATATACTTTTGTACCCCGGTATGACAGTGTCCCACTGGTTATCTTCCTTCCACCAGGTCTCAGTAATGCCTATTATATCCAATTTTTCATTTAGTGCAATATATTCAAAGTCTCCCATCTTATTTTTTACTCCTAGCATTTGCGTATAGACATTTCAGAGTATGTTTGTTGTTCCTATTTGCATGATGATTAGTACCTGACACTATTGATTTGCCATCTTTTGTCTGATCTTTAGTTGTATTTAAGGGCACCTGGCCTACCACGGTCTGTTGTGCAACCTCACTATCCAGAAACCCTGGCTTCCCTGTTTGAGGTAGCCTTGCTCTAAGCTTGCAGCAATCATGGACTGGAGAAAGGACACAGTGATTCAGAGAATGTTTAAATAAATAACAGCATAAGGTCAAGAGGGGCAGTGGTTGACCTCGTACAGAGACAGGTAAACTTGTCCAGAGTGCTGCATGGATGTTGTTGGGGAACGGTCTGTGATGGGGCTGGAAAAGTAGAGGTTGTGGTGATAGAAGTGTGCAAGGAAAGTAATTTGTTCTCAAATTAAGATGCCAAGCTCTGGCTGTCAGCATGGTGGTAGTAGAAGGTGTTGGGTTAACCGTGGTAATGATGGATTTGAGGATTTTACTTATATAAGGTGGTAGTGTTAGGTGCCTTAGAAATCTTATCACTATAATATGTCCATTTAGTGGTTAGAACAACTGTTTTATAGGCAGAAACTGTTGTCTTAAATGTAGCAAGGGTGTTTGGAGTACGCTGAAGTCTCCACTGGCGCTCTGGTTTCTTCAGCTGGCATTTCACTAGGTCAAATCATAGGTGTATCAGTGGCACTGAGTACAGTAATGGGAAGTGGTTACCATGTTTGGACTGGGGAAATAACATCAAAATTTGCATGAAGCCTGTTGTCCTATTCCTCAACCTGACTGTCTAATGGCAGTTGGGAGAAGGTGGGAAGATCTAGATTGGATTGCTGAAGCAGGGATGAAGAATTCAGTTTTGCTAAGATCTCTATAGGTAGTAGGGACTTTAGTTTCCAGACAAGAAATAGCATTTGTGTCAGGTTCTCAGGTTCAGAGCCCGCGGGGATGGGCTCTGGAGCAAACGTGAGCCCGTGAGCTGCTGACGAGGAGCGACAGCAGCAGGCAAAACCCACCAACCAACACTGGGCTAGCACACCAGCACAGGCAAGGATTGTAGGCGCCGCCCAGCGAGCCGGAACACATGGACTGGAACACACCGGACTGGTCTGCACCGGACTGGAGTACACCGGACTGCAACACACCGGACTGGAGTACCCCGGACTGGTCCGCACTGCTTCACCTGCACTTAGCCACTGTCCCCCAGGAGTTGAGCCCCTGGGTTCAAGCGGCCGGCACGGCTTACCGGATACAGGATACACAGGGACTGGGATACTCAGCAACTCAGAAGTGTTCCTACAGCGTAACCAGACTGAAGTGCTCTTAAGCACTAAACCAACAGAAGAGCTCCTAAGCACTAATAACAGGAGTGCTTCTAAGCACCAAGCTACAGCAGTGCTCCACAGCACTAAACTAACCAAGGGGAAGTAGGGGAGCCACAAGGAGAAAGCAGGGAAGCTAAACACATAAACTAACAAAGGTGCTCCTAAGCACCAAGCTACAGCAGTGCTCCACAGCACTAAACTAACAAAGGCGCTCCTAGGCACCAAGCTACCAGGAGTGCTCCTAAGCACTTCACTAACAGAAGTGCTTCTAACAGCACCACAATCAGAAGTATCTCTAACAGCAAAAACAGAAGTGCTTCTCACAGCACCAAAAGGGAAAGCTGGGGAGCCACAAGGAAAAAGCAGGGAAGCTAAACACATAAGTCAAAAGTGCACACTGCACCAACACTAACCTGGACCTACAGCAAACGTTGCAAAGGCCCTGAATGGAAGAACACCACTTCCTTATCAAGGCCCTGCCTGATGATGTCACAACTACCAGACACAGGCAGACAGCATACTGAAACACAGAGAGGCTTATCCACCCAGGTGCAGTATAGTGGGGTAATTAGAGCCACGCTGGAAGCAGCCTGCACACAGAGACAGAGCTAACTCAGGCAAAGCAGACAGAAGCCAGCTCAGAAGCTGACCTCCAGAAATGAGGTGAGTCTGGGAGGGGTCATGGCCACAATCGTGACAATTTGTAGCACACGTAAAAGAAATTAAGAGAATGGTTGGCCTATGGAAATTGGAGGAAGTTAAAATTACTTAGAAAAGGTGATGAGTTAGCGGGAGATGATTAAGTCCAGAGTATAGCCAAAAGGATGGGTTGGGGAGTGCAAATGCTGTTTAAGGTCAAGATCAGATAAGAATATAATTGGAATCATTAAGATGGAGATTAGTCACCTATGATAATTGGGTATAATGAGTTAGTACAGTTGTCTGATGACAAAATTTGAAGAAGTTGAAGGGAGAGAGAGAGAGGGAAGCAGGAGGAGAATGATAAGTAAGTAGATCTATAGGGGGAGAGGAAGAGATTGTGAGGTTCAGTGATTCGACCAATGATGTGGAATTTAAAGAGGTGAAGGCAATGAAGACAGGAAGAATACATGACTGCAAGTCATCCCCCCCCCCCACCCCCATCCATGGTGGAGACTTCTATTAGGTACACAGTTCTGGTAGTTGGGGAGAGTGGCATAGTTGATATAGGCCATGTTTGTATCAGTGAGCCATGATTCTGTGAGACAAAGATAAGCCAATTGGTAAGAAATAATGAGATCATGAACAAGGTGATTTTTTTTGTTTTTTTTAATCATTTATTTATAATTTTTCATTTTATAAGGGTCACTTGCAAACAGTAATACAGAGATGACTGTACAATAATACAATATTAGAAGAAAACAATCTCAACTAGATAAATGGATTATATACAATCTTTCTCTTTTTTAGACCACAAAATAAATAGGGAGAGTGAAACAAGACAAGGAGATCAATCAAACAACAGTAAACAAAGAAAACATGGTATTAACCTGATTATCCCCAGTTATTATTTATCTGAATCATTATTCCACATTGATCATCTGGTTGACTTCTTCAAACCCAAGACAGTGTATAGTCAATTAATTTCGTTGGAAACATACTTATTGGCCAATATTAGTGGAAATAATACACCTGATTTCATTTTTTTTCTCTTTTAAAACCAGAAATTATTTAACAACACAAACACTTGAATCTCTAAACCAATTCCCACTGGTTAAGGTAATATCCGACATTGCTGCCTGGATGTCCAACCGCCATCTGAAACTGAACATGGCCAAGACCGAGCTTATTGTCTTCCCACCTAAACCCACTTCTCCTCTCCCTCCACTCTCTATCTCAGTTGATAACACCCTCATCGTCCCCGTCTCATCTGCCCGCAACCTCAGAGTCATCTTCGACTCCTCCCTCTCCTTCTCTGCGCATATCCAGCAGATAGCCAAGACCTGTCACTTCTTCCTCTATAACATTAGCAAAATTCGCCCTTTCCTCTCTGAGCACACCACCCGAACTCTCGTCCACTCTCTCATTACCTCTCGCCTTGACTACTGCAACCTACTTCTCACTGGCCTCCCACTTAGCCATCTATCCCCCCTTCAGTCTGTTCAGAACTCTGCTGCATGTCTTATCTTCCGCCTGGACTGATATACTCATATCACCCCTCACCTCAAATCACTTCACTGGATTCCGATCAAGTACCGCATACAGTTCAAGCTTCTCCTACTAACCTACAAATGCACTCGATCTGCATCCCCTCCTTTACCCTCATCTCCCCTTACGTTTCTACCCGTAACCTCCGCTCTCAAGACAAATCCCTCCTTTCAATACCCTTCTCCACCACCGCCAACTCCAGGCTCCGCCCTTTCTGCCTCGCCTCACCCTATGCTTGGAATAAACTCCCTGAGCCCATACGCCGGGCCCCCTCCCTGCCCATCTTCAAATCCTTACTCAAAGCCCACCTCTTCAATGTCGCCTTCGGCACCTAACCACTATACCTCTATTCAAGAAATCTCGACTGCCCCAACTTGACATTTCGTCCATTAGATTGTAAGCTCCTTTGAGCAGGGACTGGCCTTTTTTGTTAAACTGTACAGCGCTGCGTAACCCTAGTAGCGCTCTAGAAATGTTTAGTAGTAGTAGTAATCCCAGTTTCAAAGGCTTCACTCCTTTTGAATTAATGTACTAAGAGGAATCATTTCAGAGGGAAAAAACTTTAGGAGTCCTACCCGGAACTCTGGGAAAACAACAATCTCGATATTAATCATCTGTAATAATATTCATTTTGTTCAAAATTTTCTGGTCTATTAACATTTTCAAAATCTTAACCGTGTCCTATTCCTGTAGAACTTCATTTGCTGTATCAATTTTTCATTCTCCAAGGATTCGATTAGATTATCCATGTGGCTCACTAATAAGATTATATCTGAAGCAAAATTATTTACTACCACCGTTAGGTCCTAGCGCGTCTTCCAGATGATATTCAATGTAACCGCCACGGAAGCCAAAAACTCCAAGCTGATAGCTCTTACGGGTTTAGGAGTGGCACCGCCGACACGGGTTCAACTGTAAACGACTTCCGTTTCAGCATACACTCCTAACTCACTCCTCCACTCCTTTGGGCATGGTGGTTAAATGATTGGAGAGCGATGAAGTTGTTTCCAGGTCCAACAGCATCGACGCTCCTTCGCTGGTGCTAATCAAAGGACTCATCAACCCAGTCTTATGTGGGCAGCTTGTCGTGCAGCGGTCCCACACTTGCTGCACAGGGGACAAAACGCTGGCCATCGGCGGCTGACCCCCCATTGTCCCCTTCCTCTCAGTTAAGGCAACTGCAAATGCAAAGAGGAAACTTCAAGTAAACAAAGACAAAACTTCAGAGGACAGCTGGGCCGTTGAGCGTACGAGCCTCAGGTCAACATCTTTCCACTCTCCCTAGTTTGGGACACTCTTTGTCTGGTTTCTCCTCAGAGGCCTGTCTGATATGGGTAACTCTTCAGCATAGCCCCCTGAGTCATTGAAACAATGAAGCCCCTCCACCACTACAAGGTGGTGTCCCTTCGGAGGGGAACAAGGTGATTTTTACTATGCAGGGAGTGGGTATTGAGTAGACCAATATGGAGATCATAAGTGGGTAGATATGTCTTAGCAGAGCTGTAACCTGGACGAATAGGTTGTAAGCAGGGGCGTGTCTGCGTGGGGCCACAGGGGCCTGGGCCCCCGCAGATTTCGCCCTGGACCCCCCTACTGCCGCCGTGGGTACCTTTGCTGGCGGGGGACCCCAACCCCCACCAGCCGAGGTCCACTTCCTCCTGCCGCTGCGAGGTTTTTTAAGTTCATCGGGATTCGTCCTCCGTCACTCTGTGCTGCTGTTCAAAGAAGCTGCTAGCTGAATGCAGTTTTCGGACTGAGTCTGACGTTGCTGCTGCACATTGTACATGAGTCTGACGTCCTGCACGTACAACGTGCAGCAGCGACGTCAGACTCAGTCCGAAACTGCATTCAGCTAGCAGCTTCTTTGAACAGCAGCACAGAGTGACGGAGGACGAATCCCGATGAAGAACTTAAAAAACCTCGCAGCGGCAGGAGGAAGCAGACCTCGGCTGGTGGGGGTTGGGGTCCCCCACCAGCAAAGGTACCCACGGCAGCAGGGGGGGGGTCGGAAATGGCGGCGGCAGCGGCGGGGGGGGGGGGGCTATAATGTGCCCCCTCACTCTGGCTCCGGCCCCCGCTACCGCCGACTTTCAGATATGCCCCTGGTTGTAAGTAACATACCTGCAATCTCTGAGGTGTAAGCTGGCAGGGCTGTGGTCAGCATTCCAAAAGCACTGGGATTCGCTGAGCGAGACACATGAGAGAAAGCTGTAGTATTATGAATAGAGAGACAGAGAAAATGTCTGTTTAATATCATGATGGCAAATAGGGTGCGCATGAAAGAGCACACAAAGGAGCACAACTTGCTTCTTTATGTGCACTCCTTTGGCGTATGCACCACTAAGGGCTTTAAAATTATAGTAAGGAGAACCTGTCACTTCTGAAGTGGGCAGGGCATAGTGGCATGGGACCATTGCATTCGTGGTGGGAACAAGCATCTAGGAGCACAGGAATGGCCAGGAAAACACAATGGCAGACAGCAATAGTAAGGTGAACTTTCGAAGTGGGCAGGGCTTTTAGCAGCATGGGACCGCTCCATTCACAGTGGGACCAGGCATCTAGGAGCACAGGAGCAGCCTGATGTCACTTCCAAAGTGGGCAGGGCTTAGCTTCACGGGACCACCAAGTTCATGGTGGGAACAAGCATGTAGGAGCACAGGAGTGGCCTGGAAAACACAATAGCAGACAGGAATAAGCAGGTACAGCACATAAAAGCACATGAAGCGGACAGTAGCAAAGAGCAAATGAAATGTGATGCTAAGGGCTTTAAAGTTATAGTGAGGAGAACCTGATTTCACTTCCGAAGTGGGCAAGGCTTAGCGACACAGGGCCGCCGCATTCACAATGGGAACAAGTATCTAGGTGCACAGGAGTAGCCTAGAAAACACAATGGCAGACAGCAATAAGTAGGTACAGCAAATAAAAGCACATGAAAGCAGACAGTAGCAAAGAGCATGTCCCTCCCCCTCAGCTGTCTCTTTGCCTCTCTTGATTACTCAGTCCACTTACGTCTCCACACACACAACTGTTGCAATTATTCAAAATAGCCTTTCAGTTCCTTTTTTACACTACCCGATCATGCCTTTGTGAAGATGGAGTGCGGTAACCATCCACACCATGTCCTCTTTAGCCCTAGTTCTTTTTCTCTTCTTTGTCCAGGTATGTTGCCTTGTGGAATTATAAGCAGCAAAAGTAGCATGTGGGTGAGCTACACTAGTCTCACTCAACATATAGTCCACTCACATAATGGTGTTAAAGGGGCGATCAAGGAGGACAAAGCCGTAGCGGAGAAATTAAATGAATTCTTTGCTTCGGTCTTCACCGAGGAGGATTTGGGGGGGACACCGGTGCCGGAAAGAATATTTGAAGCGGGGGAGTCGGAGAAACTAAACAAATTCTCTGTAACCTTGGAGGATGTAATGGGTCAGTTCAGCAAGCTGAAGAGTAGTAAATCACCGGGACCTGATGGTATTCATCCCAGAGTATTAATAGAACTAAAAAATGAACTTGCGGAGCTACTGTTAGAAATATGCAATCTGTCCCTAAAATCGAGTGTAGTACCGGAAGACTGGAGGGTAGCCAATGTTACTCCGATTTTTAAGAAGGGTTCCAGAGGAGATCCGGGAAATTATAGACCGGTGAGTCTGACGTCGGTGCCGGGCAAGATGGTGGAGGCTATTATTAAGAATAAAATTGCAGAGCATATACAAAAACATGGACTGATGAGACAAAGTCAGCACGGATTTAGTGAAGGGAAGTCTTGCCTCACCAATCTAATGCATTTTTTGAGGGGGTAAGCAAACATGTGGACAATGGGGAGCCGGTTGATATTGTATATCTGGATTTTCAGAAGGCGTTTGACAAAGTGCCGCACGAAAGACTCCTGAAGAAATTGCAGAGTCATGGAATCGGAGGTAGGGTATTATTATGGATTAAGAACTGGTTGAAAGATAGGAAGCAGAGAGTAGGATTGCGTGGCCAGTATTCTCAGTGGAGGAGGGTAGTTAGTGGGGTCCCGCAGGGGTCTGTGCTGGGTCCGTTGCTTTTTAATGTATTTATAAATGACCTAGAGATGGGAATAACTAGTGAGGTAATTAAATTCGCCGATGACACAAAATTATTCAGGGTCGTCAAGTCGCAGGAGGAATGTGAACGATTACAGGAGGACCTTGCGAGACTGGGAGAATGGGCGTGCAAGTGGCAGATGAAGTTCAATGTTGACAAGTGCAAAGTGATGCATGTGGGTAAGAGGAACCCGAATTATAGCTACGTCTTGCAAGGTTCCGCGTTAGGAGTTACGGATCAAGAAAGGGATCTGGGTGTCGTCGTCGATGATACGCTGAAACCTTCTGCTCAGTGTGCTGCTGCGGCTAGGAAAGCAAATAGAATGTTGGGTGTTATTAGGAAGGGTATGGAGTCCAGGTGTGCGGATGTTATAATGCCGTTGTATCGCTCCATGGTGCGACCGCACCTGGAGTATTGTGTTCAGTACTGGTCTCCGTATCTCAAAAAAGATATAGTAGAATTGGAAAAGGTACAGCGAAGGGCGACGAAAATGATAGTGGGGATGGGACAACTTTCCTATGAAGAGAGGCTGAGAAGGCTAGGGCTTTTCAGCTTGGAGAAGAGACGGCTGAGGGGAGATATGATAGAAGTGTATAAAATAATGAGTGGAATGGATCGGGTGGATGTGAAGCGACTGTTCACGCTATCCAAAAATACTAGGACTAGAGGGCATGAGTTGAAGCTACAGTGTGGTAAATTTAAAACGAATCGGAGAAAATTTTTCTTCACCCAACGTGTAATTAGACTCTGGAATTCGTTGCCGGAGAACGTGGTACGGGCGGTTAGCTTGACGTAGTTTAAAAAGGGGTTAGATAGATTCCTAAAGGACAAGTCCATAGACCGCTATTAAATGGACTTGGAAAAATTCCGCATTTTTAGGTATAACTTGTCTGGAATGTTTTTACGTTTGAGGAGCGTGCCAGGTGCCCTTGACCTGGATTGGCCACTGTCGGTGACAGGATGCTGGGCTAGATGGACCTTTGGTCTTTCCCAGTATGGCACTACTTATGTACTTATGTACTTTGTCCTGCCGTGGATCAGGGTCTATCTGCTGAGGTAGTGCGGGTCCTGCTAGAAGAACGGCACTCCTGCTGCCACTTTAAGTCGGGAACCACAGCTGCAGGCATCATCTGCCTTGTGTAAAGACTTCCAACACCATACTTACAAATTTCTCTTGTCTTGGCACCCAGGACTTCCCCATTGGTACTATGGGTCTTGGCAGGGGTGGGCTACCATAGACCAGAATTCTCCTCAAGCCATAACTTTTATTATTTCTATGGCCCTACCCCAAGGGACTGGCCCTTATAATGATTATATCACTTGGCTATCAATAGCAGCTCTGTCTCCTTAGTGACCACCCTAAAATTTCTTCCTCTCACCCTTTAAGCATGAGCATTTTAAGGGGGGGGGGGGAGTGTCACACTACCATGGATGCTACGCAAATGGTGTGCAGGTTGGCTATTTACTATGAGGCAATGCTTCACTTCAGTGGTGTATTCTGCCAAGAGAAATCATTAGAACAAAGAAACCCATACTCCTATTATATCATCTTTATTTAAGCTACTTATCACTACTACCCAAGTGTGGGCTCCTGCATACTCCACCCCAACAAAACAACCACTGCTCATCTATACACTCTTCCCCACATATCCACTCACACAACCTATAACTACGGGGTTATAACAACATTCACTTAACTGTAGGTTATTTGAGGTGATCCAAAATTTTCTTCCAAGTCTGTGCTGTAAACCGAGGATTCAGCCAAAGGGCAGATTCTGGTTTATCTGTCCCTCGATTCCAGTGTTAGGCCATGCACGAGTCTTTAAATAACAGCCAACATAACTTCCAGTGTGTACATGCTCCATTTTATAATCCCTTATTAAATGACACAGTGTTGTCAACAACATAATGGTAATAATTTTATAAAATAGGTACTAACATTTACACACAGTTACATACGTAAATGTTTAGAATAATAGCATATACACATGTGTGCACATACTTGTGTGAATGCTAAACTTCTGCCTAAGCACTATTCTGTAAATACAAGCATAACTTACATAGCATGTATTTGTCAGGTGGGACTCCCACTTATGTGCATAACTTATACAATATTATAAGCTACAAACATCTCCAGCATTTAAGCACAAAAATTTTCATCTCCTCTATGACAGGTGTAAGTGCTTGGGCCTAACTTTTATATGCTTTTCTAAGTGGTTATGCTAGTATTCTAGATATATAAAAAAAATAGGTGTCTATGTTCCTTTACAGAATATCCTCCTACCAGGTGCTGTCCAGGTTCCAAATTATAGGTACCTAGTTATAGAAATGCCCTCAATGTGGGTAGAAGTGTCAGTAACAAGGGCTCACATTTAATGGTGCTTGAAGACCCATTGATTTTTGTACAAATGCCCAAGTGTCAAAAGTTTGAGTTTATTCTTTTATATGTAGACATGTTTTCAGGCCGGGTAGAAGCTTACACTATGGCAGAAGTAATCAAATCCAGCCCTCGAGGTCCACAACCCAGCCTGGTTTTCAGGATTTCCACAATGAATATGTGTGAGATCTATTTGCATTCACTGCTTCCAATGCATGCAAATAGATTCATTGTGGAAATTCTGAAAACCAGGCTGGGTTGTGGACCTCGATGACTGGATTTGAGGACCTCTGCACTATGGCAAAGAAACTGTTAAAATAAGTTTTGAGTTGCTATTGTGTCTCCATCACTATCTCATTAGACAGAGGTACCCATTTTACAGTACAAGTTATGCAGAAGATTTGTGTAGCCTTAAGATGTAAACATAAGTACATAAGTAATGCCACACTGGGAAAAGACCAAAGGTCCATTGAGCCCAGCATCCTGTCCACGACAGCGGCCAATCCAGGCCAAGGGCACCTGGCAAGCTTCCCAAACGTACAAACATTCTATACATTTTTCCCAAGTCCATTTAGCAGTGGTTTATGGACTTGTCCTTTAGGAAACCGTCTAACCCCTTTTAAAACTCTGCTAAGCTAACTGCCTTCACCACGTTCTCCGGCAACAAATTCCAGAGTTTAATTATGCGTTGGGTGAAGAAATATTTTCTCTGATTTGTTTTAAATTTACTACACTGTAGTTTCATCGCATGCCCCCTAGTCCTAGTATTTTTGGAAAGCGTGAACAGACGCTTCACATCCACCTGTTCCACTCCACTCAATATTTTATATACCTCTATCATGTCTCCCCTCAGTCGTCTCTTCTCCAAGCTGAAAAGCCCTAGCCTCCTTAGTCTTTCTTCATAGGGAAGTTGTCCCATCCCCGCTATCATTTTAGTCGCCCTTCGCTGCACCTTTTCCAATTCTACTATATCTTTCTTGAGATGCGGTGACCAGAATTGAACACAGTACTCAAGGTGCGGTCGCACCATGGAGCGATACAACGGCATTATAACATCCTCACACCTGTTTACCTTACCTTTCCTAATAATACCCAACATTCTATTCGCTTTCCTAGCCGCAGCAGCACACTGAGCAGTTGCATACCCCTTTCCATCTTCAGCCTTCTGGCATGGTGGAAAGAATAAATGCTACTTTTAAAGAACCAGCTGTTCAAGCTTCCTTGGTCTAAGCATTGGGTTTTATGCAGAAGATTTGTGCAGCCTTAAGCAGTAAACAGCAGTTACATACTCCTTACCATCTTCAGCCTTCTGGTAAGGTAGTAAGAGTAAAAGCTACTTTTAAAGAAGAATATGTATGAGATTTATTTGCATGCACAGCCTCCATTGTATGCAAACGTATGCATATTCCTTGGGGAAATCCTGAAAACTACGACTCCCAGTCAGGATTTCGAACCAACCACAGTAATGAAACAATACTAGTTACTCTCATGACTAAGTTCAAACAAATGATTGCAACTGGCACGAACATAGTACTTTTACAATTTGACATGTCTAGCGCCTTCGACATGGTTGATCATGGAATATTACTACATATCCTCGAGAACTTCGGAATCGGAGGCAACGTTCTCAACTGGTTCAAGGGGTTCCTAACCACACGATCATACCAAGTGACATCTAATTCAACTACATCAACCACATGGACACCTGAATGTGAAGTCCCACAGGAATCCCCCTTCTCATCGACCTTATTCAACTTAATGATGATACCTTTGGCTAAACTACTATCAAACCAAAAACTCAACCCATACATATATGCAGATGATGTAACGATCTACATCCCATTTAAACAAGACTTAAAGGAAATTTCCAACGACATGAACCAAAGTCTACATATCATGCATTCATGGGCGGACGCATTTCGGCTGAAACTCAATGCAGAAAAAACCCAATGCCTAATACTCGCCTCTCAATATAACACGAACAAATTCACCACCATTAACACACCTACACTGAATCTTCCAATCTCGGACACTCTAAAAATTCTTGGAGTCACCATTGATCGACACCTAACACTTGAGAATCACGCGAAAAACACAACCAAGAAGATGTTCCACTCAATGTGGAAACTAAAAAGAGTAAGACATTTCTTCCCAAGGACTGTATTCCGAGGCCTGGTCATCTAGACTACTGCAACGCACTCTATGCTGGCTGCAAAGAACAAATAATCAAGAAACTTCAGACAGCCCAGAATACGGCAGCTAGACTCATATTCGGTAAACCAAAATATGAGAGTGCTAAACCCCTGCGAGAAAAGCTACATTGGTTCCCTCTTAAAGAACGCATCACGTTCAAAATATGTACCCTAGTCCACAAAATCATTCATGGAGATGCTTCAGCCTACATGTTAGACCTGATAGACTTACCGCCTAGGAATGCTAAGACATCATCCCACACATTTCTCAACCTTCATTTCCCCAACTGCTAAGGGCTAAAATACAAACTAACGCACGCGTCAACCTTTTCCTACTTGAGCACACAATTCTGGAACGCGCTGCCGTGCAACTTAAAATCGATCTATGAACCAACTAACTTCCGCAAACTATTGAAGATCCATCTCTTTGACAAGGCATACCACAAAGACCAACAAATATGAACTCCTTCATACATACCCAGAATTGTCTTTCTATTTGTTAGTTATATTAACATCATGCTTTATCATTATCATGTTACCCAAGAGCCTTTTGTAACACGAAATGTTTATTTCTCATATATCTCTACTATTCATGAGGGATCCTCAGGAGCTTAGCCTAGAATGGGTGGCAGAGCTGGTGGTTGGGAGGCGGGGCTAGTGCTGGGCAGACTTATACGGTCTGTGCCGGGGCTGGTGGTTGGGCGGTGGGGATAGTTCTGGGCAGACTTATATGGTCTGTGCCAGAGCTGGTGGTGGGAGGCGGGACTGGTAGTTGGGAGGCGGGGATAGTGCTGGGCAGACTTATACGGTCTGTGCCCTGAAGAGGACAGTACAAATAAAAAAGTAGCACATATGAATTTATCTTCTTGGGCAGACTGGATGGACCGTGCAGGTCTTTTTCTGCCGTCATCTACTATGTTACTATGTATATGTTACATTGAGCCTGCAAAGAGGTGGGAAAATGTGGGTTACAAATGCAATAAATAAATAAATAAAACCTGACCTGACAAGGGCTGAGGATAGACACTCTTAGTCTAAAGCTTTGTCTTTGGCCATTATGAATCTCAGGTGTGTTCCCTTTGGCAAATTCCATCTTTTTTTTCATGAGATCCTGTTTAGGAGACACATAGGAGCAGACTTTTGAAAATGATTTGGGTTGGTCAACTCGGCACACATTGCCATGACTAAAAATCAAAATAAAGTATAGTAAGGTCATGGGCACAACTGGCCAGGCCATATTTACATGTAGTGCACAGCAGACAGTGAGTATTCTGGGAAGACTCATGGCTACATGAAGAGCTAAGGAAGCAGTTAAAATTCTCCCAGTCTCTCTTCCTCTACAATCCCAAGTCATCCCCACCAGTTTACCCCTGCCTCACTTCTTCTTCTCCCACCCCCTTCCCCATAGCCTACCTACCCATTCCAGTCAAGCATGCCCTATCCATACCACACACACTCTCTCCCTCCCAGCCAGCCCTTAACAGTCCCTTTTCTGTATTTAGCCTGTGCACACTGTACACTTTCTCTTATCTCAAGTCACCTTACTTCTTTCTCACTCCATACTCATAATATCTTCCTCCTCTTCTTGTTTTCTTATCCTATTTTCCTCTTGATTTATACACCCTATGCATAGTTTGATTTTTGTTTGGGGGTAATGTACTTAAAATGGATGTGTGACTTTTGGACATCACTGTTTGTGCTTTGCTGTTTATGAGACCCAGTATTTTGGACACTGCCATTTGGGTGCCTAAACTTTTGGGCACCCAAATGGTGGTGTCTAGGGTCAATTCAATATAGGGCATTCAAACTTAGGCGCCTACAGTTAGGGTGCTCAGCTAGTATGCTATAGTGGCACACTAGCACGCCTAAACGCTAGAATGCAGTGTAGAAAAATAATGGAAGGAGCCAAACACCACAAGCCAGGATGTCATGAATAGGCTCAGTTTATTAGTAAATCATCTTCAGAGAACAAAGGCCAATTTAAGTACAGAATACTGTAAAAGTAAGGAAAGTAGTATACAATTGGCACTCATTTATATACTTTGGAGTACCAATTGTGTAGTGTTATAGAATTCAGGGATCTGCACTTAATTTTGGTGCGGGGATTTATACCAGGGTTCAGTTGGTGTAAACCCTCACACCAAAACGTTGGGCACAGATCCCAGAGCTAACACCTGGATTCTAGATAGTGTGCCCAGATATCTGTGCCAAAATTGTCTAAAATTAGTTCTGGCAGGTGCCCATTCCAAAAATTGACATATTCCAATCAATAAATAGAAAATAAAATTCTTTTTCTACCTTTGTTGTCTGATCATTTCATTTTTCTTACTGTTTTGGTCATAGTCTCTGGTTTTGCTTTCCTCTTTCTTCTCTCAACTGTCTTACCAGAGTCGTCTTGTCTATTTGGCATTTCTTTTCTCTCCATATCCACCATCCATCTTCTCTCTGCATCCCTATCTATCTGACCCAGCATCACTCCTATCTTCCTGTCATGTTGAGCATCTCCCACCTCTGTGTCCCTATTCTTGTTATGATTGGGGTCAGAACCCCTCTCAAACTTACCTTTTTCCTGGTGGTCAGCTTAGCTGGCTTCTGTTTCTTTTGTTTGTCCTTTCTGAGCAGCTGGTTCTCTCTCTCTCTGTGCTGGCAGCTTCCAGCAGCATGACTCTAATTGTTTCACTTTACCACAGCTGTGTGGGTGGACTGAGTTAGCTCTACCTCTCTTTGGGTGTACTGGCTTCAAGTGCTTCACAGTTTTGCATTGGTGTGGGTTGGGCCTCTCTGGGTCAGTGTGCTGTTGCCTGGGGCTAGGGAGTGTGACATCATCAGGGAGGGCCTTTATAAGGAAGTGGTGTTGTTTCCCTCAGAGCCTTGGCAACGGTGGTATTTGCTTTAGGTAGGGTGGTGCAGTGTGCACTTCTAACTTTGTGTCTAGTTTCCCTGCTTGCTTTTGCTAAGGTACAGGTTAGTGTTAGTGCAGTGTGCACTGGCGACTGTGTGTTTTGGTTCCCCTGCTTTTCCCTCTTGGTTTTGGAAGCATTGCTGTGTGTAGGGCGTTGGAAGCTCTGTTGTTGATAGAAGTACTTCAGGGTTTGGTGTTGTTAGGAACACTGCAGAGTTTGCTGTTAGAAGTACTTCTGGTGTTTGTGCTATTGGGAGCATTGCAGTCTTTGCTGTTGGTGTTTGGTGATTTAGAATCACTTTTGGCTTATGTGTTAGCTTCCCTGCTTTTTCCTTGTGGCTTCCCTGTCTTCCCTTTTAGTGCTAGGAGCTCTTCTGGTTGCTTGCCAGAGTAGTGCTTAGGAAGCACCTTGTTAGTTTTGTATCTAGCTGCTTGCTAGAGCAGTGCTTAGGTAGCTTGTTAGTTTGTGTTTAGCTTGTTAGTGTAGAGCTCTGCTTGTAGCTTGGTGCTTAGTAGCACCTGTGTTAGCTTTGTGTTTAGTTCCCTGCTCTGTTAGTTTAGGGCTTAGGAAGTCCCTTTCTTGAGCAGGGCTTAGGAGCTCCTGTTTAGTATAGGGCTTAGGAAGTCCTTTTGTCAGTTTACTGTTAGGAACACTCCTGCTGGTTTAGGGCTTGGGAGCACATAGATCCATTTAGGTTTAGGAGCACTTCTGTTTCCAGTCCTGGTCCCTGTGTCATCCGGTATCCAGTAAGTCCTGCCGGCTACTCGAACCCAGGAGCTCAACTCCTGGGGGGCTTAGTAGCTAAGTGCAGGTGAAGCTGTGTGGACCAGTCCGGGGGGTTCCAGTCCTGTGTCCTCCAGTCTGGGGAATTCCAGTCCAGTGTTCCAGTCCATGTGTTCCGGCTCGCTGGGCGGTGCCTAGAGTCCCTGCTGGTGTCGGTGTGCTTGCCCAGCATTGGTTGGTGGGTTTTGCCTGCTGCTGTTGCTCCTTGTCAGCAGCCCAAGGGCTCACGTTTGCTCCAGAGCCCAGCCCCGCGGGCTCTGAACCTGACAATTCTTTGCCCTGTCCTACATAACTGCTCTGTAGCCCTATTCCCTCCACCCCCCCCCCCACGTGCCAGCATCTCTCTCTCTCTCTTTGCCCCCCTCCCTCTGTCCACCCCAGGGGTCTAGCAAGTGTTCCTCTCTCTTTTCTCACTCAGCTGCTCTGTCTCCCCTTTGCAGGACCTACACTTCTCACTCTTCATTCTTTCCCCTGGCACCTCTCTCCTTTCTTGTCCTTCCCTCCCCTCCCCCCCAAGTCCAGCCACTCTTTCCTTTTCCGTGCCCCCTCTCTCTCTTCCTCACCTCCCTCATTGGATCTCTCTCTTCTTTACCTAATCTCCCTGTCCAGCACCTTTCGTCCTCCTTCCCCCCACCCCTGAAGCATCACCTGTCTCCCTCATTACCACCCAATGATGCAGCACCCACCTCCCTCATTGCCTCCCACATGATGCAGCACCTGTCTCCTCATTGTCTTCCCATGATGCAGCACCTGTCTCCCTCATTGCCTCCCCACGATGCAGCACCTGTCTCCCTCATTGTCCTCCCCTTTGTTCTCTGCCTGCTACATGCAGTCCAGTACCTCTCCTTTTAAGCTCTTCTTGCTGAGATCTTGCAGTGCTGGCACCATAAGCAATAGCAGGAGAGATATGATTGAGGTCTACAAAATCATGAGTGATGTAGAATGTGTAAAAGTGACAATTTTTCAGTCTTTCAAAAAGTACGAAGATCAGGGGACACTCAATTAAATGACATACTTTTAAACAAATAGGAGGAAACTTTTTTTTCACTCAAAAGAATAGTTAAGCTGTGGAATTCGTTGCCAGAGATGGCGTTTAGCGTATCTGGGTTTAAAAAAGGTTTGGACAAGTTCCTGGAGGAAAAGTCCATAGTCTGTTATTAAGATGAACTTGAGGGAAGCAACTGCTTGCCCTGGGATTGATAGCATGGAATGTTGCTACTAGTTGGGTTTCTACCAGGTACTGTGACCTGGATTGGCTACTGCTGGAAGCAGGATACTGGGCTAGATGTGTGAAATATATTTTAATAGTAGGTTAGAATTTAGTACGTATGACCACTTTCTGAATGTGTATTACTTAACTGTTTAACTATAAAGAACAGAGTGATCAGAGTGTTAGGTGACCCAGAGAACTTTAGGAATGGAAAAACATTTTATGTCATTTGTATCTTTACTTAGGGAGCAATTTATGATTCCAGTATATAATGTGTAATCTGATGGTCAAGGGCTGAAGGAGTCTATCACAGAGGCTATGAATTGTGTACATATATTCATTAGTAAACTAACCTATGCTCCTGTAATGATGAATCTTTCTTTTTATGTATTCCTTTGATCCTTTTGTGTTCAAGATGCCAAATTCCCTATGTAAGGAGCTGGCCTTTTCCAGAATTCAGAACATACCTTGTCTGCTAATAAGACCTATATGTCCTCATATATCGATTTATTTATTTATTGCATTTGTATCCCACATTTTCCCACCTCTTTGCAGGCTCAATGTGGCTTACAATACATCGTGAATAGTGGAAGCAATAAACAATTGTTAAATTGAGCACAGGCTAGTGTTTTTTATTTACAGTTCTACAGATGGACCACTGGTTTGACCCAGTATGGCTATTCTTATGTTTTTATGTTCTTAATCCCGGGGGCCTTCCTTCAGCAAGGGCAGGATGCAGCTGAAAGAAGGCCCTCAGGATTGGCTGAAGCAACCTTCTATTGTTGACGGTGCTGGCACTGCATAGATGGCGGCAAGAAGAACTTAAGAGGAAGAGGTACTGGATTGCGGGTGGCGGGGGGAAGATACCAATGTGTGAGATCAGGCCCCTTAAGCATGTGAGCTGGAGAAGGGGTCTGATTGCATGTGTGTGACTTGGCATGTCTGCAGATGCTACAGATGAAATCTGAGAGCTGTACAGCAAGAAGAAGTGCACCCAGACTTCTGCTCTGTATCAGGGGCGTAGCTAGGGGGGGCCACGGGGGCATGAGCCCCCACAGATTTAGTCCTGGCCCCTGGTTTTGCTGGCTGGGGTCCCCAACCTCTGCCAGCTGAAGCCTTCTTCAGCGCCGGTCTATGGCGCGCCGCATTAGCTGATCTGTGTTGCTGTATTTTTAAGTCCTGATGTCCTGCACGTTCCTTTAAGTGAAACTGAGCAGGTGGGGGAGGCGGGCTAAAATGTGCCCCTCTACCATGGGCTCTGGACCCCCCTCCCACTGAGGTCTGGCTACACTCCTGCTTTGTATCCAAGAGAACCATTTCTCCCCAAGCTAAGCTCCACACCAAGGGAGAAGGATAAGGCTGTGCTAGCCAAATTATTTCTTTTTCATTTGTGCACTCTAAACTTCCTGATCTATTTGAAGGCTAGGAGACAGGAAACCACTACAGCTTTTATTGCTGCAACCTTACAAGTGGGAAATGAAAGACTTTCCATATCCATATCTACCTGCCTCAGCACCTGCCTGCCTGACACCTTTTTGGGATCTGCAGAACTATAAGTCTGTTCCAATTTAACATCCAAATTGTGCTGGCTATATGTAAGATTGAAGAGGAGTGAAACACTGGAAAGGAGAAGTGTAAATTTATTTATTTATTTATTTATGCATTCTTGTATCCCACTATTATCCAAAAACAGGTTTCGGTTCAAAGTGGCTTACAATATACAGTTAGGCAAAGTTACAACAGTTTGTTGCTGTCACAGAGTGGAATGTGACATTGTTACCCTATGTTCTTAGCTATAGAATGTTTTGAAGAGTTAGGTCTTCAGTTCTTTTCTGAACTGAAGATAGTAATACTTCCAAGGACACAAGAAGTAAATCCAGCTGTGTAGATGGTTTGTAAGTTATATTTCTGCAGCTAGGTAGATGAAGTAAGTAACCTCTGGCTTCAGGGCTTGTGTTTGTTGGGGATAGTTAAATCAGATTTAGCAAGTATTCAGGAGCCATTCCAAATAGTATTTAAAAATGAAGGTGCCAGTTTTGAAAAATAATCTTGCCTTGACAGGAAGCCAGTATAGCATTTCAAGCAATGGAGATGCTCTTTTGTATTTCAACTTTCTAAATATCAGCCTTGCTGCTGTATTTTGAATGATTTGCAATGATTTTAATGTATTTTCTTTACACCCTACATATACTGCATTACAATAGTCTAGTTGTGACATTATCAACAACTGTACTATTAGCTGGAATGATTGTCTGGGGAAGTAGTCTCTCATCCTTCTCAGTTTCCTTAGTGCTCTGAAGAATTTTGATGTGACTTCAGATACTTGGCTTTCCAGAGATAGATGTTTATCCAGAATAATTCCCAGTATTTTTAGTTGTGGTTCGATTTGGTATGTTTGCTGGTTAATTGTGAAATGTTGGTGGGTATTGGGAGTATGTGGATTGGATAGCACTAGGAATTTGTTTTTATTTATTTATTTAACTTAAGTTTGAAAGTTATGGCCCAGTGTTCCATAAGGTCAAGGCCTTTTTTTACCCTTATCCAGTATTTCTGTGATGCTGTTTTTGAAAGATATGTAAATGGTGACATCGGCATAGATGAATGGGTTGAAACCCATTAATTCCAGTTTTTTCCCGAGTGGCATCATCATGACATTGAACAGAATTGGTGATATTAGAGACCCTTGTGGTACTTCACATTCAGAGATCCAGGAGTCTGAGAGCTGTTAGACATCTTTACTGTTTTTCTTTTCTTTTCTTAATTTTCGATACAAAGGTAAAACAAGAGCTCACAATTTAACATCAATCAACAACTTACAATACAAGGCAAATTAAGAGCTTACATTCCCGAAAACAGTAAACTATTCCACGATTAGGATAGAGAATGTTGAATAAAAGCATAAAAAAATAGAAGTGGAAAGCTTCAAAGAACATGCAGAGCAAGCTGTTTCAACACTAAATCTCCTGAGGCATGAGAAAAGGGCATTAAAACATCGGCCAAAGGCACGGCTCCAGAAAGTCTGGCAGGGGGAGCACTAAGGGAAAACAGATGTAGCATGTTCTGCACATGAGTAATAGCGTTGTGGTATTCAGAGACTTGCACGGGGATATTGTATAGTCAGATGCCAAAGAAAAATGCTATATAAGACCAATGAGAGATCTGAGCAGTAAGCATTTTGACTCTTTTGCCTTAAGCATTCTGTATATAGCATTCTGATTTCTCTTGTACATTGTTTGTTTATATTGCTTATAAAAGAAATGCTTCCTAAATACCCAATTGATGGTATTCAGTTTGTAAACTAAAAAAGTGAATAAACTTTTTATATTAAATAGGAAATTCGTCTGGCCTTTTCTACAAGAAGGAAGGGAGGAGGAAAGTAAAAAAAAAAAAAAAAAAAAAAAAAAAAAAAAAAGGAGGATACACAACAGAACATGAAGCATGCATAAGCCATAAGGTACACCAAGATTAGTGATCATCACTTTACAGCATTAAAATAAGATACAAGTAGAAGCCATTTATCCCTATACAAAGCAAAGCGAAAAGAATTCTTTGCAAGGTATGTTTCATATTTATAAGTTTGAAACAGTAAGTTCCACCTTTCCTGGTAAGTAACTTGCTATAAGGACTTCCAATGTGAAAAGATTACTTTCAGAGCTAGTGATACCATGGTGTTAACAAGTATACCTTCATTGGGATTCAGCAAGTTTTAAAACACTGATCCTTAAGTATCACAAATTTAAAAGTTATTGAGCCAGGAAGGTGGAAAATGTCTACCAGTTGTGACCAAATTTCTGTCCAATAGTTTTGAATACACACACAGTCAAATACAAGGTGTTTAATATTGCCTGTTTGCAACTGACAGGACCAACATAAGTTAGAGTTAGAGGGAGCAATAACATATATCTTGTATGGCGTCCACAAAGTTCTATGCATAAAAAAATACAAAGACTGAATTATTGTAGAAGAGTTAGAGCATTTAAAGATGGAGATCCGTAGCTGCTCCTATAGTTTATCTGAGAGAGGCTGCTAAATATCTTCCTCCCAACATTTGCGCAAACCTATACATATAGTCATAGGAGCCAACTTTTCAAAATTATTGGGGGTGCTAAGCCCAGTGGAAATAATCCCTTCCTGGACACATACAAGGAATTTTCTCAATATTGGGGGTGCTCAAGCACCCACAGAGTCGGCTCCTATGCATATAGTGGGGGATTTACTTAGTAAATATTTATAAATGTGGGAAGCAACATGGCCAGAATGCTGAAGCCTCAGGTTAAAATCAATAAGCTCCGGGGTTTGAGCCAGTAGCTGAACTTGTAACTTACTTTTTTTTTTTTTATCATGGAGCTAATCTGTAGCCATTGATAAAATTGATTATCAGGAAGCAAAAATTCCGCTTTGAAATCCGAGAAATATTTCCATCTCTGGCTACTCATGAATCAAGTCTTTCAGAGCCCAAATTCCTATACGTTGCCACTGAGACCATGAGACTTGCTTTTTATCAATTTTGAAGTTGGGATTATTCCATAAAAGCATAAATGATGTATCGGACCAAGGAATACCCAAACATTTATCCAAGGATAGCAATAATTTATGAGTAGTGTTGATGATCGGATTAGAGAAAATGTTTTTAGGAAGACACATGCCAACTAAATAAGAACGCACTAGTGGGCCTATAATGGATTGTTCAAAGATTAACCACCTGGGCAAGGAAATAGCATCCGAAGGAGCAATCCATTCCATGCCCTGGCGCATAATGAAAGCCTTGTGATAAAGCGAATGATACATACCTGTAGCAGGTGTTCTCCGAGGACAGCAGGCTGATTGTTCTCACGACTGGGTTGACGTCCATGGCAGCCCCCAGCAACCGGAAGAAAACTTCGTGGGTGGTCCCGCACGCAGGGCACGCCCACCGCGCATGCGCGGCCGTCTTCCCGCCTGTGCATGACCGTTCCCGCTCAGTTGAATGACAAGCAAAGGAATGAGTAAAACACAACTCCAAAGGGGAGGAGGGAGGGTAGGTGAGAACAATCAGCCTGCTGTCCTCGGAGAACACCTGCTACAGGTATGTATCATTCGCTTTCCCTGAGGACAAGCAGGCTGCTAGTTCTCACGACTGGGGTATCCCTAGCTTTCAGGCTCACTCAAAACAAGAACCCAGGTCAATTGAACCTCACAACGGCGAGGGCGTTACAGAAATTGACCTACGAGGAACAACTAACTGAGAGTGCAGCCTGAACAGAATAAATCGGGTCCTGGAGGGTGGAGTTGGATTCAAACCCCAAACAGATTCTGCAGCACCGACTGCCCGAACCGACTGTCGTGTCGGGTATCCTGCTGGAGGCAGTAATGTGATGTGAATGTGTGGACAGATGACCACGTCACAGCCTTGCAAATCACTTCAATAGTGGCTGACTTCAAGTGGGCCACTGACGCTGCCATGGCTCTAACACTATGAGCCGTGACATGACCCTCAAGAGCCAGCCCAGCCTGGGCGTAAGTGAAGGAAATGCAATCTGCTAGCCAATTGGAGATGGTGCGTTTCCCGACAGCGACCCCCTTCCTATTGGGGTCGAAGAAATAAACAATTGGGCGGACTGTCTGTGGGGCTGTGTCCGCTCCAGATAGAAGGCCAACGCTCGCTTGCAGTCCAATGTGTGCAACTTTAATGTCTTCTGCTTTCACACTATCATGCACCTAACTGTCTATGGCTTTAACACTATCATGTATTCTACCATCATGCAACCAAAACTTCTGCTAAAACAAATGTATACTCTTTTCTACTTCTAATTTTATGTATTTCACCATCATGTACCCAAAACTCGCTGTTAAACCAAATGTACATTCTTTTCTATTTCCAGTATCCACGATGAATTGTAAGCCACATTGAGCCTGCAAAAAGGTGGGATAATGTGGGATACAAATGTAATAATAATAATAACTGACATTCAGCAGGGCGGGTATGCGGTCTGGGAAAGAATGTTGGCAAGACAATTGACTGGTTAAGATGGAACTCCGACACCACCTTTGGCAGGAACTTAGGGTGAGTGCGGAGTACTACTCTGTTATGATGAAATTTGGTATAAGGAGCATGAGCTACCAGGGCCTGCAGCTCACTGACTCTACGAGCTGAAGTAACTGCCACCAAGAAAATGACCTTCCAGGTCAAGTACTTCAGATGGCAAGAATTCAGTGGCTCAAAAGGAGGCTTCATCAGCTGGGTGAGGACGACGTTGAGATCCCATGACACTGCAGGAGGCTTGACAGGGGGCCTTGACAAAAGCAAGGCTCTCCAGAGATGGCTTTACCCTCTACACGATAATGGTAAGCACTAATCGCACTAAGGTGATTCCTTACTGAGTTGGTCTTGAGACCAGACTCTGATAAGTGCAGAAGGTATTCAAGCAGGTTCTGTGCAGGACAAGAACGAGGTTCTATGGCCTTGCTCTCACACCAAATGACAAACCTGCTCCACTTGAAAAAATAACTCTTTTTAGTGGAATCCTTTCTAGAGGCAAGCAAGACACAGGAGACACCCTCAGACAAACCCAATGAAGCAAAATCTACGCCCTCAACATCCAGGCTGTGAGAGCCAGAGACTGAAGGTTGGGGTGCAGAAGCGCTCCGTCGTTCTGGGAAATGAGAGTCGGAAAACACTCCAATCTCCACGGTTCTTCGGAGGACAACTCCAGAAGTAGAGGGAACCAGATCTGACGGGGCCAGAAAGGCGCTATCAGAATCATGGTGCCGTGGTCTTGCTTGAGCTTCAGCAAGGTCTTCCCCACCAAAGGTATGGGAGGATAAGCATACAGGAGGCCATTCCCCCAATGGAGGAGAAAGGCATCCGACGCCAGTCTGCTGTGCGCCTGTAGTCTGGAACAGAACAGAGGCAGCTTGTGGTTGGTCTGAGAGGCGAAAAGGTCCACCGAGGGGGTGCCCCACTCTCGGAAGATCTTGCGTACCACTCTGGAATGGAGCGACCACTCGTGCGGTTGCATGACTCTGCTCAGCCTGTCGGCCAGACTGTTGTTTATGCCTGCCAGGTATGTGGCTTGGAGAAGCATGCCAAACTGGCAAGCCCAGCGCCACATCCTGACGGCTTCCTGACACAGGGGGCGAGATCCGGTGCCCCCCTGCTTGTTGATGTAATACATTGCAACCTGATTGTCTGTCCGAATTTGGATGATTTGGTAGGACAGCCGATCCCTGAAGGCCTTCAGTGTGTTCCAGACCGCTCGGAGCTCTAGGAGGTTGATCTGAAGATCTTGTTCCTGAAGGGACCACAGTCCCTGGGTGTGGAGCCCATCGACATGAGCTCCCCACCCCAGGCGAGATGCATCCGTCGTCAGCACCTTCGTGGGCTGCGGAATTTGGAATGGACGTCCCAGGGTCAAATTGATCCGAATTGTCCACCAGTGCAGCGAATTGTGGCAACTGACGGACAGGCGGATGACATCTTCTAGATTCCCGGTGGCTTGGCACCACTGGGAAGCTAGGGTCCATTGAGCAGATCTCATGTGAAGGCGAGCCATGGAAGTCGCATGAACCGTAGAGGCCATATGGCCCAGGAGTCTCAACATCTGCCGAGCTGTGACCTGCTGAGATGCTCTGGTCTGGGAAGCGAGGGACAGGAGATTCTGCGCCCTCGCTTCGGGAAGAAAGGCCTGAGCCATCTGAGAATTCAGCAGAGCTCCTATGAATTTCAGAGATTGGACTGGCTGGAGATGGGACTTCTGGAGCTGCTGGGGTTTGTGATAAATTACCCGAAGGTGAATAGTGCACTGCATGGACCGAAGAGCTCCTGCCTCTGAGGTGCTCTTCACCAGCCAATCGTCGCGATACGGGAGCACGTGCACCCCCAGCTTGCGTAGATACACCGCAACCACCACGAGACACTTTGTGAACACCCGTGGTGCAGAGGCGAGCCCAAAGGGCAGCACACAATAATGAAAGTGCCGTGTCCCCAGATGGAATCGGAGATACTGTCTGTGAGCTGGCAGTATCGGGATGTGAGTGTAAGCGCCCTTTAAATCCAGGGAACATAACCAATCATCTTTCTGAATCATGGGTAGAAGGGTGCCCAAGGAAAGCATCCTGAACTTTTCTCGGACCAGATATTTGTTCAGGCCTCTCAGGTCTAGGATGGGGCGCATCCCCCCCTGTTTTCTTTTCCACAAGAAGTACCTGGAATAGAATCCCTGCCCTTCCTGCCCGGGTGGCACGGGCTCGACTGCATTGGCGCTGAGAAGGGCAGAGAGTTCCTCTGCAAGTACCTGCTTGGGAGCTGAAGGATTGGGCTCCCGGTGGGCAATTTGGCGGAGTGGAGACCAAATTCAGGGTGTATCCGCACCGCACTATTTGGAGAACCCACTGGTCAGAGGTTATAAGAGGCCACTTTTGGTGAAAAACTTTCAACCTCCCCCCGACTGGCAGGTCGTCCGGTACGGATACTTTGATGGCGGCTATGTTCCCATGGATCCAGTCAAAAGCCCGTCCCCTGCTTTTGCTGTGGAGGCGCAGGGGGCTGCTTAGGCGCACGCTGTTGACGGGAACGAGCGCGCTGGGACTGTCCCTGTGCCTTCGGGCCGGCTGGGTGTACCTACGCTTGTTGTAGGCATAGGGTGCAGCCTGCCGGGCCCGGGAAAAACGTCCACCTGCAGAGGTGGATGCTGAAGGCGCCCGGTGGGAGAGCTTGTCAAGAGCGGTTTCCCGCTGGTGTAGTTGGTCCACCAACTGCTCGACCTTCTCGCCGAAAATGTTATCCCCCCGGCAAGGGATATCCACCAGCCGCTGCTGGGTGCGGTTGTCCAGGTCAGAGGCACGCAGCCATGAGAGTCTGCGCATCACTATACCTTGGGCCGCAGCTCGAGATGCCACATCACAGGTATCATAGATACCCCTGGACAGGAACTTTCTGCACGCCTTCAGCTGCCTGACCACCTCCTGAAAAGGCCTGGACTGCTCCGGGGGGAGCTTGTTGACCAGGTCCGCCAGTTGCCTCACATTGTTCCGCATGTGGATACTCGTGTAGAGCTGGTATGATTGGATGCGGGTCACGAGCATTGAAGATTGGTACGCCTTCCTCCCAAATGAGTCCAGAGTGCGAGACTCCCGCCCAGGGGGCGCCGAGGTGGTATCCCTCGAACTCCGTGCCCTCTTGAGAGCAGAGTCCACGACCGCCAAGTCATGAGGCAATTGAGGCCGCATCAACTCTGGGTCTGAGTGGATCCTGTATTGGGACTCCTCTTTCTTGGGGATGGTGGGATTAGATAGTGGCTTCAACCAGTTCCGAAGCAGTGTCTCCTTAAGGACATTGTGCAACGGCACCGTGGAAGACTCTCTAGGTGGTGATGGATAGTCGAGGACTTCGAGCATCTCCGCCCTCGGCTCATCCACAGTGACCACGGGGAAGGGAATGCAGAAGGACATATCCCTGACAAAAGAGGCAAAGGAGAGGCTCTCAGGAGGCGAGCGCTTCCTCTCTGGTGAAGGGGTGGGGTCAGAGGGAAGGCCCACAGACTCCTCTGAGGAGAAATATCTGGGGTCCTCCTCCTCCCCCCACGAGGCCTCCTCCTCGGTGTCGGACATGAGCTCTCTCAGCTCAGACCTCAACCGGGCCCGTCTCGACTGCGAGGAACCACATCCTCGATGAATGCGTCGAGCAGTAGACTCCCGCGCTGGAGGGGACGAAGCTCCCTCCATCGACGTCAACGGGGACTCCACCTGCATGGCGGTCGACACCGGTGCCGCAAGCGGCGTCGGCGGTCTCAGCATCGGCCCAGAGCCCACCAGCGCCTCCATCAACTGCGCCAGGGGCGCAAGCACCCCCAGTGCCGGCAGAGCCTGGCGCATCAGCCCTTCCAGGATCCTGGGAAGGATGGCTCGGAGGCACTCGTCAAGGCCCGCTGTCGGGAAAGGCAGAGGGCTGCTCGGGTCCAGGAGACGGTACCGAGATACCCGCGGACTGACGCAGCGACACCTCTTCGACCGAGGGGGAACACTCCTCCCGGCACTGCCGCTTCCTGGGCATCGAGTCGTCCCTCGAAGTACCGGAGCTGGCAGTCCCGTGGACGACCGATTACGGTGCTTCTTTGCTTTCTTCCGATGCCCGTCATCGGTGCTCGGCGGAAGAGACGAGGAGGAGGTGGAGCCCCCCGGCCTCGAGGTATCAGATCCGACAGGGTTCGGTCCCAATGGCCCTGAGCAGAGGGAGTGGCCGGGGCAGACTGCCCGCGCGGCCGCTCACCACCGCTGTCACCGGCAGGCCGGTGGGCCAAAGGTACCTGTACTCCTGGGGTCAGTGCCAGGGTTGGCGCCAACTTCGTTGACATCGGTACCGGTACCGAAGATCCGGTCGTTGACACTGATGCCATAGAGGTCGATGTCGAAGGGCCGGCGCAAGTTCCAAAAAGACGGTCCCGTAGAACTTGCCTCACCACCTGTGTCCGCTTCCTTAAGCCGAGACACAAGGTGCACGTCTTGGAATTATGCTCCAGGCCGAGGCACTGGAGACACCAAGCGTGAGTATCGGTCTGCGAGATCTGCCGGCCGCACCGACCACACTTCTTGAATCCGCTCGGGACCTTTGAGGACATCGATGGAAAAATCGCGTCGGCAAAGTCAAAATCGTCGATGGTGACGGTGAAAAGCACACCCGAAAAAGAAGAAATGACCGCGCGGCCACAAGGCCGCGACGACGTGCCCTCGCGGCTAAGAATGACGAGGAAAACTCTTCTTTTTTTTTTTTTTTTTTTGAAAAAAATAACATGCGAACGCGTACTTTGAAAAGAAAAAAAATGCGGCTAGGCCGCAATCCGGTTTCCAGGGCTGACTAAGAGAGAGATGGGAACACGTCTCTCTCCAGCGCGGAATAGAAAAAAACTGAGCGGGAACGGTTGCGCACAGGCGGGAAGACGGCCGCGCATGCGCGGTGGGCGTGCCCTGCGTGCGGGACCGCCCGCGAAGTTTTCTTCCGGTTGCTGGGGGCTGCCGTGGACGTCAACCCAGTCGTGAGAACAAGCAGCCTGCTTGTCCTCGGAGAAAGAATGTCAGGAAACTTAACTCCGCTTTGCTTTTTTGGCATCTTTAGTTTACTTAGAGAGATTTTGGGTACTTTGAGGTTCCATAAAAAACTTGAGAGCAGCTTTTCCAGCCGCCTATAAAAGGAATAAGGGAAAAGCAGGAGAATCATACTCATAACATATGTGATTTTAGGGACTATCATCATCTTGATGGTATCTAGCCTCCCCCACCAGGTGAGGTTTAATGGGAACCAAGATGCTAAAGAGGACTCAACCTGTGCAAGTATTTTGTCAGAGTTAGTTTTAATAGTGGTAGTGAGATCCCTATCAAAGAAGATGCCAAGATATTTAATAGAGGAAAATACCCATTTAAGATGTAGTCCTTGAATGGAAAAGGAGCGCAAATGTCATTCAAAGGCATCAGTTATGTTTTAACCCAATTTATTTTGTAACCTGAAATTTTTGAAAACCTAGAGATTAGGGTAATAAGGGCTTTCAAAGATGATTGAGGATTGGTGAGGTGTCTGGCCTAATTAGATTGTAAGCTCTGTTGAGCAGGGACCGTCTCTTTATGTCCAGTGTACAGCACTGCATAAGTCTAGTAGCGCTATAGAAATGATTAGTAGTAGTAGTCATCTGCATATCCTGAAAGTTTAAACTCCCCCTTATCCAGTGAGATACCAGTAATATCTTTTGATTTTCTAATTGCCACTAGAACAGGTTCAAGGGCCAAATTGAATAGCAAGGGAGAGATGGGACAGCCTGTCTGGTGCCTCTATGCAAAGCAAATGAATTGGAGGTTTCTCCATTAGTTACTATGCAGGCCAAAGGTAGGGAGTATAGCAGTTGGCACATATGAATAAAGAATTCAGGCAAACCAAATTGTTCAAGAACAGCAAACAAATACTTCCATTCTACCCGGTCAAAGGTGTTCTCCGCATCAAGGGAAACAGACAATATGGGATAGTCCCTTGACCAGGCAAAGTGGATGATATGACATAGCAATCTAGTATTATCAGCACCACATCTGGATTTAATAAAACCAGCTGTCGCGTCCCTCACCTGTGCCGCTTCTCCGTCGGGCATGCCGCACTGTCAGGGTGTCGCAGGGAGTGTTGGCCAGGAGAGGTGGTCGGGCACCAAGCCCCTGCGTCACACCGCTGGAATCCTGTCTGCGGTCTGGGCTGCTCCGGCCCTCCGGTCCGCTTCGGTGGCGGCGGGGAGACGCCGGCCAGGTGGTCAGGGCCGGCGTTCCCCAAGAAAGGGATCCCTTGCAGGCGCGGAGCCTCAGAGGAACGATGTCACTCCCCACAACGTCCGGATTGGCCGATCGCGGCTGACTCCGCCCCCTGCTTCTGGCCGGCCAATCCGGGGCTGTTGAGTCACGGTTGTGGGTAGCTCCGCCTCCTTTCAGCTGTTACCGGTCCTCCTGATGGGGAGGGCTATTTAGGAGCAGCAAGGCAGAACTCTCATTGCTTCGGCTTCTGCTTTGGTGGATTCTGTGGCGTTGGATTCTTCCTGGACTGCTCTTGCTGTGAAACTTGCCTGGACCTGGACTCTGCTTTTGTTTGCCGCCTGTCCTGAAACTTGCCTGGACCTGGACTCTGCTTTTGTTTGCCGCCTGTCCTGAAACTTGCCTGGACCTGGACTCTGCTTTTGTTTGCCGCCTGCCCTGAAACTTGCCTGAACCTGGACTCTGCTTTAGTTTGCCGCCTGTCCTGAAACTTGCCTGGACCTGGACTCTGCTTTTGTTTGCCGCCTGCCCTGAAACTTGCCTGGACCTGGACTCTGCTTTTGTTTGCCGCCTGCCCTGAAACTTGCCTGGACCTGGACTCTGCTTTTGTTTGCCGTCTGCCCTGAAACTTGCCTGGACCTGGACTCTGCTTTTGCTTGCCGCCTGCCCTGAAACTTGCCTGGACCTGAACTGTGCTTTTGCTTGTCTCCTGTTCTGAGACTGGTCTGGTCTTGGACTTAGCTCTTGCTTTCCATCTGCCCTGGAAGTCTCATCTGTGGCTACACACCCCTGATCTCGTGAGGAGTTGCTGCTCCACTCTTCAGGTAAGATCAGGATTGTCCGGCTGCCTAACTCCGTTCGGCACAGGGGCTCACTTTCTCGGGGTTACTAGGCTTGACACCAGCCTGGTCTCTATGTATAATGAACAATGTTTTCCATTCTGCAACATAAGATCTTTGCATAAATTTTATAGTCAGTGTTTAGAAGCGAGCTCGGCCTGCAATTTTGTACTAGAGTGCAGTCTCTATTAGGCTTAGGCAGCACTATAATATTAGCATCCAAGAAGTGGCCTGAAGAAGAAGACCCAAATAGAGCTTGAAAATAAGCGAGCAGATGTACTGATATAGAAGATGAGAAGGACTTATAAAACTCCACAGGTAAACTGTCCAGACCTGGTGCTTTGCCCATAGGCAACTTGCTGATTGCAGAAACAATTTCGTCCTGAGAAATAGGTTTGCTCAGTTGGCTGGTATAACAATCCAAGACGCGTGGTAGTTGCAATGCTGAAAGAAAACTGAAGGTTTCAGTGTCCTGGACTGTTGATTCAGAGGAGTATAGTGATATAAAAAAAGACTCAAAGGCCTCAACTATTTGAGAAGGGGAGGTTAATGAGGATCCTGTAGAAGATTTAACATACACAATCCTCTGTCTTGTTCTTTTTCCTTTGAGGTAAGATGCAAGCATTTTACCAGCTTTGTTTGCTTCTGAATAGTATACAGTACTTTGTTTAAAAGTAATCACATTAGAGATATTTGACAGTAAAGAATTATATTGCATTTTGAGCGACCTAAGCTGTTGTAAAGTAGATTTGGACAAAGAAGTATAGAGAGTTGCTTCAAGCTGGTGAAATTTCCTTTTCCAGGTTAGCAATTTTATCATTGTTAACCTTAAGGAGATGAGATGAGTAGCTAATTATTTCACCCCGTAGCTAGGATTTAAACGCCTCCCAAACTGATATATAAGAGGGCACTGAGTTTTTGTTATCAAAAAATTCCGCAGACTTTTGAGAAATATGCTGGAGAAACAGAGCATCCGACAGCAGAGTAATATTAAGTCTCCAGAGAGAAGAATTGGGTTTACTAGGTGACCAATTAAAGTCACATGATACAGATGCATGTTCAGAGATTGAAATTTCATGAACTTTCGCAGCTGACAACATAGGAATCAAATCCTTGGTTCCCAAAAGGTAATCTATTCTGGAATATGTGCAACGAGGGGCTGAAAAAAAAGTATAATCTCTGCACGTCAGGTATAATAATCTCCAGAGATCAGTCCAACCATTGGATTGCAAGAGACTGTTCAATGTGCTCCTGAGTTTGAGTTTAGCAGGTCTGCAATTTGAAGATCTATTCAGATAAGGATCCATTGGGAAATTAAAATCTCCCCCTATTATAGCATGGCAAGTAAGCGCGTTTAATCCAGATGCATTAACAGTAAGGAAAAAATTAGGATCTTCAGCGTTTGGAGCATAGACACTTATTAATATAATGGGATTGTCCTCAAGAGTTCCTTCAAGGCGGGACCATCTACCGTCACTGTCATTGCTATGAGAGATTAACTGAAAAGGCAGTGACTTTTTGGAATAGTAATAACACCATTTTTCTGACCTTTTGCAGGGCTAAAAAAGCATCTATCAAACCATTTCCCCAAAAATGTAGAGCTTTCTTGTGCATCAAGATGGGTTTCCTGCAAAAAACAGATATCCACTTTTTTATTCCTCAGATATAATATAAGCTTTTTCCTTTTTTATGGGATTTGAAATTCCATTTATATTAAGGGAAAGAATACACAACTTCACCATTAAAATAATGATTCATGAAATCAGATGTATCGTGCTGTATTAAAAGGCATATGCACAAAAAGAATACAGAAAAGTTTCAAGCAAGAATAAAATCATCCAAAGGAATAAAAAAAGATAAAAAGTTCCAATGAGCACAAAAACTTAGAAAAATAGAAAATATGCTCCATTGAGGGAAAAAGGGAACAAAATTAAGGCAAATCATTCCGGGGCACATGAGACCAAGTCAGACGCTCAGGAGACCTTTAGCCAGCTTATAGTATATGTGAAAAGAAGAAATTGTGCAAACAAATTTAGGCACATGAGATCAAATTGCTGGACAGGATTCGCTTTCAAGAAAGCTCTGCAAGTCAGCGGGGTTTATGTAATGCTTAGTGCTGTTTTGAAAGGTTATACGCGTGGTTGCAGGGTACAAAAGACTGTACAGAGCTCCCACAGCCTTCAGCTTTGGGCGCATGGCCAAGAACATTTTTCGTTTTTTAGCAGTGGCCTTAGAAAAATCAGGAGCTTCGATCCTCCATAAAACACAGGGGATTTTCTTGACCCTGAGAAAATGCTGAAATGGCTAATTACCAAAGAGGGGAGTGGTGGTGATGGAGCTACCTGAATACTCACACAGTTTACGCTAGTAATATCAGCTAGTTGGCTTATGTGCTTTTTCCTCTCAATTTATTGGAAAATAATTCCTAATAATTTTCTATGAATTATTCCTAGTATCTTGTCCAAATATTGTGGTCAAAGCATAAGAATTATAATCTTGATATAGTTTAGGAGAAATCCTGTATTCTGAATAATGTATTTCTCACGTCTTTACATGTATAGCATGCTCTATATTATTTTGAAAATTATAAATTAAAAAAAAAGCACAGGGGATTTTGCTCTGACAGTTGTCAAGATCGACATCATCTGATCATGACGTAAAAATTTAACAATAATTGGGCGCGGATAAGTTTTCCCTGGTATGGGCCGCTGAGAGACGGTGAGCGTTTTCTATCTCAATAATGGAGTCAGCTGGAAGTGCTGCGATATTTATGAGGACTTTAAGAATTGAAGTATGTTCTTACCCTCAGACTGCTCGGGGAGCACAAGAAGCCGGATATTATTCCTCCTCAGACGATTAGAGAGATCTTCTATCTCCCTTTGCATCAGCTCAATTTTATTCAGTTTACGTGAGGGTTCCAACTGAAACGTGTCATGGGCAGACATCCGGTCTTTGGAACAGGTGAATGTGAAGCGTCTGTTCACGCTTTCCAAAAATACTAGGACTAGGGGGCATGCGATGAAACTACAGTGTAGTAAATTTAAAACAAATTGAAGAAACTTTTCTTCACCCAACGCGTAATTAAACTCTGGAATTCGTTGCCGGAGAACGTGGTGAAAGTGGTTAGCTTGGCAGAGTTTAAAAAGGGGTTAGACGGTTTCCTAAAGGACAAGTTCATAAACCACTACTAAATGGACGGGAAAAATCCACAATTCCAGGAATAACATGTATAGAATGTTTGTACGTTTGGGAAGCTTGCCAGGTGCCCTTGGCCTGGATTGGCCGCTGTCATGGATAGGATGCTGGGCTCGGTGGACCCTTGGTCTTTTCCCAGTGTGGCATTACTTATGTACTTATGAATTCAATTCGGGCGTTGAACTGAACAAATTGAGTAGAAATCGCGGCCAGTTCTGTCTTAAGATTTTGCTGCATCAAATCGCAAGGGCTTTGATGTCGTCGGCGAGAGACTCGGTCTTTCCGAGGGGTAATGGCGTCTGGAGAACCTTTTCAGGGATCGAAGCGGCATCTGACTTGTTCTGCTTAGAGGCTGGAGGGCAAGAGCTGTCATTTCTGTTGTTTTTTTACGCCATCGCGATAGTTTTAGAAACGCTGATCTGAGGTTAAAATACAAACGTTTTCGGCTGCTACGGGTGTTTTGATGAGAAGGCTGGCGGAGAGAAGAGCCCTAAGTGTCCATGCCAGTTAAGGTCACATGCAACTCCCAGACATCTTTACAATATAGGATTTGGTCCATAGAAAACCATTGAACCATGCCTCTACAGCACCACTAATTCCCATATTGTCGAGCAGGGTCATTAGTGTTGTATTTGTTACATTTATACTCCACATTTTCCCACCTAATTTGCAGGCTCAATGTGGCTTACAAGGTATCATAAAGGCATTTGCCATTACGGTTGATAACAAATACAAGATTGTGTAGTGGTTGCATGAGGTAGAAATGAATCAGACGACATGGGGTCGGGGGGAAAGGGATAGTGAGTTGTCCAGTGTGGTCTTTGGTTGTGTTGTGTTGCTTGGTATGGGGATTTATGTTGGATCGACGGGGTAAGCTTTTTTGAAGAGGTGGGTTTTTAATGATTTCCTGAAGTTTAGGTGGTGATGTATTGTTTTCACTGCATACGGGAGTCCATTCCATAGTTGTGCACTTAAGTAGGAGAAGTTAGATGCACGAGTTGTTTTGTATTTTAGCCCTTTACAGTTTGGGTAATGTAGGTTTAGGTATGATGGTGCTGATCTGAGCCTGTTTCTAGTTGGTAGGTCAATGAGGGACTAAGCCGTAAATGATTTTATGGACTAAAGTGCAGATTTTGAAGATGATCCGTTCTTTGATTTGGAGCTAGTGCAGCTTTTCTCAGAGGGGTTTAGCGCTTTCGAATCGTATTTTACCATATATCAGTCTGGCTGCTATGTTCTGGGCGGTCTGGAGTTCTTTTTGTGAGTTGTTCTTTGCATCCTGCATAGATTCCATTGCAGTAATCTGCATGATTTAGGACCATTGATTGAATTAGTTTACGAAAGTTATCCCTCGGGAAGAAAGGTTTTATTCATTTGAGTTTCCACATTGAGTAGAACATTTTCTTTACTACGGTTTTTACTTGCAAGAGTGAGGTTGCGGTCAATGGTTACTCCGAGTATTTTTAGGCTGTCTGAAATAGGCAGTGTGTGTCCTGGGGTGTTTAAGCTTGTGGGTTTGTAGTTGTTATGTTGAGATGAGAGGATAAGGCAGTGTGTTTTTTCAGTGTTCAGTTTCAGTTGGAATGAGTTTGCCCAGGAGTCCATGGTGTTCAGGCCATCATTTATTTCATTGGTTATTTCAGTCATGTCTGAAGGGAATGTAAATTGTAACATCATCTGCATAGATGAATGGGTTGAGGCCTCGTTTGGATAAGGAATTTGCCAGTGGGATCATCATATTGAAGAGTATTGGTGATAATCGTGATCCTTGGGGTACTCCACAGGCTGCTTTCCACGGCGGTGATATGTCTGAATTTGATTTTACTTGGTATGGTCTGGTGGTTAGAAAGCCCTTGATCCAGTTGTGTACGTTTCCCACAATTCTGAAGTGGCCGAGGAGTGTTAGTAGTATATTATGGTTTACCAAGTTGAATGCGCTCGACATGTCGAATTGAAGGAGACGTATGCTTTTACCTATGGCTATTTCCTGTTTGAATTTAGCCAGGAGAATGACTAGGACAGTTTTGGTACTATGGTGGGAGCGGAATCCTGATTGTGAGTCGTGTAGTATAGAATGCTTATCCACGTATTCCGTAAGCTGTTTGGTCACCAAACTCTCCAGCAATTTTACTACTAGAGGGATGGACGCCACTGGGCGGTAATTGATGAGGTTGTTTGTCTTTTGGTATTGGGGTAAGTAGTATGTTACCATATTCCTCGGGGAAGAGACCTTGTTGTAATGTGAAGTTTAGGTGGAGTGTGAGGTCTTCTGTGAATCGGCTTGGAATGGATTTAAGTAGATGACTGGGACATGTGTCCAGTTTGCAGTGGGCAGGGCCGGTCTTAAGGCGAGGCGACCGAGGCGGCTGCATAGGGCCTCGCGCTCAGGGGGGCCCCGCGCAGCGCGCCTCAGGTCGCCCCGCCCCGACCGCCCAAGCACCACTCTCCCTCCCTCCCAAGTTCAACAATGCGTGACGGCGACGTGGTGGGGGCGGTCTGCGCCAGATGTCAGCGGGTGGTGGTGGTGGTGGGGGGTGCTCCGAGTCCGCTCCCGGCGCTGCTCGTCCTGTCCTGTCTTTAAAACCCAATTTGAAGCGCTGGAGTAACAGGCAGCAGCGCCTCGCGTCTGCCCTTCTACTAAAAATCTCTTCGACGACGTCACTGGGCCTTCCCACATTGAGTCCCGCCCTCCTCTGAGGTAACTTCCAATTACCGCGAGGGCGGGCGGGACTCAATGTGGGAAGGCCCAAAGACGTCGTCGAAGAGATTTTTAGTAGAAGGGCAGACGCGAGGCGCTGCTGCCTGTTACTCCAGCACTTCAAATTGGATTTTTTTAAAAGGCAGTGAAGGTGGTGGGCCTGGGCGGCAGGAGAATGGAGCTGGTAGGTGGGGAGGGACTCAAATGGGAGAAGGGTGTGGGGCTCTCAGGTGGGGGAAGGGTGGGGAGGGGGTTCTCAAATGGGAAGGAGACTGAGGTGGGAGGGGTTCATGGATGGGAGAAGCAGAAGGGGGTGGGGAGGGGGTTCTTGGATAGTTGAAGGGGACGGGTGGGGAGGGGACTGGGGTTCTTGGAAGGGAGAGACTGGGGAGGGGGTTCTCAGATGGGAGAAGGGGACGGATGGGGAGAGGACTGGGGTTCTTGAATGGGAGAAGGGGACTGAGGTGGGGAAGGGGGTTCAAGGATGGGAGAAGGGGATGGGTAGGGGGTTCTTGGATACTTGAAGGGGACGGGTGGGGAGGGGACTGGGGTTTTTGGATGGGAGAGACTGGGGAGGGGGTTCTCGGATGGGAGAAGGGGACGGGTGGGGAGAGGACTGGGGTTCTTGAATGGGAGAAGGGGACTGAGGTGGGGAGGGGGTTCAAGGATGGGAGAAGGGGAGGGGAGGGGGTTCTTGGATGCTTGAAGGGGACGGGTGGGGAGGGGACTAGGGTTTTTGGATGGGAGAGACTGGGGAGGGGGTTCTCGGATGGGAGAAGGGGACGGGTGGGGAGAGGACTGGGGTTCTTGAATGGGAGAAGGGGACTGAGGTGGGGAGGGGGTTCAAGGATGGGAGAAGGGGATGGGGAGGGGGTTCTTGGATGCTTGAAGGGGACGGGTGGGGAGGGGACTGGGGTTTTTGGATGGGAGAGACTGGGGAGGGGGTTCTCGGATGGGAGAAGGGGACGGGTGGGGAGAGGACTGGGGTTCTTGAATGGGAGAAGGGGACTGAGGTGGGGAGGGGGTTCAAGGATGGGAGATGGGGAGGGGGTTCTTGGATGCTTGAAGGGGACGGGTGGGGAGGGGACTGGGGTTCTTGGATGGGAGAGACTGGGGAGGGGTTCTCAGATGGGAGAAGGGGATGGGTGGGGAGGAGACTGGGGTTCTTGGATGGGAGAAGGGGACTGAGGTGGAGAGGGGGTTCTTGGATGGTTGTGAAACAGGCTCGTAAAACAGGAGACAAAAGGCAAATTGGTTCCAAAGCAATGCAGCTTTTATTGCTAGCAATGAACAGCACTGAGTTCAATCTCAGGATACTGTGTGTCAGAAATCATCTGACACCTACATTTATACTTCCCTGCTGGGCCTGCGCATTAGGCCCCTTATACATCACAGTTGACATGCGCAGTAAACATTTGTAGTTCTCACAGTACACATTTGTAGTTCACAGTACATACACACGTCATAATACTGAAATGATACTGGCTAGGGAAACGAAACTTAGCATCCTGCTCTACACACACACATAATACAATGCTCCTTTCTGGCTGAGGAGATAAGGTTCGCTAGGCTCAGAGATGCAGGGTGGGGGTTGGCAACACCCTCCAAGGCCATCTATTCATGTGGCGTCTACGTGCAGGCTGGTTTCTGTGTGCAAGCCTTGCCGACTACTGTTACAAGCTGTTTATCTAATGCACCTGCATCCTGTGTCACACAGATAAGCATCAAAGCAGCAGGAGCTGACAAGTTGTGGTTAAGGCACAGTGCAAGAGAACTTAAATGTCCAATACATTCAAGTATGGAGTATGCCACAAAAGGGCAGAAGCAGAGGTAGTATGCACAAAGTAAAGTCCATCAGTAGTATGCACAGAGCTTGAGGTTGTCTTGTTGGTCTAGTAGTATCCAGTATTCAGTGTTCCACTCCTACAGTTGAAGGGGACGGGTGGGGAGGGGACTGGGGTTCTTGGATGGGAGAAGGGGACTGGGTCTGAGAAGGGGCAATATGGGAAAATGGGGGCCATGCCTGGGGTTGGTGGGAAAATGGGGTATGCATGGGTCAGGTGGGAGAATGGTTCTGAAAAGGGGGGCCTTAATACAAGGCATGTGGATGAAGGGGGCTGGAACTGGGGGCTGAAAAGGAGGTTAGGTGGGATAAGAGGCTGGAGACTGAAAAGGGGCAGGGGCTGAAACGGGGGACTGGGGGCTGAAAAGGGGACAGGGAGAAGTGGCTGGGGGGCTGAAGCTCGGGACTGGTGGGAGAAAAGGGCTGGGGCTGAAATGGGGGACTGGTGGGATAGTGGGGGTGGAACTAGGGGCTGAAAAAAGGGGCGGAGAGAGGGGCAGATCCTGGATGGGGGAGCAAGAGGGAGGGCAAACCCTGGATGGATGGGAGAGGGAGGGCAAATGGTGGATTAAAGGAGCAGAGAGAAAGGGCAGACAGTGGATGGAAGGGATAGAAAGGGCAGACAGTGAATGGATGGGGGAGAGAGAGAGGGCAGACAGGGGCAGATGGTGGATGGAAGGGGCAGAGATAGAGGGCAGATGTGGATGGAAGGAGCAGGAAGAGAGGGCAGACATTGGATGGAGGGGACAGCAGAGAGGGCAGACACTGGATGGCAGAGAGAGACCGAAGACAGATGCTGGATGGAAGGAAGACAGTGAAAAGATGAGGAAAGCAGAAACCAGAGACAACAAACTGTAAATAAATTATATATTTAAAATTTTGCTTTAGGATAAAGTAGTATTGTAGATATGTTAATAAATGTTTATAATAGAACATGCAAACAAGGTAATCTTTTTATTGGACTAATTTTAATACATTTTGGCTAACTTTCGGAGAACAAAACCCCCTTCCTCAGGTCAGCATAGGATACTGTAACAGTACTATACTGTATTGACCTGAGGAAGGATGTTTTGGCCGCTGAAAGTTAAATATATTAGTTCAATAAAATGGTATTTTATTTTCTATATTTGTTTTATTTCTATTTGTTAATTTGTAAAGTGGTGATTGGTATTTGTTAGTTTTTTTCAAATTTACATTTGCTGTCTTTATATTTTGTACAGTACTAGGGGACATTTTCTGTTTCTGTGGTGTTGCATTGTATGCAGAGTCTGGCATCTTGGGGTTTCATTTTATTTTTTGTCTAAATAGAAAGTTTATGATTACTTATTCTATAGTGGATTAGGGTGTATCTGTGTTTGTGAAAAAGACATGGCTTTCAGTTGGCACTGACTGCAGGATCGACAAGCCCTGGAGCTAGGGGCCTTGGAGGGAGGGGTGGCGGGCCCTGGAGCTAGGGTGGGGGCGGAGTTAGGGTGGGGGCGGGGCTAGGGTGGGGCCCCATCAAATTGGTCTGCATAGGGCCCCGCACTTGCTAAGACCGGCCCTGGCAGTGGGTGTTGGTGAATCTGTGAGTCGCTTGTATAACTGATTCAACGGTGAGTAGATTGAATGTGGACCAGATGCGGTCAGTTGGGTATCCACCCAGGATTATGTCTAGGTCGTCGAAGAAGTTTTCGATGTTAGTGTTGTGATGAAGAAGAGTGCTACGTAGTTTTGTTATTTTGTCCTTGAAGTAGGTAGCCAGTTTGTCTGCGGATGGGATGTCTGTGTTGGATGTAGTGACCGGGGTGGTGTCTAGTAAGTTATTTACGAGTTGAAATAGTTTCTTAAGATCTTTGTTATTCGGTCCAAGTTTGGTCTTGTAGTAGGATCTTTTGGTTTGTCTAATTGCATATTTGTATTTTCTGTGTATTTGTTTCCATGCATTGAGTGTATTTTCGTTTTTTGTTTTTTTCCATACTCGTTCAAGTTTTCTGGATTGTGTTTTGAGTTTTTTTAATTCATCATTGAGCCATGGTACCGAGTTTTGATGACGTCAGCGAGAGACTCGGTCTTTCCGAGGGGTAATGGCGTCTGGAGGGCCTTTTCAGGGATCGAAGCGGCATTCAGCTTAGAGGCTGGAGGGCAGGAGCTGTCATTTCTGTTGGTTTTTTACGCCATCGCGATAGTTTTAGAAACGCTGATCTGAGGTTAAAATACAAACGTTTTCAGCTGCTACGGGTGTTTTGATGACAAGGCTGGCGGAGAGAAGAGCCCTAAGTATCCATGCCGGTTAAGGTCATGTGCAACTCCCAGACATCTTTACAATATAGGATCTGGTCCCTAGAAAACCATTGAACCATGCCTCTACAGCACCACTAATTCCCATATTGTCGAGCAGGGTCATTAGTGTTGTATGATCTAGGTTGAATGCACTTGACATATAGAATTGTAATAGTAAGATTTTCTGTCCTTGGCATATTAGACTTCTGAATTTTGTTATCAAAGTTGTTATGGAGTGGCCTAGTGGTTAGGGTGGTGGACTTTGGTCCTGGGGAACTGAGGAACTGAGTTCGATTCCCGGCACAGGCAGCTCCTTGTGACTCTGGGCAAGTCACTTAACCCTCCATTGCCTGCCGCATTGAGCCTGCCATGAGTGGGAAAGCGCGGGGTACAAATGTAACAAAAAAAAAAGACCATCTCGGTACTGTGTAGTGGTCTGAAACCTGATTAAGGGCTGTGAAGGAATGAGAATTGTGTTAGGTATTCAATTAGTTGTTGGGCTACCAGACAGCCACTGGTCTGTAGTTTGTGAGGTCGCTGATCTCGCTAGTGGTGCTTTTAGGTTTTGGAGTGAGTACAATATCTCCGTTATCAGATGGGACCTGACCATTTGAAAGCATGTATATGATGTGTTCTTATACATGCATTCAGTTAACCAGTCTGGTGGGTTTTTCATCATGTAGTTGGGCCATTTATTTAGTAGGCAGTTTGCATGTGCGTATTTTGTCAGTAATGTCTTAACTGTGCTGGTTGTGGGTGTTGTAAAGGAGGACCAGATTCTGTTTGCCGTAATGTGAACATTGTTGGGTTCACATTCATGTAAGACGTCTGTGATGGATGTTTGTGTGATTGCAAGATTTGATCATGTTTTTGATATTTTTTGTTCAAAATACTGTGCAAGTTCATTTGCAGTTAGTGGTGTTTCATTTGTTTTTAGAACATCTTGGGTTTTTAATACACTGTTCATAAGTTTGAATATTTTTTTCATGTTGATGAGTTCCAGATTCACATATATGCTATAGTGTGCTGCTTTAGCTTTCTTTCTTTTGGTTGTATTTTCTTATGTTTTTTCTCCATATGGTTTTGTTTGTGTCTGGTTTATTTCTGGACCATTTTCTTTATAGTTTCCTACAAAGTTTTTTCATATCTAGTAGTTCATCACTGAACCAGTGCTGTGGTTGTTTTTTGCCTTTTGTTTTCTTTTTAAGTTTTGCTATTTTGCTCACATGTTTTCGCTTACTTCATCCCAGTGTCTCATGAAGTAGGTGTTGTTGGGTGATGTTTCTTTGGTCATTCATCACTGTTGTCCAGAAGGTATGATTGTCCACTTTTCCTCTAGTTGTGATTGTGTGTGGTGTTTTCGGTTCTCTGTTCTTGCCATTCTCTTTCCATTGAAGTGTAAATGTGAATTTTTTATGGTCTGACCACAGTACCTCTTCCCAGTTATGATTTTCTAGTAAGTGTTTATTGGCTGAGAACCTGTGTGCTAGTATGTCTAATAGGTGACCTTTCATGTGGGATGAAGTGGCTTGTGCTGTTTTGAAGTTCCATTGGTTTAGGAAATCCATTAAGGTTCTAGTGTTGGTGTCATGCTTTTTTTTCCTAGGTGTAGATTAATATCACCTAGTAGAAGAACCTCAGTTTGGTTTGTACAGATGTTTGATGCGAAGTCCAGGAAGTCATCTTGCGCACTTGACCAGCTTCCTGAGGGATGGTAGAAAAGTATGAAACATATTTGACCAGTTAATGTTTTGTCTGTGATTTTGCATGCTAAAATTTCAATTGCTGAGGATGTATGTTTACAGGCTCTAGTGCGACTCCGCCTCCTATTTTTTTTTAGTTCTGTTAACGTATGTTATCTTATATCCCGGTTGGCAGAGGTTGAACAGTACTGGGTTGTCTTTAAGGTGTAGCCATGTTTTGGTTTCGAACAGTAACCTTATTTGTTCCATTTCTATCCAGTCTCTTAGTATGGTTGACTTATTAACTAATGATCTTGTGTTTATGTATCCTATGGGAATTGGAATGTATTTATCATGTTTGCTGCTTGTAGGCTTAACAGTTTGCAGCTGTCTGTGTGTTCTTTTCTAAAGCCTCTGCATTGTTTCTGCCTCTGCTTAATGTTCTTATATTAAGTTCTTCAGTACAGAAATGGTTCAGAACACACCCAACAGTGTGGCCTGAGTTTTTGTGTGGAGGGAGTGTGCAGTTGGGTGTATGGACTAAGCCTTATTTGACCTCCTGGGGAAATCTCAAGTTCCAGCCTACATCCTAAAAACAAAAATACTGTGTACCCGGCCAGCTCTCATACTGCAGAGTACACACTAGGTGACCGCCTAGGGTGATCCCAAAGGTCAAGGCTTACATGTACTATTTGGGTGCCAAAACAACAGAGCCCAAATGGAGCTGCCCAAAACTCCTGCTTTGCTTAGAACCCCATATGAGCTGTACTCTGCATTCTTAAACTTATTTTCTCCCAACTTCCTCCTGACCTGACCCGATCTATTATGTCCCCTACTAGTTCCTCTCTCCATTACAGTTCACCTTATCCTTTTCAAGTTAGCACCCCTCCCCTGCAGGCTAGGCTTGCCCATTCCTCATCCATCTTCAGAAGATTCATCTCTTTATTTCCCCTTCTTTATAGGCATGGTTCACCTTTCTACACTGTTTTCCCTTATCCACATAGCATCTTACTTCCCAACACCATTTCTGTCATCATATCCTCTGAAACACTTTACCAGAACTCATAAACTGCAAGCCAGCAGTAGTTCATGTCCAGAAAGCCCCTTCAAACGGTTCAACCCAGTGGCAAAGCCAGAAGGCAATTTTTGGGTGGGCCAACAGGTTGGATGGGTGGGCACCCATCCACCTGCCACCTGATGGTAAAATTATGTATAATCATACCTGATAATTTTCTTTCCATTAATCATAGCTGATCAATCCATAGACTGGTGGGTTGTGTCCATCTACCAGCAGGTGGAGATAGAGAGCAAACTTTTGCCTCCCTATATGTGGTCATGTGCTGCCGGAAACTCCTCAGTATGTCGATATCAAAGCTCCATCCGCAGGACTCAGCACTTAGAGAATTACACCCACGAAGGGACACTCTGCCCAGCTCACCACCGCCGAAACGGGGGAGGGGAATTAACCCAGCTCATCCCCACACAAGTGGGGGAGGGGAATCCGTCCAGCTCATCCCCGCGGAGCGGGGGAGGGACACCACACCCGCCGATGCGGGGGGATCTGGCTTATCCTGCAACCGCAACCGCGGGAGGAGCTGACTGACCCTAACACCGCCGAAGCGGGAGGGGTACAAAGCTGCCCTACAGCCGCACGAAGCGGGAGGGAGTGCTGGCAGAATTTATGTCTCAATCCAGCCCCGTAAAACGGAGGGGAGAGGAATGCAGCAGCTCACTGTAACACAAACTCGTCTCAACTCTTGAAGAATCCAAGTGAAAGAAGAACTTGAACACGAAGTCCTCCTGAAGTAACTGAAGGCTAAACTTGAACCTAAAATTCAACCAGAATATAAACAGTACAGATATCTGGGAGGGGCTATGGATTGATCAGCTATGATTAATGGAAAGAAAATTATCAGGTATGATTATACATAATTTTACCTTCCATATCATCAAGCTGATCAATCCATAGACTGGTGGGATGTACCGAAGCAGTACTCACCCAGGGCGGGACATAGAAATCCCTGACCTCAACACTGAAGCTCCAAACCGGGCCTCCGCCCGTGCAGCCACAGTCAAACGGTAATGCTTGGAGAATGTATGAGCCGAAGCCCACGTTGCCGCCTTGCATATCTCTTCCAAGGAGACGGATCCGGCCTCTGCCATCGAGGCCGCCTGAGCTCTCGTGGAGTGAGCCTTCAGCTGGATAGGCGGCACCTTCCCCCGCGGCCACATAAGCCGCTGCAATGGCTTCCTTGACCCATCTTGCCACTGTAGGCTTAGCAGCCTGCAGACCCTTACGAGGACCTGCAAACAGGACAAACAGATGATCCGATTTCCGGAAATCATTGGTCACTTCCAAGTATCTGATGATGACTCGTCTCACATCCAGATATTCAAGAGCGGAGTACTACTCTGGGTAGTCCTCCCTACGAAAGGAAGGGAGACAGAGCTGCTGATTCACATGGAAGCGAGAACCAATCTTGGGCAGGAAGGAAGGCACTGTGCGAATAGTCACTCCTGCCTCAGTGAACTGCAGAAAAGGCTCTCGACATGAGAGCGCCTGGAGCTCGGAAACTCTTCTGGCTGAAGTGATAGCCACCAAAAAGACTGCTTTCAACGTCAGGTCTTTCAGAGATGCCCTCGACAAGGGTTCCAAAGGCGGCTTCTGCAATGCTCTTAGCACCAGGTTGAGATTCCACGCAGGCACCACTGAGTGCAGAGGAGGGCGCAGGTGATTAACTCCCTTGAGAAAGCGCACCACATCTGGCTGCGAAGCCAGGGAAGCACCCTTCAGGCGGCCCCTGAAGCAAGCCAGAGCCGCTACCTGGACTTTAAGGGAACTGAGCGACAGGCCTTTCTCCAGACCTTCTTGCAGGAACGCCAACACTGAAGAAATTGGAGCAGTGAAGGGAGAAAGTGAGCCTGCTTCACACCATGCTGCAAAGATACGCCAAACCCTGGCGTAAGCAGTAGAAGTAGAGCGCTTCCTCGCTCTCAGCATAGTGGCGATGACCTTGTCTGAGAAGCCCTTCTTCCTCAGACGCTGCCGCTCAATAGCCAGGCCGTAAGACCAAAGGGAGAGGGATCCTCCATCGCCACGGGACCCTGATGTAACAGGCCCTGCTCCACTGACAGCCGCAGAGGATCGTCGACTGAGAGCCTGAACAAGTCCGCATACCAGGGACGTCTGGGCCAATCCGGACCCACCAGGATTACCCTGCCGGGATGCTTTGCCACCCGGTCTAGCACCCTGCCCAACATGGGCCAGGGCGGGAACACATAGAGGAGCTCTTGTGTCGGCCACTGTTGGAGAAGAGCATCTACTCCCAGGGATCGAGGGTCCCGTCCTCTGCTGAAAAAGCGCGGCACTTGGCCATTGGCCGATGACGCCATCAGATCTAGGCTCGGCTGGCCCCAGCGCTTCGTGATGTCCAAGAACGCCTGAGCAGATAGTTGCCACTCTCCGGGCTCCAAGGTATGGCGACTGAGAAAGTCCGCCTTGACATTCATGACTCCGGCAATGTGGGCCGCTGAAAGCTGCTCCAGGTTCGCTCCCGCCCACTGGCAAAGACTCATAGCCTCCTTGGCTAGAGGGGCGCTCTTGGTACCTCCCTGGCGGTTGATATAGGCCACAGCCGTGGCATTGTCCGACAGGACCCGTACAGGCTTCAACACCAGTACCGGGATGAACTCCAATAACACCAACCGAATGGCTCTGAGTTCCAGGAGGTTGATAGACCACTTGCCTCTGCAGGAGACTAGAGCCCCTGCGCTGTCCTTCCCAAGCAGTGGGCTCCCCAGCCCATCAAAGAGGCGTCTGTCGTGACGACAATCCACTCCGGGGTCACCAGAGGCAATCCTGCAGACAACTTGTCTGTCTGCGTCCACCAGCTCAGCGCCTTGCGCACTGCTGGGTCCACGGGAAGGCGCACAGCATAATCCTCCGACATCGGAGTCCAGCGCAGCAGCAGAGATAGCTGTAGTGGTATCATATGAGCCCTGGCCCACGGCACTACTTCCATCGTGGCCGTCATAGAGCCCAACAGCTGCACGTAGTCCCAAGCCCGAATAGGAGAGGCTACTAGGAACTAGTCCACCTGAGCCTGAAGCTTGACAATCCGATTGTCTGGCAGGAACACTCTGCCCACTTGGGTGTCGAATCGAACTCCCAGATACACCAGGGACTGAGTCGGGCGCAGCTGGCTCTTCTTCCAGTTGATGATCCATCCCAGGGAGCTCAAAAGAGCAACTACCCGGTCCATAGCTTTGCCGCACTCTGCATAAGAGGGGGCTCGGATCAACCAGTCGTCCAGATAAGGATGGACTTGTACTCCTTCCTTTAGCAGGAAGGCCGCTATGACCCCCATTACTTTGGAAACGGTCTGCGGAGCAGTTGCCAACCCGAAAGGGAGGGCTCTGAACTGGAAGTGTCGTCTCAGGACTGTAAAACGCAGAAAGCGTTGGAGAGGAGGCCAGATGGGAATATGCAGGTACGCTTCCTTGATGTCCAAGGAAGCCAAGAACTCTCCTGCCTTCACTGCCGCTATAACAGAGCGGAGAGTCTCCATGCGAAAGTGCCTCACTTTCCAGGCCCGATTGACCCCTTTGAGGTCGAAGATAGGCCGGACAGAACCTCCTTTCTTTGGAACCACAAAGTAAATGGAGTAACGTCCCTTGCCAATCTGATTTTTTTTTTTTTTTGGCACCGGAACGACCGCACCCAGGCGGATCAGGTTGTCCAAGGTCTGCTGCACTACCACAGCTTGACCGGAGACTTGCAGGGAGAGAGTACAAACCCGTCTCTTAAGGGTTGGCAGAACTCTAGCTTGTAGCCGTCTCTGATGACTTCCAGCACCCACGCGTCTGAAGTTATAGTGGTCCACTCGCCCAGAAACGAGGACAGCCGTCCTCCAATCTGCACTGGGGCGTGGACCAAGGCCCCGTCATTGGGTACGAGACCCTGGGGGAGGACCGGAGGGAGCACCTCCGGGACGGCGGTCTCTGCGAAAGGAATGCTGCTTGGGGGAGAAATTCCTCTTGAAGGAAGAGGGGGCAGAGGAACCCGACTTGCCCGGGCGGTACCGATGGGCTTCCTGCAACCGTCCTCTGGAGGTATCGGGACGAGTACTAACCCGAGCCCTGACCTCTGGTAATTTCTTGCCCTTAGACGTGCCGAGATCGGTCACGATTTTGTCCAGCTCGACCCCAAAGAGCAGCTTGCCTTTAAAAGGCAATCTAGCCAGGCGGGATTTAGAGGCGTGGTCAGCAGACCAATGTTTCAGCCAAAGCCACCGCCGCGCAGAGACTGTCTGAGCCATGCCTTTAGCTGAGGCTCTCCAGACATCATACAGCAAGTCTGCCAAATAGGCTAAGCCCGATTCCAGGGCCGGCCAATCAGCCCTCAAGGAATGATCCGAGGGGGAAGCCCGCTGCACCATAGTCCGGCACGCCCTGGCCACATAGGAGCCGCAAACTGAGGCCTGCAAACTTAAAGCAGCTGCCTCAAAGGACGACCTTAAGGCCGCCTCCAATCTTCTGTCTTGGGCGTCCTTTAGGGCCGTGCCACCTTCCACCGGCAATGCCGTTTTCTTAGTCACCGCAGTGATTAAAGAATCCACGGTAGGCCACAGATAGGCCTCACGTTCACTCACAGCCAAAGGATAGAGGCGGGACATAGCCCTAGCCACTTTAAGGCTCGTTTCCGGGACATCCCATTGAGCCGCAATTAAGGTGTGCATGGCATCATGCACGTGGAAGGTTCTAGGCGGGCGCTTCGTCCCCAGCATAATGGCAGAGCCAACAGGGGCTGAGGGAGAGACGTCCTCCGGAGAGGAAATCTTCAAAGTGTCCATGGCCTGTAACAACAGGTTGGGCAAATCCTCTGGGCTAAAAAGCCGCGCTGCAGAGGGGTCATCCGCTCTATCCGAGCGGGGATCTATCTCCTCCAAGGAATCCGCAAAGGATCGTTGGGAGACCTCAGACACGCTGCCCTCATCTACATCGGAGGAGACAAAAGTCCTCCAAGGCCTGGAAATCAACCCGAGGGCGTTTACCTCTGGGAACCTCAACCTCTTTATCAGAAGAGGGAGCAGGGGCAGCGTTTTGCATGAGGAAAGCCTGATGCAGCAGCAAAACAAACTCGGGGGAGAAACCCCCCAGACTGTGCACTTCCGCAGCCTGGGCAACAGCCCTAGACGCACTCTCAACCGGTGCTTGCAACAGCGGGGGAGAGACATGCTGCGCATCCAAAATGGCGTCCGGCGCGAAACTCCGTGAAGGAGCCGCGCGGGAAGAACGGCGCTTAACTTTAGCCGCTTTTGTGCCGTCGCCCAAATTAAGGGCGTTCATGGCATTAATGTCTCCAACCTCAAGGGCGGTCCCGAAGAAGCCGTCCGAGCCGCGTGGCCGGCCAAGATGGCGGAGGCGAGGAGCGGGGGAAGGGCGTTTATGGCGGGAAAAAACCGCCACGCCGGAGGAACGACCGGGACATTCATCGGTCACTAAACTATCACCCATCAAGGGCGAATCAGGTTGTAAAACCCCCGCATCCCCTCTAGAAGCGCTCCAGCGATCCGGGGAGCGACCCTTTGCGCCCTCGCCCTCCGACGCCATTGCCACGAGGAGAAGAATCGGGGAACCCCCTGCCCGCTATAAAAAGGTAAAATTACCTGCTTGCCGCTCCGAGCTGTAACGAACTGGTGTCCCAGTGAGTAGCTGCAATGAACGTCGAATTAAACGCCTTTAAAGACGTTTAAAAATATTTTTTTTTTTTTTTTTTTTTTAAACGGAGCCAGCGGGAGGGGGGAGAAAAGGAGGGACCTGGCACCACCAGGTTTGCACTTGCTCAAAAGAGCCCTCAACCCCAGGCCTCAACAAAACCTAAGGATTAGGCTTGGAGGCCTAGCCAGAGCTGCTGCTGTGTGTGACCACCACCTGCTGAGATAGAGAACATACAGGAGGAGTTTCCGGCAGCACATGACCACATATAGGGAGGCAAAAGTTTGCTCTCTATCTCCACCTGCTGGTAGATGGACACAACCCACCAGTCTATGGATTGATCAGCTTGATGATATGGAAGCACCCATGCCCTGCCCCTACCACACACTTGCCCCACTCCCAATAACTTCAATGAGGTTGTAGTGCTGGCTTCAGTGCCTGCAGAAATCGACAAGCACAGAAGAACAAAAGATCCTTGCATAGGTACAAACAAGCAGGCAAAGCTCAGCGACGGTGACACCAGAGATGATGTCAAAGAAAAAGTCCAAAGAACTTAAATAGTTCACATCAGCAGTTTTATTGAACGTTTGCAATGGACTCATACATATAAAAGCATAAAATATCTCCAGCATCACATAGAGCTAAAATATGTATGTGTGATAAACATGAGAAATATGTAATCTAACACTCTTAAAAATCAACATAAACAAGATAATTTACACAGAAATATATACAGTGCACGTCGGATAAGCGCATGCTCTGTTTAACTGCATGCCGTACTTCGGTCCCGTTTTTGGTGCAATCAATTTCTATGGGGACAAACTTCGGTTTAGCGCACCACTAATAATAAGTGCAAGATTCACTTATATGAATGGTTTAAGACTGCTCCTCTGCAGGAAAGACTCTGCATAAGCGCACAAACGGAATATGGAAGCCGATTGGCACCTGACAAAGGGGCAATAAATTCGAAATCTCATTGGTTAACTGCCACAGGCAGAATAAGCGAAAGAAAGTTGTTAGAGTGTACACTGGAGTCGTCGTCATCGCGCAACTGTAAGACTTTAACACTGGCTGAACGAATAGAAGTTCTTAAAAAATTAGAAAACAAAGTCAAGCATCTATTGCTAAAGAATATGGTGTCAATCCCAGTCAAATTTCACGTATCTTGAAGCAGAAAGATCAGCTTCTGGAAGACTGGCAAAACAATACAAATCCACACAGGAAACGTAAACGGGCGGGAAAAGCTGAGGATGTAGAAGATGCTCTTCTTCGGTGGTTTTCTCTCTCTTTTTTTTAAAAATATTATTTATAACAATTTAATTTTACAAGCACTAAAATAACTTGCCAGAAATACAGACAAAATAATACAAGAATTATTTCAATCAGGTAATTCTATACTCTTCCTTAGACCACAAAATAGGGAGAGTGAAACAAGACAAGGAGATCAATTAAACAGTAAACAAAGAAAACGTGGTATTAACCTGATTATCCCCAGTAATTATTTATCTGAATCATTATTCCACATTGATTGTCTGGTTGGCTTCTTCAAACCCAAAACTGTATATAGTCAATTTATTTAGTTGGAAACGTGCTTATTGTCCAATATTAGTGGAAATAATACAACTGATTTAATTTTTTCTCTCTTAAAACCAGAAATTTAACTATACCAACACTTGAGTCTCTAATCCAATTCCCACTGATTAATGTAATCCCAGTTTCACAGGCTTCACTCCTTTTGAATAAATATACTAAGAGGAATCATTTCAGAGGAAAAAACTTTAGGAGTCATTCCCGGAACTCTGGGAAAACAACAATCTCGATATTAATCATCTGTAATAATAATCATTTTGTTCAACTTTTTCTGGTCTATTATCATCTTCAAAATCTTAACCATTTCCTACTCCTGTAGAACTTCATTTGCCGTATCATTTTTTCATTCTCAAAGGATTCGATTAGATTACCCATGTGGCTCACTAATAAGATTATATTGGAAGCAAACTTATTTACTACCACCGTTAGGTCCTGGAGCGCCTTCCAGATGATATTCAATGTAACCTCCACGGGAGCCAAAAACTCCAAGCTGATAGCTCTTGCGGGTTTAGGAGTGGCACCGCTGATACGGGTTCAGCTGTAAACGACTTCCGTTCAGCATACACTCCTAACTCACTCCTCCACTCCTTTGGACATGGTGGTTAAATGATTCGGGAGCGATGAAGTTGTTTCCAGGTCTAAGAGCTTCAACGCTCCTTCGCCAGCGCTAATCAAAGGACTCATCAACCCAGTCATTTGTGGGCAGCTTGTCACACAGCGGTCCCACACTTGCTGCACAAGGGACAAAGCGCTGGCTATCAGTGGCTGACCCCGGATTGTCCCCTTCCTCTCTGTTAAAGTAACTGCAATTGCAGAGAGGAAATTTCAAGTAAACAAAGGCAGAACTTCAGAGGTCAGCTGGGCCGTTGAGCGTACGAGCTTCAGGTCGCCATCTTTCCACTCTCCCTAGTTGGGACACTCTTTGGTTTCTCCTCAGAGGCCTGTCTGATATAGGTAACCCTTCAGCATAGCCCTCTGAGTCATTGAAACACAGAAGCCCCTCCACCACTACAAGGTGGTGTCCCTTCGGAGGGGTTCAGTGGTTTTCTCAAGTCAGGAGCAGACAGTTTCCTGTCAGTAGTCCACTGCTTATGGAGAAAGCTAACCAGTGTGAAGGGGGGGACCAGGGGGTGGAGCAGATGGAAGTGGAAGGGGAAGCAGTGAGGAGGTTCAAGAGCAGAAGGAGACAGAACAGAGCCTTGCCTTTACTACTTCCCCAGAGAGAGAGAGAAGAGAAAGGGTAGTGCCCCCTGAAAAATTGAGGAGAGAAAAAGACTACACTACCCAGCAGCCCCGGCGCAAGCCCTGGTACAGAGATTACCTTCCCCAGCAGGCCACAGGGGAGAACTCTGGCAAGGCAAGAGAGGGACCCCTGGAGGGTAATCAAGTGAAAGAGGAACAGCTGAAAAGTGGGTGGGATGAGGAGCCTATGGAGTGGCAAGGAGCTGAGGAGAGAGAGAGAGAGGAGAGCCTGGAGGAACCAATGGACCTCACAGCTCATTCCTTAGGAAAAAAGCTGAGAAAGCAGGTCAACTAGTGGTATGGCAGCTGGGCTGCGAGGGGAAAGAGAAAGGGTCATGAGGGAGGAGGGTCAGTGTATTGAGAGAGTGACCCAAGAAAGGGTGGGACCTTTTTTCTCCCCAAAGCGAATTCAGGCTGTTTTGAACTGTGTGTTAAAGAGTGCTGTTTTGAAGAGGGATTATTGACTCCCCCTGTGTGAACTGTTCATAGCGGGAGGAAGCTGTTTGGGGGAAAGCGTTTGCTCAAGCCTGAAGAAGTTGTTTATTGGGGACTGTTTGCCAAAGCATCAGGAGGAAACCGGGAGCAGTTTCTTTCTTTTTCTTGTGGTTTTTTTTCCGACTGCCCTTCACGGACACTTTCTCCCTTTCCAAAGGGGAGGAGGGGGAGAAGGAGAGCACTGGGCTGTATACTGCTTAAGGTGGAACAAACTGAGTTCTGGAAGCAGTGGAGTGGAGTTGGTTTTTGCTCTACTGGGCTGTGGCTCTGAAAGGAGAAACAGCGGGATTGTGTTTTTTTTTGCCTGCTTTATGTCTGAACTGCTGGACTGTGAATCCCAAGAGAATAAAGATACTTGCTGAGTTTGCTTTCTGGAGTTTGGATTTCTTTGAGCCCTGTCCTGTGGACTGCAGTGGACTAGGAGGCTGAGACAAGTATCCTGATTCTTAACCGGAGTGGCCAGGGCAGAGGCAAGATCCTGAGGACCCCGGGAGGAGGGACAGATCTTTCACAATGGTGGCAGTGGTGGGATCACAGCGGATGTCCACGTAGAAGGAAGGAGGATCCGGAGGGAGCCAGAAGCCCGACGAGGGGGCCAACGCTGAGACCAGTGCAGACTCGTCTCTGCTTCCGCCAAGCATACACGGGAGCAGGGGTGGAGTGGAGGTGAGAGGGGAGTGGCCAGCGGGGACCCGGTGTCAAGGTGCTGCACTTGGAGAGTTTGTTTGTGTGCCCTCTTTGTAGGTGACAGCAGCAGCACAAGCGATGAATCCTAAGGAGGTTTTCGCCTGGATGACCCTGCAATTCCAGAAGCAGCATGAATTGGTGGAGAAGATGATCGGGGATTCCCTGGTGGCTAATCGAGCCCAGCAGCAACCGGTACTGGACATGTTCCAGGAGTTCCTGCAGAGGGAAGCCCACGCCCAGGGAGCCGTGAGTGGGACAAGAGACCGGGACTTGACCGTGGAGGGAACGAGGATGGTAGGACCTTATCCACTGAACTGGCTCACCTGGGGTAAACTGTCAGAAAAGGACAATGTGGATGACTTTTTGTGTGCTTTTGAGGGGGTGGCGGTGGCAGCTAAGTGGCCTCAGGAACAATGGGCCATTCGTTTAGCCCCCTCTCTATCAGGGGAGGCCCTAGCTGCTTTCCGCGGACTATCGCCCATGGATGCTAGGGATTATAGGAAAGTGAAAGAGGCCATTAGAGATAGGTATGGGCTTAGTGCTCAGGCCTATCGTAGGCAATTTAGGGCCCTGGCAAGGGGAAAAGGGGAGTCTCCTAAGGGCCTAGCCACTAAATTGATGGACCTAGCAAAGAAGTGGCTAGAGCCGGAAGGACGTACGGGGGAGGATATTCTGCAGGAACTAGTGCTGGAGCAATTCCTGCAAGCCTTACCTGGGGAGGTAAGGGTATTGGTGGTACGGAGGGGGTGTGGTACCTTAGAGGAAGCTGTGGGGAGCCTAGAGTGCTGTATGGAAGCCCAACATTGGGGTAAGGTGGGGAAAGACCAGAAGGGAGGGGAAGCTAGTGGCAGCTCTCCAGAGAGACGGGGGCTCCCGTTCCCGACCCCAGAGGGAGGTCCGGGGGAAGGGCCTGTTGTGTCCAGGTCTAAGGGCTCCCCTCAGGGAAGGGACACGAAGGGGGCCGGGATGTCCAAAGAGCGCCTCTGCTATCAGTGTGGCGGGAGGGGGCATTTCCAAAGTAAGTGTCCTGGACGAGCAGGGTGGATCTCCCGGGTCTCTCCTAGTACCCGATCTAGTTATACCCAGGAGGTAGAGGTGGAGGGCATCCCGGTGAAGGCTCTATTGGACTCCGGGTCAGATCAGTCGATGATGTCAAGGACCCTGTGGGAAGAGATAAGGAGAACCGGGATGCAGGACAAGGGGACTTATGATGTGCAGGTGGTGATTCAGTGCATTCATGGGGCTAGTACCCAGTACGGGCTGCACCGGGTGAGCATTCGGGGCCCCACAGGGAAGATAAAGCTAGCCGTAGCAGTTTTGCCCAGATTGCCCCAAAAGTTTATTTTGGCAGGGATTGGCCGCCGTTCGCAGAATGTATAGAGAGTAAGAGGGTTATGGCAGGGCCGTGCCTAGGGTCTCTGGCGCCCCCTGCAGACTATCAGTTGGCGCCCCCCCTGCAGACTATCAGTTGGTGTTGGCGGCGGTCCCTCAGCCTTCCACAGGGACAGTTAAATAGCAGCATTAACTAGTCGGCCTCTGAATGAATGAGCTATCCTTGCCCCTCAGCAGGCAGCTGCTAATTTCTGACCAGAATAAACAAAAAGCCGAAAGCTGTATTCACTGACGAGAGAGAGAGAGAGAGAGAGAGAGAGAGAGAGAGAGAGAGAGAGAGAGAGAACGAACACGAACCAGCCTTCTGCACTGCTGATGTCATGAAGCAGGGTTGATTTTTGCTTTTCTAATTTTATTTTAAATTCTGGAATTAAAAAATAATAATTAATAAATCCTAATACAGCAGTCAATGGCTTCCTCTCTTATGCTGCTGTCTTCCTGCTTCTGACTTCCATAAGCAATGGAAAGGAAAAGAAACTTGTCTTCTCTGAAAGGCTTAAGCTGGTCTCCTTCTTTGGGAGCCTCTGGACTAGTGCAGGAAAACCCCGCCAAAAGGTAAAAGGTTTGGGTGCCTTTCAGTACATTTGTATCCTGGGGAGGGGGAGGGAATTACAATTAATGATAGGAAAACATTTCTGGCCATAAATTCCCTTGGGCAAACTTGATGCATTTCTTAAATACATGTAAGACCTAAATAATGTACATTTGTTTGTCGACCTTCATTTCCATTCATATGGAAACCTACCAGCCAGGATACTTTGTCTTTTTTTTTTTTTTTGGGGGGGGGGGAGATAACTGAGAAGGTGAAATAGTTGAACAGTGTCTGTGTTAGTTTCTCAAGGATTGCATTCCAGGATCTAATGTTTTGAAGCCAGGGAAAGGAAAGTTCTGTGTCAAACCTCAGTTCAGGAAAAAAAAATAGTATACATCTATAGGATAAAACATTTCTGCAGCTGAGCTTTCTGAAAGCTGTTAAACCATTAGTTGAATTTTTGAGAAGCTTTTTGAGTGGTTTGGTCTGAGCGCTCTATAACAACCTTACAGAAGAGGGAAGGGAGCTTTTAAGGTTAAATAAATATTGCATTGAAAATACTTGGCTGCGCCAGCTCTCCTAACTGCCATTGGACCCCCTTGCTACTCCTGGGCTTACCCCATTGCATGCAAGAGACTTGTGGTTCTGATTTCCCCACTGGATTCCCTAAGAAATGGCCCCATTGGATTACCTAAGAAAAGCAAGGCTACAAGTCCTTCCTTGCATGTGTAACCCAGTCCTACTATCCCGAGTTAGAAGGAGCTCTAGAAGCACTGCATGTTTTTTTCACTTACTTACTCACTCTAGTCCCATCAGCTTATCCACACAGGAATAGGGTTACCATACGTCCGGATTTACCCGGACATGTCCTCTTTTTGAGGGCATGTCCAGGCAACCGGGTGGGTTTTGCCAATCTGCCCGTTTGTCTGGACAAATGAGCAAATTGCTAGCCTCCCCTCCCCTTACTTACTAGTGCCCTGGTGGTCTAGTGACCTCTTCCGCCTTCGGGGCAGAAAAGAGCTCCCTCTTTCCTGCCCGGAGCGCTGCCCTGCATGCATCCTTCCTGTTAGTGATCCTCGGCGCCGATTCAAAATGGCCACCAGGAGTTGAAGTCTCACGAGGTCACTTCAACTCTGTGTCCATTTTGAATGGGCGCTGAGGATCACCAACAGGAAGGATGCTTGCAGGGCAACGCTCCGGGCAGGAAAGAGGGGGCTCTTTCCTGTCCTGAAGAGGTCACTAGACCACCAGGGCAGTAATAAGGTGGGGGGGGGGTTGACAGGGTATGTGACGGGGGTGGGGAAAACGTGACAAGGGGCGGGGCGAGGGTGTGACAGGGGGGCGGGGCGAGGGTGTGACAGGGGGCGGGGCAAGGGTGTGACAGGGGCGGGGCAAGGGTGTGACAGGGGCGGGGCGAGAGTGTGACAGGGGGCGGGGCGAGAGTGTGACAGGGGGCGGGGCGAGAGTGTGACAGGGGGCGGGGCGAGTGTCCTCCTTTTTGGGGGACAAAAAATGGTGATCCTATCTGTCACCTGCCCCCTCCATTCATCCCTATCCAGCAATTCCCCTCTCCCTGAGCCCTGCCCTGCAATCCATATCCATCCATGCCCATCTGTCCCCTCCATTCATCCCTATCCAGCAAATCCCCTCTCTCCCTGAGCCCTGCCCCCTCCATTCATCCCTTTCCAGCAATTCCCCTCTCTCCCTGAGCCCTGCCCTCCCAATCCATGCCCATCCATGCTCTTCTGTCCCCTGCCCCCTCCATTCATCCTTTTCCAGCAATTCCCCTCGCTCCCTAAGCCCTGCCCCTCCCATCCATGCTCCTCTGTCACCCTCCATTAATCCCTATCCAGCAATTCCCCTCTCTCCCTTCCATGATCCCCCCCCCCCGCATCCATGCTCCTCTCTCTCCTCTCGCTCCCATGTCCCAGTTGGCCTGGACTGGCCTGGCCTGGCCCACCCTCTTCTCCCCTCCCCCTTTGCATCCATGCACTCGTCTCTCCCCTGCCCTCCCGCTCCCATTGTTCAACTTCCCGCCCTCTTCCATCCCCCCCCCCCAACATCCCTTTTCTTTTTTTTTTTTTTCTTTTTAAATTTACCTCAGTGGCAGCGCAGCGTCAGTGAAGGAGGCGGAGCTCCTGACGTCTCTAGCCTTCCCTTCGCTGTGTTCCGCCTTCTTCTGACGTCATTACGTCAGAAGAAGGCGGAACACAGCAAAGGGAAGGCTGGAGGCGGTGCTCCCGACGTCTCTAGCCTTCCCTTCGCTGTGTTCCGCCTTCTTCTGACGTCATTACGTCAGAAGAAGGCGGAACACAGCGAAGGGAAGGCTAGAGACGTCGGGAGTGTCGCCTCCTTCACTGACGCTGCGCTGCCACGGAGGTAAATTTAAAAAGAAAAAGAAAAGGGATGTTGGGGGGGGGGGGGAGAAGAGGGCGGGAAATTGAACAATGGGAGGGCGAGCGAGGTGAGCATGGTGCGGCGGCACCCCCCAGAGGGAAGTGCCCCCCTGCCATGCTTATCTCGCTTACCGTGTTGGCACGGCCCTGGGTTATGGTGACCACTCGAGCGCAGGCCTGGGAGCGCCAGACATCCGAGCCCAATTTGGATCAAATTTTCCCTTTTCAAGGTGAGGTGGTGGGTGAGCACGGGAAGACTCGCAAGGTGAGGGCAGACAGAAGGGCAGAGAAAAGGGAACGGAGAGAGGCCTTTGACCAGGGCGAGAGGGAAGCTTATATACCCCGAGAAGTAGGCCGACTCAAAGAGCAGTTCCCCCACTTCCCTAGGGAGCAAGAGTCGGACCCTACTCTAGAATATGCTTGGGAAGGTGCCCATAGGGAGGAGGGTAGCCAGGTCCCGAGATTTGTAGTAGAAGAAGGAGGGCTGTATAGGGTGAGGCCCACCTGGGAGAATCCCGAAGGAGGGAAGCAATTGGTGGTACCCCGAGCGTTCAGGCCCCTGGTAATTCGCCTGGCCCACGATCATCCCCTGGGAGGGCATAAGGGGACACAAGCCACATTGGAGCAGGTACTGGAGAGATTCTATTGTCCCGGGGTGTACAAGGAGGTGGAAGGGTACTGTAAATCCTGTCCGAATTGCCAGAAGGTGGCCGATCGCCTCCCCCCTCGGGCTCCCTTGTGTCCTTTGCCCCGAGTGGGTCAGCCCATAATGCATATAGCTATGGACATAATCGGCCCCGTTACTAAGTCAAAAAGGGGCCACAAGTATGTACTGGTAACATAGTAGATGACGGCAGAAAAAGACCTGCACGGTCCATCCAGTCTGCCCAACAAGACAACTCATGTGTGCTACTTTTTGTGTATACCCTACTTTGATTTGTACCTATGCTCTTCAGGGCACAGACCGTATAAGTTTGCCCAGCACTATCCCCGCCTCCCAACCACCAGCCCCGCCTCCCAACCACCGGCTCTGACACAGACCGTATAAGTCTGCCCAGCACTATCCCCGCCTCCCACCACCGGTTCTGGCACAGACCGTATAAGTCTGGCCAGCACTATCCCCGCCTCCCAACCTCCAGCCCCGCCTCCCACTACCGGCTCTGCTATCCAATCTCGGTTAAGCTCCTGAGGATCCATAGTGATGGATGTCGCTACGCAATTCCCTTGGGCCATTCCCCTAAGGAATATCTCGGCTAAGGTGATAGCGGCCGAAATAATTAAACTTTTCTGTGAGGTGGGGTTTCCCAGGGAGGTGCTGACAGACCGAGGATCTAACTTCATGTCCCGAACATTACAACGGGTGTGGGAGGCATTTCAGATACACCATGTGAGAACTTCAGCCTACCACCCCGAAACAAATGGGATGGTGGATAGGTTTAACCGAACCCTTAAGGGGATGCTGAAGAGAGGACTGGGGACAGAGTTAGAAAACTGGGATCAGCTGCTCCCCTTTGTGCTGTATGCCTGCCGGGAATCCATCCAGTCCTCCTTGGGGGTAGCGCCATTTGAACTCTTGTTCGGGAGACCACCAAGGGGGATCCTGGATATCCTAAAGGAGCAGTGGGTGGCCCCAGAGACAGAGGAGGAATCAGTAGGATCCTTCCTGCAGGACTTGAGAGGAAGGCTCGAACGACTAAGGGAATATTCTCAAGAGCAGCTTAGACAGTCAGGAGAGACAAAAGGAGTATTACGATCAGGGAACTCAGGAGAGGGAGTTTCAAGAGGGAGATAAAGTCCTCATATTAGTATCGGAAGCTCCACATAAGTTTGAAAGCAGGTGGAGAGGACCCTGGGTGGTACGTAGGAGCAGGGGCGTAGCTACGGGTGGGCCTGGGTGGGCCCATGCCCGCCCGATCTCGGCTCAGGCCCACCCAGGCAGCCAGCATCTGTCCGGTCCTCCTCTGCCTAATTTTGTTTTTAGTGCAGCCATTGTAGTGTTAGACGCTCTGACGCTGGCGCCTCTACTCTGTCGCTCACTCCCCGAGTCCCCATCCAGTTCTGACGTTTCTGGACTCTGCTGCTTTCCTTTGCTCCTCCCCCTCATGCGCGATGGCACCGCAGTGTTGCATGGGAGGGAAAACTGTGCCGACCACTCTTCCGGTCTGCCCTGCCTCAACAGCACTCCCCCGTGGCCCCACAACATTACAAATGGAGCAGAGCACAATGATTGCACTCTGAGTCTGCTACACTATCTGCTACCACCACTGAAGCCCAGCTGCCCAGGCCAGGTAAAATAAATATATTTTTTTTCATTTTAACATCGTGTACAGTGTAATGGTGGGTGGGGGTGTGCTCTTCACTGCCTAGGTAAAAAAAAAAAAAGGCATAATTAATCATTTTATTATATCTTTTTTCACTAGGCAGTGAAGATCCCACCCCCACCAACAATAAATTTGTGATAATGCTCAGGTTACAATCTAAAAAAGGTTGTATATTTTTCATGTTGATGGGTTTTGGGGGTTGTTCTCTGTGGTGCCCGGGTTACAAATTTTTTTAAAAACATTTTAATTTAATATAGGCAGGTTTCTGGGTGGAGGTGGGCTCTGCAGTGCCCAGGACATAAAAAAAAGTCTTATATTTAATGCTGGTGTCCTTCATGGTTGGGGGAAGAGATCCCAGACCGTGGGAGGATGGGTAGGGGGTAGGACAAGGCTGATGCTAGGCTAAAGGGCAGGGTGGGGGGTTATGGTCGACATGTAAGGAGCTTCTGGAACGAGCTCCTGAGGCCCCTAACAAACAGACCACCTGGGCCGCCCCCAACCGAAACGGACCGGGAAGGTGCTAGACCAGCGCTGAATCCTGTGGAGTTGGCCGATCTGATCAAAACCCAGAATTCAAAGGGCTAGCGACAAGCTCGGACGAAATACCCAGGCCTCGCAGCCCACTCACCCGCTGACGACCGAGACCTGTAGTGGGCAGACTCATCGGGCCATCCAGGTGTCAGCAAACACACCTGACCGAACCGGAAAGGTTCGGACAAGACCAAACCGAGACCAGACCGGGACTACTAGACTTACCGACTCAGGGAATCTGACCCGGAAACACCAAGATTTGACATCCTGAACCTCAGCGGTCTCAACGGCCCCGGACGCTGGAAAGAACTGCGTCCGAATGTAAAAACTACGGTGCTTGACCCATCGGGGCTCAAGAGTGAACAGGGGTGCAGTAATCGAGTGAGACCTGCAGCGGTTCTGCCCGACGCGTGATGTGAGCCAAGATAGAGCAACCTCCTGACTTGGGCGCACTGCGGGATACCAGGCCACGAGGAATCCGGGCGCACGAGAAAGAGAAAAAAACTAGAGAGGCACTAATCATCGAGGCAAGAGCCGCTACCACCCCTGGACCATTCACCGACCAGCTGGAGCGAAACATCAGGAGGACGAGATAAGAAGCCAGCGACGGGATTATATTTGGGACGGTTAAGGGCTGCATTCTCGGACCTCCGACGGCGGCCCCTCAGCTACGGCGGGGATCCGAGCACCTGCTTGAATCTACCCAAGGTTATTTTCCACAGCTGCTATTGCCTTACTTTTAGAGTCCCGAACTCCTGTTAATACCTAATTTAAATAAGCTGTTTGCTCTATCTAGATGCTATGCTTCTGCAGGCTGATTTTTTTTTTTTCCAATGTTATAATTACTCTGAATGCTTTATTTAAAAGCTTAATCGCTAATTTGATTCATAGCGTGTCTGAAGGACTCTCTTTAATTGACTGCTCTATCCAGAAGTTATGCTTATGCATGCTGAAAGACTCCTGTTAAATGTTATAATTATGCTAAACGCTTTACCTAAATGCTTCAATTGCTTTAAGGCTTCCTAGCTTGTCTGAAGAACTCTCTTTGAATGACTAAAAGCGTTTTATACTTTAGATGATTGCTGCATGCCGAAAGACTCTCTTCTAATGCTCTAAATACCTCATCTAATTGCTTTAACAGTGTATAGGCTCATAACACGCTTGAAAAACTCCCAGTACATGCTACAAATATCACCAACACCAACCAACACCTCCACAAATATTACTGATACCACCAACACTACCCACACTCCCTCGAACACCGTCCACATAAACCCAACATGAACACTAATAATTTACTGATAATAATCTATCTCATTCCTATAATCCACTACGCATGGACCACCCCTAACTTCTACAGCAATCCAACCACAACACACCAACTATATATACAACCTACCAATAACTCACCAACCAAAAAAACAATAACCAACCAAAAGGCAACGTCTCCACCTATGAACACCACCCAACAGAAAGAGAAGAAAACCAACAACAACAAATCCAACTACCGAGGAAACAGACAATTAATAAAAATAAACACATCTAACCTCCCCGCAGAACCATACCGCTCAATCCGAATAGGATACATCAATGCAAGATCAGCGGTAAGCAATTCCATAGACATACTAGACTGGACTACCACAGAGAAACTAGACCTTCTATTCATCACGGAAACATGGTTTCACGGCCCCACAGACCCCGCCATCAAAAACACATGCCCACCAGATTACAAAATCACCCACTGGACAAGAAATGGAAAAAGAGGTGGCGGAATAGCCATAATTTACAAATCCGAGTTCACCATCACAACTACTGGTGAATCCACCTCACCAGAACTCGAAATCGCCTCGACAAGAATCAATCATCTGAACCTACAAGGACACCTCAATACAATTCTATTCTACAGACCACCAGGAAAATGGAAAGACTCCCAAGTGCAACTCATGGACTTCATCTCGAACACATGTGTCTCGGCCTCCAATATCTTCATTATAGGAGACATCAATCTACATCTTGAAGACGACACTTCAAAAAACACACTAGAATGTAAAGAATTCCTGAAACTCTGGGACTTACATGCTCCAAACACCCAACCAACACACGAAAAAGGACACACACTAGACATCATCACACACAAATTTGACCAAGACTCAACTATCCTACTCACAGACACAAGATGGATACCCACACCATGGACAGACCACTATAAAGCACATGTCTCCCTCCTCTGGTGAAAAACACACAGAAATGCAGTCAACAAAAACGAACGAACAACATACACTACGAGAGGAAAAATAGACCCTACATCATTCTGGCAACAGGTCTACCAAAATGAATGGCCAGTAAACACTGACACCGTACAATTCCTCCTAGAATGGGATAACATATGTAAACCAATATTGGACACAATTGCCCCAATCCAAACCAGAACATCGCACAGGAAAAAATCAAATCCATGGTTCACCGAAAAGCTGAAAGAACTCAAAACGCAAGTCAGAAAACTAGAACGCGCATGGTACAAAAAGAAAGATGAACACACACTGAATGCATGGAAATCACTTCGGAGGAAATACAAATACACCATAAAACAGACTAAAAGACTACACTACAAAACTGTGATTGGACCAAACTACAAAGACAGGCACAAACTCTTCCACCTTGTAAATAAGCTGCTAGACACTACACCTGTCACAAACAATAACAAAGAAATACCAGGGGTCGACGACCTCGCGAAATACTTCAAAGAGAAAATCACACAACTACGACTTAGAATACCCACCAGCCCTACCGAATACACAACATTCATGAACTGTCTAGACCCTGAAGACGGAATACACCCAGCAGACAGGATCTGGACCGAATTCGAAGTACTGTCAGAAGACCTTATCTTTAAAACGCTTAAAAGATTCGCCAAATCCCAATGCAAACTAGACATCTGCCCAAGCAACCTCATGAAATCAGCTCCTCATCAATTCATATTAGACTTAACGAACCACCTGAATTTCATGCTACAAAACGGTCTTTTCCCAAAGGAAAAAGGAAAAATCTTACTCACCCCAATACCCAAAGACACAAAGAAAAACGCTAGTGAATTAACTAACTATAGACCAGTTGCATCCATACCACTAATAACCAAAATAACAGAAGGAGTGGTAACCAAACAACTCACAAGTTATCTCGACAAGTTCTCAATACTGCATGATGCCCAATCAGGATTCCGTTCGAATCACAGCACAGAGACAGTATTAACTACCCTACTGACCAAATTTAAGCAACGGATCGCAACTGGCTCCAATATACTCCTCCTACAATTTGACATGTCAAGTGCCTTCGACATGGTTGACCACGGAATCCTATTACACATTCTTGAATATTTCGGCATCAGAGGCAATGTCCTAAATTGGTTCAAGGGGTTCTTAACCTCACGCTCATACCAAGTCACATCAAATTCAACTACATCTGCTGCATGGACACCTGAGTGCGGAGTACTGCAGGGATCTCCCCTCTCACCAACAATTTTCAACCTACTGATGACCCCACTAGCAAAACTTCTATCAAACCATAACCTTAACCCTTACATATATGCCGATGATGTAACGATATATATTCCTTTTAAACAAAACATTAACGAAATCTCTAACGAAATCAACCAAAGTCTACACATCATGAACACCTGGGCATATGCATTCCGACTGAAATTGAACGCAGAAAAAACTCAATGCCTCATACTAACCTCCCAATACAATACAACAAAATATACTACTATCAACACACCTAAACTAAACTTACCAATTTCAGAAAATTTAAAAATCCTTGGAGTAACAATCGACCGCCACCTTACACTTGAGACTCACGCGAACAACACAACAAAAAAGATGTTCTTCTCCATGTGGAAGCTGAAAAGAATAAAACCATTCTTTCCAAGATCTGTCTTCCGCAACCTGGTACAATCACTCATATTAAGCCATCTGGATTACTGCAACTCATTATACGCAGGCTGCAAAGAACAAATAATGAGAAAACTTCAGACAGCCCAGAATACAGCAGCCAGACTCATCTTCGGAAAACCAAAATACGAAAGCGCAGCACCATTACGCGAGAAACTACACTGGCTCCCACTCAGGGAATGTGTCACCTTTAAAATATGCACATTAATGCACAAAATCATTCACGGTGAAGCCCCTGCATACATGTCTGACTTGATAGACCTGCCACCCAGAAACGCCAAAAAATCATCCAGAACTTTCCTCAACCTCCACTTCCCTAAGTGCAAAGGTATAAAGTATAAAGGACTACATGCATCACCCTTCTCCTACAAGAGCAGGCAACTCTGGAACGCACTGCCACGCGGCCTGAGAGCGGTCTATGAGTTGACAGACTTCCACAAACGATTGAAGACCTATCTCTTTGACAAAACATACCGCAAGGATCAAAACATATAAATCCCATACACATCATAACAATGCCTCAAGATATTACCCCACGTACTCCACGTCCCCGTACTCTCTCCCATTCAATATCTACCCACAGATAAAAACTGTCTACCCCATCGCTCACTTGCTATTATTCGATCAGCGTAGTAATTCCCCTACACCATATCCTTTAGTTTCTACGCCCCAAAGGCGACTGATCTGACTCTGTCTTCCTAATCTATTCACAATATAACCCATAATCGTATTGTAAGAAACTGTATTTCCATCATTTACAATGTATTGTAAGCCACACTGAGCCCGCAAATAGGTGGGAAAATGTGGGATACAAATGCAATTAAATAAAAAAATAAAAATAAATGGTAGGGCTTATCTATGGGATGAATGATTGGGAAGGGCTGATACAGTGCTACAGGGAAAATGGGGAAGAGGGTAAGGTAGAGAAAGGAAGGGCTGATGCTGGGCTATGGAGATGGATGGTGGGGTAGGGAAGGGAAAAGCCAATGCCAGGCTGAAGGGCAGGGATGGACTGATGCCAGTCTACAGGACAATTGCTAATGTTTGGTCCTCTATTCTGTAATTGATGAGAGTTAGTATGTGCTCTGCATGTGACCAAGGTGAGAGATTCTGCTGGCATGTAGTTTGTGTCAGGTTGTATGAGTCTGACTTGTCTGACTTTTCCAATGCAGTGGTGTACCGCGGTGGGGGCGGTCCGCCCCGGGTGCCAGTGGGTGGGGGGTGCTCCGCTCCCACCGCCTCCCGTGGCCGTTCCCGCGGCGCCGCACATTAATAAAACCGGCGAAGCAGCGTCGCAGGCAGCGCCTCGTGCCCTGCTTGTAAAAAAAAAAAAATCAAATCTCCTTCCTTCTCCTCCTCGTCTTGACGTCTTGACGTCGACTCGGGCCTTCCAATCAATTTGATTGGAAGGCCCGAGTTGACGTCAAGACGTCAAGATGAGGAGAAGGAAGGAGATTTGATTTTTTTTTTTTTTTACAAGCAGGGCACGAGGCGCTGCCTGCGACGCTGCTTCGCCGGTTTTAACGGGACTGAGGTGGGGAAGGAGAGGGGCGAAAGGGACTCGGGTGGGGGTGTTCAGAGGGGAGAAGGGGACTGGGGTGGGGGTCTCAGACAGGGGAGGGGAGAAGGGGACTGGGTGGGGGTGTTCAGAGGGGGGAGGGGGAGAAGGGGACTGGGGTGGGGAGAAGGGGACTGGGGTGGGGGTCTCAGATGGGGGGAGGGGAGAAGGGGACTGGGGTGGGGGTGTTCAGAGGGAGAAGGGGACTGGGGTGGGGATCTCAGAGGGGAGAAGGGAAGGGGAGGGGAGAAGGGGACTGGGGTGGGGGGGTGTTCAGAGGAGAGAAGGGGACTGGGGTGGGGATGTTCAGAGGGGAAAGGGGAGGGGAGAAGGGGACTGGGGTTGGGGATCTCAGACAGGGGAGGGGGTGAGGGGAAGAAGGGGATGGGGTGGGGATCTCAGAGGGGAGAAGGGGACTGGGGTGGGGGTGTTCAGAGGGGAGAAGGGGACTGGGGTGGGGATCTCAGAGGGGAGAAGGGGACTGGGGTGGGGGTGTTCAGAGGGGAAAAGGGGAGGGGAGAAGGGGACTGGGGTGGGGATCTCAGAGGGGGGAAGGGGACTGGGGTGGGGGTCTCAGAGGGGAGGGGAGAAGGGGACTGGGGGTGGGGGTCTCAGAGGGGAGAAGGGGAGGGGAGAAGGGGACTGGGGTGGGGATCTCAGAGGGGAGAAGGGAAGGGGAGGGGAGAAGGGGACTGAGGTGGGGGTGTTCAGAGGGGGGAGGGGAGAAGGGGACTGGGGGGGGAGAAGGGGACTGGGGTGGGGGTCTCAGATGGGGGAGGGGAGAAGGGGACTGGGGTGGGGGTGTTCAGAGGGGAGAAGGGGACTGGGGTGGGGATCTCAGACAGGGGAGGGGGAGGGGAGAAGGGGACTGGGGTGGGGGTGTTCAGAGGGGAAAGGGGAGGGGAGAAGGGGACTGGGTGGGGATCTCAGGACAGGGGGAGGGGAGAAGGGGACTGGGGTGGGGATCTCAGAGGGGAGAAGGGGACTGGGGTGGGGGTGTTCAGAGGGGAAAAGGGGAGGGGAGAAGGGGACTGGGGTGGGGATCTCAGACAGGGGAGGGGGAGGGGAGAAGGGGACTGGGGTGGGTTCAGAGGGGAAAGGGGAGGGGAGAAGGGGACTGGGGTGGGATCTCAGAGGGGAGAAGGGGAGGGGAGAAGGGGACTGTGGTGGGGGTGTTCAGAGGAGAGAAGGGGACTGAGGTGGGGGTCTCAGACAGGGGAGGGGAGAAGGGGACTGTGGTGGGGGTCAGACAGGATAAGGGGAGGGGAGAAGGGGACTGGGGTGGGGATCTCAGAGGGGAGAAGGTAAGGGGAGGGGAGAAGGGGTGGGGGTGTTCAGAGGGGGGAGGGGAGAAGGGGACTGGGGTGGGGAGAAGGGGACTGGGGTGGGGGTCTCAGATGGGGGGAGGGGAGGAGAAGGGGACTGGGGTGGGGGTGTTCAGAGGGAGAAGGGGACTGGGGTGGGGATCTCAGAGGGGAGAAGGGAAGGGGAGGGGAGAAGGGGACGGGTGGGGGTGTTCAGAGGAGAGAAGGGGACTGGGGTGGGGATCTCAGACAGGGGAGGGGGAGGGGAGGACGGGGTGGGGGTCTTAGACAGGAGAAGGGGAGGGGAGAAGGGGACTGGGGTGGGGGTGTTCAGAGGGGAGAAGGGGACTGGGGTGGGGATCTCAGACAGGGGAGGGGGAGGGGAGGGGGACTGGGGTGGGGATCTCAGAGGGGAGAGGGGGACTGGGGTGGGGTGTTCAGAGGGGAAAAGGGGAGGGGAGAAGGGGACTGGGGTGGGGATCTCAGAGGGGGGAAGGGGACTGGGGTGGGGGTCTCAGAGGGGAGGGGAGGGGACTGGGGTGGGGGTCTCAGAGGGGAGAGGGGACTGGGGTGGGGATCTCAGAGGGGAGAAGGGAAGGGGAGGGAGAAGGGGACTGAGGTGGGGGTGTTCAGAGGGGGGAGGGGAGAAGGACTGTGGTGGGGAGAAGGGGATTGGGGTGGGTGTCTCAGATGGGGGGAGGGGAGAAGGGGACTGGGGTGGGGGTGTTCAGAGGGGAGAAGGGGACTGGGGTGGGGATCTCAGACAGGGGAGGGGGAGGGGAGAAGGGGACTGGGGTGGGGGTGTTCAGAGGGGAAAGGGGAGGGGAGAAGGGGACTGGGGTGGGGATCTCAGACAGGGGAGGGGGAGGGGAGAAGGGGACTGGGGTGGGGATCTCAGAGGGGAGAAGGGGACTGGGGTGGGGTGTTCAGAGGGGAAAAGGGGAGGGGAGAAGGGGACTGGGGTGGGGATCTCAGATGGGGGAAGGGGACTGGGGTGGGGGTCTCAGACAGGGGAGGGGAGAAGGGGACTGGGGTGGGGGTCTCAGACAGGAGAAGGGGAGGGGAGAAGGGGACTGGGGTGGGGGTGTTCAGAGGGGAGAAGGGGGCTGGAACTGGGGGCTGAAAAAAGGGGCAGAGAGAGAGAGAGGGGACAGATCCTAGATGGAAGGGGGAGCGAGAGGGAGGGCAGACCCGGGATGGATGGGAGAGGGAGGGCAAATGGTGGATTGAAGGGGCAGAGAGAAAGGGCAGGCAGTGGATGGAAGGGACGGCAGAGAGGGCAGACACTGGATGGCAGAGAGAGAGAGTGAAGACAGATGCTGGATGGAAGGAAGACGGTGAAAAGAAGATGAGGAAAGCAGAAAACAGAGACAACAAACTGTAAATAAAATATATTTTTTTATTTTTTTTTGCTTTAGGATAAAGTATTGTAGATGTGTTAAATGTTTATAATAGAACATGTAAATAAGGTAATCTTTTTATTGGACTAATTTTAATACATTTTGACTAACTTTCGGAGAACAAAACCCCCTTCCTCAGGTCAGGATAGGATACTGTAACAGCACTATACTGTACTGACCCGAGGACGGAGGTTTTGGCCTCTGAAAGCTAAATGTATTAGTCCAATAAAATGGTATTATTTTACTTTCTATATTTGTTTTATTTCTATTTGTTAATATGTAAAGTGGTGATTGGTACTTGTTAGTTTTTTTTCAAATTTACATCTGCTGTCTTTATATTTTGCACAGTACTAGGGGACAGTTTCTGTTTCTGTGGTGTTGCATTGTATGCGGAGTCTGGCATGGGGGTTCAGTTTAATTTTTGTCTAAATAGAAAGTTTATGATTACTTATTCTATAGTGGATTAGGGTGTATCTGTGTTTGTGAAAAAGACATGGCTTTCAGTTGGCATTGACTGTGCAGGATCTACGATCTGTACTATTCTGTCTGGTTTTGTTTTACAATAGGTGAATTGATGTTCTAGTGCTCACTGTAGTGTTTAAGATGCTTTCCTTTTCCTTGTGTGACTCGTAGAAATGACTGCTTATGGTATGGTAGAATTGCTCTATTTGTCCTGAGTGTTTTGTATTCTCGGCATGCCTAGTACTGGATTTGGGGGGGGGGGGGGGGGGGGGGGGTTAAAAAATGACCGGCCCCGGGTGTCAACTACCCTAGGTACGCCACTGTTCCAATGGGAAGTGTATTGCTGTTATGTATATGCACTACTGCATTTATAAAAGTACTGTTGGTATTCGTGTTCAGAATTGGTGTTGAGATTTGCAACATAGGCTCTAAGAAGTTTCTTTGCAGGATTTAGTGTTACTTCACAAAGTACCTGACAGTTAAGGGATTTTGTATTGCTATTACTGAGGTGCTACCAGAATTTGAATACATCTTTCCTGTGTATTTATATTGCAAGATCCTGTCATGTGTTGAGAGGTTTGCCACTGTAGTAGACTTATGTCGTCTGGTCAATTTTAAGTATGGGAAAATGTAATTATATTTAAAAATATTGTTTTTTCTGTTATGTATGTGGTTTACACTGATGCAGCTATTAGGCAGACTACTTAGAAATCCATCATCAAGTGCATTCTAAGGCCTTATTTTGTAGTATCCCAAGAAACACTACTCATACCTATATACATAGTGCCCACCCAAAATGTCAAGTCTGGCTACGCCACTGCGTAGGAGACTGGGCCCTCTGACGTATGAGGTAGCCCGAGGGTCTGGAAGAGGCAGACCTTTCATGTTAATTTGATGAAGCCCTGGATCGAAAGGAAAGGGTTTCAGGCTCTGGCTAAAGAGGAGGCAGAGGAAGACCTGGGGCCTCAGATAGATGAGATTTTCAGGCCCGGGTTACCAGACATTAACGTCCAGTTAAGTTTTGCCCAGAAAAAGGAAATGCAAGAGCTCCTGAAGGAGTTTAAAGATGTCCTTACACCCTGTCCTGGGAAAACACACGTGTTGCAACACGAGATTGTAACAGAGGAGGGGAAGGTGGTTAGACAGAGGCCTTACAGGCTGTCCCCCCAAAAAAGGCAGGAGGTCATGCGGCAGGTTCAGGAGATGCTAGGCTTTGGGGTGATCGAGGAGTGCTAGTGCCTAAACCCGATGGGTCATGGCGGTTCTGCATTGATTTTCGTCAGCTGAACACCATTGCGCAGACCGATGCCTACCCCATGCCCATATTGACGAATTGTTAGATAGGCTGGGAACGGCCCAGTTTCTCACCACGCTGGACTTGACCAAAGGGTATTGGCAAATCCCCCTGTCAGAGGAGGCCCGTCCTAAGACGGCCTTCCGGACGCCCCAGGGGCTGTACCAATTTAAGCGGTTACCTTTTGGGTTGAACTCGGCATCGGCTAGCTGCCAACGCCTTCTGGATAGGGTGCTGCGATCACATCAAAACTATGCTGCTGCATACATGGACGATGTGGTCATTCACAGCAGGGACTGGCCTACTCACGTGGCCCGGGTCCGAGCGGTGCTTAGTTCCTTCCCTGAGGCTGGGCTAACCCTTAATCCGGAGAAATGCCACTTTGCCCAAGGAGGGTGAAATACCTGGGTTATATGGTAGGGCAAGGCGAAGTAAGGCCGATTATTGACAAGGTCCAGAGTGTCCAGGAGTTTCCCCGGCCTAACACAAAGAAACAGTTAAGGAGGTTCTTGGGGCTTATCGGATATTATCGCCGGTTTATCCCCCATTTCTCTACCCTGTCCACACCCCTTACTGACATGCTGAAGGGAAATAAGCCCAATCAGTTAAGGTGGGAGGAGGAAGGGGCACGGGTGATAGAAACCCTCCGGAGGGCCCTCTGTCAGGAACCTGTGTTGAAGGCCGTAGATTTTAGGAAAAACTTTATCCTGCACACTGACGCTTCCGGGGTAGGGCTGGGAGCGGTGTTGTCCCAGGAGCATGAGGGGGAAGAGCATCCAGTGCTGTACTTGAGTAGGAAGGTCTTCCCACATGAAATCCACTACTCCACGATTGAAAAGGAGTGTTTGGCCATTAGATGGGCAGTCCAGGCCTGTCAGGTGTATTTGGAGGGGAGGGACTTTAGGCTGGTAACAGATCATGCGCCCCTCAAATGGCTTAATCAGATGAAGAACAATAATGCCCGCCTCATGAGATGGTATCTGGCTCTGCAACCGTTCCGTTATTTGGTGGAGCATCGGCCTGGCAGTGCCCTGAGCAATGTCGATGCTCTATCCCGAATCGGAGAGGAGGATACAGAGCCTAGGGTTCAGGAGAGGGGTAGTCTCTTAAGGGGGGGGGGGGGTATGGGAAGGGGAGGACCAGGGGGTGGAGCAGGTGGAAGGGGAAGAAGTGAGGAGGCTCAAGAGCAGAAGGAGACAGAACAGAGCCTTGCCTTTACTACTTCCCCAGAGAGAGAGAAGAGAAAGGGTAGTGCCCCCTGAAAAATGGAGGAGAGAAAAAGACTATACTACCCAGCAGCCCTGGCGCAAGCCCTGGTACAGAGATTACCTTCCCCAGCAGGCCACAGGGGAGAACTCTGACAAGGCAAGGGAGGGGCCCCTGGAGGGCAATCAAGTGAAAGAGGAACAGCTGAAAAGTGGGTGGGACGAGGAGCCTATGGAGTGGCAAGGAGCCGAGGAGAGAGAGAGAGGAGAGCCCGGAGGAACCAATGGACCTCACAGCCTGGGCTCATTCCTTAGGAGAAAAGCTGAGAAAGCAGGTCAACTAGTGGTATGGCAGCTGGGCTGCGAGGGGAAAGAGAAAGGGCCATGAGGGAGGAGGGTCAGTGTATTGAGAGAGTGACCCAAGAAAGGGTGGGACCTTTTTTCTCCCCAAAGCGAATTCAGGCTGTTTTGAACTGTGTGTTAGAGTGCTCCCTTTCTAAAGGGGAGGAGGGGAAGAAGGAGAGCACTGGGCTGTATACTGCTTAAGGTGGAACAAACTGAGTTCTGGAAGCAGTGGAGTGGAGTTGGTTTTTGCTCTACTAGGCTGTGGCTCTGAAAGGAGAAACAGCGGGATTGTGTTTTTTTTTTGCCTGCTTTATGTCTGAACTGCTGGACTGTGAATCCCAAGAGAATAAAGATACTTACTGAGTTTGCTTTCTGGAGTTTAGATTTCTTTGAGCCCTGTCCTGTGGACTGCAGTGGACTAGGAGGCTGAGACAAGTATCCTGATTCTTAACCGGAGTGGCCAGGGCAGAGGCAAGATCCCGAGGACCCCGGGAGGAGGGACAGATCTTTCACACCAGCTAGCTGAAAGTCTTGGACTAACTGAATTCAAAGCCACTGTTGAATGGTTGGAAAGATGGAAGGAGAGGAACAACATAAAATTCAAGAAACAGCATGGTGAAAAACAAGATGCTGATGACTTTGGTGCTGAAAATTGGGTTGTTTCAGTTCTTCCTACATCTTGAATGAGTTTGCACCTCATGACATTTTCAATGCGGACAAAAACGGTCTCTACTGGTGAGCGATTCCTGATGGAACACTTGCATTCAAACAAGATGAAACTACAGGAAGTAAAACGTCGAAGGACAGACTCACAATCCTCCTTTGCTGCAATATGGATGGAAGTGAGAAGTTGGAACCCTTCGTCATTGGAAAGAGCAAACAACCCCGTTGCTTCAAGAATGTTAAGCAACTTCCTGTGTCATACGAGGCTAATGCAAATTCATGGATGACTGGGGAAATTTGGAAGCAGTGGCTAAAGAAGTTAGACAAAAGCGTCAGATTTTGTTGCTTTGTGATAATTGTGCTGCACACAGGGATGATGTCAGGCTGTCTAACGTCAAGGTTGTCTTCCTGCCACCAAACACTACCTCTCTGGTCCAACCTATGGATCAGGGCATAATAGCCAATTTCAAACAACATTATCGGGCTCTTGTGCTACGTCGTCTGATGAGGGTTATGGCTGGCCAGACTGGCAAGGACAAACGTGCTGTTGAACTGGCTCGTAATCTATCACTGTTGGATTCTCTACATATGCAGAAAGAAGCCTGGAATCATGTTACACAGGCAACCATTGTGAACTGCTACAAGCAGGCAAGCTTTGCTAAGGTTGTGGAGAGGGACGAAACAGATGCAGCTGTTGCAAACGCGTGCGATGAACAGGCTATTGACATACCAGCCGGTGTTACTGAAGAGGAGTTTCATCACTACGTAGCTGTTGATTACGATCTACAAACAGCTGATGACAGCACTGATATCGAGATATGCGCCTACACGCAGGCAACGGCTGATGATGAAACAGATGCTGAAATGAGCAGCGAGGCACATGACGAAATTCAACAACCTCCTATCACTTTTGCAAGAGTGCTGGAGAGTCTCAACACCGTGCGGGCCTATCTGGAGGCCACTGGATGCCAGTGCTATGACAGTTTTTACCGTCTGGCAGACGTAGTCTATGGAGCTCACAGACACAATAGTGTACAGAGGACTATGACTGATTACTTAAAGTAAGCCTAACGTCAGTTAACGGAGACCGTATACTGTACATATAATAAACAGTACTGTACATATGTTTATCAGATGTCAAGCTTCTTTGGGTCACAATGGTTAAGTGCACGCTCCGGTTAACTGCATGTATTTCTTTGGTTCCAGACCCTCGCACTTAAGCGGATTGCACTGTATATAAATAAAAACACTAGGGATCACATGGTCTATAAAAGCACCAAACTGGTAAGTGGATTCACAGTTGTGAGCATAAAATATGTATTTAAAGGAATAAAAAAACTTTAAAAGCATGCATGAACAGACGTGTGTGTATATCAGGGAAGGAAACAACCAAAGTGAAGCTTATCTAAAATTGGCTATACCATCCAATGTACTTTACTCAATGGGATTGTTAATGTAAACCAATAGTGATATGAAAAATCATGTGTGTTATATCAAAGAATAACCAGATGTATTGTCCATGTAGTGATGAGAAGGCACACTTGTGGTGGTGATCTTTACTCAATGAGATTGTTGATTATAAACCAGAGAAGGAGCAAAATGTGTAATACTAAAGGAGTGATAAAATAATAACTTATGGCCATGGAACTTGTGTGTGGGAAACTGGATTACTATGTAGAGGCCAGGGCTGCCGAGAGACTGAGCTGGGCCCGGGGCAAGGCCCCCCTCCCCCAGGATCGTCGCCACCGCCGCCAGCCCCCCCTCCCAAGAATCGTCGCTGCTGCTGTCCCCCCCAATCGCTACTGATGTCACCACCCCTCTTATCACTGCTGCCTCCACCCCACCCTCCCCGATCGCTGCTGCCATCCGCCTGCTGCCCGCCTGCCGCAACTGTTAAGTACCTTGGCTGGCAGGGATCCCAAGGCCCCACCAGCAGAAGAGATTGTCCTCCAGCGCTGCTTTTTTTTGCCGCGTGGCCTTCCCCTGCGGCGGCTTTTCCCCTCAAGCCGTCTGCCCTCTCTCTCCCTTCCATCTAGCATCTGCTATCTGACCCTTCCATCCACCATCTACCCCTGTCTGCCCTCTCTCTCCCCCTTCCAACCACTGTCTGCTCTCTCTCTCCCTTCCATCCAGAGTTTACACAGTAACATAGTGAGTGATGCAGATAAAGACCTGTACGGTCCATCTAGTGCTGCCCACAAGATAACCTCAATTTACTTGATAAGTGATAATTTATATGTATACCCGAGTTTGATCTGTCCTTGAAATTCTCAGGGCACAGACCGTATATGTCTGCCCAGCACTGTTCTTGTACTAAAAGTTCTGAAGCTAACATCGAAGCCCCTTAAAATTTACACTCAAGCCCATGCCTATCTATTCAGTCATGATCAGAGCATAGACTGTAGAAGTCTGCCCAGCACCAGTTTTGCTTCCCAATTACCAGCGTCGCCACCCAATCTCCGCTAAGATTCCATGGATCCATTCCTTCTAAACAGGATTCCTTAGTGTTTATCCCACGCATGTTTGAATTCCAATACCGTATTCATCTCCACCACCTCCCTTCACATATCCGCCACCCTCTTTGTGAAAAAATACTTCCTGGCATTACTCCTGAGTCTGGCTCCCTTCAACCTCAATTCATGTCCTCTAGTTCTACCACCTTCCCGTCTCCAGAAAAGGTTTGTTTGCAGATTAATACCTTTCAAATATTTGAACGTCTGTATCACATCACCCCTGTTTCTCCTTCCTCCAAGTATGTTCACGGTCGGCAAGTCTCTCCTCGTATGGTTTGCAACGTAAATCCCATATCATTTTCATAACTTTTCTTTGCATCAGGGGCATAGCCAAACTATTCGGCAGGGAGGGGGGTCCAGAGCCTGAGGTGAGGGGGCACATTTTTAGACACCCTCCCCCGCCACCACCAGGTACCTTTGCTGTCAGGGGGTCCCCAACCCCCGCCAGTGGTCCCCTTCAGCGCGCTGGTCCTCCACTTCAACGCCGGTCTCCGAGTCGGCACGTTCACTGATCTGATTATGTTTCTGTGAGTCTGATGTCCTGCACATTCCGGCAGGACGTCAGGACTCAAAGAACAGAATCCAGATCAGCAACGCGCCAGAGCGCTGAAAGAGGACTTTGTTTGGTGGGGGTTGGGGACCCCCGCCAGCAAAGGTACCTGACGATGGCGGCGGGGGAGGGTTGGCGGCAGCGGGAGGGGGGGTCGAATATGGGGGGGGGGGGTGAAAGCAGCGGGGCCAGGGTTAAATCTGCGGGGGCCCATGCCCCTGTGGCCCCACCTAGCTATGCCCCTGCTTTGCACCTTTTCCAGTCTTTTTACATCCTTAGCTAGATATGGCCTCCAAAACTGAATACAATTCTCCAAGTGGGGCCTCACCAACGACTTGTAGAGGGGCATCAACACCTCCTTTCTTCTTCTGGTTATACCCCTCTCTATGCAGCCTCGCATCCTTCTGGCCACGGCCATCACCTTGTCACATTGTTCCTTCACCTTCAGACAACACCCCAAGGTCTCTCTCCTGAGTCAAGCTTACTAATCTGTCCCCTCCTATCTGGTATTTCTCTTTTGGGTTTCTGCATTGCAAGTGCATCACTCTACACTTCTTGGCATTAAAGTTTAACTCTAAAAAAGAGGGGATATATTACTCACAGCCAGAGCATTCATATAGACAACACTAACTTAGTATGCTCCAGACATCTTTAAATATAAAAAAATATTTTTTATTATAACAATCCACCCATAGCTTACACAAACCCCCGTATTACTGAATCAGCTCAATCCTCCATGCATATTCTATATAGTTATTATTAAGATGGTTATTAATGAAAGATAGCTGTGATGATGATTTGTTTTGATTTGGGTGTTCAAAGAATATATGGGAAGTAGTTCCTCCTGAAGAAGTACCACAAAATGCGGTTACACATAGAGGAACTGAGGAGTTCTTGATGTTTTTGTCAAGTGTTAAGGAACTGAAGGAAGCTCTCCTGCATGTTGGAACATCATTGAAAAGAGAGTGTGTTGAAATAATTCACTGAGGATTAAAGGTTTATTACAAACTGCCAACTTTGGAGTAAATTACGGTATCTTATCAAGGATTGAAAGTTGTTTTTGGTATATGGAATTTCTACCTGGAGTCATCAAAAGATTATAAGATCAAGTTGTTTACAGCGTTTTTTCATCATAAAGGAAGACTTGGAGCAGAGCTCCATTAAGACTTTGAGTGTGTATGACGATAGAAAAACAACAAACGGTTTGCTTATTTGGGGGCAACTGAACTTGGACTTCAGAAAACCTTGATATGTAATATTCCACTATGATGTGAAAATTATGAATGACAACATAGTTCAAATGTTTTATTATTAGTCATGATGTGTTTATAGTGCATTAAACATCTCGCTATATAGAATATGCATGGAGGATTAAGCTGATTCAGTAATACGGGGGTTTGTGTAAGCTATGGGTGGATTGTTATAATAAAAATAATTTTTTGATATTTAAAGATGTCTGGAGCATACTAAGTTAGTGTTGATTAAATTTTAACTGCCAGACCCTCAACAATTCTTCTAATGTTCGGAGATCCCTTCTCATCGTTTCTACTCCCTCCAGGGTATCCACTCTTGGCTATTTTCATGTCATCCACAAAAAGGCAAACCTTTTCCTTCCAACCCTTCAGCAATATCTCTCACAAATATGTTAAACAGGCCTTCCCTCACTGGGTCCCGCTCTCTCAGAAATAGGAAGTTAGAGGAGGGTGGGACACAGTGAGGGAAGGCCGGGCCAGAGGCAATCTGCTTCTTTCACCTAAACGCAAGGCACTTCATGCTGACGCTGCCGATTTTGAGAGATTTTTTTCTAAATGCAGGGGTGACCGCCCCCACCGCCCCACCGTTGCTCCAAGCAGGAGAGGGAGAGAGACACCGGCTGGAATTTTGCCCTCCCTGTCCTCCCTCTCGGCGGCCTTGGCAGAGGCTGCATGAATCAATACCTATACTGTGAAACAGAGGGCAAAATGCCTACGCCAAGGTGTACCCTACAAAGCGTAATACAGAAGAAGTAACAAAATGATAACTTTATACATAGAAACATGACGGCAGATAAAGGCCACATGACCCATCCAGTCTGCCCATCCTCTGTAACCCCTAATTCTTCCTGTTCCTAAGCGATCCCACATGCTTATCCCATGCTTTTTTAAATTCTGGAACAGTCCTAGACTACACCACCTCCACCGGGAGGCCATTCCACGCCTCCACCACCCTTTCTGTGAAATAGTACTTCCTTAGGTTACTCCTAAGCCTATTCCCTCTTAACTTTGTCATATGCCCCCCCATTCCAGAGCTTTTCTTCATTTGAAAGTACATAAGTATTGCCATACTGGGACAGACCAAAAGTCCATCATGCCCAGCATCCTGTTTCCAACAGTGGGCAATCCAGGTCACAAATACCTGGCAAGATCCCCCAAAAGTTCAATACATTTTATGCTGCTTATCCCAGAAATAAGCAGTGGATTTTCCCCAAGTCCATTTTAATAATGATCTATGGACTTTTCCTTTAGGAAGCTGCCCAAGCCTTTTTTTAAACCCTGCTAAGCTAAACCACCTTTACCACATTCTCTGGCAATGAATTCCAGAGTTGAATTACACGTTGAGTGAAGAAAAACTTTCTCCGATTAGTTTTACATTTACTTCTTTTTAACTTCATTGAATGCCCCCTAGTCCTAGTATTTTTGGAAAGAGTAAACAGATGCTTCATGTCTACCCTTTCCACTCCACTCATTATTTTATAGACCTCTATCATATCTCCCCTCAGCCATCTTATCTCCAAGCTGAAGAGCCCTAGACACTTCAGCCTTTCTTCATAGGGACGTCATCCCATCCCCTTTATCATTTTGTCGCCCTTCTCTGCGCCTTTTCTAATTCCACTGTATCTTTTTTGAGATGCGGCGACCAGAATTGAACACAATATTCGAGGTGTGGTCGCACCGTGGACCGATACAAAGGCATTATAACGTCCTCACTTTTGTTTTCCATTCCTTTCCTAATAATACCTAACATTCTATTTGCTTTCTTACCTGCCATAGCACACTGAGCAGAGGGTTTCAACGTATAATCTACTACGCCGAGATCCCTTTCTTGGTTGGTGACTCCTAACGTGGAACCTTGCATTACCTAGCTATAGTTCATGTTCCTCTTTCCCACATGCATCACTTTGCACTGTCTCACATTAAAACTCATCTGCCTTTTAGACGCCTAGTCTCGTCAAGTTCACTTGTTAAATTGCGAGAGGATTGTGACAAATTACAACTTTGAATAACTTTGTGTCATCAGCAAATTTAATTACCTCACTAGTTACTCCCATCTCTAGATCATTTATAAATATGTTAAAAAGCAGCGGCCCCAGCATAGACCCCTGGTGAACCCCACTATCTACCCTTCTCCATTGAGCATACTAACCATTTAACTCTACTCTCTGTTTTCTATCTTTTAACCAGTTTTTAATCCACAATAGGACACTAACTCCTATCCCATGACTAACCAATTTCTTCTGGAATCTTTCATGAGGTACTTTGTCAAATGCCTTTTGAAAATCCAGATACACAATATCAACCGGCTTGCCTTTATCCACATGTTTGTTCAACCCTTTCAAAGAAATGTAATAGATTGGTGAGGCAAGATTTCTCTTCACTAAATCCATGTTGCTTTGTCTCATAAATCTATGCTTTTGAATATGCTCTGTAATTTTGTTCTTTATAATAGTCTCTACCATTTTGCCCAGAACCAATGTCAGGCTCACCGGTCTATAATTTCCCAGATCCCCTCTGGAACTTTTTTAAAATATCAGCGTTACATGGGCTGCCCTCCATTCTTCCAGTACCACACTTAATTTTAAAAATAAATCACATATTACTAACAATAGTTCCGCAAGTTCATTTTTCAGTTCTATCAGTACTCTGGGATGAATATCATCTGGTCCAGGAGATTTGCTACTCCTCAATTTGTCAAATTGCCCCATTACATCCTCCAGGTTTATAGAGATTTCATTCAGTTTCTCTGACGTCAGCTTTGAATACCATTTCTGGCACCGGTATCTCTTCCAAGTCTTCCTCGATGAAGACCGAAGCAAAAAATTCATTTAATCTCTCCTCTATGACTTTGTCTTCCCTGATAGTCCCTTTTACCCCTCAGTCATCTAGCGGTCCAACCGATTCTTTTGCCAGCTTCTTGCTTTTAATATACCTAAAAGTTTTTTTACTATTTGTTTTTGCCTCCAACACAATCTTTTTTTTTGCCTTCCTTATCAGCGCTTTGCATTTGACTTGATATTCCTTATGCTGCTTCTTATTATTTTTCAGTCGTTCCTCCTTCTATTTTCTGAAGTATTTTCTTTTAGCTCTAATAGCTTCCTTCGCCTCACTTTTTAACCATGCCGGCTGTCATTTGGTCTTCTTCCCTCCTTTTTTAATACACAGAATATATTTGGCCTGGGCTTCCAGGATGGTATTTTTAAACAGCATCCATGCCTGATGTAAATTTCTGACCCTCGCAGCTGCTCCTCTAAATGTTATTTTCACTGTTCTTCTCATTTTATCATAGTCTCCTTTTTGAAAGTTAAATGCTAACACATTGGATTTCCTGTTTATACTTATTCCAAAGCTAATATCAAATCTGATCATATTATGATTACTTTTATCAAGTGGCCTCATCACCATTAACTCCCACACCAGATCATGCCCTCCACTAGGGACTAGGTCTAGAATTTTTCCTACTCTTGTCGCTCCTGTATCAGCTGCTCCATAAAGCAGTCCTTGATTTCATCAAGGAATTTTACCTCCCTAGCATGCCCCGATGTTACTCCGATATTGACTGGGTAAATGTAATTGAGATCACTCATTATTATCGTGTTGCCCAGTTTGTTAGCGGACGGTAGTACACTCCTATCACTATCATTTTCCCCTTTAGACATGAAATTTCAATCCATAGGGATTTCAAGATGTGTTTTGTTTCCTGCAGAATTTTCAATCTATTTGATTCAAGGCTCTATTTAACATACAGTGCTACCCCTCCACTAGTTCGATCGAACTTATCACTACGATATAATTTGTACTCCGGTATGACAGTATCCGACTGGTTATCCTCCTTCCACCAGGTCTCAGAGATGCCTATTATATCTAATTTTTCATTTAGTGCAATATATTCTGACTTTCCCATCTTATTTCTTAGGCTTCTGGCATTTGCATATAGACATTTCAAACTGTTTGTTGTTCTTATTTACTTCATGCTCAGTACTTGACAGTATTAATTTGCAATATTTTGTCTGGTTTTTATTTTTATTTAAGGACCAGGAAACATGTGTAGGAAACTGGATTACTATGTAGAGGCTGCATAAATCAGTGCCTGTAAGGTAGAAAAATTCAGATCCTTAGTGCTCTATTACGTCTGAAGACAACACCTACAAAATTGAGAGAGGGGATGTAATGAGAATGCCCGGTTACTAAAAACTGACCCCCCCCCCCAAAAAGACACAATAAGGGAACCAGACATTAAAACCAGAAGGACAGGTCTCAAATGTTGGATGCACAAGTCTCAAGGGTTACATGCACATAGGATACCACTACTAGTGGTGAAGTAAAGTATGAGATGCATCACTACAAAGGAACTGGTACTGGTAGTGGTGAAAACAGGATGATGGAATACCCTGTGCCAGTAGTGGAAAAAGCGGTATGGTGAAATAACCTAAAGTAAGGGAATGGCTACTGGTAATAAGCGCTAAAAAGTGAGCAACAGAGCTATTAGTAAAACAAATCTACACACCGGCGAAAGTGGTATATGTAGTCTAAAAGTAACTGCTGGCCGTTTACAAATCAATAGGGGAACTGCAGTTAAAGGCTGCTAGTAAAAACAAAAAAGGAACCAAAAACCACTAAGATTTGACAACTCTGCTTGTAAAGAAAGGCACGGAAAAAACAAAACTTTAATAAAAATAGAAACACGTTTGGAAATCCACACCTGGAAACAAAACTTGAACCGGGTGTAGTAAAAATGAGATGACTGCGACCGCTATATAAGAAAGGAGATACAGTCAGACAGCGGCTCTATATAAACAGTGAAATGGCAGCTGCTATAAAAAGAGAGAACTATGACCACTACGTAAAAAAGAGAACTCAGTCAGACGTGGATGTATAAAAACCAACAATGGCACTGTTATAAAAACAGCTTCAGGAGCAGCTGGTACAGGAGCCGACGAGAGAAGGAAAAATTCTAGATCTATGTCATTTGTGGAGCACATGATCTGGTACAGGAGGTAACGGTGCAGGGGCCGCTTGATTACAGTGATCCTAATTATGATCAGCTTTGAAATCTGCTTTCAAAAAAGTAGACAACGGAAGTCAAATATGTTGGTGTTTTAACTTCAAAAAGGGAGCGTGATAAAATGAGGAGAATGGTAAAAAAAGACCTTACAAGAGTGAAGGATAGGGTATACAACACCTACAACAGGCATAGATGCTGTTCAAAAACACCGTCCTGGAGGCTACGCCAAATATATTTCATGTATCAGTAAAGGAGGGCACAGACCATATGACAACCCGGCGTGGATAAAAAGAGAGGTGAAGGAGGCATTGGAACAAAAAGAGAATCTTCAGAAAATGGAAGAAGAACCGACTGAAGATAATAAAAAGTGGCATAAGGAATGTCAAATCAGATGCAAAGCGCTGATAAGAAAGGCTAAGAAGGACTTTGAAAGGAAGATAGCGGTAGAGGCAAAAACACATAGTAAAACTTTTTCAGGTATATAAAAAGCAGTAAAGCGAATGCTACATACCTGTAGAAGGTATTCTCCGAGGACAGCAGGCTGATTGTTCTCACTGATGGGTGACGTCCACGGCAGCCCCTCCAATCGGAATCTTCACTAGCAAAGGCCTTTGCTAGCCCTCGCGCGCCGATGCGCACCGCGCTATGGCGCGGCCGTCTTCCCGCCCGAAACCGGCTTGTGCCGGCCAGTCTCATGTGTAGCAAGACAAAAGACAAGGGAAAGACACAACTCCAAAGGGGAGGCGGGCGGGTTTGTGAGAACAATCAGCCTGCTGTCCTCGGAGAATACCTTCTACAGGTATGTAGCATTCGCTTTCTCCGAGGACAAGCAGGCTGCTTGTTCTCACTGATGGGGTATCCCTAGCCCCAGGCTCACTGAAAACAACAACCATGGTCAATTGGGCCTCGCAACGGCGAGGACATAACTGAGATTGACCTAAAAAATTTACCAACTAACTGAGAGTGAGCCTGGAACAGAACAGACAGGGCCCTCGGGGGGTGGAGTTGGATCCTAAAGCCCAAACAGGTTCTGAAAGAAACCGACTGCCCGAACCGACTGTCGCGTCGGGTATCCTGCTGCAGGCAGTAATGAGATGTGAATGTGTGGACAGATGACCCACGTCGCAGCTTTGCAAATTTCTTCAATAGAGGCTGACTTCAAGTGGGCTACCGACGCAGCCATGGCTCTAACATTATGAGCCGTGACATGACCCCTCAAGAGCCAGCCCCGCCTGGGCGTAAGTGAAGGAAATGCAATCTGCTAGCCAATTGGATATGGTGCGTTTCCCCCACAGCCACTCCCCTCCTATTGGGATCAAAAGAAACAAACAATTGGGCGGACTGTCTGTTGGCTGTGTCCGCTCCAGATAGAAGGCCAATGCTCTCTTGCAGTCCAATGTGTGCAGCTGACGTTCAGCAGGGCAGGAATGAGGACGGGGAAAGAATGTTGGCAAGGACAATTGACTAGTTCAGATGGAACTCCGACACAACATTTGGTAGGAACTTCGTGTGAGTGCGGGAGGACTACTCTGTTATGATGAAATTTGGTGTAAGGGGCCTGGGCTACCAGGGCCTGAAGCTCACTGACTCTACGAGCTGAAGTAACTGCCACCAAGAAAATGACCTTCCAGGTCAAGTACTTCAGATGGCAGGAGTTCAGTGGCTCAAAAGGAGGTTTCATCAGCTGGGTGAGAACGACATTGAGATCCCCATGACACTGTAGGAGGCTTGACAGGGGGCTTTGACAAAAGCAAACCTCTCATGAAGCGAACAACTAAAGGCTGTCCTGAGATCGGCTTACCTTCCACACGGTATATGGTATGCACTGATTGCACTAAGGTGAACCCTTACAGAGTTGGTCTTGAGACCAGACTCAGACAAGTGCAGAAGGTATTCAAGCAGGGTCTGTGTAGGACACAGAGCGAGGATCTAGGGCCTTGCTGTCACACCAGACGGCAAACCTCCTCCATAGAAAGAAAGTAACTCCTCTTAGTGGAATCTTTCCTGGAAGCAAGCAAGATACGGGAGACACCCTCTGACAGACCCAAAGAGGCAAAGTCTACGCTCTCAACATCCAGGCCGTGAGAGCCAGGGACCGGAGGTTGGGATGCAGAAGAGCCCCTTCGTCCTGCGTGATGAGGAGTCGGAAAACACTCCAATCTCCATGGTTCTTCGAGGACAACTCCAGAAGAAGAGGGAACCAGATCTGACGCGGGCCCAAAAAGGAGCAATCAGAATCATGGTGCCTCGGTCTTGCTTGAGTTTCAACAAAGTCTTCCCCACCAGAGGTATGGGAGGATAAGCATACAGCAGACCCTCCCCCCCAGTTCAGGAGGAAGGCATCCGACGCCATGTCTGCCGTGGGCCGCAGCCTGGAACAGACTGAGGGACTTTGTGGTTGGCTCGAGATGCGAAGAGATCTACCCAAGGGGGTGCCCCACACCTGGAAGATCTGTCGCACTACATTGGGAATTGATGCGACCACTCGTTGAGGTTGCATAATCCGCTCAACCTGTCGGCCAGACTGTTGTTTACGCCTGCCAGATATGTGGCTTGGAGCACCATGCCGTGACGGCGAGCCCAGAGCCACATGCTGCGGCTTCCTGACACAGGGGGGCGAGATCGGTGCCCCCCTGGCTTGTTGACGTAGTACATGGCAACCTGGTTGTCTGTCTGAATTTGGATAATTTGGTGGGACAGCCGATCTCTGAAAGCCTTCAGAGCGTTCCAGATCGCTCGTAACTCCAGAAGATTGATCTGCAGATCTCGTTCCTGGAGGGACCAGCTTCCTTGGGTGTGAAGCCCCTCGACTATGAGCTCCCCACCCCAGGAGAGACGCATCCGTGGTCAGCACTTTTTGTGGCATGAGGAATTTGGAAAGACTGCCCAGAGTCAGATTGGACCAAATCGTCACCAATACCGGGATTCGAGAAAACTCGTGGGACAGGTGGATCACGTCTTCTAGATCCCCAGCAGCCTGAAACCACTGGAAGCTAAGGTCCATTGGGCAGATCTCATGTGAAGGCGGGCCATGGGAGTCCCATTGAACTGTTGAGGCCATGTGGCCTAGCAATCTCAACATCTGCCGAGCTGTGATCTGCTGGATGCTCGCACCCGCGAGACGAGGGACAACAAGTTGCTGGCTCTCGCCTCTGGGAGATAGGCGCGAGCCGTCCGAGAATCCAGCAGAGCTCCTATGAATTCTAGTCTCTGCACTGGAGAGATAGGGACATTGGATAATTTATCACAACCCCAGTAGCTCCAGGAGGCGAATAGTCCTCTGCATGGACTGCAGGGCTCCTGCCTCGGATGGGTTCTTCACCAGCCAATCGTCGAGATATGGGAACACGTGCACCCCCAGCCTGCCGAAGTGCTGCTGCTACTACAGCCAAGCACTTGTTGAACACCCTGGGCGCAGAGGCGAGCCCAAAGGGTAGCACACAGTACTGGAAGTGACGGTGTGCCCAGCTTGAAATCGCAGATACCTGTCTGTGAGCTGGCAGTATCGGGATGTGTGTTAGGCATCCTTCAAGTCCAGAGAGCATAGCAATCGTTTTGCTGAATCATGGGAAGGAGGGTGCCCAGGGAAAGCATCCTGAACTTTTCTTTGACCAGATATTTGTTCAGGGCCCTTATGTCTAGGATGGGACGCATCCCCCCTGTTTTCTTTTCCACAAGAAAGTACCTGGAATAGAATCCCAGCCCTTCTTGCCCGGATGGCACGGGCTCGACCGCATTGGCGCTGAGAAGGGCGGAGAGTTCCTCTGCAAGTACCTGCTTGTGCTGGAAGCTGTAAGACTGAGCTCCCGGTGGACAATTTGGAGATTTTGAGGCCAAATTGAGGTGTATCCTTGCCGGACTATTTGGACGAACCCACTGATCGGAGGTATGAGAGGGCCACCTTTGGTGGAAAAGCTTTCAACCTCCCTCCCGACTGGGCAGGTCGCCCGGCACTGACACTTGGATGGCGGCTATGCTCTGCTGGAGCCAGTCAAAAGCTTGTCACTGCTTTTGCTGGGGAGCCGGGGGCCTTGCTGAGGCGCACGCTGCTGACGAGAGCGATGCGCGCTGGGGCTTAGCCTGGGCCACAGGCTGTCGAGAAGGAGGATGTACCTACGCTTGCCAGAAGAGTAGGAACAGTCTTCCTTCCCCCCCAGAAAAATCTTCTACCTGTAGAGGTAGAGGCTGAAGGCTGCCGCGGGAGAACTTGTCGAATGCGGTGTCCGCTGGTGGAGCTGTTCTACCACCTGTTCGACTTTCTCTCCAAAAAATGTTATCCGCACGGCAAGGCGAGTCCGTAATCCGCTGCTGGTTCTATTCTCCAGGTCGGAGGCACGCAGCCATGAGAAGCCCTGCGCATCACCACACCTTGAGCAGCGGCCCTGGACGCAACATCAAAGGTGTCATACACCCCTCTGGCCAGGAATTTTCTGCACGCCTTCAGCTGCCTGACCACCTCCTGAAAAGGCTTGGCTTGCTCAGGGGGGAGCGCATCAACCAAGCCCGCCAACTGCCGCACATTGTTCCGCATGTGTATGCTCATGTAGAGCTGGTAGGACTGAATTTTGGCCACGAGCATAGAAGAATGGTAGGCCTTCCTCCCAAAGGAGTCTAAGGTTCTAGAGTCCTTGCCCGGGGGCGCCGAAGCATGCTGCCTAGAACTCTTAGCCTTCTTTAAGGCCAGATCCACAACTCCAGAATCATGAGGCAACTGAGTGCGCATCAGATCTGGGTCCCCATGGATCCGGTACTGGGACTCGATCTTCTTGGGATGTGGGGATAGTTAAAGGCTTGGTCCAGTCGCCAGCAATGTCTTTTTTAGGACATGGGTGCATGGGTTACAGTGGACGCTTCCTTAGGTGGAGAAGGATAGTCCAGGAGCTCAAACATTCAGCCCTGGGCTCGTCCTCCACAACCACGGGAAGGGGATGGCCGTAGACATCTCCCAGACACAAAGGAAGCAAAAGACAGACTCTCAGGAGGAGAAAGCTGTCTTTCAGGAGAGGGAGTGGGATCGGAAGGAAGACCCTCAGACTCCTCGTCAGAGAAATATCTGGGGTTCTTCTTCCTCTTCCCACGAGGCCTCACCCTCCCGGTGTCAGACACAAGTTCACGGACCTGTGTCTGCAACCGTGCCCGACTCGACTCCGTGGAGCCACGTCCACGATGGGGCGTCGAGAGGTAGACTCCCTCGCCCGCATCGGCGAAGCTCCCTCCGCCGACGTAGTCGGGGAGCCTTCCTGGGAGGCGACGGCAGCCGGTACCGCACGCGGCATGGCACCGACGCCGGAGACCTCAGCTCGGGCGGATGGGCCAGCCGGCGCCACGCTCGACTGGTACCCGGTGGAGCAAGCAACGCCGGTACCGGAGGGGTAGGGCGCAACAGCTCTCCAGAATCTCTGGGAGAACGGCGGAGGCTCTCGTTCAGAGCGGCTGCAGAAGAAAGGCATGGAGGCGATGCAGGCGCGACGTCAGAAACTGTTCCGGGCGTGGAGGCTGTTCAGGGCTGTCCAGAGTGGAGCGCATCGACACACTCCTGAACAGAGGTGAGCGGTTCCTCTCGGAGCCGATGCCTGCTGGGTGCCGACTCCTTCGGCAACCCAGAGCTTTCGGTACCGACATGGGAAGGGGACCCGGTGATGATGCTTCTTCGACTTCTTGGGAACGAAGCATGTCACCGGAGCTTTCCCGGCCACGACGAGGAGGGACGTAGAATCAGCCGTCGCTTTCCTCGGGGCCGAGACCGAAGAAGGTCAGTCTCGGGGGGGCTGTACCGCAGGAGCCCTCAGGGTAGGGGGAGACCCACCCGAAGGCTCACCGCCACCAGCAGGGGAATGGACAGCCCTCACCTGCATTCCAGACGAAGCACCACCATCCGACGACATCAGCAGACGAGGTCCCGGTACCACCGACGTCGATGCAGCTGTCCGATGTCTCGGCGCCGATGCAGAGGGCCGATGCCTCGATGCACTCGATGTACTGGCCGCCGAGGATGAAGGTCTGGACGCTGAAGACGTCGATGCACTCGATACCCCCGGTGCCGATGCCGACGAAGAGCCCGAGAACAAAATGTTCCACTGGGCTAACCTCGCTACCTGAGTCCGCCTTTGCAAAAGGGAACACAGACTACAGGCCTGAGGGCGGTGCCCAGCCCCCAGACACTGAAGACACGATGCGTGCCTGTCAGTGAGCGAGATTACCCGGGCGCACTGGGTGCACTTCTTGAAGCCGCTGGAAGGCTTCGATGTCATGGGCGGAAAAATCACGCCGGCTAAATCGAAAGACGAAATGGCGAAATTTGGCACCAGAAAAATAGGAAATTTTGACCGGGGCCTAAGTAAGGCCTACCCCGACGACGAAAGAAAACTTAACGGGGCGAAAAAACTCGAAGTAGAGGAAGGAAGAACCCCAAAGAGGTTAATCCAAACAATTTTTGGAGTTTCTCACAGAAACGAGTCGAAAACGACGCGCGAGGTCGACTTTTCGGGGCACGAACGGTAAAACAGAACCGTACCGAGCGTGGAGAAAAGAAGACTGGCCGGCACAAGCCGGTTTCGGGCGGGAAGACGGCCGCGCATGCGCGGTGCGCATCGGCGCGCGAGGGCTAGCAAAGGCCTTTGCTAGTGAAGATTCCGATTGGAGGGGCTGCCGTGGACGTCACCCATCAGTGAGAACAAGCAGCCTGCTTGTCCTCGGAGAAACCGGCAAAAGAATCAGTTGGGCCACTGGATGACCGGGGAGTAAAAGGGGCACTCAGGGAAGATAAAGAAATAATGGCAAGATTAAAGTTCTTTGCCTCGGTCTTCACCGAGGAAGATTTGGTTGGGATACCGGTGCTGGACAGAGAATTCGAGGCTGACGAGTCGGAGAAACTTAATGAAATCTCTGTAAACCTGGAGGATGTAATGGGGCAGTTCTGCAAACTAAAGAGTAGCAAATCTCCTGGGCCGGATGGCATTCATCTTAGGGTACTGATGGAACTAAAAAATGAGCTTGCGGAGCTACTGTTGTTGATATGTAATTTATCCTTAAAATCGAGCATGGTACTGGAAGATTGGAGGGTCGTTAATGTAACACCGATTTTTAAGAAAGGTTCCAGGGGAGATCTGGGGAATTATAGACTGGTGAGTCTGACGTCGGTACCGGGCAAAATGGTAGAGACTATCATTAAGAACAAAATAACAGAGCACATTCTAAAGCATGGACTGATGAGACAAAGTCAGTATGGATTTACAGAAGGGAAGTCTTGCCTGACCAATCTACTGCATTTCTTTGAAGGGGTAAACAAACATGTCGAGAAAGGGGAGTCGGTGGATATTGTGTATCTGGATTTTCAGAAAGCGTTTGACAAAGTCCCTCATGAAAGGCTCCAGAGGAAATTGGAGAATCATGGGATCAGAAGAAGTGAATTGTTATGGATTAAAAACTGGTTGAAAGATAGGAAACAGAGAGTAGGGTTAAATGGTCACTATTCGCAATGGATAAGGGTAGTTAGTGGGGTCCCTCAGGGATTTGTGCTGGGATCGTTGCTTTTTAACATGTTCATAAATGACCCGGAGGTGGGGGTAACTAGCGAGGCTATCAAATTTGCTGATGACAGAAAGTTGTTTAAGGTCGTCAAATCATGGGAAGATTGTGAAAAGTTGCAAGAAGATATTGCGAGACTAGAAGATTGGGCATCTAAATGGCAAATGACGTTCAATGTGAGCAAGTGCAAAGTGATGCATGTGGGAACCCAAACTATAGCTACGTCATGCAAGGTTCAGCGTTAGGAGTCACGAAACGAGAAGGGGACCTGGGAGTCATCATTGATGATGTTATGACCCGGTAGTGGTGAGCCCCTGTGCCCCGACTGAGCATGGCAGAGATGGAGTGACACCGCATTCGGTCAGGCAGCCAGACAACCCCTAGCTTCACCTGGGAAGCGACCACCGTTCACCGGGAGTTGAGCCCCCAGCTGCAGGCGGCCACCAGGACTTCAGGAACCGGCGGGGTTGCACAGCCGCTGACCAGGATAGCAGGAAACAGACACTGTCCAGAACCAGTACTCCAACAGGCAAAGAAATAGTCAAATCAGTCCAGAGTCAAGGCAGGCAGCAAACAAGCGAAATCCGAGATAACTAGCCAAGGTCTGGTACACAGGAAGGAACAGAAGGAAGTCGGTGAACAGCACTCCTACAGCAACTCCTCAGAACAAATGAGGCCGAAGCAATGAAGGCCTGGAGGCAGTGCTTTAAATAGTGAGGAAATCTGAGCAAACCACACTCAGGTGAAGCCTACATGGCTGCCCCCATAGGAGATCCTCCCAAGACCAAATATGGAGTTCCTTCCTGATCTCGTTTATACAATATGGCCGCCACCTCCTGAGCTAGCCAAGATGGCCGCTGCCTGTGCTCTAAGACGGATGACGGCTGCCAGACTTGGGAAACTGAAACCGACCCATCCTGGAGAAACATCAAAAAGCCGGCTAGCTCTGCCAGACCGCACCTCACCGGCGAATCAGACACGCAGGCCTGGAATCAGGTGAGGAACGTAACAGATGATAAGTTGAAAACTTCTGCTCCGTGTGCTGCTGCGGCTAAGAAAGCAAATAGAATGTTAGGTATTATTAGGAAAGGGATGGAAAACAAAAATGAGGATATTATAATGCCACTGTATCGGTCCATGGTGCAACCGCACCTAGAGTATTGTGTTCAATTCTGGTCGCCGCACCTCAAAAAAGATATAGTGGAATTAGAAAAGGTGCAGAGAAGGGCGACGAAGATGATTAAGGGGATGGGATGACTTTCCTATGAGGAAAGACTAAAGTGGCTGGGGCTCTTCAGCTTGGAGAAAAGGCGGCTGAGGGTTGATATGATAGAGGTATATAAAATAATGAGTGGAGTGGAGAAGATAGATATGGAGTGTCTGTTTACGCTTTCCAAAAATACTAGGACAAGGGGGCATGCGATGAAGCTGGAGTGCAGTAAGTTTAAAACAAATAAGAGAAAATTTTTCTTTACTCAGCACCTAATTCGACTCTGGAATTTGTTGCCTGAGATTGTGGTTAAGGCGGTTAGCTTAGCAGAGTTTAGGAAAGGTTTTGACAGCTTCCTGAAGGAAAAGGCCATAGAATGTTATTAAATGGACGTAGGGAAAAATCCACTATTCCCGGGACAAGCAGTACAAAATGCTTTGCTCCGTGGATCTTGTCGGGTGATTGTGACCTGGATTGGCCACTGTCGGAGACAGGGTGCTGGACTAGATGGACCTTTTGGTCTGTCCCAGTGTGGCGATGCTTATGTCTTATAGGAAGGGGGACTGCACCGATTGCTCTAATACCAGTTGCTGTTATACCATGAAAATGGGGAGAAAAAAAACTACTCAAAAAAAATAAAGCAGACTCTGTCGGAGTGATATGCATGAAATTGCATGGGAAGAGAAGAAATCTAAAACGTGCCACAACGTAGCATACAACAAATTGAAAAGCACTCTAGGGGAGACTTACCTAAACACAGATATATATCAAAACAGGAGCGCTCACTTCTCAAACCGCAACAAATGCAAAACAAAAATACATATGGTATGGAGCCCACTAGATATGGAGGGGCATTTTCGAAAGAAATGTCTAAATCAGAATTTGGACGTTTAAAACGTCCAAATTCTGAACAGGAAAGAAGGTCGTTTTCGAAAAAGATGGATGTGTATCTTTTGTGTTCGAAATACTATGGACGTCCTGTGATTTAGTCCATTTTCGAACAAAAGACGTCCAAATGCAAGACATACAAAACAGAGGAGGAGTGGCTTAATGGTTAGTGCAGTGGGTTTTGATCATGGCGACATGGGTTCAGTTCCCACTGCTGCTCTTTGTGACTTTGGGCAAGTCAAATGCACAAGGGACATTTTTGGATATGACATCCAAGTCTGAATTTTTACTTTTTTTTTTTTTTTTTTGTAAAACGTCCAAAATCGGAACAGGAAAGGTCATTTTCTTTAAAAAAAAAAAAAAAAAAGTCTATCTTTTCCTTTTGAAAGTGCTGTTTGGAAAAATTTTGTGATTTGGGGGAGGGAGTAAGGGGAGGTGATCCCCAAGTCCCTCCAGTCGTCATCTGGTCATTTGGGGCACCTCTTGTGTGGAGTAGAGGAGTAGCCTAGTGATTAGTGCAGCAGAGTTTGATCCTGGGGAAGTGGGTTCAATTCCCAGTGCAGCTATGTGTTATAAAAACAGGTCTAGCTCAAAACATCCAAGTTTTATTCTTGGACGTCTTTGTTTTGTTCCATTATTGCTGAAAGACGTCCATGTCTGAGGAATGCCCAAATCCAGCCTTGAACACGCCCCTGGTACGCCCCCTTGAGATTTGGACGTCCTTCTGATGGACTTTGGAGAAAGATGTCCAAAAAGAGATTTTGATAATACTGATTTGGACGTTTCTGTGAGAGAAACCTCCAAATGCTGATTTATGTCCCTTTTTGGACATCTATCTCCTTTGAAAATGAGCCTGCTAGTGTAGTACTAATATTTGTTAATGTATGTTATGACATCATGTTGGTGTCAGAAATCAAGTTTATTGCCACACTATCAAACCCAGGCTAAATCTCACGCTACTGATAGATGCATATTGAAGGTAAGATATAGCCTATATGATTGGTCGAGACACAAAGATCTGTGTCTCGTAATAAGACTTAAGCAGTTAACAACCACGTTGAGGGCTAGGGGAAGTACAAGAGGGTGCACTCTTCATCTTCCATTGAGCCACAGTCTTCCAACACCCATATGCTTCCCCCAAATATTCTGAATCCACAGAACCCCCTGGCCCTCCCCAAATAATGAATGCAGAGCACAGCTAGGACACTTCCCTATAAAACTCACCATGCAAAAATGTTTGCTTCTAGTGTTATCTCAATAACAAGGCATATTGTATAGTTCAAAAATCTATCAAACAAAAAAATCACTCAGAACCTAGAGCAAATCTATCATACCAGCACTAACATCCAAAACAAGGATCCTTCCTATGATATTTTAGGACCCTAAATATTTCAGTGGGGCTCGACAATATCAATACATCTATGGAGAAAACTGAACAAGACAAATTACTACAGAATACTACATAGATAATTCATGCTAACAATATTTTGGTCACACACACAGAACACAAATGGCAAATACAGAATAAGTGACCACAAACCATAAACAAATCAAAATCCCAAGAGACCAGACCTTGCATGTAGTACAGCACCAGAGAAATAGAAAGTGATGCATCTTCACCTACACTGTGTAAATTATAATTTTATTTATTTATTTATTGCATTTGTATCCCACATTATCCCACCTCTTTGCAGGCTCAATGTGGCTTACAATTCGTTGTGGATATTGGAAGTAGAAAAGAATATACATTTGGTTTATGGAGGGTTAGGGTTACATGGTGGTGTTACAGCAAAAGACGTTATAAGACATTCCTATATATATTAAAGATTGTGCAATTACATGTGTTGATCTTTGTGATAAATCTTGTCGAAGAGATAAGTTTTCAGTAGTTTAAGGAAATTGGCCAGTTCATGGACCGTTTTCAAGTTGCGTGGTAGTGCGTTCCATAGCTGTGCGCTCATATAGGAAAAGGTAGATGCATGCAACAATTTGTATTTCAGACCTTTACAATTGGGAGGATGAAGATTGAGGAATGTGCGAGAAGATTTTATTGCGTTCCTGGGTGGTAGTTCTATTAGGTCTGACATGTAGGCTGGGGCGTCTCCATGGATGATCTTGCGGACTAGGGTACAAAGTTTGAACGTGATGCGTTCTTTAAGTGGGAGCCAGTGTAGTTTTTCTCGTAGATGTGTCGCGCATTCATATTTTGATTTGCTGAATATTAGTCTGGCTGCTGTGTTCTGGGCTGTCTGGAGTTTTTTAAGTATTTGCTCTTTACAACCAGCGTATAGCACATGCCGCAGATGGTGTTAGGGGTTACAGTTAGGGCTCTAGCCAGAGAGAACCACAGGCCAGCTGGAAGCTGAAGAAGGCACAGTCTAGTAGTAAGCTTTGGGGTCCTCTTTCAAATTTCTGCCCTGGATCCTGGCCATATCTAACACCAGCTTTAGCAGGATGTACATTTCAAATCTGACATATTCTAATCACAAAATAGAAAAATAAAATTACCTTTTCTACCTTTTGTTGTCTGGTCATTTTATTTTTCCAATCATGTTTTGTCCGAGGCTCTGGTTTCTACATTCTTCTGTCTTTGCTTAACTCACTCACCAAGGTCTCCTGTCCATTTGACATTTCTATCATTTCCATGTCCACTATCCATCTTCTTCCATCTATGTGCTTCTATCTTCCTCCATGTTCAGTATCTGCCTTTTAATATATTTCCCTGTTCAGTTTCTCCCTTCTCTTCCTCCCCCATGCCAATATATCTTTTTCCTCTCCAACCCAACCCCATCTAGCTTCTCTCCCCCCTCTTTCCAGCATCTGGTTTGCTTGCTTGAATGCCTGCCTGCCTCTCTCCCACTGTGAGGTCTGGCATATCTTTTTCCCCTCATTCCCCCGTTGTACTGTTGCAGGAGCTCTCTTCCTTCCCTCTAGCCCCATCCTCCTTTTCCTCCCACACCCAGCAGCTCTCCCCTTCCCTCCAGCCCCCTCCTCCTCTTCCTTCCACATCCAGCACCTCTCTCCCTTCAATCCAGCCTCCCTTGTTCTCTTCCTCCCAGACGTCCAGCAGCTCTGTCCCTTCCACATCCAGCAACTCTGTCCCTTCCCTCCAGCTCTCTCCCTTGTCCAGCCCCCTCCTTCTCTTCCTCCCAGAAGTCCTGCAGCTTTCTCCCACATCCAGCACCTCCCTTCCTTCAATCCAGCCTCCTCCTTCTGTTCCTCTCAGAAGTCCAGCAGCTCTCTCCCTTCAATCTAGTCCCCTCCTTCTCTTCCTCCCAGAAATCCAGCAGCTCTCTCCCTTCAATCCAGCCCTCTCCTCCTCTTCCTCCCACATCCAGTTAGCTGTCTCCCTTCCCTCCAGTCCCCTCCTCCTCTTCTTCCTTCCACATCGAGCAGCTATCTTCTTTTCCTCCAACCCCTTGATGCTTTTCCTTCCACAGGTCTGGCTGTCTGGGATTGTTGCCTCTTCCTGCCTGCCCGCCCTGCTACTGCCACGGTGCCTGTTACAGCTCAATGGCATAGCCAGACAGACAATTTTGGGTGGGCCTGAGCCCAAAGTGGGTGGGCCCAAAATTTTCTCTGCCCTGCCCTACCCCCCTTCAAAATATAAATACTTTAGCTAATGAGGATCCCCAAGCTCTGTCAGCAGAAGACTTTCTCTGAAGGTGGCCAGAACTTCCTTTTACCAGGTTTGGCAGATAACAGAAATGTCCCTAGTCATTAATGCCAGCACCCCACGCATGCTTATTTGTTGGTGGCTCAAGGATGCTGTCACTGACTGCAGAGCTTGGTAGAAGGGAGTTCTGGCTGTCTTTGGAGGAGGTCCTCAGCTGGGGATGCTTGCCTGCTATACAGCAAGGTTCAGGACTGGTGTTAGACATGCTAGAGCCCAGGTCAGAAAATAAAGGAGGGCCCTCTCCTCCCTGCCTCCACTCCAATAACCCCACTTGCCACTACTGTCACACTGACAGACTCACCAAATACAGAACAAGGGATGACAAATTAGAAATATATTTAGGCAAAAAATAAACTGGGAATCCAAAGAAGTTAAACTTTAAATGTACTGCAACACTGGAGAAATAAAAACAGAAATGCATTTCCTTTTCTACTGGACTCAGTACAGAGACATTTGCTATGCATTTTTCTACCTTTGTTGATTGGATATTTTATTTTTCCATCATGTTGGTTCCAGATTCTTTTTTCTGCTTTCCTGTCTGTCATCTGCTAATTTTCTTTCAAGCTGCTGCTGTCCGTTTTTCTTTTTTCCTCTCTCCTGTCTATTCCTTCACTACTCCTGCCTTTGCAATATTAATTGTTCCTTTTTAGCTCTTCTCCTCTTTTTTTTCTGTCAACTCAAATTTCACCCTCTTTCTCACCCTTCTCCTCCTTTTCACAGCTACCTATCAAATTTCCTCATCTTCTCTCACCCACTTGCTATCCCATTTCCTATCTCATTCGTTCCTCAGCTCTCCATTCCCATTACCATATTTCTACCCTCTGTAAACACTATCCTCTCAATAATTTCCTTGCCACCCCCTCCTGGCCTCTCCCACATGGTTCCTCCATTCCCAGTGTTTTCCTCCCTCCACCCTTCTAGCCCAGCATCTCCTCCCTCTTTCTCCCCTCTCCATCCTCATAGTCTCTCATCTCCTTACCCTTTCTCTCTTCTCTTCTGCCCTCTTCCCCATGGTCCAGCATTTCTCACTCTCTCCCCTCACTTCCTTTGGCATCTCTCCATCACTCCCTTCTGCTCCTGGATCCCATATCTCCCTCCTTCTCCACCTCCTGTGTATCTCTCCCTCCCTCTCATGCACCCCCATATCCAACATCCCTCCCTCTCTCCCATTGTCCATCATCTCTCTCTCCCTCCCTTGTGCCCTGGGTCTAACATCTCTCCCTTCCTCCTCTCCATCATCATGTCCAAGTCCATTATTTCTCCCTTTCTCCTCCATGCACCATCCAGCCCTCCCCTTCACCCCTATGCCCAACATTTCTCCCTCTCTCAACCCTCTCCATACAGTATTTCTCCCTTTCTCACCCCTCCCCATCCCTTTGCTGCATCTCTCTCTTCCTCTTCTCTATCCTATGTTTAACAATTCTCCCTCTGCCCCCTGTGCAGCATCTCTCCTTCCTTCCCTCACCCACCCAACCTACAACACTCCCTCTTGCTTCAACGTGTCCCCACCATGGGCAGCGATTCCCACATGCTGCCTGCTGTTAACCTGGAAGCTTCCCCTCTGTCACATCCTGCCCAGGCAGAGAAATGGGAAATTGCGACACAGGGGGGCAAGATGCAGCAGAAGGGAGGCTTCCAGGTTAGTGGCAGGCAGCGTATAGGAATTGTTGCTACTGCCAGGGACCCACTGGGGAGAGTGACGCAGGACCGCAGGAGCCCAGCCTGTTCCCTCCATGCTAGCACTGTCAAGGTGCACTGCTGCTGATTGGGCTTGAACCCAAACTATGTGGGCCCAGGCCCACCCATGGCTATGCCCCTGGATAACACCAATCGTGAAAAAAATCTACAAGACATACAAATACCTCAAGATGAGGTAATGAGGAATTATTACAGTAATAGAGTTGTAGAAAGTTAGAATGTAAATGGAGGAAAGCTAAAACCGTAGAAGCAAAAACTAATTGAAAGAGGACAGTTAATTTTTATATATTTCATATGAGGAGGGCAGTTAATCTTTATATATTTCATATGACATCTAGGAAAAAAGAATATTACTCTAATCTAATAGGTTCAGAGGTACTAGTCCAAAAAAAAAGCTGTTTGGAATAGTTAATCGTTTAATGAATGTTGATGAGTTGATCACTCCTTCAAATTCCTTGGTACCCAATGCTGTAGATCTAGCATTTTACTTTAGAAATAGGATTGAGAACTTTGAGAACAAATTAACCCCCTTGTTTACTAAGCCACGCTAGCGTCTGCCGCACAGCAATGCAAACACAGCCCATTCAAAGTGTGACTTAGTAAACAGAGGAGGTAATTATACTAAACAGCTAGGGGAAGAAAATGAGACCTTTTCGGAAGAAATAACTGCAGATAGAGTCTGGAAAAATTTCCCTAGAATTTCACTGGGAGATACTACCCAACTATTGCAGAAATATGCAAAATTCTACTGTATGTTAGATATTTGTATTCCAAATCTATGCTTGACTTTCTTTCATCTCAAGCTATTCTTGATCCACTTCAATCTGGCTTTTGCCCCCTTCATTCAACTGAAACAGCGCTTGCTAAAGTCTCCAATGATCTGTTCCTGGCCAGATCCAAAGGGTTCTATTCTATACTCATCCTTCTCGATCTATCTGCTGCTTTTGACACTGTTGATCACAGCCTACTCCTTGATATGTTGTCCTCACTTGGATTTCAGGGCTCTGTTCTTTCCTGCTTTTCTTCTTATCTCTCCCAGTGTACCTTTAGCGTATACGCTAGTGGATCCTCCTCTACTTCTATCCCACTGTCAGTTGGTGTACCTCAGGGATCTGTCCTGGGACCTCTTCTTTTCTCCATCTATACTTCTCATCCCATGGTTTTCAGTATCATCTTTACGCTGATGACTCCCAGATCTACATCTCCACACCAGAAATCTCAACAGGAATCCAGGCCAAAGTATCAGCCTGCCTGTCTGACATTGCTGCCTGGATGTCTCAGCGCCATCTGAAACTAAACATGACCAAGACTGAGCTTCTCATCTTTCCCCCTAAACCAACCTCTCCTCCTCCCCCATTCTCTATTTCTGTGGATAACACTCTCATCCTTCCTGTCTCATCAGCTCGTAACCTTGGGGTCATCTTCGACTCCTCCCTCTCCTTCTCTGCACATATTCAGCAGACTACTAAAACCTGTCGTTTCTTTCTCTATAATATCAGCAAAATTCGCCCTTTCCTTTCTGAGCACACTACCAGAACCCTCATCCACACTCTTATCACCTCTCGCTTAGACTATTGCAACTTGCTTCTTACAGGTCTCCCACTTAGCCATCTCTCTCCTCTTCAATCTGTTCAAAATTCTGCTGCACGACTAATATTCCGCCAGTGTTGTTATGCTCATATTAGCCCTCTCCTCAAGTCACTTCACTGGCTTCCTATCCGTTTCCGCATGCAGTTCAAACTCCTCTTATTGACCTATAAGTGCATTCACTCTGCAGCTCCTCAGTACCTCTCCACTCTCATCTCTCCCTACATTCCTCCCCGGGAACTCCGTTCACTGGGTAAATCTCTCTTACCTGCACCCTTCTCCTCCACTGCTAACTCCAGACTCCGTTCCTTTTATCTTGCCGCACCATATGCCTGGAATAGACTTCCTGAGCCGGTACGTCAAGCTCCATCTCTGTCCGTCTTCAAATCTAAACTAAAAGCCCACCTTTTTGATGCTGCTTTTAACTCCTAACCCTTATTCACTTTTTTCAGAACCCTTATTTTATCATCCTCACTTTAATATTCCCTTAGAGATAAGGGAATCTAATTAGGACAGACAGACAGAACAAAATTAGATTGTAAGCTCTGTCGAGCAGGGACTGTCTCTTCATGTTCAAGTGTACAGCGCTGCGTACGTTTAGTAGTGCTTTAGAAATAATAATAATAAGTAGTAGTAGCTTGCTGCTCCTCCTCCGTCCTTCCTTGGGGTACTGACCTATTGGTTAAATTGCCATTTAATGTTAGGAAAATTTCCTGCCTCTACAGGTGTAATAATTTTGACTTCTATTTTAAAGAACAAAAAAGTGTAATTCATGAATTAACCAATTATAGATTAATGGCATCTATCCCTCTTTTTGTACAGATTATGTAATGTTGGGTGACAAATCAGTTGGAACATTATTTAGAGAAATTTGATATTTTGCACACTTCTCAATCAGGCTTCAGGAAAGAATTTAGCACAGAAACAATGTTATGTTCTTTGCTTTCTATAGGGAAATGTTTGCTGAGGACAACAAATGTTAGATGCAATTTTGATTTTTAGTGCATTTGAACTTGTTGATCATGTTCTTTTAATATACATCCTGAGTGGCATGGGTTTGTCAGGAAATGTACTGCAGTGTTTTTTGTTTGTTTGTTTTTTAATCATAAAGGACCTATAAGGTTAAGATGAATGATGTTTTGTTCAAGGGATGGAAGGCTGGTTGCGGCGTTCCCCTGAATTCACTGTTGTCTCCTATTTTGTTCAATGTGGTAATGCTGTCTCTGGGAGTGGAACTTGAGAACTGAGGTATTAAAATACTCATGTATGCAGATGATATTACAGTGTTGCTTTCCCTCACTCAAGACTGGGAGAACAAATGAAAAGCTGTATGAATGTCACTGAGGTATGGGTTACCTTGCATAATCTAAAATTGAATAGGGAAAAGACAAAACTCTTACTAATTGGTCCTTCAAATCATCAGTTGTTCAAGATGCATTAAGTTTCATATCAATTTGATTGTAATGCATGGATATTGGGGGTTCAAGTTGACAGCCAGTTATCGATGGAATGATAAGTACATAATTGATGAAGAATTCTTTTATTTGTTGTCAATAGAAATCAAACAAAATAAAACATGGAAAAGAAAATAAGATGATACCTTTTTTATTGGACATAACTTAATACATTTGTTGATTAGCTTTCGAAGGTTGCCCTTCTTCGTCAGATCGGAAATAAGCAAATGTGCTAGCTGACAGTGTATATAAGTGAAAAAGCGAATGCTACATACCTGTAGAAGGTATTCTCCGAGGACAGCAGGCTGATTGTTCTCACTGATGGGTGACGTCCACGGCAGCCCCTCCAATCGGAAACTTCTCTAGCAAAGTCCTTTGCTAGTCCTCGTGCGCCCGCGCGCACCGCGCATGCGCGGCCGTCTTCCCGCCCGAAACCGGCTCGAGCCGGCCAGTCCAGTATGTAGCAAGACAATACACTTCAAGGGAAGACACAACTCCAACGGGGAGGCGGGCGGGTTTGTGAGAACAATCAGCCTGCTGTCCTCGGAGAATACCTTCTACAGGTATGTAGCATTCGCTTTCTCCGAGGACAAGCAGGCTGCTTGTTCTCACTGATGGGGTATCCCTAGCCCCCAGGCTGACTCAAAACAACAACCATGGTCAATTGGGCCTCGCAACGGCGAGGACATAACTGAGATTGACCTAAAAAATTTACCAACTAACTGAGAGTGCAGCCTGGAACAGAACAAACAGGGCCCTCGGGGGGTGGAGTTGGATCCTAAAGCCCAAACAGGTTCTGAAGAACTGACTGCCCGAACCGACTGTCGCGTCGGGTATCCTGCTGCAGGCAGTAATGAGATGTGAATGTGTGGACAGATGACCACGTCGCAGCTTTGCCAATTTCTTCAATGGAGGCTGACTTCAAGTGGGCTACCGACGCAGCCATGGCTCTAACATTATGAGCCGTGACATGACCCTCAAGAGCCAGCCCCGCCTGGGCGTAAGTGAAGGAAATGCAATCTGCTAGCCAATTGGATAAGGTGTGTTTCCCTACAGCCACTCCCCTCCTATTGGGATCAAAAGAAACAAACAATTGGGCGGACTGTCTGTGGGGCTGTGTCCGCTCCAGATAGAAGGCCAATGCTCTCTTGCAGTCCAATGTGTGCAGCTGACGTTCAGCAGGGCAGGAATGAGGACGGGGAAAGAATGTTGGCAAGACAATTGACTGGTTCAGATGGAACTCCGACACAACCTTTGGCAAGAACTTAGGGTGAGTGCGGAGGACTACTCTGTTATGATGAAATTTGGTGTAAGGGGCCTGGGCTACCAGGGCCTGAAGCTCACTGACTCTACGAGCTGAAGTAACTGCCACCAAGAAAATGACCTTCCAGGTCAAGTACTTCAGATGGCAGGAATTCAGTGGCTCAAAAGGAGGTTTCATCAGCTGGGTGAGAACGACATTGAGATCCCATGACACTGTAGGAGGCTTGACAGGGGGCTTTGACAAAAGCAAACCTCTCATGAAGCGAACAACTAAAGGCTGTCCTGAGATCGGCTTACCTTCCACATGGTAATGGTATGCACTGATTGCGCTAAGGTGAACTCTTACAGAGTTGGTCTTGAGACCAGACTCAGACAAGTGCAGAAGGTATTCAAGCAGGGTCTGTGTAGGACAAGAGCGAGGAGCTAGGGCCTTGCTGTCACACCAGACGGCAAACCTCCTCCACAGAAAGAAGTAACTCCTCTTAGTGGAATCTTTCCTGGAAGCAAGCAAGACGCGGGAGACACCCTCTGACAGACCCAAAGAGGCAAAGTCTACGCTCTCAACATCCAGGCCGTGAGAGCCAGGGACCGGAGGCTGGGATGCAGAAGAGCCCCTTCGTCCTGCGTGATGAGGGTCGGAAAACACTCCAATCTCCACGGTTCTTCGGAGGATAACTCCAGAAGAAGAGGGAACCAGATCTGACGCGGCCAAAAAGGAGCAATCAGAATCATGGTGCCTCGGTCTTGCTCGAGTTTCAACAAAGTCTTCCCCACCAGAGGAATGGGAGGATAAGCATACAGCAGGCCCTCCCCCCAATCCAGGAGGAAGGCATCCGATGCCAGTCTGCCGGGGGCCTGAAGCCTGGAACAGAACTGAGGGACTTTGTGGTTCACTCGAGATGCGAAGAGATCCACCAAGGGGGTGCCCCACGCTTGGAAGATCTGGCGCACCACTCTGGAGTTGAGCGACCACTCGTGAGGTTGCATAATCCTGCTCAGTCTGTCGGCCAGACTGTTGTTTACGCCTGCCAGATATGTGGCTTGGAGCACCATGCCGAGACGGCGAGCCCAAAGCCACATGCTGACGGCTTCCTGACACAGGGGGCGAGATCCGGTGCCCCCCTGCTTGTTGACATAGTACATGGCAACCTGGTTGTCTGTCTGAATTTGGATAATTTGATGGGACAGCCGATCTCTGAAAGCCTTCAGAGCGTTCCAGATCGCTCGCAACTCCAGGAGATTGATCTGTAGACCGCGTTCCTGGAGGGACCAGCTTCCTTGGGTGTGAAGCCCATCGACATGAGCTCCCCATCCCAGGAGAGACGCATCCGTTGTCAGCACTTTTTGTGGCTGAGGAATTTGGAAAGGACGTCCCAGAGTCAAATTGGACCAGATTGTCCACCAATACAGGGATTCGAGAAAACTCGTGGACAGGTGGATCACGTCTTCTAGACCCCCAGCAGCCTGATACCACTGGGAGGCTAGGGTCCATTGAGCAGATCTCATGTGAAGACGGGCCATGGGAGTCACATGAACTGTGGAGGCCATGTGGCCCAGCAATCTCAACATCTGCCGAGCTGTGATCTGCTGGGACGCTCGCATCCGCGAGACAAGGGACAACAAGTTGTTGGCCCTCGTCTCTGGGAGATAGGCGCGAGCCGTCCGAGAATCCAGCAGAGCTCCTATGAATTCGAGTTTCTGCACTGGGAGAAGATGGGACTTTGGATAATTTATCACAAACCCCAGTAGCTCCAGGAGGCGAATAGTCATCTGCATGGACTGCAGGGCTCCTGCCTCGGATGTGTTCTTCACCAGCCAATCGTCGAGATATGGGAACACGTGCACCCCCAGTCTGCGAAGTGCCGCTGCTACCACAGCTAGGCACTTTGTGAACACCCTGGGCGCAGAGGCGAGCCCAAAGGGTAGCACACAGTACTGGAAGTGGCGTGTGCCCAACTGAAATCGCAGATACTGTCTGTGAGCTGGCAGTATCGGGATGTGTGTGTAGGCATCCTTCAAGTCCAGAGAGCATAGCCAATCGTTTTGCTGAATCATGGGGAGAAGGGTGCCCAGGGAAAGCATCCTGAACTTTTCTTTTACGAGATATTTGTTCAGGGCCCTTAGGTCTAGGATGGGACGCATCCCCCCTGTTTTCTTTTCCACAAGGAAGTACCTGGAATAGAATCCCAGCCCTTCTTGCCCGGATGGCACGGGCTCGACCGCATTGGCGCTGAGAAGGGCGGAGAGTTCCTCTGCAAGTACCTGCCTGTGCTGGAAGCTGTAAGACTGAGCTCCCGGTGGACAATTTGGAGGTTTTGAGGCCAAATTGAGGGTGTATCCTTGCCGGACTATTTGAAGAACCCACTGGTCGGAGGTTATGAGAGGCCACCTTTGGTGAAAAGCTTTCAACCTCCCCCCGACTGGCAGGTCGCCCGGCACTGACACTTGGATGTCGGCTATGCTCTGCTGGAGCCAGTCAAAAGCTCGCCCCTTGCTTTTGCTGGGGAGCCGCGGGCCCTTGCTGAGGCGCACGCTGCTGACGAGAGCGAGCGCGCTGGGGCTTAGCCTGGGCCACAGGCTGTCGAGAAGGAGGATTGTACCTACGCTTACCAGAAGCATAGGGAACAGTCTTCCTTCCCCCAAAAAATCTTCTACCTGTAGAGGTAGATGCTGAAGGCTGCCGGCGGGAGAACTTGTCGAATGCGGTGTCCCGCTGGTGGAGATGCTCTACCACCTGTTCGACTTTCTCTCCAAAAATGTTATCCGCACGGCAAGGCGAGTCCGCAATCCGCTGCTGGAGTCTATTCTCCAGGTCGGCGGCACGCAGCCATGAGAGCCTGCGCATCACCACACCTTGAGCAGCGGCCCTGGACGCAACATCAAAGGTGTCATACACCCCTCTGGCCAGGAATTTTCTGCACGCCTTCAGCTGCCTGACCACCTCCTGAAAAGGCTTGGCCTGCTCAGGGGGAAGAGCATCAACCAAGCCCGCCAACTGCCGCACATTGTTCCGCATATGTATGCTCGTGTAGAGCTGGTACAACTGAATTTTGGCCACGAGCATAGAAGAATGGTAGGCCTTCCTCCCAAAGGAGTCTAAGGTTCTAGGGTCTTTGCCCGGGGGCGCCGAAGCATGCTCCCTAGAACTCTTAGCCTTCTTTAGGGCCAAATCCACAACTCCAGAGTCATGAGGCAACTGGGTGCGCATCAGCTCTGGGTCCCCATGGATCCGGTACTGGGACTCGATCTTCTTGGGAATGTGGGGATTACTTAGTGGCTTGGTCCAGTTCGCAAGCAATGTCTTTTTTAGGACATGGTGCAAGGGAACAGTAGACGCTTCCTTAGGTGGAGAAGGATAGTCCAGGAGCTCAAACATTTCAGCCCTGGGCTCGTCCTCCACAACCACCGGGAAGGGGATGGCCGTAGACATCTCCCGGACAAAGGAAGCGAAAGACAGACTCTCAGGAGGAGAAAGCTGCCTTTCAGGAGAGGGAGTAGGATCAGAAGGAAGACCCTCAGACTCCTCGTCCGAGAAATATCTGGGGTCTTCCTCTTCCTCCCACGAGGCCTCACCCTCGGTGTCAGACACAAGTTCATGAACCTGTGTCTGCAACCTCGCCCGGCTCGACTCCGTGGAGCCACGTCCACGATGGGGGTGTCGAGAGGTAGACTCCCTCGCCCGCATCGGCGAAGCTCCCTCCGCCGACGTAGTCGGGGAGCCCTCCTGGGAGGTGGCCGCAGTCGGCACCGCACGCGGTACCGACGTCGGGGACCTCACCCCGGGCGATGGGCCAGCCGGCGCCACGCTCGACGGTACCGGAGGTGCAAGCACCGCCGGTACCGGAGGGGAAGGGCGCAACAGCTCTCCCAGAATCTCTGGGAGAACGGCCCGGAGGCTCTCGTTCAGAGCGGCTGCAGAGAAAGGCAAAGAGGTCGATGCAGGCTTCGACGTCAGAACCTGTTCCGGGCGAGGAGGCTGTTCCGGGCTGTCCAGAGTGGAGCGCATCGACCACCTCCTGAACAGAGGGTTGAGCGGGTCCTCTCGGTGCCTGATGCCTGCTGGGTGCCGACTTCCCTCAGCGACCCCAGAGCTCTCGGTGCCGACGCGGGGAGGGCGGATCGGTGTCGATGCTTCTTCTTCGACTTCTTCCGAAGCATGTCCACCGGGAGCTCCCCGGTGCACGACGAGGAGGACGTAGAATCCAGCCGTCGCTTTCCTCGGGGCCGAATGGGCCCACGAAGGGAGGTCGGTCGCTCGGGCGGGGGGCTGTAACCGCAGGGAGCCCTCAAGGTAGGATGAGGACCCCACCGAAGGCTCACCGCCACCAGCAGGGGAATGGACAGCCCTCACCTGCACTCCTGACGATGCACCACCGTCCGACGACATCAGCAGACGTAGGTTCCCGGTACCACCGACGTCGATGCCAAGTTTCGCCCGATACCTTGGCGCCGATGCAGAGGCCCGATGCCTCGATGCACTCGATACAGTGGCGGGCCGAGGAAGATGGTCTGGACGCTGACGACGTCGATGCACTCGAAGATCCCGGTGCCGATGCGACGAAGAGCCCGAGACAACACGTTCCACTGGGCTAATCTCGCTACCTGAGTCCGCCTTTGAAGCAGGGAACACAGACTACAGTTACATAAGTACATAAGTTACATAAGTAGTGCCCATACTGGGAAAGACCAAAGGTCCATCTAGCCAGCATCCTGTCACCGACAGTGGCCAATCCAGGTCAAGGGCACCTGGCACGCTCCCCAAACGTAAAAACATTCCAGACAAGTTATACCTAAAAATGCGGAATTTTTCCAAGTCCATTTAATAGCGGTCTATGGACTTGTCCTTTAGGAATCTATCTAACCCCTTTTTAAACTCCGTCAAGCTAACCGCCCGTACCACGTTCTCCGGCAACGAATTCCAGAGTCTAATTACACGTTGGGTGAAGAAAAATTTTCTCCGATTCGTTTTAAATTTACCACACTGTAGCTTCAACTCATGCCTCTAGTCCTAGTATTTTTGGATAGTGTGAACAGTCGCTTCACATCCACCCGATCCATTCCACTCATTATTTTATACACTTCTATCATATCTCCCCTCAGCCGGTCTCTTCTCCAAGCTGAAAAGCCCTAGCCTTCTCAGCCTCTCTTCATAGGAAAGTCGTCCCATCCCCACTATCATTTTTCGTCGCCCTTCGCTGTACCTTTTCCAATTCTACTATATCTTTTTTGAGATACGGAGACCAGTACTGAACACAATACTCCAGGTTGCGGTCGAACCCATGGAGCGATACAACGGCATTATAACATCCGCACACCTGGACTCCATACCCTTCCTAATAACACCCAACATTCTATTCGCTTTCCTAGCCGCAGCAGCACACTGAGCAGAAGGTTTCAGCGTATCATCGACGACGACACCCAGATCCCTTTCTTGATCCGTAACTCCTAACGCGGAACCTTGCAAGACGTAGCTATAATTCGGGTTCCTCTTACCCACATGCATCACTTTGCACTTGTCAATATTGAACTTCATCTGCCACTTGCACGCCCATTCTCCCAGTCTCGCAAGGTCCTCCTGTAATCGTTCACATTCCTCCTGCGACTTGACGACCCTGAATAATTTTGTGTCATCGGCGAATTTAATTACCTCACTAGTTATTCCCATCTCTAGGTCATTTATAAATACATTAAAAAGCAACGGACCCAGCACAGACCCCTGCGGGACCCCACTAACTACCCTCCTCCACTGAGAATACTGGCCACGCAATCCTACTCTCTGCTTCCTATCTTTCAACCAGTTCTTAATCCATAATAATACCCTACCTCCGATTCCATGACTCTGCAATTTCTTCAGGAGTCTTTCGTGCCGCACTTTGTCAAACGCCTTCTGAAAATCCAGATATACAATATCAACCGGCTCCCCATTGTCCACATGTTTGCTTACCCCCTCAAAAAAATGCATTAGATTGGTGAGGCAAGACTTCCCTTCACTAAATCCGTGCTGACTTTGTCTCATCAGTCCATGTTTTTGTATATGCTCTGCAATTTTATTCTTAATAATAGCCTCCACCATCGTGCTCGGCCCCCAGACACTGAAGACACGACGAGTGTCTATCAGTGAGCGAGATTACCCGGGCGCACTGGGTGCACTTCTTGAAGCCGCTGGAAGGCTTCGATGTCATGGGCGGAAAAATCACGCCGGCGAAATCAAAATCCGAAATGACGGAAAATGAGCACCAAAAAATTTAGAAGGGAGAAAATCTCGACCGAGGCCGAAAAAAGGCCTACCCCGACGACGAAAGAAAACTTATCGGGGCAAAAAGCTTGAAGTACGGGAAGGGGTTGATCTGAAACCCGGGGGGGGTTTCCGAAGCACTTCCCGACACTTTAAGACTTTTTCCCGAAGAAAAAAACACGTCAAAAATAAATTTGGACGCGCGAGGTCGACTTTCTGGGGCTCGACACGGCGAAACACGACCGTACCGAGTGCGGGCAAAAGAAGACTGGCCGGCTCGAGCCGGTTTTCGGGCGGGAAGACGGCCGCGCATGCGTGGTGCGCGCGGGCGCGCGAGGACTAGCAAAGGACTTTGCTAGAGAAGTTTCCGATTGGAGGGGCTGCCGTGGACGTCACCCATCAGTGAGAACAAGCAGCCTGCTTGTCCTCGGAGAACATTCAAGCATTACTATGACAGTCTGACAGGGTGGGAGGATGGGGGTGGGTAGGAGGTATGCATGGTGACATCAAAGCATATCATTGATACTCTAACAGGATAGGTGTGGATAGGTGAGGGGAGGATGATCAACAGAGAAATACAGCTTTATGGTTTATAATGGGCTAGGAACCCCAGATCCTTGTTAAGTCCTTTCTGTTGGGTGTTAAAATATTCAATCATTCTGACTTCAAAGGTCTTACGTTCTTGTATGGTTTTAAAGTTACCTTTCAGGATTCTCACTGTGAAGTCACTGGTACAGTGTCCTGGTCCTGTAAAATGTTGACCAACAGGGGTGGGAGCCCTACTGGCACTAGTACTGTTCATGTGATGTCTATGTAAACTGAATCTTGTCTTAAGCATCTGGCCTGTTTCTCCAATATAGCATCCTTCGTTACATTTTTTACACTGAATGATATATACCACATTGGAAGATGAGCAAGTGAAAGATTCCTTTATGTTGAATATCTTTCCTTTGTGGATGACTGTGGGGTCCTGTGAAATGTTTTGGCATAGTTTGCAACTGGATAAATTACAGGGAAATGTGCCCTTCTGTTCCTTTTCAGTCTGTGATGGAAGTTTACTTCTGATTAGCTTGTGTTTTAAGTTGGGTGGCTGTCGGAAGGCCAGTACTGGTGGGGATGGGAATATCTCTTTCAGTAATTCATCCTCCTGGAGTATAGGTTGTAGATCTCTTATGATTTTCCTCAGTTTTTCCAGCTCTGGATTGTATGCCACTACAAGGGGGATTCTGTCTGTGGCTTTTTTCTCCTTGTACTGTAGCAGATTCTCCCTGGGTATTTTGAGTGAGGAGGCAATATTCTTGGAGATTATTTTGGGTTGTAACCTTTCTGTTTGAAGGATGCAGTCAGGCTTTTAAGGTGTCTGTCTCTGTCCCCTGGGTCAGAGCAGATACGGTGGTATCTTGTGGCTTGGCTGTAAATGATGGATTTCGAAAGCTAATCAAGAAATGTATTAAGTTATGTCCAATAAAAAAGGTATCATCTTATTTTCTTTTCCATGTTTTATTTTGTTTGCTTTCTATTGATAACCTTAAGAGTGGACTAACACGGCTACCACACTCCTCTTTTATTTGTTGAAAATGCTGAGACGGATTAGGAAATATTTTGAACTTCCAAAATTTATTTTGCTTGTGCAATCCTTGTTATTGTCAAAGTTAGATTACTGTAATTGTGTATATGCAGGTTGCTCCATCTATTTTGCATAAGTTACAAACAATCCAGAATATGGTGGTCAGAATAATATACTGAATTTGAAAATGTGATAGAATCACACCATTTTCATATGTCTTCACTGGTTACCAGTTGTATATGCTTGTATTTAAAATTCTATATGAAATTGCTCCTTTTTACATGATCTACCTTGTTCACCATTCTTCAGGAGATAAAAGATTTTTGCAACCAGGTAAAATTAATGTTTCCAGCAATAAATAGGATCAAATCCTACAAATCTTCAACATTTTCTTTTTCTTATCAAGCTGAGATAACCTGGAACTCTTTCTCTATCAGTCAGAATGCTAAATAACTATCAATTATTCAGAAAGTAAGTGAAAACTGTCCTATTTTGAGAACATCTACCATTCAAATTTTTATTTTATTCTACTTAATTATTATGATAAATTTTTAGTTTAGTTTTTTTTTTGTTGTTGTTGCAATTCCTGGATTATCCCAGTCTTATTTAAGGGCCTCTTTTACTAAATCACGCTAGTGATTCCTGGTGCAGCAGATTTGCTGCAACCAAATGGACTGCATTGCATTTGCCATGCAGGAATCGTTAGAGTGGGGTAGTAAAAGAGGTCCTAAATGTTATGTAAAGGGACCCACCTCCAATGGACAAACCCTACCCTAACAATTTTCAGGTTTAGGACCTCTTTTATTAAACCATGCTAGCAATTCATTTTGAATGGGCTGCATTGCATTTGCCATGTGGAAATCACTAGCACGGTTTAGTAAAAGAGGCCCTTGGTGCGATAAATGTCAGTGACCAATAAGGTTATCTCGAGTATGGTGCTCTATCAGGAAGAAGATCTTTTCATTTAAAAAAATCCTCTTCATTCTCTCTAAAAGAAAGGAGGAAGAATAATTTGTATATTTTTATGAATATTTGTGTAATGTATGTAGAGAGAAGATAATCATTGTTTTAATATGTCATCTTAAATAAAGACCTACAAAGTTTTTTTTTAAATGTTATCAAATCTTTTATTAGAAAATGTTATGTGAAGGAACATTTTCAATATGACATCTAAATCCAGTTTTGGATATTTTGCTGAAAACATCCAAGTGGCGAACATAGTGATTTTCGAACCAAAAAATATCTATTTTTTTTGTTTTATTATTATTATTTATTTTATTTATTGCATTTATATCCCACATTTTCCCACCTCTTTGCAGGCTCAATGTGGCTTACAATACATCATGAATAGTGGAAATATATAAGAAAATAGACATTTAGTATTGCAAAAAATCTTGGGTAAACATGATAATGATAAAGCATTTCCTAGATGCTTTGTAGACATTTTCCACCAGATTCTATATTTAGTGCCTAGATTCATGCAGAGATAAGCATGTAACTTAATTGGCTGAACAAGATAAATTAGCGTTTTTAATGGCACTTAAGCAGTAACGAGCACTGAAATTCTTATTCTATTAATGTGAATGTCATTGTAACATTTTGTAAGCCACATTGAGCCTGCAAATAGGTGGGAAAATGTGGGATACAAGTGCAGCAAATAAATAATTGGCAATAATTACAATTTATGCGTGGAAATCGGTAAGCATATTATATAAAGAACTACACCTGAATTGCAAAGCCCATAGTTCAAAATGAATGCGTGTAGCTGAAAAGGGGAGTGTTTATGGGAATTTTTATGGGTGTTCCAACAGCTATACACGCAATTACAGAATATGCCTCAGTGTACCTAAATCTACGCGCATGGATTTACACCAGGTTTTTATTGGTATAAATGAACGCGCATAGTTTTAGGCGCTGCAGTATTGATAACACGTATTCTATATACCGTGCCTTAATTTTATAGAATATGCTTATTTCCATGCGGATTTTTTAGGCACCATATATAGAATCTAGCCCTTTGTGCTCAGTGCATTTGTCTTTCGTGACCATTTTTGAAAAAAAAAAAGTCCAAAGGAAAAATGGACAAAAACAAGCCATTAGGATAACGCCAGATCCACTGTAAATAAAACAGCAATACTAACAGACTGGATCATTGTTACCACCCCTCTTGGCTGGACTGTAGTGATATGCTCCCAGATACCTAATGGTTGTAGTCGTGGCGAATATCCAGGGAACACTCACTCACAGCCGAGGGAGTGGAACAAATAAACTAACCTCGTCCTTTACTCTCAAAGAATAAAGGAGGAAAAGTATCTAAGTTTAGGATTTGTTCCTGAAATGGAAGAGCCACACTTTCAGATTTGCAAATTATCTTTTTCTTTATTGAATACAAATGCAAACAAATTTTCATTCAAATAAACTCAATTTCACAATTAGTGTGAGGCTTAATAGAACTGCAATAACATATTCAACATTCAAATGTAGAACTACATGTATACCCTTAACTTTGTCTGTTTCACCTAAAACGGCAGAAAAGAACCTTTTCAGACAAGTATTTAAATTGTCTTTTATCAAAATCAGATATTTGTGGTTATTCTCTTTCCTGATGTAAAAATTGGTCTCTTTGTGTGCACTATTGGTGTTTTTGCAGGGATCTCATGGATTTTTAATATCTGATGGTCTGTTCCTTTGTTTTCCCTTAAAATGTTGTGAAAAAAAATAATATATTCCGTTCAACACCCTTGGCAATGTCACTTAGCTGTAGTTGAATTTACTTAGATGATGTCTTTCTTGCGTTGGAGCTCCTCTGGAAATCCTTCAGCGGATGATCTGCAGAATTCTTCTTCCTAAAACCTCACTTATAAAGAAAATAAATGGAAGCAAAGCCCTTGAACTTCCTCTGTTCTTGTTCCGGCTCTGGTACTATTAACCAATTCTCAATACTGTGGCCACACTTTCTAATTGAAGGTGGTGGACTTTGGTCCTGGGGAACTGAGGAACTGAGTTCGATTCCCGGCAACGGCAGCTCCTTGTGACTCTGGGCAAGTCACTTAACCCTCCATTGCCTGCCGCATTGAGCCTGCCATGAGTGGGAAAGCGCGGGGTACAAATGTAATAAAAATAAATAAAATAAGTTACAGGAGTACTCACTTCAAAGCCTATTTCTCACTGTTGATTCCCTGTTCTAAAATCCAGCAGGCTTCACACTGCATTCAGAGATCTCACACAGTAATCCATTCCATATTCAAATGGTGATTCAACATTCCATCTCACAGACTTCACATATAAACATAACATTTCCCTGCACAGCTATCAGGTCAATCTGGAGAATACAGCCAGGGCCATGCCTAGGGTCTCTGGCGCCCCCCTGCAGACTATCAGTTGGCGCCCCCCCCCCCCCCGCAGACTATCAGTTGGCGGCGGCGCCCCCCCCCCCCCCCCCCCCGTGAAAATGATCGCTCACCACTTGCCACACTGACAGGAATTGTCAGCAATATTCTTAGAAACAGATTGCTATACATTGCAAAATAAGATAGCAGATGTAAATTCTCAAAGTGGACATATTCCAAACACTAAAATGAAAATAAAATGATTTTTTTTCTACCTTTGTTGTCTGGTGACTTTCTTTTTCTGATCATGCTGGCCCAGTATCTGATTCTGCTGCTATCTGTCCTCTTAACTCCATTTCCAGGGCTTCCTTTCCATTTATTCTTTCCTTTCCTCCTTTCTTCTTCATTTCTGGTCCTCAGCTTCTGCCTATTTTCTTCATCCATGTGCAGTTTTTCTCCTCTCTTCCTTTTCCCTCATTTCATCTCCTTCATCTTTCTTCCCTCCCCTCTGTGTCCAGCAATTTCTCCTCTCTCCCTGAGCCCTGCCCTCCCAATCCATGCCCATCCATGCTCCTCTGTCCCCTGCCCCCTCCATTCATCCTTTTCCAGCAATACCCCTCTCTCCGAGCCCTGCCCTGCAATCCATATCCATCCATGCCCATCTGTCCCCTCCATTCATCCCTTTCCAGCAATTCCCCTCTCTCCCTGAGCCCTGCCATCCCAATCCATGCCCATCCATGCTCCTCTGTCCCCTGCCCCCTCCATTCATCCTTTTCCAGCAATTCCCCTCTCTCCCTGAGCCCTGCCCTCCCAATCCATGCCCATCCATGTTGCTCCTCTGTCCCCTGCCCCCTCCATTCATCCTTTTCCAGCAATTTCCCTCTCTCCCTGAGCCCTGCCCTGCAATCCATATCCATCCATGCCCATCTGTCCCCTCCATTCATCCCTTTCCAGCAATTCCCCTCTCTCCCTGAGCCCTGCCATCCCAATCCATGCCCATCAATGCTCCTCTGTCACCTGCCCCCTCCATTCATCCTTTTCCAGCAATTCCCCTCTCTCCCTGAGCCCTGCCATCCCAATCCATGCTCCTCTGTCCCCTGCCCCCTCCATTCATCCCTTTCCAGCAATTCCCTTCTCTCCCTGAGCCCTGCCCTCCCAATCCATGCCCATCCATGCTCCTCTGTCCCCTGCTCCCTCCATTCATCCTTTTCCAGCAATTTCCCTCTCTCCCTGAGCCCTGCCCTGCAATCCATATCCATCCATGCCCATCTGTCCCCTCCATTCATCCCTTTCCAGCAATTCCCCTCTCTCCCTGAGCCCTGCCATCCCAATCCATGCTCCTCTGTCCCCTGCCCCCTCCATTCATCCTTTTCCAGCAATTTCCCTCTCTCCCTTCCATGACCGCCCCCCCCCTCGCATCCATGCTGTCGTCTCTCCCCTGCCCTCCCGCTCCCATTGTTCAATTCAACTGCCCGCCCTCTTCTCTCCCCCCAACATCCCTTTTCTTTTTTTTTCTTTTTAAATTTACCTCCGTAGCGGTTCCGGCAGCATCAGTGAAGGAGGCGGCGCTCCCGACGTCGCTAGCCTTCCCTTCGCTGTGTTCCGCCTTCTTCTGACGTTATTTCCTTGACGTCAGAAGGCGGAACACAGGGAAGGCTAGCGACGTCGGGAGCGCCGCCTCCTTCACTGACGCTGCGCTGCCGGAACCGCTACGGAGGTACATTTAAAAAGGGAAAAAAAAGAAAAGGGATGTTGGGGGGAGGGCGAGCGAGGTGAGCATGGTGCGGCGGCGCCCCCCAGAGGGAAGCGCCCCCCTGCCATGCTTACCTCGCTTACCGTGTTGGCACGGCCCTGAATACAGCACACTCATACAAAAGCAGGGCTTAATCTGCCACCTTGTTCTGCAATCAGAACATGTGCACAAAACACACCTTCCACACAGACATTGCCTACTAGCAACTTCAAATAACAGATTCACCTCTCAGTCCTTCCCCTGTGTCACACTTAAAATCCTTACACACTTTTTCCTGACACCCTTATAGGCTTTCTCATGTAGTACAATTCCCACCACAAATCAAAGCCTCTCTCACCCTAAAATGGTAAATCACTTATCTCTGGAAATTCAGGGCTATACTGAAACATTCACACTCACCTCAGCTCACTTTCAATATCAAAGTACCCTTTTCCAATGTTACTTATTTCACTTTAAACTCATAAGATATACTTTTATTTCTTTTACTTTACACAGACACACCATACGTTTTTTCTTTCCCAGACTTCCCTTCTCTATCTCTCTGCTCACTCCAGTCTCCCTGGCAACTCACCCCCCCCTAGAGGATCTGACATCACTCAACCAATCAGCTTGTCAGAGAAAGACAGTTTAGACAGTTTTTTTTTCTCTGATCTGTTTATAATCTCCCTCCCCCATAGAAGTAAATGCAAAACTTCCTACACAGAGAATTTCACAGTCAAGTTTAACATGACTTGTATCCAAAACAGCAAGAAACATGTTATAGTACAATCCCCACCTAATCATGGTTTATTTCTTTTAAAATAAACCCACATTTAAGAAACATCTCACACTTTCTTCAGCTAACTCTATTAACAATTCCCAAACTAAACTTTAAACCTTTTTCCAACCAGCAGCATTCACCAAAACCCTGGCACAGCCCCTCCAGAGCCCCAGGAAAAAAACATTTAATATATGTTACCATATATTACATCATGTCAGAAAATCTTGACCTACTCTTCATCAATGAAACCTGGATCCATGCCAAAAGGACCCTATAATCCTAGACCTATGCCCTCCAGGATACAAAATAGAGTGTGTGAGAGACAGTCAGGGTTGCCAAATAAAAAAAAAAATTCCCACACAAAACCGCCCAAAACCCGCACACACCCCACCCCCGCCTTCATCAACCCCGCCCCTTCCGTCATCAACCCCGCCCCTTCCGTCATCACCCCCGCCGTCATCAACCCCACCCCTTCCGCCATCACCCCCGCCCCCGCCGTCATCACCCCGCCCAATACGTCAGCAAACCCTGCCCAAAACGTCACAAACCCCGCCTCTGTCGCCATAAGCCCCACCCCCACCGGCCGAAAAACTGCCCCAAAACCCGCACAGAAAAAACAAAATGAGCCAAAAAACCGCAACCCGCCGCGGGCAAAAGTTTCCTGTGGCGGGTTGCGGAAAACCGCCCAATTGGGCGGGAAAACCGCTCATCTGGCAACCGTGGAAACAGTGTGTGAGAGTGAGAGAGAGAAAGACATTGACTGTGAGAGAGAGAATCAGGGGCGTAGCTACGGGTGGGCCTGGGTGGGCCCGGGCCCACCCAAACTCAGCTAAGGCCCACCCAGTTTCTGTGACCGCCAATCACAGCTGCAATCAATCACATCACGTACGGACGTGCAAGGAAGCCTCCAGGAGTCAGTCCAGGAAACAGCAGCAGCTCTCCCGCAGCGCCGATCTTTACTGGGAGTGTGTCGCGTTGGGAGTCAGGCATTGGGGCGGGTCGGCGGGGACCAGCTTCGGCGGATGACGTGGTTGCAGCGCCGCGTACCTCAGGATCTGCCATGCCATCCCCAGCTCGCGTCGCGGTTGCGTCAATTCTGCAGTGCTGCGATGATGGTGATGCCTGCCTACTGACCCTGCAGCCGGTCTCCCTCCAAGCCGTGTTAGCCGTAGGTAAGTACAGCATTGAGCTCCAGGACTCAAGGGGCAAAATCGGAGAGTTGAGCTGTTGAGCAGTGCTGGAGAAATCGGGTTCACTCCTGTAATCAGTTGGTGATCTTGTTGGGCCTCCTTTCCAGGCAGCACTTTGTACCAGGTGATCTTGGGACTCATGGGGGGGGGGGGGGGGGGTAGACCTCTGCAGGGAAGCTCAAAAAGTTGTTTTGTGTAATGCTGATGGGCTTCTGAGTGGGGGTGGGCTCTGTCTACATTTCCCAGGTTAAAAAGTAAAGTTTTGTATTGCATTCATGGTGGGTTTTTGGGTGGAGATGTTTAAAAAAAAGTGTTTAATGCTAGTGTGCTTCTGTGTGGAGGAGGGGGGAGGGAAGGGCAGGGCTGATGCCAGAATATGGGATGGGGGTAGGGGAGAGGTCAGGGCTGATGCCAGGGTAAGGGGGGGTAGGGGATAAAGCCACATTGAGCCTGCAAATAGGTGGGAAAATGTGGGATGCAATAAATAAATAAAAATAATAATAAAGGGATAGGGTAGGGCTGGCACTAGTTACAGGGAAGGGTGGGGGTAGGAAAGGTTAGGGCTGATGCTGGGTTATATGGGTGGAGGAGTAAAGAAGGGTAGTACTGATGCTGAGCTATAGGGAGGGATGGGGGAGTAGGGAAGGGTAAGGCTGATTTTGGGCTTCAGGAATAGATTGGGGGGATATGAAGGGTAGGGTAGGGCTGATGCTGGGCTATGGGGATGGATTGGGGGGGGGGAGTAGGGACAATTTCACATTTTTGGTCCTTTATTTTGTAATTGATCAGGATTGATCTGTGTTCTGCATGTGACTAAGGTGAGAGATTCTGCTGGCATGTGGTTAGTGTCAGGATCTATATCTCAGTCTGACTTGTCTGGCGCTGTTGTGTATATTCACTGCTTCCTTTTAAAAGATAACTGTCATTGGTATTTGTGAGTTCAGAATTGTTGTTGTTTAGGTTTGCAGCATAGGCTCTGAGAAGCTTTTTCGCAGGATTTAGTGTTACTTCACTAAGTATCTGGCAGTGAAGGAATTTTGTGTTGCTATTATTGAGGTGTTCCCAGAATTTGAATATATTTTTCCTATGGAAAGCTGTAAGAGGAAACGTTTTGTATGCTACAGATTCCACAATAGGTGGGGAAAAAAATCTTGATGTTGACAGTGTAATTTTGCTTATTTCATCAGTGAGAAATCTGGGCTTTGCTTTATGCAGTTTTTGATGTGTTGGTGTAGACAAAGGTTAACATTTGTGAAAAATGTAAATTTATTAACGTGTGTAAATGAATTGATATTGAAATGAAAGTAAATTCTGTCAAGAGCAGTTTATATTTCCCTTGCTTCCCTTTTAAAAAAATGTAAATAAATTATATTTTGGCTTTTTTTAGTTCTGCCACAGACTGCAAATTTCAGTGTGCCATCAACATGAACATTTGCTATAAAGCAAAGTTTGAAGGATATGTGCTATTGCTATAATTATTTTGCAGGGTATTTTCATTATAATAGACTGGTCAAGTTTAAGTTATGGGATACTGTAACTATATATTAAAATGTCAGTGTTTCCATTAAGTATGTATGTGGTTTATGTTGATGCAGGACAGTTGGGCAGATTATTTATTTAGAAATCCGTCATCAAGTGTACTCTAAGGCATTATTTAGTACTATCCCAAGAAACATACCTATATACAGACACCCTGATATTCAGTGTTAAACCCAGATATTCACTTCCAGCCATTTCCGGCGTCTGGCGTAGAATATCCAGTTTCATTTTTGACTGTGGCAAATTAACTGGTTAAGTCAATATTCAGTGCTAACCCATTAAGTGCTTAGCGATTAAAGATAGGCCTGCTATTTATGCGGCCTAATTTAACCGCTAAACATACTTGGTTTGGCACTGAATACCTGTGTTGCACGATATAGCCAGTTAGTGGCTAGCTGCTAAACGTGGATGTTCAGCAGGAGATGACAGGTTATCTCCTGCTGAATAGCCATGGTTATGTGCTAAAATGCTATTTAACTGGCCAAGAGCCGTTCCTGGCTGGTTAAATAATTTTGAATATCAGGCCCATAGTGCCCACCCATATTAGCTTTGGGCCCACCCAAAATGTCAGGTCTGGCTACGCCACTGGAGAGAATGTGTATGTGACATCTTAACTCCCCCTCTCTGGTGTCAGGCCCTCTTCCTTCCCTCTCTCTGGTGTCAGGCCCCCCTCCCTCCCTCTCTCTGGTGTCTGAGCATTACTGTGCAGGAGGCTGAGCTCTGGCTGTGCTTCAAGGATCTGACCAATTCTATTTAATAGAATGCACCTCCAGCATTCTGAAGCTGAGAAACCTCGTGTGGTTGGTCACTTCTGCTTGTGACGAACCAGGAAGTACGTGATGTCAATTCAGGAGATGGATACAGAGAGCAGGTATGCCTCAGCCATGCAGTCAGCTTCAGAATATTGGAGGAGAGTTTTATTATATAGGATATGGTCAAAACGCTTCTTTTCTCTTTGAACTGCCCTAGGGAATTGTATGACGTGGTCAAATCTTTGACTAGAAAACCCTATTTTTATGCAGATCATATTGCAACCATGTTTAAGTTTACATTCTTAAGTGATTAGAGTCTGCTATGACTTGTACAGTCCCTGTGCATTAGGATCGTTTTAATATTCAATAGCAATATTATCAATCCCCACTAAAACATGCCAACACATGTATTATTTCATATGTGTTTTTTCATTAAATAAAGCTAGAAAGAAAAAGCCTCAGAGTCACAGTCAGACTATAGAATGAAACTTGCTGACGTCAAGAATAATCACTTCATTGGCTGAAGAAGCCTTCCATAAAAACACCAAAATGAAATTTACATCAAGTGGGTGTAAAAGAATTTCACTTATCTGTGATCAAAGTTGAAAATTATCTCCTCTCTCTCAAATCTTTGAGATTTTTAAAAATTATAATCCTGAATGGTCCCACTGATGGTGGGAAGCTGCATCAGAGATTCTGGACCATCATAATTAAATCTCTAATCACCACGTAATTATAACTCGGGTCACAAATGCGGAAAAAAGTACCACAAGTTTACCTGCTCAATTACTGTGCGGTATTTGCACACTTCCTTGCCCGAATGGCACTGGGCAAACTTGCTCCAGGCGGCGGTGGTGGGTGCTCCACACTTGAGACTTTCTAGTCGCACTTGCACTTCGGCACACACTTGACTCCTGAATCGATGGCTCCCCTCCGAGGCTCCGACCATGCTCCAGCTCCTTTTCCCTTCCCGCTCAATGACTCCCACTTGCCCTTGCGGAAACAGAAAATACCATTAGAAAGGAGGCGGGGACATTGAGCGGGAAGGCGGAAGGGAAAAGCTGGGGTGAGCTGTCCATCGTGCCTGCTGCTGCTGTGCTGCAACTGGTGTCTGTCTGTGTCAGGGCGGGCCGTCGCTGCAAGTTCTGCACTCTCGTTGTCCTGCTGGGACTGGGAGGTGGGAGCTGACGTCGGGCTGTGGGCACCGGTGGCGGGAGGCAGAGGAGCGAATCGGCACGAGCATGATGATGTGGTCTGAGCGAGCGGGGGTTGGAGGGAGAGGCAGAGTTGAGGCGCGCCGCACGGGGCCCCCTTAAGCGCGCCTCGGTCGCCTCTGCTCAAGACTGGCCCTAATTGGCCACAGTGATAACCAAGTGTAAGACCCTAAAGAAATTACCTGAGAATTCCATTAGGAAGGTAGGGTTTTACCTCCTTTTGAGTTAATTAAGGCAGGTGTAGGAAGAAGATAAAAAGACTAGCAAAAGCGAAGCGGATGACCGGGCCCCTACGCAAGAAAGGCTGCAGTGCTACTGTGAAGAATGCCACCTTAAGGAGTACAGCTAAGTGATTTGAAAAAAAAAAAAAAACATTTAAGCGAACATACTTACCTGATATTCCTGGGTTCCTTCTGGGAGTGAGAATCCTAAAAGACAAAAACGAAACAGAATCAAATTCTTGTTTTGAAAAGTAAAAGTTAATAAACAAATTGGAAGAAATTAACTAATGGTTAGAATTCTGAAGGAAAACAAAAGAAAATACTTATCTGACGAAGTTTGTCCCGCAGTTGTTGAAAGTTTAACCTGTAAGGAAAATAAAAACATGTGTTAGTAATATTGCTGTTTATAGAGGGGTTCATACATTATATATATATATATATATATATATATATATATATATATATATATATATATATATATATATATATATATATATATTGCTGATAAGAGTATTCTTTGCACATCCATTTTACTTAAAGGTGATTGTTTATTTTCAAATAAAATAACGTGTGTATTAATTAACATTTTGTGCTTGGTGCCATTGAATTTTGGGAAGACCACCACCTAAATCCTAAAATTAGTTATTTTTCCTCTCCCGCCCTTTGAGGATGGGAGACGTGGTTAGTGTCTCTGCATCACTCCCGGTGTTCTGAAGTGTATTTTCAAGACTTGGCCCAACTACCACCATCCGCTTTTGGGAAATACGCAGATTACATCAGGAACACCGGGGGTGCATGTTAGACAACCCCCACCCCCACCTCTGTGAACTAAGTAGCAGCTTCCATAGACTTGACACCTGTGTCAAGTGCTATGGTGGACAACCTTAGTTCAACTGGTATTACAGGCTGGGGCAGGGCCTAAGACATTTGCCATCACCTAAATGTTGGCTGTTAGAGGCATAGCATGATGTTTTGGGGTGTAGACTTGGGATCATGGTGGTGGGGGGTCCCATAAGAACTTCTTCTGCTGCAGGGCCCATTAGATCCCTCTCCTTTAGGCTAGCCCTGTTGTGGAACACTAGACATTCAGCAGGAGCTGCTCTGATTGTGGACACAGAGGGCTCTTTGGACACTTCTCTCCCTGTATGGAACCCCTTCCTCCCCCAAGTTATGCAGTCTCCATTTCCCAGAGCTTGCCTAGTAGTGTTGGAAGCACAGCACCTGTCAGTCTTGCATATCAGGAAATCAACACATTTTGTACAAAGTGGAGACACGGACCTTTGTATGCAAAACTATTTGAACCTTGTAGTTCAAAACATTAAACACTGGAGGATAAACAGTGGGGACAATCCATTATCTCATTGAGGGTTGTGCCACTCCTCATGGAGCCTCTGGAGCAGAGCAACTTTCTGCAGTAAAATCTGCCTTTTGGCCCCCATCTTCTGCACCAATATAGTTCTTTATGCCACCAGCTGCAGCAGCAAGTCTCATGGCTGAGACTTGTTGCTGGAGCTGGGGGTCTGCCTGGATGGGCCCACCAGGAGGTGTGCAGATGGTGGAGCACTGCCCTTTGAACCTGTGCCTTCCAGCGTTGGGGGGGGGGGGGTGTTGGTCTCCCTCTTCTTCCCCCTCCAATGGGGGCATGTCACTCCACAGGTCCTCCCCCATAGCAAAATGTCTTAGTTCTGATTGACACCTGTTCTTGGAGGTTGGATTTTTTTGTGGATGCAGAGAATGTTTACATTTAACTCATACGAATCCCTCACACCCTGATTGAAGCTATGAAGAGGAGCCACCCCCCATTTCTAGTTTCTTGTGGGGGGCAATGCGGGGGTGGGGCATGTGGTCAAAGTATACTGTCTGCAGCCGCTGCTTGAGGCCTCGGTGGGCCTCTAGTCCATTGTGATTCGGTTATATGGGCCTTGTTTGCACCACTGTTTCCTGGTCTGCCCAGCCCCAGACAAATCAGCTGCCACTGTAGAAGCAATGCAGCTTTAAGGCCTGGCCCCACTGTACACAGAGGTGCACTAGTAAGATCTCAGATCTTGCCTCCTCCATGCTCCACCATGTGCTATGACCTGCCTGGATCCAGGACCTGATCTAGGAGCCTACAGTGCGGCTCGGTCCCATGGCTCATCCTGAAATAAATCCAGGACCTCATTGGGGGTTTTTCTTTGCACTGACTGCAGCACAGACCTCTACAGCAGTATTAATTAGAGTCAGAGTAGTTCTCTGTCTGACCCTCTTTTGCAGTTCAGGTTAAAAAACAACAACAAATATATTTTATAAATAAAGGGGGGTTGGGGGTTGGAAAGGTCCACCGATGTTAACTCTGGGCAGCTCTGACTATGCCATTGCTCAGGAGGCATTTTGTTCCATAGCATGGATACCGCTGCTGAGAATGCCTAGATCGCTATTGAATATACCACAAGAAGTGCAATGATGGGACTTTCAGCAAACTTCTCTGGCTAGAATACAGATTACATTTTGATGCACAGGACATAATTTTTTGGGTTACATATTTATGGGCAGGGCCGTGCCAACACGGTAAGCGGGGTAAGCGACGCAGGGGGTGCGCCTGGCTTCAAGGGCACTGCGCTGTCGAGTTGCCCGCACTTTTAAAATGCAAACAAATGCGAACAGGAGCTCTGCCTTTCTTCAGCCCTGCGCCAACAAAACCCTGGCTCGCTCCGCACCATCAGCCCTCAGGCCCCGCCCTATGAGCCCTGTGATCGACATCACCGTCATGAGCTGGACGCCGCACACTGTGACTCTCACTTCTCTCTCTCTCTCTGACACTCTCTCGCACACACACACATATACACACTCACTGTCTATCCCTCTCTTAACAACTGGCTATAAGGAGCGACTGACCCTGCACTGTCAGAGGGACTCCTAGCAGCTCTGTCTCTCACACACACACACACACACACATATACACACTCTCACTGTCTATCCCTCTCTTAACAACTGGCTATAAGGAGCGACTGACCCTGCATTCTCCCTGAGATCACTTAGTTTGGGGCCCATCTGGTCAGTCCGGGAGGATGGCTGGGTCAGAGCCTCTCACTGTTCCTCTTGCTTGGAGAAACTTAAGAGTGATCATCAGCTTGCAGAAAACTGGCACTTACATTGGCCAGTTTTCTGTCCTGCAGGCCACCAGCCTCCTTTTGGAAAAACCAGCCAGGCTGGCCAAAAACCAGCTGGTTGGGAACCAGTTACCACGTTGTCTACAATGAAACTAGATCTTTTTCTTGAGTGCTGAATCCTGGGGGGGGGGGGGGGGCCAACTGATAGTCTGCAGGGGGACGCCAGAGACCCTAGGCATGACCCTGTTTATGGGTATCATGACAGCCACAATATTTTGAATTGTGATTGGGCTTGTACAGGTAGCCAATGCACCAAATCCAGTAGTGGACATGCTGAAGCCCAGCGTAGTACAGAGAAGATTAATCTAGTAGTCATGTTCTGGGCTACCTGCAACCAGAGTAGCAGGCATCTGGCCAAACCCACATAAGAGCACTGTAATAATCCAAAACAGGAAGGGCTGAAAGCTACACTACCAACCTACATAGGTCCACATTTAGGTCTTTATTAGTATTTTGCTTGCGATGTTGATTTGGGTGCTTAAGTATCAATGTTTTATTCACCTGAACTGTTGTCCATGTGTTTCAATAGAACCCTAATCTTTCCCCTTCAGTTGTAATAGCAAACAATGTATGGGCTTTAAAATTTGCCATAAACCTTCCAGTTCGTGGTCTGAAATAACAAAAACATGTATTTTAATGAATACTGTGAGTGTGATGCTCTAAACCTTTTATGAAATAAAGCTACATACAAATTAGCCTTGCATTGTATAATTAATCAGCTCTTAGCTAAATTAAGCATTGTTATTCAGATACTGTAGTACCAGAGTATGATTGAACAGAAAGCGATTTAAATGTGTTCTTGCTGGAACGGATACATTATGGACATAAAAACCTGTTCAGCAATTTATATTCTTTTGTGTCGTTCTGGCTCTTAAATATGATAATTACAGTGTTTTTAGACAACTCAGGCTTTGTCCCTGGCAAATCAGTATCTGGGTAGGCAGAAAAGAGTTTTTCACAACAGTTTCTTTCCCTCTGTGTAAAACAATGCAATAATATTGATCAAGTGGAAAGTGGGTGGCTGGCGTCATTAGGTTAAAGCTTGCAGACTCTTTGGCTGTTCAGAAACTGAGAGCAGGCAGAGGTTTTGTGCAATTTTACCAGGCTCAACAATCTTTCTGTGTCCCTTAGGAGAAGAAGGCACTTGGATAACAGCTGGAGGCTATGTGTTAACCTGGTCTCCAGAAATCAGGAACAAGATGAGATTTCTCCGAGGGATGTGGAGGTAAGGGAGATAAAAACAAGCTATAAAATATTTGTAATAGAAAAAAAATCCCATTCTCATTCTTATTTAATGTACGTATCTTTCTGATTTGGGTCTTACCTTTTGTATAGACTAGAGTGTCTACCAAGCCATGTGTTGTTTGCTTAATTCGGCAGCATTTGGTGGACAGCTGATGGGGGACCGCACGAGGCAGCAGACGGCGCTCAGGGAGCCCGTGCATATCTGACAATTGGCACCGCTGTCGCCCTCGGAGCAGGGAGAGGCATCCAAACCTCTCCCCACAGGGGACCGCACGAGGCTTGCGGGACAGCGACCGCGCGCCCGACTCTGCCTCCTCACCCACCCGCCCACCCAGAGCAGGGAGAGACGATCAAGCCTCTCCCAAGGGGGACCACACAGGCTGTGTGGAAGCGGTCATGCGCCTGGCTCTGCCTCCTCGCCCGCTGGTTCCTCAGATGGAAGCAGAAAAGGGGAGCACTGTCTGGTGAAGCTGCCCCAGGACATGGGAGTTATGGAGGCGTGAGGGAACTGCCAAGGGCTCAGTCGACAGCACCTCGGGGGGGGGGGGGGGGGCAGTGGGGCCCCAGGGGTGGCCTTGCCCCGGGCCCTGTCCAGTCTCTCGGTGGCCTTGCAAACCCATACTACACATCATAGATTGATCAAATACAGCTCACCAAACTGTTAACAATCTAAACCAAGGAAGAACACTTACATGTGAACAACCACAACAGAAGGGAAATAAGGGCCCAAACAAACTCACCTAAACAAAGAAATGACAACTAACAAAAGTCCACTTAACACCAAATACAGAAGACCCATTCCAAACAATCCAAGTGGGCTACGTCAATGCCAGATCCGCTGTAAATAAAACAGCAATACTAACAGACTGGATCATGTCAGAAAACCTTGACCTACTCTTCCTCACTGAAACTTGGATCCATGACCAAAAGGACCCTATAATCCTAGACCTGTGTCCTCCAGGATACAAAATCACACACTGGACCAGAAAAGAAAAGAGAGGTGGAGGCATAGCACTAATCTATCGGTCCCACTTTACCACCGAAACCACTGCCGAGTCCATAACACCTCAACTTGAAATTGCCTCAATCAGAATTCACAACAAAACCCTACGCGATCATGTGAATTGTGTCTTGTTTTACAGACCTCCCGGTAATTGGAACGAAGGCCAGACCAACTTCATGGACTTCATTTCAAACACATGTGTAACCAACTCCAATACACTAGTACTAGGAGACATCAACCTTCACTTAGAAGACCTGAACTCTATCAACACATGAGAATGTGAGGAATTTCTCCGTTTATGTGATCTCAAATGGTCACAAATGCAAGCAACCCATGTCAAAAGACACACACTTGATCTCATCTCACACAAACTCTCAACAGGCCAGAACCTAACAACAACAAATACGAAATGGACAGAGACACACTAGACCGACCACTACAAACTAAACTTATCCCTACATTGGCGGAAGAAGGGTATACAACGAATACTAGAACACACATCCTACACACGAAAACATTCTGGCAACTAATATACAATAATGATTGGGCAACACAAACAGACTCCATATACTACCTCATAGAATGGGACAAAAGATGCAAAAGCATACTAGATGAAATTGTGCCCTTACGAACAAGAACCCCATGCAAGCACAACTCGACACCATGGTTCAACGATGAACTGAAAAAGTTAAAAACACAAACCAGGAAACTCTAACGAGCATGGAATAAAACAAAAGATGAACATACACTCAACACATGGAAACAAATACAAAGAAAATACAAATACGCAATAAGACAGGCCAAAAGATCATACTATAAAACCAAAATAGGGAGAGATTACAAAGACATGAAGAAACTATACCAACTCATGAACAAACTAGATAAACTTATAAGTACATAAGTAATGCCACACTGGGAAAAGACCAAGGGTCCATCGAGCCCAGCATCCTGTCCACGACAGCGGCCAATCCAGGCCAAGGGCACCTGGCAAGCCTCCCAAACGTACAAACATTCTATACATGTTATTCCCAGAATTGTGGATTTTTCCCAAGTCCATTTAGTAGCGGTTTATGGACTTGTCCTTTAGGAAACCATCTAACCCCTTTTTAAACTCTGCCAAGCTAACCACCTTCACCACGTTCTCCGGCAACGAATTCCAGAGTTTAATTACGCATTGGGTGAAGAAGAATTTTCTCCGATTTGTTTTAAATTTACTTCACTTGCGAAGTACTTCAATGAAAAAATTTGTAAACCTACGCAACACGCTACCTCAGAACAACACCGACATTGAAAACTTCCTTAATGAATTGGACCCAACCATTGGAGAATACCCGACAGGTCGGACCTGGTTAAACTTCGCCCAGGCAATTAGTAGGTTTTCCAACACTCACTGTAAACCTGTCCCAGCTACCTAATGAAATCTGCCCCTGACCGCTTCATAGCAGACCTCACATCCCACTTAAATTACATGCTTCAGCAAGGCCTCTTCCCTAAGGAAAATGGCAATAACCTACTCACCCCAATATCAAAAGATACCAAGAAAAAAAACAAACGAAATCACTAACTACCGTCCAGTAGCATCTATCCCGTTGGTGGTCAAACTGCTGGAAAGCATGGTAACCAAACAACTTACAGATTACATAAACAAATTCTCAAAATTACACAAATCACAGTCAGGTTTTCACCCCCTCCACAGCACGGAAACAGTATTACTCACTCTTATAGCCAAATTCAAGCAGGAAATAGCAACAGGCAAAAACATACTTCTCCTCCTCTAATTCGACATGTCTAGTGCATTCAACATGGTAAACCATAATATATTAATAAGATTACTAGATAAGTTTGGGATTGGTGGAAACATACTTAACTGGATCAAGGGCTTCCTTTCCACAAGAACATATCAAGTAAAATCAAATTCAAACATATCATCACCGTGGAAAGCAGACTGTGGAGTACCGCAAGGATCACCTCTATCACCGATCCTTCTCAACTTAATGATGACCCCACTTGCCAAGTCTTTATCCAACCATGGCCTTAACCCTTTCATATATGCAGACGATGTCACAATATAGGCTCCTTACAGAAATCACCAATGAAATCAAGCTCGGCCTGAACATCATGGATTCATGGGCAAATGCATTTCAACTAAAACTCAATAAAGAAAAAACTCATTGTCTCATCCTCTCATCCCAACACAGCTTAGACATCCCCACAAGTATCAACACCCCAGATCACACCCTTCCTATCTCAGTTAGCTTGAAAATCCTCAGCGTTACAATGGACCATAACTTAACCACTAGAGAGCCAAGTGGAAACTCAAACGCATGAAGCAATTCTTCCTGAGGGAAACATTTTGCAACCTGATACAATCAATGGTACTAAGCCACTTAGATTACTGCAATAGAATTTATGCGGGATGTAAAGAACAAACCTTAAAGAAACTTCAGACTGCTGAAAACACGGCAGCTAGGCTTATATTTGGTAAAATGCGATTTGAAAGCGCAAAACCCCTCCGCGAAAAACTACATTGGCTCCCAATCAAAGAACGCATCGCCTTCAAAATCTGCACCCTGGTTCACAAAATCACTTATGGAGAAGCCCCGAGTTACATGACAGACTTGATCGAATTACCAATTAGAAATACATCCGAATCAACACGATCTTATCTAAATCTGCACTACCCAAGCTGCAAAGGACTTAAATACAAAACAACTTACGCATCTAGTTGTCACATCCGTCGCTCCCTCCGGCTGCTCCTCCGCGGGAAGCAGGAGCCGGCGTCCGCCTCAACGAAGGCCAGCTTTCTTGAGGCCACGGCGAGGAGCCGGGGCTCGCCATGGTGATGGCCGCCCAGTCCGGGGCTGAGGTCGGAGGCCGGCGATCGCGGCTGCTGGTCTCTCGATCGCCGGCTATGGGGGCTGTGTTTGCGCCAGTAGGGGAAATGGCGCCGAGGCGCGATGGCCGGTGTCTCCTTCACTCTCGGGTGCGGGAACCCGAAGCTCCGCCTCAGAGGAGTTAGATTGGGAGGCCAGTACGGTAGTCCCGCCTGGGAGGTCGGACAGAGCCAATCAGAAGGGTTCTGTCGATAACCAGGTTCTGATTGGCCGGCTATGCCTACGGGGGCTGGGCGGTTGAATGCTGAACAGTATTTAAGGAGCGGGCCTGAGATAGGACGTTGCTTCAGGTTCTGTTTCCCGAGGCCAGTCTCCGTTTGTTCCTGTGCTCCGTTGGTTTCCTAGTGCTTCTGGTTTTGACTTTTGGACTGTTCCTGGTTTACCCTGCTAGCCGCCTGCCTTGACCTCTTGCCTGATTCTGACTACGCTGTTAGCTGCCTGCCCTGAACTGTTGCCTGTTATTGGACGTCTCCATTTTCCATCTGCCCTCTTTTCTCCTGGTCCCAGTCCGGGTCAGTTTGTCAACCCCGCGGTTCCTGAAGTCCCGTTGACCGCCTGCAGCTGGGTGCTCAACCCTTGGTGAACGGCGGTCGCCGCGGGTGAAGACTTGGGGTTGCACGGCTGTCCTTTGAGGTCCTTCGGGGCCTTACGGGACCTAAGGGCTCACCTTCCTTGCGGACAAGACAGGAACCTGAAGCCATGAGCTCGCCTACGCAACCCGATCTACGGGACCTGGCTAAAATTCTCCAGCAGCAGCAGGAGCAGTTGAACGCCCTGTCGGGGGCCCTGCAGAATGTCTGCTCTCAGCTAACCATGGTCCAGGTGCAGAACCAGGCCGCTACGGCACACCAAGTCGCCGCAGCGGCTCCCCGTCCGGGAGGGTCCTTCCCGGGACCTCGGTTCCCTGAGCCTACTCGGTTTGATGGTGTCCCCGGAAGCTGCCGGGGGTTCCTCAACCAGTGCAACTTATACTTCAAGATGCAACCAGAAGCTTTTGCCTCAGACCAGATAAGAGTGGCCTATGTTATTTCCTTGCTTACGGGACGGGCCCTAGCCTGGGCGTCCCGCTATGTGAACAACAAGATCCGCTTTTGGACAACTACGCGGAGTTCCAACGCCGATTTCGCATGGTGTTTGATCTTCCAGGAAGACCGTCTTCCGCCGCTTCCGAGCTGCTGCAGATCCAACAGGGTGAAGGGACCGTGGCAGACTATGCAATCCGGTTCCGGACTCCGGCGACTGAATTGCGCTGGAATCAGGAGTCCCTATCCGCGATCTTCCTGGAGGGGCTTCGGGATCGAATCAAGGACGAGCTGGCTGGCCGGGAGGTCCCGGGGCAGTTGGACACCTTGATCTCGCTCTGTGTCCGGGTGGATACCCGTTTCCAGGAAAGGGCGAGAGCCCGTGCGGACTGGCGGAGGGGGCCCGGAGGCGGGTCCCACTCTAGTCGGGTACCTTCCCCCCGATGGGGCTCCAGAGAACCCAGGGAGACCTCTGAGGAACCTATGGTCATCGGCCGTCAACGGTTAACCCCGTCTGAAAGGACTCAATGCCTTCGGGGCGGCCTTTGCCTGTATTGCGGGGAGGCCGGTCATTTCATCCGCACTTGTCCCGCACGGCCGGGAAACGCCACTCCCAAGGCGCCCTGAGGTGAGGGGTCTTGGGGCACTCTAATCCCCTACCGGACCATCTGATAACTCTCCCGGTGACCCTGTGGTGGCAGGAGACGATGGATCACACCCGAGCTCTCTTGGATTCCGGGGCTGGGGGAAATTTCATTTGTCAGGAACTCTTGCGGCAGATGGGATGGCCTATACTGCCCTATCGACCCGCTTTGCAAGTGACATCCATCCAGGGGACAGCGTTACCCCAGCCTATCACGGAGGTGACTCCATTTTTGGGGCTCCAGGTGGGGGAAGACCACCGTGAGGAGGCTCAATTTCTGATTTTACCCTGCACCATTCATCCTGTGGTACTGGGCCTGCGCTGGTTACGGCGTCACACCCCTGTAATAGATTGGACTTTAGGGAGGATTCAAGCCTGGGGTGGTGCCTGCACTGAGGCATGTTTGAAGGGCTGGGAATCCAGCTGTCCCGCTGTAGTAGCCACTCCTAGAACTGTGTCAGTCTGTCAAGCTGCTCTGCCAGAGGAGTACCGGGAGTTCGCTGATGTGTTTAGTCCCGTGGAAGCGGATGTGCTACCCCCACATCGGTCCTTTGTTGCGCTATTAATCTGATGGCTGACAAGATGCCACCACGGGGCCAACTCTATACACTGTCCCGAGAGGAATCGAAGGTCATGCAAGCTTACATCCGGGAGAATCTCCAGAAAGGGTTCATTCGTCCCTCCACGTCCCCTGCCGGGGCAGGATTCTTTTTCGTGACCAAGAAAGATGGCTCCTTGAGGCCCTGCATAGACTACCGGGGCCTAAATGCCATCACCGTTAAGGACCGATACCCTCTGCCCCTTATTCCGGAGTTGTTTGATCGGCTGCAGGGGGCCCAGATCTTCACTAAGTTGGACCTCCGTGGAGCCTACAACTTGGTCCGTATCCGGCAGGGGGATGAATGGAAAACTGCATTTAATACACATGAGGGGCACTTCGAGTACCGGGTGATGCCCTTCGGCCTGTGCAACGCTCCAGCAGTGTTCCAGAGATTCATAAACTTCACTCTTGAAGACCTGCTTTACGCTATGGTAATTGTTTACCTGGATGACATCCTGATCTTTTCCAAAGATCCCCAGGAGCATGTGGCCCACGTTCGGACTGTTCAGCGCTTACGGCAATATCGCTTGTTTGCCAAACTCAGCAAATGCTCATTTTATCAGCAGTCTCTGCCTTTTCTGGGACATATTCTTTTACCTGGGGGTCTGCGAATGGATCCTGACAAACTCCGCGCTATCCGGGAGTGGCCCCAACCCCAAGGCCTGAAGGCGCTGCAACGGTTCCTGGGGTTTGCGAATTACTACAGTCAATTTATTCCTCATTATTTGCAATTGACGGCTCTGCTGACAGCGCTCACTAAGAAGCATGCGGATGTTAGGAACTGGCCGGCCGAGGCGCAAGCAGCATTCAGTCAATTGAAGAAAGCCTTTGAATCCGCTCCCATCCTTCAGGCCCCAGATCCTGACAAGCCTTTTGTGGTAGAGGTGGACGCTTCTGCTTTGGGCGCTGGGGCAGTCCTCTCTCAAGTTAACACCAAGGGCCAGCGTCAACCTTGCTTCTTTTTCTCCCGAAAGTTCTCCCCAGCGGAATGCAATTATACTGTGGGAGACAGAGAATTGCTAGCTTTGAAGTTAGCTCTGCAAGAGTGGAGACATCTGCTGGAGGGGGCAGAGCACCGATTTACTGTGATTACGGACCACAAGAATCTTTTGTATTTGCAGGAGGCCCAAAGGCTGAATCCGCGGCAAGCCCGCTGGTCGCTGTTCTTCGCCAGGTTCCGGTTTCAACTTGTGTTCTGGTCAGCTGCACAGAATACCCCTGCGGACTCCCTCTCACGAGCCTTCGAAGCTCCAGAGGACATTGAAGAGCCTCATCCTATGTTGGATCTCGCCTGCCTCAGTGCGGCCTCGGGGGGGGGGGGGGGGGGGGGTCACCCCGATGCGGGAACTTGTGCCTCCACAGGACTGGGAAAAAGTAATGCGTTGGGGACATTCTTCTGTATGGGCCGGACACTTTGGGTTCCAAAAAACCCTCCGTCTGATTTCTCGACAGTACCAATGGCCTCGTATGAAGCAAGATATCCTTCAGTTTGTCACGACCTGCCCTACCTGTGCCCGGACCAAGTCAGTGGTGGGGCGCCCCTGGGGAGATCTGCAGCCCTTGCCCATTCCTGCAGCCCCCTGGGAGGAATTGTCTATGGATTTCATTACGGATCTTCCCCGCTCCCAGGGGCACACTGTGATTTGGGTAGTGGTAGACCGGTTCTCCCGTATGGCACACTTCGTTCCCCTGCCAGGGCTTCCGTTGGCAGCACTGTTAGCCCAACAGTTCATCCAGCATATTTTCCGGCTCCATGGGTTACCAGTCAGGATCATCAGTGACCGCGGAGCCCAGTTTACTTCACGATTCTGGAGAGCCCTGTGTTCTGCTCTGGGGGTTGTTACCCATGTCTCCTCTGCCTACCATCCGCAGACCAACGGGATGGTTGAAAGGATTAACCAAACGTTGAAGGGGTTCTTGCGGGCTTTTGTCAACAAGCGGCAAGACAACTGGGCATCCCTTCTTCCGTGGGCCGAGTTCGCCTATAACCACAGTGAACACTCTGCCTCTGGGCAATCTCCATTTTTCATGGTATATGGACAACATCCGCGGCTTCCTTCGCCCATCCCCTCTGACTCCTCTCCGCCCATGGTTACTCAAACCCTTGCGGACCTGCGGGAAGTCTGGAATATGGCCCGAGAGCAACTACAGAAAGCAGCCGCCAGGTATAAGTCGTTTGCTGACCGACACCGGCGCCCCGCCCCGGTTTTGCAGCCGGGGCAAAAGGTATGGTTGAGCACCAAATACCTGAGGCTCCGGGTGCCCTCTCGGAGGCTGGGGCCACGGTACATCGGGCCGTTTGTTATCCAGTCTCGGATCGGAGCTGTGACATACCGCCTGCGGCTACCTAGTACTCTGCGGATCCATAATGCCTTCCATGTTTCTCTGCTGAAGATCTTCCGGGGGTCTAAATGGCATCCACAGAATAAAGAGTCAGTTGTTCCAGAGGCTGACCCCGATCCCGAGTATGAGGTTGAAGAAATCATAGACTCCAAGAGGCGTCGGGGAAAGCTGCTCTACCTGTTATCATGGAAGCATTCCGGTCCCGAAGACAATTCCTGGGAACCGGCTACCAATGTACATGCCCCGGAGTTGGGACGGGCCTTCCATGATCGATGTCCTCAAAAACCTGGACCCAGGAGGAGGGGGGCATCCGGGGGGGGGATACTGTCACATCCGTCGCTTCCTCCGGCTGCTCCTCCGCGGGAAGCAGGAGCCGGCGTCCGCCTCAACAAAGGCCGGCTTTCTTGAGGCCACGGCGAGGAGCCGGGGCTCGCCATGGTGATGGCCGCCCAGTCCGGGGCCGAGGCCGGAGGCCGGCGATCGCGGCTGCTGGTCTCTCGATCGCCGGCTATGGGGGCTGTGTTTGCGCCAGTAGGGGAAATGGCGCCGAGGCACGATGGCCGGTGTCTCCTTCACTCTTGGGCACGGGAACCCAAAGCTCCGCCTCAGAGGAGTTAGATTGGGAGGTCAGTACGGTAGTCCCACCTGGGAGGTCGGACAGAGCCAATCAGAAGGGTTCTGTCGATAACCAGGTTCTGATTGGCCGGCTATGCCTACGGGGGCTGGGCGGTTGAATGCTGAACAGTATTTAAGGAGCGGGCCTGAGATAGGACATTGCTTCAGGTTCTGTTTCCCGAGGCCAGTCTCCGTTTGTTCCTGTGCTCCGTTGGTTTCCTAGTGCTTCTGGTTTTGACTTTTGGACTGTTCCTGGTTTACCCTGCTAGCCGCCTGCCTTGACCTCTTGCCTGATTCTGACTACGCTGTTAGCTGCCTGCCCTGAACTGTTGCCTGTTATTGGACGTCTCCATTTTCCATCTGCCCTCTTTTCTCCTGGTCCCAGTCCGGGTCAGTTTGTCAACCCCGCGGTTCCTGAAGTCCCGTTGACCGCCTGCAGCTGGGGGTTCAACCCTTGGTGAACGGCGGTCGCCGCGGGTGAAGACTTGGGGTTGCATGGCTGTCCTTTGAGGTCCTTCGGGGCCTTACGGGACCTAAGGGCTCACCTTCCTTGCGGACAAGACACTAGTTTTTCCTACATAAGTACACAACTGTGGAACGCATTACCAAAAGCCTTGAAAACGACGTACAACCACCTAAACTTCCGGAAATCACTAAAACCCAACCTGTTTGAAAAGGCATACCCTACTGATCCAACTTAAATACCTAATCTCTGCAACACAACCAAACTAAAGCACGTAATGGGCATAACTCAACTCTTCCATTCTCCAATTCCCTAATGTGGCTGTGCCACGTGAACTTGATCTTACCACAACATCACCCTGTATTTATTCATACCGGAGCCTGCAAAGGCCTCTCCGGTACTATGTAAGCCACATTGAGCCTACAAATAGGTGGGGAAATGTGGGATACAAATGTAACAAATAAAAATAAATAAAGCACTTTTACTGACGGGATACGTTCAGGGAGCAGCGAGAAATGAAATGTGGTAATGCTGTCATTAAAGAGCATAGCTGGTCAAGAGAACCTGGCACTAGGTTTGTAAAAGTATTTAAACAATACAGCAGAGCAAGCTTTGCAACAATGCTTTTATTGTAAAGGGAAAAAGTGCAAGTTCAGCCATATCATAAATAAGGTTAGGAATGTTTGTATAGCAGACAATTGTCTACCAGCTGGACCTCAGCTCTGATAAAACAATGGTTGACCTTTGGCCACCAGTGTATTGGATACTTGGAAGCAAGTTTGGTGGTGGCTACTGTTAACTATGTGTCCTTTTATTCCAAGAAGTACCTATACTTAGTGGGGAATAACACCACCTCTCTGTAACACTTTAACTGCTTTACTATCCCAATTCTTCAAACAAGAAGCATAATAAAACAGGAAACAGTGAAGTTGCCAGAATCTGAAGCTGCATATTTTACCAGAAAGAGATCTTATTATATGAATCTAAGCAATTTGTTTGACTGGTTGATCCAAGAACAGAATCGGGAGAGTGCACTAGGCATAGGCCTCACTGTGGGGTGGAAGTGCCGCCCCCCAAAAATGATTTGCCATCCTCGTTCTTGCAGATATGACTCCTCCAATTCGTCAGAATTATACCTCTCTTCTACGTACTGCTTGCTCTGCCACTGCTGCTTTTGTGACATGCAGTAGCAGCAACAAAGCAGAAAGAAACTGCTACACGCTCTGCCATATCCTGTGTCAGTCCCATCCCTCGCACGTCTCAGTCCCACCCCTCACAGAAAGCAGCATTGCTAGAGGAACAGCAGGTAAAAGAGAGGTATGATTCTGGATCGAGGCCAGGGGAGGAAAGCATATGCTAGATTTAGGAGGGGAGAAATCAAGCAGATAATATGCTTGTGTATGTTGAGGGGGGGGGGGAGGAAGTGGGATGTTGGATACAGGCCAAGCAATAGGTTAGATCAGGAATTAGGATGGGGAAGAAGTTGCTGGCCTATGGAGGGAAAAAGAAAAAGGTAATATTAGATATGGTGGGAGTGGGGGTGGGTGGGAATTGTAGATATGTGGAGGGGGGAGGAGGGAATAGGGGCAGAGGACAGACAGGGACACAAAGGGGAGGAGGTGCTGGACCCTGGGTGGAGTAGAAACAGAGGTGGGAGATGCTGGACTTGTGGTTGAAGGTAGAAAGATGGAGGGAAGAGGATGGGGAAAAGGGATAGGGAGTCAGAGGCGAGTGGAGAACAAGGCCAGAGCCAGGCAGCCTCTATGGTCTGCGCCCTGAAAATGGCAAGGACAAATCAAGATCAAGTATATGTACATAGTATTACATCTTACCTTATACTATGAGTTTATCTTGCTGGGCAGACTGGATGGACCATACAGGTCTTTATCTGCCGTCATTTACTATGTTACTCTATTGAACACAGGAAGGAGAAGTAGGGATATAAGGGGAAGATGCTGGATGGAGGGGTGGAGTAAGAGAAGATGCTGGAAAAAAATTGGGAGAGAAGATTCTGGATCAGGAAGGGATGGAAAGAAAGGGAATATGCTTGAACAGGGGGAGAAGGGTAGATAGTGGACATGGGGGGAGTAGAGTGACAGAAAGTAGATGCTGAATTGGTATGGAGAAAGAGAAAGGGTGCTAGAATAGAATGGGGGAAGATGCTGGTGTAGAGGAGGGGGAAAGAGAGGAGGTGCTGGATTGGATAGGAAGTAAAAAGAGACATGGAGTTATAGAGACACAAGGGGGATGCTGGACATGGGGGAAGGGGGAGGTTGCAGAGTGATAGGAAATACTGGTCATGAGGAGAATAGGAAGACAGAGAGGACATGCTAGGCATGGGGGGAAGACAAGACAAATGGGAGATGCTGCACATTGGAAGGGAATAGGGACAGAGAGGGGGAATGCTGGACATGGGGAGGATAGAGAGAAAGGGGATATACTTACAGAGTGAGAGAGAAACAGAGGGAGATGCTGGACATGGGGGGAGTAGGGTGATGGGGAAATACTGGATGGAAGTGGAAAGAAAGAGAGAGAGAGCTGAGATATTAGGTAGAAGGGGAAGAGAGGATATGCTGAGGAATCCTTAGATGAGGAATATGAGGGCTAGGGTGAGGGAGATGGAAAACTGCAGGTAGATGTAGTAAATGGTGGAAGACTGAAGACTGTACTGTAAGAATAAATGAAATCTGAGCAGATAGGCAGTAAAATAGAAAAAAGTTGAAAGGAAAAGATCAAAATCAGAGACAGATGTAGGAGAGTACGTAAAGAGGATAGAAAGGGAGAGAAGAAATGACAGATGGCGACCCTGGAAAGAGAATTAAAAAAATACAGAGGAAAGCAGAAACTAGAGACTATGACAAACATGAATAAAATGGCCAGCCAACAAAGGTAGAATAAAGAATTTAGTTTTTTTAAGTTAGCTAATGAAAACTATTAGTTTTACAGTAGGAATTTACATCTGCTTTCTTTATAGTTTGCGATCTGAATAATATTTTTGTATGGTAAGTTGTGGGGAAAGGTTCTAGATCCATTGTTAGAGACTGTAGTGTATGTTACCAATCTGGATCAAAGGTGTAGCCAGACCTCGATTTGGGGGAGGGGGGCTGAGCCCAAAGTGGTGGGGCACATTCTGCCCCGCCTCCTCACCGCTCTTTGTCCCCACCGCAACATCACATACCTGTACTAGCAGGGTTCCCCAAGCCTTCCTGTGGTGATACTCAGCGTCACGCTGCCTGCCCTGGTTTCCTACCCTGGTTCACATGCTTTGTTTTAGTGAAATTAAGCATGTGCAGAGTTCATGCATGAAAAATCTCATTAATTTAATGCAATTTTTATTAGACAATAAGCAATTCAAAACATCAAGAACACGTGCAACAGTGTACATCAATTTTCTCCCCTATTCCCTCCCCCACCCTAACCCAACTCCCACCCTCCCCCTTCCTTCGAGCAAACAGCAGTGAAGTGGTTATAATTGTAAAAGCAGCCGCTTTCGAGCCGCTGGGTGAAGTGTAGCCCTGAACCTGCGCCATGTGCTATCAAATTGTCTCCTTGCAACCACAGAGGTGGCTCCACGCACACTACAGTGTTCCATCCTAAGTAAGTCTATCATTTGCGTTCTCCACACGCTCATGAAGGGGCCATGCACTTCCCTCCAACCTAACAGGATCACTTTTTTTCCCATCAGGATCGCTATGTGGAAGAATTGTCTTAAGCCCGCTGAGGGCCTATCGCCTAGTTGGAATTCATCAAAAAGATACAAAGAGGATACTGGAATAGTCTGGTTTCAAAGATGAGATATTGCCTCCACCACCTTCCGCCAAAAATCTTGAACTGGCAGGCAGTGCCAAAACATGTGCCCAAGTGTTGCTTGTGCTTGTGCACATTTAGGACACGTACCATCTGCTCCCAGCACTGCTTGAAAAGCTCTCCGTGGTGACATATAGAGCCTCATAGCAAACTTGTATTGTAATTCCCAAAGCCTCGGAAATATCTCTTGCTTCTGGATGTGAAGTTATACTGTCGAAACTGCTCTTCAGTCAGAGTATTTTGTAAGTTCTGCTGCCAGATTATCAGTAAGGAGTGCAAAATTCACTTCTTCAGTTGTATCTTTAAGGTATCTTAGATGAAAATGCAGAGGTATGGCAGTGCCTGTGCCCAATGTAAGTGCTTCATGTAAGACATCTTGCACATCCTCTGTCAAATTAGACCAACCCAAACTGGAAATGTAATGTTTGATCTGTAAGTATGCAAACAAATCTGTGGGTAAAAGTCCAAATGATTGCTTAACCTCTGAAAGGGTTTTATAGTCCTTCCTCAGTGATGAGTTGACTAATATATTTCAGTCCAATCTCTTCCCAGCGTCGGAACACCTTAGAGTTGTTACTAGCTGGAAAATCCAGATTCTGATGTATGGGCAAATATGGGGTACTCACTGCAGAGAACCCATGTCTCCGGCAAAGCCACCTCCAATTCGCTCTAGCAGACAGCAGTAATGGGTTCCGCACCAGATCTTTTGCACGACTGCCAGGTATTGAATGTAACAACCAACTTAAATGCACCATCGGTACTAAGGCCTCCTCTGTTAGTCTATCTGAAAAATCGCTAGTCTCTACAATCCAATCTCTCATGTGCCTCATAGAGCAGGCACCGATAAATATTTTACATTCAAGTAACCCCATTCCCCCCTGTTCCTTGGTTCTGTAAAGTGGACATAGGCAACCTGGGTCGCTTTCCCCTCCATAAAAAGTTTTGCAAGCCTCTGTGTAAAACCCGTTCTTCCTTTCTCCTCAACGCTAGTGGTAGCATTTGAAACATGTAAAGCCAGCGAGGTGCTAGCATCATATTAAATAATGCAATACGCCCCACCAGCATCAAGGGACAAGCATTCCAAAGTCCCAACCTTCTTTTTGTTTCTGTGAGTAAGGGGAAGATATTCTGCGTGTACAGTTTGGTAAGATCTACTGGTATAGTCACCCCCAGGTAAACAATTTGATCCCTAGCCCAAGTCAGGGGTCGTGTCTTGTAAAGGCATCGCTAGTGATTTACTCAGATTCAGCTTGTACCTGGAGTGTGCGCCATACTCTGTCATAACCTTAAGTAACCGGGATAGAGATCTCTGTGGGTCCCCCATAAGTACAAGAAGATCATCTGCATAGGCTAAGACCTTCAAAACATGCTCTCCCATGTGCACACCCTCTATTCTCTCTTCCGCTCTTATCATACACAGCAACGATTCCAGCACTAGGAGGAGCAATAGCGGCGAAAGAGGACAACCCTGCCTGGTGCCTCGGTTGATGAGGAAGGAGTCTCTTTTCACCCCATTCACCAACAAGCGTGCCTGAGGTTCACAATACATTGCTTGAATCGCATCATAAAACCATCCACTGATTCCCACCCACCTCAAAGTTGCAAACAGGAAAGGCCACCCCACCCTATCGAATGCGCGCTCTGCATCCAGACTTACTATAAGGTATGGGTTCTGGGTGGCCCTGCCATGCAACATAACAGTGATTAGCTTCCTAACGTTAAGAACCGAGTGGCGATTCCTCACAAATCCCACCTGATCTCCATTAATTACATGTGAGTCAAGTGAGCCAATCTCTCCGATAAAATTCTAGCCAATATCTTGATATCAACATTAATCAGAGAGATTGGCCTATACGAACCTGGTTGTGTTGGGTCTTTCCCTTCAACTGCTCGCCCTAACTGAAACCTGGCTCACCCCTGACGACTCTGCCTCAATCGCGGTCCTATGCCACGGAGGCTATCTTTTCTCCCATTCGCCCTGCCCAGTTGGTCGCGGAGGCGGCGTCGGGCTACTACTTTCGCCCTCCTGCAGTTTTCAACCTCTCCACCTACCTCAGTCTCACAGCTTCTCATCCTTTGAAGTTCACTCCATCCGTCTATTCCACCCGCTGCCACTCAGAGTTGCAGTCATTTACCGCCCCTCCCTTCCTTCCTTACCGACTTCGATGCCTGGCTCTCCGTTTTTCTTGAGCCCTCATCCCCATCCCTCATTCTTGGTGACTTCAACATACACATTGATAACCCATCCGACTCATATGTTTCTCAGTTCCTCACTCTTACCTCCTCCTTCAACCTCCAACTGAGCTCCTCCACCCCTACTCACAATCTGGCCACTGTCTTGATCTCATCCTCTCTTCTACTTGCTCACCCTCCAATTTGCGCGCATCAGCTCTTCCTCTCTCTGACCATCACCTAATCACATTCACACTTCAGCACCCTCCCCCTCATTCTCGCCCAACACTAAATACTACTTCCAGAAATCTCCAGGCTGTTGACCCCCTCACCTTATCCTCTAGTATCTCTGATCTCCTCCCTTCCATCATGTCCTCCGAATCTGTTGACAAAGCTGTTTCCACTTACAATGCCACTCTGTCCTCTGCTCTAGACACCCTTGCACCGTCCATCTCCCGTCCCACAAGGCGTACCAATCCCCAGCCCTGGCTGACCCCTTGCACCCGATACCTTCGCTCCTGTGCCCGTTCGGCCTGAACGCCTCTGGAGGAAATCTCGCACCCATACTGATTTCATTCAGTTCAGATTCATGCTATCCTCCTTCCAATCCTCCCTATTCCTCGCCAAACAGGACTATTACACCCAATTGACTAATTCCCTCAGCTCTAATCCTCATCGTCTCTTCGCCACCCTCAACTCCCTCCTCAAAGTGCCCTCTGCTCCACCCCCCTCACTCTCTCCTCAATCTCTGGCCGACTACTTCCGTGACAAGGTCCAGAAGATCAACCTCGAATTCACCACCAAACCTTCTCCTCCTCTTCATCCTATAACCCACTCTCTCAACCAACCAACCCAGGCCTCCTTCTCCTCTTTTCCTGATATCACCGATGAGGAAACCGCCCATCTTCTCTCCTCCTCGAAATCCACCACCTGTTCCTCAGACCCCATCCCCACCAACCTACTTAGCACCATCGCTCCTACTATCACCCCCACCATCCGTCATATCCTCAACCTCTCTCTCTCCACTGCAACTGTCCCGGACACCTTCAAGCATACTGTGGTCACACCACTCCTCAAAAAACCATCTCTTGACCCTACCTGTCCCTCCAACTACCGCCCCATTTCCCTCCTTTCTCTCCAAGATACTTGAATGCGCCATTCACAGCCGCTGCATTGATTTTCTCTCCTCTCATGCATCCTCGATCCACTTCAATCCGGCTTTCGCCCCCTACACTCGACAGAAACGGCACTATCTAAAGTCTGCAATGACCTGTTCCTCACCAAATCCAAAGGTCACTACTCCATCCTCATCCTCCTCGACCTATCCGCCCGCTTTTGACACTGTCAATCACAACCTACTTCTTGACACACTGTCCTCCTTGGGTTCCAGGGCCCTGTCCTCTCCTGGTTCTCCTCTTATCTACTACTACTCTACTTAGCATTTCTATAGTGCTGCCAGGGTTACGCAGCGCTGTACAAGTTTAGACAAGGGGAAGGACAGTCCCTGCTCAAGAGAGCTTACAATCTAAAGGTAATAAGCTATGTAGTCAGTGTATGTATCTGGAATGGGGAAGGTGGTTAGGCAGTCACAGGTTTGGAGCGGGGTTTACTGATATTTGAAAGTAATCCTCGCCCAGATTCTATCATCGGGTAAAAAACTCCACTAGTGTGAACTTATATTAGACACAAATGCCTGTATTCCTAAACTTTCTTGTTGTATGGTGTTTATCAGGCATGTGAAAAAGTAATTCTAAATAATAACACTGCTAAGCTTACGGCATTTGACTTAAATAACAAATGTAATAACGCTCTCTTATCTTAATGTCCAACGGGGGCCACTGCCGTTTCACTCTTACAACGGAGCTTCCTCAGGGACAGGGTTTGAAAGCGTAATGCTGTAATTCTGTGAAAATAAAAGATATGAGCTTAGACAATCAAATTTAAGTTGTACATAAACGCACAAAAGGCATGAACACTTGGTAAAGCTTACAGCTTGACGGAGCGCCAACTCTTACAAAATGGCGTCTCAACGTCAGTCGGTCTGCTATCTGATATTTATGCAAATTGAAATAGGTTGCTTGTAATTCATTGATTGCAAGAGATTGGCTAATAAACTAGTAAAAAACATGCCAATCAATTGAACTGTTGAGACCGTTTGGTTCTAATGAATTCAAATCAAAAATCCAGTTTGGTTCTAATGAATTCAAATCAAAAATCCAAAATTTGAATACACTCAACAATAGACAAAGACCACATCAAGTTCCCACTGAATTTTTACTAACTCTTACCAGGATTGCTTTGAAAGAAAATTATTTTCTGTTTGACAACAAGTTCTTTTTACAAATTAGTGGAGTTGCAATGGGAGCTACATTTGCTCCCTCCATTGCTAATCTCTACATGTCAGAATTCGAAAAAGAGTGGATTAATCATTCTCCTTTTTCTAAAGCTCCGTTGTAAGAGTGAAACGGCAGTGGCCCCCGTTGGACATTAAGATAAGAGAGCGTTTATTACAATTTGTTATTTAAGTCAAATGCCGTAAGCTTAGCAGTGTTATTATTTAGAATTACTTTTTCACATGCCTGATAAACACCATACAACAAGAAAGTGTAGGAATACAGGCATTTGTGTCTAATATAAGTTCACACTAGTGGAGTTTTTTACCCGATGATAGAATCTGGGCGAAGATTACTTTCAAATATCAGTAAACCCCGCTCCAAACCTGTGACTGTCAGTCTCAGGTTTCTGAGGGTTTTTTCTCCACTTTATGAGCACATTTTTTCAATTAGTCGTATTTTAGAGTCACACTATTCACTTGTATTTGATTACGAATTTTAGACTCTAAATCATACTGCAATACTAGTTTCCCATTCGAGTTTCGAAGGTGGTTAGGCGCCAAAAGCAAGAGAGAAGAGATGGGCCTTGAGTAAGGACTTGAAAATGGGCAGGGAGGGTGCACGGCGTATGGGCTCAGGAAGTCTGTTCCAGGCATAAGGTGAGGCGAGGCAGAAGGGGCGGAGTCTGGAGTTAGCGGTGGTGGAGAAGGGTACAGATAGGAGTGATTTGTCCTGAGAGCGGAGGTTACGGGTGGGAACATACGGGGAGAGGAGGGTAGAGAAGTAATGGGGGGCTGCAGATTGAGTGCACTTGAAGGTCAATAGGAGAAGCTTGAATTGTATACGGTAGTGGATCGGGAGCCAGTGAAGCGACTTGAGGAGAGGGGTGATATGAGAGAATCGGTTCACGCGGTAGATAAGACGTGCGGCGGAGTTTTGGACAGATTGAAGGGGGGATAGGTGGCTAAGCGGGAGGCCAGTGAGGAGAAGGTTGCAATAGTCAAGACGAGAGGTAACGAGTGAGTGGACGAGAGTTCGGGTGGTCTGTTCAGAAAGGAATGGGCGAATTTTGCTAATATTATAGAGGAAGAAGCGACAGGTCTTAGCTGTCTGCTGGATATGGGCAGAGAAGGAGAGGGAGGAGTCAAAAATGACTCCGAGATTGCGGGCTGAGGAGACGGGGAGGATGAGGGCATTGTCAACAGAGACAGAAAGTGGGGGAAGAGGAGAAGAGGGTTTGGGTGGGAAGACAAGGAGCTCAGTCTTAGCCATGTTCAGTTTCAGATGCCGGTTGGACATCCAGGCAGCGATGTCGGAGAGGCAGGCCGAAACTTTGGCCTGGGTTTCGACTGTGATGTCGGGAGTGGAGAGGTAAAGCTGGGTGTCATCGGCATAGAGATGGTACTGGAATCCATGTGATGAGATCAAGGAGCCCAGGGAAGAGGTGTATATCGAGAAAAGAAGTGGTCCAAGGACAGATCCTTGAGGGACCCCAACAGAGAGCGGGACGGGGGTGGAAGAAGAGCCATTAGAAAATACTCTGAAGATGCGATGGGAAAGATACGAGGAGAACCAGGAAAGGACGGAGCCCTGGAATCCAAATGAGGACAGTGTGTCAAGAAGTAACTTATGATTGACGGTGTCAAAGGCGGCAGATAGGTCGAGGAGGATGAGTATGGAATAGTGACCTTTGGATTTGGCAAGGAACAGGTCATTGCAGACTTTAGAGAGTGCTGTTTCTGTTGAGTGTAGTGGGTGAAAGCCGGATTGAAGCGGGTCGAGGACGGCCTGAGAGGAGAAGAATTCAAGGCAGCGGCTGTGGACAGCATGTTCAAGTAATTTGGAGAGGAAGGGTAGAAGAGAGATGGGGCGGTAGTTGGAGGGACAGGTGGGGTCAAGCGATGCTTTTTTGAGAAGTGGTGTGATTACAGCGTGCTTGAAGGTGTCAGGGAACGTAGCAGTGGAGAGAGAGAGGTTAAGGATGTGACAGATTGAAGGGTTAACTGTAGGAGAGATGTTGGTAAGCAGGTTGGTGGGAATGGGATCAGAGGAACAGGTGGTGCACTTAGAGAAAGAAAGAAGGCGAGCAGTTTCCTCTTCGGTGATCTGGGGGAAGGAGGAGAAGGAGGCCAGGTTAGGTTGGTTGAGGGAGTGGGTTAAGAAGCCACAGGGAGGAGAAGGCTTGGAAGTGAATTCAAGGTTTATCTTCTGTACTTTATCGCGGAAGTAGTCAGCTAGTGTTTGAGGAGAGAGTGAGTAGGGGGGGGTGGGAGCGGAGGGTACTTTAAGTAGGGAGTTGAGGGTGGCGAAGAGGCGACGAGGGTTGGAGCCAAGAGAATTGGTTAATTGAGAATAATATTCCTGTTTGGCAAGGAATAGGGAGAACTGAAAGGAGGATAGCATGAATTTGTAATGGGTGAAGTCTGACAGGGTGCGAGATTTCTCTCCCATCATACCTTCAGAGTACACTCTCATGGTTCTTCCTCCTCCCCTATCCCGCTCTCTGTTGGAGTTCCTCAGGGATCTGTCCTTGGGCCCCCTCCTTTTTCCAATCTACACCTCTTCCTTAGGCTCCCTGATCTCATCTCATGGTTTCCACTATCATCTTTATGCTGACAACACCCAGCTGTATCTCTCCACACCAGACATCACTGCGGAAACCCAGGCCAAAGTATCGGCCTGCTTATCCGACATTGCCGCCTGGATGTCCAACCGCCACCTGAAACTGAACATGGCCAAGACTGAACTTATTGTTTTCCCACCCAAACCCACTTCCCTTCTCCCTTCACTCTCCATCTCAGTTGATAACACCCTCATCGTCCCCGTCTCATCTGCCCGCAACCTCGGTGTCATCTTTGACTCCTCCCTCTCCTTCTCTGCGCATATCCAGCAGATAGCCAAGACCTGTCGCTTCTTCCTCTATAACATTAGCAAAATTCGCCCCTTCCTCTCCGAGCACACCACCCGAACTCTCATCCACTCTCTCATTACCTCTCGCCTTGACTACTGAAACCTACTCCTGACCGGCCTCCCACTTAATCTATCCCCCCTTCAGTCCATCCAGAACTCTGCCGCACGTCTTATCTTCCGCCTTAACCGATATACTCATATCACCCCTCTCCTCAAGTCACTTCACTGGCTTCCGATCAGATACCGCATACAGTTCAAGCTTCTCCTACTAACCTACAAATGCACTCGATCTGCAGCCCCTCCTTACCGCTCTACCCTCATCTCCCCTTACGTCCCTACCCGTAACCTCCGCTCTCAAGACAAATCCCTCCTTTCAGTACCCTTCTCCACCACCGCCAACTCTAGGCTCCACCTTTTCTGCCTCACCTCACCCCACCCCATGCTTGGAACAAACTCCCTGAGCACATACGCCAGGCCCCCTCCCTACCCATCTTCAAATCATTGCTCAAAGCCCACCTCTTCAATGTCGCTTTCGGCACCTAATCACAACACCTCTACTCAGGAAATCGAGACTACCCCAACTTGACATTTCGTCCTTTAGATTGTAAGCTCTTCTGAGCAGGGACCATCCTTAGTTATTAATTTGTACAGCGCTGCGTAACCCTAGTAGTGCTCTAGAAATGTTAAGTAGTAGTAGTACTTAGGGATAAGACTAATCAGAGCTGCATTTTCATGTTTAGGGAATTTTCTCTCTCCCACTACCGTAGTATAATAGTCTAACAAAGGCCCTGCAACCTGTTTCTGTAATAATTTAAAAAACTCCCCTGTATATGCATCTGGGCCAGGTGCGGAAGAGGTTTTCAAAGCCTTTATAGCCCTTTGTAGTTCTTTCATGGAGATAGGTGTGTTAAGTGTATCTGCCATGTCTCCAGGCAAACGGGGCATTCCAGAATGCTCTAAATAGTCCTGTATCTCTATCTCTAAGCTTTGCATGGTCTCCGATTCATATGCCTTGGCAAAATAAGTTTTAAAGATCTCCGCTATCTTAGGTAAATCCGTGCATAAAGAGCCCTTGTCATCATTGACAGCTGAAACATAATGAGATCTACACATCTTTTTAACCAAACGTGCCATCACACCACCAGTTCGCTCTCCAAACCTATTAAATTTATATTTTTGAAACAGAAGCATTTTAGTGGTTCTCTCATGAATTAAACTGTTGAGAGCCACTCTAGTTGCTATTAAAGTGTCATATACCTTTTGAGTAGGGCACCTCGTATACCTCCTTTTCAACGCTCGAAGCTTATTTTCTAATTCCACCAATTTAGCTGATATTCTGCGATTCCTCCCACTGACATACGAGATTATGTCTCCTCTGATAACCGCTTTCGCAGTAGGCCAAAACAACAGGGGGTCATCTTGTTGACTATTTGCAGATTCAAATGCTTCCCATTTAGCCTGTAAATATGCACTGAAATCTGGCGAGGAGAAGAGGTAGGTCGGGAACCTCCAGCTCGACGCGCCCCGCGAGGGATTAGGTGTTGCAAGATCCAACCAGATCATCACATGATCTGAAATTCCCTCAGGTCCTATTGTGGCTGCTGAGATTTGGGGTAGAAGAGTTTGCGCTACAAAGATATAATCAAGTCTAGATTGGGTCTTATGTGCACGAGAGATATGTGTAAAGTCCTGTTCCTCAGGATGTAAAAGTCGCCATGGGTCTACCATCCCTACAGCTGTTATAAACAGCTCCAGTTCTGTCGGGGAGTGTATGTAGTGACGTGACCCCTCTCTTGTGCGATCTAATCCATCGTCTAATACTGTATTCATATCGCCTGCTAGCACTACCTGTAAATTCGGGAATCGCTGACACTCCCTGATAATATTCGCAAACAGAATAGTTTTACTTCCTACTGGTGTGTATACAGGGCCGTGCCTAGGGTCTCTGGCACCCCCCTGCAGACTATCAGTTGGCAGCGCCCCCCCCCCCCCCCCCCCCGTGAAAATGATCGCTCACCACTTGCCACACTGACAGGAATTGTCAGCAATATTCTTAGAAACAAATTGCTATACATTGCAAAATAAGATAGCAGATGTAAATTCTCAAAGTGGACATATTCCAAACACTAAAAAATGAAAATAAAATGATTTTTTTCTACCTTTGTTGTCTGGTGACTTTCTTTTCTGATCATGCTGGCCCAGTATCTGATTCTGCTGCTATCTGTCCTCTTAACTCCGTTTCCAGGGCTTCCTTTCCATTTATTCCTTTCCTCCTTTCTTCTTCATTTCTGGTCCTCAGCTTCTGCCTATTTTCTTCATCCATGTGCAGTTTTTCTCCTCTCTTCCTTTTCCCTCATTTCATCTCCTTCATCTCTCTTCCCTCCCCTCTATGTCCAGCAATTTCTCTTCTCTCCCTGAGCCCTGCCCTCCCATCCATGTTCCTCTGTCCCCTCCATTCATCCCTAATTCCCTATCCAGCAATTCCCCTCTCTCCCTGAGCCCTGCCCTACCATCCATGCTCCTCTGTCCCCTCCTTCATACCTATTCAGCAATTCCCCTCTTCCTGAGCCCTGCCCTCCCATCCATGCTCCTCTGTCCCCTCCATTCATCCCTAATTCCCTATCCAGCAATTCCCCTCTTTCCCTGAGCCCTGCCCTCCCATCCATGCTCCTCTGTCCCCTCCATTCATCCCTATTCAGCAATTCCCCTCTCTCCCTGAGCCCTGCCCTCCCATCCATGCTCCTCTGTCCCCTCCATTCATCCCTATTCAGCAATTCCCCTCTCTCCCTGAGCCCTGCCCCTCCCATCCATGCTCCTCTGTCACCCTCCATTAATCCCTATCCAGCAATTCCCCTCTCTCCCTTCCATGACCCCCCCTCGCATCCATGCTCCTCTCTCCCCTGTCCTCCCATTCCCATGTCCCAGTTGGCCTGGCCCGCCCTCTTCTCCCCTCCCCCTTCGCATCCATGCTCGTCTCTCCCCTGCCCTCCCGCTCCCATTGTTCAACTACTGCCCGCTCTCTTCTCTCCCACCAACATCCCTTTTCTTTTTAAATTTACCTCCGTGGCGGTCCAGCAGCGCAGCGTCAGTGAAGGAGGTGGCGCTCGCCTCCTGACATCTCTAGCCTTCCCTTCGCTGTGTTCCGCCTTCTTCTGACGTCAAGGAAATGACGTCAGAAGAAGGCGGAACACAGCAAAGGGAAGGCTGGAGGACTTTGGGAGCGCCGCCTCCTTCACTGACGCTGCGCTGCTGGACCGCCACGGAAGTAAATTTAAAAAGAAAAAAAAAGAAAAGGGATGTTTGGTGGGGGGGGGGGGGGAGAAGAGGGCGGGCAGTTGAACAATGGGAGCGGGAGGGCGAGCGAGGTGAGCATGGTGCGGCGGCGCCCCCCAGAGGGCGGCGCCCCCCTGCCATGCTTACCGTGTTGGCATGGCCCTGTGCGTATACCATTACCAGCAGTAATTCCCGTCCCTGCATATTTACCTGGAGTCCCACAAATCTACCCTCCGTGCCATTAAATAATAATTTAGCAGGGGGGCACCAGAGACCCTAGGCACGGCCCTGTATGTCTGCACCCTGCTTTTTTAATGCTTGCAGAATTTTTGCCCTCTTTACTGGCGATGTGATGCCACAAACATTCCAGGATAAAATGCGAACGCCTCTAGCTTTAGATTTACTCAGTAGTCAACAGCCAATCGCTAAGAGAATGCAGTGCCTTTGTTACCGCCCCCAGGGCTCCCAGCCTCCCCCACCGGGGATCATCAGGTTATTCACAATCACATATCTATCCTCGCTTCCACAACACCCAGCCATCGCTCGCTAGTACATTCAATCTGCTCTTCCAAGAAAAGTTAACATCACCCACTTCTGTTATGTTGCCTCTTGCTGCTGCCCTTCTCCCTTCCCCCACCTGTCCTTCCCTTCCTCCCCCAGCCCCCCCCCTCTCCAATGTCCCCTGTCTGCATTCCACCCTCGAATGGGTCAGATGTCAAGATCATGTTCAATGCTTGTGACCCCATCCCAGACTAATGTACTAAGTTACAGACTTCATAATGCAGTGTGTCTCTCAACTCCTGTTAAAGTTCAGGTTAACTAAAATCCAACTACTCAACTTACACCGTAATCATGTGAACATAACAGCCCCGTGACTTACACATTATCAATCCTGCAATAGTGTAGTGACCATTTGTCCATTAATTGTCCCACATAGTTTTTTGCCGCATCTGGGGTGGTAAATGTCTGCCACTGACCATTATTTTGTATTTTAAGCTTGGCGGGATACAACAGTGCGAATCGTATCTTCTTCTCGTGCAGCTGTTTACATAATGGGATGAACTGCTTACGTTGTTCCTGTAGCGCCTGTGAGTAATCTTGAAAAATAAGAATCTTATTGCCTTTGTATTGTAAAGTATCTCTCTTCAACCGAAATCCCCATAGAATTTCCACTTTCTGCGTGTAGTTGTGCACTTTTATCAGAACCACTCTGGGAGTACGGCGACCTTCTTGTACTCTGCCCACGCGATGTGCCCGTTCTAAACACAAGGGCCCAAAATTATCTGACAATGCCAGCTCTTCTGCCAACCATTTCTCTAAAGTCGTCGATAGAGCTCTTTCTCCTAGTTCTTCGGGGAGCCCAATGATACGGAGATTTGCTCTGCGGGACCTATTCTCTAAGTCATCAAGTTTCTCCGCCATATCTTTCATTTGTTTCCGCATTTGCTCTACATCTGCCTCCATTACTGGCGCCGCATCTTCCAGCATGGAAACTCGTTGCTTGAGCTCTCCCGCTCTTTTACTGAGCTCCGTAAGTAAAGTTTTAACATGCACAACTTTCGCAGTCAAACTCTCCAGTTGTAACTCCAGGGCTTTCCCCATGGCAGTGGTGATCTGTAAAACTTGTTCGTCAGTAAAGGCTGTTCCCTCGTGTTGCTTTTTGTCCTCCATCTTGGGCCTGGCTGCTTTCGCCTTTTCTTTGTCGCGCTTCAAGCCTTTACCCACCATGCCGCTCGGGGAACTTTCTAAGAATTTTTCCATCCACTCCACACTCTCTCAGTCAACAAGGGTGAGTCTTAAAGTCCGTCAATAAGAGCAGAAAATACGATTCTGGGATTGGGGCCATGGACAGCTAGTACTCTGCGTCCTGCTCTCTCAAAGCATCACGTGACCCTCGAAAAATCTCATTAAAATCAAGCATGTGCGTGATGGAGGGGGAAGCAGGGCAGGCAACGCAGTGGCAAATATCTCCACAGGAAAGCTTCTGCTCTTGGGTCTTGGGGACCCCCGTCAGCCAAACCAGCAGACTTTGGGGGCCAAAACCCAGCCCCCTCCTCCCTCCCCCCCCCCCCCCCCCCCCCCGTGGCTACACCACTGATCTGGAGGTTCAGGGTTTATACTGAGATTCTCAGAGTTGCCAAGATACCTAGTTCCAATAGAGAGATTTTAGACCATTTCTAGATTCTGAGAATTCTATATTGATGCATTATGGGACCTTCAGTATGGATTTCACACACTGCTTTAGGGAGTAAGTTCAAAACTAGGTTTGGCCAAAACGTCTCCCTCCTGGCATGTCTGATTTCTGGTCTGCCTTATATAGAATCCAGATTTCATTGTCATATAGAAAAATTGTGAAATAATGTTGTCATTTACAATGTGATAGTTTTCTGGGTGGCTGATACTGGCTGGCGGGATTCTTTATGCATAGAAGTGCCTTGGGATTTATAGTATCTTTCATAGCTTATTTACATTTTTAGGAGGATAATTATAATATAGTAAAATGTCACTTTGGCTTGCCCCCCCCCCCCCCCCCCCCCACATACTTGGCTGGCCTCCCTGTTGACACCCCAAATATTTCTGTCTAGGGACGCCACTGACACTAGGTGTGGTATACCAGGATTTTAGCAAGGTCTGTGACATGGTTCCACATAGGAACTAATAAATAAACTGAGCTCCATTGGAATGGGCATAAGTACATAAGTAATGCCACACTGGGAAAAGACCAAGGGTCCATCGAGCCTAGCATCCTGTCCACGACAGCGGCCAATCCAGGACAAGGGCACTAAAGTGAATAAATGGGTTAAAAATTGGTTGAGTGGGAGGGTCTTGCATCTGAGCTGTAATAATCAAGGGAGCAGTATAGTAAACAGGGTGAAGTTCTGTGCACAAAAGAGCAGGACCTGGGGGTGATCTCATCTGATTTTAAGAAGACCAAAGAGGTAGACAAGCTGACAGGAAAGACAGAAGGATGATTCCATGCATTAGGAAGAGGAATGGCCAGCAGAAGAAATTAAATAATAATGCCTCTGTATAAATGCAGTTCTGGAGATTCCACCTTCAAAAAGATATAAACTGGGTGTAGTTAATCCAGAGGACAGCTAAGTCATGTATTTAAATGAAAAAGGAAGCTCTCAAGTTTCACCATGGTGTCTCATTAATTATATAGTGCTCTTAAAGGTGACTATCTTTATGGAGCAGCTGGTACAGGAGACGAAGAGAAAAGGAAAAATTGTAGACCTAGTCCTTAGTGGAGCGCATGATCTGGTGCAGGAGGTAATGGTGCTGGGGCCGCTTGATAACAGTGATCATAATATGATCGGATTTGCTATTAGCTTTAAAGTAAGTTTGCATGGGAAATCAAATACTTTAGCGCTTAACTTTAAAAAGGAGACTATGATAAAATGAGAACAGTGAAAAAAAACTTACAGGAGCGGCTGCGAGGGTCAAAATTTACATCAGGCATGGATGCTATTCAAAATGAAGCAAAAAAGTGAGGAGAGTGGATGAGGATACCAATTATTGTATATTTATTTGCTTAAAGAAGTTAAAAAATATATGTATACATTAAAACGACCCGACACGGCCGTGTTTCGGCACAATGGCCTGCCTCAGGGGAGAGACAGCACATCACAAATTAAATCCGGAAAATCACATTGTGGAAAGTATATGAATTTATTTGCATTCTGCAGAGGGAAATAAGTATTTAATCCCTCTGGCAAACAAGACCTAATACTTGGTGGCAAAACCCTTGTTGGCAAGCACAGCGGTCAGACGTCTTCTGTAGTTGATGATGAGGTTTGCACACATGTCAGGAGGAATTTTGGTCCACTCCTCTTTGCAGATCATCTCTAAATCATTAAGAGTTCTGGGCTGTCGCTTGGCAACTCGCAGCTTCAGCTCCCTCCATAAGTTTTCAATGGGATTAAGGTCTGGTGACTGGCTAGGCCACTCCATGACCCTAATGTGCTTCTTCCTGAGCCACTCCTTTGTTGCCTTGGCTGTATGTTTTGGGTCATTGTCGTGCTGGAAGACCCAGCCACGACCCATTTTTTAAGGCCCTGGCGGAGGGAAGGAGGTTGTCACTCAGAATTGTACGGTACATGGCCCCATCCATTCTCCCATTGATGCGGTGAAGTAGTCCTGTGCCCTTAGCAGAGAAACACCCCCAAAACATAACATTTCCACCTCCATGCTTGACAGTGGGGACGGTGTTCTTGGGTCATAGGCAGCATTTCTCTTCCTCCAAACACGGCGAGTGAGTTCATGCCAAAGAGCTCAATTTTTGTCTCATCTGACCACAGCACCTTCTCCCGATCACTCTCGGCATCATCCAGGTGTTCACTGGCAAACTTCAGACGGGCCGTCACATGTGCCTTCCGGAGCAGGGGGACCTTGCGGGCACTGCAGGATTGCAATCCGTTATGTCGTAATGTGTTACCAATGGTTTTCTTGGTGACAGTGGTCCCAGCTGCCTTGAGATCATTGACAAGTTCCCCCCTTGTAGTTGTAGGCTGATTTCTAACCTTCCTCATGATCAAGGATACCCCACGAGGTGAGATTTTGCGTGGAGCCCCAGATCTTTGTCGATTGACAGTCATTTTGTACTTCTTCCATTTTCTTACTATGGCACCAACAGTTGTCTCCTTCTCGCCCAGCGTCTTACTGATGGTTTTGTAGCCCATTCCAGCCTTGTGCAGGTTGTATGATCTTGTCCCTGACATCCTTAGACAGCTCCTTGCTCTTGGCCATTTTGTAGAGGTTAGAGTCTGACTGATTCACTGAGTCTGTGGACAGGTGTCTTCATACAGGTGACCATTGCCGACAGCTGTCTGTCATGCAGGTAACGAGTTGATTTGGAGCATCTACCTGGTCTGTAGGGGCCAGATCTCTTACTGGTTGGTGGGGGATCAAATACTTATTTCCCTCTGCAGAATGCAAATAAATTCATATACTTTCCACAATGTGATTTTCCGGATTTAATTTGTGATGTGCTATCTCTCACTGTTACCAATAACCTACCCTTCAATTATGGGCTGCTCATGTCTTTGTCAGTGGGCAAACTTACAAAATCAGCAAGGGATCAAATACTTATTTCCACCACTGTAACATAATAAATAAAACAGCAGACATAGTCTGAAATTATAGCATGGATTAAACAAGCATATGATTATCTTTAACTCATTCAAATGATAAAAATAGTAATAATTAAACGTATGTATAAAGTTGTTTTTTAGAGTTAAAAAATTGTTATTGTGAATTATAAAATTATTATTATAAAATTATTATAATAAAAATATATTATATTATAAAACGCATGGTTGATATTTTGGACATTACATGAATACTTTAAATATGTCTAATTACTCTATTGAACATATTATTATAAGGAATGACATAGAACAATAAAATTGCATAATTAAACATTGTATGCTTTAGGTGGATGCTTTGAATGCATCTAATTTTACAGATAAACAATGTATTAGTGCGAAAAATGAAATTGAAATTGTATAAAATGATGTACTTTTAAAGATATGAATTCTAAATAAACAGACATTGATTTTGTTTCAAAAAGTATCATGAATGTAATAAAATTTAACTTTAATTGTGTCTATTTTGAATCAGTGAATAGATTGTAAAGTACCTTGAATATTGTAACATGAAATCTATACTCCAAGGAAAATAACAGGAAACAATCCTCTCTGGTCTGTATGTGTAAGAAGAATGGATAAAACACAGAGAAATATAAGAAGATGTTGGATGTAACAATGAAGAAAAGTATATATTATATTATAATAACAATTATCTGAAAGAGCTGAAATATGGAACGGCACCTGTATATAACGAAGGATTAACCTAGTCGTATTGGGCTCTTAATTGGGAGATGTTAAATAAATAGCAATGAATGTAATTTATGATGAGATCTAAATGTAGTGAGATCTCTGTATCTGGACTAGAATTTCTATTGTACACTTAACTATTTTTAAATCAAACATGTAGAGGCTTGGGGTAACTTACCTCCTCTCTTCAAAACAATATATATAAGATATATATCAAAAAACAAAACGAACTTTTAACACTGTAACAAAGGTAAAAGAATGAGAAAATAATTTAAAAAATAATAAAATAATAATAAGAAAAATAAGAAACATATTGTTGCACTAAGTGACAAGAAAAGACGTAAACTTGTGATAAAATAAGAAACGTGAACTTATAATGAAAAAAAGACTTAATATAATGAAATGGTTAAGTAACGTGATTTGGTAGGTACTAAAATATCTGTAATAACGTTTAAAAAAACAAATTAATTGGTACCATATATATATATATGCATTAAAAGCATTAGAATCTGTATTATGACTTAGATTGAATCTCTACTGCTATGTCATTTATGTATTTACAAACGTTAAACTCTGCGTAATATTAAAACTAATTCACTGATGTCTACAAACAAAGAAATTAAAATATATATGAATTAAAATAATCTTCGATAGAAATTCTTCAGCGTTTGTTTAATAAGTACAACGATGTTGTTGTGTAAATTCTAAATCTTTAAAAGTTTTAAATTTTCAAATGTAACAATGAATTGTTACCAATTTAGAAAAGTTATTATTAACAGTTAATACTGAGAAACGCGAAAACAATTTTGGATCTTAGTGCTTACCTCCTCTCAAAGGAATGTCTGCAATTGTAAAAGTGTTGAAAAATGGCGGTGGTATCGGCGTCTCTTTAAATAGACAAACTAAGGGAAATGACGTTTTTCAAATAATAGGAGGGAAAAAGTTAACGTATATTTTCTAATTACAATCGACCAATAAGATAAAGGAAATGAGATAAAGCTGAAAATTACTTGGTCACGCTTGTTCAGAGAGCTATGATGTGTGTTATTAGTGTGAACAAACTGCCTAACGATAGTAATTGTGTTGAAAAAATTAAAAAATGATTATATAAACTTGATGAATGCGTGGTAGAAGATGGTTTTGAGTATTGCCGTTATCTAATTGTGAAATAATATGACTATTTGATGATTAAATGAAAAAAATTAGGATGTAATATATTTGGGTCATTGCAAAAGATGCTATTTAAATTGGATATGGTGTAAATTGATGGCTAGTAATGATCCAAAACATATTTGATGAATATGATTTAAATTGAAAATTGTGTGGATTAAAAGTATGAATTGTCTAAAAGAATTAGATTTTCTAGAAAGCTTGTATTTACTAAAAGGTGTATTTTAGAAAAACTTAGACAAATTGAACTTCTCTGACTTGCATGTGAAAAAATGATATATGTTAATTAAACTAATTAAAGAAAAAATTATATAAAAAATATATTTTTTTATTTTTTGACATGTGGTTAAACAAATGTGTTTAGCTACGGGTGTAAACTTCTGAGTGATGGAACTAGAAATAACTGAATCGCATTTGTTTTGTGTGAAGTAATATAGCAAATGGCGAGATAAAAAGGATACTCGTATTTTTAAAGGGATACACATTACATTCATTGCTATTTATTTAACATCTCCCAATTAAGAGCCCAATACGACTAGGTTAATCCTTCGTTATATACAGGTGCCGTTCCATATTTCAGCTCTTTCAGATAATTGTTATTATAATATAATATATACTTTTCTTCATTGTTATATCCAACATCTTCTTATATTTCTCTGTGTTTTATCCATTCTTCTTACACATACAGACCAGAGAGGATTGTTTCCTGTTATTTTCCTTGGAGTATAGATTTCATGTTACAATATTCAAGGTACTTTACAATCTATTCACTGATTTCAAAATATAGACACAATTAAAGTTAAATTTTATTACATTCATGATACTTTTTGAAACAAAATCAATGTCTGTTTATTTAGAATTCATATCTTTAAAAGTACATCATTTTATACAATTTCAATTTCATTTTTCGCACTAATACATTGTTTATCTGTAAAATTAGATGCATTCAAAGCATCCACCTAAAGCATACAATGTTTAATTATGCAATTTTATTGTTCTATGTCATTCCTTATAATAATATGTTCAATAGAGTAATTAGACATATTTAAAGTATTCATGTAATGTCCAAAATATCAACCATGCGTTTTATAATATAATATATTTTTATTATAATAATTTTATAATAATAATTTTATAATTCACAATAACAATTTTTTAACTCTAAAAAACAACTTTATACATACGTTTAATTATTACTATTTTTATCATTTGATTGAGTTAAAGATAATCATATGCTTGTTTAATCCATGCTATAATTTCAGACTATGTCTGCTGTTTTATTTATTATGTTATATTTATGTACATCAAATATTTACAATAATATTTTGTTTCATTGTTTAACTTAGGTTACAAAGACCCCTGAGGCAGGCCATTGTGCCGAAACACGGCCGTGTCGGGTCGTTTTAATGTATACATATATTTTTTAACTTCTTTAAGCAAATAAATATACAATAATTGGTATCCTCATCCACTCTCCTCACTTTTTTGCTTCATTTTCCACGATTTCGTGAGGGTTTTTCACCTCCTTTTTTGTTTTTGCTATTCAAAAATGCCAGAAATGGTATTCGAAGCTGACTAGTCGGAGAAACTGAATGAATTCTCTATAAACCTGGAGGATATAATGGGACAGTTCTACAAATTGAAGAGTAGCAAATCTCCTAGACCAGATGGTATTCATCCCAGAGCACTGACAGAACTGAAAAATGAACTTGTGGAGCTAGTGTTAGTAATATGTAATTTATCCTTAAAATCAAGCGTGGTACCGGAAGATTGGAGGGTGGCCAATGTAACGCGGATTTTTAAAAAATAGGTTCCAGAGGAGATCCGGGAAATGCTTGTTCTATTGGCCGCTGTCAGAGACAGGGTGCTGGGCTCAATGGACCCTTGCTCTGTCCCAATGGCGATGCTTATGTCTTATGAGTCTGACGTCGGTGCCGGGCAAAATGGTAGAAACTATTATAAAGAACAAAAGCACAGAGCATATTCAAAAGCATGGATTAATGAGACAAAGTCAACATGGATTTAGTGGAGGATATCTTGCCTCACCAATCTACTACATTTCTTTGAAGGGGTAAACAAACATGTGGATAAAGGTGAGCCAGTCAGGGCCGGTCTTAGCAAGTGCGGGGCCCTATGCAGACCAATTTGGTGGGGCCCCACCCTAGCTCCGCCCCATTGATAAGATTATTCCATTTTTAGAAATTTTTTTTATTTTTGAACTTTCAAATAAAGACAAATGAAGCTAAACTTGTACAACAAATCTGATTGAAATAATAAGCACAATGCTACCATGAAACCTCCCCTCCAGGGCCATGCCAACACCGTAAGCGAGGTAAGCATGGCAGGGGCCCCCCGCCGCACCATGCTCACCTCGCTCGCCCTCCCGCTCCCATTGTTCAACTACTGCCCGCCCTCTTCTCCCCCCCCCAACATCCCTTTTCTTTTTTTTTTCTTTTTAAATTTACCTCCGTGGCGGTCCAGCAGCGCAGCATCAGTGAAGGAGGTGGCGCTCCCGACGTCTCTAGCCTTCCCTTCGCTGTGTTCCGCCTTCTTCTGACGTCAAGGAAATGACATCAGAAGAAGGCGAACACGCGAAGGGAAGGCTAGAGACTTCGGGAGACGAGCGCCGCCTCCTTCACTGACGCTGCGCTGCTGGACCGCCACGGAGGTAAATTTAAAAAGAAAAAAAAGAAAAGGGATGTTGGTGGGAGAGAAGAGGGCGGGCAGTAGTTGAACAATGGGAGCGGGAGGGCAGGGGAGAGACGAGCATGGATGCGAAGGGGAAGGGGAGAAGAGGGCGGGACCAGGCCAACTGGGACATGATAGGAGCAGGAGGACAGAGGAGAGAGGAGCATGGATGCGAGGGGGGGGGTCATGGAAGGGAGAGAGGGGAATTGCTGGATAGGGATTAATGGAGGGTGACAGAGGAGCATGGATGGGAGGGGCAGGGCTCAGGGAGAGAGGGGAATTGCTGGATAGGGAATTAGGGATGAATGGAGGGGGCAGAGGAGCATGGATGGGCATGGATTGGGTGGGCAGGGCTCAGGGAGAGAGGGGAATTGCTGGATAGGGATGAATGGAGGGGGCAGGTGACAGAGGAGCATGGATGGGCATGGATTGGGAGGGCAGGGCTCAGGGAGAGAGGGGAATTGCTGGATAGGGAATTAGGGATGAATGGAGGGCACAGAGGAGCATGGATTGGAGGGCAGGGTCAGGGAGAGAGGGGAATTGCTGGAAAGGGATGAATGGAGGGGGCAGGGGACAGAGGAGCATGGATGGGCATGGATTGGGAGGGCAGGGCTCAGGGAGAGAGGGGAATTGCTGGATAGGGATGAATGGAGGGGACAGATGGGCATGGATGGATATGGATTGCAGGGCAGGGCTCAGGGAGAGAGGGAATTGCTGGATAGGGATGAATGGAGGGGACAGATGGGCATGGATGGATATGGATTGCAGGGCAGGGCTCAGGGAGAGATGAGAAATTGCTGGACATAGAGGGGAGGGAAGAGAGATGAAGGAGATGAAATGATGGAAAAGGAAGAGAGGAGAAAAACTGCACATGGATGAAGAAAAATAGGCAGAAGCTGAGGACCAGAAATGAAGAAGAAGGAGGAAAGGAAAGAAATAAATGGAAAGGAAGCCCTGGAAATGGAGTTAAGAGGACAGATAGCAGCAGAATCAGATACTTGGCCAGCATGATCAGAAAAAGAAAGTCACCAGACAACAAAGGTAGAAAAAAAAAATCATTTTATTTTCATTTTAGTGTTTGGAATATGTCCACTTTGAGAATTTACATCTGCTATCTTATTTTGCAATGTATAGCAATTTGTTTCTAAGAATATTGCTGACAATTCCTGTCAGTGTGGCAAGTGGTGAGCGATCATTTTCACGGGGGGGGAAGGGGGGGCGGGGCGCTGCCAACTGATAGTCTGCAGTGGGGGGGCACCAACTGATAGTCTGCAGGGGGCGCCAGAGACCCCTAGGCACGGCCCTGCTCCCCTCCCCAGAAATTATTCAGTTCAAGTCCACTACAATTAGTAGTTCTAATTCTCATAACAAAGGAGAATAAAGGAAAAATATTAAGAAAAGATCCAGTACTTTCAAATTCCCCTATTACTCTGTAACCCATGAAACCAGAGAGGCAAGTAGCCACATCAGTTACTAAAATAGTTTGAACGGATTGTACCTACTTTATATCAGATTTTGATACTTCATGATTTCCATTCTCAGATTTTAGCTTAGTAATCTTTTCTTCCTGTGATTGCAGTCTAGCTTCCAAATGATTAATTCGAGGTGTCATATCATTAATTACTGGAAGCAGTGTTTTAGCTAAATCTGCTATTGCCATCCAAATTTTTATCAGGAGAAATATCTGCAGATCTATGTGAAAATAACCCAGATATGTTAGAAACAGCCTCTTCCAAGCCAGAAGATCTTACTTGCTCAGCTTCTCCAGCAACTAATGTTGTTGGACCAAATTCCTCTCAGGGAGGCAGACATTTCCAACCCTTGCACTGTCCGCAAGCGTCGTTAGATGAGAGAGACACTTCTCCTGATCTCCTGCCTGCATGGAATCCGATTTTGATTTGGCATAAGTGCACAACTGTTGGCGTCAGCAACGATGGCTTACCTCACGTCCTCACCACCTCCGACCAGGCTCCAGCTTTTCCCCGCTCAGTGACTCCCGTCCGAAACAGGAAATATATCAGAAGGCAGGACATTGAGCGGGAAGCTGGAGCCTGGAGGTGAGCCGTTGCGCTGCAACTGTCTGTTGTTGCCATCGGGGGCGGGGCCGTCGCTGCCTGGGCTGGCTCGCTGGCATCGCTCAGTTAGTCGCCGGGGTCCGGGGACTCGGGAGCTGACGTGCGGGCTCAGCGGGCCCAAGCCGGGGGTGGGCGCCGTGGCAGGAGTGGAGCGGCTGAGCCGCGGGAATGGGGATCATCTCATGCGACTAAGGCGAGCAGCGGCGGAGGTCAGAGCGGAGGCACGAGCGAGGCAGAGTTGAGGCGCACCACTCGGGGCCCCCTTAGGTGTGGGGCCCTATGCGGCCGCCTTGGTCGCCTCTGCCTAAGACCGGCCCTGGAGCCAGTTGATATTGTGTATCTGGATTTTCAGAAGGCATTTGACAAAGTACCTCAGAAAGACTCCAGAGGAAATTGGAAAGTCATGGGATAGGATGTAGTGTCCTATTGTGGATTAAAAACTGGTTAAAAGATAGAAAACAGAGAATAGGGTTAAATGGTCAGTGTTCTCAATGGAGAAGGGTAGTTAGTGGGGTTCCCCAGGGGGTCTGTGCTGGGACCGCTGCTTTTTAACATATTTATAAATGTCCTAGAGATGAAAGTAACTAGTGAGGTAATTAAATTTGCTAACGACACAAAGTTTTATTCAAAATCGTTAAATCACGGGAGGATTGTGAAAAATTACAAGAGGACCTTATGAGACTGGGAGACTGGGCGACTAAATGGCAGATGATGTTTAATGTGAGCAATTGCAAAGTGATGCATGTGGGAAAGAGGAAGCTGAATTGTAGCTATGCCATACAAGGTTCCACGTAGGAGTCGCAGACGAAGAAAGAGATCTAGGTGTTGTTGTTGATGATACGTTGAAACCTTCTGCTCAGTGTGCTGCTGCGGCTAAGAAAGCAAATAGGTATTATTAGGAAAGGAATGGAAAACAAAATTAAGGACATTATAATGCCTTTGTATTGCTCCATGGTGCGACTGCACCTCGAATATTGTGTTCAATTCTGGTCGCCGCATCTCAAAAAAAGATATAGTGGAATTAGAAAAGGTGTAGAGAAGGGCGACAAAAATGATAAAGGGGATGGGACGACTTCCCTATGAGGAAAGGCTAAAGCGGCTAGGGCTCTTCAGCTTGGAGAAAAGGCGGCCGAGGGGAGATATGATAGAGGTCTATAAAATAATGAGTGGAGTTGAATGGGTAGATGTGAAGTGTCTATTTACGCTTTCCAAAAATACTAAGACTAGGGGGCATACGATGAAGCTACAATGTAGTAAATTTAAAAAGAATTGGAGAAAATGTTTCTTCACTCAACGTGTAATTAAACTCTGGAATTTGTTGTCAGAGAATGTGGTAAAGGCGGTTAGCTTAGCGGTGTTTAAAAATGGTTTGGACAGCTTCCTAAAGGAAAAGTCCATAGACCATTATTAAATAGACTTAGGGAAATCCACTATTTCTGGGATAAGCAGTATAAAATGTTTTGTACTTTTTTTTTTGGATCTTGCCAGGTACTTGTGACCTGGATTGGCCACTGTTGGAAACAGGATGCTGGGCTTGAAGGACCTTTGGTCTGTCCCAGTATGACAATATTTATGTACTTATGTAAATCTTTCTCCATGACACCTTTTCTTTTATATCGGTCGGTCTAAGATAAATATTTTTTTAGATGAGCAGAGTCTGTTTTCTGAAGAATCGATTTAAAGATTGATCTTCCCGTGGTGGAGTTGAGTGAAAACTTGGAAGTTCAAGTAAGGTTGCCAAATAGATCTGGATTCAGCAGACAGGGTTGATCCAATCCTGGATTTACCCCATTGCATGTAGGGACTTGTAGTCTTGTATTTTTTATTTTATTCTATTTTTTTTAATGGAATGCAATAGGGAAATCAGAATTACACGTTCCTGCATGCAATGAGGAAAATCCAAGACTAGATCAATCCTGGATCAAAAGTATATTTAAAAATGAAAACAGATATCATGGCAGCATATACACCACCACAAGGCCAATCAAATTAGCCAGTTTTGCCCTCTTCTTGAAATACTACAGAGTGGCCTGATCTCCAGCTTTACTTTCAATTCCTTACTAATTCTCTGTACCTTCCCCAAAGTTTCTTCAATTTTGATACCTCTTTGGCTTCCTTCCACTAGTAAGCCTATTTTCTGCATCTGCCACCTGTTGTATGAATGAACACACATTTTCTTATTTTACTGCTTAGTCTGTCCACATTCAAACACTTGATCTAACAGCTTTACTATAAATCATGCTCTTTTCTAGCTAATAAACTATTTTTCAAAAGAGATGATTCAGCTTTTAACTTTGTTAAATGGAAAAATGTTATTGAAGTATGTGTTTTAAAAAAATCAGCTATTGAAAACAGTATCAATTGATTCCTGTAGATAGTCTTTATACCCATTCATTTCCAATTGGTAGATGGAATATGTGTATCAGTTATTTAAACCAACACCACTGTGTGGTCCTTAATTTGTTTGTGCTGCTCTTTCTTATGAGTTTTCAGCTGCAAAAATCCATTTCCTTGGATGTGATCATTTTGATTGCAGAAAGAGAGATCATGACAGAATGTTTCTCTCCCCCTCTCACATTCCCAGGATCATCCTGTTTCTGGTCTGCATGATGGTAGGATTCACACTGTGGGAGCAGATTTTCCTCCTGAATAAATCCTTCAATGCAATTAACAGGTAATGCCCTTGTCACTAACCACCTAGTTGGGAAGGTGATGGGGCACTGTCACATGTTTTTTGGTCAAAAATAATACTTGAAATATATGTTGTAATCATTTACCATTGAAGCCTTTGATTTTAAGAGAGTCATATATGTGTGTATGTGTATATCTATCTATCTATCTATCTATCTATCTATCTATCTATCTATCTATCTATCATTTAAGTGTGTGTATGTACGTACACACACACACACACACACACACACACACACACATATATATATATATATATATATATATATATATATATATATATATATATATGTATATGTGTATATATATATACACACACACACATACACACACACACATAGTGGTGTGCTGGAGCCGGCTCGCAAGAGCCGGTTGTTAAATTTTTAAAGTTCTTGTGAGCCGGTTGTTGTGGCAGCCGAGTCGGCTCCCAGGGTAAGCATGGCAGGAGGGCGCCACAAGCCATGCTTACCTCATCCCCCGCCGCTCTGGGGGGTTTAAATTGTTGATACCTCCATAGCAGCAGCCGCAGTTAAAGCCCATCTCTAGCCTTCCCTTCATTCCCATCAGTATCCTGCCTTCTTCTCACATTTCCTCTTTCCGCGAGGGCGGGACACTGACAGGAAATAAAGGGAAGGCTAGAGACGGGCTTTCACTGTGGCTGCTGCGACGGAGGCAGGGGAACAAGGAGAATTGTTTGGTAGGTATGGATGGCTGGAAGGGGGGCAGGGGACAGAGGAGAATCACTGGGTGGGTGTGGATGGCTGGAGAGGGAGCAGGGGAGTAAAGAGAATCGCTGGGTGGGTGTGGATGGCTGGAGGGGGGGCAGGGGAGTGAAGAGAATCGCTGGGTTGGTGTGGATGGCTGGAGGGGGGCAGGGGAGAGGAGAGAATTGCTGGGTGGGTATGGATGGCTGGAAGGGGGGAGAGGAGAGAATCGCTGGGTGGATATGGATGGCTGGAGGAGGGGCAGGGGAGAGAGGAGAATCGCTGGGTGGGTATGGATGGCTGGAGGGGGGCAGGGGAGAGGAGAGAATCGCTGGGTGGTATGGATGGCTGGAGGGGGGGCAGGGGAGAGGAGAGTTGCTGGACATGGATGGAGGAGAGGGAAGGGAGAGAGAAGAAATGCTGGACATGGATGGAGGGGAGGGAAGAGTGAGGAAGGAGATGAGGGATAAGGAAGAGAGAAAAACTGCACATGGATGAAGAAAATAGGCAGAAGCTGGATCCACTGGACAGTGAAGTCTGCGGAGGACCCAGCTTTTATTTACGGATGTAGGACAAGAAATGAAGAAGAAAGGCGGAAAGTAAAGAAATAAATGGAAAGGAAGCCCTGGAAACGGAGTTAAGAGGACAGATAGCAGCAGAATCGGATAGTGGGCCAGCATGATTAGAAAAACAAAGTCACAAAAGAGAGGGTAATACAGCATACAAGCATACAATATAGACAAGAAAAAGCAACACTGGGCCTTCAAGAAAGAGACAATGGCAGTCCTTTATTGTGAAAAAGACCCGACACGGGCCTTATTTTGGCGCACAAGCGCCTGCCTCGGGTCAAAGTGTGCTTCACAATATATGAGCAGGAATGTTCAGACAGTCTGAGTAAATTGCCAGCCACCACTGAGCGGGACAGTTTTCACACAGACAGCGTCTGTTAGGATTGAACAAACGCTCAGTGGTGGCTGGCAATTTACTCAGACTGTCTGAACATTCCTGCTCATATATTGTGAAGACACACTTTGACCCCTGAGGCAGGCGCTTGTGCGCCGAAACACGGCCCGTGTCGGGTCTTTTTCACAATAAAGGACTGCCATTGTCTCTTTCTTGAAGGCCCAGTGTTGCTTTTTCTTGTCTATATAGAAAAACAAAGTCACCAGACAACAAAGGTAGAAAAAATCATTTTATTTTCATTATAGTGTTTGGAATATGTCCACTTTGAGAATCAGGTGCTCAACATTAAAAGTTTATATTTATTTACTTATTTATGGCATTTTATCCCACATTAAACATGAATTAGATTGAAACCTGGGATCATTAAATTTTTTTTCCTGGAGTAATGCATTGCCCCCCCCCCAGGCTTTCTCCCTGGCTATAGCCAGCTCTGCAATTTGAGGGGCGCAGAGAGGGACGAGGGATACAGAGGTGGACGGGTGGGGGGGCGCAGAGGTGGACCAGGGAGAGAGCCTATTGTTAAACATTTACCAGCACACCACTGTGTGTGTATGTGTATATATATATATAAATATAATATAACATCCTTGAACATTGTACCCCGATATTCAGTGCTATTTAACCAGTCAGCAGTGGCCGCTGACCTCTTAAATAGCATTTAACTGGCTAATTGCGAATATTCAGCTGGAGATAACTGGTTATCTCCACTGAATATTCATGTTTAGCGCATAGGAGGAGATTCTATATATGGTGCCTAAAAAAATTGTTGCTAAAATCAGTGCTAAGTGTATTCTACAATCAGTGCCTAGATTTAGGTGCTGATTATAGAATATACTTAGTTCATATTTCAGCGTCTAAAACTACGCACATCCATTTACACCAATGAAAACTTGGTGTAGATTTAGGCGCACTGGGCATAAATAAATAGGTGTGTAAATTTCAGAACGCACACAAAACACCCATTTCCCTACCCATAACCATGACCCTTTTTGCCTGTGCACGTTAAAAGTTTGGTGCACATCGTAATAGAATACACTTAGTGACTTGTGCGCCTAAATTCTAATCGGTGCCAGTTAGTGCTCATTATTGTTTAAGTGCTGTTATCAGCACTCATTAGCTTGTTAATCTTGTTAAGTTACGCACATTGTTATATCCACACTGATTTTTTGGCGCATATCTCTAGGCGCACTATATAGAATCCTGGAGATAGTGCTAACTGACTATATTGCTCAATATAGCTGGTTAGCGCTGATATTCAGACCTAGGTTTAGTGGTCAAATAGGACTGCATAAATAGCAGTCTTATCTTTAACAGCTAGGGACTTAACTGGTTAGTGCTGAATATTGGCTTAACTGGTAAGTTCTGGTGGCCAAAAATGAACACAGGTATTCAATGCCAATTGCAGATACAGTGTGACATTGAATTTCCAGGTTCAGCACTGGCAGCGGGCTACAACCACGCTGCCTCCGGGGGGCTGAATATCAGCCCTTGTGTGGCCTTTAATTTGACTTCCAGATTGGATGTTATAAATGGTTTTAGGGCTCTTATAAGTCAGGCATTGTAGTGGGTTATGAGTGAAAATATTCAGAGGCAAGGGTGACAATCTTTAACAGCATACTTTCTCTGTTAGGTTCAATAATAAATACAGACCGCTCCAAAGTTGTAGTTCCAAACCTGTTTTCACAAAATTCACAGAACAATTATCTACAGATTATTTCCTGAGGCACAAATAAGTTCTTAGCCATCATGAGAATCTGGGTTTAATGTTCAGAGATGTCTCTAAGAGTTCCCTGAGTTTACATACAGTAATTCCACATTTAGGGGGTCTTTTACAAAGGTGTGTGAGCGTTTTTAGCGTGCGTTAACCATGTAGACACCCATAATATTCCTATGGGCATCTACACGGTTAGCACATGCTAATTTTTAGCATGTACTAAAAATGCTGGCACACCTTTGTAAAAGGGGCCCTTAGTTTCTTTTCATGGAAATTACAACATGGATTTTAAGGTATAGCACATATTCCTGACTCTTCAAGAGCTATTGATCTCTCACCTTCTTTCGTCCCAGGATTCTTCACAATCATGAAGAATTATAATCGGAGCTCATTTCCTCTAATGAGAGTAATTCTGTAATGAATTGCATAGATTTAGGTGGCATATATATGTGTAAATCCTAGTATTCTAGTCACTTATGTGCATATGTGCACATATCCTATAATAATTTGCACCTCCAACTTTCCATGACTGGCTGCCTGGGTTCGTAACATCTCCTGACGTCAGCCAGCCTCCAGCGTTTTATTCCCCCTCACTGTCCCGCTCACGCGTCAAGGTGTAATGACGTCAGAGGGTGGAACAGTGAGAGGGAAGGGAACGCTGGAGGCGAGCTGATGTCAGGAGGGATGTTACGAATGGAATGGAAGCCAGCGCCAGCCAGCCATGAGAACGTTCAAGTACAAATCTAGGGAGGAGAGAATCACAGGACATCAAGGGGAGGAAGGGGAGGGGAGGGCAGAGGAGAATTGATGGACATGGATGGGATGGGAGGACAGTAGAGGAGAGAATTGCGGGGACACAGATGGGAGGGCAGGGAAGAGGAGAATCGCTGGACATGGAGGGGAGGGCAGGGGAGAGAGAAAACAAAGCTTACATGACAGCCTTCCTAGGGCCTGTTTCATTGTTGAGGAAATGGGCATGGTTCCACTAGTGTGCACATAAATGGCATTAATCCAAACTAAATGCTACTTTGTAGGTATGCATATTATCTTCGATATCACTTACCTTGCAGGTGGGTTTTCACAGTGGCAGAGTCTCGGTGGAGTGCACACATACAAGTGTTACTCATAGAATATTATATCTTAGCATGAGCATTTACTCCACCTCTATGGCTGGCATATGTGTATATATACCCAGTTAAGGATATTGGTGCCTACTTTCCTTTATAGAATAGGCTCCAAATAGGCAGGGCCGGTGTTAGGGGTGGCAAACAGAGCAGTTGCTCCAAGCCTGCTTGAAGCTGAAAGAGGCATAGCTTGCAGGTGGGCTCTGGGGGACCCCTTCCTAGGTTCTGCCCAAGGCCCCTGCAAATAGGCACCAATTTATAGAATTGCCCTCAGTGTATACAATAAGAGAGTCCTTTTTATTACTCACAATTCCGTGTTTCCTCTAGATTGGATATCTCTTGCAGATGAGGGATTCAAACTCCTCCCAAAACGTTTTCTGGGAACTTGTCATTTGGATCTTGGCTATGTTTCTCGTAGTCTCTCTTGGCTCCTGTCTGCATAATTATGCACAGCTATACACAACACACTCTCATTCAGGCTACAGTCCTATTAAAACACTTCTCTCTAACCTATTGTTTATTGTTTACTGAAAACATAATATACCTCTAAACGAGGGAATGCTCAAGCAGTTTACATACTAATTAGGAAAAGAAGACAGGAATACCAATAATCTAAAAAAAAGATAGAGAAAGAAGTTCATAAGGGTGTGTGTCGGGGGCAGGATTTGGGTGTTTTCAAAACTTAGATGTTTTTCTGCCATAATGGAACAAAGTAAAAATGTCCAGGGCTAAAAGGTAGATGTTTTGGTCTAGACCTGTATCAATCAAGACTAAGTCACACAAAATGGTGCCCCAAATGACCACTGGAGGGATTAAGGCATGACTCCCCCCTTACTCCCCCAATGGTCACTGACCCTTTCCCACCCTCTAAAGATGTGAAAGAAACAGTACATACCAGCCTCTGTGACAGATTCAGATGTTATGGCCTGTGGCCAGTCCTATTAGAGCAGCAAGCAGGTCCCTGGAGTAGGTTAGTGGTCAGTGCAGTGCACTGTGGAGAAGGGTACCCAGGCCCATATCACACTCTAAATGTTACACTTGTGTTGGAAAGTGTGAGCCCCCCCAGAACCTACTAAAAATCTACTGTACTTACATATAGGTGACACCCTCAGACATAAGGGCTATTATAGTGGTGTATAGTTGGGTACAGTAGGTTTTTGGTGAGTTTTGGAGGGCTCCCCATACAATATAAGGGGGTAATGGTGAGATGTGTACCTGGGACCTTTTATAGGAATTCCACTGCAGTGCCTCCTATGGTGCCCCACTGCTCTGCTGGGATGTCTGTGTCAGTGGTGTGGCTGGGGGGATGCAGGGGAAGTGGTTGCTCCCCCAAACAGAGTTTTTAAAAAATGGCACTTATGCCGTTCTCAACCAGAGGGGCTGGCACACAGCAGCAAGGATTTTATTTTTTAATTTGCGGTAACTTTCTCCCCCCTTCCCACCCCACCCCACCCCACCCCACCATTCTATGGCACGCCTCCATCCCCAAATCCAACACCACTTTCTGTTCTCCCTCTTCAACCCCCCACCCCCCCCAGACCATCAAGCCTACTGCATTTAAAGCCTACTTCGTTTAGCATCCCCTGCAGCAATAACACGTTGCCTGATTGAGCCAACGTCGTCGGATCCTTCCCTCTGCTTCCATGTCCCACCCCTTCATAAACAGGAAGTACTTGTGTCTGAGATGAGGCAGAGGGAAGGATCTCATGCTGGCTCGGGCAGCATGCTATCGCTGCAGGGACCGCTAAACAAAGCAGGTTTGATGGTCCGGGCGTAGCTACGGGTGGGCTTGGGTGGACCCAGGCCCACCCAATCTCAGCTCAGGCTCACCCAGTTTGTCCTGCTCCTCCAATCGGTGCCGGTCCTCTAGGCGCCAATTAGGCTGCAGCGGGAGAGAGAGTGAACAGTCTTCTGCCCCATCTGAGCAGCTGCAGCAGCAGTGTCTAAAGCCAGCAGAAAAAAACAGCAGCTCACCAGATTTTAGTCCTCCGGAACTCTGGCATAGTTTGGAGGGGCGAGAGGGGCATTGCCTCCCCCCCAAATGCTTGGCTGGAGCAAAGCTGTAGGCAGCTCTTCCTGCCCTCAGCTCCCGGACAGGCTTCCCCCTCGTTCCTTCCTGCCCCCACCCCTCGCATGTGTCAGTAGTAGTTATAGTAGTGGGAGGACATGTGCCTGCCGAGCTCCTGGACTCCCCTTCATATTTATCAGCATTTTGTCTTGAGCACGGATTTCTCTCAACAAAGCTTGCTGAACCTATGGACAAATTTGTGGAGCGACTGACCAATCCTAAACCTGCTAAATCGACCCGAGCAGATCGAGCTCAACCGGAGCGGTAATTAAGTTTACAACAGGCAGTTTCTCTGCTGTAAACACAGCCTGAGAAGTGAATTTGCAGGCTGTGGTTTCCACTGTAGCTGCACTAATTGAATCAGAATTCATTCTCCAATTGTAAAACCTTAGGAATTTGTTAACATCATCCTGTTAATGGCTCATTACCTTTGGGCCCTATTTGGGGCTTTCTCCTGTTCTATGCTAGTAGCAAAAATTCATTTATCAATGAATCCTTTTTTTGTTGTTGTTTAATTGACTGTGTATTATCAACCTTACAAAAATGTGAAATATGGGTAGAAGAGCTGGAGTACCTGAAACTTTTAATTCTTAATCTTTTATTGAAGTTTCCAACCTGAATTCTCAAAATACAGGTGTGTGTGTATGTGAAACAGGACTAATTAGCAAGTAAATCAGGAGGCCGGGACACAGACTTCCAAAGCAAGGCAACTTTTATTAGCTAGCTGTCATAGTACTAAGTTCAGACTCAGGATACTGCGCGCCGAGCGTCAACTGACACTCGTTCTTATACAAATTAGTGGTCATGCGCATAAAACACACCATACATCACACATACACATGCGCAGTACATGCACATGCGCAATACATTAGTAGTTCTGTAGTTCTCACAGAGAAAAGATACGTCAGTTTCATAGCTTTCATAGAAATTGTTACTTTGCAAGAAATGTAACTTATTGCAGTGTTCCAGCACATTCACACAATACAGCCTCTATACATGGATCACGAGACTGCACGGGCAGAGCCAGCTGCCTCCCTTACAAACCTAAATTGCTGACTACTACAACTTGTTATCTAGCTGCTGGTTAACAAATAGATATTACTAGTAAAAGTCCAAACTGCACAGTTTTAGGTTTTAGTCTAGGCTCATTATAGAAAAGCTGAGGTTTTGGTACAAAGCAAAGGTACAAGTGTGAATGCAAAGTCCAAATAGAAAATCCTGCTAGTGCAAAAGTCCACAAAAGTCCAAACAGAGTAAACAGTGCAAGTCAAGTTTTGCAAGTTCAGTGGCAGTGCAAGTTTTGCCCCCTACAATCCCCCCTTTGATACTTTGATCAATTGTCCAAGTGAAAAGTATCACAACAACGGAGGTGGTGTAAATGTAGAGAAGTTCAAGAAGTGATGGCCCTAAGATTCCTTTCGTGGCCGTTGAGTTCTTCACCGGGGTTGAGACGAAAGGTCCCTATTGGACGCTCCCCCCTTTGTAGCCGGTCTTTACCAGGAAAGGTGTAGATGGCCCAGAGGGCAAGTCGTGCACAGTATCTGGAAAAATACAAAGGAGGTTAGGTTAGTGTGGGAGGATAGAGGTGTGGTGGAATGTTGCTGAAGTTAGGAGTTATCATCAGAGGAATCAGGATCCTCCTCTACCAAAGGCAGGGAGGAATACATCTGGAGAGACATAATTTGCAGAGCTGCGCGCTGATCAGCAATGCGTTCCATGGCCCTGCGAGCAAAAGACAAAATACATGGAAGTAAACAGGGTAAGAACACAAGGCCCCCAAACAGGCAGATCCCGAAAAATATCAATTTCTTCCACCACGTGCCCCCAAAGAGAGAATCCCACCAACTATCACCTAGCATAGATGGCCATTTCTGGACGGGAACATGTGCAAGCTTTCTAATGTCAGTAGCTATATTTAGTACCGCAGCTCCAGTATCATCAATTTGCAGGCAACAATTGGAAGTATTCCACTTCCCACAGACCCCGCCTTCTTCCGCAAGAAGGTAAGCCAGTGCCAACCGATTCTGGTAGATGGCAGTTCGCATTTGGGTTTGTTGCTTGGCTATAAGCTCTAGAGCTTCAGCCGTATGATTGGTGATGACTTCTACTACAACTTGCAACCGGATAATACGATTTAACATATAAATAGGAGTGCGATACCCCCAAGACCCATCTTGGGCCCATGTTGCGGGTCCATATGTCTCTATGATCCGCTCTGGAGGCCACTCATCCGATCCCCACTTCTGTTCCCCTCCGATGGGGAAGGACCTGCGGGAATGATGAGTTAAATCATCATACAATGGTGTGCCTAAATCTGCAGCCGCAGAGTGAGGCAGCAAGAAAAAACCAGGATAAATTTACCCAATAGTACAAGATCCTGACCAGGTACCCGGCAAGCGGGCATATGCAGTATATCCACAGATCCAGAATAACCCATCAGGTGCTTGCCAATGTCGAGCACCCCGAAGACCTGGGTTATTCCAGTGGCCTCTCAACTGAGAGACTCCCTGAAAGGGGTTAGGTCCAGAGCAATTAAACAGTTGGATGGTATCAGTAAAATTATAAGGGAAACATTAGTTGTTGGCAGCGCTGCGTATGCCTTGTAGCGCTATAGAAATGCTAAATAGTAGTAGTAGTAGTAGTAGTTGTTGGCAACAGAGCTGGGATACCATGTGACAGCGGCCGGCCAGTATTGCACCTGAGTGCCATTAACAGTAAGGATGGAAACACAAGGAGTGTCTCCTACAGGACTAGTGAAATTGCCATCAGGATACCGAGAAATACATTCATGGCCTATCACCAGTGAGCTAAGAGTCCATTGACCGGCACGCTGTGTATAGGAGGGGTGCTTAGTCCAATTCCAGGCTGCTAGTTGTTCTGGGGTCATGGGGGAACCTCGCCAGGGCCAGGATTCTCCCATCAAGGCTCCCCCACAAATCCAACAGTTGGTAACATTAAGAGCCCTCTCCAATGCGGGAAGTCAGATCAATAAACAAATTTTTCCCTTGTTTGAAAATATCATCAAAATCAGAAGTAAGGTGTACAAGGTAAAATTATGTATCATACCTGATAATTTTCTTTCCATTAATCATAGCTGATCAATCCACAGACTGGTGGGTTGTGTCCATCTACCAGCAGGTGGAGATAGAGAGCAATCCTTTTGCCTCCCTATATGTGGTCATGTGCTGCCGGAAACTCCTCAGTATGTCGATATCCAAGCTCCATCCGCAGGACTCAGCACTTAGAGAATTACACCCACAAAGGGACACTCTGCCCAGCTCACCACCGCCGAAACGGGGGAGGGGAATTAACCCAGCTCATCCCCACACAAGTGGGGGAGGGGAATCCGTCCAGCTCATCCCGCGGAGCGGGGGAGGGACACCACCCCGCCGATGCGGGGGGATCTGGCTTATCCTGCAAACCGCAAACCGCGGGAGGAGCTGACTGACCCTAACACCGCCGAAGCGGGAGAGGTACAAAGCTGCCCCACAGCCGCACGAAGCGGGAGGGAGCGCCGCAGAATTTAGGTCTCAATCCAGCCCCGTAAATGGAGGGGAGAGGAATGCAGCAGCTCACTGTAACACAACTTCGTCTCAACTCGTGAAGAATCCAATTGAAAAAACGTGAACACGAAGTCCTCCTGAACAGCAACTGAAGACTAAACTTGAATCTGAAATGCAACCAGAATATAAATAGTACAGATATCTGGGAGGGGCTATGGATTGATCAGCTATGATTAATGGAAAGAAAATTATCAGGTATGATACAAATTTTACCTTCCATATCATCATGCTGATCAATCCATAGACTGTGGGATGTACCGAAGCAGTAACTCACCAGGGCGGGACATTGAAATCCCTGACCGCAACACTGAAGCTCCAAAACCGGGCCTCAGCCCGAGCAGCCACAATCAAGCGGTAATGCCTGGAGAAGGTATGGGCCGATGCCCAAGTTGCCGCCTTGCAAATCTCTTCCAAGGAGACGGACCCGGCCTCTGCCATCGAGGCCGGCCTGAGCTATAGTGGAGTGAGCCTTCAGCTGGATAGGCGGCACCTTCCCCGCGGCCACATAAGCCGCTGCAATGGCTTCCTTGACCCATCTTGCCACTGTAGGCTTAGCAGCCTGCAGACCCTTACGAGGACCTGCAAACAGGGACAAACAGATGATCCGATTTCCGGAAATCATTGGTCACTTCCAAGTATCTGATGATGACTCGTCTCACATCCAGATATTTGAGAGCAGAGTATTCCTCTGGGTAGTCCTCCCTACGAAGGAAGGGAGACAGAGCTGCTGATTCACATGGAAGCGAGAAACAATCTTGGGCAGGAAGGAAGGCACTGTGCCGAATAGTCACTCCTGCCTCAGTGAACTGCAGAAAAGGCTCTCGACATGAGAGCGCCTGGAGCTCGGAAACTCTTCCGGCTGAAGTGATAGCCACCAAAAATACTGCTTTCAACGTCAGGTCTTTCAGAGATGCCCTCGACAAGGGTTCAAAAGGCGGCTTCTGCAAGGCTCTTAGCACCAGGTTGAGATTCCACGCAGGCACCACTGAGTGCAGAGGAGGGCGCAGGTGAGTAACTCCCTTGAGAAAACGTACCACATCTGGCTGCGAAGCCAGGGAAGCACCCTTCAGGCGGCCCCTGAAGCAAGCCAGAGCCGCTACCTGGACTTTAAGGGAACTGAGCGACAGGCCTTTCTCCAGACCTTCTTGCAGGAACGCCAGCACTGAAGAAATTGAAGCAGTGAAGGGAGAAAGTGAGCCTGCTTCACACCACGCTGCAAAGGTATGCCAAACCCTGGCGTAAGCAGTAGAAGTAGAGCGCTTCCTCGCTCTCAGCATAGTGGCGATGACCTTGTCTGAGAAGCCCTTCTTCCTCAGACGTTGCCGCTCAATAGCCAGGCCGTAAGACCAAAGGGGGAGGGATCCTCTATCACCACGGGACCCTGATGCAACAGGCCCTGCTCCACTGGCAGCCGCAGAGGGTCGTCCACTGAGAGCCTGATCAAATCCGCATACCAGGGACGTCTGGGCCAGTCCGGACCCACCAGGATTATCCGGCCCGGATGCTTTGCCACCCGGTCTAGTACCCTGCCCAACATGGGCCAGGGTGGGAACACATAGAGAAGCTTTTGTGTCGGCCACTGTTGGAGAAGAGCATCTACTCCCAGAGATCGAGGGTCCCGTCCTCTGCTGAAAAAGCGCGGCACTTGGCAATTGGCCGATGACGCCATCAGATCTAGGCTCGGCTGGCCCCAGCGCTTCGTGATGTCCAAGAACGCCTGAGCCGATAACTGCCACTCTCCGGGATCCAAGGTATGGCGACTGAGAAAGTCCGCCTTGACATTCATGACTCCGGCAATGTGGGCAGCTGACAGCTGTTCCAGATTCGCTTCTGCCCACTGGCATAGATTCATGGCTTCCTTGGTTAGAGGGGCGCTCTTGGTACCTCACTGGCGGTTGACATAGGCCACAGCCGTGGCATTGTCCGACAGGACCCGTACTGGCTTCAACGCCAGTACCGGGAGGAACTCCAAAAGCGCCAACCGAATGGCTCTGAGTTCCAGGAGGCTGATAGACCACTTTGCCTCTGCAGGAGACCAGATCCCCTGCGCTGTCCTTCCCAAGCAGTGGGCTCCCCAGCCCGTCAAAGAGGCGTCCGTCGTGACGACAATCCACTCCGGGGTCACAAGAGGCATCCCTGCAGACAACTTGTCTGTCTTCAGCCACCAGCTCAGCGCCTTGCGCACTGCTGGGCCAAGGGAAGGCGCACAGCATAACCCTCCGACACCGGAAGTCCAGCGCTGCAGCAGAGAGTGTTGTAGTGGTCTCATATGAGCCCTGGTTCAGGGCACTACTTCCATCGTGGCCGTCATAGAGCCCAACAGCTGCACATAGTTCCAAGCCCGAAGCGGAGAGGCTACTAGGAACTGGTCCACCTGAGCCTGAAGTTTGACAATCCGATTCTAGGTAGGAACCACTCTGCCCACTTGGGTGTCGAATCGAACTCCCAGATACTCCAGGGACTGAGTCGGGCGCAGCTGGCTTTTCTCCCAGTTGATGATCCACCCCAGGGAGCTCAAAAGAGCAATCACCTGGTCCACAGCTTTGCCGCACTCTGCATAAGAGGGGGCTCGGATCAACCAGTCGTCCAGATAAGGATGGACTTGTACTCCTTCCTTTCGCAGGAAGGCCGCGATGACCACCATACTTTGGAGAAGGTCCGCGGAGCAGTAGCCAACCTGAACGGGAGGGCTCTGAACTGGAAGTGTCGGCCCAGGACTGCAAAACGCAGAAAGCGTTGATGAGGATGGCCAGATGGGAATATGCAAGTACGCTTCCTTGATGTCCAAGGATGCAGGAACTCCCCTGCCTTCACTGCCGCTATAACAGAGCGGAGAATCTCCATGCGAAAGTGCCGAACTTTCAAGGCCCGATTGACCCCTTTGAGGTCGAGGATAGGCCGTACAAAACCTCCTTTCTTTGGTACCACAAAGTAAATGGAGTAACGTCCCTTGCCAAGCTGATTTTCTGGCACCGGATCGACCGCACCCAGGCGGATCAGATTGTCCAAGGTCTGCTGCACTGCCACAGCTTTGACCGGAGACTTGCAGGGAGAGAGTACAAACCCGTCTCTTAAGGGTCGGCAGAACTCTAGCTTGTAGCCGTCTCTGATGACTTCCAGCACCCAAGCGTCTGAAGTTACTCTGGTCCACTCGCCCAGAAATGAGGACAGGCGTCCTCCGCTCTGCACTGGGCCATGGACCAGGACCCCGTCATTGGGTACGAGACCCTGGGGGAGGACCGGAGGGTGCACCTCCGGGACGGCGGTCTCCTGCGAAAGCGGAATGCTGCTTGGGGGAGAAGTTTCCTCTTGAAGGAGAGGTTGCAGAGGACCCGACTTGCCCGGGCGGTACACGACGGCTTCCTGAAACCGCCTCTGGAGATACCGGGGCGAGCACTGGCCCAGCCCTGACCTCTGTAACCTTTGCCCTTAGACGTGCCGAGATCGGTCACGATTTTGTCCAGCTCGACCCCAAAGAGCAGCTTGCCTTTAAAAGGCAACTTAGCCAGGTGGGACTTAGAGGCGTGGTCAGCAGACCAATGTTTCAGCCAAAGCCACCGCCGCGCAGAGACTGTCTGAGCCATACCTTTAGCCGAGGCTCTCAAGACATCATACAGTAAGTCTGCCAAATAAGCCAAGCCCGATTCCAGGGCCGGCCAATCAGCCCCCAAGGAAGGATCCGAGGGGGAAGCCCGCTGCACAATCGTCAGGCACGCCCTGGCCACATAGGAGCCGCAAACTGAGGCCTGCAAACTTAAGGCAGCCGCCTTGAAGGACGACCTTAAGGCCGCCTCCAATCTTCTGTCTTGGGCGTCCTTTAGGGCCGTGCCACCTTCCACCGGCAACGCCGTTTTCTTAGTCACCGCAGTGATTAAAGAAAGAAAGGCCTCCCGTTCACTTTCAGGCAAAGGATAGAGGTGGGACATAGCCCTAGCCACTTTGAGGCTCGCTTCCGGGACATCCCATTGAGCCGAAATTAAGGTGTGCATGGCATCATGCACGTGGAAGGTTCTAGGCGGGCGCTTCGTCCCCAGCATAATGGCGGAGCCAACAGGGGCTGAGGGAGAGACGTCCTCTGGAGAGGAAATCTTCAAAATGCTCATGGCCTGCACTAACAGGTTGGGCAAATCCTCTGAGCGAAAGATCCGCGCTGCAGAGGGGTCATCCGCTCCACCTGAGCGGGAATCCGTCTCCTCCAAGGAATCCCCAAAGGACCATTGAGAGAACTCAGATACGCTGCCCTCATCTACATCAGAGGAAACAGCGTCCTCTAAGGCCTGGGAATCCACCCGAGGGCGTTTACTTCCGGGGGCTTCAACCCCTTTATCGGACAAGGGAGAAGGGGCAGCGTTTTGCATAAGGAAGGCCTGATGCAGCAGCAAAATAAACTCGGGGGAGAAACCCCCCAGACTGTGCAATTCAGCAGCCTGGGCCACAGCCCTAGACGCACCCTCAATCGGCGCTCGCAAGAGCGGGGAAGAACCATGCTGCGCATCCAAGATGGCGTCCGGCGCGACACTCCGCGAAGGAGCCGCGCGGGAAGAACGGCGTTTAACTTTAGCCGCTTTTTTGCCGTCGCCCAAATCAAGGGCGGCCATGGCATTAACGTCTCCCAGCTCAAGGGCGGCCCAAGAAGAAGCCATCCGAGCAGAGTGGCCGGCCAAGATGGCGGAGGCGAGTAACGGGGGATGGGCGTTTATGGCGGGAAAAACCGCCGCACCGGAGGAAGACCCGGGACACTGACCGGCCTCCGAACTGACACCCAACAAGGGCGAATCAGACTTTAAGACCCCCGCATCCCCGCTAGAAGCGCACACGCGGTCCGCGGAGCGATTCGTCGCACCCTCGCCCTCCGATGCCATAGGCCACGTGGAGATCGATCGGGGAACCCCCTGCCCGCTATAAAAAGGTAAAAATTACCTGCTTCTCGCTCCGAGCTGTAACGACCTGGTGTCCCAGTGAGTAGCTGCAATAAACGTTTAAATAAACGTCGAAATAAACGCCTTTAAGGACGTCCAAAATTTTTTTTTTTTTTTTAACGGAGCCAGCGGGAGGGGGAGAAAAGGAGGGACCTGGCGCCACCAGGTTTGCACTTGCTCAAGAAGAGCCCTCAACCCCAGGTACTCAACAAAACCTAAAAATTAGGCTTGGAGACCTAGCCAGAGCTGCTGCTGTGTGTGACCACCACCTGCTGAGATAGAGAACATACTGGGGAGTTTCCGGCAGCACATGACCACATATAGGGAGGCAAAAGGATTGCTCTCTATCTCCACCTGCTGGTAGATGGACACAACCCACCAGTCTATGGATTGATCAGCATGATGATATGGAACAGAGTCATATAAAGCAGTGCTACGGTTAGCCCCCGGTATTGAGGGGGTGGGGGAGGAACAGGTCGGGTAAGTCGTGCGACAGCTTTCTGCACCAGTAATTCCTGTACCATGTCCTGTTTCCCTCCTCCGTCAGACAGGCCCCACTGTCCAGCATAGGTGGCACAAGCTATCGGTCTGCCTTTAGGACAGGTATGCTACTGGTCGTTGCCAAGTACCGACTGTTTGCGTTAATACTCCAAGTGCCAGGCCTTTCTTCTCATCTACAACAGGTGGAAAGGCTTCGTTACATCTGGGAGTCCAAGTGCTGGGGGGGGGGGGGGGGGGGGGGGGGGGGGGGGATACAAGGGCTGTTTTCAAATCAGCTAGGGCCCTCAATTTGTGTTTTTCCCACTGGAAGGGTTGGGCCTCGGGTTCAGGCCCTTTCAGTTTGGTATACAGGTTTTGGGTCAAAACAGCAAAATTGAGGATCCATATTCGGCAATAACCAGCTGCTCCAACAATGCCCGCAGTTCCTTTTTGTTTGTTGGTGTGGGCTGGTCACAGATGGCTTGAGTACGGGGTGTACCGAGTCTGCGGGTACCTTCCCGGAGGCGAAATCCCAGATACTCGACTTCGATCTCGCATATCTGTGCCTTCTTTCGGCTGGCTCGGTACCCTTGGGCTTCCAGGGTTTTCAGGAGGTAGAGGGTAGCTTCTGCACAGTCAGTGTACGTTTCCCGGGCCACTAACAGGTCGTCTACATATTGGACGACAGGCCCGTACTCGTACTGGTATGATTTCAGGTCTTGGGCAAGTTGCTCTCCAAAGAGAGTGGGTGAGTTCTTGAACCCTTGTGGGAGTTGGGTTCAAGTGAATTGCTGCTTGATCCCAGTTTGCAGGTCTTCCCATGTGAAGGCAACCAACTGTTGACTATCAGCGGCAAGAGGGATGGAGAAGAAGGCATCCTTCAGATCAATGACACTGTACCACTTGGTTTGGGCTGGCACTTGGGCTAAAGTGGAGTAGGGGTTAGGTACAAGAGCAACTATATCCGCAACTTGGTTATTGACTTTCCTCAGGTCCTGAACAGGTCGGTACTCGGAGGTCCCTGGCTTCTGGACTGGCAGTAATGGGGTATTCCAGGCTGATCTGGTAGATTTCAAGACTCCCTGTTGGAGGAGTTTCTGCAAATGCGGGGGTTTCTTCAGGGAGATGGATGAGGAGTAGGTTCAGGAGGGTAGGGTTCTTGACAGGCTTTCTTGGCTGCCTCGTCCGCCCGCCGGTTGCCCCGGGCTATGGAATCTGTCTTCCCTGTGTGGGCCCTACAGTGCATCACAGCGACTTTTCTTGGCTTCCACACAGCTTCAAGCAGGTGACAGATTTCAGTGGCATTTGCAAGCCCTCTTCCTTCCGCTGTCAAGAACCCTCAGGCGAACACTACACAATCAACAGGTCACCCACGTACTGGACAACTGGTCCATATTCGATCTGGCACATCATCAGATCTCTGGCGGGTTGCTATGTCGAGCTGCATAGGGTATACTGTGTTTGGGGCTGGATGAACTTTAGGATCTTGTGTTTGCAACATGAGACAATACATGCGATGCCATAGAAATATGTCTTGAAACAATATCATACAGGAAACAATCAGTGGCTTCAGAGGTGTTACTGATGATGCCTATACCTAGTAAGCAAAAAGAAATCATTACAATTGAGAATGTATAGCAATATTCCTATATGGACCACCAGTTTAAATGCTGGCCTAGAGTTTAGCAGTTTATCTAACAAAATGAGTTCAACCAAAATCTCCTTCCAGCATTGGTGCAACCTTAACAGAGTTGTTTTGGGATATAAAGGTTACAATTCTAAAAAGTTCATTGCAGTAATAGGCAACAACCCTGAGAACAGAGGAGAATGCGGTGGCCAGGTCTGTTTCAGGAATGGTAGACAGCAGGCCTTAACACAGACTGGTGCCATCAGTGATCACAGTTCAAATGATGTCACGTCCTGCCTGCCAACTAAGGTGAGAGGACAATTTGATGAACCTGAAAAACAAGAAAGAGGACTCCAAACGATAAATCAATTAATCAGAACAGGGCCTCTATGTAGGCCTCAGGGCATAAATGATAATAATTCACTCAATATCTGGTCAATCCCTTAACAAAATGCCATTAGCTTAATTCTATACTCAAATTTCATGCTTCTTTTGATAGGTAATACAGAATAAAATGAATTGCTATTCTGGCCTATCCCCAAAGAGTATAGTCCTGTTCAAACACTTCCACATATATTCACTTCCACAACCCTTCTATCTAACTCACAAGTGTACTTTCGGAGCACATAATCATGTGCTCTTGCCACGTGGTTATTCACACTATCCACACAACTTGCACATTGGCAGTAAATAACTTTTACAAGCTTCAAACATCTCAGTAACCTTTCAATGACTGGGAACTTGCTTCCATCTTCTTCACAATGTGATTCCCTACAATTCAAAATACATGGTTTAAATCTTTATCATGGTCACAAAGATGATTTTGGCAATGTAGGCAGGTGCCTAGAAATGTTCTATAGCAGAAAAAAACATTCTCATTCAAGATACATAAAAATGTTACATTTCTTAATCGGAACATTAGGCTAGATTCCTTTACCCTGGAAGGGGGCAATATCTCTGGAGTCTCAATAGCACAGATATATGGTTATCAAAAGCATGATGAATTAAACACATTAAGTAGTTTAGTAGACAAACGGTTCCTTGTATAAATCACATTATTAAAACAAAAGTCTGTAATTGTTAGTCTTGTCTGTCTGTCCTGATTTAGACCGCAAGCTCCTTTGGGCAGGGACTGTCTCTCTACATGTTCACTTGTCACCACACAGTTGTTTGTTGGATAACTCAATTTGAGAAAGAGGTCCTGGAGAACACAAATTAGTTGTTTTTTTTCTTTTCCAAAGCAACTTGTGCATGTAATACACACAAAGATCAGCAGAGGGAGCAAGTCATCAATAAAAGAAAGAAGAGTGACATCATCCAGCAAGGAAGAGAGGAAAAACAAACACTGTTAGCAGCAAATTTCATTTGCTGGACATGAGGTAGTAATATTTTGATGACAAGCAAACAACTGAACACTGAAACAACGAAAATCCAACCAGGAAGTACCCGTTTCAGGCAGGGCACATGAAACCTAAAACTTATCTCTCTGAAATCTCAATTACCTGGGGTACAGAACATACACGTGGGATATTTCACTAGACAAACATTTATTGTACAAATCCTACTGAGGTAGATACAGAGAATAGGCAAGAAATAGTCTGCAAGTCTTATGAATAACTTAGGAATTTGCATCCCTCCTCTGCAATGGAGGAAAACAAATTTGGTGCAATACAATTAAGCAGCTGTGATTTGCACTGCCTACGAGACTCATAAGGTTTGCATAAAAGGCAAAGGAATCATGGCTACAGGCAGCTGATATGTCCTTGAAGAAAAGCACAAACTGGACCCCTTTTTTTTTTTTCAGAATGCAGGGTTTGTTTAAAGTGAATGTATCTGTGCAGAAACGGGGAGGAAACAAGCTCTCTCGGTAACTTTGACATAAGTTACAAATCTGAGTTTTAAAATCCAATGTTTTAACTTTTGGGGTGTGGGATACCTTCTGTGGTTTTCTTTACATTCTTTAGGGACTATGGTCAATAAATGAACACGATACCATAAACCTCACAGTAAATTACAACAGATGCAACATGCTTTGAACCCAAGTGCAGCAGGGAGCTATAAGAATACAAATGTTAAATCTAATGTAATAAAAGAGAAACAAAGTGAGGCAACCCAGGCAGTTGCCTAGAAGGGCACTGGGATAGCACCAAATCCTGGTATACAAGATATTTCCTTCTTTCCCATATAAACCTCACAGAATGCCATTATACACCTTTCAGTAATTCACAAAGTTGAAAGTTAACATAGCGTGACAAAAACAGCTGGAGGAAAATCAAGGCTGCATTCCTGAAGGGAGGCTTTGTATTTAACCTCCGTAATACTATACCCATAAGACTTAAAGAAAAGCATGAATTGTCAACTTCGTAGGAATAAGTGTCATACCCTTTTTAACAACCAGATTCAAGAAAGATAAACAACATTATCCCCAGCAACGAAATCCTGGTGCTGCATATACAAAGCTTGCACTGTCTGCTGTAGAATACATAGTTCTCCTGTTCTAGAGAAACAAAATCTTATATCTTGTAATAACTTCTAACATGATGCAACAGTTAAGTTCCCATCAAAGGGTCATGTCACTCTGTTAACATGCACCCGGAGTAATTATTTCCTCGAGCCCACTCACACCACTGGCTGTGGTCTTATGAGTGGGTCCCAAACCCCGGACTGCTTTTACTCTATAGCAGCCTGAGACAACAAAAAGCCTGCACTCCTCAGCTGCTGAACAGTTTATCTGGTTCTCAAGCAAGTAATCTAAGCACATTCCATTCTACAGCTCATGTACACAAGGTCATGGAATCTGCAGTTCAGAGAAGCCTGAGAATCTACATTTAGTTCAGAAATAGAAAGAATGTGCCAGTCACACTCTCTCACACAACAGGAAACCCATCTTCCTGTCTCTGCCCGGAGCCTAGTGGGTTTTGGGACCTAGTCCCTACTCGACACTGGCGAAGGGGGTGATCAAGCCCCTCTTCAACCCTTACTGGGTCGGCTGCTGATTCCCAGAGAGTATACTCGCCTGATTCAGGTGCAGGATTCAGAAGTCTCCGGAGACCCAGAAAAGTTGTCTTGCTAGGAGCACACACCCCTTCTGCAGGCTGCCCAGCCCTGCACAGTTCTCTCACAGCAGCTGAACACTGAACTCAGCGGGTGCGCACTCTCCAGTCAGCTGGAGAGAACCGTCAGTCCCGGCCCAGCCGTGCCACTATCAGGGAGGGGAGGAAATATCCTCATCCTTAGCCCTGCCCTCCTGGCTGGCTCGCCAATGAAACAGGACTAATTAGCAAGTAAATCAGGAGGCCGAGACACAGACTTCCAAAGCAAGGCAACTTTTATTAGCTAGCTGTCACAGTACTAAGTTCAGACTCAGGATACTGCGCGCCGAGCGTCACCTGACACTCGTTCTTATACAAATTAGTGGTCATGCGCATAAAACACACCATACATCACACATACACATGCGCAGTACATGCACATGCGCAATACATTAGTAGTTCTGTAGTTCTCACAGAGAAAAGATACGTCAGTTTCATAGCTTTCATAGAAATTGTTACTTTGCAAGAAATGTAACTTATTGCAGTGTTCCAGCACATTCACACAATACAGCCTCTATTCATGGATCACGAGACTGCACGGGCAGAGCCAGCTGCCTCCCTTACAAACCTAAATTGCTGACTACTACAACTTGTTATCTAGCTGCTGGTTAACAAATAGATATTACTAGTAAAAGTCCAAACTGCACAGTTTTAGGTTTTAGTCTAGGCTCATTATAGAAAAGCTGAGGTTTTGGTACAAAGCAAAGGTGCAAATGTGAATGCAAAGTCCAAATAGAAAATCCTGCTGGTGCAAAAGTCCACAAAAGTCCAATTAGAGTAAACAGTGCAAGTCAAGTTTTGCAAGTACAGTGGCAGTGCAAGTTTTGCCCCCTACATATGTACACACACACACTTGCAGTGTCAAAACTTCACGCATTCTAACAGTGTTACTGAGTAATACAAATTTGATTTAACACTATTCTGTACAAAAAGTCTACACAAGTGATGAGATTCTATTAATGATTCTTGTTTAATTAACAGATGTAAGCATAAATGTCGTCTTAAATAGTTGCTATTCTCATCAAGCGCCTGCAGATTTAATTAAAATATGATAAAAACTCTATAGTTTAAAGCTAAAACCTGCTTTAAGCCTTAAATCTCTACAATCTCTTTGGAAGAGAGTCAGTTTCTTAGAATCCTGTAGATTATATGACTTTTTCCAGCAAGTGCTTCCGAAAATCCCATGAAACCAAGCTGCTTCAGTTTGTATAACTCTTCCCTACAGTTTTACATAATATTGTGCAGAGATGGTATTGCTGGGGGGTTTTTTCTCTTTTTTTTTTTTTTTTAAAGGTAAACTACTTTTTCCAGGGGCAATCCTAAAAGGATGAGTGCTGTGTGTTTAAATAGGGTTGTCCTTGCTATACTTAAAATTCAATTGTCAGATGTGGCATATAGAACTTTGCATGCCTTGAAAAGTTTGTATTTATGTTTTGCAGGCAGATATATTCTAATTCCACTATATCTTTTTTGAGATGTTTATCCCCTCCTCTTTAATTCCCCTTACCCTTTAGTTGTTCTGTCTGTTACCTGAGTTAAAGGACAATTTAAAAGTTTTGGTCCTTTATTCTGTAATTGATGAGGGTTGGTCTGTGTTCTGTATGTGACTGAGGTGAAAGATTCTTCTGGCATGTGGCTTGTGAGGGGATCTATATCAGTCTGACTTGTTTGGCTTTTCCAATGGGACACGTATTGCTGTTGTGTATATTCAACGCTGCCTTTTTCAAGGTGCTGTTATTGATATTTGTGTGTTCAGAATTGGTGGTGTTAAGGTTTGCAACATAGGCTCCAAGTATTTATGTGGTTTATGTTGATGCAAGACACTGTTGGGCAGACTGTTCATTAGAATCTTTCATCAAGTGCACTCTAAGGCATTATTTAGGAGTATCCCAAGAAATGCTACTCACGCCTATATACATAGTGCCCACCCATACTAGCTCTGGGCCCACCCAAAATGTCAGGTCTGGCTACGCCACCGGGGGAGGGGGTGGTGGAGAGAGAGAGAGGAAACAGAAAGCAGTGCTGGACTTGGGGAGGGAGGTTGAAGGCAAGGAGGTTAGATGAAACAGGAGATGGGGTGAGGCTGTCTAGCCATTTGACCCACAACAATAGCAAGCGCTATTGAAAACAATAGCAAAAGGATTATTAGAAATAAGGGACTGCCTATGCATAGTTCATCTGCAAAAGTCGAAAGCTGTTCCAGTTGGATAGGCAGTGGCTTAAAAGGTGAAGGACATAACTTTTTTTTTAACTTATTTGACATCTTTTTAATGTATTTGAAAGCTTCCCATATGTAGATATAAATATCATGAAATAACAATTGAACATCACTAAAACAGCTTAAAGAATGATTGTAGCTGGTAGAAACAGCAGTTATAAACTCTGTAGTTTGTGCTCATTTTTCTACACTGTTCTATACAATACAGATGGATAAATTTCAGTGAGGATATCCTGCTTCCTAATGGGTTCATGTTAATCATTGTAATCTGTCTTGGGAAGCCTGGTGTTATAAAGATGAAAGTGGGAAGAGAGGAGGAAGATGGCAGACCGGAGGAGGAGGAGGAGGAGGAGGAAGAGAGAGAGAAGAGGAGAGATGCTAGACCCACAGGAGATGCAGCTACACAAACCCTGATGGCTTGGTTCCTTCCTGGATTGTGTACATTTAGCAGGCTTTCACTTCTGGTGTGCAGTTTGCTGCCTATACAACCTGGAAGGTGCATGGCATTGGGGATTTGTGTAGCCATGTCTCCTGGCACAATAAGGAGGAAAGGGGGGGAGAGAGGGGTCAGGGAATTGCTGGACCATAGGGGTGGAGGGGACCGGGAGAGGGGATAGGGAAATGCTGGACCATAGTGGTAGAGGAAAGAGAGAGAGGTTGGAGGAATAAGGAGATGCAGGGCTACAAATGTGTAATAAGGGAGAGGAAGGGGAGATATTGGCATGGTGGAACAATGTGGGGAGAAACTATGGAGGTTCTCAAGGAGAGGTGAGTGAGAGGAGGATGGTAAGTACAGAGGGTAGAATTGTATAATGGGGAGTGGGTGAAAGAAAAGGGAATATGAGGCCAGGGCAGGAATGAGACAGGAGAGGTAGGGGCCAGAGGAGAAGATGGAAAGTTGATAGGTACCGATACGTGAAATATAGGTGGAGGACTGAAGAGTGAGAAGGTGAAATCTGAGGGGAGAGACAGAAAACAGAGAAAGAGAAAATGTGTCAGGGACCGATATAGTGAGGGAATTGAAGACAAGAGGGAAGTGGAGAAAGGATAAATAAACTGCACCCATTGGAAAGAGAGCAGAAGACAGACAGGAAAGCAGAAAAAGAAAACTGGGACCAACATGCTTGAAAACAATAAAATACCCAGACAACAAAGCCCACCTTTTTGATGCTGCTTTTAACTCCTAACCCTTATTCACTTTGTTCAGAACCCTTATTTTATCATCCTCACTTTAATATTCCCTTACCCTGTTTCCCCGAAAGTAAGACATCCCCCGAAAATAAGACCTAGTAGAGGTTTTCCTGAATTGGTAGATATAAGGCCTCCCCCGAAAGTAAGACCTAGCAAATTTTTGTTTGAAAGCAGGGCCGCCGAGAGCCGGACAAGGCCGCCTCCGGGCCGCCCTCCCCCACCCGAGGTTGCTGGGCCCCCCCTCCACCCACCCTCCGTCGCTCCCGGAACTAACCTTAAACTCCTCCTTTCACCTTCGCAGCAAGTAGCAGCAGGGCAGACCTCTTCTTCCTTCCGTGTCCTGCCCTCGCAGACGTTACGTCAGGCGAGGGCGGGACACGGAAGGAAGGAGTGGCCTGCCCTGCTGCTGCTTGCTGCGAATGTGAAAGGAGGCGTTTAAGGTTAGTTCCGGGAGCGACAGAGGGGGGGGGGGGGCAGGCCAACCCCAATCCAACCCCGATGTTTCCACGAAAAATAAGACAGCCCCTGAAAATAAGACCTAGCGCATTTTGGGGAGCAAAAATTAATATAAGACAGTGTCTTATTTTCGGGGAAACACGGTATCTCTTGTTTGTTCTGTCTGTCTGTCCTAATTAGATTGTAAGCTCTGTCGAGCAGGGACTGTCTCTTCATGTTCAAGTGTACAGCGCTGCGTACATCTTGTAGCGCTATAGAAATGATGATAAGTAGTAGTAGCTTTGGGAAATGTGCATCCCTTGTTCTGTATTAGGTGTGTGACCAAGGTGTGGTGTTCTGTGGGCAAGTAGTTTCTGCGTAGAACTCTTTAGCAGTCTCACTTGTTCTGTTTTACCAGTAGTAGATGTATTGGTGTTCTAGGGCCCCATGTGATATTTGTAGTGCTGCCTGTTAAGTAGGAATCTTGTTTAAATCAGTGCTACTCTTTTATAGCAGATTTGCTACATGTATGTCGAGTAAAGATTTATTTTTTCAGGTTTTGTGTTATTTCACAATGTGCCTGGTAGTGGAGAGATTTATTCTGCTATTATTGAGATGATGGTAACTTCCATGGAGATAGTGTGCTAGTTATGTTCTGTATCTGTTGTTGTGGGGATGATAAAGTTTTTGTGGACGCAGAGCATGCTTACATTTAATATATAAATCATACCAAAGTCCAGTATGCAGTGTGTAATGGATGCAAGCTTCATTCATCATGTGTGTCCAGACTAAAAAAGGTTGAGAACCACTGGCCTAGGCATCACTATGGGGTCGCACAGGGAGTTTCACAACATGTTATCCAGCATTTCTCCCTCTTTTCCCTGATCTGCGCAATCCTATATCTCTCTTTGCCTTTCTCCTCGGTAATCCTCCAGTGTTTCTATGCCTGCCGGCAGCATCAGCAAATAAAGCAAACTGCCTCTGGCGTTCCTTCTGCTGTGTACCAACTACACTGACACAAGAAGTCATGTCAGAGGAGGCGGGATATATTTTTAAAAGTATAATACTTTAAGGACTGAGATGTACCTCCTTTGTAAAATGTACATTTTTTTTTTCTATTTTGCAAAGTACAGGGGACAATATTTATTTTATTTATTTGGATTTTGCTCACATCTTTTTCATTAGTAGCTCAAGGTGAGTTACATTCAAGTACACTAGATATTTCTCTGAAGTTTGTACCTGAGACAATGGAGGGTTAAGGGACTTGCCCAAGATCACAAGGAGCAGCAGCGGGATTTGAACTGGCCACCTCTAGATTGCAAGACTGGTGCACTAACCACTAGGCCATTTCTGTTTCTCTTTTACCAATATTGCTCTGCTTATAGAGTCTAGATTTCTTGGATGGAGGGGAGGGGGAGGGTGTTTCTATTTCAGCTTTTGTCTGCATGTTTTTTGTGGTCCCCTATTTTGTATCAAATGAGGGTCTGTCCATATTCTACATGTGCAGTTGAGGTGAAGGATTCTGCTAGTGTATGGTGTCTGTAAGAATCTGTAACAGTCCAGCTTGTTCCAGTTTTCTAGTAGCAGGTATATTGGTGCTCTAGGCAGGGGCGTAGCCACGGGTGGGCCTGGGCCCACCCATTTTCATCCCAGGCCCACCCAGCAGAAAACCAGCCAGGCAGCCACTATCCCTCCTCCGTTGGTTGTTGCAGCTTCAGCAGCGAACGAAGCAGCTCAGCAGAGAACGAAGTTGCAGCATCGGAAGATCCATGGCAGAGGAAATCAGCTGGGGATTCATTCTACTGCAGCGCGGGACCAGCCTCATATCCGCTAACAGCTTTGCAGCGTCCCGACTCCAAGTCCCGCCCCTTAAGACACAAACTTCCTGTTTCTCTGTATCGGAAACAGGCCGTTTGTGTCTTAAGGGGCGGGACTTGGAGTCGGGACGCTGCAAATCTGTTAGCGGATATGAGGCTGGTGCCGCGCTGCAGTAGAATGCAGTGGCGTAGCCACAGGTGGGCCTGGGTAGGCCAGGGCCCACCCACTTAGGGCTCAGGCCCACCCAACAGTAGCACACGTTTAGCGGTAGCTGGTGGGGATCCCAAGCTCCGCCAGCTGAAGACATCCCCCTGATAGTAATTAAAACGCTGCACTCCATGACACTGGCACCTGTGCATGCTCAGTTTTCAGCGCATGGCTACTGCAGACTGCCAAGGTGGAAAGAAGCGTTTTCCCGCCAGCTCAGATATTTTTATGGTGGGGGTTGGGAAGAACACTTAGTGCCCACCCATTTCTTGCCTAGGCCCACCCAAAATCTGTTGTCTGGCTACGCCCCTGGTAGAATGAATCCCCAGCTGATTTCCTCTGCCATGGATCTTCCAATGCTGCAACTTCATTCTCTGCTGAGCTGCTTCATTCGCTGCTGAAGCTGTATGAGGGAAGGAATGGATGAGATCCTTGCCATGGGGAGGGATGGGTCATAGAGAGGGGGTACTGGGCATGAGGGAAGGAATGGGGGAGATCCTGGCCACACTGGATCACGGGAGAGGGGGCAAAAGGAAAGAGAGAAGTGACAGGAAGATGCTGGGAGGGGGTGAAGGGTGGAGAGAAGAGAGGGAGCAGATGCTGGGCTAGAAGGGTGGAGGGAAAGAGACACTGGGAAAGGTGGAACCATGTGGGGGAGGCCAAGGGGGTGGCAAAGAAATGAACGTGAGGAGGATGGTGATTACAGGGGAAAGAAATACAAATGTTAATAATAATAATAATAATGGGGAATAGATTGAAGATGGAAGGGAATGGATGGCTGGGGAAGTAGAGAGATGGGGACTAGGAGAACTAGTGGGTGAAAAGGAAATGGAAATCTGACAGGTATCTGCAAAGTAAAACAAAGGAAAAGGGGTTAGGATAAAATTTGGGTGGACAGAGAGCAGAAAAGAAAAAAAAAAGAGAGGAAAGAGCTAAAATGGAAAGGTCAATATGTCAGAGGCAAGTGAAGTGAGGGAATGGAACAAGAGAGGAGAAAAAGACAAATGAACAGAAGCTGCTTGAAGGAGAAATAGCAGAAAGATAGGAAAGTTCAAAGGAGAAACTGGATCAACATGATGGAAAAAGAATGACCAGACAACAAAGGTAGAAAAGGCATTTTATTTTGAATCTTAACTGAAATATGATAGCAATATGATAGCTTGAGAAATGTGCATAGTGGATGTCACTTTATTGTGTTCAGTAGAAAAAGACATATATTTCTATTTTTATTTCTCCACTGTTGCAGTATGGTATCCGGCTAGTTGCCAGCCACCAATTCCTGCTTGGACAGTTCCCTCCTAGGACATTTCCCCAAGGTGGAAAATTCCCTCCTAGGTCTGTTCCCTCCTGGCTAGTTCTTACTGGCATGTAGTTTTGTCTTTTTGTGTTGATGTTTTGCTGGGGGGGTTCTTATGCATCATATTTTTTTTATGAGGAGTGTCATTGCGTGTCGTGGATGTGTTGGAAATATTTTGTGTAAGTTTTTATATATAATATTTTACGCTCTGTATTAATTTGGATTTTGGCTTATTTTAATTTTTTTGGTGTGGTGTGGCGTGTTAAAGGTAATATTTGAGTGTGTGTGGAGGTGGGGAGGGCATACCCCCCCAAAAAAAAAACACTATCTGGAAGAGGAAAGGGAAAGAGATAAATTTAAGACTGTGATGTTTCATGATTGTTAAGGGTGGGAATTGTACTCCCTGGAGCAGTGGGAATTGTTTAGGTAGTAATTGTCCTAGGTGCGAACTGACCTAGAACCTGCAGTATATGCCAAGGATCCCAGTTCAATTTTTGTCTACATATTTTTATTTCTAATTTGTGATCACTTGTTCTGTATTTGGTGAGGGTCTGTTGGTGTGATTGCAATGGCAGGTGGGGAGATTGGAGGGGAGAAAGGGAGAAGAGGGAATTGGGGGGGGGGGGGGGGGACCTTGTTTATTTTCTGCCCTGGGTCCTAGCATGTCAAACACCAGTCCTGACCTTTGCTGTGGCTGGAGGGGATCCCTAATCCCCATAAGCTGAGGTGCTGCTCTGACGGCAGCCAAAACTTTCTTCTACTAAGCTTAGCAGGCGGCGGTAACTACTACTACTATAAATTATTTCTATAGCGCTACCAGTCATACGCAGCGCTTCACATCCTCGAGTCACCAATAACTAAGCATGCCTGGGGTGCCAACATCAGTAGCTCAAGCAGCCTGCCAAGCTTGGTAAAATGGAGTTCTTCAGAGGAAATCAGCTGATAGTGCTTGGGGATCCTCATGAGCTAAATTGTTTCTGTTTCTATTTTGAGTTGGGAGGTGCTGGGGGAGAGTTGGAGAATAGGGGGAGGAAGGAGGCGGGACAGAGAGAAAATTTTGTGCCCACCCACTTTGGGCTCAGGCCCACCCAAAATTGGCTGTCTGGCTACGCCACTGGCTCTAGGGCTCAGTGTAATATTTATAGTACTAGCTTTTCATAGGTGGATTAGGACTGATATGGTGTGGTAAGTTTTCTGTATAAGTTTTAGTGTCTTTTTGCAGGGTTTTGTGATGTTTCATAAACTGTCTGGCTCTATTTGAAAGTAGGATCTGGGGCACCAGAAATCAGGCCACTCATTATTTTAAAAATGCTTTGAAATTTAGTTATGCATAGATGAAAAAATTGGAAATAAATGTTTTGCCAAACAATACTTAGTACATAACCGATCTAACAATTGCATTAACTCTGTGTCTTATCACTCGCACCACATCTATACATCCTCTCTTAATTATGTATGCTATTTGTGTCTATAGTGTATGCCCAGAACATACTCTTGCACTGAAGACCAAATTTTAACAAATATGCCACTTTAATTAAAAACTTATTTTAAAAGAAAATATTCTTTGCTTTTGAAATCCTTACAGGGTGCTCCCTGAAACTGAAGCGATTTTTCTCAGGGATATGTTTATTTCTCCCATAAAGGGCTAGATTCTATATATCACGCCTAAAAAATCATCACTGAAATAAATATGCCTAGGTATATTCTATAAACTGTGCCTAAATTTAGGTGCAGTTTATAGAATATGTCTAATTCTAGGTGTAGTTTATAGAATACGCCCAATACCTGTTTTCTGCGACTGCATTAAGTTGTGTCCGTTTACTTGGAGGAGTAGCCTAGTGGTTAGTGCAGTGGACTTTGATCCTGGGGAACTGAGTTCAATTCTCACTGCAGCTCCTTGTGACTCTGGGCAAGTCACTTAACCCTCCATTGCCCCTGGTACAAAATAAGTACCTGAATATATGTAAACCGCTTTGAATGTAGTTGCAAAAACCAGTTTCCCTTCAATGAAAATTGGGTGTAAAAGCCGATGCCTAAAGTACACGTGGAAAGAGCATGTTCTATAATAGTGTGTGTAAATTCTAGGAAGGTCCACGACTCACCCATGGCCACACCCACTTTTTTGATCTGCATCTTAGAATTTATGCACATTATAGAATACGCTTAGACATTTGTGTGTAAATTCTAATTAGTGCCAATTAATGTCAATAATTGCATGTTAAGTTCAATTATCAGCACTTGTTATGCTAATTAAGTTGCATGCAAAAATCCAGAATATGACCAAATTTGCATGCACAACTCAGTCACACTATATAGTATTCGGGGGGAATATGTGAAATCTGGACCCATGTCAGAAACAAATTAAACACCATTATAAAATATCTGTCACATCAGCATGCCCAAACAGACATAACCATCATTTGAAAACAAACCAGCAGCAACTCATAAATATTCATTTGAAAAATAGCACTTACAGGGTGGTTCTCTTCTATGTGTCACAACTTCTCTCCCAGACCCTTGTAAACTTGCAGGTCCTCCATTAGCAACTGTTATGCATGCAACACCATCTTGCTTGGATGCATGGCACATTTAGGGGCCACTATTTAATACTCTTTACCCAGGATCTTCAGTATAGCACCTTCTATACACAGGCACACCATTGTGGTAACCAATAAAAAACAAACCATAAAGTGCACAAAAGATAAGAGTTAAAAATTAAGAAGCTGTCCACCCATAGTGACAATTCTTTGCAAAAAAATATCCTGACACTAGAGATGTAAAACAAATTACCTATCAGGACCTTTCTCATATATTATTTTCTGTGTGTAAAAAAAAACTAAAAATAAGAATTAAATTATCAAAATAACATACAGGCTCAGAACCATACAGAAACTTATATTCTCAAAGAAAAGAAAAAGATAGGGAACCAAAATAGATTTTTGAGGACTTTGTAGTACCAGCCTTATAAAAAATTCCCAGTATCCAGTCTATATACACATAAATGCCACCAAGTGCTACTTTCACTAATTTTTGTAAGCGCCTTACTGTACCAGCTTCACACAGCAAGAGGGTTCCTTTTTAAAATTATAACTATTTTTGGTTGTTTTCTCCAATTGTTTATTTTTTAATACAACCTTGATCGGGGTTGACCTGTCAATCATACTGCTGGTGGGAAGCTGCAGCAGTGAAAAGCTGGTTCCAGTGTAGGCTGTTTGAATATTATATAATAGCCTCTGATGCAAGCAAGGCTGTCAAAATCTCTTTAGTTGGCAATAAATATTTTTAAAGGTTAGACTTCACATATACCACCTTATTTGAACTCTTTTTAAGTTGCTTTATTGGGTGTAAAATAATAAATAGTGACAAAGAAGACCTTCTAGTTCTGTGGTTATCTCCAGGACTCTTGGCTTTTTGGATATAATTTGTGGTTTGGAATTGCCTCTTTCTTGGATTGATAAAAATAAATTGTCCGTGGTATAATGGAGAATTATGTCTGGCTAAAATACTGTACTACTAAGCTGAATGCCACTGATATAAGCTTAGATTTTCCTGTACACTGGCTGCCTGCTGGCAAACTACAAAGCCCAAATTAAAACTGCTAAAAAAAAAGACACATGGGCTTGATAGTCAGACTGTGGGAGGCAGCCCGCATAAGTGCTGCGATTGGCGCTGACCCCGGATATTCAATGCCTGGCCATTTCCAGTGACTGGCATTGAATATCCATTTTTCTTTTGGCCAGCTCAAACTTAACTGGCTAAGGATGGTGGATAGGAAGCAATTGTAGATGGATGAGCTCACTACGTATGAGGCTCAAATCCAGACAGACAAGAGGTAGCTGTCTCATTAAGTAACAGGCCTAGTGGAGGCCTTACAGATTGTCAGCCATGAGTTCGAAGTGATCCAAGAGTGTTATGGAGACAATGTCTGGATTTCAGAATGTTCTGTTCTGGACGATTAATAAAGTTTTTAAGTGCAGAACCAAATGTGAGCCACAGTTGACCCTGGGGTCAAAGATGCTTCTGTGGAAGGGAAGCAGCTTGTCTCCTACCAAGAACATAGTAACATACAGGCTTATTTTCGAAAGAGATCGCCGGCGATCTTCCGACACAAATCGGGAGATTGCTGGCGATCTCTCAATCCCGGCCAAATCGGTATTATCGAAAGCCGATTTTGGCCGGCCCCAATTGCTTTTTCGTTGCGGCGCCGGCCAACCTTCAAGGGGGCGTGATGGTAGGGTAGCGAAGGCGGGAAGGGGGAGGAGCGGGGCGGAGTTATGAGATGGCCGGCTTCACCTTATTATGAAGAAAAAAAACGCCGGCTTGAAGGAGTATTTCGCCGGGCGGACTTGGTCCATGTATTTTTAGGACCAAGGCCCAAAAAAGAGCCCCAACTGACCAGATGACCACCGGAGAGAAGCGGGGATTACCTCCCTTTACTCCCCAAGTGGTCACTAAACCCCTCCCCCACACACAAAAAAATTTAAACATTTTTTGCCAGCCTGTATGCCAGCCTCAAATGTCATACCCAGCTCCCTGACAGCAGTATGCAGGTCCCCGGAGCAGTTTTTAGTGGGTGCACTGCACTTCAGGCAGGTGGACCCAGGCCCCCCCCCCCCCTACCTGTTACACTTGTGGTAGTTAATGTTGAGCCCTCCAAAACCCCCCAAAACCCACTCTACCTACATGTAGGTGCCCCCCTTCACCCCTTAGGGCTATGGTAATGGTGTAGACTTGTGGGCAGTGGGTTTTGGGGGGGGGGGATTTGGGGGGCTCAGCACACAAGAGAAGGGTGCTATGCACCTGGAAGCTAATTTTGCTTTTTTTTTTTAAAGATTTTTTAAGTGCTCCCTAGGGTGCCCGGTTGATGTCCTGGCATGTGAGGGGGGCCAGTGCACTACAAATGCTGGCTCCTCCCACGGCCAAATGCCATGCACTTCACCGGGTTGGAGATGGCCAGGTCCGGTTTCCATTATGGCTGAAAATCGGACCTGGCCATCTCATCTACACCTGGTGATCCTATTCTAAACCCGGCGAGTGATTTGGCCGGCGCCAAGCTAATTCGAAAATACGCTTGGCTCCGCCCGCTTACGGTGCCGGGCCCGAAGATGGCCGGCCATCAATTTCACCGACGCCGTTCGATTATTCCCCTCATAGTAACATAGTAGATGACGGCAGATAAAGACCTGTACGGTCCATCCAGCCTGCCCAACAAGATAAACTCATATGTGCTACTTTATATTTATCCTTGCCATTTTCGGGGCATAGACCATAGAAGTCTGCCCAGTACTTGCCCTGTCTCCCAACCACCGGTGCTGCCACCCAATCTCCGCTAAGCTTCTGAGGATCCATTCCTTCTGAACAGGATTCCTTTATGTTTATCCCACGCATTTTTGAATTCTGTTACCGTTTTCATCTCCACCACCTCCCGTGGGAGGGCATTCCAAGTATCCATCACTGTCTCCGTGAAAAAATACTTCCTGACATTTTTCTTGAGTCTGCCTCCCTTCAACCTCATTTCATGTCCTCTAGTTCTACCGCCTTCCCATCTCCAGAAAAGATTTGTTTGCGGATTAATACCTTTCAAATATTTGAACGTCTGTATCATATCACCCGTTTTTCCTTTCTTCCAGGCAGTGGCGTACCAAGGTGGGGGCGGTTCGCCCCGGGTGCACGCCGCTGGGGGGGGGGGGGGGGGTGCCGCGCGTCTGTCGGCAACACTCGTTCCCTGCTCCCTCTGCCCCGGAATGATTTACTTCCTGTTCCGGGGCAGAGGGAGCAGGAAACGAGCGAAGTCGACAGGTGCGTGGCACCCCCCCAGCAGGTAAAGATGCAACCGGGGGGTGGGGTGTCGTTTCGCCGGGTGGAGGTGTCCGTCGCTTCGCCACTGGGGGGGGGGGGGGGGGGGGGGGGGGGGGGTGACGCGCGTATGTTGGCAACGCTCGTTCCCTGCTCCCTCTGCCCCGGAACAGGAAGTAACCCGTTCCGGGGCAGAGGGAGCAGGGAACGTGCATTGCCGACAGACGCGCGGCAGCCCCCCCCCCCCCCAGCAGGTAAAGATGCACCCGGGGGGGGGGGGTGTCCGTCGTTTCGCTGGGGGGTCGCACTGCATTGGCGATCCGCCTCGGGTGTCAGCCACCCTAGGAACGCCACTGCTTCCAGGGTATACATATTCAGGTCAGCAAGTCTCTCCTCATACGTCTTGTAACGCAAATCCCATACCATTTTTGTAGCTTTTCTTTGCACCGCCTCAATTCTTTTTACATCAATAGCAAGATACGGCCTCCAAAACTGAACACAATACTCCAGGTGGGACCTCACCAACGACTTGTACAGGGGCATCAACATCTCCTTTCTTCTGCTGGTCACACCTCTCTCTATACAGCCTAGCATCCTTCTGGTTACGGCCACCGCCTTGTCACGCTGTTTCGTCGCCTTTAGATCCTCGGATACTATCACCCCAAGATCCCTCTCCCTGCCTGTACATATCAGAATCTCACCGCCTAACACATATGTCTCCCGTGGATTTCTACTCCCTAAGTGCATCCCTTTGCATTTCTTCGCATTGAATTTTAATTGCCAAACATTAGACCATTCTTCTAGCTTCTGCAGATCCTTTTTCATGTTTTCCACTCCCTCCTGGGTGTCCACTCTGTTACAAATCTTGGTATCATCCGCAAAAATGCAAACTTTACCTTGTAACCCTTTGGCAATGTCGCTCATAAATATATTGAACAGAATCGGTCCCAGCACCGATCCCTGAGGCACTCCACTACTCACCTTTCCCTCATCCGAGCGAATTCCATTAACCACCACCTTCTGGCGTTTGTCCGTCATCCAGTTCCTAATCCAGTTCACCATGTTGGGTCCTATCTTCAGCCTGTCAAGTTTATTCAAGAGCCTCCTGTGAGGAACCGTGTCAAAGGCTTTGCTGAAATCTAAGTAGATTACATCTATCGCATGTCCTTGATTCAATTCCCTGGTTACCCAGTCAAAGAATTCAATGAGATTTGTTTGGCACGATTTCCCTTTGGCAGTGGCGTAGCAAGGGCGGGGTGGTGGGGGCGGTCCGCCCCGGGTGTCAGCGGGTGGGGGGGTGCTCCGTCAAGAGCCGACAGCTCTTGTCTCCTGCCTCCACCCTGCCTTTTAAAAAAAAAAATCCATGCAGCGATGCAGGCAGTGCCTCGTGTCTGGCCTGCATGTGCTGTGAAAGGAGAAAATCGCCTCGCTGGCGTCGGGCCTTCCCTCGTTGTGTCCCGCCCTCAAGGAAATAGGAAGTTACCTCAGAAGAGGGCGGGATACAGCGAGGGAAGGCCCGACGCCAGCGAGGCGATTTTCTCCTTTCACAGCACACACAGGGCAGACGCGAGGCGCTGCCTGCGCCGCTGCATGGATTTTTTTTGGATTTTTTTTTAAAAAGCAGGGTGGTGGCAGGAGAAGAGGGCTCTGTCGGCTCTCGACGGAGGGGGGACGGGACCAGGTTGGGGGGCTCAGATGGGAGAGGGGGAGCTCAGAGGGGAGAAGGGGATTGGGGAGCTCAGAGGGGAGAAAGGGATTGGGGAGGGTGGGGGAGCTCAGATGGGTGCTCAGAGGGGAGAAGGGGAGGGGAGAAGGGGATTGGGGAGGGTGTGGGGAGCTCAGATGGGTGCTCAGAGGGGAGAAGGGGATTGGGGAGGGGTGGGGGTGCTCAGAGGGGAGAAGGGGACTGGGGAGGGGAGTGCTCAGATGGGAGAAGGGGTCTGAACCTGGAACTGGGGTCTGATAAAGGGGCAGGAGGGAAAATGGGTCCATGCCTGGGGCAGGTGAGAGAATGGGTCTGAGGCTGAAAAGGGGGGGATGCAAGGCATGTGGTGGATGAAGGGGGCTGGAACTGGGGGCTGAAAAGGAGGGTAGTTGGGATAAGGGGGCTAGTACTGGAACTACTACTACTTAACATTTCTAAAGCGCTACCAGGGTTACGCAGCGCTGTACAATTTAACATGGAAGGACAGTCCCTGCTCAAGGAGCTTACAATCTAATAGACAGGTGTACAATCTAAAGACAAGTGTAGAACTGGGGACTGAAAAGGGGCAGGGGCTGAAACTGTGGGGACTGGGGGCTTTAAAGGGGACAGGGAGAACTGGCTGGGGCTGAAGCTCAGGACTGGTGAGAGAAAAGGGCTGGGGTTGAAACTAGGGGCTGAAAAGGGGGCAGGGAGAAGTGGCTGGGGGCTGAAGCTCGGGACTGATGGGAGAAAAGGGCTGGGGACTGGTGGGATAGTGGGGCTGAAAAGGGTGGCAGGTGGGAGATGTGGGCTGGGGCTGGAACTAGGGGCAGATAGAATAATGGGGCTGGAACTGGGGGCTGAAAAGAGGGGGCAGAGAGAGAGGGGACAGACCGTGGATGGAAGGGGGGAGCGTGAGGGAGGGCAGACCCTGGATGGATGGGAGAGGGAGGGCAGACGGATTGAAGGGGCAGAGAGAAAGGACAGATGGTGGGTGGAAGGGGGAGAGAGAAAGAGGGCAGACTGGGGCAAATGGTGGATGGAAGGGGCAGAGATAGAGGGCAGATGTGGATGGAAGGAAGAGAGAGGGCAGACAGTGGATGGAAGGGGCAGAGAGAGAGGGCAGACAGTGGATGGAAGGGACATTAGAGAGGGCAGACACTGGATGGCAGAGAGAGAGCGAAGACAGATGCTGGATGGAAGGAAGACAGTGAAAAGAAGATGAGGAAAGCAGAAACCAGAGACGACAAACTGTAAATAAAATATATATTTTTATTTTTTTGCTTTAGGATATAGTATTGTAGCTGTGTTAATAAATGTTTATAAACAGAACATGTAAATAAGGTAATCTTTTTATTGGACTAATTTTAATACATTTTGACTTAACTTTCAGAGAACAAAACCCCCTTCCTCAGGTCAGGATAGGATACTGTAACAGCACTATACTGTATTGACCTGAGGAAGGAGATTTTGGCCTCTGGAAGCTAAATGTATTAGTCCAATAAAATGGTATTATTTTATTTTCTGTATTTGTTTTATTTCTATTTGTTAATTTGTAAAGTGGTGATTGATATTTGTTAGTTTTTTCAAATTTACATCTGCTGTCTTTATATTTTGCACAGTACTAGGGGACATTTTCTATTTCTGTAGTGTTGCATTGTATGCAGAGTCTGGCATCGGGGGTTCAGTTTAATTTTTGTCTAAATAGAAAGTTTATGATTACTTATTCTATAGTGGATTAGGGTGTATCTGTGTTTGTGAAAAAGACATGGCTTTCGGTTGGCATTGACTGTGCAGGATCGACGATCTGAACTAATCTGTCTGTTTTTGTTTTACAATAGGTGAATTGATGTTCTAGTGCTCACTGTAGTGTTTAAGATGCTTTCCTTTTCCTTATGTGACTCGTACAAATTACTGCTTATGGTATGATAGAATTGCTCTATAGGTCCTGAGTGTTTTGTATTCTCGGTATACTTAGTACTGGATTTAGGGGGGGGTGTGTGTGTTAAAAAATGACCGGCCCCGGGTGTCAACTACCCTAGCTAAGCCACTGCCCTTTGGTAAAACCATGTTGTCTTGGCTCATGCAACGTATTGGATTCCAGGAAGTTCACTATCTTTTCCTTCAGCATCGCTTCTATTACTTTTCCAATAACCGAAGTGAGGCTTACCGGCCTGTAGTTTCCAGCTTCTTCCCTATCACCACTTTTGTGAAGAGGGACCACATCCACTCTTCTCCAATCCCACGGAACCTCCCCCGTCTCCAAGGATTTATTAAACAAATCTTTAAGAGGACCCGCCAGAACCTGTCTGAGCTCCCTCAATATTCTGGGATGGATCCCGTCCGGTCCTATGGCTTTGTCCACTTTTAGATTTTCAAGTTGTTCATAAACACCAACCTGGAATATCGGAGTTTGAAGGGTGGTCACTAAGAATGTGGATAACTTGCTTCATGAATACAATGACACTATTTTGGCATGGATAAAAAATGTAAATTCCATCTATGCTGGGTTTAAAGGTGGTATTCTCAAAAAAATTACAAACAGCTCAAAATAGTGCTGCTTGTCTTATATGTAGATCTTCTTGCTTCACCAAAGCCACTCCTCTTTTATATGAGCTACATTGGTTAACAATAAGAGAGAGAATATATTTCTCTATTCTTGACTGCTTAAGTTAACCTATCACGATTGAACTTTAACGCAATTCCTTGTTTATTTCTCATTACGAAAATGAATTCTCTTTATTTGATTGCCTAATCCACTCTGTCACCTGCATTCAAAGTCACAAATACCTGGCAAGATCCCAAAAAAGTACAAAACATTTTATACTTCTTATCCCAGAAATAGTGGATTTCCCCCAAGTCCATTTAATAATGGTCCATGGACTTTTCCTTTAGGAAGCCGTCCAAACTTTTTTAAAACTCTGCTAAGCTACCTGTCTTTACCACATTCTCTGGCAAAGAATTCCAGAGTTTAATTTCATGTTGAGTGAAGAAAACTTTTCTCTGATTCGTTTTAAATTTACTACATTGTAGCTTATCACATGCCCCCTAGACCTAGTATTTTTGGAAAGCATAAACAGACGCTTCACATCTACCCGTTCAACTCCACTCATTATTTTATAGACCTCTATCATATCACCCCTCAGCCGCCTTTTCTCCGAGCTGAAGAGCCCTAGCCGCTTTAGCCTTTCCTCATAGGGAAGTCGTCCCATCCCCTTTATCATTTTCTTCACCCTTCTCTGCACCTTTTCTAATTCCACTATATCTTTTTTGAGATACGGAGACCAGAATTGAACACAATATTCGAGGTGCAGTCGCACCATGGAGCGATACAAAGGCATTATAACATCCTCATTTTTGTTTTCCATTCCTTTCCTAATAATACCTAACATTCTATTTGCTTTCTTAGCCGCAGCAGCACACAGAGCAGAAGGTTTCAATGTATCATCAACGATGACACCTAGATCCCTTTCTTGGTCTGTGACTCCTAACGTGGAACCTTGCATGACATAGCTATAATTCGGGTTCCTCTTTCCCACATGCATCACTTTGCACTTGCTCACATTAAACGTCATCTGCCATTTAGACACCCAGTCTCCTAGTCTCGTAAGGTCCTCTTGTAATTTTTCACAATCCTCCCGCGATTTAACCACTTTGAATAACTTTGTGTCATCAGCAAATTTAATTACCTCACTAGTTACTCCCATTGCTAGGTCATTTATAAATATGTTAAAAAGCAGCGGTCCCAGCACACACCCCTGGGGAACCCCACTAACTATCCTTCTCCATTGAGAATACTGACCAATTAACCCTACTCTCTGTTTTCTATCTTTTAGCCAGTTTTTAATCCACAATAGAACACTACCTCCTATCCCATGACTCTCCAATTTCCTCTGGAGTCTTTCCAATCAATGTCAATGTGGGCATCCCAAAAGCTGCTATTCTGATGTATGTAGGCAGCAGACTAACTGCAAATGCATAGGAAGGGTCCCAGAGAGACACAGGTTAGACCGCTATGGGTGGTGGACTGGGCAGGAAGGCTAGTTCATCAGAACCAGGGTTGCACCCTCCAAAAATGTTTTTGAAATGTGCCATGAACCTTATCTCAAAGACTAACCTGATTTGCTTGATTTGCTTCCTTCCACAGCCTAAATGGAGGAGGAGGAGGGGGAGGAACTGGAGGGTGAAGAGGAAGAAGAGGACCTTGAGAGCTAAGGCGCTGCCTCAGCTCCACCACACCACAAAACCACAAAAGTGTCATGGGCCTCATAGTCACCAATATGGAGGGGATAAGGGCCAAGATACATGCCCCAAACTGCCTCATGGCCTCTTTGAATATATATATCTCCAGCCCCCCCCCCCCCCCATCCCAGTTAGGTGTCACCTTCAATAAGCCCTCCAAAGTATGCAGCCAGTCTACAGACAATACAGAACAGCCTCCCCCCATTGATAATGTATAGGTGTTTAACCCCTATATCTTATGTTTATGATGCACAAAGTGGAGTAGTGTAGAGTCCAAATGTCAGGTCTGACATGTATTATTTTATTTCACTTACATAACACTGGTTTGCCACACCTAGGTTGCTCAGATCCCCTCCTTCCACCCTACATATACCTATCCACATGCAGCAGGATTCCCCTCATCGAACAGCTAAAAGATGTTCAAAGGGCTAAACACATTCTCCACCCCAAATCTATATCCAAGCCCACGCCACCTCCAAACCAGTAAGCCCACATAATGTAAACATTGCCAAGCTCTTTTGTACTGGACCAGATTGCTCAGATCCCCCCCCCCCCCCCCCCCACACACACACACACATACGCTTGCCCACATGCAGAAGGGTTCCCTTCACCAAGCTCCTAAAACTATGTACAAAGGGTTAAACACATTCCCCATCATGAATCTATACCTATGCCCCTGCCACCTCCAAACCGGTAAGCCACATAAAGGAAACATTGCCAAGATGTCATGGATGTTTTTCCAGAGATCTGTTGCCCTCCCTGGTTGTTGTCTGGGGGACAGAATTAAAATGGACATGAGGGGCACTATTATTAAAACACATTTATACCCCTTTATGTCTCTTTCACTAGAAAGTGCTGCCACATCTCTGGATATCTTGGCTGCCTTCTAAAGTAGATTCCTGGCAATGGTTATCCATCAGAGTGCCTAGCTCACAGTCCCCAGATCTACAGAATGTTGCTGACAGTGCTAATTTGGAGATCCAATAGTTGCAGTGAACCTATTGGCTAATAATTGAATGCCATAGGCAATTACAGCAGTAAAAATATTCAAATAACAATACAAAATATGGCATACAATGTCAACCCAATACGTAATAGAACATTTTAATTGATAGTGAAGGGTAAAGAAAAGATGTAATATATAGCTAGGTAAGAAAGTAAGAAGAGTTAGAAAGTAAGGTGACTGATTTAAAGAAAGTTGCACATGGGATCAGAGAGATGGATTATCTCAGCTAGGGTACGAGTGGATAAACATGTCTTGCTGCAGTATGTGCAGCCCGAGTCACTCCTTGTGTATGTGAATGAGACTAACAAGTTAGTTACTTGAACTTCTTCCATTAAAGGCTTGGTTGAAGAGCCAAGCTTTCACCTGCTTCCTGAAGTAGAGATAGTCTTGTGTTAAGCGGAGCCTTTCAGGCAGTGCATTCCAGAGTGTGGGGGCTACTTCGGAGAAGGCTTGCTTGTGGGTATCACATCGTGTAATGTCTTTTGGAGAGGATGTGGTTAGTGATAGTCCTTGAGAGGACCTTAATGTCCTTAGCAGTGTGCAGAGGATCATCTTATTCTTCAGGTACTCAGGGTCATTTCCTTTGAGGGCCTTGAAGATCAGACATAGTTTTAAATTTAGCCTTGTACTGTACTGGTAGCCAATGAAGTTTTTGTAAAAATGGTGTGATGTCACGTCGCTTGCAACCTTCTATGAGTCTTGCTGCTGCATTCTGAATCAACTGGAGCTGGTGCAGGCCCTTTGTAGTCAGACCATTGTATAGTGCATTGCAGTAATCTAGTCTTGATGTTACCATGGCAGGCACAACTGGGATAAGATTTACCTTCTCGTTGTAAGGAGAGAGACAGCATAGCTGTGGCAAATAGTAGAAGCAGCTCTTGAAAATTGCTTGGATTTGGGGAATCAGAGTAAGTATTGAATCTACCTGTATTCCAAGGTTCCTAACTTGTGATTTGAGGGGGAGTTCATACTTTCCAAAAGGGATTTTGATGTGAGGTATGTATCCACTTGTGTCAGGGACCCAGAGAAGCTCAGTTTTACTTGGGTTCAGGCAAAGTTTGTTGTGTTTAGCCCATTCTTGAATTGATGTTAGACAGGTAATCAGTTTATTCAAGGCTGTAGGTACGTCAGGTTGAATGGGTATGAGTAGCTGCACATCATCCGCATAGATGTAAAACTGAGTGTCCACTGACTGAATCAGCTCAGCTAGTGGCTTGAGGTAGATATTGAACAAAATATGTGACAGTATTGATCCTTGTGGTACCCCGCAGGTCAGTGTCCATGGTGGTGATGAGTTGCTGCCAAACATTATGGATTGTTGCCTGTCTGATAGATAGGATCTCAAGTACTGCTCCACTGATACCTGTTCCTGTCAGTCGTGCTAGCATGATGATATGATCCACAGTGTCAAAAGCTGCTGAGAAATCTAGCAGTACTAACATTGAGGTGAATCCCTTGTCTCGGTTTCTGTGAAGATCATCTAGTAGGGATATGAGGACCGTTTCTGTTCCATAACCAGGTCTGAATCCCAATTGACATGGATCTAGCCAGTTTCTCTCTTCTAGCCAATCATTAAGTTGAACTCAGACTGTTTGTTCTATGAATTTCCCTAGAAATGGGATGTTGGATGTTTGATACTGGCTGATAATTTTCACGTTTGTCCTGGTCAATGTTGTTTTTCTTTAGCAAAGGGTGAACCACTGCCCTTTTTAATGCTGTTGGTAGTTGCCCATTAGAAAGAGAGGTGTTCATAAAGCAGTGGCGTAGCTAGGTGAGGCGCAGGGGGAGCGGTTGCTCCTCCAAACAGACTTTTAGAAAAAATGGTGCCTATGCGCTGCCGCCACATGCCAATATCATTCTCTACCTCTGTCCTCTTCCCTCCCTTGCGAGCTTCTCCTGTCTCTTCTGCCTCTCCCATAGTGTGGCCGTTTTTACAGCCCTGAAGCGTTCTCCGTCCGGTACCGGTGATTCAGATAGTCAACCTTCTTGCCAGCGTCAGGGCCTCTCCTCAGGCACGTCCCACCTCTGCGGAAAACAGGATGTTGCATTACAGTAGGCTGGCAAGAAGGCTGACTATCTGAATTGCTGGTGCCGGACGGAGAACGCTTCAGGGCACTGAAAATGACCACGCGGACTGTAGAAAGGCTGTGGGAGAAACGCGAAAGATGTAAGACTCAGGGAGGGGGTGGAGAAGGGAGAAAGAGCTGCCCAAGGAGGCTTTAATAGGAGTGGAAGTGAGCCTATCTAGTCCATTGTAAGCAAGGAAGCCGGTTTGGTTAATCTGTTTTCACTCCCCCACGCAGCCGTCATTGCTGTTCACTCGAAACAAAGCAAGCAAACTTATGAGCTGCTGCCTCCACCTTGTCATTTTTTATTGTTGGTCCATTTGTAGCAAGTCTAAAGCTATTTCAGTTAGATAGGCAGTGCTTTAAAAGCGGGAGGAGAAAAGAAATAACAATTGAATATCACTAAAACAGCTTCAAAAAATATTGTAGCTGGTAGAAACCGCAATTATAAACTCTATAGGTTGAGCTAATTTTTCTTCACTGTTCTTGCTGTATACAATACAGATGTCCAAATTTCAGTGAGGATATCCTGTTTCCTGATGGGTTCATCTTAACTGTTGTTGTAATCTGCCTTGGGAAGCCTGGTGTTTTAAAGGTGATAGAATATATTGAAATTAATTGAAAGTAGAATTAAACTCTCCTGTCATTGGGGCACATGGAATCACATCATCTATTTTGTAGAACTTTCTTTTAGATACACAAATGAATTATTCTGTTTTGAACTTGTTTCAGGGGCAAGTCAAAATAAAAAGAAATATTTTGTTTCATCAGATCTCTTTTGTTTAAACATAAATTGGCTATAAGCTCCTAATGCAGTCCATTGGTTTTCTTATATTTTTTGCTTGTGATGACTGTGCCAAAACTGAAAACTCTTATCTTTATCTGGTCGATAATAAAAGGAACACTATCCACCCTAAAAACTTGTTTTGTGGCTGTGCATGAGGAATTGTGATATTGAATAAATAAATGTATATTTGTGTCCCTAGTCTTGCATCCTACGTTTATATAATCCTTTCAAGAAATCCAGTTAATCATTTAACATTAGTGGAACATAGCCACAGAGGCATGGTATGGTCGCGTTTTTAATAATGGTAATACTAGGGCCCATCTAAGGAACAGGTTATTTTGAGTTAGTCTTCATTGGACCAAACTTGCTTTCCATGTGCCATAACTATCCAGCAGGATAGGCAGTGTCTTAAAAAGTGGAGGAGAAAAGATTTTTTTTTTTTACACATTTATATCACACATTATCCCAAGCAAAGTCGGATTAAATGTGGCTTACATTTGAAAATACAAATACCTGTTTTGTAAAAGGTACATTTTTTTCAATTTTTATTTTGCAAAGAACTGGAGAAAATGCATTTCTGTTTCTTTTTTGCCAGTATTGTACTGTTTATAGAGTCTGGCTTCCTTGGGCAGAGAGGAGGGGGTCTCTATTTCAATTTTTGTTGGTTTTTTGTTTTCTTTTGTGGCTCCTTATTTTGTATTAGATTGTTATCGTGGAATGTTATCACAATTTGGGTTTCTGCCAGGTGCTTGTGACCTGGGTTGGCCATTGTTGGAAACAGGATAATAGGCTAGATAGACCATTGGTCTGACTCAGTATGGCTACTCTAATGTTAACAAGGTGTCTAGCAGTGGAATAAATGTGTGTGCTAGGTAGTTAAGAAGACATGTTGCCTGCTCTGGACAGTCCAGGGACCTCTTCTGCATCCTGCCTCCTACCTCCTGATGTAACTTACTGTTTCCTTGTAGGCAGGATGCAACAGAGACAGCCTGTATTAATCAGTGCCCGCAACAGCCCTTGAGCAACAACACAGGCACTGCTGTCTAGCTGACCCCAACCGGCGCCTATTTTATAAAAGTCTGCTCCCCCTGAGATCAAAACCTAGCTATGCCTCTGTTCACAAGTTTTGTGGTGCCTTCTATAAGGCCCATTCTTGCCTGCTGCACTGTTTTTGATGGGCAGGGGTCGAGGGAGCAGGTAGTTGGTCGAAGGTCTCTTAGGATTTTGTCAAGGCTCTCCTCTGTCATTGGGTTAAAAGTGTCCCATCTGCCTCTGTCAGGAGGGGGCGAGTTTGTGGACCCCTGGTTAACTGGTTAGGGACTGGTAGGATTGCCTGTAAATCCTGGGGGAAATTTTTAATTTTGTTGGCAAAGTATGCAGCAAAATCATTGTAGTTCAGTTTAGACTGGGCAGGATGGTTCTGTTGTGGGGGTTACAGTAGGTTGTTTACTATACTGAACAACTGCTTGGTTGAATTGCTAGCCTGTGCAATGCATTGAGAGAAATACCATTTTTTTTTGGTTGCTGTTAAGGCTTGGCAGTACTTTGCTGTGTGTTTACTACAGTTTAGTCTGTTTTCATCTAGGCAAGATCTACGCCATCTCCTTTCCAGTTTCCATCCTTCGCATTTAAGGATCTGAAGTTCTAGAGAAAACTAAGGTGAGTGTTTGTGAGTGGGGCATAAGAGCTTTTTTAGTGGTGCCGTTTTCTCTAAGGTCTTGGCTAAGTGTGTATTCCAGATATCAACTTGTTCTGACAATGTAGTTGTCTTTTCATCCACATGTGGATAGTCCAAGGCCTCTAGGAAATTCTCAACGGTCAGCTTTCTTTTGTCTCTGATCTCCTTCCAAACTCTTGGAGGTGCCATTTGTTTCAGGTGGTCACTTAGGGAAAATTTAATTAGAAAATGTTCTGACCATGATAGGGGTGTTATTTCAATACTGTTATCCCAGAATTCTGGGATATCCACCCCTTTATAGAATACCAGGTGTAGTATGTGACCCTTTTCGTGGGTTGGAGAATTGATCACCTGTGTTAATCCTAGTGCTGTCATCGTGTCCAGAAAGGCAGCTGTGATGGTATCTGAGGTTTCGATGTGTAGATTGAAGTTTCCCATGATCACCAGCCTAAGGTAATTCAGGATCACTTGAGTAATCAGGTCTAGGAGTTCTTGCACAGGTAATGTGTTGTTACGAGGTGCTCAGTATACCATGAGCAGCCAGGTTGGTTTCTCCTCTTCAAGCTGGATTAAAAGAGATTCTGATTCATGTAGCTGGGGGGATGGATATTCTGCACAGTTTGATTGCATTCTGAATCAAGGCTGCTACCCCCACCCCGTCTTCCTGGTCTTGGTTGATATTGGATGTTGAAACCTGTTGGGCATACTGTTGGGCATAGTTCAGCCAGTGGTAAACCCCAACTTTCATCTAGCCAGGTTTCACTTATTCCTAGGATGCCCAGATGCTGTTCATGTATAGCATCATAGATCACCGGGGATTTCTTTGCAGCTGATCTGGCATTCAACAATTATAGTTTCCAAGGGTGGTCTGGAGGTAGCTTTGGTGTGGCAAAGAGGTGATCTTTTAAGTACTATTATGTAGGTGTTTGACTTCTTGCACTTTTGCATTCCCTTTGGTTGGTGGGGATTATGGTTTCCTCTACCACACACCACTGGGATGCTTTCATGGTCTGTGGGACTAAGGCACGTTTTTTGTGTCAGCTAGTTAGGCAAACTTTCACTGGGTGGCACTGCAGTCCACCCTGTGCAGTTCACAATCAAAGTCAGCAATCTTACTAGTTGGCAATGCAGGGTTAAGGCTTTAAATAATCTAAAAGAACAGATCTTTTTAAAGTTGTAAATTCAGACCAGGCCTGTGAGATCAAAGGCTTCCAGCAATAGAGAAGCAAATGGCTGTATTTAGCACTTCTATATGAATTTCTTTGGAGACAATGCAGGGTTTGATGGTTGTTTTTAGCTTTAAGGAATCTAACAGATTCAGAATTTTAGAAGTAGTTATATAGTTAAAATAAATTTTTAACTCACAGATTGCAGGTATGAGCTTTAGAGTTTCTGGTCTTGATATCCTTGGATGGTCCAATTGAGGCAGGTTGCTGTAGGCTTTTTCTTTGTTGTGCAGGAGGAGGGTTAGATGTAAATACAGATCCCACGCTGATCACAGGGCATGAGGAGAGTTATTTGTAATGTAAAGGAAAGATAAAATTTCCTTTCTCCAGCCAAAATAAATGGAAGAAGTTCAAAGTAAAATTGAGAGCTGGTGCCTCAACACAGACTGAGCAGTAAACGTTTGCGTTGTAAATAAGCAGAAAATGTAATTATTTAATCTAAGTTGCAGAGCCTGATGTTACCCAGCCATTCACCCAGCCCACCACCATAACTTATCTTTTAATGGTTCAACCTCAGCTCCATTCCATCCAGGTATAGGTGTACCTCAAGGATCCACTCTCTCACCTACTCTTATTTGCCTGGCCCCTCTTCTTGAATTAGCACAATCCCTTGAACTGACAATGTTCGTCTATGCCAATGACATCCAGATGCTCTACACCTAGGATACCTGTACTCCTGCTGATATTTTGAAACTAAACCTTAAACTTTTACTATTACTAACTGGCTTCAGGAACACCATCTTGTGCTTAATGAAATCTAAGCTCGTTCATTTCTTATCTACAGAACATACCTCACTACCATCACCTGCCTGTCTCTCCAATATTCCTGTTTCACAAATTGACTATCTGTATTTTACGTGTTCTCCTGGATTCAGATCTGTCTTTTAAAGCACAGATTGTAAAAGTAGTTCATTGATGTTTCTATAAACTCCGTCTAATATGATCTATATGTTTAGTCATCCTGCCTTCAGCTCTTAATGTCCTGGTCCACTCTCTTGTAATTTCATAATTGGATTATTGTAATTCTCTTAACAAGGACTCAGAATAAAAGAATGAAAATGTATTCATATCATTCAAAATATCGCTATGCGACTAATCACTAACAGTAGGAGATATGACCACATTACACCCCATCTTAAAGAGGCTCACTGATTGCCGATCACTCATCGCATCACCTACAAAATTCTACTTCTTACTTATAAAATATTAAATTCAGGAGAACCTCTTTATCTCTCATCTCACATCATCCCATAACTGCCCTCCTAGGTCACTTAGGTCTACACAACAAAATCAACTTGTAGTTCCCAGTTATCATCTTCATGCATGAACACATCAGACATTCTTTTTTCTCTGTCCAAGCTCCTCGCCTATGGAATGACCTTCCACCCTGAGATTGGAAACCTCACTAACAATCATTTATTTAAGGATGCATATGGCTAAATTTCACTAGCTTTTCCTTTTCCAGGGAGCTCCGGACTGTATAAGCCCCCTTTCATTTTGTTTTGTCCCACTCGCTGCACTATCATTAATGGATTTATCCCTTTTTTTCCTTTTTACTCCAGTTTTGTCTTTGTCTCTGTAAAGATTTGTTCTCTGTTTTATGTTATCTTAGATTAGATTGTAAACTGCCCTGAAGGCTCCCAAAGGGAAGAGTAGCAAATGGAACATAAACTTGGAAACCAAAGAACTGGCCTCTGCCAAGTTCCCGCTAAAGATAGTGGCAATGAAAATGTTCCCTATTATCCCGAGATCCAAGTTCCAGTGCCAAGATAAACAGAACTAACTCCAAACCAAGGGTATTATGAAAATAAAGGGTGCTCTTTTATTTACAATAGCAGCAGAAAAGTATGGTAATGAAAGTGTCATGAAACAGCAATGACTTTATCACGACAATAGCACAAAGTGAACACACATCCCCCTAAGGCTCTTAATGCAGTCTGTTTCTACAAACCCATCATGCTACACAAAGGTACATGGCAAAATATACGACCTCGGCTGATGCAGACATCTAGGAGATAGCAGAATGTTCCTTAGTCAGGTTAGCAGACACAGATGCAGGCTACACTTTAGATGGAATCCAACAGCAACCCCCAATCTTAGTTTGTAGCCTCTCTTATAGTGCAAAGAGCCCAACTGCAGCTGGGTGATGACATATATACTTGTGCTTGCTGTTAATGTATAACAACATATTTGGCTCACATGTTGTGGCTCTAAGGGCCACAATATTGTCCCATTGGCACCATATTGAACAGCATTTTAACCACAAGGTCAGTGCTTCAGGTAAACAAGACATGCCATTTTCGTTTGCTGCTACCGTCGTCGGAAATTGGGCTTTAGTACATGCCAGGGTTAAAAACTTGTTCGTTAAAGGGTTTGTTAAAGGCTTGTTTAGTTTAGTGCATCTAGCCCCAAGTCCGGAACAATAGGTGTGGAACCTCCCAATGCTGTTTCAGAGAACCAAAACATTACATCACATTCAGAACGGAGCCATTCTGATCAGAGAGTGCACTATTAATAGTCACAACATCTTGTTGCACTCTGCTTTTCCAGCCATTATGTCAGTTCAGTTACCAAGGGAATTTCTAGCAGTCCTTGAAGATTTAATCAGGGCCATGCCTAGGGTCTCTGGTGCCCCCCTGCAGACCATCAGTTGATGCCCGCCCCCTCCGTGTGGCACAAGATGCAAAGGAAATAGGAGCTGAAAGATGGAGTGCATCTTTGTGGGATTGCTGAATAAATAGAGGATTTACAACCACTTAAGGTCCTGTGGGAGGGAATCTATCCACCCCCCCCCCCTATATTTATTCGTTATCCACATTAGGTGCCCAAGCCTCCGAGAGCCCACCAAAGTCTGTTCAAGGTCAACCCATAGTTTATGATCCTCCCTCCGGAACCAATCCACCGCTGCTCTGGACTGAGCCGCGATGTAGTACCAAAACAAATTTGGCACCCTCAGCCCTCCCATCTTCCTACTTTTGTAGAGTAAAGCTCGAGGCAATCGTGGCCGTTTCTGGTTCCATATAAATCGAATAAGCTTATCCTGCATACCGGACAGAAAAGATCTAGACACCTTAATAGGGAGCACTTGACACAAGTACAGAATCCGCGGCAAGATGCTCAATTTAATTGCGGCGATTCTTCCAAACCAGGATAATCCTGTGTCCATCCATCTGTCCAAGTCTCTCTGTATCTCCCTCCAAAGAGGCAGATAGTTAAGAGCAAACAACTCAGACAGATTTCCAGACAGCTGAACCCCTAGATATCTTAGTGACCTCCCCTCCCATTTAAAAGGGAAGGACTGCTTTAGTACTTCCAATAACTGCGGCGGGACTCCTACCGCTAGTCCGGTAGATTTGCTAGCATTAAGTTTATAACCTGAGACTCTAGCATAGTCCTCAATCACTTTCATTAAATTAGGCAGAGAGGTTAGAGGATTCGTTAAGGTTAAGAGGACATCATCCGCAAACAATGCTGTTTTATACTCTTGGTCTCCCACCTTTACTCCGGCAATATCGCCATTTGCCCTAATAGCGGCTGCCAGTGGTTCCATCGCCAGAGCAAACAGTAAAGGAGACAAGAGACACCCCTGCCTTGTTCCCCGTCCCAATTTAAACACCTCAGAATTTCCTCCGTTCACTCTCACACAAGCCTGTGGCTCAGAGTATAATGCCCGAATCCAAGTTCTGTAGTGCTGTCCTATCCCAACCCTATGTAAAACCTTATCCAAATATCCCCAATGGACCCGGTCGAACGCCTTCTCCGCGTCCAGCCCAAGCACTACTACAGGTCTTTCCTTCTTCTGAGCTGCGTATATAAGATCTATTGTTCGCCTAACATTATCCATGGCCTGTCGTTTGGCTACAAAGCCCACTTGGTCTGGGTGGACTAGACTAGGTAAAACATTTCCCAATCTGTTCGCAAGGACCTTCGCCAATATCTTTACATCTATGTTAAGTATTGATATGGGTTGGTATGAGGCACACTCTGTAGTGTCAACCCGGTTTTGGTATGACAGCCACCCAGGCTTCCATCATGGTCTTCGGAAAAGGCGCTCCCTCTCTCACCGAGTTGATAATCATTGTCAAGTAAGGGGCCAGATCCACCACATATATCTTAAAAAATTCATTAATAAAACCGTCCAGGCCGGGCTCCTTCCCAATTGGTAAGGCTTTAATAACCTTAACAACCTCATCAACCTGCACCGGACATTCAGGCTCCTCCTTCTGCCCATCTGTCAACACCGCCAGCCCCCTGGCCTCCAGATACCCATCTATTGCCTCGGTCTGTACAGCAGCATCTTCCTTGTATAGAGTCTCATAATAATGGGCAAAGCATTTCCTAATCTGTGCAGAACTCCATACCACCTGCCCTTTGGTGTCCCTGACTCTCAAGATATGACGATTAGCCCTCAGTTTCCTTAATTTAGCCGCCAATAGCCTACCAGACTTATTGGCACACATATAGTGGATCTGATTCAGCCGCGCCTGCACAAAATGCAGACTCTCTTCATGCAAGGAGCCAATCTCCAATCTCACTGCTTGCAACCGTCGAAGATCAGAGACAGAGCCTGAAGCCCTATATCTAGCCTCCAAGGCGCCAAGCTTGTCCATGCACTGAGTCAGACGCAGCTTATGCTCCCTGGCCCGCCTGGATGTGCACTTTATAAAGTACCCTCTGGATACTGCCTTAAAAGCATCCCATACCGTTCCCAGGGAGGGCCCTGAATCAAGATTTATGTCAAAGTATTCCTTCATAAGGGGACGAAAGCCCGCCACCAGCTCCGGGTCTTGCAATAACAGATTGTTAAAGGTCCATCTTTTTTCTCTTGTCTCCTCTCTCAGAGAAGTGAAAGTTGACCAGGTCGGGGTGTGATCTCATATACTAATGTGACCTATAGAAGAGACTCCACCCGCCTCAGACAAAGTCTTGTCCAGAAAAATATAATCCAGCCTAGAATAAGATAGATGAACTGGGGAATAGAAGGTATAATCCCTCCCCCTAGGATGGGCCAGTCTCCACGCATCATACAGTCCCAATTCATCCACACAGTCTTTCAAAGCACGGGAAAGTTTACAATCAAGCGGAGCTGGAGGAGTAGATCTGTCCAGAGCAGGCTGCATTGTGGCGTTAAAATCTCCTGCCATTATTACTTTGCCTTAAGCAAAATCCTGCAGCTCCCTACGCAGACGCAGAAAGAAATGTTCCTGCCTCTCATTAGGAGCGTACACACTGGCCAATGTGTACTCCTCCTGCTCGAGTAACACATGCAAGAACAAAAATCTGCCTTCCCTGTCCTTTTTAGAGCGCACAATCTGTACCTGGACATCTTTATGAAACATTTACTTTTCTTTACTTTTCTTTACCCCCAGCACATCTGAAGCACAAACCAACTTCAGATATTGCTTAAATGCCAGCAAGCCCTCATGCTTTTTCAAAAAATGGGTTTCTTGCAAAAATATTACCTGTGGTTTGAGCAGCTGCAGTTCACGCAGCAGCGCATGTCTTTTATAAGGAGAATTTAACCCTTTTATATTGTAGGTAAGAAACTTAATATCAGTCATTTACCACTCTATATGCAAACCAAATTATAAGTGGAGGACAACTACCCAGGTCTAAACCCCCCCTCCCGTCCCTATTCCCTACTCCCCTGCTACCAATTACCCTTCCCTCCTTCTTCTCCCACCCCCACCCCCCTTCAGACTCTTAGCACGCCCTATACCCCCCATAAACACTTTACAACACCCACCAAGTAGTACAGTAACACACCACCTGGGTTTTGGAAAGAAGAAACTCCAATGGCCAAATGTAAACCAACAGCTAAAGTAAAAATAAAGTTAAACACAACCTCCCAATCCCACCCTCCCATTACTCATGTAGTCCCATATGTCCACACTAGCAGCTTATACCATCCATCTCTCAAAGTCTTTAATATCAACTCTCCGCTCACAATCTCACGTCTCCATCCACTCCAGGTTCTTCTATTCTGATGTCAGTGTTCAAATCTCCCATATACAGCCCAACTGTTCAGGTCTGGGATTTCTCCTTCCGACTAACTCTTTCCACTCGCTTCCATTTCTGGAATCTTGCTTTTGTGGCAGTCGCCATTCCCATCGCAACATTCGCTGTCGGAACCAGGCCCGCCTCATGTAAACTCTTCCACGCTATTCCCACATTTCTGCAGCGAAACTTCTCACCTTTTATCTCGAAGCACAGTGCAAATGGAAAGGCCCACCTATAATAAATCTTCTCCTTCATCAAAACCTCTGTAGCCGGCCTCATGGCCCTCCTTAGACTCAAAGTAAATACAGAAAGGTCCTGATAGATGGCTACACGTTCCCCCTGAAACTCCAGGTAAGGATTTTTCCTGGCTTTCTGCCAGATTTGGTCCTTGCAAGTATAGTTTGTGAATCTCACCATAATGTCTCTCGGCTTATTGTCGTGCGGTGTTCCCAGCGCTCTGTGTGCTCTGTCAATACCCATTGCGGTGGAATCGAAGTCATCTTCCATGAGCTGGGCACATATGGCGCGCACTACAGTCTGGACATCCTCGTAGTCGCCATTTTCTGGGATTCCTCGGAACCGGAGGTTTTGTCTACGCCCCCGGTTCTCTAGGTCATCTAATTTATATTGAAGTTCGTCGGTTTGGTCAGTGAGCTTACTCATACGGCTTCCTAGCTCTTCAGTTTTCTCACTTTGCACATCTGCCCTCTCCTCCAGGGCTTCCACCCGGCCCCCGAGTTCTCTCAGGTCTGCACTCAGAGCATCAACGTGTTCAAGGATTTCCTCCTTAGATGATAAGATGGAAGATACCGCATTCAGCCGCATGAAAAAGCAAATGAACAAACTTTCTACCACAGTCCTTAGATGATAAAATCTCAGCTCGAATTGCCTCCAGGGCTTTGACCAAATCTTCTGGAGAAGCTTGTGCAGGGGCCAGATCGGTGCTTGCATTGCCGTCTTCTCGCGAAGAAGCCGAACCTGACTCAGAGTGACACCGCAATTTAGGAGACAAATGGCGGACAAGGCCTTGTTCTACTTGCCTTGTGGTCGGTCGTTCGCTTTCCCGCAGCGATACGTTGCTTTTTTTGCTCATCTTGTCGGGTCGTAGCGATCACTAAGCTATTGCAGCCCCGTCGCTTCAATGGAGAGGGATTTAATGTTGGATGGTTCTAATAAAAAGGTAGGAAGGCACGGAGCTCCGGGATTAAGCGGCCATTCAGCCTCGTGACGTCACTTCCTCCCTCAATTTTATTTTTAGTTTAAGAAAAAGTAGTGTGGTAGCTGTGTTAATGTTTTATTTTATTTGTAGTTGTTAATTTGTAATGTAGTGAATGGCAATGCATGGTTTCAGTTTTGGAAATTTACGTGTGCGATCATTATAGCAATACAAGGGGAAATATTTTTGTTTTTCTGGTATTAGCCTGCATGCCAGAGTCTGGTTTTGGGGGTTTCAGCTGAATTTTTGTCCACATACCTTATTAGTTTATGATTACTCTTAGGGGTTCTTTTGTTGGACCTAGGGACTTGTGTACTATTTTCTATGATGCCTTTTTATATGCTCCTGGCCCTGTATGAGTACCAGTACCTGGTTATAGGGAACATCAGAATGGCTCTTAAGTAACAGGTTTTGACCCGAAAGGGTAACTTTATCTCAGAGGAAGTGGAGATGCTTGTCAGGGAGGTTCTAAAACACCAAAGGAATCTATTTGGTGTGGTAGGACAATGCTTCGGTGCTTATACAAAACAAAATGCAATGTTGGGATCTGTAACAAACTGAATGGTGTCTTTCACAATAACAGGGATGTAGAGGACCTGAAGCATAAGTGGAAGGAACTCCACAGGCATGCCAAGCTGAAAGCAGGCAGGAACTCCAACCTAGTAAGAAGACTGAGCTCTATAGAGCAGCAGGTCCTCCAGATCCTAGATGAGGAGGAAGTGTGTGGGAATGGTGACTAGTACACACCTCGTCAGCCAGGGGAAGTGGTAAGTATTGCCTAATATACCTTATTGGACAGGGATCCAGACCCCTATTTTCCTTGCCCTGTCCATTATATACTTGATGCAGCAGGTGCCAGTGTGTCATGCAAATGATACATGGTCTCTGCATCTTCGTTATTGTGTGGGAGCGGGCTCATGGTGTGGATGCCTGTGTCATCTAACCAGGACAGGTGCCATCATCGCCCAAGTGTGTTTCAGTCAGTGCCCACACACCAACACCCAATGTTGTAGCCATCCCTCCATTGGCAAGGCAGGGATAGTACAAGGTGCTACAGTTTCTATCCAAGTTTTCAAGGTTACAAGTTTTCAAGTTGTATTTAAAATTTGATATACCGCCCATGGGAATAACCTTATGAGCAGTTTACAATTTAAAACTATATGTATACAAAATAACAAAAGAACTCCATGCTAAGACAGGAAAGAATAAAAATAAAGACTAAACACAAAATACACTATAATACCAATCTCATCATAACATATGACAACTCCGGCCCTAGTCGGAGGACCAGCAAATGTCTAAGGGAGAGAAGAAAAAAAAAGCATACATTTAATCATAATTAGGTTCCTTAAGCTTCCTAAAAGATGTACAATTTAAGGAGTCACTTAAACACATGAATAGACTCCTCCAACCACAAGTATAAAGGCATTGCATTCCAAGAAAGTAGACCGACAAAACTACACATCTTAGTGCGCAGTTTCCAGACCAACAGTCCAGAAAAATGGGACCATCAAACAATTTTGAGAGCATGATCTCAGAGGCTGTGTAGGGACATAAAACAATGTAACAATCTAGCTAGGTATGATGGAATACCCGTATGGTAAGTCTTATAAACCAAACAGAGAAGTCTAAATCGTATCCTGAAAGAAATAGGCAGCCAGTGGCCCAACTGTTTGGGGAGGCTAAAGGGGGCGGGGTTAGGGGGTGGAGCCAGGGGCAGAGCTTATATCCATAATTGTCTGATAACACACAGAAAAAAATAAATAAATAAAAATAAAATAATCACAATTAATACCTTTTATTAAATTTAGATATTAGATATGTATCATATGTCAAAGAATAAAGTGGTTGCTCAAAGCATATACTAACCACAATCGCTCAACTGCAAAACACTATGCACAACTTTGTGAAAAAACACACTCAGAACCTTACTGTACCATAAATATTACACTGGGCAGAACCTAATACACCAATATACCACCCATACGGAAAATGCAGACCGTCAACAATATGAAACAAGGGATCATATCATCACAATTCTCATGTAGAGCCACAAAACACCCTAATTCATGTTTAATGTGGGATCAAATGCCATAAATAAGTAAATAAATATAAACTTTAAATGTTGAGCACCTGATTCTCAAAGTGGACATATTCCAAACACTATAATGAAAATAAAATGATCTTTTCTACCTTTGTTGTCTGACTTTTTCTGATCATGCTGGCCCAGTATGATTCTGCTGCTATCTGCCCTCAGTGCAGGTCAGGAAGTCATCCTCGTTAAATATCTCCCTGGCAACCCAGGACCCCTCCAGCCAACCCCCCCCTCCCCTACTCTCCCAGCAATAAAGTAAACAAACCATAAACCAATTTCTACAACTGATTCACAAGGCTAGAGGGCTTTCACTGCAGCTCCTGCTGTGAGGATGGAGGTAAATCAACAATTTAAACCCCTCAGAGCACAGCAAGGGAGGCTTAGCCTGTCCAAGCCTCTTATACCGGGCACCTATGGACATGGTCATATTTATGTGAGTTAGTCAACAGCTTAATTGTCATGTTTTGGACTATTTGTAATCACTTATGCCAGCCCATGACCATTGATAGCACTCATTCTGTTGGTAAGCCCTTGCCTGCCATATTCCTAGTGCAAGCAATAATCATGGGGAAGACGTTTTGTGCCCAGGTAGGGATGATGCTGTGCATGAATTCTGGATTGAAATGTTTAGGAGAAGGGCCACATGCTGTGTCCCCCACAGGTCTGTAATAGGTGCATGTGTTGTCCAGTGGTTGTTATAGCACTCGTAAGCCCATATGTCTTTCATGGAGTATTTTCTGTTCTTACAAACAGCTGAAGATCCAGCAGAAGGAGAGGGGAGGAGCTCACAGCCAACTGTGCCCACATAGGAACCATTAAAGGCAAATGAGGATCTGCAAGCAGGTGGAGCAGAGATGGTGGTGAACCATGAACCACAGAAAATGGAGACCATTGAGCCAACCACGCCCAGTATGGAACTGTGAGAGGAAATCCAGTTGCTTGCGCCATTGCCCTCCATGGATCATGATGTGGATAGAGAGGCAGCAGCTGAAGGTGGTGATGGAGAGGTCCAACAATGCCCATTGGAACACAGGCAGGAACTGATAACCTTTGCACATGATCTTGCTCAGAACAAGGATATCATGGTGCAGAAAGAGTGCAAGCTGGTCTTACAGGAGCACAGGCTTGTGATGATGGAAAGCGAATGCTACATACCTGTAGAAGGTATTCTCCGAGGACAGCAGGCTGATTGTTCTCACTGATGGGTGACGTCCACGGCAGCCCCTCCAATCGGAACACTTTCTAGCAAAGTCCTTTGCTAGTCCTCGCGCGCCGATGCGCACCGCGCATGCGCGGCCGTCTTCCCGCCCGAACCGGCTCGTGCCGGCCAGTCTCATATGTAGCAAGACAAAGAGAAGGGAAGACACAACTCCAAAGGGGAGGCGGGCGGGTTTGTGAGAACAATCAGCCTGCTGTCCTCGGAGAATACCTTCTACAGGTATGTAGCATTCGCTTTCTCCGAGGACAAGCAGGCTGCTTGTTCTCACTGATGGGGTATCCCTAGCCCCCAGGCTCACTCAAAACAACAACCATGGTCAATTGGGCCTCGCAACGGCGAGGACATAACTGAGATTGACATAAAAAATTTACCAACTAACTGAGAGTGCAGCCTGGAACAGAACAAACATGGCATAGGGGGGTGGAGTTGGATTATAAACCCCGAACAGATTCTGAAGCACTGACTGCCCGAACCAACTGTCGCGTCGGGTATCCTGCTGCAGGCAGTAATGAGATGTGAATGTGTGGACAGATGACCACGTCGCAGCTTTGCAAATCTCTTCAATAGTGGCTGACTTCAAGTGGGCTACCGACGCTGCCATGGCTCTAACATTATGAGCCGTGACATGACCCTCAAGAGCCAGCCCAGCCTGGGCGTAAGTGAAGGAAATGCAGTCTGCTAGCCAATTGGATATGGTGCGTTTTCCCACAGCCACTCCCCTCCTGTTGGGATCAAAAGAAACAAACAATTGGGCGGACTGTCTGTTGGGCTGTGTCCGCTCCAGATAGAAGGCCAATGCTCTCTTGCAGTCCAATGTGTGCAGCTGACGTTCAGCAGGGCAGGAATGAGGACGGGGAAAGAATGTTGGCAAGACAATTGACTGGTTCAGATGGAACTCCGACACAACCTTTGGCAAGAACTTAGGGTGAGTGCGGAGGACTACTCTGTTATGATGAAATTTGGTGTAAGGGGCCTGGGCTACCAGGGCCTGAAGCTCACTGACTCTACGAGCTGAAGTAACTGCCACCAAGAAAATGACCTTCCAAGTCAAGTACTTCAGATGGCAGGAATTCAGTGGCTCAAAAGGAGGTTTCATCAGCTGGGTGAGAACGACATTGAGATCCCATGACACTGTAGGAGGCTTGACAGGGGGCTTTGACAAAAGCAAACCTCTCATGAAGCGAACAACTAAAGGCTGTCCTGAGATCGGCTTACCTTCCACACGGTAATGGTATGCACTGATTGCACTAAGGTGAACCCTTACAGAGTTGGTCTAGAGACCAGACTCAGACAAGTGCAGAAGGTATTCAAGCAGGGTCTGTGTAGGACAAGAGCGAGGATCTAGGGCCTTGCTGTCACACCAGACGGCAAACCTCCTCCATAGAAAGAAGTAACTCCTCTTAGTGGAATCTTTCCTGGAAGCAAGCAAGATGCGGGAGACACCCTCTGACAGACCCAAAGAGGCAAAGTCTACGCTCTCAACATCCAGGCCGTGAGAGCCAGGGACCGGAGGTTGGGATGAAGAAGCGCCCCTTCGTCCTGTGTGATGAGGGTCGGAAAACACTCCAATCTCCACGGTTCTTCGGAGGACAACTCCAGAAGAAGAGGGAACCAGATCTGACGTGGCCAAAAAGGAGCAATCAGAATCATGGTGCCTCGGTCTTGCTTGAGTTTCAACAAAGTCTTCCCCACCAGAGGTATGGGAGGATAAGCATACAGCAGACCCTCCCCCCAGTCCAGGAGGAAGGCATCCGATGCCAGTCTGCCGTGGGCCTGAAGCCTGGAACAGAACTGAGGGACTTTGTGGTTGGCTCGAGATGCGAAGAGATCTACCAAGGGAGTGCCCCACACCTGGAAGATCTGTCGCACTACACGGGAATTGAGCGACCACTCGTGAGGTTGCATAATCCTGCTCAACCTGTCGGCCAGACTGTTGTTTACGCCTGCCAGATATGTGGCTTGGAGCACCATGCCGTGACGGCGAGCCTAGAGCCACATGCTGACGGCTTCCTGACACAGGGGGCGAGATCCGGTGCCCCCCTGCTTGTTGACGTAATACATGGCAACCTGGTTGTCTGTCTGAATTTGGATAATTTGGTGGGACAGCCGATCTCTGAAAGCCTTCAGAGCGTTCCAGATCGCTCGTAACTCCAGAAGATTGATCTGCAGATCGCGTTCCTGGAGGGACCAGCTTCCTTGGGTGTGAAGCCCATCGACATGAGCTCCCCACCCCAGGAGAGACGCATCCGTGGTCAGCACTTTTTGTGGCTGAGGAATTTGGAAAGGACGTCCCAGAGTCAGATTGGACCAAATCGTCCACCAATACAGGGATTTGAGAAAACTCGTGGACAGGTGGATCACGTCTTCTAGATCCCCAGCAGCCTGAAACCACTGGGAAGCTAGGGTCCATTGGGCAGATGTCATGTGAAGTCGGGCCATGGGAGTCACATGAACTGTGGAGGACATGTGGCCCAGCAATCTCAACATCTGCCGAGCTGTGATCTGCTGGGACGCTCGCACCCGCGAGACGAGGGACAACAAGTTGTTGGCTCTCGTCTCTGGGAGATAGGCGCGAGCCATCCGAGAATCCAGCAGAGCTCCTACGAATTCGAGTTTCTGCACTGGGAGAAGATGTGACTTTCGATAATTTATCACGAACCCCAGTAGCTCCAGGAGGCGAATAGTCATCTGCATGGACTGCAGGGCTCCTGTCTCGGATGTGTTCTTCACCAGCCCAATCGTCGAGATATGGGAACATGTGCACCCCCAGCCTGCGAAGTGCCGCTGCTACTACAGCCAAGCACTTTGTGAACACCCTGGGCGCAGAGGCGAGCCCAAAGGGTAGCACACAGTACTGGAAGTGACGTGTGCCCAGCTGAAATCGCAGATACTGTCTGTGAGCTGGCAGTATCGGGATGTGCGTATAGGTGTCCTTCAAGTCCAGAGAGCATAGCCAATCGTTTTCCTGAATCATGGGGAGAAGGGTGCCCAGGGAAAGCATCCTGAACTTTTCTTTGACCAGATATTTGTTCAGGGCCCTTAGGTCTAGGATGGGACGCATCCCCCCTGTTTTCTTTTCCACAAGGAAGTACCTGGAATAGAATCCCAGCCCTTCCTGCCCGGATGGCACGGGCTCGACCGCATTGGCGCTGAGAAGGGCGGAGAGTTCCTCTGCAAGTACCTGCTTGTGCTGGAAGCTGTAAGACTGAGCTCCCGGTGGACAATTTGGAGGTTTTGAGGCCAAATTGAGGGTGTATCCTTGCCGGACTATTTGGAGAACCCACTGATCGGAGGTTATGAGAGGCCACCTTAGGTGAAAAGCTTTCAACCTCCCCTCGACTGGCAGGTCGCCCGGCACTGACACTTGGATTTCAGCTATGCTCTGCTGGAACCAGTCAAAAGCTCGTCCCTTGCTTTTGCTGGGGAGCCGAGGGGCCTTGCTGAGGCGCACGCTGCTGACGAGAACGAGCATGCTGGGGCTTAGCCTGGGCCGCAGGCTGTCGAGGAGGATTGTACCTACGCTTGCCAGAAGAGTAGGGAACAGTCTTCTTTCCCCAAAAAAATCTTCTACCTGTAGAGGTAGAGGCTGAAGGCTGCTGGCGGGAGAACTTGTCGAATGCGGTGTCCCGCTGGTGGAGCTGCTCTACCACCTGTTCGACTTTTTCTCCAAAAATATTATCCGCACGGCAAGGCGAGTCCGCAATCCGCTGCTGGATTCTATTCTCCAGGTCGGAGGCACGCAGCCATGAGAGTCTGCGCATCACCACACCTTGAGCAGCGGCCCTGGACGCAACATCAAAGGTGTCATACACCCCTCTGGCCAGGAATTTTCTGCACGCCTTCAGCTGCCTGACCACCTCCTGAAATGGCTTGGCTTGCTCAGGGGGGAGCTTGTCCACCAAGCCCGCCAACTGCCGCACATTGTTGCACATGTGTATGCTCGTGTAGAGCTGGTACGACTGAATTTTGGCCACGAGCATAGAAGAATGGTAGGCCTTCCTCCCAAAGGAGTCCAAGGTTCTAGAGTCCTTGCCCGGGGGCGCCGAAGCATGCTCCCTAGAACTCTTGGCCTTCTTTAGGGCCAAATCCACAACTTCAGAGTCGTGAGGCAACTGAGTGCGCATCAGCTCTGGGTTCCCATGGATTCGGTACTGGGACTCAATCTTCTTGGGGATGTGGGGATTACTTAATGGCTTGGTCCAGTTCGCCAGCAATGTCTTTTTGAGGACATGATGCATGGGTACTGTAGACGCTTCCTTAGATGGAGAAAGATAGTCCAGGAGCTCAAACATTTCAGCCCTGGGCTCGTCCTCCACAACCACCGGGAAGGGGATGGCCGTAGACATCTCCCGGACAAAGGAAGCGAAAGACAGGCTCTCGGGAGGAGAAAGCTGCCTTTCAGGAGAGGGAGTGGGATCAGAAGGAAAACCCTCAGACTCCTCGTCAGAGAAATATCTGATGTCCTCTTCTTCTTCCCATGAGGCCTCACCATCGGTGTCAGACACAAGTTCACGGACCTGTGTCTGCAGCCGTGCCCGGCTCGACTCCGTGGAACCACGGCCACAGTTGGAGCGTCGAGAGGTAGACTCCCTCGTCCGCACTGGCGAAGCTCCCTCCGCCAACGTAGTCGGGGAGCCTTCCTGGGAGGCTACCGCAGTCGGTACCGCACGCGGCACCGATGTCGGAGACCTCAACTCGGGCAATGGGCCAGCCGGCGCCTCGCTCGACGGTACCGGTGGCGCAAGCACCCCCGGTACCGGAGGGGTAGGGCGCAACAGCTCTCCCAGGATCTCTGGGAGAACGGCCCGGAGACTCTCGTTCAGAGCGGCTGTGGAAAAAGGCATGGAAGCCGATGCAGGCGTCCATGTCAGAGTCTGTTCCGGGCGTGGAGGCTGTTCCGGGCTGTCCAAAGGGGAGCGCATCGACACCTCTTGAACAGAGGGCGAGCGGTCCTCTCGGTGCCGATGCCTACTGGGTGCCGACTCCCTCGGCGACCCAGAGCTCTCGGTGCCGACACGGGAAGGGGACCGGTGACGATGCTTCTTCGACTTCTTGGGACGAAGCATGTCACTGGAGCTTCCCAGCACCGACGAGGAGGACGTAGAATCCAGCCATCTCTTCCTCGGGGCCGAGGCCAAAGGAGGTCGGTCTCGGGGGGGCTGTACCGCAGGAGCCCTCAGGGTAGGGGGAGACCCACCCGAAGGCTCACCGCCACCAGCAGGGGAATGGACAGCCCTCACCTGCACTCCAGACGAAGCACCACCATCCGACGACATCAGCAGACGAGGAGGTCTCGATACCGCCGACGCAGCCTTCCGATGTCGCCCCGATGCAGAGGGCCGATGCCTCGATGTACTCGATGCAATCGGGGGCGAAGTTGAAGGTCCAGGCGCCGACGACGTCGAAGCAGTCGATACTCCCGGTGCTGATGCCGACGAAGAGCCCGAGAACAAAACATTCCACTGGGCTAATCTCGCTACCTGAGTCCGCTTTTACAAAAGGGAACACAGACTACAGGCCTGCGGGCGGTGCCCAGCCCCCAGACACTGAAGACACGACGCATGCCTGTCAGTGAGCGAGATTACCCAGGCGCACTGGGTGCACTTCTTGAAGCCGCTGGAAGACTTCGATGTCATGGGCGGAAAAATCGCGCCGGCGAGATCAAAACTCGAAATGGCGAAATTGGCACCGCAAAAATAGGGGGAAGAAAAACTTCGACCGAGGCCTAAATAGGGCCTACCCCGACGACGAAAGAAAACTTACCGGGGCAAAGACTGGAAGTACGGGAAGGGAGAAAACCATAAAGGTCTCCTTCCGACACCTTTTTTTTTTTTTTTTTGTAGAACGAATCGATAAATGACGCACGAGGTCAACTTTGGGGCGCGAACGGCGAAACACGACCGTACCGAGCGCGGACAAAAGAAGACTGGCCGGCACGAGCCGGTTCGGGCGGGAAGACGGTCGCGCATGCGCGGTGCGCATCGGCGCGCGAGGACTAGCAAAGGACTTTGCTAGAAAGTGTTCCGATTGGAGGGGCTGCCGTGGACGTCACCCATCAGTGAGAACAAGCAGCCTGCTTGTCCTCGGAGAATGATAGATGACACATATGAACCAAGTGATGGTGTAGGTGATGCACAAACATCTGCAGAATAGAAATGCTTTGTGAGAGGATGGAGTGGATGGTGCCCAGGGCCGTGCATAGGGTCTCTGGTGCCCCCCTGCAGACTATCAGTTGGCGCCCCCCCCCCCCCCTGTGGCATAAGATGCAAAGGAAATAGGAGCTGAAAGATGGAGTGCATCTTTATGGGATTGCTGAACAAATAGAGGGTTTACAACCACTTAGCTTTTCGTGCTTTCATGTTCACAAAATTAGTAATTAAATATTTGATTTCTAACTGGGCACGTATATCATTCTCAATAGCAATCGTGGCAAGGCTTACAAGCCTTTCTTGCGAAATACTTGATCGCAAATCATTTTTTATGATTTTTAACCGTGAAAATGATCGCTCACCACTTGCCACACTGACAGGAATTGTCAGCAATATTCTTAGAAATAAATTGCTATACATTGCAAAATAAGATAGCAGATGTAAATTCTCAAAGTGGACATATTCCAAACACTAAAATGAAAATAAAATGATTTTTTCTACCTTTGTTGTCTGGTGACTTTTTTTCTGATCATGCTGGCCCAGTATCTGATTCTGCTGCTATCTGTCCTCTTAACTCCGTTTCCAGGGCTTCCTTTCCATTTATTTCTTTACTTTCCTCCTTTCTTCTTCATTTCTTGCTCTATATCCATAAGTAAAAGCTGAGTCCTCCGCAGACTTGACTGTCCATTGGATCCAGCTTCTGCCTATTTTCTCCATCCATGTGCAGTTTTTCTCCTCTCTTCCTTTCCCCCCTCATCTCATCTCCTTCCTCTCTCTTCCCTCCCCTCCATCCATGTCCAACAATTCTCCTCTTTCCCCTCCCCTCCATGCCCAGCAATTTCTCCTCTCTCCCTGGGCCCTGTCCTCCCATCCATGTCCATCCTTGTCCCTCTCTGCCCTTCTCTCCTCCATCCAGCAATTCTCCTCTCTCCCCTCCCCTCCATTTCCAGCAATTTCTCCTCTCCCTGGGCCCTGTCCTCCCATCCATGTCCCTCTCTACCCTTCCTTCCTCCATCCATATCCAGCAATTCTCCTCTCTCCCCTCCCCTTCATTTCCAGCAATTTCTCCTCTCTCCCTGGGCCCTGCCCTCCCATCCATGTCCCTCTCTGCCCTTCCCTTACCTCAGCTCCGCGCCGCCCTGGGGGCTTTAAATCTGAGCAGCGTCAGTGAAAGCACTGCCGACATCTCCAGCCTTCACTTTGCGCTTGCTCGTTCGTTCCCTCAGTGTCCCGCCTTCTTCTGACGTCATTTCCTTGTGAGAGCGGGACACTGAGGGAACGAACGAGCGAGCACGAAGGGAAGGCTGGAGACATCGGCAGCACTTTCACTGACGCTGCTCAGCTGCTGCGACCATCGGAGGTAAAAGATTTAAAGCCCCCAGGGCGGCGCAGAGCTGAGGTAAGCGGCGAGGGTAAGCACCGTGGCAGCGCCCTCCAGAGGTCGGCACCCCCCTGCGGTGCTAACCCCACTTACCGTGTTGGCACGGCCCTGATGGTGCCAGCCTGGGAGGGGCATCCCTACAGCCATCAACTGCACCCACAAGTGAGCCCCCACCGCCAGCCATACCCATGGGTGCAGGGAAGCATCAGGCCACAACTTGTTCCAAAAGGCCTGTGATTGAAACCTGCTCAAGGCCTCATCCAAGGGGTCCAAGAGGTGGGCATGCCACACCACCCTTGGTGTATTTGCTGCAGTGGCCCTAGAAGTTGGAATGGATATTGGGGAATCCTCCAGCTCTGAGAGCAGTGACAGCACCTCTCAGTGTCTGGAACATACTGCCAACCAGGGTGTGTCCAAGGGGGGGGGGGGGGGGGGGAAGGTGCACTCCAGAAGGGGAGGAGGAGAGGTCGGTTAAACAAATGTAATAAACCTAAATGTAGATGGGAATCAGAAAGGTGGGGGTCGGAAAGAGTTGTGGTGTTAAATGGGAGGTGGGGATGTTGAAATTGTGAACGCAAAAAGAAGACAGTGGGCTTTGGGGTGAGGGGGGATGAATCAGTGTGGTTGAGGGAGAAGGTAGCACTTGTAAGGGTGGAGGAGAAGGCAAGTAATAGTGGAGTGGTCATAGGTGGCACACGGGGGTGGGGGCTGGGACTAGCACTGATAGGATGGGAAATCAGAAAGGCTTAGTTGATATAGGATACAATATCTGAACTAGGATACTAGTTCAGATATTGAAAATATACCTTCATGAAAATGAATGGTGTATGAGTTCATTATATGCTGCAAATTATCTGCTGGTATGAATGCGAATGCTCCTGTGCTGGTGGTGCCTGGTCCTTCTCCTCTTTATCCCCATCCTGTGCTTCCAGTCCATTAGGGAGTGGTATTCTGCGCTTAATGCTAGGTTCTGCAGGGTACAGCAGGCCATGAATATCTTGCAGAACTTTTCTGGTTTGTAGAGCTACTCACTTCTGGACCTAGGCACCATTGTATGTTCATTCTTTTTGGATGACTATATTGACTTAAGGTGTAATGGGTTCAAAAACTTACTGCATTTTAATAACATGCCCCATAATGAAATTTGACAACAGGATATTGTCCCGAGGGATAAGTTTTGCGTCTCTGTTTTAATGCCACATGCCAGAAATCTGCATGTCAGATTCTTTGCCAGTGATGTGGTGGTAGGTAGAAGCATCCAGCTTACACTCAGTTGATGAAGTAGTTCATCAACATGCATCAGAGGATAGTAAAATAGTGCCTCATCAATTTTGCCAAGATAAAATTGATTTGACTGATAAACTGCTCCCATGCTGCATATCCATTAAATATTTTGTTTGGAAAGGGTGGAGACAGACAGGACCACCAAGAGGGGGGTGGCAAAAATCCCCAGGCCCGGCCTTCAAGGGGGGCCTGGCACTGGGTCTCTTTCTCTCCTGCGCCTGTTAGGACCCGGGAGATTGTGTTAATATGATAACCTGGTCCCGGCACACAGAAGCAGACCCCTCCACCAGACCCCCCTTGGAGGCCGGGGAGGAGCAGACGCATGGATGCAGGAAGGTAGTGGGTGGAGGTTGTGGCAACCTCCGTGAGTGAGGGGCGGCAGTGGCTGCATCCTGAGGGGGGAGGCAGTAGCTGTGTCTTGAGTGGGGAGGGTCGCAGTGGAGGCCCTGCCCCGGGCCCGACTCTATCTCTCGGCAGCCCTGGAGACAGAGAAGGGCAGATGCTAGATGGAAAGGGGGAAGGAGAGAGAGGAGGAAGCTACTGGATGAAATAGAGAGTAGGGAGGGGAAATGCTGGATAGCAGAGGAATGAGAAGAGAAATGTTGGATGGAAGGAGGAGAAAGAGAAGACAGATCTTGGATGGAAGAGGGGAAGTTAGAGAGAGAAGAAGCTGGATGGAAGTGGGAAGAGAGAGGAGAAATTCTGAAAGGGGGTAGAAAGAAAGAGCAGATACAGGATGAAGGGGAGAAATTCTGAAAGGGGGTAGAAAGAAAGAGCAGATACAGGATGAAGGGGGAAAGAAGATGCCGAGGGTGGATGGGGAGCAGAGAGAAGACATGCTGGATGGAAGTGAGGGGAGATGCTGAATGAAAGGATAGTGAAAGATTGGGGAATATGAGGAAGGGGAATGGGGGAGCTGGGGTGAAGGAAAGAGAGAAGCTAAAGATAGATTTATCAAAAAGAAGGAAATTGGATAGTAAGAATAAATGAAATCTGTACCAAGGGACAGAGAAATAAATGGAAGAAGACTGAAAAGAAAAGATCAATGTTGGAGACTAATGTAGTGGAGAAGGTGAAGACGACAGGAAGAGACTGAAGAATGACAAAAGGACAGGAATCCCTGTCAAGAGAGTTAAGAGAAGACAGGAAAGCAGAAATCAAGATCTGAGACAAACACAATTAGAAAAATTAAATGGCTACACAACAAAGGTAGAAAAAAGAATTTTATTTTTAATTTTGGATAAAGTAGTGCAGTAGCTGTGTTAATTTACCCTAGAGGTTAATAAATAAAAAATTAAATAAAAAAATGGAAAATAGTGATACCTTTTTATTTGACTAACTTAAAAACATTTTAACTAGCTAGCAGAGGCCAAACCTTCCTTCCTCAAGAAAGGACAGTAATACTGTGGAGCTCATTTTCAAAACAAAAAAGGTCCAAAAAATGTCATAAGGTGGTAGATGGACCAAAAACGTCCAACTTGTGATTTTCAGCACTCAGTTTTTAGATGTGTTTCTCCACGGTTTGTCCAAATTTCAAGGGGGCATGTTGGGAGCATGTTTTGGCCAGGACCAAGGTAGGATATGGGCGGCACTGAAAGATAGATAATAAAATAAAACGAAAATGTCTAGGGTCAAATGTCAGATATTTTTTTGGCTAGACCTGTTTCAGTCACAAATAAGAGACCAAAAAGTGCCCTAAATGACCAGATGACCACTGGAGGAATTAAGGCATAACCCCCCTCCCACCCCCATAAGACGTGATAATGACAGTACATACCATGCTCTATGACAGCTTCAGATATGATGGCCTTTCTTGTTAGAGCAGCAGGCAGGTCCCAGGAGTAGCCTAGTGATTGGTGCAGTGGACTGTAAAGAAGGGGACCCAAGCATATATTCACTCTAACTGGTACACTTGTGATGGAATGTAGGAGCCCTCAAAAACCCACTAAATACCTACAGTACCTATATATAGGTGACACATGTAAGCTTGAGGGCTATTGTAGTGGTGTACAGTGAGCAGTGGTGTGCTGGTAAATGTTTAACAACAGGCTCTCTCCCCGGTCCACCTCTGCGCCCCCACCCGTCCAACTCTGCGCCCCCCCCCCCCCCCAAATTGCAGAGCTGGCTATAGCCGGGGAGAGAGCCTGGGGGGGGGGGGGGGCAATCTAATTCATGTTTAATGTGGGATAAAATGCCATAAATAAGTAATAAACTTTTAATGTTGAGCACCTGATTCTCAAAGTGGACATATTCCAAACACTAAAATGAAAATAAAATGATTTTGTTTCTACCTTTGTTGTCTGGTGACTTTGTTTTTCTGCTCATGCTGGCCCAGTATCCGATTCTGCTGCTATCTGTCCTCTTAACTCCGTTTCCAGGGCTTCCTTTCCATTTATTTCTTTACTTTCCTCCTTTCTTCTTTATTTCTGGTCCTCAGCTTCTGCCTATTTTCTTCATCCATGTGCATTTTTTCTTCTCTCTTCCTTTTCCCTCTTCTCATCTCCTTCCTCACTCTTCCCTCTCCTCCATCCATGTCCAGCAACCCTCCTCTCCCCTGCCCTCCATGCACCCATGTCCAGCAGCAACCCCCCTCTCCCCTGCCCTCCATGCACCCATGTCCAGCAACCCTCCTCTCCCCTCCATCCACCCATGTCCAGCAACCCTCCTCTCTCCCTGACCTCCATCCACCCATGTCCAGCGACCCTTCTGTCCCCCCTGCCCTCCATCCACCCATGTCCAGCAACCCTCCCTTCCCCTGCCCTCTATCCACCCACCCATGTCCAGCAACCCTCCCTTCCCCTGCCCTCCATCCACCCACCCATGTCCAGCAACCCTCCTCTCCCCTGCCCTCCATCCATCCACCCACTCATGTCCAGCAACCCTCCTCTCCCCTGCCCTCCATCCGCCCACCCACCCACCCATGTCCAGCAACCCTCGTCTCCCCTCTGCCCTCCTCTCCTCCATCTGCCTTCTTCCAGCCCTCCCCACTCCCCTGGTCGTCCATCTTCCGTCTGCCCTCTGCTCCCCGATAGTAGCCCTGGTTTCCTTCTTGCCCCGCCGCCCTGCCTTTAAAATTTTTATTTTCCCTCGAGGCGCGCCAGCGTTGAAGCGAAGGCAGCAGGCTCAGCTCGGTTCCAGCCTTTGTTCCATTCCTTCGCATCATGGCTCCGCCCTCGCGCAAACAGGAAATACGTCAGGCAAGGGCGGAGCCATGATGCGAAGGAACAGAACGAAGGCTGGAACCGAGCTGAGCCTGCTGCCTTCGCTTCAACGCTGGCGCGCCTCGAGGGAAAAGGTAAAATTATGTATAATCATACCTGATAATTTTCTTTCCATTAATCATAGCTGATCAATCCATTGACTGGTGGGTTGTGTCCATCTACCAGCAGGTGGAGATAGAGAGCAAACTTTTGCCTCCCTATATGTGGTCATGTGCTGCCGGAAACTCCTCAGTATGTCGATATCAAAGCTCCATCCGCAGGACTCAGCACTTAGAGAATTACACCCACGAAGGGACACTCTGCCCAGCTCACCACCGCCGAAACGGGGGAGGGGAATTAACCCAGCTCATCCCCACACAAGTGGGGGAGGGGAATCCGTCCAGCTCATCCCCGCGGAGCGGGGGAGGGACACCACACCCGCCGATGCGGGGGGATCTGGCTTATCCTGCAACCGCAACCGCGGGAGGAGCTGACTGACCCTAACACCGCCGAAGCGGGAGGGGTACAAAGCTGCCCTACAGCCGCACGAAGCGGGAGGGAGTGCCGGCAGAATTTAAATCTCAATCCAGCCCCGTAAAACGGAGGGGAGAGGAATGCAGCAGCTCACTGTAACACAAACTCGTCTCAACTCTTGAAGAATCCAAGTGAAGGAAGAACTTGAACACGAAGTCTTTCTGAAGTAACTGAAGACTAAACTTGAACCTGAAATGCAACCAGAATAAAAACAGTACAGATATCTGGGAGGGGCTATGGATTGATCAGCTATGATTAATGGAAAGAAAATTATCAGGTATGATTATACATAATTTTACCTTCCATATCATCAAGCTGATCAATCCATAGACTGGTGGGATGTACCGAAGCAGTACTCACCCAGGGCGGGACATAGAAATCCCTGACCTCAACACTGAAGCTCCAAACCGGGCCTCCGCCCGTGCAGCCACAGTCAACCGGTAATGCTTGGAGAATGTATGAGCCGAAGCCCAAGTTGCCGCCTTGCATATCTCTTCCAAGGAGACGGATCCGGCCTCTGCCATCGAGGCCGCCTGAGCTCTCATGGAGTGAGCCTTCAGCTGGATAGGCGGCACCTTCCCCGCGGCCACATAAGCCGCTGCAATGGCTTCCTTGACCCATCTTGCCACTGTAGGCTTAGCAGCCTGCAGACCCTTACGAGGACCTGCAAACAGGACAAACAGATGATCCGATTTCCGGAAATCATTGGTCACTTCCAAGTATCTGATGATGACTCGTCTCACATCCAGATATTTAAGAGCAGAGTACTCCTCTGGGTAGTCCTCCCTACGAAAGGAAGGGAGACAGAGCTGCTGATTCACATGGAAGCGAGAAACAATCTTGGGCAGAAAGGAAGGCACTGTGCGAATAGACACTCCTGCCTCAGTGAACTGCAGAAAAGGCTCTCGACATGAGAGCGCCTGGAGCTCGGAAACTCTTCTGGCTGAAGTGATAGCCACCAAAAAGACTGCTTTCAACGTCAGGTCTTTCAGAGATGCCCTCGACAAGGGTTCAAAAGGCGGCTTCTGCAATGCTCTTAGCACCAGGTTGAGATTCCACGCAGGCACCACTGAGTGCAGAGGAGGGCGCAGGTGATTAACTCCCTTGAGAAAGCGCACCACATCTGGCTGTGAAGCCAGGGAAGCACCCTTCAGGCGGCCCCTGAAGCAAGCCAGAGCCGCTACCTGGACTTTAAGGGAACTGAGCGACAGGCCTTTCTCCAGACCTTCTTGCAGGAACGCCAACACTGAAGAAATTGGAGCAGTGAAGGGAGAAAGAGAGCCTGCTTCACACCACGCTGCAAAGATACGCCAAACCCTGGCGTAAGCAGTAGAAGTAGAGCGCTTCCTCGCTCTCAGCATAGTGGCGATGACCTTGTCTGAGAAGCCCTTCTTCCTCAGACGCTGCCGCTCAATAGCCAGGCCGTAAGACCAAAGGGGGAGGGATCCTCCATCACCACGGGACCCTGATGTAACAGGCCCTGTTCCACTGGCAGTCGCAGAGGATCGTCCACTGAGAGCCTGATCAAGTCCGCATACCAGGGACGCCTGGGCCAATCCGGACCCACCAGGATTACCCTGCCGGGATGCTTTGCCACCCGGTCTAGCACCCTGCCCAACATGGGCCAGGGCGGGAACACATAGAGGAGCTCTTGTGTCGGCCACTGTTGGAGAAGAGCATCTACTCCCAGGGATCGAGGGTCCCGTCCTCTGCTGAAGAAGCGCGGCACTTGGCAATTGGCCGATGACGCCATCAGATCTAGGCTCGGCTGGCCCCAGCGCTTCGTGATGTCCAAGAACGCCTGAGCAGATAGCTGCCACTCTCCGGGCTCCAAGGTATGGCGACTGAGAAAGTCCGCCTTGACATTCATGACTCCGGCAATGTGGGCCGCTGAAAGCTGCTCCAGGTTCGCTTCCGCCCACTGGCAAAGATACATAGCCTCCTTGGCTAGAGGGGCGCTCTTGGTACCTCCCTGGTGGTTGACATAGGCCACAGCCGTGGCATTGTCCGACAGGACCCGTACAGGCTTCCACACCAGTACCGGGATGAACTCCAAAAGCGCCAACCGAATGGCTCTGAGTTCCAGGAGGTTGATAGACCACTTTGCCTCTGCAGGAGACCAGAGCCCCTGCGCTGTCCTTCCCAAGCAGTGGGCTCCCCAGCCCGACAAAGAGGCGTCCGTCGTGACGACAATCCACTCTGGGGTCACCAGAGGCATTCCCGCAGACAATTTGTCTGTCTGCATCCACCAGCTCAGCGCCTTGCGCACTGCTGGGTCCAAGGGAAGTCGCACAGCATAATCCTCCGACATCGGAGTCCAGCGCTGCAGCAAGGAGTGTTGAAGTGGTCTCATATGAGCCCTGGCCCAGGGCACTACTTCCATCGTGGCCGTCATAGAGCCCAACAGCTGCACATAGTCCCAAGCCCGAAGAGGAGAGGCTCCCAGGAACTGGTCCACCTGAGCCTGAAGTTTGACAATCCGATTGTCTGGCAGGAACACTCTGCCCACTTGGGTGTCGAATCGAACTCCCAGGTACTCCAGGGACTGAGTCGGGCGCAGCTGGCTCTTCTCCCAGTTGATGATCCATCCCAGGGAGCTCAAAAGAGCAACTACCCGGTCCACAGCTTTGCCGCACTCTGCATAAGAGGGGGCTCGGATCAACCAGTCGTCCAGATAAGGATGGACTTGTATCCCTTCCTTTCGTAGGAAGGCCGCGATGACCACCATTACTTTGGAAAAGGTCCGCGGAGCAGTAGCCAACCCGAATGGGAGGGCTCTGAACTGGAAGTGTCGTCCCAGGACTGCAAAACGCAGGAAGCGTTGATGAGGAGGCCAGATGGGAATATGCAGGTACGCTTCCTTGATGTCCAAGGAAGCCAAGAACTCTCCTGCCTTCACTGCCGCTATAACAGAGCGGAGAGTCTCCATGCGAAAGTGCCGCACTTTCAAGGCCCGATTGACCCCTTTGAGGTCGAGGATAGGCCGGACAGAACCTCCTTTCTTTGGTACCACAAAGTAAATGGACTAACGTCCCTTGCCAAGCTGACTTTCTGGCACAGGAACGACCGCGCCCAGGCGGATCAGATTGTCCAAGGCCTGCTGCACTGCCACAGCTTTGACCGGAGACTTGCAGGGAGAGAGTACAAACCCGTCTTTTAAGGGTCGGCAGAACTCTAGCTTGTAGCCATCTCTGATGACTTCCAGCACCCACGCGTCTGAAGTTATTGTGGTCCACTCGCCCAGAAACGAGGACAGCCGTCCTCCAATCTGCACTGGGGCGTGGACCAAGGCCCCGTCATTGGGTACGAGACCCTGGGGGAGGACCGGAGGAAGCACCTCCGGGACGGCGGTCTCTGCGAAAGGAATGCTGCTTGGGGGAGAAATTCCTCTTGAAGGAAGAGGGGGCAGAGGAACCCGACTTGCCCGGGCGATACCGACGGGCTTCCTGCAACCGTCCTCTGGAGGTACCAGGACGAGTACTAGCCCGAGCCCTGACCTCTGGTAATTTCTTGCCCTTAGACGTGCCGAGATCGGTCACGATTTTGTCCAGCTCGACCCCAAAGAGCAGCTTGCCTTTAAAAGGCAATCTAGCCAGGCGGGATTTAGAGGCGTGGTCAGCAGACCAATGTTTCAGCCAAAGCCACCGCCGCGCAGAGATTGTCTGAGCCATGCCTTTAGCTGAGGCCCTCAAGACATCATACAGCAAGTCTGCCAAATAGGCTAAGCCCGATTCCAGGGCCGGCCAATCAGCCCTCAAGGAATGATCCGAGGGGGAAGCCCGCTGCACCATAGTCAGGCACGCCCTGGCCACATAGGAGCCGCAAACTGAGGCCTGCAAACTTAAAGCAGCCGCCTCAAAGGACGACCTTAAGGCCACCTCCAATCTTCTGTCTTGGGCGTCCTTTAGGGCCGTGCCACCTTCCACCGGCAACGCCGTTTTCTTAGTCACCGCAGTGATTAAAGAATCCACGGTAGGCCACAGATAGGCCTCACGTTCACTCACAGCCAAAGGATAGAGGCGGGACATAGCCCTAGCCACTTTAAGGCTCGCTTCCGGGACATCCCATTGAGCCGAAATTAAGGTGTGCATGGCATCATGCACGTGGAAGGTTCTAGGCGGGCGCTTTGTCCCCAGCATAATGGCAGAGCCAACAGGGGCTGAGGGAGAGACGTCCTCCGGAGAGGAAATCTTCAAAGTGTCCATGGCCTGTAACAACAGGTTGGGCAAATCCTCTGGGCTAAAAAGCCGCGCTGCAGAGGGGTCATCCGCTCCATCTGAGCGGGGATCCGTCTCCTCCAAGGAATCCGCAAAGGACCGTTGGGAGACCTCAGACACGCTGCCCTCATCTACATCGGAGGAGACAAAGTCCTCCAAGGCCTGGGAATCAACCCGAGGGCGTTTACCTCTGGGAACCTCAACCTCTTTACCAGACGAGGGAGCAGGGGCAGCGTTTTGCATGAGGAAAGCCTGATGCAGCAGCAAAACAAACTCGGGGGAGAAACCCCCCAGACTGTGCACTTCCGCAGCTTGGGCAACAGCCCTAGACGCACCCTCAACCGGCGCTCGCAAGAGCGGGGGAGAGACATGCTGCGCATCCAAAATGCCGTCCGGCGCGACACTCCGCGAAGAAGCCGCGCGGGAAGAACGGCGCTTAACTTTAGCCGCTTTTGTGCCGTCGCCCAAATTAAGGGCGTTCATGGCATTAATGTCTCCAACCTCAAGGGCGGCCCACGAAGAAGCCGTCCGAGCCGCGTGGCCGGCCAAGATGGCGGAGGCGAGGAGCGGGGGATGGGCGTTTATGGCGGAAAAAACCGCCACGCCGGAGGAAGGACCGGGACATTCATCGGTCACGAAACTGTTACCCAACAAGGGCGAATCAGACTGCAAGACCCCCGCATCCCCTCTAGAAGCGCTCAAGCGATCCGGGGAGCGTTTGCGCCCTCGCCCTCCGACGCCATATGCCACGAGGAGAAGAATCGGGGAACCCCCTGCCCGCTATAAAAAGGTAAAAATTACCTGCTGTCCGCTCCGAGCTGTAACGAACTGGTGTCCCAGTGAGTAGCTGCAATGAACGTTTAAATAAACGTCGAAATAAACGCCTTTAAGGACGTTTAAAAATTTTTTTTTTTTTTTTTTTTTTTAACGGAGCCAGCGGGAGGGGGGAGAAAAGGAGGGACCTGGCACCACCAGGTTTGCACTTGCTCAAAAGAGCCCTCAACCCCAGGCACTCAACAAAACCTAAAAATTAGGCTTGGAGGCCTAGCCAGAGCTGCTGCTGTGTGTGACCACCACCTGCTGAGATAGAGAACATACTGAGGAGTTTCCGGCAGCACATGACCACATATAGGGAGGCAAAAGTTTGCTCTCTATCTCCACCTGCTGGTAGATGGACACAACCCTCCAGTCAATGGATTGATCAGCTTGATGATATGGAATAAAAATTTTAAAGGCAGGGCGGCGGGGCAAGAAGGAAACCAGGGCTACTATCGGGGAGCACAGCTGCAGAGGGCAGACGGAAGATGGACGACCAGGGGAGTGGGGAGGGCTGGAAGAAGGCAGATGGAGGAGAGGAGGGCAGGGGGGCGACGAGGGTTGCTGGACATGGGTGGGTGGGTGCGAGCCGGCTCCAGCACACCACTGACAGTGAGGTACAGCAGTTTTTTTTTCTGTGTTCCTGGAGGGCTCACTATACAAAATAAGGGTGTTATGGTGAGATGAGTACCTGGGACCTTTTATGTGATGTCCACTGCAGTGTCCCCTGGACTGCCCCACTGCTCTGCTGGAATGTCTGTGTGGCCGGTCTACTAAGAATGATGGCCCCCCAGACATCTCAATGGCTGGTTTTGGGGTGTTTTTCTCTTGGATTTGTTTTTCTCCAAAATGGTCCCAAAAGAAGAACGCAATGAGCACAAATGTTTAGAAACCAAGGTAGACTTTTTCAGGTTCAAAAATGGTTATGTTCACTACTCGATTTTTGGACATTTTTAGCACAGACTTACTGAAAATGCCCCTCCACACCATTAATCCAATAAAATGTTAGTACCTTATGATTAGAATATGTCAATTTTTAAAATTTACACCGACTTTATGTTTTGAACAGTACAGGGGGACATGCATCACTACTTCTCTTTATCTGTAGCATATGTCAATTTTTGAAATCTACACCTGCTTCTTTATATTTTGCACAGTAGAAGGGGTCATGCATCACTGTTTCTCTTTATCTGGTTGTGCAGTGTCTGGCTTCTTGGGAGTTCAGTTTAATTTTTGTCTACATATTTCTATCTTTAGTTTGTGATTACTCAGACTTGCTGAGATTCCATGTGTGTGAAAGAGATCAAGTATTTTTAGCACTGTATGTCTGTGGAGGATCAATCTGTAGTTATTAGGTTTGTTTAGTTTTCCAGTATTTGAGTACCTACTGCAGTGTTTACAGTGCTGCCTTCCAAGCTAGAGACTTGTGTGACTCGTGGAAGTTACTGATATGGTATGGTAGAATTGCTCTATAAGGCCTGAATGACAGAGTTTTGTATTACTTCACAATATGCCTAATACTGGATTTTGATTTTGATCATACCTTTCAAAGTGATAGCTTAAGGTGAGTTACATTCAGGCAAGGGCGTAGCCACGGGCGGGCCCGGGTGGGCCTGGGCCCACCCAATTTGGGGTCAGGCCCGCCCAGCAGCACAGCGATTCTGGAGGCTCCGGTCCCCATCATCGTCCCTTCCCCTGTGGCGTGCCGCAACTTTCACCCCCATCTTCCCTCACCCTCACCCTCGCAGGCCTGCCCAGCAGCGATTCCGATCGCACGCAGCTTCTTCGGCTCGCACACGCTGCCTGCCGGCTGCCGCTCAAATCTCCCTGCAGCTACTAAGCAGCAGCGCTAACCCAGAAGCTCACAGGAGAGGCTTCCGGGTTAGCGCTGCTGCTTAGTAGCTGCAAGATTTGAGCGGCAGCCAGCAGGCAGCGTGTGCGAGCCGAAGAAGCTGCGTGCGATCGGAATCGCTGCTGGGCAGGCCGGTGAGGGTGAGGGAAGATGGGGTGAAAGTTATGGCACGCAACGGGGGAAGGGATGATGGGGAAAAGATGTTGGATGGGGGAGGGAAGAAGATGGAAGGAAAGATGCTGCACAGGGAGGAGGGAAGATGGAATGGTGAGGCATGGTGGGTGGGGGAGAAGCTGCATGGGGAAGAAGGGAGAGATCCAGTAAAGGGGTGGAGGGGTCAGGAAGGGAGAAGTCTTGGCTGCATATGAGGTGGAGGAGAGGGAGACATGCTGCATAGAGAGGGGATAGGTAGTGAGAGGGGGAGAAATGTTAAACATAGGGGTAGAGAGGAGGGCAAAATGGTGGGCATAGGGGTGGAGGGAAGGGAGAAATGTTAGACATGCTGGTAGAGGGGAGGAAGGTAGATATGCTGTATGGGAAGGGGAGAGAGACGTTGGACAGTGGGAATGAGAGGGGGAGATAGACATGGGGGTGGATGAGAGGTACACAATAGGTGGTGAGGGGGGGAAATGCTGTGCCATGGGGGAGAGGACTACTACTATTACTATTTAACAGGAATGAAGAGAGAAGGAGCAGGAAAATATAAGGCTACCATGGTGGGGTGGGGAGGGGATCAGATGCTGGTTAGAAGGGTGGAGGGAGAAGATGATGGAAATGGTGGAACCCTGTGGGAGAGGGCAAGGAAATGAATGAGAGATAGTGATTACAGAGAGTAGAAATATGGTAATGGGAAGTAGATTAAAGATAAAAAGAGAAAGTAGAGATGGAGAGGAGTAAGATGGGGAATGGGAGAGCAAGAAAGTAGAGATGGGGAATGGGAGAGCTAGTGGATGAAAGAAGAAGATGGAAATTTGATAGGTAGTTGAAAAGTAAAAAGGAGACAAAGAAGGGTGAGAGAGAGGCAGAAAAGAGCTACAAAGGAATGATCAACATGTCAGAGGCAGGAATAGTGAGGGAACAGACAGGAGAGAGGAGAAAAGACAAATGGACTACAGCCGCTTGAAGAAGATTAGCAGACGGCAGAGAGGAAAGCAGAAAAGAGAAATTGGAACCAGCAAGATGGAAAAATAAAATGTCCAGACAACAAAGGTAGAAACAAAGCATTTTATTTCGAATGTTTTAAATGGAATATGTTAGCTTTTGGAAATGTGCATAGGAAATGTCTTTGTATTGTGTTCTGTAGAAAAGGAAATGCATGTTTTGTGTCTCCAGTGTTGCAGTAATGCTATGTTTAACTTCTTGGGGTTCCTTTTCAATTTTTGTCTAAATATTTTTATTTCTAATTTGTGATCCCTTGTTCTGTATTTGGTGAGGTTCTGTTGGTGTGATAGTAATGGCAGGGGGGAAATTGGAAGGGAGGCAAAGAGGTGAGGGAATCAGGGAGGGGAGCCCTCCTTTATTTTCTGACCAGGGCCCAAGCAGGTCTAACACCAGTCCTAACCCTTGCTGTATAGCTGGTGAGGATTCCCAGACATCCCCAGCTAAGGACCTCCTCCAAAGGCGGCCAGAACTCCCTTCTACCAAGCTCTGGCAACAGCATCCTAGAGCCATCGACAGCTAAGCATGTGTGGGGTGCTGGCATCAGTGGCTTAGGGTCATTGCTGCTGCCTGCCAAGCTTGGTAAAAGCGAGTTCTGGCCACCTTCAGAGAAAGTCTTCAGCTGACTGAGCTTGAGGATCCTCATTACCTAAAGTATTTATATTTTGAGGTGGAGGTAGGGCGGAGCAGAGAAAATTTTGTGCCCACCCACTTTGGGCTCAGGCCCACCCAAAACTGGCTGTCTGGCTACGCCACTGCATTCAGGTACACTAAATATTTTCCTGTCTATGGCTTACACTCTAAGATTGTACCTAGGGCAATAATGACTTGCCCAAGATCTCAAGGAGCAGCAGTGGGATTTCAATCCTGGCTTCACTGATTGTCAGCCTGCTGCTCTAACCATTAGATACAGCTAACACAGGTAATACCTATTACAAACATGTTGGGTAACAGTAAACTAAAGGCCATCAGATCTGAAGCTTGGTGGTTATTTGGCAACCTACCAAAAAAACTATTAGGCCAATCATCCTATGGTTGACAATAACCACAAGATTTCTGTTACAATGCTGCTGAACATCACCGTTCACATGACCAATAGGAATATGCTGGCCTATGTGATAATGTTTTTGCTTGCTGTACAGTGCAGATGTTGGCTCCTCTTACTCATACTATGTACCTCATTGATCTACAGAAACTGGAATCAGCTGCTAGAAATTTCTCCTATGAATCCAACGCCTTGCTATCCTGTGATGAACATCATGTTCCTGAAGACACACAAAACTGCCAGCAGCACTGTTCTAAACATCCTGTACCGTTTCATTGAAAATCACAACCTTACTGTGGCTCTTCCAGTATCAAAGATGCATATATTTCACTATCCTCGGCCATTCAAAGCAGAGTATGTTGAGGGGTTCCCTAGCATTCGGCAAAAGCACAATGTGATCTGTAATCACCTGAGGTTTGACCTCACAGAGGTAAGATTCATGCTGGAAAATTAGAGTGACAGTGTGAAAATGAGCTCTTTGCATTTTAAAGGATAATTATTATATTACTAGTAAAAGAAGCCCGTTTCAGAGCAAATGAAACGGGCGCTAGCAAGGATTTTCGTCGCCAACACCCCCCTCCCTCCCTCCCTGGCCAACCCCTTCGTTGTTCTGGCATTGCTCCGCCGCCAACGTTATGATGTTTGATGCGAGGGCGGAGCCCGGAGCGATTCCCCCCCGCCTCCCTCCCTGCCAACCCCTTCATTGTTCTGCCATTGCTCCGCCCTCAAGGGCGGGGCCCGGAGTGATTTCCCACCCCCCCGCCTCCCTCCCTGCCAACCCCTTCATTGTTCTGCCATTGCTCCGCCCTTGAGGGCGGGGCCCGGAGTGATTTTGGTGGCTTCACCACCACGAACCTTCGAACATTTTTTGAAGGAAGTCAGAGCTCAGTGTCCTCAGAACGTTGAGGGTGAGTTTTATTATAGTAGATAAGGTAGGTAACTTTAAAATATTTTTAGTCATGATATTTTGGAACATGTACGCAGAGATAGGATATATCTTAAAGCCCCATGAAATCTATTGGATTAAATGAATTTGAAAACCAAAATATGCATTCATCCCTCTAAATGGAAGATGATTGGTTGTCCCTGCTAGATTAGTGTTTTATATAGTATGATTTATAAGTTTGAGTTTCAGAGGCACAAAGTCTAAGAAGTTAAAACCTACTTAGAAAGTTAAACAACAAAGACTCATGAAGAGTTTGAATGACGTAGACTCAGGATAATACAAGTAAATATTTCTTCACAGAAAAACTTTTGGCTGTCTGAAGCTGGCTTCCAGTGAAGGTGTGGGAAGCCAAAAAAACATATTGGTGGCAATTCCATAAATTGGTGTCAAGAGTTAGGCATCCCAGTATCGTGTGGTTAGAGCTAATCCTATAACAGCATCTGGGCGCAAAAATTATGTTATATAATATAAGCATGCGTCGGCTTCCATAACATCCCACAGATTAGTCCAAACTTGTGGGTTATGCCCATTGATCAGCAGATGGAGACAGAGAAAGTAGTTCTTCATGATCCGCATCTTATGGATATCATGCATCCCTGAAACACTTGGTATTTCTTTGTCACCAGCAGACGGTGATGGCACACCTTGCAGTTCCTGGGATGTAAAGGCTTTTATTGGCTCCTGAACCATTGCCAATGTGTTAAGTTGAGCTATATCCCTTCTGTCGTGTTCTCGAGGACCTTGGCATTCTGTCAGGCTTCTTCCCTGGGAACCCTGGGTACGTGAGTCCTTGGACCACGGCCGAGGAGCAGCAGTGGCAGGCAAGATCACCTTCGGAGCAGAGAAGAGACAAGGCTGGACTAGAACCCCGGACTGGAGCCCTGCACTGGAACACTCGGGACTGGAACGCACCGGACCGGAACACACTGGAGTAGGCTTCACCTACGCTTAGCTGCCTTTCCCCGAGGGTTGAGCCCTCAGGTTCGAGCAGCCGGTAGGGCTTACAGGAAAACCAGAACTGGAACCAGCAACAGGAACAACCGGAGTCAGGATCCAGCGGTGCTCCCAGGTACCTAGGCTAAAGCAATGCAGACAGGCAGGGAAGAGGACACAGGAGCTACATACAAGCTAAGCTCAAGGGAATGGGAATGACAGCTACGCTTGCCAGAGGAAGGGTAGACTGGAGCTACAGTAGCTAACAGATAGAAAGGAGAGAAATGGTTGCAGCATCAGCCGCTGACCAACCTCAGACAGGGAGCAGCACCACTGCACAGGGATAACAGAAAGGCTAGAAGCCCACAGAGAATAATAAACACAAAAAGGCTGAAAGCCTGCAGGTCAGAGAGATACACCCAGAAAGGCTAGAAGCCCACAGAAAGGCTGGAAACCCCCAGGCCGCAGTAATACACCCAGAAGGCCTGGAAGCCCACAGGTAAAAGGGATCTACGCAGATAGACTGGAGGCCCTCAGAGCAATGGGCACAGAAGAGCTGGAAGCCCACAGAGCAATAGACATGGAAGAGCTGAAAGCCCACAGAGCAATAAACACAGAAGGGCTGAAAGCCCACAGAGCAATAAACACAGAAGGGCCAGAAAGCAAGGCCCACAGGTGATAGTAACTCGCAAAGCAGAAGGGCTGGAAGCCCACAAGAAAAGACAAGGAAAACTAACTGTGCAACCAGCACACTAACCTCAGGACCTAAGGCAATGCAAAGGCAAAAAACGAAGAATGCACCAAAAAAAAAAGTCACACATGCTGAGATCGGTATTGAAACATACAATGTATCAAAGAATCACAATACACATTGTTAATCGGCCCCCAAATCATGCGCAGAGCAGCCAAGCGTTGTTAGCTGCTCTGCGCATGCCACAAACAGTCAAAACACAAGCACATGGCTCCCAAATCAAAACAAAAATAACAAAAGGGTCGGGAGGGGGCAAAGGCGCTCATCAGGAGCGTCCTGTATGGCCGTCCTTGCCCCCCCCACCTGAGGTTGCCGTTCCCCCCTCCCCCACTTCCCCCTGCATTCTAAATTAAAAGCAAACATACCTTTAGCAGCCCCGGCCCCCCTCCCTTCCTCACTACTCTGTCTCCCCTCAGCTCCGCCTCCCAACATCCTCCGCCCTGTGCCCCGTCCCCTCTTGGGGTCGTCGCCGCCATTCCCCTCCTCCATCGGGCCCCCCTCCCTCTTACCGGGCCCGTGCAGCGCCTCTCTCCTCTGTCCGAAGGCGCTGCACGGGCAAGAAGAAAGCTGATGCCTGCCTTCGCCCAGCTTCTGTCGCGCGTCTCTCTCCTCCTGGGCCCGCCCCTATCTGACGTCGGTAACCTACGTAGGTTACTGACGTCAGACAGGGGCGGGCGCAGGAGGAGAGAGACGCGCGACCGAAGCTGTGCGAAGACAGGCATCAGCTTTTCTTCTTGCCCGTGCAGCGCCTTCGGACAGAGGAGAGAGGTGCTGCACGGGCCCGGTAACAGGGAGGGGGGCCCGGTGGAGGGGGGGAATGGTGGCGACGACCCCGAGGGGGCAGGGCACAGGGCGGAGGATGTCGGGAGGCGGAGCTGAGGGGAGACAGAGTAGTGAGGAAGGGAGGGGGCCGGGGCTGTGCGAAAACAGGGTTGAAAGATCTTGCAAAGAGTGGCATGAAGTTCTGGGGACCATTTCTTCCTCCTGCCCCTGGATTTATTGCCATGAAAATAAAACCTGAAAATCAATTTCTGAATTCTTCAATAATGTCTTGGCATTCAACTCGTGCCCCAGCCCACCTTCTAAGTTTATGTTCTCTGTTGCTGATCGAGAGACAGATGATGAAGCCTTTATTTTTTCTCCTTCTAAGCAATGTGTGTTTTGTTTGCAGTCTGAGGACGGGGATGCATGCCTAGAAAAAAAATATTTTTGAACTCCTTGGGGTTTGTAGAGGCTTCTGTTTATGGATTGTGCCTTTCCGTTTCCTTTTGACCAATCACAGCGCTATTAGCTCTGCTAATGCGCTGGGATTGGCTCACAGTTTGTTTGTTTTTTCACTTTACTATTTTTCCTGGCACAGAGCTGTCCTAACGAGAGGTCCAGACCTCTCGTTAGATTTCCTGCCTTTTTCCTGCGTAAAGGCAATCGGAAAAGGTTAGTGCATCTCGTTTCAATGGGGTTTTCACACTAATTGCTCATCTCCATTCCGTTTTCGTTAGCTGCTGGCTTCCTCGGTAAAAGCCCTTTGATGCATGCAACGGATCAAATTTTCCTCGTTGGAGGGTCATTAAAGGCTCATTAAGCTTTAGTGCATCTGCCTCTAAGTGCTTAATAAAGCCCTTCAACACCAAAGGCACAGCTGCAGCAATCTCTAAGCAACTACGGAGGCTGTTCAGGCACAAACCACAGAACAGGCAGAAAGCACAGTGAAACACAGAGAGGCTTCCCACACCCAGGTGTAGTGTAGTGAAGCAATTAGAGTCATGCTGGAAGCAGCCAGCACACAGAGAGAGAGAGAGCTAACCCAGGCAACACCCACAGGTGCAGTATAATGAGGCAATTAGTGTCATGCTGCAGGATGCAGCCAGCACAGAGAGCCAGAGCTAGCTCAGAAAGGACAGAAGAAACAGGAGCCAGCTAGGAAGCTGACCCCCAGGAATAAGGTAAGTCTGAGGGTGGTCACGGCCACAGACATGACACCTTCTCAGTATATATGATAAAGCCATATCTCAGGGAGGTTCATTAGGGAGCACTTGGTGGTGTCCAAGCCTCCATTTTTCTGCCACTCCTCCTTTCTCCATGAAGCGTTCTTGGGGTTGAGGTGCTTCAGTTTGAGTAAGATATAATTAGAGGCCAGCTCCTGGTTCAGTGTTTACTGTAGTCCAGTTGAGTGAGGGGAGCTCTCTATTGGAGATGGATTGAGCCTGAAGACAATACTAAGAGGTGTCCCTTTCCTTCTTTCCCCACCATTTCCCTTTCTCACTGCTGTCTTTAGCTTCATCTTCAGAAATAGCAAGCCATACTATTTCCTTTTCTGTCTGGTTGTTCAGGAAAGTTACACAAAAGGACTCTGCATTTCAGATTGGTGTCAGTATGTTTTAGGAAATTCTGAGGTACAGCAGGAAGCCTCTAGCAATACACTGCCGCAAGACTCTCTGGGGTTCTCTCAGAATCTCTTGTGTTTCATGTCATAGAATCTCCTCACAGAATTACCTTTCCTTTTTCTCTCAGAATTACCTGTGTTTTTTTCCTCACAGAATTGTGTCTTTGTTAAACCAAATTGCAGCTAGAACTGAGAAGTTTTATCTGACAGACTACGACACAGGTCATTCTGCAAGGCCAGTTGAATATGAAAAGACAGTGTCAGCTCTGTTTTAACTTCATAGGGGAACCGGCAATTCAGATTCTCAGAATCTGCTGTAATTTTTCTCCTGCATGATATCGCCTTTGATTCACAGTAATGGTTAATCTTCAGCTTCATAGTATCAGAGGTTCTTCAGCCTCGTATCTTTGCATATTCATCAGTGTCACTATTTCAGCTGTACACAAGCTGGCCAATATTTAAAACCATTTAACTGGCCAGGAACGGTTAATGAATAGTTAAGCTCTGGAACTCTTTGCCAGAAGATGTGGTAATAGCAGTTAGCGTATCTGGGTTTAAAAAAGGTTTGGACAAATTCCTGGAGGAAAAGTCCATAGTCTGTTATTGAGACAGACAAGGAAAGCAACTGCTTGCCCTGGGATTTGTAGTATTTATTTTATTTATTTTTATTTGTTGCATTTGTATCCCACATTTTCCCACCTTTTTGCAGGCTCAATGTGGCTTACAATGTTCGCCATTCCAGAGTAAAAAAGTTACATTTGGAGTTGCATAGAGAATAACATAGTAGATGACGGCAGAAAAAGACCTGCACGGTCCATCCAGTCTGCCCAACAAGACAACCCATGTGTGCTACTTTTTGTGTATACCCTACTTTGATTTGTACCTAGGATAGGCCAGAATAGGATAATAGGCATAGAAAGAAACCAGTTAGAATAAAAGGTAAAGTGATGATGTGTTGCATTTACAATAATTGATCGATGTTGTGATATGCCTTATTGAAGAGACATGTCTTCAGAGATTTGCGAAAGTTGGTTAGTTCGTAAATTGTTTTTAAGTTACATGGTAAGGCATTCCACAGCTGCGTGCCCATGTATGAAAAGCTGGACGCATGTGTTAGTTTGTATTTCAGTCCTTTACAGCTGGGGAAGTGTAGATTAAGGAATGTGCGGGCTGATCTTTTAGCATTTCTGGGTGGTAAATCAACAAGGTCTGACATGTAGGCTGGGGCATCTCCATGAATGATTTTATGAACTAATGTGCAGATCTTTTTTAAGTGGCAGCCAGTGTAGCTTTTTTCTCTTAGTGGTTTTGCACTTTCGTATTTTGTTTTTCCAAATATGAGTCTGGCTGCAGTGTTCTGGGCTGTTTGAAGTTTCTTGATGATTTGTTCTTTGCAGCCGGAATAGAGGTATTTGCAGTAATCGAGTTGACTCAGCACCATTGACTGTACCAGGTTGCGAAAAATGGCTCTTGGGAAGAATGGTTTTACTCTTTTAGGTTTCCATAATGAGTGGAACATCTTCTTAGTTGTGTTCTTCACATGACTTTCAAGTGTAAGATTTCGATCGATGGTAACCTCAAGAATTTTCAGAGTGTTTGATACTGGAAGGGAAAAGATTGGTGTGGTTATAGTGGTGAATATATTTATGTTGTGTTGTGAAGTAAGTATGAGACATTGTGTTTTTTCTGCATTAAGTTTCAATTGAAATGCATCCGCCCATGAATGCATGATTTGGAAGCTTTTGTTGATGTCGTTGGTGATTTCCATTAGATCATGTTTGAACGGGATGTAGATCGTGACGTCATCTGGCTATATGTATGGAGTGTTGCCACGATTTGTGTTTTTACTAGGTACTTGTGACCTGGTTTGGCCATTGTTTGGAAAACAGGATACTGGGCTAGATGGACCATTGGTCTGACCCAGTATGGCTACTCTCTTGTTCTTATGGCCCATTATTCTATCCATGAAACACATGACATTTCTACAACTATTGAACTATGAAAGACTTTCGGAGATTGCTTTTTCCCCCCTAGAAATTCACTTTCTGCATTTACATTCCTTACTAAAGCTATATTTACTTTGATGTATTTCATTATTTCACACCTATGGAGCTGATGTTTTTCTGTGTTTTTCTATATGTCTGATATTCCAATGTATCCAGAATTTAATGTCCAGTAGATACCGCTATTGAGACATTTCATTCTAAATTAAAATTCTATATAAATGAGATTGTAGCTTGGTCCAAAATTATGAGACTCAAATTGAATGAGGAAAACAACGAAGCAGATCAATGGTATACGTAAACAAGCTTTATTAATAAACTAATATATAGAGTATACTGCCGACACAGGCCATGTTTTATCCAGCAGGGCTGCATCAGGGGCTATAAAAATTGAATAAAACATATAAACAAATTAAAAACAGAGATAAAATACTTTAAAACAAAGAACAGCTGAAAGTACCATAACACCATGACAAAAAATCATATATATATAAAAAATATATAAAATCTAGAGCATATATATAACTCTCTCTCTATATATGTATATGTATATGTATGTGTGCTTCACAATAAATCATATCCAGTCAAACTGATGAATAAAAGCATATCTCTCAATAGACTTTTAAAATACCAGAATTAAAAACTTAAACTGAATAATTAAATACATAAATAACTAATAATTCCATACATATAAAAATAATAATAATAAATACCACTAAATACATAAATTCATAAATATATCAAACAGACTAAAGCTAAACACTTCGTCATATAAAGTACAAACATGTTTAAAAAGAATCTTAGAGATCTGCTTGTCCCATCAGCACTACCCAATTATGTAACTCCATTAAGGAATTTACCAATAGGACATTTCCCATGTGGATCATGTTCAGTCTATACAGTTAATATGTGAACAAAGGTTTTTTTATATTCCATCTTCTGGTAAACAAATATATCTAAATCAATATTCGAACTATAAAACCACTAATGTAATTTATGCAGCCTTATGTCCATGCAGTTTAGCATATATAGGTAAAACCAAGAGAAAATTTAATATTCGGGTGATTGAACATAAGAGCGCATTGAAATGTAAATTGCTTGACAAACCATTGGTGGAACATTCAACTACTTTGGGACACAAGTTTGAAGATTACTGTTTCTGTATACTATTTGTTTATAAATGAACATGGAGAGGTGGGCCGATAGTCAACTTTTATGCAAAGAACAGCAACTCATCTTTGATCTTGAGACTGGTCTTAATATGGAGACAGACCTCTCTGTAGTTCTTTGATCAGGCTGCTATTGTTAGGACATCTCATTCTCATTTTTGATACTTACATAATGGTATTTAATATATATTTTTTTGTGGTTTGTAACACCTTTTTTATTTTTTTTATCATTAGTTTTTGTTTTTATGGATATAGACCAACCTCTTTTAACTTTTATAGGTTTTTTCTTAAGCATTTTTTAGCCAGCTTTTCTGTTCTATTTGGTCATTTAACAGTTTTGGCATGCATTTTACTTTGCACTTTGACCCATAGCTTACGCATATATTTCGTTGCAGTTAGATTTTGCTGTTTTTTCCAGCCATCACTGGGACGGAAGGATACATGATGGTTAGTAGATGTAAGTCTCTTTTACCCCTTGTCTATAGCTTTGGGACTTCAGTATATGAGTTCTTTTCGGCAGACCTATTACTTGCTTACGGTACTATAAACCACATAGCAGGATCTACGTTACCGTTTGAAGTGTATCGTCTTATTTATAAGCTACTATGATTTAGCAGATTTTTGTACTGCAGTAGAGTTAAGTAGAAGCTTCTTATGTATGTTTTCTATTTTTATTCAAATATGTATATTGAGTTTGTAATTATAATCATTCAGTATGTATAAGCAGGTACACGTAGGAATATTCGTGTATGTTGGCAGGTACACCTAGGAATATTCTGTCACTTTTATATGATTGACTTTTGTTCTAGTTTTGGTTATTTCTATTTTTATTCTAGGTTGCCCTCTGTTTAATATGGTTTGTGCTGGTTTTTTTGTACTCTGAACATGTGAGATATTTCAAATTTTTTTTGTATCCTGAGCATGTGAGTGAATTCAATTTTATTATTATTATTGTTTCAATTTTATTCATTTTTATATTATTTTCTTTCAGTAGAATTTACTGGAACAAACATTTATTATACGATATTTATAGTAAGGATCATTGAGTAGGTAGGTGTCCTATCTTTTGTTTTTGCTTTTTATTATATTTTTATTATATGTATGGAACGATTTGTTTTTTTAAGTAATTGAGAAAAATGTTTTATTAATCATTTTTATAAGTTTATTTATGTCATAAATTTTGGATTATATTTATGTAATGCTTTCCATTTTGTACATATTTGAGAGATGTTATATTAATTATTTTTAGAAATATATTTGTCATGTTTTCTTATACGTTGTCATTATGCATTTTATTATTTTTGTATTTTACATGTAGTTTTTATTTTGTCTGATTGATATATTCATGAATGTGTCATTTGTTCTCCATTAAGCATTTTTGTACTTTATATGATGAAGGTTTTAAGCTTTAGTCTGTTTGATATATTTATGAATTTAGTGGTTATTATTATTATTATTATATGTATGGAATTATTATTTATTTATTTATTTAGATTTTGCTCACAACTTTTTCAGTAGTAGCTCAAGGTGAGTTACATTCAAGTACACTGGATATTTCTCTGTCCCAGGAGGGCTCACAATCTAAGTTTGTACCTGAGACAATGGAGGGTTAAGTGACTTGCCCAAGATCACAAGGAGCAGCAGTGGGATTTGAACCGGCCACCTCTGGATTGCAAGACTGGTGCTCTAACCACTAGGCCACTCCTCCACTTAATTATTCAGTTTGTTTTTAATTCTGGCATTTTAAAAGTATATTGAGAGATATGGTTGTATTCATCAGTTTGGATATGATTTATTGTGAAGCATATATATATATATAGAGAGAGATATATATAGATATATATATAGATATACAGTGCAATCCGCTTAAGTGCAAGGGTCTGGGACCAAAGAAATGCGTGTACTTAACCATTGTGACCCAAAGACGCTTGACATCTGATAAACATATGTACAGTACTGTTTATTATATGTACAGTATACAGTCTCAGTTAACTGACATTAGGCTGGCTTGAAGTAATCAGTTAGTTATAGTCCTCTGTACACTCTTGGGTCTGTGAGTTCCATAGACTACGTCTGCCAGACGGTAAAAACTGTCATAGCACTGACATCCAGTGGCCTCCAGATAGGCCCGCACGGAGTTGAGACTCTACAGCACGCAAAAGTGACAGGAGGAGGTTGTTGAATTTCATCAGCATGTGCCTCGCTGCTCATTTCTTCATCTGTTCCATCATCAGCCGTTGTTGCCTGCGTGTAGGAGCATACCTAAACATCAGTGCTGTCTTAAGCTGTTTGTAGATCGTAATCAACAGCTACGTAATGATGGAACTCCTCTTCAGTAAAACCATCTGGGATGTCAATAACCTCTTCATCTGACGCGTTTGCAACAGCTGCACCTGTTTCGTCCCTCTCCACATCCTTAACAAAGCTTGCCTGCTTGTAGCAGTTCACAATGGTTGCCTGTGTAACATGATTCCAGGCTTCTTTCTGCATATGTAGGGAATCCAACAGTGATAGATTACGAGCCAGTTCAACAGCACATTTGTCCTTGCCAGTCTGGTCATCCATAACGCTCATCAGACGACGTAGCACAAGAGCCCGATAATGTTGTTTGAAATTGGCTATTATGCCCTGATCCATAGGTTGGATCAGAGAGGTAGTGTTTGGTGGCAGGAAGACCACCTTGACGTTAGACAGCCTGACGACATCCCTGTGTGCAGCACAGTTATCAGAAAGCAGCAAAATCTGATGCTTTTGTGCCCGCATTCTAGTGTTTAACTTCTTTAGCCACTGCTTCCAAATTTCCCCAGTCATCCATGAATTTGTGTTAGCCTCGTATGACACAGGAAGTAGCTTAACTTTCTTGAAGCAACAGGGCTCTTTGCTTTTTCCAATGATGAGTGGTTCCAACTTCTCGCTCCCATCCATATTGCAGCAAAGGAGGATTGTCATTCGGTCCTTCGATGTTTTACCTCCAGTAGTTTCGGCATGTTTGAATGCAAGTGTTCCATCAGGAATCGCTCGCCAGTAGAGACCATTTTCGTCAGCATTGAAAATGTCACGAGGTGCAAACTCATTCAAGATGGTAGGAAGAACTGAAACAACCCAATTTTCAGCACCAAAGTCATCAGTGTCTTGTTTCTCACCATGCTGTTTCTTGAATTTTATGTTGTTCCTCTCCTTCCGTCTTTCCAACAGTGGCTTTGAATTCAGTCAGTCCAAGACTTTCTGCTACCTTGTTAACTTTCTCCATAAACAGTGAACCACTGACAGGAAACTGTCTGCTCCAGACTCGAGAAAACCACGGAAGAAGAGCATCTTCTACCTCCTCAGCCTTTCCCATCCATTTTTGTTTACGGTGTGGATTTGTATTGTTTTGCCAGTCTTCCAGAAGCTGGTCTTTCTGCTTCAAGACACGTGAAATTTGACTGGGATTGACACCATATTCTTTAGCAATAGATGCTTGACTTTTTGTTTTCTAATTTTTAAAGAACTTCTATTTGTTCAGCCAGTGTTAAAGTCTTACAGTTCTGCCGCAACGCCGACCCCGGTGTACGCCCTAACAACATTCTTTCACTTATTCTGCCTGTGGCAGTTAAAGAGGCAGTAAATTTGAAATCTCGTTGGCTGTCACGCGCCAATCGGCTTCCATATTCCATGCACGCTCTTATGCGGAGTCTTTCCTGCAGAGGATCGGTCTTGAACCATGCATATAAGTGAATCTTGTACTTATCAGTGGTGCGCTAAAACGAAGTTTGTCCCCATAGAAATTGATGGTGCCAAAAACGGGACCGAAGTACGGCATGCAGGTAAACAGAGCATGCTCTTATCTGACGTGCACTTAAATGGAGAGAGAGAGAGATTTGCGTCCCACATTTTCCCACTTATTTGCAGGCTCAATATGGCTTACATTGTTCCGAGATGGCGGATGCCATACCAGAGTAAGAGATACAAGTGGTAATACACAAAGAACATAAGTTTTGTCCCCCTCTGAACTCACCACTGTTATATTCCACTGTTCTATCACCTAATAATATCCTGAATTTACTCTGTCTTATATAACTCTTCACAATGTAACCCATAATTGTACTGCAACCAATTGCACTTCCATCATTTACAATGTATTGTAAGCCACACTGAGCCCGCAAATAGGTGGGAAAATGTGGGATACAAATGCAAATAAATAAAAATAAATAAGTAACATAGTTAAGTTGATCAGTCAAGTATGAAGAGAAAAAGTGGTATTGCATTAGGGTTTATATGATGAATTGTTGCGGTATGCTTTGATGAAGAGGAAGGTCTTCAGTGATTTCCGAAAACTATATATATATATACTAGTAAAAAAGGCCCGTTTCTGACACAAATGAAACGGGCGCTAGCAAGGTTTTCCTCGGAGTGTGTATGTTTAGGAGAGTGTATGTGAGAGTGACTGTGTGAGAGACAGAGTGAAAGTGTGAGTGTGTGTGTATGAGAGAGAGAGAGAGTGAGTCTGGGTGTGAGTGTGTTTGTGAGAGTGTGTGTGTGTGCGAGAGAGTGTGTGTGAGACACAGATTCTCTGTGAGAGTGAGTGTATGAGACCAAGCGAGTGTGTGAGTGACTGTGTGGCACATAGAGAGTGAATGTGATACAGTGTGAGACAGAGTGTGTGAGAGTGAGAGTCAGAAAGACATTGTATATGAGAGAGAGAGTGTGAGCCCTGCCCTCCCAATCCATGCCCATCTGTCCCCTGCCCCCTCCATTCATCCTTTTCCAGCAATTCCCCTCTCTCCCTGAGCCCTGCCCTCCCAATCCATGCCCATCCATGTTCCTCTGTCACCTGCCCCCTCCATTCATCCCTATCCAGCAATTCCCATCTCTCCCTGAGGCCTGCCCTGCAATCCATATCCATCCATGCCCATCTGTCCCCTCCATTCATCCCTATCCAGCAATTCCCCTCTCTCCCTGAGCCCTGCCCTCCCAATCCATGCCCATCCATGCTCCTCTGTCACCTGCCCCCTCCATTCATCCCTATTCAGCAATTCCCCTCTCTCCCTGAGCCCTGCCCTGCAATCCATATCCATCCATGCCCATCTGTCCCCTCCATTCATCCCTATCCAGCAATTCCCCTCTCTCCCTGAGCCCTGCCCTCCCAATCCATGCCCATCCATGGTCCTCTGTCCCCTGCCCCCTCCATTCATCCCTTTCCAGCAATTCCCCTCTCTCCCTGAGCCCTGCCCTCCCAATCCATGCCCATCCATGCTCCTCTGTCACCTGCCCCCTCCATTCATCCCTATTCAGCAATTCCCCTCTCTCCCTGAGCCCTGCCCTGCAATCCATATCCATCCATGCCCATCTGTCCCCTCCATTCATCCCTATCCAGCAATTCCCCTCTCTCCCTGAGCCCTGCCCTCCCAATCCATGCCCATCCATGCTCCTGTCACCTGCCCCCTCCATTCATCCCTATCCAGCAATTCCCCTCTCTCCCTGAGCCCTGCCCTGCAATCCATATCCATCCATGCCCATCTGTCCCCTCCATTCATCCCTATCCAGCAATTCCCCTCTCCCTGAGCCCTGCCCTGCAATCCATATCCATCCATGCCCATCTGTCCCCTCCATTCATCCCTATCCAGCAATTTCCCTCTCTCCCTGAGCCCTGCCCTTCCAATCCATGCCCATCCATGCTCCTCTGTCCCCTGCCCCCTCCATTCATCCCTTTCCAGCAATTCCCCTCTCTCCCTGAGCCCTGCCCTCCCAATCCATGCCCATCCATGCTCCTCTGTCCCCTGCCCCCTCCATTCATCCCTTTCCAGCAATTTCCCTCTCTCCCTGAGGGATGCCCTCCCAATCCATGCCCATCCATGCTCCTCTGTCCCCTGCCCCCTCCATTCTTCCTTTTCCTGCAATTCCCCTCTCTTCCTTCCATGACCCCCCCCTCGCATCCATGCTCCTCTCTCTCCCATGTCCCAGCCTGGCCCGCCCTCTTCTTCCCCCCCCTCTTCTTCCCCCCCCCTCTTCGCATCCATGCTGTCGTTTTTCCCCTGCCCTCCTGCTCCCAGTGTTCAACTTTGCTGCCCACCCTCTTCTTTCCCCCCAACGTCCCTTTTCTTTTGGTTTTTTTTTTTTAATTTACCTCCGTGGTGGCGGTTCTGGCAGCGCAGCGTCAGGGAAGGAGGCGGCGTTCCCGACGTCTAGCCTTCCCTTCGCTGTGTTCCGCCTTCTTCTGACGTCATCATTGACGTCAGAAGAAGGCGGAACACAGCGAAGGGAAGGCTAGAGACGTCGGGAGCGCCGTCTCCTTCCCTGACGCTGCGCTGCCGGAACCGCCACCACGGAGGTAAATCTAATATACTAAAACGCACCGTGCGTGGGTGCGATCAGTTTGGTTTTTTTTTTCTGCCCTCGCGATCCGTTTTTTTCCCCGCCCTCGAAGTCATGACGTTTGACGCGACGGCGGGGCAGAAACGGCTGGGTGGCTTCACACCACGAATCCACGAACCCTTCAGAAAGTGTTTGAGTGACTTCAGAACGTTGTCTTCAGAACGTTCACGGTGCGTTTTATTATATTAGATATATATATATATATATATATATATATAACACACACACATATATATATATAGATAGATATTTTATATGCTTTTTTATATATGATTTTTGTCATGGTGTTATGGTACTTTCAGCTGTTCTTTGTTTTAAAGTATTTTATCTATGGATCTGAATTCAAAGGTTTTGGGTGTAATTTTGGAATTGTTGCTTTCATGGAATTACAGATCAAAAATGTATTTTGTAAGGCTTATTTTAAACAAACAGTTGCGATTGCTACGTTCTTATTTTTTATATGATCATTTTAAAATAATTGTTCAGTTGTCAGTTCTTTCTTTATTGGACTATGGGAATTCCTCGTATTAAGGAATAATTACGAAATAGCTTACTAAACTTCAGATGATTCAGAATTCAGCAGCTTGACTGAGTTTTCGTTGTTCTAGGTACAAGAGTGCATCTCCTTTGCTGATTAGGCTGCAGTGGCTGCCGGTTCAAGCTAGGATTCATTTTAAAGTTTTATGTCTTGTTTTAAAGTTTTTATACGGTACCTGCTCTGCAGATTTTCTGGATAGTTTCACGATCTTGAAAAATTCTGCTTTATCTCAATCATGTAACTTTTTGCTTAGGTATTTCCTTCTGTTAAATTTATTCATTTCAAAGCAGTATTTTCTTGTTCATTTTAGTTTTCTTCTATTCGTCTTTAGAATAAGTTACCTATTCAGATATATTTGTTAATGAATCTTTTTGCATTTTGAAAGGCATAGAAAACCTATTTATTTTCTGAAAATGGAAATCAATGTATATAAATTACTTCTTTCCTTTTTACTTAATTTGATATTTTGTTACATCCTGATTTTGTTTCAGTATTACTTATTTTGTTACCTCCCCTTGAATTCCATTTGGAAGATTTGGTGGGTTATAAGACCCTTGATAACATAACATAACATATATCTAGTAATCCAATGCATTAGCATTATATCTATTCATTATTTAATGTTATTCAGTTATTGCTGTACACACTTTCTAAACTGTCATTGTTATAACAGTTGGTCCTAACACACATATAAGGTATAATTTAGCTAGTTTTGGGATGTAAGGTAACTTTGTCACATCTCACCTTAAAAGAGAGGGGCCTGTAGGGGGTAACCCCTCCCCTCAATATAATATATCGATTATATCACAGACAAACCTATTTCAACCTGCTGTGCTGGCTTCTGATGACATCTGACTGCACTATATTCTGTGCCTGAAAGAAATGCTTCTCGTGTATTTAAGGAAGACTCCTGGCTGTGACCTTGACACTGTCTATCCAGTGATACATCTGGTTCAGTTTGGAGATATGTAGATAACCTTGGGCAAAAACAATTGCTTATTCAGCCCTGGCATTGGGGAATATCCAAAATGACAAATTTGTCATTTGCTATATACATATAAAACAATAGGGCATAGACCATCACCTGTCAAGATGGCATCATGATTTGAAATATCCCAAAAAGAGCATGATGCCTGCAGCTTGCTAACAAGATGGCTAACCCAGACTGTGGGGAACTATGAAAAATTTCACAATTTAAACATATAAGGCCTGAAAACTCAAAGAGCAATGATATGATCAAACGTGTCAGTCTATCCCCAAAGAGGTTCCCAGATATTATCACTGACCCCATTAAATTATCTACCTGCAGAAAAAAGAGAGCAACAAAATAAACTCAAGAAACAGAGGTAAAAAAGTTGCTAACTAAAAAATTGAGAAAAATAGCCAAAACCCACACAGTCTGTTTTAGTAATCAAAAAACAAAAATATCCACATCAAATCCCCAAAGTTCCAACACACACCACTGGTAGTTCATGATATATATAAAAATAAAGTCCCACAAGTACTTAGCCTGTCTGAAGAGGTATCCTTTCCTAATATCAGCTCCTGATATTGCTACTATTCCAGTGATAATGAACTCTCTTTAAGCGCTGCAGACCATGAACAAATTTCAGCTATCCAAAACCCCGACAAGAGCCATTTGTGTTGTGAACCTGGTGCTTCAGGAGGTGGAACCAGGGCTTAAAAGATTGTCCAAAATGGTTACCAGCTTTTATACCAAACACTCGCAGGAACAGCCAATTTCAGCCAAGCCAATTCTTAAGGTAGTAATGTTGAATAGAAAGCTTGCCACTCCACAGCCATATTCAAACCCATTGGTTCAACAGTATTAAGAGAAAAGATCCAGTGTTGTTCTCAGTGTTGTCTGAGTATTTTTTTAAAATGCTCGCTTCTCCCACCCTTAGTCATCCATTCAATCGCCCAACAGCGCAAATCAGTAAATTCATGTTTAGCTTTAATGCAATGTTGAACAAGAGGAGCTTCCCATCTTCCTGTAGATACACAATAGGACTGCTCAATAATTCTTCTCATAAAGACCTGGGAAGTTTGTCCCACATATAATAGACCACAGGGACAATGATAGCATAGACTACTCCCACAGATTCACAAGTTGTCTTGCTCCTTAGCTACACCCATTTGTTGTTATTGTTGTCATAAAATGAGGTACATTCTTCAGTAATCGAACAGATAGAGCACCTACCACACTTTTGATGGCACTCTTGTTGAACTGGTCTACTTGACCATACATTAGATTTATGTAATCTGTCAGCTAAATTTCCATTTTGGGCATAAGCAATCATACAGTTAATATCTGTAAAGCGAGGATGAGCCTACATAATCCTCCTATGACGCTTAATGCAAGAAGAAATTTTAGAGGACAAAGTAGTATACTTCAAAACACATGCCGTCCTCTTTTCCTCTTCTAAATTTGACCAAGGTTGTGAATTGATTTGCACTTTTCTGACCACTGAAAGGCCAGTTATGACCCATGAACTGCATAAGCTAAGGGCTTAAATCTTAAACTGCCTGAAAGCTGCATTTTTTTCTGTGCTGTGTTTTTGCTTAGAGTTGTAAATGCTGTGAATACAAGGTCATGCTGAACCAGCAAGGAGTGCTCATCCCCTCCCCTGGCAGAGCGGGTGCCACTGATTCTACACTACAAGGACACTTAATGATGTATTTACAGTTTGAGAGGGAAGAAGTGTTGAGGATCTAGATAACACTATGGTAAACATGGGTACTGGAGAATTTCCTATAACGAAATGGCGTCTGAAATCTTCGGTTAAAGAACCTTGGACTTATTATAAGATGCTGTGTTCCATAAACATTCAGATAGTGTGTTCCATTTTATATAAACAATAAAGTAAGACTGAAATTAGCTGATGTGACAGAAATTAGCTGAAATTGCAAGTTGTAGACTGGATGGGAGGGGGATTGATGCTCAATCCACTGTATATAAGGCACTGCTGTGCTGTATTAGACAAGGCAGAGATCATCAACAGTGAGTGCGTCTTCACCACAGTGATATCTCTAGCTCTCGTAACAAATGCCATTTGTTACGGCCTAATTACTTTGCCTGATTACTTTGTCTGATTACCCTGTCTAATTACTTTGCCTGATTACTTTGTCTGATTACCCTGCCTGATTACTTTGCCCAATTGCTTTTTTGTCTAATTGCTTTATTGCTTTGTTATCATCTATATTGGAATAAAGACTATCCCTCTAAAAAGAACATAGCTTCTGTCCTTTCTGTCTTTTCTATCACGGTATCGTGGGGCAGATGTAAGAAGGTAGAAACCCTATTTGCCCCACATTTCCAAATTGTATATTTCTTATGGTAAGTAGATATATCAGAGAAATAACTCCCACATAATTACACTGATACTAGGTTGTCAGAGGGGGCCATGTAAGTACAGACTCCACTATAAACAGTTGCAGTAAAATATCTCTGTTATTGAATAATGCCTGTTTAAATGCTTTCTTACCTACAGATTTGGGATATCTCTGTTGTTCAAACTTATTTCTTAATTCCTGAGCTGGGTCTTTAAATTGCACAGTACAATCACAAATCTGACGATACCTAAGGAACTGGGAGAAGAGTAGACTGTCCTTCAATGAAAAGGATGCATGCTATTATACTGCAACAAAGTATTTCTGTCCATTGGTTTGGTGTATACATTGGTTTGAAATCTACCTCCCTCAAATTTGACCTCAACATCCAGAAACATAATACAACTTCAGTAGTATTGATAATCAAATTTAATAGTTGCATGACATCTATTTAGCTCTTCCACAAAACTCCGCCTTTCATGCTTGGTTTTCTGATCATGATTTGAAAGCAACTTCTGATAAGAACTTGTATTTTATTTATTTATTTATTTGCTGCATTTGTATCCCACATTTCCCCATCTATTTTGCAATATGTTATAAAGATGATCACATTAATGGAATAAGAATTTCAGAATATTGTTACAAATAAGGTGCATAAGAATATCATGGCAATCATAATAAAGGAATAAGATTTCCAGAACTGTTACAAATGAGGTGCATAAAAATATCATGTAGGATTAGAAGTAGATAAATGGATAAAGCACAACATAATGAGATCAGGCAGTATATAGTATTCAGTAATGAAGGTGCAAATAAAATGAACAAATTAGAGGAGTTCCAAGTAGTTAAATCTGGTGAAGTTTAGGAATCAGTTCGTTATGGAGGATCCTTTAAGTCCGTCTTTTTGAACAGGTTAGTCTTCAATAATCTCGTGAAGGTTGTCAAATCATTTGTTGTTTTTATGGTGGTCAGTAATTCATTCCATAGTTGTGTGCAGATGTATGTTTAGATTTGTACTTAAGTCCTCTGCAGCTGGGGTAATGGAGGTTTAAGAAGGTACGTCATGATTAGATTGTAAGCTCTTTGAGCAGGGACTGTCTTTCTTCTATGTTTGTGCAGCGCTGCGTACACCTTGTAGCGCTATAGAAATGCTAAATAGTAGTAGTAGTAGTAGTCATGAACTTTTGTTGTTTCTCTCTGGTAAATCTATCAGGTCAGACATGTAAGATGGGGCATTTCCATAAATGATTTTATGAGCCAACGTGCAGATTTTGAATACGACTCGATCTTTTAGTGGGAGCCAATGCAATTTTTCTCTAAGGGGTCTGGCACTTTCATATTTTGCCTTTCCAAATATCAGTCTGGCTGCGGTGTTCTGGGTAGTCTGGAGTTTTTTAATGATTTGTACCTTGCATAGTATAGGAGTGGATATAATGTTTGTTTTATAGATGTCGACTTCATGTAACATTGTATGATTAAGCTATGCAGCACCCAAATTGTTGTGCAGACTGGATGGACCTTACAGGTCTTTATCTGTAGTTATTTACTATGTTATGTTTCACGTCTCCTTCATATAAAGAACGGCTGTGAAAAACAGCACACTGTAGCTCTCACCAGGTACAATAAACAGCCCCAGAGCTCATAAATTAGCTCCTCCAGAAGAAGGAAAAGGGCTCTGCAATACCAACACAGATGAAGGAGGCACTTAAAACAAATTTGTTTCCTCCTTTGGCAGTGTTATTGAAGGTTTTTGTTTTGTTTTTAAGAGAGAGGCTTGAATTGCAGAGCCCAGGGCTTCCCAAAGGGGTCTTGAAATGGGCAAGCTCTCCATAAAGATATCATGGGCCTGTGCTCCTGGGAGGTCAGAACTTTCTGTGGCCAGGAGATGGGATTGCAGCCACAGAAAGATAGATAAGCGTTGGTTTAATCTCTATTTCTTTTCATTCTTTTTTTTTTTTTTGTTCTTTGGAGCACACATATAAAACCTGTTTTTTTTTACTGGACAGTAGGGTTTCTATACAGGAGGTTTTAGAGTCTTGCCTGGTGTCATGGAGTGTCTTTTTTTGATTAGGTTCAGTCTTTTTAATTGAGTTTAACAAACACAGATACAGTGTACCGCAAAAATGAAAAATGCTGAATCAAATCCCCTTTCCTTGGAGTCTACAGACAAATTCCATATTAAGTGCAACAAACGGAAGTAGAACACTGTTCTGCAGGACTATTGCAAGAAAATTCAAAATGCAACCAATTATCAATCTATATATAAAGATGCACCTGAAAAAGGCATGGGGACATCACTCATTAAACCATCACTCTACATCACAGACTACAAAGATTATCACCACCTACCTTCCGTGCCAGCTGTCAATATGAAGAGATGACCCAATATCAACTGAGGTTGTATACCTTCTATTTTAAAGTCTGGGATGACTCTGGGCTCTTTAGGTGGCTTTTGCCTAGAGGGGGTGTGTGTTATTCCATCTGACTTCTGTTCATTTTATCATCTTGCATATTTACATAAGAAGAGCCATACTAGGTCAGATCAATGGTCCATCTAGCCCAGTATCCTGCTTCCAACAGTGGCCAATCCAGGACACAAGTACCTGGCAGAAACCCAATTAGTAGCAACATACATTCCATGCTACCAATCCTGGGGCAAGCAGTGTCTTCATCCATGTCTATCTCAATAATAGACTATGGACTTTTCCTCCAGGAACTTGTCCAAACTGGGGGGGGGGGGGGGGGGGAGGTGCTCAAGCGCGCTTGTTGGATGGTCACATGAGGAGTGAGCTCTGTGGTGACTCCACTAAAAATGCAATAATATTCTTATCCAGGAGGGACTTTTCTGTTTAATACTCACTTGGTCGATGTCCTCACAGCAACAAAGTAAACTGGCAGCTGCTTTTGCAGCTAGCACCTCCAATAGACCTAAGATGGACTCATCTTCTACTCCATGCAAGAATGGAGAAGACAAAGATGGCACTGGCTCTAATGCTAAGGTGTCTGCGCGGCTTCAGGAAATACTGTCCCTGCTCACAGAGAATACCTCTGCTGTGAAAGATTTAAAAGGTGAGATGTCGTTCTTTAACTCTAAATTTTCTCATTTAGAGAACAGGATTTCAGAAGCAGAAGCAAGAATCATTACTATTGAAGATGACCTGATGGTGGTCCCGTAAATCTGCCAAAACTCTATTCAGTATTCAAGTGGCCATGGAAGATGCAAGTAATTGCAATAGGCTCAACAACTTAACAATTTTAGGTGTCCTTGAGGGACCTGAAAAATATAATATGCTAAAATGTATTGAGTCCTTCATTCCATCATTACTGTCACTATCTCTTGAACACCCGTTAGAAGTGGAAAGGGCTGGCGCGCCCCACTCACCAACTTTCACATCTTATCTGTAAAATATTAAGATTCCCACGAGTCTTGGACATTTTGCATGCTGTTAAAACTAAAAATGCCCTTACTTGGAATGGTAACAAAATTGTTATCACTGGAGACTTTGCTAAAAGTACTGTTGAAAAATGCAAGGGCTTTCTAGCCATTCAATCTAGACTACATTCTGTGAATGCCAAATTCGGGCTCTTTTCTCCAGCTTTGATGAAGGTTACCTACTGCAATGTCACTAAAACCTTTACTCAGCCAGCGCTTTTGGAAAAATTTCTCGATGATCAAGAATCCTGTGGTATGGCCTCTATGTGACTACTCTGTATGACCGCCTAGATTTTAGCTTCTGTCTATAATGAGCCATGATGGAGTCTCTGCCTTTCTGAGAAGTTCTGAGAGAAGAGGACATTTCTCTGGTAAGTGAACACTATTTTGCTTTGTGCTTTTGGAACTTAAAGATTGGGGTTTAAAGGAGGAATTGTAGGTTAGTGATAGGCAAAATAAAAATATAAAAAAGCAAATTTTATCAACTAATCTCCATAGTCTTTTCCCCTTAGTTTTAAAACTTGAGCTTTGTACCACAGCATTAACAGATAGACTCTAGCAGGCACTGCAGGATCTAGTTTAGTATTAAGGGGGAATAAAAAGAGAGAGAGGGAAAAGCAAGCAGGACCTAGTTTAGTATTAAGGGGGGGAATAAAAAGAGAGAGAGAGAGAAAAGCAAGCATTATTAACTAGTTGCCGTGGAGGGGTATTTTCGAACAGGGACACCCATCTCTAAGGGCGTCCATCTCTGAGGATGTCCCCACGAAGGGGCGGGGCATCCCTTATTATCGAAACAAGATGGACATCCAACTTTCATTTCGATAATACGGTCAGGGACGCCCAAATCTCAACATTTAGGTCAACCTAAGAGATGGTCGACCTAAATGTTGAGATGGTTGAACTTAGAGATGGTCGTCCCGGTTTTCGGCCATAATGGAAACCGAGGACACCCATCTCAAAAATGACCAAATCCAAGCCCTTTGGTCGCGGGAGGAGCCAGCATTCGTAGTGCACTGGTCCCCCTCACACGCCAGGACACCAACCGGGCACCCTAGGGGGCACTGCATTGGACTTCACAAATTGATCCCAGGTGCATAGCTCCCTTACCTTGGGTGCTGAGCCCCCCAAAACCCACTACCCACAACTGTACAACATTACCATAGCCCTTAAAGGGTAAAGGGGGCATCTAGATGTGGGTACAGTGGATTTCGGGTGGGTTTTGGAGGGCTCCCATTTACCAGCACAAGTGTAACAGGTAGGGGGGGGGGGTGGGGATGGGTCCGCCTGCCTGAAGTGCACTGCAGTACCCACTAAAAACTCCTCCAGGGACCTGCATACTGCTGTGATGGAGCTGGGTATGACATTTGAGGCTGGCATAGAGGCTGGCAAAAAATGTTTAAAAACTTTTTTTTGGGTGGGAAGGGGTTGGTGACCACTGGGGGAGTAAGGGGAGGTGATCCCCGATTCCCTCCGGTGGTCATCTGGTCAGTTTGGGCACATTTTCAAGGCTTGGTCGTGAAAAAAATTGGACCAAGTAAAGTCGGCCAAATGCTCGTCAGGGACGCCCTTCTTTTTTCCATTATCGGCTGAGGATGCCCATCTCTTAACCATGCCCTGTCCCGCCTTCGGTACACTGCTGACATGCCCCCGTGAACTTTGGTCGTCCCTGCAACAGAAAGCAGTTGAGGATGCCGAGGATGCCCAAAATCGGCTTTTGATTATGCCGATTTGGGCGACCTTGAGAGAAAGGACGCCCATCTTCTGATTTGTGTCGAAAGATGGGCGTCCTTCTCTTCCGAAAATGAGCCTGATAGTGTACAACCCTTTCCCCATAGTTTTAAACTGAAATTTTCTCTAGAAATAGGCATAACATAGGCAGGCTGCACGCCTTCTCACTCCTGCACTCACTTTTACCCTAGCGTACTCACAGACCAAGCATGAGACAGGTTTGGGAATAAATGGCCACAGCTTTATTGAAACAACACATTAAGCAATCCCTAGGAAGCACCCAAGCCCTGGGTTTGACGTATCAGAAGCTTCAGCTCTCTGCCGTGCCTATCCAGCTAGAGAGCCAGCATCACCGCCCACGCTGCGGCCAGCCCTGTCTCCGCCCCCAGCGTGGCCGAGCATCCATCTGCTTGGGGCAGTCTTCCCCAGACCAGCGTCCCACCTGCCCTGTGCAATCAGCGAGGTGACTAGTCTGCCAGCAATGAGTGCTCCTGTCCCTTGCCTGGAGCGGGCGATCTTCCTTGTTCCAGCACATCCCAGGGTTCCCAGGCTCGGGTGCCTCCGTCACAACCCGGGGGGGCCTGAGAATCAGGGTCCACAGGTCCTCCCCTGTCCCCCCTTCAGGAATGGCGCTCAAGGGCCTCCTGGGATCCGCATGATGCCAGATCTGAGCTCCGCCGGGCTGCACCACCCAAGTGTGACCTTGGTCATGCCTGTGACCTTAGTCATGCCTCTGGACCACAATGCCACCGCAGGATGATATCCGCCGGAGTATGCTGGTCCCTTCCAGAGTAGCCGAGAATGCTAGGAGATTCTGCCTGGCCATGGTAATCAGGCGGTGGCATGGGGTGAACAGCAGTGGCAAAAACCGGAGCTAACTCATACCAGGAATTCCACACCATTTAGCGTCTAGCCCAAGGTGTAAACCCGGTCTCCGGGCTGTTAAACATTTGCCAGCACTGGAGGTATGCGGGCCCGATGATTCACACCGCACCTGTCAGTAGCTGGAGACCAGAAAGAGTGAGTTCCGTAATTGTCGGGGCACTGCCAGTTCCCGTTTCCAGGAGAGCTTGTCGAAAGACAGCCTTGAACTGAAAACTCGTGAGAGGATGACTGTCATGAGCCAGCTGGCAATCTGTTCATTTAGGTATGCATTGAGGTTAGCTAGCGGACAAGTGAGCAAGTCTATGCAGGGTGATGGTGAGCCCTTTGCCCGCCTGATCAGACTTCCCGCGCTACTGAGATGCCGGCCGTCTGCAGGCCTCCAGCGTGCACGATAAGCTCACCTGGGAGCAGTGAAGAAGGTCAAAAAGGAGGTGGCCCGAACAATGCAGCCTCGTAGCTATCATTGCACAGTGTGTGAAGGGCGAACCATAGGCAATGCAGGCTCATGCCACCTGGTGCTGAGGGGCGTAAGGGTGACTGTGCGCATCCTCCCAACAGAGTTCTGGTCAGTAAGCTGGCACGTGGGTTGCCTTCCGCGGAGCTTGGCAAAAGAAGAAGCCGGAGAGGTCTGCAATGTGCAAGATGGCCATTTAACTGAAGGCGCCTCGCCCGAAAGAGCCGTGATATAACGTGCAATGAGGTGAGCATGAACCGCTCCATTTGGCCACCCATGGCATAGGACGTATGTAGAAACTCGATGAAATGCCCATCTGTATGAGCGCAGAGCAGGACGGGCTAATGATCTGCTGATGAGCAAGTGCACGGTGTTGATGAGTAAGTGCACGGTGTCGATACCAAATGCCACAGGTGTTCGGGGACTGGAGTTGGTTCCTTGTCCACCAAAGGGTCAGCTGTTGAAAGAGTGCAAATTGGAAACGGAAGAGAGCACCAGCCATCCGGTGATCGACTCCAGTTACATGCAACGGAGCAAAATGCCGGAGGAGTGCTGCAGTGTGCGGGCAGCGCGCCGTTTGTTTGCTTATGAGATCCCCCATGGCTGCGTATCCGTAGGCTGGTGTCGGGTCCCCAAACGCGGACTGCTGCAACAAGGGAAAATAATACAAGGAAGGTGATGGTCTTGGTGAGGCCACAGCGTGTCCAGTACAGCGGCCAAGGAACAGAGAACCAATCACCATTGCTGTGTGCTCCAGAGCCAAAGGCTCCACACTTAGTGTCCGGTGCCTTGACCGAGGCATGGTATAGCTCCTGCCAGAGCAGCCACAAGGCCTAACGGGGTGCTTTATTCCAAGACCTGGACCTAGCATATCGTTACTGTCTACGAGGCCTAACAGGGTGTTGAATTCCAAGACCTGGACCTAGCATATCGTTAGTGTCTACAAGGCCTAACGGGGTGTTTTATTCCAAGACCTAGGCCTAGCAAATCAGTAGTGTCGAGACTCTAAAGGATCGTCCTCCACAGTGTAAGCTCACATATCACACTTCTGTACCATTCACTCCAACCAATTGGAAGAACAACTAAGCTTCAGGTGCTCAGGCCGCTTAAGATCTGGTACTGTAAGATCAAAGTGTCCTGAGGTAGACCCCAGCACAGGAATACTGTTACCACCCCTCTCGGCTGGACTGTAGTGATGTGCTCCCAGATACCTGATGGTTGTATTCGTGGTGAATATCCAGGGAACACACACTCACAGCCGAGGGAGTGGAACAAATAAACTAACCTCGTCCTTTATTCTCAAAGAATAAAGGAGGAAAAGAATCTAAATTTAGGATTTGTTCCTGAAATGGAAGGACCAAACTTTTAGATTTGCAAATTATCTCTTTCTTTATTGAATACAAATGCAAGCAAATTTTCATTCAAATAAACTCAAATTCACAATTAGTGTGAAGCTTAATAGAACTGCAATAACATATTCAACATTCAAATGTAGAACTACATGTATACCCTTAACTTTGTCTGTTTCCCCTAAAAAGGCGGAAAAGAACCTTTTCAGATAAGTATTTAAATTGTCTTTTATCTAAATCAGATATTTGTGGTTATTCTCTTTCCTGATGTAGAAATTGGTCTCTTTGTGTGCACTATTGGTGTTTTTGCAGGGATCTCATGGATTTTTAATATCTGATGGTCTGTTCCTTTGTTTTCCCTTAAAATGTTGTGAAAAAATAATATATTTCTTTCAACACCCTTGGCAATGTCACTTAGCTGTGGTTGAATTTATTTAGGTGATGTCTTTCTTGCATTGGAGCTCATCTGGAACCCTTCAGAGGATGACTCCCCCAGATTTCTTCTCCCTAAACCTCACTTATAAAGAAAACAAATGGAGGCAAGACCCTTGAACTCCCTCTGTTCTTGTTCAGGCTCTGGTGACTATTAACCAATTCTCAATACTGTGGCCAAACTCTCTAATTGAAATAAAATAAGTTAAAGGTTTTCTCACTACAAAACCTATTTCTCACTGTTGTTTCCCTAGTCTAAAATCCAGCAGGCTTCAACATTCCATCTCACAGACTTCACATAAAAGCATAACTTTTCCCTTCACAGCTATCAGATCAATCTGGAGAATACAGCACACTCAGACAACAGCAGTGCTGGATTTTCTTTATTCTGAAGTCAGATTTCAAACCTTGCTTGCACTGAACTCAGAACTCTCACAAACAACACACCTTCCCCCCAGACACTACTTAATGGCTTCACAGATTCCCTCTCAGTCCTTCCCCTGTGTCAGAGTTAAAATCCTTGCACACTTTTTCCTGACACCCTTATAGTTTCTTTCACTTAGTATAACTACCAGCAGAAATCACAGTCTCTCAGAACCTGAGTCTCAACTGTTTTCCCCTATTCTAAAAAGAGTAGGCAGCCATGTGTCCACTTAATATCTGAGCCTACAGACTCTCATTCCACCTTCCATGACCTTAAATTCCCTTAGAACTTAACCATTCCTTTCACTGCATGCTGGGACATACATACCTCTGTTTCACTCCAAACCAAACTAAATTTGGTTTAAAACTTCTCACAGCTTTCTTTTAGTACAGCTCTCTCCCACCCAAAATACATCAGTTTTTCCCCACATGTATTCAGCAACACAATCATGAAAAAGGCAGTCTGTTTATTGAAGTACTCACTTTTAAGCTCAAATCATCTCATTCTCAGCACCAAAGCTCACCTTCACTCACTTTCAATATTAAAGTACCCTTTTTCAATATCACATTTCACTTTAAACTCACAAAAATCCATACTTTTATTCTTACTTTTACACAGACACACACTATACGTTTTTCCTTTCTCAATCCATGTTCACAGCCCTGGTCTTTCTGCTCACCAGGGTTGCCAGGTGGAAAATTTTTTTCCAGCCTAAAGGAGCCCAAAATCCAGCCCAAAACCCGCCCAAACTCAAACCCCGCCCCTGACGCCCCCGCCGTCATCAACCCCGCCCCGCCGTCATCGGCCCCGCCTCCCCGTCACTAACCCCGCCTCCCCCGTCACTAACCCCGCCTCCCCCGTCACTAACCCCGCCTCCCACGTCACTAACCCCGCCCAGAAACGTCATTAACCCCGCCCACCGCGGCCGAAAAAAGCCGGCGAAAAAACCGCAAAAGCCGGCGAAAAAACCGCCCCGAAGCCAAAAAGGAGCCCAAAAAACCGCAACCCGCCGCGGGCAAAAATTTCCCGCGGCGGGTCGCGGAAAACCGCCCAATTGGGCGGTAAAACCGCCCACCTGGCAACACTGCTGCTCACTCCAGTCTCCCTGGCAACTTACCCCCCCCCCCCAAGAGGATCTGACATCACTCAACCAATCAGCTTGTCAGAGAAAGACAGTTTTTTTTTCTGATCTGTTTAGAATCTCCCTCCCCCATAGAAGTAAATGCAAAACTTCCTATACAGAGAATTTCAAAGTCAATTTTAACCTGACTTGTACCCAAAACAGAAAGGAACATTTTAAAGTACAATCCCCACTTAATCATGGTTTATTTCTTGAAAAATAAAACCACATTTAAGAAACATCTCACACTTTCTTCAGCTAACTCCATTAACAATTCCCAAACTAAACTTTAAACCTTTTCCAGCCAGCAGCCACCACCAAAACCCTGGAACAAGCCCCCCCCAGAGCCCCAGGAAAAAACATTTAATATATGTTACCATATATTACAATACACCCTGAAGCCTCCGTATTTTTCGGAATGGTCATGTATAGAATAAGAAACAGTTCTCTCACAAATCAGGAGAGGTGCCTTTTAGTAAAGGGTCTTCCTATTGTGGAGCTGACTCAGTGGTACATAAGTACATAAGTAATGTCACACTGGGAAAAGACCAAAGATCCATCGAGCCCAGCATCCTGTCTACAACAGCGGCCAATCCAGGCCAAGGGCACCTGGCGAGCTTCCCAAATGTACAAACATTCTATACATGTTATTCCTGGAATTGTGGATTTTTCCCCAAGTCCATTTAGTAGCAGTTTATAGACTTGTTCTTTAGGAAACCGTCTAACCCCTTTTTAAACTCTGCTAAGCTAACCGCCTACACCACGTTCTCCGGCAACGAATTCCAGAGTTTAATTACGCGTTGGGTGAAGAAACATTTTCTCCGATTTGTTTTAAATTTACTACACTGTAGTTTCATCGCATGCCCCCTAGTCCTAGTATTTTTTGAAAGCGTGAACAGACGCTTCACATCCACCTGTTACACTCCACTCAATATTTTATATACCTCTATCATGTCTTCCCTCAGCCGTCTCTTCTCCAAGCTGAAAAGCCCTAGCCTCCTTAGTCTTTCTTCATAGGGAAGCCGTCTCATCCCCTCTATCATTTTCTTCGCCCTTCGCTGCACCTTTTCCAATTCTACTATATCTTTCTTGAGATGCAGCGACCAGAATTGAACACAGTACTCAAGGTGCGGTCGCACCATGAAGCAATACAACAGCATTATAACATCCTCACACCTGTTTTCCATACCTTTCCTAATAATACCCAACATTCTATTCGCTTTCCTAGCCGCAGCAGCACATTGAGAAGAAGGTTTCAGTGTATTATCGACGACGACGACACCCAGATCCCTTTCTCGGTCTGTAACTCCTAATGTGGAACCTTGCATGACGTAGCTATAATTCGGGTTCTTTTTTCCCACATGCATCACCTTGCACTTGCTCGCATTAAACATCATCTGCCATTTAGCCGCCCAGTCTCCCAGTCTCGTAAGGTCCTTCTGTAATTTTTCACAATCCTGTCGCGAGTTAACGACTTTGAATAACTTTGTGTCATCAGCAAATTTAATTACCTCACTAGTTATTCCCATCTCTAAATCATTTATAAATATGTTAAAAAGCAGCCGTCCGCCAGCTTGAGAATATCAAAGTACCGCCGACACAGTACTTTTCCTCGGGGTCCTGGGAAAGCGCTCTGGGGGGACACCATATGTGAATGCAGGCGCGAGTGTAAAGGGTATAGCGTTCTTGTCTATAGCAGGGGATGGTGCGGAGGAGGAAGAGAACGAGGATGAAGTTGTGCTGGGACCGTCTGTAGTGCTTGCACTTCTTACCTTTCTTCCTCCGTTTATGCACCTGATGCCTAGGAGTAAGGATTGCTGTCTCCCGCAGCGCGTGTCCCTGCGATTGGGTGTGACTGTGGGACCTCTTGTCCACCGGTCGAGAGGGTGTGATGCCGCTCCCAGGGGCTGGACATGCCGAGGAGAGGAAGGGTCTCCGCGTACGAGTCCCAGCCCTCATCCCAGGAAGGATTAGTGGGATTTGAACTCTACGGGCCACGGTAATGGCCCTCCACATCCCAACCTTAGGGGAGAACCAGACCCAGATGTAAAGAAAAGTGATTATGAACCGGAATGGGGAATACCCGCAGTGCAACACATCTGTGTAGGTAAGGTAAGCGAGGCCGATTGAAACTGCAGAGCCACGTGTGCCGTCCCTCAGCCCAGATCTCTCCCTTCTCACGCTTGCACCCTCTGTCCAAGCCTGGACCGCCGATGCCTCCATGGCTCAGGGAGCTCGGGCAAGGAGGGCGGAGGTGGCGCGAGGCCGGCCTGTACCCTCACCTGGCACGTGCACGGCGAAGAAACACTCGGGCATACTGTGGAGCACTAGTCCGTCAGCAGATCCGCCGAGCCCTCTCTTTACTACTGTGGAATCCGCGCCCGAAAGCGACCTCGCGATCAGCTGCACAATCTGGCCCTCGCCGTGGCCGGCGAGGCATGCTGGCTGCTGGCGTGCTAGAGGACCACGAGGGTACACTGCCAAAATGATCGCCACGAGGCCAAAATGAAAGAAACGACAGAATGGCTGACTATACAGCGAAAAAGGCCAAAGACACTTTGGGAATCGGGTGCTGGGAATGGGCGCCCACAAAACAAGAGGACCGGCCAAAACGGGCAGCAACTGGACACAATGCGGAAAATGGCCGGCCATGCGGGCAAAATAAATTAGCAGTCAATAGAACAGAGGTGGAAGCAGGAGGCAGTTAGAGTTAGTGTACCTCTGTGGACGCTTTGTCCGCCTCAATGATGGGCGAGGCTGCTGCGAAGTATTAGTGGGACTTGAACTCGCCACCTCTGCATTATGAGACCGGTGTTCTAACCACTGGGCCACAGCTCTACTTGGGCTTGAAGTGAGCAGCTGTGGGATGCGCGCATGGCGAGGCATGCTGGCAGCACAGGCAGGATCGAGGAGGCGCAAGATGGCGGAAAATGAGGCCGCGAGGGTACCCGAGGCAAAATTAAGGGAAACAACACAATGGCCGAGCATGCGAGAAAAATGGCCAAAAGACGAGACCAAGGAGAAAGCCTGAATTGGCCGCGCAGGTGGGTAAATTAGACAGCCGCGTGGGCCGCATCGATAATGTGAAATGGCCGGCTATGCGCCAAAGAATCTACCGTGGAGGCCGCGTGGTTCCAGTGAAATGGGCGGCTATTCGAAGGGATGGCCAAAATAAAAGGCGGCCGTGAAATCAGCTGATTTAATAGACGGCCAGTACTGCGCTCCGCGGTCACGCTGCACCACTCAAGCGAAATGGCCGGCTTTTCGGAGAAACGGCCAAAATAAAAAGGTGGCCGTGAAATCAGCTGCTTTCATAGATGGCCAGTACCGCGCTCCGCGACACCGCTTCACCGCTGTCGCGGACAAAGAAAAGTCAGGTTTTACCGTGTGGGGAAACACAAAAGTCCTGCGCTGCATGCTGAAAACTCCTGCACTGCTCGCTGCCGACAACGAGACCTCCCCCGTCTCATATGCAGCTCTTATGCGGTGCATGGGGACCCCCCAAGGCCCCGCCCCCTTCCAGCCTCCGAACCAACGGCGGGCAGGGCCTCCTGCCACGTCACCCAGACCGTCAGGGGGAAGCCGGAAGGGGAAGGGCCGCTCAGGCCGGGGAGCTGCCATGCAGCAGCCACCATGTTATGTGCGGCTCCTCGCTGGCCTTCCTTTTTCCCATAGTTTTAAACTGAAACTTTTTCTAGAGGTAGAAACTTAACTGCCAAAAACTCTTTTTCTAAAAGGCAGTTATTTTCTGTTCTTTGGTTGCTGGAGAAGTAGCACGTCCAGTGACCTCAATTAGGTGTTAACTAAGGTGTGGGGAAGTAGAATATTTGCATAGGTTGCTGAGTTAGCTTCAAAGAGCCTGTTAAAAAAAGGCCCCTTAGATTCAAAACTATATAAAGAGGAAAGGTCCCACTGAACTTTCTTTCTGAGAACTTCTGAGAGAAGAGGTCATTTCTCTGGTAAGTGAACACTATTTTGCTTTGTGCTTTGGGAACTTAAAGATTGGGGTTTAAAAGAGGAATTGTAGGTTAGTGATAGGCAAAATAAAAATATAAAAAAGCAAATTTTATCAACTAATCTCCATAGTCTTTTCCCCTTAGTTTTAAAACTTGAACTTTGAACCACAGCATTAACAGACTCTAGCAGGCACTGCAGGATCTAGTTTAGTCTTCCCACCCACCCTCCTGAACACCCACCCATCCCTAGGACAACTCTTCATTTATAGTCAGTTATTGTAATTAGGGTAGAAAGCAAAGTATGCTCTTTCAGAGTTTTAAATACATTTCATTACCATCTAAGAAGGAAATACTAAATAAACCATACAATATACTATATAAACTAAAAGACACTTTTATATTAGGCTAATATCTTAATACTGTAGCAAATTTTAAATTATTGAAAAACTCAAAAACACTAAGATGGAGTCAGCAGTCCAGCAGCGAGAGGAGTGCTATCCACTCTTTTGCATTGAGCGTCACAGTTGGTGAGATGTCATATGTGTGTGCCCGATGCAAAGAGCTCCTAGCTCTCAGAGAACATGTCCGTTATCTTGAGGCTAGAGTAGCAGACTTGATGGAGCTGAGGGAGACAGAGAGGTACATAGAGGAGACCTGAGGAAAGGGGGAGTAGGAGGAGTAGGCTCTTGAACAACACCAGTAGGCGACGTAGATAGGAACAATCTCTTTATTTAAATATACACTCGACTCAACACAGCCGTGTTTCGGCGCTACAGACGCCTTCTTCAGGAGTCTATGAAATAAAACCAAACAATGGTAATATAACAAACATGCAGAACAAAAGTAAAATAAATGTAGAACGTTAAATGTGTGATAAACATAAATTCCATGTAGAATTAAAAAATTAATAAAAACATTTTTTATAAAAAAACTTTTTGTAAAAAAATTATTATTAGTATTGCAGAAATGCTATAATATATATACACATATACATATATATACATACATACATATATATATATATATATATATATATACACACATACATATACATACATATACATATAAAATACATACATGTAAAAATACATATACTCAAACATACATGCATATATATTTTTCAAATATATAATAAATACTTAAATTATTAAAAATATTAGATTATATATAACATACGATAAAGTGAATGATACATACCTGTAGCAGGTGTTCTCCGAGGACAGCAGGCTGATTGTTCTCACGACTGGGTGACGTCCGCGGCAGCCCCCACCAACCGGAAAAGGCTTCGCGGGACGGTTGGCACGCAGGGCACGCCCACCGCGCATGCGCGGCCGTCTTCCCGCCCGTGCGCGACCGCTCCTGCCAGTTGAATGACAAGCAATAAAATATGAAACACAACTCCAAAGGGGAGGAGGGAGGGTAGGTGAGAACAATCAGCCTGCTGTCCTCGGAGAATACCTGCTACAGGTATGTATCATTCACTTTCTCCGAGGACAAGCAGGCTGCTTGTTCTCACGACTGGGGTATCCCTAGCTCTCAGGCTCACTCAAAACAAGAACCCAGGTCAATTGAACCTCGCAACGGCGAGGGTATAACAGAAATTGACCTACGAAGAACAACTAACTGAGAGTGCAGCCTGACCAGAATAAATTCGGGTCCTGGAGGGTGGAGTTGGATTTACACCCCAAACAGATTCTGCAGCACCGACTGCCCGAACCGACTGTCGCGTCGGGTATCCTGCTGGAGGCAGTAATGAGATGTGAATGTGTGGACAGATGACCACGTCGCAGCTTTGCAAATCTCTTCAATAGTGGCTGACTTCAGGTGGGCCACTGACGCTGCCATGGCTCTAACACTATGAGCCGTGACATGACCCTCAAGAGCCAGCCCAGCCTGGGCGTAAGTGAAGGAAATGCAATCTGCTAGCCAATTGGAGATGGTGCGTTTCCCGACAGCGACCCCTAGCCTGTTAGGGTCGAAAGAAACAAACAATTGGGCGGACTGTCTGTGGGGCTGTGTCCGCTCCAAGTAGAAGGCCAATGCTCTCTTGCAGTCCAATGTGTGCAACTGACGTTCAGCAGGGCGGGTATGCGGCCTGGGGAAGAATGTTGGCAAGACAATTGACTGGTTAAGATGGAACTCCGACACCACCTTCGGCAGGAACTTTGGGTGGGTGCGGAGCACTACTCTGTTGTGATGAAATTTGGTATATGGAGCATGAGCTACTAGGGCTTGAAGCTCACTGACCCTACGAGCTGAAGTAACTGCCACCAAGAAAATGACCTTCCAGGTCAAGTACTTCAGATGGCAGATATTCAGTGGCTCAAAAGGAGGTTTCATCAGCTGGGTGAGGACGACGTTGAGATCCCATGACACTGTAGGAGGCTTGATAGGGGGCTTTGACAAAAGCAAGCCTCTCATGAATCGAACGACTAAAGGCTCTCCAGAGATGGCTTTACCTTCCACACGATAATGGTAAGCACTAATCGCACTAAGGTGATTCCTTACTGAGTTGGTCTTGAGGCCAGACTCTGATAAGTGTAGAAGGTATTCAAGCAGGTTCTGTGCAGGGCAAGAACGAGGTTCTAGGGCCTTGCTCTCACACCAAACGACAAACCTCCTCCACTTGAAAAAGTAACTCTTTTTAGTGGAATCCTTCCTGGAGGCAAGCAGGACCCGGGAGACACCCTCCGACAGACCCAACGCAGCGAAGTCTATGCCCTCAACATCCAGGCCGTGAGAGCCAGAGACTGAAGGTTGGGGTGCAGTAACGCTCCGTCGTTCTGCGAAATGAGAGTCGGAAAACACTCCAATCTCCACGGTTCTTCTGAGGACAACTCCAGAAGAAGAGGGAACCAGATCTGACGGGGCCAAAAGGGCGCTATCAGAATCATGGTGCCGCGGTCGTGCTTGAGCTTCAGTAAGGTCTTCCCCACCAAAGGTATGGGAGGATAAGCATACAGGAGGCCGGTCCCCCAATGGAGGAGAAAGGCGTCCGACGCTAGCCTGCCGTGTGTCTGAAGTCTGGAACAGAACAGAGGCAGCTTGTGGTTGGTCTGAGAGGCGAAAAGGTCCACCGAGGGGGTGCCCCACTCTCGGAAGATCTTGCGTACCACTCTGGAATGGAGCGAACACTCGTGCGGTTGCATGACTCTGCTCAGTCTGTCGGCCAGACTGTTGTTTACGCCTGCCAGGTATGTGGCTTGGAGGAGCATGCCAAACTGGCACGCCCAGCGCCACAGCCCGACGGCTTCCTGACACAGGGGGCGAGATCCGGTGCCCCCCTGCTTGTTGACGTAATACATTGCAACCTGATTGTCTGTCCGAATTTGGATAATTTGGCAGGACAGCCGATCTCTGAAAGCCTTCAGCGCGTTCCAGATCGCTCGGAGCTCCAGGAGGTTGATCTGCAGATCCTTTTCCTGGAGGGACCACAGACCCTGGGTGTGAAGCCCATCGACATGAGCTCCCCAACCCAGGCGAGATGCATCCGTCGTCAGCACCTTCGTGGGCTGCGGAATTTGGAATGGACGTCCCAGGGTCAAATTGGTCCGGATGGTCCACCAGAGCAGTGAAGTGCGGCAACTGGTGGAGAGGTGGATGACATCTTCTAGATTCCCGGTGGCTTGGAACCACTGGGAAGCTAGGGTCCATTGAGCAGATCTCATGTGAAGACGAGCCATGGGAGTCACATGAACTGTGGAGGCCATATGACCCAGAAGTCTCAACATCTGCCGAGCTGTGACCTGCTGAGACGCTCTGGTCTGCGAAGCGAGGGACAGGAGGTTGTTGGCCCTCGCTTCGGGAAGGAAGGCCTGAGCCGTCTGGGTATTCAGCAGAGCTCCTATGAATTCCAGAGACTGGGTTGGCTGGAGATGGGACTTTGGGTAATTTATCACAAACCCCAGCAGCTCCAGGAGTTGAATAGTGCACTGCATGGACCGGAGGGCTCCTGCCTCCGAGGTGTTCTTGACCAGCCAATCGTCGAGATATGGGAACACGTGCACTCCCAGCCTGCGTAGGTACGCCGCCACCACCACGAGGCACTTTGTAAACACTCGTGGGGCGGAGGCGAGCCCAAAGGGCAGCACACAATACTGAAAGTGCCGTGCGCCCAGGCGGAATCTGAGATACTGTCTGTGAGCTGGCAGTATCGGGATGTGAGTATATGCATCCTTTAAATCCAGGGAACATAGCCAATCGTTTTTCTGAATCATTGGCAGAAGGGTGCCCAAGGAAAGCATCCTGAACTTTTCTTTGACCAGGAATTTGTTCAGGCCTCTCAGGTCTAGGATGGGACGCATCCCCCCTGTTTTCTTTTCCACAAGGAAGTACCTGGAATAGAATCCCTGCCCTTCCTGCCCGGGTGGTACGGGCTCGACCGCATTGACGCTGAGAAGGGCGGAGAGTTCCTCTGCAAGTACCTGCTTGTGATGGGAGCTGAAGGATTGAGCTCCCGGAGGACAATTTGGAGGCAGGGAGGCCAAATTCAGGGCGTATCCGCACCGCACTATTTGGAGAACCCACTGGTCGGAGGTTATGAGAGGCCACCTTTGGTGAAAAAATTTTAACCTCCCCCCGACCGGCAGATCGTCCGGTACGGACACTTTGAGGGCGGCTATGTTCCCGTGGATCCAGTCAAAAGCCCGTCCCTGGCTTTTGCTGTGGAGGCGCAGGGGGCTGCTTAGGCGCACGCTGTTGACGGGAACGAGCGCGCTGGGGCTGTCCCTGTGCCTGACGAGGCCTTCGGGCCGGCTGGTTGTACCTACGCTTTGCAAAAGAATAGGGTGCAGCCTGCCGGGCCCGGGAAAAACGGCCACCTGCTGAGGTGGATGCTGAAGGCGCCCGGTGGGAGAGCTTGTCGAGAGCGGTTTCCCGCTGATGCAGTTGGTCCACCATCTGCTCGACCTTCTCACCAAAAATGTTATCCCCCCGGCAAGGGACGTCGGCCAGTCTCTGCTGGGTGCGGTTGTCCAGGTCAGAGGCACGCAGCCATGAGAGCCTGCGCATCACTATACCTTGGGCCGCAGCACAAGATGCCACGTCACAGGTGTCATAGATACCCCTGGACAGGAACTTTCTGCACGCCTTCAGCTGCCTGACCACCTCCTGATAAGGCCTGGACTGCTCCGGCGGGAGCTTATCGACCAAGTCCGCCAGTTGTTGCACATTAGTCCGCATGTGGATGCTCATATAGAGCAGGTATGACTGGATGCGGGTCACGAGCATGGAGGATTGGTAGGCCTTCCTCCCAAACGAGTCCAGAGTGCGAGACTCCCGCCCCGGGGGCGCCGAGGCGGTATCCCTCGAACTCCGTGCCCTCTTGAGAGCAGAATCCACGACCGCCGAGTCATGGGGCAATTGGGGCCGCATTAACTCTGGGTCAGAGTGGATCCTGTACTGGGACTCTGCTTTCTTGGGAATGGTGGGGTTAGTTAACGGTCGCACCCAGTTCCGAAGCAGTGTCTCCTTGAGGACATTGTGCAGCGGTACCGTGGAGGACTCTCTAGGTGGTGATGGATAGTCGAGGACCTCGAGCATCTCGGCCCTCGGCTCTTCCACAGAGACCACGGGAAAGGGAATGCTAATAGACATATCCCGCACAAAGGAGGCAAAGGAGGAGGTGAGAGCTTCCTCTCCGGTGAAGGCGTGGGGTCCGAGGGAAGGCCCGTAGACTCCTCTGAGGAGAAATATCTAGGGTCCTCTTCTTCCCCCCACGAGGCCTCATCCTCGGTATCGGACATAAGCTCGTGGAGCTGAGTCCTGAACCGGGCCCGGCTCGACGTCGAGGCACCGAGGTCTCGGTGTCATCGAGCGGTGGACTCCCGCGCCGGCGGGGACGGAGCTCCCTCCATCGACGTCGACGGGGACTCCACCTGCGTGGCGGTCAAGACCGGCGCCGCAAGCGGCGGCGGTGTCGACGGCCCCGGCGCCGGGCTAGAGCTCGCCGGCGCCACAGACATCGGCGCCGAGGGCGCAAGCACCCCCGGCACCGGCACAGCCTGGCGCATCAGCCCTTCCAAGATCCCCGGAAGGATGGCTCTGAGGCACTCGTCCAGGCCCGCTGCCGGGAAAGGCGGTGGGGCCGGTAAGGGTGTCGGTGCCAGAAGCTGATGGGGGCCAGGAGACGGCACCGAGGTGCCGGAGCCCTGACGCGTCGGTACCTCCACAACCGACGGGGACCTCTCATCTCGACGATGACACTTCGGCGTCGCCTCCTCTCCGATGTCCGGATGCACCGAGGGCGACCGGTGACGACGCTTCTTGTTTTTCTTTCGATGCGCGTCACCGGCGCCGGGAGGTGAGGAGGAGGACGATCCCCCTCGGTCGCGAGGAGCCGGGTCAGACAGGGTTCGGTCCCGTGGGCCACGGGCTGAGGGAGTGACCGGGGCCGACTGCCCACGCGGCCGCTCACCTCTACCCTCGCCGGCGGACCGGCGGGCCGACGGGACCTGTTCTCCTGGGGTTGATGCCATCGGTGCCGATGTCTCGGGCATCGATACCGGTACTGAAGGACCGGGCGTCGATACTGATGCCGTCGAGGTCGACGTCGAGGGGCCGGCGCAAGTTCCAAAAAGACGGTCCCGCAGAACTTGCCTCGCAACCTGAGTCCGTTTCCGGAGACCGAGACACAGGGAACACGACTTGATATTGTGCTCCGGCCCGAGGCACTGGAGGCACCAAGCGTGGGTGTCGGTCTGCGAGATCGGCCGGCCGCAGCGACCACACTTTTTAAATCCACTCGGGACCTTCGAGGACATCGACGGAAAAATCACGTCGGCGAAGTCAAAGTCGTCAATGGTGGCTGAAATCACACCTCGAAAAAAGAAAACGACCGTGTGGCCACTAGGCCGCAACGCGGCGTCCCCGCTGGAAACGAGGGAAAAAAGGGAGCGCGTGCTCCACACGCTCAGGTTTTTTTTTTTTTTTTTGAAAAAGAAACCGGCGGTAACAAAACGAAGTAGAAAAAGCAACGATCCGCGTAAACGCGATCGAAAATCCGGCGGCTGAAAACAGAGAGAGCGGCAAAGCACAACTCTCTCCAGACGCGGAAAAAAAGGAACTGGCGGGAGCGGTCGCGCACGGGCGGGAAGACGGCCGCGCATGCGCGGTGGGCGTGCCCTGCGTGCCGACCGTCCCGCGAAGCCTTTTCTGGTTGGTGGGGGCTGCCGCGGACGTCACCCAGTCGTGAGAACAAGCAGCCTGCTTGTCCTCGGAGAAAGGTGTTGTATATTACCAATCAAAGAAGGATGACATCTAAAAATTAGCAGAAAAAACATCAAAATGAGGTATAACGAAAAACCTCAAAATACAGTGAAATAAATAAATAAAACACACTTACAGCCAATTAGTAAATAATATATGATATATATGATGTAACCATATAAGTTAAGTATCATAGATAAACTGACCTTGTGATATATAAATATACGAATATTAAGCTCAAAGAGAGGAGACCTACAGGGATGTTGTAGAGAAGTCCCGCCTCCAATCTGGTAGCCCCTGTGCTATCCTGGAGGAAGGAGGTCTGCTAGAAGGAGAGCATCACTCTGGTGAAGTAGGATGTACTCCTGTAGCCAGGACCTGCCCACCAAGGGATGTACTATCCTCTCGCACTGAGGATATGTCTCCAAATGCTGCTCAGGAGGGAAGGGGTTAGGTCAGCTGTTGTAATTGGTGATTCGATCATTAGGCATATAGATAGCTGGGTGGCTGATGGATGTGAGGATCGCCTGGTGACTTGTCTGCCTGGTGCAAAGGTGGCGCACCTCACGCGTCACCTAGATAGGATTTTAGATAGTGCTGGGCAGGAGCCGGCTGTCTTGGTACATGTGGGTACCAATGACGTAGGAAAATGTGGGAGAGAGGTTCTGGAAGCCAAATTTAGGCTCTTAGGTAGAAAGATCAAATTCAGAACCTCTAGGGTAGCATTTTCTGAAGTGCTACCCATTCCATGCGCAGAGCCCAAGAGACAGGCAGAGCTCCGGAGTCTCAACGCGTGAATGAGACGATGGTGCAGGAAGGAGGGTTTTAGATTTGTTAGGAACTGGGCAACATTCTGGGGAAGGGGGAGCCTATTTTGAAAGACTGGGGGAAGGCCAACAATCGCTCAAAAGTGCATGGTTCAGGATAAGGTATCTTTCAAAGATATCACCATAGGGAAGATAGGGTATCCTGATAGTGAGGTTGCAAAAGAGACCAGAGTAAATCAGGTGTCCTTAAATACAAATCAGACAAAAGATTGCAAATTAATACTGTCAAGTACTGAGCATGATGTAAATAGGAACAGCAAACATAGTTTGAAATGTCTATATGCGAATGCCAGGAGCCTAAGAAATAAGATGGGAGAGTTAGAATATATCAAGTGACTTCAAATTCGACTACATCAGCTACTTGGACACCTGAATGTGGAGTTCCACAGGGATCTCCCCTCTCACCGACCATATTCAACCTGATGATGACACCCTTGGCTAAACTACTATCGAATCAGAATTTAAACCCATATATATATATATATATATATATATATGCTGATGATGTAACGATCTTCATCCCATTCAAACATGATCTAAGAGAAATCTCCTATGAAATCAACCAAAGCCTACATATTATGAATTCCTGGGCAGATGCATTTCAACTGAAACTAAATGCAGAAAAAACCCAATGCCTAGTACTCACCTCGCAATACAACAAGAAGGAATTTACCACCATCAACACACCTAAACTAAGTCTACCAGTTTCGGACACCCTAAAAATTCTCGGAGTCACCATTGACCGACACCTAACACTCGAGAACCATGCAAAAAACATAACTAAAAAGATGTTTCACTCAATGTGGAAATTAAAAAGAGTCAAACCATTTTTCCCAAGGAATGTCTTCCACAACCTGGTACAATCATTGGTACTTAGTCATCTGGACTATTGTAACTCACTCTATGCTGGCTGCAAAGAGCAAATACTCAAAAAAAACTCCAGACAGCCCAGAACACAGCAGCCAGACTTATATTCGGCAAACCAAAATACGAAAGCGCAAAACCTCTACGCGAAAAACTACACTGGCTCCCACTCAAAGAACGCATCATGTTCAAACTCTGTACCTTGGTCCATAAAATCATCCATGGTGACGCCCCAGCCTACATGTCAGACCTAATAGAACTACCACCCAGAAACGCGAAAAAATCCTCTCGCACATTCCTCAGTCTTCATCCTCCCATGTGCAAAGGCTTGAAATACAAATTAATGCATGCATCAACTTTCTCCTATACAAGCACACAGTTCTGGAACGCGCTGCCACGCAACCTGAAAACGGTCTATGAAATGACCAATTTCCGCAAACTGCTAAAAACTTATCTCTTTGACAGAATATACCACAAAGATCAACACGTGTAACTGTTCATTCTTTAAGATATCCAGAAATGTTCTTTATGCTCTTTAATGTCTTTGCTCTAACACTATCATGTATTTCACCATCATGTACCCAAAGCTTTCTGTAAAACCAAATGTATACTCTTCTATTTCCAGTATCCACGATGAATTGTAAGCCACATTGAGCCTGCAAAGAGGTGGGATAATGTGGGATACAAATGTAATAAATAAGTAAAAATAAAATAAAATAAATATAATATATTGCACTAAATGAAAAATTAGATATAATAGGCATCTCTGAGACCTGGTGGAAGGAGGATAACCAGTGGGACACTGTCATACTGGGGTACAAATTATATCGTAGTGATAGGGTGGATCGAATTGGTGGAGGAGTAGCATTGTATATTAAGGAGACCCTTGAATCAAATAGATTGAAAATTCTGCAGGAAACAAAACACTTCTTGGACTCACTGTGGATTGAAATTCCATATGTAAAGGGGAAAGGATAGTGAAAGGAGTGTACTACCGTCCGCCTGGCCAGGATGAACAGACGGATGCAGAAATGTTAAAGGAAATTAGGGACGCGAACAAACCAGGCAACACAATAATAATGGGTGATTTCAATTACCCCAATATTGACTGGGTAAATGTAACATCGGAGCATGCTAGGGAGGTAACATTCCTTGATGAAATCAAGGACTGTTTTATGGAGCAGCTGGTACAGGAATCGACGAGAGAAGGAAAAATTCTGGACCTAGTCCTTACTGGAGCACATGATCTGGTGCAGGAGGTAATGGTGCTGGGGCTGCTTGATAACAGTGATCATAATATGATTGAATTTGATATTAGTTTTGAAGTAAGTATACATAGGAAATCAATACGTTAGCGTTTAACTTTAACAAAGGAGACTATGATAAAATGAGAAGAACGGTGAAAAAAAAACTTAAGAGGAGTGACTGCGAGGGTCAACAATTTACATCATGCTCGTGGATGCTGTTCAAAAACACCATCCTGCATATTAAAAAAGGAGGATGGAAGACCAAATGACAGCCGGCATGGTTAAAAAGTGAGGTAAAGAAAGCTATTAGAGTTAAAAGAAAATCCTTCAGAAAATGGAAGTAGGAACCGACTGAAAATAATAAGAAACAGCATAAGGAATTTCAGGTCAAATGCAAAGCGCTGATAAGGAAGGCTAAGAGGGACTTTGAAAAAAAGTTTGCGTTGGAGGCAAAAACACATAGTAAAAATTTCTTTAGGTATATTAAAAGCAGGAAGCCGGCAAAAGAATCTGTTGGACTGCTAGATGACTGAGGGGTAAAAGGGGCGATCAGGGAAGACAAAGCCGTAGCAGAGAGAATAAATGAATTCTTTGCTTTGGTCTTCACCGAGGAAGATTTGGGTGGAATACTGGTGCTGGAAATGGTATTCGAAGCTGACAAGTCGGAGAAACTTAATGAATTCTCTGGAAACCTGAAGGATGTAATGGGGCAGTTCTACAAACTGAAGAGTAGCAAATCTCCTGGACCAGATGGTATTCATCCCAGAGTACTGATAGAATTGAAAAATGAGCTTGCGGAGCTATTTTTAGTAATATGTAATTTATCCTTAAAATCGAGCATCTGGTTGTGAGCCCTTGGGCCCCGGCCGAGGCCTAGTATAAGGGACAGGCCAAAGCCGAGGGTGGGCCGAGCAGGCACTACACGCTACCCCAGCTACCAAGCCCTATACACACGCAGCAACCAACTTGCACCTTCAGAAAAAGGAAGACAGGGCAATCAGGCGGGCCTCACGGCCTATTGGGAACCGATTCACTCAGAATTCAAGCATGTGGGCCTCACGGCCTAACTGGAACAGACTCAGGGAGAGCTCGGCGCTTGTTTGGTGAACTCCTCTCTCTGGTCTCCTCTCCCTGGGAAGTTACTTGATTGGGCCCCACGAGTCGATTCTGGTTCTAACCAGCTGTTCGCTGGTGTGTCTTTCCTGGAACTGTTGCTCGGTTTCTATTTTGCTGCTCCCTTTCGGTGCTTGGCGGTGACTCCTGTCTCGGGCCTCCACTCCCTCGGAGATTGTCCAATTGGGCCTCCACAGAGCGACTCAATCCTGGACCAACTGATCGCAGGTGAGCCTTTCCCAGAGACATTTCCCAGTTTCTGCTTGTCGGCTCCCTCTCTGGCCTCCTCCCAGTGAGAGATTGCTCGATCGAACCCAGCAGGTTGGTTCATGTAGGATTGCTGGATTGGAGCTTCTCACCATGCTTCTTGCTCAGATGACCATCTTAAGGCTGTATTCTCATGGGCGGGAAACTGATGGGAGTCCACAACTGCCTCATAATAGTCCAACAATGGCACTACCAGTTGCAGTGAGAAAGTGAAGTACTTACCTGTAGCAGGTATTCTCCGAGGGCAGCAGGCTGATTGTTCTCACATATGGGTGACGTCCACAGCAGCCCCAGGTCCAGGAAATCTTCCTAGCAACAAAGGTTGTCAAAGCCTTCGAGCGCGCGGGCGCGGGCATCTTCCCACCCGTTGCGCAAGAGTCCCGCTTCAGTCAACTTATGAAGCAAAACCAAAGAAAGGAACAACTCCAAAGGGGAGGCGGGCGGGTTGGTGAGAACAATCAGCCTGCTGTCCTCGGAGAATACCTGCTACAAGTAAGTAACTTCGCTTTCTCCGAGGACAAGCAGGCTGCTTGTTCTCACTGATGGGTATCCCTAGCCCCCAGGCTCACTCAAAACAACAAACAGGGTCAATTGGGCCTTGCAACGGCGATGACATAACATAAATTGACCTACGAAGAAACATCTAACTGAGAGTGCAGCCTGGAACAGAATAAAAATGGGCCTGGGGGGTGGAGTGAACAGATTCTGCAGCATTGACTGCCCAAACCGACTGTCACGTCGGCTATCCTGATGAAGGCAGTAATGACATGTGAATGTGTGGACTGATGACCATGTCGCAGCATTTCAAATCTCTTCGATAGTGGCTGACTTCAAGTGGGCCACTGACGCTGCCATGGCTCTAACACTATGAGCCGTGACATGACCCTCAAGAGTCAGCCTAGCTTGGGCGTAAGTGAAGGAAATGCAATCTGCTAGCCAATTGGAAATGGTGCGTTTCCCGACAGCCATTCCCCTTCTGTTGGGGTCGAAAGAAACAAACATTTGGGCGGACTGTCTAAAGGGGCTTGTCTACTCCACATAGAAGGCCAATGCTCTCTTGCAGTCCAATGTATGCAACTGACGTTCAGCAGGGCGGGTATGAGGACGGAGAAAGTACTACTACTACTATTTAGCATTTCTATAGCGCTACAAGGCATACGCAGCGCTGCACAAACATAGAAGAAAGACAGTCCCTGCTCAAAGAGCTTACAATCTAATAGACAAAAAATAAATAAAGTAAGCAAATCAAATCAATTAATGTGAACGGGAAGGAAGAGAGGAGGGTAGGTGGAGGCGAGTGGTTACAAGTGGTTACTAGTCAAAAGCAATGTTAAAGAGGTGGGCTTTCAGTCTAGATTTAAAGGTGGCCAAGGATGGGGCAAGACTTAGGGGCTCAGGAAGTTTATTCCAGGCGTAGGGTGCAGCGAGACAGAAGGCGCGAAGTCTGGAGTTGGCAGTAGTGGAGAAGGGAACAGATAAGAAGGATTTATCCATGGAGCGGAGTGCACGGGAAGGGGTGTAGGGAAGGACGAGTGTGGAGAGATACTGGGGAGCAGCAGAGTGAATACATTTATAGGTTAGTAGAAGAAGTTTGAACAGGATGCGAAAACGGATAGGGAGCCAGTGAAGGGTCTTGAGGAGAGGGGTAGTATGAGTAAAGCGACCCTGGCGGAAGATGAGACGGGCAGCAGAGTTTTGAACCGACTGGAGAGGGGAGAGGTGACTAAGTGGGAGGCCAGCAAGAAGCAGATTGCAGTAGTCTAAACGAGAGGTGACAAGGGTGTGGATGAGGGTTTTCGTAGAGTGCTCGGAAAGAATGTTGGCAAGACAATTGACTGGTTCAGATGGAACTCCGACACCACCTTTGGCAAGAACTTAGGGTGAGTGCAGAGAACTACTCTGTTATGATGAAATTTAGTATATGGAGCATGGGCTACCAAGGCTTGAAGCTCACTGACTCTACGAGCTAAAGTAACAGCCACCAAGAAAATAACCTTCCAGGTCAAATACCTCAGATGGCAGGAATCCAGTGGCTCAAAAAGAGCTTTCATCAGCTGGGTGAGAACGACGTTGAGATCCCATGACACCGTAGGAGGTTTGACAGGGGGCTTTGACAAAAGCAAACCTCTCATGAATCGAACAACTAAAGGCTGTCCAGAGATAGGCTTACCTTCCACACGATAATGATAAGCACTAATAGCACTAAGGTGAACTCTTACGGAGTTGGTTTTAAGACCAGACTCAGACAAGTGCAGAAGGTATTCAAGCAGGGTCTGTGTAGGACAAGAGCAAGGATCTAGGGCCTTGCTGTCACACCAGATGGCAAACATTCTCCATTTAAAAGAGTAACACCTCTTCGTGGAATCATTCCTGGAAGCAAGCAAGACTCAGGAGACACCCTCAGAAAGACCCAAGGAGGCAAAATCTACGCTCTCAACATCCAGGCCGTGAGAGCCAGAGACTGGAGGTTGGGATGCAGAAGTGCCCCCTCATTCTGAGTGATGAGGGTTGGAAAACACTCCAATCTCCACGGTTCTTCGGAGGACAACTCCAGAAGAAGAGGGAACCAGATCTGACGTGGCCAAAAGGGCGCAATCAGAATCATGGTTCCTCGGTCTTGCTGGAGTTCCAGCAAAGTCTTCCCCACCAGAGGTATGGGAGGATACGCATACAGAAGGCCTGACCCCCAATGTAGGAGAAAGGCATCTGAGGCTAGCCTGTCGTAAGCCTGAAGTCTGGAACAGAACTGAGGGACCTTGTGATTGATATGAGTGGCATAAAGATCCACCGAGGGGGTGCCCCACGCTCGGAAGATCTTGCGGACAACTGCCCTGTTGAGAGACCACTCGTGAGGTTGCATTATCCTGCTCAACCTGTTGGCTAGACTGTTGTTTATGCCTGCCAGATATGTGGCCTGGAGAAATATGCCGTGACGGTGGGCCCAAAGCCACATCTGGATGGCTTCCCGACACAGGGGGTAATATCCGGTGCCCCCCTGCTTGTTGACATAGTACATGGCAACCTGGTTGTCTGTGTGAATTTGGATAATTTGATTGGACAGCCCATCTCTGAAAGCCCTTAGAGCGTTCCAGATCGCTCGCAACTCCAGGAGATTGATCTGAAGACCTGATTCCTGAAGGGACCAAGCTCCCTGAGTGTGAAGCCCATCTACATGAGCTCCCCACCCTAGGAGAGATGCATCCATAGTCAGCACTTTTTGAGGCTGAGGAATTTGGAAGGGACGTCCCAAGGTCAAATTGGAGCGAATTGTCCACCATAGCAGGGAATTGTGAAAAACGGTGGACAACTGGACTGCATCCTCTAGATCCCCAGCAGCTTGATACCACTGGGAAGCCAGAGTCCATTGAGCTGATCTCATGTGAAGACGGGCCATGGGAGTCACATGAACTATGAAGGCCATATGGCCCAGAAGTTTCAACATCTGCCGAGCCGTGATCTGCTGGCCAAGGAAACCAGGGACAGAAGGTTGTCCGCCATCGCCTCGGGAAGATAGGCCCAAGCTGTCTGAGAGTCCAGCAGAGCTCCTATGAATTCTAGTTGTTGAACTGGAAGGAGATGGGACTTTGGGTAATTTATGACAAACCCCAGTAGCTCCAGGAGTTGAATAGTCGTCTGCATGGACTGTAGAGCTCCTGTCTCCAAGGTGTTCTTCACCAGCCAATCGTCTAGATAAGGGAACACATGTACTCCCAGCCTGCGTAGCAACGCTGCAACGACCACCAGGCATTTGGTGAACACCCAGGGTGCAGAGGTGAGCCCAAAGGGCAGCACACAATACTGAAAGTGCTATGTTCCCAGACGGAATTGAAGATACTGCCTGTGAGCTGGCAGTATCGGGATGTGTGTATAAGCATCCTTTAAGTCCAGGGAGCATAGCCAGTCATTTTTCTGAATCATGGGAAGAAGGGTGCCCAGGGAAAGCATCCTGAACTTTTCTCAAATCAGATATTTGTTCAGGGCCCTTAGGTCTAGGATGGAACGCATCCCCCCTGTTTTCTTTTGCACAAGGAAGTACCTGGAATAGAATCCCAGCCCTTCTTGCCCCGGTGGCACGGGCTCGACTGCATTGGCGCTGAGAAGAGCGGAGAGTTCTTCTGCAAGTACCTGCTTGTGCTGGAAGCTGAAGGACTGAGCTCCCGGTGGGCAATTTGGAGATTTGGAGATCAAATTGAGGGAGTATCCCCGCCGGACTATTTGAAGAACCCACCGATCAGAGGTTACAAGAGGCCACCTTTGGTGAAAAACTTTTAACCTCCCCCCTACCGATAGATCATCCGGCATGGACACTTTTACTGCGGCTATGCTCGCCCGGAGCCAGTCAAAAGCCAGTTCCTTGCTTTTGCTGGCGAGCTGCTGGGGCCTGTCGAGGTGCACGCTGTTGACGTGAACGAGCACACTGGGGTTAAACCTGAGCAGGTTGGCGGGAAGGTGGATTGCACCTACGCTTTATTGTAAGCATAGGGAGCATTCCTCCTTCCCCCGTAAAAACGTCTACCTGATGAGGTAGATGCTGAAGGTGCCCGGTGGGAGAGTTTTTCAAATGCGGTTTCCCGCTGGTGGAGCTGCTCTACCACCTGTTCGACTTTCTCGCTGAAAATATTATCCCCCCCGGCAAGGAACATCCGCAAGCCGCTGCTGGACTTGATTGTCGAGGTCAGAGGCACACAACCATGAGAGTCTGCCGACAGTCGCTCAAAAGCGCATGGTTCGGGATAAGGTATCTTGCAAAAATACCTCACAAACAGGGAAGATAGGGTTTCTGGATAGTGAGGTTGCACAACAGACCGTGGTAGGCCAGGTGCCCTTAAATACAACTAAAGATCAGACAAAAGATGGCAAATCAGTAGTGTCCAGCACTAAGCATCAGGCAAATAGGAACAACAAACATATTCTGAAATGTCTATATGTAAATGCTAGGAGTCTAAGAAATAAGATAGGAGAGTTGGAATATATTGCACTAAATGAAAAATTGGATATAATAGGCATTACTGAGACCTGGTGGAAGGAGGATAACCAGTGGGACACTGTCATACCGGGGTACAAAGTATATTGTAGTGATAGGGTGGACCGGACTGGTGGAGGGGTAGCATTGTATATTAACGAGAGCCTTGACTCAGATAGATTACAAATTCAGCAGGACACAAATCACACCCTTGAATCATTGTGGGTTGAAATTCCATGTATAAAAGGGAAAAGGACGGTGATAGGGAGTGTATTACCGTCCGCCTCGCCAGGATGAGCAGGTAGACGCAGAAATGATAAAAGAAATCAGAGACGCAAACAAAATGGGCAATGTGATAATAATGGGTGACTTCAATTATCCAAATATAGACTGGGTAAATGTAACATCGGGACACGCCAGAGAGGTATAATTCCTTGATGAAATCAAGGACAGCTTTATGGAGCAGCTGGTGCAGGAGCTGACGAGAGAAGGAAAAATTCTAGACTTGGTCCTTAGTAGAGCGCATGATCTGGTGAGGGACGTTATGGTACTGGGGCCGCTTGATAACAGTGATCATAATATGATCAGTTTTGATATCAACCTTGAAGTAACTATACACAGGAAGTCAAATACATTAGCGTTTAACTTTAAAAAAGGAGACTATGATAAAATGAGAAGAACAGTGGAAAAAAAAACTTAGGGGGACAACTGAGAGGGTAAAAACTGTACAACAGGCATGGACGCTGTTCAAAAATACCATCCTGGAGGCCCAGGCCAAACATATTCCACAAATTAGAAAAGAAAGACGGAACTCCAAAAGACCCGGCCTGGTTGAAAAGTGAGGTGAAGGAAGCTATTAGGGCTAAAAGAAATGACTTCAGAAAATGGAAGAAGGAACCGTCTGAAAACAACAAGAAGAAGCATAAGGAGTGTCAAAGCAAATGCAAGGCGCAGATAAAGAAGGCCAAGAGGGATTACGAAAAAAAAGATAGCATTAGAGGCACAGAAGCATAGTGGAAAATGTTTTCGGTATATTAAAAGCAGGAAGCCGGCAAAAGAATCGTTTGGGCCGCTGGATGACTGAGGGGTAAAAGGGGCGATCAAGGAAGATAAAGACATAGCTGAGAGATTGAATGAATTCTTTGCTTCGGTCTTCACCGAGGAAGATTTGGGTGGGATACCGGTGTCGGAAATATTTCAAGCGGACGAGTTGGAGAAACTTACTGACTTCACGGTAAACCTGGAGGATGTAATGAGGCAGTTCAGCAAACTGAAGAGTAGCAAATCTCCTGGACCGGATGGTATTCATCCTTAGAGTACTGATAGAACTGAAAAATGAGCTTGCGGAGCTACTGCTAGTGATATGCAATTTATCCTTAAAATCGAGCATGCTACCAGAAGATTGGAGGTTAGCCAATGTAACGCCCATTTTTTAAAAAGGTTCCAGGGGAGATCTGGGAAATTATAGACCGGTGATTCTGACGTTGGTGCCGGGGAAAATGGTAGAGGCTATTATTAAAAACAAATTGCAGAGCACATCTGAGGACATGGATTACTAAGACTGAGTCAGCATGGCTTTTGTGTGGGGAAATCTTGCTTGACCAATTTACTTCAATTCTTTGAAGGAGTAAACAAACATGGACAAAGGGGAGTTGGTTGATATTGTGTATCTGGATTTTCAAAAGGCGTTTGACAAGGTACCTCATGAAAGGCTACAGAGGAACTTGGAGGGTCATGGGATAGGTGGAAACGTCCTATTGTGGATTAAAAACTGGTTGAAGGCAGTGGCGTAGCCAAGGGTGGCACACCTATGATGTGGCTGGCAGGGATCCCCAAGCCCACCAGCCAAAAACTCTCAACAACTGTCCCTCCTGCATACTTTGTATAGAGCAGATCTTCACCTGCAGTGAGCAGTGACTGATATATACTGTTCACACCGGCCTCACAGTGTTCCCTCTGATGTATTCCTGCCTATGTGTAAACAGGAAGTTGCATCAGAGGGAAGTCTGTGGGGCAATATGAGCAGTGTGCATTAGTTGTTGCTTGCTGCCGGTGAAAATCTGCTATTTAAAAGGTATGCGGGGGAGGGGGGATGATTGAGAGACTATATGGCATGCAGGCGAGAGGAGAGACCAAATCACTTGTGGGACGGGACAGAATTCTGCCCACCCATCTTCGGCCCAGGCCCACCCAAAGTTGGGTGTCTGGCTACGCCCCTGGTTGAAGGATAGGAAACAGAGAGTGGGGTTAAATGGGCAGTATTCACATCGGAGAAGGGTAGTTAGTGGGGTTCCTCAGGGGTCTGTACTAGGACCGCTGCTTTTTAATATATTTATAAATGATTTAGAGATGGGGTAGTAACTAGCGAGGTAATTAAATTTGCTGATGACACAAAGTTATTCAAAGTCGTTAACTCGCGACAGGATTGTGAAAAATTACAGAAGGACCTTACGAGACTGGGCGGCTAAATGGCAGATGACGTTTAATGTGAGCAAGTGCAAGGTGATGCATGTGGGAAAAAAGAACCCAAATTATAGCTACGTCATGCAAGGTTCCACGTTAGGAGTTACGGACCAAGAAATGGATCTAGGTGTCGTCGTCGATAATACACTGAAAGCTTTTGCTCAGTGTGCTGCTGCAGCTCGGAAAGCGAATAGAATGTTGGGTATTATTAGGAAAGGTATGGAAAACAGGTGTAAGAATGTTATAATGCCGTTATATCGCTCCATGGTGCGACCGCACCTTGAGTATTGTGATCAATTCTGGTCGCCGCATCTCAAGAAAGATATAGTGGAATTGGAAAAGGTGCAGCGAAGGGCGACTAAATGATAACGGGGATGGGACGACTTCCCTATGAAGAAAGACTAAGGAGGCTAGGGCTTTTCAGCTTGGAGAAGAGACGGCTGAGGGGAGACATGATAGAGGTATATAAAATAACGAGTGGAGTGGAACAGGTGGATGTGAAGCATCTGTTCACAGCTTTCCAAAAATACTAGGACTAGGGGGCATGCGATGAAACTACAGTGTAGTAAATTTAAAACAAATCGGAGAAAATGTTTCTTCACCCAATGCGTAATTAAACTCTGGAATTCGTTGCCGGAGAACATGGTGAAGGCAGTTAGCTTGGCAGAGTTTAAAAAGGGGTTAGACGGTTTCCTAAAGGACAAGTCCATAAATCGCTACTAAATGGACTTGGGAAAAATCCACAGTTCCAGGAATAACATGTATAGAATATTTGTACGTATGGGAAGCTTGCCAGGTGCCCTTGGCCTGGATTGGCCGCTGTCGTGGACAGGATGCTGGGCTCGATGGACCCTTGGTCTTTTCCCAGTATGGCATTACTTATGTACTTATATCACTATACCCTGAGCAGCCGCTCTGGATGCCACATCAAAAGAATCGTAAGTACCCCTGGACAGGAATTTACGACACGCCTTCAGCTGCCTGACCACCTCCTGAAAAGGCCTGGCCTGCTCCGAAGGGAGCTGATCGACCAGGTACGCCAGTTGCTTCACATTATTCCGCAAGTGAATGCTCGTGTAGAACTGGTAGGACTGGATTTTGGAGATGAGCATAGCTGACTGGTAGGCCTTTCTCCCAAAGAGTCTAAAGGTCCGTGCCTCCCGTCCCGGGGGCGCTGAGGCTAAATATCTCATAATTTGTTTCTCTTGAGAGCAGAATCCACAACCCCCGAGTCTACTACTACTACTACTATTTAGCATTTCTATAGCGCTACAAGGCATACGCAGCGCTGCACAAACATAGAAGAAAGACAGACCCTGCTCAAAGAGCTTACAATCTAATAGACAAAAAATAAATAAAGTAAGCAAATCAAATCAATTAATGTGGACGGGAAGGAAGAGAGGAGGGTAGGTGGAGGCGAGTGGTTACAAGTGGTTACGAGTCAAAAGCAATGTTAAAGAGGTGGGCTTTCAGTCTAGATTTAAAGGTGGCCAAGGATGGGGCAAGACGTAGGGGCTCAGGAAGTTTATTCCAGGCGTAGGGTGCAGCGAGACAGAAGGCGCGAAGTCTGGAGTTGGCAGTAGTGGAGAAGGGAACAGATAAGAAGGATTTATCCATGGAGCGGAGTGCACGGGAAGGGGTGTAGGGAAGGACGAGTGTGGAGAGATACTGGGGAGCAGCAGAGTGAATACATTTATAGGTTAGTAGAAGAAGTTTGAACATGATGCGAAAACGGATAGGGAGCCAGTGAAGGGTCTTGAGGAGAGGGGTAGTATGAGTAAAGCGACCCTGATGGAAGATGAGACGGGCAGCAGAGTTTTGAACCGACTGGAGAGGGGAGAGGTGACTAAGTGGGAGGCCAGCAAGAAGCAGATTGAGGCAGATGAGGCAACTGGGCCTTCATCAACTGCAGGTCCCCGTGAATCCTATACTGGGACTCAACCTTCTTAGGAATGGTGGGGTTAGATAATGGTTTCATCCAGTTCCTTAACAGTGTCTGTTTAAGGACATTATGTACAGGAACAGTGGATGACTCCTTAGGTGGCGAAGGACAGTCCAGGACCTCGAACATCTAAGCCCTGGGCTCATCCTCAGTTACCACCGGGAAGGGAATGGCCGTAGACATTTCCCGGACAAAGGACGAGAAAGACAAACTCTCCGGGGGAGAGAGCTTTCTCTCTGGCGAAGGAGTAGGGTAAGGCCACAAGATTCCTCTGAAGAGAAGTATCTTGGATCTTCCTCTGCCTCCCACGAGGCCTCTCCTTCAGTATTGGACAGGAGTTCTCTGACTGCAGTCCGAAGCCGAGCCCGTCTCGACGCTGAGGAGCTATGTCCCCGATGGCGATGCCGAGAAGTTGACTCCCGTGCCGGCGGCGATGAAGCTCCCTTTATCGACTTCGACGGAGAGTCAACTCGGGGAGCAGCCGAGGCCGATGCCACAGGCAGCACCGATGTCAAAAGCCTCACCACAGGCGGGGAGCCAGCCGCCACATCTATCGACGGTACCAACAGCGCAAGCACCCCCGGTACCAGAACAGACGGTTGCAGCAGCCCTTTCAGGATCCCTGGAAGAATGGCTTGGAGGCGCTCGTCAAGAGTGTCTGTTGAGAAAAGCTGTGGAGTTGGTACAAGAGTCGAGGCCAGAATCTGCCGAGGAGGAGGAGGCGGTACCGGGCTGTCCGGAGACCGGCACTTCAACACCTCTTGTATGAGCATGACGTGGTCCTCCCGCGTCGATGCTTCATGGGTGCTGATTCCCTCGACGCCCCGGACTCTCAGTACCGTGACGAGAAGGGGACTGATGACAGTGCTTCTTTGCCTTCGCTCGAGGTACATCTCTGGTACCCCTCGGTACCGACGAGGAGGACGTGGAATCCACATGCCTCCTCGGGGTCGGGTCCAAAAGGGGTCGGGTCCCGATGGGCCTGTACCGCAGGAGCCCTCGAGGCAGGTGGAGACCCACCTCGATGGTCACTGTTGCCAGCATGTGATGAGCTCTGGGCAGCCACATTACCTGCGCTCCGAGGTTGATGCACCCTCCGGTGACGACATCGACACTGCTGCCCAACGACCCAGGTTATGGGCTGGGTCCTGTGTAGCTAATTAACTACTTTATACCCCACCTGAGTTGTGAAAGGAAGAGAAGGAGCTGGCAGCAGAAGAAGAGAGATCCCCCTGAAAGACACTGGCTAACCTTATGGACTTGTGGTGGACTGGGTGTCCAAAGGAGACAAGCAGGCTGAAAATCCTGGGGTAAGAAGGCCCTAAAGCATTATTGTTGGACTGTGTATCCTCAGTACTTATAGAACTGTGGTGTTCAAAGGAAGGAAGGACTGTGTGTCCCCAGTACTTGTAAATAACTGTGTGTCAAGTGAGGACTGTGTGTCCAAAGGACTGAGAGAAGCAGGCTGCAAAAGCCTGGGGTTGGGAGTCTCCAAAGTATTGAAGCTAGTACTGAGCCCCTGTATCTGTGTGGGGTGGCTCAGTGTGAAGACCTATGAAAGCATAAAGTATAAGCTAGAAGAAGTGTGCCCAGGGGCTGGAATAAAGAGTTGCCTGAGAATATGCAGTTGGTGACCTGTTTAATTTGCTTAGTGGGAACCAGGTCACCCTGACGGAAGGGGTAGCACACTAATTTGCATATGATCTGCATATTGAGAACCAGGTCCCCTGAGTGAGAAGGGGGATATCACAGTGTATTTAAAGAAAATTTATTATGACACTTAGAAATGGTGGTGGTTTCAACTTAAGGAGTCAGGGTTTTCCTTCCGGTTCATTTATTTAAGTGTGAGATGAAGGGTGAAGAAATCAAGTAAAAAGGAAGATTCAGAGCTCAACGCATCTCCTGGGCCCCCCAACGCAAGAAAGACGACAAGGAAAAACAACACAAAATTAAAACTTCAGCTAAGTGGTGACAAAATTGAATGAGAGAAAAGACAAATACTTACCTGATTAGACAGCTGGTCCGTAGTCCCTGCAAATACAAAAATAGAGTACAAAGAATCATTTTTGTTGCAGAGCTAATTAAATTCACAATTTGGAGAAGAAAAAGAAACATTGAATGTTTTGATTTATGAAAACCTATACTTATCTGATAAGTGTCTCGTTACTGACTGTTGATATAGTTTGCCAAGAAAAGAAATTTCATTTAAAAGTGGTATTATTGAAAGTTTATCTTATATATGTGAAATAAATGCCGTTTCTAACTTTTAGTTTATTTTCCCTTCTCATCTTTGAGAGTGAGTAGCGAGGGTAAGTGAACCTGTATCACTCCCTGCATTCTGTGGTGTATTCTCATTACTAGGCCGATTACTACCATCAGGTTTTGGAAATACACTGAAATCAGCAGGACACAAGGGGGTGTATAACAACAGAAGTTGGTCTAGCTATATATGTCTTTTTAGCTGCTCATAATCTGCATTCCAGTGCAACTATACCTTGTGCCAGATGCTTCTTCAGAACACTAATACATAGGCGCCCGGTATAAGAGGCTTGGGGAGGCTAAGCCTCCCCTGCTGCAGCAGGATGGATCAGCTGTGGAGTCCCGCTGCTCTGGGGGGGGGGGGGGGGTTAAATGTTGATTTACCTCCATCCTCACAGCAGGAGTTGTCTCTAGCCTTGTGTAACCAGTTTGTAGAAATTGGTTATGGTTTAATTTGTTTACCTTACTGCTGGGAGAGCAGGGGGGTGGTTGGAGGTGTCCTGGGTTGCCAGGGACATATTTAACGAGGGTGACTTCCTGACCTGCACATGAGCAGTTCATACCAAAGAGACTTGCACTGACACCTGAGGACAGATAGCAGCAGAATCGGATACCAGCATGATCAGGAAAAGTCACCAGACAACAAAGGTAGAAAAGATCCTTTTATTTTCATTATAGTGTTTGGAATATGTCCACTTGAGAATCAGGTGCTCAACATTAAAAGTTATATTTATTTACTTATTTATGGCATTTTAATCCCACATTAACATGAATTAGGGTGTTTTGTGGCTGTACATGAGAATTGTGATGATATGATCCCTTGTTTCATATTGTTGACAGTCTGCATTTTCTGTATGGGTGGTATATTGGTGTATTAGGTTCTGCCCAGTGTAATATTTATGGTACAGTAAGGTTCTGAGTGTGTTTTTGCACAAAGTTGTGCATAGTGTTTTGCAGTTGAGCGATTGTGCTTAGAATATGCTTTGAGCAACCACTTTATTTTTGAAATATGATACATATCTAATATCTAAATTTAATAAAGGTATTCATTGTGACTTTTATTTTTATTTATTTATTTTTTCTGTGTGTTATCAGACAATTATGGATTTAAGCTCCACCCCTGGCCCCACCCCTAACCCCGCCCCTTTATCCTCCCCAAACAGTTGGGCCACCGACCGCCTATGCACTAATATATACAATAATTGCTTCCCCCCACCCCCGCATCACCGCCTTCCCCATGGGCCAATAGAGTTTGGGATTATTCAATATTGTTTATTGTGTTGCTCAAATTCTTTCCATTGCACTTGTAAATAGACTACAAACTCTTGAGAAGAATATAAATATGAAGGGAACTTCCAAGCCAGCTTTTGAGTGAAATAATGGCCTGTTTCAAGATCTATCCAGATCATTGCGTGATCGGACATCTCCTAAAGCCCTATCATGGCTAAGGGCACTTGAACAAACAGTGTGCTGCTGACCAAAATTTATTCCAATCGGGAAAGAGTGTGATGGACCCGAGACGTGCGAGTGTAATCACGCTCTTGTGCTTGTAGCAGATGCCAGAGGTCTAATAAGTCCAATGTCTTACAAAAAGCCTGCAAGTCATTCTCTCTAGCCGATGAGCTAGGGGATGCCCCTGTCGAGTGAGCCAAGGTAGGATCTAGAACCATGTCACCTGCTATTAAGCGAATGCCACATACCTGTAGAAGGTATTCTCCGAGGACAGCAGGCTGATTGTTCTCACTGATGGGTGACGTCCACGGCAGCCCCTCCAATCGGAACACTTTCTAGCAAAGTCCTTTGCTAGTCCTCGCGCGCCGATGCGCACCGCGCATGCGCGACCGTCTTCCCGCCCGAACCGGCTCGTGCCAGCCAGTCTCATATGTAGCAAGACAAAGAGAAGGGAAGACACAACTCCAAAGGGGAGGCGGGCGGGTATGTGAGAACAATCAGCCTGCTGTCCTCAGAGAATACCTTCTACAGGTATGTAGCATTCGCTTTATCCGAGGACAAGCAGGCTGCTTGTTCTCACTGATGGGGTATCCCTAGCCCCCAGGCTCACTCAAAACAACAATCATGGTCAATTGGGCCTCGCAACGGCGAGGACATAACTGAGATTGACCTAAAAATTTACCAACTAACTGAGAGTGCAGCCTGGAACAGAACAAACATGGGCCTAGGGGGTGGAGTTGGATTCTAAACCCCGAACAGATTCTGAAGCACTGACTGCCCGAACCAACTGTCGCGTCGGGTATCCTGCTGCAGGCAGTAATGAGATGTGAATGTGTGGACAGATGACCACGTCGCAGCTTTGCAAATCTCTTCAATAGTGGCTGACTTCAAGTGGGCCACCGACGCTGCCATGGCTCTAACATTATGAGCCGTGACATGACCCTCAAGAGCCAGCCCAGCCTGGGCGTAAGTGAAGGAAATGCAATCTGCTAGCCAATTGGATATGGTGCGTTTTCCCACAGCCACTCCCCTCCTGTTGGGATCAAAAGAAACAACAATTGGGCGGACTGTCTGTTGGGCTGTGTCCGCTCCAGATAGAAGGCCAATGCTCTCTTGCAGTCCAGTGTGTGCAACTGACGTTCAGCAGGGCAGGAATGAGGACGGGGAAAGAATGTTGGCAAGACAACTGACTGGTTCAGATGGAACTCCGACACAACCTTTGGCAAGAACTTAGGGTGAGTGCGGAGGACTACTCTTTATGATGAATTTGGTGTAAGGGGCCTGGGCTACCAGGGCCTGAAGCTCACTGACTCTACGAGCTGAAGTAACTGCACACCAAAAATGACCTTCCAGGTCAAGTACTTCAGATGGCAGGAATTCAGTGGCTCAAAAGGAGGTTTCATCAGCTGGGTGAGAACGACATTGAGATCCCATGACTCTGTAGGAGGCTTGACAGGGGGCTTTGACAAAAGCAAACCTCTCATGAAGGCGAACAACTAAGGCTGTCCTGAGATCGGCTTACCTTCCACACGGTAATGGTATGCACTGATTGCACTAAGGTGAACCCTTACAGAGTTGGTCTTGAGACCAGACTCAGACAAGTGCAGAAGGTATTCAAGCAGGGTCTGTGTAGGACAAGAGCGAGGATCTAGGGCCTTGCTGTCACACCAGACGGCAAACCTCCTCCATAGAAAGAAGTAACTCCTCTTAGTGGAATCTTTCTGGAAGCAAGCAAGATGCGGGAGACACCCTCTGACAGACCAAAGAGGCAAAGTCTACGCTCTCAACATCCGGGCCATGAGAGCCAGGGACCGGAGGTTGGGATGCAGAAGCGCCCCTTCGTCCTGTGTGATGAGGGGTCGGAAAACACTCCAATCTCCACGGTTCTTCGGAGGACAACTCCAGAAGAAGAGGGAACCAGATCTGACGCGGCCAAAAAGGAGCAATCAGAATCATGGTGCCTCGGTCTTGCTTGAGTTTCAACAAAGTCTTCCCCACCAGAGGTATGGGAGGATAAGCATACAGCAGACCCTCCCCCCAGTCCAGGAGGAAGGCATCCGATGCCAGTCTGCCGTGGGCCTGAAGCCTGGAACAGAACTGAGGGACTTTGTGGTTGGCTCGAGATGCGAAGAGATCTACCAAGGGGGTGCCCCACACCTGGAAGATCTGTCGCACTACACAGGAATTGAGCGACCACTCGTGAGGTTGCATAATCCTGCTCAACCTGTCGGCCAGACTGTTGTTTACGCCTGCCAGATATGTGGCTTGGAGCACCATGCCGTGACGGCGAGCCCAGAGCCACATGCTGACGGCTTCCTGACACAGGGGGCGAGATCCGGTGCCCCCCTGCTTGTTGATGTAATACATGGCAACCTGGTTGTCTGTCTGAATTTGAATAATTTGGTGGGACAGCCGATCTCTGAAAGCCTTCAGAGCATTCCAGATCGCTCGTAACTCCAGAAGATTGATCTGCAGATCGCGTTCCTGGAGGGACCAGCTTCCTTGGGTGTGAAGCCCATCGACATGAGCTCCCCACCCCAGGAGAGACGCATCCGTGGTCAGCACTTTTTGTGGCTGAGGAATTTGGAAAGGACGTCCCAGAGTCAGATTGGACCAAATCGTCCACCAATACAGGGATTTGAGAAAACTCGTGGACAGGTGGATCACATCTTCTAGATCCCCAGCAGCCTGAAACCACTGGGAAGCTAGGGTCCATTGAGCAGATCTCATGTGAAGGCGGGCCATGGGAGTCACATGAACTGTGGAGGCCATGTGGCCCAGCAATCTCAACATCTGCCGAGCTGTGATCTGCTGGGACGCTCGCACCCATGAGACGAGGGACAACAAGTTGTTGGCTCTCGTCTCTGGGAGATAGGCGCGAGCCGTCCGAGAATCCAGCAGAGCTCCTATGAATTCGAGTTTCTGCACTGGGAGAAGATGGGACTTTGGATAATTTATCACAAACCCCAGTAGCTCCAGGAGGCGAATAGTCATCTGCATGGACTGCAGGGCTCCTGCCTCGGATGTGTTCTTCACCAGCCAATCGTCGAGATATGGGAACACGTGTACCCCCAGTCTGCGAAATGCCGCTGCTACTACAGCTAGGCACTTCGTGAACACTCTGGGTGCAGAGGCGAGCCCAAAGGGTAGCACACAGTACTGGAAGTGACGTGTGCCCAGCTGAAATCGCAGATACTGTCTGTGAGCTGGCAGTATCGGGATGTGCGTGTAGGCGTCCTTCAAGTCCAGAGAGCATAGCCAATCGTTTTCCTGAATCATGGGGAGAAGGGTGCCCAGGGAAAGCATCCTGAACTTTTCTTTGACCAGATATTTGTTCAGGGCCGTTAGGTCTAGGATGGGACGCATCCCCCCTGTTTTCTTTTCCACAAGGAAGTACCTGGAATAGAATCCCAGCCCTTCTGCCCGGATGGCATGGGCTCGACCGCATTGGCGCTGAGAAGGGCGGAGAGTTCCTCTACAAGTACCTGCTTGTGTTGGAAGCTGTAAGATTGAGCTCCCGGTGGACAATTTGGAGGTTTTGAGGCCAAATTGAGGGTGTATCCTTGCCGGACTATTTGGAGAACCCACTGATCGGAGGTTATGAGAGGCTACCTTAGGTGAAAAGCTTTCAACCTCCCTCCGACTGGCAGGTCGCCCGGCACTGACACTTGGATGTCGGCTATGCTCTGCTGGAGCCAGTCAAAAGCTCGTCCCTTGCTTTTGCTGGGGAGCCGAGGGGCCTTGCTGAGGCGCACGCTGCTGACGAGAGCGAGCGCGCTGGGGCTTAGCCTGGGCCGCAGGCTGTCGAGAAGGAGGATTGTACCTACGCTTGCCAGAAGAGTAGGGAACAGTCTTCCTTCCCCCAAAAAATCTTCTACCTGTAGAGGTAGTGGCTGAAGGCTGCCGGCGGGAGAACTTGTCGAATGCGGTGTCCCGCTGGTGGAGCTGCTCTACCACCTGCTCGACTTTTTCTCCAAAAATATTATCCGCACGGCAAGGCGAGTCCGCAATCCGCTGCTGGATTCTATTCTCCAGGTCGGAGGCACGCAGCCATGAGAGTCTGCGCATCACCACACCTTGAGCAGCGGCCCTGGACGCAACATCAAAGGTGTCATACACCCCTCTGGCCAGGAATTTTCTGCACGCCTTCAGCTGCCTGACCACCTCCTGAAATGGCTTGGCTTGCTCAGGGGGGAGCTTGTCCACCAAGCCCGCCAACTGCCGCACATTGTTGCACATGTGTATGCTCGTGTAGAGCTGGTACGACTGAATCTTGGCCACGAGCATAGAAGAATGGTAGGCCTTCCTCCCAAAGGAGTCCAAGGTTCTAGAGTCCTTGCCCGGGGCGCCGAAGCATGCTCCCTAGAACTCTTGGCCTTCTTTAGGGCCAAATCCACAACTCCAGAGTCATGAGGCAACTGAGTGTGCATCAGCTCTGGGTCCCCATGGATCCGGTACTGGGACTCGATCTTCTTGGGAATGTGGGGATTACTTATAGGCTTGGTCCAGTTCGCCAGCAATGTCTTTTTGAGGACATGATGCAAGGGTACTGTGGACGCTTCCTTAGGTGGAGAAGGATAGTCCAGGAGCTCAAACATTTCAGCCCTGGGCTCGTCCTCCACAACCACCGGGAAGGGGATGGCCGTAGACATCTCCCGGACAAAGGAAGCGAAAGACAGGCTCTCATGAGGAGAAAGCTGTCTTTCAGGAGAGGGAGTGGGATCAGAAGGAAGACCCTCAGACTCCTCGTCAGAGAAATATCTGATGTCTTCTTCCTCTTCCCACGAGGCCTCACCATCGGTGTCAGACACAAGTTCACGGACCTGTGTCTGCAACCGTGCCCGGCTTGACTCCGTGGAACCACGGCCACGGTGGGAGCGTCGAGAGGTAGACTCCCTCGCCCGCACCGGCGAAGCTCCCTCCGCCGACGTAGTCGGGGAGCCTTCCTGGGAGGCTACCGCACTCGGTACTGCAAGCGGCACCGATGTCGGAGACCTCACCCCGGACAATGGGCCAGCCGGCGCCTCGCTCGACGGTACCGGTGGCGCAAGCACCCCCGGTACCGGAGGGGTAGGGCGCAACAGCTCTCCCAGGATCTCTGGGAGAACGGCCCGGAGGCTCTCGTGCAGAGCGGCTGTGGAAAAAGACATGGAAGCCGATGCAGGAGTCGATGTCAGAACCTGTTCCGGGCGTGGAGGCTGTTCCGGGCTGTCCAAAGGGGAGCGCATCGACACCTCTTGAACAGAGGGCGAGCGGTCCTCTCGGTGCCGATGCTTACTGGGTGCTGCCTCCCTCGGCGACCCAGAGCTCTCGGTGCCGACACGGGAAGGGGACCGGTGACGATGCTTCTTCGATTTTTTGGAGCGAAGCACGTCACCGGAGCTTCCCGGCACCGACGAGGAGGACATAGAATCCAGCCGTCTCTTCCTCGGGGCTGAGGCCGAAGAGGGTCGGTCTCGGGGGGGCTGTACCGCAGGAGCCCTCAGGGTAGGGGGAGACCCACCCGAAGGCTCACCGCCACCAGCAGGGGAATGGACAGCCCTCACCTGCACTCCAGACGAAGCACCACCGTCCGACGACATCAGCAGACGAGGAGGTCTCGATACCACCGACGCCGACGCAGCCCTCCGATGTCGCCCCGATGCAGAGGGCTGATGACTCGGTGCAATCGGGGGCGAGGATGAAGTTCCGGGCGCCGACGACGTCGAAGCAGTCGATACTCCCGGTGCTGATGCCGACGAAGAGCCCGAGAACAAAACGTTCCACTGGGCTAATCTCGCTACCTGAGTCCGCTTTTGCAAAAGAGAACACAGACTACAGGCCTGAGGACGGTGCCCAGCCCCCAGCCCCCAGACACTGAAGACACGACGCGTGCCTGTCAGTGAGCGAGATTACCCAGGCGCACTGGGTGCACTTCTTGAAGCCGCTGGAAGACTTCGATGTCATGGGCGGAAAAATCGCGCCAGCGAGATCAAAACTCGAAATGGCGAAAATGGCACCACAAAAATAGGGGGAAGAAAAACTTCGACCGAGGCCTAAATAGGGCCTACCCCGACGACGAAAGAAAACTTACCGGGGCAAAACTAGAAATACGGGAAGGGAGAAAACCATAAAGGTCTCCTTCCGACACCTTTTTTTTGTTTTTTGTTTCGAAGAACAAAGTCGATAAACGACGCGCGAGGTCAACTTTGGGGCGCGAACGGCGAAACACGACCGTACCGAGCGCGGACAAAAGAAGACTGGCTGGCACGAGCCGGTTCGGGCGGGAAGACGGCTGCGCATGCACGGTGCGCACTTTCTAGCAAAGTGTTCTGATTGGAGGGGCTGCTGTGGACGTCACCCATCAGTGAGAACAAGCAGCCTGCTTGTCCTCGGAGAATAAGTGGCAAGCCCGGATGCCCACAACACTCTTGAAATAATTGCGTGTAAAAGGCTTACTCTTTTGGGACTGGGCCATATACCCCAACCAGTACCAGTTCTCTACCTTGCAGGTTCAAATGGACACCCACATAATGGCCTCAATCATTTTGTAAGATCTGGTGAGCTGTACAATGCACCGTCTTACAGATCAGTATGGAGAGGAGAGGAGGGGAGGGTAGGGGGAGAGAAGAGCTCACTGGACAAGAGAGGAGGGGAGGTGTCAGCTTTTGGAAATGTGCATCTGTGATATTTTGCATGTAAGTTTCAATTTTTCTAGTATTGCTGCATGCTGAGTGACTTATTGAGGTAATTTTTCAGTTCAGTATTTTGCCTTCATATTTTTATTTATTTATTTTTTTTAATTTTTGTTACATTTGTACCCCGTGCTTTCCCACTCATAGCAGGCTCAATGCGGCTTACATATTATATACAGGTACTTATTTGTACCTGGGGCAATGGAGGGTTAAGTGATGCCTTCATATCTGTTGTGTCATGTGTTTTTCATGTGTGATCAAGGTGCAGTATTCTGCTAGTGTGTAGTATTTGCAGCCCTTTTTGTTTTTTTGGGTTTTTTTCACTAGGTGTTTTAGAGCCCGGTGTAATTACAGTGCTGCCTTTCCACGCATAAGGTTGTAGCTCGTCCTGTCTTTGGAATTAGTGCTTACGGTTTGGTAAGGTTATGAATGTGTTTTTGCACATGTTTGTGTATAGTGTTTTGCAGTGGAGAGTTTGTGTGTTGGTCTTACTGAGGTGGCACCAAAACATCAGAAAGGGTGTAGAGCCTAAATCATGACACACTACCTCATTGGTGTATTAGTAACATAGTAGATGACGGCAGAAAAAGACCTGCACGGTCCATCCAGTCTGCCCAACAAGATAACTCATATGTGCTACTTTTTGTGTATACCCTATTTTGATTTGTACCTGTGCTCTTCAGGGCACAGACTGTATAAGTCTGCCCAGCACTACTATCCCCGCCTCCCAACCACCAGCTCTGGCACAGACCATAAAAGTCTGCCCAGCACTATCCCCGCCTCCCAACCACCAGCCCCGCCTCCCGCCACCGGCTCTGGCACAGACCGTATAAGTCTGCCCAGCACTATCCCTGCCTCTCACCACTGGCTCTGGCACAGACCGTATAAGTCTGCCCAGCACTATCCCCGTCTCCCAACCACCAGTCCCGTCTCCCACCACTGGCTCTGGCACAGACCGTATATTAGGGTCTGCCTAGTGTAATATTTATGGTACTGTAAGGTTCTGAGTGTGTTTTTGCACAAATTTGTGCATAGTGTTTTGCAATTGAGTGATTGTGGTTAGTATATTGAGCAACCAATTTATTGATACATATCTGTTATCTAAATTTAATAAAAGGTATTGATTGTGACTATTTTATTTTTACTTATTTTTTTGCTGTGTGTTGTCGGACAGTTATGGATGTAAGCTCCATCCCTGGCCCCACCCTAACCCCACCCCCTTTAGCCTCCCCAAACAGTTGGGCCACCGACCACCTATGCCACTCCCTCTCTACGAACTAATGGAGAACAAAATACTTCTCCCATCCACTTGTGCTTCAGGTTCTGATGCTCTTGCAGAGACAATCTGGTCTCCTGGAGACAAATAATGTCCGCTTTGTGGCGGTTTAAGGCTCCTAATAATTTGGTTCACTTAATTGGGGAATTAATTCCACAAACATTCCAGGATGTAAATCTTATATTACCAAGAGCTGGTCCACTCATCCTCCCAAATCAACACAGACCAATCTCACGCATATTAGTATAACTTTAGTCTCCCAGGAGCCCAGGCTCCCCCGGGAGTGCCATATAAGTCCAACAGCACCTCTCCGCCTACACAGTGTCTCGCCTTCCACATCTGACACCCATTCTATCCCACACAAACCATCAGTGCTAACCCCCCTCAACCTCCCATCTCCTGTCCTACCCCCCCTTGCTGAAAGTCTCCCACTCCCATTTCAAACCCAATTGATTCCACCACAGTTCTTGCAATGGAAGCAAAAAGGGCACTAAAGAAGTACAGGATACCACACCCCTTCTTATACACAGAATTAACAATAGCATCATGTCCCCTTAACATTCTGTTCCATGTAATAATGGTGCAGTATTTCCACACAAACATATTTAAATACTTCCACAGTAACAATGAACACCACAATATTTGACTATGCTCTTATCTGACATTTAAGTCAGTGTCTCCTTAAAGGCCCTTAGTATTTGTAGACAATCCTGGGTGGCCTGGGGAGAGTCAAATGACCATGTGGTCATTTCCTATGGTGATGGATTTTAAGTAGTGATGGATAAAGGAACATAAATTGCAATTTCAAAGCACAGAGCTCTGAACATATTGACGAGAAGCGGCATCTTCGCTCCAGCAAGGCCACTGAATAATCCTGGAAAATGTGCACTGGTATTCCTTTGTAAGTGAGAGAATCCAGTTTCTCTCAGAACCCCCTCAAAAACTCAGTTTTATGGATGTAGTTGTGCATTTTTTTTATTAGAACCGCTCTGGAGTGATTCCCACCATCCTGATTGTGGCCCACACAGTGTGCTTCTACTAGGCATAAGGGGCCAATACTGTCAGAGCGGGAATGTTCTAGTAATGTGCCCAATGTAACATAGTAACATAGTAGATGACGGCAGAAAAAGACCTGCATGGTCCATCCAGTCTGCCCAACAAGATAAACTCATATGTGCTACTTTTTGTGTATACCTTACCTTGATTTGTATCTGTCATTTTCAGGGCACAGACCGTATAAGTCTGCCCAGTACTATCCCTGCCTCCCAACCACCGGCTCTGGGACAGACCGTATAAGTCTGCCCAGCAATATCCTCGCCTCCCAACCACCAGCCCCGCCTCCCACCACCGGCTCTGCCACCTAATCTCAGCTAAGCTTCTGAGGATCTGTGTGCTCTGGCAAGGATTCCAGGAGGCCCACTATTGAAAGGTTATCCCTCCTCGATCAATTTTCAAGATGATCTAACTGTGAGGCCAAACCCGCTACCTGCTTTTCCATCGCCGCCACTTTTGTAGCCGTGGTAGTTCCCGCGTCCTCTGCCACAGATACTCTGCTCTCTAAGTCCATCGTTCTTTTGTTTGTCTTGTCCAGAAGTGATTCCAGCTTAGCCTATTGGGTAGATAACTGCCCCCAGTAGGGCTCTTAACGCTTGGCCCACTGCTTCCGTGATCTCTAGTAAAGCCTTCTTCTAAACCAATCTTCAAAACTGAATCAATGGACTTCTTTTTACATACAGTGGGATCATCTGGAAGTTTTCTATAAAGTATTTGGTCTTCCAACTGCTTATTAATTTCCTTAAGATATTGTTCTTTGTCCATGATATTGTTCTTCCACCCTTGTTTGCTGGCTTAATAATGATCTTTGTGTCATTCTTCAATGACTCAATAGCTGCTCTTTCATGCTTACTCAAATCTTTTTCCTACTGGCATTCTCAAGTGACATTTTTCTGGTGATTTGTCGCAGTGATTTTTGAAAAAACTAGCTTTTTGAAGAGGGCATAACTTGTAGATGCTCATTCCACTTTTGTTTTAATTTTTAAATTTGTTGTAGAAATGCCATTTTTTTATTGTTTCCATTTTTTAAAAATTATTTTTGTTCCATTTTTTAAAATATTTTTTGAGTTTTATTAGGCACCTTGCACAAGAGCAGTCATCCATTTATGAGGTTTTGTATACACATTTTATTTTTTAAAGCTTTTTTAACATTGCGGTCACCTCTGACCTCCATAGCCTGCATATAAAGTAGTTTGTCATTCAATATTGAGGGATCCTTTTACAAAGGCACCCTAGCGTTTTTAGTGTGCACTAAAAATAAGAATGCGCTAAACGTTAGAGACGCCCATACATTTCTCTAGGCGTCTCTAGCGTTTAGCATGCACTAAAAATGCTAGCTCATTCTGTTTCTGAGTCTGACGTCCTGCACGTACAACGTGCAGCGACGTCAGACTCAGAAGAAACTTTCGGCGCCAGCTTTAGTGGAAGAAATGAAAGGACCTCGGCTTGGCTGGCGGGGGTTGGGGGTCCCCCGCCAGCTGACAAATTCTTTTAAAGGCAGCCAGCAGCGGCAGGAGGACGCGGACCTCGGCTGGCGGGGGTTGGGGTCCCCCGCCAGTGAAGGTAGGCGACAGCAATGGAGGGGGAGGGTTGGCAGCGGTGGGGGGGTCCAGGGCGAAATCTGCGGGGGCCCAGGCCCCTGAGGCCCGACGCAGATACGCCCCTGCTCTATGCTTGTGCAGCGCATACCAAAATGAGACTACTGAAACACAAAAAGCAAACACTGGGCCTTCAGGAAAAGAGAACAATCTAAACAGATTCACTCATCCCAATGAACTGGCAGCATTAGTACATGCTATCTGATTGGTCCTTTATATATAATCTGTTTGAGTGGAATAGATGGTTTGATTTTTACTATTAGGGGTATACTTTGTTTTTACCCCTCTTACCCCTGATGCAGCCTGAGGGCGAAACGTGGCCACATTGGACCCTTGAGGAAGGTGTTTGTGCGCCGAAACCAAGCCCGTGTCGGGTCATCTTTTGGAATAAAGGATTACATTGTTCTCTTTTCCTGAAGGCCCGGTGTTAGCTTTTTGTTTTTCTGTTGACTTTTGTATGCTGTTACCCTCTTCTTTGTGACTCAAAATGAGACTACTGCCAGGCTACTGTGCCCCCGGTGGTAATTTCAGATTTGCTGTGCACCCATAATGCTTGGATGATTTATCTCCTCTCACATGCAGTGTTTCTGGCGGTAATCAGCAGTTGGTGTGCGCTGACTGGTCACCGTGCGTATAGCGTGTGAGCCCTTACCACTAGATCAATGGTTGGCATTAAGGGCTCAGGCCAGTTTTAGGCACGAGCTGGTTTCCCACCTCATTAAAAAAAAGCCCTTTTTTTGCAGACACTATAAAAACTGGCCAGGCATATGCCCAAAACACACGCCTACGCTACCGCAGGCCACTTTTTACCATGGCTTAGTAAAAGGACCCCTAAGAAATTAACTAGTTGTTTTCATGCTTCGATTCGAGGCCAGGACGCACTGAGAGGGAAGCGACGTGAGAGGAGATGAACCTGCCTGCGTGCTTGCCTCAGTGAGCACTGCTGCCTTCACTGCCGGTTCACCGCGACTTGGATGAGAGGGGAGGGCAGAGGAGAGAGGCAACATGCTGGACATGGAGGGCAGGGGAGGGGAGAGAGAATTGCTGGATATGGACAGGGGAGGGCAGGGGAGAGATGAGACATGCTGGACATGGAGGGGGAAGGGCAGGGGAGAGAGAATTGCTGGACATGGAGGGGAGGGCAGGAGGGAGAGGAGACAAGCTGGATATGGAGGGGACGGGAGAGGAGGGCAGGGAAGAGAGAATTGCTGGACATGGACAGGGGAGGGAGGAGAATCGCTGGGCATGGATGAGAGGGGAGGGCAGGGGAGAGAGGAGACATGCTGGACATGGAGGGGAGGGAGAATTGCTGGACATGGATAAGAGGGGAGGGCAGGGGATAGAGGTGACATGCTGGACATGGAAGGGAGGGGAGAGGAGGGCAGAGAAGAGAGAATTGCTGGACATGGACAGGGAAGGGCAGGGGAGAGAGGAGAATCACTGGGCATGGATGAGAGGAGACATGCTGGACATGGAGGGGAGGGGGAGAGGAGGGCAGGGAAGAGAGAATTGCTGGACATGGGCAGGGGAGAGAGGAGAATTGCTGGGCATGGATGAGAGGGGAGGGCAGGGAAGAGAGAATTGCTGGACATGGACAGGGGAGGGCAGGGGAGAGAGGAGAACCACTGGGCATGGATGAGAGGGGAGGGCAGGGAAGAGAGGAGACATGCTGGACATGGAGGGGAGGGGAGAGGAGGGCAGGGAAGAGAGAATTGCTGGGCATGGATGAGAGGGGAGGGCAGGGAAGAGAGAATTGCTGGACATGGACAGGAGAGGGAAGGGGAGAGGAGAATTGCTGGACATGGACAGGGGAGGGAAGGGGAGAGGAGAATCGCTGGACATGGATGGCAGGGGAGGATGGGGTAGAGGAGAATTGCTGCACATGGATGAGAGGGGAGGGCAGGGGAGAGAGGAGACATGCTGTACATGGATGTGAGGGTAGGTCAGCGAGAAGAGATTTCGCTGGACATGAATAGAAGGGGGAGGGCAGGGGAGAGAGGAGAATCGCTGGACATGGGAGGGGGGAGGGCAGGGGAGAGAAGAGATGCTGGACATGGATGGAGGGGAGGGAAGACAGGAAGGAGATGCACATGGATGGGAGGGGAGAGCAGGGGAGAGAGGAGAGAGGATGGAGAGGAGAGAAGGAGATAGAGGAGAATTGCTGGACATGGATGGATGGAGGAGTTGGCGGGGAGAGAGGAGAAATGCTGGTCTTGGATGGAGGAGAGGGGAGAGAAAATTATTGCTTTATATGGATACAGGGGAGGGAAGAGAGAGGAGAAATGCTGGACATGGATGGAGGGGAGGAGAGAGGAGAAGTGCTGGACATGGATGGAGGGAAGGAAAGAAAAAAGAAGAAGATGCACATGGATGGAGATGAGGGAAAGGGAAGTGAGGAGAAAAACTGCACACAGATGGAGAAAATAGGCAAAAGCTGGATCCACGTTATACCTCCTCCAGTCAATTCCACGGAGGAGGACCCAGCTTTTACTTATGGATGTAGGGCAAGAAATGAAGAAGAAAGGAGGAAAGTAAAGAAATAAATGGAAAGGAAGCCCTGGAAATGGAGTTAAGAGAACAGATAGAGAGCAGCAGAATCAGAGACTGGGACCAATATGGATAGAAAAACAAAGTCACCAGACAACAAAGGTAGAAAAAAATCATTTTATTTTCATTTTAGTGTTTGGAATATGTCATAAGTACATAAGTAATGCCATACTGGGAAAAGACCAAGGGTCCATCGAGCCCAGCATCCTGTCCATGACAGCGGCCAATCCAGGCCAAGGGCACCTGGCAAGCTTCCCAAACGTACAAACATTCTATACATGTTATTCCTGGAATTTTGGAGTTTTCCAAGTCCGTTTAGTAGCGGTTTATGGACTTGTCCTTTAGGAAACCGTCCAACCCCTTTTTAAACTCTGCTAAGCTAACCGCCTTCACCACTTTCTCCGGCAACGAATTCCAGAGTTTAATTACACGTTGGGTGAAGAAAAATTTTCTCCGATTTGTTTTAAATTTACTACACTGTAGTTTCATCGCATGCCCCCTAGTCCTAGTATTTTTGGAAAGCGTGAACAGACGCTTCACATCCACCTGTTCCACTCCACTCATTATTTTATATACCTCTATCATGTCTCCCCTCAGCCGTCTCTTCTCCAAGCTATATAGCCCTAGCCTCCTTAGTCTTTCTTCATAGGGAAGTCGTCCCATCCCCGCTATCATTTTAGTCACCCTTCGCTGCACCTTTTCCAATTCTACTTTATCTTTCTTGAGATGCGGCGACCAGAATTGAACACAATACTCAAGGTGTGGTCGCACCATGGAGCGATACAACGGCATTATAACATCCTCACACCTGTTTTCCATACCTTTCCTGATAATACCCAACATTCTATTCGCTTTCTTAGCCGCAGCAGCACACTGAGCAGAAGGTTTCAGTGTGTTATTGACGACGACACCCAGATCCCTTTCTTGGTCCGTAACTCCTAACGTGGAACCTTGCATGACGTAGCTATAATTCGGGTTCTTTTTTCCCACATGCATCACCTTGCACTTGCTCACATTAAACATCATCTGCCATTTAGCCGCCCAGTCTCCCAGTCTCGTAAGGTCCTCTTGTAATTTTTCACAATCCTGTCGCGATTTAACGACTTTGAATAACTTTGTGTCATCAGCAAATTTATGTTTCAACTTTTTTATTGTATTATCGTAATAACAGACCATTATACAACACCAAAATGAGTATATATAATCGCAGTCAACTAAATATATCATCAACAACATTTTTGTAATAATTTTTTCCCCCCCCATGTTCCCCTTTCTCCCCTCCCTCCCTTCCCCATTCCTCCCCTCCAACAAGCTGATATATTATTGTGATATTATTGACAAAAGAAAAGGAGTAACATCATTTACATAATAAAGTATAATAGTATCAACCTCCAATGTCTTATGTGTTTTCATTTGTTATCCTCCAGTTTCGGCTATATATTATAACCAATATCACATCTTGATCATAAGATCCCCCTCCCCCCCTATTTACCTATAAATGAGTCTTCTGTTATCACAATTGACACCCAAAAAAAATATTACAGAGTGTTAAGAATTCGACTTCTCCCTCTGTGAGTCATCCCATCCAGATAACACCCCCAGATTTTTAGAAAGCGCTCTTTACGCTTGTATGTCCCTTTTGCCTCTCTCGCTTCCCAAGTAAGCAATTGGTGTACCTGGTTCCGCCAATGCCAGAAGGTCGGAGGGTGTGCAGAGGTCCAGTGCTCCATTATGCATTTCTTGGCAATGAGACATGTTTTGCGGCATAGCACCATTTTATCTTTGTTTAGCCTGGGAAAGGTGTCATGTTTATCTAGCACTAGACATAGAGGGTTCAATGCTATATCACAATTGACAGTTGTAGATAGAAATACAGCTATGTGTCTCCAGTATTTTTTTATTGCAGGGCATGCCCATATCGCATGATATAGCGTATTATCTGCCCTCTGACATTTCAGGCAGGTAGCGGTATGGATGCCCCCTGATTTGTATAATTGTGTCTGGGTAAAATAAGCCCTATGCAATATGCGAAACGCACATTCCCTAAGGTTAGCCCCTCCTACTATTCTGGGTATATCCTGTATTTGTTTTACAATATTCCAACCTGTCAATGCTCTGCCTATATCTATTTCCCATTTCTGACGGAGTTGACTAAACTCTCTCTCAGGCATCAGTCCCCACAATTTCAGATGTATGCTGGAGATTGACGGCACCTCCTCGGCTATTTCTTCGAAGAATTTTCTAATTTTCTCACCTAATTGTTTCTTAATCTCATCTGTATTTAGTGTGCGCACATAGTGCATGAGTTGGCTATGCGCAAAATGATCCCTCCATTGTGCATTAGTTTGCATTTGTGTTACTGCTTTGATATGCCCATCAACCCCCAATATATCCTGCATGGTTGCTATGCCGTTTCTTTCCCATGTGACAAAAGTTTGATTCTCTATCCCCGGTACAAACATCGGGTTGCCCCTAATAGTTAATAGCTCGGTATTAAATGGTCTCCCCCCAGAAGTTTCCCTATATATCTCCACGCTTCCCTGGTAGGCTGGAGCAAGACACTATGTTTAAATCTATGGGGGAGTATCTTATTCTGGGTATGTAATAACGCTAGATAATTCCCAACAGGGGCGAAGTACACTGTCTCATACTCAAGTGGTGTATGATCCGATGTATTCATTACCCAATCTCTAACCTGTCTTAGCAAGCAAGCCATATTGTAGTATTTAATATTTGGAATCCCCATTCCCCCTTGTCTCCACCCTCCTAGCAGGAATTTCAATTGAAGTTTGGCCCTTTTCCCAGCCCAACAGAATTTTCTCAGAATTTTATAAAAGTGTTTTATGTCAGTCTGCTTGAGTTTTAGTGGTAGAACCTGTAAAACATACAGCCACCTCGGCATTATCACCATCCTTGTTAAACATATCCTCCCTGTCAAAGATATCGTAAGGTTTTGCCAAGAATTTAACTGGTGCATGGTCTGCTCTTTGAGTTTGCTAACATTTAAATCATATAGATCTCTTGTATTTACCGGTAATAGAATGCCTAAATATTTAAAAGATTTAGTTGCCCGCTTTAAAGGGAAATCTATGGGCCACAGACTATGGGCATCTGTATTTATAGCTAAGGCCTCTGATTTGTCAAGGTTTAGCGTGAATCCCGAGTAGTCTCCAAACTCCCTAAAAATCTCTAATACATTACCCAGCGCTTCTCTTGGGTTCTTCAAAATAATTAGCAAATCATCTGCAAATGCAGCCATTTTGAACTGCTGATGTTGTATGTCCACTCCAGGCACTGCTGGGCATTCTTGAATATCCCTAATTAGAGGGTCTAAATATAGTGCAAATAGTAAGGGCGATAACGGGCAGCCTTGTCTCGTTCCCCTGCCTATATGAATTACCTCAGATAAGTTCCCATTGACCATTACCTGCGCTAGAGGGTCTGCATATAAAGCTTTAATCGCCTGTACAAACTCTCCTTTTATACCATATCCCTCCATCACCTCATATAAGAAAGACCATTCCACTTTATCGAACGCCTTTTCAGCGTCGAAACTAATCATTAAAGCTTGTTCATTAGTGTGCTCTAAATATTCCAATGATGTCAAAATTCGTCTGAGATTCTTAGCAACCGACCTACCCTGCACAAAGCCAACTTGAGCTTCATGGATTATTTTTGGTAGAACACGGCCTAGTCTATTTGCTAAAATTTTTGCGAATAATTTTGCTTCATGGTTAATAAGCAATAAAGGGCGATACGATGTTACTAGTTACGCATCTCGATTGGGCTTTGGAAACACAATTATACGCGCTAGATTTAAATGTTCAGGTAATGTACCATTTGATATCCATTCTTTAAACACTTTAGTTAATGTAGGTACAATCGACTCTGTCATCAGCAAATTTAATTACCTCGCTAGTTACTCCCATCTCCCATGTCCAATTTGAGAATTTACATCTGCTGTCTTATTTTGGACTGGGTATACTGGAGCTGTAACAGTTTACAGAAATTATTTATAATGAAAAAATATCATGTTGTTATTTCTCCTATACTAGTATAATATTTTCAATGATGTCTGTTTATATGCAACATGGCTGGTATAAGGGGTGTGGCTAATGTGGGTGTGGCTATAAAAGTGGGGGGGATATGTGGTGACCCCGCCCATAATGAGTACCGGCACCTTTTTTTTCTACAAAAAAAGCACTGTGTTTACTAATCTCTCCCCTCCTATTCGGTATCTCTCTTTTAGGTTTGTGTCTGGCTTCTGGCTTCCTGCCTTTGTCAGGGCATGTGGAGGGGCATAATCAAACGTCGTTGGCAAAATAGATCGCCGGCGATCTATTTTGGCGGCGACACAACAGCTGGCCGGAACCGTATTATCGAAAAAAATGGCCGGTCATCTTTTTTTTCGATAATACGGTTTAGGCCGGCCAAATGCCAGAGTTCGCCGGGTTTGAGATCACTGGTTTTGTTTTTCAGCGATAATGGAAAAAAATGCTGGCCATCCCGAACCCGGCGAAATCCAAGGCATTTGGTCATGGGAGGAGCCAGCATTTGTAGTGCACTGGTCCCCCTCACATGCCAGGACACCAACTGGGCACCCTAGGGGTCAGTGCGGTGGACTTCAGAAAAAAGCTCCCACGTGCATAGCTCCTTACTTAGGGTGCTGAGCCCCCCAACACCCCCCCAAAACCCACAACCCACAAATGTACAACAATACCGTAGCTCTTAGGGGTGAAGGGGGCAACTACATGTGGGTACAGTGGGTTTTGGAGGGCTCCCATTTACCAGCACAAGTGTTACAGGTGGGGGGGATGGGCCTGGGTCTGCCTGCCTTCACTGCGGTACCCACTAAAAGTGCTCCAGGGACCTGCATACATGCAGGCCTCTAGGACTTGCTGCTGCTGTATAACCTTGGCACACCAGTTGAGACCTGAAGACTAATCTCTTTGAAAAAGTCCTTTATTTGAATAAGCACATTTACTCACAGTTAACTGCAGATCAGAGGTTGTGCCCCACTGGCAAAGAGTCTCCCTGGTACTGAGATTAGCAGTAGGTCAGAGCTGGCAGAATGGTGTACAATGCCCTCTTTCAGCAACATTCAAGGTAATAACTAAGTTCTCTAACGTGGGTAACACATGAAAAGGGATCTAAAACTGGCTTACAAAAATGGCCACTACCTCATGGACTACCGGAAACAAAACTGGACACACTCACACCCAGTTAGCAGGGGGAAAAGCACCATGGGAGTAGAGCCCAGTACCCTACACCCACCACAGTGCATTGCTGATGTGACTTTGCAGTGCACCTAACAGAAAAGGTGTCACACTCACCCGGGAGCCACATCACAACCAGGGAAAGGCTGTCAGAGGATAGAACACATTCTGCTGTCATGGAGGTGGGTACAGCATTTGAGGCTGGCATAGAGGCTGGCAAAATATGTTTATAATTGTGTTTTTTAGTGTGGGAGGGGGTTGGTGACCACTGGGGGAGTACGGGGAGGTCATCCCCGATTCCGTCCGGTGGTCATCTGGTGAGTTGGGGCACCTTTTTGAGGCTTGGTCGTGAAAATAAAAGGACCAAGTAAACCTAGCGAAATACTAATACTGATGAACGCCGCTTTTTTCTCCATTATCCGCGAAAGCCGGCCATCTGGTAGTCACGTCCGTGCCCGCCCATGTCCCGCCTTTGCTACGCTGCCGACACGCCCCCTTGAACTTTCGCCGGCGAGGTGACGGGAAAGCGGCGATGCTGTCAAAAAAGCAGCTTTTGATTATACCGATTTGGCCACTTTTGAGAGATCGCCGGCCATCTCCAGATTTATGTCGGAAAATGGCTGGCGATCACTTTCGAAAATAAGCCTGTTAGTCTCCTTAAGCCCTTTGCCTTTTGGCAGGTCACTTAACTTGCTCCCTCTTGGAGACTCTTATCTTCCTTTCACCTAGGGACTTTTCAGCTACCCCCCCCCCCCCCCTCGTAGGCACTCTGTCAGTCACCCCTTGTGCCTGTGTTGCAGGAATTGATGCATGAATTTATGATACTTCAGAAGTCAGACAGCACACCAGAATGAGAGAGAAATCTTCTTTATTTGCCAGCAAACAAAGTAGAACATCAGCATTAAGTCTCTTCTTCTCTTTCTCAGCTCTCTGTGTCTTTGTGGCTTCTGTCTCAGCTGCTTCTCTTCTTATGCTGTCTTCTCCTTCTTCTGTCTGTTCCTTCTGTCCTTCTTTCTCTTCTGAGCTCCTTCTGACGTAACCTGCTTCTTCTCCCACTTAAATACAGTTCTATCTAGCCTAGCCTAGCCCCCTTACTCTCCAATTGGTTAAGGAATAGATTGATTACCTTGCCTCAACCAATCAGCTCCATACAAATATCAGTTACATAGGTTCCAGACATCCTAAACTGACCTGTGACCTGGGGCCCCTTACACCAGACATTTGGGCTCCAGTCTCTTACATGTTATTATGATTGATTTCTCATATTCCTAGTACTAACTGCTAACTAAACTCTGGCATTCATTAAAGGGGTCAAGGGCCAATCTTACTTAATAGCATACATATCAGGTTATTACTTTCAAGACCATTTCTACATTTTACCTATAATTAATCAAGGAGAAGAGAGCTGACTAGTCCTGACCTCTTTCACCTATCAGCTTATACATTGAACCAGCCAGAACTGCAGATAAGTCAAAACACATGTTTGACCTCTTCACTGCAGTCCTTGCTTGACCTCTTAAACAGCAGACAAAGAGTAATACAGAATTTAACAGACATTCTACACAGAATTATTAATTTACACAGAATACAGCATATTCTAAAGTAAGCATCCTTATAAGACATATTCTACATACCAAGCACTTCTAAATTCTAATCTATTGCCTCTCTCTAAACAGTATTTCTGCCTAATCTTTAAACTACAATATGTCATATGTCTGGCTCATTCCTTTGTTCATTCATAATAATATCCCCTCAAGATTTAATAGTATACAGATGTGCCAGCTAGCATTGCCAATTCACAAGGGACAGAATTTCATTTCTCACTGACCTTTCTAACCTTTTGCTCGGCAAGCTAGACATTGAGTAATTAACCTGAACCATCTGGCATTCCTTCACTTTAGTTGCAAGGTAAAAAAATTGAACTTTTTAAACACCAGACCTTTTAATATCATTTCTTTGTCCACTGCCTCATTCCCCCCTTTGAGACTAAAATCAGCTTATGCAGAGATAAGTCTCACTACTCAAACTCTGGAGATTATAGTGGTCCTAACTAGGAATAGACTTATGAACCACCATTACCCTACTTGTTAAGGTTCGACGGCATACTGCCGAAGCACATGAGGCCAGGAAACAAAACAACAACCCTGCTAGAACTAAGACTATTAGGGAAATGAACAAGGGACGTATCCAGGAGGTCAATGATCACCACCAGGAGGTAAGGTCTAATCCTCCTCGGTAATCCTCCACATTAAGGCTGGCCAACTGTAGGACTTTATCCATAGCATGCCTAACTACATGCGTCCTATTTATGACAATGGTACAGCACTCTGAAGAATTTAGCACTGTGCAGAGGCCACCCTGGGCTGCAAAGAGATAATCAAGGCCCATACGGTTATACCGAGAAACTATACTTAATTCATTAATTTGATCCTGCAATGCATTGACTACCACGTTCAGCTCATGAACTAGAACATGAAGTAGGGATTGAAGTCTCCGGGTGGCCATGCCTAGTTCAGTAATACCCGCTACCGGGCCCCCAATTGGAATCCAGGCCGTAGCAGAAAGGGCTACAAGTCTCTTTTTAGTCAGAGGATAAGTAGAATTGATATACTGGAGGGCTAATTCAATCGCCTCATCCTCTGTGGCAACGGAGGAGGGTAAGGACAAGGCCTCTCGCTTAGAGCGGTGCGGGGATGGTGGTTTGAGAAGAGGAATAACTTTAGGAAAATAATTCAAAGTTACCAATACACAAAAATCATATGTGGGGGGAAGAATCATGTGGAGGACATTATCACAGAGCCAGTAATGACCAAGGAGAGGGCGACGAAAGTTCCCAATAAATGTAGGCACAGGATGGAGATTAGGATGCCCATAATGCGAGCCCCTATCCCAGGGGGAACGAAGAAGAAATGGAGACTTTGTACACCATAGGTGCCAATCCCCAATTGTGACAGACCGCTCATATGATGCAACCCCTTCATACCCCGGGGACTTATGAAAGTAGAAAATAGGATGGGACACTATAGTCTTCTCAGTAGTATAGTTAGGAGCCAGATAATCACCTTGGTCATAATCTGCAGGTATGGTAGTAGGGCACATAGGAGTACCTGGAGAAACTACCCACACAGGTTCCTCCTTCTCTGGGAGAACATTAGTATAATTACAGGGAATGGGAAGAACAGTTGAGATGTCTCTTGTTAAACAAAACACTCCAGAAGCTGGATATGGAGACGTAAAAACTGGCCTTAGAGAAGAATCAGAAGGGGAAGTAGCATTATAAAAGGACCACCAAGTATAATCCTGGCTCCAAGGACCTGAACTCGAAAAGTAGGGAGGTATAAGAGCTGGGAGCTGCACAGGAACAGGAACAGCTGGGACATCTGTAGTATAAGGAGAAAATCGGGAACACACAATACAAGGGGAAGTAATCTTTGCCTGGCTAATTAGTTCCTGGACAGAGTGTAACCAAAGGTTGGAGCGAGTTGGGGTTTTAGGAACAAGGAGGCAAGGAGTAGAAAACAACAAAAGCATCCAAACTACTAACATTTTCTTTCTTCCTAATCTAAAACAAATACAGCAAACTAATTAAGCAATAATATTTCAACAGTCTGTGCTAATCACAGATTACTCTCATATAATGTTCTCAGTCTTTGAGTTCTTATACCAGTTGGGATAGACCCTCAACTGACAAGGATCAAGCTCTCAAATTCCAAGAAAGCCAGAATCTGGACAGAAAGAGTCTCAGTGTGAAGCCGAAGTTCAGCAGCTCCTGCAGTATGCAGTTGACCCTTCTTTTCAGCTAGTAGATTCTTTGGTTCGGGTCAAGCGCAACTTCAATGGCTCCGCTGGATCACTTTCTGCTCTCCACTGTCTAGGCTCCGTCTGATCCGTGCTGGGCTCAGTCTGATCAGCAGACTTAATTCGAGACCAATGGACCCATGGAGTAATCCCTGCGACCTTCACAGCTGCAGGGGTAGAAAGCAAAACAGTAAAAGGTCCTTTCCATCGGGGCCCCAAAGGCTGGAGCCTCCAGTCTTTCACCCAAACTCTATCCCCTGGCAGGAAGGAATGTACCTGAGCCTGGAAGGGGACAGGGTTTATTTCTCTCACATAAGACTGAAGCTCAGAAATTATCTTGCCCAAGAGGGCTACCTGCTCCTGTACCTGGGCAGACCCTAAAATCCCTATGTCTCCCTTAATACCCTGCAAAATGGCTGGGGGCTTCCCATACACAATTTCAAAGGGAGAGAGGGCTGTTCCTTTAGTTGGAGTGCATCGGAGGCGGAAGAGGGCTAGTGGCAGTGCCTGTGGCCATTTCAGTTGGGTTTCCTGACAAATCTTTGCTAGGCTATTTTTCAAGGTTCTGTTTGCCCGCTCAACCTGCCCTGAACTCTGGGGACGATAAGCACAATGCAATTTCCAGGTAATGCGCAATGCGCGGGACAGGGCCTGAAGTGTAGCTTCAACAAAGGCGGGCCCATTATCTGAACCTATGGCAAGGGGCAGTCCATACCTGGGGATGACATCCCTAAGGAGGGCTCGAGCTACTTCTGTGGCTTTCTCAGTGACTGTAGGATATGCTTCCACCCACCCAGAAAAGGTACAGACCATGACCAAGAGGTATCGGAACCTACCGCTCCTGGGCATTTCTGTGAAGTCTATAACTAGAGACTCAAAGGGTGTTAGTCCCCTAGACTGAACTCCTGGTGGAATACGGGGTCCCTGACGAGCATTATTCTGGGCACAAAGAGTACATCGGGCAGAGGCAGTGGCAACCAGACTATCCAATCCTTCCAGCACCACTACTCGACTGAGTAGGCGGGCTAGTGCTGTTTTCCCTAAGTGTGATAGGTCATGAGCTTGAGACACTACAGGCCAAGCTAGGTGGCGTGGCACCAGAACTCTGGTATCAGGGAGATGTAACCAGCCATCAGGTCTCCTTACTGCACCTTCCTCTTGAGCCCATTTCTCTTCCATTTGGGTGTACATAGGCGTCCATTCTTGCAGTCGAATCTGGAACAGGGGAGTCACAGTACTTGCTGGGGGTCCTCGAGCAGCTTCCTTGGCCACCCGATCAGCATGGCGGTTCCCTCGGGCCACTGGAGTATCTATCCTTTGGTGTCCCCTGCAGTGAATGACAGCTACCTTCTTAGGGGCCCAAACAGCCTCTAGCAGCTGAAGTATTTCGGGTCCATACTTAACAGGTTGGCCTGCAGCATTTATGAGTCCCTTTTCCTTATACAAAGCTCCATGAGCATGTAGAGTTGTGAAGGCATACTTGGAATCCGTATAAATGTTGGTTACCAGTCCTGCTGCTAGCTCCAGGGCTCGTATGAGGGCCACAAGTTCTGCTTTCTGGGCTGAAGTTCCTTGGGGCAGGGCTCTTGCTTCTATCACCTTGTCTTCTGTCACCACAGCATAGCCTGCCAATCGCTTGGAGTTCTCCACGTAACTGCTTCCATCTGTGAAATAAATTACATCTGGGTCCCTCCACGGAACATCTTTAAGATCTGGTCGACTGGAGTACACTTCATCCATGGTTTGGATACAATCATGATCCGGTGGTCCCTCAGATACTGGCAAAAGAGTGGCAGGATTGAATGTAGCCACTGTTTCCAGGTGTATCCGTGGATTCTCACACAAGCTAGCTTGGTACTTAACCATGCGGTTATTTGTAAACCAGTGGTTGCCCTTATACTCCATGAGGGTAAGAACTGCGTGGGGGACTTTAACAACCAGTTCTTGCCCCAAGGTCAGCTTATCAGCTTCCTGGACCAGTAAGGCTGTTGCTGCAATGGCCCTCATGCAGGCTGGCCATCCTTTAGCCACTCCATCCAGCTGTTTAGACAGGTATGCAACAGGCCTCTGCCAGGATCCCATCATCTGGGTCAGCACACCCAGAGCAACCCCCTGTCGCTCATGGACATACAGTGAGAAAGGTTTCTCCACATCAGGAAGGCCTAACGCAGGGCTTGGAGTAGGGCTTTCTTTATGGCAATGAAGGATTGTTGAGCTGTAGGTCCCCATTCAAATGGTTCCTTTTCACCCCCCTTTGTGGCTTGGTAAAGGGGTTTCGCCATCAATGCAAAATTTGGAATCCAAATTCTGCAGAATCCAGCTGCTCCCAGAAACTCCCTAACTTCTCTTCTGGACTTGGGTTGAGGAATTGCAGCAACTGCTTGCTTCCTACTGACATCCAGTCTCCGACTTCCCTGGGAAATACAAAAACCCAGATACTTCACTTCTGACTGACAAAGTTGGGCCTTTGAGCGTGAGACCTTATAGCCTGCATCCAAGAGTAACTCCAGCAATTCTCTGGTAGCCTCAAAACACTCTTCCTGAGTCACTGCTGCAATCAGGAGGTCATCTACATACTGGAGTAAAACTCGCCTGGAAGGCTCAGATTTAAAAGTCTTAAGGTCTTGCCCTAGGGCAGTCCCAAAAATGGTGGGGGAGTTCTTGAACCCCTGTGGCAGGCGGGTCCATGTATACTGAAGCTTCCTTCCTGTTACTGGGTTTTCCCATTGAAAGGCAAAAAGCAGTTGACTGGCGGGGGCCACCCGAATACAAAAGAAGGCATCTTTTAGATCTAGTGTCGTGAAATGGGTAGCTCCAGAAGGTATCAATCCTAACAGAACATATGGATTAGGCACTACAGGGTGTAATGAGATAGTAGATTTGTTGACCACCCGTAAATCTTGGACTGGCCGGTAGTCCTCAGTCCCTGGCTTCTGAACTGGCAACAGTGGCGTATTCCATGGAGACTGGCAAGGACGAATAATTCCATGGGATAACAGACGATTCAGGTGTGCTTGGATCCCTTCCAGAGCCTTTCTGGGAATTGGGTATTGGCGAAGATGGATTGGCCGGGCACTTGGAAGTAAGTCTACATGGACAGGAGGAATATTTCGGGCCAACCCTGGGGGATTATCTTCTGCCCATACCCCTCTGACTTGAAAGCTATCTGCCAGGGGTAGGTCAACTTGGCCATGTGACTGATGCAGCCGCCATTCTTCTTCAAGAGGGCAGCAGAAACTCAATATACCCTTAGGGCTGGATGTCGGGGGCCGAAAAGAGACCGAAGTCTGGCCATCAGAGTCAAAGGAAATTTGGGCCCTAAGCTTGGACAGCAGGTCTCGACCTAACAAAGGGATTGGACAGTCTGGCATATACAGGAATTCATGAGTGACTGTGTGTGAGCCTAATTGGCATCTACGGGTTGTCAGAAAGGGCCTCCGGTTCTGCACCCCCGTGGCTCCCACCACTCGGACAGTTTTTCCAGACACAGGCGCTAATCGCTCCGTCACAACAGAATGTTCAGCTCCTGTATCAATCATGAATGGAATTGAGCGGCTCCCTATAGTTAACTTGACCATAGGTTCCTGGGAGCCCAGTTTGTAGGAACCCGGTCTGTCCTATTCGTCCCATTCTGCCATCTCGGCTATCCCGATGATGTCAGATTCAGGAGGCTCATATCTTCCCTCTCGAACTCGGCCTCGGCTTCCTCGATCTCCTGGTCCCCTTCTCAGTCCCTGGCGCCTCTGGGGGCATTCATCTTTCCAGTGCCCTCTTTCCTTACAGTAGGCACACTGGTCCCTCTCCAATCTTGGTCTGGGATTCTCCCCCCTTGGCCGGGATTGATTGAAGGAATCTCGGGGCCTGGCTGGTGGTCCGGGGTCCCACTTTGGCTTCCCATTAGCTAGAGGTCGACCTCGATTAAGGGTGGAATTAGTAATGGCTGCCGCTAAAAGGTCGGCCTTCTTCTGCATCTTCCGGTCAGCCTCTCGACGCACCTCCTGATCTCTATTAATGAAAACCTTGGTTGCGATCTCAATTAGCTGGGTGGTATTCATCCCTGCGAATCCCTCCTGACGCTGCAACTTCTTCCGGATATCTGGCATACTCTGGGCCACCAATGCGCTATTCACCATTCTCTGGTTTTCTAGTGCTTCAGGATCAAATGGGGTGTATGTTCTGTAGGCTTCAATTAGTCGCTCTAAAAAGGCCCCAGGGGATTCAGTTGCCCCTTGGAGAATTTCAGAGACCTTTGCCAGATTAATGGGCCTCTTTATGCCTTTCCTCATACCTTCCAGCAAGTCCCGGCAATAGCCAGACAACAGTTCATAGTGCTGCCCATTATTTGGATCCCAAACTGGAGCTGCGCGAGGAAACCGAGCTCTAACCCATTCCTCTAGGTTCTGTGTCCCCTCGGGGGCACGCGCTCGCGTGATGGCCTCAGCATTTTGCAAAATCTTCCGCCTCTCCTCAGTTGTGAAGAGGGTCAGGAGAAGTTGTTGACAATCAGTCCAGGTTGGGTTATGGGTGGCCATAATGCTAGCCACTAGGTCCACCACTGCCTGAGGCTTTTCAGTATAAGAGGGGTAATGCGTCTTCCAATTCAGGAGATCGGTGGTTGTGAAGGGTACATACTGATAGGCCTGTGCCTGTATAACCTGACCCTGATTATTAGGATCCGGTCGAGTGGTAGTTACCTGACGGAGTGGCAGAACTCTCGAGGAGGTGGGAATGGAATCTGAGGTAGAGCTAGGAGCTACCCTCCTATCATGCTCAAAAGTGATTGCAGCGGGTCTAACCCATTCAGGGGAGGTAGGTTGAAACCCTGAGGGATGGGGAGGGGTACTCATAGACTGAGAGGTAGTCACAGGTGAGTCAGTCCATTGAAAGGGATGCCGGGCCCCTGATGAGTGGGGAGGGGTATTAGAGGGAGAGGCTGGGCTATCGGGAGTTGAGGAATCAGGGGGTGCAGCCCAAAGCGGGTCTTCGGAGGTTAACAGGGAAGGATGTGGCAGAGGAGGGTAGAGACTGGCTGAAAAGTCCAACCTAGGATGTGGTGGGGTTCGCACAGTGGGGGAGGAACTATCCGGAGAAGCCTGTACTGGAGAAGCTTGGGCTGGGCGGCGTGGATCTCTAGGGGCGGCACGGAACCCCAACAATGGGCCATAAGGTGGTGGCTCAAGGTCTGAGGGGTCATCAGAGAGTATGGGTTTCTCAGACAGGGTAGGGGCGGAAGCCACCGATTGGGTGGTAGGCTTCCTAGGGCTCTTTCCCTCTTCTAGTTTAGATTTTCTAATCTTTCTTTGAGCACGGCCTAACATGAATTTTACTGGGGATCCCATATAAGTTTTCAACCAAGAGGGAGGGTCAGTCACAAGGCTATCCCAGGAATCTATATAAGGGAGTTGTTCAGAATATTCTGGTTCTCCTACAACTATACTGTAAACCTTCCGGATTACTTCAATATCTAAGCTGCCACTAGGGGGCCACCCCACTCCCATAGATGGCCACTCAACTTCACACAAGGTTCTTAGAGTACTTGAGCTTAAAGTCTGTCCATAGTCATTAATTAAAAATCCTTTTTTAAAATTCTTAAGCATACAATCTAGGGGGGTAGCAATTTGTCTAGACGATTTCCCTCCCATAATGCTTACAGTTACAACACACAAAGGGGGAGGGAATTTTTGAAAGTGCAGTAAGGGGTCCGCACTCTCGAGACACTAGGTAGACAGACAGCAATCGCTTCCTTCCGTCGCTGGCCAATTGAACTCGCGTTAATTGGAAACGCAGCTATAAGAAGTCCGCACTCAGTTAATCATTCACGCATCACACATTCCATACAGAAAATCCCACCCAACAATTTCAAATTTCTCAGATACAGATAAGCTCAAGCGGTTTCGCTTCTAATCTCCACTAGACTAGAAGGTACTAGGGCCTTCGCTGAGAGTTGATCAGACTCTCCTTCCCCCAATTTTTGAGGGGCTGGTTTACAATTTTCTAGCTAGAATTACAATACAGAATACAGAATACATACCCGGCGAATGTTCTTCAGTCAGTTGGGTGCTGGGATTAATGCAGGATTCAGAATCCCACCGCTGCCACCAAGAATTGTTGCAGGAATTGATGCATGAATTTATGATACTTCAGAAGTCAGACAGCACCCAGAATGAGAGAGAAATCTTCTTTATTTGCCAGAAAACAAGTAGAACATCAGCATTAAGTCTCTTCTTCTCTTTCTCAGCTCTCTGTGTCTTTGTGGCCTTCTGTCTCAGCTGCTTCTCTTCTTATGCTGTCTTCTCCTTCTCTGTCTGTTCCTTCTGTCCTTCTTCTCTTCTGAGCTCCTTCTGACGTAACCTGCTTCTTCTCCCACTTAAATACAGTTCTATCTAGCCTAGCCTAGCCCCCTTACTCTCCAATTGGTTAAGGAATAGATTGATTACCTTGCCTCAACCAATCAGCTCCATACAAATATCAGTTACATAGGTTCCAGACATCCTAAACTGACCTGTGACCTGGGGCCCCTTACACAGAACATTTGGGCTCCAGTCTCTTACATGTTATTATGATTGATTTCTCATATTCCTAGTACTAACTGCTAACTAAACTCTGGCATTCATTAAAGGGGTCAAGGGCCAATCTTACTTAATAGCATACATATCAGGTTATTACTTCAAGACCATTTCTACATTTTACCTATAATTAATCAAGGAGAAGAGAGCTGACTAGTCCTGACCTCTTTCACCTATCAGCTTATACATTGAACCAGCCAGAACTGCAGATAAGTCAAAACACATGTTTGACCTCTTCACTGCAGTCCTTGCTTGACCTCTTAAACAGCAGACAAGAGTAATACAGAATTTAACAGACATTCTACACAGAATTATTAATTTACACAGAATACAGCATATTCTAAAGTAAGCATCCTTATAAGACATATTCTACATACCAAGCACTTCTGAATTCTAATCTATTGCCTCTCTCTAAACAGTATTTCTGCCTAATCTTTAAACTACAATATGTCATATGTCTGGCTCATTCCTTTGTTCATTCATAATAATATCCCCTCAAGATTTAATAGTATACAGATGTGCCAGCTAGCATTGCCAATTCACAAGGGACAGAATTTCATTTCTCACTGACCTTTCTAACCTTTTGCTCGGCAAGCTAGACATTGAGTAATTAACCTGAACCATCTGGCATTCCTTCACTTTAGTTGCAAGGTAAAAAAATTGAACTTTTTAAACACCAGACCTTTTAATATCATTTCTTTGTCCACTGCCTCACCTGTTTCATGGCCCTGTTTTTGGCATTTCCCTGTTCTGCGGCAGTGCCCCACTCCCAGTGTCATTAATCTTCTGAATTCACAGGGCATTGCTGCAGGGCTAACCAGGTTTCCTGTTACTCCTGGTCTTAATGCCCATCCTAGAGTCTTACTTCTTCAGTCCTTAAGACACACTCACTGGTTCCCTACCAGTATATGATGGAATGCTGGCTTGGAACAAGTACTCCACACCAGGATTTCCAACTGCTGCATTTGCAGCTTACTATGCAGCAGCGTTTATTTTTAGTCCACAGCTTATGCTGTGTATGCAGGAGCTGGCCTTGTTTCAGGACACCTACCTCCAGTTCTGGCTGTAACTTTCACTCCAAACCAAGTTTCTGAATTGCCTCATCTGCAGCTTCTCTGGCAGCAGTTCAGCCTTCAATACTTTTTTCTGTGCACAGCTTGTAACCTTATACTTTCCTGCTCTGCAGTTTCCTAGAGCCAGCTTCTCAATAGGAGCTCCAGTTCCAACTCTACATCTGGAGTGTGGTCCAGCTTTTCCTACTTGCTCCAACACCAAATCTTAGTTTTTCTTTTTTGCATAGAGGGGACCAGCTTCTGATTACTCTCAGGTGCAGACTGCAGCTCAATCAAGCTTCCAACTTTCAGTACTTTGCTGTTAATAGCTCAATCTGAAGCCACAACACACTTTCTTTCCCTCTGTGCATTCAACAGGGAACAGCTTTCAAGGTACTTGTTTTCACACTTTTCCCCCCTCTCTTCTTCCACCCTGCCAACTCTCCGGGCTAGATGTGGCTTGTACAACAACCGATAATTCAATGAACAGTATGAGCTGTAACTCCTGCTTATGTAATCTAATACTGTAGGGACTGAGAAACAGCCAAACACAATCTCAAAGGGTTGTGCAAAAAATGAATGAATGTCAGTAATGATAAACAAATGGGAAATACCCTCAGAAACCAAGGTCTGACCAACAAAACACTGATATCTATACAAGATTTTTGTGCCTGTGATCTTCTCTCTTTCATAGGGTATATTTTCCCACAGATTTACAAATAGAACTAATTTGATCAAAACATTACTGAGTACAATAAACTTTCCAAGCTACAGCATAGCTTAAGTAAAAAAAAACTTAGCTTTCTCTTAGCTGGCTTGATACCCCACTCCAACTGGTGACTTTCAATCTTATTCAACGGGGCCCAGATCGTTTCACCCACTTCAGGGCTTCATCAGGAACCACTCAACTTGAGCATGATTGTTGTAGGGTTATAGGTCTAAACACAAAAAAGATTTCTGTACCTCAAGTAATTCCAGAACAACATCACAAACATACATTTACCATTCTGACAAGACATTTACAAATTTCTAATACACAAAATAGAAAACCCACCCAACCCTATGACACTTACTTCTAGCTGACTACACTTCTCTAAAAGACAGCACTAGAACTGTACTCATGCTCATAAGGCTTCACAGTATAAAGACTTTTCAAAAATGCAAGTTCAGAAACGCTGGCTCTGTTAGAACCTCAGCTGTTTCTCATATACATATAAGTATTAGTTGACCAAAAAAATCAAGAGACCACCACCACAGGCAACGGTACTGAGATCATGAAAAATATACATATACCAAATTGCATTAAAAAATACTGAAGAATATCGCACGAGAACCTAAAATACTCACAGGATTGCTTGATTTCTGAGCTCCTACAAATTCAAAGTTCTCTCTAGCACTCACTCGAAGAAATAGTGCATTGATGATGTCATCACGCTACCACGCGTTCAGCATGGCAACGACAACAAACGCGCCCAAATTCCATTCCACTATAGTTGACTTGAATAACACTACTGTGCATTATTCACAAATTAAATGTGTTTTAAATGTGCAGTATAAGGTTAAGATGAAAAAAACAACTGTGCGTCGAATATACGCGGGAGCACGATGACGTCACCGCTCTGAGCCCACGATCAATTTTGCATCCGATCAAAAAAACGGCACATGCGCATAACAAAATACTAGCGCTGAATAAACGCTGAACAGAGTCCAGTGAATGAAAACTCAAAAGCCTATGGCTTAAAGCTCTCTAAGGGTAAGAAACAATAATGCATTCAAAAGATGTTATATTAAGCTGTTTGAAAAAATCTGATCATATAAAAGAATAATACATTAGAGAAAATGCTAACAGATGTTACAGATATAGAAAAACTATATCATAAAAAGCGTTCCATTCTATTGAGCCATTAAGACCATTACGCTCCATGGTATTTAAAACAAAAATCCATCGGGTTTCTTTCCTTTGAAGCAAAAGCTGCGGTTGCCACCACGAAGGAGTGGTTCAACTTTATCAAAGGTGCAACAACGCAAATCTTCAAAGGTATGTTTAGAATCAGGCAATGTTCAACCAGGGGCTCCTTTAGAACTGATCTTGTAAGTAGACTTGTGCTCTGATAGCCTAATCTTTAGCATCCTGGTTGTCATGCCAACATATGTTTTGTTGCAAGGGCAGGTAATGGTACAGACAACAAAGTCAGTAGAGCAATTGGAAAAATGCTTGAGCGCAAAGGTAGTGTTCGCTGCAGCATTAAAAAAAGATTTGGTTTGCAGCATTATTTTACAACTCTGACAATAGGCATTACTGAGACCTGGTGGAAGGAGGATAACCAGTGGGACACTGTCATACCGGGGTACAAAGTATATCGTAGTGATAGGGTGGACCGGACTGGTGGAGGGGTAGCATTGTATATTAACGAGAGCCTTGACTCAGATAGATTACAAATTCAGCGGGACACAAATCACACCTTTGAATCATTGTGGGTTGAAATTCCATGTATAAAAGGGGAAAAAACAGTGTTAGGAGTGTACTACCATCCGCCTCGCCAGGATGAGCAGGTAGAAGCAGAAATGATAAAAGAAATCAGAGACGCGAACAAAATGGGCAATGTGATAATAATGGGTGACTTCAATTACCAAATATAGACTGGGTAAATGTAACTCGGGGACACGCTACAGAGGTACAATTCCTTGATGAAATCAAGACAGCTTTATGGAGCAGCTGGTGCAGGAGCCGACGAGAGAAGGAAAAATTCTAGACTGGTCCTTAGTGGAGCACATGATCTGGTGAGGGACGTTATGGTACTGGGGCAGCTGATAACAGTGATCATAATATGATCAGTTTTGATATCGACCTGAAGTAACTGTACACAGAAAGTCAATATGTTAGCGTTTAACTTTAAAAAAGGAGACTATGATAAAATGAGAAGAATGGTAAAAAAAAAACTTAGGGGGGCAACTGAGCGCGAGTTAAAACAGGTACAACAGGCGTGGACGCTGTTCAAAAAATACCATCCTGGAGGCCCAGGCCATACCTATTTCGACAAATTAGAAAAGAAAGAAGAAGTCCAAAAGACATACGGCCTGGTTGAAAAGTGAGGTTGAAGGAAACTATTAGGCTAAAGAAACGCCTTCAGAAAAATGGAAGAAGGAACAGTCCTGAAAATAACAAGAAGCAGCATAAGGAGTGTCAAAGCAAATGCAAGGCAGATAAAGAAGGCCAAGCGGGATTACGAAAAAAGATAGCATTAGAAGGCAAAAAAACCATTAGTAAAAATGTTTTCGGTATATTAAAGCAGGAAGCCGGCAAAAGAATCGGTTGGGCCGCTGGATGACCGAGGGGTAAAAGGGGCGATCAGGAAGACAAGACGTAGCGGAGAGACTGAATGAATTCTTTGCTTTGGTCTTCCACCGAGGAAGATTTGGGTGGGATACCGGTGTCGGAAATGGTATTTCAAGTGGACGAGTTGGAGAAACTTACTGACTTCACGGTAAACCTGGAGGACGTAATGGGGCAGTTCAGCAAACTGAAGAGTAGCAAATTTCCCTGGACCGGATGGTATTCACTCCTAGAGTACTGATAGAACTGAAAATGAGCTTGCGGAGTCTACTGCTAGTGATATGCAACTTATCCTTAAATCGAGCGTGGTACCGGAAGATTGGAGGGTGGCCAATGTAACGCCGATTTTTAAAAAGGCTCCAGGGGAGATCCGGGAAATTATAGACCGGAGAGTCTGACGTCGGTGCCGGGGGAAATGGTAGAGGCTATTATTAAAACAAAATTACAGAGCACATCCGAGGACATGGATTACTGAGTACCGAGTCAGCACGGCTTTTGTGTGGGAAATCTTGCCTGACCAATTTACTTCAATTCTTTGAAGGAGTAAACAAACATGTGGACAAAGGGGAACAGGTTGATATTGTGTATCTGGATTTTCAAAAGGCGTTTGACAAGGTACCCTCATGAAAGGCTACAGAGGAAATTGGAGGGTCATGGGATAGGAGGAAATGTCCTATTGTGGATTAAAAACTGGTTGAAGGATAGAAACAGAGAGTAGGGTTAAATGGGCAGTATTCACAATTGAGAAGGTAGTAGTTAGTGGGGTTCCTCAGGGGTCTGTGCTAGGACCGCTGCTTTTTAATATATTTATAAATGATTTAGAGATGGGAGTAACTAGCGAGGTAATTAAATTTGCTGATGACACAAAGTTATTCAAAGTGTTAAATCGCGACAGGATTATGAAAAATTACAAGAGGACCTTGGGAGACCTGGGTGGCTAAATGGGAGATGACGTTTAATGTGAGCAAGTGCAAGGTGATGCATGTGGGAAAAAAGAACCCGAATTATAGCTACGTCATGCAAGGTTCCACGTTAGGAGTTATGGACCAAGAAAGGGATCTGGGTGTCGTCGTCGATAATAAACTGAACCTTCTGCTCAGTGTGCTGCTGCGGCTAGGAAAGCGAATAGAATGTTAGGTATTATTAGGAAAGGTATGGAAAACAGGTGTGAGGATGTTATAATGCCGTTGTATCGCTCCATGGTGCGACCGCACCTTGAGTATTGTGCTCAATTCTGGTCGCCGCATCTCAAGAAAGATATAGTAGAATTGGAAAAGGTGCAGCGAAGGGCAACTAAAATGATAGCGGGGATGGGACGACTACCCTATGAAGAAAGATTAAGGAGGCTAGGGCTATTCAGCTTGGAGAAGAGACGGCTGAGGGGAGACATGATAGAGGTATATAAAATAATGAGTGGAGTGGAACAGGTGGATGTGAAGCGTCTGTTCACGCTTTCCGAAAATACTAGGACTAGGGGGCATGCGATGAAACTACAGTGTAGTAAATTTAAAACAAATCGGAGAAACTGTTTCTTCACCCAACGTATAATTAAACTCTGGAATTCGTTGCCGGAGAAAGTGATGAAGGCGGTTAGCTTAGCAGAGTTTAAAAAGGGATTGGACGGTTTCCTAAGGACAAGTTCATAAACCGCTACTGAATGGAATTGGGAAAAGTCCACAATTCCAGGAATAACATGTGTAGAGTGTTTATGCATTTGGGGGGCTTGCCAAGTGCCCTTGGCCTTGATTGGCCGCTGTCGTGGACAGGATGCTGGGCTCGATGGACCCTTGGTCTTTCCCCAGAATGGCATTACTTATGTAATTGCCACATTTAAAGTGACCAGATATTTACTTAGATGGTCTCGATCTAAAATCTGCAGGACTGTACTGAGGCCCCCTTCCCTGGAGATCCATGGGTTGTCTTTTCTGCAGAGGCACAAAAATCCCTAAGCTGCCACCATATATGTGTGACTGGGGGCTTGCTACAGGATTTCACAGACAATGGAAGACAAAGGGGTAAGAGTAAACAGAAGCACTCTTAGTGCAGTGCTATCAGTGTTCTTGTCGAACCCTAAATACCATGTTACTGTTCCAAAGACAGTCCAACACAAGCTTGCCTTCAGCTTGGACACACAACATCTGAGTCTTCAAGGTAATTGTAAAATAATTGTAGAACTTCCTACTTGATTGTCTTTCCCACAGAGACTCTGGAGATATTAGCTTAAGCCTCCCCCAGGTATTCTATCCCAGCCAACTCCTCAGGAGGAGTCCTTCTCTCTCACAGCCTTCCTCCAGGAGACATCTTGCCTACGGGCCTCCTTCTCACTCACTGACTCATAGCATTTAACCTCCTGACTCAGGACCTGCTTTGGCAGCTTAGTGCTACCTGCTTTTAGGCAGCTAAACTGCGCCCTCTTAGCACTCCTGCTGTAAGGTGGTTAACCTGCACCCACATAAGTACATAAGTATGCCATACTGGGAAAGATGAAAGGTCCATCAAGCCCTGCATCCTGTTTCCAACAGTCACAAATACCTGCAGATCCCAAAAAGTACAAAACATTCTCTACTGCTTATCCCAGAAACAGTGGATTTTCCCCAAGTCCATTTATTAATGGTCTATGGACTTTTCCTTTAGGAAGCCATCCAAACCTTTTTTAACCTCCGCTAAGCTTAACCACCTTTACCAGTGAGTGTTCTGTAAAGCCTCCTTCTTGCCTCTAAAGGGAGCTAAACAACTTCAGAAGAGACTGAAAGCCCTTCTGGCAAAGGAAAAACACTCCAGAGTTAGTTTTTTCTCTTTTATAATGCTAAAATTATTAGAGGTAAACGATTACAATAAAAAATATTTTATCCCAGTATTACAGAAATTGAATTCTATTATATCAGTCTAAATTACAGTATAAGGAAAATAAAATCGTCTTTCTGTGTATTTCCCTGGAAGTTTAACAAATCTGACTGCCACAAGATGTGCTTGTCAGATTACTGAAGCTTAATTTTGTCCAATCACTTAATGCCTTATATTTTCTCTCTTATTTATCTGGTATTCTTCAACTCTGACCTCTAAGGTCACCTTCACATAATTCTGCTTCTTTGGTATTTTTTCCCAATTATCCATCATTGCCCTTTGCAAACCCAAATCTCCCTGAGTATCTTAACACTCATATTGTTCTTCACTGAAAGTGTCTCTGTATTATGTTCAGAGCCTGTTTGAAACAGAGGCTTTAAAGTTTATGGCCCATTATTTTAGGCCAAGCAAGCCTGTCAGTTAACTTGTCCCTGAAAAGGCCAAGAGGACACAGGCTAGTATAGATACTAGATAAGGGAATAAGTTATATATACAAATCTGGCTGATCTGCAAAACCAGACAGTTCTGTACTAAACAGTTCTTAGGGATATCTGCTGCTATAGCACTCACTCCCTCACAAGGCTCATGAATAACACAAAGAGCGAAGTTAGAATGCAGGGTGGTGAATTAGATTAGAAACTGGTTGACTGACAGATGACAGATATACTACCATATAATTTTTTTTTTTAATTTTAACAAGAATCTTTTATTGAAGGAATCCACATATTAAACTCAAGCGTTACAAACATAAAACGTACAGATTCCTTTCCATGCAACACTGTAGTACATAAAGGGGCATAATCGAAAGGTCGTCCAAGTACGCATTAGGACGTGCTTACGAAAACGTCCAAAATCAGGCATGTATAATCGAAAAATAGTTATGAGCGTTTTTCGACAATCGATTATCCCTGTTGCAAAAACGACCAAACGAAGAGCGCATAAGCGTTAATAAATAGGGCGCCCTAACATGTTCGATTATCGCAGGTGAAAACGACCAATCAGAAGTGTGTAAAAGAATGTATATAGGTGTACCGCAAGTACAGTACATGCTGTTCTGGACATCCAGGTACGGGAAATATGAGGGACGTTTATACGCGTTAACTACAGAAAGATCATGCTGCTCCACCGAATATTCCTCATATGTGCCCTATCTGGACGTCCGGAACTGCATGCACTGTACACCTACTGAACATGCAGCTATATGCATATTGTGTATATGTGAAAAGGGTCGGGTGCTTCATACTAATCTATATAAGGCAAGTTCCGCACGCATGAAGGGCCCGCACGCATAACAACCAGGCATGCACGTCAAAGATGTCTATGCTTACGATGGCGTCCACGTGCTGATAGGGCCATATATGGGATGGTAATCCATATATGGAGCTGTGCATGAAACGACGTCCATCACACAAGGACGTCCATATAAGGCACTTGTTTTCCCATACCTATTCTCACTGAAAAGATGGCGCATTTACGGAGGGAGCCAAATTTCAGTGAGGAGGGAGAGCCTGCTGTGGTGCGGCTATGCCTTAGGCACCAGCACAGGCTCTTCATCACCCACCACCACCTGCCCCCCAGGCTCCAGGCCATGAGAGCCTGGTCCCGCATCAGGGAGAGGCTTGAGAGGTAAGTGTTTGCCCCCCCCTCCTGTACTTACACATATAACAGCTCCCTCATCAATGTAGCCAGTAACTGGAGTGTGCATGCAAGGATAATGAGTAATATGGGTACATGCACAATCACTAATAAATGTATGTATTTGAAAGGACGACCATTCCATATATCCCTACAATAATGTATTTCGTTATTTCATTATTTCTTGCATTTGTATCCCACATTTTCCCACCTCTTTGCAGGGTCAATGTGGCTTACAATACATCATGAATAGTGGAAACATTTAACAAAATAAATGTATAGCATACAGAAAGATCTTCATAACATGGTAATAACACATATAAAGTAGTTTTACAAGCATAAATTATAATGCATACAAATGGCACTTTCTGGCCTCATGGCCACCTCTATGGCATCATCTGCATAGGAGCCAACTCGGTGGCTGCTGTGGGTGCTGAGCACCCCCAATATAGAATAAATTCCTTGTATGTGTCCAGGGAGGGGTGATCTCCACTGGGGTAGCACCCCCCCAAAATTTTAAAAAGGTGGCTCCTATGAATCTGTACCAATGGAGGTGGTCCCCCCCCCCCCCCCCCCCCAATAGTGTTGACCCTCTCTGCTATTTGAATAACAAATGAATGTGTGTGCAGAGGGCAAGAAGGACCATCCCCTGACTCCTGCTCTACAAACTTATATCTTACAGACGCTTCGGGGTTCACAGGGACCTGGAGTCCCTGAGGAGGAGGTTCCGCCGTGTGAGGCGGGAGAGGCCAGAGCTCATCCGGGCAGTGCGACGGCACCTCAGGGCTCACCGTAAGTATTCAAAAACAGGACACCTGTACTGATTTGTAAATATATTTATTGAATAATGCAAATGTCCTGTACAATATCACTTTCCATGTGGCTAATAGCCAACTACTAAGTAATAACATATCTGTCCCAGATCAAGGATGCAGGTTGCAGGTACCCTCCCATGACTGTGGCTGCAACTTCCAACGACCATCTCCCCCCCCCCCCCCCCCCCCCCGAGATGATTGAGATGACATGCCTCACTTTACTCTCCCCCTTTCTGGGGTGGGTGGATAGTGTGTCCTGGTAGACCTGCCTGAGGCCCTACTTTTACTGGATGTCATGGCCTCCCTCACATAAAAGTTATGTGCTAAACACCCTTCCCACCCCCCCCCCCCCCCCCCAATTAAAAACAACAAAAACAGGTCACCAAACCCTCGTCGCATTTCACAATGCAAACATGCTGGTCACCAATGAGTGTGGTCTGCCAACATGTCCTGTGTGTTCTGTGGTGTCAGAGCAGCTTCCAGGGTTCCCTGTCATGTCATCTGATGCATCTCAGTCCCCCATGGGTATAGGCCAAGCCTCCTCACACCTTCCCCATCTCCCGGCTCAGGCCACCCAGCTACTGCACTATGCAAGCCATGTTGCATGTGCTGATCTCATCCATACTCCTTTTACATACACAGGGCTCCAGCACCGGCAGGAGGAGCAGGCGGATGAGGAGGGCCACCTGGAGGAGGAGGAGGAGCCGGCCAAGGAGGCCCATGAGGAGTCGGAGGAGGGGGTCCTCATCATTGATGAGGACATTATAGAGGACCCCTCCCCACGTGCAGCTCCATCTGAGACAACTCCTTCCCCTGGGCCATCTCCATCCCCTGGGCCAGCTCCAGCCCCTGGGCCACCTCCATCTGAGGCCTCTCCATCCCCTGGGCCACCTCCAGCCCTTGGCCCAGCTGCAGTTCTGCGCCTCCTGCAGCACCTGGTAGATGGGCAGAATCAGGTGCTGCAGGAGCTCAGAACCATTAGGCAGGGTAATGAGCAGCTCCATGGCCCACTGAGGGTGGTCCTGCTGCTGCTCATTACCCTGCTACAGAGGGCCTTGATAAGAGGCCATGGCCGCCCTTCATAGACTTGGGGGGGGGAGAAGGGTGGGTTATTGTTTGCATTTTGTGAGGGGGGGGGGGTTGTTGGGTGAATTGTTTGGAATTTGGGGGGTGGGAAATGTTGGGGGGATATGTAGGGGTGTTGGGGAATTTTTGTGTGGGGGAGAATTTGTAGGGGTGGGGGTGGGGGGAATATGTTGGGGTTTGCACATAAAAAATATTTTTTCATATTTAATCTAACAGTGTGTGCGTTGTGCATTACATATAACCAAATGGTGTTGTTGATGTGAGAGGAGGCAGCAATATGCATTGCATGAAATGTGAAGTGTGAATGAGAAAGTTGATGCATGTCTGTGATAATGGTGCCCATACAGAAGCCCACCTGTTCATTCCAACCTCCATGGCCCTATGTGCAGGGGGGTGGGCCGCGGGGGCTGGATGGCTATTTACTGTTGAGGGACACAAATGGCCATCCAGCCTCACTCCCTCCCCCTTACCATACAGCCCCACAGCACAGAGTGGCATAAATAATAGATTTGTTGTCTAGCACTTGTGATCTGCCAAGTACACTCTTGCACATAACCCTAGGTAGCACATACATGATGTTTTCTCAGTGTGATCACCAGACACCCTTACCCACAACCATACCAAATTGGTGGGGGGTCCCACCAAGGAGCTACAAACAGCTGCTTCATCTTTTCACATTCTATGCATCTGCAATGGTATATAGTGCTGAGGAGAAAAGGGAAAACAATGGGAAAACCATTAGATGGAGGCTTACTGCATCACAGTTGCAATATAATACAAGAGTTACAGAAGGGCACAAATAAATATGGTGTTCATTATTTGGTGTTTGCTCACACCTTTTTCAGTAGTAGGTCAAGGTGACCTACATTCCAGGTCTTTCCCTGTGCCAGGAGAACTGTAAGTTTGTACCTGAGGCAATGGAGGGTTAAAAGTGGCTCGCTCTAGATCACAAGGTGCAGCAGTGGGAATTGAACCGGCAAACTTGTGATTACAAGGCTGGTGATCTAACAAGGCCATGGCAGCCACCAGGTTGTAGCTACCTGCAGGTAATTTGGGTTTGGAGCTGTAACCACAAACTCTCTCCCTCACCATGTCTTAAGGGCTCAGTAGGCAGTACCTGTGGCCACCTTGAAACTAGTTTGCAGCCTACATGTTAGAAATGTTGTTGTTCCAGAACTATGGAGGATTGTAGGACTGTTTTCAATACTGTGGTACAAACATGAATTGCCTATATTGTTCCCCCTCCCCCTCCTATCAAAAGTGAGAATGGGTGGCCATTTCACAAATGGGGACTGGGGTTCATCACACAAACAAAGGATTGAACCTACATGGAACCAATACAGCAGCTGCAACAGCTGGCCCACAGCATTGAGGACCTGGCAGAACCACACAGTACGGGGCTGATGGCCTCCAACCAGTGCACAGGAACCTGGTGAAAAGAGAGCTAAGACATGACTGCAGACTACATACAGTTGAATGGACACTCCTTGATGATGAGCAGAAAGAGAAGAGGTGGCAGAGAAATAAGAGCTTACCATGAACATCTGTTTCAAGAATGTGAAGTGCGCCTTCTATCTTCTGGAACATTAGCTGGAAGTCTGCATCAGTGAAAGGACCCTTGCTTGTTTTGATGCAATTGTAGCAATTTCTTAGCTCCCACAGACTGCCTGCTACAACCAGGCAGAGAGAATGGGAGACAGGAAGAGGCTCAAAGGATGGAAACGGAAGCGTTGTGGGCTGAGGGCAACCACAAATAACAACCCCCCAAAATACACAGGTGTACTGAAGCATACCTGGCCAAACACAAACCTTAATATAAGTGAGGGTAAAACATGTGAACTAATGTGAATCAGAACTGCCAAAGTCCCAGCGCATAAAATCGCGGGTTAAATGGCAAACAAGAAGGGGAAGGCAGGTGGGGACGCCCATAGTTATCTACCCATAATCGAACTCACGCGCTTCAAATCGCTACCTCAGCTAGGCACGTTTAGGAATTGTGTGTATAATTGAAATTAAAGCGCCCATATCAGACACGCCTATCCCCCATCCAACATGGGCGTTCCTGGCGACGATATAAACGCCCACTCCGTATTTTCGAAACCCCATTGGTACAATGCCACCACGCCAGCCCCCAACCAGGAAGGGTAATTTCTCAGATGCAGAGGTGGAGCTCCTGGTGCAGGAGATACAGCAAAGGCAAGTCAATCTGTTTGCTCCCACAGGGCAGAGGCTGGCTGCGACCACAAAGCAGCGGGAATGGGAGGCGGTACGTGACAGGCTGAATGCAATCTTCCATTGTGGGAGAGACGTCGAGGACTGTAAGCGGAAGTGGCGCAAGCTGAGGAGGGATGTGAGGAGGAAGGCTGGGGCCAATCCCGCTGCACATGACACAGCCAACCTCATCTCCATGGAGCTGATGGTTCACGCACTCCTACCCCAGGAGGGCATCCACGGGATCGGGTCCCTTGACACCTCGGCCCAGCCTGAGGGCTCAGGTAGGTTGTCCATTATGAGGTTGGGGTATCTGTTGTGCTGCACTACACTGTGTTATAGAAGTTGGGGCCAGGGGGAGGGAGGTGAGGAGTGGGGTGGGGCAGGAGGGGGGAGGTGGGGGGGAGGAGTTTCACCAGAGTGTGTCTCAGGCTGTCTTCATATGTGGAATAAACGCCCACCTTTATGATGGTGTCCTGACCTCCTAACCCCTACTCACTTGCTCTGTACCCTTACTCTCTATTCCTACCGTAGTCATTGGCTTCCCTCTTACTTGTCCTGTGTGTGCATCTTAATTAAATTGTAAGCTCTATTTGAGTAGACTCTGTGGGTGCTGTGGGTGTTTGAGCACCCCCAATATTGAGGAAATATCATGTAGGTGTCCAGGGAGGGGTTCTTGGCACTGGGCTTAGCACCCCCAATAATACTTTACACTTGGCTCCTATGGGTGTGTGTAGGTTACTACTGTGGCACAACTTTGGGGCCCTTCCTTCCTACTCCCTCCTATTTTCCCATCACCAAACTGTGCCTATTTCCTTCTGTTACCTCTGTGCTCTAGTCAGTGTGGGCCACATGCATGCAACTTAAGGAGCCTGTAATCAGGGTCATAAAGCAGTTCTAGGCAGTCTACCAAGTCAGTAGTAACACAAGACATGCTCAAATGTCCTTCACTTTAACAAATATACAACAAACAGCTTGTCCACAAAGTTGTGAGCGGTGTCCCTCTCTTGGCTGTCCGTCCACCACCTGTACCCAGCTGCCTGTGGTGCTCTCTTTCACATGGGTGTCAATTCCATTTCCTCCTCACCATCTCTCTTTGCTGGGTCATGAAGCGTGGGGCAATGTATATGAATGCTGAAAGACAAAAGTGGGTTATTTTCACCAACACACTTCCTCACCCTTATGCTATACAGGTGATGATTCTGATGAGGCTGGCCCTAGTGGCCTCCAATCCCAACAAAGGCCTACACCAGCAGGACAACCTCAACCTCCACCACCTGCAGCAGCAGTACAGCCTCAACCTCCACTGCCTGCAGCAGCAATACAGCCTCAACCTCCACCGCCTGCAGCAGCAGTACAGCCTCAACCTCCACCGCCTGCAGCAGCAGTACAGCCTCTACCTCCACCGCCTGTAGCACCAGCAATACAGCCTCTGCCTCCACCACCTGCTGCTGCAGCAGCAGCAGTAGAGGCTGTACCTCCACCACCTGCAGCAGCAGAACCAGCAGTAGAGGCTCAACCTCCACCAGCACCACCAGCAGAGGCTGGACCTTTACCACCAGTTGACTTTGCTGATGAGGAGGATGCATATAGGGGGCCAGCTCCTCGCCAGAGGCCATCCATACAAAGGAGGCAACTACTGTGGCTGGCCACTGATTTGCTGCGGCGCAATGTGCGCTTGGAGGAGTACCGGCAGCAAAAATTAGAGCTGCAGCGGGAGGCACTGCAGGCGCAGCGCTAAGCCCACCAGGAACTGCTCCAGGCGCAGTGCCAAGCCCACCAGGAGGTGCTCCAGGCGCAGCACCAAGCCCACCAGGTGGTGCTCCAGCAACTCCAACAGCTGCAGCACAGCATTGAAGGCCTGCGCCCTCAGGTTACAGCACCTACTCCACCGGTGTTGCTGCAGCAAGACCTGCCATCCACCTCCTCCAGTGGACAGCAACCACCAGCTAAGAGGTGGGCATTGAGATCGTCCGCCTCCGCAGCCACTAGTGCAGCACCCACCAAACCAGCTCCCATCCTGGGTCCTGTGGCCAGACTACAGCCAACAAGGTGGCCAGATTTCCATAGCGCAGCCAAAGCCGCAGGCTGCTGTGTGGATACGGAGGAGGACAGTGGGAGCAGCCCATCAGAGGAGTCTGAACAGACTTCCCCTGCAGCACCAGCTGCAAAGGAAGTCCGTGGGAGGGGTAAGAGGGGACGGGGGAGGGGACGGGGAAAGTGATGGCACATGCTGGAGGGTGAGGGTTGGTGGGTGGTGGTGGGGGGTGTGATTGATGGTAACACTTATGTGAATAATACAAATAAATGTGCACATACTTTCACAGAAAACTTATTTCTATGAGTCTTTGTCTGGCTCTGATGCCAAGCTGGTAAGCAGTGAGCTCTGCTCTGTGGACTGGGGGGTGGGGGTGGAGGGGGCTCCTCTTCCTGCTCATCTGGGGCCTCCTCTGGTGGCTGTGGCTCCTCTGGGAGGGCCTGTCCTCTGCGCTGGGCCAAATTGTGCAGCATGCAGCACGCCACAAAGATCTTGGCCACTTTTTCTGGACTGTAGAGCAGCTCTCCTCCAGACCGGTCCAGACAGCGGAACCGGTTTTTCACCAAGCCAAAGGTCCGCACGATGATCCCCCGGGTGCTCCGATGCCTCCTGTTGTAGGTTTCTTCTGCCCCTGGTTGTGGGTGCACCACGGGGGTCATGAGCCACGTCCTCTGCGGGTAGCCTTGGTCACCTTTGTAGAAAAACAGAATGAGATAGATAAGTGTGTATTGCTTAGAGCAGGTACGGGGGGGAGGGGGGATTAGGATAGTGGGTTGTGGAGTGAGGTGGAGGAAGGCAGGGTGGAGAGTTGCCCAGTGGAGGAGGTATAGTATGGGTACATCCATGTTGCACTTACCTAGTAGCCATCCCCCAGTGAACTCCCCTCGTTCAAACCTGCGGAAGATGCCCGAGTGCTGTAGGATGTAGGCATCGTGGGTGGAACCGGGGTACCTGGCACACGTCTAATATCTCCCCCTGGGCATCACACACAACTTGCATGTTCATAGAATGAAATGCCTTCCTGTTTCTGTAGGTGGCTTCGTATGGCCGGGGGGGTCTGAGGGCTACGTGTGTGCAGTCAATCACACCTATGACCGAGGGGAATCTAGCAACAGCATAGAAGGCAGCCATGTTGTTGTGCAGGGCCTGGGGGGTGGTGGGGAAAGTGATGTAGTGAGAGGTGTGAGTTAGAAAGGCATCCAGGAACTGGGTGAGACAGTGTGAAATAGAAGCCTGGGTGAGCCCTGTGTTAGCAGCTAATACAGATTGAAAACTCCCAGTGGCCAGGACAGAGAGAGAGGCAGTGATTTTGAGGTGGACAGGGATGGGGTTATTCCTACAGGTCTGGGGCTGAAGGAGGGGTTTCAGCTGCTCACAAAGCTGCAGAATGGTCGCCTTATCAAACCTGAACCTTGTCAGACACTGCTGGTCAGTGAGTTGTAGGAAGGTGGTGCAGGGCCTGAACACTCGGGACCGTGAATACCTCCTGTGGTGTGTGGCCTCTTCCTCTAACATGGAAGCCGCCAGTGAATTTAGTGCATCCATTTCCCCACCAGTGCAAGTATTAGTAGTAGTACTGAAACAACAGCAGCACACAGAATCTCACTCCGAACACACCCTCTGGCCACTCACTCGCCAAACAGTACAGGCAACACAGAGACAAACGGAGGTCAGGGAATACAATATACACGTGGGAACAGTGAATGGAGAGGGATAGGGGGAGGGACCGATAGAGCAAGGAGGAGGAGTAGGGAAAGGTCAAAAGGTAAGACACAAAAGAGGCAGGTGAGGGTGACAACGTTCCGACTAGGGCAGACAGACGAACATAACAGGTACTCCACACACTCAGCTTTCTCTGCAACCAACAATTCAGCTCTCTCCCAACACCGATCTCGCCACTCTCCAACTCCACACAATCGCTAATGGGTCTAAAGACGATTTCCCCTTGCTCTGGTCACTTTTATTTCGGGTCTAAGCAATGATGCCCATGTTCCCGCCCACCCAAAATCATTTCGCTATCCGTTATACGTTGTAGACGACCACCTCGTAACACCGCCCCCGACATGCCCCTTATTTGGGCGTTTGTATCTGAGCGTACGAGCGAAACGGACGCACTAAAAGTTTTGTTTCCATTATACTGATTTATTCATTTTTGGGAGATAAACGTCTATCTCCCGATTTGGGTCGCAATATAGGCGTTTTTCTCTTTCGATTATTAGCAGGATAGTCTTCTAATTAAACTCATATAATATCAATAGTGTTTCTTGTAACATTTAAACCATTTATATATACCCACTTTCCCCAAAACAAACCCCCCCCCCTCCTCTCCCCCTGTCTCATCCATGAGGAAAAAATCTAACCCCCAATTCTATGCCAAGGGCCTTATCTCAGGGGCCCAAATCTTCTCCCATTTGCTAGGGTTTTATGTTCCTTAGCCATTAATTTTTCCATATCACTTATATACCAAACCAAATTGTACCATCGCTGCATTGAGGGACATCCAGTCTGTTTCCACATCTGCGCTATCAGCAGCCTAGCTGCATTGAAGCACTGCTTCGCCAACTGTCCTCCCATGACATTAAGCCCCATGATAGATTTGTTAAATAAAAAAACTGCTGGATCCCAGGGAATTTGTCTCTCCACCCAAGCCTGTACTCTCCATCGCACCGACTTCCAAAAAGCTTTTACTTTTCTACAGGACCACCAAATATGTCCCATTGTGCCCACCTGCCCGCATCCTCTCCAGCACATGTTCGAGGTCCTCGGGAACATATAATGTAGCCTCACCGGGGTCAGGTACCAACGGTATAGGACCTTTGTGCAGTTTTCTTGGATATTGACTGCCCGGGAGCTATGAACCGAGGCCCTTTCCATCTGCTGCCATAGTTCAGGGGTATAGGTCACCTCTAGCTCTTTCTCCCACCTATCCCGATGTTTACTACTGACCGCTAGTGAATCCCTCAAATAGCCATATAACTTAGAAATCAGCCCCTTAGTCTCTTCAGTGTCTACACATAGTTGCTCTAAAAAAGTAACTTCCCCCCTTAATTTACCCTTCAGACATGATGCCTGGAGGAAATGGATAATCTGATTATATGCGTAACGGTCTTGTTGAGGTAAGTCATATTCAACTGCTAATTCCTCAAACGTAATGAAGCGCTCCTCTTTCATTAGCTGCCCCCACCATATTAGTCTATTTTTTCGCCACTTAATAAAAGGGGAGAGGGAGCACCCAGGGGGGAACGCCGCATTATATGCTATAGGTGTCAATCATGATTCATAAAATCCCTTCACTCTCTCTAATTTATCCCAACAGGAGAAAGTGTATTGAATAATCGGGTTAAGAGGCTGAGGGAGGTATCGGTACCTGGGGGCCAACCAAAGCAGCTGTCCTAACTTTAATGGACTATGGACCATAAATTGTTCCATCCTGATCCAGGGTTTATGGTCTGACTCATGGAACCACTCAACTGCAGCTTTCACTTGGGCAGCTTTGTGGTACAGCCCCAAATGTGGTACCCCTAATCCTCCCTTACCTTTCCGAGCTACATATGGAACGGATCTGGGTAGTCGAGGCTTACGACCCTGCCAGATGAATTGTTGAAGTCTAACCTGGAGTGATTGTAGCATGCGCTCATCAATTGGTAAGGGTAAGGACTGAAACAGATAGAGCAAACGTGGGAGAATATTCATCTTGACCATTGCTATTCTCCCAAACCATGATAAATGTAGTGGGTCCCACCTTTCCAAATCTTTCCCAAGTTCCTTTATTAATGGCAAATAATTAGCTGCACTCATGCCCTCCAACTTACGGGTAAGTGTCACCCCCAGGTATCTTAGTCCCTGAGTCACCCAAGTTAGTGGGTAAAGCTGACGACAGGTCTGATATTCTACCTCCTCCATCCCCACTGCCATTGCTTCGGTCTTTGTGAAGTTTATTTTAAAACCTGAAACTTGACTGTAAGACTCCATTTCAGCAAATACAGCCGGCATAGATGTTAAGGGGGAAGTTAATGTCAGCAAGACATCGTCCGCGAAAAGGGCAATTTTAGATTCCCACGTGCCTGCTTTCACCCCCTGGATATCCGGATTGGATCTAATATTATGAGCTAAGGGCTCCATAACCAGGGCAAACAATAGAGGAGAAAGGGGACAACCCTGGCGTGTACCTCTATATAACTCAAAAAAGGGGGAAGAGCTGCCATTAATCTTGACACATGCCCTAGGGGCGGTATACAGTTCCCGGATCAGGCCTCTGAACATAGGCCCAAATCCAAACCTCTGTAAAACCAAATGCAGAAACGACCAATGCACTCGGTCAAAAGCTTTCTCGGCACCGATACTAAGCAGACAGCACGAAGTTTGTTGTTGTTTTGCCAAGTATAGGACATCTAACGTCCTCCTAATATTATCAGAGGCTTGTCTGCCCATTAGAAAGCCCACCTGATCTGAGTGTACTAAAGTTGGTGGACAGCAACTAACCTAGTGGCCATTACCTTGGCCAAAATACGGACATCAACATTCAATATGGAAATCAGGCGATAAGAAGCACAGTCAGTCACCTCTTTTTTGGGTTTGGGAATAACTGCTATCCAGGCATCTTTCATGGTAGGGGGTAAATTTCCTCCCTCCCTTATCGAGTTTAAGACCTCTGTCAAAACCGGCGCGAGGTAGGGGGCAAACGTTTTATAATATTCCCCAGTGTACCCATCCAGACCTGGAGATTTACCTGTCTTCAAAGTCTTAATAGCTAGGAGTACTTCCTTGACCTCGATCAGGGCCTCCAACATACTCCAATGGTCCGATCTCAGAGCTGGGAGATTCATGCCCTCTAGGTATGCCTGTACAGCAGTATTTGGTATAGAGGGGTCTCTAGTATATAATTCAGCATAAAAATCCCGAAATCGATTCCTAACAGCTTGAGATGTGGAAAGAGTCCTACCTTTCTTGTCTTTGATCCGGAATATGTTTCTGTCCCCCCTAAGCTTACGCAATTTAAGCACCAGTTGGCGATTAATTTTATTTTTCTCTTTGTAAGCATGCAAATGGAGTTTCTCATTAATAAAATCAAGATCCTTAGCGAGCATCATATCTAATTGTAGCCTCGCCTCCTGAAGAGATCTATACACCCTGGAAGAGCCTGTTCGTTTGTGTTGGACCTCTAGATCTGCAATCCGGCCCCTCCAGTACCGCTTCAGAGTTTCGTTTCATCGTTTAAGGCGACCTGCCACTGTCATAAAGTGGCCTTGTGATACTGCTTTCATAGCTTCCCAAACAGCAGCAATGGAGGGGCCAGAGTGCAAATTAAAGCTAAAGTATTCTTTAAGTACTTTCACATATTCTGCACAAATGTGTTCATCTCCAAGCAGAGTATTATTAAAGGTCCACCGCTTATGTAAGATATCGTCACTAGATAGGGATAGCAGTGCCACACAAGGGGCATGATCTGAAACAGTAATATTTCCTATTTGCGTACTCCTCACTTGGTTCCCCAATAATTTGTCTATAAAAAGAAAATCAATGCGAGAATAAGAGGCATGCACAGAGGAGTAAAAGGAGTAATCTCGATCAAGGGGATGTCCATCTCGCCAGGCATCAAAAAGTCCCATCTCCTCTACACAGGAGGCCAATTGCTCAGCCAGTGTTCTGTCTGCTTGGGAAACCGACCCCGAACGGTCCAGATCTGGGTTCATGGTGGCATTAAAATCACCTCCCAAAATAAGCTGGCCTCCAACCAAAGTTCTTACATTCCTCTTAAGTGTTTTAAAAAAAGAGGCTTGGCCCGTATTTGGCCCGTAAATGGATCCCCAGGTATACTCCTTGGATTCCAACATTCCGCGAATCAAAAGGAAACGTCCAGCTGAGTCTCTCTTGATTTGCTGAATCTGTAAGGGTATACTATCATGAAAAAGTAATACCACTCCTCGCTTCTTACTATTCACAATATCAGAAGCAAAGTAAATTTTTGAGTAGGAGGCAGGGCGAAACAGATGCTCATCTGCACGTTTCAAGTGTGTTTCTTGTAACATGACCACCTGTGGTCGTAATCTAGCTAACTCTTGGTATATAAGCTGTCTCTTTCTGGGAGCATTTAGCCCCTTAACATTCCATGTAAGTATCTTTAGGTCAGACAAAATCTACCATCCAAAAGTAGAAAGAGGCATAAACCAGAGTATACAGCATCATTTTCAATATAAACTTTCCCCAAAGTGAGTCCAGAAGAGAGGTAAAAAACCCCCACCTCCCCACCTCCCACCCCAACACTGGTTTTCATGTGGCAGAGAGAGAATAACCCTCCTCCTCCCAACCACACTAAACTCCCAACAAGGTCACCCACCTCCCCTACGGCCCATCTTCCCGACCTCCCGCTCAGCCCTGAATATCAACCCTCCAGTTCAGTACAGATACCTCTCCTTTCTTTCTTCTCTGGTTGTGTTACCATCCAAAAAATCAAAACCTTGAGATTGTCCCAATTCAAGTTGCAGATCACGTTGCCGCCACACGTGGCTTCTTTGCTTTATTGAAAACTTGCTTCCATTGGTGGACCTTATCCCGCGCCTTGTTCGCCACCACGATTTCATCAGCCTCCGTTTCCATCAAACCCGCTAGTTGGAGTAGCTGTTTTACTTCCGCTACCTTACGCAGCTGATGAGATTTGCCCGATATAGCAAAGCACAATGCAAATAGAAAAGCCCATCGGTATTTAATATTGTGCTTGTTCAAAGCTTCTAATACTGGATTCATATCTCTACGCCACTGCAACGTATGAGCAGACAGATCTTGATACACAGTTATCAGAGTTTCATTGTACATCAGTTCTTTCTGTTGGCGCGCCAGGGCAAGTAAATTTTCTTTTTCAGAGAATTTCCAGAACCGCACAACTATGTCCCGCAGTTTATTATTCTGGGGGTTGCCCAGTGCCCTGTGTGCCAGTTCAATTTCTGGCATGGGGGTATCTGGCTGGGCCGCCAGCAAGTGCCCGCAGATCTCTTGTACAATTTTCAGGACCTCCTCTTGGGCCCCCCCTCTGGCACACCTCGAAAGCGCAGATTCTTGCGTTTACTGCGGTTTTCAATATCATCGAGCTTATAGTGTAGCTCATTCATCTGTGTTTCATATCCTTTGTCACACTGGCACAGTTGTTGTACGACTTCCACGTGTTCATCCATCCTTGTTTCTAGATCTTCAATGCGGGTACCTACGTCCTTCAGCTCACCTCGCAAATTATCAATGCGTTCTACTACTACTACTACTTAACATTTCTAAAGCGCTACTAGGGTTACGCAGTGCTGTACAATTTAACATAGAGGGACAGTCCCTGCTCAAGGAGCTTACAATCTAATGTCCGCCTTCATATGGGCTAGATCTTTTCGTAGATCAAGGAGCAGACGAGCAGAATGTGATTTTCTAACACTACCAGTTTCTTCCTCCGATCTCCCCGATTCAAAATCTGAGGCCTCCTCAAGTTGTGGGGAGACATGGCGCGATGGTGTCTTTGATGTGCGCTGGCTACTGCGCACCCCGCTCTTTGCCTCCATACTCTTTAGTTTTTGCGACATCTCACCTTCCCATGCTTCAGGTAAGTCGCAATCAACAAGAGAGGCACAAATTGTGTCGTATTTTGCGCTAAAGATCGCTATGTTAGCTGGGCTGTTCGTGAGCAACAAGATCAGGCTTCCATCGAGGTCAGTGATGTCACCGGAAGTCCACGACCATATAATTTTTAAGGCTCTTTATAATAATCTAATATCCCTAGTACTTCAAGAAGTTTTTATTAAACAACATCAATAATACTAAGATGCAATGAGCAGTTCAGCAATAAGGGGTTGCTATCCAGTCTTTTGCACTGAGTGTCACATGTATGATTGTCTCCCAGTTGGCTAGAGGTTATATATGTGTAGTTGATGTAGGGAGCTCCTAACTCTTAGAATACGAATCTGTTCTTCTGAGGCTAGAGTAGCAGACTTGGAGGAGCAGAGGGAGACAGAGAGGTACATAGAGGAGGCCTACAGGGATGTTATAGAGAAGTCTCTTCTCCAGTCTGGCAGCCCCTATGCTGCCTTAGAGGAGGGAGGTCTCCTAAAAGGAAAGCATCAAGCTGGTGAAGTAGGATGTAATCCTGTAGCTAGAACCTGCCCGCCAGGGGATGTAATATCCTTTCACACTGAGGATGTGTCTCCAGGAACCTCTGCCCAAGAGGGAAGGGTTAGGATAGCTGTTGTAGTTGGTGATTCAATCATTAGGCATGTAGATAGCTGGATGGCTGGTGGACATGAGGATCATCTGGTCACTGGCCTACCTGATGTGAAGGTGGTAGACTTCACACATCCCTGGAGAGGAGCTGGCTGTCTTGGTACATGTGGGTACCAATGACATAGGAAAATGTAGGAGGGAGGTTCTGGAAGCCAAATTTAGGCTCTTAGGTAGAAAGCTGAAATCCAGATCCTCCAGGGTAGCATTTGCAGAAATGGTCTCCGTTCCACTTGTAGAACCCAAGAGGCAGGCAGAGCTCCAGTCTTAATGCGTGGTTGAGATGACGGTGCAGGGATGAGGGATTTAGATTTGTTAGGAACTGGGCAACATTCTGGGCAGTGACGTAGCCACAGGTGGGCCTGGGTGGGTAGGAGCCCACCCAGTTTCTCTTCAGGCCCACTCAGTGGTGATGCACATCATTGGTATAGCTGGGGGGGATCCCTGGGCCCCACCAGCTGAAGAGTAATTTCTGGAGTGCTCCAAGAAGTCTGATCCCTAAGGCAGTCAGCCTACTGCTGATATTCCCCCCACCTCCCGCGCATGCTCAATTCAATTGGCACCCCTGCGTGTGTGTGCATGGGGGATACTGGTTGAACTGAGCATATGTGTGTGTGTGGGGGGGAGGGGACAGTGCCAATATTGGTGGCTGGAAATGCACTGCTGACTACCGTGAGGATGAGACTGCTCAGGGGACTCCAGAAAGGACTTAGCTGGCAGAGCCTGGGGATCTCTGCCAGCCAAGGTATTCATCTTTACTGCTTTTTTTTAGCGTGGGGGGGGGGGGGGGACAGAGAGGAAATGCATGGGTCATGCCCACCCAGTCCACCCCCAGGCCCACCCAAACATTGGGGAGCCTGTTCCTGAAAGAATGGCCTCTACCTTAATAGGGATGGAACAAGGCTGCTGGCGCTAACATTTAAAAAGAAGATAGAGCAGCTTTTAAACTAAAATGGGGGGGGGGGGGGGGGGGTAGGGAGAAGCTGTTGCCCAGGAGTGCATTGTACGCTGTGGAGAATCCTTAAAGGATCTTTAGAGAGGTTTCAATAATGATGAAGGAAAGCCAAGAATGATTAATGGGAAAACAGAGTAAAGGATGCAAATTATCCCTGTCAACTTCAAAGCAATTTGTAGATGCAATAAAAAACACAATTTGAAGTGCCAATAAATAAATACTGGCAGCCTAAAAAATAAGATGGGAGAGTTGAAATATATAGCATTTTTGTGCATTTTATACTTGGACATTTTGGACTTTTTTTTTTTTTAATGGACCAAAAAACAAAACATCCAAATCACAAAACCTTGTTCAAAACAGTATTTAAAAAAAAAAAAAAAATTGACGTTTTTCTGTTCTGAAAATGACCTACTTTTTTATTCAGATTTTGGATGTTTTTGCAAAATGTTCAAAGTCGGACTTAGACGTCATATCGAAAATGCCCCTCTACGACTTTCTGTGGATTTGAAATTAGTTATTGGACAGAAAACAGAGGGTAGGGTTAAATGGTCATTTTTCTCAATGGAGGAGGGTGAACAGTGCAGTGCCACTGGGATCAGTGGTATTTAACATATTTATAAATGATCTGGAAATCAGAACGATGAGTGAAGTAATTAAATTTGTAGAAGTGATGCATATTGGGAAGAATAATCCAAATCATAGTTACCTGATGCTAGGGTCCACCTTAGGAGTCAGGACTCAAGAAAAAGATCTAGGTGTCATTCGGGCTCATTTTCAAAAGACATAAATTGTAAGATGGACGTCCTTCTCCCAGAGACGTCCAAATCGGTATAATCGAAACCCGATTTTGGACATCTCCAACTGTAGTCCGTCGCAAGGATGTCCAAAGTTCAAGGGGGCATGTTGGAGGCATAGTGAAGGCGGGACTTGGGCATGCCTAACACTTAAATGTCTTTGACCCATAATCGAAAAAAACAAGGATGTCCCTGATGAACACTTGGACATTTTCACCTGGACGTGTTTTTATTACAAATAAGGCACGAAAAGGAGCCCAAAATGATCAGATGACCACCGGAAAGAATTGGGGATGACCTCCTGTTACTCACCCAGTGGTCACTAACCCCCTCCCACCCTCAAAAAACATCTTTAAAAATATGTCATGCCAGTCTCTATGCCAGCCTCAGATGTCATACTCAGGTCCATGACAGCGCATGCAGGTCCCAGGAGCAGTTTTAGTGGGTACTGCAGTGCACTTCAGACAGGCAGACCCTGGCCCATACCCCCCCCCCCCCCACCTGTTACATTTGTGGAGGAAATAGCAAGCTCTCCAAAACCCACCACAAACCCACTGTACCCATATATAGGTGCCCCTTCACCTATAAGGGCTATGGTAGTGGTGTACAGTTGTGGGTTTTGGGGGGTTTGGGGGGAGGCTCAGCACACAAGGTAAGGGAGCTATGTTACTGGGAGCATTTTATGAAGTCCACTGCAGGCCCCCTAGGGTGCCCAGTTGGTGTCCTGGCATGTCAGGGGGACCAGTGCACTACAAATGCTGGCTCCTCCCATGCCCAAATAGCTTAAATTTGGACATTTATGACATGGACATCTTTGGTTTCGAAAATCGCCAAAAGTCAGAAACATCCATGTCTAGGAATGTCCAAATCTAAGAATTTTGACATCTCTGACGGCATTTTCGAAACGAAAGATGGCCGTCCATCTTGTTTCAAAAATACGGGTTTCCATGCCCTTGGATTTCACCGTTTTGCAAGGACATCCAAATCGCAACTTGTACGTTTCTTTCGAAAATACCATTGTAGACAATAAGCTGAAGTCTTCTGCCCAGTGTGCAGCAGTGGCCAAAAAAGCAAACAGGATGCTAGAAATTATTAGAAAAGGGATGTAAAATAACACCAAGAATATTATAATGGTTCTGTATTGTGCCATTGTGCAACCTCACCTTGAGTATTACGTTCAATTCTGGTCTCTGTATCTCAAAAAAGATATAGCGGAAATTGAAAAGAGAGTGCTGAGGAAGGATATGATTGAGGTCTACAAATTCCTGATTGGTGTAAAACAGGTAAAAATGAATTGCTTTTTCACTCTTTCAAAAAGTACAAAGACTAGGGGACACTCAGTGAAATACATGGAAATACTTTTAAAACAAATAGGAGGAAATATTATTTTACTCAAAGAATAGTTAGGCGGTTAGCATATCTGGGTTTAAAAAAGGGTTGGACTAGTTCCTGGAGGAAAAGTCCATAGTCTATTGAGATAGACACAGGGGAAGCCACTGCTTGTCCTGGGATTGGTAGCATGGAATGTTGCTACTAACTAGGTTTCTGCCAGGTACTTGTGACCTGGGTTGACCACTGTTGGATGCAGGATTCTAGGCTATGTTGATAGTACAGGAAGACACCTGATTTATAAAGAAACATTATATTACATAAAGATCTTAATGCAACCAGTAATCCATCCTATACTTTGTTTGATATGCATAGGAAAAAGCAAAAAGTTTCTTAGATTTCTTGCCTTTAGGGTTTGGAAAATATAATATTGACTTATTACATGAACGTCTATCATGAACAGATGGAGAATGGATTCAATTGTACATATAAGAGGGTACTACATCATAAATAATCTTAAAAATAATACAGTAAAGTTTGAACAAAATCCTTGCCTCTATTGGTAAACAATGTAGCTGAATAGAATGACGAGAAACTTTCAAATTTGTTTAATGAGAATATCAAACAAATGGAGGTGTTTTGTATGGTCCGCAGAGACCGTTCCTAGATCTTTGGTCTTCACTCCCAGTCCTTGAGAGCTGTCAACTGATCAGTTTATCAGTATATCCCTCATGAATATGCATAAGAGATTTGTATGCCTACTATCTTTATCGTATACAAATCTTTCTCATGAATATTCCTGAGGGATATCCTGAAAACCTGACCTGTTGGTGACTATCAAGTACTGGAATTGTAGATCAAGGGTCTAGATGGTGGGTGCTGACATTTACGCCTAATTGGGGAAAAAAGGTACACATGTAAAGTGCATATTTTATAAAATATGCATGTAAATTGTGTCTCCACCTAAACTCCTCCTCCAAGCACTCCAACTGTAGAAGCATGTGCCATCTTGCACTGCCTGTATTTTTATGTGTGGTAAAGAGGCCTTTTACACCCATAAAACAACATTTTATGTGTGTAAAAGTCTTATAAAATTAGCCTCTACATGCTTATGGTTCTTATTTTAAAAGTCCTTTGCCTATTTTAGACATGCATTTCCTGGCATTTAGACATGCATATTGCATACACGTCTAAATCCCAATTTTTCAGTTCCAGGATATACATGTCAAAATCTCAAAAATGTGCATATTGACAAGTGCTTGGGGCAGGACTAGGGCGGCATCAAAAAGTAAACATGCATTTACCATTTCAAAGAGGAATGCAAAGCTATGTCCAAAAGATGCGTGCCTTGTAGCGCTATAGAAATGCTAAATAGTAGTAGTAGTAGTAGTAGGAATGCAAAGCTATGTCCAAAAAGATGGGTGCTGAGGTCTACACCTCGTTTCATGTAGCAGTCTACTGGAAAGATTAGGGGAGGCCACCCCTTTAATCCCCAAGTTTTTCTTGTTTCCTGAAAGCAATACCTGCTAAGGACAGTGGACTCTGTGACAATGTTGGAAAACATAGCAGGGTATATTTCTAAAACATACACGTGCATGTGCCAGCATATGCATTTTCTGAAATACTGGCACTGGCACATACACATTTAAGTTGCCGTGTTGCCCATTGATATTTAAGAGATTTATGCTTTGGAAATAGATGCTCCTGCTAAACAATTGGGCATTAATGTCCACTGCACTAAGTATTTTGGAACAGGCTCTATGGCAGCAAATCCTTGTCTAAAATATTAGTGGAACTTGAGACACCCCGACCTGGGTGTCTCAGTTCCGTTTTCCATATCCCCTTTTACAGTGTGTCTGTATGAAAGCTCCCATACACAGTGACACCTGGTGAAGGTATAGGTGCCAGTAAATATAAGTGCATATGTGTATATTCTATAATATCCTTACATATTATCAATGACTCCCTCTCCTCTGTTCATCCACCAACCACATATATTCATGCAATCATTAAGTAGGAAATTGATTAACGGAGGGTCTGTATGAGGGAATAAATAATAACTCTATAAGCGTTTCGTTTAATGTTGGGAGGTATTTTTACATATTTCTATGTTTTGTAGGGGTCAGTCCTTGAGACAGCCCTGGGGAAGGGCGAAACGTGCATGTCGGACGTTAACAACAACACCTGGGTCCGATTTTGAAATAAGATGAGTATTCAAGCATAGAGGTAAAAAGAATTTATATAAAAAGAAGAAAAGTATATACAAAAATGTGGCATCATGGTGAGCTGATGAAGAGTTGTGTGCAAGGTTTGTTGCCATAAAGTTGAGTTGGCAATATGCACAACTGAGGTTCCTAAGCTATCACAAGAATTCTTTAATGATTGCATGAATATATGTGGTTGGTGGATGAACAGAGGAGAGGGAGTCATTGATAATATGTAAGGATATAATTTTTAGACTCCCAATAGTGGCTAAAGTAATAAGCAGCCGAAGAGACTTATATTCTATAATATGCATGAACAAGGGCTGGTTCTGTCCCTAATCCCATTCCTAGGAATTACTGTGCAAGTATCATGTAACAGTAGGCGCTTTAATTTCTGAGTGCCTACTTTTACACTTGTATATCCTCGAGGAACTTTATAAGCATCTATCTGATTCCATAAAATTCTGTTCTATGTGCTCAAGTAGCATATAAAATTATTCCCTAAGGTACTCATTTTCAAAGCAGATTGATGTCTTAAAATGCCTAAAAAAAAGTCCATCTACTAAAAACATCCAGATGTTTGGAAAGCTAGAATTTGAACGTTTCACACTGCAGTTCATCCAAATAGCAAGGGAGTGTGTTGTGGGTATATTTTAGGCAGGACTAGGGAGGGCCCAAAAGTAGGATGTCCAATAGGGATTTTTGAGTGGGAAGAAACATCCATGTCTAAAAAGAAGGACATTTTTATCTAGACCTGTTTCAATCATGTCCAAATTATAAAACGTTGCTCTAATTGAGCAGCTGACCACTGAAGGGATAAAGGCATGATGACTGCTCCTTAATTCTCCAGTGGTTGCTGTCCCCCTCTCTCTCCCCTGAAAGTGAAACTGGAAAGGAAAACCAGGACTTACGCCAGCTGCAGGTATTATGGCCATTCTGAATAGAGTAGTAAGCAGGTCAGAGGAGGAACCTAGTGGTTAGTGCAGTGGCCTGTAAAACAAGGGACCCAGGTTCAAGTCTGACTTCAACTTTTTTTTTTAATTATTATTTATAATTCTGAGCCTTCCAGAAACAGAAAAACATCTACTGTATCTAAATATATAAGACACCTACAAACCTGAAGTTTATTGAACTGGTGTACATTCAGGTGCTGTAGGTATTTTCCAGGTCCTGGAGGGGTCACATTTACAAAAATAAAAAAGAGCTATAGTGGGGTTTTGAACTTGTGTTCCTTGGTTTACAGTCCATTAAACTAACCACTAGGCTACTTCTCTGTTCAGCAGAGACACCTGTGTGGCCATATTTTTGAAAATGATGCTAGACAGACGTTCATGTCCCTGTTTTTTTTGTCATTTAAAAGTTGGCCACTTCATTTTGGAAAATGGTTATTCATTTTTTTTTTTGTTGTTACATTTGTACCCCGCGCTTTCCCACTCATGGCAGGCTCAATACGGTGGGCGATGGAGGGTTAAGTGACTTGCCCAGAGTCACAAGGACATTTTCATTGGAAAAATATCCATCTCATAGCCACAATCGAGCAAGAAATCTAGATGTTTTTCTGCTTGATTATGGCTTGAGATAGATGGGGGGGGGGGGGGGGGGGGGGATTTTGGGGACTTTTATTAGGTTTTTTTTAAATGCCCCTCTAAGTATATGCATACTATTTTCATCCCCCTACCTAAGCATACTCTCAGGAATTTCTCTTTTTTCTTATAGCCAATAGTATGCACATTATAGAAATTTATTTAACCAGATCATTTTACAAGAGTAAATACCTTTGAAAACTCCCCTTTCTTCTCTGTGTTCTGAATTTGGGTGAAATGGACCCATTGTTCTTAGCAATTAACAATGCCTTGTTTATAACAAATGTCTAAACATATACTGTATCTTGAAAAAGCACAAATGGAAGCAAACTATATTGGACAATTGTTCTTGGAAGATAAATAATGGATTGTTTGGTCATGTTATTTGACAAAATGCTGGTGGATACAATATCTTTTTTAAAAAAGAGGCTGCCATCAGGGAAGCCTTTCTGCCATCTTTATTAATATGTAAATACCTTCAAAAATAAATCAGCTGATATTATCATTTCTTTTCTTCTTTATTATATAACAGGTGCAAAAGATAATGTTAAACACCACCCAGTATTTTTCCATCCTGCGTAACCCTGTTTCTCTGCTGGAATCCTCCTATGTTTATTTCAGATATCTTCCATCCTTTAATAAAACAAGGACACTGAATCAGTTCCTGATTTCTCCACTCAGTTATTACAGTCCACATGAAACGTATAATATGCTTATCAGGAACACTATGTGGTATGATTTTGGTTATGATAACAATGCAGAAGATAAAGAGGACTATGTATACTCAGTCCTAAAGGAGATCGAACAGAGGTTCCAGCTGATACTCATTGCTGAATACTTTGATGAGTCCATGGTTCTTCTGAAGAACACTCTGTGCTGGGAACTGGAAGATGTGGTTTACTTCAAGTTGAACTTCAGAAGCAAAGACACTATTCAGAACCTGACCCAAGAGAGCAAGGAGAGGGCAAAACAGTGGTGCTCCTTGGACTGGAAACTCTACAAACACTTCAACAGGACCTTCTGGAGCAGAATCCAAGACACCATTGGCCTTGAAAAAATGCAGCAGGAAGTAGAGATCTTGCAAGCAAGGCAGAAAGAATTCATGCAAGTATGTCTCTTGGATGGCAAAGCAACAGATAAATCTAAAATCAAAGACTCTGTTCTCCAACCTGCACAGGCAGGGGAGGCAAATATCTTGGGATATAACCTTAAACCAGGATTGGATACTAAGACTATGAGAGTTTGTCGTAGCATGATCATGCCAGAGCATAAGTATATTAATCTTATACGTGATCATCAGAAACAAAAAATATTATAAAACTGTATGTCTTCTATAATGTGAATAATCTCAAAGCTAAATAATACATGTTGAATCTTTAACAGCAGGACTTCTGAATGTGTACAAACAAGTAGAACTTCATGAAGATATCAGAGGGAGCTGTGGGAAACAGAAATGAATGATGATGGGGGGGGGGGGGGGGCAATTCAGCAAGCAGCATTAGGGCCTTCGTGTGGGCATTAGGATCTTAAAGTACATTAAGGGAATTAACACGTGCTAAATGCTAAGAAGCCAATAGGTATATAGGACTAAATTCCATATATGGCACCAAAAAAGTCAGCACCGAAAAAAGCGCTATTCTGTAAAAATGCTCAAAGTTAGGAATAGTTTATAGAATAGCACTTACACCCAGACATCATGCCTAACTTTAGGCGTGATAAATCTTATAAACATGACTGAATTATTTAATGTGCAAGGACATATGTCAAATCAACTGTCTTCATAATATCCCAAGCAACTATCTATTGTTATATGTTACAAAACAAGCCAGATATATTCAAATTGCTCATACCACAAAGGAAAATATTGATAAATCAAAAAGAATCTGTTCCTTAATAGGATCCTCAGCACTCTGAGAATCCTATTAAGGAACAGATCCTTTTTGGTTTATCAGTATTAACTTTAGGCGTGGCCATTTGCACCAACTAAAATGTGGTGCGGATGCCCTTATTCTATAACTACATGTGTAACTTAAAGGAATGCTCCCCAATCCACCCATGACCTGCCCATGCCCATCCCATTTCTACACCCCCATTTTTGACTCGCATGTAAAATTTAGGTGTGGATTCATGTCTAAATTTAAGCACACACATTTTAATGAATTCTAATTAGTGCCAATAATTGCTTGATAAGTCATAGTAACATAGTAGATGACGGCAGAAAAAGACCTGCATGGTCCATCTAGTCTGCCCAAGACAAACTCATGTGTGTATACCTTACCTTGAATTTGTACCTGTCCTTTTCAGGGCACAGACCATATAAGTCTGCCCAGCAGTATTTCCCGCCTCCCAACCACCAGTCCCGCCTCCCATCAGCGGCTCTGGTACAGACCGTATAAGTCTGCCCTCCCCTATCCTCGCCTCCCAACCACCACCCCCTCTTCCCCCCAACTGCTCCGCCACCCAATTTCAGCTAAGCTTCTGAGGATCCATTCCTTCTGCACAGGATTCCTCTATGCATATCCCACGCATGTTTGAACTCTGTTACCGTTTTCATCTCCACCACCTCCCGCGGGAGGGCATTCCAAGCGTCCACTACCCTCTCCGTGAAAAAATACTTCCTGACATCTTTCCTGAGTCTGCCCCCCTTCAATCTCATTTCATGTCCTCTCGTTCTACCGCCTTCCCATCTCCGGAAAAGATTCGTTTGTGGATTAATACCTTTCAAATATTTGAACGTCTGTATCATATCTTCTCCGAGGAAAAGCAGGCTGCTTGTTCTCACGACTGGGTGACGTCCGCGGCAGCCCCCACCAACCGGAAAAGGCTTCGCGGGACGGTCGGCACGCAGGGCACGCCCACCGCGCATGTGCGGCCGTCTTCCCGCCCGTGCGCGACCGCTCCCGCCAGTTCCTTTTTTTCCGCGTCTGGAGAGAGTTGTGCTTTGCCGCTCTCTCTGTTTTCAGCCGCCGGATTTTCGATCGCGTTTACGCGGATCGTTGCTTTTTTCTGTTAGTTTTTTGTTACCGCCGGTTTCTTTTTTCAAAAAAAAAAAAAAAAAAAAAAAAAAACCTGAGCGTGTGGAGCACGCGCTCCCTTTTTTCCCTCGTTTCCAGCGGGGACGCCGCGTTGCGGCCTAGTGGCCACACGGTCGTTTTCTTTTTTCGAGGTGTGATTTCAGCCACCATTGACGACTTTGACTTCGCCGACGCGATTTTTCCGTCGATGTCCTCGAAGGTCCCGAGTGGATTTAAAAAGTGTGGTCGCTGCGGCCGGCCGATCTCGCAGACCGACACCCACGCTTGGTGCCTCCAGTGCCTCGGGCCGGAGCACAATATCAAGTCGTGTTCCCTGTGTCTCGGTCTCCGGAAACGGACTCAGGTTGCGAGGCAAGTTCTGCGGGACCGTCTTTTTGGAACTTGCGCCGGCCCCTCGACGTCGACCTCGACGGCATCGGTATCGACGCCCGGTCCTTCGGTACCGGTATCGATGCCTGAGACATCGGCACCGATGGCATCGACCCCAGGAGAACAGGTCCCGTCGGCCCGCCGGTCCGCCGGCGAGGGTAGAGGTGAGCGGCCGCGTGGGCAGTCGGCCCCGGTCACTCCCTCAGCCCGTGGCCCACGGGACCGAACCCTGTCTGACCCGGCTCCTCGCGACCGAGGGGGATCGTCCTCCTCCTCCTCCATACCTCCCGGCGCCGGTGACGCGCATCGAAAGAAAAACAAGAACCGTCGTCACCGGTCGCCCTCGGTGCATCCGGACATCAGAGAGGAGGCGACGCCGAAGCGTCATCGTCGAGAGGAGAGGTCCCCGTCGGTTGTGGAGGTACCGACGCGTCAGGGTTCCGGCACCTCGGTGCCGTCTCCTGGCCCCCATCAGCTTCTGGCACCGACACCCTTACCGGCCCCACCGCCTTTCCCGGCAGCGGGCCTAGACGAGTGCCTCAGAGCCATCCTTCCGGGGATCCTGGAAGGGCTGATGCGCCAGGCTGTGCCGGCGCCGGGGGTGCTTGCGCCCTTGGCGCCGATGTCTGTGGCTCCGGTGAGCTCTAGCCCGGCGCCGGGGCCGTCGACACCGCCGCCGCTTGCGGCGCCGGTCTCGACCGCCACGCAGGTGGAGTCCCCGTCGACGTCGATGGAGGGAGCTCCGTCCCCGCCGGCGCGGGAGTCCACCGCTCGACGACACCGAGACCTCGGTGCCTCGACGTCGAGCCGGGCCCGGTTCAGGACTCAGCTACACGAGCTTATGTCTGATACCGAGGATGAGGCCTCGTGGGGGGAAGAGGAGGACCTTAGATATTTCTCCTCAGAGGAGTCTACGGGCCTTCCCTCGGACCCCACGCCTTCACCGGAGAGGAAGCTCTCACCTCCTGAGAGTCTCTCCTTTGCCTCCTTTGTGCGGGATATGTCTATTAGCATTCCCTTTCCCGTGGTCTCTGTGGAAGAGCCGAGGGCCGAGATGCTCGAGGTCCTCGACTATCCATCACCACCTAGAGAGTCCTCCACGGTACCGCTGCACAATGTCCTCAAGGAGACACTGCTTCGGAACTGGGTGCGACCGTTAACTAACCCCACCATTCCCAAGAAAGCAGAGTCCCAGTACAGGATCCACTCTGACCCAGAGTTAATGCGGCCCCAATTGCCCCATGACTCGGCGGTCGTGGATTTTGCTCTCAAGAGGGCATGGAGTTCGAGGGATACCGCCTCGGCGCCCCCGGGGCGGGAGTCTCGCACTCTGGACTCGTTTGGGAGGAAGGCCTACCAATCCTCCATGCTCGTGACCCGCATCCAGTCATACCTGCTCTATATGAGCATCCACATGCGGACTAATGTGCAACAACTGGCGGACCTGGTCGATAAGCTCCCGCCGGAGCAGTCCAGGCCTTATCAGGAGGTGGTCAGGCAGCTGAAGGCGTGCAGAAAGTTCCTGTCCAGGGGTATCTATGACACCTGTGACGTGGCATCTCGTGCTGCGGCCCAAGGTATAGTGATGCGCAGGCTCTCATGGCTGCGTGCCTCTGACCTGGACAACCGCACCCAGCAGAGACTGGCCGACGTCCCTTGCCGGGGGGATAACATTTTTGGTGAGAAGGTCGAGCAGATGGTGGACCAACTGCATCAGCGGGAAACCGCTCTCGACAAGCTCTCCCACCGTGCGCCTTCAGCATCCACCTCAGCAGGTGGACGTTTTTCCCGGGCCCGGCAGGCTGCACCCTATTCTTTTGCAAAGCGTAGGTACAACCAGCCGGCCCGAAGGCCTCGTCAGGCACAGGGACAGCCCCAGCGCGCTCGTTCCCGTCAACAGCGTGCGCCTAAGCAGCCCCCTGCGCCTCCACAGCAAAAGCCGGGGACGGGCTTTTGACTGGATCCATGGGAACATAGCCGCCCTCAAAGTGTCCGTACTGGACGATCTGCCGGTCGGGGGGAGGTTAAGTTTTTTTCACCAAAGGTGGCCTCTCATAACCTCCGACCAGTGGGTTCTCCAAATAGTGCGGTGCGGATACGCCCTGAATTTGGCCTCCCTGCCACCAAATTGTCCTCCGGGAGCTCAATCCTTCAGCTCCCATCACAAGCAGGTACTTGCAGAGGAACTCTCCGCCCTTCTCAGCGCCAATGCGGTCGAGCCCGTACCACCCGGGCAGGAAGGGCAGGGATTCTATTCCAGGTACTTCCTTGTGGAAAAGAAAACAGGGGGGATGCGTCCCATCCTAGACCTGAGAGGCCTGAACAAATTCCTGGTCAAAGAAAAGTTCAGGATGCTTTCCTTGGGCACCCTTCTGCCAATGATTCAGAAAAACGATTGGCTATGTTCCCTGGATTTAAAGGACGCATATACTCACATACCGATACTGCCAGCTCACAGACAGTATCTCAGATTCCGCCTGGGCGCACGGCACTTTCAGTATTGTGTGCTGCCCTTTGGGCTCGCCTCTGCCCCTCGAGTGTTTACCAAGTGCCTCGTGGTGGTGGCGGCCTACCTACGCAAGCTGGGAGTGCACGTGTTCCCATATCTCGACGATTGGCTGGTCAAGAACACCTCGGAGGCGGGAGCCCTCCGGTCTATGCAGTGCACTACTCGACTCCTGGAGCTGCTGGGGTTTGTGATAAATTACCCAAAGTCCCATCTCCAGCCAACGCAGTCTCTGGAATTCATAGGAGCTCTGCTGAATACTCAGACGGCTCAGGCCTTCCTTCCCGAAGCGAGGGCCAACAACCTCCTGTCCCTCGCTTCGCAGACCAGAGCGTCTCAGCAGGTCACAGCTCGGCAGATGTTGAGACTTCTGGGTCATATGGCCTCCACAGTTCATGTGACTCCCATGGCTCGTCTTCACATGAGATCTGCTCAATGGACCCTAGCTTCCCAGTGGTTCCAAGCCACCGGGAATCTAGAAGATGTCATCCGCCTCTCCACCAGTTGCCGCACTTCACTGCTCTGGTGGACCATCCGGACCAATTTGACCCTGGGACGCCCATTCCAAATTCCACAGCCCACGAAAGTGCTGACGACGGATGCATCTCGCCTGGGGTGGGGAGCTCATATCGATGGGCTTCACACCCAGGGTCTGTGGTCCCTCCAGGAAAAGGATCTGCAGATCAACCTCCTGGAGCTCCGAGCGATCTGGAACGCACTGAAGGCTTTCAGAGATCGGCTGTCCTGCCAAATTATCCAAATTCGGACAGACAATCAGGTTGCAATGTATTACGTCAACAAGCAGGGGGGCACCGGATCTCGCCCCCTGTGTCAGGAAGCCGTCGGGATGTGGCGTTGGGCGTGCCGGTTCGGCATGCTCCTCCAAGCCACGTACCTGGCAGGCGTAAACAACAGTCTGGCCGACAGACTGAGCAGAGTCATGCAACCGCACGAGTGGTCGCTCCATTCCAGAGTGGTACGCAAGATCTTCCGAGAGTGGGGCACCCCCTCGGTGGACCTTTTCGCCTCTCAGACCAACCACAAGCTGCCTCTGTTCTGTTCCAGACTTCAGGCACACGGCAGGCTAGCGTCGGATGCCTTTCTCCTCCATTGGGGGACCGGCCTCCTGTATGCTTATCCTCCCATACCTTTGGTGGGGAAGACCTTACTGAAGCTCAAGCAAGACCGCGGCACCATGATTCTGGTGGCGCCCTTTTGGCCCCGTCAGATCTGGTTCCCTCTTCTTCTGGAGTTGTCCTCCCAAGAACCGTGGAGATTGGAGTGTTTTCCAACTCTCATCTCGCAGAACGACGGAGCGTTGCTGCACCCCAACCTTCAATCCCTGGCTCTCACGGCCTGGATGTTGAGGGCGTAGACTTCGCTGCGTTGGGTCTGTCTGAGGGTGTCTCCCGGGTCTTGCTTGCCTCTAGGAAGGATTCCACTAAAAAGAGTTACTTTTTCAAGTGGAGGAGGTTTGTCGTGTGGTGTGAGAGCAAGGCCCTAGAACCTCGTTCTTGCCCTGCACAGAACCTGCTTGAATACCTTCTGCACTTATCAGAGTCTGGCCTCAAGACCAACTCAGTAAGGAATCACCTTAGTGCGATTAGTGCTTACCATTATCGTGTGGAAGGTAAAGCCATCTCTGGAGAGCCTTTAGTCGTTCGATTCATGAGAGGCTTGCTTTTGTCCAAGCCCCCTATCAAGCCTCCTACAGTGTCATGGGATCTCAACGTCGTCCTCACCCAGCTGATGAGACCTCCTTTTGAGCCACTGAATACCTGCCATCTGAAGTACTTGACCTGGAAGGTCATTTTCTTGGTGGCAGTCACTTCAGCTCGTAGGGTCAGTGAGCTTCAAGCCCTGGTAGCTCACGCTCCATATACCAAATTTCATCACAACAGAGTAGTGCTCCGCACCCACCCAACGTTCCTGCCGAAGGTGGTGTCGGAGTTCCATCTTAACCAGTCAATTGTCTTGCCAACATTCTTCCCCAGGCCGCATACCCGCCCTGCTGAACGTCAGTTGCACACATTGGACTGCAAGAGAGCATTGGCCTTCTACTTGGAGTGGACACAGCCCCACAGACAGTCCGCCCAATAGTTTATTTCTTTCGACCCTAACAGGCTAGGGGTCGCTGTCGGGAAACGCACCATCTCCAATTGGCTAGCAGATTGCATTTCCTTCACTTACGCCCAGGCTGGGCTGACTCTTGAGGGTCATGTCACGGCTCATAGTGTCAGAGCCATGGCAGCGTCGGTGGCCCACTTGAAGTCAGCCACTATTGAAGAGATTTGCAAGGCTGCGACGTGGTCATCTGTCCACACATTCACATCACATTACTGCCTCCAGCAGGATACCCGACGCGACAGTCGGTTCGGGCAGTCGGTGCTGCAGAATCTGTTTGGGGTGTAAATCCAACTCCACCCTCCAGGACCCGAATTTATTCTGGTCAGGCTGCACTCTCAGTTAGTTGTTCTTCGTAGGTCAATTTTCTGTTGTACCCTCGCCGTTGCGAGGTTCAATTGACCTGGGTTCTTGTTTTGAGTGAGCCTGAGAGCTAGGGATACCCCAGTCGTGAGAACAAGCAGCCTGCTTGTCCTCGGAGAAAGTGAATGATACATACCTGTAGCAGGTGTTCTCCGAGGACAGCAGGCTGATTGTTCTCACCTACCCTCCCTCCTCCCCTTTGGAGTTGTGTTTCATATTTTATTGCTTGTCATTCAACTGGCGGGAGCGGTCGCGCACGGGCGGGAAGACGGCCGCGCATGCGCGGTGGGCATGCCCTGCGTGCCGACCGTCCCGCGAAGCCTTTTCCGGTTGGTGGGGGCTGCCGCGGACGTCACCCAGTCATGAGAACAATCAGCCTGCTGTCCTCGGAGAACACCTGCTACAGGTATGTATCATTCACTACCCCTGTTCCTCCTTTCCTCCAGAGTGTACATGTTCAGGTCAGCAAGCCTCTCTTCATACGTCTTGGAACGTAAATCCCATACCATCCTCGTAGCTTTTCTTTGCACCGCTTCAATTCTTTTTACATCCTTAGCAAGATACGGCCTCCAAAACTGAACACAATACTCCAGGTGGGGCCTCACCAACGTCTTATACAGGGGCATTAAAACCTCCTTTCTTCTGCTGGTCACTCCTCTCTCTATACAGCCTAGCAATCTTCTAGCTACTGCCACCGCCTTGTCGCACTGTTTCGTCGCCTTCAGGTCCTCAGATACTATCACCCCAAGATCCCTCTCCCCTTCCGTGCCTATCAGACTCTCCCCGCCTAACACATACGTCTCCCTTGGATGTCTACTCCCTAAGTGCATCACTTTGCATTTCTTCGCATTGAATTTTAATTGCCAAACATTAGACCATTCTTCTAGCTTCTTCAGATCTTTTTTCATGTTTTCCACACCCTCCGGGGTGTCCACTCTGTTGGAAATCTTGGTGTCATCCGCAAAAAGGCAAACTTTACCTTGTAACCCTTCGGCAATGTCACTCACAAATATATTGAACAGAATGGGCCCCAGCACCGATCCCTGAGGCACTCCACTACTCACCTTTCCCTCCTCCGAGCGAACTCCATTCACCACCACCCTCTGGCGTCTGTCCGTCAACCAGTTCCTAATCCAGTTCACCACTTCGGGTCCTATCTTCAGGCCGTCTAGTTTATTCAAGAGTCTCCTGTGGGGAACCGTGTCAAAAGCCTTGCTGAAATCTAAGTAGATGACGTCCATAGCACGTCCTTGATTTAATTCTCCTGTCACCCAGTCAAAGAATTCAATGAGATTCGTTTGGCACGATTTCCCTTTGGTGAAACCATGTTGTCTCGGATCTTGCAACTTATTGGCTTCCAGGAAATTCACTATCCTTTCCTTCAGCATGGCTTCCATTACTTTTCCAATAACCGAAGTGAGGCTTACCGGCCTGTAGTTTCCAGCTTCTTCCCTATCCCCACTTTTGTGAAGAGGGACCACCTCCGCCGTTCTCCAATCCCTCGGAACCTCTCCCGTCTCCAAGGATTTATTAAACAAGTCTTTAAGAGGACCCGCCAGAACCTCTCTGAGCTCACTCAGTATTCTGGGGTGGATCCTGTCCGGCCCCATGGCTTTGTCCACCTTTAGCTTTCCAAGTTGTTGATACACACTCTCTTCTGTGAACGGCGCTCTATCCACCTCATTCTCAGGTGTACTTTTGCTAGTCCCTCTCGGTCCTTCCCCAGGGTTTTCTTCAGTGAAAACAGAACAAAAGTATCTATTTAGCAAATTGGCTTTTTCTTCATCATTTTCTACATAGCGTTTTGTTGTATCTTTTAGTCTCACAATTCCCTTTATAGTCTTTCTCCTTTCACTAATATACCTGAAGAAGTTTTTGTCTCCCCTCCTTACATTTCTAGCCATTTGTTCTTCCGCTTGCGCCTTCGCCAGACGTACCTCTCTCTTGGCTTCTTTCAGTTTCATCCGGTATTCCTCCCCATGTTCCTCCTCTTGAGATTTTCTATATTTCTGGAATGCTAACTCTTTAATCTTTATTCTCTCAGCCACTTGTCAATTATCGGTGCTCATCAGCTTGTTCAATTAAATTGCATGTGCAAATTTGACACATGCTCAAATTTAAGCATGCAATTTTAGCCCTTTTTATAGAATTCGGGAGGAAATGGGCTTTTTAGCATTTAGCGCGTGCTAATTTACTTAACATGTGATAAGGCCCTAATGCCCACATGAAGGCCCTAAAGCTGCTTGATGAATACCCTCTTAGTGTATTCACACTGAGAAACTTTTCTCCTGAATCATCTTAGCCCAGTTTTAAATGAAAAGTTATCTTGCCATTAATGCCATCGTATCTGAGACTAAGGGGGAAAGTTATTTTATCTTTAACTTGTGCTATTTTAGCACGTCCTATTTTATGCAATGAGACCTAGTTAACTAGTAACCCAGGTTAATAGGAAAACAAACAGTCTGAATGGTATCCCACATTGATAACTTCCCCCCTAATTGTCACTAGTCTTGTCCAAGAGACCAAGGAATAAAGGTCCTAGAGCCTGAACTAACATCTCACTCTTTCTCACTCTTTTTAGTTAAGAGGGGGGATAAAGATGGCAGTACTTCCGAAACAGGATAGCAAATGGTAAAATTATGTTGCTTCCCTTAGGTTGTACCTTCTCAGTGGATAACAGGTGGACTTATTTACCAATGATGTTTAATCTGGAAACATATGTATATGCTTTCATATTTCAGATGATAGAGTATTAACATAATAAATTAAATAAGTCATACATGATCTTTTACTTGTAATTTGTTTATTTAAGCAAACATAAAAGAAATCACTTTTTAAGGTCACTTTTACCTAATCACTTTTTAAGGTCTGTTTGCTAATTCTTTCATTCTCCCAGACTATTTCACTCAATTGTTTTGATATGCCATTCTAGAATAAAAATAATTTTCAACCAGTTTGCACTGCTAAGAATTCTACAGAATTTCAAGATCTTAGTAAGGTAGCCAGTCAAAAGAAGTAGATAAGTACATAAGTAATGCCACACTGGGAAAAGACCAAGGGTCCATCGAGCCCAGCATCCTGTCCACGACAGCGACCAATCCAGGCCAAGGGCACCTGGCAAGCTTCACAAACGTACAAACATTCTATACATGTTATTCCCGGAATTGTGGATTTTTCCCAAGTCCATTTAGTAGCGGTTTATGGACTTGTCCTTTAGGAAACCGTCTAACCCCCTTTTAAACTCTGCCAAGCTAATCGCCCCACACTGTCAGCATTAACTGAGTTTGTCGTCATCTGCTGCTAGATTCTGCCAATAATGAAAGGTGAAGAAGGTGGTTGCTGTTGATGTTGTATCTTACCCTCTATTTCTGCATCTTTGACTCCACAAGTTTTTTTTCTGTCTCCTCACAAAAATCATGCTTAATATGTTCTAAAGAGAGGAAGAAGGGTTCTAGTACAATTAGTATTGCTGCTGTCACCACTCATGGCTTTAACTGGCACACACTTATTTTTAGACAGAACAAAGGAGTGGAAGAAGCCAGTCACAATCTCTAAGGTGATCAGCAAGAAACTTTTATTATCCAAATATAATGGTGCTGACAGTCTGAACCCAACATGGGTCGTGTTTCAGCACCCAAGCCTTCATCAGGGGTTCTTATAAAATCAGCAATAAAACCATAAGAACATTAAAATGTCACAGTACCAAACATAGAAATTTAGTGCCACAGCCTGCAGTAACAAGATCTAAAGAGCATGTCTCCAAAGAGAACATTTGTATTGGAGATGTGCTCTTCCACTCCTTTGTTCTGTCTACGTTTATGTTTACTTGTGGAAGGTTTTTTTGTTCTCCTGTTTTGTTCTTGGTTGCACAATTGCTTTTAGCACGTCGCTTTCCAGCGCCTTTCCCATATATACTACATCTCCTTGGAACTGGGAACTTCCTTAAGGAAGATAACACTACAGACTGGGGGCTTTTATGCCCTCCCCCACCAGGGAAGCTATCAGTTCTTTATCCTAGATTCCCCTGAAGAAGTCAAGTGAAATGGAAATAAAGCGCATACACAAAATATATATCTCTACTATAATAAAAGGACCCGTCAACGTTCTGAAGCTGACTCCGTGGCTTCAACTGAATGGTTCGTAAGGATCGTTAGGTTCGTCGCACTGTCACCATCTCTGTCAGCCCCGCCGTTGCGCCTCTGATAGGTCTGCCGCCCTTGACGTCATCGCGTTTTGACATCAACGTCATGACGTTTCAACGTCAAAGGTGGTGGACCTATCAGAGGTGCGAGGGCGGGGCCGACACAGATGGTTAAAGAGCGACAAAACTGATGAACATTATGAACCCTTCACTTGAAGCCACGCAGTCAGCTTCAGAACGTTGCAGGTGGGTGGCTGGAGGGGAGGGGAGAGGAGGGAAAGAAAGGGGGCAACTACCCTGGAACTGGGAGGGAGGGAGAGAGGGGGGCAATGATCCTGGAATTGGGTGAAAGGGGGGGCAAAAATCCTGGAACTGGGTGGGAGGGTGGCCGGCCCCTGGAACTTGGAGGGGGGCCAGGCGCAACCAGAAAATGGGAGGGAGGGTGGGAAAAGACCCTGGAACTGGGTGGGTGAGAGGGAGGGAGCCAGAGAGAACCCTGGAACGGAAGGGGTCCGGACCCTGAAACTGGGAGGGAGGGGGCGCAGTCGGACCCTGACACTGGGTGGGAGGGGGCCCCTGGCACACACTCTCATTCTCATACACACACACACACTCGCACACAGTCTCACTCTGTCACACACACTCACACATTCACTCTCCCTCTGTCACACACACTCACACATTCACTCTTTCTGTATCACACACTCACTCTCACACACACTCTGTAAAACACACACACTCCGAGGAAAACCTTGCTAGCGCCTGTTTCATTTGTGTCAGAAACGGGCCTTTTTTTCCTAGTAAAACAATAAAAGCAAAGGCCAATGTGGAGCGAACTCCCGAGTCTCTTGAACCACAGAGAATCTACAGGGTTGGCTCAGCGATACACTTCAGCTGTCTTCTTTTTATTGGCAAGCAATCAATGCCACATCATCATTAGATTCAGGAACCAATCACATGTTATCAACATCATATGGAAAACATTACTTATTAATCATGACCTTTCTCATGAAAATTCAGCAGAATCATGGAAAATTGTTGTAATATCAGAATATGTCAGCAGTTGTCCTTCCAGTATATTAGTAACAATCTGACCTATATTTTATCTTTCTAATTCAGTGTCAAGTGTCTGGTCAGGCAATGGATCTTAAGTCACTTAATGCTGACAAATCTATCAATGGTCATTTTCACTACTTGGTTTTTGATATTTTTGGCAAAACGTCCAAAGTTGGATTTAGATGTCATTTTGAAAATGACCCTCAATGTGTTTACACATCTGAGGATCAAAAAAAGGTAGATACAAAGCTGTAACAAACTGGCAACAGACTGAATGGATTATTGCAAATGGAGCGGGAAGATATTAGGAGAGCAGACTGAAAAACCAATAAAGTAACTTGCTGAGCAAATACAGGAAATGTGGGAAATGTGGTATATTTGTAAATAGATTATTGTGAATGAAGCATACAGATTAAGCTGTACAAAAAGGGCAAACTAAAAATACAAAAGTGTGGGAAACATGGGAGTCATTTTGAAAGTGAAAATATTTTAACAGGTACCCTTTTTAAATCAAAGTGAAAAAAAAACCATGTGGAGAGAAACCATAACTTTGATGCTATTAAATAAAAATGGAAACCCTACTGATAGGTGATAAAAACAAGGGTGAATGTCTACAGAAAAGTGAAATACAGTGTGTGAGGTGCTATCAAGTACTCTTAAAACAACAGAAGAGGGACTGAAAAACTAATGCGAATACTAGTACATAAGTACATAAATATTGCCCAGCATCCTGATTCCAACAGTGGCCAATCCAGGTCACAAATACCTGACAAGATCCCAAAAAAGTACAAAACATTTTATACTGCTTATCCCAGAAATAGTGGATTTTCCCCAAGTCCATTTAATAATGGTCTATGGACTTTTCCATTCGGAAGCCATCCAAACATTTTTTAAACTCCGCTAAGCTAACCGCTTTTACCACATTCTCTGGCAACGAATTCCAGAGTTTAATTACACGTTGAGTGAAGAAAAATTTTCTCTATTCGTTTTAAATGTACTACATTGCAGCTTCATCGCATACCCCCTAGACCTAGTATTTTTGGAAAGCGTAAACAGACGCTTCACATCTACCCGTTCAACTCCACTTATTATTTTATAGACCTCTATCATATCTCCCCTCAGCTGCCTTTTCTCCAAGCTGAAGAGCCCTAGCTGCTTTAGCCTTTCCTCATAGGGAAGTTGTCCTATCCCCTTCATCATTTTCATTGCCCTTCTCTGTACCTTCCATGTGCTGGACCTGAAGCAAATTACTGCTAAGTGAATTCTGATTATTTATTTTATTTTATTGTGGTTATAAAGTTGCTTTCTACATTGATGAAACTGTTAAAATGTATTGGGAATATTTAGATTTATTTATTTACAAAAGGAAAGCTAGATTCCAAAGGAATTTGAAAGTTTTTAATCTTGAACTGAAAATTCCTTGAGCAGACTCTACCATTCATTCTGCTCAAACCCTAGAGAGCTTGCATTGTTACAGCACTTAGCTGACTCACAGGGACTTAAATAATCCCACCCACCCCAGGGTTTTCCACTCATTTATAGACAACACAAAACTCATTAACTTTACTCCTCAATCATACAAAGGCAATCTTACAGAGTATTCACCCTAACATAGTACACCTGTTCATACCCATTTCAGCCAAACAGGATTACCTTTATTCTCTGTAACAATTGTGGTGCTTTAATTTCAAGGCCAATCATCTGGAGACTTAAGTCTTGTCCTATCTGCCTTCAGCTATCTAGTTTAATACAGGAGCTCAGTAAAGTAAAGCAGGAATCCGATGCTCTTAAAGCAGCTTCTAGGACTGCACATAATCATACCAACTTCTCACCATTGCCTCAAAGAATAAAACCACTTAAGAATAGATGGTTCACGGTAGGCTCAGGCAGCCTTTGTTAGGTGACACACAAGCATCCGCCCTCACAAGTGTTGCCCCTACAGAATTTTTTTGCTCCATTACAGCACAGTGATGATCCTGAAAATAGAACTGCGGCAGAAGAGAAATAAATGAAGTTGAAAGATAAGGATATGAAGGGACCCAAAGAGAATGATGATTACAGTGATTATCCTGAAAATAGAACTGAGGCAGAAGAGAAAGAAATGAAGTTGAAACAAAAGGATATGAAGGGACGCAAAGAGAAAAGACACACCCAAATCACAAATGTTGAAGCACATACCAGGAAATGTAGATGGAAAGTGATGGCCACAAATGCTCGCAGTCTAAGCAATAAAGTTCATGACCTTCAAGCCCTGATGTTGGAGGCAGACTTAGACGTTGTTGCAATCATGGAGACATGGCTGAATGGATCCCACGAATGGGATGCAAACATACCAGGCTGTAATCTATTTAGGAAGGATAGAGAGGGTCGTAAAGGTGGAGGAGTAGCTCTATATGTGAGAAACGATATTACGGCGACCGAAATGACAGGGACCTGGGGTAAGGAAGAAGCGATATGGATCACCTTAAAAAGAGATAATAGAACCTCTGTCCACATGGGTGTTGTCTACAGACCTCCGACACAATTGGAAGAATTAGATAAAGACCTGATCGCAGATATTCAAAAGTTGGGAAAGAAGAGAGAGGTGCTGTTGCTGGGAGATTTCAATCTGCCGGATGTAGATTGGAAGGTTCCGTCTGCGGAATCGGAAAAAAGTAGAGATTGTGGTTGCTTTCCAAAGTGCTCTGCTCAGACAAATGGTCATGGAACCCACGAGGGAGGGAGCGATGCTGGATCTGGTGCTCACAAATGGGGATAGCATGTCAAATGTCCAAGTGGGTGCCCACCTGGGCGGCAGTGACCATCAAATGGTTTGGTTTGCTATGACGGCTGAAGAAGAGGGCGGCCACTCAAAACTCAAAGTCCTGGATTTCAAGCGTGCTGACTTTAGTAAAATGGGGGAATACCTAAGGAAGGAGCTGATGGGCTGGGAGGACGTACGAGAAGTGGAAGGACAGTGGTCCAGGCTGAAAGAAGCTATAAATAGGGTCACAAACCTTTATGTAAGGAAAGTAAATAAAAGCAAGAGAAAAAGGAAACCGATATGGTTCTCCAAGCAAGTGGCTGAGAAAATAAAGGCTAAAGAGTTGGCGTTCCAGAAATACAGAAAAACTCAAGACGAGGAACACGGGGAGGATTACCGGAGGAAACTGAAAGAAGCCAAGAGAGAGATACGTCTGGCGAAAGCGCAAGCGGAAGAACAAATGGCTAGAAATGTAAGGAGGGGTGACAAAAATTTCTTCAGGTATATTAGTGAAAGGAGAATGACTAAAAAGGGAATTGTGAGACTAAAAGATACTGCGAACCGCTATGTAGAAAATGATGAAGAAAAGGCAAATTTGCTAAATAGATACTTTTGTTCTGTTTTTACTGAAGAAAATCCTGGAGAAGGACCGCGATGGACTGGCAAAAGTTCATTTGAGAATGGAGTGGATACAGTACCGTTCACAGAAGAGAGTGTGTATGAACAACTTGAAAAACTAAAGGTGGACAAAGCCATGGGACCAGATGGGATCCACCCCAGGATATTGAGGAAGCTCAGAGAGGTTCTGGCGGGTCCTCTTAAAGATTTGTTTAATAAATCCTTAGAAATGGGAGAGGTTCCGAGAGATTGGAGAACGGCGGAGGTGGTCCCTCTTCACAAAAGTGGTGATAGGGAAGAAGCTGGAAACTACAGGCCGGTAAGCCTCACTTCAATTATTGGAAAAGTAATGGAAGCGATGCTGAAGGAAAGGATAGTGAATTTCCTGGAAGAAAATGAGTTGCAAGATCTGAGACAACATGGTTTTACCAAAGGTAAATTGTGCCAAACGAATCTCATTGAATTCTTTGATTGGGTGACCGGAGAATTGAACCATGGACATGCTATAGACATAATCTACTTAGATTTTAGCAAGGCTTTTGACACGGTTCCCCACAGGAGGCTCTTAAATAAACTGGATGGGCTAAAGATAGGACCCGAAGTGGTGAACTGGATCAGGAACTGGTTGATGGACAGACGCCAGAGGGGGGTGGTGAATGGAGTTCACTCGGATGAGGGAAAGGTGAGTAGCGTAGTGCCTCAGGGATCGGTGCTGGGGCCGATTCTGTTCAATATATTTGTGAGTGACATTGCTGAAGGGTTAGAAGGTAAAGTTTCCCTATTTGCGGATGATACTAAGATTTGTAACACAGTGGACACCCCGGAGGGAGTGGAAAACATGAAAAAGGATCTCAAAAAGCTAGAAGAATGGTCTAAGGTTTGGCAATTAAAATTCAATGCGAAAAAATGCAAAGTGATGCACTTAGGGAGTAGAAATCCACAAGAGGCGTATGTGTTAGGCGGTGAGAGTCTGCTAGGTACGGACGGGGAGAGGGATCTTGGGATGATAGTATCCGAGGATCTGAAGCAGAGGCGTAGCCAAGGGTGGGCCCGGGTGGGCCCAGGCCCACTCACTTTGGGCTCAGGCCCATCCAGCAGTAGCACATCTATGATGTGGCTGGCAGGGATGCCGAAGCCCCACCAGCCGAAAACTCCCAACAACTGTTCCTCCTGCATACCTTACAAATAGCAGATCTTCACCTGCGAGCAGCAACCGATACATACTGTTCGCACTGGCCCCACAGCCTTCCATCTGATGTAAAAAGGAAGTTGCATCAGAGGGAAGGCTGTGAGGCCAACATGAGCAGTGTGTATTAGTTGCTGCTCGTTGCCGATGAAAATCTGCTATTTAAAAGGTATGCGGGGGAGGGGGATGTTTGAGAAACCATATGGCATACAGGCGAGAGAGGGAGAGACCAAATCACTTGTGGGACAGAGCGAAGTTCTGCCCACACATCTTGGGCCCAGGCCCACCCAAAATTGGATGTCTGGCTACGCCCCTGATCTGAAGGCGATGAAACAGTGCGACAAGGCGGTGGCCATAGCTAGAAGGTTGCTAGGCTGTATAGAGAGAGGTGTGACCTGCAGAAGAAAAGAGGTGTTGATGCCCTTGTACAAGTTGTTGGTGAGGCCCCACCTGGAGTATTGTGTTCAGTTTTGGAGGACGTATCTTGCTAAGGATCTAAAAAGAATTGAAGCGGTGCAAAGAAAAGCTACGAGGATGGTATGGGATTTGCGTTACAAGACATATGAGGAGAGACTTGCTGACCTGAACATGTATACCCTGGAGGAAAGGAGAAACAGGGGTGACATGATACAGACGTTCAAATATTTGAAAGGTATTAATCCGCAAACTAACCTTTTCCGGAGATGGGAAGGCGGTAGAACGAGAGGGCATGAAATGAGATTGAAGGGGGGCAGACTCAAGAAAAATATCAGGAAGTATTTTTTCACGGAGAGAGTGGTGGATGCTTGGAATGCCCTCCCGCGGGAGGTGGTGGAGATGAAAACGGTAACGGAATTCAAACATCCGTGGGATAAACATAAAGGAATCCTGTTCAGAAGGAAGGGATCCTCAGGAGCTTAGCCTAGAATGGGTGGCAGAGCTGGTGGTTGGGAGGCGGGGCTAGTGCTGGGCAGACTTATACGGTCTGTGCCGGGGCTGGTGGGTGGGAGGTGGGGCTGGTGGTTGGGAGGCGGGGATAGTACTGGGCGGACTTATACGGTCTGTGCCCTGAAAAAGACAGGTACAAACCAAGGTAAGGTATACACAAAAACTAGCACATATGAGTTATCTTGTTGGGCAGACTGGATGGACCATGCAGGTCTTTTTCTGCCGTCATCTACTATGTTACTATCCAGCTTATTTTCGAAAGTGATCGCCGGCCATTTCCCGACATAAATCGGGAGATGGCCGGCGATTTCGGAAAAGCGGCGAAATCGGTATAATGGAAAGCGGCATTTTTGACAGCATCGCCGCTTTCCCATCGCTTCGTCGGCAAAAGTTCAAGGGGGCATGTCAGTAGATTAGCGAAGGTGGGACATGGGCGGGCATGGGCGTGGCTACCAGATGGCTGGCTTTCGCCGATAATGGAAAAAAAAAGTTGGTCCTTTATTTTCACGACCAAGCCTCAAAAAGGTGCCCCAACTGACCAAATGACCACTGGAGGGAATCGGCGGTGACCTCCCCATACTCCCCCAGTGGTCACCAACCCCCTTCCAAACTAAAAAAATAAAACTAAAAACCTTTTTTGCCAGCCTGTATGCCAGCCTCAAATGCCGTACCCACCTCCATGACAGCAGAATGTGTTGTATCCTCCGACAGCCTTTCCCTGGTTGCGATGTGGCTCTCGGGTGAGTGTGACACCTTTTCTGTTAGGTGCCCTACAGAGTCACATTACCAATACATTGTGTTGGGTGTAGGGTACTGGGCTCTACTCCCATGGTGCTTTTCCCCCCTGCCAACCAGATCAGAGTGTGCCCTGTTTTGTTTCCTGTTGTAGTCCATGCGGTAGTGGACATTTTTGTAAGCCAGTTTTAGTTCCCTTTCCTGTGTTACCCACGTTAGAGAACGTAGTTCTTACCTTGCATGGTGCTGAAAGAGGGCATTGTACACCATTGTGCCAGCTCTGACCTACTGCTAATCTTAGTACCAGGGGACTCTTTGCCAGTGGGGAACAACCTCTGATCTGCAGTTAACTGTGAGTAAACGTGCTTATTTCAAGAAAGGACTTTTTCAGAGAGATTAGTCTTCAGGTGTGAACTGGTGTGCCAAAGTTATACAGCAGCAATAAGTCCTAGAGGCTGTATGCAGGTCCCTGGAGCAATTTTAGTGGGTGCAGTACATTTGTGGGTACTGGGTTTGGTGGGGGGGTTGGGGGGCTCAGCTCCCAAAGTAAGGGAGCTATGCACGAGGGAGCTTTTCTGAAGTCCACCGCAGTGACCCCTAGGGTGGCTGGTTGGTGTCCTGGCATGTCGGGGGGGGGGGGGGGGGCCAGTGCACTAAAAATGCTGGCTCCTCCCACGGCCAAATGCCTTGAATTTGGCCGGGATTTGAGATGGCCGACATAACTTTCCATAACATTGACATTCGCAATTCAGTCAGTCCCTTCAACACACTTCTACTAGTAACTCAAATAACACCATAACACTTTCTTTGGAATAAAATTTGGCTGCAGCTTTATTCACCAAACATCAGTAAATATCTCAACATCACCTAACATTGTCTTTGTAACATCAAATCTTTTAAACCCATTTAATTGCCCATAGCGGTTCAGTAGTGCTAAGCCATTCGGTAACGAAACTGGCTCATTTCCCCCCACATTATCCCCCTTCTCCCCATGTGACTTACGGTGCCGTCAAGCCACATCTTACTCGTGGCGGTGCCGCCCCGAGTTCTTTTCATTCCATCTTACCCAATATTCCTTTAACCGCCTCTGGTGCCTTTTAACCCCTCAAACAGGCACCCTTTGTAAAGCTGCTACCATTCCCAACTACCCCAGACCCCCCTCTAACCTCTCCCCTTTGCACTAACTCGCACCTTTTCTATACACCCTTCCAAAGCATACATCCGGCGGGCTGGGAAGGGTCGTCAAAACTCCTCTCAATCCACCCTCACCCTCTCCTACCCTCCCACATAATACTTTGTGCGCCAAAACTTCTTTGCCCTATCTCCTCCTCTCCCTCTTCCCATCCAATCCCCTTCCTTCCTTTTCATCCAATCTTCTCTTTTCCCTTCTGTTGCTAACCTGCCTACCCTCATCTGACCTGCCCACCCCCACCCCTTCCCTTTATTTCACAGCTCTCCCTCCATACTTGACTGACTTTTGCCTTCAGTCAATGTTATTACCCCCACAGCTTAGGCTGTGAGGGTTCCCTTATCGGTAAAAAACTAAGCCGGCCATCTCAAACCCCGGCCAAATCCAAGGCATTTGGCTGGCCGGAACCGTATTGTCGAAACAAAAGATGGCTGGCCATCTTTTTTGAAAATACGGGTCTGGCCAGTTGTTTGCAGCGCCGCAAAAATACATCGCCGGCCATGTATTTCTCCGGCGCCGTTCGATTATGCCCCTCCATGTTACCTTTTCTAATTCCACTATATCTTTCTTGAGATATGGTGACCATAATTGCACACAGTGTTCGAGGTGCGGTCGCATCATGGAGCAATAGAAAGACATCATAATGCCCTAATTTTTGATTTACATTACTTTCCTAATAATACTTAACATTCTATTTGCTTTCTTAGCCGCAGCAGCACACTGAGCAGAGAGTTTCAATGTATCGTCAACGACACCTAGATCCCTTTCCTGGTCGGTGACTCCTAATGCGGAACCTTGCATAACGTAGCTATAGTTCTGGTTCCTCTTTCCCACATGCATCACTTTACACTTACTCACGTTAACCATCTGTCATTTGGATGCCCAGTTTACCAGTCTGGTAAGGTCCTCTTGCAATTTTTCACAAACATCTTGCGATTTAACAACTTTGAATAACTTTGTGTCATCAGCAAACTTAATTACCTCTCTATTTAATCCCATCTCTAGATCATTTATAAATATGTTAAAAAGCAGTTGTCACAGCAGGGAACCCCACTATCTACCCTTCTCCATTGAGAATACTGACCATTTTAACCCTACTCTCTGTTTTCTATCTTTAACCAGTTTTAAATCCACAATAGAACACTACTTCCTATCCCGTGACTCTCTAATTTCCTCTAGAGTCTTTCATGAGGTATTTTGTCAAATGTCTTTTTTTTTTCAGTTCCAATATTTTTATTGAGTTTTTAAGAAGATAACAAAATGGCTAAAATAAATACAATTAGCCAACATAACAAGATAACAATGACAATACATCAGTATACATGTTCAAGTCAAGATTAGACAATAGTTATTGCAATAACAAATCATAGTAGTCACAGTAGTGTACAGACATAAGTTTCAACACTAAGGAAGGTTATTATATAGTTGATCTAGTAAAGGAGACCATATTTTTTGTACTTAATAAGTGAATTACATTTTTCAGCCACTGCATATTTGTATTTAGCTGAAATGCACACGGAATTCCACCATGTTAGTTAATTTGCTTTGGATAGGTCTTTCCAACAAAAGAAAAGGGTTCTTAAAGCTTGGTGTAACAATATATCCAATAGTTGTGCTTTGTAGCTATCTAGTGGTGATTGTATCATTAGAGATCCTAAAATGACTATCCAGCTCATTTTCGAACGAGAAGGCTGGCCATCTTCCGACACAAATCGGGAGATGGCCGCCCATCTCCTAAACCCGGCCAAATCGGTATAATAGAAAGCCGAATTTGGCCGTCTTCAACTGCCGTCCTGTAGCGGGCCTGGCTAAACTCCAAAGGGGGCGTGTCGGCTTGGTAGCGAAGGCGGGACGGGGGCGTACATTGAGATGGCCGGCTTCACTTGATAATCAAAAAAAGAAAGCCGGCCCTGACGAGAACTTGGTCCGGTTTTTTTGGACCTTTTTTTTGGTCCAAGTCCACAAATAGTGCCCCTACTGACCAGATGACTACCAGAGGGAATCGGGGATCACCTCCCCTGACTCCCCCAGTAGTCACTAACCCCCTCCCACCAAAAAACCCCCAACTTTAAAAACCTTTTTTGCCAGCCTGAATGCCAGTCTGAATTGTCATACCCAGCTCCCTGACAGCAATATGCAGGTCCTTAGAGCAGTTGTTAGTGGGTGCAGTGCATTTCAGGCAGGTGGACCAAGGCCCCATCACCCCTACCTGTTCCACTTGGGGTCGTTAATGTTGAGCCCTCAAAACCCCCCTAAACCCCACTGTACCCACATGTAGGTGCCACCCTTCAGCCCTTAGGGCTATGGTAATGGTGTAGAGTTGTGGGCAGTGGGCCTTGAGGGGCATCTGGGGGGCTCAGCACTCAAGGGAAGGGTGCTATGCACCTGGGAGCAAATTTTATTTTATTTTTTACTTTTTTACAGTGCCCACTAGGGTGCCCGGTTGGTGTCTTGGCATGTGAGTGGGGCCAGTGCACTACAAATGCTGGCTCCTCCCACGGCCAAATGCCTTGCATTTAGCCGGGTTTGAGATGGCCGTCTCCGGTTTCCATTATGGCTGAAAATCGGAGCCGGCCATCTCATCTAAACCCGGCGATCCTGTCTCAAACCCGGCTAGCGATTTGGCCGGCTCCAAGCGTATTTCGAAAATACACTTGGTACCGCCCCCTTGCATAGCCGCCCATGAAGATGGCCGGCCATCTATTTGGCCGGCGACGTTCGATTATGCCCCTCTATATTATATGATAAAGAGTCCTGGATTTTCAAAGTAGATGATACAGAGGGGCATAATCGAACGCGAACGCCTATCTCCATGGGCGTCTATGTCCGAAAACGGGTACGTGAAGAAGAGGGACAGACTCTCTTTTCGAAAAAAATGGATGTCCATCTTTTTTTTTAGATAATACGGTTTGTATGGACCAAATCCCATGGATTTGTTCGTTTCTGAGCTGGGCGTTTGTTTTTTTTAGCGATAATGGAAACTAAAACCGGCCAGCTCAAAAACGTCTTAATCCGAGCCATTTGGTCGTGGGAAGGGCCAGGATTCATAGTACACTGGCCCCTCTGACATGCCAGGACACCAACTGGGCACCCTAGAGGTCAGTGCGGTAGACTTCAGAAACAGCTCCCACATGCATAGCTCCCTTACCACGGGTGCTGAGCCCCCAACCCCCTCCCCCAAAACCCACTACCCACAAATGTACAACACTACCATAGCTCTTAAGGGTGAAGGGCATAGGCGTAGTTTGACTGTTTCATTTGGGGGGGGCAAAGGATGGGGCGGAGCATATTAGCATTTGCATATATACATATGCAAATGAATATGCTAATATGGAGGAAGGAAGGGAAAAAGAGCTGGCTTTTTTGGGGAATAACCATAATGAATATGTACGAGATATCAAGCCAGCTCTTTCTCCCTTCCTTCCTTCTTTCCTCCTTACCCAGCACTCCCTCCATCTCCAGTAGTATTTCCCCACCCCCTTTCCCATACCATACCAGTGTTGACCTTAGAAATGCATAGGCTCTATATGTAGATCCTTCAAGAGGTAGTGTGTCATGATTTAGGCTCTACACCCTTTCTGATGTTTTGGTGCCACCTCAGTAAGGCCAACACACAATCTCTCCACTGCAAAACGCTATAAACAAACTTGTGCAAAAACACACTCATATCCTTACTAAACCATAACAGCACTAATTCCAAGGACAGGACGAGCTACAACCTTATGCGTGAAAAGGCAGAACTGTAATTACACCAGGCTCTAAAACACCAATACACTACCTCGTGAAAAAAAAGCAAAACAAAAAGGGCTGCAAATACTACACGCTAGCAGAATACTGCACCTTGATCACACATGAAAAACACATGACACAACAGACATGACACAACAGACATGACACAAGGAACTAGAAATCAAAAAATATGAGGGCAAAATACTGAACTGGAAAGTTAACTCAAGAAGTCAGACTCAGCATGCAGCAATACCAGAAAAATTGAAACTTACATGCAAAATATCACAGATGCACATTTCCAAAAGCTGACATATTCCAATTAATAAATTCTGAATAAAATACTTTTTTCTACCTTTGTTGTCTGATCATTTAGTTTTTCTATTCGCTTTGGTCCCAGTGTCTTCTGTTTTATGCAGTGTCTTCTTTCCATTTGATATTTTTTCTCTCACCATGTCCACCATCCTCCTGTGTCCTTATGTGTCCTGTCTACCATCTATAGCCCTGTCCCTATCCTTCCTCGAGTTTCAGTATCTGCCCTCAACGTGTTCCAAACCAGCCCTTAAACTCAGCAGTTTTCCCTCCATCCATATCCAGCATTTCTCCCCTCTCCCTTCCCCTCCATCCATGTGCATCTCCTTCCTTTGTCTTTCCTTCCCTCCATCTTTGTCCAACATTTCTCCTCTCTTCCCTGCCCTCCACTCCATCCATGTCCAACATTTCTCCTCTCTTCCCTCCATCCGTGTGCATCTCCTTCCTGACTTCTATCCCCTCCCTTCATCCATCCGTCCAGCAACTCTCCATTCTCCCCTGCCCTCTCCTCCATCCATCTCCAGCAAATTTCCTCTCTCCCCTTCCCCTCCATCCATCCATGCCCAGCAATTCTCCTCCTTCCCCTGCCCTCCGCTCCATGTCCAGCGATTTCTATTCTCTCCCCTGCCCTCCTCTCCATCCATCCATGTCCAGCAACTGTCCATTCTCCCCTGCCTTCTCCTCCATCCATCTCCAGCAAATTTCCTCTCTCCCCTCTCCCCTCCATCAATCCCTGTTGTCCAGCAATTCTCCTCTCTCCCCTGCCCATCCTGTTTCTGCTTCCTTAACTTTCTTTACAAGATCTCCAGTCCATCTCCTATTTTTCTCTCCCTTCCTGTCTTCTTCACTTCTTCTCCCATTTCCAGCATCTCCCCTGTCTTCTTACTCACCCTATGTCCAGCATCTTCCAATATCCCTTTTTCCCTTCCAGCATTGGCCCTATGTGTCCTTATCCCCTCTCTGTCCAGCATTGTCCCTTTGTGTCCCTGTCTCTATGCTCCCTCGCTGACCAGAATCTCGCTTCTCTGTCTCCCTGACACTCTCTTTTCTCTTCCCTTTCTCTTACCATCCATTCACGGTCCAGTGTCTCTCCTTCTTTCCCCAAGTCCAGTCTCCCTTCTTCCCTCCTACCAGCTAATCCACATCCACAGCAGTGACTCTTTGGATTTGCTCACACCGACCGGCTCCGTTCTATCCAGGCTCAGCCTCCTTCCTGGACCTGCACAACAGCCAAACACCCCGCGACTTTTCTGCCTGCCTTGTTTGTATTCCGGTGGTGACACGTGGCTAGGTGAACTGCAGTGCAACTTTCCTAGAGAACGCAGGGGACTTCGCGCTATGTCTGAGAGTTTGCTGGTGGCTGAGGGTCCTTCGCTTCTACCAGGGGCCTCTACCAGTGCAAGCAGTGAGTGAGGGCAATGTTGTTGGCGGTAGTGGCGCCTCCGGGAACCCGCTCTCCTGGAAGCTGCACAAGATCAGGCAGCAGGCTCGCTCAGGCAGGCTGCTCGCGACGTCACTCACGTTGTCAAACGTCTTCTCTCTCCCAGTCTCCGGCGGGGGCGGGGCGGGGCTGTTGCAGGCATTTAAGAGAAGCCTGCAGCCCGCCTCTGCGGGGCTTCTATTGGTCCAAATTGCCAGCAAATTGCAAATTGGCAGCAAATTGGACCAATAGAAGCCCCGCGGAGGCGGGCTGCAGGCTGAAGAGGGGAGGGGAATGCTGGGCTTGTCGTCGGACCTGCTTAGTGCTTGCTGCTTTTACTATTGGAGTGGTGCCCCGCCCACCAGTTCGCCGCTGCGGATCATCGTCGTTTGGGGGGGGGGGCAATGCCCCCTCGCCCCCCCCCCAGGCTACGGCCATGGTGAAGGGGGCACCTACATTTGGGTACAGTGGGTTTTGGAGGCCTCCCATTTACCAGCACAAGTGTTACAGGCAGGGGTGTGCTGGTACATTGTTAACAGGGGGCTCTCTCTCGCCAGCAAAGTAAAAGAGAATTCAGGAGGGGCCCAAGCCCACATTTTGGGATCCATTTGTTAAAGTAGCCATGGAGAACCGGCTCCCAAAATTCTTAAAAACTTAACAAACGGCTCTCAAGAGCCTGTGAGAGCCTGCTCCAGCACACCACTGGTTACAGGTAGGGGGGATGGGCCTGGGTCCACCTGCCTGAAGTGCACTGCAGTACCCACTAAAAGTGCTCCAGGCCTCTAGGACTTGTTGCTGCTGTAGAATCTTGGCACACCAGTTGACACCTGAAGACTAATGTCTCCGAAAACGTCCTTTATTCGAATAAGCACGTTTACTCACAGTTAACTGCAGATCAGATGTTGTGCCCCACTGGCAAAGAGTCTCCCTGGTACTGAGATTAGCAGTAGGTCAGAGCTGGCAGAATGCTATACAATGCCCACTTTCAGTAACGTGGATAACACATGAAAGGGATGTAAAACTGGCTTACAAAAATGGCCACTACCTCATGGACTACCGGAAACAAAACAGGGCACACTCTGACCCAGTAAGCAGAGGGAAAAGCACCATGGGAGTAGAGCCTACCAACATCGTGAGCATTTAACACAAGCTAGTGGAATCACGGAGCCCAAAACCCTACACCCACCACAATGCATTGCTGATGTGACCCTGCAGTGCGCATAACAGAAAAGGTGTCACACTCACCTGAGAGCCACATCAGAACCAGGGAAAGGCTGTCAGAGGATAGAACACATTCTGCTGTCATGGAGGTGGGTATGGCATTGAGGCTGGCATACAGGCTGGCAAAAAAGTTTGTAAAGTGTTTTTTTTTTGTGGGAGGGGGTTAGTGACCACTGGGGGAGTCAGGGGAGGTGATCCCTGATTCCCTCCGGTGGTCATCTGGTCAGTAGGGGCACTTTTTGGGGACTTCGACCTGAAAAAAAAGGGTCCAAATAAAGCAGACCAAATTCTCGTCAAAAACGCCCTTCTTGTTTCATCAGCTAAAGACGCCCATCTCTCCTCGGCCGATAATCATGCCCCAGTCCCGCCTTCACCACGCCTCCGACACGCCCCCATCCACTTTGTTCGTTCCTGCGATGGAGTGCAGTTGAAGACGACCAAAATCGGCTTTCGATTATACCGATTTGTTCGCCCACGGGAGAAAGACGCCCATCTCTCGATTTGGGTCGAAATATGGGCGTCTTTCTCTTTCGAAAATAAGTTGGACAGTGTCCCATACAGAGTTCCAGTATTCTTGAATGATTGGGCAAGAGTAAATAATGTGTTTAAGATTTCCATCAGCCATTTCACATGTTCAGCATTTATTCATGTTGTTTTTTGTTTTTGTTGTGTTTAATTTGGCAAGCTTAGCTGGAGTCCATAAAGCTCTATGTGCTAAATAATACATGGATTGGGAGATGGATGCTGATTTAGTGGTATGAGTAGTTTTGAACCAGAATTGTTCCCACCCTTTTTCATTTAGTTGGACATTTAAATCCCATGATTGTATGGTGCTAGTTGGCGAGCTAAATTTTGCTGATTGAAGTATTTTGTACCATTTAGAAACAATTTTTTTAGAAGATATAAAGGACTTACAAAGTTGCCAACAGCTAGGATATTCAGTAGATAATCTTCTTATGTCTAACGTGTTAGTTACACAGTGTTTGAGTTGAATCCATTTATAAAATTGAGAATTTATGTGTCCATATTTGGTACATAATTGAGAAAAAGGAAGCCAAGAATGGTCTTTTATAACATCATTTAAGGACCAAATGCCAGCCTTTTTCTAAGTAGACCAGTTAATAAAAGATTTATTAATTTTAAAGTTTGGATTATGCCAAATTGGAATGTACATGGAATGTTTTAATGGATGTTTAACAACTGAATCGAGAGTAGAGGGATCCAAGATGGCTGCACCTAGCTAAGTTGCTGCGAGCCTCGTTTTTCGTGCTCTAACAAAATGCCTAAACGCAGAGGGAGAACAACGAGCAGAGCTTCCCCGCTACCCCCCTCTTTACCTGGTCCGATGGATCGCTTTGTGAGGCCACAAGGAGCTGTTTTTGACGGCGGAGTGCTGCCAGTAGAGAACGCCGGCAATTTGGAGATTTTGGCTTCTCCTGGCTGTGAAGTTACCTTGAGCCCCGCTGCGCCCACTCCTCCTCCCCAGCCGATTGGCGCTAGTTCCTTCCTTGTTGAATCGACGGGGTCCACTCCGGAAGATGGTAGGGGCCCAGAGGAACGCCGATTGGAAGCTTCATTTACATCTCAGGTTGGAACGGAGGGCAGTTTGCCCATGGAATCGCTGCGGATTGAGGGAGGAGGACCTGAGGACTTGGGTGAGACTCGTGAGCGGTTTTCTGAAAGGTTTGAATTACCTAAAGAGCTAGTAACTAAACCAAAAGAAGTGACACTAGAAGCATTATGGGATTTAGTTTCTAATTTGGGACAAACTTTTTTAAAACAGACTAACGAAGTAATGCCAAAAGTAAAATCCTTGGAAATTGATTTACAAAAAAAAGATGTGCAGCTTAAAGAGTTAAATGATAAAGTGGAAAAAATGGATCAAAGAATTGTGAAGATTGAAACAATACAACCTACTATGATGAAAGACTTGACAAACCTCAGACTGAAAACTGAAATTTTTGATAATTATACTAAAAGCTATAACCTGAGATTTGTCAATTTTCCTAGACTACAGAATGTGGCTTCCCTTGAAATGCTGAAACGCTACATGCGTGAAATTCTGATGATACCTGAGTCAAACTTACCACCATTGACTATGGCATATTATATTCCTGGAAAAATTTTGAACCAACTAGATAATCCGATTGATGTCTCCCTTTTGCTTCAGACTTCTGACTCTGAATTAGCAACTGCCGCCACGTTAGTGGCGACGGTTGCATTATTACCAGACAAGAACTGGATCTTCCGTTTATTTTTCCGTAATAAAGAGAAGCCTTTTTTGGGCTTAAAAATATTATTATTTCCTGATGTCTCCAAGGAGACTAGAAGACGGAGGAAGCAATTCTTGCTCCTTAGGCCTGAGGTTCTGCACTTGGGGGGAACCTTTTTTTTTAAGGTACCCCTGCAAGTGCATAATAAGGCTTAGGGAGAAGAAATATGTTTTCACAGAACCAGCCCACGTATCGGCACTTATTGCCTCGGTAAAAGTGGATAAGCAATAAATTATAAGATAACTCCACTTAGCTAGTTTTGTATCATCCGTTATATATTTCCTTTTGTTAAACTCCCTTAGACATCCTAATCTTGGATCCCAAATTTATGGACTTGAGTATGGGTTACCTTGAAAATGTATATTGTTTTTTTCTCTTTATATATTTTCTTAACATTCCTTAACAGTTATGTAACTGCCTCATTTTTGTATACTTTCCTAAGCAAGATATTTCTTGTAATAAAATGGATAAATGAATAAATATTAAAAAAAAACAAAAACAAAAAACAACTGAATCAAGTTCTTTGAAAACAGTTTTAAGGGTTTTAAACAAAACACTGGAGGAAACCTTGAGTTGTTGAGACCAAGGGAAGAAATTTGTATGTGTATCTGGTTGTTTTAATATTTTAATATTAAACCATGATGAAGTGCTGTGTTGTTCCTTATCATACATAAATGCTGAATTCTGTTTCAAGAGAAAAGATATATGATAATCAAAGAAACTGGGGAAATTAACACCACCATTTATTGAGCAGGCTTTCAATTTTTTAACAGATATTCTAGGTGTTTTATTACTCCATAAAAATTGTATTAGTTTAGCTTCAACCTTCTTATAAGTTGAGGGGCTTAGTAGAAAAGGAGCATGCTAAGGATGTCGTTAATTTTTGGTACAATCATCATTTTTATAGTTTCTAATCTACCCCACCAATTAAGCCTCAAGGGGGACCACTTTTGGGTTAATATTTCAGTAATTTTAATTATATTGTCAGAATTAAATTTAATAGTATCTTCAATATTGGGGCCAAAAAGTACTCCCAGGTACTTAATTTCGTTCCATTGAAAATTATATTGTTGAATAATATGTTTCATATGAACAATTTATTTTGGGTGAAGAAAAATTTTCTCCGATTTGTTTTAAATTTACTACACTGTAGTTTCATCGCATGCCCCCTAGCCCTAGTATTTTTGGAAAGCGTGAACAGACGCTTCACATCCACCTGTTCCACTCCACTCATTATTTTATATACCTCTATCATGTCTCCCCTCAGCCGTCTCTTCTCCAAGCTGTATAGCCCTAGCCTCCTTAGTCTTTCTTCATAGGGAAGTCGTCCCATCCCCGCTATCATTTTAGTCGCCCTTCGCTGCACCTTTTCCAATTCTACTATATCTTTCTTGAGATGCGGCGACCAGAATTGAACACAATACTCAAGGTGCGGTCGCACCATGGAGCGATACAACGGCATTATAACATCCTCACACCTGTTTTCCATACCTTTCCTAATAATACCCAACATTCTATTCGCTTTCTTAGCCGCAGCAGCACACTGAGCAGAAGGTTTCAGTGTGTTATCGATGACGACACCCAGATCCCTTTCTTGGTCCGTAACTCCTAACGTGGAACCTTGCATGACGTAGCTATAATTCGGGTTCTTTTTTCCCCACATGCATCACCTTGCACTTGCTCACATTAAACATCATCTGCCATTTAGCCGCCCAGTCTCCCAGTCTCGTAAAGTCCTCTTGTAATTTTTCACAATCCTGTCGCGATTTAACGACTTTGAATAACTTTGTGTCATCAGCAAATTTAATTACCTCGCTATTTACTCCCATCTCTAAATCATTTATAAATATATTAAAAAGCAGCAGTCCTAGAACGGACCCCTGAGGAACCCCACTAACTACCCTTCTCCATTGTGAATACTGCCCATTTAACCCCACTCTCTGTTTCCTATCCTTCAACCAGTTTTTAATCCACAATAGGACATTTGAACGCTGAGTAGAATTCAATCGGTAATCCGTCTGGCCCAGGTGCCTTTTTTGTCGCCATGCTTTAGGTGGCATCATTAATCTCATCCACTGTAATTTTTTTTGAAAACAACTTATCTTCTTCTGAGATAGTGGGATGTTCTAATTTTTCTAAGAAATCATTTTTTAATGACTCAACATCAATGTTTGAGGTATATAAGTCTTTATAGAAGGATTGGAATCTATTTGCTATTTTTATATTATTTGTTAAAGGAGCATTATTCTCATCTTTGATTAAGGAAATAGAGTTTTATACTTTACGGGCTTTCAGGTAATTGGCTAGTAGATGTCCTGCTTTATTGCCTTCATAATAGTAAAGGGCATTGTTATTAAAAATGCCTTTACTAGCTTTAGTGCCTAATAGGGTACTATATTTGAGTTTGGATGGTTTAAGCTCGCCTAATATGAGTAAATTGTTAGTGTCTCGTATATGTGCTAGTTCTAGGGACTTTATTGTGTTTTCCAGATTTGAAATTTCTTTATTTCTAGAGGTTGTGAATGTTATTATTGCCCCTCTTACAAATGCCTTAAAAGCATCCCAAAAGTTATGCCAAGAAGTATGATTTGGCGAGTTGAAAAGAAAATATTCTTGCATCGCTTTAGAGATATTTTCTATGAAACTAGAATTAGTTAGGAGTATGGAATTGAATCTCCAACGAGGACTATTGATTGATGTTTGACTTATGTTGAGTTGAAGGGTAATGTGGGCATGATCAGATAATAACATATTACCAATATATCAGTCAGTACTAATGACGTCAGATATAAGTGATGTCGATATTAAGAAGTAATCTATCCTGGAATATGAATTGTGAGGGTTTGAGTAAAAAGTATAATCATGCTCTGTCGTATGTGTTGTTCTCCAAATATCACAAAGTTTGAATTGGGAGATTAAATCAAGAAGGTTTTGTATTGCTTTAGGAGGTTTATACGCATACTTAGATTTTCTATCAATTGAGAGATTTATTATGAGATTAAAGTTCCTCCTATGATATAAGGTGTCTCACCTCCAGCTGCTAATATATCTGCTAGAGATAGAAAAATTTCTGGTGAGTCTATAGGTGGCGCATAAATGTTTAATAACGATATTATTTTGTTACATATTTTTATATATTAACGTTGGCCCATCTGCCCATGTTATCATTTTTACAGGAGAGTATGACTAAATCCTTATGTTTTTTAATTAAAGTTATAACTCCATTCTTGTTCCCTATTGCTGATTGGTGGTAAGACATTTTTTATAGTGATCTTATTAGCTTCAGAAACTGATAAATGGGTTTCTTGTGACGGCCCAGCAGCTCCGGACTTAAAAGAAAACTTTTAAAAGCTTCTGGAAATGACGAGATGGGCGCGGGGACAACGCACCGCGCATGCGCGAGTGACTTCCCGCCCGCGATGCCCAAGAGCTTCCCTCAGTTATATAACTAACAAACTAGAAAAGAACATCTCCAAAGGGGAGGAGGGTGGGTTGTGATGATGTCCAACCTGCTGTCCTCGGAGAATACCTGCTACAGGTAAGTATCTTCATTTTCTCCGAGGACAAGCAGGCTGGACATCATCACGCATGGGGTATCCCTAGCACCCAGGCTCACTCAAAACAATGAACAATGGTCAATTGGGCCTCGCAACGGCGAGGACATAACTGAGATTGACCTAAAAACAAACACAACTAAGTGAGAGTGCAGCCTGGAACAGAACAGAAATGGGCCTAGGAGGGTGGAGTTGGATTCTAAACCCCAAACAGATTCTGTAACACGACTGCCCAAACCGACTGTCACATCGGGTATCCTGCTATAGGCAGTAGTGAGATGTGAATGTGTGGACTGATGACCATGTTGTAGCCTTGCAAATCTCTTCAATAGAAGCTGACTTTAGATGAACCACTGACGCAGCCATGGTTCTGACATTATGAGCCGTGGCATGGCCCTCCAAAAGTGGAGGAGTGGCCTAGTGGTTAGGGTGGTGGACTTTGGTCCTGGGGAACTGAGGAACTAAGTTCGATTCCCGGCACAGGCAGCTCCTTGTGACTCTGGGCAAGTCACTTAACCCTCCGTTGCCTGCCGCATTGAGCCTGCCATGAGTGGGAAAAAGTGCGGGGTACAAATGTAACAAAAAAAAAAAATAATAAATAACCCAGCTTGGGCGTAAGTGAAGGAAATGCAATCTGCTAGCCAATTGGAGATTGTGCGTTTTCCGATAGCAACCCCCATCCTGTTGGGATCAAAAGAAACAAACAACTGGGCGGACTGTCTATAGGGCTTTGTCCGCTCCACGTAAAAGGCCAATGCTCTCTTACAGTCCAAGTAGAGGAGTGTGGTAGCCATGTTAGTCCATTCTTAAGGTTATCAATAGAAATCAAACAAAATAAAACATGGAAAAGAAAATAAGATGATACCTTTTTTATTGGACATAACTTAATACATTTCTTGATTAGCTTTCGAAGGTTGCCCTTCTTTGTCAGATCGGAAATAAGCAAATGTGCTAGCTGACAGTGTATATAAGTGAAAACATTCAAGCATTACTATGACAGTCTGACAGGGTGGGAGGATAGGGGTGGGTAGGAGGTATGCATGGGGACATCAAAGCATATCATTGATATTCTAACAGGATAGGTGTGGACAGGTGAGGGGAGGGTGATCAACAGAGAAATACAGCTTTATGGTTTATAATGGGCTAGGTACCCCAGATCCTTGTTAAGTCCTTTCTGTTGGGTGTGTTATGATTGGATCAGAACCCCTCTCAAACTTACCTTTTTCCTGGTGGTCAGCTTAGCTGGCTTCTGTTTCTTTTCTCTGTCCTTTCTGAGCTGGCTCTGTCTCTCTGTGCTGGCAGCTTCCAGCAGCATGGGGTTAATTGTTTTACTTTCTACAGCTGTGTGGGTGGACTGAGTTAGCTCTACCTCTCTTTGGGTGTACTGGCTTCAAGTGCTTCACGGTGTTGCATTGGTGTGGGTTGGGCCTCTATGGGTTTCAGTGTGCTCTCTGGGTCAGTGTGCTGTTGCCTGGGTCTAGGGAGTGTGACATCATCAGGGAGGGCCTTGATAAGGAAGTGGTGTTGTTTCCTTCAGAGCCTTTGCAACGGTGGTGTTTGCTTTAGGTAGGGTGGTGCAGTGTGCACTTCTGACTTTGTGTCTAGTTTCCCTGCTTGCTTTTGCTAAGGGCCAGGTTAGTGTTAGTGCAGTGTGCACTGGTGACTGTGTGTTTAGCTTTCCTGCTTTTCCCTTATGGTTCCCCTGCTTTTCCCTCTTGGTTTTGGAAGCATTGCTGTGTGTAGGGCTTTGGAAGCTCTGTTGCTGATAGAAGTACTTCAGGGTTTGGTGTTATTAGGAACACTGCAGAGTTTGCTGTTAGAAGTACTTCTGGTGTTTGTGCTATTGGGAGCATTGCAGTCTTTGCTGTTGGTGTTTGGTGCTTTAGAAGCACTTTTGGCTTATGTGTTTGCTTCCCTGCTTTTTCCTTGTGGCTCCCCTGTCTTCCCTTTTAGTGCTAGGAGCTCTTCTGGTTGCTTGCCAGAGTAATGCTTAGGAAGCACCTTGTTAGTTTTGTATCTAGCTTGCTAGAGCAGTGCTTAGGTAGCTTGTTAGTTTTGTGTTTAGCTTGTTAGTGTAGAGCTCTGCTTGTAGCTTGGTGCTTAGTAGCACCTGTGTTAGCTTTGTGTTTAGTTCCCTGCTCTGTTAGTTTAGGGCTTAGGAAGTCCCTTTCTTGAGCAGGGCTTAGGAGCTCCTGTTTAGTATAGGGCTTAGGAAGTCCTTTTGTCAGTTTACTGTTAGGAACACTCCTGCTGGTTTAGGGCTTGGGAGCACGTAGATCAGTTTAGGTTTAGGAGTACTTCTGTTTCCAGTCCTGGTCCCTGTGTCATCCGGTATCCAGTAAGTCCTGCCGGCTACACGAACCCAGGAGCTCAACTCCTGGGGGGGCTTAGTAGCTAAGTGCAGGTGAAGCTGTGTGGACCAGTCCGGTGTGCTCCAGTCCGGTGTTCCAGTCCTGTGTCCTCCAGTCCGGGGGATTCCAGTCCAGTGGTCCAGTCCGGGGGGGGGGGGGGGTTCCAGTCCTGTGTCCTCCAGTCCGGGGAATTCCAGTCCAGTGTTCCAGTCCATGTGTTCCGGCTCGCTGGGCGGTGCCTGCAGTGCCTGCCGGTGTCGGTGTGCTTGCCCAGCGTTGGTTGGTGGGTTTTGCCTGCTGCTGTCGCTCCTTGTCAGCAGCCCAAGGGCTCACGTTTGCTCCAGAGCCCAGCCCCGTGGGCTCTGAACCTGAGAACCTGACAGGGTGTTAAAATATTCAATCATTCTGACTTCAAAGGTCTTACGTTCTTGTTTGGTTTTAAAGTTACCTTTCAGGATTCTCACTGTGAAGTCACTGGTACAGTGTCCTGGTCCTGTAAAATGCTGACCAACAGGGGTGGGAGCCCTACTGGCACCAGTATTGTTCATGTGATGTCTATGTAAACTAAATCTTGTCTTAAGCATCTGGCCTGTTTCTCCAATATAGCATCCTTCGTTACATTTTTTACACTGAATGATATATACCACATTGGAAGATGAGCAAGTGAAAGATTCCTTTATGTTGAGCACCCCCACCCCTCACCTATCTACACCCATCCTGTTAGAATATCAATGATATGCTTTGATGTCCCCATGCATACCTCCTACCCACCCCCATCCTCCCACCCTGTCAGACTGTCATAGTAATGCTTGAATGTTTTCACTTATATACACTGTCAGCTAGCACATTTGCTTATTTCCGATCTGACGAAGAAGGGCAACCTTCGAAAGTTAATCAAGAAATGTATTGTTATGTCCAATAAAAAAGGTATCATCTTATTTTCTTTTCCATGTTTTATTTTGTTTGATTTCTATTGATAACCTTACAGTCCAAGGTATGCAACTTGTCCTCACCAGGGTGGGTATGCGGACGGGGAAAGAATGTTGGCACGACAATTGACTGGTTCAGATGGAACTCCGACACCACCTTCGGCAGGAACTTAGGATGAGTGCAGAGGACTACCCTGTTATGATGGAATTTAATGTAGGGAGCATGAACTAACAGGGCTTGGAGCTCACTGACTCTACAAGCTGAAGTAACAGCCACCAAGAAAATGACCTTCCAGGTCAAGTACTTCAGATGGCAGGAATTCAGTGGATCAAAAGGAGGTTTTATCAGCTGGGTGAGAACAACATTGAGATCCCATGACACTGGAGGAGGTTTGACAGGGGGCTTTGACAAAAGCAAACCTCTCGTAAACGAACAACTAAAAGCTGTCCAGAGATAGGCTGACCTTCTACACGGTGATGATAACCACTGATTGCACTAAGGTGAACTCTTACTCAATTAGTCTTAAGACCAGACTCCGATAAGTGTAGAAGGTACTCAAGCAGGGTCCGTGTAGGACAAGAGAAAGGGTCTAGGGCCTTGCTGTCACACCAGACGGTAAACCTCCTCCATTTAAAACCATAACTCCTTTTCGTGGAATCTTTCCTGGAAGCAAGCAAGACTCGGGAGACACCCTCTGAGAGGCCTAAAGAGGCAACTTCTAAGCTCTCAACATCCAGGCCAGAGACTGGAGGTTGGGATGTAGAAGCGACTCCTCGTTTTGAGTGATGAGGGTCGGAAAACAGTCCAATCTCCACGGTTCTTCGGAGGACAAGTCCACAAGAAGAGGGAACCAAATCTGACGAGGCCAGAAAGGTGCTATCAGAATCATGGTTCTGCGATCTTGCCTGAGTTTCAGCAGAGTCTTCCCCACTAAAGGAACGGGAGGATATGCATACAGGAGACCCGTCCCCCAATGAAGGAGAAAGGCATCTGACACTAGCCTGTCATGGGCCTGAAGCCTGGAACAGAACTGAGGAACTTTGTGATTGTACTGAGTGGCAAAAAGATCCACCGAGGGGGTGCCCCACACTCAAAAGATCTTGCGGACAACGTCCATGTTCAGAGACCACTCGTGAGGTTGCATGATCCTGCTCAACCTGTCGGCCAGGCCGTTGTTTACGCCTGCCAGATACGTGGCCTGGAGAAGCATGCCGTGCTGATTCACCCAAAGCCACATTCTGACGGCTTCCTGACACAGAGGGCGAGATCTGGTGCCCCCCTGCTTGTTTGTGTAATACATAGCAACCTGATTGTCTGTCTGAATTAGGATAATTTGGTTGGACAGCCGATCTCTGAAAGTCTTTAGGGCATTCCACATCGCTCGCAATTCCAAGAGGTTGATCTGAAGATGCGTTTCCTGGAAGGACCAAACTCCTTGAGTGTGGAGCCCATCCACATGAGCTCCCCACCCCAGAAGGGATGCATCCATCGTCAGCACTTTTTGCAGCTGAGGAATTTGGAATTGGCGTCCCAAGGTCAGATTGGATCGAATGGTCCACCAGTGAAGGGAATTGCAAAATTCGGTGGAAAGATGGATGACATCCTCTAGAACCCCTGTAGCTTGAAGCTAGGGTCCACTGAGCTGATCTCATGTGTAGACGTGCCATGGGGTCACATGAACTGTGGAGGCCATGTGGCCTAGAAGTCTCAACATCTGCCGAGCTGTGATCTGTTGGGATGCTCGAGCTGAGGACACGAGGGCCAGAAGGTTGTCCGCCCATGCCTGGGGAAGATAAGCTTGAGACGTCTGTGTGTTCAACAGAGCTCCTATGAATTCCAATTTCTGCACGGGAATCAGATGGGACTTGGGATAGTTGATGACAAACCCCAGTAGTTCAAGCAGTTGAAAAGTAATCTGCATGGATCGTAGAGGCACTGCCTCCGAGGTGTTCTTTACCAGCCAATCGTCGAGAGAAGGGAACACATGGATGCCCAGTCTGCGTAGCGATGCTGCGACAACTGCCAAGCACTTTGTGAACACTTTGGGCGCAGAAGCGAGACCAAGGGGCAGTACACAGAACTGAAAATGCTGAGTTCCCAGGCGAAATCGGAGGTACTGCCTGTGATCTGGAAGCACCGAGATGTGAGTATAGGCGTCCTTTAAGTCCAGAGAGCATAGCCAATCGTTTTCCTGAATCCATGGAAAGCATCCTGACCTTTACTCGGACCAGATATTTGTTCAGGGCCCTGAGGTCTAGGATGGGATGCATCCCCCCTGTCTTTTTCTGTACAAGAAAGTACCTGGAATAGAATCCTAGCCCTTCTTGCCCTGGTGGAACGGGCTCAACCGCATTGGCAATGAGAAGGGCGGAGAGTTCATCTACAAGTGCCTGCTTGTGGTGGGAACTGAAGGATTGAGCTCCCGGTGGACAATTTGGAAGTTTCGATTCCAGATTGAGAGCGTATCCGGACCAGACCATTTGAAAAACCCACCTGTCGGAGGTTATAAGAGGCCACCTTTGGTGAAAAAATATGAGCTTCCCTCCAACAGGTAGATCATCCGGTATGGACACTTTGATGTCAGCTATGCTGCTCTGGAGCCAGTCAAAAGCCCGCCCCTGATTTTGCTGGGGAGCCGAAGGGGCCTGTGGCGCACGCCGCTGACGAGAGCGAGCTTGCTGGGGGCGAGCCTGAACAGGCTGTCGGGAAGCAGGAGTGTACCTACGCCTACTAGAGGAATAGGGAGCACTCCTCCTCCCTCCAAAAAACCTCCTAGAAGAGGAGGTAGTAGCAGAAGGCATCCGGCGGGCGAGAGAATCCATAGCATCATGGTGCTTCTTGAGGAAATCAACCATATCTTCAACCTTCTCTTCAAAAAGATTGTCCCCCCAGCAAGGAACATCCGCCATTCGGTGCTGGGTCTTCTGATCCAGGTCTGAGACATGCAGCCATGAGAGTCTGCGCATCACGATACCTTGAGCAACCACCCGGGATGCGGCATCAAAAGTATCAAAAGCTCCCCTGGCCAGGAATTTGCGACACACCTTCTGCTGCCTGACCACCTGGTGAAAAGGTTCAGCAAGCTTGGGGGGAAGAGCTTCAACCAAACTGGACAGTTGCTTTATCGAGTTCCGTAAGTGAATGCTGGTGTACAGCTGGCATGTTTGAATCTTGGCCGCAAGCATTCCAGCCTGATATGTACGGCTCCCAAAAGAATCCAAGGTTCTAGACCAGTGATGGTGAACCTATGGCACGCGTGCCAGAGAGGGCACGCAGAGCCCTCTCCCTTAGCACGCACACCGTCGCCATCACTGGTCCGCCCACTCTCCCTCCCAGTTCGGCCTTCCTCCCGCCCTCCCTCCAACCCAACGAGCAACAGCCCGCCCGTGAGGAACAATAGCAGCGCCAACAGCATTAAATGCAAGCGCAGCAGCAGGGGTGGGAGAGGGCAAGGATTGGAAGGCACGACACGGACTCTGCTTCTGGGTGGGCGGGCCTGAAGCTAACCTGGGTGGGCCTGGGCCCATCCAGGCCCACCCGTAGCTACGCCCCTGCTTTGAAAGATACCTTATCCCAAACCATGTGCTTCTGAGCGACTGTCAGTCTTCCCCCAGTTTCTAGTTTAAAAGCTGCTCTATCTCCTTTTTAAATGTTGATGCCAGCATCCTGGTCCTACCCTGGTTAAGGTGGAGCCCATCCTTTCGGAATAGGCCCCCCCTTCCACAGAATGTTGCCCAGTTCCTAACAAATCTAAAACCCTCCTCCTGCACTATCGTCTCATTCACGCATTGAGACTACGGAGCTCTGCCTGTTTCTTGGGCCCTGCACGTGGAACAGGTAGCATTTCAGAAAATGCTACCCTAGAGGATCTGGATTTGAACTTTCTACCTAAGAGCCTAAATTTGGCTTCCAGAACCTCTCTCCCACATTTTCCTATGCCATTGGTACCCACATGTACCAAGACAGCCGGCTCCTCCCCAGCACTATCTAAAATCCTATCTAGGTGACGAGTGAGGTCCACCACCTTCGCACCAGGCAGGCAAGTCCCCAGGTGATCCTCACACCCACCAGCCACCCAGCTATCTATATGCCTAATGATCGAATCACCTCCTACTACAACAGCTGTCCTAACGTTTCCCTCCCGGGCAGCACTTGGAGAGATATCCTTGGTGTGAAACGATAGTACATCCCCTGGTAGGCAGGTCCTGGCTACAGGAGTACTTCCTACTTCACCAGGATGATGTTCTTCTTCGAGGAGACCTCCCTCCTCCAAGGTAGCACAGGGGCTACCAGACTGGAGGTGGGACTTCTCTACAAGTCAGGGAAGACAAAGCCATAGCAGAGAGATTAAATGAATTCTTTGCTTTGGTCTTCATCGAGGAAGATTTGGGAGAGATACCTGTACCAGAAATGGTATTCAAAACTGACAAGTCAGAGAAACAGATTGAAATCTCTCGGGGGATGAGTTCATCTTGTTGGGCAGACTGGATGGACTATACAGGTCTTTAGCTGCCGTCATCTATGTTACTGTCAGGCTCATTTTCGAAAGAAATGGACGTCCAAAAAGTGACATAAATCGGCATTTGGACATCCATCTCACAGAAACATCCAAATCGGTGTAATCGAAACCACATTTTAGACGTCTTTCTCAGACATCTGTTGGAAGGACGTCCAAATCTCAAGGGGACATATGGGGGGGGGGGGGGGGGGGGGTTCAAGGTGGGACTTGGGCGTTCCTAAGACTTGGACGTTTTTGAGCCATAATGGAACAAAGTAAAAACATCCAGCACTAAAACTTGGACGTTTTGAGCTAGACCTGTTTTTCTTACGAAAAAGGCACAAAAAGGTGCCCCAAATGACCAGGTGACCACTGGAGGGAATCAGGGGTGACCTCCCCTTACTCCCACAGTGGTTACTAACCCCCTCCCACCACAAAAATTGTGTTGAAGAACACTACTTGTCAGCCTCAGATGTCATACTCTGACAGCAGCATGCAGATCCCTGGAATAGTTTAGTGCACTTCAAACAGGTGGACCCAGGCGCATACCCCCACTACCTGTTACACTTGTGCAGGAAACTGTGAGCCCTCCAAAACCCACCAGAAACCCACTGTACCCATATATTGGTGCCCATTCGCCCGTAAGGGCTATGGTAATGGTGTACAGTTGGGGGTAGTGGGTTTGGGGGGGGCTCAACACACAAGGTAAGGGAGCTGTGTACCTGGGAGCATTTTATTAAGCCCAATGCAGTGCCCCCTAGGGTACCCGATTGCTGTCCTGGCATGTCAGGGGGACCAGTCTACTATAAATGCTGGTTCCTCCCACGCCCCAATGGCTTGACTTTGGATGTTTTAGACTTGGACGTATTTTTTTTCGAATATGGCCAAAAATCTAAGACGTCCAAATCGCAAAACGTCTCGCGGGACGTCCATGGTATTTTCAAACACAAAAAAATGGACATCCATCTTTTTTGAAAATTTGGATGTCTTTGTAAAACATCTAAATTCTGACTTAGACTTTTCTTTTGAAGATGCTCCTCTATGTTATGTAATGGCGCAATTTGACAAATTGAAGAGTAGCAACTCACCTGGACCAGATGGTATTCATCCCAGAGTACTGATAAAATTGAAAAATGAACTTACAGAACTATTGTTAGTAATATGTAATTTATCTTTAAAATCAAGCATGGTACCAGACGATTGGAAGGTGGCCAATGTAACGCTGATTAGAGTGATCCAAGAAATTATAGATTGATGAGCCTAACATTGGTTCCTGGCAAAACGGTAGAGACCATTATAAAGAACAAAATTACAGAGCATTCTCAAGAATAGATTAATGAGAAAAAGCCAACATGGATTTAGTAAAGGGAAATCTTGCCTTAAGCTACTACATTTCTTTGAAGGGGTGAACAAACGTGGATAAAGGCGAGCTGGTCAATACTGTGTACCTGGATTTTCAAAAGACATTTGACAAGGGGGCGCTGTTGAGCACCATGTGAGAAGGGCATGTGTTAACCGAGCTCCCACCTAAGTCAATATAACTTAATAAAATAAAACAAGAAAAAGAAAGAGGAACTCTATTTTTTTTCTTCTATATCTTGTACAATAATCATCATTGATAGTGTGATTATTAAAGATGACTTCAAATAAAGCAGGTAAAAGGAACAGAACAGAGCCTGCATCTCCACAAAAGAACACCGCCATTGATTCTGATGAAAATGCAGCAGCTATACCGGAAGAAATTCGCTGCTTAAAAGAACTCATGTGCGAAACTAAAGGCGATGTCACAGAAATTAAAGAGGATGTTTCCACCCTTAAACTGGAATTATTGAGATTCAACAATAGAGTAGAAATCCTTGAAAACAAAGCTAAAGCTGCTGAAGAGAACATCAAAACACTTCAACATCAATATAAGAGAATCACTGTATTAGAACCTGAGCTGGAAGATTGTAATAACAGAGCAAGACGCAATAATATTTGTTTACTTGGTCTACTTGAAACAATTGAAGGTCCTAATATGTCTTCTTTCCTGGAAAAATTCATTCCTGAAATACTAAATATAAAATTCAATAAAGATTTTGAAATTGAAAGAGCACACAGAGTGCCGACTTCATGATAGATATCTGAGGCAAGTAGTGCTCAAAGTTCTCCGATATAATCAAGTATCTATATAAATAATTCTCACCTCAAACATTCTGAAGCTCACTCTGTGGCAGGGAAACACTGAAGCTCTCCACTGTTGAGGCTGTCAGCACCACTCACTGTCACTCTTGCACCACTCACTGTCACTCATAGACCCGCCCTCAGCCACGCCCCTTCCGCACATAATTCACAACCCCAATGTTCTAAATGAAGCTGCAACTTCCGTTTTGAGGTGGCATAGATCGGAATTTTCCCGCATGACTGTCTGCCCCGCCTTCGTGTCACGTTATGATGTTGAGGGCGGGGCTATGACACTCAGCGAATCGCATCGTCACACCCACTACTAAACCCTCCTCCACACATCTCCGGCAGTCCCTCCCCCTCCCTCAGTCCCACGTCAGCTGTTTTAAACTGCAGGTCTTCAGGGTATCCCTTTCCTAACCACTCCACGTTACACCGGGTGAGCCTACCCGTCCTGTGCATCTGTGACTTCTCTAAACCTCCACACAGCAACTTCGAAAAAATATGAACCGTTACCTAGCTCCACTTCTCAGCCGGTCTTCGGAAAGGTAAACAGAAAAACAAACTGAAGACGAAGCCCCCTCCCCCTTCAGCAAACTTCTCCCAGTAAAGTTTCACAGCTCCACTTCTCAGCCCGTCTTCCGATAAGGTAAACAAACAGAAAAAGAAACTGAAGACGAAGCCCCCTCCCCTTTCAGCAAACTTCTCCCCATTAAGTTTCACAGCTCCACTTCTTAGCTGATCTGGGCCATTAGCCACTTTCCCTTCTAATCCTACAGCTGCCCGGAGCACTGACTCTGAGTGGACTACAGCATTTTTATTTCTTTTTCCCTGTTACCAGTTTTGAAAGGCAGGGTGAATGCTGGGTTCCCCGGGCCCAGAGAAAAAAACAGTTTTTTTTATGTCCAACAATTTTATTGGTTTTACAAAAACCTAAACACTTTATCAAGTAATCATATCTATCTATCACACACACACACACTCTGTCACACACACTCACACATTCAACTATCTCTCTATCACACACTCATTCTCACACACACTCTGTAAAACACACACACTCCGAGGAAAACCTTGCTAGCGCCCGTTTCATTGCTCTCAGAAACGAGTCTTTTTACTAGTTTGATATAATGCACAACAAGCAAAAATTAAAGCTCCTATCAAATATGAAGGATCGACCTTGCATTTTCTTCCAGACCTCAGCAAGAAGAACACCATCAAACAAAGAAAATCCCTCCTGGATTTTCGTCCCAAGTTGAAGGAGTTAAATGCTAGATTTGGTATTTTCTATCCGGCACGTCTAAGAGTCACGATTAACAACAAAACTAAGGATTTCACAGAAGCTGAAGATCTGGCTAATTTCCTGGAAGAAATATCTCCAAGCAAGATTGATGCATCCTAATAAGATGTTCTCTCTGCCTTCATGTGAACAGAATCAGAACTGCTCTCTGTTGGAGATCCTCAAGGATCTGTCCTTGGACCCCTTCTTTTTTCAATCTACACCTCTTCCCTGGGCTCGTTGATCTCATCTCATGGTTTCCAGTATCATCTTTATGCTGATGACACCCAGCTTTACCTCTCCACACCAGACATCACTGCGGAAACCCAGGCCAAAGTATCGGCCTGCTTGTCCAATATTGCTGCCTGGATCTCCAACCTGAAGCTGAACATGGCCAAGACCGAGCTTATTGTCTTCCCACCCAAACCCACTTTTCCTCTCCCTCCACTCTCTATCTCAGTTGACAATACCCTCATCGTCCCCGTCTCATCTGCCCGCAACCTTGGAGTCATCTTCGACTCATCCCTCTCCTTCTCTGTGCATATCCAGCAGATAGCCAAGACCTGTCGCTTCTTCCTCTACAACATTATCAAAATTCGCCCTTTCCTCTCTGAGCACACCACCCGAACTCTCATCCACTCTCTCATTACCTCTCGCCTTGACTACTGCAACCTACTCCTCACTGGCCTCCCACTTTGCCACCTATCCCCCCTTCAGTCCGTTCAGAACTCTGCTGCACGTCTTATCTTCCGCCTGGACCAATATACTCACATCACCCCTCTCCTCAAATCACTTCACTGGCTTCCGATCAGGTACCGCATACAGTTCAAGCTTCTCCTTCTAACCTACAAATGCACTCGATCTGCAGCCCCTCCTTACCTCTCTACCCTCATCTCCCCTTACATTCCTACCCGTAACCTCAGCTCTCAAGACAAATCCCTCCTTTCAGTACCCTTCTCGACACCGCCAACTCCAGGCTCCGCCCTTTCTGCCTCACCTCACCCCATGCTTGGAATAAACTCCCTGAGCCCATACGGCAGGCCCCTCCCTGCCCATCTTCAAATCCTTACTCAAAGCCCATCTCTTCAATGTCACCTTTGGCACCTAACCACTATTTAAGACATCTAGACTGCCCAACTTGTCATTTCGTCCTTTAGATTGTAAGCTCCTTTGAGCAGGGACTGTCCTTTTTTGTTAAACTGTACAGTGCTGCGTAACCCTAGTAGCGCTATAGAAATGTCAAGTAGTAGTAGTAGTAACTGTCAGCATCGCATCACCAGCTGATATTAGTTCACACTTATTTGAACAGTTTAAATGAATAGAGCTCATGTTAACGATGTTTACACAGTTTCCTTTCCTTGGAGTCAAGCTCGCATTTAATCTTCACTTTGATGGTAATATAAAGTACTCTTAATGTCCTTATCAACAAGTTCAATTGTTGTAATGATAAGTTAATTGGTATTTTACCTATTCAAGCATTTCTGTCAAAAATGAAACGCATACTAATCATCTATATTGGATGCTATCTCATCCTTAATTGAATAATAGGCTATTTAGAGTTTTATGCTAATGTTTCCTTTCGTGGCTGTTAATGTCAAGTTCGCATTCAATGAAAGTGGCATTGTGCCAATAAGATCATATGTTGTAATGCTAAACTAAAAGATAATACTGTTTAATTATCTTTGCTAGTAATGCTAACAAAACTATATAATCCACAATATGGCGGATCTGCTATCCTCTCTCTACATTTCCCACGCTGACATTTAGAAACTCGAAGCTACACTAATATCAATATACTCACAGCGCTCATCCAATTTAAATAACACGGAGATTTTTTTATCTCAATAGCGATGTTTGCATTAGATCAAAGGAAGCACCCTCAATACTAAAGCTGGTCTATATTATGAATTTATATGTGATAGCAGTGTTTTAAACATTATACAGCATGTCAAACGGCAGCTATTCTCCCACTGCACAGCTGGTTTTCTCTCTCTCTCTCTCAACGTTATGGAGACTGCCTAGTTTAATAATAATGATGATTAGGTACTAAATCTGTGTTATGTTCTACTTGATGATCTGCAATAAAACACAAACCTATTTAGCATGTATATACAGGTAGAGACAAAGGTTTTTTGCTGTATTTTAAAGGATATTTTTGGCATTCTCTGATATTTTGATAACAGCGCTTTAGTAATTTTTCAACCTGCTGATTGGCGGTTCTTTTTTCCTGCGCTGCTGCTTTAGAGCTAGAACTCACGCTATCGCTATTATATTGACAGACCTCACCAAATATAACAACATGATATTTGGAAACTTATTTATATCCTGTAATTTGTAGATGTCTCTTGAATCATTGGGTGCAATCTTGTTGAGAATTTGTTAAAATATATAAGAACGTTAATTGGTAATGTCAAAACTGATGACAACTTCAGCGTCATACTGTTTAGCTTCCATTCCCACTACTATATTGCTCCTATCGATCTCAGGGCCAGATGCACTAAACTTTAACGACCCTTTTACAACCCTTTAATGAACAAGTTTTAAACCGTGACATGCATTAAAGGCCTTTTTCCGAAGACGACAGCAGCTAACGAAAACGGAATGCAGATGAGCAAATTGTTTAGAAAGCCTATTGGAATGGGATGCACTAAAGTTTTCCACTTGCCCTAACGCAGGAAAACTCCGGGAAAGCTAATGAGAGGTCTGTACCTCTCGTTGTGGCTGCCCGGCTTCCAGCCGATTGCATTTCCCCTCTTTCCTCTCACAAATGTTAATGTACTTCTTAGAAGGGATTCAGAAATGGTAGGAATGAGGAAAATACACAAACCTCAAATTGCAATATTTATTTGCATTTTGAAGATCCTCTATTTTACGTTGTATTAATGTTATATCTTTCACAAATAAAGATTCTTTTTCTTGAAATTGTTTAAGATCAGCTACCACAGTTAAGGATCGGGAGGGGGCAAAGGCACTCGTCATCCTACATAGGTTACTTACGTCAGAGGAGGGCGGGCCCAGGTCAGGAAAGGAGAGACGTCCTGAAGACTCGGCAGCGATCAGATGTTCTTCTTGCCTGTGCAACGCCTTCACACAGAGGTGAGAGGCACTGCGCGGGCCCAGTAAGGCAGAGGGGGGCCCGGTGGAGGGGGGAGCGACGGCAACGACCTCAGGGGGGGCGGTGGGGCACGGGGGCGGAGGATGGCGGGACGTGGAGCTGTGGGAGGAAGAAAGGAAGAGAGGAAGGGAGGGGGGCCGGGGCTGCTAAAGTTTGGATTTCTATGCTGCTTGCAGTTTTTAGTTCTTTCCCCTGTTTGTCAGTGTTTGTTTCCTGCTTTTGTGGCTGCTTGCAGCTTCCAGTTTCTGTCCCCTTGCCCTGCTGTCCCTGTATGTTCCTTTCCTCTCTGACCGTCAGTCCTGGTTCAGCCTAATGGGTATCCAGTCCTGCCTTGCCCAATAAGTCCTGCCGGCCACCTGCAGCCGGGAGCTCAACTCCTGGTGAAAAGTGGTCATGTGCAGGTGAAGTTTAAGGGCACCTGCTCTGCTTAAGTCCTGCCTGTTTGCCTCTGCTGCAACTCCAGTCCGGAGTTCCAGTCCTGTTCTGCCTAGTCTCCGATGTGGGGTGGTTTTGCCTGCCACTGGCACTCCTCAGCAGTAGCCCAAGGGCTCACAAACCCAGTTCCAGCTTTGAAAACGTGACACATTGTCCTGTTGTTAACTTCTTTATTTTGTGTTTTTTTTAAGGTGTGTGCCACATTGTTTTTTCCTTTCTGTTTTCCAAAAACTGTTCATAGGTAAGTAAGACGTTCCCATGAGCTTCTGAATGGTGTAAAATGTGATTTTGCTTGCATTGTCCTGTTGTTAACTTCTTTATTTTGTGTTTTTTTAAAGGTTTGTGGTGTGTACCACATTGTTTCTTCCTTTCTGTTTTCCAAAAACTGTTCATAGGTAAGACGTTCCCATGAGCTTATGAATGGCGTAAAATGTGATTTTGCTGGCATTTTGCTGGCATCAGTGGCGTAGCGAGGGCGGCTGACACCCGGGGCGGGTTGCCGCTGCGCACCCCCCCCCCCCGGGTGCAGAACGGCGCACCCCCCGCCCCGGAGTGCATTATTACCACTGGCGCTCCACCCTGCCGAGTGCACGTCATCGCTGGGAGCTGCGTCGGCTCTGTTGGTTCCCTGCTCTCTCTGCCCCAGAACAGGAAGTAACCTGTTCTGGGGCAGAGGGAGCAGGTAACCAGTGGCGCCGACACCCCCCAGCGGCGTGCACCCAGGGCGGACCGACCCACCACCCCCCCCCCCTTCCTACGCCACTGGCTAGCATGTTGTTTTCTCCATTATATTTGTTTTAAAGGTGTGTGGTGTGTGCCACATTGTTTTTCCTTTCTGCTGTCCAGTTTTCATTGTTATAAGTGCCGTTTACAGTGTAGAGATCAGCTTATGGCGGGGTGATGGCAGGGTGCTAAGTGTGCATTTTCAATATGTTAACATCTCCTCCATTTTTTTTTCTGTGGAAGCAATGGAGAATAATGTGCCATGGCGTGAGGAAGATGAGGAAACAGTGGTTGGCAGTGAGGGCCCTGATCACAATGGTAAGCGGAAGCGTGTGCCCAAATTTACGGAGGACGAGCTACAAGTGTTGGTGCATGGTGTATGCAATGAATTTGGGCGGCTTTTTAAAAAGTCCAGGCTTTCACTTGGACAAAAGAACAAGATATGGAGGAAGATTGCGGATGAGGTCAATGCTGTCGGTGAGCGGATGCACACTATGGAGCAGTGCAAGCATCGTTGGCACGACTTCAGGGATATGGTCAAAGACAAGGCACGGAAGAAGTGGAAACATGGAAAGGGTACAGGGGGTGGCCCTCCATGTACCGTGGAGCTGACTCCCCTGGAGGAGGCTGTGTTGACCACCCTTGGTCGTGAGCAGGTGGTCGGACTTTGTGGTGGTGCTGACACATCGGAGGATGCCATTGGTGGTATAGAAGGTGAGTTTGTTTAGCATTTTGCAGACAAAGGGGTGGGTGTTGGTAAGAAGGTTGTTTGTGGACGGTTTTGGGTCAATGTTGTTTCTTTTTATGTTTCTAGGTGAACATCTGGAAGATTCCAGATTGTCAGCTCCCACAACTGAGGACAGAGAAGGTGGTGAGTACTGTGATGTGCTGTGGGGGTGCTGGAAGGGACATAAGTACTGTAAAGAGTATGTAGGCAACTCTGGGGAACAGAAAGAAAAGAGGAGAGCAAGAAACTACAACTCCCCGCATGCCTCAGGGGAACCCTGGGCTAAGCAAGAATACCCCCGTTATAGGCAGGCATTCCCCAAGAAAGAACTAGAAATAAGGAACTACAACTCCCAACATGCCCCAAGGGAACCTGAGGATAAGAGAAACTATGTGCATTCCCAGGAGTCTCCAGAGGGGGGCCGCAGGGGAAGGAGTAAGGCTGATTCTCCAACCTGGTGGAAGAGGTGGTGGAACAGGTGGGTGGAGAAAGAAGAGACACCAAAGAGCTTTAATGAAAGAAAGGGTGAGCAGCTGGGAGAAGGGCGGGGTGAAGAGAATATGGATTGGGCTCCTGAGGAGAGAGAGGCAGAGAGTGAGCCTTGCCCTATGGAGTTGACTGAACCGGAGAACACCCTGGAAGAGCCGATGGACTTTTCAGCTCTGGCTCAGCGAAAACCAAGGAAGTAGCGGGGCCAAGCCGGGTCAAGCGGGAGGAGGTCAGGTAGGAGTATGACTGACCAAGAGGGTGGGACCCTAGGCTTTGAGCCCGCGTAGAGCCATTACTGTGTTTTGAAAGCCTGGCTGGACTGAGCTGTGTTTAAAAAGCCTGGCTAAAATTGAACTGTGTTTTGAGAGCCTGTCTGGACTGAGCTGGGGTTAAAGCCTGGCTAAAATTGAACTGTGTTTTGGACGCCTGGCTGGACTGAGCGGTGTTTAAAGTCTGGCTGAAATTGAACTGTGTTTTGAAAGCCTGGCTGGACTGAGCTGTGTTTAAAGCCTGGCTCAAATTGAACTGTGTTTTGAAAGCCTGGCTGGACTGAGCGGTGTTTAAAGCCTGGCTCAAATTGAACTGTGTTTTGAAAGCCTGGCTGGACTAAGCTGTGTTTAAAGCCTGGCTCAAATTGAACTGTGTTTTTGAAAGCCTGGCTGGACTGAGCTGTGTTTAAAAGCTTGGCTAAAATTGAACTGTGTTTTGAAAGCCTGACTTGACTGAGCTGTGTTTTAAAGCAGGGCAAAAAGGTGAACTGTGGTTTAAAACCAGGGCTGAATTGCGCAGTGTGGTTTTTTTTTGGGGAGTCTGTTTTTTTTGGGGGGTTTTGGAAGAGCTGCAACCACGGAGAAAAGGGGATCCACTTTACGTACATAAGTATTGCCATACTGGGAAAGACCAAGGTTCATTGAGCCCAGCATCCATGAGTGTGTTCTTTTTTCCCCTTACTTTATTACAGCCTGGACGACAAGCCAGCCCTCCTCTGCCCCTTCCTGTACTACCAGCGATGCTCTTCCAAGTACAAGCCAGCTCACCTCTGCCCCTTCCTGGACCACCAGTGATGCTGTTCCACATAAGTATAGTATCTCAGGTGCTAGTTGTGTCCAAACCTTTTCTGGACTGCTTCTTCGCAGAGATTTTTTGTTACGCGTCAACAGACGTTTCTAATCTACACGGTCAACTCCACCATTATTTATAGACCTCTATCATATCTCCCGTCAGTCGCCTTTTCTCCAAGCTGAAGAGCCCTAGCCACTTTAGCCTTTTCTCATACGGAAGTCGTCCCATCCCCTTTATCAATTTTGGTCACCCTTCTCTGCACCTTTTCTAATTCCACTATATCTTTTTTGAGATGCGGCGACCAGAATTGAAAACAGTATTCACACCATGGGCTCAGCAAACGTTTGTTGACAGGCTGGTCTCTTTTTGGGGGGGTAGGTGTACATCCAGTTCCGGGCTGTTCTACATGGTCAACAGGGTCTGCAACACCATGTGCCACACAACATGAGGAACAAGAAGCATGTGTTGTTGTGTGTTGCAGAAAGACTGGACATCGGCGTTGTTTGTGTGTATCTTTGTGTTTCTGTGTTTAAGTACTTGCCTTTCTATTTGGTAGGTGTATGGTTGATGACGCCTACACAGGGAGGAGAGAATGGGGAGGACGAGGAAACTGTGACACTTGACCTCGTACGTGTCACAACCCCCCTCAATGGCCATGTCACCCCCCTATCTTCTGCTACGCAGTTGCCCATGGACCGTCCTCGTACACCCCCAGTGGAGGATTGGGAGTATCGTCGTCAGTTATGGGATATGCATGGCAAGTGGAATGAGGGGATAAATACTCAGCTTGAAAAAGTGGCGGAGCGTGTTCAGCATGTCCGGCATTCCACAGATGTCATATGTGCACAGGTGCAGAATGTGGTGGGCAATGCATTGGAGAAGACCAACGCCCAATTGGAGCAGACCAACACCCATTTGAGCGACCGATGCAATATAATGCGAACATATTCCCAGCAGCAACAGCAGATGTTTCTGGATCTCCGTCAGGAGATCAGGGGGATGCGGCGTGAGCTATTGTGGGATGACTCCGCCATCAGTTCCCGCACTGCAAATGGTATATTCTCCTTATGTATTCCCTACATATTTCTTTTCCACAGTCACATATTCTATATCCCCTCTGTTAGCATGTGTTCGTCTAATGTGTGTGTTCTTTTTTTTCCCCCTACATTATTACAGCCTGGACGGCAAGTGTACCTGCCACGGTCCCTTCCTTGTCTCCCATGAGTCATGGTGTTTATTCCTGGACTCCTCCTCTTCAAAGTACGTAGTAATCTCTGTTGCATCTTCTGTTAATACCTGTTTTTTCTTTAATCAGCGGCATACTGTGCGTTCTCCTCACTATCCTCGAATATTTTTTTTTGCAGCCTCTACAAGGCAAACCCATCAGTTTCCCATGGTCTCCCGGGCCTTCTTTTCCGAGTAAGTATCTCGCGTGATTTTGTCCCGTGCACCTGTCTTGATAGTTCATATTCTTTAATGCATGGTTATGTCAATCTCAAATTTTCCTTTTTTTTTTTAAATCACAGGCAGGACCACAGAACACCACAGGCAGGACCAGAGGACACCAGAACACCCTCCTGTACTCCCCCGCCTGTGTGGCAGCCTCTGTCTCAATAGTAAGTTTCATTGACAGATATATTAAACAAAATGTAAAGGGATGCATTTATTTGTTTTGTCCGCAATATGGCGGTTCTGCTGCTACTTAGGATCTCGTATACACACTAAAACCAATGCATATGCAGTGACTATCATATTTGAATAGCTTGGTACTTTATGTTATTACCAGCGTAGTTTATATTATCTCAGACTAGTATCCGTGTTGTTAAAGTTGTATTCTACCATCTATTTACCTCTGTTAGTAGTGTTCATAATACTACGCAGCCTGCCAAATGACAGTTTTCTTTTTTTTTTCTTTCACACTGCTGTTTCTGTAAAGCAGCGCATGTCAAACGTAATAGCGTTGATTTCCAAGTATACAAAATAAGTCCATAATCATATCTTTGTTTAGATAGGACCAAAAGTTATGCTATATTTACTTACTAGTAAAAAAGGCCCGTCGGCGACGTCGAGGGAAGTGGCATCGAGAGGTCAGGTAATGGCTGCCGAGAGACCAATTCGAGCTGGGAGCAGCGAGGCATCGAGTGTGTCTCCACCCGTCTCGAGCTGAGTCGGACCCGGTTCCGAAGAGGCATGAGGATTTCACGTCCTCCTGATCGGTACCGAGGAGTGTCGATGACGGGCATCAGGCGAAGGTGAAGAAGCATCGCCATCGATCTCCTTCCCATCACGGTACTGAGAGCTCCGGGGAGCCGAGGGATGCAGCACCCGAGAAGCGTTGGTGCCGGGAGGACCGCTCACCCTCCATTCAGGAAGTGCCGATGCGTCGGTCGTCTGGCAGCCAGGTACCGGCTCTCGAACCTCTTCAGACTCTGGCACCGACTCCTACACCGGCTCCACAGCTTGTTCTGATGGCAGCCGTCAATGAGTGTCTCGGGGCCATGCTTCCAGGCCTTCTGGAAGGGATGATGCGTCCATCTGCCTCAGTACCGGAGGTGCTTGCACCTCGGGTATCCACTGCTGAGACGGCGTCTGGTCCATCTCCTGCGCGGAGGTCTCCGCCCTCGGTACCGCTTGCCACCCGGGTTGACGCTCCCTCGACGTCGGTGGAGGAAGCTTCGCTGGAGTCCAGGCAAGGGTCCACTTCTCGAAGCCCTTCATGAGGACTTTGATCCTCGAGGTCGAGGTATGCTCGGGTTCGGGCTGCTCTTCGTGAGCTATTGTCCGATACCGAAGAGGAGCACTCATGGGGAGAGGAGGAAGACCCCAGATATTTTTCGGAGGAAGATTCTCAGGGGCTTGCATCTGATCCCATTCCACCTATTGAGGTTAGACAATCTCCACCTGAGTGTCTCTCCTTTTCATCTTTTGTGCGGGAAATGTCTAGGGACATTCCATTTCCCATGGAGGCTGTGGATGAGCCCAGGGCCGAGATGTTTGAGGTCCTGGATTATCCTTCTCCGCTAAAAGAGGTTGCAACGGCCCCCTTGCACAATACACTCCGGGAAGTGATGTTGCGAAATTGGTCTTGCCCTCTATCTAATTCAGTTGTCAACAAGAAGTCCGAGTCCCAGTACAGAGTTCATGGTGAGCCTGTGATGGTGAAGGCCCAATTTCCTCACGATTCCATGGTGGTGGACTCTGTTCTCAGAAGATCCAAGAGTACTAAGAGACTATGCCTCGGCACCCCCGGGCAGAGAGTCTAGAACAGTGATGGCGAACCTTTTAGAGACCGAGTGCCCAAACAGCAACCCAAGCCCGAATTATTTATCGCAAAGTGCCGGTACTCATTATGGGCGGGGTCACCACATATGACTCCACCCCTATGATAGCCACACCCCTTACACCAGCCATGGCACATATAAACAGACATCATTGAAAATATTATACTAGTGTAGGAGAAAAAAATAACATGATTTTCTTCCATTATAAATCATTTCTGTAAGCTGTTACAGCTCCAGTATGCCCAGTGCAAAATAAGACAGCAGATGTAAATTCTCCAATTCGACATATTCCAAACACTAAAATGAAAATAAAATGATTTTTCCTACCTTTGTTGTCTGGTGATTTTGTTTTTCTATCCATATTGGTTCTAGTCGCTGATTCTGCTGCTCTCTATCTGTTCTCTTAACTCCGTTTCCAGGGCTTCCTTTCCATTGATTTCTTTACTTTCCTCCTTTCTTCTTCATTTCTTGCCCTCCATCCATGTCCAGCAACCATCCTCTCCCCTCCAGCCACAAATGTCCAGCAGCCCTCCTCTCCCCCCTGCCCTACCTCCCAGCACCTGGCAGCACCCAGCACCAGGCCTCCCTCCCACCCAGCACCCACCATCAGGTCTCCCTCCCACTCAGCACCCACCATCAGGCCTCCCTCCCACCCAGCACACAGCAGCAGGCCTCCCTCCCACCCAGCACCCACCATCAGGCTTCCCCTCCCACCCAGCACCCACCATCAGGCTTCCCTCCCACCCAGCACCCACCATCAGGTCTCCCTCCCACCCAGCATGCAGCAGCAGGCCTCCCTCCCACCCAGCACCCACCATCAGGCCTCCCTCCCACCCAGCAGCACCCAGCACCTAGACATTTCCCGCACAAAAGATGAAAAGGAGAGACACTCAGGTGGAGATTGTCTAACCTCAATAGGTGGAGTGGGATCAGATGCAAGCCCCTGAGAATCTTCCTCCGAAAAATATCTGGGGTCTTCCTCCTCTCCCCATGAGTGCTCCTCTTTGGTATCGAACAATAGCTCACGAAGAGCAGCCCGAACCCGAGCCTGCCTCGACCTCGAGGATCAAAGTCCTCGTGAAGGGCTTCGAGAAGTGGACCCTTGCCTGGACTCCGGCGAAGCTTCCTCCACCGACGTCGAGGGAGAGTCAACCCGGGTGGCAAGCGGTACCGAGGGCGGAGACCTCCGCGCAGGAGATGGACCAGACGCCGTCTCAGCAGTGGATACCCGAGGTGCAAGCACCTCCGGTACTGAGGCAGATGGACGCATCATCCCTTCCAGAAGGCCTGGAAGCATGGCCCCGAGACACTCATTGAGGGCTGCCATCAGAACAAGCTGTGGGACCGGTGTAGGAGTCGGTGCCAGAGTCTGAAGAGGTTCAAGAGCCAGTACCTGGCTGCCAGACGACCGACGCATCGGCACTTCCTGAATGGAGGGTGAGGGGTCCTCCCGGCACCAACCCTTCTCGGGTGCTGCATCCCTCGGCTCCCCGGAGCTCTCAGTACCGTGACGGGAAGGAGATCGATGGCGATGCTTCTTCACCTTCGCCTGATGCCCGTCATCGACACTCCTCAGTACCGATGAGGAGGACGTGGAATCCTCATGCCTCCTCGGGTCCGACTCAGCTCGAGACGGGTGGAGACACACTCGATGCCTCGCTGCTCCCAGCTCGAATTGGTCTCTCTGCAGCCATTACCTGACCTCTCGATGCCACTTCCCTCGACGTCGCTGTCGATGCTGCCGACCTAGGTACCGATGTCGATGCCGACGTCGAAGGACTGGACCGATCTGAAAAGAGCTTCTCGCGCTGAGCCTCTCGAGCCACCTGGGTCCTCTTTTTCATTAATTTACAGAGCTTACAGGAAGCTGGTAAATGGTCGGGCCGGAGGCACTGGAGACACCAAGTGTGAGGGTCGGTCGACGAGATGGTCCGGTTGCAGCGGGAACAGCGCTTGAAGCCGCTGGGAGTCCTCGATGACATGGGAGGAAAAATAGCGGTCGAAAAATTAAACGACTCGATGGTGCCACTGAAAAAGGCACAAAACAGGGAAAAAGAAACCGGACCGAGCGGCCTAGGAGCAGCCGCGATAGAACAGAAAGGAAACTTAGAAAAAGGGGAAAAACGTAGGAAAAAATAAGGAACCTCTTTTTTTTTTTTTTTTTTTTAAGTAAAACGAAAAAAAGACAAAAAGGGAAAAACCAGAGCGCGTACATGTGACAAAACATCTCCTGGGCCGAAAAACACGAGGAGCTCTTGAAAACAAACCCTCTCTCGCGAAGCAGAAAAGAAAGAACTGAGGGAAGCGCGCGGGTGTCACGGGCGGGAAGTCACTCGCGCATGCGTGGTGCGTTGTCCCCACGCCCGTCTCGTCGCTTCCAGAAGCTTTTAAAAGTTTTCTTTTAAGTTCGGAGCTCCTGAGCCGTCGCGGATGATGACCCATGCGTGATGATGTCCAGCCTGCTTGTCCTCGGAGAATAGAGAGGTATCATTAAGTTATAGCATGTGCTAGCTTTTATGCTGCTGTAATCAGGTTAGTTTAATCTCAATATAGTACTTTCATTAAGGCTGTGAAAGTAATGTAGAGAATGATTATGAGACTAACAGTAAGACATTGAAGTTTGCAAGCATCATTAACATAACCAATTAGCATAATCTTATATTTAACAAGCTTAATTACTATTTTACACATTTGACTCAATATCCTTTAAATAGCTCAAGAGAAGGAAAAATCTCAATTACTATGTTGTTATATTTGGTGAGAAGTTGTGAGCATAATAACGACAGAGTAAGCCTCATATCTGACATTGCTATGCAGGAAGAAAAACCACCAAGTAGCTGATTTGACTAAGCCATAAGCGCTGTCATCAAAGTATCCTATATAATAAAAAGCACCTCCAACGTTCTGAAGCTGACTGCGTGGCACAAAAACCTTGAGGCATTTGTGCTCTATGGAACTCCAAAACCGGAAATGACGTCACGCTCTTCCGGGAGCGTCACCATCAGCAGTGTCCAATCACAACTCCAACGGAATAAAAAAACAGCAAAACAAGCATGCCCGAACTTAAATCAATCAACAAAAAAAAACGGCATTAGCCACACACTTGACAACCCCCCCTCCCCCCCGGGGTTCTCTGCCTCGCCCATCCAAAGTCGCCAATGGACCCCGTCACCTGCACACAGCCCCCATCACCCACCCTCCTCCCCAAAGCACACTCCCGCCTACCTCCCTCTCCTATCAGAATTTGAACAACCGTACTCCCCCTCCTCCCCGACCGAGATGCCGTTAAACACCCCCATACTCTCCCCCCTCCAGTCAAGCTCCCTCTTCTCCATCCACAGCCCTCCTTTGTTTCCAGCTGTCCAACCATAGCTTAAAAAACATTTTACTAACCTGACTGAAGCACAGTACAGCCGGCTCGCATTTAGCTTTCCCCTTCTCTATCAGCGTCCCGCCCTTGCGTAAACAGGAAATGAGGGCGGAACCACAACTGAGAGAGAAAGGGAAAACTGAAGACGAGCCGGCTGTACTCTGCTTCAGTCAGCGAACAGCAACAAAAAATTAAAAAAAACTTCTACGAAGCCCTTCAACGCTGCCACAACTTCTGAACAAGGTACACTTTAACAAAAAATGTGACTTACTCTGACACTCCAACTCTCTCACATACACAGTCAGTCACTCTCACACACACAACATCTCTTGCATACACACTGTGACACACACTCTGACACGGTCACACACTCTCTCTCTCCACACATACCAGCGATAGGAAAAAAAACCCAGTTCTGCAAGCACCTGTACCACAATAAAGACTGACTCCCCTATAAAGAAACAAGGTACAGCTTAATTTAACTTAAAAAAAAAAGATCCCCTCACTCTCAATGTCAGTATCACTAACACCCCAGAAAATAAAACATTCACTTCTATATAACACTCATACACACTGTCTCTCTTTCTGACACACAGAGACACACAAGCCCAACACTACCCCCTCCAACTTCTTCATCCATGCCTCCAACCCCCCCCCCCCCCCCACTAAGGGAGTTCCCAAAAAACACCTCTATCACTAACAGACACTCATTCAAACGCCCCTCCCAACTTCCATCATCCTGCCACAAAACAAACGCACACACAAAAAAAATAATGACACACACTCGCACATTCACTCTCTCTCTCTCTCTCTCTCTCTCTCTCTCTCTCTCTCTCTCTCTCTCTCTCACAGAGTCACTCTCACACACACTCTCCCAAACATACACACTCCGAGGAAAATCTTGCTAGCGCTCGTTTCATTTGTGTCAGAAACTGGCCTTTTTTACTAGTAAGTAAATATAGCATAACTTTTGGTCCTATCTAAACAAAGATATGATTATGGACTTATTCTGTATTACAGACATCTAATTATAATATAACTTAATCCATATACTTGGAAATCAACGCTATTAAGTTTGACATGCGCTGCTTTACAGAAACAGCAGTGTGAAAGAAAAAAGAAAAGAAAACTGTCATTTGGCAGGCTGCGTAGTATTATGAACACTACTAACAGAGGTAAATAGATGGTAGAATACAACTTTAACAACATGGATACTAGTCTGAGATAATATAAACTACGCTGGTAATAGCATAAAGTACCAAGCTATTCAAATTTGATAGTCACTGCATATGCATTGGTTTTAGTGTGTATACGAGATCCTAAGTAGCAGCAGAACCGCCATATTGCGGACAAAACAAATAAATGCATCCCTTTACATTTTGTTTGATATATCTGTCAATGAAACTTACTATTGAGACAGAGGCTGCCACACAGGCGGGGGAGTACAGGAGGGTGTTCTGGTGTCCTCTGGTCCTGCCTGTGGTGTTCTGTGGTCCTGTCTGTGATTAACAAAAAAAAAAAGGAAAGTTTGAGATTGACATAACCATGCATTAAAGAATATGAACTATCAAGACAGGTGCACGGGACACAATCACGCGAGATACTTACTCGGAAAAGAAGGCCCGGGAGACCATGGGAAACTGATGGGTTTGCCTTGTAGAGGCTGCAAGAAAAAAATATTCGAGGATAGTGAGGAGAACGCACAGTATGCCGCTGACTAAAGAAAAAACAGGTATTAACAGAAGATGCAACAGAGATTACTACGTACTTTGAAGAGGAGGGGTCCAGGAATAAACACCATGACTCATGGGAGGCAAGGAAGAGACCGTGGCAGGTACACTTGCAGTCCAGGCTGTAATAATGTAGGGGAAAAAAGAACACACACATTAGACGAACACATGCTAACAGAGGGGATATAGAATATGTGACTGTGGAAAAGAAATATGTAGGGAATACATAAGGAGAATATACCATTTGCAGTGCGGGAACTGATGGCGGAGTCATCCCACAATAGCTCACGCCGCATCCCCCTGATCTCCTGACGGAGATCCAGAAACATCTGCTGTTGCTGCTGGGAATATGTTCGCATTATATTGCATCGGTCGCTCAAATGGGTGTTGGTCTGCTCCAATTGGGCGTTGGTCTTCTCCAATGCATTGCCCACCACATTCTGCACCTGTGCACATATGACATCTGTGGAATGCCGGACATGCTGAACACGCTCCGCCACTTTTTCAAGCTGAGTATTTATCCCCTCATTCCACTTGCCCTGCATATCCCATAACTGACGACGATACTCCCAATCCTCCACTGGGGGTGTACGAGGACGGTCCACGGGCAACTGCGTAGCAGAAGATAGGGGGGTGACATGGCCATTGAGGGGGGTTGTGACACGTACGAGGTCAAGTGTCACAGTTTCCTCGTCCTCCCCATTCTCTCCTCCCTGTGTAGGCGTCATCAACCATACACCTACCAAATAGAAAGGCAAGTACTTAAACACAGAAACACAAAGATACACACAAACAACGCTGATGTCCAGTCTTTCTGCAACACACAACAACACATGTTTCTTGTTCCTCATGTTGTGTGGCACATGGTGTTGCAGGCCCTGTTGACCATGTAGAACAGCCCGGAACTGGATGTACACCTACCCCCCCAAAAAGAGACCAGCCTGTCAACAAACGTTTGCTGAGCCCATGGTGTGAATACTGTTTTCAATTCTGGTCGCCGCATCTCAAAAAAGATATAGTGGAATTAGAAAAGGTGCAGAGAAGGGTGACCAAAATTGATAAAGGGGATGGGACGACTTCCGTATGAGAAAAGGCTAAAGTGGCTAGGGCTCTTCAGCTTGGAGAAAAGGCGACTGACGGGAGATATGATAGAGGTCTATAAATAATGGTGGAGTTGACCGTGTAGATTAGAAACGTCTGTTGACGCTTAACAAAAGAACTCTGCGAAGAAGCAGTCCAAAAAAAGTTTGGACACAACTAGCACCTGAGATACTATACTTATGTGGAACAGCATCACTGGTGGTCCAGGAAGGGGCAGAGGTGAGCTGGCTTGTACTTGGAAGAGCATCGCTGGTAGTACAGGAAGGGGCAGAGGAGGGCTGGCTTGTCGTCCAGGCTGTAATAATATAAGGGGAAAAAAGAACACACTCATGGATGCTGGGCTCGATGAACCTTGGTCTTTCCCAGTATGGCAATACTTATGTACTGTAAAGTGGATCCCCTTTTCTCCGTGGTTGCAGCTCTTCCAAAACCCCCCCAAAAAAAACAGACTCCCCAAAAAAAAAAACACACTGCGCAATTCAGCCCTGGTTTTAAACCACAGTTCACCTTTTTGCCCTGCTTTAAAACACAGCTCAGTCAAGTCAGGCTTTCAAAACACAGTTCAATTTGAGCCAGGCTTTAAACACCGCTCAGTCCAGCCAGGCTTTCAAAACACAGTTCAATTTGAGCCAGGCTTTAAACACAGCTCAGTCCAGCCAGGCTTTCAAAACACAGTTCAATTTCAGCCAGACTTTAAACACCGCTCAGTCCAGCCAGGCGTCCAAAACACAGTTCAATTTTAGCCAGGCTTTAACCCCAGCTCAGTCCAGACAGGCTCTCAAAACACAGTTCAATTTTAGCCAGGCTTTTTAAACACAGCTCAGTCCAGCCAGGCTTTCAAAACACAGTAATGGCTCTACGCGGGCTCAAAGCCTAGGGTCCCACCCTCTTGGTCAGTCATACTCCTACCTGACCTCCTCCCGCTTGACCCGGCTTGGCCCCGCTACTTCCTTGGTTTTCGCTGAGCCAGAGCTGAAAAGTCCATCGGCTCTTCCAGGGTGTTCTCCGGTTCAGTCAACTCCATAGGGCAAGGCTCACTCTCTGCCTCTCTCTCCTCAGGAGCCCAATCCATATTCTCTTCACCCCGCCCTTCTCCCAGCTGCTCACCCTTTCTTTCATTAAAGCTCTTTGGTGTCTCTTCTTTCTCCACCCACCTGTTCCACCACCTCTTCCACCAGGTTGGAGAATCAGCCTTACTCCTTCCCCTGCGGCCCCCCTCTGGAGACTCCTGGGAATGCACATAGTTTCTCTTATCCTCAGGTTCCCTTGGGGCATGTTGGGAGTTGTAGTTCCTTATTTCTAGTTCTTTCTTGGGGAATGCCTGCCTATAACGGGGGTATTCTTGCTTAGCCCAGGGTTCCCCTGAGGCATGCGGGGAGTTGTAGTTTCTTGCTCTCCTCTTTTCTTTCTGTTCCCCAGAGTTGCCTACATACTCTTTACAGTACTTATGTCCCTTCCAGCACCCCCACAGCACATCACAGTACTCACCACCTTCTCTGTCCTCAGTTGTGGGAGATGACAATCTGGAATCTTCCAGATGTTCACCTAGAAACATAAAAAGAAACAACATTGACCCAAAACCGTCCACAACCAACCTTCTTACCAACACCCACCCCTTTGTCTGCAAAACGCTAAACAAACTCACCTTCTATACCACCAATGGCATCCTCCGATGTGTCAGCACCACCACAAAGTCCGACCACCTGCTCACGACCAAGGGTGGTCAACACAGCCTCCTCCAGGGGAGTCAGCTCCACGGTACATGGAGGGCCACCCCCTGTACCCTTTCCATGTTTCCACTTCTTCCGTGCCTTGTCTTTTACCATACCCCTGAAGTCGTGCCAACGATGCTTGCACTGCTCCATAGTGTGCATCCGCTCACCGACAGCATTGACCTCATCCGCAATCTTCCTCCATATCTTGTTCTTTTGTCCAAGTGAAAGCCTGGACTTTTTAAAAAGCCGCCCAAATTCATTGCATACACCATGCACCAACACTTGTAGCTCGTCCTCCGTAAATTTGGGCACACGCTTCCGCTTACCATTGTGATCAGGGCCCTCACTGCCAACCACTGTTTCCTCATCTTCCTCACGCCATGGCACATTATTCTCCATTGCTTCCACAGAAAAAAAAATGGAGGAGATGTTAACATATTGAAAATGCACACTTAGCACCCTGCCATCACCCCGCCATAAGCTGATCTCTACACTGTAAACGGCACTTATAACAATGAAAACTGGACAGCAGAAAGGAAAAACAATGTGGCACACACCACACACCTTTAAAACAAATAAAATGGAGAAAACAACATGCCAGCCAGTGACGTAGGAAGGGGGGGCGGTGGGGCGGTCCTCCCTGGGTGCAGCGGTCCGCCCTGGGTGCACGCCGCTGGGGGGTGTCGGCGCCGCTGGTTACCTGCTCCCTCTGCCCCAGAACAGGTTACTTCCTGTTCTGGGGCAGAGAGAGCAGGGAACCAACGGAGCCGAAGCAGCTCCCAGCGATGACATGCACTCGGCAGGGTGGAGCGCCAGTGGTAATAATGCACTCTGAGGCGGGGTGCGCCATGCTGCACCCGGGGGGGGGGGGGTGCGCTGCGACAACCCGCCCCGGGTGTCAGCCGCCCTCGCTACGCCACTGATGCCAGCAAAATGCCAGCAAAATCACATTTTACGCCATTCATAAGCTCATGGGAACGTCTTACTTACCTATGAACAGTTTTTGGAAAACAGAAAGGAAGAAACAATGTGGTACACACCACAAACCTTTAAAAAAACACAAAATAAAGAAGTTAACAACAGGACAATGCAAGCAAAATCACATTTTACACCATTCAGAAGCTCATGGGAACGTCTTACTTACCTATGAACAGTTTTTGGAAAACAGAAAGGAAAAAACAATGTGGCACACACCTTAAAAAAAACACAAAATAAAGAAGTTAACAACAGGACAATGTGTCACGTTTTCAAAGCTGGAACTGGGTTTGTGAGCCCTTGGGCTACTGCTGAGGAGCGGCAGTGGCAGGCAAAACCACCCCACATTGGAGACTAGGCAGAACAGGACTGGAACTCCGGACTGGAGTTGCAGCAGAGGCAAACAGGCAGAACTTAAGCAGAGCAGGTGCCCTTAAACTTCACCTGCACATGACCACTTTTCACCAGGAGTTGAGCTCCCGGCTGCAGGTGGCCGGCAGGACTTATTGGGCAAGGCAGGACTGGATACCCATTAGGCTGAACCAGGACTGACGGTCAGAGAGGAAAGGAACATACAGGGACAGCAGGGCAAGGGGACAGAAACTGGAAGCTGCAAGCAGCCACAAAAGCAGGAAACAAACACTGACAAACAGGGGAAAGAACTAAAAACTGCAAGCAGCATAGAAATCCAAACTTTAGCAGCCCCGGCCCCCCCCCTCCCTTCCTCTCTTCCTTTCTTTCTCCTACAGCTCCGCCTCCTGCCATAGCTCCGCCCCCGTGCCCCGCCCCGCCGCCCCCCCTGAGGTCGTCGCCGTCGCTCCCCCCCTCCACCAGGCCCCCCTCTGCCTTACTGGGCCCGCGCAGTGCCTCTCACCTCTGTGTGAAGGCGTTGCACAGGCAAGAAGAACATCTGATCGCTGCCGAGTCTTCAGGACGTCTCTCCTTTCCTGACCTGGGCCCGCCCTCCTCTGACGTAAGTAACCTATGTAGGATGACGAGTGCCTTTGCCCCCTCCCGATCCTTAACTGTGGTAGCTGATCTTAAACAATTTCAAGAAAAAGAATCTTTATTTGTGAAAGATATAACATTAATACAACGTAAAATAGAGGATCTTCAAAATGCAAATAAATATTGCAATTTGAGGTTTGTGTATTTTCCTCATTCCTACCATTTCTGAATCCCTTCTAAGAAGTACATTAACATTTGTGAGAGGAAAGAGGGGAAATGCAATCGGCTGGAAGCCGGGCAGCCACAACGAGAGGTACAGACCTCTCATTAGCTTTCCCGGAGTTTTCCTGCGTTAGGGCAAGCGGAAAACTTTAGTGCATCTCATTCCAATAGGTTTTCTAAACAATTTGCTCATCTGCATTCCGTTTTCGTTAGCTGCTGTCGTCTTCGGAAAAAGGCCTTTAATGCATGTCACGGTTTAAAACTTGTTCATTAAAGGGTTGTAAAAGGGTCGTTAAAGTTTAGTGCATCTGGCCCTGAGATCGATAGGAGCAATATAGTAGTGGGAATGGAAGCTAAACAGTATGACGCTGAAGTTGTCATCAGTTTTGACATTACCAATTAACGTTCTTATATATTTTAACAAATTCTCAACAAGATTGCACCCAATGATTCAAGAGACATCTACAAATTACAGGATATAAATAAGTTTCCAAATATCATGTTGTTATATTTGGTGAGGTCTGTCAATATAATAGCGATAGCGTGAGTTCTAGCTCTAAAGCAGCAGCGCAGGAAAAAAGAACCGCCAATCAGCAGGTTGAAAAATTACTAAAGCGCTGTTATCAAAATATCAGAGAATGCCAAAAATATCCTTTAAAATACAGCAAAAAACCTTTGTCTCTACCTGTATATACATGCTAAATAGGTTTGTGTTTTATTGCAGATCATCAAGTAGAACATAACACAGATTTAGTACCTAATCATCATTATTATTAAACTAGGCAGTCTCCATAACGTTGAGAGAGAGAGAGAGAGAAAACCAGCTGTGCAGTGGGAGAATAGCTGCCGTTTGACATGCTGTATAATGTTTAAAACACTGCTATCACATATAAATTCATAATATAGACCAGCTTTAGTATTGAGGGTGCTTCCTTTGATCTAATGCAAACATCGCTATTGAGATAAAAAAATCTCCGTGTTATTTAAATTGGATGAGCGCTGTGAGTATATTGATATTAGTGTAGCTTCGAGTTTCTAAATGTCAGCGTGGGAAATGTAGAGAGAGGATAGCAGATCCGCCATATTGTGGATTATATAGTTTTGTTAGCATTACTAGCAAAGATAATTAAACAGTATTATCTTTTAGTTTAGCATTACAACATATGATCTTATTGGCACAATGCCACTTTCATTGAATGCGAACTTGACATTAACAGCCACGAAAGGAAACATTAGCATAAAACTCTAAATAGCCTATTATTCAATTAAGGATGAGATAGCATCCAATATAGATGATTAGTATGCGTTTCATTTTTGACAGAAATGCTTGAATAGGTAAAATACCAATTAACTTATCATTACAACAATTGAACTTGTTGATAAGGACATTAAGAGTACTTTATATTACCATCAAAGTGAAGATTAAATGCGAGCTTGACTCCAAGGAAAGGAAACTGTGTAAACATCGTTAACATGAGCTCTATTCATTTAAACTGTTCAAATAAGTGTGAACTAATATCAGCTGGTGATGCGATGCTGACAGTTACTACTACTACTACTTGACATTTCTATAGCGCTACTAGGGTTACGCAGCACTGTACAGTTTAACAAAAAAGGACAGTCCCTGCTCAAAGGAGCTTACAATCTAAAGGACGAAATGACAAGTTGGGCAGTCTAGATGTCTTAAATAGTGGTTAGGTGCCAAAGGTGACATTGAAGAGATGGGCTTTGAGTAAGGATTTGAAGATGGGCAGGGAGGGGCCTGCCGTATGGGCTCAGGGAGTTATTCCAAGCATGGGGTGAGGTGAGGCAGAAAGGGCGGAGCCTGGAGTTGGCGGTGTCGAGAAGGGTACTGAAAGGAGGGATTTGTCTTGAGAGCTGAGGTTACGGGTAGGAATGTAAGGGGAGATGAGGGTAGAGAGGTAAGGAGGGGCTGCAGATCGAGTGCATTTGTAGGTTAGAAGGAGAAGCTTGAACTGTATGCGGTACCTGATCGGAAGCCAGTGAAGTGATTTGAGGAGAGGGGTGATGTGAGTATATTGGTCCAGGCGGAAGATAAGACGTGCAGCAGAGTTCTGAACGGACTGAAGGGGGGATAGGTGGCAAAGTGGGAGGCCAGTGAGGAGTAGGTTGCAGTAGTCAAGGCGAGAGGTAATGAGAGAGTGGATGAGAGTTCGGGTGGTGTGCTCAGAGAGGAAAGGGCGAATTTTGATAATGTTGTAGAGGAAGAAGCGACAGGTCTTGGCTATCTGCTGGATATGCACAGAGAAGGAGAGGGATGAGTCGAAGATGACTCCAAGGTTGCGGGCAGATGAGACGGGGACGATGAGGGTATTGTCAACTGAGATAGAGAGTGGAGGGAGAGGAAAAGTGGGTTTGGGTGGGAAGACAATAAGCTCGGTCTTGGCCATGTTCAGCTTCAGGTTGGAGATCCAGGCAGCAATATTGGACAAGCAGGCCGATACTTTGGCCTGGGTTTCCGCAGTGATGTCTGGTGTGGAGAGGTAAAGCTGGGTGTCATCAGCATAAAGATGATACTGGAAACCATGAGATGAGATCAACGAGCCCAGGGAAGAGGTGTAGATTGAAAAAAGAAGGGGTCCAAGGACAGATCCTTGAGGATCTCCAACAGAGAGCAGTTCTGATTCTGTTCACATGAAGGCAGAGAGAACATCTTATTAGGATGCATCAATCTTGCTTGGAGATATTTCTTCCAGGAAATTAGCCAGATCTTCAGCTTCTGTGAAATCCTTAGTTTTGTTGTTAATCGTGACTCTTAGACGTGCCGGATAGAAAATACCAAATCTAGCATTTAACTCCTTCAACTTGGGACGAAAATCCAGGAGGGATTTTTCTTTGTTTGATGGTGTTCTTCTTGCTGAGGTCTGGAAGAAAATGCAAGGTCGATCCTTCATATTTGATAGGAGCTTTAATTTTTGCTTGTTGTGCATTATATCAAACTAGTAAAAAAGACTCGTTTCTGAGAGCAATGAAACGGGCGCTAGCAAGGTTTTCCTCGGAGTGTGTGTGTTTTACAGAGTGTGTGTGAGAATGAGTGTGTGATAGAGAGATAGTTGAATGTGTGAGTGTGTGTGACAGAGTGTGTGTGTGTGTGATAGATAGATATGATTACTTGATAAAGTGTTTAGGTTTTTGTAAAACCAATAAAATTGTTGGACATAAAAAAAACTGTTTTTTCTCTGGGCCCGGGGAACCCAGCATTCACCCTGCCTTTCAAAACTGGTAACAGGGAAAAAGAAATAAAAATGCTGTAGTCCACTCAGAGTCAGTGCTCCGGGCAGCTGTAGGATTAGAAGGGAAAGTGGCTAATGGCCCAGATCAGCTAAGAAGTGGAGCTGTGAAACTTAATGGGGAGAAGTTTGCTGAAAGGGGAGGGGGCTTCGTCTTCAGTTTCTTTTTCTGTTTGTTTACCTTATCGGAAGACGGGCTGAGAAGTGGAGCTGTGAAACTTTACTGGGAGAAGTTTGCTGAAGGGGGAGGGGGCTTCGTCTTCAGTTTGTTTTTCTGTTTACCTTTCCGAAGACCGGCTGAGAAGTGGAGCTAGGTAACGGTTCATATTTTTTCGAAGTTGCTGTGTGGAGGTTTAGAGAAGTCACAGATGCACAGGACGGGTAGGCTCACCCGGTGTAACGTGGAGTGGTTAGGAAAGGGATACCCTGAAGACCTGCAGTTTAAAACAGCTGACGTGGGACTGAGGGAGGGGGAGGGACTGCCGGAGATGTGTGGAGGAGGGTTTAGTAGTGGGTGTGACGATGCGATTCGCTGAGTGTCATAGCCCCGCCCTCAACATCATAACGTGACACGAAGGCGGGGCAGACAGTCATGCGGGAAAATTCCGATCTATGCCACCTCAAAACGGAAGTTGCAGCTTCATTTAGAACATTGGGGTTGTGAATTATGTGCGGAAGGGGCGTGGCTGAGGGCGGGTCTATGAGTGACAGTGAGTGGTGCAAGAGTGACAGTGAGTGGTGCTGACAGCCTCAACAGTGGAGAGCTTCAGTGTTTCCCTGCCACAGAGTGAGCTTCAGAATGTTTGAGGTGAGAATTATTTATATAGATACTTGATTATATCGGAGAACTTTGAGCACTACTTGCCTCAGATATCTATCATGAAGTCGGCACTCTGTGTGCTCTTTCAATTTCAAAATCTTTATTGAATTTTATATTTAGTATTTCAGGAATGAATTTTTCCAGGAAAGAAGACATATTAGGACCTTCAATTGTTTCAAGTAGACCAAGTAAACAAATATTATTGCGTCTTGCTCTGTTATTACAATCTTCCAGCTCAGGTTCTAATACAGTGATTCTCTTATATTGATGTTGAAGTGTTTTGATGTTCTCTTCAGCAGCTTTAGCTTTGTTTTCAAGGATTTCTACTCTATTGTTGAATCTCAATAATTCCAGTTTAAGGGTGGAAACATCCTCTTTAATTTCTGTGACATCGCCTTTAGTTTCGCACATGAGTTCTTTTAAGCAGCGAATTTCTTCCGGTATAGCTGCTGCATTTTCATCAGAATCAATGGCGGTGTTCTTTTGTGGAGATGCAGGCTCTGTTCTGTTCCTTTTACCTGCTTTATTTGAAGTCATCTTTAATAATCACACTATCAATGATGATTATTGTACAAGATATAGAAGAAAAAAAATAGAGTTCCTCTTTCTTTTCTTGTTTTATTTTATTAAGTTATATTGACTTAGGTGGGAGCTCGGTTAACACATGCCCTTCTCACATGGTGCTCAACAGCGCCCCCTTGTCAAATGTCTTTTGAAAATCCAGGTACACAGTATTGACCAGCTCGCCTTTATCCACGTTTGTTCACCCCTTCAAAGAAATGTAGTAGCTTAAGGCAAGATTTCCCTTTACTAAATCCATGTTGGCTTTTTCTCATTAATCTATTCTTGAGAATGCTCTGTAATTTTGTTCTTTATAATGGTCTCTACCGTTTTGCCAGGAACCAATGTTAGGCTCATCAATCTATAATTTCTTGGATCACTCTAATCAGCGTTACATTGGCCACCTTCCAATCGTCTGGTACCATGCTTGATTTTAAAGATAAATTACATATTACTAACAATAGTTCTGTAAGTTCATTTTTCAATTTATCAGTACTCTGGGATGAATACCATCTGGTCCAGGTGAGTTGCTACTCTTCAATTTGTCAAATTGCGCCATTACATAACATAGAGGAGCATCTTCAAAAGAAAAGTCTAAGTCAGAATTTAGATGTTTTACAAAGACATCCAAATTTTCAAAAAAGATGGATGTCCATTTTTTTGTGTTTGAAAATACCATGGACGTCCCGCGAGACGTTTTGCGATTTGGACGTCTTAGATTTTTGGCCATATTCGAAAAAAAATACGTCCAAGTCTAAAACATCCAAAGTCAAGCCATTGGGGCGTGGGAGGAACCAGCATTTATAGTAGACTGGTCCCCCTGACATGCCAGGACAGCAATCGGGTACCCTAGGGGGCACTGCATTGGGCTTAATAAAATGCTCCCAGGTACACAGCTCCCTTACCTTGTGTGTTGAGCCCCCCCCAAACCCACTACCCCCAACTGTACACCATTACCATAGCCCTTACGGGCGAATGGGCACCAATATATGGGTACAGTGGGTTTCTGGTGGGTTTTGGAGGGCTCACAGTTTCCTGCACAAGTGTAACAGGTAGTGGGGGTATGCGCCTGGGTCCACCTGTTTGAAGTGCACTAAACTATTCCAGGGATCTGCATGCTGCTGTCAGAGTATGACATCTGAGGCTGACAAGTAGTGTTCTTCAACACAATTTTTGTGGTGGGAGGGGGTTAGTAACCACTGTGGGAGTAAGGGGAGGTCACCCCTGATTCCCTCCAGTGGTCACCTGGTCATTTGGGGCACCTTTTTGTGCCTTTTTCGTAAGAAAAACAGGTCTAGCTCAAAACGTCCAAGTTTTAGTGCTGGACGTTTTTACTTTGTTCCATTATGGCTCAATGACGTCCAAGTCTTAGGAACGCCCGTCCCACCTTGAACACCCCCTCCCCCCCCCACCATATGTCCCCTTGAGATTTGGAAGTCCTTCCGACAGATGTCTGAGAAAGACGTCTAAAATGTGGTTTCGATTACACCGATTTGGATGTTTCTGTGAGATGGATGTCCAAATGCCGATTTATGTCACTTTTTGGATGTCCATTTCTTTCGAAAATGAGCCTGACAGTAACATAGTAGATGACGGCAGCTAAAGACCTGTATAGTCCATCCAGTCTGCCCAACAAGATGAACTCATCCCCCGAGAGATTTCAATCTGTTTCTCTGACTGTCAGTTTTGAATACTGTAATCCCCCCCCCCCCCACCAGGGTAGGAGCCCCAGGCAGAAGCCAGAGGAACCAGACACAAAAGGAAGGCAGAAAGCCTTTGCCTCAAACCCACTGTAGACAGAGGCACACAGAACACAAAGGGTTAAGCTTGTAGAGCCAGCAGAGAGAGAGTGCCATAAATCAACAAACAATCAGAGAGAATGCTTCCCCTCCTGAGAGCGGGGCCCATCCAACAAACACACTGGCAGAGACAGGAATACAATACACACAGTACACAAAGGGTTGAACTCAGTGAGCCAGCAGGCCGGGACACTGGGAAGAGAAATCCTTAAAACAAACAAACAAAGGAGAACGCTCTCACTCAGCCCAGAGCCCCGGAGGCTGAGCAATGCCCAGCCCCCACTAAACAAACGAGCAGCTGACCCTGATTACAGAGCTACACACACAGCAACAGCTAACCCAGAGGGAAGGAAAAGAATACTCTAATACAACACAGATCCCTGTCAGAACCTAGAGCACGTTCTGAGAGAAAACTATGAGGCTTTCCTGTCACCAACAAGTAAGTAACGCAAAAGCAGAGAAACTATTCAGCTGCAGGCTAAAGTACTATCCCCTGACGTCAGCACAACCCCTGGCAGCCAATCAGAAGAGACATCCCCCCCTCCCCCTCAGCCAAACCGGCAGAATCATAACATCACCCCTCCTTCAAGGGCCCCCCCTACCCCGTCCACGAGGTTTAGGTTTGTGAGGGAAAAGGCAATGGAACTGTCTGACTAGGACTGGCGCGTGGACATGAGTAGCGTCCTCCCAGGAGTTGTCTGCCGGTCCATATCCCTTCCACGCAATGAGATACTGGAGATGTCCCCGGAAGCGCCTTGCATCCAAGACATCCCGGACTTCGTATTCCTCTTGGGAGGCTGAGATGGCTGGACTAGCAGGCAACGCGGGCAAAGCCCCTTTTCTCAGAATCACAGGCTTCAGCAAGGACACATGAAAGGTGTTATGTACCCGTAATGTAGGTGGTAACTTTAGCTGATAACAGACCCGATTCACTTGCCTCACAATGGGATACGGGCCCACAAATCGAGGTGCAAAGCGGGAGGAGGGGATCTTCAGACAAAGATTACGCGTGGACAACCACACCAAGTCGCCAGGCTGGAAGCGCGGTTCCACTCTGCGAGACCGATCCACTTGGTGTTTCATACGAGCGGAGGTCACTCGCAGCGCTTTCTGAACTGACGACCAAATTGCTTGGAGCGAGGTCACCGCATCGGCCGCTGCCGGGACATCCGAGTTGGTTTTCAAGGGGGCTGGTATCCGCGGATGTCGTCCATATACGATGTAAAAGGGCGAAGCGCCCGTGGCCGAGCTCACTCGGTTGTTATGAGCGAATTCTGCCCAAGGCAGCAGCTGACTCCAGTCATTGTGGTGCTCATTGACATACATCCGCAGGAACTGCTTCAAGCATTGGTTCACTCGTTCTGTTTGGCCATTGGATTGTGGGTGATATCCCGACAAAAAGTTCAGCTTTATTTCAAGGGCCCGATTCAGGGCTCTCCAGAACTTTGAGACAAACTGTACTCCTCAATCAGAGGTAATAGATTCTGGCAGACCATGGAGATGAAAAATAGCACTGATGAAATACTGTGCCAGCTTCACCGCCGAAGGAAGGGTAGGCATGGGTATGAAGTGGGCCATTTTAGAAAACCGGTCCACCACTACCAAGACAACTGTGTGCCCTTCAGAGTTGGGCAGATCCGTAACAAAGTCCATGGCAATGTGGGTCCACGGTCTCTCAGGTACCGTAAAGGCATCAGCAACCCCTGGGGTCTCCGACGGTCAGCTTTATGCTGGGCGCACTCAGGACACGCAGCCACAAACTCCTGCACATCCCGATCAAGTGAAGGCCACCAATACTGCTGGGAGATGAACCACTTGGTTCCCAGGATCCCGGGATGTCCTGCCATTCGAGAGGCATGCCCCCATTGGAGTGTCTTTTCTCTCAGCCGGGGTGGCACAAAGGTCATACCTGCAGGTACTGCTAGCATCATCGCGGGCACAATGACATCGGGTTTAATTACATACTGCAGGGGTTCTTCCTCCAGGTCAGCCTCCATGGACCTGGAGAGGGCGTCTGCCTTGATGTTCTTCACCGCTGGACGATAAGTCAGAATGAAATCAAAGCGGGAGAAGAATAGTGCCCACCGGGCCTGGCGAGGATTCAGCCTTCTCGCTTCTCGTAAATAAGTCAGGTTTTTATGGTCCGTGAACACCGTGAAGGGCTCCTGCGCCCCTTCCAGCAGATGACGCCATTCTTCCAGGGCCAATTTAATGGCTAATAGCTCCTGATCCTCGATGGCATAATTCTTCTCGGCAGGGGTATGCTTTTTAGAGAAGAATGCACATGGGAGAAGTTTCCCACTGGGGTGGGCCTGGGACAGCACTGCTCCTACGCCAACCGATGATGCGTCCACTTCCACGAAAAATTTATTTGTTGGGTTGGGATGGCGCAACACTGGAGCTCCAACAAATGCCTGTTTCAGATTCTCAAAGGCCTGACACGCCTCAGGCGACCAGTTGCGAGCGTCAGCGTTCTTCTTAGTCAAGGCAGTAAGAGGGGCAGTCAGGGACGAGTAATTCCAAATAAACTGCCTATAGTAATTTGCAAAACCTAAGAAGCGCTGTAGAGCCTTACGCCCCGTAGGTTGCTGCCAGTGCAGGATGGCTGTCAGCTTACTGGGGTCCATACGCAGCCCGTGGTTAGAAATGATGTACCCCAGGAAGAGCAGTTCGGAGCGATGGAATTCACACTTTTCCAATTTCACATAGAGGTGGTTCTCCCTCAACCGCTGCAATACGGTCTTCATGTGCTCCTGGTGCTCTTCCTCAGCCCTTGAAAAAATCAAAATGTCGTCCAAGTAGACCATCACAAACTTATACAGGAGATCCCTGAAGATGTCATTCATGAAGGCTTGGAAGACGGCTGGAGCATTAGCAAGTCCAAACGGCATTACCAGATATTCGTAATGCCTGTCGTGGGTGTTAAATGCCGTCTTCCACTCATCCCCCTCCTTGATCCGCACAAGGTTGTAGGCCCCCCTGAGATCGAGCTTGGAGAAGATCTGGGCCCCCTGGAGACGGTCAAACATCTCAGAAATCAAGGGAAGGGGGTATTTGTCCTTCCGCATGATGGCATTGAGTCCCCTGTAGTCAATACAGGGGCGCAACCCCCCATCCTTCTTCTCCACGAAGAAGAATCCAGCCCCCGCGGGTGATTTAGAGGGCCGGATGAAGCCTCGAGCTAGGTTCTCTCGAATATACTGGGACATGGCTTCCGTCTCTGGCCGGGATAGGGGGTATACGCGGCCACGGGGAGGTTCAGTGCCAGGTAGTAGCTCTATGGCACAGTCATAGGAGCGATGAGGAGGCAGAATCTCTGCTTGCTGTTTGGAAAAAAACATCTCCAAAGGATCTGTAGGGCCCCGGTAATATAACATTGGCTCGATCCAAAGGAAGCGTCACTGGGGCTGGCGAGACCTTATCCAAACAGACCTTCTGGCAGCCCGGGCCCCCACGCCATCAATTCACCCCGGGCCCAATCAATGCAAGGGTTTATGCAGGCGAAGCCAGGGTAATCCCAGGATTATGGCCTCAGTGGCCGATGGAAGGACGTAGAAGGAGATAACTTCTTTGTGTAAGACTCCTACCCGTTTGGTCATAGGCACGGTCCTGGAGCGGAGAACTCCCCGAACCAGTCCCAAGCCGCTGAGACAGTGATGGACTGAGGTAACTCCATCGTAGGAATTTGATGAACCCGCACCAGGTCCGCGCTGATAAACTTGCCTCCCGCCCCCGAGTCAACTAGCGCCTCAAAAACAAGGGGTATCCTTAATCGCCAGTAGAACTGGCACCAAACCTGCATCCAAGGGGAGACGGACTTTGGCCCTGACCTGGTCTCCCTAGCCGGTATCAGGGCTGCTGGTTTCCCGACTTCTTTCTCTTTGGGCACTCACGGACAAAGTGCCCCTTCACTCCACAATGCAGGCACAGCCCTTAGAGCGTCTCCGCTGTCTCTCCTGGGCCGCCCGGTCAACCTGCATAGGTTCAGACCCGTCGGGCACACCCAGCGACGGGGAAGCAGGGCTCTTGTGCGAGCTCCTCGAGTTAGCCCCTGCAACCTGCTGACCAGCGCGACGTTCACCGGCCCGCTCCCTGAACCGGATGTCCACCTGGGTGCAGAGACGGATGAGGTCGTTCAGATCTGAGGGCAGCTCCCGGCCTGTGAGTTCGTCCTTAATGTTGGCCGAGACCCCATGCCAGAATACCGCAGTCAGGCTTGGGAATTCCCAACCTAGCTCCGCGGCCAAGGTCCGAAACTGGATGGCGTACTCACCCAGAGAGAGTCGCCTCTGATGTAGGTTCAACAGCTGAGTCGCCGCCGAAGAGGGCTTCCCGGGTTCCTCAAAGATGAGCCGAAATTGTTTCAAGAACTCTGCCAAATTATCCAGGAGGGGATCCTTCTTCTCCCATAAGGGCGAGGCCCAGGCCAGAGCGAGGCCTGCCAGTAGAGAGATAATATAAGCCACCTTTGCCCGATCCAAGGAAAATCCCGGGCCTGCAACTCGAAGACATTTGGCATTGATTGAGGAACCCCCGGCAGGTCTTACTGTCGCCCTCGTACCTCGGGGGCGTAGCCCACCTGAATCCCTCGGCCGCATGCGTGGGAACCCGGCGGAGTAGAAGCTGGTGGGCCCTCCGCAGCCCCGTGACAGTCAGCGTGTCTACCCGTTGAGACAGTGCGTTCACGACTCCCGATACCTGTTGTAGCTGAGCATGCAATTACTGGAGCAGCTGCATGGGGGATGGATGTCGAGCTCATGGCTTTTTGCGTTCTGTAATCCGTTGGGTTGGTCATGAGCCCTTGGGCCCTGGCCGAGGCCAGCAGGGCGCCGACCCAGGCCAAGGGGAGACCGACCCACCACCGCACACCCCAGCTACACAATACCCCTTAAGCTACCCCTCCCCACAGTCCCTCAGGAAGAAGGGAAATAGGCATACAGGCGGGCCTCACGGCCGAAACGGAACCCACACACACAGAGCCACTCGTGCGAGCCTCACGGCTGAACTGGAACCCAATCACACACAGGGAGGGGTGAAAGATCCCAGAGGGCCCCAAGACGTCAGACACACGCTGAACACCAGCAATAGGGCAGAGGGGGAAACAAAGGACCAGAGCGGGCCACGCCCACCCAGGGGACTAGCGCAGGACAGGGGAACTAACACAGCAACCCCCCCCCCCCCCACCAGGGTAGGAGCCCCAGGCAGAAGCCAGAGGAACCAGACACAAAAGGAAGGCAGAAGCCTTTGCCTCAAACCCACTGTAGACAGAGGCACACAGAACACAAAGGGTTAAGCTTGTAGAGCCAGCAGAGAGAGAGTGCCATAAATCAACAAACAATCAGAGAGAACGCTTCCCCTCCCGAGAGCGTGGGGCCCATCCAACAAACACACTGGCAGAGGCAGGAATACAATACACACAGTACACAAAGGGTTAAACTCACTGAGCCAGTAAGCTCCAGTTATGTCAGCCATCAGATTTCTGACTCAGCCAAGGTCTGTAATGGCCTGAGCTCTATGACTGGGCCGCCACCATTCCAGTGGGGGGGGGGGGGGGGGTCTCTGTACCATAATTATACATTCCCCACTTGTCACCCCATCTGGGGGGGGGGGGGGGTGACACAAAGCTCGTCAAGCTGTCATCATCCATTCCAGAAGGTGGCAAGCTACAAAACGAGAGGGGCGAGTTTTTTTGTCTTACAAATTGCTAGAGGTATGGTGCAAGATAGGAAACTTCATTCTCAGGTGATATATTATTTGGGGCATATGGAATTCCCTTTATATTACCCAATCCCTTGGGCCTCAATCATGATGTTGCCCCTCGAGACTTGCTCAAAACCTGTGGTAAGAAAGGTTTTATGAATGGGACAGACATATGGGTTCATCTACAAAATCCATCAGGCTTATCCTATTGATTTTGCAAGCATAGTTCCATGAAATAAGTGTAGGTATCAATGTGAGCAGATTGTACATAGCCTCGCAGGTTATATATGGATTAGCATTGATGAGCCTGTTCAATATTCATTTGTTGATAGTAGCAATCCTAGGTGTATCATACTACTATATAGTTGCAGGTCTTTCTATGGTTTCCATTGTATCTGTTGCATAGTGCATGGGGAGATAATCTAATGTATCTATCTCAGTGGTCTTGGGAAGGAATAGTGGTTTCAATTATGGGCTCAACAAATATATGATTAGTACTCTGATTGTAGTCTGTCTTAGGTTACAGGTATCCAGAATCGCTAAGCAGGTTGGAATTCTTGGGCCTAACTTTACCGTCATAGCCATGCAATTATGAGCACTAAGAAGCAAATAGTAGTCATAAGGTTGCATTATACAACAAGGTGGTAGCAACAATTCTATGGGTCAATCCCATGTATATTTATAATTATGAAACTGTACAGGAGAAGAACTTTGGAAAATTATACTAAGGGCATAACGATGGGGGAGCATGGGGTTTCCCCATCCCAGGGTACTTATATATCCCTTACTATAACCCCACTTGGAGCTTGGTCAAACCTACAGAAAGACATGCAACTGAGTCTATAAATATCTACTCTGTTATGCCATAGTATTATAGGTTCTGGTGTTATCCTGATTGAAGCAATATCAATTTGAATTACATAAACAGAAATAACGGGGAAACTCTTAGAAAAACAATAAGAACAATAAAGGAAATAATAGGAAAATAAAAATAAAACCTTTTCAATATATAGACAGGATTACTGCTAAACTGAAAATAAAACAAAATATGAATCTATTATGTCCATAAACAGCAACAGTAAATCTCAAATTAAGTATCAGTTGGTTCTGAATTCTCTTTCGTCGATCATGGTTGAGGTGGTGGAAGCACTGAAGAATCTGGACGGAGATCTGGAAGATCTAACAGGGCTGGATTTTCACAGTGACTTGGACAAGGAATCAGTAGAAGTGACAGTCGTTGCTGACCAGCTGAAGGAAGTGGTTGGTCTTGAGATGGTTGGGCCGGTAACATCTGGTTCTGCGGCTGAGTAAACCCGTATATCTTTCACATGGACCCAAGACTTGTGGTCCAGTAGATTGCAAGGTGTAAAGATTATTGCCACAACCTTGGGGGATCTAACATCATTTGGGCCTGAAAAAAAAAATTTATTGTCTTAATACTAGGAATTGGGATTTGCAGAATATATCCCCACTTCTGGCTTGCATAATGTGCAAGACAGATTGGTAATTACTACTAAGAGATGATCAAATAACAATAGTTAAGTATATGGAACAAAAGAAAAGGGTACCAAAAAAAAATCCACAATAAAATTAAAATTTTGAGATGATGTTGATCAAGTTATTGACGTATGGAGGGTCAGGAATATGGTGCACAAAAATAGTCAAAAGGCACGGGCAATGCGTTGCAAATCTATCGCCAGTAGGTATGGAATCTTCACCTGCGATGACTACCATTCACCAAGGTGGGCCCCTCAGCTGCAGGAGGCCAGCAGGACTTATGAGTTAGATGATTCAGAAAGAAGGGTAGCTTAGGAAATAGTCATAGTCAAAGCAGAAGACTATGTGCAGAAATTTAAAACTCATAACTAGTCCAGGTGATGGAAGTATCTTCTGAAATCACGGTCGCTGTCTGTTGTTCTGGAAAAGATGAGCAGCCTGCAAAAATATTAATACAATAGAATATTTAAGAGCATAACCAAGAAGGTCTAAATTAATGACATCATTCGGACAAAAAAATTCTCATGGAGGAGGTGGCGCTTCTTTTTTTTGCCAGAGGTCAGTGGTAGCAGAAAGTACCAAACTGGAATGGAGGCGGCAGATCAGGAATTGGATTAGCAGTCTTCAGTCACCTACAGGACTTAATAAATAGAGCTGATATACAAGTAATGCCTAGTAGTTAAATCTTAGCACAGGATCAGTAGAAAGAAAAGTCAAAGAATGCACTGTTAGTTCCTTGGGGCACCAGTAGGTGGAGCATAGTCTCAGTATATAAAATCACAAGTTACAAGTAGAAAACAATTGAAAAAAAACTGTATATTTATATGAGGCCTCCTCACGTGACCTTTACAAGGTTTAAATAGGTCAGATGAGAAGGACAATAACCTATAGTCCTCTGTAATAGTTCAGAGCCAATTTGGAAAATGAAAATTATATTAAATTGTAATCTGATCCATCTCATGCTCGCATAATTCGGGCCCTGAATTACTGGAGCATATTAGGATACAGAGAAAAAGCCAAAATAAGCTTATATATCCCAGAAATCTAATCATAATTTGGAGTATATTTTAAATACAGAGGAGGAGCCGCTTTATAAGCAGGAGACAAGTAGGAGCATTTCTTAAAACATTTTAGTAAAATTCAAAAATCAAGGATATAATAACAATTTTTATTAATGCAATAAATGCACAAGTTGACCAGTAGGATATGTTCATATAGACCAGTATGATAAATGGAACAGCTTTAAGCCTACATTGTAAATTGAATTCTAACAAAGAGTAGCAATGATAACACAGAATCATAGATTAACCCATATAGTCATTAAAAATCTGAAGCACATAATTCCTGTATCATGTAAAGTCTAAGTTAAAGCTTTCGTATAAATAAACTTCAGAGAAAATAAGAACTACAAGGGTTATCTCTGTCATTCGGTCTAAGGAAATCATGAAAATAACGGTGCTTCCTGTCTGATTTGAGTTTACTGCTCCCTGCAAGCATTGAATATTATGGTGACTGAAAAATAGGACTATATATCAAATAAAAACTGTAAGTTTAAGTTTTCGTATTAAAACTTCATGCTGGTGTAATTAGTCTTCCATAGAATTAATACTTCAGGAGAGGAGAAGGTTTTACTTTTATCTGTTTCCCAGAGGTACGGTTCTCAATAAAAAGGAAGTTGGCATTGTATCTAGTACTGCAGCCTCTGTATAAGATAAAAGTCTTATCTGAACATTGCTCTGAAATAATAGCAACCTGAATTTCTTAGTTCTGGTGTACCAGTTAGTTATGTTATGCAAGGGTTAATCTCTATTTGCCATACCGGAGGGTCCTGGTCACTTTAACTTAACACATTCAAATTCTAAACCCTATTGCAGAAGTACAAGGCACGCACTGTAGTTTATGGAATCCGGAAATGAAATTTAACTGCGCCATTTGGGGTTTGAGAACAAAAAATGCTGGAATTCTATACAATAACATATCTTAAAACTATAAATCTTTAAGAGGCAGGGAAGGAAGTTTGAAAGTATAGATAAGACGTGAAAAGGAAATTAAACAGTTAATTCATTCTTACTGAGCACATCCCCAATAGAGAGCCAGGAAGTGAACATCAGCACTAGTTAGTTTAAACAACGTCCACAAATAAAGCAGTGTTTAGATGGCATATAATATAGAACCTTTCATAGTAAATATCTGGAATAATTATGGCAATTTTCAAAGAACACATACACGGATGCACACTATAAAATTAAAATCTGTAAGTGGATCTCTTTAACTAGAAGTCTGTCATATGATAGCTGAATAAGAATGACAAGTATGTCCAGTATATCTGTCTTATCCCGATTTAGAAATCCGGATGTGAGTGCTCAGATTCCTAGTGAAAGCAATTTACCGGAAGTCAAAAACAATCAGGTATTTAACTCCACATCACAAAATCAACAAAACATTGCTTAAGGGAAATAATATACAATCCTGGAAAAAAAAAAAAAGGAAAAAAAAAAACAAACACTCCTTTGAGATTTACTACACTGGCAGTTGATAGGCAATCTCGCGGGGTAACCTTAGAGCACTAATTTAAAACTAAAGAAATGATTCCTTAATAACTAGCTGGTTTAATTTATGCCATGTACCACAGGACACACAGGAACATACAGACATAAAAATTAAAACAGTAACCTAATCCTGATAAGTAGAAAACTTAAAGCTTAGAAGAGGAAGCGAGATATTTCTAAATGTAGTTCAAAACCAATCATTGGAATTGTGCACGGTTAAGGAATTGTTTAAGGGTTTCACAACCAAAAACATAAAATAAATATTCAGTTAGCCAAGCACAAGACACAGCACACAGACATAAAAGGAAAACCACAACTCATACACATACACGTTATTGTCCCACATACAGAGGTGTCCCTGTGTATTGAGGACAAAATCTTAATCCTAAATTTGGTAAAATAAAACATTTAAATTAGAGCTAATCCAACAGGCCATGAAAGTATACAACGGCAAGTTTAATAGTAACACATACAATAAATGAAAATATACTCACGATTCGTGCAATGTACTCTCCAGCGTAGAAAATCAATTCAGAAAGAGGACAGTTGGCGGGATCACTACGCCCTTCCGAACTGTCGGTGGCGTGGGGGGGGGGGTCAACCGCAAAATAGAAAGGTCTGTTTCGCAAAGTCCTTACCAGAGATCTGAATAGATGTCAGATCACCAGTATCTGGTGGTGGGGGCGGAGGAGAAGACATGATATGATGGGTAGTGAACAACATCACCCAATATGTATAATAACGGGACCTAGTGAGCAAGTGGTCTACAAATAAGCTCCAGACCTGTAACGTGCTATAGAACAATGATCTAGAGTAGTAATATATATATTGACCAGACCTAGAACCTGATACAAGGTCAGTGGTTCAAAAGGCAGCTTCAGGGATAGCAGGGAGACCTAGAAATGATAATGTGCTAACAGTTTACAAAAACATGCAATGATTATCCTGATAGTAGAATATGCAGAGACATAACACAATCATACTCACGCATCTGCTAATGTGCTCCTGCGTAGAGACCTAAAATAAAAATTACTAATTGGCGGAAAGTTCCACGCTTTGACCGCAAGTGACATTAACAGAGAAACAAAAGGTACAAAGTATTCAGTGTCAGCTAGTATATGTATCCTACTCTATCAATTCAATAAATACTACTCCCCAGAGTATGCTTCTAAAGACAGGAATGTGCACCTGTTTCTACTGTCTGCCAAGAGCCGTCCCCAATGGTCCCATGATAGAGCCCCCCAAAAGGGACAGTGCCACTACTCCCAAAAGAACCCAAAAAACCAGCGAATAAGGTGTCATGGGTCAAAGAGCAGCAGCCCAATGGGTTTCCGCTGATTAGGAAGCCGCCTCGCTTACAACTAACCACCCCAATGGGCCTCCAGTGGTTAGGAAGTGTCTCCGCTTACAACAAACCACTCAATACAAACACCACCATCTTTGGCAAGAATTTGATCAAGAACAAGTCTATTTTCCCATGCTACTCTACTAGTGTCACGTCTGTGGCCGTGACCACCCTCAGACTTACCTTATTTCTGGGGGTCAGCTTCTAAGCTGGCTTCTGCCTATTCTTTCTGGAGTAGTTTTCCGTCTGTGTGCTGGCTGCTTCCAGCATGGCTCTAATTACTCCACTCTACTGCACCTGGGGGTGCTGCCTGAGTTAGCTCTACCTCTGTCTCCAGCCTGGCTCTGTTTGCTCCTCTGTGCTGCACCTAGGTATTCCAAGCTCTCTATGTTCTGTGTGTGCTCTGCCTCCTCCTTGGTTTGTGCTCCTCTCACCCACTGGTGGCCAGAGCCAGTGGCTGCCATAGTTTGTCTTGCTGCTCCTACCCATTCTAGACTTTAGCCCAGTCCTGTCCGGTTCTTCCAGGCTGCCGGACTTGTCTCTCTTGTTTGTGGCTGGACAGCCTCCTTAGTTGCTTACTGATGGCTGCAGCTGCTCCTCAGGTGTTGAAGGGCTTTATTAATCACTTAGAGACTGCAGCCTTTGCATCGTCTAAGGTCCCTGGTATGTTAGAGTGCTCTGTGCACTGCTACCTTGTCCAGTTCAGTGTGAGTTTCTAGCTTGTTACTAGTAGCTTGGGCATAGCTTTTCTTGTTGGCTTGTGTACAGCTTTACTAGTTCTCCTGTGTGGTGTGGTGTGGTGTGGTGTGTTGTGTTGTGTGAGTTCCTAGCGTGTGACTAGTTAGCTTGAGCATAGCTTTGCTTGTTAGCTTGTGTACAGCTTTACTAGTTCTCCTGTGTTTTGCTTAGTGTGAGTTTCTAACTTGTGACCAGTTAGCTTGGCCATAGCTTTCTTGTTAGCTTGTATACAGCTTCACTAGTTTTCTTGTGTTTAGCTTTCTGGTTTTCCCGTGTGTGTTTTCCTTTGCTTCTGGAGCTTCAGCCCTAGTCCTGTCTGCTGCCAGTACTCCTTGCTACTGGAGCTCCAGCCATAGTCTTGCTACTTGACCTGACCATTACCTGAATCTGACTCTCTCTGCCTGCTGCCTGACCCAACTTCTGCCTGAACCCCGATACTTGTTGCCTGACCTGACTACTGCCTGAACCCGGATAGTCTCTGCCTGTGGCCAGACCTGACTATTGCTGGAACCCGGACATTCCCTGCCTGTCTGCCTTGCTTTCGCCTAGTTGCCTGGGGGCACTTCTGTATCCTGATTCTTGTTGTTCCTGCTTGCTAGTTCCAGTTCCGGTTTTCCTGTAAGCCCTACCGGCTGCCCGAACCTGAGTGCTCAACCCTCAGGGAACGGTGGCTAAGCGTAGGTGAAGCCTAGGCACAGTGTGTTCCTGTCCAGCGGGTTCCGGTCCGGTGTGTACCAGTCCAGTGGGTTCCAGTCCAGCGCGCACCCGTCCGGTGCGTTCCAGTCCTGTGTATTCCAGTGCAGAACTCCAGTCCGGGGTTCCAGTCCAGCCTTGCCTCGTCTCTGCTTTGAAGGTGACCTTGCCTGCCACTGCCGCTCCATGGTAGTGGTCCAAGGGCTCACAAACCCAGTGCTTCCAGGGAAGAAGCCTGACAACTAGTTGCATCAAGTTGGGCCGCTAAGCCTCGGATGGCATTTCTAATAAAGTTTTTGAGTCTTTGTTGATTATAATAGATGTAATTAATCCAATCAACATTTTTATTAATAGTGACCCACCAAAACAAAGTAGATTCTAAACCTGCCTATACCTGATTTCTAGCTTTACATTGATCAGGTACCCCTCTTGTAACTCCTATCACGTCTATATAGACAGTGTCATCAGGAGAGTTAGGAACGTGTCTTTGAACACAAGATTCCTGGTGAGGATAGGCAATTACAATGGGTATAACTAGTTGTACAAGAGCACATATACCAGACCATTGGAATGCAAAACGGGATATAGAGTCTTGGTCCCACAGTACCACCATACATCAGAACGTGGGATAGAGAGGCTAGAGAAATTAAGCATTGGGAGGTCAGAAGGGTTAAAAGTATCAGAACAATTGGTAACATTTTCTAAAAAGCGAGAATATGCCTGAGTAGTGTAGCCTTGCAAGCATATAGAAAAGGTCAGATTAAAACTCACACCAAAAGAAAGAGGAAACAAGGCATTAAAAGTTAGAGATAGATACAAAGAGTAAATAGACTTGCATAAAGTTGAAATAGGGCATTCAGAGGTAAAAGACAATAACATACACAAGCAAGTAACATAGTAACATAGTAGATGACGGCAGAAAAAGACCTGCACGGTCCATCCAGTCTGCCCAACAAAATAAACTCATATGTGCTACTTTTTGTGTATACCTTACCTTGATTTGTACCTGTCCTTTTCAGGGCACAGACCGTATAAGCCTGCCCAGCACTATTCCCGCCTCCCAACCACCAGCCCTACCTCCAACCACCGGTTCTGGCACAGACCGTATAAGTCTGCCCAGCACTATCCCCACCTCTCAACCACCAGTCCTGCCTCCCACCACCAGCTCTGGCTCAGACCGTATAAGTCTGCCCAGCACCATCCCCACCTCCCAACCACCAGTCCCGCCTCCCACCACCGGCTCTGGCACAGACCGTATAAGTCTGCCCAGCACCATCCCCGCCTCCCGCCACCGGCTCTGCCACCCAATCTCGGCTAAGCTCCTTAGGATCCATTCCTTCTGAACAGTATTCCTTTATGTTTATCCCACGCATGTTTGAATTCCGTTACCGTTTTCATTTCCACCACCTCCCCCACCTCCCGCGGGAGGGCATTCCAAGCATCCACTACTCTCTCTGTGAAAAAATACTTCCTGACATTTTTCTTGAGTCTGCCCCCCTTCAATCTCATTTCATGTCCTCTAGTTCTACCGCCTTCGCATCTCCGGAAAAGGTTCGTTTGCGAATTGATACCTTTCAAATATTTGAATGTCTGTATCGTATCACCCCTGTTTCTCCTTTCCTCCAGGGTATACATGTTCAGGTCAGCAAGTCTCTCCTCATACGTCTTGTAACGCAAATCCCATACCATTCTCGTAGCTTTTCTTTGCACCGCTTCAATTCTTTTTACATTCTTAGCAAGATACGGCCTCCAAAACTGAACACAATACTCTAGGTGGGGTCTCACCAACGAGTTATACAGGGGCATCAACACCCCCTTTCTTCTGCTGGTCACACCTCTCTCTATACAGCCTAACAACCTTCTGGCTACGGCCACCGCCTTGTCACACTGTTTCGTTGCCTTCAAATCCTCAGATACTATCACCCCAAGATCCCTCTCCCCGTCCGTAGTTATCAGACTTTCCCCGCCTAACACATACGTCTCCCGTGGGTTCTATTCCCTAAGTGCATCACTTTGCATTTCTTCACATTGAATTTTAATTGCCAAACCTTAGACCATTCTTCTAGCTTCCGTAGGTCCTTTTTCATGTTTTCCACTCCCAAATAGGGAAACTTTACCTTCTAACCCTTCGTCAATGTCACTCACAAATATATTGAACAGAATTGGCCCCAGCACCGATCCTTGAGGCACTCCACTACTCACCTTTCCCTCCTCTGAGCGAATTCCATTCACCACCACCCTCTCGCATCTGTCCGTCAACCAGTTCCTAATCCAGTTCACCACTTTGGGTCCTATCTTCAGCCAATCCAGTTTATTTAAGAGCCTCCTGTGGGGAACCGTGTCAAAAGCTTTGCTGAAATCTAAGTAGATTACGTCCATAGCTTGTCCCTGATTCAATTCTCCTGTCACCCAATCAAAGAATTCAATGAGATTCATTTGGCACGATTTCCCTTTGGTAAAACCATGTTGTCTCGGATCTTGCAACTTAATGGCTTCCAGGAAATTCACTATCCTTTCCTTCAGCATCACTTCCATTACTTTTCCAATAACCGAAGTGAGGCTTACCAGCCTGTAGTTTCCAGCTTCTTCCCTATCACCACTTTTGTGAAGAGGGACCACATCTGTCATTCTCCAATCCCTCGGAACCTCTCCCGTCTGCAAGGATATATTAAACAAATCTTTAAGAGGACCCGCCAGAACCTCTCTGAGCTCCCTCAATATCCTGGGGTGGATCCCATCCGGTCCCATGGCTTTGTCCACCTTTAGCTTTTCAAGTTGTTGGTACACACTCTCTTCCGTGAACGGTGCTCTATCCACTTCAATCTCATTTGAACTTTTTCCAGTCCATTGCGGTCCTTCTCCAGGATTTTCTTCTGTGAAAACAGAACAAAAGTATCTATTTAGCAAATTTGCTTTTTCTTCACCATTATCTACAGAGCGGTTCGCAGTATCTTTCATTCTCACAATTCCCTTTTTAGTCATTCTCCTTTCACTAATATACCTGAAGAAATTTTTGTCACCCCTTCTCACATTTCTAGCCATTTGTTCTTCCACTTGCCCTTTCGCCAGACATATCTCTCTCTTGGCTTCTTTCCGTTTCATCCGGTATTCCTCCCCGTGTTTCTCTTCTTGAGTTTTTCTGTATTTCTGTATTATAATTCTATATTTTAGTGTTGTTTGAAATTAAAAAGAAAGGAAAATAATTGAGGTGTTGGACGGGGTCTTGTATACATGTAGCAATTAGAAATCTTAAGGGAAGAAGTAGTGTAATGTAGGCAATTCAACCATGTATTAAAAACTTCATATCCAATCTCATGGAATATAGTATCCTGAACAGAATTAGCATTAAGAATGTTGAGATCATAGTGATGCGTGTGTGGTTTGGGTAATCATGGTTCAAGGGTTATAGTAAACAAGATTATTGCCAATTTGGTCATCAGGACAGATGTATATGTGTTCAGTGATATATTTGCGTTCTTGAGCTAAGCTTGTGCATGTAAGGACATTACAAAGATCGAAGGAAAAGATGATAGGTGTCAACTGAGGACTTAGAATTACATCATATTGCTCCTGTACAACTGATGAATTGTACCCATCAAGGGCGTAGACAGTATGGGGCCACGGGGGCCTGGGCCCCCGTAGATTGCCCCTGGACCCCCCTGCCGATGACCCACGACCCCCCTCCCGCCGCCGCTGCCTATCTTTGCTGGTGAGGGACCCTAACCCACCGCCAGCCGAGGTCCTCTTCTTCCCAATCCCGCGCAAGGCTTCGTTCTAGTCTGACATCCCACCTTGCCAGGATTGGGAAGAAGAGGACCTCAGCTCAGCTGGCGGGGGTTGGGATACCCCGCCAGCAAAGCTAGGCGGCGGTGGGAGGGGGGGTTGACAATGGCGGGGGGGGGTCAAAGTTGGGGGGGGGGGTCGGTGGGGGGGGGCTAAAATGTGCCCCTCTCCTCAGGCTCTGGACCCCCCTCCCGTCGAAGTCTGGCTACGCCCCTGGTATCCATCAATCATACAGGGTCTGAAGAATAGATGACAGGAACAAAACAAAAATAAGAAGTGGTTTGAAAAGGGAAGGTTAGAGGAGACATGATGTTAACAGTCATGGCAAAATAGAAAGTGTGCATTAGTGGAGGTAGAATGCAGTAACAAAAGTGGTACAAGCACCTATGTAATCCGTATATGGAAAAAGTCTAAAAATTTCAAGATATCTATTTCCAATTTTTTGGACGAAAAACCAGGGATGCCACCCGCTATGAACAATATTGTAAGTAACATACCAAAAGAATACAGGTTCTCCAGTAGAGGGTCTGATTAATGGATATGTGCCTTGCTCAATTTTAATTTGTCCACATCCTTTAAAAATGTCCATGGTGGTCGCACACTATTCTAACAGGTTCCAGTAGTCCAATATATCCAAGTAAAGGGTAACCAAGATATCAAATCTAGTGACATGGTCCCAGTTAGGATCATCATCCATGCCAGGATCCCAACCTAGGTGGTTTGTGGGATAGGCACCGTTTAGAGGATTATTAGGGTGATCACCAATCATTTGGTAGGAAAAGGAAAAGAAAGAAAGAAAGAAAGAAAGAAAGAAGAAAGAAAGAAGAGAAGAAGGTATGATGCAATGTAAATTAAAAAAACAAAACAACTTAAATCAAGTCCATAGCAATCAGTCTCTACTAACTTGTAGGTGATATGATCACAGCTCCAGTGTACTGTTCGGAGGTCACAGAAAAATGCTTCGTCCCCTGTTCTCTGAAGTTCAGTTGCAGATGAAAATTCGATATCCTGTAGAATTTCTGACGAACAAGATCTTCAACTTAGATCAAAGGAGTTGTTGCAGGAGCAGATTCACTAGAAACAGAGGAAAATGCGGACAAGCCAGTTATCACATTCTGTAATGGATTCCAATACCAGAATAGGTATCAGGCAAGTGATGATTTGGATTGCCAGGAATGATAGAATTAAATAGAATTAAAAGGAAAAGTGGTCATACAAGACAATACTTAACATGTAGTGACCTGTACCAGAAAAGGAAATACATAGAAGACAGGAGAAAGTGATAGAGGACGAATTATAGGACTAGATATAATATGGGAATAGTTTCATTAGTTAATCAAGCAACAGAAGCTGCAGACACATTAGTGATTGTAATAGGGGAACAGCAAGAGATATAAGAATAAAAACAAATTCATCAATATGGCAAATACTTCATTATGGTCAAATAAACAGTCCTTCTTAAGCTCCAGACCAACAGTAGGTGGAAGGGCGAAGATCAGATAGATGGTTCCAAGAAGAATCTTGTTCAAGGAAAGATGATATTGGTGTAAGTGTCCAAATGCAAAGTGTGCACAAGTGTCCAGAAGATACAGGAGCAGGATGGTAAGGCCTCCATTTCGACCCTAAATTCTCACGGGTTGTTGTTTCTTTCCTTCACCAGGTTTGAGGACGAGGGTTCCTATTGAAGCACCTCCCCTTTGCAGCTGGGCTTACCCTTGTGAGATGTTGGTCCACTCGTGGTTGCGTAATCTCAGCACCTGATTCTGCTACCTTCTTGCAGTGCGATACATCCATGTGATAGGTGTACCCACGTACTTTGTTGACCAATGCTCCTGCTTGGACCTTGCCGAGCTCAATAGGTTCAGGATCTGTGGACACTAGTGACCAACAACGAAAATAAAACAGTTAGGACAGAGGCAGTAAAGGGATGGCACCCCCATGGGTTTGTGTGTGAACAATTTCAAACCATTCAAAAGTATCTACCTTTCTCTAAAGAAGAACTAATGATGCCAATCTCTATCTAGGATCTTATATGAGATTTGCCAAAAATACATTATTCTCCAGTGTTAGGTCTAGGTAATGGTATGCTTCCCTGTTCAAATTTAAGTAGACCAATCCCATAGAGGTAGATTGTGTCTCAAAGAATTGTACCTGAGCCTGTGGTGGCAACTGTCAATTAAAGGTTCACACAAATAGAAAACCTGAGGTAAGGACTCCAGCAGTGTTAACATCTGGATCAACTCAAAGCAGACATAAAGGGGTTAAAATGTCAGAACAGTTTTTCTCATAATATTGAGCAATACAAATTCTAAATCCTCTTTTATCAACAAAACTGTTACTAGCAAGGCAGTGAGATAATGACAAAAAATGAAATAAATGAGGAATCTAGAACCATTAGTAGTATGAAGTATAGCTGAGTCAAGTTTAGTTAAACGACATACGGTTGCAGCCAGGGTTGCACACGGGAAATGGCCTGTCGCCTCTGGATGACGTCAACATAAAATAAGAATAAGGGTGAACCTGCAAATGACTCAAAGGAAAGGTAAGTAAATATAATACTTTTGATACCACAATAAAAGGGAGGAGCAATACAGAGAAAACCAAATTACTAAGCAGAGGCAGAAAAAAATAAGAAAAAGTACATAATTGTTCACTTTAAAAAACTCATTGCAGTGATAGGCAGACAGTTCTGAGACAGTGACAGACTTCAGATATCTGTAGCAGGAAGTAATGTTTTTTTCCAGTTTCAACAGCAACAGCTGATATACTGATCTGGAATGACATTAGGTAGAGAAATTCCTTTGTTATGTCACAAAAAAAAATTCTCAGATTTGACACTTTATGTAATTTAAGCAAATGAGGGGTCACTAGAGCAGCATCAAACACTTGTAGGTAGAGCACATATGTTTGTGAAGGCTCAGATTATCAAGGGTATAGATGCATAGCTCTCTCTTGTAACCTAAGAATGAAACATATTTAGACAAACAGTGCTTGTAATTTAAAGACAGAAAACATGAACCAGGCAGGAAACTACTATTGCAGAGGAATGCAGATCAAGCAGTGGCAAGATCTTAAACCAATTGAGCTGTTAAGAAAGTAATGAAGAGGCAGTAAAACCAGTTTAATTTTAAAGCAAAGGTCTGCTTACAATAGATTTCACAGACAGTTGATTGTTCTCTGAAAGAAAAAGCAAACTGGAAGGGTACAGTCACGCCCACACATCAATAGAAAGAAGAAGAGAAAAGCAGAGCTGCGGTTTTAACCACCGCTGCCAGGAAGTAGTAAAAGGGAAAAAACACAGCTGTTTTTAAATGTTAGATATTAAGGACACGAAAACAGTTCTCGGTGATAACACAGACTTTATATAAAAATTTATTGAATATATTTACTTTCCCACAAGTTGGTACGAGGAAAAGCCATGGCATGCTTTGTGTATCAGAAATAAGTACATAAGTACATAAGTAATGCCACACTGGGAAAAGACCAAGGGTCCATCGAGCCCAGCATCCTGTCCACGACAGCGGCCAATCGAGGTCAAGGGCACCTGGCAAGCTTCCCAAACGTACAAACATTCTATACATTAATGTCCCGGAATTGTGGATTTTCCCCGAAGTCCATTTAGTAGCAGGTTTATGGACTTGTCCTTTAGGAAACCGTATACCCCCCTTTTCAGTTCTGCCAAGCTAACCACGTTCTCACGCAACGAATTCCAGAGTTTAATTACGCGTTGGGTGAAGAAAAAATTTTCTTCCCGATTTGTTTTAAATTTCCTACACTGTAGTTTCATCGCGATGCCCCCTAGTCCTAGTATGTTTGGAAAGCGTGAACAGCACGCTTCACATCCACCTGTTCCCTCCGCTCATTATTTATATACCTCTATCATGTCTCCCCTCAGCCGTCTCTTCTCCAAGCTGAATAGCCCTAACCTCCTTAAGTCTTCTTCTAGGGAAGTCGTCCCATCCCCGCTAGTCATTTAGGTCGCCCTTACGCTGCACCTTTTCCAATTCCTACTATATCTTTCTTGAGATGCGGCGACCAGAACTTGAACACAGTACTCAAGGTGCGGGTCAGCACCATGGAGCGATATAATGCTTTATAACATCCTCCACACCTGTTTTTCCATACCGTTCCTAACAATACCAACAGTCTATTGCGTTCTTAGCCGCAGCAGCACACTGAGCAGAAGGTTTCAGTGTATTATCGACGTGACACCCAGATCCCTTCTTGGTCCATAACTCCTAACGTGAAACCTTGCATACGTAGCTATAATTGCGGGTTCCTTTTGTTCCACATGCATCATCACCTTGCACTTGCTCACATTAAACGTCATCTGCCAGCCTTTAGCCACCCAGTCTCCCAGTCTCCGGTAAGGTCCTTCTGGTTAATTTTTCACAATTCCTGTCGCGAGTTATAACGAATTTGTGATAACTTTGGGTCAGCCAGGTAAATTTAATTACCTTGCTAGTTACTCTCCATCTCTAAATCATTTATAAATATATTAAAAAGCAGCGGTCCTAGCACAGACCCTGAGGAACCCCACTAACTACCCTTCTCCAATTGTGAATACTGCCCATTTAATCCCCACTCTCTGGTTCCTATTCCTTCAACCACGGTTTTTAATATCCACAATAAGACTTTTTCCTTCTATCCAGTGTACCCTCCAATTTCCTCTGTAGCCTTGCATGAGGTACCTTGTCAAACGCCTTTTTGAAAATCCAGATACACAATATCACTGGCTCCCCTTGTCCACATATTTGTTTACCTCTTTCAAAGAATTGAAGTAAATTTGGTCAGGCAAGATTTCCCCACACAAAAGCCGTGCTGACTCGGTCTCAGTATCCATGTCCTTAGATGTGCTCTGTAATTTTGTTTTTAAACAATAGCCTCTACCATTTTCCCTGCACCAAAGTCAGACTCACCGGTCATAATTTCCCCGATCTCTCCCCTGGAACCTTTTTTAAAAATGGGCGTTACATTGGCCACCCTCCAATCTTCCGGGTACCACGCTCGATTTTAAGGATAAATTGGCATATCACTAGCAGTAGCTCTACAAGCTCATTTTCAGTTCTATTAGTACTTAGGATGAATACCATCCGGTCCAGGAGATTTGCTACTCTTCAGTTTGCTGAACTGCCCCATTGCGTCCTCCAGGTTTACCATGAAGTCAGTAAGGTTCTCCGACTGCGTCCGCTTGAAATATCATTTCCGACAACCGGTATCCCACCCAATCTTCCTCGGTGAAGACCGAGCAAAGAATTCATTCACCTGCTCTCCGCTACGTCGTTGTCTTTCTTGATCACCCGGACCTTTTACCCCGCGGTCTATCCCAGTGGCCCAACGGATTCTTTTGCCGGCTGTCCTGCTTTTAATATACCGAAAAAAAGTTTTACTATGCTTTTTTGCCTCTAATGCTTTTTTCGTAATCCCTCTTGGCCTTCTTTATCTGCGCCTTGCATTTGCTTTGACACTCCTATGCTTCTTCTTGTTATTTTCAGATTTTTTTTTGTTACATTTGTACCACCGCACTTTCCCACTCATGGCAGGCTCTATGCGGCAGGCAATGGAGGGTTAAGTGACTTGCCCAGAGTCACAAGGAGCTGCCTGTGCCGGGAAATCGAACTCAGTTCCTCAGTTCCCCAGGACCAAAGTCCACCACCCTAACCACTAGGCCACTCCTCCACTATGGTTCCTTCTTCCATTTCCTGAAGGCATTTCTTTTAGCCCTAATAGCATCCTTCACCTCACTTTTCAACCAGGCATCTGTCTTTTGGAGTTCCACCTTTCTTTCTAATTTGTGGAATATGTTGGCCTGGGCCTCCAGGATGGTATTTTTGAACGCGTCCATGCCTGTTGTACAGTTTTTACCCTCTCAGTTGCCCCCCCCCCCCCCAAGTTTTTTTCCACCGTTCTTCTCATTTTATCAGTCTCCTTTTTTAAAGTTAAACGCTAACGTATTTGACTTCCTGTGTATAGTTACTTCAAGGTTGATATCAAAACTGATCATATTATGATCACTGGTTATCAAGCGGCCCCAGTACCATAACATCCCCTCACCGGATCATGCGCCTCCACTAGGGACCACGTCTAGAATTTTGCCTTCTCTCGTCGGCTCCTGCACCAGCTGCTCCATAAAGCTGTCCTTGATTTAATCAAGGAATTGTACCTCTCTAGCGTGTCCCGATGTTACATTTACCCAGTCTATATTTGGATAATTGAAGTCACCCCATTAGTAGCACATTGCCCATTTTGTTTGCGTCTCTGATTTTCTTTTATCATTCTTCTGCGTCTACCTGTTCATCCTGGTGAGGCGGACGATAGTACACTCCTATCACCGTCCTTTTCCCTTTTATACATGGAATTTCAACCCACAATGATTCAAGGGTGTGATTTGTATCCTGCTGAATTTGTACTCCATCTGAGTTCTCTTTTATGAAGAAGAGAGGCTTAGAATGATAGCTGGAATGACATAAATCCCATGGGAATTCAGTGAGGGTTACTGGCATGAAGACCTGCCCCTGAGACTATGCCTGAACACCAAGTGGTTACCAACCTCAAAAAAGGATGGAAGTTTAGGAGTGGAAATTAAGAGAAGCGGGTTAAATAGTCCTAGGCACCAGTTCCAACACATTAGTATGTCTTCACCAAGGTACATGCTAGTAGAAAATGAAAAAGAAGACAAAGGGACAGAAAACTAGATTGAGTTAGCAAGGAAAGACATTTGGTGAGTGTTGTTCACTTTTACCACAGGAATTTTTATTAATGAAACTCAATACTCAATTCTGTATAAAGCAGCAAAGACTAACAAATGAAAGACAAGGAATTAAGAGGTTATAAATTAGATCATGTTATCAAAATTCAATACTGGGCATAATTTTTAAAGTAAACTTGGTGGTATATACAAGTATATATATAAATTATCAAAATAGTGTCTTAGAATTAGATGTACTTCTTGTGTGCATAGCTATTCCAGGGGCAATAAAAAACATTTAAAGTCTCCATCGGGATTAAACTGCAGCTGAAACCTCGATGGCGTGCATTAAAATAACCTTTTTGTTTTCTAAGGAAGTAAATATACTTCTTTATATTCCACTGGTATAGCTATGTCAATTAGCAAAAGAACATGGCTAAAGATTGTCATTTGTTCTATCATATTTCAAAGAATACACATCAATTCCATAACCATGAAACATAAATTTTCTCTAGCAACAATTTTGTTAATGATTCAAAGCAGAAAATAAATAAAGGAAGCACAATAAACAGCCAGACAAAGAGAAAGATGCAAACAGAATTTACAATGTTTGTGAAATAAGAGATAAACAGACAAAAAATATCAGGGTGGATAAAGGTGATCAGTCTCTATCCACTTGCTGTACATAAATACAAACATAGAAAATAACTTACAAAAGCATCTGGGGATTTTTAAGCACACACAGAGTCAGCTGCTGCGTATATTGGACAATTCATTTGTATTTGGGATAATTCCTAATCTTCAATCCAATAGCTTCAAAACTTTTAAAAATAGGCATAGCAAATCTTGGTTCAAGGCTGTAAGCTGCAAAACATATCTAGCCCTGCGATTTGAGGTGGAATTAAGAAGTGCAGTAAGCTATTTCAATGGGAATCCCGTCTGCATAACTTAGAACAGTAAAGCCGACAGCTGACAGAAGTATCTTTGAATTACACATTTCCGGATTGCAAAAAGTTCAAAGTGAAAGTTGAAAGAGGCAGGCAAGGGGCTTCCGGTGGCTTCAGGGAAGAAAGTGCCTTCTAGTTCTGTTTCAACCAAGGAGCTAAAGGTAATAAAATACAGTTTAACGAAATCATTACCTTGCTGCAAGCAGAGTTTTAAAAACCGAAAGTAAGAAATAATGAGTTTATCTTGTTAACAGAGTTTGCTTATCTGAAAACCGCTTAGCGACGGGATAAACAGCATTTGAAAGGTACAGAATTGAAATGTTTAAGTGTATAATTGTGACTCCGCCCCTCTTGCCTGAGTATGATGACCCGGGTTTCCGGTTGGGTCGGATGTAGGTAGTCGTGGCAACCTTTCCGGAATTCAGTTCTCAGGAAGGAGGAGGGAGTAACAAAAACTAACCACGTCCTTGGCTCCCTAGAAACCAAGGAGGAAAATAAACTAAATTCAGGATTTCCTTTAACTTCTTGGGTGGCAATAAGGAGGGATTAGATCTTCAGAAACAATATAACAATTTATTAAAGCATTCTTTTACTTATGGAAAGAGCAATAAATCAATTACACGGCACACCAGAATTTCCCCTTCCCCCTTAAATATTAACTTTGTTTCCTTTCAACCTGGTCTCCCAATAATAACCTTATTTTACTTGTATTCTTTTCACAGAAACCACCTTCGTCTTTACAGAGCACTTTTCAGATAAGTATCTCCCTTTAGCAATAATCAATTCCTCAAATTAGATATAAAATATATTATTTATTTTTTTAATAACCTTTAAGAATTGATTCTTTGTGTATCCCTTTTCATTGTTTTCACAGGTACTCTGTTCACTATTCCTAAGGAACAAGGTAAGTATGTTTTTTTCCTTTTCTTTTCCTAAATGTCTTTCTCTACTTAAGTTTTCCCCTGCGTTCTCAAAAGTCACTTAGCTGATACCGGTCTTCGTTGGCAGCGTAGACTTTCTTGCGGAGGGGCCCTTGTTGCTTTCTGTAAGCCTGGCAGTCTTATCAATCGAAGCTTCTTCCTAAACTTCACGCTTAAAAAACTTAAAGAAGGCAAAACCCTATCTTTCCTATTGGTAGGATTTACACCTTTCCCTGCTACTGGGAAATATTACAAAAACTGTGGCCAAATTAATCTATTAAAATAAAATTAAGCAAAATTCCCTTTTCTTTCCAGGCCTGTACTGATATTTTTTAGTTCCCTAAGCTGAGAGTGACTGACAACCCTTCAGTCATATGCACAACACTCTCAACATTCCATGCACAGCTCCCTATTTTAACTTACCACCTTCTTTTCCATTGCTTTCCAAACGTTTTCCTAACCAATCAACCTGCTTTCACAGCTTCCTGTTTTCTGTTACTTTAAATATTCCCCTGCCACAGTTACCTTGTCTCTTAAGCATTTTCTCCCTTCACCATTCACTCCACATTTACACAAAATTCCCAAAAATTGTGAAACCTTAATCTACTCCCTTCCCAATCTCACCTTTACTACCACTCTCACCTCAATGCTTTCACTGCCAGCCAATCTCACTTCAAAAACTTTTAATTTCATTCAATCCCAAACTGTCTCTCCCACACTGAACAGCACACCGACTCTGTTCAGCTGTCAGATCCTCTCTGCAACTGCCAACCAGCCCCGTCTCCCAGGATAATCCTCCGCTTTTAATCAACTAGTAAAGCCCAATAAATTCCATATTTATTAACCTTTATATATACATCTCCTAGCTCAGATTTATCCAAATTTAAAGATATAACCCAACCTCAGATTAATTCAAATTTACCTAAAACACACTTCAAAATTTAATACCAGAGGAATTATTAAAACATAGTAAAATTAGACTCCACTTTTACCTTAATTGAACCCTTGATCCTCTGCTACCATATGTTTATAGTGAAGTCTTAGGGAAGACCATAATACAGTCCTCCCCTGATAACTACCTAGTCCCAGAGAAGGCTACAATATTCTTCCCTTTTATCCTTCCACTTGTCATAAGGAATATAATAGTTTGAACAGGTGAGGCAATAGGGTTTTTGTCTCCTAACACTTATCCCAAGATACAGAGGACCAGCCATTCCCAAGATATAGTGTGACAGAATAGGAAGATAGAACATATAAATTAGAAAAGATATATACTATGTTTCTTCAGAAGGAAAGGTCTTTATTACTTACTAATAACAAGGCAATATGGCAATACAGCAGTTAGGCAAAGTAATTGGAGTAATCAGACAGTGTAATTAGGCAGAACAATTAGAAAGCAATTAGACAATAGAGCAATTTGACAATAGCTGCAAAGGCTTACGCTCTGTCGATCATCTCACCCCTCTGGCTAGATACAGTACCACAGTGGCTTTATACACCGGACTGAGCATCAATTCCCCTCCCAAACCATACAGTTTGCGACTTCAGCTAATTTCTGTGTTACATCATTGTTTACCTATAATGGTACATGTTATCTGAATGTTATGGAACATGGAACAATATTTATAGAACTCAGCATCTTATAATAAGTCCAAGTTTTCTTTTATAGAAGACTTTAGATGCCATTTCGTTATAGGAATTTTCTAGTACCCAGGTCTTTATCATAATGATAGCTCAAAACATCTCCACTTTCAAACTGTGTAGTCATTCTTGTGTTTGATATAGAAGTAGTGGCACCGGGGGTTATATGATGCGGTGGAGCTGAGCGGTCGACTCTAAACCCGGCTCCACTCTCGCAGCCTTAAAATTGCCTAATAATCTGCAATAGAGCCCCCGATCTGGGACTATAACTGGATATCTCGAAAGCGCAGGATATGAGCTGCTGACAGAGCAAATTGAAAGCTTGAGCAGACCGGAGGGCAGGTTGGCATGCCCAGAAAGACCCCGCGGGGGAAGAAGGAAAATATTCATACCGCACGAGCCAAGATGGCGGCGACAAGTGAGGAGCCAATGAAAGCAGGGCTGCCTATAGATCTCGTGAACGAACTGGTCCAGAAGATCTCTGTAGTGCTGGAGGAAAAACTGTCCAAGATTCAGTCCTCAGTGGACCAAATTAAGGATTCCTTAGAACGGCAGGGAGTGCGCCTACAAGGAGTGGAGGAGCGGGTGTCACAGCAGGAGGACCGCGTGGAAAGCGTGAGCGGAAGAATTGCAGTTCTGGAACAGAAATGCGCCCAGCTGGCGAGTCAAGTGGATGACCATGAAAATAGGAGTAGGCGCAATAATTTGCGGATCATAGGAGTGCCCGAAGCGGTGAAGGAAAAGAACTTGCGAAAATTTGTGAAGCAGTGGCTGCCTGAACAACTGGGCCTGCAATTTGAGGGCGGCGCCATGCGAGCAGAGAGAGTCCATAGAGTGGGAAAAGTGTGGGAGGAGGATCGCAGGCCCAGACCAGTGCTGGCTAAGATCTTAAACTATGCAGACAAGGAGAGAGTGCTGCAAGCTTACCGGGGAGCGAAGAATCTTGAATATGAAGGACAGAAATTATTGTTGTTCCAGGATTACTCTGTGGCGGTGTCAGAACAGAGAGAGGCTATGGGACGCCATTGCAAGTGCTTGTTTGACAAGGGGGTCCAGTTTTCGCTTTTGTACCCTGCCAAGGTGCGGATCTTACATGAAAATAAAACAATCTTTTTTACAGAACCAGCTGCACTGGGATCATTCGTGGATAAACTGTGAACTGTGGAAGGAGCCACAGATGGTCTCTCAGAAGTTACCTGGTAGTTATCTCCGTTTACAACTTTATTTGTTGCAGTAATAACTGTTTAGAACATAAAGAAAGACGAAGGCTTGGTATGAGTGTCTTGTTAAGACATGTTGCCGAAATGTCTTCCAGGCTATGTGTTAGTTGCACTGTAAGTATGAAGAACACGTTTGTCAGTAGTTAAGAGATTGAATTCCAGTTTGAATTGTAAAAAAGTGGGTTTAGCATGGGGGCAGGGGAAGGATAAAGGGAAGGGGTGTGCGATTGAGCAGAGAGTGCGGGAGGGGGTTGGTGGTGGAAGTAGGGGAGTGGTTGGAGCGAGTGTGAGTGGTCGGAGGGGTATGAATGTGGTAATACTTTATTCTTTGGACGGGAGGGGGGAGGGGAGGGTGGCACGGGAACACAGAAGGAAGGCTTGAAGGGCTGGGTTGGGAGGTCCGCACTGTTATTTTTTCAATGTGGGGCACGGAAAGTCAGTTGTTGGGAATTGGTTTGTGGTGCTGGGCAAGGGCAGATTGAAGGGCCTGAGGAGCACCAGGGAAAATGTGTCTGGGGAGTCCAGCTGGGATGCTCCTTAGATCTTGGTGGGTTGCTTGACAGTGGGAGGCGATCCTATTGGGTGCTGGATAATGGTTGATTTAAAGCTTATTTCCCTTAATGTAGATGGGATACATTCTTCAATAAAGAGGAAAAAAAGTCTGCAGGCACTCAAGAGACAAAAAGCAGATGTAGCAATGCTGCAAGAGACCCACTTGGGGAAGTCTGAACATTTGAAAATGAAACAAGACTGGGTGGAAGATTTATTTTTTGCGGCATATAACAGGAGGCAAAGGGGTTGGCTATTCTGATTAGGAAGTCCATAGCTTTTAGCCTCCACAGTATGTATCAAGATGCAGAAGGAAGGTTTATCATTGTAGCTGGGCTGCTGAAGGGAAAGAAAGTGGTGATGTGTAGTATTTACGCACCAAACGTGTACTCTCACAAATTTTTTACGCTTTTAGCTGCTAAATTAGTAACCTTTTATGAATACCCGCTTATTATTGGCGGGGATTTTAATATAACTAGCGACCCTTCGATAGATTGTAAACCACCAAAGAAAGAAGGTAGAGGTCATGGTGAGAGGGGGGTGAATTATCTGCTTAAAGAATTAGAATTGGTAGATATTTGGCACCTGCACCATTTGGAGGACCGGGATTATACTTTTTTTTTCACACCCTCATGGGGTCCATGCACATCTGGATTATCTACTGGTATCCCAATCGTTGACCAAAAAAATGGGACAGTCAGGAATAGGGGAACCCGATGTGTCAGACCATGCACCAGTGTGGATTGGGTTGGAATGGGGACGGGACAGGCTAGGTGGCGTATGAACCCAGCCCTGTATCAAGATAAAGACTTTCGTAGCTATCTGCGGAAGAGTTGGTTAGACTATACAGCGGAAAATGATGTGCAAACAGTGGGTCCTAGAGTGTACTGGGAGGCAGCAAAAGCGGTGTTAAGGGGTAAAATTATGTCTTACCTGGCTTCTGTAACGAAGCGGCGTGAATCTCGGGTGACAAACTTAATGTTGAAACTAAGGGAAGCTCAGAAGCTCTTTATTTTTTCACCATCAGAAGAGGCAAGGAAGGGGTATGTAGACTGTAAGAAGCAATTGCAGGACGTCCTGGATGAGAGGGCTTTGTATAGCATAAAATTGTATAAATATAGGCTCTCTCAGTGGGGAAATAAGACGGGGAAATTGCTAGCATCCTTAGTGAAACAGAGATCTTCTAAAAGTTATATAGGAAAAATTAGGGCTGCACGGGGCTCTGTGTGTTCAGGGTTAGGTGAAATACAGGAGTTTGTACAATTTTATTCGTCGCTCTATAGGGAGGGCTCATTTTCTGAGGCGAAGTGCAAAGAGTTCTTTGAAAAGGTGAAGCTCCCGTCCCTATCCGCTGAACATTTGGGGGTGCTAAATGAACCAATGCCCGGAAAAGAGGTGCAGCACATCATTAAAAGATTAAAGTTGGCTAAAGCCGCAGGTCCAGATGGACTGGGTACAGAATATTATAAAATATTACAGGATCTAGTCCCACCTTCTTTTATAGTGATGTGCGAGGAGGTGAGGTCATCAGGGGTGATGGGGACAACACTTAATCATGTGCATATCACGGTCCTTCCGAAACCCGGAAAGGATGCAGAATTAGTGGGGTCATATAGGCCAATCTTATTGCTAAACCAAGACATTAAGATTTTAGCAGGGATGCTCGCGGCTAGCTTAGGTACCGTCCCTCAGTTGGTGCACTCGGATCAAGTAGGATTCGTTCAGGGGAGATTTGCTTCCGCCAATATACTGAAAGTGAGTCGCATTCTACTTGAAGTACGGCAAAAGGCGGGGAATGCGCTCCTGGCTAGTTTGGACGCAGAGAAAGCTTTCGATAAAGTGGTCTGGGAATATCTATTCTGGGTGTTGCAGAGATTTCGGCATATGAGGGGAGTTTCTGAGTTGGATTCGTGTGATGTATAGCAACCCGACAGCCCAGATCCTTGTCAATGACTCTCTTACAGAACCTTTGTATTTGAAAGGCGGTACTAGGCAGGGGTGTCCTTTGTCACCTTTATTATTTATATTAACATTAGAATCCTTGGCTGGGAGTTTCCAAGATGGCGCTGTGAATAGACGAACCTGTGTTTGCTCCTGGAGGCTGCTGTGTTTGTGAGTTTCTCTCGGTGCCTCTGTAGCCTCGTTAACCATGGGGAAGCGGAGGGGGAAGGTAAAGGAATTTCCCTCGGTTCCTGTGATCTCCTCAACGATGAAACAAACAACCCTGCAATTTCCCAGGCAGCAACCGGGTCCTCAGGGAACTTCGACCCCCACTGCAGCTCTCGGCCCTTCGGAGTCGATTGAGAGTGGAAACGAGGTTTCCTTGAGTCCTGTGGAGCGAATCGCACCTCCCCAGCCTGGAAGAGAGTTGCTGGCTGTTCAAACAGAGACAGACGCCGAAGTGGCTCAGCTGGTCCTGTCTGAGGGTGTGACTGCAGCAACTGAGATAGATTCTCAACTTCGGGAAACATTACTACAACAGGCTTCAAAGGTATTGCCTCAAGCTATTGTTTCAAAGTTAGCTCGGGCTAATAGTCTACCTCAATCTCCTCCTGTGGCTAGTGGAGTGATTAGACCAGCAATTGTGACACTGGAGTCACTATGGGATATGGTTTACAATATCCAAACCTCTATGCAAACTACTTTAAAGCAGAATTCTTCTGATATTGAAGTTCTTTCTGAGGCTGCCCTGCTTCAAGCACAAGTGACTGCACAGCAAACCCAGAAATTGGAACGTGTGGATATCAAAATTCAAGAAATGGGATCTATAGAAACAGCTTTGGTTAAAGACAATAATTTCCTACATAAACGACCTGAATACCTTGAAAATCAGACTAAAAGGCTTAACCTTAGGTTTCTTAATTTTCCCAAATCGCCGTTAATTTCTCCTTTGGAGATGGTTAAAAAATATTTGGTGGACATCCTGGGAATGGACAAGGACTCACTCCCTCCCATTACACGGGCTTATTACATCGGGAGTACTGGAGTGGTGGTGGGAAACCCCCCCGTAATAGGGGAGGGAATGAATCTTACCTCATTCCTAGAAAGCTCATTAGAAATAGTTACTCAGAGGTTAACTCTGCTTGCCACTTTCGCGTTGGAGCCTGATAGGAATGCCGTACTACGGCTTTCGTTGAGACACTTAGAAAATCTGTTTTTGGGCTCAAAGGTCCGTATCTTTCCAGATCTCTCATGGCCTACACAGATGAAACGAAGAGCCTTTTTGGAACTTTGCCCCAGGGTGGTGGCATTGGGAGCAAATTTTGTTTTGCGATTTCCTTGTTTTTGTAATGTGATCAGCTTGAGGGTAAACATTTTCAGTTTGTAGATCCAAAACAGTTGAAAGAGTTTATTGATGCAAGAGTTGATGTGAATATAGTAAACCTTCCCTAATTTAGCAGGCTGGGGTCTGAACCAGAGGAAGCATCTATTGATTATTAATTTTTGTATTTTTTTTCTTTTTTAATTTCCTTAATCTTGGAATCAAATTTCTTTAACTTGTGGACAAATGGGCTGTAAAGATATATACTTATCATTTTTGTTTCCTAATGTTAAATAATGCCGATTGCATATTCACTTTATGTGGTGATATATTGGAAAATTTAAATAAATAAAATAAAAAAAAAAAAGAATCCTTGGCTGCTAGGATTCGCCAAGATCCAGAGCTACAGGGGATTCAGGTGGGAGGAGAGGAATACCGAATAAACTTATTTGCAGACGATATGCTTCTTCTATTGGACAATGCGACCATTACGTTACCGCAGGTCATGAATATAATTCAGGAATTTGGGGAGTTCTCGGGGCTTAGCATAAATTTTGGAAAATCAGAAGCACTCCCTATAAGTAACCCATGTGCGAGCGTTAGTTTGAGCAGCTTCCCTTTGTCGTGGGCCCAGGTTGGTATAAAGTACTTGGGAGTGTATCTAAGTGGTCAAAAGGTTATGCATCAATGGAAGGAGCTTCCGTTAAATTTTATGGGCCGGATAGCGCTGGTCAAGATGGTGATGCTGCCTAAGTTGCTATATCCTTTACAGATGCTTCCATTGTGGGTCCGCAAGGAGGAAGAGTCTGTGTTTCGCAGTGCGGTGAGTTCCTTTATTTGGAGAGCAAAGCGTCCGAGAATCTCCTTCATGAAGTTAGCGTATGACAGGACAAAAGGTGGTCTTCAATTGCCAGATTTGAGGGCCTATAATGTAGCAGCATTATTACGCTGGATACACGAGCTGCACTCAGGACGTGGTTTCTTTGCTTCTAAGGGTTTTTGGGAGAGCTGGAGTGGGCAAAAAGGTCCCTTTGTTATGTTGGAAGAGGAAGGGAGGGGAAGGGCTGGAGGAGCTGGAGGGAATCAGTACTGGAAGGCTCTGCAAAGTGCTTGGAGGTGGTGGAGGGGGGGGGGGGGTAGGAGGGGCAACTATTGGACCTAGCCCCTTTTTAACTTTGGTGGGTAACCCTGCTTCTCCAGCGGGAATGGGTACTACAGTATTCAACAAGTGGAGGAGTGGGGGATGTAGACACTTGGGCCATCTCCGTCAATGGGAGGGAGAGGTGTTCCCATCTTTTGATCAATGCAGATGTGCATGGGAAATTCCCAATTCGCAGTTTTTTGCTTACCTCCAGGCGCGCAATTACGTGCTGGATGTGGAACGCAAGTATAGAACTTTAGTGGGTTTTACCCAGATGGATAAAGTTTTTTTACAGCTACCCCTAATGCATAACTGGTTAACCCAGTGGCATCAAGTAATCAGAGATAATAAAAAAGCTCCGCATTTGATAAAATTAGCTGAGTTATGGAGCCAGGATACAGGTGAAGAGATTACAGAAAAGAGATTAGCTGAGGTATTTGGAAATATTCACCGTGTGACCCCTAATGCTGCACTACAAGACATACAGTATAAGATTCTGCACAGAGTGCACATCACTAAGGAGAGAGGAGTGGTGATGGGGCTGTGGGAAGATCCCAATTGTAATAAGTGCAAGATAAGGGTGGGAACATTGCTGCACGCCTTCATGGAATGCCCATCCTTGAGGGGGTTTTGGACAGGGGTGTTGGAGGTCATGGAGCATGTCTTACAGTGTAATATAGAGTGGCAGTACTCAGCAGTGCTTATGGGATGTACAGCATCATTGAAGGAGCAGAGGTTGGGGGACGCTCATTGTAAATTTGCTTTGCTGGCAACCTGGCTGGCAAAGATGTGTATTCTAAAGGCCTGGGCGGATCCCTCTCCTCCCCTTTTGGTGATCTGGAAGGGACATATGAGGGAAATGGCTAGTTGGGTGCTCCTTGGGGCAACACCAGTACTGCGAGTTATGGGAAAGAGTGCTGGCATCACTTCAACAGGGTGGCCTAATGAGTTTAGTAACTGATGATACAGGACACGGACAGTAGGTGGGGGTGGGGACGGTTTAGTTTCTCCAGAGGTGGGGGGGGGGGGGGGAGAAAAATGGAAAACGGCACGGGGTAAGGGGTTATCTGGATAGACTACTATAAAAGGCACAATGTGATGGAATATGATGGAATGGGAATGGCTTGACTTGTTCATGTTTATGTTTGTTAAACTACCCTTTGCTCTGTGATTCAATAAAGATATTTTCCAAAAAAAGAAGTAGTGGCACCGACTCTGCACCAGGGGAGGGGGGATGAGTGTTCCGTAGGGTCAGCATGACCTCGGATACACAGCCTTAGCAAAAGTACAGAGAAATGCAGCTCTGAGCAAAAAGAAAAGTTCGAGCCTTTTAGCTATGCAGTTCATGGGTCACAACTGACCTGTCAGTGGTCAGAAAAGAGCAAATCAATTCAATTAGCAGATCAGTGATATCTCACTGGGAGTACAGAACATTGCTACTCAAAATTTACCTCTATATCTGAGACTCCAAAGAATATACAAGCAACATGTACAATCAATTGCTTATGGGCATACAGTACCACAGCTACACATAGGTGTTCTCTGTGTCTGAGTTTATAATGCTTTATTTTATGTTTTTTTTTCCACCCTCACCCCAAATTACCAGCTAAAGCCAATTTACAGATATAAAAGACTCAAGGATACTTATGAGAAAGCAATAGGGTTACTTGCCAATTCAGATACAATAGGATTACTTCCCAATTGGTTGGTTTCTCATGCGAGAGAGCAGCCCTGCTTGCACAAAGGTGCTGGCTGTAATTGTCTCTCACCAAAGAAATAGGAAGTACAATCACTTATATACACTCATTAACATAACAGGTCATTCTGACAATAATCCCATTTATTGGATATATGCTAATGTAATGGTTAACACTGATTGGCTATGGCAATGAATTGATTAGTATTTACTGGAAAAGCTTAATAATAGACTAGCTTTTACTGGAAGACTAACCAGCTTATTTTCAAAAGAGAAAAACGCCTATAGTGCGACCTAAATCGGGAGATAGACGTTTGTCTCGCAAAGGCGCCCAAATCGGTATAATCGAAAGCCGATTTTGGGCGTTTCCAACTGCACTCCGTTGCGGAAATGAATAAAGTTGACGGGGGCATGTCGGAGGCGTGGTGGAGGCGGAACTGGGGCGTGGTTATCAGCCGAGGAGAGATGGGCGTCTTTAGCTGATAATCGAAAAAAAAGGCGTTTTTACTGTGATTTTGGGTCACTTTTTTTGGATCCTTTTTTTCACGAACAAGTCCCAAAAAAGTGCCCCAACTGCCCAGATGACCACTGGAGGGAATCGGGGATGACCTCCCCGGACTCCCCCAGTGGTCACTAACCCCCTCCCACCAAAACAAAACCCACTTTAAAAACTTTTTTCCCAGCCTGTAGGCCAGCCTCAAATGCCGTACCCACCTCCATGACAGCAGAATGTGTTCAATCCTGTCACAGCCTTTCCCTGGGTCAGATGTGGCTCTCTGGTGCAGTACAGGGTCACATCAGCATTACATTGTGGTGGGTGTAGGGTATTGGGCTCCGTGATTTCATTAGCTTGTGTTACAGTCTCACTGTAATTGGTAGTTGGTAGGCTCTTCTCCCATGGTGCTTTTCCCCCTGCCTACTAGGTCAGAGTGTGCCCTGTTGTGTTTCCTGTTGTAGTCCATGCGGTAGTGGCCATTTTTGTAAGCCAGTTTTAGTTCCCTTTCCTGTGTTAGCCACGTTAGACAACTTAGTTCTTCCCTTGAATGTGGCTGAATGAGGGCATTGTACAGCATTCTGCCAGCTCTGACCTACTGCTCATCTCAGTACCAGGGAGACTCATTGCCAGTGGGGCACAACCTCTGATCTGCAGTTAACTGTGAGTAAAGGCGGTTATTCCAATAAAGAACGTTTTCGTAGAGATTAGTCTTCAGGTGTCAACTGGTGTGTCAATGTTATATAGCAGCAACCAGTCCTAGAGGCCTGCGTGTATGCAGGTCCCTGGAGCACTTTTAGTGAGTACCGCAGTGCACTTCAGCCAGGTGGCCCCAGGCCCATCCCCCCCCCCCCCACCTGTAACACTTGTGCTGGTAAATGGGATGCCTCCAAAACCCACTGTACCCACATGTAGGTGCCCCCTTCACCCCTAAGAGCTATGGTAGTGTTGTACATTTGTGGGTTTGGGGGGAGGGGGGTTGGGTGTTCAGCACCCTTGGTAAGGGAGCTATGCATGTGGGAGCTTTTTCTGAAGTCCACCGCACTGACCTAGGGTGCCCAGTTGGTGTCCTGGCATATCAGGGGGGCCAGTGTACTACCAATCGTGGCCCCTCCCACGACCAAATGGCTCGGATTAGGACGTTTTTGAGCTGGGCGTTTTTAGTTTCCATTATCGCTAAAAAAACCAAATGTCCAGCTCAAAAACGTCCATTTTTTTTCGAAAATACGGTTCGGCCCACCCCTTCACGGACCCGTTCTCGGAGATAAACGCCCATGGAGATAGGCATTTCCGTTCGATTATGCCCCTCCACGTCATCTTCCTGAGGAGTTATCTTGTTCTGTTTTTCACCAAAACATCTGTGACCACCATGTTGCCTAACGATGGTACTCTGTTTTTCCACCTACGCCCGTTCCTCTTTCTGCTGCATGAATGTCACAACAGATCATGAGTCCTGCAGTCACATGAAGTTCAGGTTAAAGTCATGGGCCTGTAAGATTTTTTTCTCATTTTAGATCCTGAACCAAAGTCTCAGGCCTTGAATCAAAGCTCATAGCTGTGATAATAATAGACATCTCCCCCCTTGAAGGTCTTTGAAGACCTTCACCAAATATGGGAATGGCTAGTGCTCCTTGCAAGTAACCTAGTCCTGCACCTAGGCGTTTGCTTTCACCTCAGAATCAAATTTTGAGCTAGGTCTTTATTACCATAAGCGCAAAAGCACATGGTTAGTTTTCTCTTTGTAGACTGTCTTAGGTTGCAGGCATTCTAAAATCCCTAAGCAGGTTGGGGGGGGGGGGGGGGCTTACTTTACCCGTCATGGCTACCAATCATGAGCACCAAGAGGCGGATAGTAAGTATGAGAGACACTAGTAAGGGGAGTCTGTGTGTTTAAGATTGCCAATGGTGTAACTAAGAATAGGCTGAAGACAACAGTTAGGGCTTCCATCACAGAGTAAAATGGTAGCATCATTTTCTATGGGTAATTCCCATATACCTTTACAATTATAAAACTCCAAAGGAAGAGAATGTGGTTTGGTAGTACCTGTCCTTACCAAACAAGTTTTAAACATTGACTGTGAGGTGGGAGGCACGCTAGTTTCTTTGGGCAAATTTGAAAACAGTCGAGCAAGGGATTTGCAAAATTAGTCATTATTGTTATCACTCTGGAGCAGGGGTGTAGCTATGTGGGGCCACGAGGGCCTGGGCCCCCGTAGATTTGGTCCTGGACCCCCTGCCAACGACCCTCTCGACCCCCCCCCTCACGCCACCAACGCTCCCCAGCCGTCACCATGGGCTACCTTTGCTGGCGGGGGACCCCAACCCCCGCCAGCCGAGGTCCTCTTGCTTCCCGCGCAAGGCTTCGTTCTGTTTCTGATGTCCTGCACATTGTATGCAGGACATCAGACTCACAGAAACAGAACGAAGCCTTGCCAGATCAAGGCTTCGTTCTGTTTCAGTGAGTCTGACGTTGTGCACGTACAACATGCAGGACGTCAGAAACAGAACGAAGCCTTGTCCGGGAAGCAAGAGGACCTCGGCTGGCGGGGATTGGGGTTCCTCGCCAGCAAAGGTAGGCGACGATGGCGGTGGAGGAGGGTTGGCGGCGGGAGGAGGGGGTCGAGAGGGTCGTCAGCAAGAGGGGCAAAGTTGTTGTTGATGGTGGCGAGGGGGGGGTCAGCAATGGCGTGGGGGGGCTAAAATGTGCCCCCTCACCTGGGCTCAGGACCCCTCTCCCGCCGAAGTCTGGCTACACCCCTGCTCTGGAGTAACTTTATCATGCCTATGGTACCATCGTAATCAGTGTCAAGGTCTAAGGGAAACGGAGCAACTGTAGGCTCTGTTCATACAGCGGTAATCTGCTTCTAATTCTGTAGGAAAGAAAGAATATTCTAAACAGCAAATAACGGAATACCAAAAGAAAAGGAAATTGGCAGGAAGACACGTCCTAAAGCTATGAGAGATCAGACAAAAATCTGAAGGGAATTGTTGATTCGTGTAACTAATTCCTGTGTCATGTAAGAAAATCAAAACTTAATAAAATAAAAGCAAGTATGAAACAATGAAAAGTCCTACAAGAGTTAACTTTAAATTTATGCAGGTGTAAGGGTAATTAGTAGGTATAGAATCAGTGCTTTTTTGTAGAAAAAAAGGTGCCGGTACTCATTGTGGGTGGAGTCACCACATATGACTCCACCCCTATTATAGCCACACCCGCATTTGCCACATCCCTTATACCAGCCATAGCGCATATAAACAGACATCATTGAAAATATTATACTAGTATAGGAGAAAAAAATAACGTGATTTTTTTCATTATAAATAATTTCTGTAAGCTGTTACAGCTCCAGTATACCCAGTGCAAAATAAGACAGCAGATATAAATTCTCAAATTGGACATATTCCAGACACTAAAATGAAAATAAAATGATTTTTCCTACCTTTGTTGTCTGGTGACTTTGTTTTTCTGATCATGCTGGCTCAGTATCTGATTCTGTTGCTATCTGTCCTCTTAACTCAGTTTCCAGGGCTTCCTTTCCATTTATTTCTTTACTTTCCTCCTTTCTTCTTCATTTCTTGCCCTACATCCGTAAGTAAAAGCTGGGTCCTCCGCAGACTTGACTGTCCAGTGGATCCAGCTTCTGCCTATTTTCTACATCCATGTGCAGTTTTTCTCCTCTCTTCCTTTTCCCTCATCTCATCTCCTTCCTCACTCTTTCCTCGCCTCCATCCATGTCCAGCATTTCTTCTCTCCCTTCCCTCTCCTCCATCCACCCATGTCTAGCAGCCCTCCTCTCCCCTGTCCTCCATCCACCCATGTCCAGCGACCCCCCCTGCCATCCACCCATGTCCAGCGACCCTTCTGTCCCCCCTGCCATCCACCCATGTCCAGTGACCCTCCTGTCCCCCCTGCCCTCCCCTACCATCCACCCATGTCCAGCAACCCCCCCTGTCCCCCCTGCCATCCACCCATGTTCAGCGACCCTGCTGTCCCCCCTGCCATCTACCCATGTCCAGCGACCCCCTGTCCCCCCTGCCATCCACCCATGCCCAGCGACCCTCCTGTCCTCCCTGCCCTCCCCTGCCATCCATCCATGTCCAGCAACCCCCCCGTCCCCCCTGCCATCCACCCATGTCCAGCGATGCTCCCTGTACCCCCTGCCATCCACCCATGTCCAGCGACTCTCCTGCCCCCCCTGCCCTCCCCTGCCATCCACCCATGTCCAGCAACCCCCCCGTCCCCCCTGCCCTCCACCCATATCCAGCGACTATCCTCGTTTCCCTGCTCCCCCTCCCTCCAGCCGCCCATACCCCTCTGAGCCCACCTCCCCGACCCAGTCTGTCCCGCATTCGCAATCTTTCCCGGACCCCACTGCCCCTCCAGTTATCCCATCTCTTTTTGCCCCTTTCATCCACCCACCTTGCAGCATAATATCCCTCCCGTTCCACTTTGCTTGCTGTGCGCTAGTAAACAAGCATGGCAGAAGTGCAGGACCGTGGCTCTCTGCCTGCCGCTACTGCTTCTTGTGCGAAGTTAACTTCCGGGTTGGCACAGGAAGCAGTAGCAGCAGGCAGAGAGCCACGGTCCTGAGCTTCTGCCATGCTTGTTTATTAGCGCACAGCAAGCAAATGGAACGGGAGGGATATTATGCTACAAGGTGGATGGATGAAAGGGGCAGAAAGAGATGGGATAACTGGAGGGGCAGTGGGGTCCGGGAAAGATTGCGGATGCGGGACAGAGGAAGTGCAGGACTCGCCGGGAGGGAGGGGTCGCCAGGAGGGGGGAGGGCAAAAAAAAGGTGCCGGTACACCGTACCGTCGCGTACCGGCACAAAAAAAGCACTGTATAGAATTAATGCTCAAAGAGGTTAAACTTGTTTTAAATGTGTAGATAAAGATTATGTGGAAAAGAGAAAAGAGGAAGTTAAGTAGAAAAAGGTTGAAATGTTAAGACAGTATTCTATTTTCATGTAAAACAACTTATGCAAAATAAAATCAAAACTAAAAGTTCATGTATAACAATCAGAGTTCTATATTTCCTAACAGAAAATAGGGTGTGTTGAATTACTTAAGTGCTTAATGCTTTGCTATAAAAGTACTTAGACAAAAAAAGGAAGTTATTTTCATGTGCGTATGTGAAACAGACCTTATACTAAACTAACTTACCCTATAATGTTTCAACAGAATAAATGCAATGACTTTATAAGTCCATGATTCCTATAAGCAGACCTGTAATGAAAATAAGGCAATAAATAAAGTCCAAGCAGTTTTATAGAAAGTATTCTTAATGCTGAATTTATCTGTTTCCTGCTTCTGTGGGACACTTCAGGATTTGGCCGAATCTCCAGTGCTAGCTTTCACTTCCTCATTTTGGTACTGCAGCTTCAGTAATGTAAAAAGAAAAGTCTTTTTTTTTCTGTAGCATATAGGCAGTGGTGTGCTGGAGCCGGCTTGCACCGGCTCGCAAGAGCCGTTTGTTAAATTTTTTACCAACTTGCGAGCCGGTTGTTCCTGAGGGCGAGCCGGCTCTCCTTCCTCCCTCCCTCTCTCCTACAGGGTCCGGTCCCTTCCCTCCCTTGTCCAGCGAATTCTTCGGGGCAGTTTTGCCTGCCTGCTGCTGGCGCTGACCCTCCCTCGCTGCCGGATTGCTCTTTAAAAATGGCCGCTGAGACTTCTGCTGAAATCTTGAAGGCCGCCCTTGTAAGTCTTGTTTTAATTCTGGAATCTCTATACCTCCGGACAGCCCGTTCCCATGGGGATGAAGTGTGGGGTCTCAGAGGACCGCACTTTGACACGGAGGTGGAGAGAGGGAGTCAGAAGGCTCATTTTAAATCTAAGACCCAGGACCTCGGCTGTCTGAGTTTTAGTGTCTATGTGTATTTTGGGCCACATACTTTCCTACGTGATGTGTAAGAACATTACAGGAAACAGATAGATAATTTAAGAAATTGAGGCACAGACTAGAAAAGGTAGTGATAGAGATAGTCTTTATTCTCACCAATTGGAACTTCAAGCTGGTACACACATCAGTCAGATTCTCGGTTCAACCGACCGTAGCTCTGCCCTCTGGGTAGCGTTGGGGAAAACTCCAAATTCTACCCAGATTTGCAATTCTTATATAGTCTTTTCTGTCCATTCAATTCAATGGAGAGACACTTTTTTTTTCATCTGTGAATCATACTTAACCGCAGGTCAGGTGCCCACCTTCTCCCTCCTTCTCCCGCCTTTATGATATTTCTTAATAATGGCCATTTCCTGACTTGTAAACATCTTTCCTAATATAGAGAGAACAGTATTCAGATCCTGTGATCCTGGATGCCATCTTTTCAAAGACAGACTCCATTTTCTGAACCAAACTTCTTACAATTTTTGCCATCAATTCCTTCATCTTGGCTCTTACACTGTATTTGAATATCACACAAAATTTTAATAAAGCTCATCAAGTGGTCCTGCTTTCGCAGGCGCTCAGCTACAAGGCCATCATCAGATTTTCAGGCCTAGCCAGTGCTTTTCAGCAGTTCAAACTATATAAATCGGCCCACCACTATTCTAGTGGGTGGGTCTCAAGCTGGGACACATATTAACAGTCTCAGCAGCCATTTCAAAGAGTGATCCGGCAGCGGGGGACAGTCAGCATCGGCAGCGGGCAGGAAAGACTGGGGATTTTTCCTGCCTGCCCCGGAGCATCCGCTGGACAGCATCGGTGGCTGGAGGGGGGGCAGGGGAGAGAAGGGAGTCATTGGACATGGGTGACTGTAGGGGGGCAGGGGAGAGAAGGAAGTTGCTAGACATGGGTGGCTGTAGGGGGGCAGGGGAGAGAAGGGAGTTGCTGGACATGGGTGGCTGGAGGAGGGGGGCAGGGGAGAGAAGGGAGTCGCTGGACATGGGTGGCTGTAGGGGGGCAGGGGAGAGAAGGGAGTCGCTGGGAATGGGTGGCTGGAGGGGGGCAGGGGAGAGAAGGGAGTCACTGGACATGGGTGGCTGGAGGAGGGGGGCAGGGGAGAGAAGGGAGTCGCTGGGCATGGGTGGCTGGAGGAGGGGGCAGGGGAGAGAAGGGAGTCACTGGGCATGGGTGGCTGTAGAGGGGGGGGCAGGGGAGAGAGGAGAGTCATTGGGCATGGGTGGCTGGAGGGGGGGCAGGGGAGAGGAGGGTCGCTGGACATGGGTGGATGGAGGGGAGGGCAGGGGGAGAGAAGGGTCGCTGGATATGGGTGGATGCAGGGCAGGGGAGAGAAGGGTCGCTGGGTATGGGTGGATGGAGGGCAGGGGAGAAGAGGGTCGCTGGACATGGGTAGATGGAGGGGATGGCAGGGAAGAGGAGGGTCGCTGGACATGGGTGGATGGAGGGCAGGGGAGAGAGAAGAAATGCTGGACATGGATGGAGGGGAGGGAAGAGTGAGGAAGGAGATGAGATGAGGGAAAAGGAAGAGAGGAGAAAAACTGCACATGGATGAAGAAAATAGGCAGAAGCTGGATCCACTGGACAGTCAAGTCTGCGAAGGACCAGAAATGAAGAAGAAAGGAGGAAAGGAAAGAAATGAATGGAAAGGAAGCCCTGGAAACGGAGTTAAGAGGACAGATAGCAGCAGAATCGGATACTGGGCCAGCATGATCAGAAAAACAAAGTCACCAGACAACAAAGGTAGAAAAATCATTTTATTTTCATTATAGTGTTTGGAATATGTTCACTTTGGGAATCAGGTGCTCAACATTAAAAGTTTATATTTATTTACTTATTTATGGCATTTTATCACACATTAAACATGAATTAGATTGGAACCTGGGATCATTTAATTTTTTTCCCTGGAGTAATGCATTGCCCCCTCAGGCTCTCTCCCCGGCTATAGCCATCTCTGCAATTGGGGGGTGGGGGGGGGGGGGGCGCAGAGGGCGACGGGGAAGAGAGCCTGTTGTTAAACATTTACCAGCACACCACTGCATATAGGTAATAGTTAAATTAATTGTCCTCTGGCCAATGTAAACTTAGAGTCACATCTAAAATAAAAGCTATCAGAATGGCTGTCTCTTTAACAGGCAAATTACAGCATTATCTTTATAATCCTTGCTCTCTTCTCTGATCACACTCAGCATTTGGTTTGTATTCCTACTAGCTGAGGATCTTGAAGGCATAGACCATGCTCTGAGTTAATGCCTCTGATAATGGAGTCCCCTAGCAGCAATATTTTTTTTTAATTTGAGATGCTTTGTTTTTTAATTTTAATTTTTTATTTTGAAATGCTTTGAGGATATTTTTTTTGCATTGAGTTACTCTCCTTGTCTGTGGCTGCACCCTAATTTTTATTCCTTGAGCATCATAATGTACCAAAGCAGCAAAATAATTTTGTAGGGGCAACAGATAAGAGGGTGGATGTGTCTGTGTCACAGGTCGTAATTTGCCTGAGCCTACTGTAGACCATCTATTCGTAGGCTGTTTTATTGTCTGTGACTGGGGAGGTAAATTGCCTGAATGCTATGTAGCCCTGGAAGCCCCTTTAATTGTAACCAGTTCCCGCTTGTGTTTGATGAGCTCCCCTTTCACAGAGTCAGAGACAGATGAAGGAAGCTCTAAGCCTCCAGATGGTCTACCTTAGATCTTGACCGTAGGAGTGATTTATCTGTAGGATGGATCTGGGTTGCTGAGTGGTGGCATATCTTTAAAAAAGCACATGATAAGCTAATCATATATTTGCAAAAAGCATTTAAATGAATTCATTGTTAAATAAATATAATTGAAAAAATACGTTTTTTATTAAAAGATCAGTGATGAATACAGTGCTTAAATGTTGATGAAGCTGGCCTATGTTCACCAAGTTGCACTGCTGAGGTCTTTTTGAAAATATATACATTAGTTTTGTTTGATTAATTCCAGCACTGTTGGTGTATGAAGTGCAGATTTTTGCTGGGATTGGAATTTTCTTAGCCATTCATTCTTAGTCTACCTTAGGATAAGCCACCACAGATATTGCACTGGTGCGCCGATGCTCAAAACTCCAGTGCTGTACAGAACAGCGCTGGAGTTTACCGCTATAACAGCACCCAAAAATAACTTCTTTATGCTGGAAGCTAATAGTATGCAAATGATATGAGCACTATTAGCTTTGAGCATTAGAAAGTAAAGCACATGGATTGTGCCTGGACATGAGTCAAGAGCCTAGGCACAACCCTCCTGCAGAAGAGGTTTGACAGGTCAAGCCCGATCCTATCAAACCTAAAGCCCTGGTGGTCCAGTGGATCCCAGACCTCCCATCCCCCCAAATATGTAAGGGTCTGGAGGTCCGTTGGATCCCCAGGCCCCCCACCTCCCCAAACACATAAGGGCCTGGAGGTCCAGTGGACCCCCAGACCCCCAAAGATATAACCCCCCACCAAAAAAAATTAAATACAACGCTGATGGTCCAGTTGGGCCCTTGTCCAGGATTCCGACCAGACCTCTCCCCACCCCCCCCACCCCCACAGCAGGTTAGCTCTAGTGGTCTAGCAGTGGCCCCCTCCAACCTTCTCGAAGAAGACGGGACTAGCACTCCCTCCCTCCTCCTGCGGGTACCTCCTCAAAATGGCAGCTCCCTGCCCTGCCCAATGCATCCTGGGATGCACAGGGAGGACTTAACTACCTTATAAGGAAGAAACTCCTTACATGTTTGGAGGGGATGTTGGCTCTGGCGGTCCACCGGACCTCCAGGCTCTTACATGTTTGGGGGAGGGGTATGGGGTCCCCTGGACCACCAAGGCTGTGACAGCAGTTTTCCCTATTCCTCCCCTGCTCGTAGAGCCATAATGCCAGTTCCGAGTGGTGTAGGGTTTGCCGCAGGAGTGCCCTTGTTTGGTGCGCTGCCCACTGAGCATTGGGGTGGAATAGGGAATGAGCTGTTTAGCATGCATTTGCATGCTATTTGCATTCAGAGCTAGTGAACTCATTGTTTCACACGCTCGCTGGCTCTGAGCATTGTGCACCACCAAAAGCAGGTGCTAATCCAGTGCTAATAGCCTGTAGTGCCCGCATTTGTTCTGAGCACCAGGGCCTGAATGAAAGTTATGTTGATTAGTTGGAATGAATTACATTTGTACTAGCTACTGATCACTCACATATTACACTGAGTTCAAATTTCCAAAATGTATGTGTACTGTATGTGTGCATATACATGAGAGAGAGAGAAATTGAATATTTTGTAATTTGGCAAAAGTAAGATTTTTATTGATTGTATGTAATTGGGATGAGCTGTTGTTTGCAAAGACATATCCCGTGTCATTGCATGTGATTAAGAAATGGAAAACAAGCAGGAACAACATGACATTTTACGTTTGTTTGCTGATAATAATACATGTAACTAGTGTACACTATTTGTCAACAAGGTACACTCTTTGAAAAGACTGTGCACAATTTGGAAAGAGGGAACACTCTTTTGGAAAGAGTACACACACTTTTCCGATAGTCCAGGCATGTCTGAACCATCATGCATATGTGCATATGTATGCACTATCAAGAAAGAGTGCAAACTTTTCAAAAAAGTGTGTCCTCTTTACCATTGCTCTCAAAATAAAACATTCCTAGAAACAACATGGGAAATGACGTTTCCTGCTGCCCACACCTAGTATGTAACCCCAACTATAATTTCTCACATATTTATGCTGAGATCCTTTTAACAGCCTGTCAGATTCCATTTTTATTCACTTGGGGGCCCTTTTACTAAGAGGCGGTAAGCCCACTGTGGGCTTACCGCATGCCAATGTGGAGCTACTGCTGGCCCAAGGCAGATGCCGGTGGTAGTTCCACCCCCAGTGCGTGGCATTTCTGGCACTAGCGGAAATATTCAAAAATATTTCCACAGGGGGTTACCCACCACGCGCTACCCAGTTACCACTGGGTTAGCATGGGAGCCCTTACTGCTACCTCAATGTGTGGCAGTAAGTGCTCCCCCTTATGAGCACTCCGGAGGGCGGGGGCGAGGGAAAGGAGATAGTGGTTCTTTCAGCCGGCGTCATCCCCGGTCATTCAGCCCAGCTAGGAGAGCAGTGCGCCCTCTAGGGATCAAACTGCCAGGGAAAGCTGTAATGCAGGAGAAAAACTACACTCCCCAGAAGCCAGTGCAGGGTCAGCTGAACTACCAGGAGGGGGAGGGAGGAATGACTGATTGGGAGATGAGGTCTGATCCTGGAGATGGGGAACAGCTGGTGGAGCTTGGGGAGGAGGAGGAGATGGAGTGGAATAAAGAAGAGGTAGAAGGAGGAATGCATGGAGGTGGGTGGTTTGGCTCTAACCCATGCAGACAGGGTGAGAGCTTTTGTGGCCTCAGCATTGCCACGGTTGTGGAGTTGGGGGAAGCTGGGAGCAAAGCAGTGGGGAAGCAACTGGAAAGCACAACTTGCTACCATATTGTCTGTTCCCAAGAGGTAGTGCTGTGGAAGGTGGGAAGAGATTTAAGACAGAAAGGCATGTGTATTTTGGAACTTAAACTGTAGGAGGTGAGAGAGGAGGTGGTTCCAGCTAAATCTCCAAAACTATCTGCTGTGAAGATAGTGCGGCTGGAGGTTTGGGGAGGATTTAAAACAAAAGCCTGTAATTGGAAATGAATTGAAGTTTGCTGATGGTTAGAGGTGTTTCAATAAGGCTGACATCTGTAACAATAAAGAACTTGGATTGCTCTTACTGTCGGAGTGGGACTGAGTTTCTCAGCAGCTGGCAAGGTGGAGAGAGAGAGAGAGCAAAAGTGAGGTGGCTGGCTAGGAAAGCGGACGGAAGCCAGTGGAAACTAAGCAGGGTCGACCCCGGCTCCCACCTGGAAGGGTGACTTGGTTACAAAGTGGTGGCAGTGGTGGGATAGTTTGAACGACCCACCGGTGAAAGAAGCGTGTATTACTCCAAGTTCCGGTAAGCATATACGGGACTCGGGTAACCAGGAGGAGGGGGATATAGAGGGCTGGAGCTGTGGTATTACTGCACTTGGAGAGTGTTCTTTGTCTTTCCCTTTCTCTCAGGTACCGGTGGCTAAGACGACATGGAGTCGAAGGAGCAGCTGTCTTTTATGGCCCACCAGTTCCAAAAGCAGCAGGAAATGGCTCAGAGACTTCTGGAGGATTCCTTGGCTGCTTCTCAAGCACAGATACAACAGGTGCTGGAGGTGATGCAGGAATTGTTACGGGCAGTACCCCTACTGAGGAAGGAGAGTACTTCGTTGGAGTCTACAGCCACTGGAGCTGTGCCTGGAAGCATGGAGCCTGGACGGGTTAATTGGCTGCCTTGGGGCAAATTAACAGATCAGGACAACATTGAGGATTATCTGGGGACTTTTGAGAGGGTAGCATTGGCGGCCGCCTGGCCTCAAGAGCAATGGACCATTAGACTGGCTTCCGCCCTGTCCGGGGAAGCCCTGGCAGCTTTTCGGAGCCTGTTGCCAGGGGACGTGGTGGATTATCAGAAGCTGAAAACGGCTATTTTGGACCGGTATGGGGTAAGCAGACAAACCTATCGCAGGCGCTTTTGGAGTTGGAGGGAGGGGGAGACTCCGAAGGCCTTGGCTCAGAAGCTGATGGACTTGGCTACCAAATGTTTAGAACCTGATAAGAGGGCAGTGACTCAGTTGATGCAGGATCTGGTGCTGGAGCAGTTTTTAGAGGCTCTACCGGAGAATATTAGGGTTAATTTGATCAGGAAGGGATGTGAGACTCTGGAAGAAGCTATCAAAGGCTTTGAATACTTTCTGGAATCACAATATTCAGAGGGGGGAGAGGGTCTCTGGCGGGGTGGTCGGGGTAAAATGTTCAAAGGATCTGGGTGGAGGGAGGAAGGTCCTAAGGAGGATGATAGAATGTGCTACCGATGTGGGAAGTCGGGACATGTGAGGAGGGATTGTAGGGCCAAGTTGGGGCTCATATCTCAGGTAACCCCCTCTAAGGAACCCCAGTTTATGCATTGGGTTAAGATAGGAGGGGTCCCGGTGGAAGGACTATTAGATTCAGGGGCGGACCAGAGAATGTGCTCCCAGAAGTTGTGGGGGCAGATTGCCCGGAAAGGGGGGCAGCCATGTAGGAAGGGAGACCGGTCCGTGGCTATTCAGTGCATACACGGGGCCTCCTCAAGGTATCCGGCCTGGCTTGTAGACATACAGGACCAGGACGGGCTTCATTGGGTGTGGGTGGCGGTACTTCCTAGGCTTCCTCAGGATCTCATTTTGGGACGAGATTGGGCTCCATTCACATACTGCCTTGGGGGTAAGCAAGCCTTGGTATCTACCCGGGCCCAGGAGAGGCAGGAGAAAGAGCAGGAACTGTCCCTGGCACAAGTATTTCCATTCCAGGGAGAGGTTATGGGGCAGCCTGGGAAGACAAGGAAAGGCTCTCAGCAAAAGAAACGGTCAGGAGCAAAGGCGGCAGCATTGCCAAGAGCTCCTTCATCAGGGGAGGTTCCCAGGGGATACGAAACAGGTGTTAGAGAGATTCCCTGATTTTTTCAAAGAGCAAAAAGATGACCAGACATTGCAATATGCGTGGGAGCGGGTGGATCAGGAGGGAGAAACCAGCTTCCCTCAGTTTGTTAGTGACAAGGGGTTGCTATATCGGGTGACCTGTTTAGCAGGGGGGAAGGAACCTCAGAAACAGTTGGTAGTACCGAAGGGGTTCAGGGACCTAGTGTTGCGGGTATCCCATGATCATATCTTGGGGGGGACATAAGGGGGCTCAGAATATGTTCCGGCAGGTATTAAACAGATTTTACTGGCACGGGGTGTATAAAGAGGTGGAACAGTTTTGTGGCTCCTGTAGTCAGTGTCAGAGGGTATCGAAGCAAATACCGAACAGAGTGCCCCTACGACCCCTTCCTCGTATAGGGACTCCTATTACCCGTATGGCAATGGATATGATCGGGCCTATTAATACGTCCTGAAGGGGGTATTCCTATATTCTAGTGATCATGGATATGGCCAAAAGGTATCCCTGGGCAGTGCCGCTTCGTACCACCTCAGCTAAAGTTATTGCGGCCCAGCTAATTCGGATCTTTTGTGAGGTGGGGTTTCCTAGGGAATTGATTACTGACCGGGGAACCAATTTCATGTCATGAACCCTGGCCCAGGTGTGGGAGGCCTTTGGGATACAGCATATTCAGACCGCAGCTTACCACCCTAAGACTAATGGTCTGGTGGAGAGGTTCAATAAAACCTTGAAAATGTTGTTGCGGAAAGGGTTAGGTTCCTCCCATGAGGAATGGGATCTATTGTTACCATTTGTTTTGTATGTGTGTAGGGAGAATGTTCAGGCCTCTCTGGGCGTCTCGCCATTTGAATTAAGACCACAGATCACGGAGATATTTAAGGTAGGAGAACCTCAGATTGCGACTACATTGCCAGGAAGTCAGCAGAAAGAGGTTCAGGCACTTGTGGAGGAGTTTCGTGATGTCCTGAATCCTTGCCCCGGGGAAACCCACCTTATCATGCATGATATCATCTCGGAGCCGGGCCGGGTGGTCAGACAGAGACCTTACCGTCTCTCACCCCCAAAGAAACAAGAGGTGGTCCGACAGGTACAGGAGATGCTGGATTTTGGGGTCATTGAGGAATCGGTCAGTCCATGGTCGAGTCCTGTGGTGTTAGTGCCCAAATCCGATGGTACGTGGCGGTTTTGCATCAACTTTAGGCAAGTTAATGCGCTGTCGGATTCCGATGCTTATCCGATGCCACGTATCGATGAACTTTTGGATCGGTTGGGTACTGTCCGTTATCTGTCCACCCTGGACTTGACCAAAGGGTATTGGCAGATCCCTCTGACTTAGGAGGCCAAGCCTAAGACAGCCTTCTCTACACCCATGGGGCTCTATCAATTTAAGCGCATGCCGTTTGGTCTTAATTCCGCGGCAGCTTCCTGCCAGCGGTTGTTAGATTAGGTGTTAAGACCACATCAGCAATATGCGACGGCTTACCTGGACGATGTTATCATCCAGAGTGAAGATTGGCCCTCTCATATTATAAGAGTGAGGGCGGTATTAGAGGCTTTCCGTCAAGCAGGTTTGACTTTGAACCCTTGAAAGTGTTGCTTTGGGCAGGAGAGGGTCAAATATCTAGGATACCGGGTGGGGAATGGTCGGATAACTCCGCTCTGGAATAAGGTAGCGAGTATCCGGGACTTTCCATGCCCCAAAAATAAGAAGCAGTTAAGGAGCTTTTTGGGCCTAGTGGGGTACTATAGGAGGTTCATACCCCACTTTGCCTCCATTGCTACACCCCTCACTAATAAACTTCAGAAGGGGTCCCCCAACAGTTCACGATGGGAGGAAGAAGGGCTTCGGGTGTTCAATGAATTGAGATTGGCCCTGTGTCAGGAACCCCTGCTGAGAGCCGTGGATTTTGATAAGCCCTTTGTACTGCAAGCTGATGCCTCGGGGGTAGGTTTGGGAGCTGTGTTGTCTCAGGTACACGAGGGACAGGAACATCCCCTGATGTATCTGAGCCGGAAACTGCTCCCCCATGAGGTCCAGTACTCGACCATAGAGAGAGAATGTTTAGCGATAAAATGGGCAGTGCAGATGTGCCATTACTATTTAGATGGACGTAAATTTACTCTGGTTACTGATCATGCGCCTTTGAGGTGGTTAGGCCAGATAAAAAATAGTAATGGTCGTCTCACAAGGTGGTATCTGGCTTTACAGCCCTATCAATTCAAGGTGCAGCATAGATCAGGCAAATTTCTGACAAATGCAGATGTTCTTTCTCGAATTGCCAGTGCAGGACAGGAGAAGACTGGCAATCGTTTGAGCGGGGGGGGGGGGGGGGGGGGGGGGGGCGGTGAGCATTCCGGAGGGCGGGGGCGAGGGAAAGGAGATAGTGGTTCTTTCAGCCGGTGTCATCCCTGGTCATTCAGCCCAGCTAGGAGAGCAGTGCGCCCTCTAAGGATCAAACTGCCAGGGAAAGCTGTAATGCAGGAGAAAAACTACACTCCCCAGAAGCCAGTGCAGGGTCAGCTGAACTCCCAGGAGGGGGAGGGAGGAATGACTGATTGGGAGATGAGGTCTGATCCTGGAGATGGGGAACAGCTGGTGGAGCTTGGGGAGGAGGAGGAGATGAAGTGGAATAAAGAAGATGTAGAAGGAGAAGGTAAGGAGGAATGTATGGAGGTGGGTGGTTTGGCTCTAACCCGTGCAGACAGGGTGAGAGCTTTTGTGGCCTCAGCTTTGCCCCGGTTGTGGAGTTGGGGGAAGCTGGGAGCAAAGCAGTGGGAAGCAACTGGAAAGCTCAACTTGCTACCATATTGTCTGTTCCCAAGAGGTAGTGCTGTGGAAGGTGGGAAGGGATTTAAGACAGAAAGACGTGTATTTTGGAACTTAAACTGTAGGAGGTGAGAGAGGAGGTGGTTCCAGCTAAATCTCCAAAACTATCTGCTGTGAAGATAGTGCGGCTGGAGGTTTGGGGAGGATTTAAAACAAAAGCCTGTAATTGGAAATGAATTGAAGTTTGCTGATGGTTGGAGGTGTTTCAATAAGGAGGAGGAGACTGCAAGGAGGAATCCTTCTCAAAGCTAAATTAGTTTTGCAATATAAAATATTTACTACCTTCTGCAGTAAAAAAAAAAAAGGCCTCAGCACACAGCAAAAACAAGCCCCACTGCTAGCGCAGGGCCCCTTTTACCCCAGTTTAGTAAAAATGCCCCTCGATGTTCTAGTATGTTCGGAGAAACCTTTGAAGCTGCACTAGCCACTGAACAACCCCCAGAACCCCATATAACATACACCACATACACACACTCCCTGTGTACCCGCAACATACATGTCCCTACTCCTACATTTTAGACATCTCACTCACAACAGACATCCCCACATAATCCTACTCAGAGATAGGTCTGTTACTTTTTAAAAAGTACTTAAGTAAAAAGTAAAAGTACTGGCTTCAAATGTAGTGAAGTAAAAGTAGAAAGTCTTATCCAAAAATATTACTTGAGTAAAAGTAATGAAAAACATCCAAAAAATGGCCACAAGAAAGTGCCCTAAATGACCAGATGACCACGGGATGGAATCAGGGATGATCTCCCCTTATTCCTCCAGTGGTCACTAACCGCCTCCCATCCCCCAAAATGTGTTTAAAAACATTATTTACCAGACTCTATGCCAGCCTCAGATGTTATACTCGGGTTGAAAGGCATTATGGAGCTCATTTTCAAAAGAGAAAAACGTCCAAAAATGTGGTATAAATCTGGAAGTTTTTTCTCACAAAAACTGGTATTTTCAAAACGAATTTTTAGAGGTTTTTCTATGAAGTCCGTCAGAAGTGCATTCAAATCACAAAGGGGCATTCCAGGAACGTATTAAGTGTGGGATCTGGGTGTTTCCTAACATTTAGATGTTTTTCAGCCATAATGGAACAAAATACGTCCAGGACTAAAACTAAGATGTTTTGAGCTAGAACTGTTTTTATAATGAATAAGGCACAAAAAAGTGCCCTAAATGATCAGATGACCACTGGAGGGAATCAGGGATGATCTCCTCTTACTCACCTAGTGGTCACTAACCCCCTCTCACCCCCCAAAATGTGATTAAAAACATTATTTACCGGCCTCTATGCCAACCTCAGGTGTTATACTCAGGTCCATTAGTACAGCATGCAGGTCTCTGGAGTAGTCTAGTGGTAGCTGCAGTGCATTGCAGACAGGCCCATACCTCTCCCTACCTGTTTATGGTGGAAAACTCACCAGAAACCCACTGTACCCACATATAGGTGCCCCTTTTACTCATAAGTGCTATTGTAGGGGTGTACAGTTGGGGGTAGTGGGTTTTGGGGGACTCAGCAGACAAGATAAGAGAGCAACAGTGAGATGTGTACCTGGGAACATTTATTTGAAGTCCACTGTAGTGCCCCCTAGGGTGCCCCATTGCTCTCCTGGGATGTCTGTGTGGCCAGTCTACTAAGAATGCTGGCTCCTCCTTGATTCTGTGTGTTTTTCACTTGGACTTTTTTTGGTCTATTTTTCGAAAATGGACCAACAAGATAAATGCACAGAGCACAAAAATATCTAGCAAGTAGACATTTTCTAAAAAAAAAAAAAAAAAGACTTGAATTTTGGACATTTTTAGCAAAATGTCCAAAGTTGGACTTAGATGTCATATCAAAAATGCCCCTCCACGGTATTCTAAAAAAGTTGGACCACAGAATCTAGTATGTTTATACACAGTACAGAGATTTAGACAGATCACAAGTTGATATGTACATAGTCTAAATCTCTGAGGGAACAATAGAACAGAAACTTTAATAAATGAAATTAAAAATATAAAACCATCTCTTTTACAAGCTGGCTCAAAATTTATCATTTTGCCCCCTCCCCCCCCCCCCCCCCCCCCCTACGAAATGTGATGTCTGTTGAGGTTATTAAACCAGATGGACATTTACACCTGCCCAGGAGTAGTTTAAATGTATAGATGTGCAATACATGTATAGGGGTTTATTTTATAAACCGGGTGTATTTCATGATTCCACCTGCACTCCTCCCAAAGACACCTGAACTGTGAGGTAATTTTATAAGAGGAAAAATTAACCCCCTACTGTGGGGTGTATCGGGGTAGGCATTGCTGATGAGGGACAGTTTTTTTAAGCATAAATTCTATAATGCAAAAAAGTAATGGTGCTTACATGTTCTCTCATTTTAGCTTTTAAGCATTTGCTTCCAGTGTCACTGCCACTGGGTTTTCAGCAGGATTTATTTGCTCTGTGACAACTTTAGGTTTTGTGGCGAGATTTTGTTGGGTTGCTAAATCGGTTGTGCTGGTTGGCTGACTGGCCCCGGGCCTCCCCTTTTTTACAACCCCCCCTCCCTCCCCACTTTCACTCACTGGATGGTTAGATGTGCTTGGCTGGCTGGTCTCTTTGGGACAGTAAGGAAGCTCACTCATTGCTGGCTGCTACCACTGCTCTCCATGATACCACCACTGCTTTTATGGCTACCAAGACTTTAAGCAGTGGCCTCGTAAGACTACTGCTTGAAGGAAAGTAATTTTATTATTTGCTCTTCATTATTAATCAGTGCTTTTTTCCTAGGAACAAAGGTTTCGGTACTCATATAGAGTCAATTGTAGGGGGCAGGGTGGTGACTATCCAAGGCTCCACCCCCATGGTATCCACACTCCCACAGTAGCCATGCCTGCTGTTATCTGCCACAGAGCATGTAAAAAAAAGCATAATTACAAATATTACACCAGAACCTGGAACAGCAACACTGTAAAATATAGGAAACAGGATTCTCTACACAGAAACTACACATCAGGAAAATACCTCTGTTGCAGGAATTACCACTATTGTTAGCAGAATCTGTGGTACTTCAAGAGTCAAACACCACACACCAGAATGAGAGAGAAATCTTCTTTATTTGCCAGCAAACAAAGTAGGACATCAGCACTAGGTCTCTTCTTCTCTTTCTCAGCTCTCTGTGTCTTGTGGCTTCTGTCTCAGCTCCTTCTCTTCTTCTTCTGTTGTCTCTCTCTTCTAACGTAAGCTGCTTCTGCTCCCAGTTATATACAATTTTTAAACCCCTCTAGCCCCCCTTTCTCACCAGATGGTAAAGAATAGATTGATTACCCTGTCTGAACCAATCATCTCTACACATATATTCAAAATATCAGTTGCATAGGTTTGATATTTCCTAAACTGACCTATGACCTGGGGCCTCTCACACTAGACATTGTGGCACCTATCTCTTGCATTTTATTATTATTCACATAATCAGTTTCCCAATCAACTTCATACTAACTGGGTTCTGGCATTCATTAAGGGGTCAAGGGCCAATCTTACATTTAGCTATAATTAATCAAGACTTTCCCTGACCTCTTTCACCTATTAGTTTCATACACAAAACTAGCTAGGACTGTAGATAATTCAAACCAGATGATGGCAGACAAAGCTTCACTTGAAAAGTCAGCCACTAATGTAACACTGAATTAAAAGATATTCTACATAGAAATAGAACTTACTAATTACACAGAATAAAACATATTCTAAAATAAGCAGAAATCAGAATTCCTTATAAGACAAACTCTAACTCATCTAGAATATCTAGAATTATTTATCTCTATCTCCTTCTAACCAGCATTAGACTAATCCTTTAAACTGCCTGCAATATGCCTGGCTCATAATGGTATCCAGATGTGGTAAATAATACCTATGAACAGTCCATCACTCAAAAAGGGACAAAGAGAGTTTCATTTCTCACTGACCTTTCTAACCTCTTAGTCTAGCAAAAGCTAGACTTTTGAGTAATTAAAAACAGATGGCATTCTTCCATCACTTTACAGGACTGAAAAGTTAAACACCAAATTAACAAATATGATTTCTTTTGCCCAAGCTGCCTCATTCCCCCCTTTGAGACTAAAATCAGCTTATGCAGAGATAAGTCTCACAACTCAAACTCTGGAGATTATAGTGATCCCAACTCCATACCTCCTCCTGGGGCATAACGTCTAGGAATAGGCTTGTGAATCACCATTACCCTACTCGTTAAGGTCCGACGGCATACTGCCGAAGCACATGAGGCTAGGAAACAAAACAACAATCCTGCTAAAACTAAGACTATTAGGGAAATGAACAAGGGACGTATCCATGAGATCAATGACCACCACCAGGAGGTAAGGTCTAATCCTCCTCGGTAATCCTCCACATTAAGGCTAGCCAACTGTAGGACTTTATCCATGGCATGCCTAACTACATGCGTCCTATTTATGACAATAGTACAGCACTCTGAAGAATTGAGCACTGTGCAGAGGCCACCCTGGGCTGCAAAGAGGTAGTCAAGGCCCATACGGTTATACCGAGAAACTACACTTAATTCATTAATTTGATCCTGCAATGCATTGACTACCACGTTCAGCTCATGGACTAAAACATGGAATAGGGACTGAAGTCACTGGGTAGCCATGCCTAGTTCAGTAATACCCGCTACCGGGCCCCCAATTGGAATCCAGGCCGTGGCAGAAAGGGCCACAAGTCTCTTTTTAGTCAGAGGATAAGTACAGTTGATATACTGGAGGGCTAATTCAATCGCCTCATCCTCTGTGGCAACAGAAGAGGGTAAGGACAAGGCCTCTCGCTTACAGCGGTGCGGGGATGGTGGCCTGAGAAGAAGAATAACTTTAGGAAAATAATTCAAGGTTACCAATACACAAAAATCATACATGGGGGGAAGAATCATGTGGAGGACATTATCACAGAGCCAGTAATGGCCAAGGAGAGGGTGAGGGAAATTCCCAATAAATGTTGGCTCAGGCTGGACAAGGTACTTAGGATGCCCATAATGCGAGCCCCTATCCCAGGGGGAACGAAGACGAAATGGAGACTTTGCACACCATAGGTGCCAATCCCCAATTGTGACAGGCTGCTCATTTGTTATAAACTCTTCATACCCCGGGGACTTATGAAAGTAGAAAATAAGCCGGGACACTATAGTCCTCTCAGTGGTACGCTTAGGAGCCAGATAATCACCTGGGTCATAATCTGCAGGTACGGTAGTAGGGCACATAGGAGTACCTGGAGAGACTACCCACACAGATTCCCCCTTCTCTGGGAGAACATTGGTATAGTTACAGGAAATGGGAGGAACAGTTGAGATGTTTCTTGTTAAACAAAACACTCCAGAAGCTGGATAGGGAGACGTAAAGACTGGCCTTAGAGAAGATTCAGAGGGGGAAGTAGCATTATAAAAGGACCACCAAGTATAATCCTGGCTCCAAGGGCCTGAACTCGAAAAGTAGGGAGGTATAAGAGCTGTAAGCGGCACAGGGACAGGAACAGCTGGGACATCTGTGGTATAAGGAGAAAATCGGGAACACACAATACAAGGGGAAGTAATCTTTGCCTGGCTAATTAGTTCCTGGACAGAGTGTAGCCAAAGGTTGGAGCGAGTTGGGGTATTAGGAACAAGGAGGCAAGGAGTAGAAAACAACAAAAGCACCCAAACTACTAACGTTTTCTTTCTTCCTAATCTAAAACAAATACAGCAAACTAATTAAGCAATAATATTCCAACAGTCTGTGCTAGTCACAGATTACTCTAATATAATGTTCTCAGTCTTTGAGTTCTTATACCAGTTGGGATAGAACCTCAACTGATAAGGATCAAGCTCTCGAATTCCAGGAAAGCCAGAATCAGGCAAGAAAGAGTCTCAGTATGAAGCCGAATTCCAGCAGCTCCTGCGGTATGCAGTTGACCCTTCTTTTCAGCTAGTAGATTCTTTGGTTCGGGTCAAGCGCAACTTCAATGGCTCCGCTGGATCACTTTCTGCTCTCCACTGTTTAGGCTCCGTCTGATCCGTGCTGGGCTCAGTCTGGTCAGCAGACTTGATTCGAGACCAATGGACCCATGGAGTTATCCCTGCGACCTTCACAGCTGTAGGGGTAGAAAGCAAAACAGTAAAAGGTCCTTTCCACCGGGGCCCCAAAGGCTGCAACCTCCAGTCTTTCACCCAAACTCTGTCCCCTGGCAGGAAGGAATGTACCTGAGCCTGAAAGGGGACAGGGTTTATTTCTCTCACATAAGACTGAAGCTCAGAAATTATCCGGCCCAAGAGGGCTACCTGCTCCTGCACCTGGGCAGACCCTAAAGTCCCTATGTCTCCCTTAATTCCCTGCAAAATGGCTGGGGGCTTCCCATACACAATTTCAAAGGGAGAGAGGGCCGTTCCTTTAGTTGGGGTGCATCGGAGGCGGAAGAGGGCTAGTGGCAGTGCCTGTGGCCATTTCAGTTGGGTTTCCTGACAAATCTTTGCTAGGCTATTTTTCAAGGTTCTGTTTGCTCGCTCAACCTGCCCTGAACTCTGGGGACGGTAAGCACAATGCAATTTCCAAGTAATGCGCAATGCGCGGGACAGGGCCTGAAGTGTGGCTTCAACAAAGGCGGGACCATTATCTGAGCCTATGGCAAGGGGCAGTCCATACCTGGGGATGACATCCCTAAGGAGGGCTCGAGCTACTTCTGTGGCTTTCTCAGTGACTGTAGGATATGCTTCCACCCACCCAGAAAAAGTACAGACCATGACCAAGAGGTATCGGAGCCTACCGCTCCTGGGCATTTCTGTGAAGTCTATGACTAGGGACTCAAAGGGTGTTAGTCCTCTAGACTGAACTCCTGGTGGAATACGGGGTCCCTGACGAGCATTATTCTGGGCACAGAGAGTACATCGGGCAGAAGCAGTGGCAACCAGACTATCCAATCCTTCCAGGACCACTACTCGACTGAGTAGGCGGGCTAGTGCTGTTTTCCCTAAGTGTGACAAGTCATGAGCTTGAGACACTACAGGCCAAGCTAGGTGGCGTGGCACCAGAACTCTGGTATCAGGGAGATGTAACCAGCCATCAGGTCTCCTTACTGCACTTTCTTCTTGAGCCCATTTCTCTTCCGTTTGGGTGTATATAGGCGTCCATTCTTGCAGTCGAATTTGGAACAGGGGGGTCACAGTACCTGCTGGGGGTCCTCGAGCAGCTTCCTTGGCCACCCGATCAGCATGGCGATTCCCACGGGCCACTGGAGTATCTGTCCTTTGGTGTCCCCGACAGTGAATGACAGCTACCTTCTTAGGGGCCCAAACAGCCTCTAGCAACTGCAGTATTTCAGGTCCATACTTAACAGGTTGGCCTGCGGCATTTATGAGTCCCTTTTCCTTATACAAAGCTCCATGAGCGTGTAGAGTTGTGAAGGCATACTTGGAATCAGTATAAATGTTGGTCACCAGTCCTGCTGCTAGCTCCAGAGCTCGTATGAGGGCCACAAGTTCTGCTTTCTGGGCTGAAGTTCCTTGGGGCAGGGCCCTTGCTTCTATCACCTTGTCCTCTGTCACCACAGCATAGCCTGCCAATCGCTTGGAGTTCTCCACGTAACTGCTTCCATCTGTGAAATAAATTACATCTGGGTCCCTCCAAGGAACATCTTTGAGATCTGGTCGACTGGAGTACACTTCATCCATGGTTTGGATACAGTCATGATCCGGTGGTCCCTCAGATGCTGGCAAAAGAGTGGCAGGATTGAATGTAGCCACTGTTTCCAGGTGTATCCGTGGATTCTCACACAAGCTAGCTTGGTACTTAACCATGCGGTTATTTGTAAACCAGTGGTTGCCCTTATACTCCATGAGGGTAAGAACTGCGTGGGGGACTTTAACAACCAGTTCTTGCCCCAAGGTCAGCTTATCAGCTTCCTGGACCAGTAAGGCTGTTGCTGCAATGGCCCTCATGCAGGCTGGCCATCCTTTAGCCACTCCATCCAGCTGTTTAGACAGGTATGCAACAGGCCTCTGCCAGGATCCCATCATCTGGGTCAGCACACCCAGAGCAACCCCCTGTCGCTCGTGGACATACAGTGAGAAAGGTTTCTCCACATCAGGAAGGCCTAACGCAGGGGCTTGGAGTAGGGCTTTCTTTATGGCGATGAAGGATTGTTGAGCAATAGGTCCCCATTCAAATGGTTCCTTTTCACCCCCCTTTGTGGCCTGGTAAAGGGGTTTCGCCATCAGTGCAAAATTCGGAATCCAAATTCTGCAGAATCCGGCTGCTCCCAGAAATTCCCTAACTTCCCTTCTGGACTTGGGTTGGGGAATTGCAGCAACCGCTTGCTTCCTACTAACATCCAGTCTCCGACTTCCCTGGGAAATGCAGAAGCCCAGATACTTCACTTCTGACTGACAGAGTTGGGCCTTCGAGCGTGAGACCTTATAGCCCGCATCCAAGAGTAACTCCAGCAATTCTCTGGTAGCCTCGAAACACTCTTCCTGGGTCACTGCTGCAATCAGGAGGTCATCTACATACTGGAGTAAAACTCGCCTGGAAGGCTCAGATTTAAAAGTCTTAAGGTCTTGTCCTAGAGCAGTCCCAAAAATGGTGGGGGAGTTCTTGAACCCCTGTGGCAGGCGGGTCCATGTATACTGAAGCTTCCGTCCTGTTACTGGGTTTTCCCATTGAAAGGCGAAAAGCAGTTGACTGGCGGGGGCCACCCGAATACAAAAGAAGGCATCTTTTAGGTCCAGTGTCGTGAAATGGGTAGCTCCAGAAGGTTTCAATCCCAGCAGGACATATGGATTAGGCACTACAGGGTGTAATGAAATAGTGGATTTGTTGACCACTCGTAAGTCTTGGACTGGCCGGTAGTCCTCAGTCCCTGGCTTCTGAACTGGCAACAGTGGCGTATTCCATGGAGACTGGCAAGGTCGAATAATTCCATGGGATAACAGACGATTCAGATGTGCTTGAATCCCTTCCAGAGCCTTTCGGGGAATTGGGTATTGGCGAAGATGGATTGGCCGGGCACTCGGAAGTAAATCTACATGGACAGGAGGAATATTTCGGGCCAACCCTGGGGGATTATCTTCTGCCCATACCCCATTGACCTGGAAGCTGTCGGCCAGGGATAGGTCAACTTGGCCATGCGACTGATGCAGCCGCCATTCTTCTTCTAGGGGGCAGCAGAAACTCAGTATGCCCTTAGGGCTGGATGTCGGGGGCCGAAAGGAGACTGAAGTCTGGCCATCTGAGTCAAAGGAAATTTGGGCCCTAAGCTTGGACAGCAGGTCCCGGCCTAACAAAGGGATTGGACAGTCTGGCATATACAGGAATTCATGAGTGACTGTGTGTGAGCCTAATTGGCATCTACGGGTCGTCAGAAAGGGCCTCCGGTTCTGCACCCCCGTGGCTCCCACCACTTGGACAGTTTTTCCAGACACAAGCGCTAATCGCTCCGTCACAACAGAATGTTCAGCTCCTGTATCAATCATGAATGGAATTGAGCGGCTCCCTATAGTTAACTTGACCATGGGTTCCTGGGAGCCCAGTTTGTAGGAACCCGGTCTGTCCTATTCAGCCCATTCTGCCATCTCTGCTATCCCAATGATGTCAGATTCAGAAGGCTCATACCTTCCCTCTCGAACTCGGCCTCGGCTTCCTCGATCTCCTGGTCCCCTTCTCAGTCCCTGGCGCCTCTGGGGGCATTCATCTTTCCAGTGCCCTCTTTCCTTGCAGTAGGCGCACTGATCCCTCTCCAATCTTGGTCTGGGATTCTCCCCTCGTGGCCGGGATTGATTGAAGGAACCTCGAGGCCTGGCTGGTGGTCCGGGGTCCCACTTTGGCTTCCCATTGGCTAGAGGTCGACCTCGGTTAGAGGTGGAATTAGTAATGGCTGCCGCCAAGAGGTCGGCCTTCTTCTGCATCTTCCGGTCAGCCTCTCGGCGCATCTCCTGATCCCTATTAACGAAAACCTTTGTTGCGATCTCAATTAGCTGGGTGGTATTCATCCCTGCGAATCCCTCCTGACGCTGCAGCTTCTTCCGGATATCTGACATACTCTGGGCCACCAATGCACTATTCACCATTCTCTGGTTTTCTAGTGCCTCAGGGTCAAATAAGGTGTATGTTCTGTAGCCTTCAATTAGTCACTCTAAAAAGGCCCCAGGGGATTCAGTTGCCCCTTGAAGAATTTCAGAGACCTTTGCCAGATTAATGGGCCTCTTTATGCCCTTCTTCATACCTTCTAGCAAGTCCCGGCAATAGCCAGACAACAGTTCATAGTGCTGCCCATTATTTGGATCCCAAGCTGGAGCTGCGCGAGGGAACCGAGTTCTAACCCATTCCTCTAGGTCCTGTGTCCCCTCAGGGGCACGCGCTCGCGTGATGGCCTCAGCATTTTGTAAAATCTTCCGCCTCTCCTCAGTTGTGAAGAGGGTCAGGAGAAGTTGTTGACAATCAGTCCAAGTTAGGTTATGGGTGGCCATAATGCTAGCCACTAGGTCCACCACTGCCTGAGGCTTTTCAGTGTAAGAGAGGTAATGCGTCTTCCAATTCAGGAGATCGGTGGTTGTGAAGGGTACATACTGGTAGGCCTGTGCCTGACCCTGATTATTAGGATCCGGTCGAGTGGTGGTTACCTGGCGCAGGGGCAGAGCTCTCAAGGAGGTGGGAATGGAACCTGAGGTAGAGCTAGGAGCTACCCTCCTATCATGCTCAAAGGTGATTGCAACAGGTCTAACCCATTCAGGGGAGGCGTGTTGAACCCCTGAGGGATGGGGAGGGGTACTCATAGACTGAGAGTTGATCACAGGTGATTCAGTCCATTGAAAGGGATGCTGGGCCCCTGATTGGTGGGGAGGGGTACTAGAGGGAAAAGCTGGGCTGTTGGGAGTTGAGGAGTCAGGGGGTGGAGCCCAAAGCGGGTCTTGGGAGGTTAGCAGGGGAGGATGTGGCAGAGGAGGGTAGATGCTGGCTGAAAAGTCCAACCTAGGATGTGGCGGGGTTTGCACAGAAGGGGAGGAACTATCCGGAGAAGCCTGTGCTGGAGAGGCTTGGGCTGGACGCCGTGGATCTCTGGGGGTGGCACGGAACCCCAACAATGGGCCATAAGGTGGTGGCTCAAGATCTGAGGGGTCATCGGAGAGTATGGGTTTCTCGGACAGGGTAGGGGCGGAAGCCACCGATTGGGTGGTAGGCTTCCTGGGGCTCTTTCCCTCTTCCAGTTTAGATTTTCTAATAATCTTTCTTTGAACGCGGCCCAACATGAACTTCACTGGGGATCCCATATAATTTTTCAACCAAGAGGGAGGGTCAGTCACAAGGCTGTCCCAGGAATCTATATAGGGGAGTTGTTCAAGATATTCTGGTTCTCCTACAACTATGCTGTAGACCTTCCGGATTACTTCAATATCTAAGCTGCCACTAGGGGGCTACCCCACTCCCATAGATGGCCACTCAACTTCACACAAAGTTCTTAGAGTACTTAAGCTTAAAGTCTGTCCATAATCATTAACTAAAAATCCTTTCTTGAAATTCTTAAGCATACAATCTAGGGGAGTAGTAGTTTGTCTAGATGATGTCCCTCCCATAATGCTTACAGTTACAACACACAGAAAGGAAGGGAATTTTTTGGAAGTGTGGTATGGGGTCCACAGATCCAGAGACAAAAAGGTAAACAAACAACAATCGCTTCCTTCCGTCGCTGGCCAGTTGAACTCGCGTTAACTGGAACCGCAGCTATAAGAAGTCCACACTCATTTAACATTCATTCATCACACACATACTGTACAAAAAATCCCTCCCAACAATTTCAGATTTCTCAGATACAGATAAGCTCTGGCGGTTTTCCTACTAGTCCCCAGTAGACTAGAAGGTACTAAGGCCTTCGCTGAGAGTTGATCAAACTCCCCTTCCCTCAACTTTTGAGGGGCTGGTTTACAGTTTCCTAGCTAGGATTACAATACAGAATACAGAATACATACCCGGCTAATGTTCCTCAGTCAGTTGGGTGCCAGAAATTGATGCAGGGTTCAGGATCCCACTTCTGACACCAAGAATTGTTGCAGGAATTACCACTATTGTTAGCAGAATCTGTGGTACTTCAAGAGTCAAACACCACACACCAGAATGAGAGAGAAATCTTCTTTATTTGCCAGCAAACAAAGTAGGACATCAGCACTAGGTCTCTTCTTCTCTTTCTCAGCTCTCTGTGTCTTGTGGCTTCTGTCTCAGCTCCTTCTCTTCTTCTTCTGTTGTCTCTCTCTTCTAACGTAAGCTGCTTCTGCTCCCAGTTATATACAATTTTTAAACCCCTCTAGCCCCCCTTTCTCACCAGATGGTAAAGAATAGATTGATTACCCTGTCTGAACCAATCATCTCTACACATATATTCAAAATATCAGTTGCATAGGTTTGATATTTCCTAAACTGACCTATGACCTGGGGCCTCTCACACTAGACATTGTGGCACCTATCTCTTGCATTTTATTATTATTCACATAATCAGTTTCCCAATCAACTTCATACTAACTGGGTTCTGGCATTCATTAAGGGGTCAAGGGCCAATCTTACATTTAGCTATAATTAATCAAGACTTTCCCTGACCTCTTTCACCTATTAGTTTCATACACAAAACTAGCTAGGACTGTAGATAATTCAAACCAGATGATGGCAGACAAAGCTTCACTTGAAAAGTCAGCCACTAATGTAACACTGAATTAAAAGATATTCTACATAGAAATAGAACTTACTAATTACACAGAATAAAACATATTCTAAAATAAGCAGAAATCAGAATTCCTTATAAGACAAATTCTAACTCATCTAGAATATCTAGAATTATTTATCTCTACTCTATCTCCTTCTAACCAGCATTAGACTAATCCTTTAAACTGCCTGCAATATGCCTGGCTCATAATGGTATCCAGATGTGGTAAATAATACCTATGAACAGTCCATCACTCAAAAAGGGACAAAGAGAGTTTCATTTCTCACTGACCTTTCTAACCTCTTAGTCTAGCAAAAGCTAGACTTTTGAGTAATTAAAAACAGATGGCATTCTTCCATCACTTTACAGGACTGAAAAGTTAAACACCAAATTAACAAATATGATTTCTTTTGCCCAAGCTGCCTCACCTCACTTTGGTCACATATACACAGAGAGCATAGGTACAGCCTCACCACACACAAAGTAAATGATTACAAATCAAAATGTGTGGTGAAAAACTGAACTGAAAACCCTGAGAAGCCAGACTCTAGAGCAAGTAACATAGTAAGTGACGGTAGAAAAAGACCTGTATGGTCCATCCAGTCTGCCCAATAAGATAAACTCATATGTGCTACTTTATATGTATGCCTGACTTTGATTTGTATCTGCCATTTTCATGGCACAGACCGTAGAAGTCTGCCCAGCACTAGCCCCTACTCCCAACCACTAGCCCCACCTCCTAACCACTGGTGTTGCCACCCAATCTCTGCTAAGCTTCTGAGGTTCCCTTCCTTCTGAACAGGATTCCTTTATGTTTATCCCATGCTTTTTGAATTCCGTTACCATTTTCATCTCCACCACCTCCCTTGGGAGGGCATTCCACCACTCTCTCTGTGAAAAAATACTTCCTGACATTTTTCTTGAGTCTGCCCCCCCCCCCCCTTCAATCTCATTTCATGTCCTCTAGTTCTACCGCCTTCCCGTCTCCGGAAAAGGTTCGTTTGCAGACTAATACCTTTCAAATATTTGAACGTCTGTATCATATCACTCCTGTTTCTCCTTTCCTCCAGGGTATACATGTTCAGGTCAGCAAGTCTCTCCTCATACGTCTTGTAAAGCAAATCCCATACCATTCTCGTAGCTTTTCTTTGCACCGCTTCAATTCTTTTTACATCCTTAGCAAGGTATGGTCTCCAAAACTGAACACAATACTCCATGTGGGGCCTCACCAACAACTTGTACAGGGGCATCAACACCTCCTTTCTTCTGCTGGTCACACCTCTCTCTCTACAGCCTAGCAAACTTCTAGCTACAGCCACCGCCTTGTCACACTGTTTAGTTGCCTTCAGATCCTCAGATACTATCACCCCAAGATCCCTCTCCCTGCCTGTACATATCAGACTCTCACCGCCTAACACATACGTCTCTCGTGGATTTCTACTCCCTAGGTGCATCAATTTGCATTTCTTCGCATTGAATTTTAATTGCCAAACCTTAGACCATTCTTCTAGCTTCTTCAGATCCTTTTTCATGTTTTCTACTCCCTCCCGGGTGTCCACTCTGTTACAAATCTTAGTATCATCCGCAAATAGGCAAACTTTACCTTCTAACCCTTTGGCAATGTCACTCACAAATATATTGAACAGAATTGGCCCCAGCACCAATCCCTGAGGCACTCCACTACTCACCTTTCCCTCATCCGAGCGAATTCCATTAACCACCACCCTCTGGCGTCTGTCCGTCAACCAGTTCCTAATCTAGTTCACCACTTCGGGTCCTATCTTCAGCCCGTCCAGTTTATTAAGAACCTCCTGTGGGGAACCGTGTCAAAAGCTTTGCTGAAATCTAAGTAGATTACATCTATAACACGTCCATGATTCAATTCTCCGGTCACCCAGTCAAAGAATTCAATGAGATTCATTTGGCCTTGCGGGACCTAAGGGCTCACCTTCTTTTCAGACAAGACACCTCCTTTATATCTGTCTTTGATATCAATCTTTCCCTTTCATCTCATTTCTGCCACTTTTCTTTTCTGCCTATCCAATTTTAACCATAGTTTCTTTCACCCAGTTCCACCATCACCTCTCTCTCCTCACCCCTGCAGTCTAGCATCTACTCTCTAACACACCAGAATTTCTCTTCCCTTTCCCATCCCATGCTTGACAACAGTCAAGCATTTCGCCATTCTCATCCCCACAACAGTCAAGCATCTCCCCTTTCCACATCCCCCTCAAATAGTCAAAGACTTCCCCTTTCCACATCACCTCAATGGGCCAGCATCTCTCCATTTTCTCCAATCCCTAACCTGCCAACCCTCTCAACAATCAAACATCTCACCCCTCTCTACTCTCACTGCCCCAAACAGCCAAGCATCTTCTCTCTCCCTACCTTCATCCTCCAAATTATCAATCATTTCCCTCTCCTTACCTCATCCCCCCCAAACAGTCAAGCATTTCTCCTCTCATTACCCTCATCCCTGCCAAATAGTCAAACTTTTTTCTGCTCCCTATCCTCAAACTCCCAAACAGTCAAGAATCTCCCTTCTACCTTCCTTCAGCTCTATTCCAGGAGTCAAGTATCTCCCCTTCCCCTCTCCCTACCCATATCATAAACAGTGTAGTGACAAGAGCATCCAAATTCACTGGTGGCAGGTCCAAGGGACCAATAGCAGACCAGTAGCGGAAAAGGAAGCCCAACAGTAGAATCAGAAGCAGCAACATGCCCTGGCATTTATCTAATTCAATTTCAGCTGCCCCCTTCACCATGTGAAGCAACTCACAGCACTTCTGCTTTTACTTCCGGTGCACCAGAAGTGAAAGCAGAAGGGGTGCTACCAGCTGATGCAACCCAGCGAAGGAACACAGATTAATTAAATTAGATAAAAGCTGGAGTTATGTGCTGCAGCTTCTTCTACCATTGGACTTCCTTCACCATTGATCTTCTGCTATTAATCTGTCCGAGCTGCCACATGTGAGTTTTAATTCTCCTTCACTACGACTGAATGGGCCTCAGGTGGAAAAATTGAGATGGGCTCCCAATAACACCATTGTTCCATGGTAGTTGGGACTGAGGGGGAGGGAGAAGGAAGGATGAACATTTCTCAAAGCTGACGTATTATAATTAATAAACTCAATAATTAATAAATTCAGGAAAAAAATTTCTACCTTTGTTTGAGCATTGCTTTGGTCCTAGTCGCTCTCTTCTGCTTTTCTCTATTTTTTTTTTTTCTTAACTCTCTCCAGGGTCTCCTATCCTTTTACAATTTCTTCTCTTTTTATGTCCAGCATTCATCTTTTCTGGGTGTTTCTATCTGTCTTGTCTAGCATCTCCCTTCTGTGTTCCTATTCCTATCCTCCCCCCATTTTCATTATCTGGACCTGGGCATGTAGGAGGAACTGGACCTATGCCAGACCTGGGAATGGGGGAGGGGGTCAGGGGGAGTTGGAGGGAGAGAATGTGCAACTTTAGGTGGCCTCTACAGGCATTTTGTTGGGACTCGCTCAAAGGTTGCTATGCCCTATGCTGGCAGGAAAAAAAGATACCAGTACTGCATACTGGCACATACTAGCTGAAAAAAAGCCTGGTCTCCGCTATCATCATTCCTTTGAAACTGGTTCATTAAATTTAAAATCCCTGGAGAAAGGCAGCTTTTGTACATAACTTCATTCCTTAGACTCACTGAGACCTGGTTAAAGCCAGGTGAAGAGTCCTATCTTGCACAGTGTCTGTCTGCCGACTATGCTTTTCTGTTGTCACATTCTATCAGCAAGGGGGTGGAGTTGCTCTTCTTCTTCCCAAACCTAATGTTGTTACATCTTTCGATTTCTCTATCCAGAGATACTTTTGATTCCTTTCTATTTGTATTGTGACAAAGCTACTGCCAGGGGGGCTAGGATGAAGCATTTAGACCTTGAAATACAAGTACCAGAAGCCATTGCAAGGAGGGAGGCAGAGAGTAATCTGGAAACAAGGGAATGGATTCCCAGCTCCAGCAGAGGGAGCCAGGGGGATAGCCAGGCAGAGCCTATAATTTCGTCCCCCACTAGGGAGAGGCGGAGGGAAGAAGCTTAGCTCCCCTGGATACGCAATCAATATACCATGTGGCCCAGCTGAAATAGTGAGGGGCCCATGGAGAGGGAAGAAGATGATCAGATGGATTATATGGAAGGAGGGGTAGATCAGAGGGGAGAGGAACCCCAGGAGTGGGGGAGAAGCCTCTATGGAGTGGAAGAGTTCCAAGGCAGGGATGGCCAGCTCCTGAGGGTTTGGAAGGGGGTTGGAGGTGAGAGTAACCTGCTTTATTGGAAGCCTGATGTATTAGGAAACCTGCTTTATTGAAAGCCTGATGTATTTGGAAACCTGCTTCATTTACCTGCTTTATTGGAAGCCTGTCTTATTTGGAAGCCTGCTTTATTTCCCTGCTTTACTGGAAACCTACATGGTTGGAACCTGTTTGTTTGGGGGTACTGAAGTTTGTGACAGCTGTTATTGGCTTGATAATAAAAATCATTTGACCTAGCCACTGTCTGCAATTGTGGTGAGATCTGGAAAAACGGCTGGTGGACGGCTTCACCTTGCTGGGAAGCAGTGGACCCTTTTCACAATGGCACTATCCCAGATGGGACCTGAAGCGTGATCCATGGAGACGAGTTGTGGGACAGAGGACCTTGGTTCCCTTTATTAAGGCGCAGACCAGCAGGCACCTCAGGTAAGCTGTACCTAGGGAGGCCAAGGCTGGATAAGGAGCCGGTTAAGGGAGGGGGAACTAAAGGGTAAAGAACCCAGGCAGATTCTTAAAGGGGACCTGCTGAAAAAAAAAGAAAAAAAAAGGTAGCGCACTTGGGTTTGTTTCTTTTGCTTTACAGGATCTTATCCATTGCCACTGATGGAGCAGAAAGAGCACTGGATGGCAGCACAGTTCCAGAAACAGCAAGAGGGCTCCTGCACCAGGTGGTAGAAGCTACCAGGGAGCAACAAGGGCCCTTATTAAAAGCCCTCCAGGTGCAGATGCAAGCAATGGAAGATTTGGTGCGGAAAGTCGCGGCACCCAGCGCTCCAGAGATGACCCCTATGGCGGTAGGCTCAGCTCCCTATCAGCCTTTCTCTTTGGGGAAAATGGGGAAAAAGGATGACATGGAGGGCTTTATAGTAACTTTTGAGAGGATTGCCAGGGCCTTGAAATGGCCATCGGAGCAGTGGGCTGTGAGGCTGGCAGGCTGTTTGACTGGTGAAGCGCTGGCTGCCTATAGGGCCTTAACCCCTGCTCGTGCTATGGACTATGAGGAGGTGGTGGTGTCCATTAAAAGTAGATTGGGCTTGACCCAAGACTACTATCGCTGTCTTTTCAGGGAGACCATGCTTAATGGAGAAGAAAGGCCTAGGGCCTTAGCCCAGAAACTCAGGGATCTGGCGGTTAAGTGGCTGGAGCCTGAGAAAAAAACAGCCGAGCAGGTGGTGGAGGAAGTAGTAGTGGAACAGTTCCTCTTCGCTATCCCCTGCTCGGTACGTGAGTGGTTAGTGAGACAGGGTTCTCGCTCCCTAGAGGAAGTAACCCGGGGGGGGGGGGGGGGGGAAAGAACTATATTATGAGGCAGAGAAACTCCCCCTCAATCCTTTCCTCCCGCGGAGTAAGGGACCTATAGGCCAAGTGGCATCCCAGACCCGGATAAGGGAGCGAGAACCTGGGAGGAAGGAGTACCCGCTTAAAGGGGGCCAAGTGTTTTCAGTGTGGCCAAGGGGGTCATTTTCTGAGGGATTGTAAGGAGAAAGTAGGGTTCATGGGCCAGAGTGAGGTAGATCAGGGCTCTTTTTTTTTCATGAAGTTCAGTTGGAGGACGTTCCTGTTAGGGGCCTTTTGGACTCGGGAGCCAATCAATCCATGATATCTAAACGTCTATGGCAGAAGATAAAGGGTACCCGGGAAGAAGGGGAGGAGGCATATTGTGGCACATTACCCATTCGGTGTATTCATGGGGCCGCAACAGCCTACCCGGTGTTCCGCCTTAGGCTCCACAGCCCCTTCTTTAATGGGTACCTCAATTTAGCAGTGCTGCCTAGGCTACCCTTCAACCTGGTGTTGGGGAGAGACTGGGGTCCTTTTTTTAGGTGTGTCCAGGAATTGCATGGGTGGGTAACCACGCGGGCCCAACAGGCAAAAGGAGGGAAAGTACCCTTGGAGGATGACTCTTTGGGGCAAATCTTCCCCTTTCATGAGACAGTATTGGGAGCTCCAGGGAAGGGACAGAAGGCTAGGGACTCTCGGCTCCTAGAAATGCGGAAGAGAGCCCAGGCCCTCCGTGAGATAGGTCAAGGGGAAACCATGTCCTGGGTTGCAGGGGAGGTGGTAGCAAGGTTTCCTGCCTTTGCCCAGGAGCAGAGAGGGGATTTTGTCCTCAAAAGAGAGCTTTTGAGCAAACCAGGGTAGTTCTTTCAGAGTGTTTCCCCCGCTTTAGGCTAGACAAGGAGTTATTATATAGAGAAATTCGGGAACCGGTGGGAGGCACTATTCGACAGCAACTAGTAATTCCCTAGGTATTCTGGAAAGTTATTCTCAAGGGCTCTCAGAACACACTAAAACAAGTCCTGGAGCAGTTTTATTGGCCAGGGGTACAGGAATATTGTCAAAGCTGCCCTCAGTGTCAGAGACTAATTGAACGGCTTCCCTCACGACCCCTGTTGTTACCCCTTCCCATCATAAGGGAACCTATGACTAGCCTAGCCATGGACATTATTGGGCCCCTCATTAGAACCCCTAGGGGATTCCTGTACATTCTGGTCTTCATGGACTGAGCTACGCGGTTTCCCTGGGCTGTTCCCTTACGAAACATAAAGGCCAAGGGAATAGCCACCGAGTCAGTTAAACTCTTTTGTGAGATAGGGTTCCCTAGGGAGGTTCTTACTGACCAGGGCTCTAATTTCAAGTCCAGTAGCTTAAAACAGTTATGGGAGGCCTTTGGCATCCAGCATATAAAAACCTCCGCCTACCATCCCCAGTCGAATGGAATGATAGAAAGGTTCAACAAGACCCTTAAGGGCATGCTGAGGAAGGGATTAAACCAGCAGTATGAGGACTGGGATCAGCTACTTCCCTTTGCTCTATACGCCTGCCGGGAAAATATTCAGGCATCGCTGGGGGTGTCCCCGTTTGAGCTAGTATACGGACGGCTACCCCGTGGAATTCTGGACATTATACAGGAGCAGTGGGTGGAGAGAACAGAAGACCCCCAACCCATCAGTTTATATCTCTGGAAATTACACTAGAGGTGTCATTTACCCCAGCCTATTCTGGAAGTCCCTCTACAGTTACGGCATGGATTTGCAACCAACCACGCCCACCTACCTCTCTGACTGGGAAAACCACTGCAAGGTTGTGCTGGATTATATTGCTCCTCTACATCTCAAAACTTCTTACATCCATAATTCTACACCCTGGTTCTCTGCTGATCTCAGAGCCTTAAAAACAGAGACAAGACGGAAAACGGATCTTGCTCTGGGGACTTGGAAAAGCTGTCACCGCAAATATAAGTACGCCATCCGGCAAGCAAAGCGAACCTACTTTTCATCTAAGCTGCAGTCTGCTGGCCGGGACACTAAAAAGATATATCAGCTGTTAAACTCTTTCCTAGTCACCTGTAATCTAGAATTCTCCAGTGTTGATCTTCCTTCTGCTACCCAACTTGCAACTTACTTCAATGAGAAAGTCCTAACCTTGCGGTCCAACTGTTAGCTGCCTCTCTGATGTTGACGACTTCCTGGAACCTTTGGCCATGCCAACGGGTGTCTGCCCGGCCGATCTCACTTGGACCAACTTCAATCGCCTATCACTTGAAAATGTATCCACTGCTTTACTTAAGTTCTCCAATAAATACTGTAGATTGGACGTTTGTCCGGCCTGTCTCCTAAAAGTTGCACCAAAGTGTTTTGTTGAAGAACTGACTTGCTACCTCAACTTCATGTTAAGTGCTGGATCTTTCCCGCCAGGCCATGGCAACATCCTTCTCACCCCAATTCCGAAGAACCTAAAGATTAAGCCAGACGTCATCTCTAATTATCGCCCAGTGGCTTCGATACCCCTAGTTACCAAGTTAATGGAGAGTATGGTCAACGTCCAGCTCAATGAATTCCTGGCTGATTTTGATATCCTCCACCACTCGCAGTCTGGTTTCCGAGCTCAATATAGCACCGAGACTGTCCTGGTCACCCTCTTATCTAACTTTAAACGAGAACTATCCATCGGAAGGTTCTATTGCTTCAATTTGATATGTCTAGTGCTTTCGATATGGTGGACCATGATCTCTTACTTCATCTGCTGGACTCTTTTGGCATAGGTGGACCTGCCTTACACTGGTTTGAGGGCTTTTTGACTACCAGAACTTACCAGGTCATAGTGAACTCCACTACTTCTGATCCGTGGAAGGCCTCCTGTGTGGTTCCACAGGGCTCTCCCCTTTCACCTACCTTATTCAATATTATGATGATGCCTTTAGCCTCAGCTCTCACAAAACTGGACCTCAACCCTTTCATCTATGCTGATGATATTACAGTCTACATCCCCTTTCGCAACACCGTATCAGAAATTGCTAACCTCATTGATGCCTGCTTCTCCACCATACAGCATTGGGCTCAGGTATTCCATTTCAAATTAAACAAGGACAAAACACAGTGTCTCATACTCTCGTCCATCCACACCCAAGTAATTGACACAATGCTTCCAGTAAAGGGCTCTGCTCTTCCAATCGCCAACAGCCTGCGGCTTTTAGGAGTTCATCTGGACACACACCTCCAGTTGGACAATCATGTGCACTTGGTCTCCAAAAAAATGTTTCATGCCATGTGCAGGCTCCGGCGCATAAGATACTTCCTTACTAGAGATTTGTTCCATACACTTGTCCACTGGCTTGTCCTCTCCCACTTGGATTATTGCAGTGGAATTTATGCGAGCTGCCAGGCCTCACTGTTGAAAAAGTTCCAAACAGTTCAAAACACTGCCGCGAGACTCATCCTAAGAGAACGACTTTGCACATGCCGAACCCTTGCGTTTCAAGCTCCACTGGCTGCCTGTACAGGAGCGCATTGCCTTTAAGCTCTGCTCCTTAACCCATAAAATCATCTATGGGGCTGCCCCGGATTATATGCACCCCTTGATCGACCTTCCGCCCAGGAATGCCAATCCTGCTGCTCGGTCCTATCTCCATCTACACTTCCCGAACTGTAAGGGTGTCAAGTACAAGAAGATTTTCACATCGTCCTTCCGCTATTGGAGTCCTAAACACTGGAATGCTCTCCCACAGCACCTTAAAACTCAAGTGGACCACATCCTCTTCAAGAAGTTGTTGAAGACCTACTTCTTTGCTAAGACTTACTCCCCACTTTACACCGCTGATTGATGCACCCTCCCTGACCCTTACCCTGCTTAGTTTCACACTGTTAGCTACTGTTCCCCCTGTCTACTCCTTGTATACTTTTCTAAGTTTCCTACTTTGTAATTTTACTTAACTTTTTGTAAGCCACATTGTGCCTGTTTGAGTGGGAAAATGTGGGATATAAGCGAACCATAAATAAATAAATAAATAAATAAATAAATAAATAAATAAATAAATAAATTAAGGGCTCGGATACATCGCCTATCAGAGTATGCGCACAGCAATTTGGGAAGGTGCCAGGGGATTCAAAAGGGGTACTATGACCAGGGTACCAAGGCTAGGCACTTCCAGGTAGGGGAGCGGGTCCTGGTAATGATCCCCTCAGACCCTCATAAGTTCCTCTCACAATGGAAAGGGCCTTGCACCGTAGACGGTAAAGTAGGTCCTTGGACCTACTGGGTTAAAAATGACAAAGGAAGAGTCCAAGTGTATCATGTGAATGTACTACGCCCATGGATAGAGCGAAGTAGGATGGTAGCGGTCCAGTAGGAAGACCTAGAGCCCCAGCTTAGTGACCTCAAGGAAGGGAGTACTCCGGGTATAGGTACTTCCCTGGAGCTCCAGCAGAGGCAGGCGGTGGAGGCACTGTTGAGGCAGTTTTAGGATGTGCTTAATCCCCTTCCTGGGGAAACATGGGTGATCACCCACTATATTCATACTGAACCAGGGCGGATCATTCGCCAAAGACCCTACCGGGTGCCCGAGGCTCGAAGACAGGAGTTTATCAGGCAGGTGCAAGAAATGCTGGACCTTGGGGTCACAGAAGAGTCCCACAGTCTGTGGGCTAGCCCGGTAGTACTAGTACCAAAATCTGACGGCTCCCAAAGATTTTGCATCGATTTCAGGAGGGTTAACACCATCTCTAGATTCGATGCCTACCCTATGCCCTGAGTTGATGATTTATTAGATAGATTGGGACAAGCCTGGTATCTTACTACTCTAGACTTTACAAAAGGCTATTGGCAAATTCCTTTAGCAGAGGAAGCCAAGCCTAAGACTGCCTTTATTACACCTGTAGGGCTATTCCAATTTAGGAGAATGCCATTTGTCTTGAATGGGGTGGCGGCATCCTGTCAACGCTTAGCCGATCACATCCTGCGGGGGCATCACGAGTATGCAGCCACCTACATGGATGATATCATAATATTTAGCAAGGAGTGGGCGTCCCATTTGCCACGGGTTGCAGCAGTTTTAGAATCCCTGCGGGAAGCAGGATTGACGGTGAACCCAAAAAAGTGCATGTTCACTGCCCAAGAGGTGACATACATAGGATATGGGGTAGGGGGAGGAGTCATAAAACCCCTAACCGATAAAGTGCAGGGTATACGGGACTTCGCCTTGCCCCTCAACAAAAAACAACTATGTAGCTTTCTGGGACTCGTGGGGTACTATAGACGTTTCATCCCTAATTTTGCGGAGATCTCCAACCCCTTGACAGATATGTTAAACAGGATCCACCCCAATACTTTGATATGGGAGACACAGGGCAGCCTTCGACACACTACGACACATCTTATGTCAAGAACCCATCTTGAGGGGGGTAGATTTCGGGAGGCCCTTCCTTTTACAAACCGATGCCTCTGAAACAGAGCTGGGGGCTGTCTTGTCCCAGGAATTTGGGCAGGAGGAACACCCAGTGCTGTTTCTGAGTAAGAAACTGACGCCCGCAGAACAGTACTATGCGGTGATAGAGAGGGAGTGCCTAGCCATTAAGTGGGCCATGGAGACTTTAAAATATTACCTCCAGGGACGACCTTTTATGCTCATAACGGTTCATGCCCCATTAAAATGGTTGCAGCAGATGCGCAGCCAGAACAGCCACCTTACGAGGTGGTATTTAGCCCTGCAGGCTTTTTCCTTCACAGTACAGCACCGGGCAGGGAAGCTCCATGGAAATGCAGACGCCCTGTCCCGAATTGCAGACCCTCAGGAGAGTCCTCTGTGGTCTTCCGAGGATTGCAATTTCTTGAGGGGGGGGGGTGACAAGGCTACTGCCAGGGGGGCTAGGATGAAGCATTTAGACCCTGAAATACAACTATCAGAAGCCATTGCAAGGAGGGAAGCAGAGAGTAATCTGGAAACAAGGGAATGGATTCCCAGCTCCAGCAGAGGGAGCCAGGGGGATAGCCAGGCTGAGACTATAATTTCGTCCCCCACTAGGGGGGGGCAGAGGGAGGAAGCTCAGTTCCCCTGGATATGCAATCAATATACCATGTGGCCCAGCTGGAATAGAGAGGGGCCCATGGAGAGGGAAGAAGCCTCTATGGAGTTGGAGAGTTCCAATGCATGGATGGCCAGCTCCTGTGGGTTTGGAAGGGGGTTGGAGGTGAGATTAACCTGCTTTATTGGAAGCCTGATGTATTTGGAAACCTGTTTATTGAAAGCCTTATGTATTTGGAAACCTGCTTCATTTACCTGCTTTATTGGAAGCCTGACTTATTTGGAAGCCTGCTTTATTTCCATGCTTTACTGGAAACCTATGTGGTTGGAACCTGTATGTTTGGGGATAACCTATGTACTGAAGTTTGTGACAGCTGTTATTGGCTTGATAATAAAAATCGTTTGACCTAGCCACTGTCTGCAATTGTGGTGAGATCTGGAAAAACGGCTGGTGGACGACTCCACCTTGCTGGGAAGCAGTGGACCCTTTTCACAGTATGAACCTTTATATCTTCTATTGCTCTATTATCCTCCACTGTTTTCTCCATTGCAGTGGAATAAAGTAGTTGCAATGGTTCTTGATATTGCTTCTCATTTTTCTATTCTCGTTGTCTTTGGTGATTTTAATATCCACTATGATGTACCTGATACCTCTAGGGATAAAAATGTTCTTTTTCTTATGTCTTCTCTGGGGGGTTTCAGGTGGTCCGCTCACCTACTCGTTGTAGGGGGCATACTTTGGATCTATTCTTTGTTCTAGGATTGCCTATAGCTAATGCCAGTGCACCCGGGGCCATTTTACTAAGCTGCAGTAAAAAGGGCCCTGTGCTAAGGGTGGGGGCTGTTTCTGCCATGAGCCAAGGCCCTTTTTACCGCAGCAGCTAAAAAGGCTATAAAAAATCCCCCACAGCCATGCAGTAAGATTGCTTTAATGGCTTGGCTATGTGAGGGAGAGCACTTACCGCCACCCATTGAGGTGGCGGTAAGGGCTACTGTACTAAACCAGTGGTAACTGGGTAGCATGCAGTGCTGCCCAATTACCTCTGGGTAACCCCCCTGTGGAAATATTTTTTGAATTTTTCCGCTAGTGCCGGAAATGCCGCATGCTGGGGGTAGAACTACTACCAGTACCTGCGTTGGGCCGGCAGTAGTTTCAGATTGCTGAGTGGTAAGCCCGCATTGGGCTTACTGCCGCTTAGTAAAAAGGCCCCCTATTCTCTTGTTCCTCTCATGGACTAATCATTTATTACTTACCTTTTTTCTATCTATTTCTGCTCCTAATCATTCTGTTCAGACTATCAGATTTACTAGAAAAAATCTGTTCTTATCTCTTCGTTGCCTTTTACTATTCAGATTTACATTGGAAACCTTTCATTTATTGATTTGGAAAAAAAAAATTCATATTGGAATGTGTTTCTGAAACAAGTATTGGACCTTGTGGCAGGCCGACAATAGGTATTTTCCCATCCCTGATTGGACCCCAGGATCTTAGACTACTTAAGGTCCTACAACACAACTGAAAAGCTAATAGGTTTTGGCCTAAGGCCAAAACACTAGAAACTCTATAGATTTGTCGACAGCATCAACGAGCCTATAATCTTAGTATTCAACAGGCTAAAACGTCTTGCTTTTCTAAGCTGATTAAGATCTGTGCAAACTCTCTAAAATAAATTGTTCTACTTGACAACCAGTCTTATTTCTTCTACCTCTTTACTATCAGAGTCTCTGGACCCTGATACATTAGTTCAGGTTTGTTTGTTTTTTTTTGTGTCTAAGGTCCACAAGCTTATACAATCTGGTGCTATTGTGAATCCCTCCTATTGCTATCACTAAGCCAGTTGTTTTGTTTACTACCGTGGGTCTAACTCCTCTCATTCATATGTCACCTGCATCTATATACCCATCTGCTTGTTCAATATGATCTAATTTATGGATGGCCTTTGCTTCAATCTCTCTCTTCTACCTTAAGGAGGTAGTCTCTGGTATGTCTATAGCAACCTTGATTTGGGATCCTTATCTATTATTCAGAATTAGGGTTTTTCCATCAATATTTACTCCTGGGGGAATTCTGCGCTATTGTGCAATGCTGAATTTATGCAGAATTCCCCAACTCCACAGACTGTGCAGAATTCTGTGAAGTCTGCTTTTTCAGTGCAGAGTGGCACAGATACTCACCTTCAAGTGCCTCCCTGTACATTCACTGCTCCAGCATTATTATTTATTGCATTTGTATCCCACATTCCCCCATCTATTTGCAGGCTCAATGTGGCTTACATAGATTTATTGACATTGTCATATCAGATACAGTTAGTAATATGTAGCGATCAAGGAAGGGAAGAGGGAAGAAGGAAGGGCGTTATTAGGATAGTTGTATAAGGTGAGCTTTCATGATTAAGTGGATTGGTGAGGTGACTTAGTGAGGTTATAGGTGTTCATTGTAGGCTTTGTTGAAGAAGAATGTTTTCAGAGATTTTCGAAAGATAGTTGTTTCGTTGATTGCTTTCAAGTCTGTGGGTAATGCATTCCATAATTGCATGCTCATGTACGAGAAGGTAGTGGCATGCATCTGTTTGTACTTCAGTCCTTTGCAGCTGGGGTAGTGCAGGTTGAGAAATTTGCGAGATGTTTTTGTGGTGTTTCTGGGAGGTAGGTCCACGAGGTTTAGCATGTAGATTGGGGTGTCTGCATGAATGATTTTGTGTACAATCATGCAAATCTTGAACGCAATGCGTTCCTTCAGTGGGAGCCAGTGAAGTTTCTCTCTTAGTGGTTTTGCACTTTCATATTTAGTTTTTCCAAATATGAGTCTGGCGGCCGTGTTCTGGGCAGTTTGGAGTTTTTTGATTGTCTGTTCTTTGCACCCGGCTTACAGTGCATTGCAGTAGTCTAGATGACTTATTACCATTGACTGTACCAGGGTATGGAAGATGTATCTCGGGAAGAAAGGTTTTACTCTTTTAAGTTTCCACATGGTGTAGAACATCTTTTTGGTCGTGTTTTTCACATGGGTGTCGAGAGTGAGGTTTCGATCAATGGTGACTCCAAGAATTTTCAAGTTTTGTGAGACCGGAAGGGAGCAGTATGGTGTGGTTATGGTGTTGAAGTTTTTTGTGTTATGTTGTGAGGTGAGTACAAGGCATTGCGTTTTTCCTGCGTTAAGTTTTAGTTGGAATGCATCTGCTCAGGTGTGCATTATTTGGAGGCTTTGGTTGATCTCGTTGGAGATTTCATTTAGATCATGTTTGAATGGAATGTAAATTGTGACATCATCTGCATAAATGTAGGGTTGAGGTTTTGATTGGCTAGTAGCTTGGCTAGAGGTATCATCATTAGGTTGAATAATGGTGAGAGAGGGGATCCCTGAGGGACTCCACACTCAGGTATCCATGGTAGTGATCTGTCCTTGTTCGTTGTTACTTGGTATGATCTTGTGGTCAGGAATCCTTTGAACCATTTGAGAACAGTGCCTCCTACTCCGAAGTATTCTAGTCTATGTATTAGTATATCATGGTTAACCATGTCAAAGGCACTGGACATGTCGAATTGCAGGAGAAGGATGTTGTTACCAGTCGCAATTGCTTGTTTGAATGCGTTCATTGCGGACACTAGTACAGTTTCGGTGCTGTGATTCGTCCGAAATCCTGATTGGGCCTCATGCAGAATTGAGTGATTATTTAGGTATTCAGTCAATTGTTTCGTCACTATGCCTTCCATGAGTTTGGTCATGAGTGGAATGGATGCTACTGGTCGATAGTTGGTTAGGTCCATTGTGCTTTTTTTTTTTGCATCTTTCGGTAACGGAGTGAGTAAGATGTTTCCCTTATCCATGGGAAAGAGTCCTTTTTGAAGCCTGTAATTTATATGGTTCGTGAGGTCTGTTTTAAATTGTTTGGGTGCGGATCTTATTAGGCTGTTAGGGCAGATGTCTAATTTGCATTGTGATTTGGTGTATTTTCCTAGCCAGTATGAGATTTCTTTTGATGAGAGCATGTCAAATTCGGTCCATGATCGATCTGGGTATTCTCTGGGATTTGGGTCTAGGCATTCAAGGATATTTGTGTAGTCCGTAGTGTCAGTGGGTATCATGAGTCGGAGTTTTATGATTTTTTCATTGAAGTAGTTCGCAAGGTTGGTTGCTGATGGGGTCTCTGCGTTGTTGGAGGTGACCTTGGTGGTATTTAGAAGATTGTTTACGAGTGAGAAGAGTTTGTGTGTATCCTTATAGTTTGGTCCTATTTTGGTTTTGTAGTAGGTCCTTTTAGTTTGTCTGATCGTGTATTTGTATTTTCTTTGTAGTTGTTTCCAGTCTTTGTGTGTGTGTTCGTTTTTTTTCTTGCTCCATGCTCTTTCCAATCTTCTGACTTGTATTTTTAGTTCTTTCAATTCTTCGTTAAACAATGGTATTGAATTTTTTCTATGTGAAGTTCTGGTTTGAAGTGGTGCTATATTGTCTAGTGTTATTTTGCATCTGTTATCCCAATCTTGGAGAAATTAGGGTGAGTCTGTAGATATTGTCCATTTGTCCGCTTAGAATTGTTGCCAGAATGTTAGTGGGTCTATGTTGCCTCTCGTAGTATATGTTTGTTGTTTTTGTTGTGTCTTTTTTGTTCTACTACTACTACTATTTAGCATTTCTATAGCGCTACAAGGCGTACGCAGCGCTGCACAAACATAGAAGAAAGACAGTCCCTGCTCAAAGAGCTTACAATCTAATATGTAATTTATCTTTAAAATCAAGCATGATACCAGAAAATTAAAAACTGGCATTACATTGGCAACCCTCCAAAAAGGGTTCCAGAGGTGATCTGGGAAATTATAGACTAGTGAGCCTGATGTCGGTGCTGGTCAAAATGGTAGGGACTATTATAAAGAACAAAATTACAGAGCATAAGCATTGGATTAATGAGACAAAGTCAACATGTATTTAGTCAAGGGAAATCTTACCTCACCAATCTACTACACTTCTTTGAAGGGGTGAATAAACATGTAGATAAAGGTGAGACAGTTGATATTGAGTATCTGGATCTTCAAAAGGCATTTGACAAAGTACCTCATGAAGGACTCCTTAGGAAATTAGAGTCAAGGGATAGGAGGTAACGTTCTATTGTGGATTAAAACCTGGTTTAAAGACAGAATACAGAGAGTAGGGTTAAGTGGTCAGTATTCTCAATTGAGAAGGGTAGATAGTGGGATTCCCAGGAGTCTGTGCAGAGACAGCTAGTTTTAAACATATTTATAAATGATCTAGAGATAGGAATAACTAGTCAGGTAATTAAATTTGCTGATGCCACAAAGTTAATCAAAGTTGTTATTCAAAGTTGTTAAGAGGATTGTGAAAAATTGCAAGAGGACAAGATTGGAGTGGACAATCTCCAGTGGAGGGAGAGGTTTGCACTGTGGTGGTCGGACCATGGTCTGGCTGTCCATTTTTTTTGTTACATTTGTACCCCGCGCTTTCCCACTCATGGCAGGCTCAATGGGGCTTACATGGGGCAATGGAGGGTTAAGTGACTTGCCCAGAGTCACAAGGAGCTGACTGTGCCTGAAGTGGGAATCGAACTCAGTTCCTCAGTTCCCCAGGACCAAAGTCCGCCACCCTAGCCATTAGTGTGATATTTGGTTCTGGTGAGAATTTGTGGGTGATGATGTCTAGTGTGTGTCCTTTGATATGGGTGGGTTGTGTGTTTGGCCAGTGGAGTTCCCATAGTTGCAGGAATTCTTTCCATCCGCGTACATTGCTTGAGTTACTATCTTCAAGGTGGAGATTGATGTCTCCTGCTATGAGGAGGTTCTGGGTGGTAACACAGGTGTTTGATATAAAGTCCATAAAGTGTGTTTGTGAGTCTTGCCAATTGCCCGGGGGTCTGTAGAATAAGATTAGGTTTAGGTGATCACGTAGGTTGGGGTGGTTGGTTCTGACTGAGGCTATTTCGAGTTGGGGAAGAATATACTCTGCTGTTGTTGTGACTGTGAATTGAGATTTATTGATTACTAGTAAAAAAGGCCCATTTCTGCCTGAAATGAAACGGGTGCTAGCAAGGGTTCCCCCCTCCTTCCGTTGCTGTCTCCCTCTCTGTCCTCCGAGTCCCATGCCCTCCTTTTGTCCCCTCCGAGTTTGAGGCCGTCCTCCCTCTCCTCTCCCACTCCCCTGTAACTCACCACTTTGTTGAACGACGACCGCGATTGTGGCGGGGCCATTTGTGGAGGGGTGGTTGGAGGGTAGCTGGCATGTTTTTAGTGGTGGTCACTGTGGGGTTCGTCGGTTGAAGCCATCTATCTCTGGCCATGTCTCCGCCCTCAACGTCATAATGTTTGACGTGAGGGCGGGGCTAGGAGACATGGGCAGAGAGAGATGGCTTCGGTTGGGCATGTCCTCGGCCGCTTTTGTTTGTTAGGCAATCTGCAGCAATTCGTTGGAAGGGGAGGAGTAGGGAAACACGCTCCGCGTGTTTCCCTACTCCTCCCCGTTCGTTCATTTTCATTGTTTTGTAATTGTTCCGCCCTCGACATCATCACGTCTGACGCGAGGGCGGGGCATGGAGACATGGTGAGTGTTGTGGCTTCACCACCATGAACTTACGAACCGGTGTCTGAGTGGCTGCAGTGACGTCAGTGTCTTCAGAACGTTGAGGGCGAGTTTTATTATAGTAGATTGCTATTCCTCCTCCTCTTTTTCCTTCTCTTGTCCAGTGGGTGATTTTGAATCCTGGGGGGCAGAGCTCTAGTATTATTGGATCTTTGGGGTCATGGATCCAAGTTTCGCTGATAAGTAAGAAGTCGAGATGATCAGTTGTGATCCAGTCGGTTAGCATCATGGTTTTATTGACTGCCGATCTGGCGTTGATGTATCCTATTTGTATGGCATGGCAAGCAGAGGAGCTGCAGAGCCACAGATCAGGTTGCTTCTCTGCCACTTTGATACCAGGTGATTCTTTTAAGTTGTGCGCTGTACAGTGGCTTATGAGGCTCAAAAGAACAGTCAGGCCTGGCAGGGCCATGCCTAGGGTCTCTGGTGCCCCCCTGCAGACTATCAGTTGGCGCCCCCCCCCCCCCCCCCCCCCGTCTAGCAGAGCAGGAACAGAAGGGAGCAGGCAAGTAAGCCGGACCTCAGGAAAAAATAGCACTGTATGTACCCCTCATTGATAAGTCTCTGACTCTAAAGTTTAGCAATTTCATTAAAGCAAAATGTATTTTCGTAACACTTCAAAGATTTCCAACTCAAAATAGGAATGCTAATTCAAAATGTGAGCAAAGTCCTCTTAGTTTCCAAAGATTCTTTTTCTAATCTCCTTTGCATCAAAGGATATAATTCAGATCAAACATTTATTTCTGATCAACTATCTCAGATCAAATATTTATTTCAGATCAAATATTAAGGTTTCCTTGCTTACAGTCACTTAAATCTACCTAGCCTTTATATAGCTTATAGGGTTTAAACACTCTTAAACTGAAATTCACCCTTTTCTATTCTTCATAAACTTTCAAGTAATCCTGAAATATTCAGATCCTTTTCTCACTAGAGAAACCTCAAACTTCAATCTCCACCAACCTCTTTTCATTCATATTTTCTCATTTACCACATAATCAGGCACTCTTTTATAATTTCAGTCAACATACACAGGAACTCACAGCTGCATGTCTCTCTTGGCCAAACCGACGGTCAGTTGCTGTCTCACTCTGTTCCCTTCCCGGCAGATTTCTAACAGAAGCTGATCATCCAATCAGAGAGCTCTATTTGAATGCAGATTAACATACAGACACTGTAATGGGAATTTTTAGTCAAAAACACTAGATAAACCCTTCGTTTTTGGATCAAACTTTACACTTTTGATCAGAGCCATGACCTAACACTAAGGCTGTAAACATTTCCATCATTTTTTATCCATAATTATGCAAATGAGAACCTCCCAAAAACGGACTAATTTGCATATGATTTAAACAAATCTGAGCATATGACAACCAAGTACAGACTCCCAGCACCTGAATTCTGCAATTAGATTTAATGCAAATACTTTTAAAACTTATTTTTAGCACTTTTAAAATTTCAGGTTCTCTTTAATTTGAATGCTGTTCAAGCTCTGAAGCTCACCCTGAGTGAGGAGTTATCCCCAAACCAAAGTTTATATAGCAATCTGGTTGCATTCTCTCAAATAACTTGAAGAGCCTGCCTGCCTGCCTCAGTGAATACTGCTGCGTTGCTTTCACTTCGGGTTTGCCATGAAAAGGAGGGCAGGGGCGATAGGAGAATCGCAACTTCAGGTAAAAGATTTTGCAAGTGAGCGGATGGCAGGGACAGCAGGGCAGCAGTGCCCCTTGAAGGCAGGCACCCCCCTCCCTTGCTTACCCCGCTTACCGCATTGGCACGGCCCCGAGGTCTGGGATGGCAGGGAAGCAGGAAGGAGCCTGATGAGCGGCTGTGCAGCTCCTCTTCTTGTTGTGCTGAAACAGTGAGTGTTCATGGAGGAAGGCAGGGAGTGGGGGGGTCTGGAAAAATGTAGATGGAGTGTGTGCAGGGCCGGTCTTAGGCAGGGGCGACAGGAGCGGTTGCACAGGGCCTTGCGCCTCCAGGGGCCCCGCGATGCTTCCTCTCGCTCCCTGCCATTCGATCCTCAGCTTTTCTTCCAGCCACCCTGTGTTTAAAAAGTTGCAGCGGCGGCAGCATCAGCAAAAAGGCAGGCTCACCTCTAGCCTTTAAGCTTTCCCTTCTCTCTCAGTGTGCACTATGCCGCCTTTCTCTGATGCAATTTCCAGTTTCCACTAAGGTGGCACAGTGTACGCTGAGAGAGAAGGGAAGGTTTAAAGGCTAGAGGTGAGCCTGCTTTTTCGCTGACGCCACTGGGACTTTTTAAACGCAGGGTGGCTGGAAGGAAAGGAAGGCTGGGGTTGGGGACTGAAACTCGGGGGCTGGAAAGGGGGGTAAATTGGGGGCTGGGGCGAGTCACTGGACATGGAGGGGAGGGCAGAGGAGAATTGCTGGACATGGATGGGATGGGAGGGGAGGGAAGGGCAGGGGACAGAGGAGAATCACTGGATGTGGATAAGAGGGGAGGACAAGAGGGCAAAGGAGAATCACTGGACATGGATGAGAGGGGAGGGAAGAGGAGAATTGCTGGATATGACTTTGGGGGGGGGGGGGCAGCAAACTGGTCTACACAGGGTCCCGCAATTGTTAAGACTGGCCCTGAGTGTGTGTGCAGGGAGGAGGCTGGAAAAAAGGTGGATGGAGTGTATGTGGAGGGGTCTGGAAAAAACGGATGGAGTGGGGGGGGGGGGGCTGTATAAAGGTAGATGAGGTGTGTGTGTGTGTATGTACCATGGAAATGGGGTGGAAGTCTGCAGGAAGGTGAATGGGAAACTGCTGTGGTGGTGGTAGTAGGGTTGGGGGGTATTTCTTGCATGGGAGAGATTCTAGCCCTTATAACATGGAAATTCTGCACACACAAAAAAAAATGTGCAGAATTTTCAATTTTTTTTGCACAAAATTCCCCCAGGAATAAATATTAGTTCTAATCAACTCTAGTATTTCTGAGGGCTATTTCCCAAAGTGCTGGAAAGATGCTGTAGTTAGGTCACTATTGAAGCAAACCCACTTTAGATCACCAGGTTGCTACTTAATTTTATTTATTTATAAAACATTTATATTCCACATAGTCCACAGTTCCCAGTGGATTACAGTATTACATACATGATAAAATTAACTAATGCAAGATGACAAAACAAACTAGGACACACATGTCACATATAATAAGACAATAACATCTGAGAACCAATCCTACTACTACTACTACTATTTAGCATTTCTATAGCGCTACAAGGCATACGCAGCGCTGCACAAACATAGAATCCTCTTGGTAGTACAGTTATCACAAATCAAGATCTTACTTATCCAAATGCCTGATGAAATAGATAAACCTTAAGCTTATTTTATGTAGATCAATAGGCAAAGCATTCCATAAAGTAGGCTCTATTTCTTAGAAAGTAGAAGATCAAAGATCTAGAAGACTCACTGATCAAAAGCTAGGAATTTCCAATAACATCTTGATAGCAGACCTCAAAGATTTAACAGGCTTATATAATTTTAAAGTGAAGGACATGATTGAAGGTACATCATTTTTCAAAATCTTAAAAACCAAAGTCTTAAAAGAAAGCCTTTTCTTAGTGGCCACCCAATGTAATGAAACTAACATGGGAGAAATATGTTCATATCGTGGGACTTGTACAATCATACAAGCTGTAGAGTTCTGTGCTACCTGTAAAGATTTCAGCATATAAACTGGAAGTCCAACCAATAAAGCGTTACAGTAATCAAAATGTGGTAGTACATAACTCTGCAACATAGTTCGAAAGTTAGATACAGAAAGTAAATCCCTCTGTGGTAATGTGATCGAGGGTGTGGCTTGGATTGGGCACAAACTCAGTCATACACACAGGGTTGCAAGCAAAGTAACATAGTAGATGATGGCAGATAAAGACCTGTATGGTCCATCCAGTCTGCCCAACAAGATACAGTATAAGGTATGATATGTATACTTGGTCTTGATTTGTCCTTGCCATTTTCAAGGCACAGACCATAGAAGACTGCTTGTCACTGGCCTTGTTCTCCAGTTACAGAAGCTAAATCTGTCCAGTCATGATTAGGGCACAGACCGTAGAAAACTGCCAAGCATTGGTTTCTTTTCCTATTTACTGGTGTTGCCATCTGATCACCACTAAGGTTGTTTGGTTCCACGCCTTCTATACAGGATTCCTTTATCTTTATCCCACACATTTTTGAATACTGTTACCATTTCATCTCCACTACCTCCTGCGGGAGGACATTTCAGGTATCTACCACCCTCTCAATTAAAAATTATTTCCTGACATTACTCCCAAGTTCTCCCCCCCCTGCAACCTCAATTCATGTCCTCTAGTTCTACCACCTGCCCATCTCTGGAAAAGGGTTGTTTGTAAATTAATACTTTTCAAATATTTGAACATCTGTATTATATCACCCCTGTCTCTCCCTTCCTCCAGAGTATATGTGTTCAGGTCCTCAAGTCACTCCTCAAATGCTTTGCAATATAAACCTCATACCATTTTGGTCGCTTTTCTCTGAACCGCTTAAAGTCTTTTTATGTCTCTAGCAAGATATGGCCTCCAAAACGGAACACAATACTCTAAGTGGGGCATCATAAACAACTTGTACAGGGGCTTCAGCACTTCCTTTCTTCTGCTGGTTATACCCCTCTCTATGCAGCCTAGCATCCTTCTAGCCGTGGTCACTGCCTTGTCACACTGTTTCATCACCTTGATATCCTCGGACACCATCACCCCAAGGTCCCTCTCCTGAGCTATGCTAATCAATCTCTCACCTCCTATCCGGTACATTCCCTTTGGATTTCTGCACCACAACTGCATCACTCTGTACTTCTTAGCATTACATTTTAACTTGAAATCCTACTAATATTCATACCAGAAAACTCATTAATAAATATTTTTTCTAGTTATTAGTAAGTTTTCTGGTATGATTATTAGTAGGATTTCAAGTTTAAGGTACCAGGGTATTTAATTTGAACCCAAAATTATATACTGTGTATTAAATTTTAACTACCCGATCTTTGACCATTCTTCTAATTTATAGAGATCTCTTCTCATGGTTTCTAGTCCCTCTGGGGTATCCACTCTATTGGCTATCTTCGTGTCACTCTCAAAAAGGCAGACTTTTCCCTCTAATCCTTCAGCAATGTCTCTCACAATATATTAAACAGAATCGGCCCCAGTACCGACCCATCAGGTACTCTACTACTCACCTTCCTTTCCTCTGAGAGGATTCTATTTACCACCACCCTCCTTCCTCCTGTCGGACATCCAGTTTCCAATCCAGTTCACCACTATGGGTCCTATATTCAGCCCTCTCAGCATATTCAGGAGTCTTCAGTGAGGAAACATATCAAAGCATCTAGTGCACTTTCTTCATCCAGTTCTTTGGTCATCCAGTCAAAGAAATGAGATTCATTTGGCAGGATTTTCTTGTGGTAAAGCCATGTTGCCTTGAATTCTGCAACCTGTTGGATTCTAGAAAGTTAACTATCCTTTTCCTTCAGCAGTGACTCCATTATTTTTCCTATCACCAATGTGAGGCTTACCAGCCTGTAGTTTTCCACTTCTTCCCTGTCCTCAATTTTGTGAAGAGGAACCACATCCGCTCATCGCCAATCCTACTGAAACTCTCCCATCTCTAAAGATCTATTAAATAAATGCTTAAGAGGTTCCAACAGGATTTCTCTGAGTTCTCTCAGTATCCTGGGATGTATCGCATCCAGCCCCAAAGCTTTGTCCACTTTCAGATTTTCCAGTTGCTTATAAACACTTTCTTCCATGAATGGCACAATATCTACTCTATTCCCAGTTACAGTGGCATAGTGAGACAGCCAATTTTTGGGTGAATGGGCACAAAAGTTTCTGTGCCCCACCCTACCCCCACCTCAAAATATAAATACTTTAGCTAATGAGGATCCTCAAGCTCTGTCACCTGAAGACTCTCTGAAGGTGGCCAGAACTCCCGTTTACCAAGCTTGGAAGGCAGCAGCAACATCCCTAAGCCACTAATGCTGGTATCCCACACATGCTTAGTTGTCGATGGCTCAAGGATGTTGTTGCCAACTGCAGAACTTGATAGTAGTTCTGGCCGTCTTTGAAGGAGGTTCTCAGCTATACATTAAGGGTCAGGACTGGTGTTAGACATGCTAAGGTCCAGGCCAGAAAATAAAAAATAAAAGAGGGCCCCATCACCTCTCCTCCCTGCCTCTCCTCTGATTTCCCCAAAACAAAGGATCATAAAATTAGAAATAAAAATATTTAGACAAGAAAACGGAAATGCATTTCCTTTTCCACTGAACGTAGTACTACTACTACTACCATAGGCGGTCGGTGGCCCAACTGTTTGGGGAGGCTAAAGGGGGCGGGGTTAGGGGTGGGGCCAGGGGTGGAGCTTAAATCCATAATTGTCTGATAACACACAGAAAAAAATAAATAAATAAAAGTTACAATTAATACCTTTTATTAAATTTAGATATTAGATATGTATCATATGTCAAAGAATAAAGTGGTTGCTCAAAGCATATTCTAAGCACAATCACTCAACTGCAAAACACTATGCACAACTTTGTGCAAAAACACACTGAGAACCTTACTGTACCATAAATATTACACTGGGCAGAACCTAATACACCAATATACCACCCATACGGAAAATGCAGACCGTCAACAATATGAAACAAGGGATCATATCATCACAATTCTCATGTAGATCCACAAAACACCCTAATTCATGATTAATGTGGGATAAAATGCCATAAATAAGTAAATAAATATAAACTTTTAATGTTGAGCACCTGATTCTCAAAGTGGACATATTCCAAACACTATAATGAAAATAAAATGATCTTTTCTACCTTTGTTGTCTGGTGACTTTTTCTGATCATGCTGGCCCAGTATCCGATTCTGCTGCTACCTGTCCTCAGTGCAGGTCAGGAAGTCATCCTCGTTAAATATCTCCCTGGCAACCCAGGACACCTCCAGCCAACCCCCCCTGCTCTCCCAGCAGTAAGGTAAACAAATTAAACCATAAACCAATTTCTACAACTGGTTACACAAGGCTAGAGGGCTTTCACTGCAGCTCCTGCTGTGAGGATGAAGGTAAATCAACAATTTAAACCCCTCAGAGCACAGCAGGGGAGGCTTAGCCTCTCCAAGCCTCATACCAGGCGCCTATGACTACTACTACTTATTTCTATAGTGCTACTAGACATATGTAGAGCTGTACACTGAACATGTAAGAGACAGTCCCTGCTCGACAGAGCCCACAATCTAATCAAGACAGACAAACAGGACAATTAAGGGATAAGGGAATTACTTAAGGTGGGAATTATAAGACATACATGGGTACTGAATAAGTGACTAGGAGTTAGGAGTTAAAAGCAGCCTCAAAGGGACATTTGCTGTGCACATTTCCCAAAGCTAACAAATTTCATTTAAAATATTCAAAATAAAATGCATTTTTCTACTTTTGTTGTCTGGACATTTTATTGTTCCATCATGTTGGTTCCAGTTTTTCTTTTCTGCTATCCTGTCATCTGCTAATTCTCTTTCAAGCGGCTGCTGTCCATTTGTCTTTTCTCCTCTTTCCTGTCTGTTCCCTCACTGCACCTGCCTCTGACATTTCTCTTTAGCTCTTTCCTCTCTCTTTTTTTCTTTTCTACCTGTCAACTCAAGATTTCACCCTCTTTTACTTTTCAGCTACCTATCAAATTTCCATCTTCTTCTCTCACCCACTACCTGTCCCATTCCCCATCTCATTCCTTCCTCAGCCCTCCATTCCCATGTTTCTTTCCTCTGTAAACACTATCCTCTCATTCATTTCCTTACCACCCTCCTTTCCCTCCTGGCCTCTCCCACATGGTTCTACCATTCCCAGCATCTTTCTCCCTCCACCCTTCTAGCCCAGCATCTGCTCCCTCTTTCTCCACTCCTTATTCTCAAAGCCTCTCATCTCCCTGTATCTTCTCTCTTCCCTTCTGCCCTCTCCCCCATGGTCCAGCATTTCTCCCTCTCTTCCCTTACTCCTCTTGTATGGCATCTCTCCACTTGTTTTTGCTAGTGGATCCAGCACCTCCCTCTTTCTCCCCTCTCCACCTCCTGTGTATCTCTCCGTCCCTTTCATCCCCTCCTGATCCAACATCCTTCTCTCTCTCCCATTGTCCACCAACTCTCTATATCCCTCCCTTGTGCCCCAGGTCCAACATCTCTCCCTTCCTCCACTCCACCATCATGTCCAATATTTCTCTCTCTCTCCCCCCCAGGCACCATCTTTCTCTTCCCTCCACCACTATGACTAACCTTTCTCTCTCTCTCACTCCTCTCCATGCAGTATCTCTCCATCCCTTTCTCATCCCTCTCCACCCCTTTGCTGCATCTATCCCTTCCTCTCCTCCACCCATATCTAACAGTTCTCCCTCTCTCATTCCCCCATGCTGCATCTCTCCTTTGTTCCTTCCCCCACAACTCTCCCTTCAATGGGTTCCTGGCAGCAGCAGCAGCAATTCCTTTATGCTGCCTGCTGCTAACCCAGAATCCTCCACTTTGTTGTGTCCTGCCCAGGCAGAGATATAGGAAGTTGCAACAGAGGAGGGCAAGGCGTGGCAAAGGGGAAGCTTCCAGGTTAGCAGCAGGCAGCATACAGGAATCGCTGCCGCTGCCTGGGACCCATTGAAGAGAGTGATGCAGAACCGTGGAAGCCCAGCCTACTTCCTCCACACTGACGCTGTCAAGGTGCACCCACTGCTGGGTGGACCTGAGCCCAAACTGAGATCAGGCCCACCTGATCCCACCCGTGGCTATGTCCCGGTCCAGATATACCCTCAGCAGCTGACCGGTCATTCTCCAGGATTTTCTTTTGTGAACACTGAAGTATTTGTTTAGCACATTTTGCTTTAGCCTCATCACTTTCCACAAAGCTATTCTCAATGTCTTTCATTCTACCAAATACATTCCTAACTTTTCTCTGTTCCACAATATATCTGAAAAAGGTCTTCTCACCTCTTTACATTTTTTGCCATTTTTTCTTCTCCCTGTGCTTTCACTAGCCATATTTCTTTTTTTTTTTTTTTGTTACATTTGTACTCCGCGCTTTCCCACACATGGCAGGCTCAGTGCGGCCTACATGGGGTAATGGAGGGTTAAGTGACTTGCCCAGAGTCACAAGGAGCTGCCTGTGCCTGAAGTGGGAATCGAACTCAGTTCCTCAGTTCCCCAGGACCAAAGTCCACCACCCTAACCACTAGGCCACTCCTCTTTGCTTCTTTGAGTTTATTCTGGTAATCTGTTCCTTGATCCTCTTGTTGCGTTCTTCTGTATTTCTTGAATACAGCCTCTTTTGCCCTTATTTTTTCAGCCATTTGTTTGGAGAACCATATAGCAGGCCCACCCAGAAGCACTATACCCCAGCCAAAACATCCCCTTTCTTCCTTCCATCCAACCTCCCGCTTGTCCAGCTCAACACCTCTTCCCTTCTCTCTACCCTCGCATGTCCAGAGCCTCTCACGCCTCCCGCAGTTCCGGCACTTCTACGTTTTTCTTACCCTCCCCCGCCATGGTGGCACTTGACTTTAATGCTATCATGCCGCCGGGCAGGAACTCCACAGAGTGCGTCAGTGCCTTCCCTCTACCAACTCTCACCCACTGATGCAACTTCCTGTTTACGAAGGCTGGGCATGGGCAGGATGTGGCAAAGAGAGAGAAGGCTGTGATGCAACAATGTGTGGAGTTCTTGCTGGGCGGCGATGATAGCATGAAGTGCACTGCAAGTGCTGTGGCAGGGATAGGGGGAGGGTAAAGAAGACAGGGAGGTGGCGGTGCTGAAACTGTGGGAGGGAAGAGAGGCAGTGGACTAGGGGGTTAGAGGGGAGGGAAGGGAAGAGGCACTGTCATGCATGCATGCAGTTGGGAGGTTGGAGGGAAGGGAGTGTAGGCGGATTTCCCAGATAATAAATTACCTGAAACAAGGTTTCCCAACAGAACTATCCGCAAGCAAAATATTCTGTTCTCTGTCTAGGGGAAGGGGGAAAACCTTGGCTATGGCCCTACATGCCACTATTTCGGTCAGAGAGTGAGCTGAGAAATCAGGCTGAGATATATATTAGCTTTATTATGGATAATATAAAAAACGATATACAAAATAGAGATTTGGCAAAGCTTTGGCTGAACAAAAATACTGGCAGTAATTCTTACAACAATATTCTCACACTACACGCATTTCTTACTGGTTGCTAGGTAAACTTGCACAACTGATTAGAATGCAATAACTATGTTACGAGGTAGTATGGTAATTAGCAGCTTCTTTCCCGACCAAGGTTATGACTAACACCAGCCTTATGCTCAGGTAATCACCACTCGCTAACCCAGACTAATAGGAGATAAATCACTGTCTCTCACCAGGCAGGCTGACCTCCGGGGACGCCTCTCAGGAGTAGCACAGGTTCCTTCCCAGACTCAAGCTGAGATATCAGCGAGTCTTCGTCAGAGCCACGACAGGCACTCTGCAGCAGTCAGCAAAGGCACAGGTCACACCTTGTAGGTAGCTGAATCACACGGTACTCTTCCAGATACACAGTTCATCAGTTGGTGGACCTTCTTAGGTCACTGGTCTTCTTTCCACCTCCACCTTCTTCCAAGGATTCCGACTAACTAACTCCCCAACTCTTCCCGCTCTTCCAGCGCCTCTCGGTCAGGTGATACCAATTATCCTCTTGTACCATCATGTGCATGGCAAGAAGACTTCTTGTTTTTTTCTTTGTGACCTTGGAAATGGTAACTTCTGGTGCCATGCCTGCCTCCCTTCTCATCATCTCCGAGATAGAAGGGGAATAATTGGAGCACAGAGTGTTCTTGGCTTCAGCAAGCCTGTCAGTGATTTTCCACAAACTGAAGCTGACTCTGACACAGAGATGTGCAGGTCAGAGGTTTGCAGCAGCCATCTTCTAGTAACAAGATGTCATAGGCTTGTATAGGCCAAGACCAGCAAGGGAGACACAGGGACATACCCCTACAGGAGAGAGGCGCTGGGAATGTAAGGAGGTGCTGGAGGGAAAGGGTAGAGATGTGGAACTGTGAGGGAAGGGAAGGGAAGGGAGAGAGTTGCTGGATATGTGGGTGGGAGGGAAGGGAGAGGTGCTGGATATATGGGTGAGAGGAAAGGTGGAGAGGTGATGGCATGCAAGGGGGCTGGAGCGAAGTGAAAGAGGTGCTGGATATTTAGGGGGAGGGAAGGGAGAGAGGTGCTGGATATGTGAGGGGGCAGGCGGGAAGGGGGAGAAGTGCTGGGCATGCAAGGGGGGGCTGGAGCAGAGGGAGAGAAGTGCTGGATATGGAGTGCTGGAGGGAAGGGGGAGAGATATGGACCTGCAAAGGGGGTGGAACGAAGGGAGAGAGATGCTGGACCTATGGGAGCGGGAGGGAGGTTGAACCAAGGAGGTAAAGGAAGAGGGGGTCAAATGCTGAATCCATAGTGGGAGAATGAACCAGATGCATAAGGGGGAAGGAAGAGAGAAGGAGAGGAGCTGGTTGGTGTGGGGTCAGAGAGAGAAGGACACATTGGTGTGGGGGAGGGAGAAAGGGGATCTAGAGAGTTATATAAAGAAACAGAAGAGAGATGATGGACATTGGGCATGGGGAGAGGAAATGGCTTCTCTGTGAAGGACTCCAAATTCTCAGAAATAAAGGCACAGTTCTGGTCTTTATGTGCCTCTGAATGTTCCCATATACTGAGGAGACTGGTGTAAGCTTGGGGAGTTCCCGAGTTGAAATATTGTAGTGTCGGATTAGCGTTTCATTGATGAAGCTGCCTCCGGCTCTGGAATCGATGAAGGCCTCGATGGTGGGTGACGCCTGATCCAGTTCTAGAGTAGCAGGCACCAAGAGTTGCATGTAGGGAATCTTTACATAGAGGCTTAACTCTGTGTCCCTGGCCAGGGCTAGGCCTGATAGTTTCCCATTTTTTTGTAGCTTCTGAGTGCGTAATGGCCCTACGCCCTACAATACAGACACAGACCGTGGGACCAGAATCGCTGTTCTTCATGGTCTGAAAAAGAAGTTCGGTCCTCTTGCATTGGTTCTCTGGCATCAGCAGATGTGGAAGTCTTAGATGGTGTGCTGGGGAATATAGAAAACTGGGTACTAAGCGGACCCTTTTGCGAAAGGAATGCCTCTCCTGACCCTGTTCCTGAAACTGAATGTCCACAGGGATACACAGAATAAGGTCATCCAATGTTGCAGGAACACCTTGACCAGCCAGCATCTTTGATCTGGGGTGACAAGCCTTGTCAGAACATAGCAACCAGACTCTCATCATTCCACTCTAACTCTGAGATTACAGTCTAGAACTGAATGGTGTAGGTGCCCAAAGTTTGTGACTCTTGTCGCAGGTTAAGCAATTCAGAGGCTCCTGAAGAGATCTTCCCTGGTTCCAGAAAGATTTTTCAGAAATGTCCCAGGAACTCATTCAGGTTGTTTACCACCAGGTTGTTTCACTCCCAGATAGGAGAAGCCTAGGCAAGGGCTGGACCCAAGAGGAGTGAGATGGTATATGCCACTCATGCTCTGTCAGACATGAAGTTCTGTGCCTAGAGTTCAAAGATTATTTGGCACTGGTTGAGGTAATTCCAGAAGATCTTCAGGTTCTCATCATATTGGGGGGAGGTGCCAAGTAAACCCCCAATACAGCTGGTGTAACAACTGGAGGTGATCCAAAGCTGGCTGCCATACAAGAAGGACTTACGGCCTTAGGTGACTCAGGACTCTGAAGATGGTCCATTCATAGGGTCAAATCTCAGATAGCTGTTGGAGCTGCAAAATTAGCTGCTGAAGCAGCTGTGTCATGGCTGTGGCTGCACCCCTACGTCCAGACTCACCTTTCCTTCCAGTGGTCAGGCTCCATGGTTTCTCCAGACTGCCTCCTCTCTTTACTGATGCCTCTGCTGCCAGCTCCCCTGTGTTCCAATCCTCACTCTGATGCCCCAGCATTCTAGCCTCATTCCAGAGACTATTCAAGCCTCACTTTGGTATTTCACTGTCTAGCCTCTTCCTCGTGCTTTCTGTGTGGTCCAAGCGTCATTCCCGGGTACCAGAGACTGTGACATCATCATTGAGGGCCTTTATAAGGAACCTTGGAACATTTATGGCTTGCCTTCGTAACATTTGCTCTTCTGCTGTGAGTTGCTTGGCCCTAAAGCTATTCTAGATTCTTGCAAAGCCTTGCTCCTGGTTCCTGAATGCCTTGTTCCTGATTCCAGTCTTCAGCTCTGTTCCCGAGTTCCAGCGTGCAGCCCTGTTCCTGTGTTCCAGCCCGCTGCTCCATTCCTGTGTTCCTGCCAGAAACTCCGTTCCTGAGTTTAAGTCCATAGTTCTATTCCTGAGTTCCAGCCTTCATCTCTGTGGTGCTTCTGCCAGTTATCTTGTATCCAGTCCAGTCTGGAGGCGACAGTCTGCAGTCCTTGAAGTTCCTCTACCTCCTGGGTTCAGAGCCAATGACATTCCAAGGACTCACTATTAGGACAAACACCCAGAACCTTAAGAAGCTGCAAGCCTGGTGAATCGGTCAAGCTCATGACCTTCACAATCTGTCATAGGTCTGGATGGTGAGCCCTTGAACTGCTGCTGGGTTTCCAACCCAGAGGTCAGGAGGCCCTGACAGACAGCAGACGAGTCACTTTGGAGTAGAGTAGTCTAGTAGATGGCCATGCAAAGAGCCCTTGAGGGTAGGCCCGGCAGAACAGGGACCTGGAGTGGCACAGGAACGCTGAGGCAGAGTTGGAGGAAGGAATGCTGGGTTGGATTATGAAGAGGAACACCAAGGCAGGGCTTAGAACTGGAGACAAGGCAGGGCTTGGAGCTGAAAACGAGGCATGACCACACCGGACCTTCTCTCTGACCCATCTCGCCCCCTGCTGATGCAACTTTTTGGTTGGGACTGGTCAGGTCATAGGGAAGGCCAGGTGCAGGCCATAGACAGTTCTTCAGCACGGCTGCTGCTGCTGCAAATTGAAAAAGGTAAACCAAATGGGAACAGGAGGGAAGAGAGAGCTGTGGGTGATCTTGGAGGGGGGAGAGATGCTGGACCACGTTCAGGAAGGGGAGGGAGGGAGAGAGATAAATGATCACTGTTAAATTTTTTTTTAATTGCGATGAATAATTAATGCATTAATCGCAGCCTTTACCACAATTAACATGCATCAATAATATATATATATATATATATATATATATATATATATATATATATATATATATATATATACAGTGGTGGAAATAAGTATTTGATCCCTTGCTGATTTTGTAAGTTTGCCCACTGACAAAGACATGAGCAGCCCATAATTGAAGGGTAGGTTATTGGTAACAGTGAGAGATAGCACATCACAAATTAAATCCGGAAAATCACATTGTGGAAAGTATATGAATTTATTTGCATTCTGCAGAGGGAAATAAGTATTTAATCCCTCTGGCAAACAAGACCTAATACTTGGTGGCAAAACCCTTGTTGGCAAGCACAGCGGTCAGACGTCTTCTGTAGTTGATGATGAGGTTTGCACACATGTCAGGAGGAATTTTGGTCCACTCCTCTTTGCAGATCATCTCTAAATCATTAAGAGTTCCGGGCTGTCGCTTGGCAACTCGCAGCTTCAGCTCCCTCCATAAGTTTTCAATGGGATTAAGGTCTGGTGACTGGCTAGGCCACTCCATGACCCTAATGTGCTTCTTCCTGAGCCACTCCTTTGTTGCCTTGGCTGTATGTTTTGGGTCATTGTCGTGCTGGAAGACCCAGCCACGACCCATTTTTAAGGCCCTGGCGGAGGGAAGGAGGTTGTCACTCAGAATTGTACGGTACATGGCCCCATCCATTCTCCCATTGATGCGGTGAAGTAGTCCTGTGCCCTTAGCAGAGAAACACCCCCAAAACATAACATTTCCACCTCCATGCTTGACAGTGGGGACGGTGTTCTTTGGGTCATAGGCAGCATTTCTCTTCCTCCAAACACGGCGAGTTGAGTTCATGCCAAAGAGCTCAATTTTTGTCTCATCTGACCACAGCACCTTCTCCCAATCACTCTCGGCATCATCCAGGTGTTCACTGGCAAACTTCAGACGGGCCGTCACATGTGCCTTCCGGAGCAGGGGGACCTTGCGGGCACTGCAGGATTGCAATCCGTTATGTCGTAATGTGTTACCAATGGTTTTCTTGGTGACAGTGGTCCCAGCTGCCTTGAGATCATTGACAAGTTCCCCCCTTGTAGTTGTAGGCTGATTTCTAACCTTCCTCATGATCAAGGATACCCCACGAGGTGAGATTTTGCGTGGAGCCCCAGATCTTTGTCGATTGACAGTCATTTTGTACTTCTTCCATTTTCTTACTATGGCACCAACAGTTGTCTCCTTCTCGCCCAGCGTCTTACTGATGGTTTTGTAGCCCATTCCAGCCTTGTGCAGGTGTATGATCTTGTCCCTGACATCCTTAGACAGCTCCTTGCTCTTGGCCATTTTGTAGAGGTTAGAGTCTGACTGATTCACTAAGTCTGTGGACAGGTGTCTTTCATACAGGTGACCATTGCCGACAGCTGTCTGTCATGCAGGTAACGAGTTGATTTGGAGCATCTACCTGGTCTGTAGGGGCCAGATCTCTTACTGGTTGGTGGGGGATCAAATACTTATTTCCCTCTGCAGAATGCAAATAAATTCATATACTTTCCACAATGTGATTTTCCGGATTTAATTTGTGATGTGCTATCTCTCACTGTTACCAATAACCTACCCTTCAATTATGGGCTGCTCATGTCTTTGTCAGTGGGCAAACTTACAAAATCAGCAAGGGATCAAATACTTATTTCCACCACTGTATATGTATATTAGCAGGTCCCCTTTCCGCTCTTTGGCCCAGATCAACCCTGCTTAGCTGATATGCTTCAATGCTGGCCTTCCTCCCTCGCAGCACCGGTTAATTCTAGTTCTCTGCCCTTCCGGCCACTTCTTCCATGAGCGACTGTTCAGTTAGTTCACCATTCAGTGATAACCCCAACAAACGGATAGAAACTCTAACAGTCTTATAATAAAGGGTTCACTTTTATTCACATCCATTCAGTTGTAGTAACTTCAGCAGCACAATAAACTGTATCATCATAAACTCTTTGACAATTTCCACGTTCACAATGCCAGACAGAGCTTTTCCTGTCAGTTTGCTGAACATAGTCCAATGTTCTCTAACACCATCTTTCTCTTCTTCCTAGTTGATCACTGATCAGCCTGTTAATCATCAGTTCCTTACAACACACAGTATTTAGCTTCTAGCACCCTTAACCTTTTGAATTGCTGGCTGCCACAGGTTTCTTCTCAGCTGCATCAGTTCTGTCTTTCCTATCCCAGACAGTTGAGGAAATACCTTGGTCAAGAAACTCCTCACCTTAGCACCAGCAGTCTGTGTAAATGCAGCCACTTCCATACTCTCCTCTTCACTATCCTTCCTTTTATCCCATTCCATCTCTTCTATCTCCTCACAGGGCTCCTTCAGCTGCTCCTCATCGCCCTGATTAGAATCCATCTCCCAGGGTCACGTGACGCCATGGTGCAGGGCTGACGCTGGAAAGCTAGGTTCCGCGCACATTCACCCGAAAATCTGATAATTTGACGTACCCAAGGTGCGAAACGCCACAGCCTTGCTCATATAAGGTGAGAGAACGATTAGTGATCAAAGATCAAGCAGAGAACAACAGAATGGCAGCGAAATCGGTGAGGAGAGAGCGAGATAAATCGAAACTGCCAGATAACAAGATGGCCGACCAGCGAGATCCCGGAGAACAAGCGGTGGGATCCGCATGGCTGACGGAGATTACGGCCGAGGTAACAGCAGCGGTCGAGGCGGCGTTGGATAAGAAACTCCAGCAATTGTTTGATAGAACGGAGGAGGCTCATGAGCGTATTGATAGTATGAATCTGGAGCTAGAGGAAGGTTTACAGCAGATTTCAGAGATGGAGGAGACTGTGGGGGCGCAGAAGGAGATTAATAAGAAATTAGAGCGGCGGGTGCAGGATTTGGAGACAAAGATCGATGATTTGGAGAACAGGGGCAGGCGAAATAACCTGCGTCTGGTTGGACTTCCAGAATCGCTCTTGGATAAAGATCTGCCTACCTTTTTAGAGGAATGGCTGCCGCAGTCTTTACACATCGAGGACAAATTACAGAGTTTCTGTGTCGAACGGGCTCATAGAGTTGGGCCTCCTCGACAGCCAGTGACCAGGCCGCGAGTGGTCATATTAAAATCTCTGAACTTTCGTCATAAACAACATATTCTGGACGCGATAAGAGGAGGTAGTACCCTCACTTACCAAGATAAGAAGATCCTTTGTTTTCAGGATTATTCTCAGCAGGTGCAAATGAGGAGGAAGTCCTTCGCGCCTTTATGTACGGATCTTTTCAACAAAAAAATAAAATTTGCGCTTCTATATCCGGCTAAGCTGCGCCTCACGATCAATGGAGCCACAAAATTTTTTGACACAGTTGAAGCAGCTAAAGCATATATTCAACAACATGGGGGTGAATAGACCCTCCAGGAAGAAGGATATAACTACAGAAGCATATAGTGGATAAACTCAGGACAGTGGATTATTTGAGACTATCTTAACATGGAGAGTTACCCTAGGGGAGCTGCCATAAGTTTCCAAGTCTTGAATACTGAATGATGGAGATGTAACTTAATGTATGATATGAACAGAGCTTGAAGATAGGGGATCTTATGGACGAGACAATACATAATTTGACAACAGGGGAAACAGCTATGGACCGAGGAATACAATATTGAATTTCTGCAGACTTATGGGCATGGCGGGGCGAACTGCAGAATACGACTGATTGATCACATGGAACTGAGACCCAGCTTGGAATTGTTGAATTATTTCCTGGCCGTTGCAAAAGAAGATGATTAAAGACTGGTATATGAGAAGTGACCTGTAAAAAATTGTGAATGGTTAGGCTGCGGGGCCTGGAAAGGGTTGGATGGGTAAACGGTAACTGCAGGGTGAGTGCAGGTGTTAATAAGTGACTAGTTCTTTGAACAGGAGGGAGGGAGGGAGGATTTAAAGGATGGGAGATAGGGGGGTGGGGGGGTGGGAGGTTGGGGGAAATGTAGGGTTTGGTTAATAGAATTTCAATTAGGTATATGGGGTCAGAAGAGATATGTGAGTGAGTTGAATGATGAGTGGCTGATGAAAAGAATAGTAGGAGTGGTGCTGCTGGGACACCATGCCTGCACTCTTATAGATGTGGAACATATGTTGATGCAAGAGCGAGATATAGGAGATTGATGGGACTAAAGGTATACTCCTGGAATGTGGGAGGTATTTCATCCCCCATTAAGCGAAAGAAAATACTTCATAGTCTTAAAAAGAAAAGAGCAGATATAGCACTCCTCCAGGAGACACATTTATCGTCTCAGGAGCATGACAAACTCAAAACCTGGTGGGTGGGGACAGTGTTGGAGGCCCCAGCGGTGGGGAAGAAGGCCGGGGTGGTGATATTGTTCCACAAATCCCTTCAGGTCGAGGTGGGGCAGATGTGTGTTGATCCTGAAGGGAGATACATTTTGGCACAGGTCAAGGTGAATGACACTACATACCTGATCAGTAATATTTATGCCCCTAATGTGTACTGTAGGAAATTCTTCCATACTCTTATCAGTAAGATACAGCATCTTAATGTTCGGCAGAAGATAATTGGGGGGGACTTCAATGTGGTAGCGGATTCCACCATGGATAAATCACATAATGTAGCAGGTGCGATAGGGGAGATGGATAAAGGTATCAATCTGATGTGTGGAGCCTTGGGAGTGGTTGATGTGTGGAGGGTTCTTAACCCAAATACTAAAGATTACACGCACTACTCTAGAGCCCACCACACGCAATCATGAATAGATTACCTACTGATAGATGAAGACAGTTTTGCAGGCATCTCAGAGGCTGCAATTGATCCTACGATTATATCGGATCATGCGGCAATATTTATTGAATTTAAAGATCAGAATTCACAAAGTAGACAGTTTAGATGGATATTTCCCATGGATCTGTATTATGATCAGGACTTTTGGACATATATTAGGGGGAAGTGGGAAGAATATACACTACATAATGCATCTCATGTAGATACACCGATACTGTTCTGGGAGGCTGGGAAGGCTGTTTTACGGGGTGAGATTATAGCGTACAGTGTCAGAAAGAAAAAACAGAGAGATCGAGAGATCATCAGATTGGGGGAACAGTTGGTGCAATTGAGGAGGTCGTATGGACAAAGGTCTGCAAATCATACCCGAGAGCAATTGTTAGCCACTCAGGTAGCCCTAAATGAGCTGCTGCATCAGCGAGCCAGTAAATCTGCTGAATATTATAGATATCAACTATATAGGTTCGGCAACAAACCAGGGAAGTTGATGGCAGGTCTAGTGAGGAAGGCGAAGGGGCAGAGGAGAGTGTTGGTGGTTAAGACACAGAGGGGAGGCCTGGTACATGATGACATAGAGATACGAGATGTGTTTAGGGATTACTATGCTAGGCTATATGCTAAAAATGATGATGATGACTTAGATCCTGATATATACCTAGAGAATGTCAATAAGCCAAAGATCTCAGAGCAACAGAAGAGGGAGCTAAATAAACCGATTGAGACTGAGGAGGTCCTTAGAGAAATAAAAGTCAGTGCATTACATAAGGCTGCGGGGCCAGATGGATTTAGGGCTGAATTGTATAAAATCTTAATGCAGGACATAGGAGACCCCTTGACTAAGGCCTTCAATAGATCAGTTGAATTAGGGGAACTTCCGCAGTCTTTGCGACTTGCGGACATAATGGTCTTTCCGAAACCTGAGAGAGATCAGATCTTACCAGATTCTTATAGACCAATTTCTCTGATTAGTTATGAGGCCAAGCTGTTGGCAAAAATTTTGGCCTCGAGATTGGCAAAAGTGTTACCGAGCATAGTTGCGACCCCTCAGGTAGGATTTGTGCAAGGGAGACAGAGTGGGAAAAATATTAGGTTGATATTGGCATCAATGGAGAGTGTGCGCAGGAAAGGTGGGGATTCCCTCTTGATCAGTTTCGATGCCGAAAAGGCGTTTGATCGGGTTGAGTGGGAGTTCCTGTTTGCATCATTAAGGGCGTATGGCTTTGAAGGCTATTTCACACAAGCAATCTCTATTTTATATAAGAACCCTATGGCGAGAGTGTTGGTCAACGGAGCGTACTCTCGAAGCTTTGTAATTAATAGAGGAACCAGACAGGGATGCCCTCTGTCCCCTTTACTTTTTGCTATCACGTTAGACCCTTTGGTCAGGGAAATTATGGGTAACACTGAGATTGAAGGTATAAAATTGGGAACCAGAGAATTTAAGATCTCGGCGTTTGCCGATGACATTTTGGTTCATCTAGCTAGACCAGAGAGATCGTTGCCGGTGTTGATGGAGGTTTTTGAAGAATATGGGGCCTTCTCGGGATTTAAATTGAATTTTCAAAAATCAGAGGGATTGCCCACAACTAATACGGTAAGGGAGCAATGGAAGGGAAAGTTTCCACTGAGATGGGCGAATAAGGAGTTTAAATACCTAGGCATAACACTAACCGGAGATCTGAGTAGATTATATAGACAGAATGTTGATAAGTTACTGCAGTATATGCGACATAAATTAGCAGTATGGGAGGGGCTACCTATAACATTAAGTGGGCGAGTTGGTTTGTATGCAATGATGCTCTTTCCAAAATGGCTGTATGTACTAAGACAGCTGCCCATAGTATTACAGACTAAAGATATAAAGAAGCTTCAAGGAATGTTGTCTAGGTTCTGTTGGAGTGGGAAAAAGGCTAAAGTTAAATTGGACTATCTTTATGGGAAAAGGACAGAGGGAGGTTTGGGGTTGCCTAATATTAAACAATATAATTGGGCCTGTTTGGCTCGGCACCTAGCGGATTGGGTTTTGGAAACAGAAGAGCATACGGCATGGAATATTGAGTGTGCTTTGTTTAGACCATATCATCCCTATTATATGTTACATGTTGAGGGTAAAATGTTACCTAAGGAATGGTGCCATCATATTTTATTACACCCAATGCGAAGTATATGGCAGTACATATTGAGGAGACTAAATAAGAACCCACGGTGTACGGATCTCCTCCCACTAGTTGGGAATGGAGCATTTGAACCAGGGAATGCTCACCCGAAATTTATCAAGTGGGCACAGGAAGGAGTGGTATTAGTGGCGGATGTCATGCAAGAAACGGGGAAGGCTATATCCAGGGAGGCTTTAGAGGATATGGTGGGAGTAGAGAATGTGACATGGTATGATTATTATCAGCTTCATAGCTATATTGAGCACTTACATAGAGAAAAATGTGATAAAGGGATGTATGAGCTACTGGTGAATTTGTTTCTGCCTCAGGGAAGAGAACAGACTACGGTGTCCACACTGTATAAACAGTTAAGTATGATTGCCCCGTACCGTAGCTATGAGGCAGTGGCTAGACGATGATCTGAGGATTTGAGGGTAGAGATTAGCAGTGGAGATATAGCCCAGTCATTGAAGGAGATTGTACATAAAGTGACTAGTGCTAGACATAGGGAGATACAATTTAGAATCATTCTGAGAGCATACTTCTCTCCCATACAGGCTTATTATGCAGGTAAACTGCAAGAAACACATTGCAGTAAATGTAATTTTCAGAGAGCAACACTGTATCACATGTTTTGGGGATGTTCTGTTATTAAAAAGTTTTGGGGTCCAGTGCTGGAATATTGCGAGGCTCTGCTGCATAAGAGGCTTGGGCTTACGCCTAAAACTGTTGTGCTAGGACTGAGGGGAAGTGGGTCAATTATGCGATACAAAGAAAGTTTATTTATATATAAGGCACTTATTATTGGGAAACAATGTATTTTACAATACTGGACACAAGAAATAGGACCATCCTTCTGGCAGTGGAGGAGTTTGCTTCATTCCCTGGTGCGGATGGAAGCACGTGCTATGAACAGTAGTCCTAGAAGTAAACAACGCTTCTGGGAAGTCTGGGGACCGTATGTGCAGGCTCTATCAGGCAGAGCTCGCAGCCTATTGGTGAACACACTCACTGGGGGGGGGGAGGAACGGAAAGTTAAAATGATATGTATGCCTATTGGAATTGTGTTGATGTGACAATATTAAGGCAAGGGTATAGGGGGGAAGGGGAGTGGGGAAAGGGAAGAAAACTCACAGAAAAGTTTGATGACACTTCAGTTAAAGGTTTTGATAAAGAAGACAGAGATTTGTATTAAACATATGTTTATTGATCTATGTATGTTGTAAACTGTGACATCAATAAAACAGTTTAAAAATAGAATCCATCTCCCAATCCTGCTCCTCCCCCTCCACTTCCTGTGAGTCCTGTATTGGGTCAAATGCATTGTGGGAATCGTGGTTCCTAGGCTTATCCCTTATTCTAATCGGTCTCTTGGCCACTAGAGGGCGCATTTGCAAATGTCTTTTAATCTCCCTCCGGGGCTGCTCTCACTTTCCTTGAGGCTGTCTTCTCTGTAACTCCTTGCATACCCCCATGCTAAAGTGATTGCTAGTGTCTTCCTCTGTCTCACTAGCAATTCGGGACAAGATGTCAGCATTCCCCAGCAATCTCCCCGCTCTGTGTTCCACCCGGATACGGTACAGTTGTAGGGCTAGATACCATCTTGTAAGACGAGCATTATTCTTCTTCTTGTGCCCTAACCATTTTAGGGGAGCATGATCGGTTACCAGAGTGAAAGACCGTCCATCAAGATAAAAGTGGCACATTTGGATGGCCCACTTAATGGCCAGACACTCTTGTTCTATTGTGGAATAGTGCCTTTCATGGGGTAGCAGTTTCTTACTTAGGTACATAAGGGGGTGTTCCTGTCCCTCGTGTACCTGAGATAACACTGCCCCCAATCCTACCCCCGAGGCGTCTGTCTGCAACACAAATGGTTTGGAAAAATCTACCGCCCTCAGCAATGGTTCCTGGCATAAGGATACTCTTAACTTCTCAAAAGTGGCCCTACCCTCTGCATCCCATTGGATAGTATTTGGGGCAGTGTTTTTCAGTAGGTCAGTCAAAGGGGTTGCCAAAGAGGCAAAGTGGGGAATGAATCTATGATAGTATCCGACAATTCCCAAGAATCGTCTCAACCCCTTTTGTTTTTGACTGGACACACGAACTCCCGAATAATCTCAACCTTATCTAAAAGAGGGGTTATTTGGCCATTCCCCACCATGTACCCTAGGTATTTCACTTTTTGCTGACCAAAATAACATTTCTGTGGATTCAAAGTTAATCCTGCCTGCCTAAAGGCTTGAAGCACTGCCCAAACCCTCAGTATATGAGTGGGCCAGTCTTCACTATGAATCACTATATCATCAAGGTAGGCTGCCGCGTATTCTTGATATGGGCGCAGGACCTTGTCTCAGAGTCATTGCCAGGACGCAGTGGCAGAATTAAGCCCAAACGGCATCCTCCTAAACTGGTATAGCCCCAGAGGCGTTGAGAAGGCTGTTTTGGGCCGAGCCTCCGCCGTCAAGGGAATCTGCCAATAGCCCTTGGTCAGGTCCAGTGTTGACAGGTACCTGGCAGTTTCCAACTGGTCCAGCAGCCCGTCAATCCGCGGCATGGGATAAGCGTCCAGGACTGACAGAGCATTGACCTGGCGAAAGTCAATGCAGAAATGCCAGGTCCCCATCCGCCTTTGGAACGAATACCACCGGACTCGACCAAGGGCTAAACGACTCCTCAATAACACCGAATTCCAACATCTCCTTATGTTACCACCCCTCTCGGATGGACTGTAGTGATGTGCTCCCAGATACCTGATGGTTGTAGTCGTGGCGAATATCCAGAGAACATACACTCACAGCCGAGGGAGTGGAACAAATAAACTAACCTCGTCCTTTACTCTCAAAGAATAAAGGAGGAAAAGAAGCTAAATTTAAGATTTGTTCCTGAAATGGAAGAGCCGCACCTTCAAATCTGCCAATTATCTTTTTCTTTATTGAATACAAATGCAAACAAATTTTCATTCAAATAAACTCAAATTCACAATTAGTGTGTGGCTTAATAGAACTGCAATAACATATTCAACATTCAAACGTAGTTTTACATGGATACCCTTAACTTTTTCTGTTTCACCTAAAAAAGCAGAAAAGAACCTTTTCAGATAAATATTTAAATTGTCTTTTTATCAAAATCAGATATTTGTTTTAATACTCTTTCCTTGCTATTGATGTCAGAATTAGAGTCTTTATGGGTATTATAGATGTTTGTGCAAGGATCTCACTTGAACCCAGAACACTTAGGCAAGTCAGGAAAACATGGATTTTTTTATATTTGATGTTGTTCTGTTCTTTAGTTTTCCCTTAAAATGTTGTAAACAAAAAAAAACATATGTCCTTCAACACCCTTTGCAAATGTCACTTAGCTGTTGAGGCAGTGGGCATAATTATACATATATAAGAAGCCATATTAATTGGTGTTTAAAAGCTTGGTGCTTGAATTCAACTTTTTCAGTTCTGCAAGTGATGGAGGAATGTCATCTGGTTTAGATTATTTAGAAATTTTACGTTTGCCAAGCTAAAGGTTAGAAAGGTCAGAGAGAGCAACTTCTTTCACCCTTTGTGAGTGATGGATTGCTAAATGCTGGCACATCTGTATACTATTATGAATGAACAAAGCATGAGCCAGACATACTGTAGTTTAAAGCTGGTTAAATAATTTTAGAAGTGCTTAATATGTAGATATTCCTGATATTTAGAATATGTCTTATAAGGGATACTGATTCTGCTTATTTTAGAATATGTGTATTCTGTGTAGTTAATATGTAGAATACCTTTTTAAATCTAATGTTTGTTCAACTCTTTGCCTTACGTTCTGAGTAGGGCTGCAGTGAAAAGGTCAGCATATGGTTTGAGTTTTCTGCAGTCCTGGCTGGTTTAATGTATGGAGCTGATAGGTGAAAAGGGTCAAGAAAAAGTCTTGATTAATTATAGGTAAATGTAGGAATGGTCCTGAAAGTAATAACAGACTATAGCTGTATGCTATTAAGTAAGACTGGCCCTTGACCCCTTAATGAATGCCAGAGTTCAGTTAGCAGTTAGTATGGAGTTGACTAGGAATATGAGAAATTAATCATAATGAAAATGTAAGAGACTGGGAGCCACAATGTCTAGTGTGAGAGGCCCCAGGTCATAGGTCAGTTTGAGAAATATCAAACCTATGTAACTGATATTTTTAAAGTAATGATTGGCTGAGGCAAGGTAACCAATCTATCCTTTACCATCTGGAAAGTAAGGGGGGCTAGAGAGGGGGATAGCACTGTATTTAAGAGGGAGCAGAAGCAGTTTACGTCAGAAGGAACAGACAGAAGAAGGAGAGCTGAAGGAAGACAGACAGCAGAAGAAGAGAAGGAGCTGAGACAGAAGCCACAAAGACAAAGAGAGCTGAGAAAGAGAAGAAGAGACTTAATGCTGATGTCCTACTATGTTTGCTGGCAAATAAAGAAGATTTCTCCCTCATTCTGGTGTGTGCTGTTTGACTCCTGAAGTACCACAAATTCTGCTAACAATAGGGGTAATTCATGCATCAATTCCTGCAACACTGTGTTTGAATTGATTTAGGTGAGGTCTTTCTTGCGTTGGAGCTCAGCTGGAAATCCGGCAGAGGATAATTCACCGATCTCTTCTCCCTAAACCTCACTTATAAAGAAAATCTCACTTATAAAGAAAATAACTGGGTGCAAAATCTTACAACTCCCTGTTTGTCCAGGAACTGGTGACAATTAATCAGTTCTCAATACTGTGGCCAAACTTTCTAATTGAAATAAAATAAGTTAAAGGTTTTCTCACTACAAAACCTATTTCTCACTGTTAATTCCCTATTATAAACTATTGCAGAGGAAGACTTTTGCACTGCCTTCAGATCTCACACAGTGACCCATTCCATATTCAAATGGTGATACAACATTCCATCTCACAGACTTCACATAAAAACATAACATTTCCCTTCACAGCTATCAGATCCATCTGAAAAATACAGCACACTCATACACAGGCAGTGCTGGATTTTCTTTATTCTGAAGTCAGATTCCAAACCTTGCTTGCACTGAACTCAGAACTCTCACAAACAACACCCCCTCCCCTCAAACACAGCTTAATGGCTTCTTTTTTTTTTTCTTTCAAATATTCAATTCACCTCTCAGTCCTTCCCCTGTGTCACACTTTAAATCCTTACACACTTTTAGGCTTTCTCATGTAGTACAATTCCCACCACAAATCAAAGCCTCTCTCACCCTAAAATGGTAGGCAGCCATGTGTCCTCTTAGTACCTTTGCATACAGATTCTCATTCCACCTTCCATGACCTTAAATTCCCTTAGAACTTAACCATTCCATTCACTGCATGCAGAAACATACCTTTGTTTCACTCCAAACCAGGGGCGTAGCCAGACCTTGCCAGGAGGGGGGGCCAGAGCCCGAGATGGGGGGCACTGTTAAGCCGCCTCCCCCCCTCCGGCAACCCCCCTTCCCCCGCTCGATCGCGCCGACACTCTTAAACTCCCCCCCCTCCCGCTACCAACCCTCGGCCGCCGTCGCCGCCCGCCCCATGAAGTACCTTGTTTGCTGGCGGGGCTGCCCAAACCCCGCCAGCCAAGAGTGTTCTTCAGCGCTGGAGTTAGTAAACTCCGGCGCCTTCATTCAAGGAAGTTCGTCTGAAGGATCAGCTGGTTTTGACGCATTTACGTCCTGCACGGGGCTACATGCACGGTGCAGGACATAAGGCGTCAAAGCCAGCTGATCCTTCAGACGAACTTTCTTGAATGAAGGCGCCGGAGTTTACTAACTCCAGCGCTGAAGAACACTCTTGGCTGGCGGGATTTGGGCATCCCCGCCAGCAATCAAGGTAAATCATGCGGTAGCGGGGCTGGCGGCGATGGTGGGGGAGGGTTGGTGGCGGGAGGGGGGTCGTCGGCAGGGGGCCAGGGGTGAATCTGCGGGGGCCCGGGCCCCCTCAGGCCCCACGTAGCTACGCCACTGCTCCAAACCAAACTAAATTTGGTTTAAAACTTCTCACAGCTTTCTATAAGTACAACTCTCTCTCACCCAGAACACATCAGTTTTCCCCACATGTATTCAGCAATACAGCCATAAAAAAGGCAGTCTGTTTATTTAAGTACTCACTTCAAAGCTCAAATCATCTCCTTCTCAGTACCAAGGCTCACCTTCACTCACTTTCAATATCAAAGTACCCTTTTCAATGTCACATTTCACTTTAAACTCATAAAATATACTTTTATTTCTTACATTTCACACAGACACACACCATGCGTTTTTTTTCCTTTTCCAGTCCTTCCCTTCTCTGGTCTTCATCAGGGTTGCCAGGTGGAAAAATTTTTTCCCACCCAATCCAGCCTAAAAACAGCCCAAAACCCGCCGAAACTCAAACCCCGCCACTGACACCCCCACCCCCACGTCATCACCCCGCCCCCGCCGTCATCAACCCCGCCCCCGCCGTCATCAACCCCGCCCCGTCGTCATCAACCCCGCCCCACCGTCATCGGCCCCGCCTCCCCCGTCATCGGCCCCGCCCAGAACGTCAGTAACCCCGCCCAAAACGTCACTAACCCCGCCCCCCGCAGCCGAAAAACCCGCCGGAAAACCGCCCAAAATAAAAAAAAAAAACCCAAAAAAACGCAACCCGCCACGGGCAAAAATTTCCCGCTGCGGGTCGCGGAAAACAGCCCAATTGGGCGGTAAAACCGCCCACCTGGCAACACTGGTCTTCATTTCACTCAGCCATCTCCCCGACAACTCACCCCCACTAGAGGAACACCTGACATCACTCAACCAATCAGCTTGTCAGCTAAAGACTGGTTTTTTTCTTAGATGTATGGTTTAGAATCTTGGCTGTCCCTTCCCCCCATAAAAGTTACTGCAAAACTTCCTACACAGAGAATTTCAAAGTCAATTTTAACCTGACTTGTACCCAAAACAGCAAGGAACATTTTATAGTACAATCCCCACTTAATCATGGTTTATTCCTTGAAAAATAAAACCATGTTTAAGAAACATCTCACACTTTCTTCAGCTAACTCTATTAATAATTCCCAAACTAAACTTTAAACCTTTTCCAGCCAGCACCATCCACCAAAACCCTGGAACAGCCCCCCCCCCCCCCCCCCCGAGCCCCAGGAAAAAAAACATTTACTATATGTTACCATATATTACACTTAATCTGTCGAATAACCTCCTGACGCTTGGGAGGCGAGAGCCGATAGGCTCTTTGTTTCACCACCTTACCGGGCTCTGACAGTATATCATGCCTACCTCATACAACAACTTGGACAACAACTACTATTTTTAAACCTTTTTTCTAAATGCAATTAAAACAATTTTTTTTACAAAAACGTTTTTTTAATATGTGTTTAAACGTGCTCAGTCCGTGCCTGGTGCGACCATTATATCCCCAGAAAGAATAAGTATATGCATGTACCTCCATATATATTTAAAGCAATTAACTGGACTACTGGTATGTGCTGGATTTAGAGCCGAGCACTTCACATTGTAGGATATAGCCAGTACTGCTTAGAAATGTTGAGTAATGTTTCTCAATATACAGTAAAATTTGATTTCTATTTTGTATTATCCTATACATGGTGAAGGCCTTACATTTGGTCTAGGTGTATGTACATACATATAAGGAGGCGGAACATCGAATGTGCAATGATGGTTCCATCTGTGACACTGTCTTGCCTAAGAGTCTCGTGAGCCCTTGGGTCCTGCTGGAGGGTTGGAGAGATGATAGCCCCGGCCCTCCACGGGACAGCCAAACCACCCCAAGTCTTCACCTGCGGCGACCGCCATTCCCCGGGAGTTGAGCCCCCAGGTGCAGGCGGCCAACAGGACTTCCGGAACCGTGGGGTAGAGCTGGCTGAGGGCTGCAGGTGGTGCAGGGGCTCGGAGAGCTTGGTAGGCAATACAGGAATGGGTCTAGGAACCAGCAGGCGGCCAGCAAGCAATAGTCCGGTTCAAGGCAAAGTCTCGGGCTGGCGGCAAGCAAGGCAGTAGTCAGGATCAAGGCAAAGTCTCTTGGGCTGGTGGCAAGCAAGGCAGTAGTCAGGTTCAAGGCAAAGTCTCTTGGGCTGGCGGCAAGCAAAGCAGTAGTCAGGTTCAAGGCAAAGTCTCTTGGGCTGGCGGCAAGCAAAGCAGTAGTTAGGTTCAAAGCAAAGTCAAATCAGGACAAGCAGAAGGTAGCGACAAGAGGTCACCAGGATGCACAGGCAAGTCTACAAGAGTAGAAGCCGAAGCAAGGTTAAAGGGAAGAGCTGCTCCTTAAATACCCCTCCCCTCGGGAGCATTACGCGTCAGCTGGCAGAGAAACACCTTCAGCAGGCTGGAAGGAGCCCGATTGGCCAGCCAACAGTCAAGGGCGGATCTTCCCGGCCATCAGCCAATCCAGGCGCGGAAGGTGTGGCCAGAGTTCCCGGGTTCCGCACCCGGAAGAGAAGACCTCTGTTCGGGATGCCGGTCGCCAAAATGGCCGACGCTCCCGCAGCCACCGCTACCCGAGACGGGCCCCACATTTAGGCGCCCCAACAGCCCTGGCCCCCAAAGGAAAGAGCGTGGCATCCGATGCTGGTCGAGGCCGCATGACCGATGCTCCCCCTCCCTAGCGGAGCAGCGAGGAGCAGACAGGAGGTGCAGGTGAGGGACGCGACAGTATCCCCCCCAGAAGTCCCCCTCCTCTTCTGCGGTCCAGGTTTAGAAGGATAATGGGAGTGAAATTCTTGTACTAACCTGGGAGCGTGAACATTAGTAGCAGGTTCCCATGAGTTATCTTCCGGACCGAAGTGCTTCCAAGACAGCAGGTAGAACAGTCTTCCCCTCTGCCACTTGGAATCAACAATCTCCTCCACTTCATATTCTGGGTCGGCCTCTGACTCTGAGATATCTGGTTTTCTGAGCTGGGGGTGCCACTTAGACTTCAGGAAAGGTTTCAACAGGGAGACGTGGAAGGCATTATGTATCCATAGGGTCTTTGGCAGGTGCAGGCGGTATGTGACCTCGCCGATATGCGACTGAACAGTGAAGGGTCCAATAAATCGTGGCGCCAGTTTCTGTGAGGGCAGGCGGAGCCTTAAGTACTTGGTGTTCAACCAAACCCTTTGGCCAGGTTGGAAAACTGGTGCGGTGAGCCGGTGCCGATCAGCAAAGTGTTTGTACCTATTGGCTGCCCGTTGGAGTTGCTCTTGGATTGTTCTCGACGTCTCCTGCATATCCGAGAGGGTCTGCTGCAAGTGTGGGATCACCTGATCTGTGGGGAGCGGTGCGGGAAGCCGTGGGTGCTGGCCGTACACCACGAAGAAGGGGGAATTCTTGGAGGCTGAACGCAGGCTATTGTTGTACGCGAATTCCGCCCACGGAAGGAGTGCGGACCAGTTGTCCTGCCTAGTGTTGGTGAAAGCTCGGAGAAAGGCTTTGAGGGTCTGGTTGATCCGTTCAACCATTCCGTTGGTCTGGGGATGGTAGGCAGAGGAGAAGTGAGTAGTGACCCCAAGCGCGCTGCACAATGCCCTCCAGAACCGAGAGGTGAACTGAGATCCCCGATCTGTAATAATCCGGACGGGCAACCCATGAAGTCTGAAAATATGCTGGATGAATTGGGAGGCCAGAGTCGCAGCTGCAGGTACTGCCTTCAACGGAATGAAGTGAGCCATTCTGGAGAAGCGGTCTACCACCACCCAAACCACCGTGTGTCCCTGGGAGCGAGGAAGGTCCATGATGAAATCCATGGTGACCTCCTCCCAGGGTCCTCTGGGCACTGGTAACGGTTGTAATTTTCCCCAGGGCCGGCCCACTGCTGACTTAACCCGTGCACAGGTGGGACAAGAAGCAACATACTGGAGGACATCCTGAGCCATCCGGGGCCACTGATACTGACGGGAGATCAGGTGCAGTGTTTTGTGGAAACCAAAATGTCCAGCGAAAGCTGAGGAATGGGCCCAATGCATCACTCTCCGCCGTCCCCGCAGAGGTACAAACGTCTTCACGGTAGACTCCAGGATCGGTACGGCGGACAAACAAGCGGGGTCCAACATAGGATGAGGTTCTTCAGGTTCCTCAGGTGCTTCAAAAGCTCGTGAGAGGGCATCTGCTTGTACATTCTTCTCCGCGGGCCGGAACACCAAACGGAACTGAAAACGGGCAAAGAATAATGACCAGCGGGCCTGACGAGGGTTCAATCTCTTTGCTTCTTGCAGGTATAACAAATTTTTGTGATTGGTGATCACCGTGAACTGGTGTTCTGCGCCCTCCAACAGATATCTCCACTCCTGGAGGGCCAGTTTCAAGGCCAGGAGCTACCTGTCCCCCACCATCCTTGAAGTCCCTGCCAGAAAATGGCTGAGAGGGCCTCCTGGTTCCAACGAACCTCGGCCGCAAGGGTTCGGAACCGGACCACATAGTCCCCCACCGGCCCTTCCCCTTGCCGAATTCGCAGCAATTTGGTCGTGGCTGAGGATGGCCTTCCTGGCACATCGAAGACCAGCCGAAACTGGCGAAGGAATTCCCCTAAGCCCGAGAGGAGAGGATCTCGTTGTTCACAGAGCGGAGATGCCCAGGCCAGGGCCGGACCGGTGAGTAGGGAGATGATATAGGCTACCTTCACCCTCTCTGAAGGAAACGCCCCCGGTTGCATATCAAAATACGTAATGCACTGGTTCACGAACCCCCTACAGTTCGTAGGGGTGCCATCGAACCACGAGGGCTCGGGAAACCGGGGACCAGCAAAAGTCTCCCCCGATCTAGAAGCCGCCGGGGCGGCCTGTCGCTGTGCCTGTAGCGATGTCAGCTGGGAGCAGACCTGCTGGAGCGCCCCGGACAGGGTATTCAATTGCTCCTGTTGTTGCTGCAGCACCTGTGCCAGGTTTCCCAGGTCGGGTGGCGTCGGCGAGCTCATGGCTTTGGCTTACTGTCTCGCCTAAGAGTCTCGTGAGCCCTTGGGTCCTGCTGGAGGGTTGGAGAGATGATAGCCCCAGCCCTCCATGGGACAGCCGAACCACCCCAAGTCTTCACCTGCGGCGACCGCCGTTCCCCGGGAGTTGAGCCCCCAGGTGCAGGCGGCCAACAGGACTTCCGGAATCGTGGGGTAGAGCTGGCTGAGGGCCGCAGGTGGTGCAGGGGCTCGGAGAGCTAGGTAGGCAATACAGGAATGGGTCTAGGAACCAGCAGGCGGCCAGCAAGCAGTAGTCCGGTTCAAGGCAAAGTCTCATGGGCTAGCGGCAAGCAAAGCAGTAGTCAGGTTCAAGGCAAAGTCTCTTGGGCTGGCGGCAAACAAAGCAGTAGTCAGGTTCAAGGCAAAGTCTCTTGGGCTGGCGGCAAACAAGGCAGAAGTCAGGATCAAGGCAAAGTCTCTTGGGCTGGCGGCAAGCAAAGCAGTAGTCAGGATCAAGGCAAAGTCTCTTGGGCTGGCAGCAAGTAAAGCAGTAGTCAGGTTCAAGGCAAAGTCTCTTGGGCTGGCGTGAAGCAAAGCAGTAGTCAGGTTCAAAGCAAAGTCGAATCAGGACAAGCAGAAGGTAGCGACAAGAGGTCACCAGGATGTGCAGGCAAGTCTACTAGAAGCCGAAGCAAGGTTAAGGGGAAGAGCTGATCCTTAAATACCCCTCCCCTCGGGAGCATTACGCGTCAGTTGGCAGAGAAACGCCTTCAGCAGGCTGGAAGGAGCCCGATTGGCCAGCCAACAGTCAAGGGCGGATCTTCCCGGCCATCAGCCAATCCAGGCACGGAAGGTGTGGCCAGAGTTCCCGGGTTCCGCACCCGGAAGAGAAGACCTCCGTTCGGGACGCCAGTCGCCAAAATGGCCGATGCTCCCGCAGCCACCGCTACCCGAGACGGGCCCCACATCTAGGCGCCCCTACAGCCCTGGCCCCCAAAGGAAAGAGCGTGGCGCCCGATGCCAGTCGTGGCTGCGTGACCGACGCTCCCCCTCCCTAGCGGGGAAGCGAGGAGCGGACCGGAGGTGCAGGTGAGGGACACGACAGACACGACCACATATTCTTCCTGGGGATATAATGGTCGCACCAGGCACAGACTGAGCACATTTAAACACATATAAAAAAATTTTTTTTTGTTTTTAATTGCATTTAGAAAAAAAGTTTAAAAATAGTTTTTGTTGTCCAAGTTGTTGTATGAGGTAATTAGGTTGACTTGGGGTATTTACTTTTGTTCTTCCATTTATATAGATTTATAGTATATCATGCCTAACCAGGTGAGTTCTCCCAGGACATGGGGTCAGTACATCCTGAAAGCCTGCCAGAAGTTCCTGCATCTCCTTTTTTTTGCTGATCGTCAAGAATATCCGCGATCTGAGGCTCACTAGTCTGAAATATCTCAGTAATCTGAGGACCAAAATCGTCCTCTAGTTCCTTAACTTCCTGCCCCCACAAACACCTCCTCTCTAACCAGGGTTTCGGGACATTAATATGATAAGTCTGCAACTTCCCCTGCTCCCCTCGCACCGCATAGGTCACGGGCCCCAGTTTCCTTTCTACAGTAGCCAGCCCTCTCCAGTGACTAGTGAACTTATGAGGGGAATCTGGCACCAGTATCAGCACCTTATCCCCTACTAAGAAGTCCCTTCTTGTACTTCTCCTATCATAATAGACCTTTTGTGCATCTTGCTTTCTTTCCAGTTGCTGTTGAGCACACTCCCTTAACCTATATAAACGCCCTCTTAAATCCCCCAGGTAGTCAGACACCCCTGTATCCTGCTCCTCAGGGGGTACCCATTGTTCCCTTAGTATATCCAGCACCCCCAGGGGGGCACGCCCATACATTAGCTCGAATGGGGAAACACCCAAGGAGGCCTGAATACTTTCCCGATAAACATAAAGGGCAAATGGAAGCAATAAGTCCCACTCCTCATGGTGAGAACCCAGACCCTGCCTTAACATCATTTTCAGAGTCTTGTTAAAACTCTCGACAAGACCATAGGTCTGTGGATGGTAAGCAGCCGTCTGAAGGTGATGGATCCCAAAGGCCTCCCATACCTGTGCTAGTGTACGTGAGAGAAAGTTTGTTCCCCTCTCTGTTAATACTTCCTTCGGGAACCTGTTGTAGGAGGTGGAAGGCCTCCAAATATTTAATATACAGAATTAATTTTCTCATATTGGACAGAGAGGAATGAAGGCTTCTCTCCTTCCAAATCATGAGAAACAGAGCTTGCTGGAATAGCAATTACACTTTACCTCCCCCCTCTTGCCAAGCCAGGTGAATTGTAAAGCTGAATTGCCCCCAATCTCACCCATTAAGTGTGACTGGTCTCAGGGAAATTCAGGTGACAGAATTCTTTTCCCATGCCCCTTGGAAGTAAGGCTTCTTCAATCCAGGAGAGAATTACCTTCTTTTCAACTATGTGGAGACATAGCAGGTAAACACCTTGCAGAAGAGATCAAACACTGTGTCTCTCTCTGAGAAACAAACACTGTGGAACCAAGTGGTAGTGGTTTTATGACAGGCAGCAACATGCCATAAATTGACAAGAGAAACCTAACACCTCTATAGCAACTGGAAGCAGTAAACTTTTGTCTCCTCTTTTAGAATAGGGGAGATATTAAATTAAAGGTTTAAGAAAGGTATGTCCAAGACACGTGGACAGCAGACCAAATGCATCTTCAAAAGGAAATAGAAACAGATGCTATATATGTCTTTATTGTCAGGAGATCCTGCCTGACTATGGTATGCTAATTAAGGGGGGTGTGACAACCCCTCCCCCTTGTGCTCCCTTTTTGTCTTGTAAGGGAAAAGAAACCCTATATAATATTTCTCTGCCAGATAGGAGGTTGGGCAGTGTACATCTCTTTTGGCTCCCAAGCCAGGGAGTCTGAAAGAATGTCCTGCTCCCACTTTCCAGTGCCATTTCCATTTCTATATATGTTCTCATTTCTGTCATATTCTAGACTATACGTGAATATTTTCTTATTTTTTTTATCCTAATCTCTGGATAATTAAATAAACCTGTGTTAACCCCAGGAAGCGCTTCCTTGATCTCTTTTTGTCTTGGTTACAGTCTAAAATAGTGCTACCAGTTGTCTGGTTCTCTTAAGATATCGATTGAGATAAATTGTATTGTGTAAGTAGTGCTGACCGTGATTAGAGACTCTGGAGGCAGCACGAAAAAGCACAAACAAAGTGGTGTTTCTGCTCCGGTTAAACCTGAGTGGACTTCGATCGCCCTGCAGCATTGGACCAGAGTCGGCCGTCTGCTAACAAGTGCACGTGTTGCAACGGCTAATATCCAGTGAGTGGGCCTCGACAAGCAATCGACCAAAGGAAAAGTGTTTGGATCTTAAGAAATGGTAAACTACCGGCGAGGCGCAACCGGTAGGCGAATAGTGATAGGTGAACGGTGAGAAGTGAGAAGACAGCGTGGTAAGTACGTCATCATTTTGTGGGGATTGTTTTTTGTATTCTTTTTTTTGTGCTCTCTCTCTCTCCCTCTCTCTCTCTCTCTCTCTCTCTTCATTTTAAGACTTCAGATTAGAATCTGTTTAGTTGTAGTTATGCAGACTGCATTGGAGCAGGTCTCCACGGCAGTGCCGGCCTACAGAAATGAAATTTTAAAGTACCACCAGAAATGGGTTAATGGAACTAAAAATCCGAGCATCATGTGGCCTCAGTCACAAAGAGATTTTAAACAAAGAGACAAAGAGATTTTAAAAGCTTTAAGGTTGTGGATAGAATGTACTAAGACAAAAAAATATAGCAGGGAGAGACATTTAAATTTGTGGAGACTATGGGATAATATGGCAAACAGTAGTTATGATCAGGCAGTCCAAACCCCTCCGCCCTATGCGGCAGTCTCCAAGCAGTGTATGATAGGGGAAGGGTCTGCAACACAGCTCACAGATTTCAGCAAGGAGCTTCAGCATTTATAGCTAAATTTGAGCAGATCACATCTGACCACATGGTAGTTGTCGGCGATGTGAAAGCACTACCAGCCAGATTGATAGGAGGTAATACAGATGAAATCTTTAGAATGGCAGGGTTTCCAGGGGTGACATTACAGAACACTAATAGCGATGGTGCTGAGTTTGGTCCCATGCGTAATAAGCTTTGGGAAGCCCTGAGACAGCGATACAGGGACACCCGCAATTTTAGCAATGTATCTAGCAAGGTGATGGCACCAGGGGAAGATATTCATCAGTATGTAAAAACACTACAGGAAACAAGTTTGTTTTGTGAAGTTTAAATATTGGTTACACCTTTGAATTGAAGCAGTAAAAGGAATCCTCTTTGTTCTGTTTACCTTTGTGCAGCTCATATGTATTTTGAGGCATCTTGTTGTTTGACAGGTCTAAGACTTGTGCTTAATATATAGGGCACTGACAGGATCAAAGAAATGTATATCTCTACTCCTCAGTATTTCTAAGATTACCTGAGGATTGAGTGCTGGACTGCTTATATCCTAAACTATGCGTTTGTGCATCCTTCATTAACTGAATTTTGTAGAGACATTTAAGGGCTAATATTATTCATGATCTTTTCCTTTCTCCTCTCTCTCCCTGCATTTTCCACTGTATTTCTCTGCTCCTCTTTCAGCCATGCTGGCAAGAGCAAATTACTTTTTCCTCTACTCTGAAGACAGGGGCAGGGTCTGCTCTGCCCCCCCTGTAGAGTTAAACAAGTGTGCCTTAATAGGGTGCTCAAATCTGTTGTTTACCTGATACAAATTCCATGTTACTTTGCCCTTTGTGTATAAGGTCTCTAATTAAAAGTTTGTTCCATGATAGGCTTGCTAAATAAATATTCTTAAGTGTTACTTTCAGAGTGCATTTAAGCTATTAGGAAATTAATTGGTCCACATTCCAGTATGATTAAGTTTATTTTTGCAAGATTGATAGAAAAATATGTGGTTCCATCCCTTTTATAGGGATGCCTTTAGTTTTAAAATTAGAACTAATAGGATAACAGAAATTGACACTAAGCGTTTTTTCTTGAAAACAAAGTAAGACCTATAGATTTCTACAAATAGCAAGCAGCCCTGACACTTAAATGTTAAAACAAAGTGTTAATACCAACAGAGCTAGGAACCAGAAAAGTTAATGCTGCATTTCAGCTGGTTTTATATTTATTGTGACCTCTTGTCAGGCAGGTTTTGAGTCTTCTCAGACCACAGATAGGGGTACTTTGTGAAAAACTAAGGGGAACCAATTGAATAATTTGTTGCTCAGTCATCAGACTTGTGCGGCTTTTTTTTTATTTTTTATTTCTAGTTCACAGGTATTTCTGCGTACTGCTGTTCATGTACCAACTTTGGAAGAAATGGGGTTTTCTCTGAGCAGAGAAAATATGAAGGAATCTGTGAATGAGGGTCTTAGGAATGAAATAGCCAGAGCAGTGGAGATATGTGACCTTGTGAATTAATTTCTGAATGTTTTTTTTTTTCCCTTTCAGACTGCAAATTACAAATTTAGGATTTTTTATTATTTTTTTTATGAAATCAGGGTTTCATTCATACATGCCATCCAGATAATTTATAAAGAAATATTTTCTGACTTTTAATTTTATTTGAATGCGCAGGGGCGTATCTGGACTCCGGCGGTAGGGGGGGCCAGAGCCAGAGGGAGGGGGCACATTTTAGCGCCCCCCCCCCCCGCCGCCCCCCCCCGCCGCCGAGCCCCCACCGCCACCAATGACTTAGTCTCTCCACCCCCCTCCCCCGCTGCCGTTCTTACTTTTGCTGGCGGGGGACCCCAACCCCCGCCAGCCGAGGTCTGCTTCCACCTGCCGCTGCCTTCAAACCTTCTTCTTCAGCCGGCGGGGGACCCCAAACCCCCGCCAGCCGCCCCGCGCTGTTTAAAATTCATCTTCGGCCTCCGTGGCCGTGCTGCTGGGATAGGCGGCGCTGTTGAAATCCACTTCGGAGTCTGACGTCGCAGCACGTACAACGTACAACGACGTCAGACTCCGAAGTGGATTTCAACAGCGCCCCCTATCCCAGCAGCACGGCCACGGAGGCCGAAGATGAATTATAAACAGCGCGGGGCGGCTGGCGGGGGTTTGGGGTCCCCCGCCGGCTGAAGAAGAAGTTGTGAAGGCAGCGGCAGGTGGAAGCAGACCTCGGCTGGCGGGGGTTGGGGTCCCCCGCCAGCAAAAGTAAGAACGGCAGCGGGGGAGGGTTGATGGCGGTAGGGGGGGCCAGGGCAAAATCTGCGGGGGCCCAGGCCCCTGAGGCCCCACGCAGATACGCCCCTGGCTCCAAAGAGCTTCTCTTACTAGCTGCAGAGGTAAAAGATTCTCTAAAAGAGCATTTAAGAGCATTTAAATTGTACCTTTTTTATTTCTGGAATGGCTATGCTATGCTTTTATTCATTTGTGCACATATGAGCTCACAGAAACTGTTTTGGTATCCACCTGGATACCATACATAATTTTATTGTGTATAATACTGTGTTTATTTGCAGATTAAGTCCACTACACTACTGAATCCGAAAAGACAGAACTCATATATGGCCTCTTCAAACTTTGTCTTTTGTTTGTTTGTGTGTGTTTTGTGGGACCCATCAGATACATTCAGTATAAGTGACCATTCCTGATTTTTTTAAATTTTGTGGATAGTACAATCAGTATGTAGAAGTAGTTTCTCTCCTGGATACATATTGGTTGTGTGTGAAATTTAACAAGAGTGTTCTCTTCTGAATGCCATACTAAACACATTAACTATTTGTGTTCTGTCACTAATCAACAGTTTCAGTGAACACAGGCAGGCTGTAAAGTTTCCTTTCCCGCGCTCTGCACTGTAAGGGTCTCTCCCTCTCTGAAGTATACCTATATCTGATACTACCTTTTACCTGGATAGTATCTTTGCCCCATTTTTTTCTATCTGTCTCCCAGAATACTGATGATGTCTCTTTATTTCTCAATAATACCCAGAGACAGAATTGCCATTGGTGCCAATTTGTCCCTACCAACTTGCGGATCGGGTCCACCTGAGAAACCACCGATCCTGCCTATGAACTAGTCTAAGAGTCCACTGAAAGTCTGCAAGTCCACACCTTCTGTTGTCCAGAAGCAGAACTCTGATGCTTGCTACCACCTTTCCATGCTGCACTGCCTGCACCAGACTGATCTTACGCTTTGAACATCTATACACTACTGCTGCAGAATGTTATTTGCTTTTTGTGGACTTAATGGACTCATTTAAATGACCACTGCACCTTCCCTTCTCAGTACTATTTTGCCTGATGTTGTATTTCTTAAGCTACAGTATTTTGTGAAGCAGTTGAAGTTTTATTTTCTGGTAGCTACATTCCTCTTTGTGCCTCTGTTGCCCTGTGTTTCATTTATTTACTAGTATTTGTATAGCGCTATCAGACACATGCAGCGCTGAACACCTGACACAAAGAGACAGGTCCCTGCACAATAGAGCTTACAATTTAAGTAATACAGGCAGACAAGATAGTTCTGTGTGGACCCCCCTTGCATAGTCCCTCATGATACATTTAAATTTCTGAACACTCACTGGTTTTGCATTTTGTTTTCTGGGAAGGTTATGTTTGTTTTTGAATTACCTTTAAAGTAAAAAAAAAAAAAAAAAAAATGCAAATTATACTCTATCCCTGCCATGTATTCTCACCCTTATCTTTTCATTCTGCTATTCTTTTCGGTGCCATACATTTAAAAAAATTGACCTGTAGATCCCATGCCTGGCCAGTCCTCCACATCTCTCTGATTGTGTGGGCTGTGCACCCTTTGTGCCTAGTTCTAACTTGGCCATCCCCCTGTCTCCTAGTCCATTACTGATAATTTAATTGTTTTCTCTCTAAAGATGTTTTCCCTACTTACACTCTGTCATGCCATAGTGGTTCTGTATATGAACATGCTCAGTTCTGATCTTTCCTTTAATTTGTTCTCTTTTGCTTTTTTTTTTTCCTTTTCTGCTTACCAACAATGGCTCAGTCCCAGCCATCTTTTAATTACTCTGCTTTCTTTTCCAGTTACCTAGGCCCCCTCACTGCCTGCTTGGCAGCCTCTAATATGCACTATGTCCGCACTGGTAATCCTGGCTTTTCTATGGTCAAATAATTGGAGGCCTGCCCTATACCTCCTCCAACAATCCTTACACTTTTTGTAGATTCTAGAATGAATGTACATCTGTTGCATTGTCTATGTAGCTAATGCACATGCTAGGTTATGAACCCCAGATAGGTGGTAGAGAGGTTGGGAGGCGGGGCTAGTGTTGGGCAGACTTCTACAGACTGTGCCCTGAAAGTGGCAGATACAAATCAAGGTCAGGTATGCACACAGAGTAACACATAGCAGGTCTTTCTATGCCGTCATCTACCATGTTACTGTATTTTTAGTGGGACACTAATTAGGTTTGTGGTTCTTGGGCTCACCAGGCCTGGCCTCCTAATGGAAAGATACAATTACAAAGGTCTATTGGACATGTCCGGTTGGGATACTTTCACCTCATGGTTCTCTAGTTTAGGTTCCCATTTAAGATCTCTCTTTATTGGTTTATTGTGCATTATTGTTGTAATTATATCTTGCTGTTTGTTAGGATGCATTACTCCCTGCTTGAGAAAAGTATGCATTCCACCCAGAATTCTGTTCATGTCTGCAAATTATGCTTCCAGAGGTTCCTATACCACTACACTGACTACAGACCCAGATACACTGAGTCCTTCTCCTTCTACAGGTGTTTAATTAATTTTCACTTGTAGTGACAGGTGTCTCTCTTTCTTTGAAGTGCCTATTTTTTTTACACTAACTACAGACATGGGCTCTGCTTCCTGAAAGTTCCCCTTTGCGCCTGGTCACTGAAGCTGAGGCAGTAATTATTATTGCAGAGGGGGGGGGGGGGGGGGGGGGGAGTTGTTGTAGGAGGTGGAAGGCCTCCAAATATTTAATATACAGAATTAATTTTCTCATATTGGACAGAGAGGAATGAAGGCTTCTCTCCTTCCAAATCATGAGAAATAGAGCTTGCTGGAATAGCAATTACACTTTACCTCCCCCCTCTTGCCAAGCCAGGTGAATTGTAAAGCTGAATTGCCCCCAATCTCACCCATTAAGTGTGACTGGTCTCAGGGAAATTCAGGTGACAGAATTCTTTTCCCATGCCCCTTGGAAGTAAGGCTTCTTCAATCCAGGAGAGAATTACCTTCTTTTCAACTATGTGGAGACATAGCAGGTAAACACCTTGCAGAAGAGATCAAACACTGTGTCTCTCTCTGAGAAACAAACACTGTGGAACCAAGTGGTAGTGGTTTTATGACAGGCAGCAACATGCCATAAATTGACAAGAGAAACCTAACACCTCTATAGCAACTGGAAGCAGTAAACTTTTGTCTCCTCTTTTAGAATAGGGGAGATATTAAATTAAAGGTTTAAGAAAGGTATGTCCAAGACACGTGGACAGCAGACCAAATGCATCTTCAAAAGGAAATAGAAACAGATGCTATATATGTCTTTATTGTCAGGAGATCCTGCCTGACTATGGTATGCTAATTAAGGGGGGTGTGACAACCCCTCCCCCTTGTGCTCCCTTTTTGTCTTGTAAGGGAAAAGAAACCCTATATAATATTTCTCTGCCAGATAGGAGGTTGGGCAGTGTACATCTCTTTTGGCTCCCAAGCCAGGGAGTCTGAAAGAATGTCCTGCTCCCACTTTCCAGTGCCATTTCCATTTCTATATATGTTCTCATTTCTGTCATATTCTAGACTATACGTGAATATTTTCTTATTTTTTTATTCTAATCTCTGGATAATTAAATAAACCTGTGTTAACCCCAGGAAGCGCTTCCTTGATCTCTTTTTGTCTTGGTTACAGTCTAAAATAGTGCTACCAGTTGTCTGGTTCTCTTAAGATATCGATTGAGAGGAATTGTATTGTGTAAGTAGTGCTGACCGTGATTAGAGACTCTGGAGGCAGCACGAAAAAGCACAAACAAACCCCACCTCACAAAAGAAACGGATCAGATGAGAAGCAATCATTTTTGCTGAGGTGCACCACCCATGGATATCGAGTGGCCATATCCACTACCACCAAGATATAGGAAAAACCCCTTTTAGATTTAAGTATTGGGGCAATCATGTCCATAGCCAGATGAGCTATAGGGGATCCTATACGAGGAAGAGGACATAAGGGTGCTCTCTCCGGGCTATGTTCGGACACCTTTTGGCATTGAGCACAGGAGTTACAAAACTGCTCTACCTCCTTATATAGCCCAGGCCAGTAAAAACGATATAAGACATGCGTAAGAGTATTCTGTGCCCCTTTGTGGCCTCCCAAGGGGTGATCATGGGCTAGCCTCATAATCAGCTCCCAAAACCCACAAGGGATTACTAATTGCTTTTGAACTCTACGCTCTGGCCCTAAGAGAGTCACCAGAAACAATAACCCTTTATCCACTATTAAATGAGGAAAAGTATTTTCACCCTCCTGTCCTGCTTGCTCCCAGGCATAATTTAGGGTATCATCCGCTCCCTGCTCCCTAGCAAAATGAGGGAACCTCTCTAGTACCCCGGACGCATCCTCCGGGAACTCCTCCTGCCTATTCAGATCCTCCCTCCTCTGTAACTGGGCTCTCTTTTTCTGACAGGACCCTTTTTGCTGGTTTTTCCCGGAGCCCCAAAGAGATCTAGGTGGAACGGAAAAACATGTGGCAAGACCACCTCTGATCCCCCTGCCTGTTGTTCCTGTGCTCTGGTAGTGACCCAACCTTCCTTACTCCTTAAATACTGTGCAAAAGGACCCCAGTCCCTCCCCAGAATTAAGTCCTGGGGAAGCCGCGGAAGTACGGCCACCCATATTTCTTGAATACCAGTTGGATCCTTAATTTCTACTAGGCGCATTGGGTATCGAGAAGTGGCACCATGTATGCACTGTATTGAGACTAGCCTACTCCCTCCTTTTATCTTTTCCTCAATTCGGTCCCACAGGGATTGCGAACACATAGTTTGATCTGCCCCCGAATCCAAGAGCCCCTCCACGGGAATACCTCCAATCTCCACCCACTGAGTGAAATGGGGCTCAGGATGCAGGTTAGAACGTGAAATCAACCCCAACTTGGCCCTGCAGTCCCTTCGCAGATGTCCCTGCTGCCCACACCGGTAACATTGTCTTACTTCACCGCTCCCAGCTTCCTTGTGTCCCTGAAAACCCCTAAGAGGTTTATTTCTCCCCTCCTGACCAACCTCTCTGTTCCCCCCAGAGCGCTGAGACTCTAGGTAACATTCCATACCCTTTATTACTGCTTCCAATGTATCACACCCTCATAGGCGGTTGATGGCCCAACTGTTTGGGGAGGCTAAAGGGGGTGGGATTAGGGGTGGGGCTTACATCCATAATTGCTTCACACAGAAAAAAATAAGTAAAAATAAAAGTTACAATTAACACCTTTTATTAAATGTAGATATTAGATAAGCATTAGGGGCTTATAGCCCATTATGTTTAAACAAAAGAGATCTGCATGAAACAAAATATTTATTTTTTTATTTTGACTTAAAACCTTCACAGTCAACTTGGGGGGGGGGGGGGGAAGGGGGAAGATTAAGAATAGGGGGGTTCGGTTTAATGGGTTAAACAGAAAAGAATTGTAACTGTATTACAAATAATGTTCATACTTATCTCTTGAATAAAAACGATTTAAACATAAAACCTTCCAAGTCAGCAGCACCTACCTCTCTCCTCCTGAAATCCAACGTGCGCTGCGCTGTGTGCCACAATTTCTGGGTCTGGGAACACCTCAGACACTCTTAACCAGCCTTCAGTCATGGTGATGACGGCCCCTCCCGCGCGTTCCTGCCTATCCGGAACAGGAAGTGACGGGATGGGAGCTCTCTAGGGAAGGCTGATTCTGACTGGCTGAGCCTGTGAGGCAAGAAGCACATCATGATGATGCGATCGGTGACGTTGCGAGCCTGAATCGAACTAAGCCGGTTTAAGGCGGATCGGCGCCGGCGGTGTGGAGTGGAGGCAAAAAGAGGAGGAGGAGGAGCCTGGGACGTGGCGCGCGGTGACGGTGAGAGACCGAGTAGCGGGCGGAACTAGGGCTGGGCATGGCGCTCAGCGTGATGGCGAGCCGGCAGCAGCACTATCTGCAAAGAAGAGTCAGGACTGGTCTACTCTCGGAGTCGGAGAGAAAGAAACAGCTGATCCGTCCTGCTGCGGCTGGGGAGGCTTAGCCTCCCCAAGCCTCTTATACCGGGCACCTATGCACACCCTCTCCTTATCAGGTCTATTTTTATTACTTCAGGTAAGGCTTCCAAAAATTGTTCTAGGACCAGTTCTTGCATAACTTGTAACACTGACCTCTTGTCAGGCTCCAGCCATTTGTTCGCCAGGTCCATTAGTTTCTGTGCGAGGGCTCTTGGAGTGTCCCCCTCTGTTCACCTCCAGTTCCTGAACCTCCTACGATAGGTGTGCTTACTCACTCCATACCTGTCCAGAATAGCGCCTTTCAAACGCGCATAGTCCGCAACCTCCGCAGGGGATAAACTCCTGAAAGCAGCTAAGGCCTCTCCTGATAATGCTGGAGCCAGATGGATAGTCCACTGTTCCGAGGGCCAACCCTCTGCTACTGCCACCCTCTCAAAGGTACCCAAATAGTCCTCGATGTCATCTCCTGGTGCCAGCTTACCCCAGGGCAGCCAGTTCACTGTTCCTGGTTCACCAAGTACCCGGGGTACACTGTGTCCAGCTTCCTCTGTTACCGGTCCTCCTCTCCTGGATGCCACTCCTGTACGCAACATCTCTTGCACTAAGTCAAACAGGGGCTGCTGCTGCACCCGTGACGCTGCCAAGCAGTCCTCCAGAAACCTCATCAATTCCTTAGGATCCATCATCTTGGGTGACTAATGACCTAGAAAACAGAGAGAACAAGACCCAAGTGCTGTTCTTTCCAAATTTTCACACCACCGGACCCTTTACGTAACTCACAATCCTTCCCCGAGTTTGGTATATGCATACCAGAGCTCAGAGAGTTCACACTTTTCCAGCGGGACTTCACAAAGATCCCACCACTGCCACCACTTATGTCAGCAGATCCCCTTCTGCTCTTTAGCCCAGGTCAACCCTGCTTAGCTGATGTACTTTAATGTTGGCCTTCCTCCCTCACAGCACCGGTTAATTCTAGTTCTCTGCCCCTCCGGCCACTGCTTCCGTGAGCAACTGTTCACCATTCAGTGATAACCCCAACAAACGGACAGAAACTCCCCAACAAACGGACAGAAACTCCAACAGTCTTATAATAAAGGGTTCACTTTTATTCACATCCATTCAGTTGTAGTAACTTCAGCAGCACAATAAACTGTATCAGGGGCGGTGGGGGCGGTCCGCCCCGGGTGCACGCCACTAGGGGGTGCTGCGGCACGTGCCTGGCTCCGAGTTCGCTATCTTCGCTCGTTCGCTGCAGCTCCCTCTGCCCTGGAACAGGTTACTTCCTGTTCCGGGGCAGAGGGAGCTGCAGCGAACGAGCGAAGTTAGCGAACTTTTCGGAGCCGACAGGCGTGCACCACGGTACCCCCCCCCCCCAGCGGCGTGCACCTTGGGGCGGTCATTTCGCCGGGGGGGGGAGGGCGCATCGGCGATCCGCCCCGGGTGCCATCCAGGCTAGGAATGCCACTGAACTGTATCATCATAAACTCTTTGACCATTTCCACGTTCACAATGCCAGACAGAGCTTTTCCTGTCAGTTTGCTGAACATAGTCCAATGTTCTCTAACACCATCTTTCTCTTCTTCCTAGTTGGTCACTAATCAGCCTGTTAATAATCAGTTCCTGACAACACACAGTATTTAGCTTCTAGCACCCTTAACCTTTTGAATTGCTTGCTGCCACAGGTTTCTTCCCAGCTGATTCAATTCTGTCTTTCCTATCCCAGACAGTTGAGGAAATACCTTGGCCAAGAAACCCCTCACCTTAGCACCAGCAGTCTGTGTAAATGCAGCCACCTCCATACTCTCCTCTTCACTCTCCTCTATATCCTCCCTTTTATCCCATTCCATCTCTTCTATCTCCTCACAGGGTTCCTCCAGCTACTCCTCATCGCCCTGATTAGAATCCATCTCCCAATCCTGCTCCTCCCCCTTCACTTCCTGTGAGTCCTGTATTGGGTCAAATGCATTGTGGGAATCGTGGTTCCTAGGCTTATCCCTTATTCTAATCGGTCTCTTGGCCACTAGAGGGCGCATTTGCAAATGTCTTTTAATCTCCCACCGGAACTGCTTTCACTTTCCTTGAGGCAGTCTTCTCTGTAACTCCTTACAATATATATATATAAACCTCCACTGTTTTAAATTCTGCAGAAGACTTGCTTAAATAAATTAGCCTAGAATCACTTAGGAAAATCCACACCATCTCAACTTCTGGAAAAGCTTGCTTAAACAGGTACCGCTCAATATGCAACCCACGGAGGTCAGCATTTTTTTAGATTTAATAGTTTTTTTATTGATGACAAGATCAGATAGACAGGCAACTAATACGTTGTACATAAATCAAATAGCATAGCATTTAACAAACTAAACAGAGATTGGCTAGTACAGTAGTCATCATATGCCCCCTTTTTCCTTTCCCATCTAGCCCTCCAATACCCTTCCCTCTCTAGGAAAATTACTCCATTCTTCTATCATTAGGGGATCAACAATCCTTTAGTTACATAACATGAAACTATTCAACAATTGTAAATTACATCCATTCAACTTCCAACTAGCTGAGTGCTACCTGAATAGTGATCCTATCTTTTATATTGTCTATTACTCCTTACATCCTTTCCCACCCCCCCCACCCCCCGCCCTTGCCAACTTGATCAGGAATTTTTAAATTGGTATATGCATAGACGCATTCTGTCATACATTTCTACTGACATCAACTGTTTGGTATAAATAAAGAGCCTGACCTCTGATAGGTCTCCTCCATTCCGCACTTAACTCAGCATTTACAACTACAAAGGTTCTGGGCAAGTGTTGTATTCCTGTGCAATCCTCCTACCTACTCCAGTTATATTCTTGTCAAATCCCCCCTCCCCTTCCCTTCGTCCGTCCCAACCCCTTCCCTTTTCTTTACCTTATATCCGAGAGAAACAGGTTTAAACTACAGAGCCTAAGGCCTTTATGTTCTCTAAACCAGTGCGTGTGTATCCAAATGTACCCACCCATCATTTAAAGTATGGGAAGGCCTTCTTGTCACATATGTCTTTCCCGGCCCCTCTTTGTTAATCTGGTAGCCTGCTTTAAGAAGCTAAGTACCTATCGCTGTCTGCATTAAATGGAGTTTCACATTAATCTCATATTCTGCCCTCTCCTCCCCTAAAACCACATGTTCAATGTAATGCATTAGCAGTTCTAAAAGTTTAATAAATAACTCCTCCCTCTAGGTGTCAAGGTCTCCCACATTGGTTCCCACTGCGCCCTGAACCTCTGGCCCGGTATACTATCTATCTCTCGGACTCCACACCGGTCAACTCGCATTTGCTTAAGCATTTGACCCCGCCACACCTGTAGGGGAGGCTCTTCCTTGTCTCTCCAAAACTGCAAAATTGAATTAATGCCATAGTACACTCCCATGCGTAAAAACGCCTTGAGCCCCTCAGGAGGTGCTGCTGTGTATCTAAAGTTATTAAATAGTATTTGTGGATCTCTAATAAAGGTGCATTGCCAAATCCGATCTACCTCTTGCCCCAACGTTGCCAAAACCTTTCTGCATGTTTGCAGCTCCAGAACATATGTCCCAGTGAGGCCATTTCGTGTTTACATTTTGGACAATTCCCATTTTCCGCAAATCCAGCCTTAAATGCTCTACTCGGAGATATATGGGTTCTTAGGAGCCACTTATATAACCTCTCTCTCTGCGGTATTGACAACCTTTGTCTGTACAAAGATTGCAGGTACGTTTTACAGACTTCGGGAGAAATCTCACATTCTAAATCCCGTGATCACCTCCGTGCCAGCCCTGTGTAATCCAGCTCTGCCGTTGAATCTTTAAGCTGCTGATGATGAAACTTTAAAGGAACAGAAAGCTGGGCTCCTAGGGTGAAATCCTCTGACAGGACTTCCACCACATCCTCCGTTAAATCTGTCCAATCTAAAGAGGCCAAGTAGTGTTTTAATTGGTAGTATGCAAAGTGATTGTTCCCCGAAATCTTATACTTTTGTTGAAGCTCAAGGTAGGAATACATTTTCCCTTCTTCTGTCACAATATGTGCTAAGTACACCATTCCCTGTTTTTCCCATTTGCTAAATATTCCACCCCCTTGACCTGGTGGAAAAGCTGGATTATTACGGATCGACAGCCAAGGGGATACCCGGGCCGAGAAGTGGCGTCTCCTACATATCCACCTCCAGATCTCCCTGAGAGCTCACAACAGCGGATGCATTTTAAATGCATCCGCAGACAAAGCAACCCCGGTATGCAGCAATGAACTGAAATGTATCCCGGGGATCCTGGAAATCTGCACAGATGTCACAGAAAAATCCGAAGTCCCCCGGTACCAGTCATTTATGTGTCTCATAGAACAGGCAACCGTCAGGAACTTAATATTCAAAAGACCCATTCCTCCCGCATTCCGTGGAGTTGTGAGTTGCTCATATGTTAATCTAGGTTTTTTCCCTTGCCACAAGTACCCCTGTATTATTTTAATGAGTTTTTTGTCGTCTTTAGATTTTAAAAAGAGGGGTAGTTGCTGAAATATATAGAGCCATTTGGGAGCTATCATCATGTTGAAAAGTGCAATTCGTCCCCAAATTGTAAGTGCTAACTCTTGCCACATGGTCAATTTACATTTAGTCATATCCATGAGGGGGTCAACATTATCCCTGTACAACGAAACATTGTTATTAGAAATCATCACCCCTAGATACTTCAATTTAGAGCCTACCCATGTGATGGGGAATTCCCCCTGCCATTTTGCTTTAACAGTTTCGTCAAGGGGCATTGCTCCCGATTTATCATAGTTCAGGGAGAACCCTGACAAATTGCCATATTCCCGAATCACCTCCAACGCGGTTTTTAATGAGTGCTGGGGGTCAGTAAGCAAGATAAGGATGTCATCCGCGTATGCTAGGACTTTCACCTCTTGATCTCCCAAGCGCACTCTGCTTATCCCAGTTTCCAAATTTAGTAGCCTAAGCAGCGGTTCCAGTGTCAGATCGAATAGCAATGGTGAGAGGGGACAACCCTGACGTGTCCCTCTTCCCACAGAAAATCTTGCCGTTGTCCCGCCGTTAACCACTACCTGTGCATTCATATCAGTGTAAAGGGCCTGTACTGCTCGCATAATCCCAGTGGGCAATTTCATCCACTCCAGTAATTCAAACAGGAAGTCCCAACTAACCCTATCGAATGCCTTAGCAGCATCTAAGCTGACTACTAGCCCAGGGATTTTCTGATATCTACACTGGGCCATAGACAATAGAGCTCTCCTTACATGCAACACTGACTGTCTCCCTGGTATAAACCCTACCTGTGCTGGCCCAACGATGTTGGGGAGGTGCTTTTTAAAACGCTCAGCCAGAATCTTTGCCAATAACTTAATGTCTACATTGATTAATGATATAGGTCTGTATGACTCCGGCTCTTCTGCTGCTTTCCCAGGTTTTAACAATAGGGATATACACGCAGTGTTCTCATGCAGTGGGAACTTCCCATCCAAAATAACCGCTTGATGATATGCAAATAGAGGGCCTATCAGGGAGTGTTGCATGATTTTATAGAACTCTCCTGAATATCCGTCTACCCCAGGTGCTGAATAGGACTTTAACCCCTTAATCGCGGTTTGCAACTCCTTTGGCTGTATCGGGGAGTCTAGCATAGCTATCTCTTCCTCTCCAAACTGTGGCATACCGGCCTTCCGCAAGAACTCTGCTATTTCCCGTCTCCCCCCTGATTGGTCCTTCTTATATAGGTGCATAAAATGCTCTTGTAGGGTTCTCAGTATTTCATCTAACTTATTAGTTATATTCCCCTTACTATCCCGAATTACTGGGATCGCCCGGTTACCACCCCTCCTCTTAACCATCCTTGCTAGGAGACCTCCTGCCCTGTTGCCAAATCTATTAAACTTATATTTTTGAAAGGTCTGATTTCTAAGTAAATTCTCGTGTAACATTGAATTGATGGAGGCTTGTATGGCTAAGTATCTGTCTTTATTAACTTCTGTTGGCTGCGCCAGATGTCGGCGTCTTGCCCTCGCCAGTTGCTTGTTTAAACTAACTAAACTACGCGCAGACCTCTTCCGTCTAGCCGCAACGTATGCAATCAAATCTCTCCGCAAAACGGCCTTTCCTGTGCACCAAAATAATTGGGGGTTAGATTGGTGGGTTTTATTGAAATGTGCATACTCCTCCCATCGTGCCTTTAAAAATTTCTGAAATGATTTATCATTTGCTAAATAACTCGGGAATCTCCAACGTCTGGACGTCACAGAACTACAGGGGTTATCTAGTTCGATCCAGACGGGACTATGGTCAGAAATTAATATCTCCTCCATTTTGGAGTTGACGACATGAGGAAACAGTGCCTCTGATATAAATATATAGTCTATCCTTCCCCATGTTCCATGGGCCCTCGATCTGTGCGAGTACTCCCTGGTCTCTGGGTGTAAATTCCTCCAGACATCTATCACAGAGAGAGAGTGCCCAAATTCCTTCAACATTTTCCCTACCTTGTGTCCTGCGTGAGCGTGTCCTCTTACCCCTGTGCAGTCTAACCCGGGGTCCATCACGCAGTTCATATCTCCCACTACAATCAGATCTTTACCTTGATATGGTGTCATTTGCTTCAATAAGTTAGGGAAGAATGACCTCTCCAGTGGCGTAGGGGCATATATGTTTAATATATATAATTCCCTCCCTTGTAGCCATAGTTTAACCAAGAGATACCGTCCTGCAGGATCTTGTAATTCCTTTTTTACTGAATAGGCTAAACGTTTATGGAAACATATCGCTACCCCACCCTTCCTCCCTTCCGCTGAAGCATAGAGCACCTGCCCGACCCAACTTTGTTGGAGTTTTTCATGTTCCAAATCTGATAGCTTTGTTTCCTGCATACACACAACATCAGCATTTAAATGTTTTAAATGTTTTAAAATCTTTTTTCTCTTGCATGGGGATGTGATACCCCCACATTCCATGTTATTAATTTACAATGTGGTACAGATAATAATATGGCATCTACTCCTGGTTATTTTATATCGTTCGGCTGCTGGGTCCCAGCCCTTTCCCAGCCGCCGCATTATCACTTCAACTCCAGCATCGGCCTTCACTAAATGTGGATTAAGTAAGTTCCTGTTTGTGTCTCTCCCGTCTAGTGCGTTTCTTACTTGAAAAAGTCCTCTCTTCTCCTCTGGTTGCCCTCTGTGGTGTCCCTGTGCACTGTTTCCCTTCTGCTGTCTCGTCATGCCCTCCCCCCTCCCCCCGCCCTTCCCGCCGTGACCCTAACACTTATTGACTTCTATCACCTACTTGAAGCCCCCTAACGTGACCATTCCCCCCTTTGTTCTACTCCTATTCCTCCCCCCTCTTGCGTTTATTCTATTGTGCAAGATAGATTCTGATTTCTGGATCACACTTACATCTCATGCAGCATTGAATCAATCTAACATTTTAACCCAAAATGTCTCAAACAGTGCAACTTTTAACCTAAACAGTAACATTAAATCTTAGACATTGCTACTACATTTGCATTTACCAGTCCTTAAACCTCCTCTCAAGGAGGTTCACTGCTATGGCACTTGTTCCTCTGGACCACATTTGTTCTCAGGGATCTGGGTCTTTCAATTCTGCATCCACGAACTGTTGCGCATCTTGGACCTTCTGAAAAGAATGCCACTGGTTCCCATGCTGTATCTTCAAAGTGGTTGGATATATTAGCATAAATCTCTTATTTTTATTGGCTAACGCTGCACATATTGGATGGAATCGCCTCCTTTGCTCTTGAACTCCTGCCGAGTAGTCTTGAAAAATTTTTATCGAGGACCCCTCATATGTAAGGGAATCTCGCTTTATTCTGAAGCCTCAGATGATCTCTTCTTTGTGCAAATAATTGTGCACTTTAATGATGACAATTCTGGGGCGTTGCATACTCTGCTGCCAGCGTCCAAGTCTGTGTGCTCTCTCTATGCACAGTTCTCCGTAACTATCAGATAAAGCCAGTTCTTTTTTCAGCCACTTTTCTAGAAGAGGCCCAGTGACTTCTCCGGAATTTTCTCTGGCAGTCCAACAAGTCTCAGGTTGCACCTGCGTGCCCGGTTTTCCATATCTTCTAATTTGTCCTGCTGCAACTTAAGCTGCTCCTGTAAACGCGCTATTTCCTGTAAGTGCTGTGATCCTGAATCCTCTACTGCTGAGATCCGGTTTTCAGCATCATCCACTCTCTTCTCTGTGTCTGCCATTGAGGACTCCATGTTTTTCATCTGCCCCGCCAGTAAATCAAATCTTGGGCTGAGGGCCGCGCTCACCGCCGCAGTAATCTGGGCGAGTTGCTTCTCTGTAAATTCTCCTACACCTGTTTGTTTCTGATCCGCCATTTTGTGACTGGATTTAGGTGGAGATGTTTTTTCCTTATCAAACTTCGTTCCCCTGCGCGTGGTTCCAGAGGGCATAGGCTTCAGATATTGCTCCATGCAAAAACTGGGGACATCCTCCGCCACTTCTCGCCCAGGCTGCGGGTGCAATTGTAAATACTAATCAAAGTATCTGGAAAGTCTCAGCCCACATAAATTCTTGGTACAGTTCGTAGTTATGTATGGCTTCCCTGAAATCTGTTCTTGTACCAAGAGGCCAAAGCCTCAGCAAACCTTGAGTACCAGAAAGAGGCTTCCACTGTTCTCTGGGCGTTTGTTACCTGCACCACTCCCTACTGTGCTGACACTCAGGAAAACCGCTCTCTTTGAGGTGCCATCCACTTTAACAGCCTTTTAGCTCGGGAAATCGCGGCCTTGATGTGTCTTAAAGCAGTATCTGCCTGGTAGCTGTTTGCTACTGCTCCTGGAGTCTCCTCTTTGCTGGCTCTAAGTGGATTGTGGCGATCTTTTAATTTGCTCTTCTTCTCTCCTATCGTGCACCCCTGGGCTCAATTCCTCCTCATTCTGCTTCACCCTCTCCCGGCTGATTGCCTGCTAAGCAGCTCTCCAGTCTGCCCGTTGCCGCCGCTGCCGCTTCTGTTTCCCGCCTTAAGCCGCCATTTTGCGCTATGGGTCACGCCGTTTTTTTTTTTTTAAGTTCCTCGCTGCTGCCATCGACCTCAGGGCTCTGCCCCTCGCGCGTTACTTATACCCTTGCCTTCCGCCAGCCTGTGGTGGGTCGCTGGAGCGGGTCTGGTCCGTCAAATTCGGGGCTTCATTTGTGGCGCGACGGAGCTCACGGCAGCGCTGCCAATTTGCCGCCCGGCTCCACCGGAAGAGGTCAGAGGTCAGCATTTTTTAAAATGTGAACTGTGGCTGGCTAATTAACCTAGGATATTCAGTATTGGACCACGTGTGGGCCCCAGCACTGAATATCTGTGGCTAATTTGCCCAGTGGTAGGAGCTGGAGCTTATGCGGGTCCCAGTCGATATTCAGTTGGGGAACGCATGAGACAGTTTTGCTGGTCCCAACTGAATATGGGCTTGGACCTGCATAATCATGGAAAAGCAGTCTGTAGCTCTAGGAGCCCCATCTTGCTCCTCAAAACAGCCCCTTGCTTTCTTTCCCCCTCCTCTCAGCATGCGACAATCAACATCCCCCCAATTTCAATGTCCAAATGTCCCCCCAAACCCCAACTCCCCCTGTCTAGAAAGGCCCCCTGGGCCTACCTTCTATCCTTGGTGGTCCAGTGGGGGCAGTGGGGGCAGGAACAAAGCCTAGTTGCTACTGCCCCTTGCAGCTGCCTACAGAAAATGGCTGCCATGACCTCTCTCATGGTACTTGTTACTAACATGAAGCTGCCGTGAGAGGTCACGGCAGCCATTTTCTGCAGGCAGCCACAAGGGGCAGAAGTGAGTAGGCTTTGCTCCTGCCCTTGTAGAAGTACTTAGGTGGGCAGAAAATTACCAAATAGCAATTGTTCTGGACTCATTTACTAGGAACATGACAGTATCTCTTATTTGTCCCATAGGTTCATGTAAGACTGACTCCCAATGAAAGGAATAATGCCAAAAATGGAAATATATTATTTATTATAGATGTAAAAATAACAATATGGCAAAATGCAAAGCAAGTTACAAAAATATACTTGTGCACTACAAAATAATGATTATTACACCAATAGATATATGAATATATATAAGTAATTACACAACTACAATATCTTATATGTAAGTAATTACACAACTACAATATCCTAAGAAAAGATTACCAACATTAGAAGCAGATTTAAGCTACTGAACACAAATTCTGGGAGAAACCAGTCCTTCACAGGCAAACCAAGAATAACTATACCCTGCTATAGGAGGAAAATCCTGCAAGCTCACCCTTTGAGGTCCCGTAAATTCAGAGTCCAAAGGGTGATGAACTGGCTTCTCCTCTAGGCTCCAGCAGATTACCTGCTAGCTGTAAAAGATCAGGAATAGTCCAAAGTCCCTGCTCTCAGGCCGGTTACTCAAGTCATGGAAAGCCAAAGAGCTGCTTTTGAACCAGTGGTGTAGCCACAGGTGGGCTTGGGTGGGCCAGGGCCCACCCTTTTATGGCTCAGGCGCACCCAACAGTAGCACATGTTTAGTGGTAACTGGTGGGAATCCCAAGCTCCGCCAGCTGAAGATTTCCCCCTGATGGTAACGAAAATGCTACTCTCCACAATACCGGCACCTACGCATACTCAGTTTTCAGTGCATGCCTGCTGCTAAGGTGGAAAGAAGCGTTTTCCCACCAGCTGAGATAATGTTTTTTTTTTTTTTTGGGGGGGGGGGGGGGGGGGGAGAACACATGATGCCCACCCAATTCTTGCCTAGGCCCACCCAAAATCTGTTCTCTGGCTACGCCCCTGTTTTGAACTGTATTGTGCAGTTCTCAGTACAGGATTCAGTTCATGTCAATTTGTGTAGTATAGGTGCTTGGCAGATCAGTATTTCTAGCTCCTCTGAGAAAGATGTATACACCAGGCAATCTTTTTCTGTTCTTCTTTTCTTTCTTTCTCCTTTTTTTCCAACAATGGCATACCTCTCCATCCAGGTGACACATATGGACCAATCACAAACTGTGTACTTCTGTCTAGCAGAATTCATGGTGATGATAATGACAGGCCTTATGATTGCAGCAAAGAAACTCTTATCTGTCACAAGTCTGATGGTAACAAACTCCCTCTTGGTTCACAAATACTCCCAGAGACTCTGTCTCTGTTAGGTACGCTCCACCACTTTCCCAGGAGATAGCTGGAGGCTAGTTTGCACTAAACAACATGTCCTTGGATGAAGTCATCACAGCTATGCCAAGCAGTAGTTTTCCTTTGTAGAAAGCTGGTTTCTGATGCAGGGCCGTGCCTAGGGTCTCTGGTGCCCACCTGCAGACTATCAGTTGGCGCCCCCCCCCGCCCTCGTGCGGCACAAGATGGCAAGGCTTACAAACCTTTCTTGCGAAATACTTGATCGCAAATCATTTTTTATGATTTTTAACCGTGAAAATGATCGCTCACCACTTGCCACACTGACAGGAATTGTCAGCAATATTCTTAGAAAACAAATTGCTATACATTGCAAAACAAGATAGCAGATGTAAATTCTCAAAGTGGACATATTCCAAACACTAAAATGAAAATAAAATGATTTTTTCTACCTTTGTTGTCTGGTGACTGTTTTTCTATCAATATTGGTCCGAGTCTCTGATTCTGCTGCTCTCTATCTGTTCTCTTAACTCCGTTTCCAGGGCTTCCTTTCCATTTATTTCTTTACTTTCCTCCTTTCTTCTTCATTTCTTGCCTTACATCCATAAGTAAAAGCAGTGGCGTAGCTAGGGTAGTTGACACCCAGGGCCGGTCATTTTTTAACCCCCCCCCCCCCCAAATCCAGTACTAGGCATATCGAGAATACAAAACACTCAGGACCTATAGAGCAATTCTACCATACCATAAGCAGTAATTTGTAGGAGTCACACAAGGAAAAGGAAAGCATCTTAAACACTACAGTGAGCACTAGACCATCAATTCACCTATTGTAAAACGAAAACAGATTAGTACAGATCGTCGATCCTGCACAGTCAATGCCAACCGAAAGCCATGTCTTTTTCACAAACACAGATACACCCTAATCCACTATAGAATAAGTAATCATAAACTTTCTATTTAGACAAAATTTAAACTGAACCCCCGATGCCAGACTCTGCATACAATGCAACACCACAGAAACAGAAAATGCCCCCTAGTACTGTGCAAAATATAAAGACAGCAGATGTAAATTTGAAAAAACTAACAAATACCAATCACCACTTCACAAATTAACAAATAGAAATAAAACAAATACAGAAAATAAAATAATACCATTTTATTGGACTAATACATTTAGCTTCCAGAGGCCAAAATCTCCTTCCTCAGGTCAATTCAGTATAGTACTGTTACAGTATCCTATCCTGACCTGAGGAAGGGGGTTTTGTTCTCTGAAAGTTAAGTCAGAATGTATTAAAATTAGTCCAATAAAAGATTACCTTATTTACATGTTCTATTTATAAACATTTATTAACACAGCTACAATACTATATCCTAAAGCAAAAAAATAAAAATATATATTTTATTTACAGTTTGTTGTCTTTGGTTTCTGCTTTCCTCATCTTCTTTTCACTGTCTTCCTTCCATCCAGCATCTGTCTTCGCTCTCTCTCTGCCATCCAATGTCTGCCCTCTCTAATGTCCCTTCCATCCACTGTCTGCCCTCTCTGTCTGCGCCTTCCATCCACTGTCTGCCCTCTCTCTCCTTTCCATCCACATCTGCCCTCTATTTCTGTCCCTTCCATCCACCATCTGCCCCAGTCTGCCATCTCTCTCCTCCTTCCATCAACATCTGCCCTCTCTCTCTCCCTTCCATCCACATCTGCCTTCTATCTCTGCCCCTTCCATCCACCATCTGCCCTTTCTCTCTGCTCCTTCAATCCATCTGCCCTCCCTCTCCCATCCATCCAGGGTCTGCTCTCCCTCATGCTCCCCCCTTCCATCCAGGGTCTGTCCCCTCTCTCTCTTCCCCCTCTTTTCAGCCCCCAGTTCCAACCCCCTTCATCCACCACATGCCTTGCATCCCCCCTTTTCAGCCCCAGACCCCATTCTCCCACCTGCCCCAGGCATGGACCCATTTTCTGTCCTGCCCCCTTGTTAGACCCCAGTTCCAGCTTCAGACCCCTTCTCCCATCTGAGCACCCCCCTCCCCAGTCCCCTTCTCCCCTCTGAGCACCCCCACCCCTCTTCTCCCCTCTGAGTTCCCCCACCCCTCCCCAATCCCCTTCTCCCCTCTGAGCACCACTCTGAGCTCCCCCACCCCTCCCCAATTCCCTTCTCCCCTCTGAGCACCCCTCTGAGCTCCCCCCTCCCCAATCCCCTTCTCCTCTCTGAGCACCCATCTAAGCTCTCCCACCCTCCCCAATCCCCTTCTCCCCTCTGAGCTCCCCCTCTCCCATCTGAGCCCCCCCCCAATGAGAGCCAACAAAGCCCTCTTCTCCTGCCACCACCCTGCCTTTTTTTAAATCCTTGCAGCAACGCAGGCAGCGCTTCGCGTCTGCCCTGCGTGTGCTGTGAAAAGAGAAAATCACGTTGCTGGCTTCAGGCCTTCTCTCACTGTGTCCCGCCCTCGAGGAAATAGGAAGTTACCTCAGAAGAGGGCGGGACAGAGCGAGGGAAGGCCTGATGCCAGCGAGGCGATTTTCTCCTTCACAGCACACGCAGGGCAGACGCGAGGCGTTGCCTGCATCACTGCATGGATTATTAAAAAAAGGCATGGTGGTGGCAGGAGACGAGAGCTGTCGTCTCTCGATGGAGTACCCCCCCACCCGCTGACACCCGGGGCGGACCGTCTCCACCACCCTGCCCTTGCTACGCCACTGGCTGTAACTGTGGTTTCACTGAGCACAAAAAGTGAGGCGAATTGAGGAGGAAATCCAAAAAACTTTATTGGTAATAAAATGATGACCCGACACGGCCATGTTTTGGCATCAAAGCCTGCATCAGGGGTCAAACAAATCTTTTTAGGTTGTCACCAAGGAAAATATGGCTTTAGGACTTCCTTAGAACACAAGAATGGAGAACTCAGCTGTGTATTGCCGTCGAGACGCTTTGATGCAGAAACACGGCTGTGTCGGGCCGTCATTTTATTACTAATAAAGTTTTTTGGATTTCCTCCTCAATTCGTCCTCACTTTTTGTGTTCATTGCTTTTGATTTGCGTGAGGATTCTCCTCCCTGCTTTTTGTTTCCCACTGTGGTTTCAGTGCCATGATCCTGTTCTTGTACCGCTTTCCAATTTATGGATGCACAATAGCAGAACTCAAATTATAATATAACGCAAGGCTCTGTGCTTTTGTGATATGTCTGGATGTTTTATATTTCCTATCTATAATTAATGTTTTGCAAGCCTTCTGCCTAAAGTACTTATGACCTAGCCTAGAACTGTTAATCTGTGCCTTTCTTCTCGTACACAGCACAGAGTTTCAAGCTGTTCATCAATACTGTCAGCGGTTTTACAAGTCCTTTCTTCTTCATGGTGTATAAATTACGAGACGGCTTTCATTTAACAGTGTACAACATGCACTTGTAACTGGTGTCATTGAAAACATATGCTGCCTGGTAGTTGAGGAGCCCAATTCTAATACCTGTATTGATCCTGGAAAAAATAAATCCTTCTAACTTGCAATTAGGGCTATGCATTCATTTGAAATGATATAGGCTATAATAACAGCATTTTCCGTGTTTTTTCATGTCATTTCTAACCTGAATGACGGGGGGAAAAAGCACCTCCCAAATTTTGGTTTCTTCCCTGTTTCCATCAATCGTGCACACTTTTTTTGCAAGAACATGCCCTATTTCCAAAATCATGTATCCTACCCCGAAACAGTGTACCCGCACACTTTGGGGCTCTTTTGCTAAGCTGTGGTAAAAAGTGTCTGTGGTATCAGTCCTTTACTAAAAAAAAAAAAAAAAGCACCCTTCAATAGTTTTTATGGACCATCAGAAGGTGGACTTTATCTTTAGTATTTCATCTGTATGTGTACAAAACATACTTAGGCTACCTCATCACATTTCCTCATTGGTCCTGGCTTTTATAAAACATTTTTTTCTTTTTCTTAATAAATTACTCATATTCATTTCCATATCAGTATTCCATATCAGTATTCATTTCAATGTCCATTTTTCAATCTTAAATATTATTCCTTCAGCGATTTAGCAATTCAACAAGGGCTCTTTTTACTAAGCGGCGGTAAGTCCAACGCGGGCTTACCACTCGCTATACAGGAAGTACCACCGGGCTACCACAGCAGCCCAGTGGTATTTCCCATCCCTAACGTGCCGTCATTTCTGGCGCTACAAAAATGTATTTATTTTTGTAGCGCCGGAGTGCACCCACTGATAATCGGGCAGATCCACGTGCTGCCTGGTTACCGCCGGGTTAACATGGGAGCCCTTAACCGCCAACTCAATGGGTGGCAGTAAGGGGCTCCCCCCCCCCCCCCCCCCCGAAATGGCCACTTGGCAAGTGCTTTACTTGCTGCCTGGCCATTTCCTGTAGGAAAGCGAGACTTCCCTTTTACCAGCTGCGGTAAAAGGGGGCCTCGGTACGCATGTAATTCTATATACCATGTGGAAATTTAAGCCTATATCTTTAGGTTTTGTTCCTAACTATGCTTTGCTCTGACTGCTTGGATTACTAAAATTGCAGTGCTCTATAGTAAATGAGAAAACACAAGGGCACAGGACTGCTACAGAGAATCCCTTCTATGTGGTCATGGAAGGTTTTCTTTGTCATCCTTGTTTTTTTTTCATGTTTGATTCTAAGGCTCTACACAGGGGTGTGCTGGTAAATTTTTAACAACAGGCTCTTTCTCCGGATGTAGCCAGCTCTGCAGTTGGAAGGGTGGCCGGGTGGGGGTGGGAGGGAGCAACACTTGCCTCTCTCTCCTCCCTCCCTTCGTGGGGGCACGCTAGGCATACGTTTGCTGGCAACCAATAAATGGACTGCCACCACTCCCAACGTCTTGCTCTGAGCAGCATGCTGAAACTTCTCACACATGCTGGAGAAGTCCTAGCCTGCTGCTCAGAGCTGGAAACAAGGAGCTGGGAGCAGCAGCAATCTATTTACTTGGCTGGCAGGGCTCAGCATCCCCACCAGCAAAGTAAAAGAGAATTCAGCAGGGGGCCCAAGCCCACATTTTGGGAGTCAGTTGTTAAAGTAGCCATGGAGGGTCCTACTTTAACAACCAGCTCCCAAAATTCTTAAAAACTTAACAACCGACTCTTGCGAGCCTGTGAGAGCCTGCTCCAGCACACCAGAGTGTGCCCTGTTGTGTTTCCTGTTGTAGTCCATGCGGTAGTGGCCATTTTTGTAAGCCAGTTTTAGTTCCCTTTCCTGTGTTAGCCACGTTAGACAACTTAGTTCTTACCTTGAATGTGTCTGAAAGAGGGCATTGTACAGCATTCTGCCAGCTCTGACCTACTGCTAATCTCAGTACCAGGGGAGACTCGTTGCCAGTGGGGCACAACCTCTGATTTGCAGTTAACTGTGAGTAAAGGCGGTTATTCCAATAAAGGGCGTTTTTGGAGAGATTAGTCTTCAGGTGTCAACTGGTGTGCCAATGTTATATAGCAGCAACCAGTCCTAGAGGCCTGTATGTATGCAGGTCCCTGGAGCGCTTTTAGTGGGTACTGCAGTGCACTTCAGCCAGGTGGACCCAGGCCCATCTCCCCCCCACCTGCAACACTTGTGCTGGTAAATGGGAGGCCTCCAAAACCCACTGTACCCACATGTAGGTGCCCCCTTCACCCCTAAGAGCTATGGTAGTGTTGTACATTTGTGGGTAGTGGGTGTTGGGGGAGGAGGGTTAGGAGCTCAGCACCCGTGGTAAGGGAGCTATGCATGTGGGATCTTTCTCTGAAGTCCACCGCACTGACCTAGGGTGCCCAGTTGGTGTCCTGGCATATCAGGGGGTCGAGTGTACTACGAATCCTGGCCCCTCCCACGACCAAATGGCTCAGATTAGGACGTTTTTGAGCTGGGCATTTTTAGTTTCCATTATCGCTAAAAAAAACCCCAAATGCCCAGCTCAAAAACGTCCATTTTTTCGAAAATACGGTTCGGCCCGCCCCTTCACGGACCCGTTCTCGGAGATAAACGCCCATGGAGATAGGTGTTTCCGTTCGATTATGCCCCTCCACATAAACTAAAAGACATTTTTATATTAGGCTAATATCCTTAATACTGTAGCAAGTTTTAAATTATTGAAAAACTAAGAAAATACTAAGATGGAGTCAGCAGTCCAGCAGCGAGAGGGCTGCTATCCAGTCTTTTGCACTGAGTGTCACATGTATGATTATCTCCCAGTTGGTGAGATGTCATATGTGTGTGCCCGATGCAAAGAGCTCCTATCTCTGAGAGAATGTGTCCGTTCTCTTGAGGCTAGAGTAGCAGATTTGGTGGAGCTAAGGGAGACAGAGAGGTATATAGAGGAGACCTACAGGCAGTGGTGTGCTGGAGCGGGCTCTCACGGGCTCGCGAGAGCCGTTTGTTAAATGTTTAAGAATTTTGGGAGCCGGTTGTTAAAGTAGGCCTCCCCATGGCTACTTTAACAACTGACTCCCAAAATGTGAGCTTGGGCCCCCTCCTGAATTCTCTTTTACTTTGCTGGCAGTGATGCTGGCCCCACCAGCCAAGTAAATAGACTGCTGCTGCTCCCTGCTCCTTGTTTCTGACTCTGAGCATCAGGCTGGGACTTTTCATGCAAGCGCAAGAAGGTTCCATCATGCTGCTCAGAGCCAGAAACAAGCAGCAGAGAATGGCGCCAGTCTATTTATTGGCTGGTGGGGCTCGGCAAAGGTATGCCTAATGTGCCTGCACAAGGGAGAGGAGAGAGAGGCATGTATTCCCCCCGCCCCCCCCCCCCAAATGTCAGGGTCGGCTATGCCCGGAGAGAGCGCCCGATGTTAAAAATTTACCAGCACACCCCTGCCTACAGGGATGTTGTAGAGAAGTCCCACCTCCAGTCTGATAGCCTCTGTGCTACCTTGGAGGAGGGAGGTCTCCCAGAAGGAGAACATCACCCTGGTGAAGTAGGAAGTACTCCTGTTGCCAAGGCATGCCCACCAGGGGATGTACTATCCTCTCGCACTAAGGATATGTCTCCAAGTGCTGCCCAGGAGGGAAGGGTTAGGATTAGGACAGCTGTTGTAGTTGGTGATTCGATCATTAGGCATATAAATAGCTGGGCGGCTGGTGGACGTGAGGATCGCCTGGTGACTTGGAGGGGCATAATCGAACGGGGCGCCCAAGTTTTCATGAGGGCGTCCTCGCAGGACGGCCCCACAAAGGGGCAGGGAAACCCATATTATCAAAACAAGATGGGCATCCATCTTTCGTTTCGATAATACGGTCGGGGACGCCCATATCTCAACATTTAGGTCGACCTTAGAGATGGTCGTCCCCGGTTTTCGGCCATAATGAAAACCGAGGATGCCTATCTCAAAACGACCAAATCCAAGCCCTGTTGTGTGAGGAGCCAGAATTCGCAGTGCACTGGTCCCCCTCACATGCCAGGACACCAACCAGGCACCCTAGGGGGCACTGCAGTGTACTTCAGAAATTCTTCCCAGGTGTATAGCTCCCTTACCTTGTGTGCTGAGCCCCCCAAAACCCACTCCCCACAACTGTATACCACTACCATAGCCCTAAGGGGTGAAGGGGGGCACCTACATGTGGGTACAGTGGGTTTCAGGTGGGTTTTGGAGGGCTCACATTTACCACCACAAGTGTAACAGGTAGGGGGAGGGGATGGGCCTGGGTCTGCCTGTCTGAAGTGCACTGCACCCACTAAAACTGCTCCAGGGACCTGCATACTGCTATCATGAAGCTGGGTATGACATTTGAGGCTGGCATAGAAGCTGGAAAAAAAGATTTAAGTTTTTTTTTAGGGTGGGAGGGGATTAGTGACCACTGAGGGAGTAAGGGGAGGTCATCCCCAATTCCCTATGGTGGTCATCTGGTCAGTTCGGGCACGTTTTTGAGGCTTGGCCGCAAGAAAAAATGGACCAAGTAAAGTCGGACAAGTGCTCGTCAGGGACGCCCTTCTTTTTTCCATTATTCGCCGAGGACACCCATCTCTTAATCACGCCCCAGTCCCACCTTTGCTATGGTGCCGATATGCCCCTGTGTACTTTGGTCGTCCCCGCAACGGAAAACAGTTGAGGATGCCCAAAATCGGCTTTTGATTATGCGGATTTGGGCAACTCAGAGCTGGCATAAGTGTGTGCACTTATATTCTAGAAATGCATGTGCATATGTTATGCATGTAATCAGGGCCCTGCCAAGGGTCTGTGGCGCCCCCCCTGCAAGGGATCGGGTGGTGCCCCCCCCGCAGGGGATCGGGTGCCGCCCCCCGCAGACAAGCGGTTGGAGCGCGCGCCCCCCCCCCCCATGAAGATGATCGCTGTCCTCTCTCCCCTGCCCTCCCGCTCCCATGTCCCAACTGCCCGCCCTCTTCTCCCCCCAACAAAATCTCTTTTAAATTTACCTCCGTCCGGCTGGCAGGGCAGCGAACGGCGCAGCGTCAGTGAAGGAGGTGGCGCTCCCGACGTCTCTACTAGTCTTCTCTTCGCTCAATGTCCCGCCTTCTTCTGACGTCATTTCCTTGATGTCAGAAGAAGGCGGGACATTGAGCGAAGGGAAGACTAGTAGAGACGTCGGGAGCGCCGCCTCCTTCACTGACGCTGCGCCGTTCGCTGCCCTGCCAGCCGGACGGAGGTAAATTTAAAAGAGATTTTGTTGGGGGGAGAAGAGGGCGGGCAGTTGGGACATGGGAGTGGGAGGGCGAGGCAAGCATGGCGCGGTGGCACGGCCCTGCATGTAATTTTGCAATCCCACCCAGACTCTACCCGTATGCACTATTGGAGATATGTGTATAGTTATGGAATAGCGCTTAGGCATATATCTGGCATGCATAGCACCTTGAGTGAATTTCATAAAAAAGACAGTAAATAAATCCTAATAACTAAATAAATAAATATGCATGTATTTGCTAATATTCTAAATACTCAGTGCTTTTTTGTGCTGGTACACAATGGTACGGCGTACCAGCACCTTTATTTTGCCCTGCACTTCCTCTCAGTCCCCCAGGGGCGTGGTGTGCTGAAGCCGGCTCGCAAGCTCTTGCGAGCCGGTTATTGTGGCAGGCGAGCCGGCGGTAAGTGAGGTAAGCATGGCAGGAGGGTGCCACAAGCCATGCTTACCTCATCTCCCGCGCTCTGGGGGGGGGGGGGGGGGTTTAAATTGTCGATGATCATTTACCTCCGCAGCAGCCGCAGTGAAAGGCCGTCTCTAGCCTTCCCTTCATTTCTAGTCAGTGTCCCGCCTTCTTCTGATGTCATTTCCTCTTTCCGCAAAGGCGGGACACTGACTGGAAACGAAGGGAAGGCTAGAGACGGCCTTTCACTGCAGCTGCTGCGACGGAGGCAGGGGACTTCGCTGGGTGGGTATGAATGCCTGGAGGCGGGGCAGGGGAGAGAAGAGAATCGCTGGGTAGGTATGAATGCCTGGAGGGGGGGCAGGGGAGCGATGTGAATTGCTGGGTGGGTATGGATGCCTGGAGGGGGGCAGGGGAGCCAAGGGAATCACTGAGTGGGTATGGATGGCTGGAGGAAGGCAGGGGAGAGAAGGGAATCGCTGGGTGGGTATGGATGGCTGGAGGGGGGCAGGGGAGAGAAGGGAATCACTGGGTGGGTATGGATGCCTGGAGGGGGGGCAGGGGAGAGAAGGGAATCGCTGGGTGGGTATGAATGCCTGGAGGGGTGGCAGGGGAGCGAAGGGAATCGCTGGGTGGGTATGGATGCCTGGAAGGGCGGCAGGGGAGCGAAGGGAATCGCTGGGTGGGTATGGATGCCTGGAGGGGGGGGCAGGGGAGAGAAGGGAATCGCTGGGTGGGTATGGATGCCTGGAGGGGGGCAGGGGAGCGAAGGGAATTGCTGGGTGGGTATGGATGGCTGGAGGGGGGCAGGGGAGTGAAGGGAATTGCTGGGTGAGTATGGATGCCTGCAGGGGGGGTAGGGGAGAGAAGGGAATTGCTGGGTGGGTATGGATGCCTGGAGGGGGGGCAGGGGAGCGAGGAGAATCACTGGGTGGGTATGGATGCCTGAAGAGGGGGCAGGGGAGCGAAGGGAATTGCTGGGTGGGTATGGATGCCTGGAGGGGGCAGGGGAGCCAAGGGAATCGCTGTATGGGTATGGATGGCTGGGGGGGCAGGGGAGCAAAGGGAATCGCTGGGTGGGTATGGATGTCTGAAGGGGGGGGCAGGGGAGCCAAGGGAATCGCTGGGTGGGTATGGATGGCTGGAGGGGGGGCAGGGGAGAGAAGAGAGTTGCAGCACATGGATGGAGGAGAGGGAAGGGAGAGAGAAGAAATGCTGGACATGGATGGTGGGGAGGGAAGAGTGAGGAATGAGATGAGGGAAAAGGAAGAGAAAAACTGCACATGGATGAAGAAAATAGGCAGAAGCTGGATCCAGTGGACAGCTTTTACTTACGGATGTAGGACAAGAAATGAAGAAGAAAGGCGGAAAGTAAAGAAATAAATGGAAAGGAAGAACTGGAAACGGAGTTAAGGGAACAGATAAAAAACAGCAGAATCAGAGACTGGGACCAATATGGAAAGAAAAACAAAGTCACCAGACAACAAAGGTAGAAAAAAATCATTTTATTTTCATTTTAGTGTTTGAAATATATCCAATTTGAGAACTTACATCTGCTGTCTTATTTTGCACTGGGCATACTGGAGCTGTAACAGCTTACAGAAATTATTTATAATGAAAAAAATCACGTTATTTTGTTCTCCTATATTAGTATAATATTTTCAATGATGTCTGTTTATATGTGCCATAGCTGATATAAGGGGTGTGGCTTACGTGGGTGTGGCTATCATAGGGGTGGAGCCATATATAGTGACCCCGCCCATAATGAGTACCGGCACCTTTTTTCTGTAATCCGTTGGGTTGGTCGTGAGCCCTTGGGCCCTGGCCGAGGCCAGCAGGGCGCCGACCCAGGCCAAGGGGAGACCGACCCACCACCGCACACCCCAGCCACACAATACCCTCTAAGCTACCCCTCCCCACAGTCCCTCAGGAAGAAGGGAAATAGGCATACAGGCGGGCCTCGCGGCCGAACCGGAACCCACGCACACAGAGCCACTCGTGCGAGCCTCACAGCTGAACTGAAACCCAATCACACACAGGGAGGGGTGAAAGATCCCAGAGGGCCCCAAGACACCAGACACGCGCTGAACACCAGCAATAGGGCAGAGGGGGAAACAAAGGACCAGAGCGGGCCACGCCCACCCAGGGGACTAGCGCAGGACAGGGGAACTAACACAGCAACCCCCCCCCCCCACCAGGGTAGGAGCCCCAGGCAGAAGCCAGAGGAACCAGACACAAAAGGAAGGCAAAAAGCCTTTGCCTCAAACCCACTGCAGACAGAGGCACACAGAACACAAAGGGTTAAGCTTGTAGAGCCAGCAGAGAGAGAGAGTGCCATAAATCAACAAACAATCAGAGAGAATGCTTCCCCTCCCGAGAGGGAGTGGGGCCCATCCAACAAACACACTGGCAGAGGCAGGAATACAATACACACAGTACACAAAGGGTTAAACTCACTGAGCCAGCAGGCCAGGACACTGGGAAGAGAAATCCTTAAAACAAACAAACAAAGGAGAACGCTCTCACTCAGCCCAGAGCCCCCCCCCCCCCCCTGAGGCTGAGCAATGCCCAGCCCCCACTAAACAAACGAGCAGCTGACCCTGATTGCAGAGCTACGAGCACACACACACACACAGCAGCAGCTAACCCAGAGGGAAGGGAAAGAATACTCTAAATCAACACAGATCCCTGTCAGAACCTAGAGCACGTTCTGAGAGAAACCTATCAGGCTTTCCTGTTACCACCAAGTCAGTAACGCAAAAGCAGAGAAACTCTTCAGCTGCAGGCTAAAGTACTATCCCCTGACGTCAGCACAACCCCTGGCAGCCAATCAGAAGAGACGTCCCCCCCTCCCCCTCAGCCAAACCGGCAGAATCATAACATTTTCTACAAAAAAAGCACTGTAAACACTTATACACATAACTGGTGTGTAAATGTCGTGCCTGCTTTATATAATTATCCCAATATAATATGATATAGTAACAAAGTAAATGAAGATCCTGTCTGCCCAGCAAGGTGTTTAATGTTTAACTACTACTCTGTTAAGTTAATCAAGATTATTCTGTACAAAAGCTGAGATACTGTTGTTACTATAACTCATTGTCACATTCATTTGTGATTAATTTGGAGTGTATCATTGTCCATCATTGACTTATTGTAATCACTAAACATAGACCAACTTGTGGACAATTTCTATAAAAAGGAAAGGACTGCCTCTACTGACAAAATCCTATAATTGGATTAGGAATTTAAATAATCTTTAGGTAACAGAGATAAAACAAAACAAAGAAAATAAGATGATACCTTTTTTATTGAATTAATTTAACATATTTTTTGATTAGCTTTGAAGGCAATACCTTCTTCAGATCTGACAGCTTAATCTTAACAATTTAGGTATCTACTATAATAAAACTCACCCTCAACGTTCTGAAGACAACGTTCTGAAGTCACTCAATCACTCCCTGAAGGGTTCGTGGATTCATGGTTGTGAAGCCACTCCACTGACCCGTGCCCCGCCCACGCATCAAACGTCAGAACATTGTCTTCAGAACAGTAACTAAAGGAAGGGATCGCAACCAAGCAGGTGGAGGAGTAGGGAAACATGCTCCGCGTGTTTCCCTACTCCTCCCCCTGCCTAGGAAACGCAGCCTACCAACCTCCTGACCCACCCGCGGAAAAAATCTGGAGGGAAACCACCTCCAAAGCTCCGGAGTCCAAATGACTCCGGACACCAGTGTTCGACGTCCAACCCCCCCCCCCCAAGCCACCCACCAAAGCTCCGGAGTAGAAGCCCCGCCCACAGAATGCTGCAAGTCCAACCCCCCCCCCGCACCGCACCCCCCAAAGCTGCAGTTCAAAAGAAGCCCCACCCACAGAATGCAGGAGGTGCAACACCCCCCCCAAAACACCCCCCCCAAGCCACCCACCGTCGCGTTGCTTTGCCGGCGGGGGACCCGAAACCCCGCCAGCAGAAGTCCTGTGTTGTCTGCTGAGTCTCACTCCAGCAATCTTCAGCATTGCTGCTAGCCTGTGCAGGCAGGGCTTCTGTGCGTCTGACATCCTGCACGTGCAGGACGTCAGACGCACAGAACCCCGCCCTGCACAGGCTAGCAATGCCGAAGATCGCTGGAGTGAGACTCAACAGACAACACAGGACTTCTGCTGGCGGGATTTTGGGTCACCCACCAGCAAAACTATGCGACGGTGGGTGGGATGGAGGCGGGTGGGTGCATCGCGGTGGGTGGGATGGCGGCGGGGGGGGGGCATCGCGCTGAGGAGGCGCTTCATTCCTTCCTTCTTCTTCAAAGCAGGACCCCCCCCCCCCCCCCCCCCACAAAACTGAACTATACCACACACACACTCACTCACTCTCTCATCTGGCAGCGCTTCCTGAACCCCCCCCCCCCCCACACACACACACACTCTCTCACATCTGCCAGCGCTTCTGGAAACCCCTGCCCCCCCCCCCACACTCATCTGGCAGTGGTTACTGACCCCCCCCCCCCCCACACACACACACACACTCACTCTCATTTGGCCACAGTTCCTCAACGCCCCCCCCAACACACACACACTCTCTCATCTGGCAGCGCTTCCTGAAATCCCTGCCCCCCACACACACACTCACTCACTCATCTGGCAACCCCCCCCCCACCACACACACACACACACACACACTCACTCAGTCTCTCATATGGCAGCGCTTCCTGACCCCCCCCCCCCCCCCCACACACACACACACTCTCATCTGGCAGCGCTTCCTGAACCCTCCCCCACACACACACTCTCATGTGGAAACGCTTGATAAAATGCCCCCCCCCCCACACACACACACTCACTCACTCATCTGGGAGCACCACACATCCCTCTTCTTCCAAGCTGAAACCCCCAACACACACACACCCCCCACACACCCCTCCAACACACACACACACACTCTCATCTGGCAGCGCTTCCTGAACCCCCCTCCCCCCCCACACACACTCTCTCTCTCTTTCTCATCTGTCAGCGCTTCCTGAAACCCCGTACACACACACTCACTCTCTCTCATCTGGCAGCGCTTCCTGAAACCCCTGCCCCCCCCCCCCACACTCACTCACTAATCTGGCAGCCATTCCTGACCCCCCCCCCCCCCCACACACACACTTACTCACTCTCATTTGGCCCCGCTTCCTGAACCCTCCCCCCCCCCACACACACACTCTCACTCTTCTGCCAGTGCTTCCTGAACCCACGCCCCAAACACATACACTCACTCTCATCTGGCAATGCTTAATAAACCGCCCCCCCCCCCCCACACACACTCACTCACTCATCTGGCAGTACTTCCAGAACCCCCACACCCCTCTTCTTCCAAGCTGAACCCCCCCCAACATACCCACACAACACACACACCCTCTCTCTCATCTGGCAGCACTTCATGAAACCCCATACACACACACACTCACTCACTCACTCTCTCTCTCAACTGGCAGCACTTCCTGAAACCCCCCCCCCCCCCACACACACACACTCACTCTCTCTCATCTGGCAGCGCTTCCTGAAACCCCATACACACACACACACTCACTCTCTCATCTGGCAGCGCTTCCTGAAACCCCATACACACACACACACTCACTCACTCTCTCTCTCTCTCATCTGGCAGCTCTTCATGAACCCCCTGCCCTCCCCCCCCCCCACTCACACACTCTGTCATCTGGCATCGCTTCCTGAACCCCCCCCCCCCCCCCCCACACACACACACACTCACTCTCTCACTCACATCTGGTAGCGCTTCCTGAACCCCCCGCACCCCTCTTCTTCCAAACTGAACCCCCCCCCCAACACATCCCCCACCCCACCCCCAACACACACACTCTCTCTCTCTCCCCCTCCTCCAGCACACCAATTGCTTGGGTGCAGTGGCGGGAATCTCAGACAACAGAGAGGGGGGGGGGGGGCTGACACCAGAGAGAGAGAGAGAGGAAGGGAAGTATCTCTGTCACACACACACTCTCTCTCACATACAATGTCTTTCTGACTCTCACTCTCACACACTCTGTCTCACACTGTATCACATTCACTCTCTATGTGTCACACAGTCACTCACACACTCGCTTGGTCTCATACACTCACTCTCACAAAGAATCTGTGTCTCACACACACTCTCTCGCGCACACACACACTCTCTCTCACACTGTGTCTCACATACGCACTTGCACACACTCTCATTCTCACACACACACTCTGACAGACACACTCACACCCAGACTCACTCTCTCTCACACACACACACTCACACTTTCACTCTCTCTCTCACACACAGTCACTCTCACATACACTCTCCCAAACATACACACTCCGAGGAAAACCTTGCTAGCGCCCGTTTCATTTGTGTCAGAAACGGGCCTTTTTTACTAGTAATTTATATAATAGTGCTATAAAACATTACAAACATAACAATAGCTCTTCTAACCCCCACTTTGAGATGATCTAGGTGGCCGTCTAGTTTATGTCCAGGACAGGTGGACAACAGGGGTGCATTATTTATTTGTTAGGACCAGGGCGGGACTATGATATACCTATGAGGCTGAGAAAGCTATGCGCTAGACTTTCACACTTCACACAATGATGGAGACTACACAAGTTTTGGGGAATTTTTTTTGCTGAAAACCAGAACCTTTATTGTCCTTTAAATGATGAGGGTGCAGCTTCAACCATTTCAATACAGATGGCCAACTATTTACCATAGTTTTCTCCTCTCCTCCAATCAAGTGATGAAATTACAAACAGCTTCTCCTTATTCTCCTTGTTACTCAAACTGCTTACATACCACTAAATTCCCAAAGTGGGTTCAGAGCAGTTTACAACATAAAAATTCAAATTAGCATACAAGCCAAAATGAATACAGCATAACAAAATAAGCATCTTAAAAACTATAAAAAATGATCAGTTATCAAATAAAAAAGTTTTGAGTTTTCTTCAAAACCCATAATAACTTAACTCTGTTCTAGTACTTGAAGGAAAAGAGTTTCAAAAAGAAATGGCTAAACAAGAAAAAAGAGAATTTACTAACCTAGAAAACTGTACTCCTTTAACAACTAAATAACGGAGAGCAAGTTGATTTTGTAGATGAGAAGAAAATCTAAAAAGAGGGTTGCTTACTAAGTTTGTCACTAATTCAGACCCTGTTCCATAAATGGCTTGGAATGTTAAACAGGCTACCTTAAATAAAATTATTTCTTGAACTGAAAACCAATGAAGCCTCACAATATTGGAAAGGCGCTTTCAAGTTTTTTAAACCCATAAATCAGTCTAACTGATGTATTTTGACTTAGTTGAAGTTTCTTCAGCAATTTATCATTTATTAAAGTTTAATATACCGCCTTCCTTGCACACAAATCAAAGCGGTTTACATTCAAAAATTTAACCAAAAGGTCAAAGTATAGCACAGTACAATAATCAACAAGATGACAAAATCAACATCTGAACTAACAATGTAAAAGCTGAGCAAAGTAAGATCTGACCCTCAGCTGACACAACTTTAAAAAAAAACCCCAAAAAGCAAACATTCTTGCAGACTTGGTTCACCTGTGGTTCAAACATTAGAGAGGTATCCAAAACATTACCTAGGACCCTAGACCTATCTTCAACTCTTACTGAAAGATAGTTCAATCACATTAGGAGTAATAATCCCAGGATTTTTAAACCAAAGGACTTTAGTCTTGTTGGAATTAAGTTTTGGTTTATTATTCAAGGCCCACGTTTGAATCTTATTTACACAGAAAGCTATTCTTTTAAGAGTATCATTCAGATCAGGGGACACAACAGCATCAGTATGTCATCTGCATAAGACATTAATAATTCTTCAGAATTCAGGTTGATATTTCCCAATGAGGCCATAAAGAAATTAAAAAGCAGTGGTGACAAAGGTGAGCCTTAGGTTGTCCCATCCCAATACATAAAAGCCCACTCTATCATGTACCTTTATTGCAGAGATCTGCACTTATTTTGCACTAAGATTTCATAGGTATTAGGACAATACTGGATGTACAGGTGTTCTCCTAGAGAGTTATTTCCCACAACCACCTGCTTATGCCTATGGCTCATGTGATTAAAAAAATATAGGCCATAAGAATTTTCAAAAGTGTTTTTTGAGTCCCAAGTTTGGAAATATTTTTCCTGTTTTCCAGAAGGAATTGGGAAGAACCTTATTGGGTGTAGATAGGAAATATTCTGGCACTTGGAGTCCTCCTGATTTTTCAGCTTTGGTAGCTCACACCAGTTCTTCAGCACCCTTGTGATCAGTTGGGGATCTTTACTCCCCCATGCTGCCCCCTTGTAGCTCTTCACAAAGTTTTCCATGCAGTCCCACAGAAACTGGTGATTTTGAGGGAAGCCAAATATCCTGTTACTGATATGAGTCAGATTATAAGCACACACCACAAATTCCTTGTCTGGGATAGGTTTTAAAGAAATGACATTGGTGTCAAAGTAGATGCCACCATACCGCCAAATCAAAGCCAACCTGAAAGCATGAGAGCTAATAAGAGTCCATAAGCATTCTGTAGACATATTGATCTGCAGGATAGAGAACCAAAAATAATGTTATTACTAAAAAAATATATGAATGAAATCCAACTAAATAAATATAAATACAATATAATAAATGCATTTACTTTCTAATAAATATGGATTAAACATAATAAATTGTTTAATAAAGTATATTACAATATGTATGCAAGAATGCCGATTTTCAAAAAGATTTGATAATATTTATAATTTAATTCCCACATCATATTTAATTGAGAATGGAGTTTAAATAGATTCCATACCATTTTTTTCCAGACAAAATTGCAGTTGCACTTGCACTGTGGCAAAACTAAAAACAAAAATTCTCCATGCTGCCTGCCTGCCCCTCCCATCTCCTTTCCCCTCATCTCCCCTCTCCCTTATCTACTCCTCACCCCACAAATTATATTACTTTAAATTCAGAGATCTCTCCTCCTCCACATACAGGGAGAAAAAGTGTGTGGGTCACCTCTCCACACCAAATCTCAGGGTGACCATAACTGAAAAGTTTTCAGCTATGTTCCTGGGGCCTGCATATTGCAGCTTCTGGATGCCAACTAGCTGCTGAAAAGGGGAAGCCACTGCCACATAAGAGCAGGTTGTTCTGAAGCTGCTGCTGATGGTGCTGCTGTTTGAGGAGCTTGGGTCTATCTGGGCTGAGGCAGAGTCCTTGAAAGAGGGACTAAGGAAGTGTTTGGCTGACCTGAGAACCACTACTGGAAAGGGAAGTTGTGATCAATGAGTATTAAAGATCAATTAGTTGGAGGATGGGAGATCTTGGGCAGGAGGGAGATGCAGGCCAATGTTGGAGTGGGAGGTGGGGGGGGGGGGGGAGCGGGGGTTGAAAAAGAAAGGAAGAAATGTTTGGTGGTGAGATTAAGTCCTTGTCCCAAAGAGTTTACAGGCTAGGATGTTTTACTTTTACTTTACTTTAAAGTTAATCTTATAGTCCACAACCACCTCAAAGTTCTATGCAGATTACAAGAGATCCATTGCAGGTCATGGAGAATTACAATAAAATTAATATTAATTCCTAAAAACTCATTAGCATCCCCAAAATTTCTTAAATAGGAAAGTCTTTACGAATTTTCTAAATAATAAGTAACCAGTCAGTGTCCTGAACTGAATCGGTAAGGGATTCTATACATGAGCAGCCAAAGAGGCAAAAGTAAAGAGAAAAGCAATTTCAAATGAACATTGTTAGCCCTTGAATACTGAAGTAAAAGAGGGTTTCTAGAAAAACCTATCCTGTTAAAATTAGGGAAACCAATATATGATGGAGGGTTATCATATAAGATATTATACACTATAACACACAACTTGAATTGAACATGCGCCTCCACAGGCAACCAATATAATTTTACCAACTAGGGGAGTCACTTGCTCAATGAGATGTGCTTAGAAAATTAACCTAGCTGCCATATTCTGAATTGTCTGCAATTTTTTTAGAAGGAACTTTGGGCAACCTGAATATATTACAGTAGTCTAATGGTCCTAATATTAAACTTTGAACCACTAACTTGAAAGCAGTAGGCTCTAATATATTTCTAATTTTCTGCAGTTTTTCATTAGATGGAAAGTTTTTCTAACTAATGCATTTATTTGAAGCTCAGGTGACAGTGTATTTGATATTAATACCCCTAAGATCTTCAAATTAGATCTGAATTTAAAATATGGATTACTAAACTTTAGTATGTTATCATTCCATATATCTGTAGTCTGCCCTATCATTAAAAATTAAGGCCTCTGTTTAGAAAAACGTGCTAGTGGCTGCCAATGTGGTAATGCCGACACAGCCCATTCAGTTTGAATACAATGTGTTGGTAGTGCCACATGGCTTTGTAAACAGGGGTTGTCTGTGTTCAGTTTTAAATGATGAGAAGTAATCCAAGATTCCAATGAAGTTATACAATCTGAGATCTGTTTTGATATTCTATCTACAGACTGAAGCATTGGTAGAAATACTATAATATCATTAGCACAACTGAATATTTTATACCCAGCATCATTTAAAAAGAAACCCAGAGAACTTATCAGAACATTAAACAATTTGTCGGGCTTTCAAGGCAGAACCTGGGTTTGTGAGCCCTTGGGCCGCTACTGATAACCGGCAGCGGCAGGAGAACCACCCAAACAAGCAGCAAGGCAGCAGGGAAACCAGGAACCAAACAGAGACTATAGGCTGGCGGCAATCAATAGCAAATCAGGAGTCAAGCAGGGTCTTGGGCAGGCAGCAGACAGAAGAATAAACCAGGAACTAGCAGAGTCTTGGGCAGGCAGCAGACAGTAGAATACTCCAGAAACCAGACAGGGTCAAAGGCAGGCAGCGAACAGTAGCATATACCAGGAACCGAGCAGGGTCAAAGGCAGGATAAGAAGTAACAGGGTAGCACTGCAACAACACGAGAAGCTCATCAGACGACCTCTGATGCAAAGGCAAGGCCTGAAAGGTCCCAGATGCTTAATGAAGGCACTACCGATGAGGTCATCAGTAAGGGTGGGGCTTGGCAGCAGCAACAGCAGAGCATGGCTTGGCTGGAGCAGGATCCCGGAATGGACTAGCCTGGAACGGATTTCAGGATTTTCTCACAGGCTTCAGGATTTACAAACCGACTTGGCTTGGCAGGAGGAACCCCAAAGCAAGTCCAGCATGGAATATAGTCACGACCGTAACACAATTATGGGTATAGAGGGAACCCCTGCAGAACTCCACAATCTGACCTCCAAAAGGAAGATTGGGTGTCTTTGAACCTGACACTATAGGAATGAGACGTTGAGAAACTTTTAAACCAGTTTAAGACCCTACCACCTTTTTGAAAGAATTGACTCAAGCCGGTGTACAGTAAGAATAAATCAAACATGAGCAATAGGCAATTACAGCAGTAAAAATATTCAAATAACAATAAAACGTATAGCATACTATACTACTTAAAATGTCAACACAATACATAATAGAACATTTTAATAGACTGCATAGGGTATTAGCTAAGATTCTGAAGGAACTAAGAATAGAAAGCAATATATCATAGAGGCATATTTTCAAAGCACTTAGCCTTCCAAAGTTCCATAGAAACCTATGGAACTTTGGAAGGCTAAGTGCTTTGAAAATATGCCTCATGGTCAACCAAGTCGAAGGCACAGGACAAATCAAATTGTAATATAATTGCCCTGTGCCCTCAACTCAATACAGAACTTCCTTCATCCTATAACATGCCCATCACAGTTTCAGTACTGAACTGTCTACAGAATCCTGATTGGCAATAATGCAACAAATCAAATTTCACAAAGTATGAATGTAATTGAGTAGTCACTAAGCTATGCCCTCCATAATTTTAGTAAATTTATTTATTTATTTATTTGTTGCATTTGTATCCCACATTTTTGTAGGAATATGTGAAAGACAAGTGCTGCATGCATTAACTGTCAACAATTCTATGAGCTATGATGTCATTGGATATAGTGTAATGTGTTGTGGGTGTGTCTGAGTCACTCTAGTTGCTCTGTGAGTGAGTCAGTCTGTGTCAGCATAAGATGGTGTTAGCAATCTCTCTTCAAGCTGTATGATAACCAACTGACAGAATTTTGTATTCAGTAGTTTTACCATGTCTACTGCAAGTATGATGTAAATAGTTATCTGAAGAAACTGTAAGTAAACATCATTTTTGTTTGGAAGTTAAAGAAGAGAGAGTAATTGAATCTTTTATTCAAGAGTCTGTGTGAAAGAGAGAGAGAGAGAGAACAAAACAATGGGAGTTAACACTTCTAAAGCTCTGCTGCGTATGGGCTAAATCTGCTGAAGTAAAAGTCTATTTTTTCATTTCTCCCCATCATATTGGGTTATGGGCCCAGACCACTAAAATAAAAAAAAAAGAAAACATTAAGAAAAATTTTTTTTATCTCTCCACACAAAAGACAAGATGGCAGCTGCACCATTACTATGTTCTCTCAAAGTGCCCCAACTGAATGAATATAACTATATTCAGTGGGAGATGAGATTTAAATGTATTATTGAAGCAAAGAAGCGAAATATATGTTTGGATCAAGTAAGAAATGCTGACAATTTTGAAGAATGGAATACTGCAGACTGTTATGTCAGAAGTATGCTATATGAAGCTCTGACAGAGAAACAGGCAATATTGATTGATGGAGACACCTCAAAAGAAATATTGCAAAAATTGAAAACCATGTATGGTACTTCGTATACAAAACAACAGCCTATATGGTTATCAGAAATAATTCAATTGAAGTTGAATGACAAGAAAAAGTGTAATGATCATATAACACATTTAATGTCATTATTTAAGAAGCTAGAATTATCGGGTATACCTATCTGCGATGCTTTAAAGAGAGCTTTTATGTTTACATCTCTGTCTAAAAGTTTTGAAGTATTCAGGACAGTGAATGAAGCAATTGAGGGACAATCTTTTGAACAGGCTGTCTCTAAGCTTAGACAAGAATGTATTATAACAGAGGAGATCTGTTCACCAAGAGAGATTAACCAGAATGAAACATTTTTCTCAGCGATGCATAGTAGGAGGCGGAGCTATAATGAAAAAAGCCTGCCCAGAAACAAGCTGATTTGCTATTCATGTGGTAAAGAGGGACATGTATCAAAATACTGTAACAAGAAAAATCACACCCCTTCTAGCTCATTTAAGCCAATGGAGAATAAGCATGGTCAAAGAAAAAATTATGACCATGACAACAGTAAGAATAAGAGCTGTATAATGACAGAAAAATCTTTTAATATAATGAAGAACACTTCAGATAAAAATAGTTGGATATTAGATTCTGGCAGCACAAAACATATAACCAATAATAAAGAATTTTTCACAGATATGAGACCAGAAGATGGTAGTCTTCACACAGTAAATGCTGGCTCAACAATGATCAAAGCAAAAGGAAATGGACATTTAAAATGCATAGTATCAGATGGAGTAAAAAAAACTCTTGTAAAAGATGTCTTATATGTTCCATGAGCAGTTTGTAATATGCTCAGTGTATCAGCATTAGACAAGAAAGGTTTTTCAATTCATTTTGAAAATAGTAAATGTACAATTTCTGATGGTAATGAAATTTATGCTGAAGGTTATATGAATAACAATGCCTATAAGTTAAACATTACAGGTGAATCATCACATCTTATAAAAACAAAGAAGAATACAGAATGTAATCTTGAGACCTGGCATCGTCGAATGGGACACAGAGATCCAAAGGTGATCTTGGAGCTGCAAAGTAAGCAACTTGCAACAGGCATAAAAATAAGTGCCAGTAATGGTAAGATGGAAAAATGCATAGATTGTATTACTCAAAAGGGGGTAAGACCCTCATTTCCATCATATAAAGGAAAAAGAAGTAGTAAAATACTGGACTTGATACATAGTGACTTATGTGGACCATTTAATATTCCATCACTAGGGAATAACAAATATGCATTAATATTTGTGGATGATTTCTCTAGATACTGTATGGCCTATCTATTAAAAGAAAAGAATCAAGTTGCTGATATGTTAAAGAAGTTTATAGCCTTGGTAAGCAATAAATTTGATAAAAAACCAAAGATTCTACAGACTGACAACGGTGGTGAGTTTACTTCACATACCATACAAACATTTCTAGAACAAGAAGGTATTCAGCACATAAAGACAGTTGCATATACACCAGAACAAAATTCTGTAGCTGAAAGAAAGTTCAGATCGCTTGTAGAAATGACAAGATGTATGCTATCTGATAGTAATCTTCCAAAGAGATTATGGGGAGAAGCAATTCTCACAGCAGTATACCTACAGAACAGACTACCTACAAAAGGGACTGATCGCACCCCACATGAAATGTGGCATAGTAAAAAACCAAATCTGTCACATATAAGAATATTTGGAAGTACAGCATATGCTCATGTGCCGAAACAGAAGAGACATAAGCTGGATTCCACAACAGAAAAAGGAATTCTAGTGGGCTATGATTCAGGTCACAAAGGTTATAGAATTCTGAATCTAAACTCTGGATTTGTTGGTGTAAAACACATCACATATTTTGATGAAAATAAAAAAATTGATAAAGACTGGAAAATTCAAAATGAACCTTATCATCCAGAATATGAAAGAAACCAATAATCAATATCCCGGTGATTATAAACACTAACATACCAGAATTGTCTGATAATAATTTTTCTGATTCTAATGAGGAACAGGAAAATGAAGTAGATACAGAAAGTGTTTATACTGAAGACACTACCACTGATGAAGGGGAAATGATTGGAGATAGAATCTCGATCTCAGATGACACGGAGAGGTCAGACCAACAAAATGTCAGACGCTCATCCAGAGAAAATCGAGGTAATCCACCCCAAAGACTATCTTATTTAACAACGTCTGATGATGCACAAGAACCTTTAACTTGGGATGAAATTGATCAAATGTCTGAAAAAGAAGCAGAAGAATGGAAAAAAGCTGCACAAGATTAAATCGATGCGTTGCATAAAAACAAAACATGGAACTTAACTGAATTACCCCATGGCAAAAAGGCCATAGGATGCAAGTGGGTATTTAAGTTGAAAAGAAATGCACAAGGACAAGTAGAAAGATATAAAGCCAGACTGGTAGCAAAAGGTTATCTTCAAAAATATGGTGAAGATTATGATGAAGTATTTGCACCAGTAGTGAAACACACAACAATCAGAACTCTCCTAAGCATAGCTGCATCAAAGAAAATGCAAGTGAAACACATAGATGTTAAAACAGCAATTCTTCATGGAGATATATCTGAAGACTTGTATATGAAACAACCAGAAGGTTTCATAGATACAAATAACAGTCATTTAGTGTGTAAACTGAACAAAGGTTTATATGGTTTAAAGCAAAGTGCATAATGCTGGAATGAGAAAATGCATGAAATGTTAACTGATTTAGATTTTAAGCAAGGAGAAGCAGATAAATGCTTGTATACTAGACAAAAGGAAGGTCATTGTGTGTACATTTTAGCATTTGTAGATGATTTGCTTATAGCAAGTGAAAGTGAAAAAGAGTATAAAGACATTGTAAAGTGTTTAAATCAGAATGTTGAAATAACTGAACTTGGAAATGTGTCATACTATTTAGGTATGAATATTGAAAAACAGAAAGATGGTTCTTATTTAATAAGTCAGAAACAAAAGATTAATGATCTTATTGAAAGTATGGGTATGCAGGAAGCACACTCAGTAGGTTCACCTATGACTACAGATTTTCAGAGGGATGAAACTGAAAGGGAACCATTACCAGATAACATTCTATACAGATCTGCAATAGGAAAACTTTTGTATCTAACTACCACTTACAGAGTTGATATAGCTAATGCTGTAGGAATTTTAAGTAGAAGAGTGAACAAGCCTACTAAGACTGAATGGACTGCTGTAAAAAGAGTGGTAAGATATTTGAAAGGTACAATTGACTGTAAATTGGTGATTCCGGTAAATAGTAATCAGAAATTGATTTGTTACTGTGATTCTGATTGGGCTGGAGATCATTCAGATTACAAATCCACAAGTGGGTATGTGTTTATGTATGGAAAAACATCTATTTCATGGGCAAGTCATAAACAAACCATTGTAAGTTTATCATCCACAGAAGCAGAATATGTTGCTGTGTCTGAAGCATGTCGTGAACTAATGTGGATAGAAAAACTGTGTACAGATTTTGGTATAGAACAGCAGAGACCGATACAGATTTTTGAAGACAATCAAAGCTGTATAAGGTTGTCAATAAATGACAGGGTACAGTCTAGAACAAAACATATTGCAACAAAATTCCATAATGTCAGAGAATTGTCAAGGCAAGGAGTAATAAGTTTGCAATATAAACAAACTGACCAAATGATTGCTGATATCTTGACGAAACCGCTAGCTGTAAGAAATTTTGAAAATCTACGAGAAAAGCTAGGACTGTATGTATATAAATAAATATATAAGAATTGAATTGTTGGACAATAATGCATGTGAAGGGGTATGTAGGAATATGTGAAAGACAAGTGCTGCATGCATTAACTGTCAACAATTCTATGAGCTATGATGTCATTGGATATAGTGTAATGTCTTGTGGGTGTGTCTGAGTCACTCTAGTTGCTCTGTGAGTGAGTCAGTCTGTGTCAGCATAAGATGGTGTTAGCAATCTCTCTTCAAGCTGTATGATAACCAACTGACAGAATTTTGTATTCAGTAGTTTTACCATGTCTACTGCAAGTATGATGTAAATAGTTATCTGAAGAAACTGTAAGTAAACATCATTTTTGTTTGGAAGTCAAAGAAGAGAGAGTAATTGAATCTTTTATTCAAGAGTCTGTGTGAAAGAGAGAGAGAGAGAGAGAGAGAACAAAACAAAGGGAGTTAACACTTCTAAAGCTCTGCTGCGTATGGGCTAAATCTGCTGAAGTAAAAGTCTATTTTTTCATTTCTCCCCTTCAATTTTCCCACCGTATGGCAGGTTCAATGTGGCATACATATTGTTAAAAAGGCGGTTACAAAATTTAGATTTGTAGAAGTCTAGTACATAATACAGAAGTACAATAAAAGGTTAGGTTGATATATTAACATTTTGTGAGAGAGGTTAATATTATTATAACATAAAATATAAATATATGTAATATAAAAATAACAGTATGGAAGCCACTGGCCTATAATTCGAAACTTCATGTAACCCCAATTTAGGATTTTTTAGGATAGGCATTAGAATGATTTCACCCTCTTGAAGAAGGAAAACTCTATGATTTAACAAATCTGAAATCCAGGTATTCAGACTCAGCAAAAGAATAAATAAATAAAAGGCAGCCTTCACATGTTAGTAGGACAGTTATCCAAAGCACAAAAAGTGGAACTATATTTTTTGAAAGCTGTACTAACTTCTTCCATAGATGAAAAAGCAAAGTCTTGCCAAGTTCTATCAACTGGTATTTCTTCATTATATGCTCGATAATGCTCAGTTACTGCTGGTTCTTTGCTCAAATATTGATGAAATTGAGAAACACATTAACCAAATTAAACAACTTTTTAGAATCTAATATATTAGCCCCAGATTCCTTGGAGTAATAGATTTTCTTTTTCTCCCTTATTAAGATCTTATAGTTAGCTATTTCACATCTCCAATCAGAATTGCACTTGGGCCAACAATCTTTCTGCCATTTCTAGACATCTACACAAGTGCTTTTGTTGAAGTAACATATCCTCAAACCAGGGATCTGATTTCTTTTGGGGCTTTGTCTTAGTTTCTAAAGGAGCTAATTCATCTAACACTTCAAAGCTGACCTTAGCCCAATTATCTATAAGGGACAGAGAAAGATTTTTGGACTCCCAAGATAATATTTTGTCCCAGTGCAGCTCATTAGAAACCTTCTTTCTAGATGTATAAAGTTATAAAGAAGGCAAAAGCTTCTAATTTTTCTCTTTCCACTGGATGACAAAAGCTAACAGATGATGATAGAGAGACTTAATAACTATCATTTTTATGGTGTTGCTGGAGATATGTAGAGCCTTACAATGCTAATAAGTTTTCAGGTATGGTAAGTCCCCATCTGAACAGCTTACAGTGTAAAAAGCTGGGCAGATCCTGGGAGAGGGTGATAGATGGCTACAGACTAGGGCTTCAATGTCACGTCTGTAGCCGTGACCACCCTCAGACTTACCTTATTTCTGGGGGTCAGCTTCTAAGCTGGCTTCTGCCTATCCTTTCTGGAATAGTTTTCCTTCTGTGTGCTGGCTGCTTCCAGCATGGCTCTAATTACTCCACTCTACTGCACCTGGGGGTGCTGCCTGAGTTAGCTCTACCTCTGTCTCCAGCCTGGCTCTGTTTGCTCCTCTGTGCTGCACCTAGGTATTCCAAGTCTCTCTGTGTTCTGTGTGCGCTCTGCCTGCTCCTTGGTTTGTGCCCCTCTCACCCGCTGGTGGCCAGAGCCAGTGGCTGCCATAGTTTGTCTTGCTGTTCCTACCCGTTCCAGACTTTAGCCCAGTCCGGTCCGGTTCTTCCAGGCTGCCAGACTTGTCTCTCTTGTTTGTGCCTGGACAGCCTCCGTAGTTGCTTACTGATGGCTGCAGCTGCTCCTCAGGTGTTGAAGGGCTTTATTAATCACTTAGAGACTGCAGCCTTTGCATCGTCTAAGGTCCCTGGTATGTTAGAGTGCTCTGTGCACTGCTACCTTGTCCAGTTCAGTGTGAGTTTCTAGCTTGTTACTAGTAGCTTGGGCATAGCTTTTCTTGTTGGCTTGTGTACAGCTTTACTAGTTCTCCTGTGTGTTGTGTTGTGTGAGTTCCTAGCGTGTGACTAGTTAGCTTGGGCTTAGCTTTGCTTGTTAGCTTCTGTACAGCTTTATTAGTTCTCCTGTGTTTTGCTTAGTTTGAGTTTCTAGCTTGTGACCAGTTAGCTTGGGCATAGCTTTCTTGTTAGCTTGTGTACAGCTTTACTAGTTTTCTTGTGTTTAGCTTTCTGGTTTTCCTGTGTGTGTTTTCCTTTGCTTCTGGAGCTTCAGCCCTAGTCCTGTCCGCTGCCAGTACTCCTTGCTACTGGAGCTCCAGCCTTAGTCTTGCTACTTGACCTGACCTTTGCCTGTATCTGACTACTCTCTGCCTGCTGCCTGTACCCCGATACTTGCTGCCTGCTGCCTGACCCGACTACTGCCTGAACCCCAATACTTGCTACCTGCTGCCTGACCCGACTACTGCCTGAACCCAGATATTCTCTGCCTGTGGCCAGACCTGACTATTGCTGGAACCCGGACATTCCCTGCCTGTCTGCCTTGCTTTCGCCTAGGTGCCTGGGGGCACTTCTGTATCCTGATTCCTGTTGTTCCTGCTTGCTAGTTCCGGTTTTCCTGTAAGCCCTGCCGGCTGCCCGAACCTGAGGGCTCAACCCTCGGGGAACGGTGGCTAAGCGTAGGTGAAGCCTAGGTCCAGTGTGTTCCTGTCCAGCGGGTTCTGGTCCCGTGTGTTCCAGTCCAGTGGGCTCCACTCCAGTGTATACCAGTCCAGTGCGCACCCGTCCGGTGCATTCCAGTCCTGTGTATTCTAGTGCAGAACTCCAGTCTGGGGTTCCAGTCCAGCCTTGCCTCGTCTCTGCTTTGAAGGTGACCTTGCCTGCCACTGCCACTCCACGGTAGTGGTCCAAGGGCTCACAAACCCAGTGCTTCCAGGGAAGAAGCCTGACATTCAAGAGAAGATGAGACAGCCACAGACTAGGGTCGGCCAGCTTCAAGATGATAAGGGACAGGCAGATGAAAGATAGGATTGCCACCTCCTCCAGGTCAGTCAAACAGGTTGAGTTGATCTAGTTGTGGTTTTTCATCACTGCATATATGAATGTATATGTTTGATTGTCTCATTGATTGCCCTAAGAAAATTACAATTATAATGCCCTGCGTGCAACAAGGGGGAGGAGGAGGATGAAACAAGTATATTTGGTTGACCAAGGTGAGGTGGCAACACTAATAAAATAGATTTAGGCTATTTTCTATTTTTTAAAATAGTTTTTAATATTATATGCAGGATCATTGGAAAGGGTGGATAAGACAGACAATTATGCTGCTGCTACAGAGGCAGTAGGAATTCCTTTAAGTCCTAACAATATATTAGTGTGTGGCCATATTATTGAGTTTAATGGGGAGCCCCCTGCCTCCATATCCCCCCCCCATACACAAGTCTTTGAAACTTCAGAGAGGAACACCATCCTCCAGGATGACCTCAGATGGGTGGCAGTGCTATCTTTATCTTGATTCTATCCTGCAGTATTTGGCAATGCTTTTTAAAAAATGATTTTTGCCTGGAAGCGAATGTTGAATAGATATACTGTAACTTTTGCATCTGTTTCTAACTTTGCCCTGCCTATCTGCCTAAGGTTCATAATCTAAGTTTGGGTTGTCTTTAACAGTGACCTACCCCTCAAACCTCCCTAGGGCCAAGCCTCACTGAACTACCTCTCCCTCTTGTCAGGAGGAGAGGTACTTACCTCCTGCTGCTGTCTTGTGCAATAGGTGCCTGCTTCACATTCTGACTTATATGTGGACAAAGCATGAGGAAGCATGGAGCTGTAATGATTTTGACAATAATGGGCAAGACAGGAGGAGCTAAAGAAGCTCTTCTGCTTGCAGAGGAGAATGAGTGGGTCAGGTAGGCCTAAATAATCTCTGGGCAGCCTTGTTTTTTGATGAGGGAGCAGCAGGGATGTTGGGGTCTATGTAGATTAGTTGTGGCTTGAAGATAGGTGAAACACGCAAACAGTGGGAAATAGATCACGTGATCCAGGAACAGATGAGGAAACTTCAAAAGCTTGAAAGAGGTTTATTGCTTGGAGACTTGATAGAGCACTGTGTTTCAGCCAAAGGTCTACTTTAAGAGTCTTTATGGAAAATCCTTCACTTGAAAATATCCAATGGTAAGAAATCTATCTCATATGCCACGCCATCTTTACACAAACAAGAATCGGCAGAGTTTTTCATAACAAAGGTCTTTTTCAAGACCAAAGTGTTGCTTACATTTCTTATGAGATAGATTGCACAGGTCATAATTTCAATCTTGCACTCTCTCATGGACTGTAGTCATCAAAAACTGAAGTTGATCCGAATGACCTCCCCATTCAGGTAAGTGAGCTTATATCATTATACAAGGAGGTGGTTACCCTCTCTAAGCAAATGAAAATCAACCATTCACTGAAGAAAATGCTCAAGCAGTGCATGTCAACTCAGTGGAACAGCATTCTACTGACATTGAAATCTACGGAGGAGAATATGTAGGAGTTGCATGCAATTCCCATTGAACCAGGTGCAAACAAGCAGTTCCTGACCAAATTATGCACAACTGATGACTCCTTGCTGGCAGAAGTTGTTATGGTGTTGGAATCATTTGGTAGGGCTACAAAAAAACTGTTGACAGATACTAAGCCTTCATTTGGTGGTCCCAACAAAACATCAGTTGAAATGGCATCTGAAAATTGCAAGCTCAGATAGCCATGTGGTAGCACCCTTCTCATTGACACATTTGTGACACTGTTCATGATTCTTCTTTCTTTATAATGCATTTCAAACTTAGGGTCTGATTTACTAAGATCCTTTTACTATTCTGCCCCCATTTGCATGGACTACAAGTTCTTCTAGTTTTATAGTTCTTAGGTAATTGGCCATTTCTAAGCACAAATGATCTGATTCCATTGTCTAAAGGGCTTTCTTTATTGACTTGCCTTGTCTCCAAGCAAGCATGCTAGATGAGGACTCTGTTCTACCTTTCCATTATGTCTTAGAAAAAAGGAGCATGTTTTCCTGAGCAGAAGCTGCTTATGATGTGTTCTGACTTCTCAGCTTTCCTAGTCCTTGTGAAGCCACTGAGGCCAAGATGCACTAAAGTCGTCGTTAGAGCCGTTCCGTACCGAATTCCATAGCGAATCGGTAGGGAACGGCTATGCATCAAGGAAAGGGAATGCAAATGAGCTACTCATTGTAGCTCACTTGCATTCTCTATTCCTTCTTAAAACAGTCGGAGAATCGGCCGGTCAAGCATGCGCAGAGCAGCAAAGCGTTATGCTGGCTGCTCTGCGCATGCCAAATACGCCTCCCTGTGCTGCCCGAAGACGCCGCACCGCTCACCCCCCACTGCAAGAATAAAAACAAAAGTGCAGTTGAGGTCGGCCATCGAAAAAAGCCGTCTGTTTTCGCCGTCATTCACCCCCTCAATAATAAAAAATGTCTATTTTGACCGTGCTTCACTCAGGTGAGAGACCTGGAAGTCTCTGAGCCAATCACAGCGCTGTAATTGGCTCAGAGACTTCCAGGTCTCTCAGCTGAGTGAAGCACGGCCAAAAAAGACGTTTTTTATTATTTGGGAGGTGAATGACGGCGAAAACGGACGGCTTTTTTCGATGGTCGGCCTCAACTGCACTTTTGTTTTTATTAATGCGGAGGTGAATGGCGGCAAAAATGGACGACTTTTTTCGATGGTCGGCCTCAACTGCACTTTTGTTTTTATTAACGCAGAGGTGAATGGCGGCAAAAATGGACGGCTTTTTTTCGATGGCCGGCCTCAACTGCACTTTTGTTTTTATTATTGCGGCGGGGGGGGGGGGGGGGAATGACTTTTATAGCGGGTTTTTTAATCAGTTTTCCATCCCACGCAGCCTCAACAAGAGGTACAGACCTCTCGTTAGAGTTTCCAGCATTAAGGCAATCGGAAAAGCTTAGTGCATCTCATTACAATAGGGTTACTACACAATTTGCTCATCAGCACTCCATTTTCGTTAGCTGCTACCGCCGTCGTAAAATGGCTTTTAGTGCATGCCAGGGTTTACTACTTCCTCATTATTGGCTCGTTAGGTTTAGTGCATCTGGCCCTGAATGTTTACCATACAATACTTATTTACAAGTGTGTAGCTGATTTCCCAGTCTCTCTTGCCTGGAAAGGGCTGGTTAAGAATAGACTCTTAGTTTGCATAAGGCATAAGTACATAAGTACATAAGTAGTGCCATACTGGGAAAGACCAAAGGTCCATCTAGCCCAGCATCCTGTCACCGACAGTGGCCAATCCAGGTCAAGGGCACCTGGCACGCTCCCCAAACGTAAAAACATTCCAGACAAGTTATACCTAAAAATGCGGAATTTTTCCAAGTCCATTTAATAGCGGTCTATGGACTTGTCCTTTAGGAATCTATCTAACCCCTTTTTAAACTCCGTCAAGCTAACCGCTCGTACCACGTTCTCCGGCAACGAATTCCAGAGTCTAATTACACGTTGGGTGAAGAAAAATTTTCTCCGATTCGTTTTAAATTTACCACACTGTAGCTTCAACTCATGCCCTCTAGTCCTAGTATTTTTGGATAGCGTGAACAGTCGCTTCACATCCACCCGATCCATTCCACTCATTATTTTATACACTTCTATCATATCTCCCCTCAGCCGTCTCTTCTCCAAGCTGAAAAGCCCTAGCCTTCTCAGCCTCTCTTCATAGGAAAGTCGTCCCATCCCCACTATCATTTTCGTCGCCCTTCGCTGTACCTTTTCCAATTCTACTACATCTTTTTTGAGATACGGAGACCAGTACTGAACACAATACTCCAGGTGCGGTCGCACCATGGAGCGATACAACGGCATTATAACATCCGCACACCTGGCAGCAGCTCTTATTCCAGTACATCTCAATGGCAAGTTTTGTTTTTTCTTGTTTTTGATTAACTGCATTAAAGAAAAATTGGACGAAGAGTTTGAGTCTATCTAGTGGTGTTAAATACTGGTTTAACTGCATGTTAGAACATTGTAAGACACTCTGTTGGTGACAGAACATCTCTCCTGATGTGTCTATATAGGGTATTAAATATTACAAAATCAGGCCTATAGGCAGCATATAACAAATTACAAAGGAGATAAAGAAGCTTGACTAAAGAACTTATAATCTGCAGTGCACTATTTGAGCCAATAGCAGAGAAAATGACTTCCTTCAGATCACAGCAAGATTCTGAGACTAAAGCAGGACTGTAGAGCTTAGCTCATAAGGCCTAAACTAAATGTATGAGTGTTGATATTCAGCGTGGTATAAGAGGGCAGGAGAAGCAGAAAAATGTGTGTTTGTGTGTGTGGGGGGGGGGGGGGGGGGAGGGGGGGGTCCAGGGTTAGAGTTGGGGAGTTGCCAGGAGTTATGTAGGTGCTGGCAGTGTTCAGTGTTGGTGCCCACATAACTAACAGGCAGTCCAAGCTGCATACATAGCAGTCATAACTTTGCCCAGTTAGCTATGTGGGTGCCGGCACTAAATATTAGCCGGCATCCTCATAACTTCCAGGTACTGGCCTACATCTGATCTTCCCGCCTTCCCAAACCCCCTTCATAAATTCTGATCCTCCCTCCCACTCCCCCTACAAAAGGCCCAAAAGGGCCCCCTCCCTGGGCCTCCTATGCTAAGCTTGGTGGTTTAGTGGTCACTAGGGCAGGAGCAAACACCACTCACTCCTGCCCCTAGCAGATCTGGAGTAAAAATGGCTACTGAGATCTCTAGCATTAGTCTCATGGTACTACTACTAGAGGCTGACCCTTAGTGGAGTATTGCAAGACTTCTCCTAGAGTTCATGGCAGTCATATTTAATCTGGAGCCACTAAGGGCAGGAACAAGTGGGGTTCACTCCTACCCTGAAGACGTCTAGAGCACCAGGCATGGTAGGTCAGGGGAGGGCCTTTTGGAACATGGGGGATGGTTGAGGGGGCATTTTGCAGGGTGAGGGGTAAGGGATGGTTTCAGGCATATAGGGAGATCCTTTGGAGTTGGTGGGAGTGGGAGGGGGGACTGTATTCATTGGAGAGAAGGAGGGAGCATGAAAAATCCTCATGCAGGTCCCAGCTGATTATTGGCTGGGACCGGAAAAACTATTTCTGGCCAGCACGTGTCCGGTGAGAGCAGGATATTCAGTGCTGGTACCTGGACATGGCTCACTATTTAATATCTAGGGCAACCTCTTCTAATATCTTCCAGTGCAGCTTTGCTTCAGTAGAGGCATTTTTCTGAAATCTAGATGTCCTAGGTAGGAGGTATAAATCCCAGTGCAGATATGTCTCTCATCCTCCATGTTTTGTCAGTTTGTAATCTTGGGATCATCTTTGACTCCTCTCTCTCTTTCATTGCACATATCCAACAGACTGCAAAAAACTGTTGTTTCTTTCTCTATAACATCACCAAAATTTGTCCCTTTGTTTCTGAACACACTACCAAACCCCTTATCCATACCCTCAATCAGTGGCGTAGGCAGAAGTCAATTTTTGGGTGGGCCAACAGGTTGGAAGGGTGGGCACTAGACAGTGGTGTGCTGGTAAATGTTTAACAACAGGCTCTCTCCCCGGTCCACCTCTGCGCCCCCCCCCTCCCGTCCACCCCCGTCCACCTCCCCTCAAAATTGCAGAGCTGGCTATAGCCGGGGAGAGAGCCTGGGGGAGGGGAGGCAATGCATTACTCTCTCCAGGAAAAAAAAAAACATTAAATGATCCCAGGTTCCAATCTAATTCATGTTTAATGTGGGATAAAATGCCATAAATAAGTAAATAAATATAAACTTTTAATGTTGACATATTCCAAACACTATAATGAAAATAAAATGATTTTTTTCTACCTTTGTTGTCTGGTGACTTTGTTTTTCTGATCGTGCTGGCCCAGTATCCGATTCTGCTGCTATCTGTCCTCTTAACTTCATTTCCAGGGCTTCCTTTCCATTTATTTCTTTACTTTCCTCCTTTCTTCTTCATTTCTTGCTCTATATCCATAAGTAAAAGCTGGGTCCTCCGCAGACTTGACTGTCCAGTGGATCCAGCTTCTGCCTATTTTCTTCATCCTTGTGCAGATTTTCTCCTCTTCCTTTTCCCTCATCTTATCTCCTTCCATATCCTCCATCCATGTCCAGCAACCCTCCTCTCTCCCGCCCTTCCCTCCATCCATGTCCAGCAACCCTCCTCTCTCCCGCCCTTCCCTCCATCCACCCATGTCCAGCAACCTTCCTCTCTCCTCTTCCCTCCGCTCCATCCACCCATGTCCAGCAACTCTCCTCTCCCCTCCATCCATACCCAGCAATTCTCTTCTCTCCCATCCCCTCCATCCATCCATACCCAGCAATTCTCTTCTCTCCCCTGCCCCCCTCCATACCCAGCAATTCTCTTCTCTCCCCTGCCCCCCTCCATTCATCCATTCCCAGCAATTCTCTCTCCCCTACCCTTCCCTCCATGTCCAGCAATTTCTCCTCTCTCCCTGGGCCCTGTCCTCCCATCCATCTCCTGCTCCTTCCCTCTGCTGTGCCCCATTTCTCCCAGTCCTATCCACCCTCTACTTATCACCCCTCCCAGTCTACTACTACTACTACTTAGCATTTCTATAGCCAGTCTCATCCTTCCCTCTGCTCACCACCCCTCCCAATCATCTCCTGCTCCTTCCCCCTCACTCTGTTCACCATCCCTCCCTCTGCTGTGCCCCACTTCTCCCAGATCAAGTAACGCCCCACCCGCCCACGAGGTCCAGGATCGCCGAGTCCGTGACCGTCCACCCCTCTCTTCCTCCGTCCGGCGCTTCTACCTGGGATCCCGGGCCGGCAGCATTAGCTAAGTATCCACGCTGCCTTCGCACTGCCCCGGAAGCCATCTCTTTAAGAGAAGGCTTCCGGGGCAGTGCGAAGGCGCCGCCCGCGAGGTCCAGAATCGCGCGATTTTGACTCTACCCCTCTCTTCCTCCCTCCCTCAGCACTGCAGTAATGTACCTGGGATCCATCCCGGCAGCATTAGCGTTGTATCCACGCTGCCTTCGCACTGCCCCAGTGCGAAGGCAGCGTGGATACAATGCTAATGCTGCCGGGATCCTAGGTACATTACTGCAGCGCCGAGGGAGGGAGGAAGAGAGGGATGGAGTCGGAATCGCGATCGGCGGAGGCAAACTGTTTGGGGTCCGGAGCTGATGGACTCTGCTTCTGGGTGGGACGAAATATGGAGATTGCGGGTCGGGACCTCGGCTGGCGGGGGTTGGGGCCCCATGCCAGCAAAAGTAAGCAACGGGGGAGGGTTGACGGCGGGGAGGGGGTGGAGAGAGGCGGCGGTGGGGGGGGGGGAGAGAGGCAGGCAAAAATGTGCCCCCCCTCTCTGGCTCTGGCCCCCCCTACCGCCGGATTCCAGATACGCCCCTGCCCGGAACAGGAAGTAACCTGTTCTGGGGCAGAGGGAGCACGGATCAAGTGGAGCCGACAGGCGCGCGGCACCCCCCCAGCGGCGTGCATCTGGGGCGGACTGCCCCCCCCCCCTTGGTACACCACTGTCTGGGTGTTTAAGTGATTGTGTATTTAAGAGAAGCCTTGAGTGGTGTGTTTTAGACTTTTAGACATGTATATCCACAGATTTGTGTAATTGATGAATAGTGTTTCTAAAATAAGTACCTTAAGCGCTTTTGGGGGAGGCAATTTTCAAAAAAAACTTTTTACACACAGAAATGGCTTTTGAAAATTGTCCTCCCTTTGAGTTTAATTGCTAAAATCTCAGAGATTATAGAAACAGAGAAACGTGGCCACAGATAAAGGCTGATAAAGGCACATCCAGTCTGCCCATTCACAGCACTCACTATCTCCTCCTCTCCCTAAGCGATCTCACATGCCTGTCCCATGTTTTCTTGAATTCAGATACAGTCCTTGCCTCCACCTATTCCATGCATCCACCACCCTTTCCGTAAAAAAGTATTTCCTTAGATTACTCCTGAGCCTATAACCTCTTAACTTCATCTTATGCCCTCTCATTCTGGAGTTTTCCTTCATTTGAAAAAGGCTCACCTCCTGTTCATTAATACCACTGAGATACTTAAACATCATTATCATATAACTTCTCTCCCGCCTTTCTTCCAGCGTATACATCTTGAGGTCTATAAGTCTGTCCCCATACACTTTATGACAGAGACCACTGACCAGTTTTGTAGTCGCCCTCTGGACTGACTCCATCCTGTTTATACCTTTTTGAAGGTGTGGTCTCCAGAATTGCACCGACATTCTAAATGGGGCCTCACCAGAGACATATACAAGGGCACTATCATCTCTTTTTTTCCTGCTGGCCATTCCTCTCCCTATGCAACCGAGCATCCTTCTGGCTTTGACCATCACCTTTTCTACCTGTTTCACTACCTTAAGATAATCAGATACAATCATCCCCAAGACTCGGTCTTCTTTTGTACACAGAAATACTTCACCCTCTATATTATACTGTTCCTTTAGATTTATGCAGCCTAAGTGCATCACCCTGCATTTTTTATCATTAAATCTTCATTCTTCAAGCTTTGCTAGATCCCTCCTCCTGCTGTCTATACCCTCTGGGGTGTGTACCCTATTATAGAATTTGGTATCATCCACAATGAGACAAACCTTACCAGACAATACTTCTGTAATACCACCCACAAAAAAGAGCCGGATCAAGGACAGATCCCTGCGGCATTCCACTGATAGGATCCAGGCTGCCTCGGATCCTGCAGTCCATTTGATTCTAGAAACTTTACAATCCTCTGCTTTAGGAGCATTTCCATTATTCTACTCACCACTAAGGTCAAACTAACAGATCTGTAATTCCCAACCTCCTCCTTACTTCCACTCTTCTGCAGAGGGATCACATCCTCCCTTCTCCAGTACTCCGGGACTATTCCTGACTCTAAAGAAGTATTGAAAAGGTTAGACAATAGAGCCACTAGAATGTCTCTGAGTTTGTATCCTCAGATGTATTTGATCAGGCCTCTTTGTTTTGTCTATTTTTAGTTTAGCTAACTCCTCACAAACACAATCTTCTGAGAATCGGTTCTGGTCCACCATACATTCCTTCACATTAGCATTTGTTTTCTGCAGACCTACTCCCAGCCTTCATCCATGAAAACAGAACAGAAGTAATTGTTAAGTAGTTCAGCTTTATCCTTATCAGTTTCTACATATTCCTCCCCTTTACCCTTAAGCCTCATAATGCCATTTTTGTACTTCCTCCTATCACTTACATATCTAGAAAATGTCTTGTCCCCAAATTTTACCATATTGGATATATTTTCTTCCATTTGCATCTTTGCTTTCCTGACAGCTTTTTTCATCTTTTCTTAGCTTTTTCAGATATTTTTGCCTGTCTTCCTCTTTCTGCGATGTCTTGTAATTTATGAAGGCTAACCTTTTTTCCCTTACCTTTTCAGCTGCTATATTTGAGAACCAGAATGGCCTTCTTTTCCTCTTACTGTTATATACTTTTCTAACATAAAGGTCTGTCACCTTTAAAATAGCTCCTTTCATTTTTAACCACTGCTGTTCTGCTTCCTTCAGCTGTTCCCATCCAACTAACTCCTCATTGAGGCATTTCCCCATCTTGCCAAAGTTAGTTCTTTTGAAGTCTAAAACCTTCAATCTTGAATAAGCCCTCTCCTCCTGTGTCTTAATATTGAACCACACCATTCAGTGATCACTAAATGCCAAATGATCACCAACTAAATATCAGAAACGTTCTTACCATTTGTAAGCACCAGGTCTAGAATAGATCCATCTCATGTGGGTTCCATTATCAACTGCTGGAACAGTTCTTCCTGTAGCGAATCTCAGATTCCCTTGCTTCTAGATGACCCTGCTGCAGGGATGCCCCAATCAACATTCAGTATATTAAAATCACCTATCAGTAGTACTCCCCCTTTCGCAGATGTCTTGTGAATGTCTTTAATTAAATCTCTGTCCATTTCTTTTGACTGTGAAGGAGGCCTGTGTATCACACCAATGGAAATACATTTTCCATTGCCTCTTACCAGTTTAACCAACAGTGTTTCTTTCTTACCCCACATGTCCTGCAATTTTGTCACTTAATATTAGCATATAATGCCACTCCTGTACCCTTTTTTCCTACCCTGACCCTCCTGAATAGATTATAGTCAGATATAGCTATATCCCAGTCATGGTTCTCCGTGAACCACATCTCTATTGCTGCCACTAAATCCAAGTCGGCTTCTACCATTATAGCCTCTAGATCTAGAAATTTGTTTCCTATACTACAGGCATTAGTGCACAAAGCTCTCCAGATATTACCCTTTGTTTTCCTTTTCTATAAAGGTATTTGATGTCTTACATTCCTGAAGGTTATTAATGATTTTGGAGCTTTTTTCACCCATCCCCAGTAAATTTAGTTTAAAGCCCTCGTTATTATGTTAGCCAGTCTGTTGTTACAGAACACATTTTATCCCTCCTTTGATAGATGGACACCATCTCTGCTCAGTAACTCTTGGAAAATCATCCCATGATCTAGGAAACCAAAGTGCTCATGTTGACACAATCCACACAGCCATGCATTCAGCTCCAAGATGTGAGCTTCCTTCATTTGGCCTTTTCCCTCAACAGGAAGGATTGATGAGAACATTGCCTGTCCCAGAGCCATGAAATCACTTTTGATACATTCAGTGGGATAATTAGCAGTATCATTTGTGCCAACATGGATGAACAGCATAGGATAATTGTCAGTAGTCTTGATTAGTCTCAGCAAACTTTCTGCTACATCTCGAATCTTAGCACCAGGCAGACAGCACACCTCCCTGGATATCAGGTCTGATCAGCAGATAGATGCTTCTATAGCCCTCAGAAGAGAACCACCAACCACCACTATCTTTTGCTTCTTAGTGGGCACTGATCCAGCAACTGTGAGATTTTTTAGCTTTTTTTCCTTCTGGTCTTGAGATATTATTAGTTCTTTTATCTCCAGTTCTTCAGTTCAAAAGGAGACGGAATTGGGGTGTGGGGGTTGATTTTGTAGGATCTTGTGATCTGTGTCCAGCTGTCCTCTTTCAACACAACAATTCCTTCCCCTTTGTTGGAGATCCCTGATGCCTCAAGATGCATTTCTGGTCATAGTTGCTTATTAGTTTTGCTACCTCCTCTTAGTTCTTGTACTTCTTTCATGAGGGATTCAATGTGCATACACCTTGCACCTGAAACCAGCCCTTCTCCTTGGATAGAGACAGAAGATGTAATGGGAGCAGCAGTTTTAAGGACATGATGTGTTTTTAGCCATACTTCAACTGTAGGAGCTTTGTGTACCTGTGGATAGAAAGAGAAACAGACCTACAAAAGTCCCAACCCTATTTTTATCTTCATCTGTTCTATTAAGTTACAGGAAGCATGTTGTCAAGTCTCTCGAGACTTGTATAGCTGTTTCTTAAGAGTTATTTAGCTATAAGTCTCAATATCTTGAAGTATAAACCCCTAGCACATCAACATACCTAAATCTCTTGTTCTTTTCTGAAGTTCCTTTATTGAATACCATAGATGATTACTCACAGTTAGATGTTCATAAGCACAAAGGAACCCTGTAGTTTGTGAGCTGTATCAGTGGAGAGAAGGTAGAAGTTTAACCAGGATCAGCTCATTGCAGAGATAAGAAAAGTAGTTCCACAGATAGAGGCAGCTCGGAGTTAGGTGTTTGAGAGTGCTGTACCCTCTTTTAGGAGGGTATTTTCAGGGTGAAAAGACTAGTGCTTTTCCAGAGCTACAACAGGATCATTGCTTTGTCCTGGAGCAAGATGGAATACTGTCCTCCTCATGGGCAGAGGGGGCGGAGCCAGGAGCTCATACAGATTTAGAAAGGAAAGAGTAGAAAGGCCAATAGGGACAAAGCCTGCCCTTGAGTGGCAAGGTCGGCTCTAGGAGGCAGCCCCTGATTGGAGGAAAAGGTCATACCTGGCTGACCTCTCAAGACAGAGATAGTAAGAATGGCCAGGAAGTGCTGGCACGTAAACAAAGAAGCCAAGCTTGGCTGAGACAGAGGAGTGATCTAAGCAGCATCACAACCAGTAGTAACAGATCTTATACAGACAGGCAAGTGGGGTTGCGTTGTCTGTGAACTACATTACACACAATGCATTGCTCACACACATATCTTAGCAGTGAAGACTGCAGCAGTCAAGATCTTTAGAAGTAAGAATAGCAGTGAAGGCATTAACACATTTAAGGGTCACACTATAACTAGTACCAGGCTGTCAGGGGACAGAACACTCCCCATCTGGTATCGGAGATACCACTATTATTATTATCGCACGTTATCAAACTAATAGCATGCAAAGTCCATTGTCTGTATTCAGGTTGTCTGTCAGCTGTCACGACCCCAGGCTTTAAACAAAAAGTCGCGAACTCTGGAACAACGTGAGTCCTTGGCTTATTGTCATCGAATGGCAGCAGGATGCAGGCCTCCCAAGCAGGACTGGACTAACAAGCTTGGCTTGGCTGGAACCAGATGCTGGGACAGACTTGGCTTAGCAGGAACAGGATTCAGGATGGTGGGATGCTGGAACCAGATTCAGAATACTCGAACAAGCTGGATGGGAACAGGATTCAGGATGCTGGAACAAACTTGACAGGAACGGGAGCCTCGGGACAAAGGGTGAGTCAGAGAGGGATCACGACCACAGTTGCGACACTGGCTGTAGGGTCATCTTCTTCATCACACAGGAGCTGAAACGAGAGACAGCCAACAACAACTCTAGACAACACAAAAGAGAGAGAGAGTCTTTGGTCTTCATGGGAGGATGGCGACTCTCTGTGCTTGTGCTTCTTCGGGTGGTCCAGGAAGCGAAATCTTGGTGGTGGATCATACGGGCCATTCACTGTAAACAGGATGCTTCGTTGGGTGCGCTGTTGCAGCTGGGTGGAGACCCAAAGGGTGAATTCCCAGCTTAGGCCAAGGCGGCGTTGAAACAAAGGTGTGTCCACACCCAAGTCTAGATCTTTCAGGTCTCTGGCATGGTCTACTGAAGAGAATGACTCATCTTTACTGAACTCTTTGTTCATCATGCTCAGGAACTTTTTATCTTTTATGGAGAAGGCTGGTTCGTCTCCATTTGGTGTTCTGGAACACTGAGCTTCCCAGGTGTTCTCCTAGGTCTGCTTGAGAGACTGTTTTGTAGAGCGTTGGGACAATGCTCTGTTTCTTCTGGGCGGGAGCTTCTTTGGTGGTTAGATGGTTGGTACATGGCTCGAACAAGGAAGAGTGCCCGCTGTCTAGGACATTGGTGTGAAGTACCTTGACATTTGACTTTCTTGTTCACTTGAGGCAGGCATCGCCTACTGTTGTCCAACCCAAGTTGGGTGGGTGTGCACAGGGAGCACTGCATGGGCTCTTGCATGATTCACGGATGTCCAGGGATTCTGGTACATCTCTGTCCGGCAAGAACGAGATCTCAGCATCTGGATTCAAGTAGGCAATCTGGTCAGTTGTGGGTCTCAGGTAAGGGTGATTCCGGGCAGCCTGTAGCGTGGGAATCTCACCCTTGTCATCTGGTATCTGTTCACGTTCAGCCCTTGTGGGTGACCGTGGCATGGTGTCGCCATTCATATCCTCTATCGCGTCACCGCTTGCTGCTTGCCTTGCAGTCTGTACTGCCTTTGCACAAGTTTTGATGCTGTCTGGGGCGTAGTTTTGGTGGATGTCGAACAGGTCATGGCGCTCTGATCTTGCGAGAGGCCTGTTGCTCTGCTCATCTATGACGACATACATTTTGGCTGCTTTGCCACGTCGTCCTTCAAGGTGCACTTCGGTCAAGCATGTCTTGGTGCGGCATCTCCCTTCGCGGTTTCCTTCACACACCTTCGTGCATCTCGGAGTGGCTTGGAATGTTGGTGCCTTTTCCTCCTCCGTCTCCCCGCCATGATTCGACTTGGGTTTAGAGTTCAGTTCTGCATCATCTGGGTGTACTGCATAGACGCTCTGGTCGTTGCCATGTTCTGTACCCTTGATAGGTACTTTGCCGTCTTTGGTGGGATGATCTGGATTCAATTCTTCTACGCATGCGGCTGTTTTCTTTCTCAGCCCATGCAGCATCGTGTACTTCTCTTGCTTAGGAGTAAGCTTTATACCTGCTATGGCATCCTCGGAATCGGATTTCCCCATCCTGTGGTGCTCAGGGCGGTCATTGGACTGGGTAAACTCTGCGCTTCCCAGATCTTTGCTGGTCAGATACTCTGCTGGTTTATCTCTTGCTGTGGCTTCAAGTCGAGCAGCTGACGTCACTGCCGGTTGGTTGGCTTGCGCCTTTCCGACGCCTGATGCGGAGTGTGGCTGTCCAGCTCCCTCTGGTTTAGACCCAGGGAGTTCAGCTGATATCCTGCTTGAGAGCGACTGCTCCGTTCTCTTTTGCCCACACCCTGTGTAAATGCTCAGACTTTGCGGTGAGCGTTCTTGCTCGGATCTCTTTTTCCTTCGCCTTGTGTGAAGGCTCAGACTCTGCGATGAGCGTTCTTGCATGAAGGTTACGAAATGCTTTCTCATCTCTGGTTTCCTTCTCATAGTTTTCTGCAGTGAAGCAAGTCGAGAAAGTGCATAACTTCTGTTGTTCGGGAGCCGAGACCTGGGCTTTCGAAACGGGAGGGGTGCCACCCAGCTGTTCGCCTCGTCTTTCCTAAATTCTTTTTTCATGATGTTCAGGAACTCTTTATCTTCTATAGAGAAGGCCGGTTTGTCATCATCTTCAGTGGTGTGGAACACCGAGCTTCCCAAGTATTTACTCAAATCTGCTGTGGAGGTGGTTCGGTAGAGTGTTGAGTCACTGTTCCATTCCTTGTGAGCGGGGGCCTCTTTGGTGGTCAGGTGCTTGGTGCGTGGTTCAAATAAGGAAGCGCGCCCGCCTTCTAGGCCATTGGTTGCGAGCACCTTGATGTTTGGCTTTGTTCGATCGAGGCAGACGTTGCCCACAATTGTCCAACCCAAGTCGAGACGTTGCGCATAGGGAGCATCACGCGGGCCCCTGCATGATTCATGGATGCACAAGAGTTCTGGTGCGTCTTGGCCCAGCAAAAGTAAGATTTCAGCGTCTGTATTCACAGGCCTGAGCTGGTTGGCTATGGGTCTTAGATGGGGGTGGTCCCATGCCGCCTCTGGTGTTGGAATTTCATCCTTGTCATTTGATATCTGGTCACATTCGATCAGCGTGGGCAACCGTGACTTGGTGCTTCCATCTATTGCCTCTATCACGTAGCCGCTCGCCACTCTTCCAGACATTTGCATGATTCCTGTACATGTCCTAATGCTATAAGAGGAACAGGCTTGATGGAGCTTGAACAGGTCGAAAAACTCTGATCTTGCAAGGGACCGGTTGCTCTGTTCGTCTATGATGGCGTACATTTTTACTGCTTCCTCGGGTCACCCTTCGGGATACACCTTGGCTAGGCATATCTTGGTGCAAGACTTCCCTTCACGGGTCTTCCCACACACCCTCGTACACTTCGGCGTGACTTGGAGCGTTGTCGCCTCCCTTTCTTCCGTCTCCCCGCCATGATCTGTTTCGGGGTTGATACAAGGCTTTGCTCCGCTGGGGTGTAGAGCACAGATATGTCGGTTACTGCCGCACTCCGCGCACCGGACAGGGGCTCTGCAGTCTCTGGCGAGATGGTCTGAGGAAGAACAGCACCTGTAGCAGAATCTGTACCTCGTAAGCAGCTCCATGCTCTCCTTCAAAGGCACCCTCAAGAACCACCGACACTCTCTGAGCGGATGGGGCGCCTTGTGTATCGGGCACTGCTCGTTGGGGACCTCTGCATTCTCCGTATTGGGAGGAGGGTCAGGCGTTGAGGATGATACTTTCGTCTTATGCACAGAAATGGGTTTCCTGTATGTTCTGTCCGGTTTCCCTTCCCAGGACGGGCCCGATTCAGATGGTTCTACTATGAACCGGGGTCGTTTCTCCTTTTGGCTATGTCCCTTATGAAACTTGTAAAGATACTGAAGGGAGGATACTTCCCTTGATTCTCTGCCTTGTATCGTGTGCCGGCTACTGACCACTTCTCCCTTATGTCGTATGGTAACTTCCCTAAGATGCTCTTGGTGCCTCGAGGCGTGTCTAGCTGGCTGAGGTTTGGAAATCTGTCCTCGGCCTTGACTGCTTCCAGCTTGTGAAGGAGGTTTCCCAGTTCTTGCAACTTGTAGTGGTCTCTAATGGATATCATTGGGAATCTATCCAACTTGTTGAACAATGAATTCTCTATGGCTTCCGGGCTCCCTTAGTACTCCTCGAGCCTTTCCCACCTCTTCTAACCCTTTAGACGGGTCGCTCAGATAGGAGTGCTTCAACTCTTCTACGCGTATGGCTGTCTCCTTCCCCAGCCAGTGTAGCATCATGTTCATCTCTTGCTTGGGAGTGAGCCTCATGTTCGCGATGGCGTCCTTGAAGTCTGACTTCCATGCCCAGTAACGTTCGGGGCGGCCGCCGAACTGGGTAAGTCCCGAGCCCCCCAGATCCTTGCACACCAGATATCTTACTAGCTTGTCTCCTGTTGAGGTTTTGGGTTGAGCAGTGGTGACCGCTGCAGGTGGACTGGTCTGGCCCTCTGTAGGGCTATACGTGGGATGCGACCGCCTTGTTGTTTCTTGATTGCCTACGGGGTGTTGAAATGATGCCCCTGGAGGCGGTGGTGGTGCATCAGAGCTTATACATACATGTGCATCGGTGTGCTGAGAGTCAGCTTCCGTGATGTGTTGCACCTCGGGCTTTCTTTCTTGGGTTCGCATCCCCAGTGCTGAGGGTAAGTTTGGTTCTTCAGGATCGGAGGGCTCCTCTGGCTCTGAATGTATCGCTGCTCTGCTAGATGCTGGGGTGTGTGCTATCACATAAGCTTTAGTTCTTTGAGCAGGGTCTTCAGCGGAAAGGTGGCTGAGTCGCTCCGCCGCGTCACTCAATTCTACCGCTTCTCCGAAGGCACTGGCTTTCGCTTCCAACCTAATGATTTCCCTGTCTTGCTGGAGTGCCTCCAGTCTAATATTCAGCTTGGCCCTTCTTCTTGCAACCTCAGCCGCCATTGCGGCCCTCTCGCGTGTCGCCTCGGCCCTCCTGCGGGTATCTTCCGCCTCTAGGTCAGCCAGTTCTAGCATTAGGGCGATCTCTTGTTCAAGGTGGTGACAGCGAGACTTGGCCATCACTGCTGCAACCCGTGCCTGACGAGCCGCTGAGCTAGCTGCCGACAGGTTGGAGCAGGTTAATGCATGTGACCTGGAGGATCTTGAGCTCTTGGATGTGTGCTTCGAAGAGTGGGAGCACAGGGAGGCGTTGTCTCGTATATCTATGCTTGCATTCGCTGTTTCCTTTATGGCTCTTGTTACTTCCGCTCTACGCTTCTGGTCTATGGATTCTTGGAGCTCCTTTTCCTTCAGGCTCTGCTCTGTATTTGCTTCGACTAAGAACTGGTAGTACTTTTCTGTCTTTTTCTGGTAGAGTGCATAACTGATCTCCATTGATGACTGATGGGCACCATCGCCTCCTGCCGTCTTCGAGGCTCCTAGTATGCCTTCCTTCACCTCTTCCCAAAGCTGATTTAGCTTCATACTGTACTTTTCCTGCTTCGCTTGGTAAATTTCCAGAGATTTGTGGGTCAGCTTGCGGATTCTTTTGCTCTTGGCTTCCTGTTGGGCCTGAGGAGGAAGGAGGTCTGCTGTATCTGCCTGTCTCTCTGGCCGCCCTTGTGTGTCTGGGTCAAGGGCTGCCGCATCTGGTGTAGTCTGTGAAGCATTGAGGTCTGCCATCATCCTGCGCTTGTTTGTTTTCTTTGGTTAAATGAGAGATCAGTTTTTTTGTGTAGGAGGGGGCTAGATATGTGGGGGTTCACTCTGAGTGAAGCTGTGCCTGCTTGCTTCTTTAAACTTGCTTCCCTCTGTTCACTGACTTAAAAGAGGGAGATCTTTTTCTTGAGCTGTTCACACCAGGACTGTATCCAATTTCAGTTACAATTAATGAACAGAGTTGCCGAGGGGGGGGGTGGAGATGCTCAAGTCAGGGTATTGCTTTGATCTGTCTCTTAGCAACTAATTGCTTCTCACCCTTCTTGTCCTGAGAAACTTTAGGGCTCGAATTACTGGCTCTGGCTGGATGCAGAGGGGAGGGGGATATTGCTCTGGAGATGGGGAAAGGTGCTTGAAGAACAATAGGAGGGTACTTCTCACTTAGTTGCTCCTTGCAAATGTGGTTGTACAGGAAAGGCAGACAGTCACTGGTTTTAAACCTCTATTTTTCTTATGCTTTCTTCCCAGATGGAGTTAGGTGAAGAAAGTGTGAGATGTTTCTTAAATATGGTTTTATTTTTCAAGAAATAACCCATGATTAAGTGGGGATTGTACTTTAAAATGTTCCTTGCTGTTTCAGGTTAAAATTTGACTTTAAAATGCTCTATATAGGAAGTTTTGCAGTAACTTTTATGGGGGGAAGGGACAGCCAAGATTCTAAACAGATAAAAGGAAAAAAAAACAGTCTTTTGCTGACAAGCTGATTGGTTAGTGATGTCAGATGTTCCACTAGGGGGGGGGGGGGTGAGTTGCCAGGGAGACTACTGAGTGAACTGAAGACTAGAGCAGGGAATGACTGGGAAAGAAACATATGCTGAGTGTGTGAAATGTAAGAAATAAAAGTATATTTTATGAGTTTAAAGTGAAAAATGTGACATTGAAAAAGGGTACTTTGATATTGAAAATGAGCTGAGGTGAGTGTGAAGGGTGTTTCAGAGATAGAACTGGGTTCCAAAAGATAAAAAGAGTTACAATTTGTGGAATGAGAGTCTGTATGCTAAGGTACTAAGAGGACACATGGGTGCCTACCCTGTGGTAAGAGTGAGGGAGACTGTGCTTTGTGTTGGGAATTGTACTAAATGAGAAAGCCTATAAGGATGTCAGGAAATAGTGTGAAAGAGTTTTAAAGTGGGACAGAGGGGAGATTGACGGTGAATCTGTGATTTGAAGAAAGAAGCTATTAGGCTGTGTCTGTGGGGAAAGGTGTGCTGTATTTTCAGATAGATCTGATAGCTATGCAGGGAAATATTATGTTTTTATGTGAAGTCTGTGAGATGAAATGTTGTATTACTATTTGAATATGGAATGTGTTACTGTGTGATGGTTCTGAATGCAGTGCTGAAGCCTGCTGGATCATTTTAGAATAGGGAATCAATAGTGAGAAATAGGTTTTGTAGTGAGAAAACCTTTAACTTATTTTATTTCAATTAGAGAGTGTGGCCACAGTATTGAGAACTGATTAATTGTCACCAGAGTGGAGTCAGTTCCTGAACAAGCAGGGAGTTTTAAGGTTTTGCACCCAGTTATTTTCTTTATAAGTGAGGTTTAGGGAGAAGAGCTCGGTGAATTATCCTCTGAAGGGTTCCGGATGAGCTCCAACGCAAGAAAGACCTCATCTAAATAAATTCAACCACAGCTAAGTGACATTTGCAGAGGGTGTTGAAAGACATTTAGTTTTTTTTTGGTCTACAACGTTGTAAGGGAAAACTCAAGAACAGAACAACATCAAATATTTAAAAATCCATGTTTTCCTGACTTGCCTAAGTGTTCTGGGTTCAAGTGAGATCCTTGCACAAACATCCATAATACCCACAAAGACTCAAATTCTGACATCAATAGCAAGGAAAGAATAACAACAAATATCTGATTTTGATAGAAGACAATTTAAATATTTATCTGAAAAGGTTCTTTTCTGCCTTTTTAGGTGATTTTGTTGAAAGAAACAGAAAAAGTTAAGGGTGTACATGTAGTTCTACATTTGAATGTTGAATATGTTATTGCAGTTCTATTAAGCCACACACTAATTGTGAATCTGAGTTTATTTGAATGAAAATTTGTTTGCATTTGTATTCAATAAAGAAAAAGATAATTTGCAAATCTGAAGGTGTGGTTCTTCCAGTTCAGGAACAAATCCTAAATTTAGCTTCTTTTCCTCCTTTATTCTTTGAGAGTAAAGGACGAGGTTAGTTTATTTGTTCCACTCCCTCGGCTGTGAGTGTGTGTTCCCTGGATATTCGCCACGACTACAAACATCAGGTATCTGGGAGCACATCACTACAGTCCAGCCAAGAGGGGTGGTAACCAGGGCTGTGGAGTCGGAGTCAGCAGCAATTTTGGGTACATTGAGTCGGAGTTGGAGTCGGCAAAATGTACCGACTCCGACTCCTCATACATTTGAATAAAGTACTTCTCTGCTGTGAATAAAGCTTAGTACCTAGTTGTTTCACTAGTGTGAAGTCCAGCTGAACTATTTTGCTGGAGAGCTTCCCTCTGCTCAGTCTCCCTTTGCATTTACTGACCTGCTGTAGAGCACCTCCTCTCTGATCCCACAGTGAACTTAAGCTCCAAGAGAAGATCATTCAGCACACACAGATAAGGCAGCAGAGAGACTCCACCCAATTTCCTCTCTCTCTGCAAGAAGAGCTTTATATTTTAGTGGAAGTGGCACACCATTCACAATGGCAAAAAGAATGTCAGGAAACATGGCAAAGTCTGCTGTTTATGAACACTTTACAATATCAACAGATGGGAAACATTATGTATGTCAATGTATTATAGAAGATGATGATGGTAAAAAAGCATGTGATGCAAAAATTAGCAGTTTCAGTGGTTATGAAAAAAATGCACCTACAAGAGCATCAAATTTAAAAAGACACTTGCAGCGTTTCCATCCTAAAGTGTTAGAAGCTGTGAATGAGAAAGATAGCAATGAAAACATTCCATCTACTTCAGGGTCAATAAAAGATCAGAAATCTACTGGAGGCCAGACACAACTATCAAGATTTTTTACAGCTGACAAAGTTACTATAACTATGACACCAGAAAATTTCAAAAACCACATCATTGAAATGGCAGTAAAGAATAGTATACCACTATCTTTTTTTTCCACAACCAGCCCTTTTAGGCTTAAATGGAGAAATGGCTAAAAAGCTTGGAGTTTCTCTGGAACAAGAAAGTATAAGGAAACTTATACTTGAAGAGGCCAAATGTAAGAAGGAAGAACTAAGAAAAAGTCTGAAGGGACGTTTTGTCTTTATTAAAATGGATGCATGCACACGTCACAGAGTCAATTATTTTGCAATTAATGTTAGATTTGCTGATGAAAACAAAAAAAACAATAACCCGGACATTAGGAGTAAAGGACACTCAGGCACATCATACCAGTGAGTATCTGCAGAAGTTAGTGGAAGGTGTTTTAGAAGATTTTGAAATTAAAAAGGAACACATTCTATGTATTGTAACTGATAATGCTTCAAATATGTTAAGCACAATTGAAAAAATGAAGGAAGTTGATGAAGAAAGCAGCATACAAATATCAGAAGATGACAGTTCTGCAATTCAAGAAAGCTGTGAAAGTTTGGATGATATTGCTGAAGAAGCATCTAAGCTTATTACCATTCAACATATGCGTTGTGCTGTTCATACTCTGCAACTAACAATAAGAGATGGATTGAAGGATTGTCATGCAGCTACACTAATTAGCAAGTTGAGGCAAGTAGCTGTTGCAGCCAGGATCCCTAAAACAGATGCTATTCTGAAGAGACGTGCTGGAAAAGGAGCCATTTTGGATCAAGCAACGCGCTGGGGAAGCACTTACTTGATGATAAAGCGTTTGCTTGAACTAAAAGACTTTCTTGAAGAACAGGACAATGTAAATGTTTCATTAAAAGAAAACCAGTGGGCTCAAGTTACAGAATTAGAAAGGCTACTTTCTTACCCTTTTGCTGTTACCAAGAAGCTGCAATATGAAGATTTAACACCAGGTAAATTCTTTTTGGAATGGAAGGGCTTGATATATATCCTTAACAAAAGTGGGGGGGGGGGGGGGTTAATTGCTGATGGCATTGTATCTTCAATGAGGAAAAGAGAGGAGCTGTTGCTGGATAATCAAATTCTCTTAGCTGCTATTTATGTTAATCCAATGAGCCGAATTTTGTTGAGCAGTGACCAAATTGCTACAGGAAAACAGGCACTCTATGACATAGCAGTTCGCATGAAAGGGTTGCTACCTGAAACTCATAAACCACTGGATGAAGCTAAAGCTATAAATACTGGTGGTAATGGTAACTCAGGTTCATCCTCTTCAAATGAAGAAGAGAATTTTCAAGCCTATTTGGACAAAATGGAAGCTTCAAAAGCAAAGCGATGTCGGTTAAGCATGGAAAAGCAACCTGTAAATGTCCATATAAAGAAATTCATGCAAGAGTTTTTTAAAGGCTTAAAAGAAGTGGAAAAGTTTGACCGCTCATCAAAACTGACTATAGAAGAAGCCATCATTGTTTATCCAGAGATTGTCAGTGATGCAGCTAGAACCGTAACAGCAATGCCACCCACCCAAGTCAGTGTTGCAAGACTTTCAGCACTGAAAATAATCAAATCAGATTTAAGGGCTTCTATGAAGGAGGATCTGGCAGAAGCAATTCTGTTTCTAAGAACAATATATTAGTTAATTTTGGATTATGTTTAACAGCTATTCTACAGCTATATATGCCAAGTTTAAATAATATATAAGTTGTTTTAGGTTTTCCAAATGTTTTTGGTTTATGTAGGTTAACTTTGATTTTGTTCTAATTTCCAAAGGATGTCGTTCTAGAATTTCCAAAGGATGTGGTTGTTCCAGATTTTTATACTTGCTAATGCTAAGATGACTTTATACTTGATAAAAAAACAATAAACATAACCTTGTTTTTTATGTGTGTTTTTTTGTTTAAACTTTAGGATTAATGAATATTTATAGTTTCTTTAATAAATAAAATAAAAAGTCACAATGACATAGATTTTAAACCCAAACATTAACATGCAGCCTTGCATGCTGCACTCTTTCAGTCAACATGCAAAAAAAATACATATTAAAAACTGAGGAGTCGGAGTCAGAGTCGGAGGTACCATAAACTGAGGAGTCAGAGTCGGAGTCGAAGGATTTTTGTACTGACTCCACAGCCCTGGTAACACTAACAATTTCTGTAGGGCCAGATCTATATAGAGTCTGTCTGCATAAAGTATAACTTGTTTCCCAGTTTTGAAGTGGAGATAAAAATAAAAGCCTAGATTAAGGTGATAAACAAGTTTTGTAAAGGAAGAGAGATAAAGGGGCTTATTTTCAAAGCACTTAGATTTACAAAGTTCCATAGGTTTATTATTGGGCTCATTTTCAAAACAGAAAAATGTCCAAATCTGTATTTTCAAAACCTATTTTTAGATGTTTTTCTTTGAAGTCCGTCAGAAGTGCATCCAAATCTCAAGGGGGCATATCAGGGGGTGTGTTCAGGGAGGGACTTCGGCGTTCCTGAGACTTAGACGTTTTTCAGCCATAATGGAAGAAAACAAAACTGTCCAGGACTAAAACTAAGACATTTTGAACTAGACCTGTTTTTATAACGAATAAGGCACAAAAAGGTGCCCTATATAACCAGATGACCACTGGAGGAGATCAAGGATGACCTCCCCTTATCCCCCCAGTGGTCACTAACCTCCTATCACCCTCCAAAAATATTACTTGCCAGCCTCAGATGTTATACTCAGGTCTATTAGAACAGTATGGACGTCCCTGGAGTAGTCTAGTGGTGGGTGCAGTGCACTACAGACAGGTGGACCCAGGCTTCTACCTCCCCCCACCTGTTACACTTGTGGAGGAAACTGAGAGCCCTCCAAAACTCACCAGAAACCCATTGTACCCACATATAGGTGCCCCCTTCACCTGTAAGGGCTATGGTAGTGGTGTACAGTTGGGGGTAGTGGGTATTGGGGGGCTCAGCAGACAAGGTAAGGGAGCAATGGTCAGATGTATACCTGGGAGTATTTTATGAAGTCCACTTCAGTGTCCCCTATTGTGCCCTATTGCTTTCCTGTTATGTCAGGGGAACCAGTGTACTAAAAATGCTAGCTCCTTCTACATCCCAATGACTTGATTTTGTGCGTTTTGCACTTGGACCACAAAATAAAACGTCCAAATCACAAAACATTCTATTTTCAAAAACAAAAGATAGAGATTTTTCTTTTTTGAAAATGACCATTTTTGCTATTCAGATTTTGGATGTTTTTTTGCAAAATGTCCAAAGTCGAGCTTAGACATCATATCGAAAATGCCTCTCCACGTAACTTTAAAAGTCTAAGTGCTTTGAAAATATATCTCAAAGTAAACTAATATCCTTATATTAGTGGTATATAAACTAAACAGTAAACCTCATTTTATATATGTATTTATCCTATATAATAAAACACACCTCCAACGTTCTGAAGCTGAGAAAGTGAAGCCTTCAAGCCTTGAAGCATTCTTGCAATGTTCCGGAACTTTTAGCTTCACTTTCTCGACTTCAGAACGTTGGAGGTGCGTTTTATTTTATAGGATGTGCTTGGTGCTTTTCTGCAGCACATGGGGGAATTTAATATATGCTGATTAAAGTGGAGGAGTGGCTGGTGGGGGGGCAGGGGAGGACAATCGCTGGGTTGCTGGAGGGCGGCAGGGGAGAGAGGAGAATTGCTTGGTGGCTGGAGGGGGGCAGGGGACACAGGAGAATTGCTGGGTGGCTGGAGGGGGGCAGAGGAAAGGAGAATCTGGGTGGCTGGAGGGGGGCAGGGGAGAGAAGAGAATCGCTGGGTGGCTGGAGGGGGGGCAGGAGACACAGGAGAATCGCTGGGTGGCTGGAGGGAGGGCAGGGAACAGAGGAGACTCGCTGGGTGGCTGGAGGGGGCAGGGGACAGAGGAGACTCAGTGGGTGGCTGGAGTGGGGGCAGGGGAGAGAAGAGCATCGGTGGGTGACTGGAGGGGGGCAAGGGAAAAAGTAGAATCGCTGGGTGGCTGGAGGGGGAGCAGGGGAGACAGGAGAATCGCTGGGTGGCTGGAGGGGGGACAAAGGAGACACACTCACACCCAGCAGTCTCACTCTCTCTCTGTCATACACACACACTCGCATATTCACTTTCTCTCTCTCTCACACAGTCAATCTCACACATACTCTCTCAAACATACACACTCTGAGGAAAACCTTGCTAGCGCCCATTTCATTTGTGTCAGAAACGGGTCTGTTTTACTAGTTAAAGAAATAAAAGAAGATTGTGGCCTATGAGCCTGAAAGCTGAAAGTTAATTGGGAGAGGAGGAGAATGGTCACTGAAGACTGACGGAAATGAAGAAAAAGTCAAGAAGACATGCCTTTTGGTACCAGTAGTTGAGAGGAAGATCTTTCAGCATTTCTTCAAAGTCCAGTGGCTGGAGATGGACATTGGGAATTTTTGATAACATAGGAAGAGCCCTGTGCTTTGAGTTCTCACCAAGTATCATATGCTTACTCAGTCCATTCATGTAGAAGAAAACAGGTCTGTCCGGGTACATGCGTGCTGCTGACTCCACAGCACAAAGAGTGAGGAATGAGGGCTCCAAAGTCTTTGTAGTTTCAGCAAGGAAAATGCCAACATTAGAAGGGAAATGTTCTGGGGGAAGCCCCACCAATAACTGTGGTGTGCTTTTGAGAATGAATATTACTGTAATACAGGCCAGGACAACATTCAGCAAAATAAAAAACATGTATCGGAATTTTGTTCTCATTGTTGGGCGCCTTCTTAGCCTGGAGAGAGGAAAAGAGAAACATCAATGCAAACAATGAAGCAAACTCTTCAATACACATTAAAGTCCAAATGAAGAATAAAATAGCACTAAACTAAGGAAGTTTGAATATCCTTGAAATGTTGTACTATGCAGCACAGATGTCATAAAGCTGTGAACAGTACTATATGGTATAAAGTTGTTTAATGCTCCTGGAGAAATACATTCATTGGTGCTACTGGAGACAATCTAGTTAGAAGTAAACTGATGTTGTTGGGTTAGAAAAATATACACAGGCTAATATTGACTTATCCAGCTAGCACAGACACTAACTCCATAATGACTTTTTTCAAAATTTGTAGTGGTTATACATGTGAAGGGTAATTTTATAACAGGTTGTTTAAGTGAGTAGGCCAAGTTGGCTCCTATTTTGGGGATATTATTTTATATTATTTGTTTTGTTGATGTTTATTTTTTATAGGCATTTTTACGTATATGATTTATGTACTATTTCACATAAGGAAGCCACACCTGTGTTGAGAAACCAAGATGTTGGAAATTATACCTGCTCCAAGGCACATCTAAGTGCTTGCTGTAAGAGCAACCATAAATTTCTTAATCTGGTCTCCCAAGCACCCTCCTCCCACTGTCCATGGTCCCTACAATCAACCCCTCTGCCATTCAGTTCCCATGCCCCTCCCCTGCAGCGGCACCACCCTCCTACACCAGTAACGTTCTTTGTGGCAATCTCTAGCCACCCCTAGACTCAACACTTGACAGCCCACGACTACAAGCACCAACCCCACCCATAGCACACCCCAATAGCAACCTTCCTGCTGGCTCACACACCTGACACCCTCCTGCTGGTAGATCCTCTCCCAAGGGTTCTCTCTTCAAGGCATGCCCCCTCTGTCCCTCTGCGGGCATGTGTTCACCATGTCATTCCCTCTCCAGAAGCAACCACCTTTCTGTGGGCCAAATGCCCAAGCCTCTTGGCAGGTTTCTCCTCTTCCTCCACCCCACCCCCCAATGCCAACTCTGTCCTCACCAGGGGGTTCCTGGGATCTAAGCATTTTACAGATATATGGAAGCCTGAACTCTAGTGGTAACATCAAGGAATTACCACTAGAGGTCTTGACAGGCATTTTCAACCTGGAAGAGCATCAAGGTGGGAGCTCTATGGACCCCCAGTAAGGCCAGGATCAGGGAGGGGCTTTCCTAAGGAGGTATGGACTGTATGTATGTGGGGGGGGGGGGGGGGGGTTGGGGTGAGGGGACTACTTGGTGGACATAATCCTACTCATGGGGTAGAACTGGAGCGACCAGCCTTGAGGAGGTATTCCTTGAGGGGAATGGGAGTTGCGTTCCAAGACGTATGAAGAGAGACTTGCTGACCTGAACATGTATACTCTGGAGGAAAGGAGGAACAGGGGTGATATGATACAGATGTTCAAATATTTGAGTTGCGTTCCAAGACGTATGAAGAGAGACTTGCTGACCTGAACATGTATACTCTGGAGGAAAGGAGGAACAGGGGTGATATGATACAGACGTTCAAATATTTGAAAGGTATTAATCCGCAAACAAATCTTTTCCGGAGATGGGAAGGCAGTAGAACGAGAGGACATGAAATGAGATTGAAGGGGGGCAGACTCAGGAAAGATGTCAGGAAGTATTTCTTCACAGAGAGGGTGGTGAACGCTTGGAATGCCCTCCCGCGGGAGGTGGTGGAGATGAAAACGGTAACGGAATTCAAACAGGCGTGGGATAGGCATAAAGGAATCCTGTGCAGAAGGAATGGATCCACAGAAGCTTAGCTGAAATTGGGTGGCGGGGGGAAGAGGGGTTGGTGGTTGAGAGGCTAGGATAGGGGAGGGCAGACTTATACGGGGTCTGTGCCGGAGCCGGTGATGGGAGGCGGGACTGGTGGTTGGGAGGCGGGAAATACTGCTGGACAGACTTATATGGTCTGTGCCCTGAAAAAGACAGGTACAAATCAAGGTAAGGTATACACATATGAGTTTATCGTGGGCAGACTAGATGCAGGTCTTTTTCTGCCGTCATCTACTATGTTACTATGTTACTAACATGGTGAGGGTGTCAAGTGTGTGAGTCAGCAATGAGGGGTTTACTACTGAGGGGTGCTATGGTTGGGGAGATGCTTACTGTTGCAGGGGGACCATTGGTGGACTATCAGGGGTGAGCATTTTGTAAAATAATGTGAGAATTCCACATATCCTGGCTCAGATGTATGACTTTCCCTCTCCACATCCTATCTAAAATCTGCCTCCACATATAGAAGTGAGATATTCACTATATCCATGTAGAAGTATTGGCAACTATATATATATGAGCCATATTTCAGATACTTATAAGTACAGCCAATTAGGGAGCAAAGCCCCAAATGCTAAAATTTTGCATAAAAGTATTGGGGATGGAGGGAGGAGAGAACAAAGCACAACTACCTCTATAATCAGTCATTTCAAACCCTGGACACAATTAAAACTTTATATATAGGCGCATGCCTTGGAGAAGGTGCACAAGCTCATGGGGAAATATTTTGAATTATACATGTATTCTCATTGTAAAATGGGAAATACATGTATCATTTTTTACTTTCACTAACCACACCTAAAACACACTCCCTTTAAGTTTTTGCATGCCTTGCATCTACTTATGTAAATAGGAGCATCCAGAAATTGCAATTTACACATCTATGTAGCTATTTACACATGGAAATGCCCTGCAAGGATGGTAAAAATGACCTCCATAATTTTGGCCACAGATTGCTAAATAGTCAAAGCTATGTGTCTGAAAAGGAAAGTGTTATGTTAAGGAATGAAGGTGGGAAAAATACTGCTAGACAAATAAGTTATGAGGAGACTTTTGTAGACCAAGTCTAAGTTGTAAATTGGATGTTTTCGTTTGTATATTAAAAACAAATCCTTGTATTTTAGAAAAGGCTCAGTGAATACAGAACCTTTCCTAAAATGCAAACAGAGCAGCAAATCAGAAGAAGCTATTTTATAAAACGTGCAAAAAATGTTATAATTTGGGCACTACTTACATTTTGCTACATGGGAGGTTTTTTTAAGACTAATGAAGAGCTTATCCATATATCCTTTTAAATACAAGGAGGTTCCTTGAACTTAGGATAATTTGGTATCAACCAGGCGAAGTCAGCTGGTTGAGCTTCTGAAGTCTTTTTCCTCCATTAAAAAACCTACACAAACGTGATTGAGACTAGATTGCTGGACTACTGATAACACAAGTTATTTTGCAATCCACCATCAAATATCTGAATTTTGCTACATATACATGTAACTGCAGATTTTGTAAAACTGGACATCTGCAGAGAACTGAGGGGCAGTGTTCTGAAACTCAAACATTTTGGCATTTCAAGGTGATTTTGAATACCTGAAAGTTAAGCACAATTTCTTTATTTAGCTCTCATCTGGAATCCAGGTCCAAATAAGAAGTTAGCTAACAGCTATATGTGACTTGAATGTGGTGTAAACATCTAAAGGGATTTTTCTTGGCTATAGATGCATTTCCATGCTAAAATTTGGAATATAAATTCACTTTGAAAGACCACCCAATTCATTCCCAGAGCATGCCTCTTTGAAATCTCTGTATTCTGTGGAATATACATGTAGTGGTGACTTTTCTTAAAATGGCTACTTATATATGCATGCTGAATTACATGTGTAAATCTATTATTTATACTATAAATGGCACTCCATTCTTATATGGCTATGTGATGATGCCTAAATAAACATACATTTGAAAGAGTTAATACATGTTAACTCTGAATTTTCACTACTGGTATTTAGACACTTTGTTCCACTAAAAATGCTTATAACTTTATACATATAGGGCTAGATTCTATTTATGACGCCTAAAAAATCAGCACCAAAAAAATACACCTAGGCGTATTCTATAAACGATGTCTAAAGTTAGGCACAGTTTATAGAATACACCTAAAATTAGGTGTAGTTTATAGAACACACACAGCACCCATTTCCTGTGACTATAGTCGTAGCCATTTACACCAACTAAAACCTGCTATAAATGCTGACATCTAAGTTATGCGTGGAACAGGAATATTCTATAATACGGCATGTAAATGCTAGGAATACCCATGACCCGCCCATGCCCCTCCCATGGCCACTCCTTTTCAGATCTGCATCTTAGAATTTACGCTCATCACTTTATAGAATACGCTTAGAAATTTATGCGCATAAATTCTAATTAAAGCCAGTTAATTTAATTTAATTTGGCATTTATAGCCCACTTCACTGACAAGTTCTAAGTAGCTTACAATCATCAGTGTGTAGTCAATAAACTTAATATCTTACAGTGGAACCTTCAATACACAACAAACAAATTACATCATACACTGATGTCCAGATGCCTACACGCAGGCAACGGCTGATGATGAAACAGCTGATGAAATGAGCAGCGAGGCACATGCTGACGAAATTCAACAACCTGTCACTTTTGCAAGAGCGCTGGAGAGTCTCAACACCGTGTGGGCCTATCTGGAGGCACTGGATGTCAGTGCTATGACAGTTTTTACCGTCTGGCAGACGTAGTCTATGGAACTCACAGACACAAGAGTGTACTATGACTGATTACTTCAAGTAAGCCTAACGTCAGTTAACGGAGACTGTATACTGTACATATAATAAACAGTACTGTATATGTGTTTATCAGATGTCAAGCTTCTTTGGGTCACAACGGTTAAGTGCATGCTCCGGTTAACTGCATGTATTTCTTTGGTCCCAGACCCCTGCACTTAAGCGGATTGCACTGTATTAATGTTCTACCGCTCACTGCAATGTTTAAGATTCTGCCTTTTCCTAGGTACACCCTTGTGTGGCTCGTAGAAGTTACTGCTTAAGCTATGGTAGAATTGCTCTGTAGGTCCTGAGTGAAACTTGTTGTGTTTTGTATTCTCAATATGCATAGTACTGGATTTTGGAGGGGGGAGGAGGTGTTAAAAAATGCTCAGCTCTGAGTGTCAAATACCCTAGGTACGCCACTGGTTTCAACCTAATTCATGTTTAATCCGCGATCTAAATATCATAAATAAGTAACTAAATAAACAAATAGATAAATACAAACTGCAGTTCATGGGGGGGGGGGGGGAGGGCAATGCCCCTATACCACCAAACCAGTGACACTTTTAGGTCGACTGCCACCTGGGGCGGATCGCCGATGCGCCCCCCCCCCCGGGTGCCGCACGACACCCCCCCTGGCGCAATGACACCCCCCGGCACATCAACCCCCCCCCCCCCCCGGATGCATTCTTAGCTGCTGGGAGCTGCCACACGGCTCTCGGCTCTGCTGGCTCCCTGCTCCCTCTGCCCCAGAACAGGAAATAACCTTTTCAGGGGCAGAGGGAGCAGGGAACCAGCGGAGCCAACAGGCGCGCGGCTGCTCTTTGCACCCCTCCAGCAGCGTGCACCCGGGGCGGACCGCCCCCACCGCCCCACCAAACTAGATTTCAACTTAATTCAGTCCCTCAAAATGACATATTGATTATGATTTATAACAATTACTACTCTACTACTTAACATTTCTAGAGTGCTACTAGGGTTACGCAGCACTGTACAAATTAACAAAGGACGCTCCCTGCTCAAAGGAGCTTACAATCTCAAGGACGAAATATCAAGTTGGGGCAGTCTAGATTTCCTGAGTAGGGGCGTAGTGAAAGGTTATTCCATTATTAAATGTCCTCTGTATACATCTGTATGCTGCTCTAACCTCCTTGTTCCAGATCCATAAAAAAAAAAAACACCAGGACTTATGGGACCCGAAACAAGAAAGAAGCTACAGTCGGTAAAAAAAAAAAAGGCTAGGAAGGCTGGGAAATGACCAGAGAGGAAAAGTCCTTGGTAGGAATTGTCTCGGGGGGGGGGGGGGGGGGGGGGGGTGGAATTGGTACGTGGGAACTGTCCAGTAGGAACTCGCCTATACCGTCTATGTTCCAACTGGATTTGTATATACACACTCAGGAAGAAAGGGAAAGGGAAATGAGACTTGATATACTGCCTTTCTGTGGTATTTTGCAACTACATTCAAAGCGGTTTACATATATACAAGTACTTATTTTGTACCTGGGGCAATGGAGGGTTAAGTGACTTGCCCACAGTCACAAGGAGCTGCAGTGGGAATCAAATCCAGTTCCCCAGGATCAAAGTCCGCTGCACTAACCACTAGGCTACTCCTCCAGGAAATATCACCCCCTTTTAATGCCTTGGCAAACAAACCAAAGTCTTAAAGAAAAAGAAAAAATCCACTTGACTTCTGTCCATAATAGGGCTTTAATCACAACACAAGCTTGCTTTCTTACTGTCCAAAACAGCTCCCCCTTCCTCAGGGAAAAAAATGAGAACAAGCTGGGGAGACAACCACCTACTGAAACACCATAATACACTTCTGTTGCAAAGCTTCCTGCAGTACCCTCCCTCTCTCCCTTATGCCCACAGTTCCATATGAAATAATAGTTTGTTACCTGCTTCTATTGTAACCAGGTACCTCTAGTTGCAGCCAAGGACAGAACAATCTCCTCCAGCCACCAGCTCCCGGTACAGTCAAGAAATAAATGTCCACCAGCAACTTCAATCTTAAGAACTTTATTCCATGCAGGTTTCTAGTAGACCTGTGTATAATTATGGTACAGCCAGAGACCCCCCCCCCACTGGAATGGTGGAGGGCCCAGTCATAGAGCTCAGACCATTACAGACCTTGGCTGAGTCAGAAATCTGATGACTGACATAACTGGGAGCTTACTGGAAAAGTATGGCCTAGTTTGTAGCCCGGATTGAGGCCTAAATAAGCTAAATTAGGAAAAGTTAGGTCAATAGATATGTAAACAAAATGGAGGATTTCAGCACAAAATGGAAGCCGTATCTGTTGCAAAGTGGAATTTTCTCTAATGTAAGTTAGAAAAACAAGTTGAGAAATGAGACTTTCCTGTGAGCAGGATTGTGGTCAGCCATGGTGTGAGAAAGGAAAGGTGTAGCTGGATGCAGGGTCTTGCTTAAGATTTGTGGTCAAGCGAGCTAAAGACAAAACCATGTTAGTAAGATAGAAGCTACTCATTAGCATAAGCCAATCAGTGACAACCATGACATTAGCATAGATCCAATCAGGTTTATCTACTGTCATATTATCCATATCCTGAGGGCACCTATAAAAATCAGGGTATTTCCTGGTTTAAGCTAGAGAGAAGGGTTGGCACTCTCTCTCTCCAAGGGAAACCAATGTGACCAGCAGAATTGACAAATTACCTAATTGCTTTCCCTTGTAAAACCTTTAATTGGTAAAAGAAATTATAAAAGATTAGGAACTAATTAACACCTGTTTGCAGCTGGATTATTATATTCCTATAATTAATTGATTGTACGTGCCTGTTGTCAATCACTGATTTGACTCATACCTTGGCAAATAAACTCCTCATTCCAAATGATGATTTGTGGGCTTCACTTAATGATGAAAGGCTGTAAGTATAAATGCTTTTGCTGTATCAGGCTATCTTTCGCTGCATTGTATAACCTGTAGCCTAAATCCAGTTTGTCATAAGGCTGGTATCTTTTCTCTCTTAGTGGCAATTCCTTTTAGAACTTCACAACTCCTTGATTACCCCATTACTAGTGCTATTTAGAGATGGAGTCAGATTTAAGGTCACTCCAGCCTTCTTGGGGGTCTCTGAACCCCTCAATTTACAACATTGGTGACCCAGCGTTAGATTTAAACATGCCACCAGAATTTTTGTCAAAGTGGGGGTTACTTATAGCTCTTGACTAAAATTCTGTTGTTTTATCTTCCAATTGATTGTTGCCCTTACTAGCATAATTTTTGGCTGAATTTATAAACTGCTGTTTTATTTTTGCTTTCTAGTCTCTTTCTAAAACTGTTTCTGAGACTTTCAGAATTAAGATGCTATATTTGGCAATCTAATCTGTTGCCCGGTTTCGGTAAAACTCGTTAAAACTCAGAGACAGATTTTTTTTTTATGCTGCAAGGAACAGCCTGGTAGATCTTATCGTGTTCCACAATGTGGTTATAAAGTTTTAAAAGTTTGCTTCTTTTCCCTTAATAGAGGAGTTCTCGATACTAAATCTTATCTCTATTTCTCCTGCGTAGTCCTTTTTTTTTGATACTTCCTGAGAACACTTTCTCTGTTGCTACAAGGTTTTTCTTACTGCGTCATATTTTTTTTTTTCACTTCCCCTTTTCTCGCTTGGGCGGTTCCCTCCCCATATCTGTGTGATCATTTCTCTTTGAGACTTCAATGATAGAATAGCAATACTCACTATTGTATTTAGATTTGTTGCCAAGCTGCAAAACTTTTTTCTTTCCTTATTTATCCTAAATAGTTTTCTTCTTTTACTACAGGTATAACTGCATGAATGAATTTATTTGTACTGTTTGCCCTTGCATTGCAGGCTTCCTTACTGTCAGCTGTTCCGTTCTAATGCTTTTGAGTTTCCTTCTCGTGGTTTGTTGAGTGAAAAATATATTGTCTAGTGAATGATGAACGTGGAATTTTTCACATTTTTTTTTGTTCTGGCTAATGTGTTCCAACTAATGGCTCCTTTATGGTTGTACCTTCCCCCATGAGCTTACATGTGTTTAGTTTTGCTTTAAAATATTTCTTTCTTTTTTATCCTCTTTTATTTTACCACCTCTGAAGTATGTTTCAGGGGCTCTTCCCTGGGATATGCTATACCTTTATTATCTTCTTTTCTACCAGTGTCACGCTATAACCATTGGCTTTGATATCGATGCCTGGGGCTTACACCCATCTGAGGGTCGGAGACCCTTCGATAGATGACGGTATCTCAATTGCTAGATTTTGAGCAGAATTTCCATTCCATTTTCGGAGTGGCCTGCTTCCACTATTTTGGATTATTGCCCACATAGGAGTTACCTAGTACAGATGCGCGCTGGGGATATAAAGAGACGTCTAAAATCCTTAAGTTGCAATTTTGGACTAGTTGACTAGGGCCTTTCAATATTTTTGGACGGTTAGTTGCAATGTGGGACGCTTCCTAACCATAAATTTTTTTTAGGACGGTTAGTTGCAATGTGGGACGCTTCCTAGCCATAAATTTTTGAATGCTTTGTTGTAACCGGGACGCTTCCAAAGCTTTGGAGGCCCATTGGGGTGGTTAGTTGTAACCGGGACGCTTCCTAATCAGCGGAAACCCATTGGACCGCTGCTCTTCGACTCATGAGACCTTATTCGCTGGTTTTTTGGGTTCTTTTGGGAGTAGTGACACTGCCCCTTTTTGGGGGCTCTATCATGGGTTGGAGCCCATGGCCAATAGTAACCGGGACGGTTCTTGGCAGGCAGTAGAAACAGGGTTCGTTCCTGCCTTTAGAAGCACACTCTGGGGAGTAGTATTTATTGAATTGGTAGAGTAGGATACATACGTTAGCTGACACTAGGTATTTATTCACTTATTCACCCACTCTTTGGGTACATCCCTGTTTGCTGTTTTTGTCTCTCTCCCTTTTAATGTCACTAGCGGTTAAAGCGTGGAGCTTTCCGCCAATTGGTAATTTTTATTTTGGGTCCCTTTGTAGGAGCACATTAGCAGATGCGTGAGTATGATTGTGTTATGTCTCTGCATGTTTTACTATCAGGATAATCATTGCATGTTTTTGTAACCTGTTAGCACATTATCATTTCTAGGTCTCCCTGCTATCTCTGAAGCTGCCTTTTGGACCACTGACCTTGTACCAGGTTCTAGGTCAGGTCAATATATATATTATTACTTTAGATCATTGTTCTATAGCATGTTACAGGTCTGAAGCTTATTTGTAGACCACTTGCTCACTAGGTCCCGTTATTATACATATTGGGTGATGTTGTTCACTACCCATTATATCATATCTTCCTTTCCGCACCCAACACCAGATACTGGTGATCTGACATCTATTCAGATCTCTGGTAAGGACTTTCTGAAACAGACCTTTCTATTTTGCGGTTGACCTCCCTACGCCACCGAGAGTTCGGAAGTGCGTAGTGATCCCGCCAACTGTCCTCTTTCTCAATTGATTTTCTGCGCTGGAGAGTACATTGCACGAATCGTGAGTATATTTTCATTTATTGCATGTGTTACTATTAAGCTTGCCGTTATATACTTTCATAGCCTGTTGGATTAGCACTAATTTAAATGTTTTATTTTATCAAATTTAGGATTAAGATTTTGTCCTCAATACACAGGGACACCTCTGTATGTGGGACAATAACTGTGTATGTGTATGAGTGTGGTTTTCCTTTTCTATTCTGTCTGTGTGCTGTGACTTGTGATTGGCTACTGGAATATTTATTTTTATGTTTTTTTGTTTTGAAACCCTAAACAATTCCTTAACCGTGCACAATTCCAATGATTGGTTTTGAACTACATTTAGAAATATCTTGCTTCCTCTTCTGAGCTTTAAGTTTTCTACTTATCAGAGTTAGGTTACTGTTTTAATTTTATGTCTATATGTTCCTCTGTGTCCTGTGGTAAATAGCATAAACTTAACCAGCTAGTTATTAAGGAATCATTTCTTTATTTTTAAATTAGTGCTCTAAAGTTACCCTGCGAGATTGCCTATCAACTGCAGTGGTAGTAAATCTCAAAGGAGTGTTTTTTTTTCCAGGATTGTATATTATTTCATTTAAGCAATGTTTGTTTGATTTGTGACGTGATGTTAAATACCTGATGGTTTTTGATTTCCGGTAAATTGCTTTCACTAGAAGTGCAAGCACTTTTTAGTTATAGTAGCTATAAATAGATTAAGGGTTTTTGATAATTTATCTTTGTTAGCTCCGGCACTCGCATCCGGATTCTAAATCTGGATAAGACAGATATACCGGACATACTTGTCATTCTTATTCAGGTATCATATGACAGGCTTCTTAGTAAAAGAGATCCACTTACAGTTTTAATTTTATAGGTGTGCGTCCAGGTATGTGTTCTTTGAAAATTGCATAATTATTCCAGATATTTACTATAAAAGGTTCTATATTATATGCCATCTAAAACACTGTTTATTTGTGACGTTGTTTAAAATAACTAGTGCTGATGTCCACTTCCTGGCTCTTTATTGGGGATGTGTTCCGTAATAATGAATTAACTGTTTTAATTTTCCTTTTCATGTCTTATCTACTACTTTCAAACTTCCTTCCCTGCCTCTTAAAGATTTATAGTTTTAAGATATATTATTGTATAGAGTTCCAGCATTTTTGGTTCTCAAACCCCAAATGGCGCAGTTAAATTTCATTTCTGGATTCCATAATACTACAGTGCCTGCCTTATTATCTATGCAATAGGGTTCAGAGATTAACCCTTGCATAACATAACTAACTGGTAAATCAGAACTAAAGAAATTCAGGTTGCTATTATTTCAGAGCTATGTTCAGATAAGACTAGCTACAATTGCCAATTTCCTTTTTATTGAGAACCGTACCTCTGGAAGCAGATAAAGTAATAACCTTCTTTTCCTCCTTTTCCTCTCCTGAAGTATTAATTCTATGAAAACTAATTACACCAGCATGAAGTGTTAATACGAAAACTTAAACTTACAGTTTTTATTTTGATGTATAGTCCTATTTTCAGTCACCATAATATCCAATGCTTGCAGTGAGCAGTAAACTCAAATTAGACACAGGAAGCACTGTTATTTCGTGAATTCCTTAGGACCGAATGACAGAGATTAACCCTTGTAGTTCTTATATTCTCTTAAGTTCATTTTTACAAAAGCTTTGAACTCAGTATATGATACAGGAATTCATTACGTGTTTCAGATTTTTAATAACTAGATGGGTTATTCTATGATTCTGTGTTATCCTTGCTACTCTTTGTTTAGAATTCAATTTACAATGTAGGCTTACAAGCTGTTCCATTTATCATACTGGTCTATATGAACATATCCTAATGGTCCATTGTGTGCATTTATTGACTTAATAAGATTTGTGATTATATCCTTGATTTTTGAATTTTACTAAAATGTTTTAAGAAATGCTCCTACTTGTCTCCTGCTTATAAAGCGGCTCCTCCTCTGTATTTAAAATATACTCTAAATTGTAAATTGATTCCTGGGAATATATAAGCTTATTTTTAGCTATCCCTCTGAATGTGAATCTTGATATGCTGTCATAATTTAGGGCCCAAATTGTGAAAGCATAGAAATGATCAGTTTAGAATTTAATATAAATTTCATTTTCCAAATTGGCTCTGAACTATTACAGAGGAGTATAGGTTATTGTCCTTCTCATTTGACCTATTTAAACCTTGTAAAGGTCACGTGAGGAGGCCTCATAGAAATATATAGTTTTTACATCTTTCTTTTCTGATATTGGCTTTTTTCTATTTCTCTAAATATCATATTAAAGGCTGTATATTCCTGGAGCAGACTCTGACCACAATGTTTCCTCAGACTCTGCTGACTTCCTGTGCCAGCAGCATCTAATCTACAGAGAAAAAAATTTTTTTCCTACTTGTAACTTGTGATTTTATATATTGAGACTATGCTCCACCTACTGGTGCCCCAAGGAACTAACAATGCATTCTTTGACTTTTCTTTCTAATGATCCTGTGCTAAGATTTAACTACTAGGTATTACTCGTATCTCATCTCTATTTATTAAGTACTCTAGGTTGACTGAAGACTGCTAATCCAATTTCTGATCTACCGCCTCTATTCCAGTTTGGTACTTCTGCTGTCACTGACCTCTGGCATGAAAAAGAAGCGCCACCTCCTCCAATGAGAATTTTCTTTTGTCCAGATGATGTCATTAATTTAGACCTTCTTGGTTATGCTCTTAAATATTCTATTGTATTAAATATTTTTGCAGGCTGCTCATCTTTTCCAGAACCTACATGGCACTTTACGTATGAGCTCTCTATTACAACAGACAGTGATCGTGATTCCAGAAGATACTTCCATCACCTGGACTAGTTATGAGTTTTAAATTTCTGCACATTAGTCTTCTGCTTTGACTATGACTATTTCCTAAGCTACCCTTCTTTCTGAATCATCTAACTCGTAAGTCCTGCTGGCCTCCTGCAGGAGGGCCCAACCCTTGGTGAATGGTAATCATCGCAGGTGAAGATTCCATACCTACTGGCGATAGATTGCAATGCATTGCCCGTGCCTTTTGACTATTTTTGTGCACCATATTCCTGACCCTCCATACATCAATAACTTGAACAATCAACATCTCTAATTTTAATTTTTATTGTGGATTTTTTTTGGTACCCTTTTCTTTTGTTCCATATACTTAACTATTGTTATTTGATCATCTCTTAGTAGTAATTACCAATCTGTCTTGCACATTATGCAAGCCAGAAGTGGGGATACATTCTGCAAATCCCAATTCCTAGTATTAAGACTGTCACTTCTACTGATTCCTTGCCCAAGTCACTGTGAAAATCCAGCCCTGTTAGATCTTCCAGATCTCCATCCAGATTCTTCAGCGCTTCCACCGCCTCAACCATGATCGATGAAAGAGAATTCAGAACCAACTGATACTTAATTAGAGATTTACTGTTGCTGTTTATGGACATTATAGACTCATATTTTGTTTTATTTCCAGTTTAGCAATAATCCTGATTGAAAAGTTCAATTTTATTTTGTTTTTTTGTTATTCCCTTTCTAGCTAATGACTCTCTATTATGAATGGACAGTCAGAATTGGACTATAATTGTCTTTATTTTCTCTTGTTGTATTGGTTTTGAAACTCTTTTCTGCCATTTCTATTTATGTAATTTAAATTGAAGTTGATATTGCTCAGACACAGGGGTAACATCAAACCCTAATACTGGCTAAGATATCATAATGTAGGTGTAAACCCTGTTAGTATCAACCAGTTATGCATTTGTTTAACTTTGGTGTAGGCTTACTTAAGCTGCATGTCTTTCTGTAGGTTTGACTAAGCTCCAAGTGGGGTAACGGATATATAAAATGCTTCCCATACTTCCAGGTCATTATGCATATGTCAAGATCCATGCATGACCTTTGTTAATATAAATTTTCCTAGGATTGACCATTTTTGCTGTATGAGGCAACCTCATACTTGCTATCCACTTTTTAGTGCTCATGATTGGATGCCAATGATGAGTAATAGTAAGGTCCAGGAATTCTGACGTGTTTAAGGATTCTGAATACCTACAACAGCCTGCAATCAGAGTACTAACCATATATTTGTTGCGCCCATAACAATGCTTAATCAAAACCACTATTCCTTCCCAAGACCACTGAGATAGATACATTAGATTATCTCCCCATGCACTATGCAACAGATACAATAGAAGCCATAGAAAGACCTGAAAGTATTTATTAGCATGATCCACCTGAAATTGCTATTACCCACATACCTATACTTCATGAGATTTTGTAGATGAACTCATGGATTTGTCCCATTCATAAAACCTTTCTCACTACAGGTTTGAGTAAGTCTCAAGAGAGATGACATCAGGATTAAGGCCCAAGGGGTTGGGTAATATAAAGGGAATTCCATATGCCCAAAAATATATCACCTGAGAATGAAGTTTCCTATCTTGCACCATACCTTCTAGCAATTTGTAAGACCAAAACTCGCCCCCTCGTTTGATAGCTTGCCACCTTCTGGAATGGATGATGACAAGCTTGATGAGCTTTGTGTCACCCCTCCCCAGAGGGGGTGACAAGTGGGGAATGTATAATTATGGTACAGCCAGAGACCCCCCCACTGGAATGGTGGAGGGCCCAGTCATAGAGCTCAGGCCATTACAGACCTTGGCTGAGTCAGAAATCTGATGGCTGACATAACTGGGAGCTTACTGGAAAAGTATGGCCTAGTTTGTAGCCCAGATTGAGGCCTAAATAAGCTAAATTAGGAAAAGTTAGGTCAATAGATATGGAAACAAAATGGAGGATTTCAGCACAAAATGGAAGCCGTATCTGTTGCAAAGTGGAATTTTCTCTAATGTAAGTTAGAAAAACAAGTTGAGAAATGAGACTTTCCTGTGAGCAGGATTGTGGTCAGCCATGGTGTGAGAAAGGAAAGGTGTAGCTGGATGCAGGGTCTTGCTTAAGATTTGTGGTCAAGCGAGCTAAAGACAAAACCATGTTAGTAAGATAGAAGCTACTCATTAGCATGAGCCAATCAGTGACATTGGCAAACTTTACCAAATAGGCAAACTTTACCTTCTAACTCTTCGGCAATGTCACTCACAAATATATTGAACAGAATCGGCCCCAGCAACGATCCCTGAGGCACTCCACTACTCACCTTTCCCTCCTATGAGCGAATTCCATTCACCACCACCCTCTGACGTTTGTCCGTCAACCAGTTCCTGATCCAGTTCACCACTTCGGGTCCTATCTTCAGCCCATTGAGTTTGTTTATGAGCCTCCTGTGGGGAACCGTGTCAAAAGCTTTGCAGAAATCTAAGTAGATTACGTCCATAGCTCATCCCTGATTCAATTCTCCTGTCACCCAATCAAAGAAGTCAATGAGATTAGTTTGGCACGATTTCCCTTTGGTAAAACCATGTTGTCTTGGATCTTGCAACTTATTGGCTTCCAGGAAATTCACTATCCTTTCCTTCAGCATCGCTTCCATTACTTTTCCAATAACTGAAGTGAGGCTTACCGGTCTGTAGTTTCCAGCTTCTTCCCTATCACCACTTTTGTGAAGAGGGACCACATCCGCCGTTTTCCAATCCCTCAGAACCTCTCCCGTCTGCAAGGATATATTAAACAAATCTTTAAGAGGACCCGCCAAAACCTCTTTGAGCTCCCTCAATATCCTGGGGTGGATCCCGTCCGGTCCCATGGCTTTGTCCACCTTTAGCTTTTCAAGTTGTTGATACACACTCTCTTCCGTGAACAGTGCTCTATCCACTTCATTCTAATTTGTACTTTTTCCAGCCCATCGCGGTCCTTCTCCAGGATTTTCTTCTGTGAAAACAGAACAAAAGTATCTATTTAGCAAATTTGCTTTTTCTTCATCATTTTCCACATAGCGGTTCGCAGTATTTTTTAGTCTCACAATTCCCTTTGTAGTCATTCTCCTTTCACTAATATACCTGAAGAAATTTTTGTCACCCCTCCTTACATTTCTAGCCATTTGTTTTTCTGCTTGCGCTTTCGCCAGACGTATCTCTCTCTTGGCTTCTTTCAGTTTCATCCGGTATTCCTCCCTGTGTTCCTTTATTTTCTCAACCACTTGCTTGGAGAACCATATCGGTTTCCTTTTTCTCTTGCTTTTATTTACTTTCCTTACATAAAGGTTCGTGGCTCTATTTATAGCTTCTTTCATCTTGGACCACTGTCCTTCCACTTCTTGTACTTCCTCCCAGCCCATCATCTCTTTCCTCAGGTATTCCCCCATTTTACTAAAGTCAGCATGCTTGAAATCCAGGACTTTGAGTTTTGAGTGGCTGCTCTCCACTTTAGCTGTTATATCAAACCAAACTGTTTGATGGTGACTGCTGCCCAGGTGGGCACCCACTCGGATATTTGACACGCTATCCCCATTTGTGAGAACCAGATTCAGCGTCGCTCCCTCCCTTGTGGGTTCTGTCACCATTTGTCTGAGCAAAACACTTTGGAAAGCATCCACGATCCCTCTACTTCTTTCCGATTCCGCAGACGGAACTTTCCAATCTACATCCGGCAGATTGAAATCTCCCAGCAACAGCACCTCTCTCTTGTTTCCCATCTTTTGAATATCTGCGATCAGGTCTTTATCTAATTCCTCCAATTGTGTCGGAGGTCTGTGGACAACACCCACGTGGACAGAGGTTCTATCCTCTCTTTTTAAGGTGATCCATATCGCTTCTTCCTTTCCCCAGGTCCCTGTCATTTTGGTCGCCGTGATATCATATTTCACATATAGAGCTACTCCTCCACCTTTACAACCCTCTCTATCCTTCCTAAATAGATTATAGCCTGCTATGTTTGCATCCCATTCATGGGAACCATTTAGCCACGTCTCCATGATTGCAACAATGTCTAAGTCTGCCTCCAACATCAGGGCTTGAAGGTCATGAACTTTATTGCTTGGTTTTTCACTCAGTCTACATTGGTGTAGATTGAGTAAAAAACTATCATCAACAAATTTTTCATGTTTTCTCCCCACCTCTTCTTCTCCCCCCTTTCCCCCCCCCTCCCTCCCTTTTTACCCCCTCCCCCCTTGCCTTCCGGTTATGGGTTAGACGGGCTAGCCGACTATAGCTTTTGTCAGCAGGCTTCTCCGGGCATCGGACAGCTTTCCGAACCCTCGTCTTGGTCCGGGCCTATCCGCTTTCACATCTTCTGTTGACTCGGTGGCCTCCTACTGTCCTGGGCAGGAGCCAGTGGCGTAGCAAGGGCGGGGCGGTGGGGGCGGTCCGCCCCGGATGTCATCGGGTGGGGGGGGTGCTCCGCTCCCGCTGCTCCGCCTTAAAAATTTTTTTTCGAAGCGCCGGAGAGTGGCAGGCAGCGCGGCGCGCCTCGCGTCTGACCTGCTGCTAGTAAAGGGTAGTTACTTACCTGTAACAGGTGTTCTCCGAAGACAGCAGGCTGCATATTCTCACAAGTGGGTGACGCCACGTCGGCCCCGGAGGATTTTAAAGCAAAATCTAAAAATCTCTTCTACGGCGTTCCGTCGCGCGAGCGATCGCACTGCGCATGTGCGCACACCTCTTCCCGCTCGCTGCGCGGACACGCCCCTCAGTTAAATCCAAAAGATGGAGGAGACAACTCCAAAAGGGGAGGTGGGAGGGTTTGTGAGAATATGCAGCCTGCTGTCTTCGGAGAACACCTGTTACAGGTAAGTAACTACCCTTTCTCCAAAGACAAGCAGGCTGATATTCTCACAAGTGGAGTATCCCTAGCTTCCAGGCTTACACAACACAACAAACAGTGGTCAATTGAGTCTCGCAACGGCGAGGCCAGAATAAAAATTGACCTGAAAGAAGAAACATCTAAATGAGTGTAGCCTGGAACAGAACAAAAGTGGGCCTAGGAGGGTTGGAGTTGGATTCTAGACCCCAAAGAAGTTCTGCAGCCCCGACTGCCCAAACCGACTGACGCGTCGGCTATCCTGCTGAAGGCAGTAGTGAGATGTGAATGTATGGACTGATGACCACGCTGCAGCTTTGCAGATCTCTTCAATAGTGACTGATCTTAGATGAGCCACCGACTCAGCCATGGCTCTAATTTTGTGAGCCGTGACATGGCCCTCCAGAGTCAGTCCAGCTTGGACAAGAATGAAGGAGATGCAATCTGCTAGCCAAGAAGAAATGATGCGGTTTCCGACAGCAACTGGCATTAAAAGAAATAAACAACTGGGCGGACCGTCCGAGAGAGCTCGTCTGCTCCACGCAACGCAGCTTGCTTTCGCCAGGGCTTGTAAGATGAGGGAGAAAGAATGTTGGCAAAACAATTGACTGGATCAGCTGGTACTCTGATACCAGCGCCAGTAAGAACTTTGTCTGCATGCGGAGAACTACTCTGTTAGATGAGAAGTAAGGTAAGGCGCTTGAGCTACTAGAGTCTGAAGCTCACCGACCTTACGAGTTGAAGGAACAGCCGCTAAGGAAAACGACCTTCCAGGTCCAATACTTCAGATGGCAGGAATCTAGTGGCCCAAATTGAGCTTGCAGCAGCTGGATGAAAACGACATTGAGACCCCAAGATACTGGATAAGGAGTGATAGGGGCTCTGACCGAAGCAAAAGAGCCAACTGTCAAAATTATTGGGGGTGCTAAACCCAACAGAAATAATCCCCCCTAGACACATACAAGGAATTCTCTCAATATTGGGGGAGAAATAAACCTCTCATGAAGTGGACAGCTAAAGGCTGACCTTTTACACGTTGATGATAAGCTCTTATTGCACGAAGATGAATACTGACAGAGTTGGTCTTGAGACCAGTCTCAGACAGGTGTAGAAAGAACTGAAGCAAGGTCTGTATAAGACAAGAGGCAGGATCTAGGGCCTTGCTGTCACACCAGATGGCAAATCTCTTCCATGAAAAAGAATAACACCTCTTTGTGAGATCTTTTCTGGAAGCAAGCAAGAGTCGGGAGACACTCTCTGGAAGACTCAACGAAACCCACACTCTCAACATCCAGACCGTGTGAGTAAGAGATTGGAGGTTGGGATGTAGAAGTGCCCCCTCGTTCTGCGTAATGAGAGCTGGAAAACATTCCAACTCCAGAAGAAGAGGGAATCCTATCTGACGCAGCTAGAAAGGAGCAATCAGAATCATGGCTCCACAATCTTGCTTGAGAATCAGCAAAGTCTTTCCCACCAGATGTATGGGAGGATACGCATATAGAAAACCTGTCCCCCAAAGAAGGAGAAAGGCATCCGATGGTAGCCTGCCGTGAACCTGCAGCCTGGAACAGAACTGAGGGACTTTGTGATTGGACTAAGTAGCAAAAAGATCCACTGAGTGGGTATCTCACTTCCGGAAGATGTTTCGAACTATAGGCATGCTCAACAACCATGACTGTAGCATTATCCTGCTCAGCCTGTCGGCCAGACTGCTGTTTACGCCAACTAGATGAGTGGCTTGGAGAAAACATGCCGCGTTGGCGGGCCCACCGCTACATCCGCATGGCATCCTGACTCAGAGGGCAAGATCCAGTACTCCTTTGTTATCGAGTACATCACAACCCGATTGTTTGGTTGAATTAAAATAATTTGGTTGGATAGCCAGGAGGGATGCAACCTTCGTCAGCAGCTTTTGACTGAGTAAGTTGGACGGGACGCCTCAGAATCAAAATGGAGAGAATTAACCACCTCTGAGGGGAATTCAGAAGACTGGCGAACAGTTGGGTCACATCCTCTAGATACCCTAAACTTGATATCTCTGGGAAGCTAGGATGCACTGAGCGGATGTCATGTGGAAAAGTGCCATGGGAGTTACGTGAACTGTGGAAGCCATGTGTCTAGAAGTCTCAATATTTACTGTGCTGTAATCTGTTGAGACGGGCAATCATCGTGTTAAGGGAACACATGCACTCCCAGTCCATGAAGATACGCTGCAACAACAGCTAGGCACTAGGAAAAACAAGCTCTGGATGCAAAGAGAATATAAGTATCCTGTAAGTCCAGAGAGCATATCCAATCGTTTTCCTGAAGTATGGGAAGAAGGATGCCCAGGGAAAGCATCCTGAACCAAAATCTGTTTATGCCCCTTATGTCTATGATGGAACGCAACCCACAAGGAAGGACCTGGAATAGAATCTCAACCCTTCTTGCCCTGGTGGAACGGGCTCGACTGCATTGGCGCTGAGAAAGGCGGAGAGTTCCTCTGCAAGCACTCACTTTTGATGGAAGCTAAAGGATTAAGCTCCCAATGAACAATGTGGAGGGTTTGATTCCCGATTGAGAATGTATCCTAACCGGACTATTTGAAAAAACCCACCGGTTGGAGGATAAAAGAAGTCACCTTTGGTGGAGAAAATTTAAACTTCCCCCCCGACAGGCAGGTTGGCCGGTACGGACATTTTTTTTTTTTAGTGGCTATGCTGAATTGGAGCCAGTCAAAAACCCCTCTCTGGTTCCTGCGGAATAGCTGCAGGGGCCTGATTAGGTGCACGCCGCTGACTAGAACGAGCGTGCTGAGGCATAGCCTGAACCGGCTGATGAGAAGTAGGAGTATAGGTACGACCCCTTAAGGCACAAGGAAAACTACTCTTCTCTCTAAAGAACTTCCGAGATGAGGAAGTGTATGCACAGCATATCTACAATTTTCTGCTGAGTCTCTTCCTCCAGGTGAGAGGCAGACAGTCATGAGAGTCTGCGCATCACTGTACCTAGAGCAGAAATCTAGGTGTTACATTACAAGTGTCGAAAATGCCCTTGGACAGGAACCTGCAACACACCGTGTGCTACCTGACCACTTGGTGAAAAGGTTTAGCCTACTTCGGTGGGAATGCTCGTAAAGATCTGGCAGGACTTAATTGTGGACGCGATCATGCCAGCCTGGTACGCCATTCTCCAAAAGAGGCTAAGGATGTATGCTCTGGCCCCAGGGGCGCCGAAGCAAGTTCTTAGAACTCCTATCTGTTCTGAGTGGCAGAAGACTCAGGAGAAGATGGTAGTCCAGGACCTCGAGCATCTGGGCATTGGGCTGATTCACAATCTCCACTGTAAAGTCAAGACAGATAGAAGATCTAGAGGATTCTCAACAGAGAAAACCCCATGACCTTCATGTTCATCAGATGAACCATCATTGAACTGAGCTAACCACTCAAACCAAGCAGCTCAGATCCAAACGCGTCCGATATGGAGGCGCGGTAAGGTCTACGACGGGGTCGAGAAGTTGCCCTAGTAGGCCGCGAACACCCCTACCAGAGGCAGCATCGGTGAAGGAGACCAGGTGAAAAGCCAGATGCCGCAGGAGGCGGTAGCGCCCATGGCATCCAATGGTATCCATGGTCCCGAAGCCAAGGACAAAATCTGGAAATGTAAGGGAATCGAAACCAGACTGCCAGATGACTTCCATAACAGAGATGTGACCGATGGTACCGATAGAACCCATGGCATCGACGGCACCGATGATACAGATGGTACCGATGACCCCCGGTACCAATGGTACCCATGGTACTTGGTACCGATGATAGTCATGATATCTGGTATCGATGGTACCCATGATACCTGGTACCGATGGTACCCATGATACCTGGTACCGATGGTACCCATGACATGTGGTACCGATGGTACCCATGATATCCGGCACCAACAGCACCGACAGTACCGATGGTACACATGGTACCGACGGTACTCATGACACCCCGGTACCAATGGCACCCATGGCACTGATGGTACCTGGTCATGATATCTGGTATCGATGGTACTCATGTACCGACGGTATCCATGATACCTGATACCCATGGTATCCATGGTACCGACGATACCCGATACCGATGGTACCCATGGCACTCGGTACCGATGGGCGATGATACCTGGTACCGATGGTCGATGGTGCCCACGATACCTGGTGCCGATGGTGCTCCTGGTACCGATACTCCTAGGTACTGACGCACCGATAATATTCGGCACCGACGGTACCCATGGCACCGATGGTACTCGGTACCGACGGCACCCATGGTACCGATGATAATCGGTACCGATGGTACCCATGGTACCGAAGATACTCGGTACCAACGCCGATGGTATCCACGGCACCGATGATACCCGGTACCGATGGCACTGTTGATACCTGGTACCGGTGTATCGACGTCCAATGCCAGGATACCTCCTTTTGATATTCGGCACCGACGGTACCCATGGCACCGATGGTACTCGGTACCGACGGCACCCATGGTACCGATGATACTCGGTACCGACGGTACCCATGGTACCGAAGATACTCGGTACCGACGGTACCTATGACACCCTGTACCGATGGTATCCACGGCACCGATGATACCCGGTACCGATGGCACTGTTGATACCTGGTACCAGTGTATCGACGTCCAATGCCAGGATACCTCCATAACAGAGGGAGCAACGCTCTCGGCACCGACTGATGTCTGAAGCCCGGATACCTCCATAACAGAGGGAGCAAAGCTCTGGGCACCGATGGTACCGACACCCGCTGATGCGCCTGAATGACCTGCCAAGCAGGAGGCGCCGAGGCAGGTGGAGACCTACTCGATGCATAACTACTGTATACCCAGCGTGCATCGGTCTCTGTCGGACTCCAGAATGATCTCCTTTGGGCATCCCTGGCAAAGTAGAATACGTCTCGTCTTTGAGACACTACTTGCGCTTCACAGGGAGATGATCTGGCCCAAGACACATCCTCCGATGCGCCCGAATGACCTGCAGAGCAGGAGGCGCCGAGGCGGGTGGAGACTCACTTCAAAGGTTACACCACTGATTTTGTGTCACCAGGTTGCCCATTCAGTGGCTGACCAGGGATGCACCTGCTTAGGTTCCTGTTTTTTTTCCTGAGACATACACCTTCACCACTTGTGGGACTTAAGGACAGTGGTGTGCTGAAGCAGGCTCTCACAGCTCTGGAGAGCCATTTGTAAAGTTTTAATAAATGGACCTAAAAATGTGGGCTTGTTTAGTTTGCTGGCGAGAGAGAGCCCACAGATAACAATATACCAGCACTTTTATAAGAAAAAAGAAAAAGAGAAGCTTATATGCTTTGTTTTCCTTTCAGGCACAGCCCCTTGTGACTCTGGCAATTACTTAACTTTTCCTTGCCCCAGGTACAAAAAGTACCTGTAAATATAAGCCACAATGAGCCTGCCATGAAAGAGTACAAATGAAAAAAATAAAGAACACCCAAAAGGGTAAAAAAAAAAAAAAAAAAAAAAAAAGAGATTTTACTCCGAGGACCTGAAGAAAACACGAAGCACTAACGAACTCCGTGTCTCCTCAGACGCGGAAAAAGAAAAACTGAGGGGCGTGTCCGTGCAGCGAGCGGGAAGAGGTGTGCGCACATGCGCAGTGCGATCGCTCACGCGACGGAACGCTGTAGAAGAGATTTTTAGATTTTGCTTTAAAATCCTCCGGGGCCGACGTGGCGTCACCCACTTGTGAGAATATCAGCCTGCTTGTCTTTGGAGAAAGAAGATCTCGCTGACGTCGTCGTCCTTCCCACACTGATTCCCGCCCGCCCTCGCGGTAATAGGAAGTTGCCTCAGAGGGGGGCGGGACTCAATGTAGGAAGGGCGACGACGTCACTGAGATCTTCTTTACTAGCAGGGCAGACGCGAGCAGTGCTGCCTGCCACTTTCCGGCGCTTCGAAAATTTTTTTTTAAAGCAGGACAGGGTAGGAGCAGCAGGAGAACGGATCTCAGCTGTCGGGTCGGGGGGGGGGACTCAGAGGGGAGAAGGGGATTGGGGAGGGGTGGGGGCACTCAGAGGGGTGCTTAAAGGAGATTAGGGAGGGTGGGAGAGCATCAAGGAGGGGAGAAGGGAATTGGGGAGGGGTGGGGGACCTCAGAGGGGTGCTTAAAGGGGATTAGGGAGGGTGGGGGAGCTCAGAGAGGGGAGAAGGGGATTGGGGAAGGGTGGGGGAGCTCAGAGGGGTGCTTAAAGGGGATTAGGGAGGGTGGGGGAGCTCAGAGAGGGGAGAAGGGGATTGGGGAAGGGTGGGGGAGCTCAGAGGGGTGCTTAAAGGGGATTAGGGAGGGTGGGGAGCTCAGAGAGGGGAGGGGATTGGGGAGGGGTGGGGGAGCTCAGAGGGGTGCTTAAAGGGGATTAGGGAGGGTGGGAGAGCATCAAGGAGGGGAGAAGGGGATTGGGGAGGGTTGGGGGAGCTCAGAGGGGAGCTTAAAGGGGATTAGGGAGGGTGGAGAGCTCAGATGGGTGCTGTAGAGAATTCAGGGGTCCAGAGCCCCCCCCAGGAAGGCTGGAGTGACCTTATATCTGACTCCATCTCTAAATAGCACTAGTACTGGGGTAATCAAGGAGTTATAAAGTTCTAAGAGGAATTGCCACTGAGAGAGACGTTAGGTCTAAGGGACCCGCATTAGTCCGCCTCTCAGCACTGGCAAGGAATAGATACCAGCCTTATGACAAACTGGATTTAGGTTACAAGTTATACAATGCCGTGAAAGATAGCCTGACATAGCAAAAGCATTTATACTTACAGCCTTTGAACATTATGTGAAGCACACAAATCATCATTTGGAATGAGGAGTTTATTTGCCAAGGTATCAGTCAAATCAGTGATTGACAACAGGCACGTACAATCAATTAATTATAGGAATATGATAAGCTGCAAACAGGTGTTAATTATTTGCTAATGTTTTATAATTTCTTTTACCAATTAGAGGTTTTACAAGGGAAAGCAATTAGGTAATTTGTCAATTCTGCTGGACACATTGGTTTCCCTTGGAGAGAGAGTGCCAACCCTTTTCTCTCTCTAGCTTAAACCAGGAAAAACCCTGATTTTTATAGGTGCCCTCAGGATATGGGTAATATGACAGTAGATATATCTGATTGGGTCTATGCTAATGTCAAGGTTGTCACTGATTGGCTCATGCTAATGAGTAGCTTCTATCTTGCTACGCCTTTCCTTTCTCACACCAGCTGACCACAATCCTGCTCACAGGAAAGTCTCCCTCCTCTCTTGAACAGCTAGTTCCCTATTTTCTTTGCACCTGGCATGACTCACTCATTTCTCAACTTGTTTTTCTAACTACATTAGAGACAATTCCACTTTGTAACAGATACGGCTTCCATTTTGTGTTGAAATCCTCCATTTTGTTTCCATATCTATTAACTTTTCCTAATTTAGCTTATTTAGGCCTCAATCTGGGCTACAAAGTAGGCCATACTTTTCCAGTAAGCTCCCAGTTGTGTCAGCCATCAGATTTCTGACTCGGCCAAGGTCTGTAATAGCCTGAGCTCTGTGACTGGGCCCGCCACCATTCCGGTGGGGGGGTCTCTGGCTGTACCATAATTATACATTCCCCACTTGTCACCCCCGCTGGGGAGGGGTGACACATAGCTCGTCAAGCTTGTCATCATCCATTCCAGAAGGCGGCAAGCTATCAAACGAGGGGGCGAGTTTTGGTCTTACAAATTGATAGAAGGTATGGTGCAAGATAGGAAACTTCATTCTCAGGTGATATATTATTTGGGCATATGGAATTCCCTTTATATTACCCAACCCCTTGGGCCTTAATCCTGATGCTTCTCTCTTGAGACTTACTCAAACCTGTAGTGAGACATGTTTCATGAATGGGACAAATCCATGAATTCATCTACAAAATCTCATGAAGTATAGGTATGTGGGTAATAGCAATTTCAGGTGGATCATACTAATAAACACTTTCAGGTCTTTCTATGGCTTCTATTGTATCTGTTGCATAGTGCATGGCGAGATAATCTAATGTATCTATCTCAGTGGTCTTGGGAAGGAACAGTGGTTTTGATTGAGCATTGTTATGGGCTCAACAAATATATGGTTAGTACTCTGATTGCAGGCTGTTTTAGGTTGTAGGTATTCAGAATCCCTAAACAGGTCGGAATTCCTGGACCTTACTATTACTCATCATTGGCATCCAATCATGAGCACTAAAAAGTGGATAGCAAGTATGAGGTTACCTCATACAACAAAAATGGCCAATCCTAGGAAAATTTATATTAACAAAGGTCATGCATGGATCTTGACATATGCATAATGACCTGGAAGTATGGGAAGCATTTTATATATCCGTTACCCCACTTGGAGCTTAGTCAAACCTACAGAAAGACATGCAGCTTAAGTAAATCTACACCAAAGTTAAACAATTGCATAACTGGTTGATACTAACAGGGTTTACACCTACATTATGATATCTTAGCCAGTATTAGGGTGTGATGTTACCCTTGTATCTGAGCAATATCAACTTCAATTTAAATTACATAAACAGAAATGGCAGAAAAGAGTTTCAAAACCAATACAACAAGAGAAAATAAAGACAATTATAGTCCAATTCTGACTGTCCATTCATAATAAACTGGAAATAAAACAAAATATGAGTCTATAATGTCCATAAACAGCAACAGTAAATCTGTAATTAAGTATCAGTTGGTTCTGAATTCTCTTTCATCGATCATGGTTGAGGCGGTGGAAGCGCTGAAGAATCTGGACGGAGATCTGGAAGATCTAACAGGGCTGGATTTTCAGGCTGGCCTGCTGAAGGAAATGGCCGGTCTTGAGATGGTTAGGCTGGTAACATCTGGTTCTGCGGCTGAGTAAACCCGTATATCTTTCACATAAACCCAAGACTTGTGGTCCAGTAGTTTGCAAGGTGTAAAGATTATTGCCACAACCTTGGGGGATCTAACATCATTTGGGCCTGGATAGATCTTGAAGACGTACTTGTGGTGTACAAACTTGGATCTTTCCATGTCTTTATTCTAGGCATGCACCATCATAATCAGTCCATCAAGAGTCAGAGGCTGGCAAAGGAATAAGCAAAATGACTGTATGCCTGAATGATACATTGCTATATCTTGGTGGGCATAATCAGTGTGAATTGAATAAGCAAAAATAATATATAGATGTCAAGAGACATGAAAGACAATGTAAACATGGAAAAAACAGTGCTAATTAAGTGCAAAAGCAAAAGGGAAACCATAAGGGTTCAATAATGAAAAGCCAATTTACATAAATAGCAATAGTATATATGAAATTATATCTCCTGATTGGTAGAGGTCAGAGCTTCAACTTTAACCCTCTTAATACTAGGAATCGGGATTTGCATAATATATCCCCACTTCTGGCTTGCGTAATGTGCAAGACAGATTGGTAATTATTACGAAGAGATGATCAAATAACAATGGTTAAGTATATGGAACAAAAGAAAAGAGTACAAAAAAAACAATAAAAATTAAAATTTAGAGATGATGTTGATTGTTCAAGTTATTGATGTATGAAGGGTCAGGAATATGGTGCACAAAAATAGTCAAAAGGCACGGGCAATGCATTGCAATCTATCGCCAGTAGGTAGTAGGTATGGAATCTTCACCTGCGATGAACACCATTCACCAAGGGTTGGGCCCTCAGCTGCAGGAGGCCAGCAGGACTTACGAGTTAGATTATTCAGAAAGAAGGGTAGCTTAGGAAATAGTCATAGTCAAAGCAGAAGACTAATGTGCAGAAATTTAAAACTCATAATTAGTCCAGGTGATGGAAGTATCTTCTGAAATCACGGTCGCCGTCTGTTGTAACAGAGAGCTCATACGTAAAGTGCCATGTAGGTTCTGGAAAAGAGGAGCCTGCAAAAATATTTAATAACCAAGAAGGTCTAAATTAATGACATAATTTGGACTAAAGAAAATTCTCATTGGAAAAGTTGGCACTTCTTTTTCTTGCCAGAGGTCAATTGTAGCAGAAGTACCAAACTGGAATAGAGGCGGTAGATCAGAAATTGGATTAGCAGTCTTCATTCAACCTATAGTCAAATCTCAGCACAGGACCATCAGAAAGAAAAGTCAAGGAATGCATTGTTAGTTCCTTGGGACACCAGTAGGTGGATAAAATCACAAGTTACAAGTAGAAAACAATTTTTTCTCTGTAGATTAGATGTTGCTGGCACAGGAAGTCAGCAGAGTCTGAGGAAACATTGTGGTCAGAGTCTGCTCCAGGAAAATGCAGCTTTTAATATGATATTTAGAGAGATAGAGAAAAGCCAATATCAGAAATGTAAAAACTATATATTTCTATGAAGCCTCCTCACGTGACCTTTACATGGTTTAAATAGGTCAAATGAGAAGGACAATAACCTATAGTCCTCTGTAATAGTTCAGAGCCAATTTGGAAAATGAAAATTATATTAAATTCTAAACTGATCCTTTCTATGCTTTCACAATTTGGGCCCTAAATTATGACAGCATATCAAGATTCACATTCAGAGGGATAGCTAAAAATAAGCTTATATATTCCCAGAAATCTAATTATAATTTGGAGTATATTTTAAATACAGAGGAGGAGCCGCTTTATAAGCAGGAGACAAATAGGAGCATTTCTTAAAACATTTTAGTGAAATTCAAAAATTCAAGGATATAATAACAATTTTATTAATGCAATGAATGCATAGATTGACCAGTAGGATATGTTCATATAGACCAGTATGATAAATGGAACAGCTTGTAAGCCTACATTGTAAATTGAATTCTAAACAAAGAGTAGCAAGGATAACACAGAATCATAGAAAAACCCATCTAGTTATTAAAAATTAGAAACACGTAATGAATTCCTGTATCATATACTGAGTTCAAAGCTTTTGTAAAAATGAACCTAAGAGAAAATAAGAACTACAAGGGTTACTCTCTGTCAATCGGTCCTAAGGAAATCACGAAATAACTGTGCTTCCTGTGTCTAATTTGAGTTTATTGCTCACTGCAAGCATTGGATATTATGGTGACTGAAAATATGACTATACATCAGACAAAAACTGTAAGTTTAAGTTTTTGTATTAAAACTTCATGCTGGTGGAATTGGTCTTCATAGAATTAATACTTCAGGAGAGGAAAAGGAGGAAAAGAAGGTTATTACTTTATCTGCTTCCAGAGGTACTGTTCTCAATTTTAGCTAGTCTTATCTGAACATAGCTCTGAAATAATAGCAACCTGAATTTCTTTAGTTCTGATTTACCAGTTAGTTATGTTATGCAAGGGTTAATCTCTAAACTCTATTGCATAGATTATAAAGCAGGCACTGTAGTATTATGGAATCCGGAAATGAAATTTAACTGCGCCATTTGGGGTTTGAGAACCAAAAATGCTGGAACTCTATACAATAATATATCTTGAAACTATAAATCTTCAAGAGGCAGGGAAGGAAGTTTGAAAGTAGTAGATAAGACGTGAAAAGGAAAATTTAAACAGTTAATTCATTATTACGGAACACATCCCCAATAAAGAGCTAGGAAGTGAACATTAGCACTAGTTATTTTAAACAACGTCACAAAGAAACAGTGTTTTAGATGACATATAATATAGAACCTTTTATAGTAAATATCTGGAATAATTATGCAATTTTCAAAGAACACATACACGGACGTACACCTATAAAATTAAAACTGTAAGTGGATCTCTTTTACTAAAAAGTCTGTCATATGATAACTGAATAAGTATCATGTCCGGTATATCTGTCTTATCCAGATGTAGAATCCGGATGTGAGTACCGGAGCCAACAAAGATAAATTATCGAAAACCTTTAATCTGTTTATAGCTACTGTAACTAAAAAGTGCTTGCATTTCTAGTGAAAGCAATTTACCGGAAGTAAATAACTACAATCTATTTAATATCATGTCACAAACATTGCTTAAGTGAAATAATATACAATCCTGGAAGAGAAAAAAAAAAAACACTCCTTTGAGATTTACTACCACTGCAGTTGATAGGCAATCTCACGGGGTAACCTTAAAGCACTAATTTAAAACTAAAGAAATGATTCCTTAATAACTAGCTGGTTAAGTTTATGCTATTTACCACAGGACACACAGGAACATATAGACATAAAATTTAAATAGTAACCTAATCCTGATACGTAGAAAACTTAAAGCTTAGAAGATGAAGCAAGATATTTCTAAATGTAGTTCAAAACCAATCATTGGAATTGTGCACGGTTAAGGAATTGTTTAGGGTTTCAAAACAAAAAATATAAAAATAAATATTCCAGTAGCCAATTACAAGTCATAGCACACAGACAGTATAGAAAAGGAAAACCACACTCATACACATACAAAGTTATTGTCCCACATACAGAGGTGTCCCTGTGTATTGAGGACAAAATCTTAATCCTAAATTTGGTAAAATAAAACATTTAAATTAGAGCTAATCCAACAGGCCATGAGAGTTTACAAAGGCAAGTTCAATAGCAACACATACAATAAATGAAAATATACTCACGATTCATGCAATGTAATCTCCAGCGCAGAAAATCAATTAAGAAAGAGGACAGTTGGCGGGATCACTACGCCCTTCCGAACTCTCGGTGGCATAGGGAGGTCAACCGCAAAATAGAAAGGTTTTGTTTCAGAAAGTCCTTACCAGAGATCTGAATAGATGTCAGATCACCAGTATCTGGTGTTGGGTGCAGAGAGGAAGATATGATATAATGGGTAGTGAACAACATCACCCAATATGTATAATAACCGGACCTAGTGAGCAAGTGGTCTACAAATAAGCTTCAGACCTGTAATTTGCTATAGAAAAATGAATTAGAGTAATAATATATATATATATTGACCAGACCTAGAACCTGGTACAAGGTCAGTGGTTCAAAAGGCAGCTTCACAGATTGCAGGGAGACCTAGAAATGATAATGTGCTAACAGTTTACAAAAACATGCAATGATTATCCTGATAGTAAAACATGCAGAGACATAACACAATCATACTCACGCATCTGCTAATGTACTCCAACAAAGGGACCCAAAATAAAAAGTACTAATTGGCGGAAAGCTCCACGCTTTGACCGCAAGTGACATTAGGAGAAAGCAAGACAAAAACAGCAAACAGAAATTTGTCTAGAGAGTCAGTGTATAAGTGAAGAAATACCTAGTGTCAGCTATTATATATTTATACTACTCTACCCCAAATTAACAACAACTACTCCCCAGAGTGTGCTTCTAAAGACAGGAGCCATCCCGGATTATCTGTCTGCCAACAACTGTCCCGGTTATCAGCCATGAGTATCAACCCATGATAGAGCCCCCAAAAAGGGACATTGCAAACACTCCCAAAAAGAACCCAAAAAACCAGCGAACAAGGTCTCATGAGTTGAAAAGCAGCGGTCCAATGGATTTCCGCTGATTAGGGTATCTCGCGCGACTATCCACCCCAATGGACCTTTAAAGCTTTGGCGGCATCCCACTCAACTACAAAGCATGCAAAAATTTCATGGCTGGGCAGCGTCTCACATAACCTAACCGTGGCTAGGCAGCATCCCACATAACCTAACCGTCCTAAAAAGAATTTATGGTTAGGCAGCATCCCACATTACCTAACCGTCCAAAAATATGGAAAGGCCCTAGTCAACCTATACACAATCGCAACGAAAGGCGCTAGACGTCTCTTTATTGCTCCCGCGGTCATCTGCACAAGTAACCCCTACGTGGGCAATAGTCCGAAATAGTGGATGCAGGCCACTCCGAAAATGGAATGGAATTCTGCTCAAAATCTAGTAATTGCGATACCGTCATCCATGGGAAGGTCAGTGACCCTCAGATGGGTGTAAGCTCCAGGCATCGATATCAAAGCCAATGGATATAGCGTAACACTGTTAAATAAGAAAATAATATATGTATAGCATATCCCAGGGAAGAACCCCTGAAGCATAGTTCAAAGGTGGGAAAATAGAAGAGAATTAAATAAATAAAAAAGGAGAGAATGAAAGAAATATTTGTAACACTAAACACAGGTAAGCCCATGGGGGAAGGTACAACCATAAAAGAGCCATTAGTTGTAATATATTGGCCAGAACGAAAACATGAAAAATGCCACGTTCATCATTCCACGACAATATATTTTTCATTAAATAAACCACAAGCAGGAAACTTTTTTTTAAAAACATTGAAACGGAACAGCTGACAGTAAGGAAACCTATAATGCAAGAGCGAACAGTACAAATTCATTCGTTCAGTTATGTCAGGAGTGAAAAAGACAGTTTTAGTTAGAAATAAACAAGTAAAAAGTTGTGCAGCTTCTGCCACAGAGCGAACGAGACAAGCGCTGTAATTATAACATAATACAAAAAAAAAGTCTGCACAAAAAAAATGACATGCACTAAAGAGGGAGGGAGGTGGGACTTACAGATTGATAGACAAGCATTAGGAACCAATAAGCAAGCAGGTAAGTAATTTCCCCTACATCGGAGAAAATAAAGAATAAATGAACAGAATTAATAAAATAAAACCAGGTTGTAAATTAGTGTTCTGGAAGGGTTAAGATTATAATACAGAAACTGAGTCTATCCTTAAGAAAGCAACGAGCCAGCGCTGCAATCATGAAAGTGAAAGTAGAAAGCATTCAAGCACAACTGTTTCTGCAGGAAAGTGCACGTATAAAGAGGGTCATCAAAGAATAAGTATTTGGGAGGAATATATTTCTATTAAATATGCATAGCCAAATGCATGCAGAGAAGTATACCATAGAAGTAGGTTACCCTGGCACAAAGCTGTATTTATGATTGAACAGACAACGATGCCTTACACCATTTATGTATAGAACGCAAACTCAGTATCACAGGCGTAACTAAAATGAAAACCCCAGCTTCTCACGACCAGCAAATTAGTGGTTTACAAAGCAACTTGCATCCTGTAAAGTTACGGACAAAGAGTTCTACAGGAAATGAATGCAGGTTAATCATGCCGAACAGAACCAAATGCTATAAACTAAGTCCCGGAGTCAAAAATACCTCATTAACAAGAGCAAAAGATACTTAAATTGCTTCTAAAGTATCGTAAAACAACATTGCAGATTGGTTCTTCAATTACCCCATCAAGACAAACAAATGCTGCATATGTTTGTTCTAATCCCAAAAGTTGCTCACACAATTACAGTTAAAATATTACATTGTGAAGTATCAAATCTAAGTACTATAATAATAATCTATGGAGGGCCACACAATTAAATGGTAACACTAACTATTTGGTAGCACTGTCCCATTAATTACCCATTAAACTGAATACACACAAGTAATAGAGAAGAGAAACAGTTTGGAAAGGAGAAAAAAAAATTTAATAGAATAAGCAAGAGGAGGGCAGGAGGGTGTAACCCAAGGTGTGGAGTGTCACCAGTGGCTACGCCTCTGGCAACGCCCATAGTAGGAGGGTGAATGAGAAAAGAAAAAGTATTATCAAAGCGGAAGATAGTGGCAGTCTGTCAAAAGTAGAGGCACAAAAAGTTTACAGTGCATAAACGGACAACAAGCACACAAGGCATAAGATGTACTTGCAGAATAGAGACACGAGCTGACAATACTTAAAACTGGCAACAGACCTGTCACAGGGAATATTTATAGTCAGAGAAATAAATGACAAGATGGTATAGCAGAGAAATAGCGTGTGTATAAGAGAAAGGTGCAAATGTAACGGAGTGACAGGCTAGAGCAGGGAACATAGCCAAAAGGAAAGGAAAGTGTTGTTGTAGTAACCAACGGAGGCAAATCAAGACGTTTTTAAAGAAGATTATTAGAAAAGGGATTTAATGATAGATTCCAAAGTTTGAGATTAGTAGATACGAGAGGGAGAAAGTGCAGAGAAGAGGAAGGAAGTGGGCACCGCCCAAGCGAGAAAAGGGGAAGTGAAAAAAATGTCGCAGTAGAAATAGAGATAAGATTTAGTATCGAGAACTCCTCTTTTAAGGGGAAAGAAGCAAACTTTTAAAACTTTATAACCACATTGTGGAACACGATAAGATCTACCAAGCTGTCTCTTGCAGCATAAAAACAAAAAAAACCTATCTCTGAGTTTTAACGAAACCGGGCAACAGATTAGATTGCCAAATATAGCATCTTAATTCTGAAAGTCTCAGAAACAGTTTTAGAAAGCAAAAATAAAACAGCAGTTTATAAATTCAGCCAAAAATTATGCCATGAGTGGGGCGGTGTGGCAAGATGGCGTCCTAGCTTGCTGCGTGAGCGTCTCGGGAATCTGCTGGAAATACCTTATTCTTGTTTTTCCTGTGTTGAAATGCCTCATACTAAGCGGAAAGCGGCGATTAAAAGGCAACCGCCGATAGCCTTTACTTCGTCTCCGACACAGCAGACCCTAGACCGCTACATGACAAGCTTCCCGGTGGAATATGGTTTGGCGAGTCCCGCGTTGAGTGACGCCGAAGGAGCGACGTCTATTCTGGGGCCGGATACCACGCTATCGCCGCCTGAGCTGACGCGACCTCCGTGTCCTGCAAGTTCCAGGGTGGGGTTAGCAGGCCAAGCTGAGACGCAAGACGCCGAAAGTTTGAGCCCGATCGGCGGTTCCCCCCCTGGACAAGCAGAAGGAAACATTCAGGAGCAAGGCTCCCCACAGGAAGTTACCCTGACGGCTATTTGGCAAGCGGTCCAGGGACTAACGGCTGAGTTGGCTAGATCGACTAAAGAAATTTCTACAATAGTGAGTAAACTGTCTACAATGTCGGAAGTTTTTGAAAAAACAAAATCAGAAGTAACAAATCAAGTATCTCAGGTAAAAGATGAGGTAAATACAGTGAAACTGACTGTGGACACCTTGGTTAAAGATAAAATGCTAACATCTCGCAAAATAGAGCAAATTGAGAACTTTAATCGACGTCTTACACTCAGACTATTGAATTTTCCAATATCACCTGCACTTTCATCTTATGATTTCTTCAAAAAATATCTACAAGAGATTTTGAAGCTCTCTCCTAAAGATATTCCCCCTTGCAATAAAGTGTATTACCTTCCAGCTACTCAGAAGCGGGGAGAGGCTTCTCAATCAGTAAATATGGTGAACATAGCCCCTCAGAGAAATGATATTGACTTACAGAATTTAACTGCATTATTAGAAGACTCTATGGTTGAAATAACTAACCGGGGGACTCTGATAGTATCCTTTGTATTTGAGCAGGACTTAAATATGATTATGAAATTATATTTCAAAAACTCCACAGCACTCTTTTGTGGTCAAAAAATATGGGTATACCCTGATGTTACAAAGGTGACCCAGCAAAGAAGAAAACAATTTTTGATCCTGAGAGAAGATGTAAAAACTTTGGGTGCAATTTTTACATTGGTTTATCCCTGTAAATGTGTGATACGTTTATTAGGTGTTAAATATGTCTTTTTCGAGCCAAGTCAGCTGAAGGTATTTCTGGACTCTAAGATTCCAACTAGCCGCCAGACTGGAACAACTGAATCAGCGAATAGAATATGACGGGATAAAACATAGGACTATGCCAATTGTGGTTTAAAACTTGATTTTCCTTATTGAATTCTCCTTTTTGTTTTCTAAATCCACTCCCCCCAAATAATTGTTGTGGTCTAAGGAAGAGTAAGAAATATTACGATTAGATATGCATATCTTTTATTTTGTAATTGCCTTGTAACTGTTTCTCTGTATTACCTTACAAATTGATATTCATTTGTAAAATTTGAAATTCAATAAATAAAAATTAAAAAAAAAAAAAAAAAAAAAAATTATGCCATGCAGCGAAAATTCAACCTGGAAGAGCAGCTAAAGTGGCTACGGGGAACAAAGACGGAATACAGACCGGGACTTCTCAAGTGGAGATTTATAATATCATGAAAGTTTCAGATGGGGGTTTCCAAAACAGGCAGGCATAGAAATAAATGTGGTTTATCACGTATAAAGCTGTATGACAGGAAGGAAAAAAGGGGGGGGGGGGGGGGGGGAAAGTGCCCATAGAGTCTGGCAGTAAGAGAAAAATAAGGTGGCAAGACTTACTACGCAGTTTTAAATGTGAAGCAGGAGATGTCAACGTAGAGCTAGAAAGCCGGCAGAGCATTGTAAGATTTAAACTATAAATCTTTCACAAAGACACATCAGGACAGTTTCTAACAGGGATGGGGAGCAATCAATATTGGCCAGAAACCGAATCAGAGAGCATGAAAGGTAGAGGTTAAGTACCTCTCGGAGGTTTAAGTACAGCACAGAGGAAATAAACCCAGATCTCTCGGAGGGCAGGGAAGGGACACTCTCTCCGTACGAGATCTAAAGTCTGTGTTACAGAGAAAAAGAGAGAAGCAGAAGTGTAGAGGCAGGAAAGGAGGTGGGGGCTCAGTGGGGATTCAATTGGAAGATAAAACAACAGAATTTTAGTCAAGAGCTATAAGTAACCCCCACTTTGACAAAAATTCTGGTGGCTTGTTCAAATCACGTCGGGGTCACCAATGTAGAGAATTCAGGGGTCCCGAGCCCCCCCAGGAAGGCTGGAGTGACCTTATATCTGACTCCATCTCTAAATAGCACTAGTACTGGGGTAATCAAGGAGTTATAAAGTTCTAAGAGGAATTGCCACTGAGAGAGACGTTAGGTCTAAGGGACCCGCATTAGTCCGCCTCTCAGCACTGGCAAGGAATAGATACCAGCCTTATGACAAACTGGATTTAGGTTACAAGTTATACAATGCCGCGAAAGATAGCCTGACATAGCAAAAGCATTTATACTTACAGCCTTTGAACATTAAGTGAAGCACACAAATCATCATTTGGAATGAGGAGTTTATTTGCCAAGGTATAAGTCAAATCAGTGATTGACAACAGGCACGTACAATCAATTAATTATAGGAATATGATAAGCTGCAAACAGGTGTTAATTATTTGCTAATGTTTTATAATTTCTTTTACCAATTAGAGGTTTTACAAGGGAAAGCAATTAGGTAATTTGTCAATTCTGCTGGACACATTGGTTTCCCTTGGAGAGAGAGTGCCAACCCTTTTCTCTCTCTAGCTTAAACCAGGAAAAACCCTGATTTTTATAGGTGCCCTCAGGATATGGGTAATATGACAGTAGATATATCTGATTGGGTCTATGCTAATGTCAAGGTTGTCACTGATTGGCTCATGCTAATGAGTAGCTTCTATCTTGCTACGCCTTTCCTTTCTCACACCAGCTGACCACAATCCTGCTCACAGGAAAGTCTCCCTCCTCTCTTGAACAGCTAGTTCCCTATTTTCTTTGCACCTGGCATGACTCACTCATTTCTCAACTTGTTTTTCTAACTACATTAGAGAAAATTCCACTTTGTAACAGATACGGCTTCCATTTTGTGTTGAAATCCTCCATTTTGTTTCCATATCTATTAACTTTTCCTAATTTAGCTTATTTAGGCCTCAATCTGGGCTACAAAGTAGGCCATACTTTTCCAGTAAGCTCCCAGTTGTGTCAGCCATCAGATTTCTGACTCGGCCAAGGTCTGTAATAGCCTGAGCTCTGTGACTGGGCCCGCCACCATTCCGGTGGGGGGGTCTCTGGCTGTACCATAATTATACAGTGCTCAGAGAGGGGAGAAGGGGATTGGGGGGGAGGGGAGTGCTCAGATGGGAGAAGGGGTCTGAAGCTGGAACTGGGGTCTGACAAGGGGGCAGGAGGGAAAATGGGTCCATGCCTGGGGCAGGTGGGAGAATGAGTCTGGGGCTGAAAGGGGGGGATGCAAGGCATGTGGTGGATGAAGGGGACTGGAACTGGGGGCTGAAAAGAGGGGGCAGAGAGGGGACAGATCCTGGATGGAAGGGGGCACGTGAGGGAGGGCAGACCCTGGACGGATGGGAGAGGGAGGGCAGACGGATTGAAGGGGCAGAGAGAAAGGGCAAATGGTGGGTGGAAGGGGAGAGAGAAAGAGGGCAGACTGGGGCAAATGGTTGATGGAAGGGGCAGAGATAGAGGCCAGATGTTGATGGAAGGGGGAGAGAGAGATGGCAGACTGGGGCAGATGGTGCATGGAAGGGGCAGAAGTGGATGGAAGGGAGAGAGGGCAGACAGTGGATGGAAGAGGCAGAGAGAGAGAGAGAGGGCAGACACTGGATGGCAGAGAGAGAGCGAAGACAGATGCTGGATAGAAGGAAGACAGTGAAAAGATGAGGAAAGCAGAAATCAGAGACAACGAACTGTAAATATATATTTTTATTTTTTTGCTTTAGGATAAAGTAGTATTGTAGCTGTGTTAATAAATGTTTATAATAGAACATGTAAATAAGGTAATCTTTTTATTGGTCTAATTTTAATACATTTTACTTTCGGAGAACAAAACCCCCTTCCTCAGGTCAGGATAGGACACTGTAACAGTACTATACTGAATTGACCTGAGGAAGGAGGTTTTGGCCTCTGAAAGCTAAATGTATTAGTCCAGTAAAATGATATTATTTGTTTTATTTCTATTTGTTAATTTGTAAAGTGGTGATTGGTATTTGTTAGTTTTTTCAAATTTACATCTGCTGTCTTTATATTTTGCACAGTACTAGAGGACATTTTCTGTTTCTGTGATGTTGCATTGTATGCAGAGTCTGGCATCGGAGGTTCAGTTTAATTTTTGTCTAAATAGAAAGTTTATGATTACTTATTCTATAGTGGATTAGGGTGTATCTATTTGTGAAAAAGACATGGCTTTCGGTTGGCATTGACAGTGCAGGATAGACAATCTGTACTAATCTGTCTGTTTTCGTTTTACAATAGGTGAATTGATGTTCTAGTGCTCACTGTAGTGTTTAAGATGCTTTCCTTTTCCTTGTGTGACTCGTACAAATTACTGCTTATGGTATGGTAGAATTGCTCTATAGGTCCTGAGTGTTTTGTATTCTCGGTATGCCTAGTACTGGATTTCGGGGGGGGGGGGGGTGTTAAAAAATGACCGGCCCTGGGTGTCAACTACCCTAGCTACGCCACTGGCAGGAGCCCTTGCTCTTGTGGCTCCCACACCTCGGTTCATTCTTTATTGTTATCTTTGACCTACATTTCCACCAGGTCTTTTACGTCAACATTACGGTACATTCTGCAGCATTAGTACATGAATTGTGTCCCCAGCTGTCAACGTACACTCTCTCTGTATTCCTGATCTCTTTCCCCATCCTCCTCCCTTCCCCCTTCCTCCCTTCTCATCCCCTCCGCTAGACCTTCCCATGCTGTCTCCCCATACTATCCCTCATCCCCCCTCCTATTCATATATTCCATATTGCCGTAAAACCCCCACCCTCCCCCCTCCTTTTTTCCCTATCCACATCAGGGCCAAGACATGTCCTTTGGTTGGGGTGTCCGGGAACAGATCATAGTTGATTAAGCAATAAGCTTCTACCTCGTGGACTAAGCCCTTGTATATATTGACCCCATATTTGCATGAAAATATTTTTTCGTTTCGGGCTGCCCTTCGCCTCTTTAGCTTTCCAGGTTGCCATTTCATGTATTTGGTTCTGCCAGTGCCAGTATGCAGGCAGGTCTGGGGATATCCATTTTTGTAGAATGGTCTTGCGAGCTATCAGACAGACCTTACGGTACCATAGCCTGGGTCCTTTCGCCTGTGTATGAAACGCGGACTGCTTGTCCAGCACTTAGTGTTCCCACATCCCCCTTGCTGGTACCTGTACAGTTTTGGTCAGGAACCGTTGAATTTGCCTCCAGAATGCACAGATGCTCAGGCAGTCCCAAAAGGCATGAAATAGTGTATGAGCTTCATATCCACATTTAACACATTTCGCATCTCTAGTGATATTCATGTGTCCCCATTGTTGCTCTGAAATATATGTCCGCATTGTCACCCTATATCCGCTCTCTCTTAGCCTCTCGTCTATGGTGAGTTTCGGAATGTGTCTCAATGTAGCCCCGACATCCCACCCCTCCAAATTTCCCCCCGAGTCTTGTTCCCACCACTTATATTTGATATAGCCTAGGTCTTTGGTGGGGGCATGTTTCATCAATGCACGGCTTATAGTCGACACTGTCGTTCCTACCCCCTCCAGAGCCTGGAAGAAGGTTTGTAACTGACCGCCAAGTTTTGCTCGTAGGGTGGTTTGATTAAGGCTCAAAATGTAATGTTTAGCTTGGACATATGCAAAATAATCTCCCCACGCATTTCCTATCTTACTCTGCAAGTCCTCAAATTTTATGATATCCCCTTCCCTACTAAGCAAGTGTTCCACCTTTGTGATTCCCTGTGCCACCCACCTAAGGAAGGCCTGGTTAGTTAGCCCAGGTTCAAAACTCGGGTTCCCTCTAAAGGTTAAGAGTTCTGATGTTTCTGGCAATTCCCCCCATCGTCCTGGCCAAAGACTTCCATGCTTTGCGCATAGGTTGCAGCAAGTGGCAGTGCTTGAATGGTGCCGGGATCTGTCCCTGTTCCAAATGCAGTAGTGTAATAACATCATATGGGGCAAAGTATTCCCGTTCCATTTCCAAAGGTGTAAATGTATTTGATTGGCCTACCCAGTCCCCTATGTGTCTGAGCAAGCATGCTTGATTATATATAGCTAAGTCTGGTAGTCCCAGGCCCCCTCTATTCCATCCTCCCCTCATCATTTTGGCCTGTATTTGAGGTTTCTTTTTCGCCCAACAAAACCTGCTGAGTATTCTGTTAATTTTCACTAGGTCTTTATTTTTCAGGTGCAGGGGCAGCGTCTGCAGGAGGTATAACCACTTTGGGAATATCACCATTCGTATTAAGTTTATCCTGCCGTTCAAGGATATCGGTAGGCCCTCCCAGCTATCCAGTTGTCGTCTTGTCCCCTCTAGTAAGATACTTATGTTTAAATCATGTATCTTCTCTAAATCCGTGGTCAATTGGATCCCTAAATACTTAAATGATCCCTCTGCCCAGCTCAAAGGGAAATCCTGGTCCCATAAAGCTCTCACTGCCTCAGATGAGGCCAGTGCTTCTGATTTAGTCAGATTCAGGCTTAACCCTGCATAATCTCCATATTCTTTCAGGATCTCCATTAACACCGAAAACGATTTCTGGGGATCTGTGATCAGTACCAAGAGGTAATCTGCAAAGGCTGCTATTTTGAATTCGGCCTGACCGAGATGCACGCCTTTTATCATCGGGCTAGCTATGATGTTCTGAATCAGCGGGTCAAGTGACAAGACAAATAATAATGGGGGATAAGGGACATCCCTGTCTGGTTCCCCTGTGTATCAGAAACTCCTCCGATTCCGTCCCGTTGACCCATATCTTCGCTTTAGGCTTATGATAGAGGGCCCCTTACAGCTGATATAAACCGGCCCCCAAATCCATACTTGTTTAGTGTGGAGAACAAGAATGTCCAGTGCACTTTATCGAACGCCTTTTCGGCTTCGAAACTAATCAGGAGGGATGGCATATCTTTGTTCTTCCTCCTCTCTAAAGCCACTATGATTTTCCTTAGATTCTTGGCTATTACCCTCCCTTCTACGAATCCGGTTTGAGCTTCATGTATTAATTTTGGTAGGACCTTTTTCATGCGGTTGGCCATTATTTTTGCAAGTAGTTTAACTTCCACATTTAGTAGGGAAATTGGACGATAGGACTCCACCTTTTGCAGGTCCCTACCTGGTTTTGGGAGCACCACTATTCGTGCCAGGGACAGACCCTCTGGGAGTTGTTCCATTTCTACTATTTTGTTGTAATAGTTAGTTAGCGTCGGGGCAACTTGTTCACCTAGTATTTTGTAAAATTCTATGCGCAAGCCATCTGGGCCGGGCGCCTTTAGTAGCTTCCCTTGTTTTATACCCAATAGTACCTCTTCCACCGTAATTGGTAAGTTTAATTTATCCTTGTCCCGTTGGCTAAGGGCCGGTATGTCCAAATTATCTAACTATATAGACTCCGGCAGTCCTTGATCCCCCGGTTTCGAATAGAGGTTACTATAAAATTTGGCAAAAGCCTCACATATCTTCTCCGCTTTGCGTTCCCTTCTCCCTTGTTCCCCCCTCACTTGCAGGGCCTGTCTCTTGCTCCCTTGCGAGCTGACCTGAAATGGTGGTGGTAACTGATTATTTCACCACGCAACACTGCCTTCGCTGCTTCCCAAAATAAAAGGGGGTTCTCTATATGTTGTTGATTCAGTGTTGCATAGTTCTCCCAGCGTTCCTTTAGTTTGGCTTTAAATATCTCATCCCCAGCAAGTTCCAACGGGAACTGCCAAGAGTTTCTCTTGGGTTTCCACTCTCCCCATTCCCATTCAACACTTACCCAAGCGTGGTCCAAGATCGTGTAAGGCCCTATATGTGAGTCCTTTACCTTTCCAAGCACGGTTTCTGGTATGAGTATGTAGTCTATTCTTGCTTGGGAAGCATGTGCCCGCGCATGGTGGGTGTAATCCCTCTCAGTGGGGTGTAACACCCTCCATACATCTATGAGCTCTAACATCTGTCCCATTCTTTTCAGGCCCTTATTAGATGCTGCCGAGTCGCTCCTCCTGCCCTGTGAGCTGTCCACTCTAGGGGTATTTCCCTGTGATCTTACATAAGCTGGTCTTGGCCTATACAAGCCTATGCACAATAAGATGGCTACTGCAACCCTCTGACCTGCACATCTCTGTGTCAGCATGATCCAGCTTCAGCTTGTAGAAAATCACTGACAGGCTTGCTGAAGCCAAGGACATTCTGTGTTCCAACCATACCCCTTCTATCTCTGAGAAGCTGGGAAGGGAGTCATACTCATGGCACCAGAAGTTACCATCTCCAAGGTCACAAAACAAAGAACTCTTCTTGCCCATGCACTGGACTGTACGTGATTATAATTTGTCCGGGCTATCACCTGACCGGGAGGTCTGGAAGAACGCGGGAAGAGTGGGAGAAGTTAGTTAGTCAGAGACCCTGCAGGAGGAGTACCTAGTAAGGACCTGAGAAACCCAGCAAGGCTCAGGGTGAGCAAGAGACTGTATGATACCAACCTTGTGACCTGCATAACTGGTGCAAATACCTGTGGCAGAGATATTGGCTCTGAAAACCAACGGAGAGACGGAAACCTGCTTGCTTGCTGAGAAAGACCTGCACTACATCTAAGACACAGACAGCTGAGAAAGCGTCTTTGGGAAAATCAGCTCCGGTCTCATCTGCAGCCGTCATCAGGACAGTGTGGTGAGATCACAGTGATATATTTCCTAGTCTGGGGTTAGGCAGTGGTTTTATCTAAGTACGACTGGTTTATGTCAGCTCTTGGTCAGGGAAAGCTGCTAATGTGTATTTTGCATAAGATGTGATAAGTTTTCATAAGGATCATTAGGATATCATTTGTACTGTTCCAATCATCACTGTACGTAGTCTCAGGATAATCAAAGTGTAGTTAGACAATATATTTTGTTAGTGTGCATATCAGTAAGAGATATTATATTGCATATAAGCTATTGCAGAGTGTTTCTATTTTTCTACCTATAATAAATAATAATAATATCATCTGTGACGTGGCTTCTGTTCTTTGGCGGGGAACAAAACACTGGCAGGGTGCCAGCACCAAGGTTCCTGTATAATATACCCCTAGGCTGAGCTAGGAACCTTGGAATAAGTAATCAGTGGGTAATTATTATCCTAAGTATTATCTATTTACAACCTACACCACCGAGGCCTCCCATACCGTGTTAAAATCTCCCCCCACCAGCACTTGTTCCCCCTGGTATGAGAGCAGGCGTTGTAGCAAATGGTTATAGAATTGCTTATCATACTGGTTGGGGGCATGTAAATTGCATATTAACAGTTTTTGGCCCACAATTTCCAGCTCCACCAAAACATACCGTCCCTTAGTGTCTGCCGCTAGGGGGTGTACCACTACTGGCAGCCCCTTACGAATTAACACCGCCACCCCACCTTTTTTCCCCTGCACTCCCGCTGAGACACATTCCTTCACCCACCACGTTTTAAGCTTTGCATGTTCCTCTTGGCTAAGATGCGTTTCTTGCAGTAGGGCAATGTCTACTTTGTTTCTATGTAGGTGTTGTAATATTTTTGTTCTCTTTATTGGTGAGCTGATCCCACCCACATTCCAGGTGACAAGTCTAACCATGATCTACAGGCAGTCTTGTTCTCTGTTGAATTTCTCTCAATTCATGTTTCTTTCTCAGGGCGGCACCCCAGCCTGTACCCCCCCCCCCCCCATACCCACCTTAAACATCCTTCCTGACTCTGTCCTACTTGTCATTCCCCACCCCAACACAATAATTGGCCTTGTTCCATTTTATCCCCTCCCCCATCCCCCATTCCCCGCTCCCTCCCACCCCTCCCTCTCTCCTCCCCTCCCTCCTGCCCCTTCTCCCCTGTATTCTGTCTCCCAACATGGGAACGGATCACTTTTACCACCTCCCGTCCTCCCTCCCCTTCATGCTGCACTACTGCAGCCAACTACATCTGATCCATATGGCCTGTCTGTTCCATACACTCTTTCCCCCCCAACAGTCATTCTCCAACAGGCTTTATATTCCTCTCAAACACATCCATTCCACCCTTCCATCCATACCCCCTCTCATAAGGTGTTACACAGCAAGAAAAACTTATATACAGTTAACCTGATTCTGGTTTTTGGAGAGGCTCCCCGAGTTTTGTTCTTTTCAGTTCCAACCTCCGAACATGGGCATCCCACCACCCAACTGTCCGTATTTGTATTCCAGAGTTGTCCAACCCTTCCTGGGCCAGTCCCCGGAGTTTATAACAAGCAGGTATAAACCTCTCCAGCTGCTCAGGGCCCTCCTTTTCTATTCAACCTAAACAAACATTCTTAGCCATCAAGGTCCCGAACCATCTGGGGACCTGTGATTAGCCTCAACTGTTCGGTCCATGTGTGCTCCGGCCTAACCGGTTATAACTGTAACCACTGAAATCCATGCGGTCCGAGAAGGCCTCCCTCTGGTCTGGAAACAAAACGATGCCTTGATCTCTCCTTCGATTCATTTCGGGGCGTCTCTCCCATTGTTTCCTGCTCCTTCTGTTGTAATCCTGGCCACAAAGTTTTTCGCCTCCTCCACCGCGTCAAACATATGTGTTGTTCCCCTGTATGCGATCTTCAATTGGGCTGGGTATAGCAGATTGAATCTGATCTTCTGATTGAACAGTGACGTGCATATCGGGAAGAAGGCACGTCGCCTCCCCGCCACTCCAGCTGAATAGTCCTGAGAACATAAGATTCTTTTTTGCTCATAAAGCAATACATTGTCCTTCCTGGAAGCTTGTAAGATGTACTGCTTATGGTGAAAGTTCAGTATCTTCATAATGAGCACTCGGGGTTTATTGCTGTTGTCTGTGCGGGGGCCAAGACGGTGAGCTCTCTCCACTCTCAATGGTCCCAGGCATGCAGGGAAGTCCACTCTTGCTGTGAGCCAGCGTTCTAGCTCCTCAATTAAATCTTTGCCTCCCATGGCCTCCGGAAGCCCCACCAGACGCAGATTGTTGCGTCTGGAGCGATTCTCCAGTTCTTCTACCTTTTGCTCTAGGGCCTCGATTTGTTTTTTAGCTGTTTTTTGCTCGGCCTCCACTTCCTGCAGCTTGTCCTCCACCACGCCTGTTCGGGTTTGGCAGGCCAGGCACTCTCTCGCCAAGTCCTCCATGCTTGTCTGCAATTTTTCTAGTTTGGCGTCAATGGGAGCGAATCGTCTTTCTAGTAGCTCCTACATAACAGCGGACATCTCCGTAGTTATCTCCGACACCCACGCTGATGATACAGTGGTGCCGGGCGCACTTGGCGGGGACGCCATTTTGGGCTCCGTTTGTTTTTGCCGCAGCTTTTCCTTTTGGGTGGTTTTCGCTGCCATTCCCTGTTCCCACCATCCGGTAACCCCTTGCTGAGGTCCAGCCTGTGCTCCGGTGCCGTTTGTTGGGCGTTATGAGTCCGCTATCGGCCCGTTATATTGGGGAGGGAGGATCGGGTTCGGAGAGCTCTTCAAATGCGTCTGCTCTCCGCCATGGCGTCACGTGATCCCCATTACCAAATTTTTAAAAGTAATTGCAATATCTCCTTCAAATACATTTTAAAAAGTTCCAGTGGTGCCAAAAAGTGGATTATAGTAAAGTTTAAAAGCCTCAGCTTGTCTTTGGAGTGAGGCCCTCTCCTCTGTACTATAATTTGGCATTCCTGAAATGGCACATGGCGCACATCCATGGCGTTTACCAGGTCATGTGCCTTCCCGTGCCGAGGTGCACATACTTCCGGCTTGCTGCTCTATCTGGACAGTGTGGCTCTTACCAGGTTGCACTCATACTTCCGGCTCACTGCAGGGGCATGGAGTGATGCTGGGGCAGATGTCAGATGCTCAGCTCCCTTTATCTTCAGCCCCCATGCTCTCCTCGGGGCCTCAGCAATAGGTCTGTCACACTTGTTTTGCCTGGATTCTGACGCTGACCTGCTCGCTGTCTGCCCTGACCATTGCCTGGATTCTTATGCTGACCTGCTTGCTGCCTGCCCTGACCATTGCATGAATTCTGATGCTGACCTGATCTGCTCTTTGCTGGTTCTGACCACTGGCTAGATTCTGTCTCCACTGGGCCCTCTGCCTGTCCAGTACTCCTCTGAGCCTCTTCCCAAGTCCTGCTGACCTCCTGAACCTGAGGGCTCAAGTCTCAGGGAATGGTGGTTGGTCCAAGTGAAGCTTCCTCAGGCTTGTTGACCACCTACCTCCAGCTTTGGAGACAGCATAAGGACTCACAACAATAAGTACATAAGTATTGCCGTACTGGGACAGACCGAAGGTTCATCATGCCCAGCATCCTGTTTCCAACAGTGGCCAATCCAGGTCACAAGTACCTGGCAAGATCCCAAAACAGTACAATATATTTTATGCTGCTTATTCTAGAAATAAACAGTGGATTTTCCCCATTTTAACAGTGGTCTATGGACTTTCCTTTAGGAAGTCATCCAAAACTTTTTTAAACCTCGCTAAGCTACCCGCTTTTACTACATTCTCTGGCAATAAATTCCAGAGTTTAATTATACATTGAGTGAAGAAATATTTTCTCTGATTTGTTTTAAATTTACTACTTTCTAGTTTCATTGCATGTCCCCTAGTCCTAGTATTTTTGGATAGAGTAAACAAGAGTAAACATCTACCCGTTCCACTCCACTCATTATTTTATAGACCTCTATCATGTCTCCCCTCAGCTGTCTTTTCTCCAGGCTGAAGAGACCTAGCTGTTCTAGCCTTTCCTCATAGAAAAGTCGACCCATCCCCTTTATCATTTTTGTCGCCCTTCTCTGTACCTTTTCTAATTCTACTATATTTTTTTTGAGATGCGGTGACCAGAATTGAATACAATATTCAAGGGGTGTGACAAGATTGCTGAGGCTATGAGCTCATCTGACAAGCCTACGATTCCAGACCTGGCTCAGGCCCTTCAACAGCAACAAAGCCACATGCAGCATCTCTCATGGGTCATTCAGGACGTTTGCTCACAGCTCACTGTTCTACACTCCATCCCGTGATCAGTCCCAGTATCCTCTGGGTCCACATTCTCCTCAGTTGCAGCAATTTCACTCCAGGTTCCCAAACCTCCTCGGTTTGATGGAATGCCAAAAGCTTGTCGGGAATTCCTGAATCAGTGCTTCATGCATTTCAAACTGCAGCTGACCAACTTTCCTTCAGACAGAATCAAGGTTACATATATCATACCCAGGGCCGTGCCTAGGGTCTCTGGCGCCCCCCTGCAGACTATCAGTTAGCACCCCCCCCCCCCCCCGTGAAAATGATCACCGCCCCCCCCCATGAAAATGATCGCTCACCACTTGCCACACTGAAAGGAATTGTCAGCAATATTCTTAGAAACAAATTGCTATACATTGCAAAATAAGATAGCAGATGTAAATTCTCAAAGTGGACATATTCCAAACACTAAAATGAAAATAAAATTATTTTTTTCTACCTTTCTTGTCTGGTGACTTTCTTTTTCTGATCATGCTGGCACAGTATCTGATTCTGCTGCTATCTGTCCTCTTAACTCCGTTTCCAGGGCTTCCTTTCCATTTATTTCTTTACTTTTCTCCTTTCTTCTTCATTTCTTGCTCTATATCCATTTCCAGCAATTTCTCCTCTCTCCCTGGGTCCTGCCCTCCCATCCATGTCCATTCTTGTCCCTCTCTGCCCTTCGCTCCTCCATCCATAGCCAGCAATCCTCCTCTCTCCCCTCCCCTCCATTTCCAGCAATTTGTCCTCTCCCTGGGCCCCCATGTCCATCCTTGTCCCTCTCTGCCCTTCCCTCCTCCATCCATAGCCAGCAATCCTTGCCTCCTCTCTCCCCTCCCCTCCATTTCCAGCAATTTGTCCTCTCCCTGGGCCCTGCCCTCCCATCCATGCCTCTCTGCCCTCCCATCCATTCAGGGCCTGCCCTCCCTCTCACTCCCCATTCCATCCAGGATCTATCCCCCCTCTCTCACTGCCCCCTCTTTTCGGCTCCCAGTTCCCACCTGCGGCTGCCCCTAGTTCCAGATCCATTGATTCTCCCATCCACCCCTGCCCCAGGCATGACCCCATTCTCCCTCCTGCTCACTTTTCAGACCCCAGTTCCAGCTCCATGCCCCTTCTCCCATCTGTCTCCCACCCAGTCCCTTCTGCTATCCAAGTGCCCCCCACCCTCACCCCATCTGTCTCCCACCCAGTCCCTTCTGCCCATCCGAGTCCCCCCCCCCCACCTTCACGGTCACCACATCTGTCCCCCACCCTCACCCTGCCTCGTCTTCTCCCTGCCACCCGTCTTTAAAAAGAAATTGCCGACGCGATAGCGAGTGCAGCACCTCGTGTGCAAGTAAAAGAAGCGAATCCGATCATCTCATTGGGCCTTCCTTCACTGTCCCGCCCTAGAGGAAATAGGAAGTTGCGTCAGAGGAGGGCGGGACAGTGAGGGAAGGCCCAATGAGATGATCGGATCCGCTTCTTTTACTTGCACATGAGGTGCTGCGCTCGCTCGGCAAATAAATTTAAAGGGCTGGTGCGGGAGGGGGGGGGTGCCAGGATGAAGAGCAGCGGGAGCGGCGGCACCCCCCTCTCTGGTGCCAAAAGATTTAAAGTCCTCGGCGGGGCAAGGGTAAGCACCACGGCGGCGCCCTCCAGAGGTGGGCACCCCCCTGCGGCGCTTACCTCGCTTACCGCATCGGCACGGCCCTGATCATACCCATGGGCGTAGTTTGACTGTTTCATTCGGGGGGGGGGGGGGCAAAAGATGGGACGGGGCATATTAGCATATCATATATATTATGGTAATTCCCCACCAAAGCTCTTTCTCCCTTCCTTCCTTCCTTCCTCCTTATCCAGAACTCCCTCTTCCTCTCTAGTAGTATTTCCCCACCCCCTTTCCCATACCATGCCAGTGTAGACCTTAGAAATGCATAAGCTTTATATGTAGATCATTCAAGAGGTAGTGTGTCATGATTTAGGCCAGTGATGGCGAACCTTTCAGAGACCGAGTGCCCAAACAGCAACCCAAAATCTAATTATTTATCCCATAGTGCCGGTACTCTTTATGGGCGGGGTCACCACTTATGACTCCACCCCCATGATAGCCACACCCCTTACACCAGCCATGGCGCATATAAACAGACATCATTGAAAATATTATACTAGTATAGGAGAAAAAAATAACATGATTTTTTTCATTATAAATCATTTCTGTAAGCTGTTACAGCGCCAGTATACCCAGTGCAAAATAAGACAGCAGATGTAAATTCTCAAATTGGACATATTCCAAACACTAAAATGAAAATAAAATGATTTTTTCTACCTTTGTTGTCTGGTGATTTTGTTTTTCTATCCATATTGGTCCTAGTCTCTGATTCTGCTGCTCTCTATCTGTTCTCTTAACTCCGTTTCCAGGGCCTCCTTTCCATTTATTTCTTTACTTTCCGCCTTTCTTCTTCATTTCTTGCCCTCCATCCATGTCCAGCAACCCTCCTCTCCCCTCCAGCCACAAATGTCTAGCCACCCTCCTCTCCCCTTCAGCCCCCCTGCCCTCCCTCCCAGCACCAGGCTGGCCTCCCTCCCACTGAGCACCAGGCCTCCCTCCCTCCCACCCAGCACCCAGCAGCACCCAGCATCAGGCCTCCCTCCCTCCCAGCAGCACCTATCATCAGGCCTCCCTCCCACCCAGCACCCAGCACCAGGCCTCCCTCGCACCCAGCAGCACCCAGCACCAGGCCTCCCTCCCTCCCTCCAACCAACCAAGCATCAGGCCACCCGCCCTCCCTCCCAGCACCAGGGCCCCCCCTCCTCTGAAATTTAAAAGGCGTACCTCGGGGTTAAGGCGGTGTCGGCAGCAAAAAGCATGTCCTTTGCTCGGCGCGCCTACGGCCTTCCCTTCTGTCTCTCAAGCTCTGGTCCAGCGAGGGCGGGACCAGAGCTTGAGAGACAGAAGGGAAGGCCGAAGGCGCGCCGAGCAAAGAACACACTTTCCGCTGCCGATGCCGCCTTAACCCCCGAGGTATGCCTTTTAAATTTTGAAGGAGGGGGGCCCTGTTGCTGGGAGGGAGGGAGGGCAGGCGGCCTGGTGCTTGCTTGGTTGGAAGAGGGAGGGAGGGCAGGCGGCCTGGTGCTTGGTGGGAGGGAGGGAGGCCGGCATGGTGCTCGGAGGGAGGAAGAGTGGGCAGACCAGCGACGGCGCGCGTGCCAAAGGAGAGGGCTCGTGCCCTCTCTGGCATGCGTGCCATAGGTTCGCCATCACTGATTTAGGCTCTACACCCTTTCTAATGTTTTGGTGCCACCTCAGTAAGGCCAACACACAATCTCTCCACTGCAAAACACTATACACAAACTTGTGCAAAAACACACTCATAACCTTACCAAACCATAACAGCACTAATTCCAAGGACAGGATGAGCAAAGGTAGCACTGTAATTAAACCGGGCTCTAAAACACCAGTACACTTACTTAGTGAAAAGCAAAACAAAACAAAAAGGGCTGCAAATACTACATGCTAGCAGAATACTGCACCTTGATCACACATGAAAAACACATTACACAACAGATATGACACAAGGAACTAGAAATAAAAAAAATATGAAGGCAAAATACTGAACTGGAAAGTTACCTCAAGAAGTCAGACTCAGCATGCAGCAATACTAGGAAAATTGAAACTTTCATGCAAAATATCACAGATGCACATTTCCAAAAGCTGACATATTCCAATTAATAAATTTTGAATAAAATACTTTTTTCTACCTTTGTTGTCTGATCATTTAGTTTTTCTATCGCTTTGGTCCCAGTGTTTTCTGTTTTATGCAGAGTCTTCTTTCCATTTCATATTTTTTCTCTCACCATGTCCACCATCCTTCCTGTGTCCTTATGTGTCCTGTCCCTATCGTTCCTCCAGTTTCAGCATCTGCCCTCAAAGTGTTCTGATCTAGCCCTTAAATTCAGCAGTTTACCCTCCATCCATATCCAGCATTTCTCCTCACTCCCCTCCCCTCCATCCATGTCCAGCATTTCTCCTCTCTCCCTTCCCCTCCATCTGTGTGCATCTCCTACCTTTGTCTTTCCTCCCCTCCATTCTTGTCCAACATTTCTCCTCTTCCCTGCGCTCCACTCCATCCATGTCCAGCATTTCTCCTTTCCCTCCCCTCCATCCATGTGCATCTCCTTCCTGACTTCCCTCCCCTCCATCAATCCATGTCCAGCAACTTTCCATTCTCCCCTGCCCTCTCCTCTATCCACCCATATCCAGCAATTCTCCTCTCTCCCCTGCCCTCCCCTCCATCCATCCATGTCCAGCAACTCTCCATTCTCCCCTGCCCCCTCCATCCATCCATGTCCAGCAATTCTCCTCTCTCCCCTGCCCTCCCCCTCCATCCACCCATATCCAGCAAATTTCCTCTCTCCCCTGCCCCCTCCATCCATCCATGTCAAGCAATTCTCCTCTCTCCCTGCCCTCCTCTCCATGTCCAGTGATTTCTCTTCTCTTCCATGCCTTCCCCTCCATCAATCCATGTCCAGCAACTTCCCATTCTCCCCTGCCCTCTCCGCCATCCACCCATATCCAGCAAATTTCCTCTCTCCACTGTCCCCTCCATTCATCCATCCATGTCCAGCAATTCTCCTCTCTCCGCTGCCCTCCCCTCCATCCATCCATGTCCAGCAACTCTCCATTCCATATCATCAAGCTGATCAATCCATAGACTGGTGGGTTGTGTCCATCTACCAGCAGGTGGAGATAGAGAGCAATCCTTTTGCCTCCCTATATGTGGTCATGTGCTGCCGGAAACTCCTCAGTATGTTCTCTATCTCAGCAGGTGGTGGTCACACACAGCAGCAGCTCTGGCTAGGCCTCCAAGCCTAATTTTTAGGTTTTGTTGAGTGCCTGGGGTTGAGGGCTCTTCTTGAGCAAGTGCAAACCTGGTGGCGCCAGGTCCCTCCTTTTCAACCCCTCCCGCTGGCTCCGTTAAAAAAAAAAAAAAAAATTTTTGAACGTCCTTAAAGGCGTTTATTTCGACGTTTATTTAAACGTTTATTGCAGCTACTCACTGGGACACCAGGTCGTTACAGCTCGGAGCGGAAAGCAGGTAATTTTACCTTTTTATAGCGAGCAGGGGGTTCCCCGATTGATCTCCACGTGGCATATGGCGTCGGAGGGCGAGGGCGCAAAGAGTCGCTCCCCGGATCGCGTGTGCGCTTCCAGAGGGGATGCGGGGGTCTTAAAGTCTGATTCGCCCTTGTTGGGTGACAGTTTCGTGACCGATGAGTGTCCCGGTCCTTCCTCCGGCGTGGCGGTTTTTCCCGCCATAAACGCCCATCCCCCGCTGCTCGCCTCCGCCATCTTGGCCGGCCACGCGGCTCGGACGGCTTCTTCGTGGGCCGCCCTTGAGGGAGACATTAATGCCATGGACGCCCTTAATTTGGGCGACGGCACCAAAGCGGCTAAACTTAAGCGCCGTTTTTCCCGTGCGGCTCCTGCGCGGAGTGTCGCGCCGGACACCATTTTGGATGCGCAGCATGTCTCTCCCCCGCTCTTGCGAGCGCCGGTTGAGGGTGCGTCTAGGGCTGTAGCCCAGGCTGCGGAAGTGCACAGTCTGGGGGGTTTCTCCCCCGAGTTTGTTTTGCTGCTGCATCAGGCCTTCCTTATGCAAAACGCTGCCCCTGCTCCCTCGTTTGGTAAAGAGGTTGAGGTCCCCGGAGGTAAACGCCCTCGGGTTGATTCCCAGGCCTTGGAGGACCTTGTCTCCTCCGATGTAGATGAGGGCAGCGTATCTGAGTTCTCCCAACGGTCCTTTGCGGATTCCTTGGAGGAGACGGATCCCCGCTCGGTTGGAGCGGATGACCCCTCTGCAGCGCGGCTTTTTAGCTCAGAGGATTTGCCCAACCTGTTAGTGCAGGCCATGGGCATTTTGAAGATTTCCTCTCCGGAGGACGTCTCTCCCTCAGCCCCTGTTGGCTCTGCCATTATGCTGGGGACGAAACGCCCGCCTAGAACCTTCCACGTGCATGATGCCATGCACACCTTAATTTCGGCTCAATGGGATGTCCCGGAAGCGAGCCTCAAAGTGGCTAGGGCTATGTCCCGCCTCTATCCTTTGCCTGAAAGTGAACGTGAGGCCTAACTGTGGCCTACCGTGGATTCTTTAATCACTGCGGTGACTAAGAAAACGGCTTTGCCGGTGGAAGGTGGCACGGCCCTAAAGGACGCCCAAGACAGAAGATTGGAGGCGGCCTTAAGGTCGTCCTTTGAGGCGACTGCTTTAAGTTTGCAGGCCTCGGTTTGCGGTTCCTATGTGGCCAGGGCGTGCCTGACTATGGTGCAGCGGGCTTCCCCCTCGGATCATTCCTTGAGGGCTGATTGGCCGGCCCTGGAATCGGGCTTAGCCTATTTGGCAGACTTGCTGTATGATGTCTTGAGAGCCTCAGCTAAAGGCATGGCTCAGACAGTCTCTGCGCGGCGGTGGCTTTGGCGGAAACATTGGTCTGCTGACCACGCCTCTAAATCCCGCCTGGCTAGATTGCCTTTTAAAGGCAAGCTGCTCTTTGGGGTCGAGCTGGACAAAATCGTGACCGATCTCGGCACGTCTAAGGGCAAGAAGTTACCAGAGGTCAGGGCTCGGGCTAGTACTCGTTCCGGTACCTCCAGAGGACGGTTTCAGGAAGCCCGTCGGTACCGCCAGGGCAGGTCGGGCTCCTCTGCCCCCTCTTCCTTCAAGAGGACTTTCTCCCCCAAGCAGCATTCCTTTCGCAGAGACCGCCGTCCTGGAGGTGCTCCCTCCGGTCCTCCCCCAGGGTCTCGTACCCAATGACGGGGCCTTGGTCCACGCCCCAGTGCAGATTGGAGGACGGCTGTCCTCGTTTCTGGGCGAGTGGACCACAATAACTTCAGACGCTTGGGTGCTGGAAGTCATCAGAGACGGCTACAAGCTAGAGTTCTGCCGACCCTTAAGAGACGGGTTTGTACTCTCTCCCTGCAAGTCTCCGGTCAAAGCTGTGGCAGTGCAGCAGACCTTGGACAACCTGATCCGCCTGGGTGCGGTCGTTCCGGTGCCAGAAAATCAGATTGGCAAGGGACGTTACTCCATTTACTTTGTGGTACCAAAGAAAGGAGGTTCTGTCCGGCCTATCCTCGACCTCAAAGGGGTCAATCGGGCCTTGAAAGTGCGGCACTTTCGCATGGAGACTCTCCGCTCTGTTATAGCGGCAGTGAAGGCAGGAGAGTTCTTGGCTTCCTTGGACATCAAGGAAGCGTACCTGCATATTCCCATCTGGCCTCCTCATCAACGCTTCCTGCGTTTTGCAGTCCTGGGACGACACTTCCAGTTCAGAGCCCTCCCGTTCGGGTTAGCTACTGCTCCGCGGACCTTTTCCAAAGTAATGGTGGTCATCGCGGCCTTCCTGCGAAAGGAAGGAGTACAAGTCCATCCTTATCTGGACGACTGGTTGATCCGAGCCCCCTCTTATGCAGAGTGCGGCAAAGCTGTGAACCGGGTGGTTGCTCTTTTGAGCTCCCTGGGGTGGATCATCAACTGGGAGAAGAGCCAGCTGCGCCCGACTCAGTCCCTGGAGTATCTGGGAGTTCGATTCGACACCCAAGTGGGCAGAGTGTTCCTGCCAGACAATCGGATTGTCAAACTTCAGGCTCAGGTGGACCAGTTCCGAGTAGCCTCTCCTCTTCGGGCTTGGGACTATGTGCAGCTGTTGGGCTCTATGACGGCCACGATGGAAGTAGTGCCCTGGGCCAGGGCTCATATGAGACCACTACAACACTCTCTGTTGCAGCGCTGGACTCCGATGTCGGAGGATTATGCTGTGCGCCTTCCCTTGGACCCAGCAGTGCGCAAGGCGCTGAGCTGGTGGCTGCAGACAGACAAGTTGTCTGCAGGAATGCCTCTGGTGACCCCAGAGTGGATTGTCGTCACGACGGACGCCTCTTTGACGGGCTGGGGAGCCCACTGCTTGGGAAGGACAGCGCAGGGGCTCTGGTCTCCTGCAGAGGCAAAGTGGTCTATCAACCTCCTGGAACTCAGAGCCATTCGGTTGGCGCTTTTGGAGTTCATCCCGGTACTGGCGTTGAAGCCAGTACGGGTCCTGTCGGACATTGCCACTGCTGTGGCCTATGTCAACCGCCAGGGAGGTACCAAGAGCGCCCCTCTAGCCAAGGAGGCCATGAATCTATGCCAGTGGGCGGAAGCGAACCTGGAACAGCTGTCAGCGGCCCACATTGCCGGAGTCATGAATGTCAAGGCGGACTTTCTCAGTCGCCATACCTTGGAGCCCGGAGAGTGGCAGCTATCTGCTCAGGCGTTCTTGGACATCACGAAGCGCTGGGGCCAGCCGAGCCTAGATCTGATGGCGTCATCGGCCAATTGCCAAGTGCCGCGCTTTTTCAGCAGAGGACGGGACCCTCGATCCCTGGGGGTAGATGCTCTTCTCCAACAGTGGCCGACACAAGAGCTTCTCTATGTGTTCCCGCCCTGGCCCATGTTGGGCAGGGTGCTAGACCGGGTGGCAAAGCATCCGGGCCGGATAATCCTGGTGGGTCCGGACTGGCCCAGACGTCCCTGGTATGCGGACTTGATCAGGCTCTCAGTCGACGATCCTCTGCGACTGCCTGTGGAGCAGGGCCTGTTACATCAGGGTCCCGTGGTGATGGAGGATCCCTCCCCCTTTGGTCTTACGGCCTGGCTATTGAGCGGCAGCGTCTGAGAAAGAAGGGCTTCTCAGACAAGGTCATCGCCACTATGCTGAGAGCGAGGAAGCGCTCTACTTCTACTGCTTACGCCAGGGTTTGGCGTACCTTTGCAGTGTGGTGTGAAGCAGGCTCACTTTCTCCCTTCACTGCTCCAATTTCTTCAGTGTTGGCGTTCCTGCAAGAAGGTCTGGAGAAAGGCCTGTCGCTCAGTTCCCTTAAAGTCCAGGTAGCGGCTCTGACTTGCTTCAGGGGCCGCCTGAAGGGTGTTTCCCTGGCTTCACAGCCAGATGTGGTGCGCTTTCTTAAGGGAGTTAATCACCTGCGCCCTCCTCTGCACTCTGTGGTGCCTGCATGGAATCTCAATCTGGTGCTAAGAGCATTGCAGAAGCCGCCTTTTGAACCCTTGTCGAGGGCATCTCTGAAAGACCTGACGTTGAAAGCAGTCTTTTTGGTGGCTATCACTTCAGCCAGAAGAGTTTCCGAGCTCCAGGCGCTCTCATGTCGAGAGCCTTTTCTGCAGTTCACTGAAGCAGGAGTGACTATTCGCACAGTGCCTTCCTTCCTGCCCAAGATTGTTTCTCGCTTCCATGTGAATCAGCAGCTCTGTCTCCCTTCCTTTCGTAGGGAGGACTACCCAGAGGAATACTCTGCTCTCAGATGTCTGGATGTGAGACGAGTCATCATCAGATACTTGGAAGTGACCAATGATTTCCGGAAATCGGATCATCTGTTTGTCCTGTTTGCAGGTCCTCGTAGGGGTCTGCAGGCTACTAAGCCTACAGTGGCAAGATGGGTCAAGGAAGCCATTGCAGCGGCTTATGTGGCCGCGGGAAAGGTGCCGCCTATCCAGCTGAAGGCTCACTCCACAAGAGCTCAGGCGGCCTCGATGGCAGAGGCCGGTTCCGTCTCCTTGGAAGAGATATGCAAGGCGGCCACTTGGGCTTCGGCCCATACATTCTCCAAGCATTACCGCTTGACGGTGGCTGCTCGGGCGGAGGCCCGGTTTGGAGCTTCAGTGTTGCGGTCAGGGATTTCTATGTCCCGCCCTGGGTGAGTACTGCTTCGGTACATCCCACCAGTCTATGGATTGATCAGCTTGATGATATGGAAGGTAAAATTATGTATCATACCTGATAATTTTCTTTCCATTAATCATAGCTGATCAATCCATAGTCCCTCCCAGATATCTGTACTGTTTATATTCTGGTTGCATTTCAGATTCAAGTTTAGTCTTCAGTTCCTATTCTGGAAGACTTCGTGTTCAAGTTATTTTTTCACTTGGATTCTTCAAGAGTTGAGACGAGTTTGTGTTACAGTGAGCTGCTGCATTCCTCTCCCCTCCGTTTTACGGGGCTGGATTGAGATTTAAATTCTGCCGGCACTCCCTCCCGCTTCGTGCGGCTGTAGGGCAGCTTTGTACCCCTCCCACTTCGGCGGTGTTAGGGTCAGTCAGCTCCTCCCGCGGTTGCAGTTGCAGGATAAGCCAGATCCCCCCGCATCGGCGGGTGTGGTGTCCCTCCCCCGCTCCGCGGGGATGAGCTGGACGGATTCCCCTCCCCCACTTGTGTGGGGATGAGCTGGGTTAATTCCCCTCCCCCGTTTCGGCGGTGGTGAGCTGGGCAGAGTGTCCCTTTGTGGGTGTAATTCTCTAAGTGCTGAGTCCTGCGGATGGAGCTTTGATATCGACATACTGAGGAGTTTCCGGCAGCACATGACCACATATAGGGAGGCAAAAGGATTGCTCTCTATCTCCACCTGCTGGTAGATGGACACAACCCACCAGTCTATGGATTGATCAGCTATGATTAATGGAAAGAAAATTATCAGGTATGATACATAATTTTACCTTTTCCCCTGCCCCCTCCATCCATCCATGTCCAGCAATTCTCCTCTCTCCCCTCACTTCCCCTTCCATCCAACCATGTCCAGCAGCTCTTCATTCTCCCCTGCACTCTCCTCCATCCACCCATATCCATCAAATTTCCTCTCTCCCCTGCCCCTTCCATCCATCCAACTCCAGCAATTCTCTCTCCCTGCCCTCCTCTCCATGTCCAGTGATTTCTCTTCTCTCCCATGCCCTCCTCTCCATCCATCCATGTCCAACAACTCTCCAGTCTCCCCTGCCCTCTCCTCCATCCATCCATATCCAGAAAATTTCCTCTCTCCGCCTGCCCACTCCATCCATCCATCAATTCTCTTCTCTCCCCCTGCCCTCCCCTCCCATCCATGTCCAGCGATTCTCCCTGCCCTCCCTCAGCTCCCCGACAGCCCTCCTCTCCATTCCTTCCTGCCCTTCCCCCCCCCCCCCCCCCCGCGTGTTTAAACCTTTTATTTTCTTTCACAGCGACGGCAATGAAGAATACAGCACAGCAGGCTTGCCTCCAGCCTTTCCCTTCCCTCACAGTCCCGCCCTCACAGAAACAGGAAATACATCATTGCAGGAAGGCGGGACACTGAGTGAGGGAAGGGAGAAGCTGGAGGTGAGCTCGCTGTGCTGTCTTCTTCACTGCCGTCGCTGCGACTGAAAATGAAAGCTTTAAATGCTGGGGGGGGGGGGGGGGAATGGAGAAGAGGGCTGTCGGTCGGGGAGCTGAGGGCAGGAAGGAGGAACCATCTGAGAGCTGCCTGCAGCATTGCGCCGGCCCTGCATTGGGGGGGGGGGGGCAATTGTAGGAATATGTGAAAGACAAGTGCTGCTTGCATTAACTGTCAACAATTCTATGAGCTATGATGTCATTGGATATAGTGTAATGTCTTGTGGGTGTGTCTGAGTCACTCTAGTTGCTCTGAGAGTGAGTCAGTCTGTGTCAGCATAAGATGGTGTTAGCAATCTCTCTTCAAGCTGTATGATAACCAACTGACAGAATTTTGTATTCAGTAGTTTTACCATGTCTACTGCAAGTATGATGTAAATAGTTATCTGAAGAAACTGTAAGTAAACATCATTTTGTTTGGAAGTTAAAGAAGAGAGAGTAATTGAATCTTTTATTCAAGAGTCTGTGTGAAAGAGAGAGAGAGAGAGAGAACAAAACAATGGGAGTTAACACTTCTAAAGCTCTGCTGCGTATGGGCTAAATCTGCTGAAGTAAAAGTCTATTTTTCATTTTTCCCCATCAGCAATGCCCCCCTTGCCCACCCCAAACTACGCCCATGATCATACCCCTTGTATCCAGACAAGAATTTGCTTCAGCCTCCCCACTTTGGGAACAACAAGACCTGATCCTCTTGGATCTACAAGCTTTCCTGAGGCATTTCCATCTGGTCTTTGATGAGCCTGGACGACTCTCTTCAGTAGCTAGTGAGATTCTCCAACTGCAGCAAGGTTCCTTCACTGTCTAAGCCTGTGCCATCCGGTTCCATATTTTGGCCTCAGAGCTTCAATGGAACCAATAGGCTCTGGTGGCTATATTTTGGCAGGGGCTGTCAGAGAGAATTAAGGTTGAACTCGCGGATCGGGAGATGCAGATCAGCTTGAATGAGCTTATTGTAATCTGCATCCGGATTGATGTACATTTTCAAGAACAAACCCAGGAACAGGCATCATCCCATAGACCTCCACACATGGCATTCTGCTTCCAATGACCCCTGATTCCTTCTGGGTCTCTAGATTCAGCAAGCAAAAGGGTCAAGGAGCCCATGCTAGTTGGTCGTTATTGGCTTTCTGAGAAGGAAAAGACTCACAGAAGATGTAATAACCTTTGCATATATTGTGGAGAGCCAGGGCATTTCACTAACAAGTGCCCTCAGAAGCTGAGAAACAAGCAGGCCTGGGGTCTTCAGGGGAAATGACACTAGGCCTACTTCCTGTTTCCCCACTCCTTCTTTGTGTTTTTCCAGTGTTTCTGCAATGGAATTCCTGCCTAGTTGAAGTTCTAGCCCTGATTGACTCAGGGGCTGCTGGGAACTTCATTGATGAAAGACTAATCCAGCAGTACCACATACCAACCTAACATCTGGCTAAAGCCTTATGTGTCTCCTCTATTCACAGGAACCTGTTACTAGGTCTAATCAATGCTGCCTCCGCTCTTTTTTCCCTACAGGTGGGGATCTTGCACCACGAGGTTCTGCAGTTCTATTTTCTCTCTAGATCCATTCATCCAGTAGTCCTAGGACTTCAATGGCTATGATGCCATTCCCTTTGTATTGACTGGAGCACTAATAGTATTGCATCCTGGGGTCTGTCCTGCTTTCACACCTGCTTAACTACTACTACTACTATTTAACATTTCTAAAGCGCTACCAGGGTTGCGCAGCGCTGTACAATTAACAAAGAAGGACAGTCCCTGCTCAAAGGAGCTTACAATCTAAAGGACAAAAAGTGCAGTCAATCAAGATTGAGGCAGTCTAGATTTCCTGGATAGAGGTACAATGGTTAGGTGCCGAAAGCGACATTGAAGAGGTGGGCTTTGAGCAAGGATTTGAAGATGAGTAGGGAGGGGGCTTGGCGTATGGGCTCAGAGAGTTTGTTCCAAGCATAGGGTGAGGCGAGGCAGAAAGGGCAGAGCCTGGAGTTGGCGTTGGTGGAGAAGGGTACTGAGAGGAGGGATTTGTCCTGTGAGCGGAGGTTACGGGTAGGAGCGTAAGGGGAGATGAGGGTAGAGTGGTAGTGAGGGGCTGCAGATTGAGTGCATTTGTAGGTTAGTAGGAGTAGGGTTACCATATGGCTCCAGAAAAAGGAGGACGGATTGAGCCAGCCGGGTTTTACGTCCATTGCTTTCAATGGAAGTAATTGAGCCAGCCGGGTTTTACTTCCATTGCTTTTCAAAAGCAATGGAAGTAAAACCCGGCTGGCTCAATCCGTCCTCCTTTTTCTGGAGCCATATGGTAACCCTAAGTAGGAGAAGCTTGAACTGTATGCGGTACCTGATCGGAAGCCAGTGAAGTGACTTGAGGTGAGGGGTGATATGTGTAGGAATATGTGAAAGACAAGTGCTGCATGCATTAACTGTCAACAATTCTATGAGCTATGATGTCATTGGATATAGTGTAATGTCTTGTGGGTGTGTCTGAGTCACTCTAGTTGCTCAGTGAGTGAGTCAGTCTGTGTCAGCATAAGATGGTGTTAGCAATCTGTCTTTAAGCTGTATGATAACCAACTGACAGAATTTTGTATTCAGTAGTTTTACCATGTCTACTGCAAGTATGATGTAAATAGTTATCTGAAGAAACTGTAAGTAAACATCATTTTTGTTTGGAAGTTAAAGAAGAGAGAGTAATTGAATCTTTTATTCAAGAGTCTGTGTGAAAGAGAGAGAGAGAGAGAACAAAACAATGGGAGTTAACACTTCTAAAGCTCTGCTGCGTTTGGGCTAAATCTGCTGAAGTAAAAGTCTATTTTTTCATTTCTCCCCATCATATTGGGTTATGGGCCCAGACCACTAAAATAAAAAAAAAAGAAAACATTAAGAAAAAATTTTTTTTATCTCTCCACACAAAAGACAAGATGGCAGCTGCACCATTACTATGTTCTCTCAAAGTGCCCCAACTGAATGAATATAACTATATTCAGTGGGAGATGAGATTTAAATGTATTATTGAAGCAAAGAAGCGAAATATATGTTTGGATCAAGTAAGAAATGCTGACAATTTTGAAGAATGGAATACTGCAGACTGTTATATCAGAAGTATGCTATATGAAGCTCTGACAGAGAAACAGGCAATATTGATTGATGGAACAGACACCTCAAAAGAAATATTGCAAAAATTGATAACCATGTATGGTACTTCATATACAAAACAACAGCCTATATGGTTATCAGAAATAATTCAATTGAAGTTGAATGACAAGAAAAAATGTAATGATCATATAACACATTTAATGTCATTATTTAAGAAGCTAGAATTATCGGGTATACCTATCTGCAATGCTTTAAAGAGAGCTTTTATGTTTACATCTCTGTCTAAAAGTTTTGAAGTATTCAGGACAGTGAATGAAGCAATTGAGGGACAATCTTTTGAACAGGCTGTCTCTAAGCTTAGACAAGAATGTATTATAACAGAGGAGATCTGTTCACCAAGAGAGATTAACCAGAATGAAACATTTTTCTCAGCGATGCATAGTAGGAGGCGGAGCTATAATGAAAAAAGCCTGCCCAGAAACAAGCTGATTTGCTATTCATGTGGTAAAGAGGGACATGTATCAAAATACTGTAACAAGAAAAACCACACCGCTTCTAGCTCATTTAAGCCAATGGAGAATAAGCATGGTCAAAGAAAAAATTATGACCATGACAACAGTAAGAATAAGAGCTGTATAATGACAGAAAAATCTTTTAATATAATGAAGAACACTTCAGATAAAAATAGTTGGATATTAGATTCTGGCAGCACAAAACATATAACCAATAATAAAGAATTTTTCACAGATATGAGACCAGAAGATGGTAGTCTTCACACAGCAAATGCTGGCTCAACAATGATCAAAGCAAAAGGAAATGGACATTTAAAATGCATAGTATCAGATGGAGTCAAAAAAACTCTTGTAAAAGATGTCTTATATGTTCCACGAGCAGTTTGTAATATGCTCAGTGTATCAGCATTAGACAAGAAAGGTTTTTCAATTCATTTTGAAAATAGTAAATGTACAATTTCTGATGGTAATGAAATTTATGCTGAAGGTTATATGAATAACAATGTCTATAAGTTAAACATTACAGGTGAATCATCACATCTTATAAAAACAAAGAAGAATACAGAATGTAATCTTGAGACCTGGCATCGTCGAATGGGACACAGAGATCCAAAGGTGATCTTGGAGCTGCAAAGTAAGCAACTTGCAACAGGCATAAAAATAAGTGCCAGTAATGGTAAGATGGAAAAATGCATAGATTGTATTACTCAAAAGGGGGTAAGACCCTCATTTCCATCATATAAAGGAAAAAGAAGTAGTAAAATACTGGACTTGATACATAGTGACTTATGTGGACCATTTAATATTCCATCACTAGGGAATAACAAATATGCATTAATATTTGTGGATGATTTCTCTAGATACTGTATGGCCTATCTATTAAAAGAAAAGAATCAAGTTGCAGATATGTTAAAGAAGTTTATAGCCTTGGTAAGCAATAAATTTGATAAAAAACCAAAGATTCTACAGACTGACAACGGTGGTGAGTTTACTTCACATACCATACAAACATTTCTAGAACAAGAAGGTATTCAGCACATAAAGACAGTTGCATATACACCAGAACAAAATTCTGTAGCTGAAAGAAAGTTCAGATCGCTTGTAGAAATGACAAGATGTATGCTATCTGATAGTAATCTTCCAAAGAGATTATGGGGAGAAGCAATTCTCACAGCAGTATACCTACAGAACAGACTACCTACAAAAGGGACTGATCGCACCCCACATGAAATGTGGCATAGTAAAAAACCAAATCTGTCACATATAAGAATATTTGGAAGTACAGCATATGCTCATGTGCCGAAACAGAAGAGACATAAGCTGGATTCCACAACAGAAAAAGGAATTCTAGTGGGCTATGATTCAGGTCACAAAGGTTATAGAATTCTGAATCTAAACTCTGGATTTGTTGGTGTAAAACACATCACATATTTTGATGAAAATAAAAAAATTGATAAAGACTGGAAAATTCCAAATGAACCTTATCATCCAGAATATGAAAAGAAACCAATAATCAATATCCCGGTGATTATAAACACTAACATACCAGAATTGTCTGATAATAATTTTTCTGATTCTAATGAGGAACAGGAAAATGAAATAGATACAGAAAGTGTTTATACTGAAGACACTACCACTGATGAAGGGGAAATGATTGGAGATAGAATCTCGATCTCAGATGACACGGAGAGGTCAGACCAACAAAATGTCAGACGCTCATCCAGAGAAAATCGAGGTAATCCACCCCAAAGACTATCTTATTTAACAACTTCTGATGATGCACAAGAACCTTTAACTTGGGATGAAATTGATCAAATGTCTGAAAAAGAAGCAGAAGAATGGAAAAAAGCTGCACAAGATGAAATCGATGCGTTGCATAAAAACAAAACATGGAACTTAACTGAATTACCCCATGGCAAAAAGGCCATAGGATGCAAGTGGGTATTTAAGTTGAAAAGAAATGCACAAGGACAAGTAGAAAGATATAAAGCCAGACTGGTAGCAAAAGGTTATCTTCAAAATGGTGAAGATTATGATGAAGTATTTGCACCAGTAGTGAAACACACAACAATCAGAACTCTCCTAAGCATAGCTGCATCAAAGAAAATGCAAGTGAAACACATAGATGTTAAAACAGCATTTCTTCATGGAGCTATATCTGAAGACTTGTATATGAAACAACCAGAAGGTTTCATAGATACAAATAACAGTCATTTAGTGTGTAAACTGAACAAAGGTTTATATGGTTTAAAGCAAAGTGCAAAATGCTGGAATGAGAAAATGCATGAAATGTTAACTGATTTAGATTTTAAGCAAGGAGAAGCAGATAAATGCTTGTATACTAGACAAAAGGAAGGTCATTGTGTGTACATTTCAGCATTTGTAGATGATTTGCTTATAGCAAGTGAAAGTGAAAAAGAGTATAAAGACATTGTAAAGTGTTTAAATCAGAATGTTGAAATAACTGAACTTGGAAATGTGTCATACTATTTAGGTATGAATATTGAAAAACAGAAAGATGGTTCTTATTTAATAAGTCAGAAACAAAAGATTAATGATCTTATTGAAAGTATGGGTATGCAGGAAGCACACTCAGTAGGTTCACCTATGACCACAGATTTTCAGAGGGATGAAACTGAAAGGGAACCATTACCAGATAACATTCTATACAGATCTGCAATAGGAAAACTTTTGTATCTAACTACCACTTACAGAGTTGATATAGCTAATGCTGTAGGAATTTTAAGTAGAAGAGTGAACAAGCCTACTAAGACTGACTGGACTGCTGTAAAAAGAGTGGTAAGATATTTGAAAGGTACAATTGACTGTAAATTGGTGATTCCGGTAAATAGTAATCAGAAATTGATTTGTTACTGTGATTCTGATTGGGCTGGAGATCATTCAGATTACAAATCCACAAGTGGGTATGTGTTTATGTATGGAAAAACATCTATTTCATGGGCAAGTCATAAACAAACCATTGTAAGTTTATCATCCACAGAAGCAGAATATGTTGCTGTGTCTGAAGCATGTCGTGAACTAATGTGGATAGAAAAACTGTGTACAGATTTTGGTATAGAACAGCAGAGACCGATACAGATTTTTGAAGACAATCAAAGCTGTATAAGGTTGTCAATAAATGACAGGGTACAGTCTAGAACAAAACATATTGCAACAAAATTCCATAATGTCAGAGAATTGTCAAGGCAAGGAGTAATAAGTTTGCAATATAAACAAACTGACCAAATGATTGCTGATGTCTTGACGAAACCGCTAGCTGTAAGAAATTTTGAAAATCTACGAGAAAAGCTAGGACTGTATGTATATAAATAAATATATATGAGGAAATAAAATGCAGCAAGATAGTGAGGAAAGATGATGAGTGACATGTTGGGAAGAGTTAGGAGGAGATAAAAGTGTTATCATGGGGAGTCACGTGATGCGGTGAGAGAGGAAGACGTGTGTCTTTGCTCTCCGAGGCCCCGCTGCCAGATCTCACCTTAAAAATCACAAAAAGCCCACGCTAATCGCTGCAACAACAGCGGAAGATCAACAACACAGCTGATGGATAAATTTGTGGAAACTGGAACAAAAGCGATGCCGGCACGCGGCGCAAAAGCGGCGAAGGACAGGGCTAAGGCGGCGGACCACGCCGAAGAGAAGGCCCCGCCACAAGGCGAACAGAACTTCACCGCATCTCAGCTAGCACAATTGACTGCCGCGGTGACACAAGCGCTGGAACCGCGTCTAGCAAAAATCTCGGCGCAGCTAGAACAGTATGATTCCCGCCTGGAGGACGCAACGAAGCGCATTGGAGAACTCGAGCGGCGAGTGTCAGACATAGAAGACGCGCAGGCCCCCCTACATAGCCAACAGCAAATCACTAAAGCGACGGTGGAAACGCTGCAGCAGAAAGTAGACGACCTAGAAAACAGGGGCAGACGGAGCAACCTACGCTTGATCGGCATCCCAGAATCAGTAAAAGACTCAGTGCTAGCAACAGTGGTTGAAAAATGGCTGACGGATGAATTTGCGTTGTCCGATCACGCTGGAGCGTTATGTCTAGAAAGAGTGCACCGAATAGGCCGTTTTCAAGATGGCCGCCAGACTCCACGTGCAGTTATCTTAAAAGTTCATAACTACCTGCACAAGCTGGAGATTTTGAGGGGATATCGCTTGAAACGAGACGATACCAAATTTGAAGGGAAAATTGTAAGAATCTTCCAAGACTATTCAGTGTCCCTACAAGATCGCAGAAAGAAATTCACACCACTATGTCGACGGCTACAGGAGCTACAGATCCAATTCATGCTGATATACCCTGCGGTATTAAAGATTCGACAAAATGGAAAATGGAAATCATTTGATTCGGAGGCGGCTGCCAAAGATCATATATACAATCTAGAACAGAACAGACAACAGTTGGAGGAAGGACAATCAGGAGAATGACTGGAGATTTCAGCTGGTGAGATATGATAAGAAAGCTGCTGTTGGGCACATAACACATAACATAGACTAGGGCGCAAACACATCAGGTCTGGTGGGGGGGTCTCGGGCATAGCAGGGGCTCCTACAGATTTGCTGTCAAGAAGTTGGGGAAAGTGGATAGTTTGGGCAGAATACGGGGGGAGGGCAAGGTGGGTAGGAGGGATTCAATAATAGTTAAAACTAACGCTGCAAGGTATTCTCAGGGGAGGAAAGAATCTATACAACGCAGTCTCAAGAAACAACAGAAGAGCTTTAAAGGTAGGGTGGAACACACACAGAAATGGAAGAGAAAGGTCTTCGGGGCCAGGCTGGGAGCCCGGGAGCCACAGGTCAACATGTTTGCATCGGCAATAGCGGAAACTCACGGGTGGGGTGGATAAGACAAGGCTAGTATCTTGGAATGTGGGTGGCATCACATCTCCCACCAAACGAACCAAGATACTATCGGCTCTTAAAAGACACGGGGCGGGTATAGCTTGCCTACAGGAGACTAGGCTCTCAAAAGAAGAGTGCGAAAAATTGAAAAGAGGATGGGTGGGAGAGGTATTCTATTCCCCGGCAACAGGAAGAAGGGGTGGGACGGCTATCCTATTACACAAAACTTTGAAAGGAACTGCGAAAATGCTATTCAAAGATGGGGAGGGAAGAATAGTGGGAATACAGCTTAACCTGCAAGGGAAACAAATGCTTCTGATCTCAGCATATGGCCCCAACACATCTGCCAAACGTTTCTATGCGCAGCTACTAACACATTGCCACACACATGCAGGCCTCCCTGTGGTGGTTGCCGGGGACATGAACCAAGTGCTAGACCCCCTTCTAGACAGGACGAGGAAACCGAGTGCTGGAGCCACACTAGACACTTCCCTTTTAGATTCGTTCTGTCAGAAAACAGGCTTGCTAGATCCATGGAGGATATTACACGGTGAGGAGAAAGACTACACTCATACCTCCCGGGCACACCGCACCCAGTCTCGCCTGGATTATATACTAACATCCCCCGACATATTTCAGAAAGTAACAGAGGCGGTCATAGGCCCCGAAGAAATCTCTGACCATGCCTTGATATGGGTTGACTTGGAAGGAGAGGCATATTTTCGGCAGTCCCCGGGGTGGAGATTCCCGGCATACTTATACGCATCGAAAGAATTTGCAGAACATTTACATCAGCAATGGGAAGAATTTCACACACATAATCAGGCACATGTAGAAGATCCCATTTTGTATTGGTCTGCAGCCAAGGCGGTTTTGCGGGGACAGGTCATAGCGTATGTGAGCAAACGAAATAAGCGAATGGCCCAAGGCATAGTAGCTCTGGAGAGGCAGCTAAGGGAAACAAGAAAGCAGTATGCCAGACACCCCTCGCAAAACACCTATGAGCTCCTTACATCTACGAGGGTGGCATTAAACAGCTTACTCCAGGAACGAACGGCACGCTCAATGCTGTTCAGAAAATATAGATTGTTTAAATATGGAGATAAGGCAGGGGGGATGCTTGCGAGACTAGTTAAGGGCACACGAAAGACCCACTACATCGCAGCGGTACGTGGACAAAGGGGAGAGATCATCACTAAACCAGATGAGATAGCCCAAATTTTCCAACAGCATTTTGCTACTTTATATAAGGGGGAGAAAGAGACGGGAGGCATTCAAGAAGCCATCAGAACATACCTCGATAACGCTAACATGGGGAAAATATCTCCAGAACACCTCGATCAACTTAACAAACCGATTGGAGCAAAAGAGCTCCAGAAGGCTATAGGAGCATTAAAAACGCACTCAGCACCAGGGCCCGATGGACTATCTAGTGAATTCTATAAGATGCTTAAACAAAAAATACTGGGGCCCCTGACGGAATATCTTAACGAAGTAGTGGATAATGGGCGATTCCCCTTGCATGCTAATACGGCCCTGATAAGCTTAATTCCAAAAAAAGGGAGAGACTCATTACAACCTAGCTCATATAGACCAATCTCCCTGATCAATGTGGAAGCCAAACTATTGTCAAGGATATTAGCAGACCGGCTGGCACCTCTTCTTCCACAATTGGTTAAAGAAGATCAGGCTGGATTCGTTAGGGGGCGCCAATCAGTTCTGAATGTGCGAAAATTCATATTAGCCACACTAGTAGCTCCTAACACACATTCTCAAAACTTGGCGGTGAGCCTTGATGCAGAGCGGGCATTCGACCGGGTGTTATGGCCCTTTCTGTTTGAGACATTAAAATGGATAGGCATCACGGGATGGCTACTACAGGCCGTAACAACACTATACACTGACCCCCGGGCCATGCTACTAGTTAATGGAATCCGAACAGAGGGATTTGACATTGAGAAAGGAACACGTCAAGGTTGCCCGCTATCCCCGTTACTTTTCCTGTTGACCCTAGAACCTTTGCTGAACAAGATCCGACTACATGAGGGTATACAGGGGGTCAAAATAGGACAGTATGAGATAAAGGTGTTGGCATACGCGGATGACCTGCTGTTGCTGTTGAGCACTCCCCGAACATCATTAAAACACCTCCTAGACACTGTACACAGTTATGGCAGGCTCTCGGGCTTCCGGCTGAATCTGACAAAATCTTTGGCACTGCCCCTAGAGCAGAAACTGAGGCATGAATGGGGAGAAACGTTTCCTCTGCAATGGGCAGAGGATCAGATTAAGTATCTGGGGGTAATAGTACCTGCTGATATGGGGCTCCTATACGATAAGAATGTGCTTCCAGTCCTACAAGAGACCAGACGCATGTTAAACCTGTGGAATACATGCCCACTTTCCTTATCAGGACGCATAGGATTAGTTAACATGATGATAGCCCCTAAATGGTTATACCTCTTTCAGATGCTCCCATTATATTTAAGACAGAGAGAGGAAAAGGCCCTTAATAAATCGATTCAGACATTTTTATGGAGAGGGCGGAAGCCTCGGCTCCCGTTGAGTGTCATTCAGAAGCCGAGACTGCATGGGGGGATGGGCCTACTCAACATAAGATACTTGACCATAGCATGCTCGATGAGACACATTAGAGATTGGCTAACAGGACATGGAGAGTTTTCAAGCACACAAATAGAACAGGCCCTCTCACCCACAATACATTTAGGGTGGTGGCTACATGCAACGGGCAGCAGCAGAGTCAAACCCAACTTAAGAAACAATCCATTCGTCCAATCAGCAAGGGCGGCATGGAGATGGCTGTGCAGGAGACACTGGTTCGAGTGGTCTGCGACCCCCTTTTTGCCTCTGCTTCATAACCCAGATTTTACAGAGGGCACAACCTCAGCGATGTTTGCCAGATGGAGGAAAAAGGGAATTCAGTATCTGTACCAGCTGTTGACAGAGGAGGGCAGAGCGCGACCATTCCGGGAACTGCAAACAGAATTCAACTTACCAGAGACTGATCAGTTTGCGCATTTGCAGATACAACACTATTTATCTGAACTGGGCTGGACCAACTTAAGCGAGGATGTACAGGACACTTTAAACACAGCATTGACACTGGGGGCCCAAAACAAAGTGCCCCTGCGATTCCATCACAGATATCTACAGGACTCCACGGAGGACATTGACTACAGAGGCAGAGCACAGAAATGGGCAATAGATCTGAACGCGGACGTGTCGGAAGAGGTATTGCAGAACTTTTTACAATTGGCATTACGCACCTCAATATATGCCAGATATTGGGAAATACAATATAAATTTGCATTACGACTTTATATCCCACCAGCTAGGGCATTTAAGGCCGGATATGGTGGCACAGGTGCATGCCCTCATTGTGCCCAGGCATTGGTGGGACTAGGACATATGTTCTGGTCTTGCCCTCGGGTGGTGCGTTTTTGGTCCCAGCTGTTAGCGGCCGTCAAACAATACTGGAGATGCAACACAATACAGAGGCAGCCTTTATTACTCTTTGGAAAATACTGCTACACGGGACAGGCCCCACCAGGACTTACCTCCTTTCTGCACAGGGCAGTGCTAATCGGCAAGAAGATAATCCTGCTCAATTGGAGAGCGAAGGAGGGGCCCACGCTGGGAGCTTGGAGGACAAATATGATTGAACTGCTAAAACTAGAACGATGTGGAATTACAGACATTTCCTCGGTGGAGGGCAAAAAGCTGGAAACCACCTGGGCGGAATTTTGGAATACCCTACAACCAAGTGCAAAGAGCAAAATTCTAAATTGAGAGACTGTGTAGATGCAAAAATGAGAGACCCTGAATACCTGTAGACTGATAGTAGATCATTGAGGAACTGGGGGGGGGGGGGGGGAGGGAGGGGAAGGTGGGGGGGAGTTTTGAAGGGGGGGAAGCTGGGAAGAGATAGAAGAACTGTTAGATAGATACATTGGAGTGCATCGTTGTAATAGTGTTGATTTAGCTGTTAATCCTGCAAAGATCATTGCACACCTGTACACTGTTTATTGAAATTTGCAATAAAAACGATTGAAACATAAATAAATATATAAGAATTGAATTGTTGGACAATAATGCATGTGAAGGGGTATGTAGGAATATGTGAAAGACAAATGCTGCATGCATTAACTGTCAACAATTCTATGAGCTATGATGTCATTGGATATAGTGTAATGTCTTGTGGGTGTGTCTGAGTCACTCTAGTTGCTCAGTGAGTGAGTCAGTCTGTGTCAGCATAAGATGGTGTTAGCAATCTCTCTTTAAGCTGTATGATAACCAACTGACAGAATTTTGTATTCAGTAGTTTTACCATGTCTACTGCAAGTATGATGTAAATAGTTATCTGAAGAAACTGTAAGTAAACCTCATTTTTGTTTGGAAGTTAAAGAAGAGAGAGTAATTGAATCTTTTATTCAAGAGTCTGTGTGAAAGAGAGAGAGAGAGAGAGAACAAAACAATGGGAGTTAACACTTCTAAAGCTCTGCTGCGTATGGGCTAAATCTGCTGAAGTAAAAGTCTATTTTTTCATTTCTCCCCATCAATATGAGCATATCGGTCTAGGCGGAAGATAAGACGCACAGCAGAGTTCTGAACGGATTGAAGGGGGGATAGATGGTTAAGTGCGAGGCCAGTGAGGAGTAGGTTGCAGTAGTCAAGGCGAGAGGTAATGAGAGACTGGATGAGAGTTCGGGTGGTGTGCTCAGAGAGGAAAGGGTGAATTTTGCTGATGTTATAGAGAAAGAAGCGACAGGTCTTGGCTGTCTGCTGGATATGGGCAGAGAAGGAGAGGGAGGAGTCGAAGATGACTCCGAGGTTGCGGGCAGATGAGACGGGGAGGATGAGGGTGTTATCAACTGAAATAGAGAGTGGAGGGAGAGGAGAAGTGGGTTTGGGTGGAAAGACAATGAGCTCGGTCTTGGCCATGTTCAGTTTCAGGTGGCGGTTGGACATCCAGGCAGCAATGTCGGATAAGCAGGCCGATACTTTGGCCTGGGTTTCCGCAGGCTAACCCGATAAGGATGGCAACATCCAGCCAACCATCCAGCCAAGGCCCTGATCTTCCCGGACTGCTGGCTATACATTGGGACTTCGCAGATCTTTTTAGCAAAAAACAAGTGGAGGTTCTCCCACCACACAGAGACTTTGACTGCACCATCGAATTGTTACCAGGGAAGATACCCCCTTAAGGATGGGTTTATAACCTCTTCTGACCAGAATACATCGAAGAAAACCTAGAGAAAGGATTCATCCAACCCTCCACTTCTTCGGCTGGGGCTGGCTTTTTCTTTGTCAGTTAGAAGGATGGAGGTCTTCGCTACTACATAGACTACAGAGGCTTAAATGACATCACGATAAAGAATCACTATCCACTGCCGCTCATTCAAGAACTTTTTGATTGGCTGCAAGGGGCTGTCGTTTTTACTAAACTAGATCTGTGGGGAGCTTATAATCTGGTTTGGATTAAGAAGGGGGATGAGTGGAAGATGGCATTTAATACCCATGGCAGGCATTATGAATATTTAGTCATTCCCTTTGGATTACATAATGCCCCTGCCGTATTCCAGCGTTTGGTGATTGACATCTTAAGAGATCTGCTATACTCGATGGTTATTGTGTACTTAGACGATATTCTCATTTTCTCTTCCTAAATATCAGAACATCCAAAAATATATCAGAGTTGTTCTCCAATGATTGAGGGACAACAATCTGTATGCCAAATTAGAGAACTGCGCTTTTCATCAAAATTCTTTTACTCCATTACAGCACTGTGATGTTCTTGAAAACAGAACGGAAGCCAAAGAAAAAATAATAAAAGTGGAACAAAAAGATATGAAGGTACCCAAAGAGAAAAGAAACCCCCAAATCACTATTGTTGAAACGCATACCAGGAAATGTAGATGGAAAGCGATGACCACAAATGCTCGCAGTCTAAGCAATAAAGTTCATGACCTTCAGGCCCTGATGTTGGAGGCAGACTTGGATGTTGTTGCAATCACAGAGACGTGGCTAAATGGTTCCCATGAATGGGATGCAAACATACCAGGCTATAATCTATTTAGGAAGGATAGAGAGGGTCGTAAAGGTGGCGGAGTAGCTCTGTATGTGAGGAATGATATCACTGCGACTGAAATGACAGGGACCTGGGGAAAGGAAGAAGCGATATGGATCACCTTAAAAAGAGATGATAGAACCTCTGTCCACATGGGTGTTGTCTACAGACCTCCGACACAATTGGAGGAATTAGATAAAGACCTGATCGCAGATATTCAAAAGTTGGGAAGCAAGAGAGAGGTGCTGTTGCTGGGAGATTTCAATCTGCCGGATGTAGATTGGAAGGTTCCATCTGCGGAATCGGAAAGAAGTAGAGGGATCGTGGATGCTTTCCAAAGTGTTTTGCTCAAATGGTGACGGAACCCACGAGGGAGGGAGCGACACTGGATCTGGTGCTCACAAATGGGGATAGCGTGTCAAATATCCGAGTGGGTGCCCACCTGGGCAGCAGTGACCATCAAACGGTTTGGTTTGATATAATAGCTAAAGTGGAGAGCGGCCACTCAAAACTCAAAGTCCTGGATTTCAAGCGTGCTGACTTTAGTAAAATGGGGAATACCTGAGGAAGGAGATGATGGGCTGGGAGGAAATACGAGAAGTGGAAGGACAGTGGTCCAGGCTGAAAGAAGCTATAAATAGGGCCAAGAACCTTTATGTAAGGAAAGTAAATAAAAGCAAGAGGAAAAAGGAAACCGATATGGTTCTCCAAGCAAGTGGTTGAGAAAATAAAGGCTAAAGAGTTGGTGTTCAAGAAATACAGAAAAACTCAAGAAAAGGAACACATGGAGGATTACCAGATGAAAATGAAAGAAGCCAAGAGAGAGATACGACTGGCAAAAGCGGAAGAACAAATGGCTAGAAATGTAAGGAGGGGTGACAAAAATTTCTTCAGGTATATTAGTGAAAGGAGAATGACTAAAAAAGGAATTGTGAGACTAAAAGATACTGCGAACCGCTATGTGGAAAATGATGAAGAAAAAGCAAATTTGCTAAATAGATACTTTTGTTCTGTTTTCACAGAGAAAAATCCTGGAGAAGGACGGCGATGGACTGGAAATAATACAATTGAGAATGAAGTGGATAGAGCACTGTTCACGGAAGAAAGTGTGTATCAACAACTTGAAAAGCTAAAGGTGGACAAAGCCATGGGACCGGACGGGATCCACCCCAGGATATTGAGAGAGCTCAGAGAGGTTTTGGCGGGTCCTCTTAAAGATTTGTTTAATATATCCTTGTAGACGGGAAAGGTTCCGAGGGATTGGAGAATGGCGGAGGTGGTCCCTCTTCACAAAAGTGGTGATAGGGAAGAAGCTGGAAACTACAGGCCGGTAAGCCTCACTTTGGTTATTGGAAAAGTAATGGAAGCGATGCTGAAGGAAAGGATAGTGAATTTTCTGGAAGCCAATAAGTTGCAAGATCCGAGACAACATGGTTTTACCAAAGGGAAATCGTGCCAAACGAATCTCATTGAGTTCTTTGATTGGGTGACAGCAGAATTGAATCAGGGACGAGCTATGGACGTAATCTACTTAGATTTCAGCAAAGCTTTTGACACGGTTCCCCACAGGAGGCTCTTAAATAAACTGGAGGGGCTGAAGATAGGACCCGAAGTGGTGAACTGGATTAGGAACTGGTTGACGGACAGACGCCAGAGGGTGGTGGTGAATGGAATTCGCTCAGAGGAAGGAAAGGTGAGTAGTGGAGTGCCTCAGGGATCGGTGCTGGGGCCGATTCTGTTCAATATATTTGTGAGTGACATTGCCGAAGGCTTAGAAGGTAAAGTTTGCCTATTTGCGGATGATACTAAGATCTGTAACAGAGTGGACACCCGGGAGGGAGTGGAAAACATGAAAAAGGATCTGAGGAAGCTAGAAGAATGGTCTAAGGTTTGGCAATTAAAATTCAATGCGAAGAAATGCAAAGTGATGCACTTAGGGAATAGAAATCCACGGGAGACATATGTGTTAGACGGGGAGAGTCTGATAGGTACGGGCGGAGAGAGGGATCTTGGGGTGATAGTATCTGAGGATTTGAAGGCGACGAAACAGTGTGACAAGGCGGTGGCCGTAGCTAGAAGGTTGTTAGGCTGAATAGAGAGAGGTGTGACCAGCAGAAGAAAAGGGGGTGTTGATGCCCTTGTATAAGTCGTTGGTGAGGCCCCACCTGGAGTATTGTGTTCAGTTTTGGAGGCCGTATCTTGTTAAGGATGTAAAAAGAATTGAAGCAGTGCAAAGAAAAGCTACGAGAATGGCATGGGATTTGCGTTACAAGACTATGAGGAGAGGCTTGCTGAACTAAACATGTATACTCTGGAGGAAAGGAGAAACAGGGGTGATATGATACAGACGTTCAAATATTTGAAAGGTATTAATCCGCTAATGAACCTTTTCCGGAGATGGTAAGGTGGTAGAACGAGAGGACATGAAATGAGTTTGAAGGGGGGCAGACTCAAGAAAAATGTCAGGAAGTATTTTTTCACAGAGAGAGTAGTGGATGCTTGGAGAACTCTTTTATTAAAAGAAACGCAAAACAATACTTCAACAAAAGTATGTACAAGCAATAAAAAACTCCCACATATCTCCTAGACCCTAAACACCTATACAAAGCCAACTAACCCCCCCCCCACCTTAAAAACCCCCACCCTATACCAAACCTCCCCTATGGAGGTTTCAAATGAACATGTTTCCACCACACATTTGCCTTCTGTAACCCTTCCGTCACCCGTTCCCATTTAGCCACCTCCTGAACTCCCCTAATTATGTCCCAACTAACCTGTTCAGCTGACCTGTAGTCCTGGTGCAGGGACACCCCACACCGAGCCATCCAAAGGTAAAACCTGAGTATTACCGAAATGATAAACTCCGTCACCGGATCCAAACCCCCACTTCGCTGCTGCCGCCCATAGACCCAATCAGCATATGAGTACGACCGGAAGCTAGAAATGTGCAAAAGCGATGCCACTCTATCCCCCACGGTCCTTGAAAAGGGGCAATCCCGCAAAAAATGGTCCATTGTTTCTTCCGTACCCACACATTCCCCCCTTGGACAATCCCGATCCTGCATAGTCCTATAGTTGAGATTTCCTCTCACATACAATTTCCCATGAAAGGACAGCCAAGCAATGTCCCTGTACTTAGGCGGAATCCGCCTCGATGTAACCAATAGCAAGCCCTGCTGCAGCACCGACCCAGGTGCATCTCGGAGTGTCAGGGGTGCTGAAAAGGCCTGGGCCCGCACCCTTTCCACCCATACCTCCCTGCTCCCTGCCTTAATTTCCTCCACCGTGATCCCCCAAACTCTTACCAACCGAACCAACATCCAATAGTACCCTACCTGCATGGGTGCCCCCTTCTTTAAAGCCGCCACCCTTCCCCCCATCCGCCATGGAATCCAAAATCTTTCCCACCATAACAAGACACTTTGTGCCCACCCTGGCGGGTCCCTACCCACTGCCCGTCCCAAATTAAACTGGAGGAACAGGGAGCTGAAAAATAACATTGGGTTCACCATTCCCACCCCGCCATCCTTCCGGGGTAAGTATGTAATGTTCCGTTTAACCGGGTTCAGCCGATTCCCCCACAGTAGTTGGAAAAACACACTATACAGGGTAGTATAACAGTGTGCTGGCACCAAACAAATATAACTGAGAAACAGGAACATGGGCACCAGGTGCCTCTTAATCAGCTGAACCCGGTCAGACATTGTCATCCTCCAGCCTTTCCATCTGTCAACCTTGACTGTAGCTGCCTGGATGCACCGCTGCCAGTTAAAAGATGCATAATCTCCTTGATCAAAATAAACCCCTAACACTCTCATTCTGGCAATTGCGGCCGGAAACCCCCCTCCCAAAGCAAATGCCAGCCCTGGTGGACCCACCCATAAACTCTGACTTTTCTGGAAATTAATCAGTAACCCCGAGGCCCGTGAGTAACTGGAAATCAACTCCTGCAACTTCTCCCCCTCCCTTGGATCCGCCACCCACACTGTGATGTCATCTGCGTAAGCTACCACCCTCAAATGACACCCTGTACTCACCTCCACCCCCCGAAATCCCTCTCTCCCTCCCTGCTCTAAACGCCTAACAAAGGGATCTATTGCGAAGGTGTATAACAGAGGACTTAGGGGACATCCTTGCCGAACCCCTGCTGTGACCCCAAAACTCTTCCCTTTCCAACCATTTACCAGAGGAAAACAACTGGCCCCGGTGTAAAGTAACTGTAACTGTGCCACCCAATCCCTTGGAAATCCATAATGCTCTAACAACCTCCAAAGAAAAAACCACTGTACCCTATCAAAAGCTTTATCTTGGTCTAAAGCCACCACCAACCTCCCGTTCCCCTCCCCCCGGCTGTGCTCTAGACACTCCCTAACCCATGCAGCCGCCTCCAAGACCCCCCTCCCCTTAACCCCACACTGCTGTGAAACTGCCACCACTTCCTGGACCACTGACTTCATCCTTTTTAAGAGCATGTGTGCAAAAATTTTCCTGTCCCCATTCAACAAGGCGATAGGACGCCAGTTCAACAGGGACCCAGGATCTTTCCCTTTACTAAGCAAAACTAATGCTGCCTCTGTCAGAGATTGGGGCAGAATCCCCTGCTGTCGTGCGGCTTCCCAGACCTGCAACAGAATTGGAGCCAGATGGACCTTAAAAGTTTGGTAATATTCAGCTGTCAGGCCATCTGGCCCTGGAGCCGTTCTTTTCCGTAAGGCCCCGATGGCCTCCTCCACTTCCCCCAGTGTCCAGGGACGTGACAGGGCCTGGAGATGGGGCCCTCCCTTTCCCACCCCTGGTGTCCCGTCGATATAGTGTCCCATCACCTCCTTATCCAAGTGTCCTCCTGAAAAAAAACGTGCAAAATGTTCTCCTACTACCTTCAAAATCCCCTCCTTCGAAACCTGCACTACCCCCCTTGTGTCCCTTAACCCTCCCACTACCCTACGCTCCCTCCGCTCCTTACAGCAGACAAACGGATCAGGACTAATCAATTTCCCGAAATCACGTTCATAAAGCAAGGAGGCATATCTATCGTATTGGACCTTCTCTAACTGCGCTTGCAGTTCCAGGATATCCTCCCGCCTACCCCCTGTGGAGAGTAAATAATCCCTGCGTTTCTTAAGTGCCGTTCCTAACCTCGTCCTTTCCCGTCCTTCCCTTCTTGCCTGTTGGGTAAAAAATCTCCTCGTGCGCTTTTTGACTACCTCCCACCATTCTCCAATAGAGGGAAAAATACCCTGGATGGAGAGCTGATCCTCCAGGAAGGCCCGATACTCCTCCTGCATTCTCATATCTGCTACCCATTTAAGGTTGAGCCGCCATAAACCCCTTCCTGGCCTATGCCCCGCCCAACCTCCTACCTCAATTAACACCAGCTTATGGTCCGAGAAGTCTACGTCCACTAATCTGGGGCCCTGCCCGCATGCCCCTTCCCGAACCAAAAATCTATCTATCCTACTCTTACACTGACCCCGTGAAAATGTGAAACCCTGTACCTCAGGGGAATGTTCTATGTGCACATCAACCAGCCCTGCCCCTTTCATTATCCCTGCCAAACGTACCCCATCATACCTCACCTGCGCTGTCCTCCCCCCACTATCCTGCCTCCTTAAAATAGTATTAAAATCCCCCCCCCCCCAAACCACCTGACGTGCTGTATAGAGATAAGGTTTAACTTTTCCAAACAATGAGGAACGTTCCTTCTTACTTTGAGGCCCGTAAATATTAATAATCCGCAACGCCACCCCGTGCCACAACACATCTAACACCAAACACCTCCCTATACCTAACTCTATCACTTTTTGAATATCTACATTATGTATTTTGAATAAGATCCCTACCCCCCCATACCTTTCTCCTGCCAAACCCCAAACCGAAGGTCCCCATCTCCAGGCCCGTTGTGCCCGCCTAATCGCTTCTAGCGTTTGTAGCCGTGTTTCCTGAAGCAGAATACAGTCTGCCTGTATCTTAGAGAGGCCATCAAAGGCCAAACATTGCGCCCTCTGGGAAGCCACACTCGCCACATTCAATGTGGCAAACAAAAAAAACAATTCCTGCCATTACCATCATTGAGTAGAAGGTATCCTCTGCTCACCTCCTTCCTGCATATCTGCCCTCTGCAGCACCCCACTACCAACGCCCTGCACCCCTTCTGCAGAATCCCTTCCTTCCTCCGCCCAATCCCGAACACCAAGTTTAAAACCCTTATCCTTCCCTTCCCCCTCCCCCCTGCCTTTCTTCCTCCCCTTCTTCTTCTTAGAGTCATCCAGACCACCATCTCCCCTCTCACAAAAGAAGGCCCCCACCCCCCCTCCCCTACTTGCTCTCTAACTCTGAGCTGCTCCCCTGGCCCCCCCCCACCCCCCTTACCTCATTCCCATCACCCCTTTTACCCTGTTCCTGTCTAGATCTGATCCTATGAGACCGCCTCTTAATCCCTTCTCCTTCTCCTGTCCCCTTCTTCTCCACTCCCTCTACTTCCAACCCCCCCCCCTCCTCCTTCGTTCCCAACCCCTACCATCCGGACCTTCCACCCCTTCTTCTTATACCTACCACCCTCTCCCTGTTCCACCTCAAATTTCCTCTTCCCTTCATCCCCCCCCCCAGGACTCCCTCTCCCTCCCCTCCCCCACCTTCCTCGATCTCCTCCTCCCTACCTTCCTCTTCCAGAATCTGAAAACGGTTCTCCACCCTACACTCCTGTGATCCAAACCCCGAGCCACCCAACTCCTCCCTACCCTTCCCCTCAGCCCCCCTTTGTTTCTTACGAACTTGAACCCAACCCCCTTCTCCCTCCCCCCGTTCCCTCACCTGTTCCTCCCCCCGTACCCCTGAAACCTCTTCCTCCCTCCTCCCTTTCTGCAGCTTCCCTACTCCCTGTACCTCCGGGCCCTGACCCTGAAACCGCCCTCCCCCCACCCCCCTCTCCTGGACCAAACTCCCCCGTCCCCCACCCTCTTCCCCCTCATTATGAAAAGCCCTCGGGCAATTCCGAAAGGCATGCCCCAGATCCCCACAAAGATTGCACCGGATAGAGGAACATTCTTCCGAAAGGTGATCCTTAGACCCACACTTTGCACACTGCTGTACCGGGCAGGACATGCTAAAGTGGCGGAAAGACCCACATCTAAAACATTGTCTTGGCTGTCCTTTATAGAAGCACAGGATCCTATCTCTCCTGATAAAAGCTGCCGAGGGAATATGCTGGACCACCTGACCCACCTGTTTAAGCCTAACTAAAGCCCCCCACCCCCCTGCCCATACTCTACTTGGATCCGGGAGCTTGGTTAGTGGAGTTCTCAATTCAGCATACCGCTGAACCCAGAAGGCCAGGTCCACCGCTGAGATGGATTCATTCCGGACTAAAAGGGTCACCTGCACCAGATCAGGTCTGCTTATCGGAATCACCCTATAATTTCTCCATTCCCCCCTCCCTCGAACTTCTTCATACTTTTCCCAAACACCTCCATCCCCCTTTGAGTCAAAAAACTAACATCATATTCCGGAATGTTAGCGGGTGGATGCAAGCATATAAATCTTCTGGAATAAACCCTAGCCCTAGTACCAACTGCAAAACCTTATCCCGGGATGGCATACCCCCCTCCCCCACCCATTTAAGCTGAATGACATTTCGGCGTTTGGGGATCTGCCCCTGCCCCCTCCCTCCTCCTCCAAACCCGTCTCCCCCCCTACCCGCAAAACCTAACCCTCCCCCTCCCCTGCTCTCCTTCCCCCCTCACCACAGCCGCAAAAGATACCGACATCTTCCCCTCCCCCCCCCCGCTCTTCCCTGACCTGGAACCGTCCCGACCATCCAAACCCATGCCCTTCTTCAACTGCCCCTTCTGAGCTGTCCCCATGCCCCCACCCCCTCTACCTTCTGCAGCCTGCCCTGGCACCACCCCCCTCCCTTCCTCCCCCCTCCTCTGATCACAGACTGCCACCTCCATAGCTTCAAAAGTACACCCATTCTGTCCCTCTTCTCTTACCAATCCCCCACCCTGCTCATCCACCCCATCCAAAGCAGCCTTCCCCCCCCAAGTCCAAACTGAAACCATTTACTAGACTGTCACTGTTCTCCAGATTTTGTCCACAGGGGAGATCCCTGCTTATCTGTTCAGAAGAAACCTTGCACTGCTGCTCCCTCTGAATATCCTGCTGCTCAGGCTCCTCTGCTCCCAGCTGGCTGGCTGTTGCATTCTGCTCAGAAGGGTCCCGCGCGAGACCAGTCTCTGTGTTATGAGAGGAATTTCCCCTTGCTTCCTCCTGATTGGCAGAAACCTCCTGTCTTTCCAGCTCTGGAAGGCAGGATTCGCCAGAGCCTGCTTGCCCAGCTGCAGCTACTCCTTGTAATTTAGCAACCGTTCCTGCACTCAGGGAGCCTGTAGAGTGCAGCTGTGTTTGCAAGCAGAGCTCTTCTGCTGGCAACAGTTCTTCCACAAATGCACCTTCAACCAGAGTAAAACTGTCCTTTGTACCTTCTCCTGTCCTGCCTTCTTCAGGAAACCTTCTTTCTGTAAGACTAGGAACACTTGTCTGGAGCTCTTGTATGAAAAAGTCTCTATCTCTGGTTTCCATAGCCTGCAAATGTGTAGGAGCCTTTTGAAGCTCTTTCTCTGTCCTTGTAGGCTCCAGAGATACTAGGGACTCCCTGCTGCCTCCTCCCCTCTCATTACCAGAAGCAGCCATCACAGTAAGTGCACCAGAATCTGTTTGACTTGCTAAGCCCTTCATAAATTGCAGTGTATGTCCAGTGTTTGTAGCTGGCAAGTCCTCACTCACACACTGTTGTTGTTGAAAAAGTTCTGCTGTATATACTGGGGAAACCTGACTCTGAGATTTTGCTGTGCCTTGTGCCATTCTCTCCTGGTTTATGTAAAGTTCCCTTAAGGGATTATCAGTATTCTTCTTTAATGAAACCAAAGTCTTTTCTTTGTGTTGAAGCTGCTTTAACAAACGAGCTTCTTCTTTCTTGTAAATGTCCTGTTTATCTCCCGGGGCCAGCCTAGTCATGGCTTTTGCCATCTTCAGCCGTTTCCCCTGCTCCTCTATGTCTTTCTCCAGGGCTTTAATCATTCGCACCCTTTGTACCACTTCTTCAGCCAAGTGCCCCGGTCCTTCACTCACCGACCGTGCACCATCCTCCCTGTCTTCATCCTCATCCTCCTCCTCCTCCGACCAATCACTATCATAGTCCTGTACGCCCGGACCCGGCTGAAGCTCCTGGTGTACCACCATCGGCTCCTCTCCTTCCACCGTCTGGAGGCCCGAGGCCCTCCCTATCCACTTCCCCCCTCCATGTTCTTCAGGCTCCCTTTCCGGAAACCGCTGGGTCATGGAGGAGGTACCTGTTACCTCTTCATCTCGGAGACGCTGAGCCCTGCGGTCCACAGGGCTCCTTTCTCTGCTCCCCGAGGCTGGACTGAGCTGCACACAACCCTTCCGGGCCTTCTGGTCCGTAGGGCCCAGAGGCCCCATGTCCTGGGCCTTTCCTGGGAAACTCTTCCCCGGGCCTCTCTGCCCACCTGGGGAAGGAGCCAGCCCAGCACCCTTCCTGCTCTCTAGAGACCGAGCCTTCAAGCACACGTCCTTCTCTCACCAAGTCTAGGCTGGAATGCCCTCCCGCGGGAGGTGGTGGAAATGAAAACGGTAACGGAATTCAAACATGCGTGGGATAAGCATAAAGGAATCCTGTGCAGAAGGAATGGATCCTCATGAGCTTAGTCAAGATCGGGAGGTGGGGCTGGTGGTTGGGAGGCAGGGATAGTGCTGGGCAGACTTATACGGTCTGTGCCAGAGCCGGTGGTGGGCAGCGGGACTGGTGGTTGGGAGGCGGGGATAGTGCTGGACAGACTTGTATGGTCTGTGCCAGAGCCGGTGGTTGGGAGGCAGGGCTGGTGGTTGGGAGGTGAGGATAGTGCTGGGCAGACTTATACGGTCTGTACCAGAACCGGTGGTTGGGAGGAGGGGCTGGTGGTTGGGAGGCGGGGATAGTGCCCTGAAGAGCACAGGTACAAATCAAAGTAGGGTATACACAAAAAGCAGCAAATATGAGTTATCTTGTTGGGCAGACTGGATGGATCATGCAGGTCTTTTTCTGCCGTCATCTACTATGTTACTATGTATCAGACAACCATACCCTTTTTAGGGTACCTTATATCAGCTTCAGGATTACAAACTCCAGGCCATCCAGGAATGGCCACAACCTTCTAGACTGTGAGCCCTACAATGCTTTCACTGTTTTGCAAATTATTACATGCAGTTTATTGACCACTATTCTGTACTCACTGTGCCCCTTATTGCTCTCACTAAAAAGGGGGGCGATCCCAAGACCTGGCCACTGGAGGCCTGCTGAGCCTTTAAGCAGCTAAAGGATGCCTTCCACTCAACTCCAGTTCTGCAACAGCCCAAACCTACATGCCCATTTGTCATCAAGATAGACGTCTCTTCAGTAGGAGAAGGGGCAGTTCTGTCTCAAGCTTCCTTGGGAGTACAATTGAGTCCATGTTTTTTCTTCTCTAACAAATTTACACCCATGAAACATAATTGTATGATTGGGGATTGGGAACTCCTAGCCTTGAAGTTTGCCATAGAAGAATGGAGGAACCTCATGAAGGGAGCATTTCACCCTTTCACCATCATCTCAGATCATAAAAATCTCCTTTATCTGCAAAAGGCTACACGTTTAAACCCCCGACAGGCCAGATGGCTGCTGTTTTTTGCACGATTAGATTTTCGCCTAATCTTTCACCCTGCTGAGAATACTAAAGACTCATCTCTTTGAAAAGATATACCACAATATCAAAACATGTAAAAATTTCTAAACATACCCAGAAACTCCTTAACGCGTCTAATGTCTTACAATGTCTTCTGCTATACCACTATCTATATTCCTAATGTTTGTTAATGTGTTCTGCAATACCACAATCTTATGTTTCATGATCATGTAACCCAAAATCCTTCTGTAAAACCAAATGTACATCCTCTTCTCATTTCTAGTATCCACTGATGTATTGTAAGCCACATTAAACCTGCAAAGAGGTGGGAAAATGTGGGATACAAATGCAATAAATAAATAAAATATTTGGGCCAAAGCCTTGACTAGGTCATTTGAACAGGCCGAACAACAAGATGAACCACAGTTCATTCTGGATCCTGCTAAGGTCTTGGTGATCATGGACCTTGCTTCCTCTCCGGGAAGAACATTAGTGCCCTTCTGGACACATTGAGAGTTCTTACACTGGGCCTATTCTTCTTGATTAGTGGGACACCCTAGGATCCAAAAGACTATAAGCCTGATCTCCCACAATTATTGTTGGCCCTGGATAGTTCAAGATATTTGGCACTTTGTTCTCACCTGTACTAATTGTGTCCAGCACATGGTTCAGCACATTCACCCTTGGGGCCTGTTACAACCCTTGTCCATCCCTAAAGAACCTTGGGATGAAATATCCATGGACTTCATCACAGATCTTCCCACCTCTAATGGGCTTCACTAAAATGGCCCACTTTACACCTATGCCCAGCCTCCCATCGGCTGCCACCCTGGTCCACAGCTTCTTCCAGCATATTTTTCACCTACATGGACTACCTTCCCAAAGCGATTGAGGAGCTCTGTTCACATCTCAATTCTGGCGTTAACTTTCTGCCTTTTTAGGAGTTCAATTAGAATTCTTCTCTGCCTATCATCCACAAACTAATGGACAGATGAAGTGAGTTAATCAGACAAAAAAACTTTCTTCGTATGTATGTCAACTCTCAACATGATAATTGGTCCTCTTTGCTTCCTTGGGCTGAGTTTACATACAACAACACCCATGACTACTCTCAGATGTCTACATTCTATGCTATGTATGGCTGCCATCCACACCTGCACATACTAGTCCCAGAGACCTCTGGCATGCTGGCAGCACAACAAGCAGTTAATGACATTTGGGACATCTGGGAGCAGGTACGACGACAATTACAGCAGATCTCTCCGGCCTACAAGCACCACTCTGATTGTTTAAGGAGCAGAGCACATGTGTTACATCATGGTCAGAAAGTTTGGCTCAGTACCAAGTATCTGTGACTCTGACTGTCATCCCCAAAATTTGGTCCACGATTTATTGGACCTTTCTGTGTGAGGGAACGTCTTGGAAAGGTGACTTACTGCTTCCACCTGCCATCTTCCCATGAAGATATACAATGCCTTTCAAGTGTTACTCCTGAAACCCATCGTCTCCTCCAGGTGGCACCCAGAGCGGGCTGATGCACTCACCCCCGTTCTCGATCCAGATCCAGAGTACAAAGTAGAGTCTCCTGTATTACTTACACTCTTGGAAAGGCTTTGGCCCGGAAGATAACTCTTGGAAACCTGCTGTGCACATCCATGCTCCTGCCCTGATTCATAAATTTCATTCCTGCTACCCCTCTGAGCCCTAGGAGGCGGAGGAGGGGCTTAGTGGGGGGGGGGGGGGGGAGTACTGTCATGACACCTTACCGAGACAGTGCGGTGCTTACCAGGTCACACGTCTTCCCTTGAAATTAGAATTATCTAACTGAAGCTTTTTCTCCTATATTAAGTCATATTATTTACTTAATATGGGAAGGAGAGCCCCACTGAGATAAAAGGATCTGACAATGGATAGTTTGCAGCTGACTGCAGTTTGGAATATCGACTGATATAGTTATGAGAGACACTCTATTGGTTGTATTTTTACTTAAACCAAATAGAGATTAGGCTTTTATGTCTTTTCTTCTTTTTGGCACAAGGACTCTGTTTTATAATCACAGTCAGAATCTATCTGGATATTTCAAGAGCCATGAAATTAAGCATAGGGGTTTCTTGGACTTGAAACAGTGTTTCTTGACTTTTGAGGAGACTCTGTTCCTTCAATTTCCTGTAAAATGTATTGCATCTTTGGATCATGCTATATTCTTTTTTAGGGGATAGAGCATCTCAAGAATTTTCTAGAGGCTAAAGAGTCAAGGTTGCTTAGTACAACTTGACTACGGTAGGGGTTTTGCTAATTTTGTTCAGCTGGTTGTTAGGCTTGTTTTAATGGGCCTACTATCTTTATTTCACTGATTATCTTTTTTTTTTTAATGTTCCTTGGTTTCTTAAATGCTTCTTTCCCTATATTTGGGCTTGCATTCTGAGGGTGTTTTATCATTTTTCCTTTTTTGTTTAAAATAAATTTCTATTTGAGTTTATTTATTTTTCTCAGAAGTTCTGAGAGAAGAGGACATTTCTCTGGTAAGTGAACGCTACTTTGCTTGTACTTTGGGAACTTAAAGATTGGGGTTTAAAGGAGGAATTGTAGGTTAGTGTTAGGCAAAATTAAAAAGCAAATTTTAACAGCTAATCTCCATAGTCTTTTCCACTTAGTTTTAAAAGCTTTGGACCACAGCATTAACAGATAGAATCTAACAGCCACTGCAGGATCTAATTTAGTATTAAGGGCGAATAAAAAGAGAGAGAGAGAGAGAGGGAAAAGCAAGCAGGACCTAGTTTAGTATTAAGGGGGGAATAAAAAGAGAGAGAGAGAGAGAGAGAGAGAGAAAAGCAAGCATCATTAACTAGTTGCCATAGTGTATAAACCCTTTCCCCATAGTTTTACACTGAAATTTTCTCTAGAAATGGCATTTTCCCCATAGTTTTAAACTGAAACCTTTTCTAGAGGTAGGAACTAAACAGCCAAGAACTCCTTTGTTCTAAATAGCAGTTATTTTCCTTTCCTTGGCTACTGGAGAGTTAGCTCATCCAGTGACCTCAATTAAGTGATAATTAAGGTGTGGGGGAAGTAGAATACTTGCATAGGTTGCTGAATCAGCTAAAAGAGCCTGTTCAAAAGAGGCCCCTTAGATTCAAAAGTATATAAAGAGGAAAGGTCCCACTGAACTTTCTTTCTGAGAAGTTCTGAGAGAAGAGGACATTTCTCTGGTAAGTGAACACTACTTTGCTTGTGCTTTGGAAACTTAAAGATTGGGGTTTAAAGGAGGAATTTTAGGTTAGTGTTAGGCAAAATTAAAAAGCAAATTTTAACGGCTAATCTCCATAGTCTTTTCCACTTAGTTTTAAAAGCTTTGGACCACAGCATTAACAGATAGAATCTAACAGTCACTGCAGGATCTAATTTAGTATTCCCCCCCACCCACCCCTAGGACAACTCCTCATTTATAGTCAGTTATTGTAATTAGGGTAACAAGCAAGGAGTGTTCTTACAGAGTTTTAAATACATTTCATTACCATCTAAGAAGGAATTACTAAATAAATCATTCAATATACTATATAAAGTAAAAGACACTTTTATATTAGACTAATATCCTTAATACTGTAGCAAGTCTTAAATTATTGAAAAAGTCAAAAAACACTAAGATGGAGTCAGCAGTCCAGCAGCGAGAGGGGTGCTATCCAGTCTTTTGCATTGAGTGTCACATGTATGATTATCTCCCAGTTGGTGAGATGTCATATGTTTGCGCCCGATGCAAAGAGCTCCTAGCTCTTAGAGAACGTGTCCGTTCTCTTGAGGCTAGAGTAGCAGACTTGGTGGAGCTGAGGGAGACAGAGAGGTACATAGAGGAGACCTACAGGGATGTTGTAGAGAAGTCAAACCTCCAGTCTAGTAGCCCTTGTGCTACCTTGGAGGAGGGAGGTCTCCTAGAAGGAGAACATCACCCTGGTGAAGTAGGAAGTCCTGTAGCCAGGACCTGCCCACCAGGGGATGTACTATCCTCTCGCACCAAGGATATGTCTCCAAGTGCTGCCCGGGAGGGAAAGATTAGGACAGCTGTTGTAGTTGGTGATTTGATCATTAGGCATATAGATAGCTGGGTGGCTGGTGGACGTGAGGATCGCCTGGTGACTTGCCTGTCTGGTGCGAAGGTGGCGGACCTCACACGTCACCTAGATAGGATTCTAGATAGTGCTGGGGAGGAGTCCGCTGTCTTGGTACATGTGGGTATCAATGACATAGGAAAATGTGGGAGAGAGGTTCTGGAAGCCAAATTTAGGCTCTTAGGTAGAAAGCTCAAATCCAGATCCTCTAGGGTAGCATTTTCTGAAATGCTACCTGTTCCACGCGCAGGGCCCAAGAGACAGGCAGAGCTGCGGAGTCTCAATGCGTGGATGAGACGATGGTGCAGGGAGGAGGGTTTTAGATTTGTTAGGAACTGGGCAACATTCTGGGGAAGGGGGAGCCTATTCTGAAAGGATGGGCTCCACCTTAACCAGGGTGAGACCAGGCTGCTGGCGTCGGCATTTACAAAGGAGATAGAGTAGCTTTTAAACTAGAAATGGGGGGAAGGCCGACAGTCGCTCAAAAGCGCATGGTTCGGGAAAAGGTATCTTGCAAAGATACCTCACAAACAGGGAAGATAGGGTTTCTGGATAGTGAGGTTGCACAACAGACCGTGGTAGGCCAGGTGCCCTTAAATACAACTAAAGATCAGACAAAAGATGGCAAATCAATAGTGTCAGGTACTAAGCATCATGCAAATAGGAACAACAAACATACTCTGAAATGTCTATATGCAAATGCTAGGAGTCTAAGAAATAAGATGGGAGAGTTGGAATATATTGCACTAAATGAAAAATTGGATATAATAGGCATTACTGAGACCTGGTGGAAGGAGGATAACCAGTGGGACACTGTCATACCGGGGTACAAAGTATATCGTAGTGATAAGGTGAACCGGACTGGTGGAGGGGTAGCATTGTATATTAACGAGAGCCTTGACTCAGATAGATTACAAATTCAGCAGCACACAAGTCACACCTTTGAATCATTGTGGGTTGAAATTCCATGTATAAAAGGGAAAAAAACGGTGATAGGAGTGTACTACCGCCCGCCTCGCCAGGACGAGCAGGTAGACGCAGAAATGATAAAAGAAATCAGAGACGCGAACAAAATGGGCAATGTGATAATAATAGGTGACTTCAATTATCCAAATATAGACTGGGTAAATGTAACATCGGGACACGCTACAGAGGTACAATTCCTTGATGAAATCAAGGACAGCTTTATGGAGCAGCTGGTGCAGGAGCCGACGAGAGAAGGAAAACTTCTAGACTTGGTCCTTAGTGGAGCACATGATCTGGTGAGGGACGTTATGGTACTGGGGCCGCTTGATAACAGTGATCATAATATGATCAGTTTTGATATCGACCTTGAAGTAACTGTACACAGAAAGTCAAATACGTTAGCGTTTAACTTTAAAAAAGGAGACTATGATAAAATGAGAAGAACGGTTAAAAAAAAAACTTAGGGGGGCAACTGAGAGAGTAAAAACTGTACAACAGGCGTGGACGCTGTTCAAAAATACCATCCTGGAGGCCCAGGCCATACATATTCCGCGAATTAGAAAAGAAAGACGGAAGTCCAAAAGACAGCCGGCCTGGTTGAAAAGTGAGGTGAAGGAAGCTATTAGGGCTAAAAGAAACACCTTCAGAAAATGGAAGAAGGAACCATCTGAAAATAACAAGAAGCAGCATAAGGAGTGTCAATGCAAATGCAAGGCGCAGATAAAGAAGGCCAAGGGGGATTACGAAAAAAAGATAGCATTAGAGGCAAAAAAACATAGAAAAAAAATTTTTTTTGGTATATTAAAAGCCGGCAAAAGAATCGGTTGGGCCGCTGGATGACCGAGGGGTAAAAGGGGCGATCAAGGAAGACAAAGACGTAGCGGAGAGACTGAATGAATTCTTTGCTTCGGTCTTCACCGAGGAAGATTTGGGTTGGGATATTGGTGTCGGACGAGTCGGAGAAACTTACTGACTTCACGGTAAACCTGGAGGATGTAATGGGGCAGTTCAGCAAACTGAACAGTAGCAAATCTCCTGGACCAGATGGTATTCATCCTAGAGTACTGATAGAACTGAAAAATGAGCTTGCGGAGCTACTGCTAGTGATATGCAACTTATCCTTAAAATCGAGCGTGGTACCGGAAGATTGGAGGGTGGCCAATGTAACACCGATTTTTTAAAAAGGCTCCAGGGGAGATCCGGGAAATTATAGACCGGTGAGTCTGACGTCTGTGCCGGGGAAAATGGTAAAGGCTATTATTAAAAACAAAATTACAGAGCACATCCGAGGACATGGATTACTGAGACCGAGTCAGCACGGCTTTTGTGTGGGGAAATCTTGCCTGATCAATTTACTTCAATTCTTTGAAGGAGTAAACAAACATGTGGACAAAGGGGAACCGGTTGATATTGTGTATCTGGATTTCCAAAAGGCGTTTGACAAGGTACCTCATGAAAGGCTACAGAGGAAATTGGAGGGTCATGGGATAGGAGGAAATGTCCTATTGTGGATTAAAAACTGGTTGAAGGATAGGAAACAGAGAGTGGGGTTAAATGGGCAGTATTCACAATGGAGAAGGGTAGTTAGTGGGGTTCCTCAGGGGTCTGTGCTAGGACCGCTGCTTTTTAATATATTTATAAATGATTTAGAGATGGGAGTAACTAGCGAGGTAATTAAATTTGCTGATGACACAAAGTTATTCAAAGTTGTTAAATCTCGACAGGATTGTGAAAAATTACAAGAGGACCTTACGAGACTGGAAGACTGGGCGGCTAAATGGCAGATGACATTTAATGTGAGCAAGTGCAAGGTGATGCATGTGGGAAAAAAGAACCCGAATTATAGCTACGTCATGCAAGGTTCCACGTTGGGAGTTACGGACCAAGAAAGGGATCTGGGTGTCGTCATCGATAATACGCTGAAACCTTCTGCTCAGTGTGCTGCTGCGGCTAGGAAAGCGAATAGAATGTTGGGTATTATTAGGAAAGGTATGGAAAACAGGTGTGAGGATGTTATAATGCCGTTGTATCGCTCCATGGTGCGACCGCACCTAGAGTATTGTGTTCAATTCTGGTTGCCGCATCTCAAGAAAGATATAGTAGAATTGGAAAAGGTGCAGAGAAGAGCGACTAAAATGATAACGGGGATGGGACGACTTCCCTATGAAGAAAGATTAAGGAGGTTAGGGCTATTCAGCTTGGAGAAGAGATGGCTGAGGGGAGACATGATAGCGGTATATAAAATAATGAGTGGAGTGGAACAGGTGGATGCGAAGCGTCTGTTCACGCTTTCCAAAAATACTAGGACTAGGGGGCATGTGATGAAACTACAGTGTAGTAAATTTAAAGCAAATCGGAGAAAAATTTTCTTCACCCAACGTATAATTAAACTCTGGAATTCGTTGCCGGAGAACGTGGTGAAGGCGGTTAGCTTAACAGAGTTTAAAAAGGGGTTGGCCGGTTTCCTAAAGGACAAGTCCATAAACCGCTACTAAATGGACTTGGGAAAAATCCACAATTCCAGGAATAACATGTATAGAATGTTTGTACGTTTGGGAAGCTTGCCAGGTGCCCTTGGCCTGGATTGGCTGCTGTCCCCAGATTACACCCTTCCGGTCTCTGACAGTCTGAAAATTCTGGGAGTCACAATTGACCAAAATCTCACACTCGAAGACCATGCGAAAAATACAACAAAGAAAATGTTCCACGCAATGTGGAAACTTAAAAGGATCAAACCTTTCTTCCCAAGGGAAGTATTCCGCAGCCTGGTACAATCAATGGTGCTAGGCCACCTAGACTACTGTAATGCCATCTATGCCGGATGCAAAGAACAAATCATTAAGAAGCTTCAAACCGCTCAAAACACAGCAGCCAGACTCATATTTGGGAAAGCGAAATACGAAAGCGCCAAACCCCTAAAAGAAAAACTACATTGGCTCCCATTAAAATAACAAATTGTGTTCAAAGTGTGCACCCTGGTCCACAAAATTATACACGGGGAAGCCCCGACCTACATGTCAGACCTTATAGACCTACCTACTAGGAACGCAAAAAGATCAGCTCGCACATTCCTCAATCTCCACTACCCCAACTGTAAAGGACTAAAATACAAATCCATGTACGCACCCAGTTTCTCCTACATTTGCATGCAACTATGGAACTCACTACCGAAGGCCATAAAAACAACGCAAGACTTATCTTCCGAAGGCTACTTAAAACAGACCTGTTCAAGAAGGCATACCATAAATAACCATCCTAATTACTAAATAATAAGACTGATCATGAACTAGACAGAACCGAACTCATATCACTTGACTGACTAACCTCATTGTTATTAATGAACAAGCACTACCACTTTAACCCTAATGTCGAAAATGATTTCTTTATAACGGATTACTTAACAGAGGTTACAATCCAATCTATTACTCAGGAACTTATATGAAATACCATAACGTATTCTTCTTGACCATGTATGTATGCACTTTAATGCAATACCACTTTACTCCTTATGTCGAAAACGATTTCTCTATAATTGATGATCTAACATATGTTACATTCCAATTTATCACTCAGGAACCTATATACAATACCATAATGTATTCTTCTTTACCATGTATGTATGCACCTTAAAGCAATACCATTTGTAATTCTGTTAACCAGATCTGGCAACCGCCACTATGGCAAATGTAAGCCACATTGAGCCTGCAAATTGGTAGGAAAATGTGGGATACAAATGCTACAAATAAAATAAATAAATATAGTAAGATAATGCCAAATTCAAAAAATCTTACACACAGATGTGTAAAGAATTATTAAGGTGATAATCAGTTCAAGTTGCTGCTGAATACATGGAGGAAAAAGAAATCATAGTGTTATGATTCTACTGAGACTGGGACTCGCATCTGATTGACCTGTCAGGGATTGAGCCGACGTCTGAAGCAGCAGACGTCAGAAGTCAGAGTCAGAACTATTTAAACTTACCTCTCCCTACAGTGTACGCTCTAGCGTTAATTCCTGTCAGCTGAGCCTGGTTCTCTCACTCAGTCTGTGCTTGTGGCACAGTGTGTATTCTTTGGAGTTTGCTTGCTCTTCTCGTTGCTTGTGGTTTCTGTGTGTGCTGGTTGTTACCAGCGTGTCCTTGATTGCTTCACTGCACTGCACCTGGCTCTGTCTTCTGCCTCGTTTCTCCATGCCTGACTCTGGTGTTGTTTTGTCAGTGGTAAGCTCGTTCCTGCTTTGTTTGTTTAGTTTTCTTGTATTCAGTGTTAACCCTTTATGTGCAGAGCTTGATACTTTCCTTCTGTGAGTCCTGCTTCTGTTAAGCAGCCTTTCTGTCCGTGATAAGCTCATTCCTGCTTGTTTCCTTAAGTTTCCCTTTACTCAGTGTTATTACTACTACTATTACTACTATTAAACATTTCTATAGTGCTACTAGACTTACGCAGCGCTGTACAAATTAACATGAAAAGACAGTCCCTGCTCAACAGAGCTTACAATCTAAATTGGACAGACGAACAGACAGCTATTTGCCTTCTGTGAGCGCTGCCTCTGTTAGGCAGCCTTTCTCTGATGTCTGCCTTATCTCATTCTGTACTCTTGTGTGCCTCCTTCTTTCCTTTCCTTATTTGAAAGCAGCCTTTTCATTCAGCCTGTTTTTCCCTGTTTAGCCATTCCTGTGGAGCTACGCTCTTGTAGAGTCCATGTCTATAGTGTTTCATTCTGCTCCCGGCTTTCCCTTTTTCCCTGTGGGCTTTGCCCTCCGCTACCTGAGTTTGTGTGTGGCCTTTGTTTGTATTCTTTCCCTCTGGTCATAGGCTGCATCCGCCAGTTTTGTCTGTCGCCCTTCCCTTTTTGTCTCTGGCTAGCGCTGTGTGCGTTGCTTGAGCTCCAGTCCCTTCGGGAACCCCCTCGTTGTTCTTTTCCCTTCCCTAGTGTATGATTTGGTTCCAGTTCAGCCGTGAGGCCCGTATGCTTGGACTCTGTATGAGTGGGTACCAGATCAGCCTTGCAGCCTGCCTGAGTGGTCTATCTCCCTTTTCTGGTGGTGCTTGTTGATTGTCCTGAGTGTGCGGGGCTTTGTGCCTCGTGGTATTGCTTAGCGCCTGTTTGGTCTCTCCTAGGCCTTGGCCAAGGTCCTTCCTAAGCCTCGGCCTAGGCATAAGGGCTCACTATCAGATTAACAACATATTGTGTAACAATAATTTTTTATTTTTTTAAGGGAGATTGACTAGTATTAGAGCTCCACTGTGTTTATTGGTTTGTGTGAATCCCAACAGCTATTAAACATTAAAAAAAGAAAAAAAAACTATACTATTAATACAAATGGTTAAAAAGAAAGTAAAAAGTAGAAAGTGTTGGAACTGATGAAAAATTCTGGTGAAGCCAAAAAATTCACGTGCATCTATGAACTTCCTTTAGGAGGATATACAGCGGTACGTATCTGGAGAGGGTGCCAGGGACAACTAAAAATAAATCTTCAAACAAGAGTAACTATAAGCTATGGGAGCTAGTATTAGAGCTCCACTGTGTTTATTGTTATATATAAATCCCAACCACTATTAAATATTGAAATGGTGAAACCCCAAAGCTACCTAAAGAAAGAACAGAGTGCCTGTAAACTGTGATGAAGAAATAGTGCTGAGGCATTGGAGATACCAGAAACTTTATGAAGAAAAAGAAAAACAGTACATATAATTTGCGTGAATAAACCAATGGTTGAAAAAGACTTGTGTGTTTCTAGAAAAAGAAACAAATCTGTGAAAAGAATTAATGGTGTACCTTCTAGCGATAATCAGTGAATACAATGTGTTTGCATCTACGTGTGTCATTAATGAAAACATTCTGAATATAAAGATAAACATAAATACTGGTACATGAATTGCACATGCCATTCATGTACCTTATAAAAGACCTTTTGGTTAGACTCCTGAGGCAGGCCTGTGTCTGAAACACAGCACTGTGTCGAGTCTTCCATCAATAAACCTTCATTTAAACTTCACCAGTTGTCTCTTTCATATCTGGAAAGCAAAGTCTACTTGACACTGTTTGTTTGTTTAGAAAAGAGATGAGGACAGGAAAGGTAGAGGGAAGGAGAGGTAGAGCCCCTGAGACACAATATCTGTGCTCATTCAGGAACTCTTTTACTAAGCAGCGGTAAGCCCACCATAGTTCCACCCCAGCGTGCCCCATTTCCAGCACTAGGGAAAATAGGTCCCTATTTTTTACTGCAGGAGTTACCCAGCAGTAATCAGGCAGCACTGTGCACTGCCCGGTTACTGCCAGGTTAGCGTGGGAGCCCTTACTGCGACCTCAATGGTTGGTGGTAAGTGTTCCCTCCCCTCCCCGCATGGCTATGCTGTAACTGCAGTCTTACCGCCTGCCCATTTCCTTTTTTAGCCTTTTTACCTGCTGCAGTAAAAAGGGCCCCAGTGCACACAAAAATGGCCACTGCCATTAGAACAGGGCCCCTTTTATCGCAGCTTAGTAAAAGGGCACCTCAGAGTCTCAATTGCATGTGATTACTTTCTAAACCTGCATATCTATTGTTTTGTAACTTTAGAAGATACCAGAGGCAAGAGGGTAACAAACAGCCTATAAGTCACCTAGAAGATTAGGGACTAGGGGGCATTTGATGAAGCTACAAAGTAGCAAATTTAATACGAATCTGAGAACATTTTTCTTCACTCACTGTGTAATTGAACTCTGGAATTCGTTGCCAGAGAATGTGGTAAAGGCGATTAGCTTAAAAAGGGTCTGGACTGCTTCCTAAAGGAAAAGTCCATAGACCATTATTAAATTGACTTGGGAAAATTCACTGCTTAGTTCTGGGATAAGCATCATAAAATGTATTGAGCTTTTTAGGGATCTTGCCAGGTATTTGTGACCTGGATTGGCCACTGTTGGAAACAAGATACAGGGCTTGATGGACCTTTGGTCTGTTGCAGTATGGCAATACTTATGTACTTACTAGTAAAAAAAGGCCCATTTCTTAACGCAATGAAACAGGTGCTAGCAATGTAATGAGTTCCTGCCATTAATGTTTCCACGGTTGTATTCTGAATATAATTGTTGTTTACATGTGTAAGATTTCTTTATATACAATATTTTTTGTGTAAACTGTGTTACAATGTGGTAAACGTTTTCCTTGTTCAGGCCCTTCAATCAGTTTAACAATCACATCAGAAGGCGAGACACTGAGAATGAATGAATCAGGAAGCTTCTGCTAGAGACGTCGGGACTCGGGAGGGGAGCACTTTCAGTGACGCTGCTGCCCATGCGGTCAGGTAAATTTAAAATAAAAGAAAAAGGATCCTTGTGGGGAGAAGAGGGTGCCAGGGCGGGCAGGTAGTTGGACATGGAAGCGGGAGGGCAAGGGAGAGAGGACCATCTGGACATGGATGGCAGGGCTCAGGGAGAGAGGGGAATTACTGGATGGGGATGAATGGAGGGGGCAGGGGACAGAGGAGCATGGATGGGAGGGCAGGGCTCAGGGAGAGAGAGGAATTGCTGGATAGGGATGAATAGAGGGGGCAGGGGACAGAGGAGCATGGGAGGGCAGGGCTCAGGGAGAGAGGGGATGGATGCCTGGAGGGGGGCAGGGGAACCAAGGGGATCGCTGGGTGGGTATGGATGCCTGGAGGGGGGCAGGGGAGCCAAGGGAATTGCTGGGTGGGTATGGATGGCTGGGGGGGGCAGGGGAGAGAAGAGAGTTGCAGGACATGGATGGAGGAGAGGGAAGGGAGAGAGAAGAATTGCTAGACATGGATGGTGGGGAGGGAAGAGTGAGGAATGAGATGAGATGAGGGAAAAGGAAGAGAGGAGAAAAACTGCACATGGATGAAGAAAATAGGCAGAAGCTGGATCCAGTGGACAGCTTTTACTTATGGATGTAGGACAAGAAATGAAGAAAAAAGGCGGAAAGTAAAGAAATAAATGGAAAGGAAGCCCTGGAAACTGAGTTAAGGGAACAGATAGAGAGCAGCAGAATCAGAGACTGGGACCAATATGGAAAGAAAAACAAAGTCACCAGACAACAAAGGTAGAAAAAATCATTTTATTTTAATTTTAGTGTTTGAAATATGTCCAATTTGAGAATGTATATCTGCTGTCTTATTTTCCACTGGGTGTACTGGAGCTGTAACAGCTTACAGAAATTATTTATAATGAAAAAAATCACTCTATTTTGTTCTCCTATACTAGTATAATATTTTCAATGATGTCTGTTTATATGCGCCATAGCTGGTATAAGGGGTGTGGCTAATGTGGGTGTGGCTATCATCCATTTGGATACAGAAAGTGAAAGTGCCTTGGTGCTTTGTAGCTTTTACTACATGAGACGTGGGGACCCCTGACGCAGGTGCTAGTCACCGAAACACGGCCCGTGTCGGGTCTTTTTGTCAAGGCTCATTCATTAAAGAACTGTGTTCCATTTTTAAAGGCCCGTGGTGCTGTTTTTTTTGTTTGGACTTTAGTTTGTACTTCGTTCCCTCTCTTTTGTTATATCCATATCATAGGGGTGGAGCCATATGTGGTGACCCTGCCCATAATGAGTACCGGCACCTTTTTTTCTACAAAAAAAGCACTGGTTAAATGGTCAGTATTCTCAATGGAGAAGGGTAGTTAGTGGGGTTCCCAAGGGATCTGTGCTGGGACCGATGCTTTCTAACATATTTATAAATGACCTAGAGATGGGAGTAACTAGTGAAGTAATTAAATTTGCTGATGACACAAAGTTATTCAAAGTCATAAAGTCGTGGGAGAATTGTGAAAAATTACAAGAGGACCTTATGAGACTGGGAGACTGGGCATCTAGATGGCAGATGACGTTTAATGTGAGCAAGTGCAAAGTGATGCATGTGGGAAAGAGGAACACAAAATATAATTACGTCATGCAAGGTTTCGTGTTAGGAGTCACGGACCGAGAAAGGGATCTAGGTGTCATCATTGATGATATGTTGAAATCTTCTGCTCAATGTGCTGCTGTGGCTAGGAAAGCAAATAGAATGTTGGGTATTATTAGGAAAGGGATGGAAAACAAAAATGAGGATATTATTATGCCATTGTATTGCTCCATGGTGCGACCGCACCTCGAGTATTGTGTTCAATCCTGGTCGCCGCACCTCAAAAAAGATATAGTGGAAATGGAAAAGGTACAGAGAAGGGCAACAAAGGTGATTCAGGGGATGGGACGACTTCCCTATGAGGAAAGACGGCTGAGGGGAGATATGATAGAGGTCTATAAGATAATGAGTGGAGTGGAACAGGTGGATGTGAAGTGTCTATTCATGCTTTCCAAAATTACTAGGACTAGGGGGCATGCGATGAAACTACAGTGTAGTAAATTTAAAACAAATCGGAGAAACATTTTCTTCACCCATCGCATAATTAAACTCTGGAATTCGTAGCCGGAGAACGTGGTGAAGGCGGTTAGCTTGACAGAGTTTAAAAAGGGGTTAGACGGTTTCCTAAAGGACAAGTCCATACACCACTACTAAATGGACTTGGGAAAAATCCACAATTCCAGGAATAACATGTATAGAATGTTTGTACATTTGGGAAGCTTGCCAGGTGCCCTTGGCCTGGATTGGCCGCTGTCGTGGACAGGATGCTGGGCTCGATGGACCCTTGGTCATTTCCCAGTGTGGCATTACTTATGTACTTATGTCTGTTTACGCTTTCCAAAAATACTAGGACACGGGGGTATGCGATGAAGCTGCAGTGTAGTAAATTTAAAACGAATCGGAGGAAGTTTTTCTTCACTCAACGCGTGGTTAGACTCTGCAATTCATTGCCGGATAAGGTGGTTGGGGCGGTTGGCTTAGCGGAGTTTTAAAAAAAGGTTAGACGGCTTCCTGGAGGAAAAGGACATAGAATGTTATTGAATGGACATAGGAATAATCCACTATTTCTGGGATGGGCAGGACGAAATGCTTGTTCTTTTGGCCGCTGTCGGAGACAGGGTGCTGGGCTTGATTGTCCCTTGGTCTGTCCCAGCATGGCGATGCTTATGTCTTATGTTTTATTAGCTAATCAGAGATGTATTCTTTGTTACCATCAAATAATTTAATAACAGGACTCCTAGACCCCTGGGAATCCCCTCCAGAATAATATTACTTACTGGCTGTCATTTGTCCATGTGAAACCTTTTTCTGATCTAGAGCTAGCTCGGGTCCAGATTTTGATTGTAGTTTTAGGTTTATTCAACTCATCCAAACCTGTCTGACTGCTTCTCAAAGTGTTGACCTAGTTTGTGTGACTAATCTTTGAAAATGACTCTGGAATTATATTTAATTGTTACATTCCTATCATGGCAACTGCAATGCATGCATTCCACCTAACAAGTTTAAACTTAGTCACAAATACTTTTCCCAGGTATTGCCCTTTTTTCCCATGAAGTTCAAAAGAATGGAAACATTTGTATTTTACAGACCTACAGATTACTTGGCTACTGAAATAATAAATGCTACTAACTGAATCAAACAAAAGAGTCCATCAATTACAACAAAACCATGTAATATTACTATATATAATTACACATGGAAGATGTAGAGGGGCATAATCAAAAGGGATATCCAAGTTTTGTTGAGGACATCCTCGCAAAATGTCCCGATGGAGGGGCGGGGAAACCCATATTATCGAAACAAGATGGACGTCCATCTTTTGTTTTGATAATATGGTCAGGGACGTCCAAATCTTGAAATTTTGGTCGTCCTTAGAGATCGTCGTCCCTAGACTTGGTCATTTCTGATTTTCGGCGATAATGGAAACCAAGGACGTCCATCTCAGAAACGACCAAATGCAAGCCCTTTGGTCATGGGAGGAGCCGGCATTTGTAGTGCACTGGTCCCCCTGACATGCCAGGACACCAACCAGGCACCCTAGGGGGCACTGCAGTGGACTTCATAAATTGCTCCCAGGTACATAGCTCCCTCACCTTGTGTGCTGAGCCCCCTAAAACCCACTACCCCCAAATGTACACCACTACTATAGCCCTTACAGGTGAAGGGGGGCACCTAGATGTGGTTTGTGGTGGGTTTTGGAGGGCTCGCTGTTTCCTCCAAAAATGTAACAGGTAGTGGGGATGGGCATGGGTCCGCCTGTCTGAAGTGCACTGCACCCACTAAAACTGCTCCAGAGACCTGCATACTGATGTCATGGACCCGAGTATGACATCATAGGATGACAAAAAATATTTTTAAAGATATTTTTTGAGGGTGGGAGGGGGTTAGTAACCACTGGGGGAGTAAGGGGAGGTCATCCCCGATTCTATCCGGTGGTCATCTGGTCATGTCAGGCACCTTTTTGTGCTTTGGTCATAAGAAAAACATGACCAGGTAAAGTCGTCCAAGTGCTCCTCAGGGACGCCCTTTTTTTTTCCATGATGGGTCGAGGATGTCCTAGTGTAAGGCATGCCCAAGTCCCGCCTTCGCTATGCCCCCTTGAACTTTGGCCATCCCTGTGACGGAAAGCAGTTGGGGACGTCCAAAATCAGCTTTCGATTATACCGATTTGGGCGACCCTGTGAGAAGGACGTCCATACTCCGATTTGTGTCGAAAGATGGGCATCCTTCTCTTTCGAAAATGAGCCCGAAAGTGTACCACCTACAGAACAACAGAGTTGCTAAAAATAAATGTAGGAAAAAATTTAATTTTGAAACAGTACTTGTCTGACATTGCTGTCTGGATGTCTCAACGCCACCTGAAATTAAATATGACCAAAACCGAGCTTCTCATTTTCCCCCCCAAACCCACCTCCCCGCTCCCCCCATTTTCTATTTCTGTTGATGGCTCTCTCATTCTCCCTGTCTCCTCAGCTCGAAACCTTGGGGTCATCTTTGACTCTTCTCTCTCCTTCTCTGCTCATATCCAGCAGATTGCCAAGACCTGTCGTTTCTTTCTTTACAACATCCGTAAAATCCGCCCCTTTCTTTCCGAGCACTCTACCAAAACCCTCATCCACACCCTTGTCACCTCTCGTTTAGACTACTGCAATCTGCTTCTTGCTGGCCTCCCACTTAGTCACCTCTCCCCTCTCCAGTCGGTTCAAAACTCTGCTGCCCGTCTCATCTTCCGCCAGGGTCGCTTTACTACTACTACTTAACATTTCTAAAGCGCTACTAGGGTTACGCAGCGCTGTACAATTTAACATGGAAGGACAGTCCCTGCTCAAGGAGCTTAAAATCTAAAAGACAGGTGTACAATCTAGAGACAAGTGTACAATCTGAAAGACAAGTGTAGAGTCGATCTGATAGGGCTTACTATATTTCTCGAAAGGTTAGGTGCCGAAAGCAGCATTGAAGAGGTGAGTTTTAAGCAGAGATTTGAAGATGGGTAGGGAGGGGGCTTGGCGTAGGGGTTGAGGAAGATTGTTCCAGGCATAGGGTGAGGCAAGGCAGAATGAGCGGAGCCTGGAGTTGGCAGTGGTGGAGAAGGGTACGGAGAGGAGGGATTTGTCCTGTGAGCGGAGGTTACGGGTGGGAACATAGGGGGAGATGAGGGTAGAGAGGTAGTGAGGAGCTGCAGACTGGGTGCATTTGTAGGTAAGGAGTAGAAGCTTGAATTGTATGCGGTATCTGATCGGGAGCCAGTGAAGTGACTTGAGGAGAGGGGTGATATGAGTATATTGGTTCTGACGGAATATAAGACGTGTGGCAGCGTTCTGAACGGATTGAAGGGGGGATAAATGGCTAAGTGGGAGGCCGGTGAAGAGTAAGTTGCAGTAGTCAAGGCGAGAGGTAATGAGAGCGTGGACGAGAGTTCGTGTGGTGTGCTCAGAAAGGAAAGGGCGAATTTTGCTGATGTTGAAGAGGAAGAAGCGACAGGTTTTGGCAGTCTGTTGGATATGCGCAGAGAAGGAGAGGGAGGAGTCGAAGATGACTCCGAGGTTGCGGGCAGATGGGATGGGGAGAATGAGGGTGTTATCAACTGAGATAGAGAGTGGAGGAAGAGGAGAAGTGGGTTTAGGTGGAAAGACGAGGAGCTCGGTTTTGGACATGTTCATCTTCAGGTGGTGGTTTAGTCATACTACCCCTCTCCTCAAGACCCTTCACTGGCTCCCTATCCGTTTTCGCATCCTGTTCAAACTTCTTCTACTAACCTATAAATGTACTCATTCTGTTGCTCCCCAGTATCTCTCCACACTCGTCCATCCCTACACCCCTTCCCGTGCACTCCGCTCCATGGATAAATCCTTCTTATTTGTTCCCTTCTCCACTACTGCCAACTCCAGACTTCGCGCCTTCTGTCTCGCTGCACCCTACGCCTGGAATAAACTTCCTGAGCCCCTACGTCTTGCCCCATCCTTGGCCACCTTTAAATCTAGACTGAAAGCCCACCTCTTTAACATTGCTTTTGACTCGTAACCACTTGTAACCACTCGCCTCCACCTACCCTCCTCTCTTCCTTCCCGTTCACATTAATTGATTTGATTTGCTTACTTTATTTATTTTTTGTCTATTAGATTGTAAGCTCTTTGAGCAGGGACTGTCTTTCTTCTATGTTTGTGCAGCGCTGCGTATGCCTTGTAGCGCCATAGAAATGCTAAATAGTAGTAGTAGTAGATAACAGATTAGCTTGATGTTTTAGAAATTGATCACACAAAAGGCAATTTTTTAAGAAAACCAAGATGGCTAGGATCTAGCCAGCTATATCCTCTGTGGTAATGGTCTTTGATCATTTTTTTTTAATTTACTTTATTTATAGTTTCAAAATAATATATTCATTTAACATAAATGTAGGCAATACAGGAAATTGCATAAGAAAACATACCCTCTTCCTTCAAATAAACAAGGAGTAAGCAATTTGTTTAGTACTTAGTCCACTAACTATGATCAAGATACAAAGCAAATAATATAAGGTAATGAACGAGAGTAATCTCTAAACAAACTAAATTGAGAGGGTAAGAAGCAGACCCCTGCCAGCGGTTTCAGCTTGTCTCTGGGGCAATCAAAACTACCGTACCACCACTTTCTCTAGCTGTAATCAGTTGCCGCAGTTTATCTGGGTCAAAGAACACATAATAAGTCTCATTTAAGGAGATAAGACATCTACATGAAAATTTAAGTTTAAAAGTACCCCCTAATGAGAGGATTCGGGGCCGAAGACCCAAAAACTCTCATCTCCTTTTTTGAGTTACTTTACTAATATCAGGAAAGATTTGTATCTTTGACCCATAAAATTGGGCTGAAATAGATCTGAAGTACAATCTCAAAATATTGTTACGATCAGTCTCAAAGGCGAAGGACACAAGAAGTGTCGTGCGTTCAGTGACAAGTTCAAGAGATGTTTCAAGTACTTGAGTCAAATTCAGTTCTGGTGTCTCCACTGATGATTTTTTAGCACCGGTAATGTAGTATGCTTTTATTATAGGTGGCAAAAGTTCTTTAGGAATTTTTAAAACGTCAGAGAAATATTTTTTCAGCATTTCCACTGGAGATATCATAGGCACCTTTGGAAAATTTAAAATCCTTAGGTTGTTACGCCTTAGTTGGTTATCTAAGTATTCAATCTTCCTTTGTGTCCCGTTCTATACCAATATTACCGATAGCTAATTGTAATTTTTTTTATCTCACACAAGTTAGACTCACTTTTTTCTTCCTGTGCTTGAACCTTTGTCTCCAAGGTCTGTTGGTGTTGTTTTAATTCTTGCACTTCAGATTTAAACGAGGAAGATAACTGGAGTAGCGATGTATTCATAGTTTGAATTACCTCCCAGAGAGCCTCAACAGTCACGGCTGCCGGCTTCACCTTTACTCCAATTTCCGTTGGGGGAGACGCCAGGGAAAAAGAGGGGAGAGAATCATCATCTCTCTCCCTCCGTTGTGCTGTCATGTCCTCCGGCGTCGAAAACCCGACTGGGCCGCTATCTGCCTCAGAAAATCCCAATCGAGGCTCTCCAGCCAGCTCCGTAACTCCACCCGGTCTCGGAGGGGCAGTCTGGATAGGCGAACTCAGCGTCAACGCCTCCGCCTCCACGCCAAGATCCTCGAGCTGTACTGAGGATCCAACCTGGGCAGGAGTCTGACTTCCACGAGTCTGAATCCCGTAAGCTTCCAAAGTCGGTTGACTCGGCATTAAGGTATTCGCGGGGTTAGATGTGGCTTTAACTCCCATTTTTCCTTTTCTTTTCACCATATTGAAGGAGAACAAGAAATCAAACGCTGGGTAAATCGGCTGGGTTCCAGGAGCATTCAGACAACGCTCCCTCTCACGGACGCCATTTTGATCTCGATCTGCCGTCTTTGATCATTTTTAAGTCGGGGCCATTTTGGGTCCAAAAGGGCTGAAACAAGAGCCAACAAATATCTTCCTGCTTGGGGCCATGACACGAACAATGCTTCTCAACATCCATTCTTACCAGAACTGGCCTCGGTCACAGCCCCTCTTCAAATACATGACCACAAACTAACAGCCCTGTTTACTGTAGGCGCGCTAACCTTTTAGTATGAGCTAAAAATGAGCACGCACTAATGCTAAAGACACCCATATATTCCTATGGGTGTCTTTAGCGTTAGCATGCTGTAAGTAGTAGTAATTTTTAGCTCATGCTAAAAAGTTAGCACACCTTCAGAGTGGCTTAGTAAACAGGGCCCCTAAAAATATTAATGTAGAAAAATGAAACCCTAAGATGTCAAGCTGTGCATGCAGTGCAGCACAAGAGAAATAGAAAGAAATGCATTTCTTCCTAAAAGTGCAAAATACAACTGCAGCAGATGTAAATTCTCAAAACTGATATATTTCAATTGCTACATTGAAAATAAAGTCATTTTTTCCTACCTTTGGTTGATTTTCTTTTTCTTTTTTTAATTTAAAATTTAAAAAATAAGAATTACAATAAGCACTTAGCCCACATCAAGAAGAAAGAGATGATCAAACAAGGAAATAAATTCTTAAAGAAATCAAAATGACATTTCATATAATAACAAGTGATTTTATTTTTGTGATCATTTTTTTCCCAGTCTCTGGTTGCACATCCCTTTGCATATGCTCTTAACTCTGTTTTCAGGGCCTCCTTGTCCATCCTCCTTCAACCTCCAGCTATGCTCCACCGCCTCGACTCACCGAGACGGCCACTGTCTAGACCTCGTCCTCTCCTCCTCCGGCTCTCCCTCCAATTTCCACACTTCAGCTCTTCCTATCTCGGATCATCACCTAATCACCTTCACACTTCTTCACACCCCACCTCAGCCCCGTCCAACTCTAACCACTACCTCCAGGAATCTCCAGGCTATTGACCCTCCCACCTTATCCTCTTGTATCTCCAATCTCCTCCCCTCCATCTTGTCCTCCGAGTCTGTCGACAATGCTGTCTCCGCATACAATGCCACTCTCTCCTCTGCTCTGGACACCCTCGCTCCATCCACCCACAAAGCGTACTAATCCCCAGCCTTGGCTGACCCCTTGCATCCTCTACCTTCGTTCCTGCACCCGATCTGCCGAACGCCTCTGGAGGAAATCTCGCACCCATTCAGATTTCCTTCACTACAAATTCATGCTATCCTCCCTCCACTCCTCCCTATTCCTTGCCAAACAGGACTATTACACCCAATTGACCAATTCTCTCAGCTCCAACCCCCGCCGTCTCTTCGCCATCCTTAACTCCCTCCTCAAAGTGCCCTCCGCTCCTACCCCCCCCCTCACTCTCCCCTCAATCACTGGCCGATTACTTCCACGACAAGGTGCAGAAGATCAACCTTGAGTTCACTACCAAACCATCTCCTCCTTTTCACCCTTCAACCCTCGACCAACCAACCCAGGCCTCTTTCTCCTCCTTTCCAGACATCACCGAGGAGGAAACCGCTCGCCTTCTTTCCTGCTCGAAAAGTACCACCTGTTCCTCTGATCCCATCCCCACCAACTTACTTAACACCATCTCTCATACCCCCTCCATCTGTCATATCCTCAACCTCTCTCTCTCCACTGCAACTGTCCCTGACACCTTCAAGCACGCCGTAGTCACACCTCTCCTCAAAAAACCATCACTTGACCCTACCTGTCCCTCCAACTACCGCCCCATTTCCCTCCTACCCTTCCTCTCCAAAATACTTGAGTGTGCCGTTCACAGCTGCTGCCTTGATTTTCTCTCCTCTCATGCCATCCTTGATCCACTTCAATCCGGTTTTCGCCCTCTACACTCGACAGAAACAGCACTCTCTAAAGTCTGTAATGACCTGTTCCTTGCCAAATCCAGAGGCCACTACTCCATCCTCATCCTCCTCGATCTATCCGCCGCTTTTGACACTGTCAATCATGATCTACTCCTTGCCACACTGTCCTCAATCGGGTTCCAGGGCTCTGTCCTCTCCTGGTTCTCCTCCTATCTCTCCCACCACACCTTCAGAGTTCACTCCCATGGATCCTCCTCCACCCCCATCCCGCTATCTGTTGGTGTTCCCCAGGGATCTGTCCTTGGACCCCTTCTCTTCTCAATCTACACCTCTTCCCTGGGCTCCCTCATCTCATCTCATAGCTTCCAGTATCATCTCTATGCGGACGACACCTAGCTGTATCTCTCCACACCAGACATCACCGCGGAGACCCAGGCAAAGGTATCAGCCTGCTTAACCAACATTGCTACATGGATGTCCAACCGCCACCTGAAACTGAACATGTCCAAGACTGAGCTCATCGTCTTTCCACCAAAACCCACTTCTCCTCTTCCTCCACTTTCTATCTCAGTGGATAACACCCTCATCCTCCCCGTCTCATCTGCCAGCAACCTCGGAGTCGTCTTCGACTCCTCCCTCTCCTTCTCGGCACACATCCAGCAGATAGCCAAGACCTGTCGCTTCTTCCTCTTCAACATCAGCAAAATTCGCCCTTTCCTCTCTGAACACACCATCCGAACTCTCGTCCACGCTCTCATTACCTCCCGACTTGACTACTGCAACTTACTCCTCACCGGACTCCCACTTAGCCATCTATCCCCCCTTCAATCTGTTCAGAACTCTGCTGCACGTCTTATATTCCGCCAGAACCGATATATTCATATCACCCCTCTTCTCAGGTCACTTCACTGGCTTCCAATCCGATACCGCATTCAGTTCAAGCTCCTCCTTCTTACCTACAAATGTACTCAATCTGCTGCCCCTCACTACCTCTCTACCCTCATCTCCCCTTATGTTCCCACCCGAAACCTCCGTTCACAGGACAAATCCCTCCTCTCAGTACCCTTCTCCACCACTGCCAACTCCAGGCTCCGCCCATTCTGCCTCGCCTCACCCTATGCCTGGAACAACCTTCCTGAGCCCCTACGTCAAGCCCCCTCCCTGCCCATCTTCAAGTTTCTGCTTAAATCCCACCTCTTCAATGCTGCCTTCGGCACCTAACTCTTACCTTCAGGATATCCGGACTGCCCCAAATTGACTGCCCCCATCGTATCGTCTACTCACTTGTCCTTTAGATTGTAAGCTCTTTGAGCAGGGCCTGTCCTTTTATGTTAAATTGTACAGCGCTGCGTAACCCTAATAGCGCTTTAGAAATGTTAAGTAGTAGTAGTAGTAGTATTTGCTGTTTCTTTTCTCTCCTTCTTCACGTTCAGCCCTACATCCATCTGTGACACTGATGTTTCACATTCAGCTTTCTTGCATTTTCTGCCTCCTTTTCAAATCTACTTTCCATCTCTACTCTTCCCATCTATCCATGTACACCATCTCCTCCCTTTCCCTTTCCTTCCACTTCCCTCCATCCATCTGCTCCCTCTCTCTTCTTTTTCCTTCACCTTCATCCATATGCACCATCTCCTCCCTCTCTCTTTGCTTCCCTTCCATCCAGCATCACTCCTCTGTATCCTTATCTGGTCCCCATGTCCAGCAATGCTCCCCTGTGTCCCTGTCCCTATGCTTTCTCCCCACCCAGCACCTCTTTGATGTGTCTCCTTTCCTCTCCATGTCCAGGTTCAACCCTCTATCTTTCCTTCTTCATACTAGTAAGCAGACACCCCCCCCCCCCCCCGGCCACAGTGTAGCATCACTCACTCTGGCTTGCCAATCCCTCCCCGAGTTAGGCATCTTTCCCTCCCCCTTCTTCTACCTGGTCCAGTCTGATCTGATCTTTCTCTTTCCCCACCCTCCATTTCCTTCCTGGCATTCCTGCCTGTCTGTCTATCTCCCTCTCACCTAACAGTCTTACAAACTTGATCCTTTTCACAGCAGCAATTCAGCCAGACTCTTTCTGGTCAACCCCAAGGGCCTTCCCTCTGCAGCAACATCCTGTTGCCACATGGGAAGGACACACAGAGGGAAAGCCCTTGGGGCTGGCTGGAGAGTGCCTGGCTGAATCACTGCCAGAAATAAGATCAAGTTTGTAAGACCATTGGGTGGGCAGGAGGGAGGCAGGCAGGGGGGAGCGATGCCAAACTCAGGGAGGGAGGGCCAGAATAAGCAATGCTGGAATACGGAAGGTGAGCAAGAGAGAGATACCGAACATTTGGTGCATTTTGTAACAAAAAAAAAAATAGAAAGACTTGGTCACTATTAAATCGCGGGCTTTGCATTGAAGAATACTGCTCTAGGATGAAAATATACTCCGCAAAGAAGTTACGTTACTATGAAGTTTTGGCAATGTATAGAACATAGGTGCTCAGTATAAGAGGCTTGGGGAAGCTATGCCTCCCCAGCCACAGCAGGATGGATCAGCTGTTTCTATAGAAATGCTAAATAGTAGTAGTAGTAGTTCTCCTGCGAACAGCAGCTGCAGTGAAAGACTTCTCTAGCCTTGTGTAACCAGTTGTAATTTGATTACCTTACTGCTGGGAGAGGAGGGGGGTTGGCTGGAGGTGTCCTGGGTTGCCAGGAAGATATTTAACTAGGATGAATTCCTGCACATGAGCACTTCATACCAAAGAGACTTGCACTGACCCCTGAAATTTTAAAAGTGCTAAAATAAGTTTTAAAAGTAGTTGCATTAAATCTAATTGCAGAATTTAGGTGCTAGGAAGTGGGATTGGTATGCTATGTACTCAAATTTGCTCAAGCCATATGCAAATTAGTCCATTTTGGGGAGGTTCTCATTTGCATATTTATGGGTAAAGATTGTTGGAAATGTTTACAGCCTTAATGTTAGGGCATGGCTCTGATCAAATATGTGAACTTTGATCCAAAAACGAAGGGTTTAGCTAGTGCTTTTGACTAAAAATTCCCATTAGAATGTCTGTATGTTAATCTGCATTCAATATAGAGCTCTCTGATTGGATGAGCAGCTCCTGTTAGAAAATCTGCCCGGGAACAGAGAGGAGAGGAGAGAATCAATGGGTGGGTGGGTGTGGATGGTTGGAGGGGGGACAGGGGAGAGGAGAGAATCAATGGGTGGGTATGGATGGCTGGAGGGGGGGGGGCAGGGGAGCGAGGGCAAGAAATGAAGAAGAAAGGCAGAAAGTAAAGAAATAAATGGAAAGGAAGCCCTGGAAACGGAGTTAAGAGGACAGATAGCAGCAGAATCGGATACTGGGCCAGCATGATCAGAAAAACAAAGTCACCAGACAACAAAGGTAGAAAAGATCATTTTATTTTCATTATAGTGTTTGGAATATGTCCATTTTTAGAATCAGGTGCTCAACATTAAATGTATATATTTATTTACTTATGTATGGCATTTTATCCCACATTAAACATGAATTAGGATGTTTTGTGGATCTACATGAGAATTGTGATATTATGATCCTTGTTTCATATTGTTGACGGTCTGCATTTTCCGTATGGGTGGTATATTGGTGTATTAGGTTCTGCCTAGTGTAATATTTATGGTACAGTATGGTTCTGAGTGTGTTTTTGCACAAAGTTGTGCATAGTGTTTTGTAGTTGAGCGATTGTGGTTAGTATATGCTTTGAGCAACCACTTTATTCTTTGACATATGATACATATCTAATATCTAAATTTAATAAAAGGTATTAATTGTGACTTTTATTTTTATTTATTTTTTCTGTGTGTTATCAGACAATTATGGATTTAAGCTCCACCCCTGGCCCCACCCCCTAACCCCGCCCCCTTTAGCCTCCCCAAACAGTTGGGCCACCAACCGCCTATGGTATAGAATATAGGTATCTTAGGGTCTTTTTCATATAGAAAATCAATATTCTTTGATAGTCAAACTTTTACCTCAATCCTAATATTTTACTTTGAATCATAAAAGTAAGAACATTCAGAATCATATTTTTAGTGATTGATCACCTCTATACTTTTCCCTCCTAACCCAATTGGAGGGTTTTATAACAATCTTACTATCTTTCATGGTAAGACAGGATCACAAAATATTTATGTGTTTTAGATTCAATCTTTTTCCATATCACTATCTACCAAATTTTCAAAAGTGGTAATGAATGAGTCATCAGATCCCAATGGAACACAAGTTAATAGATGAGATAACAATGATGAATACTGCTGAGACTTCAGCAAGTTAATATTCACAGCAACTATGGGAGAAATTATCAATGTGAGCTGCTGTTAAGTCGGATTATTTTACCACAGAGTTTCATTGCGTAAAATGGGACACTGTGTGTAGTGGAGGAGTGGCCTAGTGGTTAGAGTGGTGGACTTTGGTCCTGGGGAACTGGGTTCAATTCCCACTGCAGGCACAGGCAGCTCCTTGTGACTCTGGGCAAGTCACTTAATCCTCCATTGCCCCAGGTACAAATAAGTACCTGTATATAATATGTAAGCCGCATTGAACTTGCTATGAGTGGGAAAGCACAGGGTACAAATGTAAGAAAAAAAAAACCCCAGCTTGTGGTAAAATAACCAGACTTAACAGCAGCCCACATTGATAACTTCCTCCCTTTATATCTGCTAAATGTTTATTAGCAGTTTAAACTAATACATATTTTCAGTACATATATGCATATAAGTACTGCTTTAAATATCTATGTATAGCATTAAGTATACAGTTACAGGGCCAGTCTTAGCAATTGTGGGACCCTGTGCAGACCAGTTCAGTGGGGTCCCCTGTCCCCACCTAGCCCGGCTCCCACCTAGCTCCGCCCCTTGTTGACAAGATGTGTTTTAATTTTTTTTTATTTCAAATAAAGATAAATCAAACAAAACTTGCATAGATAAACTTGTACAGAAAAACTATTTCAAATAAGCACAATGCTATGAACCCTTTGAGTTTTAAAAGCAAAACCATGTGCATGTAAAAGACTGGATAAATGAATTAAAACAAATCCCCTTAATATGTAATACTTGGTAGCAATAATGAAACAGTGATTGAATATTCACATAGCAAGCAGACTGAGCCAACAGATGTATTTTCCACTGAACATAATTAACGTTGTATGAACTTGCGGCAAATAGTGTGATGAACTGGACAATGTTGGCACATTTAGACTGACTTTGGACAGTCCTGCATTAAGGAAACCCTTCCCTCATTATTCAATATCTCTCTGTGAAATAGCAGTAATAAAAAAGGCAAGAGCATTTTTATAATATACCACTGAATTCCACAAAGCAAAAACAGCAAGTTCTCACATGCCATCTTTTTCTTTTGATGTAAGCACAGGAGAAAAAAAAGATGTTAAATGCTCCCAGGTCTCAACCTAATTACTAATTTTTTAAAACTGTACTTGTAAATAGTAAGGCTAATTGTTAAGCACCTGATACTCATAATGTCTGTTTTGGTGGCCCTTTACTAGGTGAAAACATCAGAATAGAGTGAGTCCTGTGGTGTGCGAGCCGATTGTTCTGGCACGGCAAACTGGCTCTCCAGGACTGGCGCAACCTGGCGGCAAGCGAGGTAAGTATGGCAGGAGGGCGCCACAAGCCATGCTTACCGCCGCTTGCCTCACCTTCCACAGCCCTCATTTGCCTGTGCCTGCACCGCCCTGGGGGTTTTAAACCTTTTATTTACCTTTGTTGCAGCGGCCGCAGTGAAAGCCCTGCCCATCTCTAGCCTTCCCTTCGTTCCTTCTCAGTGTCCCGCCTTCTTCTGATGTCATTTCCTCTTTCCACGAGGGCGGGACACTGAGAGGGAACGAAGGGAAGGCCAGAGACGGGCAGGGCTTTCACTGCTGTCGCTGCGACGGAGGTAAATAAAAGATTTAAACCCCACAGGGTGGCAGGAACAAAAAGGGATATGTTGGGGGGAGAAGATGGCGGGCAGGTGGACATGGGAGCAGGAAAGCAGAGGAGAGAGGAGAATCGCTGGACATGGATGGGAGCGGATAATAGGGGCAAAGGAGAATCGCTGGACATGAAGGGGAGGGCAGGGGAGAAAGGAGAAATCGCTGGACATGGAGGGGAGGGGAGGGCAGGGCCCAGAGAGAGAGGAGAAATTGCTGGACATGGAGGGGAGGAGAGAATTGCTGGGTATGGATGGATGGAGGGGGCCAGGGGAGAGAGGAGAATTGCTGGATATGGATGGATGGAAGGGGGCAGGGGAGAGAGGAGAATTGCTGGATATGGATGGATAGATGGATGGAGGGCAGGGGAGAGGAGAGTTGCTGGACATGGATATATGGAGGGGAGGGCAGGGGAGAGAGGAGGGTTGCTGGATATGGATGGATGGAGGGAAGGGAAGGGCAGGGGAGAGAGGAGAGTTTCAGGACATGGATGGAGGGGAGAGAGGAGAAATTCTGGACATGGATGGAGGGAAGACAGGAAGGAGAAGCACATGGATGGAGGGGAAGGGAGAGAGAAGAAATGCTGGACATAGATGGAGGGAAGGGAAGAGAGAGGAAGTGAGATGAACATGAATGGAGGGGAGAGAGGAGAAATGCTGGACATGGATGGAGGGGGAGAGGGAAATGCTGGACATGGATGGAGGAGAGGGAAGGGAGAGAGAAGAAATGCTGGACATGGATGGAGGGAAGGGAAGAGAGAGGAAGGAGATGAGATTAGGGAAAAGGAAGAGAGGAGAAAAACTGCACATGGATGGAGAAAATAGGCAGAAGTTGGATCCACTGGACAGTCAAGACTGCGGAGGACCCAGCTTTTACTTATGGATGTAGGGCAATAAATGAAGAAGAAAGGAGGAAAGTAAAGAAATAAATGGAAAGGAAGCCCTGGAAATGGAATTAAGAGGACAGATAAACAGCAGCAGAATCAGATACTGGGCTAGCATGATCAGAAAAACAAAGTCACCAGACAACAAAGGTAGAAAAAATCATTTTATTTTCATTATAGTGTTTGGAATATGTCCACTTTGAGAATTTACATCTGCTATCATATTTTGCAATGTATAGCAATGTGTTTCTTTCTGGGGGTTTTTTTTTCTGGTATTGTGCTGCATGCAGAGTCTAACTTCTTAGGATTTCAGGTTATTTTTTGAAGAATTTGAAGAGGGGCTATCTGTTCTGCATGTGTCTGAATAGGGATCTGTTTGTTAGTTTCTGAGATTTTGATAACACATTGTTTTTCAGAGTTGGTAAGACTGTCTGTTCTCCTAATTCCTGGTCTGTATGCTAATTTGGTTTGTGTCATTTTGGGTATACTGCAGAGATTTCTTTTTTTTTTCCTGGTAAAGGGCTTTTATCCCACATTAAACATGAAAGATTGGAACCTGGGAGCATTTAATTTTTTTTTCCTGGAGAGAGTAATGCATTGCCCTCCCCCCTCTCAGGCTCTCTTCTTGGCTATAGCCAGCTCTTCAATTTGGGGGGGAGCGCAGAGGTGGATGGGGGGGCGCAGAGGTGGACCGGGGAGAGAGCCTATTGTTAAATATTTACCAGCACAACACTGAGTGAGTCCCTATAACCAGTCCCTCCAAATGACACAATGATTACAATTTACTACTACTACTACTTATCATTTCTAAAGCACTACTAGACACACGCAGCGCTGAACTAATTAGAAGAAACCAATACATCTGTCTACTACACAAGCTGGCATCTTTGAAAATAAGTGAGGTCCAATAAAAATGCTACCAACAATAAAGAACGACAACATGGATAGAGCAGCTCATAGATTTGTTTGCTTTGTTTGGGTAAGGGGATGAGGGGTGCATGGAAAAGAGGGAAAGGGAGACCAACCTGATGGGCTTCAGCAGCCATCTCAATCTAACTGCCTTCAGCTCTCTTCTACCCGCTCCCTTAGTTCCAGCTCGCAGCACCACTGCATTCTTCAATTTTCCGGGCCGCCGGCAGCATCAGTGAGATAGGCACATTGTCTTTGGCAGCCCTGGAAGCTCTCCCTCTGAGCATCCCGCCTATGTGGAACAGGAAATTGCAGCAGAGAGAAAGCTTCCGAGCCGCCAAAAGCAGTGTGGTTACCTCACTGACACTGCCAGCAGCCTGAATTGAAGAAGGCAGCGCTACAAGGAGCCGAAAGGGAGTAGGAGAGAGCTGACCAAGGCGGATATATTGAGAACAGGAGACAGCACAATGGCTGAAGCAGGGTGCGGGAGGGAGATGCTACGGCCACCAAAGGGCTGGGAGCGCAAGGCCCTGTGCGACTGCCCCTGTCGCCTCTGCCTAAGACCGGCCCTTTACAGTTATACTTTTAGAAGTTATAGATGTTATTGTAGAAAGGCTTTTCATCTGCCAAACTGGGTTTGGATGTGGAAAGAGCCATTTCTGAAATAATGTGCTAGATCTGTTCGCAAGACGGTTGTTAATTTTTCTGACATCTTGCAAGCCGGTTGTTGAGGCAGGGCAAGCCGGTTTGCATCGCCTCTCCTCCCCCCCCCCCCCCCCCCCCCCCCGAGCCAGGGTCCCAGCACATACCTAAAGCCTTTAAGGCAGCCACCCTGGTGGTCTAATGTATTCTTTGGGGCCTGGGCAGGAAAGATCCCCAGTTTTTCCTGCCCGCTCCCAGCGCTGATCCTCCACTGCCGCATCACTCTTTAAAAATGGCTGCCGAGACTTCCAGGGGCGGCTTCGCGAGACCTGGATTCTCACAAGGCCACCCTTGTAAGTCTTGGCAGCCATTTTAAAGACGATGCGGCAGCGGAGGGTCAGCACCAGCAGTGGGCAGGAAAGACTGGGGATCTTTCTTGCCCGGGCCTTGAAGAATCCATTAGACCACCAGAATGGCTGCCTTTAGGTATGTGCTGGGACCCTGCGGCTTGGGGGACTAGGGAGGAGGCCTGGAGTAGGTGGGGTGGGGACCGTAGGGAGGATACTCAAAAAGTATTTTCAAACATGCCGGCTTGTACATATGGATGTGTACAGAGGAAGCATAATAACGGAATAACTTTTCACTGGGGGAGCATGGAGAAGGTCTCGAATAGCCTAGGTGAGGTGAGGTGAGGTGGGGGTGTGGACCGTGGACCGGATACTGTTAAAAAAAAAGTTGAATTTTCAAACATGCCGGCTTGTGCATACACAGAGGAAGTGTAATAAGGGAATAACTTTTCATAGGTAGAGTAGTATCAAACATATATAAATGGCGAGTGTCGTACTCACTCGCAAATGCGCAGTAGAGACCCTCTCTGCCCTGCCCCCGCGTCAATACGTGATGATGGGGCGGAACAGAGAGGGTCTCTACTGCGCATTTGCGAGAGATGAAATCGCCGTCGCTAACGCTCCCCCCACCCGGAGTCGCCGCCGCCACCCACCCTCCACCCGGCCGGGCCCTCGCTCCGCTATTGAAACAGCGAGGGAACGCAGCACACAGCTGTGCTCTGCTGAGCTGCCGTCCTTCCTTCTTCTTCTCTGCCTGTGTCCCGCCCTCGACGACGTTACATCACATGAGGGCGGGACTCAGGCAGAGAAGAAGGAAGGCCGACGGCAGCTCAGCAGAGCACAGCTGTGTGCTGTGTTCCCTCTATGTTTCAATAGTGGAGCGAGGGCCCGGCCGGGTGGAGGGGTGGCGGCGATTCGGGAAGGGGCGAGCTCGGCGGCGGGGGGGGGGGGCTTGCAGCGGCGATGGGAAGGGGCTTTCAACCCCCTCTTTCCTATACTAGCCCGTTTTTACGGGCTCAACGGCTAGTTTTGTTATATATCGTAATTGGTGTGTCATTTGGAGGGACTGGTTATAGGGACACCCTAACCCTGTTATATTGGTGCAGACATTTCTTTTTCTCCTGGTAAAGGGCTTCTAAAACAGACATTATGTTATGAGAATCAGGTGCTCAACGTTCAGAGTTTCTATCTATTTATTTACTTATTTATGGCATTTTATCCCACATTAAACATGAATTAGATTGGAACCCGGGAGCATTTAATTTTTTTTTCTTGGAGAGAGTAATTTATTGCCCACCCCCCCAGGCTCTCTCCCCAGGCATAGCCAGCTCTGCAATTTGGGGGGCACAGAGACGGGGGAAGCAGAAACAAGGGCACAGAGAAGAAGGGGGTGCAGAGACGGGGGGGGGGGGGGGGGGGAGGGGTGCAGAGGTGGACTGGGGAGAGAGCCTGTTGTTAAAAATTTACCAGCACACCACTGGATGTACATATAGAAGTATGTATAGGTAGCGATCCTATGCATACTTTTAAATGTGTTTAAATGGGCAATCATTAGAGCAGAATTAGGTGAACTTTAGAATTTACTTATATACATATAAATCCAGGCATATCCACAGGTACATTTACTCAGGCACAAATATATATATATATATATATATATATATATATATATATATATATATATATATATATATATATATATATTTTATTTGTTGCATTTGTACCCCACATTTTCCCACCTATTTGCAGGCTCAATGTGGCTTACATAGTACCGTCAAAGGAGTTTGCCCAGTCGGTGGATAACAAATACAAAGTTGTATAGTGATCATATGAGGTATAAGTGGAGGGTCGGAATGGATGAAGATTGCGTGATGTCCTGTTCGATCATAGTCAAGCTGTGTTGGTAGATGAAGAGGGTTGCTTGGGGTCGTTGGGGTAGGACTTTTTGAAGAGGTAGGTTTTAGTGATTTCCTGAAGTTCAAGTGGTCGTGGATTGTTTTCACAGCTTTTGGGAGCCCATTCCATAGTTGTGCGCTTGTGTAGGAGAAGCCAGCTACGTAAGTTGTTTTGTATTTCAGTCCTTTGCAATTTGGGTAGTGTAGGTTTAGGTAGGATCTTGACAATCTGACTTTGTTTCTTATTGGTAAGTCTATAAGGTCTGTCATGTATCCTGGGACTACGCTGTACATGATTTCGTGGACTAAGGTGCAGATTTTGAAGATGATCCGTTCTTTGATTGGGAGCCAATGCAACTTTTCTCGGAGGGGTTTGGCACTTTCGAAGCGTGTTTTGCTGAATATCAGCCTGGCTGCTGTATTTTGGGCAGTCTGGAGTTTTTTTTATGAGTTGTTCTTTGCAGCCTGTGTAGATTCCGTTGCAATAATCTGCATGGCTTAGGACCATTGATTGTATTAGGTATCGAAAAGTTGCTCTTGGGAAGAAAGGTTTTAATCGTTTGAGCTTCCACATTGAATAGAACATTTTCTTTGGTACAGAGTTTTCTTGGCTCTCGAGGGTAAGGTTGCGATCGAGTGTGACACCGAATATTTTCAAACTGTTCGATGTAGGGAGGGTATGTCCTGGAGTATGTATGGTTGTGGGTTTTGTATTTGTTATATGGAGAGGAGAGGATGAGGCAATATGTTTTTTTGGTGTTCAGTTTCAGTTGGAATGAATTTGCCCAGGAGTCCAGGATGCTCAGACTATCGTTGATTTTGTTGGTTATTTCTGTCAGATCATGTCTGAAGGGGATGTATATTGTAACATCATCTGCGTAAATGAATGGGTTAAGGCCTCAGTTGGATAAGGACTGTGCCAGTGGAATCATCATCATGTTGAAGAGTATTGGTGATAATAGTGATCCTTGAGGTACTCCGCAGACTGCTTTCCACAGTGGTGATATGTTTGACTTTGATTTTACTTGATAAGTTCTGGTGGTTAGAAAGCCTTTGATCCAGTTAAGTACGTTTCCTTCAATCCCGAAGTGGCCTAGTATTCTTAGTAGTATGTTGTGATTTACCATGTCGAATGCGCTCGACATGTACATATATTTATTTATTTATTTATTTATTTCGTACATTTATACCCCACGTTTTTCCCACATGTACCTGCCACTGCTAAATACACATGTAAACAGCAATTGTAGAGGGGAAATATACATGCACCTTCTCTTTGACATCTGCCATTATTTACATGCATACAGGTTGCATCCACTTATGCAGCTAGTTTTAAAATTGCCCTTTATACCTGCTACTTACTAATCATCACTTATATGTTCAGTTTCTGAATTTTGTTGCTAAACATATAGGGGTCAATATTTAAAAGAGTTTAACCAGGCAGGAGAGGCTCCTGCCCAGTTTAACCCGACTGAACTGGACAGCCGCTGACATTCAACAACATTCAAAACAGCTATCCTAACTTTATCCACTGTGTTAATTTGGCACTGTTTTGAATATTGACCAGTGCCCGTTTTACTTCAGGATTTCAAGAAAAACCTGGATATTGAATGCCAGAAGCCACACATGGCCCAGCATTGAATATCTGGGGTTACTTCAGCCCGCAGCTATGAGTGCCTTACAAGCGGTATTGTGGGCTGAATATTGAGTTCCTTAGGGGTCCTTTTATTAAGGTGCACTGAAAAATGGCCTGCACTGTAGACGCACACAGGTCCATTTTTCAGCGCGCCTGCAAAAAAGGCCTTTTGGGGGGCGAAAATGGACGTGTAGCAAAATAAAAATTGGCATGCGTCCATTTTGGGCCTGAGACCTTACCGCCACTCATTGACCTAGCAGTAAAGTCTCATGCATTAACCAGGTGGTAAAGGCCTATGTGTGCACAATGCTGAATACCGCCCGATTAGCGCCGCACGCTGGAAATTTTCCGCCATGCCTAGTGGATGTGCATAAAAATTGAAATTACAATCCGGGCCTCGTGGTAGCCGGGCGGTAGTTCAAAATTGGTGCACGTACACAGCTTATTAAAAGGGTCTTTTAGTTTTTAGCCTGCCCTTGGTCCACTCTAAATCACTCCTTTCTTCTGCACATATAACTTTGGCTATTAAAAAAATGGCCAAAATCTTTGTACATACACCATGAATATATCTATATAAAAGGAAATTTTGTGGTTGATGTTGCCGTCACCCACCACATAACTGCTCATGTTTTTCAAAACAATTTTAGTTTCAATCACTAGAAATGTTGCTATTTCACTATTTTATAGGTTAGTAAAACTTATTTTGAGACCCTAGGAATATTATCAATTGTGAAGGTAATTATAGAAAACATTTTCTGCTTGTAAAATATATTTTGTATGTTGAAATGACCATTATAAAATTGGGAAGGGGTATACATATGTAAAAAGTATGTGCACAAAAGATAAAGTCTACTTTTACATTATCTGTGTATAGGTGCTGTTGGTAATATAGTTTGGGCTACTTCATGGGTCCCTTCAAACTGAAGGCTTCTAGGACTGTGCACAGCAAAAATGTTTGGTTTGGTTCATGTTGGTTTAATTACTTAACAATGTGACAAGACTGTGGCCAGAAGGATGCTAGACTTCATAGAGAGGGGTATAACCAACAGAAGAAAAGAGGTGTTGATGCCCCTCCGCAAGTCATTGGTGAGGCCCCACTTGGAGTATTATGTTCAGTATTGGAGGCCGTATCTTGCTAAAGATGTAAAAAGACTGGAAGCGGTGCAAAGAAAAGCTACAAAAGTGGTATGGGAGTTGCGTTGCAAACCGTACGAGGAGAGACTTGCCGACCTGAACATGTATACCTTGGAGGAAAGGAGAAATAGGGGTGACATGATACAGACGTTCAAATATTTAAAAGGTATTAATCCGCAAACAAACCTTTTCCGGAGACGGAAAGGTGGTAGAACTAGAGTACATGAATTGAGGTTGAAGGGGGGCAGACTCAGGAGTAATGTCAGAAAGTATTTTTTCATGGAAAGGGTGGTAGATATGTGGAATGCCCTCCCGCGGGAGGTGGTGGAGAGGAAAACGGTAATGGAATTCAAACATGTGTGGGATAAACAAAAAAGGAATTCTGTTTAGCAGGAATGGAACTATGGAATCTTAGCGGAGATTGGGTGGTGACGCTGGTAATTAGAGAGTAAAACCAATGCTGGGCAGACTTCTACGGTTGTGGCTGAATAGATATGTAAATTTTAAGGGGATGTGACGTTAGTTTCAGAACTTTTAGTACAGGAACAGTGCTGGGCAGATTTTTATGGTCTGTGCCCTGGAAAAGGCAGGGACAAATCAAACTCATTCAGGTCTTTATCTGCTGTCATTTACTATGCTACTATGCTACTTGTTTAGTTCATTTTCAGGTTCTGAATTATCAAGATGATTTGGATCATTTGGGTCAATTAAAGTCCATGGGATAAGCAATACTGCACCCAAACTTGCTGGAAGGTATCTGCCACACAAAAAACAGGATTTCAAGGTATCAAAAGTGACATTAAGATCCCATGACACTAGAGGGGTAAAGGATACTAATGGCTTGAAGACTCCAAACCCTTGTTAGATGGGCAAAGACTCAGGTGCCAGGACAGATGCAAAGTAGCACCAACATTTACAGACCCCAAAACACTGAAGAGGGGTAAAGTAGCACTAACATTGGCCAAGATATGCCAAGGCATCAGGAGAGGGATAAAGGAACACCAGCATTTGTATGGAGACTCCAATGTGCAAAGACAGGGGCAAATCAGCACAAACATAGGCTGAAAGAACCCCCAAATCCTCTGAGTGTAGGGTAAAGAAGCACCAAAAATGTTAGATTTGGGTCAGAGCTGTATAGGAAAATGAGTCCATGTGAGGGTTCATAGATACTACTTTATGAACCTCAAATAGACTCATAGGGAGTGACTCTATAGACAGGTTTGACTGGGAGAATTTGAAAGCAAAAATGTACTTTCTATTATATATTGCCAGAAAGATCTCATAAAAAGGCTTAGGGTTACTTCTTGGAAAGGAAGATTGACATGAAGCCTAAACTTTCATCAGTAATGTTCTCCAGCTGCCACAAATGAGCCACTATTGAATAGTCCCAGGCACAACTTATTGGACAATAGGATTGTAATGTGAAATTAATAAAGAAACAGTGTTGTGAAGAACTCAAGGCACTGGGAGAGGGGTTTAGTGGCACCAACATTGACAGGAAGATTCCAAGGTAATAAGGATGAAAAGTTAGGGTATTGGGGGGGTGGGGAGGAGATTATCTACAACATTTTTCCCATTGAGGTTCAACTAGCAGGTCAGTATTTTACATGCCATCAGTACTCAAACTTTCCTTGGGTACAGAAAACCTGTGCTCTTAGAAAATGTTATTCTGGTGAGCACTTGATAAATGGGGGCTAGGAGATACAGCAATAAGTTTATCTATGTATTGTGGAAGGAAGAAGACTAAATACACCACAGAAAGGATTCATACTAGCAATAGTTCAATGAAGGCCCAAGGCAACAAGAAACAAGCAAAGGAGGCCAAGGAAGAAAACTTACATCTACATATAAAGACACTAATAGCAGAGGATGTAAACTGACAGCATCTTTGCTAGAATCAGAATAGTGGGTCACTTGGGTAATATGTAAACAATATTGCATAGAGGCATTGACATCAGAGAACAGAGAAGGGAACAGCAAAAGCTTCATGCCGGGAACCTCCCTGGTAACGTCAGCATGAGGTAGCATAAAAAACATTTCTCTAAATATAAATCAAAGCATAGTTACAATCAGTGTCTTTGATATAAGGTCTTTTGCAAACCACTTTTTAACTTAACACCTCAGCATAGCACAGACCTATGAAAAATCATAGGAGATACCCCCTGATTACTAAAGGGTACACTGGCATCAGGATCACACATATCCACTGTATCTACATGGGGGAACATTCTGGAGTTCCTGCTCCTAATCATTATCTCCTCAGACCCTTGCTGAATTCTTTCACAACAAGGTTCAAAAGATAAACCTTGCTTTCTCTACCTCACCAGCTCTCCCTCCACTAGTCCGTTCCCCTCTCTCTCCTTCCCCTCATTCCCTTTCCTCCTTTCCTGAAGTTACTATTGAGGAAACTACACTTCTCCTTTCTTCCTCAAAATGTACCACCTGTTCCTCTGATCCCATTCCCACCCACCTTCTTAATGCCATCTCTCCTACTCTTATTCCTTTTATCTGTCACATTCTCAACCTCTCACTTTCCACTGCGACTGTCCCTGCTGCCTTTAAACATGCTGTGGTCACACCTCTCCTTAAGAAGCCTTCACTTGACCCTACTTGTCCCTCTAATTACCGACCCATCTCCCTCCTTCCTTTTCTCTCCAAATTACTTGAGCGTGCTGTTCACCGCCGCTGCCTTGATTTTCTCTCCTCACATGCTATTCTTGACCCATTACAATCTGGTTTTCGCCCTCTCCACTCAACCGAAACTGCGCTTACTAAAGTCTCCAATGACCTATTACTGGCTAAATCCAGAGGTCAATATTCCATCCTCATTCTTCTTGATCTTTCCGCTGCTTTTGACACTGTCGATCACAGCATACTTCTCAATACCCTGTCCTCACTTGGATTCCAGGGCTCTGTCCTTTCCTGGTTCTCTTCCTACCTCTCCCTCCGCACCTTTAGTGTTCACTCTGGTGGATCCTCTTCTACTTCTATCCCTCTGCCTGTCGGCATACCTCAGGGTTCTGTTCTTGGTCCCCTCCTCTTTTCTATCTACACTTCTTCCCTTGGTTCATTAATCTCATCCCATGGCTTTTCCTACCATCTCTATGCTGATGACTCCCAAATCTACCTTTCTACCCCTGATATCTCACCTTGCATCCAAACCAAAGTTTCAGCGTGCTTGTCTGACATTGCTGCCTGGATGTCTCAACGCCACCTGAAATTAAATATGACCAAAACCGAGCTTCTCATTTTCCCCCCCAAACCCACCTCCCCGCTCCCCCCATTTTCTATTTCTGTTGATGGCTCTCTCATTCTCCCTGTCTCCTCAGCTCGAAACCTTGGGGTCATCTTTGACTCTTCTCTCTTCTTCTCTACTCATATCCAGCAGATTGCCAAGACCTGTCGTTTCTTTCTTTACAACATCCGTAAAATCCGCCCCTTTCTTTCCGAGCACTCTACCAAAACCCTCATCCACACCCTTGTCACCTCTCGTTTAGACTACTGCAATCTGCTTCTTGCTGGCCTCCCACTTAGTCACCTCTCCCCTCTCCAGTCGGTTCAAAACTCTGCTGCCCGTCTCATCTTCCGCCAGGGTCGCTTTACTCATACTACCCCTCTCCTCAAGACCCTTCACTGGCTCCCTATCCGTTTTCGCATCCTGTTCAAACTTCTTCTACTAACCTATAAATGTATTCACTCTGCTGCTCCCCAGTATCTCTCCACACTCGTCCATCCCTACACCCCTTCCCGTGCACTCCGCTCCATGGATAAATCCTTCTTATCTGTTCCCTTCTCCACTACTGCCAACTCCAGACTTCGCGCCTTCTGTCTCGCTGCACCCTACGCCTGGAATAAACTTCCTGAGCCCCTACGTCTTGCCCCATCCTTGGCCACCTTTAAATGTAGACTGAAAGCCCACCTCTTTAACATTGATTTTGACTCGTAACCACTTGTAACCACTCGCCTCCACCTACCCTCCTCTCTTCCTTCCCGTTCACATTAATTGATTTGATTTGCTTACTTTATTTATTTTTTGTCTATTAGATTGTAAGCTCTTTGAGCAGGGACTGTCTTTCTTCTATGTTTGTGCAGCGCTGGGTATGCCTTGTAGCGCTATAGAAATGCTAAATAGTAGTAGTAGTAGAGAAGGGACCAGTCTGCCTTTCACTAATCAGTCGATATCTCCTATGATTTTGGAAGGGAGAATTAATAGCATTGCATATAAGGACTAGGCATCTTCTTTTCTCCAAAGGAATCCGGGGAATTGGGAGAGGCCATAAGAGCTGAAAAGAGGCTCAGACACAGCCTGAATTCCTTTTTTGCTGGCCACCTAGATCTCCAGCTGGGACTGATGCAATCACCTAAACTGGCTAGGATTAATCAAGCTACAAGCTTAAACAAGAGAGGAAGCTTAAGATCCAAGGAAATTGGGACTGGGGATAACAACCTGTAGTGTCCAATACCAGAGGAGCCCAGGAGCCCTAGGAGAAGTGCTTAGGGTTCAAGATGCCTGGAAGGAAGAAGAAAATCCAAGGTCTGAGAGTGGGACTTGTATCCCATTTTCACAGATCTGTGCTGTGTTGTGATGCACCCCTCATCTCCTCCCTCATATTTCTCTAAATTATTTTACTCTTTGCCTTCTTGGGAGAGAGAGCAAATATTCTCTCAGCTTTATCCCTACTGAGGAGATATGTGGTACACTTTTATATTTTGGAGGTTAAGCATGGTTTAGGATTTTGAATTATTATCTGGTGCACATATACTGGTGGTGCCTGATTGAGGTACCAGATTATTTGAAGTTGTGGAATTTTGCAACTTTGTTTCAGAACTTACATTGAGAGAAGCCAAGAAAATAAATTGCCCAGCCTGGGACCCCAAAGAGGAGAAGGAAGACTACCAGAGGTGTGCAGGACTTTAAAACTATATCTTGTGGATTGAGTAACTGCTACCGTTTGTGTTTTGATTTTTCATTTACTGAACTGTAGATACGTTATTGGTGGGGATCACCATTATAGATGTTTTATTTAAATAGACCCATGTCTCCATCTGTGCACAGTCTTCACTATTTTTAAAATATCAGTGTCACTCTTTTTTCTTTTGTTTAGGACCTTTGGTGCTATCCTCACCTTCGTGAGAGATCCCTTTCACAACAATGGCAGTTGAAGTACATTTAGGGTCCTTTTAATAGGGCTTACCACAGGATGCGCAGATGCGTCCTATGGTAAAATCCCAATGTGTGTGCGCAAACCATGTGCTAAAAAAGCTTCCTGAATTTTTCTTGTTGGGTAGAGGGTGTCTGGAGAGTAGAGAGTGGGCATGACAGTATGAATCAGTTACTTCAGCCACAGTACCACATGGAATTAGAGCATGAGCCCATAGCTCATAAGTACATAAGCACTGCGACGCTGGGAAAAGACCAAAGGTCCATCAAGCCCAGCACTCTGACTCCGACAGCGGCCATAAAATGAGTGGCCGTAAGGGCTCACGTGCTATTTTTTGTTAATGGCCGCATGCTAATGGCAACATTAGCGCATGGCCGTTTATTGGGAAAATGAAAAATTGGACATTTTCTGGCTGTGATAAAAATGGCCTTAGTGTATGGGATAGACCTGTGTAAAGGCTCACTAAGGTCACTTTCTATCGCAGCTTAGTAAAAGGACCTCTTATTGAGGGTTGAGGAGTGGCCTAGTGGTTAGAGTGGTGGACTTTAGTCCTGAGGAACTGAGTTAAATTCCCACTTCAGGCACAGGCAGCGCCTTGTGACTCTGGGCAAGTCACTTAACCCTCTATTGCCCCAGGTACAAATAAGTACCTGTATACAATATGTAAGCTGCATTGAGCCTGCCATGAGTGGGAAAGTACAGGGTACAAATGTAATTAAAAAAATAAATGGTTCCAAATGTGGACTAACAAATGCACAACTCCAAGTAGGAATTTTTTGCATTAGTCATTTAGGGGCCCGTTTACTAAGCTGCGGTAAAAAGTGGCCTGTGCTAGTGGTGTATGTGAAATTGGCACGTGCTTGGCCATTTTTTTAAATGGGGCAGTAAACAGCCATGTGCTAAAATTTTAAGTAGTGTGTGGCTATTTACTGCCTGAGCTCTTACCACCACCTATTTACTTAGCGGTAAGGGCTCACGCGCTACTCATGCGGTAATCAGGCAGCTCACAGCAATGTGACCGCACTGCTGATTACCGCCAAGAACACCACCTGAAGCAGAAAACAGAAACTGATTTTCTACAGTGAGAAACAGTGCATGCCAAATTCGGAATTACCACCGGGTGCCCACACTACCCCAGTGATAGTGCCTATTTGGCTCACGCTACCTGTGCGTTAGTCCTATTGCTGCTTAGCAAAAGGGCCCCTTAAGTAGGAGAGGTGAAAAAGATTAGTTATCCTAGTTGAACTCAGTTTTGTAGGCTCCTAGCCACCTCCTCAACCAGGAATTCAAACATTAAGCAAAACAATTATAAGCACTCTTTCCATAAGGAACAAAACACGCCAGAGGAAACAAGATGAGCAGCTGATCACACCAGAGAGCTTGCAACAATACTGCAGGACAGTGGCACTGAACCAAGAGAGCAGGTCAAGCAACAATAGAGAGCAGAGCAGGAAGGGAAGGTAGTGACAAAAGTTGCAATGTTCAGCACCAGAAATAGAAAGGGGCAAGAATTTCTTTCTATTTTTCTGTTATTATATATGTGCATAAAAGAAACTACTGGAAAAAAAGAAACTGTAGTACCACAAATGCAGAGTGTAATTCCCCTAAGGAGCAATTAACACACAAAGAATGTCTGGGGTGTGTTATAAAAGAAAATTCCTTGCAGGTGTCAGGTAACATCCAAACTAATACAAACTCTGAAATAGATATAAAATAAATCTGTTTTATTGTAAATAAATAGGATTATCACAAAATAAAGCTAACATACAAACAAAACTTCTGTTTGGCAACAATATCAAAATATAGATATGAACTGTCACAGTTCACTAATTTCTGACTGAATTATCAATCAGATAATTCCTAGAAGTAATATAACAAAATACCAGCAGATGTAATTATATACCCCACATCAGTTAGCCAACGTATCCTATTTCCTGGCAAAGATCATTATCTACATTCCCAAACCATGTGAGTGATCCTTACTCACCTAGTGGGTTTCTGAGTATCCCCTTTCTCAGGTTAGGTGGATCTCTCTTCCCTTGGCACTAGCTGGTTTCAGATCAGTGAGCTAAGACTGCCTAAGCAAGTTGTTCAGGAATGTAATAACCTCGCTCTCTTCTCAATCAAGAGTGTCCAACTTTTCTGGAGTATGGGTGTCAGAGGCAAAACCATAAATGTCTTCTTCTTGTGCCAGCAGTACATATAATCCCTTCTTGTGTCTTCTCTGTTACTGCTCAGACAGTCTTTACAGAGTGGCCGGGAGCTTAGTTATCCTGATGTGTCACAAGTCTGGTGTCAGACAGCTGCAAATCCACTAATTCCTTCTTGCAACTGTGCCTCTCCCTGTCTGACAAACAAAACAGGAACAGGTTTTCCGACTAGCTGTGACTCTGGATCCTCTATGCCCTGATCAAGGGTCTGAAATCAGTTCATAATTGTCAGTGGTCCAGATGTTTCTCCTGTGTCCAGCATGGAACTGGTTCTAATTGGCACAGATACAATGTTGCCTCCCAAGGTTGTTCAAGCTGTCCATGGCTGTAAACCTCACTCATTCCCTCTCTGCATAGCAAACAATAGACAAAGATGGTATTCAATCTTCAGATAAGCAGTACATGTTTGATATCTTAGTACATCTTCCCATAAAGCTGCGTCAGGAAATCAATACGCAATCAGGCTTATTTTCGAAAGACAAGGGCGCCCATCTTCCGATACAAATCGGGAGATGGGCGTCCTTCTCTCAGGGTCGTCCCTGACGAGCACTTGGCCAACTTTCCTTGGTCCATTTTTTCTTGCAACCAAGCCTCAAAATTGTGCCCGAACTAGAGAGCTGCACGGGAACGGGGTTCGCAGGAATCCTGCGGAACCCGTGGGATTCCCGCGGGGACGGAGGCAGTTCCTGTGGGGTTCCCGTGGGGATGGAAGCAGCTCTGCGGGGTTCCCATGGGGACCGAGGCAGTTCCTGCGGGGTTCCCGTGGGGATGGAAGCAGTTCTGCGGTCTTCTCGTAGAAGTGTAAGCTGCACCTGCACCAGCCTCTCATCTACCGAATACCAATTTCTTTGAGTGCTGTCTTCTCCTCCTCTTCTTCTTCCTTGCTTTAACAGCACAAATGTGGAAAGTCTTCCATTAAGGAGGTGGTAGAGTCACAGATGATGACGGAATTCAAAAAGGCGTGGGATCAACACAGAGGATCTCTAATTAGAAAATGGAAGTTATATAAAACCTAACCTTAAATGGCTGCATGTGTGTGGATGTGTCAAGTGACGCTTAGATGGCGGCTCTGGCTGTGATGAACTAGGGCTGATACCTGCAGGCTTGTATGGTCTGTGGCTCATACATGGCAATCTGGTTTAGGATGGGCTGGAAAGGGCTTAGACAGTAACTTCAGTGGCTGGAACATGAGGATAGTGCTGGACAGACTTTTACGGTCTGTGTCCCACAAATGAGAAGACGAATAGACTGGAGTGAGCTTCAACAGCAACTCCAGTAGTTGGAACATAAGGATAGGGCCAGATAGACTTCTGTGGTCTTTGTTCCAGAAACACGAAAGAAAGACCATAATCAAGTACATAATATCACACTCGTTGATTTAATGATGAATTGATCATGAGTGTGACTATTGGCAGAGTGGATGGACCGTTCAGGTCTATTTGCTGTCACTTACTATGTTACTATTAATCCTCTTTGCTACCAGGCTGGTGCACAGACCTCAGCTCTGACACAGGCACAAGAATCAGATGTCACCTGACCTACTGGCACGTGCATGTAGCGACCTCAGCACACAGTGCAAGTAAATCGGAGACAAGTCTTACATGTGCGCACCAGAGTGTTCCAACTTCCGTTCCTTCCTTGCCTACAGTGCTGTGGTTCCTTTTTTGGGATAATTGCCAGTGGGGATACTATGAAGCGTTCGAAAGGCATGCATTGGAAGGGGCCCACCACCCTCCCTAAGCTCACCTCCTTATCGATGCGCGTCTTCGCCTCATGGTAAAGCCGCACCACCGATGGGGAGTTCCTAACCGCTCGTCTTGCCGGTGCGCCCTGATAGGGAATTCTAAAACCGTGTGCAAAGCCGTCTTCAATTAAACCTGCATCCTTTTTTGTGTATCGGGCCAACCATGGCCGCATAGCAGGTAGGTTGACCGGGGAGGATGCCATGGCCCTGTGTACTAAGTTATGGTTGTGTAGCTGTTCTATCTGGTGGTTTTTTGATGCATTTGATGGTGGGGTGAGGGGCTCCACACGCTGTGCAGACGTGCCTGTATCTGCAGTTAGGCTGAGTGCATGCTGCCCGGTTGAATCGCCAACAGGCCCCGTCTTGATTCCCCAAGGCTCTCCCCGCGCTGCTTGGTCCCCATGCCCGAAAGGGTCTGCCTTGCGCGCTGGCTACTGGCCCCCTGTTTGCCATGCTGTGTAACCACAGATCTACGTTCATCCACCCCCACCCCACGGTGGGGCAATCGTCCATCCTATCTCTGTAGTCTTCATCATATTTTAACCATCTGTGTCCCTCATAATCTTTGTATGCCTGCACTATGTTGTGGGCGTATGCTAGCATTGGGCTGTACTGGGTGGGATCGGCGTGTCCTGCTACATCTATTACCCTGAGGAAGGCCCACAGCCAGTTAACTATTGATTTCTGTGTGCCTTTATCCTGTGTGTGTGTGTTATCCTTAGCGTCCTTCTTTCTCTTCTTGTGCCGTTTCTTTCCTTCAAGTACTTGAAATATGTCAAAGTATTTCCTATTCTTTATCTTTTTCCTGGTGGATTTAGGTACTAATCTCCATATGTGAGGCAGAGCGACTAGTGGAGTGGGGCGGTCGTCCTTATTGACTGCTGCCGCTCCTTCGGCGCTCCGTGTTTCATCGTCCTCCTCCGAAGAGGAGGAGGAGGATGAGGACGAGGAATCTGAGCTGCTCTCACTGTCTGAGCTGCTGTGCCTGCATTTTTTCTTTCCTTTCTTTTTCTGTTTCTTTGTTTTCTTCTTGCCTGGTAGGGGCCCTGTCTCTTTGATTGTTGTCTTTTGCCCCCCGCTGTTTCCTTCTCGCTCAGTGTGTGTGCCCTTATCTCCCGCGCTCTCCGCACTGCTCTCCTCGGTCCTACCCATTCCCTCCCCCACATTCGTATTAGCATTTACCTTCTCAGGTCCCTGCACTCCGCTGGACGTACCTGCGGGTTCCAGCAGCGGTGCTCTGTCCGTGTGATTAGGTTCCAGCCTGGGGGGATTTGGTGTGGAGCACCCGCAACTGGGTCTTGGGGTGCTCGGGGCCGGCGCAGGTGCTGCATGACTTGCATCTATTGGCGATTGCAATGTATGGCATGGGGGGGGCCAAATCCCGGCCAGGGCCCGAAGTAGGGAGGATGCTGCTGGTATCCCCAGCCCATGCCATAGGGCCACGCTGGCGTGCCTGGTTGCTGGCCGTGTCCTGCCACTGTCCCCGCGCTGTCCGCGCTCTGTGGTGTTGCGCCCTGTATTGCTGCATATGGTGGCGTCCATCCCGAGCCAGTCGTCGGGTGGAGCCAAGCGCTTGCGAAGCCCGGTATCTGCTGGGAATGGAAGGTTTCCAGACTGCTGGCCGTACCACTCAATTGCTGCGGGGGACCCGCTGCGGTCGTCTTCTTGCTTCTTTTCTTCCGCAAAGTTGATGCCGCTTCTGTGGGGGCGGGCTGCCCCTCGGCTCTTGTGCCTGCTTGCCTTCTTTGGCTCTTTCCTTTGCTCGCCCCGCTTGTCGTGGCCTTCTTCCCTGCCGTTTCGCTTGGGTCGTTCTCGTATGCAGCTGTCTCTCCTTCTTGCTCTTGAGGTGTGCTGAGTTCCTCTTCCTCTCCCCTCTCCCAGGTGGGGCAGTCGGTAGCGACTTCTGCCTCCGCTGTCGTCTCCATACTGCGCGATGGTGGGGATGGTGCTATGTCGATAGACGAGGATCTATGGGACTTAAAAGATAACTGTTAGGATCCGTCATACATAAAAAAAAATTTTTTTTTTTTTTGAATCTCACCCCTTATGGTAATTGTTACTTTACCTGTGCTGTATAAGTTCACCAGTTAGCGCAAGTCCGTCAAGGATGCGCTGTACTGATCTAGACGAAAACTTGGCTTTATTTATTTATGTATTCATTTTTTACTGCTGGACCTGTGGTTTTTTGGTTTTTTTTTTAAGCAGCAGTAGGGGGAATTGAACCCACATCCCCCGTATCACAGCCTGCTGCATTTACAACCAGGCTACTCCTCTGCTCTCTATTAGTAATGTCTGAGTCCTGCCTTGCTGTGTGCAGCACAATTTACTTGCAGCACCATTTACCTGGTCTCCGCTTTTAGAGGCTCCTGGCTAGGAGATATTGTATGTCTGTTTAAGGTACCACGCTGCCCTCTGCTGGCCATTCGTGATATTACTATCTCGGCCATTGCAAGCTAGGAGGTCCTGTCTCTAGGTCTACATATCCATACAAAGTTGTTTTTTTGTTTTTTTTTTATCGCAGGCCGCGTGGTCTCGTAAAACAGACGAAATACACGTGAGCCAGACATGCAGGAAACTTAAACCGCAAAGCCACGCGCTAAAGCTGGGAAAATGGAGAAAAGGGAAGGAAGGGAGCTAAAGCATAAACATATACATTTATCTGGAGTGCCCGCCTCCCTCTGAGCGCGCCTGCCTGCACGAGGAAGCATAACATGCGGCCTGCATAGATTACGGATTGCACACAGAAACTTTAAAAGTAAGTCCTGCGCTGTACCCTTTACTTTTCGGCTCCAGAGAGCCGCGGATTGGGCTCAAATGACTCTTTCTCGGGGGGGGGGGGGGGGGGGGGCGGGACATTACAATGCGGCAATACGGCGTGGCCCGGCGCATGCAACACCGCCTCGCTCGCGCCCCTAGCCCGTACTAACCTCCTAAAGCTCCGGGACTGGAATTCGGCGGTGGGGACGCACGTGGTCGCCGTCCAGGTAATGGATCGCTCCATCCGCTGCCCTGGCCACCGAAGAGGCCGTTCCTGCCCTCTTCCGGGGCTTTTAACCCCTTTTTGGGGTAGCCCCTCCTATGGCCAGCGGGGAGCCATGGGCGTCAGGGTCCTGCCCCTTCCTCCGCCTCGCTCGCTCCCGGCTGACCCGGAGTGCATGCCCGTCGGGGCACGGCGCCCTGTTATTTTTGGCTCCGTGCACCCTACGGGGCACTGCACCTTGCTTTTCCCTCTCTGCATAGCAAACAATAGACAAAGATGGTATTCAATCTTCAGATAAGCAGTACATATTTGATATCTTAGTACATCTTCCCATAAAGCTGCGTCAGGAAATCAATACGCAATCAGGCTTATTTTCGAAAGACAAGGGCGCCCATCTTCCGATACAAATCGGGAGATGGGCGTCCTTCTCTCAGGGTCGCCCAAATCTGCATAATCGAAAGCCGATTTTGTGCATCCTCAACTGCTTTCTGTCGCAGGGACGACCAAAGTTCATGGGGGCGTGTCGGCACCGTAGCGAAGGCGGGACTGGGGCGTGATTAAGAGATGGGCGTCCTCGGCCGATAATGGAAAAATGAAGGACGTCCCTGACGAGCACTTGGCCAACTTTCCTTGGTCCATTTTTTCTTGCGACCAAGCCTCAAAATTGTGCCCGAATTAGAGAGCTGCACGGGAACGGGGTTCGCAGGAATCCTGCGGAATCCGTGGGATTCCCGCGGGGACGGAGGCAGTTCCTGTGGGGTTCCCGTGGGGATGGAAGCAGCTCTGCGGGGTTCCCATGGGGACCGAGGCAGTTCCTGCGGGGTTCCCGTGGGGATGGAAGCAGTTCTGCGGTCTTCTCGTAGAAGTGTAAGCTGCACCTGCACCAGCCTCTCATCTACCGAATACCAATTTCTTTGAGTGCTGTCTTCTCCTCCTCTTCTTCTTCCTTGCTTTAACAGCACAAATGTGGAAAGTCTTCCATTAAGGAGGTGGTAGAGTCACAGATGATGACGGAATTCAAAAAGGCGTGGGATCAACACAGAGGATCTCTAATTAGAAAATGGAAGTTATATAAAACCTAACCTTAAATGGCTGCATGTGTGTGGATGTGTCAAGTGACGCTTAGATGGCGGCTCTGGCTGTGATGAACTAGGGCTGATACCTGCAGGCTTGTATGGTCTGTGGCTCATACATGGCAATCTGGTTTAGGATGGGCTGGAAAGGGCTTAGACAGTAACTTCAGTGGCTGGAACATGAGGATAGTGCTGGACAGACTTTTACGGTCTGTGTCCCACAAATGAGAAGACGAATAGACTGGAGTGAGCTTCAACAGCAACTCCAGTAGTTGGAACATAAGGATAGGGCCAGATAGACTTCTGTGGTCTTTGTTCCAGAAACACGAAAGAAAGACCATAATCAAGTACATAATATCACACTCGTTGATTTAATGATGAATTGATCATGAGTGTGACTATTGGCAGAGTGGATGGACCGTTCAGGTCTATTTGCTGTCACTTACTATGTTACTATTAATCCTCTTTGCTACCAGGCTGGTGCACAGACCTCAGCTCTGACACAGGTACAAGAATCAGATGTCACCTGACCTACTGGCACGTGCATGTGGCGACCTCTCAGCACACAGTGCAAGTAAATCGGAGACAAGTCTTACATGTGCGCACCAGAGTGTTCCAACTTCCGTTCCTTCCTTGCCTACAGTGCTGTGGCTCAAATCCACAGAGAGACTGAGGGAGCTGACTGGAATTTTCTTTTATGTACCATTAAATTCTTGCGGGGACGGGTGGGGACGGGTTGGGATGGGTTAAACTTTTACGGGGATGGGTAAGATTCCAGCGGGGACGGGGGGGATGGGTAAGATTTATGTCCCCGTGCAACTCTCTAGCCCGAACTGACCCAATAACCATCGGAGGGAATCATGGATTACCTCCCCTTACTCCCCCAGTGGTCACCAACCCCCTCCCACCCTAAAAAAAAAACTTAAAAATTTTTTTGCCAGCCTAAAATGTCATATCCAGCTCCATGACAGCAGTATGCAGGTCCCTGGAGCAGCTTTAATGGGTGCAGTGCAATTCAGACAGGCGGATCCAGGCCCATCCCCCCCTCACCTGTTACACTTGTGGTGGTAAATGTGAGCCCTCCAAAACCCACCTGAAACCCACTGTACCCACATGTAGGTGCCCCCCTTCACCCCAAAGGGCTATGGTAGTGGTGTACAGTTGTGGGGAATGGGTTTTGGGGGGCTCAGCACCCAAGGTAAGGGAGCTATGCACCTGGGAGCAATTTCTGAAGTCCACTGCAGTGCCCCCTAGGGTGCCCGGTTGGTGTCCTGGCATGTGAGGGGGACCAGTGCACTATGAATTCTGGCTCCTCCCATGACCAAAGGGCTCGGATTTGGTCATTTTTGAGATGGGCGTCCTCGGTTTCCATTATGGCTGAAAACCGGGGACGACCATCTCTAAGGTCGACCATCTCAACATTTAGGTCGACCATCTCTAAGGTCGACCTAAATGTTGAAATTTGGGCGTCCCCGACCGTATTATCGAAACAAAAGATGGACACCCATCTTGTTTCGATAATACGGGTTTCCCCGCCCCTTCGCGGGGCCGTCCTGCGAGGACGCCCTCATGAAAACTTGGGCGCCCCGTTCGATTATGCCCCTCCATGGCTTAAAGCATGGCTAGAACATGAATGGAAAAAATAAAAGACGAATACACACTCAAAGCATGGAAAAAGATACAAAGGAAATACAAATATGCAATAAGACAGACCAAAAGGTCATATTACAAAAACAAAATCGGGCCAGACTACAACAACATGAAGAAACTATAATATCTCGTGAATAAATTACTAGACACAACACCGGTCACCACAACCAACACCGACATCCCATCTGTAGACAATCTTGCTAAATATTTCAACAAAAAAATTATTAATCTACGCAAAACCCTACCTCTGGACAACATGGACATAGAAAACTTCATAAATGGGCTGGATCCCACCCCTGGCGAATACCCGGTGGACCGATTATGGACAAACTTCGCTGTCCTCAGTGCCGACATAGTTACTCAGGCGATCAAAAAATACTCCAAAAGCCATTGTCAATTGGACATCTGCCCCAGATACCTAATGCACCCCACCGCTTCATAACAGATCTCACATCCCATCTAAATTTCATGCTTCATTGGGGTATTTTCCCTAAAGAAAAAGGCAACATTCTACTCACCCCAATACCAAAAGACACCAAGAAAAAAACAAACGACATCACCAACTACCGCCCAGTAGCATCCATCCCAATAGTAGTCAAACTCATGGAAGGACTGGTAACCAAACAAATCAACGACTACATAAACAAATTCACTTTACTACATGAGTCACAATCAGGATTCCGACCACAACATAGCACTGAAACAGTACTACTCACTCTCCTATCCAAATTCAAACAGGAGATAGCTACAGGCAAAAGAATTCTCCTCCTTCAATTTGACATGTCCAGCGCATTCGACATGGTTAACCATAATATCTTGCTAAGACTCCTAGACTATTTCGGAATTGGTGGTAACACTCTCAACTGGATTAAGGGCTTTCTAACCACCAGAACATACCAAGTGAAATCAAGCACCAACATATCATAACCCTGGAAACCAGACTGCGGAGTACCACAAGGATCCCCACTATCACCGATCCTTTTCAACCTCATGATGGTCCCACTAGCCAAAGCCTTATCTACAAATGGCCTTAATCCATTCATTTACACTGATGACGTCACACTATACATCCCCTAAAAACATGATTTAGCAGAAATCACCAATAAAATCAAGCTCAGTTTAAACATCATGCACTCATGGGCAAACACATTCCAACTAAAACTCAACACAGAAAAAATACACTGTCTCATCATTTCATCCCAATACAACGCATAGAAACCCACAAACATTAACACCCCAGGATACACCCTCCATATTTCAAATACAAGAGAGAATTGCTGGACATGGATGGGTAGAGGGGGCAGGGGAGAGAATTGCTGGGCATGCATGGGTAGAAGGGGGCAGGGGAGAGAATTGCTGGGCGTGGATGGGTAGAGGCAGGGCCGTGCCAACACAGTAAGCGGGGTAAGCACCGCAGGGGGGCGCCGACCTCTGGAGGGCACCTCCCAGGTCCGCTCACTTGCAAAATCTGAAGTTGTGATTCTCCTCTCCCCCCTGCCCTTCTCTCTCCGCATCAGGAAGTGAAGGCAGCCCAGCAGTGCTAACTGAGGCAGACACGCTCTGCTAAAGCTGCTTCAAAGAGTACAACCAGTGCTATATATGTCTTTGGTGTGGGAAGAACTCCTCATTCAGGGTGAGCTTGAACAACATTCAAATTAAAGAGAACAGCTTTGGAGGGAGGTATGCAAGTGAGACTGGGGAGAAATAAAAAATAAATAGTGTAATTGTTTGTTAAAATCTGTAAGTGGTTCAAAGTTTTTTTTTCTGAGCATGTACACTGAGAGGAGGGCATGACTGCAATGATGTGTGCATAATTATCAGGTAACCTGAGATATCTACAGCTAAAAGTCATTTCATTGGCTGATGGTTCAAACAGTAGGTTCAAAGAGGACGTTTAGCTGTGTTGAAGAACTGGTAAGTGAAAATCTGATTGCTTTTTTGTGTGTAATTACTAAATGTTTTGTGTGTAATTACTAAATGTTTATTTCTTATATATCTCCACCATTCATGATGTATTGTAAGCCACATTGAGCCTGCAAAGAGGTGGGAAAATGTGGGATACAAATGCAATAAATAAATAAATAAATAAACATAAACATTCTGCTTGGATAGGAAGAGTTTGTGATATGTGAAAATACATTTTGCTTTAATGAAATTGCTAGTCTTTAGAGTCAGTGCTTTTTTTGTGTTTGTTTTTATATAAAACATTCTCCTTTTGATAGGAAGAGTCTGTGATATGTGAAAATACATTTTGCTTTAATGAAATTGCTAAACTTTAGAGTCAGAGACTTATCAATGAGGCATACATACAGTGCTTTTTTTGTGCCGGTACGCACCAGTACGAGCCGGTACAGCGTACCGGCACCTTTTTCCTGAGGTCTGGCTCACTTGCCCACTCCCTTCTGTTCCTGCTCTCGCGCTCCAAAATCTTTTACCCGAAGTCGCGATTCTCCTCTCTCCCCTGCCCTCCCTTCCATGTCCAGCAATTCTCTCTCCCTTCCCCTGCCCTCCCCTCCATGTCCAGCATGTCACCTCCCTCCCCTGCCCTCCCCTCTCCTCTCCATGCTGGACATGGAGGGGAGGGGAGAGGAGGGCAGGGAAGAGAGAATTGCTGGACATGGATGAGAGGGGAGGGCAGGGGGCAGAGGAGACATACTGGACATGGAGGGGAGGTCAGTGAAGAGAGATTCGCTGGACATGAAGGGCAGGGGAGAGAGGAGAATCGTTGGACATGGATGTGAGGTGAGGGCAGGGGAGAGAGGAGAATCGCTGGACATGGATGAGAGGGGAGGGCAGGGGAGAGAGGAGAATCGCTGGACATGGATGAGAGGGGAAGGCAGGGGATAGAGATTCTCTGGACATGGATGGATGGAGGAGTTGGCGGGGAGAGAGGAGAATGCTGGTCTTGGATGGAGGAGAGGCGAGAGAGAATTATTGCTTTATATGGATACAGGGGAGGGACAAGAGAGGAGAAATGCTGAACATGGATTGAGGGGATGAGAGAGGAGAAGTGCTGGACATGGATGGAGGTGAGGAAAGAAAAAAAGAAGAAGATGCACATGGATGGAAATGAGGGAAAGGGAAGAGAGGAGAAAAACTGCACATGGATGGAGAAAATAGGCAAAAGCTGGATCCACGTTATACCTCCTCCAGTCAATTCCACAGAGGAGGACACAGCTTTTACTTATGGATGTAGGGCAAGAAATGAAGAAGAAAGGAGGAAAGTAAAGAAATAAATGGAAAGGAAGCCCTGGAAACGGAGTTAAGAGAACAGATAGAGAGCAGCAGAATCAGAGACTCGGACCAATATGGATAGAAAAGCAAAGTCACCAGACAACAAAGGTAGAAAAAAATAATTTTATTTTCATTTTAGTGTTTGGAATATGTCCACTTTGAGGATTTACATCTGCTATCTTATTTTGCAATGTATAGCAATTTGTTTTCTAAGAATATTGCTGACAATTCCTGTCAGTGTGGCAAGTGGTGAGCGATCATTTTCATGGTTAAAAATCATAAAAAAATATTTGCGATCAAGTATTTCACAAGAAAGTCTTGTAAGCCTTGCCATCTTGTGCTACACGGGGGGGGGGGGGGGGGGGGGCGCCAACTGATAATCTGCAGGGGGGCACCAGAGACCCTAGGCACGGCCTGGGTAGAGGGGGCAGGGGAGAGAATTATTGGGCATGGATGGGTAGAGGGGGCAGGGGAGAGAATTGCTGGGCATGCATGGGTAGAGGGGGGCAGGGGAGAGAATTGCTGGGCATGGATGGGTAGAGAGGGGCAGGGGAGAGAAGAGAATTGCTGGGTATGGATGAATAGAGAGGGGCAGGGGAGAGAGGAGAGTTTCAGGACATGGATGGAGGGGAGGGCAAGAGAAATTCTGGACATGGATGGAGGGAAGGGAAGGGAGAGAGAAGAAATGCTGGACATGGAGGGAACATAGAGGAAGGAGATTAGATGAGGGAAAAGGAAGTGAGAAGAGAAACTGCACATGGATGGAGAAAATAGGCAGAAGCTGGATCCACTGTACAGTCAAGTCTGCGGAGGACCAGAAATGAAGAAGAAAGGAGGAAAGAAAAGAAATAAATGGAGGAGTGGCCTAGTGGTTAGGGTGGTGGACTTTGGTCCTGGGGAACTGTGGAACTGGGTTCGATTCCCAGCACAGGCAACTCCTTGTGACTCTAGGCAAGTCACTTAACCCTCCATCACCTGCCGCATTGAGCCTGCCATGAGTGGGAAAGCACGGGGTACAAATGTAACAAAAAAATGGAAAGGAAGCCCTGGAAACGGAGTCAAGGGAACAGATAGAGAGCAGCAGAATCAGATACTGGGCCAGCATGATCAGAGAAACAAAGTCACCAGACAACAAAAGTAGAAAATGTTTTTTTATTTTCATTATAATGTTTGGAATATGTCCACTTTGAGAATCAGGTGCTGAACGTTAAAAGTTTATATTTATTTACTTATTTATGGCATTTTATCCCATATTACACATGAATTAGATTGGAACCTGGGGCCTCACCAACGACTTATACAGGGGCATTAAAACTTCCTTTCTCTTGCTGGTCACACCTCTCTCTATACAGCCTAGCAACCTTCTAGCTACGGCCACCGCCTTGTCACACTGTTTCGTCACCTTCAGATCCTCGGATACTATCACCCCAAAATCCCTCTCCCCGTCTGTACATATCAGACTCTCACTGCCTAACACATATGTCTCCTGTGGATTTCTACTCCCTAAATGCATCACGTTGCATTTCTTCGCATTGAATTTTAATTGTCAAACGTTAGACCATTCTTCTAGCTTCCGCAGATCCTTTTTCATGTTTTCCACTCCCTCCTGGGTATCCACTCTGTTACAAATCTTAGTATCATCTGCAAAAAGGCAAACTTTACCTTCTAACCCTTCGGCAATGTCACTCACAAATATATTGAACAGAATCGGCCCCAGCACTGATTCCTGAGGCACTCCACTACTCATGTTTCCCTCATCCGAGCGAATTCCATTAACCACCACCCTCTGGTGTCTGTCTGTCAACCAGTTCCAAATCCAGTTCACCACGTCAGGTCCTATCTTCAGCCTGTCAAGCTTATTCAAGAGCCTCCTGTGGGGAACCGTGTCAAAAGCTTTGCTGAAATCTAAGTAGATTACGTCTATAGCACGTCCCTGATTCAATTCTCCGGTCACCCAGTTAAAGAATTCAATGAGATTGGTTTGGCACGATTTACCTTTGGCAAAACCATGTTGTCTTGGATCTTGCAACTTATTGACTTCCAGGAAATTCACTATCCTTTCTTTCAGCATCGCTTCCATTACTTTTCCAATAACCGGCCTGTAGTTTCCAGCTTCTTCCCTATCACCACTTTTGTGAAGAGGGACCACATCCGCCGTTCTCCAATCCCACGGAACCTCTGTCTCCAAGGATGTATTAAACAAATCCTTAAGAGGACTCGCCAGAACCTCTCTGAGCTCCCTCAATATCCTGGGGTGGATCCCGTCCGGTCCCACAGCTTTGTCCACCTTTAGATTTTCAAGTTGTTCATACACACTTTCTTCCGTGAACGGTGCTATATCCACTCCATTCTCATATGTACTTTTGCCAGTCAATCGCGGCCCTTCTCCCTTCCCTATCCTCTATCAGAGCTAGGCAGGAAAGGAAAGAGGGTAGATCTATGGGTATAGCTGATTAATAATGATTTTTTTTTATCCTGCCAATATGGTATTGCCAACAGTGAGAGAAGCTTGATGGACAAGTTTAAGGAAGAGAAGGTAAAATGGTATCCTATGCGATATATAATGAGAATAGCAACCAATGGATATGTTAACAGAGTCTTTTTTTATCTAGAGCAGTAAGCCCGTGATGCTGAGCAGAAGACTGGGAATTACTGTGATAATGAAGGGTTTACTTTTCAGAGACCGCTGTAATTAGGGTGGAGTTAATTTGTGATAAGTAGTGTAATTAGGAAAGCTATTTAGGAAGTGTCAGTCTTGGGGTGGGTGGGTTGAGGGGCAGGGTGGTCAGGCTTAAGCTTAAGACCTGTGGAATGTGTTTTCTGTAACCTATCTCTAGAGCTGTTTTGAAATGCACCAGAAATGCCCAAAACCACATCTCTAAGGTAGGGATAATCAGAAATAATGGCAGAAAAAGTCTTATCTGTGAGCTTCCAACTCCTCAGGCAGAGATAGACCTTGTGGAATCTTCCACTCTCACTAGTAGAAGCTTATCCACACCTATGCTTTACAAATTGCTTACAACAAAACCAGGTAGGAGAGGGGGGCTCCACACATTATGGAAACATAAAAAAAAAAGATCTAATACAGATTTAAAGCAGTTTTTAAATCTAGTTCTCAGATAATCAGATATCAAATACAAATAGCCAATAAGCAGTTTTAAAATCTAGTACTTACATTACAGATATCAATTAGAAATAGCCAATAAGCAGTTAGTTAGGAAACACAGTTATCAGATGACAAGCTTAGCTGAGCAGATAAAAACAGGGGGGGAGGGGTTCTTTTTTTTTTTTTGGTATAATATAAATGCAGTGACAGACTAGGATTGGGGGGAGACTTGCCCAAAACCACAGCTCTAAGGTAGGGATAATCAGAAATAATGGCAGAAAAAGTCGTATCTGTGAGCTTCCAACTCCTCAGGCAGAGACAGACCTTGTGGAATATAGAGCTGTGCACATGTTTACTAAGCAGCGTTATAGGCACGTTAACATTTTTAATGCGCATTAAGCATGTACATGCCTACAACATCTCTATAGGCGCCTACATGGGCTTGCGCACTAAGTGTAGGTGCGCTAAAAATACCAACACACCCATGGGCGTAGTTTGACTGTTTAATTTGGGGGGGGGGCATATATGAATATGCTAATATGGAGGAATGAAGGAAGGGAGAAAGAATTCGCTTTTTTGGGAATAACCATAATGAATATGTATGAGATATCTCAAACATATATATTATGGTTATTCCCAAAAAATCCAGCTCTTTCTCCTTTCCTTCCTTCTTTCCTCCTGTCAGGTTCTCAGGTTCAGAGCCCGTGGGGCCGGGCTCTGGAGCAAACATGAGCCCTTGGGCTGCTGACGAGGAGCGACAGCAACAGGCAAAACCAGCAGGACTGCAGGCACCGCTCAGCGAGCCAGAACACACGGACTGGAATCCCCCAGACTGGAGGACACAGGACTGGAACACTGGACTGGCACACACCGGACTGGAACACATTGGACTGGTCCGAACAGCTTCACCTGCACTTAGCCACTGCCCCCCAAGGGTTGAGCCCTTGGGTTCGAGTGGCTGGCAGGACTTACCAGATACCGGATAACACAGGGACCAGGACTGGAAACAGAAGTACTCCTAAATCCTAAACTGACCTAAGTGCTCCCAAGCCCTAAACCAACAGGAGTGTTCCTAACAGTAAACTAACAAAAGGCCTTCCTAAGCCCTATACTAACGGGAGTGCCCCTAGGCACTGACCTAACAGGAGTGCTTCTCACAGCACCAAAAGGAAAAGCAGGGGAGTTACAAGGGAAAGGCAGGAAAACTAAACACATAAGCTAATAAAGGTGCTTCCAAAACACCAAGTTACAGCAGCTCTACAACTCTAAACTAACTAAGGTGCCCCCACGCACCAAACAACCAGAAGAGCTCCTAGCACTAAAAGGGAAGACAGGGGAGCCACAAGGGAAAAACAGGGAAGCTAACACGTAAGCCAAAAGTGCTTCCAAAGCACCAAACACAAACAGCAAAGACTGCAATGCTCCTAATAGCACAAACACCAGAAGTACTTCTAACAGCAAAATCTGCAGTGTTCCTAACAACACCAAACCTTGAAGTACTTCTATCAGGAACAGAGCTTCCAAAGCCCTACACACAGCAATGCTTCCAAAGCACCAAGAGGGAAAAGCAGGGGAACCACAAGGGAAAAGCAGGAAAGCTAAACACACAGTCACAAATGCACACTGCACTAACACTAACCTGGACCTAAAGCAAGTAGCAAAAGCAAACGTTGCAAAGACCCTGAAGGGAAGAACACCACTTCCTTACCAAGGCCCTCTCTGATGATGTCACACTCCCTAGACCCAGGCAGACAGCACCCTGAAACCCAGAGAGGCCCAGCCCACACCAATGCAGCACCGTGAAGCACTTGAAGCCAGTACACCCAAAGAGAGGTAGAGCTAACTCAGTCCACACACACAGCTGTACTAAAGTGAAACAATTAGAGTCATGCTGCTGAAAGCTGCCAGCATAGAGAGAGAGAGAGTTAGCTCAGAAAGGACAGACAAAAGAAACAGAAAGAATTCAACACCATGGTTCAATGAAGAACTGAAAAAACTTAAAACACAAGTTAGAAGGTTAGAAAGTGCATGGAATAAAAAGAAAGACGACCCCACACTTAACGCCTGGAAACAACTCCAAAGGAAATACAAATATACCATAAGACAAACTAAACGACTATATTACAAATCTGTAATTGGACCAAACTACAAGGACACACATAAACTCTTCCAACTCGTGAATAAACTAATAGATATTACACCAATCACAACCAACAGTAAAGTTGCACCAGGAGCAAACAATCTCGTGAAATACTTCAATGAGAAAATCGTACAACTACGGCTCCCACTGCCAATAACATCGACTATGCTGAACTCCTTGACTGCCTAGACCCAGACTCTAGCATATGTCCAGCAGAACCTGGACCAACTTCGAGACACTATCAGAGGATATCATCTCTCAAACGCTCAAAAGATTTGCCAAATCTCATTGCAAACTAGACATATGTCCAAACAACCTTATGACATCTGCTCCCCAACAATTTATAACAGACATAACGAAATACCTGAATTACATGTTACAAAACGGAATTTTCCCAAAGGAGAAAGGAAACATTCTACTCACCCCCATACCCAAAGACGCAAAGAAAAACGCCAACGAACTAACCAACTACAGACCAGTAGCATCTATTCCCTTATTAACCAAACTAACGGAAGGAATGGTGACCAAACAACTCATAAACTATCTAAATAAATTCTCAATACTCCACGACTCCCAGTCAGGATTTAGGTCTAACCCATAGCACTGAAACAGTATTAGTTACACTCATGACTAAATTCAAACAAACGATTGCAACTGGAAAAAACATACTACTCCTACAATTTGACATGTCAAGCGCTTTCGACATGGTTGATCATGGAATACTACTACACATCCTCGAGTACTTCGGAATTGGAGGTAACGTTCTCAATTGGTTTAAGGGTTTCCTAACCACACGATCATACCAAGTGACATCTAACTCGACTACTTCAGCCACATGGACACCTGAATGCGGAGTCCCACAGGGATCCCCCCTCTCACCAACTCTATTCAACTTAATGTTGACACCCTTGGCCAAACTACTATCAAACCAAAACCTCAACCCATACATATACGCAGACGATGTAACAATCTACATCCCATTCAAACAAGATTTAAAGGAAATTTCAAATGACATTAACCAAAGCCTCCATATCATGCATTCATGGGCGGACGCATTTAAGCTGAAACTTAATGCAGAAAAAACCCAATGCCTAGTACTCACCTCTCAATATAACACGAACAAATTTACCACCATTAACACACCAAATCTGAACCTTCCAATTTCGGATACCCTAAAAGTTCTTGAAGTTACCATCGATCGACACCTAACACTTGAGAGCCATGCAAAAAACACAACCAAGAAGATGTTCCACTCAATGTGGAAATTAAAAAGAATAAGACCTTTCTTTCCAAGGACTGTTTTCCGCAACCTGGTACAGTCAATGGTGCTTAGCCATCTGGACTACTGCAACACACTCTACGCCGGTTGCAAAGAGCAAATAATCAAAAAACTTCAGACAGCCCAGAACACCGCAGCCAGACTCATATTCGGCAAAACAAAATATGAAAGTGCTAAACCCTTATGAGAAAAGCTACACTGGCTCCCACTTAAAGAACGCATCACGTTCAAAGTTTGCTTCCTAGTTTACAAAATTATTCACGGAGAAGCACCATCCTACATGTCAGACTAGATAGACTTACCACCCAGGAATGCTAAAAGATCATCCTGCACTTCCCAAACTGCAAAGGCCTAAAATACAAATTAATGCATGCGTAGAATTTCACCTACTTGAGTACACAGCTATGGAACGCACTGCCATGCAACCAAAGAACGACTTATGAACTAACCAACTTCCGAAAACTACTGAAGACCCATCTCTTTAAAAAAGCATACCACAAAGATCAATAAATGTAAACATACATAACTCTTCCACAGATATTCAGAACTGCCTTATGATATCTGCTTGTTATACTACTATCCTTTTATACCATTATCATGTTACCATGATTCTTCTGTAAACTAAATGTCTATCTTTCCATTATATCTTCACCATTTATGATGTATTGTAAGCCACATTGAGCCTGCAAAAAGGTGGAAAAATGTGGGATACAAATGCAATAAATAAATAAATAAATAAATACCATGCCAGTGTAGACCTTAGAAATGCATAAACTCTATTGTATGTAGATCCTTCAAGAGGTAGTGTGTCATGATTTAGGCTCTATACCCTTTCTGATGTTTTGGTGCCATCTCAGTAAGGCCAACACATAATCTCTCCAGTGCAAAACACTATACACAAACTTGTGCAAACCTTACCAAACCATAACAGAACTAATTCCAAGGGCATGACGAACTACAACCTTATGCGTGGAAAGGCAGCACTGTAATTACACCGGGCTCTAAAACACCAGTACACTACCTAATGAAAAAAAAAACAAAAAGGGCTGCAAATACTACACACTAGCAGAATACTGCACCTTGATCACACATGAAAAACACATGACAACAGATATGACACAAAGAACTAGAAATAAAAAAATATGAAGACAAAATACTGAACTGGAAAGTTACTTCAAGAAGTTAGACTCGGCATGCAGCAATACTAGAAAAATTGAAACTTACATGCAAAATATCACAGATGCAAATTTCCAAAAGCTGACATTCCAATTAATACATTCTGAATAAAATACTTTTTTCTACCGTTGTTCTCTGAGCATATGGTTTTTCTATTTGCTTTGGTCCCAGTGTCTTCTGTTTTAAGCAGTGTCTTCTTTCCATTTGATATTTTTTCACTCACCATGTCCACCATCCTCCTGTGTCCTTATGCATCCTGTCTACCATCTGTAGCCCTGTCCCTATCCTTCCTCGAGTTTCAGTACCGGCCCTCAAAGTGTTCCGATCCAGCCCTTAAATTCAGCAGTTTCCCCTCCACCCATATCTAGCATTTCTCATCACTCCCCACCCCTCCATCCATCCATGCCTCTACTTCATCTGTCTTCCCTCCCCTCCATCCATGTCCAGCATTTCTCCTCTCTTCCCTCCCCTCCATCCATGTGCATCTCCTTCCTGACTTCCCTCCCTCCATCCATTCATGTTCAGCAACTCTCCATTCTCCCCTGCCCTCTCCTCCATCCACAATCATATAATCATAGACTCCTACATGAAAATAAGTAGCGTCAAATATGAATTTAATATATAGGGGAAAAGCCTCAATCCCGGCGTGGGCTCCTTGTGTTGTGAAACAACGTAAGGGAGCGCCGCCCGATCATCACTGGCTCAAAAACCCCTATTGAAGTAACCCACTTTTATTATCCAATTTTAAAGAAATCTCAATTTAATGGGTACTTAGCTTGCTGCTGAAAAAATTCTAAGCAGTCAAACGGAATACAGTCATCTGAACCCAGTCCACGGCCCGACTCAGCCCAAGTTTCGCTTTCTTTTTCAGGGTCCGCGGGTCAATCAACTGTATTTCAATCGGCTTTTCGCTCTCTTCAAGATTGCCGATTGAAATACAGTTGATTGACCCGCGGACCCTGAAGAAGAAAGCGAAACTTGGGCTGAGTCGGGCCGTGGACTGGGTTCAGATGACTGTATTCCGTTTGACTGCTTAGAATTTTTTCAGCAGCAAGCTAAGTACCCATTAAATTGAGATTTCTTTAAAATTGGATAATAAAAGTGGGTTACTTCAATAGGGGTTTTGAGCCAGTGATGATCGGGCGGCGCTCCCTTATGTTGTTTCACAACACAAGGAGCCCACGCCGGGATTGAGGCTTTTCCCCTATATATTAAATTCATATTTGACGCTACTTATTTTCATGTAGGAGTCTATGATTATATGATTGTTGATAGATTTGACTGCCTATAGCTCCAATATTGATTATTAGTAGGAGTTTCTCTCCTCCATCCACCCATATCCAACAAAATTCCTCACTGCCCTGCCCCAATTCATCCATCCATGTCCAGCAACTCTCAATTCTCTCCTGCAATCTCCTCCATCCACCCATATCCAGCAAAATTCTTCTCTCCCCGCCCCCACTCACTACTACTACTACTTAACATTTCTAAAGCGCTACTAGGGTTACGCAGCGCTGTACAATTTAACATAGAAGGACAGTCCCTGCTCAAAGAGCTTACAATCTAAAGGACACGTGAGCAGTCAGTCTGATAGGGGCAGTCAGATTGGGGCAGTCTGGATTTCCTGAAAGAGTTAGGTGCCGAACGCAGCATTGAAGAGGTGGGCTTTAAGCAGAGACTTGAAGATGGGCAGGGAGGGGGCTTTAAGCAGAGACTTGAAGATGGGCAGGGAGGGGGCTTGGCGTAAGGGCTTGGGAAGGTTGTTCCAAGCATAGGGTGAGGCGAGGCAGAATGAGCAGAGCCTGGCGTTGGCGGTGGTGGAGAAGGGTAATGAGAGGAGGGATTTGTCCTGTGAACGGAGGTTTCGGGCAGGAACATAAGGGGAGATGAGGGTAGAAAGGTAGTGAGGGGCAGCAGACTGAGTGCATTTGTAGGTAAGAAGGAGAAGCTTGAACTGAATGCGGTATCTGATTGGAAGCCAGTGAAGTGACCTGAGGAGAAGGGTGATATGAGTATAACGGTTCTGGCGGAATATAAGACGTGCAGCAGAGTTCTGAACAGATTAAAGGGGGGATAGGTGGCTAAGTGGGAGGCCGGTGAGGAGTAAGTTGCAGTAGTCCAGCAACTTTCCATTCTCCCCTCCCCTGCCCTCTCCTCCATCCACTCATATCCAGCAAAATTCCTCTCTCCCCTGCCCCCATTCATCCATCCATGTCCAGCAATTCTCCTCTCTCCCCTGCCCTCCTTTCCTCTCCATGTCCAGAGATCTCTTCCCTCCCCCTGCCCTCCCCTCCTCTCATCATCCAGCGATCTCTTCTCTCCTCCTGCCCTCCACTCCTCTCCATGTCCAGCGATCTCTTCTCTCCCCCTGCCCAGCGATCTCTTCTCTCCCCCTGTCCTCCCCTCTCCATGTCCAGCGATCTCTTCTCTCCCCCTGCCCTACCCTCCATGTCCAGCGATTTTCCCTGCCCTCCCTCAGCTCCCCGACAGCCCTCCTCTCCATTCCTTCCCCCCCCCCCCCCCCCCGGCACGTTTAACCTTTTTATTTTCAGTGGCAGCGACGGCAGTAAAGAAGAAAGCACTGCGGGCTCGCCTCCAGCTTCTCCCTTCCCTCACACAGTGTCCTGCCTTCTGCAATGATGCATTTCCTGTTTCCGTGAGGGCGGGACACTGTGTGGCATTTTGTGAAATAAAATGTTTAAAGTGCCTGGCTGTGGCCTTAATAAATTCCAAATTCGCTCAAAAGAAGTGGCTTATAGGTCTTATTGGTTTGCAGAAGGAGAGTGGGTGTGCGAGTTGGTGCCGAATGCCCCAGTTGTGGTTTTCCTTTCTAGTTCATTGAATGTGCATATGCAGATATTTATTTTTATTTATTTGTAACACTTGTATCCCACATTTTCCCACCTATTTGCAGGCTCAATGTGGCTTACATAGTACTGTAGAGACGGTCGCCAATATCGGTATGAACAAATACAAGGTGAAGTTGTGGTAGAGTAAAGTTCGTGCGTCACAGTCAGATTTAGGAATCATAAGGAGGAAGAGGTAGTTTACGTCCAAACGAATTATGGTTTTGTTGTGATGCAGAGTTGAGGCTTTTAAGTTGGGTTGTTCGGGTATGCCTTATTGAAAAGGTAAGTTTTTAGTAATTTCCGGAAGTTTAGGTGGTCATATGTTGTTTTCACGGCGTTTGGTAGTGCGTTCCATAATTGTGTGCTTATATAGGAGAAGCCGGATGCATAGGTTGATTTGTTGAGTCCCTTGCAGCTTGGGTAGTGGAGGTTTAGGTATGTTCATGTTGATCTTGATGTGTTTCTGATTGGGAGGTCTATGAGGTCTGACATGTAACCTGGGGCTTCAGCGTTGATGATTTTGTGAACGAGGGTGCAAATTTTGTACGCAATATGTTCTTTGATTGGGAGCCAGTGTAGTTTTTCTCATAGGGGTTTTGCACTTTCGAATCTTGTTTTTCCATATATGAGTCTGGCTGCTGTGTTTTGGGCAGTTTGGAGTTTCTTTATGATTTGTTCCTTGTATCCCGCATAAATTCCATTGCAGTAGTCTAGGTGGCTTAGTACCATTGATTGTACCAATTTGCAAAATATTTCCCTCGGGAAGAATGGTTTCACTCTTTTGAGTTTCCACATAGATTGGAACATTTTCTTTGTTGTAGCTTTCGCTTGGCTTTCAAGTGTGAGATTTTGATCGATTGTAACTCTGAGTATTTTCAGGCTATCTGAGATAGGGAGGGTGTAATTTGGGGTGGTTATGTTGGAGGGTATGTTCATGTTATACTGGTATGAGAGGATTAGACAGTGTGTTTTTTCAGTGTTTAATTTTAGTTGGAATGCGTTCGCCCATGAGTTCATGATGTTCAAGCTGAGTATGATTTCTGTAAGGTCATGTCTGTAAGGGATGTATAATGTGACATTGTCTGCGTATATGTAAAGGTTAAGACCTTGGTTGGATAAGGATTTGGCTAGTAGGATCATCATTAGGTTGAAAAGGAGCGGTGAGAGTGGTGATCCTTGAGGTACTCCACAGTCACTGATTACCCTTGAATGCAGACTACAGTTAGTGCTTACATTGCTGAGGGAGATCTAATATGTGTAGCTACAAGAGGGGGACCTGAATTATTTTAGGGGTTCAGAGTTCCCCCAAACCTATTGTTCTGCCTGATAGGACAGTCTAGCTGTCCATTCCCAAACAGAACATTGAGAAGGCTGTTTACCATTACATCTGACTCCATCACTGGATAGAATAGTGTATCTGTTCGCAACCAAATCAGGGTGTAGATAGCAGATAATAAAGGAGAAGGAGGGATAGTTTAGATATAGAGATTAGAAGTTTATTATAACTTACCAAAGCTTATTACAGGATATTTCAACATGAAATCACCTTTACTTCTGAGACACCAAAGAGTTCCCCCAAACCTATTGTTCTGCCTGATAGGACAGTCTAGCTGTCCATTCCCAAACAGAACATTGAGAAGGCTGTTTACCATTACATCTGACTCCATCACTGGATAGAATAGTGTATCTGTTCCCAACCAAATCAGGGTGTAGATAGCAGATAATAAAGGAGAAGGAGGGATAGTTTAGATATAGAGATTAGAAGTTTATTATAACTTACCAAAGCTTATTACAGGATATTTCAACATGAAATCACCTTTACTTCTGAGACACCAAAGAATATACAAGTGGTTGTAGGAATACAGTAGCCCAGCTGCAAACAGGTGCTATCTGGGTCTTAGTCTTTTATGATTTCTTTTACCAATCGAAGGTATACATGGGAAAGCAATTAGGTAATTTGCCAAATTTATTGTGCTACATTGGTTTCCCCTGGAGAGAGCGAGCAGTGGCTGCCCCTCTCTAGCTTGAAGCAGGAAGTACACTAACTTTTATAGGTTCATTCAGGATACAGGTAATATGACAGTAAGCACATCTGATTGGATCTAGTTAATGTCATGGTCAACACTGATTGGCTATGCTAATGAGTAGCTCCCAATCTTAGCTTTAACCACAAACATTTGCAATTCCCTTGCACCTGGCCGTTGTTCACCAGTAACTGACTCACCATATTGCTACATCTTCCTGAGGAGCCATTTTGTACTAGTTTTCAAAAGCAACTGTTACCACCAGATTGCTAAACAATGTCACCCTGTCAGTTAGACCCCCACCCTTCTGATTCTCTGTTTGTTCTGCAGTGTTTCAGAACTGGAGTTCAAGTCAGAGACACAGGCCTGTAAGTTTTTATCTCATTTTGGATCCTGAACCAAAGTTAGGCCTGGGACCCTATAACAATATTATACATATCCCCACTTGAAGGTCTGTGTAACCAAGACCTTCACAAAATGTGGTCAAGGTCAGTGCTCCTTGCCAGCGAACTAGTCCTGCACTTAGGTGTTCGCTATCACATCAAAATCTTGAGCCAACTCTTTGTTTTCATGAGCTCAACAAACATATGATTAGTTCTCTGATTGTAGGCTGTCTTATGTTGCAGGTATCCAGGATCCCTAAGCAGATTGGAATTCCTGGGCCTTACTTTACCCGTCATGGCCATCCAATCATGAGCACTAAGAAGCGGATAGCAAATATGAGAGGCACCAGGAAGGGGGATCTTTGTGTTTAGAATTGTCAATGGTGTAATTGAAAAATAGACTGAAGTAACCATTAGGGTTTGCATCATACAGCAAAATGGTAGCAACAGTCTCTATGGGTAATTCCCATATATCTTTATAATTATGAACTCCACAGGAAGGGAACCTAGGACAATTATACTAGGAAAGGTCATTCTATTGTTGAATATGCTAAGATTGGTTATACAATAGCTAAATAATTATATGGCTGAATGATACCTAAACAGGGGTTTACACATACATTGTAATATCTTGGTCAGTATTAGGGTTTGGTGTTACCCTTGTATAAGCAAAATTAAGACTAAAATGAAAGCACACTGAAAATTAAATCTAAAAACAATAAAGATTCGGTTATGAACGTCCATTTACAATGGAAACTGTGTCATTAGCAACATGAATTAGCTAAAAATGGAGTAATAGGAAAATAAAATAGAATAGAACCTTTCCAATGTAAACAGAATTAATGCTAAACTAAAAATAAAACAAAATATGAGTCCATAATGTCCATAAATAGCAATTGTGAATCTCAAATTAATTATCTCCTGATTTGCTTGGCTGTATTATGCTGGAGGTTCTCGTTCTCAGATGTCTCCAGTTGTGATTCTAAATCCTGGACTTTACTGAAGACTGTAATATCTTTCAGGTGAACCCAAGATGTATGGTTCTCAAACTTGGCTGTAGTGGAGGTCATAGCTTCAACTTTAAAAAGAGTATAAGTTCTATGGGCTAAGTCTTTTATGTTCAAGGAATTGGGGTTTGCAGAATATCCCCACTTCTGGCTTGCATAATCTGAATGAAGCAAGACAGAAATGTTATTTCTAATTTTAAATGGTCCTGAGAGAGCACAGGATACAAAAGAAAAGGTCACAGTAAAAGTGCAAAATTAATGTGCAGAGAAATTAAAGTTAATAATTATTATAATTATTATGTAGAAAGGTCCATGTGATTGATGTATCTCCAGAAGACAGTGTCACTCTTTGGTATTAGGAAGGCAGTGTAGGCACACAGTCGCAGTAGAGTGTACAGATGGTAACACATGGGAAATGGCATGCAGGTTCAGGAAAAGATGAATCTGCAAAAATATTCAAAACAATGGAATATTCAAGAGCAGTCAAAGAGGGCCTAAATAAAGGATAGCATTGGGACCGTAAATTCTCATTGGAGGAGTTGACGTCCCCGGGCTTTCTCTTGCCAAAAGTCACTTGTAGCAAGGGTACTAGAGTGGAATCGAGGCATTGAAATAGTAGACTTCAGCTGCGTTGACTACCTTTCCCTAAAGGTTGAGCCCTTAGATTCTAGCGGCCTGCAGGACTTACAAAATGGATTGAACTGGTGGACAAGTAATGCTACCACAGACAGAGTAGAAAACAGAATACAGTTAGAACCAGGATATGGGTTTACTCTGGTAGCCTATTCTTAGGATAGGATTCTGGAATTTAAAGCACATCTTCACTCTTGATATCGTTGTCTAGGATTCAGCGTACTGGCGGAACATTTCCAAGCTCAGTATGTGTAGGACCATCAAACTAATCTGCAACAGCAGTAGACAAAGAAATTCTCTTGTTAGTGAACATATTATAAAGATATGTTGCAGGTGGTTTTTCAGGTTCCAAATGACTTTCATAGGGAGGTAAACTGAGGGGTCACATAATGACTGCTAAACAGAATCAGAAAGGGAGCAAATTTCATTTACCCAAAAAATAGTGAACAGAAAAATTTAGAATATTGCATATGCAGTACATATTATGATTACTATTGTTACCATCTGTTCTGTTGAGTTATAAATCCAGGAAGGTTACTGCATCTGGAAAAGTATGTTATTTGTAGGTACAGTTAATGCAGCTACCTGACTGTTTTGTCTAAAGAATTGGGATTTGTATATGTTCCATTATCAGTAGTAATTTTGCCTGGAATAGCAAATCTGGGAATAATTTCATTGCAGAGAGAAATTGCCATCACTTGTGCAGTTTCTCCTGTGCATGGGAATGCTTCTATCCATTTTAAGAAAGCATTGGCACAGACAAGCAAGTACCGTTTACCTCTTACAGGTGTTTGCATATCTGTGAAGTCCACATGCCAGTGCTGGCCAGGTCCTTGCACAATGGGCAAGTGGCCAGGAGGAATAGCGGGTCCCCGCTTAGGAGTGTAAAGAAAACATTTATAACAATTCTGAACCACAGTTTTACATTGCTGTAATAGCTGAGAAGCCCACAGTTTAGAAGAAAGCTGATCATATATAGTATTAGCATTTAAATGTAAAGAATAATGCAAAGCATGTAGTAAAAGGGATAAAATGTACTGCGAGGCACACAATTGACCATTAGAGTGTGTCCAGATACCAGCAGGATTAATGGGACAAGCTTCCACTGTTTAAGTTCTGCTAGAGTCACTGAGGAAACCAAGGTAGAAGAAAAATCAGAAATGGGTGGTTCAGGGGGTGGAGGGACATCAAGGAGAGGGGTAAGGGAAGGGGGAGTGGTGTCAGAAAAGGGAGGGGGTTTCAGAAGGGGGAGGGTAAAGGGGAGTGTCAGGGGTGGAGTTTCAGAGGGGGTTGTGGCAGGGTGTGTGTCGAGGGGCATGTCAGGAGGTGTGGAAGGGGTGTGTTAGAAGGCAAGGATTGGGCCATGGAAGGGGGTGTGTAAGGGGGATGGGTAAGGGGAGTGTGAAGGGGTGGGGTAGAAAGCAGGGCAAGGGTAACCAGGAACATAATGAAACATGAATCAAGCAGTTATAGGACAAAAAGTAAGATTCTTGCACAAAACAAGTAAGCAATTAAAAAGAACAACAATCCAAAAGCCCATCTATATAGTTATCAAAAATCTGAAGCATGTAATAGATTCCTATATCATGTGAAGTCTATTGAACTTAAGATACAATAGAAGTTAGCTTCAGGGAAAGAAACTACAAAGGTTAATTTTCGTCAATCACTCCTGAGGAAACAATGAAGTAATGTAGTTTCCTGTGTTTGATCTGAGGCTTATGCCACTGTCAGAATGCCTGTAACACAGTACTGCAGATCAAAAACAAAAACTGTAAGTTTAAATTCATATTAGAACTTTTTGTAAGTTTAATTAGTGGCTATAGAAATAAATAAATCAACCAACCTTATTGTAATGTATAGAAATGATTAGGAAAGAAAGAAAAAGATAATGCTTGATTATGTGCTTTAGAAGTACAGACAGAAAAGGGGAAGTTAGAATTTATTGTGTGATAGGTTTATAAATAATTTGAAAAAGTTGATCTTTTTAAAAAGCTTATCTCCAAGAACAGCTATAGTTCCTGGTCTCAGCTTTATAGTTTCAGAAGTAAATATATTAGGGGTAATAAATCTTTAATTTCAACAATGAATAACATACGAGGTTTCAAACTCATCTTAAATAAGAGGTGTCATTCTTTACTTAAAAGCCCCAGAGGGATAGCATAAAACCTAATAAATCAATCACTCAATACAGTATATTTAGTGATTATAAACAGCACAGTTTTAGCATTTGCAAAAAAAAAACGTAGAAACCGGAAGTAAAATTAGACTGCGTCACAGATAAAAAGCCACTCATTTTATATTAATAGCCAAATTTTAGTTAGGGGAAAAATTTAGAAACATCTGTTTCCTGTAGATTAAAAAAAAGCTGCACACATACAAGCAGAATTAAAGGGATTTTTTTCAACTTAACCAGAAAATTAAATTTACCAGCAAAGATAACAGGAAATGTCAAACAAGCATTAATTAAGTATGTATAAAATTGAAATCTAAGAGTGTCTATGTACTCTATGGTTTGAGTCATGTATTTTTTTTTGTTACATTTGTACCCCACGCTTTCCCACTCATGGCAGGCTCAATGTGGCTTACATGGGACAATGGAGGGTTAAGTGACTTGCCCAGAGTCACAAGGAGCTGCCTGTGCCTGAAGTGGAAATTGAACTCTGTTCCTCAGGATCAAAGTCCACCACTCTAACCACTAGGCCACTCCTCCACAATTTGCTCAATTTAGCTGAAATTAATTTAAAAAACAAGAAACGGCAAGGCTGTCACTGGCTCTTTCTGTCAGTGAAACGGGTGTGAGAAATTTGCGATATAAATGTTAAAAATCTATGATCACTCCCTATCTAAAATATAGCTGAAACAGTCCCTGAATAAGATTTAAATGTTTAAAAGGGTTGTAAAATCTTTTGTGTAGCCCAAAGTAACAAAAATTTTAAGTCAGAAATAGATATAGATTTCAAAGTGCATCATAGAAAGAAATGAGGAAGATAGCCAACCAGAATTGTCCCAGAACAGAAAAAGGTATTGAACTCACTGTATGAAGCCATACCAATAAAACAGAGCTTTAAAAACTATAAATCTCAATAAAGCGAGGAAGGAAATATGCAAGCAGCAGCTAAGGTCAAGACGTGAAGTGGAAAACAAAAACAGCTAAATCTTAGCAAAGAAAGGCAGCACATGTAGGAAGTTAACCTTTTAAGTCCTTAAGGTTTAACTCACTCATTGTTTAAAAATCTGATAAAATGTTTCCCCCTCTATAGTACAAAATGAAACTATAGGACCCAGAAGAAGCTTAGAAAATCCCCCTCTGTGGCCAGCATGAAGGAGATTTTCTTTGCAGCTTTTATTTTTATTGCAATTGTATCCCGCACTTTCCCACTCATGGCAGGCTCAATGTGGCTTACATGGGACAATGGAGGGTTAAGTGACTTGCCCAGAGTCACAAGGAGCTGACTGTGCCTGAAGTGGGAATCAAACTCAGTTCCTCAGGACCAAGGTCCACCACCCTAACCACTAGGCCACTCCTCCACTTCCTTATAGTCAGAGAAAAAAAGTTTTATGGTCCCTCTTTATAAAGAACCAGGAAGTGAATATCAGAGCTAGCTATTTTAAACTAGGTCACAAATCAAATACTGCTGCTAATGCCATCTAAATGCCATCTAAATAGGATAAAGACACAGAACCTTTTTAGTTCAAAACGGTAAACAAACATATCAGTACGTAGTAATGCATTACTTGAATGAAATAACACAGTTAGTCCAGAAAAACTATTTGCTCTGTTAGACGCATTATCTTTGCAACTGATAAGAAGTCTCGAGGAGTTTAAAGCAGTAGTATAAAAATAAGGGAATGATTTCATAGTAAATATCTGGAATAACACACACACACACACACACACACACAAACTAATTGTCCCACAAATGCAGAGCTGTTGCTGTGCACGTAGGACAAAATTTAATCTTAAATTTAGTAAAATAAAACATTTAAATTAGAGGTAATTAAAACCTATAGCAACTTGTAGCATGACTAGGGAGCAGAAAAGCAGAATTTATCCCTTCAAAATGTATTCTAACTTTTTATGACTGTGGTGGCTTATGGAGGAAATGCTTATAGGGCAGTGGTATGCAATTCAGAGCTAACCCTGAAGAGGGCAGGGCATGCCTCTCTCAGTTCAAGCAACCTGTCACATACAGGGAGCGGTTCATTTAAAATTTATTAATATACCTAAACGTTACCCAAATCAGTCATAGGCATAAAGTCTACTGCATAAATATCAAAACAATCATATGAGTTCTTTTTTCCTTTTGAGGGAAAGAAGTTTAAAACTTTGTCCAAGGGAGTGGGAGTGGACATAGTGCTCAACGTAAAGGGGACTAGTTCTGGGCAGTGAAATGGGTTGGGCGTGTGGGAATTTAACCTATAACTTAATCTAAAGCAAGTCAAAGCTGAATCTAGAACCAAGTTCTAGACTGATCTAGAACCCGTTTCTAAAACAGCAGTGCCACTATAGTGTTTACAAGTGGTGTAACAGTTAAACAATGACTAAACTTAAAATACTTCTAAAATGCTTTAGCATGGAGATAAGACTACACAACTCTAACAATAAAACATGCAAAGAAATAAAGATATACTTACGTTTCTTGAAGTGACTAATTCCAGCGCAGAAAGTCAAGGAAAGATACGGCCAGATGGCTGGAGCTTACACGCACCAGAGCAGCAGCGTGAATGCTTCAACCGCAAAATAAAAAAGCTACTACACTTAAGGGTTTGTCTCTAAAAGTTGGGTATCTCTCTAAAAATAAAGTCAGGAGTATCTGCTCTTCCAACTTGATTTAGTTGATTTACCAACTACATCAAGAGTAAATAAAACAGATACCACTCCCCAGGATATGCCTCACGAGTCAGGAGTTTTACACTCTTCCCACTGACTCCCAGGAGTTTCTTACGCTCTTCCCACTGGTGAGCCTGCAATCGGGGTCGCATATACCGATCAAAGTACTAAGAAATCCAGCGGAATGGATATCTTAATAGGGGACCGACAAGCCAATGGGTTCCGCAATGGTTATAATATCCATGTGGACCTTCAACTGTATAAGAGCCCCAATCACATGTGGTTTATGAAAGTGTCTGCCAGGATGTCTCCTGTAATGCAGCACGAACATAGGTCCCACTGAACTAACCCAGGGGCCAACCCTAGTAATTAAAACTACAATATGACAATTTGGTTAAAGAGGCCATAAACTCTTAAAACAGAGGAGGTGAAGCCTAATTTAGCAAGGTCCAGAATCAAATTGACACGTCAAACAAAATACCTCATTAGCGGTAAACCCTATAAAGGGCCTAAAATCAAATCCCTAAGTATTTAGTCACTGTCACCCACACATGGTATAAGACCCGTGTGTGGATGTAAACCGTCACACAGGTATCAGTGAATCCAATTGAGCTAACTTATCAAAGATGAAAATATTGAAATAGAAAAGGTACAGAGCATAGAAATGAACGGTAAAATTTTAATTTTGCATTGCCAGCTCAAGGTCAGCTGAAAACTCTCAAGGTGGCAGAGCAAAAGAAGTTAAATCACTGACACATAAGTAAAGAAAGAGAGAGAGATAAATTAAAATAGCAAAGCAGTTCAGAGCTCGGGAAGCCCCCAAAACAGCTGTCAGTTTGAACAAGTCAGTAGTGGAGGGAAAGTCCCCAGGGCTTGTAAGACAGGTGAAAGCCGGAGGCAGCTTTGCAAAACATTAAAAGCAAAGTTATAACGTGAAAACAAAGAAACTTAGAGTCTTGAGCAGGAGGAGGGGGTACTGTGAGAGGAGAGTTCAGAAATGCGCAGTTGAAAAATAAAAAAAACAAAACAAATTGGTGTTTAGTAAAGATAAGCCACAAGAGGGCAGCAGAGACAAGCAAACAAGAGGACAAAACAGAAAGATATTTAGCATAAAAATGAACAGCAGTTTTGGCATAGTTAGCCAGTCAGGAGTTAGAAGTTGGCAGAGGACCACCAAAACATGGTTATGCAGTACAATTGCCAGAAGTTGGTACGGGGAGAAGCCGGGGCAGGCTTTGTATACCAGAAATGCTTCCTTTTATGGAGAAGGAAGGCTTAGAATGATAGCTGGAAAAGCTTAAATTTCGGGGAGTTCAGCAAGACTTGCTGACATGAAGACCTGCCCTTGAAAATATGCCTGAACAACAAGTGGTTACCAACCTCAGAAAAGGATGGAAGTTTAGGAGTGATTATAGAGGAAGGTTAGAAGATTAAAGATTTGCTAGGCACCAGTTCCAGCACATTAGAGTGTCTTCATCAAGGTACTTACTAGCAGAAAATGATATATATAAAGCCAAAGGGACAGTATACTAGATTTAGTTACCAGGAAAGATGTGTGGTGGCTGTTTTCACTTTTACCAACAGGAATGTTATTAATGAAACACAATACTCAATTCTCTATAAAGCAGCAAAATGCAATTTTAGTAACAGTTTAACTTTAAGAGGACACTGTTATCTTGCGAGAGGAGTAGGAACCAGCAGGTGGGTGTGATCCAGAACTAAGAGAAAAGTAAAATAATGAGAACATACGGACAGTTGCAGTGAGACGTTAATAAGCCCAAGAAGGGGAATGAGATAAGTTTTGGAAAGGGAATGTGAAATAGAGGCTGCATGCAGAGAGAAGTAGAGAAAAAAAAATGAGTTAGAGGAGAAAAAGAGACTGAATTTTAGTCAACGAAGATATGAACCCCTCTTTGACAAAAATTCAGCAGATGTGTTCAAACCAGCGTGAGGGCGTCACCAATGAATTATTTTAGGGGTTCAGAGTTCCCCCAAACCTATTGTTCTGCCCGATAGGACAGTCTAGCTGTCCCATCCCAGACAGAACATTGAGAAGGCTGTTTACCATTACATCTGACTCCATCACTGGATAGAATAGTGTATCTGTTCGCAACCAAATCAGGGTGTAGATAGCAGATAATAAAGGAGAAGGAGGGATAGTTTAGATATAGAGATTAGAAGTTCATTATTACTTACCAAAGCTTATTCCAGTATATTTCCACATGAAATCACCATTACTTCTGAGATACCAAAGAATATACATGTGGTTGTAGGAATACAGTATCCCAGCTGCAAACAGGTGCTATCTGGGTCTTAGTCTTTTATGATTTCTTTTACCAATCGGAGGTATACATGGGAAAGCAATTAGGTAATTTGCCAATTCTATTGTGCTACATTGGTTTCCCCTAGAGAGAGAGAGCAGTGGCCGCCCCTCTCTAGCTTGAAGCAGGAAGTACACTAACTTTTATAGGTTCATTCAGGATACAGGTAATATGACAGTAAGCACATCTGATTGGATCTAGTTAATGTCATGGTCAACACTGATTGGCTATGCTAATGAGTAGCTCCCAATCTTAGCTTTAACCACAAACTTTTGCAATTCCCTTGCACCTGGCCGTTGTTCACCAGTAACTGACTCACCATATTGCTACATCTTCCTGAGGAGCCATTTTGAACTAGTTTTCAAAAGCAACTGTTACCACCAGATTGCTAAACAATGTTACCCTGTCAGTTAGACCCCCACCCTTCTGATTCTCTGTTTGTTCTGCAGTGTTTCAAAACTAGAGTTCAAGTCAGAGACACAAGCCTGTAAGTTTTTATCTCATTTTGGATCCTGAACCAAAGTCAGGCCTGGGACCCTATAACAATATTATACACCAGGACTAGTGGGGGGGGAGGGAAACAAACAGTTACCTTTCCAACCTGTCTCTTATTTGAGTCCAGGCTTGAATAGAGACAGTCCTGGGGAGCAGGTGGTGGTGGTGCATAAACAAAGTGCGACGGTGCCACAGACACAGCTGCACCAGAAGCAGGCTCTCAGCGATGCTGAAATTTGGTTCTGGTCGGAGCACCATCTCACTGAATAACTGTTGGAAAATGTGCATCGCCTTATATGGACGTCCATGCGTGATGGACATCCTTACATGCACTGTTCCATATATGGATGACCGTCCCACATATGGACGGGTCAGCACGTGGACGTCCTGGCCCATATATGATGGGTCCGCATGTGGATGACCAACGTGCATGGACTATCATCACACGTGCGGGGCCTTATATGGATGAATACGTGTTCATACGTGTGGAGCCTTCCTTATATGGATCATTATCAAGTGTGTGAACCTCTTCTTGTATACAATCAAATATGAATGCTGCTTATATTTCTAGTACCTGGATGTTCCACAAGTACAATGAATGTAATTGCGGAACATCCAGGTACGTGAAATATTAAGCAGCATTCATAGTGCAAAGTATAGTAAAAGGACGTGTTTCTTGGAGAACTGCCGAAGGACAGCGGTTCTGTAAGATGGATGTCCTTCTACAGTTCTGAGAAAAGCACGTCCTTTTTTACCATACTTTGGATGTCCCTGATTTGGACATTTCGTGCTGCGATTTTGGAATGTCTAAGGACGTCCATACTATTTTTCGATTATACTTTCCTAATTTTGGACGACTTCGTGAGGATGTCCAAATTCAGACTTTGACGACCTTTCGAAAATGCCCTTCTATATCATTTGAATGTCACCCTATTTTTGTTTTGCTTTTATATTTTATATTTTGTATGTTAATGTTTTATAGAGATTTTAAGATATACATGTACACACACTGATGTATTATATGTATTATCTTATTTTGATTTGATTATTTTCAGTTTGATCACGTGGTTTATCAAAATTTCTTCTTTTGTAGACTCCTTAGGCAGGCCTTTCTGGGCCAAAACGCAGTGCTGTGTCAAGTCTTTTATGCAATAGCTGAGTGTCTTATGTCACAATTATATATGGACTATTTTATATTATATGCATTAAAAATTAAGATATTTTTAGTCGCTTTGTTGTGTCACATTCAAAATCTGCACAATTGTTCATAAAATCATTTACAGAGAGGCCCCGACCTACATGCTAGACCTCGTAGACCTGCCACCCAGAAATGCTAAGAGATCTTCCCGCACCTTTCTTAACCTACACTTCCCTAGCTGCAAAGGACTAAAATACAAACTAACACACGCGTCCAGCTTTTCTTATATAAGCACGCAGAAGTGGAACTCTCTTCCAAATCACCTAAGAACAATCAAAGAATTGACTGACTTCAGCAAATCCCTGAAGACCTACCTCTTTAATAAAGCCTACTATGAGAACCCTTAACTAACAACAAAACACAACACCTAACCAAAATGGCGCAGAATGTATTTTTCAATAACGACTTGTCCAAATCCTCCTCTATTTCTTTACCTCTTTGTAACACCAATTGTTTTCTCTAACCTGATATGGCGTTGCTATAACAGGTCTCTGTAGGCCACATTGAGCCTGCAAATAGGTGGGAAAATGTGGGATACAAGTGCAATAATTAAATAAATGCAAGCCTTTTTCCATTTACCACTTTTTATTTTCTTATTGCCCTACAGATGTCTACATTTGAGTCCAAAGAATTCAAGCCCTATTTGCTGTTGTCAATACAATGTGGAGTACCACAAGGATCCCCCCTCTCACCGACTCTATTCAACTTAATGATGATACCTTTGGTGAAACTACTATCAAACCAAAACCTTAACCCATACATATATGCAGACGATGTAATGATCTACATTCCATTTAAACAAGATCTAAAGGAAATTTCCAATGACATCAACCAAAGCCTAGACATCATGCACACATGGGCGGACGCATTCAAGTTGAAACTCAATGCAGAAAAAACCCAATGCCTAATACTCACCTCGCAATACAACACGAATAAATTCACCACCATTGACACACCAAAACTGAATCTTCCAATTTCGGATACCCTAAAAATTCTTGGAGTTACCATCGATCAACACCTAACACTTGAGAGTCACGCGAAAAACACAACCAAGAAGATGTTCCATTCAATGTGGAAACTAAAAAGAGTAAGACCTTTCTTCTCAAGAACCGTCTTCTGCAACCTGGTACAGTCAATGGTACTCAGTCATCTAGATTAGTGCAATGCACTCTATGCTGGCTGCAAAGAGCAAATAATCAAAAAACTTCAGACAGCTCAGAACACTGCAGCTAGACTCATATTCGGTAAAACAAAATTTGACTTATCAAGTGCTATTGACATGGTAGACCATGCAATCCTGCTGAGACTTCTCGATCACTTTGGTGTCGGTGGGAATGTCTTAGCCTGGCTGGCCAGCTTCCTAACCACCAGGACCTACCAGGTGAAGTCTGGCTCACAGTTATCCTCTCCGTGGCATCAGATTTGTAGAGTACCCCTAGGCTCACTGCTCTCTCCAACCCTATTCAATGTAATGCTAATTCCCCTGGCTACTGCCCTTTCAAAACTTGGCCTTCACCCATTTATCTATGCAGACGATGTCACCATCTATATCCCATTTCGTACGAGCGTTGCAGAAATTGCTGATGACATCAGCCCTGGAATCAATACCATGTTTGCGTGGGCCAACGCATTCAAGTTAAAACTTAACACTGAAAAAACTCACTGCCTCATTCTTGCCTCTCCCTTTAATAAGTACAAACCCACCAACTTATCCGTGCCAGGCTTTACCTTGCCCATCTCTGAAAACCTTCGTATACTAGGTGTTATAGTAGACCGGAACCTAACGCTGCTGGATCATACCCTCTCAACCACCAAGAAGGCATTCTCCTCTCTCTCTGGAAGCTAAAGCGAGTGAAACCATATTTCCCAAGAGGAATTTTTTGTGATCTAGTCTGATCCTTCGTCCTGAGCCGGCTAGATTACTGCAATGGCATCTATACAGGGTGCACTGGTGTACTCTTAAAGAAACTACAAACCGTCAGAAACACAGCAGCACGACTCATCTATGGAGTGTCAAAGTTCACCAGTTCCAGTCCACTTCATGAGAATTTACATTGGCTTCCTGTACGAGAGCGTATAACTTTTAAAATCTGTGCCCAAGTCCACAAGATTCTTCATGGCGCAGCCCCAGCATACATGAACGCCCTTGTCCACCTACCACCAAGAAACTCTCAGGATTGCCCATTCATACTTAACCCTCCATTACCCTGTGTGTTCTAGGCTGAAGTATAAGACCATGTATGCTTCCACCTTTACCTACGTCAGTACTCGCTTGTGGAATCCTCTACCGAAATCAATGAAAATGGCTCAGGATCATCTCACTTTTAGGAAGTTGCTTAAGACCAGCTTATTTGATCAAGCCTACCCCAAAGATCCTGTCCACCCTCATTAATCTCAGGACGCCGCCAGTATGGACTGACACTGCTATTATGGACTGACCCATTCATATACCCTTACCTCTCTGCCCTGCTTACCCCTTTCCATTTAATGTACCCTGTCTATTTTGTTGTTCCAATGTTGTAAGCCACATTGAGCCTGCCAGAGGTGGGAAATTGTGGGATATAAGCACTGTAAAATAAATAAATAAATAAAAATACCACCCAAACATACTCAAAGGCGTGTAGGAGGTAATTTGCAGAACATCTCACAGAGGTGCAAAGTCCATGGGTAGCTAGCACCTGCGGACTTTCTACACATTTTTGAAAGGAAAGTTCCTATGCTGTTTCCCTTTAAAAACTGTCTATTGGTACACCTGGCCAGAGGACTTTGCCCTTGATATTTGTGTAGGCTAAATTTGACTACTTTTCCCAATTCCACTCAAAATGCATCCTTGGGAATGCTTCCCATTCACCTGGCTAAAAAATATATATACAGTATGTATACTTTCAGTGAGGATAAGGGTGGGAGGTTTTCAGGTAGCCCTTTTACTCTGGTAAATTCATATTTACCCAGACAAACAGATTTTGAATATTGTCCCTTTTCTGAAAAAAAAAGGGGTCAATATTCAAAGTGATTTAACTTGTGCAGGGCTATCTGCTGATATTCAGCGGTACTTAACTGGTCAGTGCCACTGAATATCAGCACTAATTGCTAAAGCCATAGTCAGTGATTTTGTGGGTGGCTCAGGGATGGAGTCGGCACTTATGCAGTTAAGTGCCGATATTCAGGCCATGCTTGCTAAAGCTTAGTGTCTTAAGCCCTGTATGGCCTGTAGGAATAAAATGAGCTGCACTGCACTTAGCATGTGCTAAGCTTTAGTAAACATAGCCCTAAGTTAACCGGACAAATCAGATCATATAAAACACATTCCTATCTTTGTTCAGTTTCACTAAGGTAGTTAACTGCTGAATATCACACTTAACAAGATAAGGGATAGCCGGCTGCACAAACCTGAATATTGAAAGTCAGTGCCTTGGTATGGCCTGGTATTGAATATCCAGGCATAATATTTAGAGGTGAATATTTACTACAATATGTTCCCAGTTTTCCATGTATCCCAGTCCCTCCCCAAGAGAGCAGGTTTATAGGTGGCGGTCTTTATCTAAGGTAACAGATTGCTAGAAGGCCTCTCATAGACAGTCTTGGTTCTCTATTTGTGCTGGCAAAATATTTAGATGACTTTCCACCACCAAGCTTGACCCAATTTGAATTTTGATTGAAGTGTACATCAGTGAGTCATGTGATGACCCCCATGCAAGTGTGACTGGCCCCATGGAAGCTCCCGGTGTTTTCCCTGATCTATTGTTTTTATTAAAAAATTTTCTGAATCCCTTTTTTTCCCCCCTGATTGCTTACCGCTCAGATCGAAGGATCACATGCAGTGGCAGATGCTGAGTACCAACTGGGGAGGCTGACAGTGTGGCAGCAACTAGTATGTCGTGCGAATCCCAAAAGACCACAACAGATAAAGAAAACATACAGTAAAATGACTGAAGTTAAATAGTACCCAATCCATGTTGATGCAGTATGAAGGAAATGACTGCAAGTTCCTAGACTCAAGAGAGAATGGTAGCACCCATCCTGGGAAAGACTTACATTTTCCTGCAGCGATTCACAGTCACAGGCTGACTCCAAGTCTTTCCTTCTGCTGCGTCCTGCTGTCTCTACTGCAACTTCCTATATGTTTCAGCATGAAGTGTGACACTACATCTCCTATATAAGCCTGACTTGTTCCCTAAAGCTTGTTCCCTATTTGGTACACAGAACAATGTATACATTACTTTGATTACCAGCTGTACTCTTTGCAGCATTAGAGGTGATTTCAGGTGAAACTTGTGTCTGCTAAAAGGAACACTGTGACTACTAATATTCATAAAGAAACCACCTCCCATCTGACAGTAATCAACCTCAATAGTTTTGCTTTAGTTATTGCCCCCTCTCAAAAGTATCAATACAAACGTACACATGCATTTTAAGGCAGTTCTATTGTAAGGCAAAAGAACATTTGTAGTTTGAAATATACAAAACTATGGGGCTCATATTTGGAGCACGTGACTTACAAAGTTCCTATTAGCAGATGGAGTCAGAGCTTGCGGCGATGGAGACTGGAATGGGGACAGTGTTCAAGGGAACAGGTCAGGGACAGGGACAGAACTCACAGAGACGGGGACAAAGATCATGGGGACAGGAACAGAGACAGAGCACATGGGGACGGGGAGCGACCAAAATGATAAAGGGGATGGAACTCCTCTCATATGAGGAAAGGCTAAAGAGCTTGGAAAAGAAATGGATGAGGGGAGATATGATTGAGGTCTACAAAATCCTAAGTGGTGTAGTAGAAGTAAATCAATTTTTTACTCAATCCAAAAGTACAAAGACTAGGGGATACTCGAAGAAGTTATATGGAAATAATTTTAAAACAAATAGGAGGAAATATTTTTTCACTCAACGAATAGATAAGCTCTGGAACTCTTTGCCGGAGGATGTGGTAACAGTGGTTAGTGTATCTGGGTTTAAAAAAGGTTTGGACAAATTTCTGGAGGAAAAGTCCATAGTCTGCTACTGAGACAGACATGAGAAGCAACTGCTTGCCCTGGGATTTGTAGTATGGAGTGTTGCCATGATTTGAGTTTCTGCTAGGTATTTGTGACCTGGCTTGGCCACTGTTTGGAAAACAGAATACTGGGCTAGATGGATCATTGGTCTGCCCAGTATGGCTACTCTTATGTTCTTATGTATGAACTGTTTGTATAATGGTGTTGCATGCTCCCTAATCCCCACACCTTCCAGCAGATGAATCACCACATTCTTTAGAGTACTTAGAAGGGCATTTTCGATATGATATCTAAAGTCCGACTTTGGACATTTTGCAAAAAAACGTCCAAAATCTGAATAGCAGGGGAAGGGGGGAGGTTAGTAGGGAAAGGAAGGGGGGGGGGGGGGGGAGAAGAAAGTCCTCTACACCGAGTGGTGGCTTGGTAAGCGGGTGTAATATAAGATGTTATGATGGCTCTTAAATGTGTGACCTTTAATATGCGAGGTCTTAATTCGCCCCAAAAACGTAACCAGATGTTTAGAGAAATGGTACGCTTAAAGGTAAATGTAATGTTTATCCAGGAGACGCATTTGAAGCGAAGACATCTGATATGACATAAGCACTTTCACACAGTGCATTGTGTTTCCAGTAGAGATGATAAGAAAAAAAAGGGGGTGCTTATAGCGTTGTCAGATGCGCGTCCCTGGATTATACATGACTCTGTAAGAGACCCTGAGGGTAGATATATGATGCTGTTGGCATCACTATATAATGTACAATATACTCTGATGTGTGTATATGCGCCCAACGAAGGGCAGAAGATGTTCATAGAGAGATTGGAAAAGGTTATACAAAATAAAGCAAAGGGCCACCTACTGATAGGGGGAGATTTTAATCTCACATTGGATCCCCGTGTGGATAACTCAGGAGGCAATGTGGGATATGCCCAGAGGAATAGAAATACGATGAGGGGTTGGATGGCACGATGGGGGCTAGTGGACATATGGAGGGAGATACATGAGACTGAGAAGGACTTTACACACTTCTCACCTAAATACAAATCTTACTCGAGAATTGATTACTGGCTGGGGGATGGAGCTATACGGGGCAGGGTGAATGCGGTAAAGATTGAACCTTGTCCATGGACGGATCATTCTATGGTGGTTATGGAGATGTCCATAGAGGGGGAAAATAAAGGGCGACGATGTTGGCGAATTAATGAAGCTATACTATTAGAACCCCAGAATGTAAAAGAGATTGAAAAATGCATAGAAGAATACATCAAAATTAATGACACGGACGAGGTTCAGTCAGCTAGCCTGTGGGAGGGCTTAAAAGTGGTGGTGAGGGGACAGCTTATTGCACTCCAGGCCCATCTAAATAGGATAAAGAAAGATAGGGAAGCCACACTTAGGAACCAACTGGCAGAGTTGGAAAGAGAACATAAAGCGGATCCATCCGACAGCAAAAACGAGGAGGAAATACACCAGGTTAGGGGGCAACTTAATGAGATGCAGATGACAGAGATAGCGATTCAGCTGCAGCATGCACAACAAGAGCACTTTGAATTTGGTATTAAAGCTAGCAGGAGTTTGGCGCATAAGCTTAAAAAACGAGCACAGCATAACTATATAACTGCCATAAAGAATAACGTGGGGGAGCAAATTACCAAAACAGACAAAATACAAGAAGCCTTTTGGGAATTCTATAATCAACTATACCAGGGGGAGCAGGCCACAACCCCGGAGGAAATGGAGAGCTATCTGAAGGGAATAGATCTGTCTGGGGTAACAGGGGAGGATATGGAGAAATTATCAGCGGAGATAACATTGGAAGATGTAGAACGAGCAATTGCCAACCTCCCCAATAATAAACCCCTGGGCCCGGATGGATTCCCAGCAAGGTTCTATAAACTGTTTGGAAAATGGCTAGCACCTATATTGCTGAAGGTGATCTCCTCCTTTGTTGAAGTGAGGGAAATGCCGTATTCGTGGAGACTAGTGGAGGTAGTTCTGATATTGAAGCCAGGTAAGGATCAGCTGCAGTGCGGCTCCTATAGCCGATATCACTACTAAACACCAATTATAAGATCTTCACTAAAATACTAGCGTGCAGACTGCGGGGGGTGATGCCGAGGTTAATACATGAAGATCAGGCGGGGTTCATAGAGGGCTGTCAAGGGTGTGATAACATCAGGAGCCTGCTCCATGTGATCCAACAAGCCAGAGATGAGGCTAACCCCGTACTCTTGTTTTCGGTGGATGCAGAAAAAGTGTTTGACCGAGTAAACTGGACCTTTCTGTTCCTAATTTTGAGGCAGATAGGAATCGGGGCTAGATTTTTAATGTGGCTTCACTTGCTGTATATTAATCCCCTAGCAACCTTAAAAATAAATGACACACAGTCCAGACCATTGGAACTTCACAGGGGCACGAGGCAGGGCTGTACTCTCTCCCCCCTGCTGTTTGCACTGTCTATAGAACTGTTAGCTAAGTAGATCAGAGAGCATGAGGGCGTTCGGGGAGTGATTAGAGGGAAACGAGACCATAAGATTATACTCTTTGCCGACGATATCCTGATGACGTTGGCCCACCCAAATCAGTCCCTGCGACAGGTCATGGAGGTGATGCTCCAATATGGGCACATGTCAGGCTTTAAAATCAATACATCAAAATCGGAGATACTTAATCTTACGGTGCCCCCTCAAGAGGTCAGAGAGATACAGGAAGCATACCCGTTTGTTTGGGCATCGAAATCTATAAGATACCTAGGTGTGCAAGTTACCCCTAGGGTGGAGAATTTATTTAAAGCTAATTATCCTAAGAAGGTTAAAGAGCTCTTTGAGGAATTAGATCAATGGGAGGGTTTAAATGTGTCCTGGACGGGGAGAATTAACGCGATAAAAATGATGTTATTGCCAAAACTGCTGTATTTATTTTTTGTTCTGTCGGTGCTGATTCCATGGGCATTTTTTCAGCAACTAAATCGGAAAATGTTTGCATACATATGGAGGAAGAGGCCACCGAGGGTGCGTAGGGGGATAATGCACCAAACACCAGCTGAGGGAGGAATGGGAGTCCCTAATTTTTATCTATACTATCAGGCGGCCCAATTAAGGGTGCTGGCCGAATGGACGTCCCGAGGCTCGAAGAAGTGACTGCACTGGGAGAGGGCGTGGATGGGCACTCACTTTTTGGGCAATATACTGTGGGGACCGAGGGAGGTTGCATTGGCCACAGCAAGGAAACTCCCGGTAGGGATAAACGATTTGCTATACACCTGGCTTCAAATAAGCAAAAAGGTCTTCCCGGAGAGACAATATTTTTTGCAGATGGCCATATGTGGTGCCCCGAGATTTCCACTGGGTGAAGGGGAAAAAACCTATCAGAACTGGGCTTATAAGGGACTATATATGTTAGGACAGCTGTGGGATGATGGGAAGGTAAAGGGATTTGAGGAACTGCAGGAGGAATATGATCTTGAAGATAGGGACCTTGTCTACTATCACTGTTTGAGGAACTTTATCCAGCGGAGGGCAAGGGAGGAGCTGGAACTGGCTGAAACGGGATTGGAAAGAGCACTGAGAGAGGGTGGTGGCAAGGGGAGTATAACAAGAATATATAGGGCATTGCTGTTGCTAAACACCCCGCAGGGCTTATATATTGGCAGATGGGAAAATGCACTCCAGAAAAACTTTACGACTGAGTGGTGGGTGAACAGTTATAGGTTCCTATTGAAGCCATCAGTCACCTAGCCATTGGTTGAAAATGGATATAAAATTCTGTATTGGTGGTATTACACACCAGAGATGCTACATAAGATCTATACCGGGGTCTCAGCAGACTGTTGGAGAGGGTGTGGTGAACGAGGAACATTCATGCATATATGGTGGGAGTGCCCAAAGGTGCAATCTTTCTGGGCTCGGGTGTTGGAGGTGGTCAATAGGATAGGTAAGGGGAGATACCCCCGCCAAGCAGAGTACTGCTTACTGCATGTGCGACCTAAAGAGTGCCGGATACAGGAGCATAAATTAGCTATCCAAGTTTTTGTGGCAGCCAAATTGGCGCTGGCCCGGGCCTGGAAACAGTTAGAGATACCATCTATGCAACGGGTGGGGCACAAAGTAGATCATATATATCAAATGTCTAAATTGACAGCCCTGAGGAAGGGTCATATTCAATTGTTTCAGAAAATATGGGAATCATATGAGCAGAAAAGGGAGGTACTATGGCCGCCACAGGAGGGTGGGGGAGGAAGAGGGGGGATAGGGGAATGAAAGGAGAGGGAGACACAGGTTGTGTTGTGTTATAAGTTTTAAAAAGGTATGTGAGCAAAAGGTTTTTAATGTTAAATTAGACACTCGGGGCAGAGATGCCTGGGCGGTTAATGTTAAAGTATGAAACAATAAATAAAGTTGGAAAAAAAAGAAAAGGGGTGGGGGGGAGGGGACGGGTTGATTGGGGATAAAAGAAAAACTCATTGACGGCAGAAGAAAGGTTGGAAGCTGTTTGTTATATCTGTATTGTATTCCTGTTGCAGTATTATGTCTGTATTTACTGAATTTACGTCAATAAACAGATTAAGAAAAAAAAAATCTGAATAGCAAAGAAGGTCATTTTCAAAAAAGAAAAGTGTCTATCTTTTGTTTTCAAAAATAGAAGTTTTGTGATTTGGACATTTTATTTTATGGTCCATTTTTGAAAAAAAAAAAAAAAAGACCCAGTGAAAAATGCACAAATTCAAGCCATTGGGATGTAGGAGGAGCCAGCATTTTTACTACATTGGTCCCCCTGACATCCCAGGAAAGCAATAGGGCATCCTAGGGGGCACTGCAGTGGACTTCATAAAATGCTCCCAGGTACACATCTGACCATTACTTCCTTACCTTGTCTGATGAGGCCCCCAAAACCTACTACCCCCAACTGTACACCACTACCATAGCCCTTATGGGAGAAGGGGGCACCTATATGTGGGTACAGTGGGTTTCTGGTGAGTTTTGGAGGGCTCACAGTTTCCTCCACAAGTGTAACAGGTAGCGGGAGGTAGAAGCCTGGGTGCACCTGTCTGCAGTGTACAGCACCCACTACTAGACTACTCCAGGGACCTGCATGCTGTTCTAATGGACCTGAGTATAACACCTGAGGCTGGCACAGAGACTGGCAAGTAATGTTTTTCATCACATTTTTAGGGAATGGGAGGAGGTTAGTGACCGTTGGGGGAATAAGGGGAGGTCATCTCTGATTCCCTCTAGTGGTCATCTGGTTATTTAGGGCAACGTTTTGTGTCTTATTCATTATAAAAACAGGTCTAGCTCAAAACGTCTTAGTCTTAGTCCTGGACATTTTTCTTTTCTTCCATTATGGCTGAAAAATGTCTAAGTCTCAGGAATGCCCAAGTCCCACACTGAACGTGCCTCTGATACGCCCCCTTGAGATTTGGACGCACTTCTGACAGACTTCAAAGAAAAACGTCTAAAAATGCAGAGAAAGAGCATTAGATGGATAAAACAAACGTACAGCATTAAATTAGTTCTATATTTCAGTAATAGCGATGTGAGACATATATTTCCTGCCAAGCTCAAAGAGACCTAAAAATCAGCCTTACCCAACAGTGATTTTTAATGAAAAGATATATAAAAATATATATTTATAAAATATATGAAAAGGCTTGTTTGAATAAAGTACTGGGTTGTAGAGAACTTATAGCGGTGATAATCATGCAGTAACCAACAGATAGATTATGTTCAAGATTATGTTCAGACACCCACGAACAATGATGTGGTTCAAACCACACCCATTAGATATGCAGTAAAGATGAATAGAGCATATTATGGCATCCAAGGCGAATAGTGTAAAACCCCACCAAAATTGTTCAAAGAACACCTTCAGTCAGTGAGGACAGCCACAGTGGTTAATGATACTCTTGAGTTTCCACATTGAGTGGAACATTTTCTTTGTCGTAGATTTCACTTGGCTCTCTAGCGTGAGGTTACTGTCGATTGTAACGCTGAGAATTTTCAGGCTGTCTGAGATAGGGAGGGTGTAATCTGGGATGTTTATGTTAGTGGGTTTGTTCGTGTTGTATTGGGATGAGAGGATAAGACAGTGTGTTTTTTCTGTGTTGAGTTTTAGTTGAAATGCATTCGCCCATGAGTTCATGATGTTCAAGCTGAGTTTGATTTCATTGGTGATTTCTGTTAGATAATGTTTGTAAGGGATGTATATTGTGACATCATCTGCAAGTGAAAGGGTTAAGGCCTTGGTTGGATAAGGACTTGGCTAGTGGGGTCATCATTAGGTTGAGAAGGATTGGTGATAGTGGTGATCCTTGAAGAACTCCACAGTCTGACTTCCATGGTGATGATATGTTTGAGTTTGATTTCACTTGATATGTTCTATTGGTTAGGAAACCCTTGATCCAACTGAGTACTCTTCCGCCAATCCCAAAGTAATCTAGGAGTCTTAGTAGTATTTTATGGTTTATCATGTCGAACGCACTAGACATGTCGAATTGGAGAAGTATGCTTTTACCTGTTGCTATTTCCTGTTTAAATTTGGCTAAGAGAGTAATTAGTACTATTTCAGTGCTATGGATGGGGCGAAATCCTGATTGTGATTCATGTAGTATGGAGAATTTGTTTATATAATCATTGAGTTGTTTGGTTACCATGCTTTCCATCAGTTTGACTACCAGTGGGATAGATGCTACTGGGCGGTAGTTAGTGATATCGTTTGTTTTTTTTCTTGGTATCTTTTGGTATTGGGGTGAGTAGGATGTTGCCATTTTCCTTAGGGAAGATACCTTATTGAAGCATGTAGTTTAAGTGCGATGTGAGGTCTGCTATGAAGCAGTGGGGAGTGGATTTTATTAGGTAGCTGGGGCAGGTATCCAATTTACAGTGAGTATTGGAGAACCTATTAATCGCCTTGGTGACCGTTTCAGCACTGAGGAGAAAGAAGTTAGACCAGATTCAGTCTGCTGGGTATTCACCAAGGGTTGGATCTAGACCATCGATGAAGTTTTCGATATCGGTGATGTTCTGAGGTAGCGTGTTGCGTAGGTTTACAATTTTTTCATTGAAGTATTTAGCAAGTTTGTCTGCAGATGGGATGTCTGTGTTGGTTGTGGTGACCAAGGTGATGTCTAGTAGTTTGTTCATGAGTTGGTATAATTTCTTTGTGTCTTTGTAGTCTGGCCCAATTTGGGTTTTGTAGTATGACCTTTTGGCTTGTCTTATTGCGTATATGTATTTTCTTTGTATTTGTTTCCATGCGTTGAGTGTGTGTGCGTCTTTTGTTTTTTTCCATGCTCGTTCGAGTTTCCTTGATTGTGTTTTTAATTTTTTCAGTTCTTTGTTGTACCATGGTATCGAGCTGTGCCTGCATGAGGTACTTGTTAGTAAGGGTGCTATTTTGTCTAATATGCTTCTGCATCTTTTGTCCCAGAATGAGAGGTAGTATATGTGGAGGGGCATAATCAAACGCGAACGCCTATCTCCATGGGCATCTATGTCCAAAAACGGGTACGTAAAGAGGCAGGACAGACCGTATTTTCGAAAAAATGGACGTTTTTCAGCTGGGTGTTTGTTTTTTTTAGCGATAATGGAAACTAAAAACGCCCAGCTCAAAAACGTCCATTTTTTTGAAAATACGGTCTGTCCCGCCTCTTTACGTACCCGTTTTTGGACATAGACACCCATGGAGATAGGCGTCCTAATCCGAGCCATTTGGTCATGGGAGGGGCCAGGATTCATAGTACACTGGCCCTCCTGATATGCCAGGACACCAACTGGGCACCCCAGAGGTCAGTGCGGTGGACTTCAGAAAAAGTTCCCACATGCATAGCTCCCATACCATGGGTGCTGAGCACCCAACCCCCCTCCCCCAAAACCCACTACCCACAAATGTACAACACTACCATAGTTCTTAGGGGTGAAGGGGCACCTACATGTGGGTACAGTGGATTTTGGAGACCTCCCATTTACCAGCACAAGTGTTACAGGTAGGGAGGGATGGGCCTGGGTCCACCTGGCTGAAGTGCACTGCGGTACCCACTAAAAGTGCTCCAGGGACCTGCATACACGCAGGCCTCTAGGACTGGTTGCTGCTATATAACCTTGGCACACCAGTTGACACCTGAAGACTAATCTCTACGAAAACGTCCTTTATTGGAATAAGCACGCTTACACACAGTTAACTGCAGATCAGAGATTGTGCCCCACTGACAACGAGTCTCCCTGGCAGAATGCTGTACAATGCCCTCTTTCAGCCACATTCAAGGTAAGAACTAAGTTCTGTAACATGGCTACCATGTGAAAGGGATCTAAAACTGGCTTACAAAAATGGCCACTACCTCATGGACTACCGGAAACAAAACAGGGCACACTCTGACCCAGTAGGCAGGGGGAAAAGCACCATGGGAGTAGAGCCTACCAACTACCAACATCGTGAGCATTTGCCACAAGCTAGTGGAATCACGGAGCCCAATACCCTACACCCACATAACAGAAAAGGTGTCACACTCACCCGAGAGCCACATCAGAACCAGGGAAAGGCTGTCACAGGATAGAACACATTCTGCTGTCATGGTGGTGGGTACGGCATTTGAGGCTGGCATAGAGGCTGGAAAAAAAGTTTTTAAAGTGTTTTTTTTTTTGGTGGGAGAAGGTTAGTGACCACTGGGGGAGTCCAGGGAGGTCATCCCCGATTCCCTCCAGTGGTCATCTGGGCAGTTGGGGCACTTTTTTGGGACTTATTCGTGAAAAAAAAGGGTCCAAAAAAAGTGACCCAAAATCGCTGTAAAAACGCCTTTTTTTTGATTATCAGCTAAAGACGCCCATCTCTCCTCGGCCGATAACCATGCCCCAGTTCTGCCTTCACCACACCTCCGACACGCCCCCATCAACTTTACCCATTTCCGCGATGGATTGCAGTTGGAAACGCCCAAAATCTGCTTTCGATTATACCGATTTGGACGCCCACGGGAGAAAGACGCCCATCTCCCGATTTGGGTCGCAATATACGTGTTTTTCTCTTTCGATTATAAGCAGGAAAGTCTGTTTGTGCTGTCCATTCATTATTGTACACCTGTTGGCAGAATGTTTCCGAGTCTATTTGGCCTCTTGTGCTGTAGGTTGTGTGTTCTTGTATACGGTATGAACCCTTTTTCTGCCATTGTAGGGATAGATTTAGCATGTAGTGCTCTGACCATGGTGTTTCTGTCTATTTGATTTCTGTTATTGTTAGGTTCTGGTCTGTGGCCAGTTTGTATAAGATGAGGTCGAGTGTGTGCCTTTTGACATGGGTTCCTTGCATGTGTGGCCATTTAAGGTCCCATAAATGGAGGAATTCCTTGCATTCTCGTGCGTTGGTGGAGTTTGGGTCTTCTAGGTGAAGGTTAATGTCTCCTAATAATAGTATATTGGAGTTGGTTACACAAGTATTTGATATGAAGTCCATGAAGTCTGGCTGGCTTTCATTCTAATTACCTGGTGGTCTATAAAACAAGACACAGTTTAGGTGATCAAGCAGGGTTTTGTGGTGGATTCTGATTGAGGCAATTTCAAGTTGGGATGTTATGGACTTGGCAATGGTTTCGGTGGTGAAGTGAGATCTATTGATTAGTGCTATGCCTCCGCCTCTCTTTTCCTTTCTGGTCCAGTGAGTGATTTTGTAACCTGGAGGGCATAGGTCTAGGATTATAGGGTCCTTTTGATCATGGATCCAGGTTTCATTTATGAAAAGTAAATCGAGGTTTTCTGACATGATCCAGTCTGTTATTATTGTTATTATTATTGGATTTGGACGACCTTCTTTCACAGGGATGCCCATGTGCCTTTTGTGTTGCTTTTTGGACGCCCTTCTCTTTTGAAAATGAGCCCAATAGAGTGCTAAAATTTAGAGTCCTAAGTTGAACTTGAGAGCTGAAAATAAGCATCTAACCTTAAATGTAGGTGCTTATACCTGAGGTTACTAAAATTAGGCTGTCAATAGATGTGCTTAATATTAGACATTTAAGTTAAACACCTGTTGATGGAAATTAGTGCTGTTTGCTTAACTTCATTCTTTCAATCTGACTTTCCCCCTGTACCTTTCTACTTTTTAGATACTTAAATTTAGCTTACAGCTAAAAAAGCACCTGTGCTTTAACAGCGGACTGTTTCTGCTCCCTGACACTGCACACACCTGCCAAGTCTCCCACACTCCCGCTGAGCAGCCTTCCCTTCCATCGGCAGCAGGAGATGTGTTAATAAGAAGTCATCTCTTGCTGCCATGGGACCAGTCTCACAACATGAACTGCAAAATTTCACAGCTCTTATTGCAAGACTGGTCCTGCAGTAGCAGGAGATGACATTTTATTAAGACTTCACCTACTGCCCAAGGTGGTGGTAGCTTGGTGCTGTGGCTGAGGTTTGTCAGAGACTAGAGCCAGGAGGTGGAGTACGTGGGTCTGGGGGGCATGGCTGGGCAGAGTGGGGTGGAGCTGGGGTGTGGCTTAAAATCTCCTTGTTAAAGCTTAGGCACCCTGACAGCTCTGTCTGCATGGATCTCAGACAGTACTAGTCACATGGAGAGTAATATGATAACAGGGTGCCATGAGTAGGTGCCTACAGAGGAGCCTGCATAGTACTATTTTGTAAGGGAAAGTAAGCACTTATTTATTTTTATAAAATGCTAAAGTAAATTGCCTAAGTCCTGCCTACATTACAGACAAATATTTACACTAGCCCTAGAACTGGAATAAATATCTGTGCCTATATTTTGCAAGTTTGTACGTAAATTATAGCATTTTATAATCTATGCACATACTTGTGTATACCACCCAAGCTCTGCCCAAACTCTACCCATGTGCATGCCTACCAGAAAAGTGTGAAAAAGTATGTGTATTGATACAAAAATGCATGCTTTTACACAGTTAGTACTCTATATAAAGTTGAAACTTCCTAATATCTTATTTATTCTGTTCACTTCTTTTGAATAGACTGTAAGATGTGTGAAGCAGGGACTATTTTTTAATTTCTTATAATATCCCGGATCTCCTCTGGAACCTTTTTGAAAAATCAGCGTTACATTGGCCACCCTCCAATCTTCTGATACCATGCTTGATTTTAAAGATAAATTGCATATTACTAACAGTAGTTCTGCAAGTTCATTTTTCAATTCTATCAGTACTCTGGGATGAATACCATCCAGTCCAGGAGATTTGCTACTCTTCAGTTTGTCAAATTGCCCCATTATATCCTCTAGGTTTATAGAGATTTAATTCAGTTTCCCTGACTTGTCAGCTTTGAATACCATTTCTGGCACCGGTATCTCTCCCAAATCTTCCTCAGTGAAGACTGAAGCAAAGAATTCATTTAATCTCTCCACTATGGCTTTGACTTTCCTGAGTGCCCCTTTTACTCCTCAGCAGGGCCGGTCTTAGGCCGAGGCGACCGAGGCGGCCGCATAGGGCCTCGCGCTTAAGGGGGCCCCGCACGGCGTTCCTCGGTCAGCCTCCTTCGCTCCAGATTCCCGGCGGTATTTAAATTTACCTTGGTTGCAGGCAGCATCAGTGAAAACGCTGTCTGACATCCCACCAGCCTTCCCTTCGCTTATTTGTTCCCTCTCAGTGTCCCGCCCCCAAGGAAATGACGTCAGAAGAAGGCGGGGCACTGAGAGAACGAACGAGCGAAGGGAAGGCTGGTGGGGCGCCAGACAGCGTTTCACTGACGCTGCCTGCAACCAAGGTAAATTTAAATACTTGAAGATCTGAGCCTGCCATGAGTGGGAAAGCATGGGGTACAAATGTAACTTTAAAAAAAGAGAAGAGGGGAAGGGATAGAGAGTTGCTGGCAGTCTGGGAGGAAAGGGAGAGATGCCAGACCAAGTGGGTGGGTGGGGGATGCCATTAAGAGAGAACTGTGGGAGGGGAGGCAAGACAAGGCACGGCATATTAAAAAGAATGGGTGAAGGCACTGGGGGGTGGGGAGTTTACATGAGAGAGAATGGGTGAAGACACAGGGGGGCCACATAAGAGAGAGAATGGATGAAGGCATGGCAAGGGGACACATGAGAGAGACAGATTGGGTGAAGGCACAGAGGGCACATGAGAGAGAAATAGAGAATGTGTGAAGGCACAGGGGATACATGAGAGAAAATGGGTGAAGGCATGGAGGGGGGCAGGTGGACATGGGAGCGGGAAGGAAGGGGAGAGAGGAGCATCGATGGACATGGATGGGAGGGCAGAGCCCAGGGAGAGAGGATTAATTGCTGGACATGGAGGGGAGGGAGGAAAATTGCTGGATTTGGATAGATGGAGGAGGGAAGGGAAGAGGAGCATCGATGGACATGGATGGGATGGGAGGGCAGGGCCCAGGGAGAGAGGAAAATTGCTGGACATGGATGGGAGGGCAGGGTCCAAGGAGAGGAGGGGAGGGCAGGGGAGAGAGGAGAATTGCTGGATATGGAATGGAGGGAAGGAAAGACAAAGGAAGAAGATGCACATGGATGGAGGGGAAGGGAGAATGGTAGACAGGACACTGGAGGATGGTGGACATGGTGAGAGAAAAAATATCAAATGGAAAGAAGACACTGCATAACAGAAGACACTGGGACCAAAGCGAATAGAAAAACTAAATGATCAGACAACAAAGGTAGAAAAAGTATTTTATTCAGAATTTATTAATTGGAATATGTCAGCTTTTGGAAATGTGCATCCGTGATATTTTGCATGTAAGTTTCAATTTTTCTAGTATTGCTGCATGCTGAGTGATTTCTTGAGGTAACTCCAGTTCAGTATTTTGCCTTCATATCTGTTGTGTCATGTGTTTTTCATGTGTGATCAAGGTGCACTATCCTGCTAGCGTGTAGTATTTGCAGCCCTTTTTGTTTTGTTTTTTTCACGCGGTAGTGTAATGGTGTTTTAGAGCCTGGTGTAATTACAGTTCTGCCTTTCCACGCATAAGGTTGTAGCTCGTCCTGTCCTTGGAATTAGTGCTGTTATGGTTTGGTAAGGTTATGAGTGTGTTTTTGCACAAGTTTGTGTATAGTGTTTTGCAATGGAGAGATTGTGTGTCTGCACCTCTGACCCCCCAGGGTTATGAGAATTGGAACTACTAATTGTAGTGGACTTGAACTGAATAATTTCTGGGGAGTGGGGGTTTCATGATAGCATTGTACTTATTATTTCAATCAGTTTTTCTGTACAAATTTAGCTTCATTTGTCTTTATTTGAAATTTCATAAATAAAAAATGTTCTAAAAATTTAATCATCAATGGGGTGGAGCGGGGGCGGGGCTATGGCGGGCTAGGATGGGGCCCCACCAAATTGGTCTGCACAGGGCCCCGCACTTGCTAAGACTGGCCCTGCTCCTCGGTCATCTAGCGGTCCAACCGATTCTTTTGCTGGCTTCTTGCTTTTAATATACCTAAAAAAATTTTACGATGTGTTTTTGCCTCCAACGCAATCTTTTTTTCAAAGTCTCTCTTTGCCTTCCTTATTAGCGCTTTGCATTTGACTTGGCATTCCTTATGCTTTTTCATATTATTTTCAATCAGATCCTTCTTCCATTTTCTGAAGGATTTTCTTTTATCTCTAATAGCTTCCTTCATCTCACTTTTTAACCATGCTGGCTGTCATCTGGCCTTCCTTCTTCCTTTTTTAATACATGGAATATATCTGGTCTGGGCTTTCAGGATGATATTTTTGAATAGCATCCATGCCTGATGTACATTTTTGCAGCTGCTTCTCTAAGTTTTTTTTTTTTTTTACCATTCTCATTTTAGTCTTCTTTATGAAAGGTAAATGCTAATGTATTGGATATCCTGTGTATACTTACTCCAGAGATTACATCAAATCTGATCATGTTATGATCACTATTATCAAGTGGCCCCAGCATCATTACCTCCTGCACCAGATCATGCATTCCACTGAGGACTAGGAGGCAGATGCACTAAAGCTTAATGAGCCTTTAATGACCCTCCGACGAGGAAAATTTGATCCGTTGCATGCATCAAAGTGCTTTTACCGAGGAAGCCAGCAGCTAACGAAAACGGAATGGAGATGAGCAATTAGTGTGAAAACCCCATTGAAACGAGATGCACTAACCTTTTCCGAATGCCTTTACGCAGGAAAAAGGCAGGAAATCTAACGAGAGTCTGGACCTCTCGTTAGGACAGCTCTGTGCCAGGAAAAATAGTAAAGTGAAAAAACAAACAAACTGTGAGCCAATCCCAGCGCATTAGCAGAGCTAATAGCGCTGTGATTGGTCAAAAGGAAACTGAAAGGCACAATCCATAAACAGAAGCCTCTACAAGCCCCAAGGAGTTCAAAAATATTTTTTTTCTAGGCATGCATCCCCGTCCTCAGACTGCAAACAAAACACACGTTGCTTAGAAGGAGAAAAAATAAAGGCTTCATCATCTGTCTCTCGATCAGCAACAGAGAACATAAACTTAGAAGGTGGGCTGGGGCACGAGTTGAATGCCAAGACATTATTGAAGAATTCAGCTCTCCCTGAAAAAATTGATTTTCAGGTTTTATTTTCATGGCAATAAATCCAGGGGCAGGAGGAAGAAATGGTCCCCAGAACTTCATGCCACTCTTTGCAAGATCTTTCAACCCTGTTTTCGCACAGCCCCGGCCCCCCTCCCTTCCTCACTACTCTGTCTCCCCTCAGCTCCGCCTCCCAACATCCTCCGCCCTGTGCCCCGCCCCCTCTTGGGGTCATCGCCGCCATTCCCCCCCTCCACCGGGCCCCCCTCCCTGTTACCGGGCCCGTGCAGCACCTCTCTCCTCTGTCCGAAGGCGCTGCACGGGCAAGAAGAAAAGCTGATGCCTGTCTTCGCACAGCTTCGGTCGCGCGTCTCTCTCCTCCTGGGCCCGCCCCTGTCTGACGTCGGTAACGGGTCCGTGAAGGGGCGGGCTGAACCGTATTTTCGAAAAAATGGATGTTTTTGAGCTGGGTGTTTGTTTTTTTTAGCGATAATGGAAACTAAAAACGCCCAGCTCAAAAACGTCCATTTTTTCGAAAATGCGGTTCGGCCCGCCCCTTCACGGACCCGTTCTCGGAGATAAACGCCCATGGAGATAGGCGATTCCGTTCGATTATGCCCCTCTTAGTGAGGCTATTGGTTCTCATTGTAGGCCTTGTTGAAGAAGAATGTCTTCAGAGATTTTCGAAAGACAGTTGTCTCGCTGATTGCTTTCAAGTCTGTAGGTAGTGCATTCCATTACTGCGTGCTCATGTGCAAGAAGGTAGTTGCATGCATCAGCTTGTATTTAAGTCCTTTGCAACTGGGGTAGTGCAGGTTGAGAAATTTGCGGGATGATCTTGTGGCGTTCCTGGGAGGTAAGTCCACGAGGCTTAGCATGTAGATTGAGGTGTCTGCGTGAATGATTTTGTGTACAATCGTGAAGATCTTGAACGCAATGCGTTCCCTAAGTGGGAGCCAGTGAAGTTTCTCTCTTAAGGGTTTTGCACTTTCATATTTAGTTTTTCCAAATATGAGTCTGGCGGCTGTATTTTGCGCAGTTTGGAGTTTTTTGATTGTTTGTTCTTTGCACCCGGCATATAGTGCATTGCAGTAGTCCAGATGACTTATTACCATTGACTGTACCAGGGTACGGAAGACGTATCTCGGGAAGTAAGGTTTTACTCTTTTGAGTTTCCACATGGTGTAGAACATCTTTTTTGTCGTGTTTTTCACGTGGGTATCAAGAGTGAGGTTTCGATCAATGATGACTCCAAGAATTTTCAAGTTTTGTGAGGCGGGAAGGAAGCAGTATGGTGTGATTATAGTGGAGAAGTTTCTTGTGTTATGTTGTGAGGTGAAAACAAGACATTGTGTTTTTTCTGCATTAAGCTTCAGTTGGAATGCATCTGCCCAAGTGTGCATTATTTGTAGGCTTTGGTTGATCTCGTTGGTGATTTCATTTAGATCATGTTTGAATGGGATGTAGATTGTGACATCATCTGCATAAATGTGGGGGTTGAGGTTTTGATTGGCTAGTAGTTTGGCTAGAGGTATCATCATTAGGTTGAATAGTGTTGGTGAGAGAGGGGATCCCTGGGGGACTCCACACTCTGGTATCCATGGGGGTGATCTTTCCGCATTCGTTGTTACTTGGTATGATCTTGTGGTCAGGAATCCTTTGAACCATTAGAGAACCGTGCCTCCTACTCCGAAGTATTCTAGCATGTGTGTTAGTATATCATGATTAACCATGTCAAAGGCACTGGACATGTCGATTTGCAGGAGGAGGATGTTGTTACCAGTCGCAATTGCCTGTTTGAATGAGTTCATTGCGGACACTAGTACAGTTTCGGTGCTGTGATTCGACCGGAATCCCGATTGAGACTCGTGCAGAATTGAGTGTTTGTATAGGTATTCAGTGAGTTGTTTCGTCACTGCGCCTTCCATGAATTTGGTCATGAGTGGAATAGGTGCTACTGGTCGATAGTTGGTTAGGTCCATTGTGCTTTTTTTTAGCATCTTTCGGTAGTGGAGTGAGTAGGATGTTTCCTTTATCCATTTTGAAGCCTTTAGTTTATGTGGTTCGTGAGGTCTGTTTTGAATTGTTTAGGTGCGGATCTTATTAGACTATTAGGGCAGATGTCTAATTTGCATTGTGATTTGGCGTATTTTCCGAGCCAATGTGAGATTTCATTTACTGAGAGCTTGTCAAAGTTGGTCCATGATCGGTCTGCTGGGCATTCTCCGGGTTTTGGGTCTAGACATTCCAGGAGATTTGTGTAATCCGTTGTGTTGGTGGGTATCATGAGTCGGAGCTTTATGATTTTTTTATTGAAGTAATTTGCAAGGTTGGTTGCTGATGGGGTATCTGAGTTGTTGGAGGTGACCTTGGTAGTGTTTAGAAGATTGTTTACGAGTAAGAAGAGTTTGTGTGTATCCTTGTAATTTGGTCCTATTTTGGTTTTGTAATAGGTCCTTTTGGTGTGTCTGATAGTGTATTTGTATTTTCTTTGTAGTTGTTTCCAGTCTTTGTGTGTGTTTTTGTCTTTTTTTCTTCTTGCTCCATGCTCTTTCTAGTCTTCTGACCTGTGTTTTTAGTTCTTTCAGTTCTTCGTTAAACTATGGTATTGAGTTTTTTCTATGTGAGGTTCTGGTTTGAAGTGGTGCTATATTGTCTAGTGTTGTTCTGCATCTGTTATCCCAATCTTGGAGAAATTGGGGTGAATCTATAGGTATTGTCCATTTGTCAGCATAGAATTGTTGCCAGAATGTTAGTGGGTCTATTTTGCCTCTCATAGTATATGTTTGTTGTTTTTGTTGTGTCTTTTTTGTTTTCCAGTGGAGGGAAATGTTTGCACTATAGTGGTTGGACCATGGTCTGGCTATCCATTTTGTGTCTATTAGTGTGATATTTGGTTCAAGATGGCGACCTGATCGGACGCTGAGTGGAGAGCTCTGCTGAAGATTGCTGGGATCTGTCGAAGATCGTGATCTGAGCGACCCACTGCATACGAGGAGGTGGAATACCTCCCCATGAAAGAATCACACACCCGGAGAGCGTTGAGCGAAGGTCACCGGGGAGGAGGAGGGCCGAGACCGAGCACCAAGTGAGAATCGCTGGGAAGAGAGCCGATACCGAGAGCCTAAGCCGCCAGGAGGTCACGATCTCAGTGGCCTGCCACATAAGAGGAGGTGGAAGACCTCCTCTCGAAGGATTACATTCACCAGGGAGCGGGGAACGAAGATCACCGGGGGAGAAGGCCAGGAACCGAGACCGCAACTGAGACGCGCTGGAATCCACGAACTGAGGCTGCGTACAAGGCCTCTCCCACAAGGTCACCATCCAGCCATCTGACCATCTAGCTGAGCCCGGGTAATCAACCTTTGTACAGACGCCTACCCATCCAACTCTTTCCAACCAGGACACTGATAACAAGAGGCAATTCGAGAAACAGCCGAGGCTGGATCGGGACCCAGCCGACAATCCAACAGAAGGCGTGAAATTGAGCGGCGATAGCCGAGACACGGCCCTAAAACAATGCCTAGGCTCCTTCCTGCCACGCGACCACTGCAAGGAGAGAAGCGGAGAGAGACCAGGAGCCAAGCGGAGCGAAGCCGAGGCGCTGGGTCACCCTATCGAGCAGATCTCTGTCGCTACCGACCGGATTGCCGACCTGAAAACTAGAACTGGCAGAGGGGAGAGTTGAGCGCGGCCCAGACCGAGTGACGAGGTGGAGAACATGTACATGTATGTGCCGGTTCCCCAAGCCATCCGAGAACGCAGAGAACCCCCTCCGGACATAATCTCCGAAAGTGCCGTTGATCGGGGCAGGGAGCCGGTGGAGCGTCAGGCCATACACGAGTGGAACAGCAGCGACCTCATCGAAACCCTGGACTGACCCGACTTACGATCAACCAACACAACACCAGGCAGGACGAGAAAGCCCACAAAGGTTAACTCTTTGCTTGTCTGTCTGCTGCCAACACTGTAGCAAGGAACTCCGGTGATAATTGCATGCCTGCACAGTTTAACTCTTTTGCTTGTTTATCTGCTACAACGTTATAGCAAGAACTCCTATGACAAATTGCATGCATAGACACTCTAAATACATGGCTGCCATGCTTGCTAAAATCACTGTAATAAGAATGCTTCTGGTGCTTGCTTATAACTGATCCTAAGTGCATTGCTTTTAATGCCCGCTTATAATTGCTTCTAAGTGCATTGCTTTTAGTGCCTGCTTACAATTGTTGCCGAGTGTATTGCTTTACAAATGTTTTACTCCATTTAAACATGTAATGCCAATATAAACGTATTGACTGTTCCGCTACCATGAAACACACGCCAAAACCTCTCCATCTGCCAACGTCCTAACATTCTTGAAATCAGACCTTTTAAATGTTCTATAAACGACCCACCAAACATTCAATAACAACATAAAGAGATACAAACTATCACCCACCACACAAATTGAACTATCGCCTGTTACATAAATTGAATTATCACCTGCTACATAAATTGAAATACATACTACGGACCCAGAATAACAGCCAAAATGAACACCAACATACTAATCATGATAATTTACTTACTCCCCCTAATACATTACGTATGGACCATTCCAAACACACACACCAACCTGCCCACAACATAAGCACCCCATATACAATCTACGTATAACTCACCAGAACAAAAGAATAACAAACAACTAAAAGGAAAAACAAATACATACGGAAACAACCACCAGAAAGGGAAGAAAGGACATAACAAAACTAGACATCAGAAAAGCAGACAGCTAATACAAATTAAGACATCAACGCCCCGAATCGAACCCTACCATTCAATCCAAATGGGATACGTAAACGCTAGATCAGTAGTAACCAAAACAGAAACCATAACAGACTGGATTACTGCAGACAATCTCGACCTCCTATTTATCACTGAAACCTGGGTCCATAACCTTCAAGACCCTATAATCTTAGAACTATGTCCACGAGGATACAGAATTACACACTGGACAAGAAACGGAAAAAGAGGAGGAGGAATAGCCATAATATACAAATCTGAATTCAACATCACAAACACAGCGGAATCCATACTGCCACAACTTGAAATTGCTTCCATAAGAATAAGTCACCCAAACTTACAGGAACACCTTAACGCAGTTATACTCTACAGACCTCCAGGAAACTGGCGAGATAGCCAAACCCACCTCATGGACTTTATCTCGAACACCTGTATCTCTTCCTCTAACCTTATCGTATTAGGAGATATCAACTTACACCTGGAAGATCTCAGTGCAACAAGCACCCAAGACTGCAAAGAATTCCTACAGCTCTGGGACCTACAAGAACCAAATACGCAACCGACACACAAAAAAGGACACACACTAGACATTATAACACACAAATTTGATCACAACGCAAACTTTATGTTAACTAATACTAATTGGTCATCTGTATCATGGTCAGACCATTACATAGCAAACATTACCCTCCAATGGAGAAGGAAAGACCTACCTAACAAACAATTACTAAAAACTTACACCACAAGAGGAAAAATCTACTACTACTACTAGACCCAACTGAATTTTGGCAACAGATCTACACAGACGGATGGACAACAAAGACAGACACAATCCAATTCCTCTCTAATTGGGATAATAGATGCAAACTGATACTAGACAACATTGCCCCAATTCAAACCAGAACCTCGCACAGGAAAAACTCAATACCATGGTTCAATGAAGAACTGAAAAAACTCAAAACACAAGTTAGGAAACTGGAACGTACGTGGAACAAAAAAAAAAGATGACCCCTCTCTAAACGCATGGAAACTACTCCGAAGGAAATACAAATATGCCATAAGACAAACCAAAAGACAATACTACAAAACTGAAGTCGGGCCAAATTACAAAGACACACACAAACTCTTCCAACTCGTGAACAAACTACTAGATACAACCCCAGTCACCAACAAAAGCAAAGACACTCCAGGAGCCGACGACTTGGCGAGATACTTCAACAAGAAAATCATAAAACTACGACTCAAAATACCAGCCAGCCCAATCGAATATACTACACTCCTAGAATGCCTAGACCCAGAACCCGGAATCCACCCAAAAGACAGGATCTGGACTGAATTCACCATACTACCAGAAGATCTTATCTCACAGACACTTAAAAGACTCGCCAAATCTCGCTGTAAATTAGATATATGCCCAAACAACCTCCTGAAGTCGGCCCCCCAACAATTTATAATGGACCTAACTAACCATATGAATTTCATGCTACAAAATGGACTCTTCCCAAAGGAGAAAGGTAATATTCTACTCACCCCCATACCCAAGGATGCAAAGAAAAATACTAACGAACTATAAACCAGTAGCATCCATTCCCCTATTCACCAAAATAACAGAAGGCATGGTGACCAAACAACTCACAGAGTATCTAAACAAGTTCTCGGTACTGCATGATTCCCAGTCAGGATTTCGATCTAATCACAGCACGGAAACTGTACTAGTCACGCTCATGTCCAAACTCAAACAATTGATAGCAAACGGCAACAACATACTACTGCTACAATTCGACATGTCAAGCGCATTCGACATGGTCGACCATGGAATTTTATTACACATCCTAGAATACTTCGGAATCGGAGGTAACATTCTCAGATGGTTCAAGGGTTTCCTAACCACCCACTCATATCAAGTGACATCAAACTTGACAACATCAGCCACATGGACACCTGAATGCGGAGTTCCATAGGGATCCCCCCTCTCACCGACCATATTCAACCTAATGACGACACCCTTGGCTAAGCTATTATCAGTTTGAACCCAAGTTTAATATAGTGAGTTTAAGGTTTAGCTTGGTTTGTGGATTTGTTCTTCCTGAGTTTTTGTGATAAGCTATTATCGAATCAGAATCTAAACCAATACATATATGCTGATGATGTAACAATCTTTATCCCATTCAAACACGATCTAAGAGAAATTTCCGATGAAATCAACCAAAGCCTACATATCATGAACTCTTGGGCAGATGCATTTCGACTGAAACTAAATGCCGAAAAAAACCAATGTCTAGTACTCACCTCGCAATACAACAAGAAGGAATTCACCACCATCAACACACCTAATCTAAGTCTACCAGTCTCAGACACCCTAAAAATCCTTGGAGTCACCATTGACCGACACCTAACACTTGAGAACCATGCAAAAAACATAACTAAAAAGATGTTCCACTCAATGTGGAAACTAAAATGAGTCAGACCATTTTTCCCAAGGAATGTCTTCCGATACCTGGTACAATCACTGGTACTTAGTCATCTGGACTATTGTAATTCACTCTACACCGGTTGTAAAGAACAAATACTCAAAAAACTCCAGACAGCCCAGAACACGGCAGCCAGACTTATATTCGGCAAACCAAAATACAAAAGCGCAACACCCCTCCGCGAAAAACTACACTGGCTCCCACTCAAAGAACGCATCACGTTCAAACTCTGTACCTTGGTCCATAAAATCATCCATGGTGATACCCCAGCCTACATGTCGGATCTAATAGAACTACCACCCAGAAATGCAAAAAAATCCTCCCGCACATTCCTCAATCTTCATCCTCCCAAATGCAAAGGCTTGACATACAAATCAAAGCATTCATCAACCTTTTCCTATACAAGCACACAGCTCTGGAACTCGCTGCCACGTAACCTGAAATTGGTCTACGAAGTGACCACTTTCCGCAAACTCCTGAAAACTTATCTCTTCAGCAAAATATATCATAAAGAACAACATGCGTAACTCTACTTTCTTCAAGACATCCAGGAATGTTCTTTAATGTCTTTTGCTTTCACACCTTCTTGTACCTAATGCCTTTGGCTCTAACACCATCATGTAACCAAAACTTCTGCTAAAACAAATGTATACTCTTTTCTATTCCCAATATTATGTATTTCACCATCATGTACCCAAAACTTGCTGTAAAACCAAATGTACATTCTTCTCTAATTCCAGCATCCATGATGAATTGTAAGCCACATTGAGCCTGCAAAAAGGTGGGATAATGTGGGATACAAATGTAATAATAATAATAATAATAATAATTTGTGGGTAATGATGTCTAGTGTATGTCCTTTTTAGTGGGTGGGTTGCATGTTTGGCCAGTGGAGTTCCAATAGTTGGAGGAAGTCTTTACATTCGCATACGTTGCTTAGGTTAATATCTTCAAGGTGAAGGTTGATATCTCCTGCTATGAGAAGGTTCTGGGTGGAAATGTAAGTGTTCGATATGAAGTCCATAAAGTGCGTTTGGGAGTCTTGCCAATTGCTTGGGGGTCTGTAAAATAGGATTAGGTTTAGGTTGTCGTGTAGGGTTGGGTGGTTGATTCTGACTGATGCTATTTCGAGATGGGGAAGAATGGATTCTGCTATTGTGATTGTGAATTGAGACTTGTAAATGATAGCTATGCCTCCTCCTCTTTTTCCATTTCTAGTCCAGTGGGTGATTTTGTATCCTGGAGGACAGAGTTCTAAGATTATAGGATCTTTGGAGTCATGGATCCAAGTTTCGCTAATAAGTAGTAAATCGAGATGGTCGGTTGTGATCCAGTCAGTTATTATCGTTGTTTTATTAACTGCCGATCTGGCATTCATGTATCCTATTTGTATTAGTTGGTGGGGTTCAGTTGGGTTCGAGGTAATGATGATTTCTATCAGTTGTCTATCTTCTTGGTTTGTGAATTTTTTAGGTCCTTTCCTTTCTATTGGTAGTGTTCGTGGGTGGTAGGTTTTTCGTGCCTTTGGGTAAGCATATTGTGTGTGGGTTGTGCGCGTGCTTTGTGTATTGTAGGAATATTGTTGACCATTCTAGGGAATGTGGGTGCGTAGTAAATTAGGGAGAGACCAAAGATAGTTAGTAGTATTTTGTTGGGGTTCATATCAGTGTTAGTTTATGTAGATTGTAGAGGCGGCGTGTGTGGGTAATGTTCAGCATTCAGAGCATTAGAGGGTTCGATTATCAAATATTTCCATGATACTGATGCTTTAAGGTGTTATCCTAATTAATTAAGTAGAATAATGGTTAGAGTGTTATTTTAAGAGGCATTGGAGGATTAGGACAGTAAATAAAGCAGTAATACATTGATTTAGGATATTATCATACTCAGTTACATAGATTGTTGGCTAGAGCAATATATTCAAATGAATTCTTTCAACTTTGAAGCATATAATGCATTTAAGCTAATAAAGGAAGTTTTTATAGCGTTTACAACAATTATGACATCTAGATCATTTAAAGGAAGTCTCTCAACATGCTATATTTGATGCCTTCAGAGCATCAGAGCAGCCAAAGCATTTAAAGGAGGATTTTCATCAGTGTACAAGTCAAGTTATACAAATTTGGCATTGCTCACGTGTCAGTGCTTATGCTTTGTTCCTTTCTTCGTCCAGTGTCTTCTCTCTGGGTCCAGATGTGTGGCCCTCAACCTGTGCTGCTCTTTTCCCTGGTCACCGTGGGAGGCCCGTCAGCGTTTCCACTTCCGAGCTCCAACGTTGTCCGGCGAAACTGGGCAGCGTGTCCGCTGGGTCTAGGAGTCGGTGCAGTTGTCTAATGCTGCGCCGGCTAAAAGATGTGGGGAGGCCTTGGCGACCCTCGTTGTGTCGGAGGGAGGCTGGCGGTCGAGTCTCTTTCAGGCGTCTCGGTTGATTCCCTCAGGTAGGTGAAATTGTTCCTCTCTGTTCGCGGCAGTTGTGGCGCTGGTCTCCACTTCTCTCCTTGCGCCTGTGCATCTCCCGTCTTTTTCTTCCCGCTGCTGTGAGGAGTATTCTGTGACCTCTGCAATCCCGGTGGGCGATGGGTACAAGGACCCGAGGCCGCTCAGACCGTTTGGTGATTGCGGGTATCTCGGCTTGGCTCGGCTGGTGGTTGTCCTCTTAGTGGATCGTTGGCCCGCCTGGTTTTGATTGTTCCGATCATTCCAGCGCTCATTTCCAGAGCTGTCCAATGTTGTGGGGAGTATCTTATGATCTCTGCGATCCCGGTGGGAGATGGGCACTAGTCCACAAGGCCGCCAAGATCGTTTGGTGACTGCTATCCCCCTACAAATTCGATCCACCCTATCACTGCGCTATAATCTGTACCCTGGTATGACAGTATCCCTTTGGTTATCTTTCTTTCAATAGGTCTCAGAGATACCTATTATATCTATCTTTTCATTTAATGCAATGTAGCCTAATTCTCCCATTTTATCTCTTAGGCTTCTGGAATGTGCATACAGACATTTCAAACAATGTTTGTTGTTCTTGTTTACAACTTGTTGAGCAGTTGACAGTGATAACATGCAATCTTGAAAATCTGTTTACTCTTTATTTAAAGACCCCTGGTCTACTATGGTCTCTATTGCAACTTTGCTATTGGGATGCCCTATCTTCCCTGTTTTGGTGATATCTTTTAAAGATACCTTATTCTAAACTATGCACTTTTGAGTGATTGTCAGCCTTCTCCCAGTTTCTAGTTTAAAAACTGCTCTATCTCCTTTTTAAATATTGATGCCAGCAGCCAGGTTCTATCCTGGTTAAGGTACAGCCCATCTTTCCAGAACAGCCACCTCTCCCTTCCCCAGAATGTTGCCCAGTTCCTAACAAATCTAAAACCCTCCTGCCTTCCATTGTCTCATCCACGCATTGAGACTCTGGAGCTCTGCCTGTCTCTTGGGTCCTGCAAGAGGAATGGGGAGCACTTCTGAAAATGCTACCCTGGAGGTTTTCGATTTGAATGTTCTACCTAAGAGCCTAATTTGACTTCCAGAACCTCCCTCCCACATTTTCCTATGTCATTGGTACCCACATGTACCAAGACAACAGACTCCTCCCCAGCACTGTCTAAAATCTTATCTAGGTCCCACATGAAGTCCGTCACCTTCGCATCAGGCAGGCAAGTGACCACGCGATCCTCACGTCCACCAGCCACCCAGCTATCTTCATGCCTAATGATCAAATCTCCAACTACAATGGCTGCCCTAACTCTTCCTTCCTGGGCAAAAGCCCCTGGAGACACATCCTCGGTTTGAGAAGATATTTCATCCCCTAGAGGGCAAGTCCTGGCTACAGATTCACTTCCTGCCATGGATGCCATGATAACACAACACAGCACATAACATCAGCTCCATAAAGACACAACCCCTTCTCATAAGGTGTGAGAAAGACTTACTGACTTAAATGATTCATGTGTGGGGGAGAGTTACCCAATAAATCCATCTAGACTGAGGATGCTATCAGAATAGTATTTGTAGCTTCATAACTGGTTACAGGCCACAAAGTCATGGGTGTACCTGTGAAAAGAGATTCATATGAATAAGTATCAATTGCAATCTTATTTACTCTTTATTTTATATTGATTTTATATAGGTTGTGATGTATTTCAAAGGAACAACAAAAATGATAATGTAATTCATGAAGTATCAAGACACAAAAGGACTGTGAGTAGATGCTAGAGGCCCCATACTGACTCATGAATTCAACCTCTCTCTTCAGCCTTCAGTCTCTCCATCATTATATTTATCCTCCTTCCTCTGTCCTCTATAAACATCTTTCACCTTTCCCAAAGATATGAGACATATTAATTGAAAAGCTTCACACACTGTTCTCCCCTCTTTTTCCCACAGTATGCAAGCATGGAGAGTGCATGCTGGGAGAAGGAAGACAGGTTGTCATAGAGAAAATGTGTATAGCTTTAGCGCTTCATGGCATTGATATTACAAGGCATGATATGGCTGCCACTTGTCTGCCTCATGATGACAACACTGTCACACGGTGGCAACCACACACAGGTTACAGGTTATAATTTTTTATACTGCTACCTTATCATTTTGAAGCGGTTCACAATTAGATTAGAACAACAGTCCTGATAAAATAAAAAAGAATGTAAGAGACAAACCTGTAAGACATTCCTGAAAAAGGACAGTTTTGAGCATCTTTCTAAAATGTACATAATTTAATTGCCATATTTTAGGTGCTCAATAGGCAAAAAGCATATTGCAAATCCTAGACCTCTTAACCACTCTAACTGAAGGTAATGCAAAAGGAGAACAGTTTAAAGTTCTTCTACTTCTAAAAGACCTTGAAAATTTGCAATGGAACAACAAATATTCAGGACAATTACCTTGAAGAACATGAAATAATATACAAGAAAATTTAAACAGAATCCTGCCCTGCATAGGAAGCCAATGAAGGTCCACATAAAGTGTAGAAATCCTGTCATATTTATGTAAAGAAAAAATCAGTCTAACTTAAGTGTTGTGTATTGTCTGTAAACACTGAAGATTGTGGGCCCATTTCAAACTTCTTGCCTGGCAGTACATCAGTTCTATAAAAAAGAACTTTAAAGGAATTGATTAGATTAGCTGTTCCCTGAAAGCCTTCCTGTAGGGCGGGATAGTAAATATTAAATAAACTTGAAATTTGAACATAGAGCCCCTTTTTACAGCTGTATTCATATTTAGGGAGTAATTTTATATTTAAATAATTTTTATTGAGTGCAGACCAACTGCAAACTCCACATAGAAGACAAATGTTCAAATAACAGCAAACATCTCTAACAAGAACACAGTATTATTGAGTGCTTAGACAAAACACTAGAGTGTTAAGCTAAACCAATATACACCACCCAAACCCCCCCCAAGTCCCCCCTAGGACAGATCAAAAGAAAATAAACTGTCACTCATCAGGAGGTGTCCTCCTTAAAACAAAATTGTTATCAGTAAAAACTTGACTTTGTACAGATGGAGTGAGGGTGAGCCAAAAATGCTCCAAGTTTGCCTAAAGTTAAAATTGGGGGGGGGGGGGGGGGGGGGAGCAAACAGTTACTCAGGAGCACACGGTTTGCTTGGAGTATCCTTGAAGGATACTATTGAAACAGGACATTTAGGGAATCCCAATAGAGAGGTTTCAATAATGGTGAAAGAAAGCCAGGAGTGTTTAATGGGAGAGCAGAGTAAATGATGGAAATTATCCCCATCAACTTCAAAGCAGCTTGTAGATTCTAGGAAAAAACATAATTTGATGTAACTATATACAAATGCTAGAAGCCTAAAAAGTAAGATGGGATAGTTTGAGTATATAGCAATAAATGAAGAGGTAGATATAATAGACATCTCAGAGACCTGGTGGAAGGCTGGTATCTCTTCCTTGATGACCCTGGGAGATGGACTAATGCATGTCCGTTAGTCCTAATATCTCCCTCAGCGGCAATTCCTTTTAGAATTTCCCAGGGAGTGCACTCACAAAAGACACATATTGCCTTTAGTTGACTGATTGTCTATTACTGCAGGGTAGACATGATGTCCACTTTATGCCCCGTTCAGGAGGTGTGTAAAGTCTTTCCCCTTAGTAAAAAGGAGATTATAGATACAAACTGGAAATGAGTTAAATAGGCTGCAGGAGTTGCTTTCTTGTCCTGGCCAGATGAGGGAAGCTTCCAAGCCAGCCATATGAATAACCTATTGAAATCCCTGAAATGTAATAAGAAAAATAAAACTAAATCATTGGAATGCCATTTGGCAATCTTCCACCTCTTAAAGAACTTTTGTCACTGTCATGCAAAACGTTATCACCCATGTTTCTGCCTTACAAACAAAATCATCTCCATTGGTAGAAGCTCCACCCTCCAGCATTTTACCCGGAAACAAGGGCTACCGGAAGAACTTCACCCATAAGACTTGGAAGGACCCAGTGTATGTTGGACTATACACTGTGAAGACTGTTACCCCCACAGCCGTCCAACTAGAAGGAGACGATTCTTTTGTTCATCTGAAGGACATTTGCTTGACCCCTTAATTGATTTGAAGTACATAACTTTTGAATGACAAGACTCAAAACCCATAATTTTGGGAAGGTACATCCTAGACATATCCAGAGGGCCGTCTGGAGACCGGCCTCCAATCGATTTGCCCTGGTACAGTCTTTAATTCCAGAGATTGAACTCTTGATTGCTTTTACTGAACTTTATTGCCTTGGTTTCATATTGCTATTCCTGTAGTTTGATTGAACTATGTTGATTTTCATCCTTCACCTGTTTTTAAGTTCTGCACCCCTTTTTATCCTGCCTGCACCTATTCCTGCCTTTCATTCACCTAACCAGTGGTCTTAGACTGTCCTGGAAATTGCTAAATCTTTACAAGCTATTTCCTGTCTAATATGTACACCACACCCCACGTCAGTAACTGATGTCCCTGCTCGTGTTCTTCCTTGTAATTACACTAAATTATCCAATGGATCTTGGTGGGTATCCAAAGGTACTATAGTGCCTGAAATTTGTAATAACACCTACCCAAATGGGTCTCGGAAGTTCAATCATATACCTGCCTCTCTGTACCCTTGCCAAGAGACTATAAATGAAGATTATCTTTACGAGTATTTTCTAGCATCTTTTGCCTTCGATCGCTCAAGTCTGTTTGGTCTAGGACCAAAAGAGCCACATTAAGAACTGGTACTCCTGGTACCTTGTCCAGGTAGTACACTACCTGGACACCTGAAGGTCTAGCTGTATATAATGGTCTCCAGCCCACCATCACTGAGTCCACTTGTTGCACCTCTGTAAACTGTTCCCTCAAAGCTGCATGTTTTTTCCCGCACAGCAATTTCATTTACCCCTGGCTATATTCTGCCAGCCATTATGGCTCAGCCTTTGATTATTACTTTTTCAAGCGAGCGGGAGGAATGTCCCTTCATAACCAGGGGCATAGCTATGTGGGGCCACGGCGGCATGGGCCCCCGTAGATTTGGCCCTGGCCCCCCCGCCAACCCCCTCGACTCCCCCTCCCGCCGCAAACCCTCCCCTGCTGCCGCCACAGACTCACAGAAACAGAAGCCTGCCCTTTTGGATCAGCAATGCGGCCGCACCTGAGAAGAGGACTTCGGCTGGAGGGGGTTGGGGAACCCCTCCCGCCAGCAAAGGTACCTGATGGCAGTGGCGGAGGGTTGGCGGCGGTGGGAAGAGAGGGTCGAAAGAGTTGGCGCCGGGGGGGTGTCAAAAATTCCAAAAGGGGGTTAAAAATAGTGTGGGGGGGGGGGGGGGTCAGCGGTGCTGGGGGGGGGGGTAAAATTGGAACTGTAATTCACCATCATTTAATTAACATTCAGATTATGTTCTCCCTATATTGTATTGTTTAATTTTAATATGCAATCCATGTTCAATATGTGATACCAATTGTATATTTTCCCTTTTTTACTTGACTGTTCATTTAGAATTCATGTTCTACATATATTACCAATTGTATATGTATTCTGAAATGACATAAGTTATGACAGAAAATTGTAAGCCACATTGAGCCTGCAAATAGGTGGGAAAATGTGGGATACAAATGCAAAAGTAACACAAACCATTGGGAAAAGAGCTCTGCTCAATTTGACAAGATTCCAACAAAAATAGCAGAACAATTTGTACAATTGCAAGAAAATGAATTAATAATGGAAGAAGGAGAGGACCTCAGACTGGTGACAGCTTAATCTTAATCTTAACTAATAAGATTACTTATTTAGTCACCGCCTTTCAATCATAGGTCCCTACCAACCTTCTCCCTAGGTGTTCACGCACACTGTTAGTGTATAAATATAATACAAAAAATAGCCATAACGGAGAGCAAAGCTACTTAGCTTATTGCAGCTTGAACTAAGGGCCTCCCCAATGGTCCCGTTTCGCCAGATGGGGCTTCGTCAGGGGAAGGTCACCCAACTGCAAAGCACTGCTCAATTGAAAATGGCCAAGTCCCAGCATTTACATCCTGCTGTATTGATTGTATAATTTCAGGAAAACATACGCTGTGAAGCGATCAATTTCTATTCAAACCACAACTTAACACATCAGATAAGTACATTAATCAATTTTTCCTCTCTTTACCCAAACCTTCACCAGTTTTCATACACTTAAGTAAGGGAATTGATTCTTTGTGTCAGAATCCAAATTTCTACTTAAAGTGACTCAGACGGTTTATGGACTACTCTCAGCAATCAGGTAAGTACCCATATTTATACATAGTCCCTTAAATTACTGAAAGAGATGGTGGCTGGAACACTTAGCTGCTCTGTAGACTTTTCTTGTAGGATGGTAACTTTGGTCTTTCGTGGTAGTTGGTGCACGTGTTGCTCCTGCGTTGATCCTTCTGCGTTGCCCAACAGCCAATGTACCTGTACTCTAGTTAACCAAAAGAAATTGAAACCCTGTCTCCCTATCTTGGGGGAATTTTGTAAGGATTTTTGTTATTTCCAAAAACTGTAGCCAACCTATCTAGATTAAATCAACAGATAATTAATGTTCCCTACTGCAGGACCTGCCTTGTTACTTTTCCCTGCCTAATGAGGAACACTTCTGTTTATACTGGTTGATCACCCTTTATAACCAGTCACACCTTTTACAAAACAGTACAGAAAGGGAATTCAATCTCACTCTCACATTACACAATTTCCCCACACTAGTGCCTTTTTCAATAGTGGCCCAGTAAAGGAAAACAATTCCCTCTAAACTCAAGTTAGCACATCTTCACTGCAAACCAGTGTACCGTGGTTACAGCTTTGCTCCTTGACAAATAAATAAAGCACTCCAGCTTTTACACAATCACAGTTACCAGTCACATTCACTAGTCACCAACAAACATTTTGTAGCTGGTTTTAAAATCAGGCAAGCTTTTTTCCTTTTTTTTTTTGTATAACCCCTTGACAGGTCAACACATGTGCACACACTCAGAATGCTTCTGTCCCACCAGATTACTCTCTCTCTCTCTATCACCAGATACTCTGATTCAACCAAATTATGTTTCATTCAGGCTGCCTCTCCTGAACACACTTAGTTACACACAGACGGGTAGAGCACTCTCCACACAGGCCTGTCATCACCAGGTCTGCTCCACAAAATTCCACTGTCTCTAAATCACCAGCTGCTCTGGTTAAGCTCTGGTTCCCTATTACACAGGCAGAACCTTTTTCACTGATCTGTCTCCTCCTGTGTCTTTAGTTCATCTGCTTTCATCAAGCACCCCTTTACTTAAGTTCTCTCTCTATACATATCAATTTTACACACACACACAGTGGCAGAGCAACTCACACACAGGTCTGGCTCCTTCAGCTTCTTCAGTTCCTCTCCTTGTATCAGACAACTCTTTATTTAAGCTCTCTCTCCTGTATAAATCAACTCTTACATACATACACACAGGCACAGCATCTTCCACACACAGGTCTGTCCTCTCCTGTGTCTTCAGTTCCTCTAGTTGTATCCAGCTCTGCCTCCCCCTAGCAACAGGACTGCAACTAGGCCATCTGACCTAGCAGCACCAATCAGACGCTAACTTGTGGAAGGTTAACCAACTATTACAGTTTGTAAACTTTTCACAAACTCCATTTTGAAATCAGATTTTCCCATTAAAGTGTATGGAGAAAATGGATTTCCATACAAAATACAAGGTAAATTACATTACACTTCAATAAAAATTGTGCCACCATCCAGGTCACATTTTCCTGAATCCAATCCTTGTTCTAATTTTTTTTTAACCGTAAACGGGCACCATTTCACACCATTTGCATGTAAAAACCCCCAAAGTGCCAGCAGACCCCGGGGCAGCCCTAGCAGACCCAGGATGGTTCCTTTACAGGGGACACCCAGCATTTTATTTATTTATTTTTTTAATACCCCATCTACATTGGACATCCTTTATCCCCATTTTTTAGACCCCTGCCGTCACTGCTGAGTTAGGAATGTCTATCAGAAGATTACAGTCTTTACTACATGTTATGTCTATAGAGATTAATACTGCTTTTAAAGCTGTGCAGAAACAAACAGATGAGTTTACAAATGATAGCAGGTACAACAGAATGGGTTTAGATTACATTTTTGCCTCACAAGAAGGACTGTGTATTGTTTTAAATAGTTCTGAATGTTGTTTCATAGTAGTTAACCACTCTCATATAGTAAGAAATGCAATTTCTAAAATTATGGGTCTCACCAAGCTCAAGGTTGAAGATTTCCAGGGTGGGATCCAAGTCAGTAATTGGTGGAATATGTTTACATTTTGGTTTGGTAACCTCAGCACAGGACTTAAGGTTTGTTGTCATTTGCTATAGCATTCATAGTTGTGCTCCAGCTTGTCTGTTGTCTCTTACCCTGCCTATTCCTTTCTGTAGAGATTGTGCCACCAAGATTAGCCAGACTTGTTTCTGGTAACACCCAGACGAATGTGACTGTGATGAACCTCCGTGAGAAGCTACTCACTTTACAGGACACTGAGACCGCCCATTAGCACTCATGAGGTCATATGGCCATGACGGGTAAGACAGGCTCAGGATTTCCATCCTGCTGAAGTGTCCTGGAATGTTTGCAACCTAAGATAGCCAACAACTGGAGAGCTAAGACAACACTCCATTGAACCTTTGTGATAATTGTAAACAATTATCAAGGGGGAAGACATTGAGGATGTTTAAGAAAAGGGAGTGGGCACATAAACCAGCGGCAGGGCTGGTTTGTGGTTTAGTGTTTCCTGTGACAGTAGAATCACAAGCTTTAAGCTTAAGAAAAGAAATGTAAAGGCACTGATACAGACTGGCTTAGACAAGTTTTGAGGAAACAGTTTGTAAAGGATGCATGTATGCGGAAACAAAAATTTAGTCTACATGTAACTGCGCAGTAACAGAAATTAAGCATTACTGCCTGGCTTCCTGGTTGTGAATGCTTGTGATGTGCGATGCTCCCTTAAGAACTGAAGATTATATTTCCTTCTTTAGACTTTTTACCCTTTCTCTTATTCTCTTCTGTAAGATTAAATAAAGCCAGCTTAATTTGATTTACTACTACTTTTCAGACTCAATTTATTTCAGGTATGCAGCCTTGGGTCCCCGAAGGTTCTGCCTGCCTTGGACCCTGAACAATGCACATTGGGAAGAATAATCTGAATCATAATTACCTGATGCTAAGGTCAGCCTTAAGAGTCAGCACCCAAGAAAAAGATCTAGGTGTCATTGTAGACAGTATTCTGAAATCTTCTGCCCAGTGTGTGGTGGCGGCGGTCAAAAAAGCAAACAGGATGCTAGGAATTATTAGGAAGGGGATGCAAAATAAGACCAAGAATATTATAATGCCTCTGTATCTTTTCAGGAGTAGCCTAGTGGTTAGTGCAGTGGACTTTGATCCTGGGGAACTTAGTTTGATTCCCACTGCAGCTCCTTGTGACTCTGGGCAAGTCACTTAACCCTCCATTGCCCCTGGTACAATATAAGTACCTGAATATATGTAAACTGCTTTGAATGTAGTTGCAAAAAAACCTCAGAAAGGCGGTATATCAAGTCTCATTTCCCTTCCCCCTTCATAGTGCGACTCACCTTGAGTATTGTATTCAATTCTGGTCATCGTATCTCAAAAAAGATATAGTGGAATTAGAAAAGGTTCAAAGAAGAGTGACCAAAATGATAGAGAGGATGGAACTTCTCCATATGAGGAAGGTTAAAGAGGTTAGTGCTCTTCAGCTTGGAAAAGAGATGGCTGAGGGTGGATGTGATTGAGGTCTATAAAATCTTGAGTGGTGTAGAATGGGTAAAAGTGAATCAATTTTTCACTCTTTCAAAAAGTACAAAGATCAGGGGACACTCCATGAAATTGCATGGAAATACTCTTAAAACAAATAGCAAGAAATATTTTTTCACTCAAAGAATAGTTAAGTTCTGGAACTCAATGCTGGAGGATGTGGTAACAGCGGTTAGCTTATCTGGGTTTAAAAAAGGTTTGGACAAGCTCCTGGAGGAAAAGTCCATAGTCTGTTATTGAGATGGACATGGGGGAAGCCACTGCTTGCCCCAGTACTGGTATCATGGAATGTTGCTACTAATTGTATATCTGCCAAGTACTTGTGATCTGGATTGGCCACTATTGGAAGCAGGATACTGGGCTAGATGGACCATTGGTCTGACCCAGTATGGCTATTCTTATGTTATGATACCTGAAACTGTCAACCAGCTGAGAATGCCCAAGTCGTGATTTGCTGGCATTCCATAGTAAGAACACGAATCATGGCTGTTATCCAGTATTACTGCATGGGCAGATCAGTTACTAGTCGATGAATCATGATCACTTGTGATACCATCAGCATGGACCATTTAAGAAAGCAAAGGGCACCCATCCAATGAGGGGCTACCTCCAGTGCTACACCGAAAAAGATGCTCAACTCTGCTGGTACTTGAAAAGCCCACAGGGAATGAAAAGTCTCAAGGACGCCCTGACACAAAACCTTGATCCCTAGGCATCTCCACAACATATGGCCCAAAGAGGCTTCCACATGCCTACACTGGGGACAAGATGCTACAGGACAAATTTTCATTTGTATGCTCTCTGAGGAGAATAATAGATCCTCATGTTGATTTTATAGCATATTTCCCAAAAGAGAACATGGTCCGTAGAGGCCCACATCCCTCAGATCCCATCCAGCAGACACCCCTCATACAGAGGAACACTTCAATTTTCCAAAGTCTAGGGGAGTAGCAGTATCTTTAAGTTTGAGTTCAGAGATTCGTAGATAGCTTCCATCAGATAAGACTTATCCAGAGTCACCACATAGTCCTGGAGCTGTAAATAAGGGAAAACATCCCTGCCAGACAAATGATACTCATTTTGTAAAGTGTCTCTTCTTGCAATACCTGATGTAAAAAAATTGTATCCCTTTCAACTCCCATCAATCAAAAAATGGTGAATCCATGCTGGGTGGAAACATTGGATTATAACACAAAGGGGGGGGGAGGAGCTTGGTTTGGGGGGGTGGGCAGATTATGGCACAAAGGCAGCAGCAGAGTGATCTGTGGGTTGTCACCAAGAAATTTACAGAGCCAACGCCAGGTAGTCCGAAGAGGGCGACAGTGCACATAATCCCTGGGTAAACGAGGGAGCTGGTTGGTCAGTGCATGGAGACAGAAGCTACTATGAACAGTCCCCAGCTGCAAAGTCTCCAACAAGATACAGGTGAAATACTCAGTCTTCTGGAATCAGTCATTAATGTGCTGCATTTCGCAACTGATGGTTATATATTGCAGACTGAGAAGACCCAGACTACCCCGCTCCCAAGGCAGGAGAGCATTCCGGAGAGGCAACCTGGGATGCTTTCCCCTCCAAAGATAACGTTGTACGGCAGAATTCAACAGTCCCTCTTCCTTAGTTCTCAAGTACAAAGGTAACATTTGAAAAAGGTACAACAAGGCACAAGAAACATGTTAAATAAACTAATTCTCGCCAAGAGGGACAAAGGATAGGCCTGCCACGCCTGGAGCTTGGTCCTAGTGTCTGCCAACAGGGAACCCAAACTAAGAGAATAGAATTGCAACAAATCCACTAGAATATGTACTCTCAAATATTTGATATTGCCCTCTGCCCACTGTAGTGTAAAGTGGCCCTGCCAACCCAATCGAACAGAGGGAAGTGCTGGCAATGTAAAGCAGGGGCGTAGCCATGGGTGGGCCTGGGCCCATCCATTTTCATCTCAGGCCCACCCAGTAGAAAACAAAACCAGCCACTATCAGTCCCTCCTCCTGTTGCAGCTTCAGCAGCGAAGTTATCCTCCCAGCTGCACACGTCACGTCAGCACAGCAGGCAACGAATCAGCAGCATCCGAAGATCCAGCTGGGGAGATGTCATCCATTCCTCAAACTGCAGCACGGGACCAGCCACATGCCCGCTAACAGCTCTGCGCAGCGTTCCGACTCCGAGTCCCGCCCCTTAAGACACAAACGTCCTGTTTCCGACACAGCATGTGGCTGGTCCCGCGCTGCAGTCTGAGGAATGGATGACATCTCCCCACGAATCTTCGGGTGATCCGGAGGCAAGCACCAATGAAGGTCGGGTCCAGCAGGGTTGCAGGGGAAAGGAGCTGCTGCAGTGAGTGAACAGGAAGATCATAAGATTAAGAGAGCTGAAGGGAGAGAGGGGGGAGGAGGGAGGGGGATGGCTTGGCAGGCAGAAAATATGACCTAGATCATGTAAGGGCACCAGAGTTGGGGAATAAAGACATCGGAGGGTGGAGAGAAAGAAAGAGGAGATGCTAGATTGGGGGGGGGGGGGGGAGAAAAAGCTTATAGAGAAGGAATGTTAGACATGAAGAAAGGAATGAGAGAGGATTCTAATCTACACACAGGGAGAGACTGGACAGAGAGAGGGCATGCTCGTGGGGAGGGGGTAGAATTCTGGCCACAGGGAGGGGAGGTCACAGAGAGGGGGTGCTGGGTATGAGGGAAGGAATGGAAGAGATCCTTGCCATGGGGAGGGACAGGTCACAGAGAGGGTGTGCTGGGCATGAGGGAAGGAGTGGGGGAAATCCTGGCCACACTGGATCACAGGAGAGGGGGGCAAGACGAAAGAGAGAAGTGACAGGAAGATGCTGGGAGGGGGTGAAGGGTGGGGAGAAGAGAGGGAGCAGATGCTGAGCTAGAAGGTTGGAGGGAGAGAGACACTGGGAAAGGTGGAACCATGTGGGAGAGTCCAAGGGGGTGGCAAGGAAATAAACACGAGGAGGATGGTGATTACAGGGGAAAGAAATATGGTAATGGGGAATAGATTGAAGATGGAATGGATGGCTGGGGAAGTAGAGAGATGGGGAATAGGAGAACTAGTGTGTGAAAAGGAAATGGAAATCTGACAGGTATCTGAAAAGTAAAACAAAGGAAAAGGGGTTAGGATAAAATTTGGGTGGACAGAGAAAAGAAAAGAAAAAAAAGAGAGGAAAGAGCTAAAATGGAAAGGTCAATATGTCAGAGGCAAGTGAAGTGAGGGAATGGAACAAGAGAGGAGAAAAAGACAAATGGACAGCAGCTGCTTGAAGGAGAAATAGCAGAAAGATTGGAAAGTTCAAAAGAGAAACTGGATCAACATGATAGAAAAAGAAAATGACCAGACAACAAAGGTAGAAAAGGCATTTTATTTTTAATCTTAACTGAAATATGATAGCTTGAGAAATGTGAATAGCGGATGTCACTTTCCTCATGAGCTAAAGTGTTTCTGTTTCTATTTTGAGTTGGGAGGTGCTGGGGGAGAAGTGGAGGAAGGGGCGGGGCAGAGAGAAAATTTTGTGCCCAACCACTTTGGGTTCAGGCCCACCCAAAATTGGCTGTCTGGCTATTCCACTGATGTAAAGGACTTGTCAAGGTTCAATTTGAAACCAGATAAAAAGCCATATTCTTCCATCAGTTTGATCACCACTAATGACTGCTGAGGATCAGTAAGAATGGGTAATAAATAATTGACAAAAGCCAGGGTCTTCAAAATGGTGATCTCAAAGACTAACCCCCCACCTCTGTACTAGCATGCACAGTACAAAGTATAGGTTCTGGGGACAACTCTTTCTCATGTCCTGCTCAATAGAAAAAGTTGGTATCCGAACTCCATTGATCAACAAGGAAGCACAAGGATTTGTACAGAGCTTGTACTGCCTGCAGATACTAGCCAGAGATCCCAACATACTCCAGCTTGTGAAAAAGAAAAGGCCAACTAACCCAGTCAAATGATTTAGTCTCATCTAGGCTGACAAAAAGCATGAATCTGATGATGGAGGCAATGAGCCAACGCTAACACTTTACGGATATTATACACGGACTGATGGCCTGCCACAAATTCAGTCTGATCATCTGCAACCACTGTGGTCAAAAATCCTGAAAGTTGATCCATCGGGATGTGTGACAACAACTTAACATCCACATTGATTAATGAAATAGGATGATACGAGCCCGGGTCATCCGGAGGCTTACCCGTCTTCAAAAGCAGTGTGATCAACATTGTATTTGCATGGTGCAGTAGCTCTCTGGAGACCACCACTGTATGAAAATGTGACAATAACAGGGCAATGAGACCTACTTCCATCATGTTATAAAACTCAGAAGAAAAATCATTGCCACCCAGGGCAGTCCCATTTCGCAGATGCACAATCGCAACCTGGAGTTCTTTAGAGAAAATTAAGGTGAACCAGCACAGCCGCTGAGAAACACGGCAATCCAGAATGTGCTAAATACTCCTTGAACTGTTCAGGGGAAAACTTCACATCTGCTTTATATATATTAAGAAAATAATCCACAAAGGTGCTAGCAATATCTTTCACCTGGGAAGCACGCATACCATCCACCCGTGTCGATGCAAGCACCAGACACCTGCCCCTCTAAATCTTGAGTAGCCTGGTCAAAAGTGTCTGAGGTATGTTGCCAAAGAGATAAAAGCAATACTTGCCCCCGAGTAACAGCATCTGTGTTTGGGAATATGACAGGGAGTTAGGCGAGGTCTGAGTGGCTAAGTAGGGTCTTCTTATGGGCTGCTGTGGGAGTGCGCACATAAGCTCTCTGGGTGCACCCCAAGGCACTCTTAAGGGTGATGATATGGAAATACGTCTATATCAAGTGCTGGTGAAGACTATAAGATCCCCTCGCAACAGCGCCTTCCTTAGCTGTTTCCCAAAACAAAACTGAATTATCCTTATGTTGAGCATTGTTTTGACAAAATTCCTCCCAGCGAGTCTGAAGATAAGATTGGAACTCCCGATCATGCAAAAAATATAATGGAAATTTCCAAGCTCTCGCACCCTAATAAAAGCGTTCCACCTCCATTTCCAACATAACTGGCACGTGACCCAAATATCCACTGTAAGCACTGAACAAAAATAGGGGGCTGACAGGAGGATATAGTCAATTCGGGAGAAAGAGTCATGGGCACAAGACAGATGAGTGTAATCTCGGGTATCAGAATGAAGCAGCTGCCAAGGGTCCTTCAAATCCAATGCTCAACAAAAAGTAGCCAGCCCCTTTCGCCTCCTCCCCAAAGGGCCACTCAACAGTGTTGAGCAGTCAACTACGGGATCAGCCACCAAGTTAAAATCCCCAGCAACCCAGTGACCTCCTGACCCTGGAGCTGCAAACAAAGCAGTAAATAGCGTCGCTGAATATCACTAGTCAACACAGAGGCTGAGCACACCAAGGATTTGTGAATCAACACCGCCACACCACCAGGCCACCCCATAAAAGACATAAAGACCTCACCAACCCATCAACACCAAAGTTTTACATGTTCAGCATCGGTGAGTCAGGTCTCCTGCAGGCAGGCCACATCTGCCCCCAACCGGTATATGGTAGCAAGTATTAGTTCATTTCACCGGGTAGTTATACCCTCCACATTCCATGAGACAAACTTCAAAGCAGCGGGCAGAGCACACACTGATGAGATAATGAATATACAGTATACACTATTAGAAGTCTACAGGTCTCTGGAGCCCAGTCCCCCCAGGAACCCCATCATGCATGCAATCCACAACCAACTCATGAACTCCCACTGCACACTTATAAATAGGACCTGGCTTTAACCCTCTACCCAAGAACCCCTATAAGGGCCCCAGTAGGTGATGTTATCATCGGGCAGCCAGGTGATTTTCCCACTTCTGACCCTTTAAATCTTTGGCCCTCAGTGCACATGCGTGTCTAGGAGAGCCAATGATGGCTGTCACCAGAGTAGAAGCCCACATAACTGGCGAAGTGCCCTGGAGCAGCAGCATGCGCAGCCTGCCACATTGGGGAGACAGTTCGGGGTCCTGGGGAAAGCTGCGGAGCCTGACCCTAATGCCCCCTGAGGATAGGAGGTGAGTTGGGGCATGAGACTTGGCTGCAGTCATGACAGTACCTCCTCCCCAAAGACCCTTCTTCTCTCAGTCCAGGTTTGAGTTTATGGGGAAATGTCACGGTCTCAGGCTCTCGGACACTGGCACCACGTGAGCCCTTGGACCGCTGCTGACAAGCGGCAGCAGTAGGCAAGACCCTCAACCAGGACTGGGTAACAAGCAAGGCAGGAGAAGCTGTAGACAGGCAAAGCTGGAACAACCGAACTGGAACCACAGGACTGGAACTACAGCAGTAGGCAAGCAGGGAATAAGCAGGACAGAGCAACCGGTCTTCACCTGCGCTTGACCACCATTCCCCAGGGGTTGAGCCCCCAGGTGCAGGCGGCCGGCAGGACTTACTGGACCTAGCTTGCAGGCAGACTAGACCAACAGGATTCTCACATCGGACACAGGATACTAAACAAGCTTGACTAACACAGGGTTCGGGACTACTGAGGATTCGGGATTCTCAGACAGGGAATAAGATACAGAACAAGCTTGACAGAAACAGGGTTAAGGTTCAAAACAAGAGTGCCCACAAGCACCCAGACAAGAACAAGGCATACAGGTAAGACACAAGACAATGCAGAAGTGCTCCTAACAGCACCAAAAGGGTAAGGAGGGAAGCTCAAAAGGGTGCCCAGCTCTACCACCGGCTGCCTTTCAGGTGCTGTGGAGGACTTGCAACTCATCTGCATATCCTTACAGCCTTCTCCGGGGTGACACCCAGGTCCACTCCGATCCACTCAGGGCCCTCCGCTCTAGGTGCCCAGCGCTCCCACCAGGTGCTGTGGAGGACTTGCAGCCCTTCTGCATTTCCTCACAGCTGTATCCAGGGTGACTCCAGTTCCACCCCGATCTTCCCAGGGCCTTCGCTCCAAGTGCACAGAGTTTCCAGGTGCTTTTTGGCTAGGATCAGGCGACCCTCAGGGGGAGGAATGCTGGCTTCGGCCTAACCCCTGGTAAGCCTTTCCTCAGCTGAGAGGTGCCCAGCTCTAACACCGGCTGCCTTTCAGGTGCTGTGGAGGACTTGCAGCTCATCTGCATATCCTTACAGCCTTCTCCGGGGTGACACCCAGGTCCACTCCGATCCACTCAGGGCCTCTGCTCTAGGTGCCGCGCGCCTAACTGTGCGCAGGGCATTTTTCTCTTTACATCTAATCTTCTTCCCAGTTGCTAAAGTACCTCAGTCATTTATGGCCCCTATTCACATTCTCTTCCTAGCCCTGTCCCTTCCTAATCTTTTCCCTCACCCCCTACCTCGCTACAGGAACTCACTGCCCATCCATCGACTTCATCACCTCACCTTCTCTCCTACCCTCTTCCTCCCTCTTGGCTTTTAATCTCCGCCTCTTTCTTCCATCCATTTTGCCTTCCCCATTCCACCTAAATACCTCTCGCCTTCAACGCCTTTGTGGCCACACATCTCCTACTCTCCTCCGCTCTCTTTTACTCCTTCTCTTACTCTCAGCCGGTGACATCAATCCCAATCCTGGCCCCCCTCTCCAACTATTATCCCAACTCTACAGATCTCACCGCGACCTCTCTAACCTCATCTCTATTTCTCTACTCCCCTCCTCTTCTCTGCCCTTCTCTTGCGCCCTATGGAATGCCCGCTCTATCTGTAACAAACTCGCCTATATCCAGGACCTCTTTATCTCGCGTCACCTCCATCTGCTCGCCATAACAGAAACCTGGCTCTGCCCTGATGACTCTGCTTCAGTTGCAGCCCTGTGCCATGGCGGTTATCTATTTTCACATACTCCTCGCCCTGCTGGCCGTGGGGGCGGTGTTGGACTACTTCTCTCTCCCTCCTCCAGATTTCAACCCCTTCTTCCACCTCAATCTCACTGTTTTTCCTCCTTTGAAGTCCACTCTATCCGCCTTTTCTCTCCTCTGCCTCTTCGAATAGCGGTCATTTATCGTCCCCCTGATAAGTCCCTTTCATCCTTTCTCAGTGACTTTGACGCCTGGCTTGCCTTCTTCCATGATCCTTCCTCCCCCTCTCTCATCCCTGATGACTTTAATATTCCTGCTAATGATCCTTCCAACTCTTATATTTCCAAGTTATTCGCTTTAACGTCCTCCTTTAATCTCCAACTATGCTCCACCTCCCCCACTCATCAAAATGGTCACTGTCTTGATCTCATCTTCTCCTCCAACTGTTCACCCTCTAGTTTCCTTGCCTCTGATCTTCCCTCCTCTGATCACCATCTTATAACTTTCACACTTAAATCTCCTCCCTCCCAGTCCCGTCCTATCTTATCTAATTTATCTAGGAATCTTCACGATATTGACCCTTCATCTCTATCCTTCCATGTTTCAAACCTCCTCTCTACTGTGGCACCATCCACGTCTGTCAATGAGGCTGTTTCTTCTTACAACAATACTCTATCCTCTGCCTTAGACACATTTGCACCTTTGATGACCCGCCCTGTAAGGCGTACAAAACCCCAACCTTGGCTAACTTCTAATATCCGCTACCTACGTTCCTGTACCCGCTCTGCCGAACGCCTCTGGCGGAAATCTCGGGCCCTTGCTGATTTCTTACACTTTAAGTTTATGCTGACCTCCTTCCAATCTGCTCTTTTACGTGCCAAACAGGATTATTATATCCAACTGACCAACTCTCTTGGCTCTAATCCTTGACTTCTCTTCACCACATTGAACTCTCTCCTCAAGGTGCCCCCTCCCCCAACTCCCCCTTCATTATCTCCTCAGACCCTTGCTGAATTCTTTCACAACAAGGTTCAAAAGATAAACCTTGCTTTCTTTACCTCACCACCTCTCCCTCCACTAGTCCGTTCCCCTCTCTCTCCTTCCCCTCATTCCCTTTCCTCCTTTCCTGAAGTTACTATTGAGGAAACTACACTTCTCCTTTCTTCCTCAAAATGTACCACCTGTTCCTCTGATCCATTCCCACCCACCTTCTTAACGCCATATCTCCTGCTCTTATTCCTTTTATCTGTCACATTCTCAACCTCTCACTTTCCACTGCGACTGTCCCTGCTGCCTTTAAACATGCTGTGGTCACACCTCTCCTTAAGAAGACTTCACTCGACCCTACTTGTCCCTCTAATTACCGACCCATCTCCCTCCTTCCTTTTCTCTCTAAATTACTTGAGCGTGCTGTTCACCGCCACTGCCTTGATTTTCTCTCCTCACATGCTATTCTTGACCCACTACAATCTGGTTTTCGCCCTCTCCACTCAACCGAAACTGCGCTTACTAAAGTCTCCAATGACCTATTACTGGCTAAATCCACAGGTCAATATTCCATCCTCATTCTTCTTGATCTTTCCGCTGCTTTTGACACTGTCGATCACAGCATACTTCTCGATACCCTGTCCTCACTTGGATTCCAGGGCTCTGTCCTTTCCTGGTTCTCTTCCTACCTCTCCCTCCGCACCTTTAGTGTTCACTCTGGTGGATCCTCTTCTACTTCTATCCCTCTGCCTGTCGGCGTACCTCAGGGTTCTGTTGTTGGTCCCCTCCTCTTTTCTATCTACACTTCTTCCCTTGGTTCATTAATCTCATCCCATGGCTTTTCCTACCATCTCTATGCTGAGGACTCCCAAATCTACCTTTCTACCCCTGATATCTCACCTTGCATCCAAACCAAAGTTTCAGCGTGCTTGTCTGACATTGCTGTCTGGATGTCTCAGCGCCACCTGAAATTAAATATGACCAAAACCGAGCTTCTCATTTTCCCCCCCAAACCCACCTCCCCGCTTCCCCCATTTTCTATTTCTGTTGATGGCTCTCTCATTCTCCCTGTCTCCTCAGCTTGAAACCTTGGGGTCATCTTTGACTCTTCTCTCTCCTTCTCTGCTCATATCCAGCAGATTGCCAAGACCTGTCGTTTCTTTCTTTACAACATCCGTAAAATCCGCCCCTTTCTTTCCGAGCACTCTACCAAAACCCTCATCCACACCCTTGTCACCTCTCGTTTAGACTACTGCAATCTGCTTCTTGCTGGCCTCCCACTTAGTCACCTCTCCCCTCACCAGTCAGTTCAAAACTCTGCTGCCAGTCTCATCTTCCGCCAGGGTCGCTTTACTCATACTACCCCTCTCCTCAAGACCCTTCACTGGCTCCCTATCCGTTTTCGCATCCTGTTCAAACTTCTTCTACTAACCTATAAATGTACTCACTCTGCTGCTCCCCAGTATCTCTCCACACTCGTCCTTCCCTACACCCCTTCCCGTGCACTCCACTCCATGGATAAATTCTTCTTATCTGTTCCCTTCTCCACTACTGCCAACTCCAGACTTCGCGCCTTCTGTCTCGCTGCACCCTACGCCTGGAATAAACTTCCTGAGCCCCTACGTCTTGCCCCATCCTTGGCCACCTTTAAATGTAGCCTGAAAGCCCACCTCTTTAACATTGATTTTGACTCGTAACCACTTGTAACCACTCGCCTCCACCTACCCTCCTCTCTTCCTTCCCGTTCACATTAATTGATTTGATTTGCTTACTTTATTTATTTTCTTTGTCTATTAGATTGTAAGCTCTTTGAGCAGGGACTGTCTTTCTTCTATGTTTGTGCAGCGCTGCGTATGCCTTGTAGCGCTATAGAAATGCTAAATAGTAGTAGTAGTAGTAGTAGTAGTAGTCATAGACTAGAGGAGATTTCAATTTAGCTTTTTGAAGTATGGATAGAGCTACTAAGTAACGTAAAAGGTTGATTACCATAGGTCTTGGGAATTTCTGATTCACTGGTTTAAAGGAAGGTGTTCTGTGCACTCGTTCAATTTCGATTTGTTGGTCTGGGTTAAGATCAAGCAGTTTCGGTAGGAATTATGACAAAAATTCACAAGGGTTTAAGCCTTCCGTTCCCTCTGTCAGACCGATTATGTGGATATTATTTCTTCTATATCTGTTACCCAAATCTTCCAGATCAATTTTAGAGCATTGATTTCTTTTGGGGTTTTTTGCAGGTTTAAAAGTAAGTTATTATGCACTTCTGTTTTAAGTTCCAGAACCGCCGTGCGATTGTCAGTTGTGGCGAGATGAGATTTAATCTCTGAGATTTCCTCTTTAATATCAGAGAGCAAATTTTGAGTATCTTGTAAGAGACCTTTTACAGACAGCAGTTCGCCCATAATAGTGTGCAACAATATTTCTGAGTCGTTAACCGATGCCTTTTTGATTGGTGAACGAGGGTCCTGTTTTTGTCTTTTCGATGCTGGGAGAGGTATGGCACTTGGATCAATTTTAGAGTGACAACCCGCCATGTGTCACAAAGTAGTTTACAGGAATCCAAAAAGAAAGGATAGAAAATTGAACTTAAATGGAGGTAAACTCAGGATTCTGTTGTTGTGAGGGAGAGAGACGAGGACTTAGGCTGCCATGATTCTCGAGGCTCACCAGTGCTCCCCCTGGGCCTAATTTTCTTAATAGAATACTAGTATAACACGTCAAATGTGTGAGTGTATTTTAGATGAGAACACTTACACCTCCCACAGAGCTGGTGTAAATGTGCATGCCTAAATTGTGAAAGTATGTGTCACGTCTGTGGCCGTGACCCCTCTCAGACTCACCTTATTTCCTGTGGTCAGCTTCTGAGCTGGCTTCTGTCTGTTCTTTGTGAGTTAGTTCTGTCTCTGTGTGCTGGCTGCATTAGATTGTCTGTGTGCTGTCACCCATTCCAGATTTCAGCCCAGTCCGGTCTGGATCTTCCAGACTGCCAGACCTGCTTGTTTTGTTGAACCTGCACAGTACCCTTAGTTGCCTGGTGATTGCTGCAGCTTGAGACTCAGCTGCTGCTGGGCTTATTAGCCATTTTGAAACCTTTCTGCTTTGCCTTTGCATCGCCTAAGGCCCTGGTATGTTGATGCTTGTTGCACTTCAGCCTAGTTTGATTCCTGTTCTAGTTCCTTGCCTGATTCTGTTTAGTTTATGTGTAGTGATACCACCCCTCTCAGCTGGACTGTAGTGATGTGCTCCCAGATACCTGATTGTTGTAGTCATGGCGAATATCCAGGGAACACACACTCACAGCCGAAGGAGTGGAACAAATAAACTAACCTCGTCCTTTACTCTCAAAGAATAAAAGAGGAAAAGAATCTAAATTTAGGATTTGTTCCTGAAATGGAAGGACCAAACTTTCAGATATGCAAATTATCTTTTTCTTTATTGAATACAAATGCAAGCAAATTTTCATTCAAATAAACTCAAATTCACCATTAGTGTGTGGCTTAATAGAACTGCAATAACATATTCAATATTCAAATGTAGAACTACCAGTATACCCTTAACTTTTTCTGTTTCTTTCAACAAAATCACCTAAAAAGGCAGAAAAGGACCTTTTCAGATAAATATTTCAATTGTCTTTTTATCAAAATCAGATATTTGTTTTAATACTCTTTCCTTGCTATTGATGTCAGAATTTGAGTCTTTATGGGTATTAAGGATGTTTGTGCAAGGATCTCACTTGAACCCAGAACACTTAGGCAAGTCAGGAAAACATGGATTTTTTAAATATTTGATGTTGTTCTGTTCTTTAGTTTTCCCTTAAAATGTTGTAAACCAAAAACTAAAACAGCATATGGGTCCACTCAAACAGCCCAAAAGGTGTAGTTACCGCAGTCTTTTCCCTGTCATTTGGACACATCCCCATTTGGAAATATCCAGATGTCATATCCAGTGAAGAAAACCATTGGGAAGCTCCCAATGCATCTAACGATTCATCTATCAGTGGTAATGGATACGCATCTCTTATGGTGACAGAGTTTAATTTCCGATAATCACCACAGAAACGGAGACTTCCATCCTTCTTTTTAATCACCACCGCAGGGGATGCCCATGGACTGTGACTTTGCTGTAGAATTCCTTGATGCACAAGATCAAATACATGTGATTTGAATTGTTCAAATATATGGGGAGAAACTCTCCTGAATGGTTGCTTGATTGGAGTAGCATTCCCGGTATTGATTCTATGTGACACCACATTTGAGAAGCCAATGTCTGAATCACTGCTGGAAAATACAGTTCAATGTTTATTCAAAAGTTCTTTTAATTTTTCAGCTTGTGATGGTAGTAGTTTATCCCATTCCACCTTTACATCTGGTATTTTTCTTTCCCAGTTGCCCGCCATTAGCTCAGATGGTTCAGAGTCTATTTCAGAGATAATCAATTCCGGTTTATGCACTTCTGCAATCTGTGTTCTTCCCAGGATCATAATATCTTTCACTCCCATGTTAATCATTCTCATCCACACAGTACCCCGATTGGGTTTAACCAATGTGTTAGCGACCATCACTTTGTCTGGTAAGTTGATTTTTCTAGATGCTGAAATCAGTAGTACACCTGACGTTTTCCTTACTTGCTGGCATTTTCCCCACCAGAATTCTTTCAGACATGGCCGGAATTATCTGACCCACATTCCCTTGTAGCTTCACCAACCCCTCAGACCCTCGGGTTTCCGGGATCTGCTTCTGTGAAATTTTTGATAATATATTTGCAATTCTCACTGGTTCCAAAGTGAAACAGGAAAGATCTTTGAACAGGCCCTCCAGATGTTGCATTCATTCCAACTATTCCTTGAATGGCGTTACTCTCCACCTGTCCATCACAGAAGTTATCTTTGACCACAAAAATACATCTCTCAGGCACTAGCTGTCCCAGGCACTGCACATCTGCATCGATATATCCCAAGACAGGAAGGTCTGTGCCATTTACTGCCACTAAAGTCAGTTGACTTGCATCTTGCAAACACTCGGTATTGGCGAAATTTTTATAGAAAAAGCTAGCCAAAATTGTAGACACGCTAGAACCTGTATCCACAGTGCACAGTGTTTCAATACCATCAATTTTCACTTTTAACAATGGACTGGATCCTATAGCACTTTCTCCAAATAGTTTCTCTTCTTTCTTCTCTTCGCTACAAATGTGTTTCTGTATGCGAACAATAGATTTGGGATCACTTTTCTTCTGAAGTCCAGACATTTCACCTCTATCATTCCCACTCTTCATACAAGCTCCACTGGTACTTGGACCTTCTGCATTGGCCCTGTCTACCACAGGATATGTCCGATTTATCCTCTCACTTAAGCAATTACGTGCCATGTGCCCTGGTTCTTGGCACCTGAAGCAAATTAATTCCCCTGAATTGGTTCGGGAAGGCCTCCAATTTTGATTGTTTCCTGAACCTCCACCTCTAGAGCCAGAATATCTCATATTATCTCTCTCTCTCCTTTGACGACTCCACTCTTCTTCTTGTCTTTCACACATTCTAGAAAACATGTTCGTCATCTGTTGCATCATTGCTACTGTAACAGATTCCTCAGACCGGGGACAATCCCCTGTCTCCTCTCTGGTTCTCTGTAAAATTCTTTTGGGAGAGGACTCCCAAGGTACAAGTCCTCTTTCTTTGCCCGCCCACCGGATTGCAGACTGCATCAACTCTGAAAATGAACCGACGGGATTATCTTCATTCCTCTTGTACACTTCTCTCTTAAGCACTTCATCACATAAACTAATAATAATTGTTCTTTCAACATTTCCTCAGAATTACCCACTCTTCTACGGTCTCTCTTCTTAATTGCCTCCAATTTCTCTTGCAGTTTATAGGCGAAAACACGAATGGTCTCTTTCTCCCCTTGCCTATAGTTATAAAACTCCTGAATCCTGAGACCCAATGCCATTTTGTCTCCGTATACTTGTCTCAACAAGTCATAGATGTCTTCCACTGAACAATCTCCTGGGAGAGAGTATTTGACCGAATCCAGGGCAATTCCTCGTAAATGATCCCTGATCACTTCCACTTGGTCTTCTACAGGGACGCGTAAAACCCTCAACGTAGACTTCATTTTGTCTATCCAGTCTTCAACTTTTAAATCTTCAGGACCTCGTGGGAACCCATAGAAATCCGGTACTGTTCGATTTTGCGGGATAACCACTGTATGTGTCAAAATTTGGGGAACAGCATGACTTCCTTCACCCTCCATCTTCTTTCTTCTATGAAGACTGGGGTTGCCTCAGAAACAGAGATGTCCAGGAGAACAAAAGCCCAGAACACTTACCCAAAATAATACACAACCACTGCAAAAAAAATATTTTTTTTTCAACTTTACCAATGGCAGAATTCTTCCAAATCTTCCGCCGCTTGTACCAGACCTGCAGGACTAAAGTTCACTTCAATAAACCCCAAACATTATCCAACAGGTACCCCCAAATCAGGAAAAATCCTAGCCGACTACGCCAAAATCTGATATCACCCCTCTCGGCTGGACTGTAGTGATGTGCTCCCAGATACCTGATTGTTGTAGTCGTGGCGAATATCCAGGGAACACACACTCACAGCCAAGGGAGTGGAACAAATAAACTAACCTTGTCCTTTACTCTCAAAGAATAAAGGAGGAAAAGAATCTAAATTTAGGATTTGTTCCTGAAATGGAAGGACCAAACTTTCAGATATGCAAATTATCTTTTTCTTTATTGAATACAAATGCAAGCAAATTTTCATTCAAATAAACTCAAATTCACCATTAGTGTGTGGCTTAATAGAACTGCAATAACATATTCAACATTCAAATGTAGAACTGCCAGTATACCCTTAACGTTTTCTGTTTCTTTCAACAAAATCACCTAAAAAGGCAGAAAAGGTCCTTTTCAGATAAATACTTCAATTGTCTTTTTATCAAAATCAGATATTTGTTTTAATACTCTTTCCTTGCTATTGATATCAGAATTTGAGTCTTTATGGGTATTATGGATGTTTGTGTAAGGATCTCACTTGAACCCAGAACACTTAGGCAAATCAGGAAAACATGGATTTTTTTTTTTATATTAGATGTTCTTCTGTTCTTTAGTTTTCCCTTAAAATGTTGTAAACCAAAAAATATATATGTCCTTCAACACCCTTTGCAATGTCACTTAGCAAAGGTTGAATTTATTTAGGTGAGGTCTTTCTTGCGTTGGAGCTCAGCCGGACATCCTGACAAGGATAATTTCAATCTCTTCTCCCTAAACCTCACTTATAAGGAAAATAACCAGATGCAAAACCTTAAAAGTCCCTTGGCTTGTTCAGTAACGGACTCCACTCTGGTGACAATTAATCAGTTCTCAATACTGTGGCCACACTCTCTAATTGAAATAAAATAAGTTAAAGGAGTACTCACTTCAAAACCTATTTCTCACTGTTAATTCCCTATTCTATAAGGCGACCAGAAGCTTTTACACTCCATTCAGGGATCTCACACAGTAACCCATTCCATATTCAAATAGTAATACAACATTCCATCTCACAGACTTCACATAAAAACATAACATTTCCCTGCAGAGCTATCAGATCAATCTGGAGAATACAGCACTCTCATACAAAAGCAGGGCTTAATCTGCCACCTGACAAACCTTGTTCTGAAATCAGAACATGAGAACAAAACACACCTTCCACAGAGACACTAAGCACAGTCCCTCCCACTCTTACCAGGGTAGGCAGCCATGTGTCCTCTCAGTACCTTTGCATACAGACTCTCATTCCACCTTCCATGACCTTAAATTCCCTTAGAACCTAACCATTCCATTCACTGCATGCAGGGACATACCTCTGTTTCACTCCAAACCAAACTAAATTTGGTTTAAAATTTCTCACAGCTTTCTATTAGTACAGCTCTCACTCACCTGAATCACACCAGTTTTCCCCACATGTATTCAGCAATACAACCATGAGAAAGGCAGTCTGTTTATTTACGTACTCACTTTTAAGCTCAAATCAGTACCAAGGCTCACCTTCACTCACTTTCAATATCAAAGTACCCTTTTTCAATGTCACATTTCACTTTAGACTCATAAAATATACTTTTATTCCTCTTACTTTACACAGACACACCATACGTTTTTCTTTCCCAGACTTCCCTTCTTTCGTCTTCAGTTCACTCAGCAGTCTCCCTGGCAACTCACCCCCCCACTAGAGGAACATCTGACATCATTCAACCAATCAGCTTGTCAGCTAAAGACTGGCTTTTTTTCTCTGATCTGTTTAGAATCTTGGCTGCTCTCCCTCCCCCATAGAAGTTACTGCAAAACTTCCTATATAGAGAGTTTCAAAGTCAAATTTAACCTGACTTGTACCCCAAACAGCAAGGAACATTTTATAGTACACTCCCCACCTAATCATGGGTTATTCTTTTTTGTAAAATAAAACCATATTTAAGAAACATCTCACACTTCACCTAACTCCAAAAAAAAATTCCCAAACTAACTTTAAACCTTTTCCAGCCAGCACCATCCACCAAAACCCTGGAACAGCCCCCCCCCCCCCCAGAGCCCCAGGAAAAAACATTTAATATATGTTACCATATATTACATTTTTAATATATGTTAATACCATATATTACAGTAGCTTAACTTGTACTGTCCTAGTCTTGACTCTTGTTTGTATTTACTGTGTCTTGTTCTGGGTTCTCTGTGTTTTTTGTTTAGTGGCTGCCTGGCAGCTTTCAGTCTGTCTTTTGTTTTTCAGTGTTTTTGTTCCCTGTTCTAGTGGCTGCTTGCAGCTTTAAGTCCTGCCCCTTAGCTTATCCCTTCCTTGCCCTGCTGCCCCTGTATGATCCTTTCCCCTCTGACCCTCAGTCCTGGTTCAGCCTAGTGGGTATCCAGTCTTGCCTTGCCCAGTAAGTCCTGCCGGCCACCTGCAGCCTGGAGCTCAACTCCGGGTGAAAAGTGGCCAAGTGCAGGTGAAGTTTAAGGGTACCTGCTCTGCTTTAATCCTGCTTGTTTGCCTCTGCTGCAACTCCAGTCCGGGATCCAGTCCTGTTCTGCCTAGTCTCCAGTATTGGATGGTTTTGCCTGCCACTGCCGCTCCTCAGCAGTGGTCCAAGGGCTCACAAACCCAGTTCCAGCTTTGAAAACGTGACACTATGCACTTATAGTATAATCTTCTATGTGCCCTGTCTATGCTCTGCCCACACTCTGCCAATGTGAATGCCCTACTGGTGCATACTTACAGAATAACATATAGCTGAAAACCAGTCATTTACATGCACATGGGTTCACATACGCATGTAAATTACCAGAGTGCCGGTATTTACACGTGTACTCATCACCTAAATTTAGGTGATTCCCTATAGACTTACTCCCTAGGGGGACAATTCTACAACAGAACGCCTCCATTTAGGCACCCTGGGAACACAAAGTGAGAGCATATTCTATATGGATATTTGGGCACCCAAAGATCCATACAGAATACTAGTGTACATTTGCAGGCTTATTTTCGAAAGAGAAGGGTGCCCATCTTTCGACACAAATCGGGAGATGGGCATCCTTCTCTCAGGGTCGCCCAAATCGGCATAATCTAAAATCGATTTTTGGCGCCCTCAACTGCTTTCCGTCGCGGGGACGACCAAAGTTCATGTGGGCGTGTTGGCAGCGTAGCGAAGGCGGGACTGGGGCGTGCTTAAGAGATGGGCATCCTCATAAGTACATAAGTAATGCCACACTGGGAAAAGACCAAGGGTCCATCGAGCCCAGCATCTTATCCACGACAGCGGCCAATCCAGGCCAAGGGCACCTGGCAAGCTTCCGAAACGTACAAATATTCTATACATGTTATTCCTGGAATTGTGGATTTTTCCCAAGTCCATTTAGTAGCAGTTTATGGACTTGTTCTTTAGGAAAACGTCTAACCCCTTTTTAAACTCTACCAAGCTAACTGCCTTCACCACGTTCTCCGGCAACGAATTACAGAGTTTAATTACACGTTGGGTGAAGAAATATTTTCTCTGATTTGTTTTAAATTTACTACACTGTAGTTTCATCGCATGCCCCCTAGTCCTAGTATTTTTGGAAAGCGTGAACAGACGCTTCACATCCACCTGTTCCATTCCACTCATTATTTTATATACCTCTATCATGTCTCCCCTCAGCCGTCTCTTCTCCAAGCTGAAAAGCCCTAGACTCCTTAGTCTTTCTTCATAGGGAAGTTGGTGGTGGGAGGCGGGACTGGAGGTTGGAAGGCAGGAATAGTGCTGGGCAGACTTATACGGTCTGTGCCAGAGCCGGTGGTTGGGAGGCGGGGCTGGTGGTTGGGAGGCGGGGATAGTGCTGGGCAGACTTATACGGTCTATGCCCTGAAGAGCACAGGTACAAATCAAAGTAAGGTATACACAAAAAGTAGCACACATGAGTTGTCTTGTAGGGCAGACTGGATGGACCGTGCAGGTCTTTTTTCTGCAGTTATCTACTATGTTATGTCCCATCCCCGCTATCATTTTAGTCACCCTTCGCTGCACCTTTTCCAGTTCCACTATATCTTTCTTGAGATGCGGCAACCAGAATTGAACACAATACTCAAGGTGCGGTCGCACCATGGAGCAATACAACGGCATTGTAACATCCTCACACCTGTTTTCCATACCTTTCCTAATAATACCCAACATTCTATTCGCTTTCCGAGCCGCAGCAGCACACTGAGCAGAAGGTTTCAGTGTATTATCGACGACGACACCCAGATCCCTTTCTTGGTCCGTAACTCCTAACGTGGAACCTTGCATGGCGTAGCTATAATTCAGGTTCTTTTTTCTCACATGCATCACCTTGCACTTGCTCACATTAAACGTCATCTGCCATCTAGCCGCCCAGTCTCCCAGTCTCGTAAGGTCCTTCTGTAATTTTTCACAATCCTGTCGCGATTTAACGACTTTGAATAACTTTGTGTCATCAGCAAATTTAATTACCTCGCTAGTTACTCCCATCTCTAAATCATTTATAAATATATTAAAAAGCAGCGGTCCTAGCACAGACCCCTGAGGAACCCCACTAACTACCCTTCTCCATTGTGAATACTGTCCATTTAACCCCACTCTCTGTTTCCTATCCTTCAACCAGTTTTTCGGGTGCTTCCTGCTTTGTGTGTGATCTCTTATTGAATACCTGTTTCCTAACACAGTCAGTTTGTACGGTGGGGGGAAGGGGAGTGTTTTTTGCATTGCATAAGACCCTTTAATGTAAACCAGAAAGCAGGTGTTTCCCGTATGGCTTCTGTACTCCGAATGCCCTTCCCTTCTTTTAGAAATAGCCTGTTTTCTGTAGAAGTGAAACTGAAAGTACCTAGCGAGCACATAGAAGACTTTCTGTTGTTATTCGCCAGAGAGAGGGACGGGACTTCTGCTTCTGAGGAGAGACAATTAAATCCTACAGTCCTCCTAATGCCAGGAAGCAAAGCAGAAACACCGGCGGGCAGGCAAGGGAATTCACTGCAAAGCAAATGATGAACCTCGACAGCGCAGCTGCCCTCATGTACCTCAGTTTGCCCTTCATCCCCTGCAGACCACGCCGCCTCCTGCCCCGGACTTGGTGGTGATTGTCATTGCTCCGCCCTCGACGTCATCATGTTTGACGCATGGGCGGAGCAGACACTCATGGAGGAAAATTGGTCTCAGCCACCTCACTTTTGGAACTTTGGGAAAGTGAGGCTTCATTAGAACGCTGGAGGTGCGTTTTATATAGAGAGATATTTTTCGTGAAGGTATTATCCCTGTCTATTATGTCCTTTGTTGCAGAATTATCATTTTCTGGATTTTAATTTAAGTTGCAGTGGTTTCATACGTGCATAAAATATTGTTATTGCAAGGCACACACATCTTTACTTTATTTTTTCCTTTTCTGTATTGGATTGCCCATATCTGCCCCTATCATATATATTTTTTTCATATGGATTCCAAAATATACACATGTTTTTGCAGGACTCCTATTTCATTCTTTTTCTTTTCCTTTTTTTCATGATGCATTTAGTAATTACATAGATACTTTATTAATGCGGATGACTTTATCAATTCATTTTTTATTAGGGTATTATTTCCCATAAATTTGGTTTATTTCAGGTTTGATTATATTTTATTTCAATTTGCCTTTTAAAAATTTTCTAAATTATTAATTAGTATAATTCATTTTTTACATATTCAGTTTTCATTTTTTGATCATTTATACATAATTTTCTTATTTTTTATTTTTTTTCTTTTGTGTCTTTATAATTATAATTTACATAGATCAAGGAGTTTTGGCTTGCAGTACATCCACTTCTGCATAAGATCTGAGGTATTTTTTAATCTTTTTTTATTATTTATTTTTTATTTCTAATAATTAATTATATTATAAATTGGGTCATGTATAACTTTTGTCATTGCTTTTCATTTTATATGAATGTATTACCAAATGGATGTGGTATATATATATTTTTTTAATATACGCCGTTAAGTCTTCTTAGTGTTTGATGTAAATAATGACATACATATATATAACCAAAATGTTTTGGGGATATTTACATTTTCTTTGTTTTTTAATATAATTTTGTTTTTTAATATAGTTATCATTAATTCATGTTTATAGTCTACATTTTTTTATACGAATATCTTAGGTATTTTATAACAATTTTATAATAATTATTACAGCTTGTGTCTCAATATACATTCACATAATGTTTTATTGTTTTCTTTAGATTTATTCATGTATCACATATATTTCATTCCATGCATTTTAATAATTAATAACTGATTATTTAATTTATCGGTCAGGATTTTTTGTGTAAATATGTTGTCACACATGGTTTTTACTAGTATTTGTTTGAATGCTTGTGTCACTTTTTATAATTCATTATTTTTATTTTCATGTTATTTTTAATGTTTTGTTTAGGTTGTTCAAGACCCCTGAGGCAGGTCTTTGGGCTGAAACATGGCCGTGTCGGGTCGTTTTTAAATAATAAAGTCCTTTGGCATCCAAATCTGGTTTCCTCACTTTTTTATTCTATATCCCAAAAATTACAAAACATTTTATACTGCTTATCCCAGAAATAGTGGATTTTCCCCAAGTCCATTTAATAATGGTCTATGGACCTTTCCTTTAGGAAGCCATCCAAACATTTCTTAAACTCTGCTAAGCTAACTGCCTTTACCACGCTCTCTGGCAACGAATTCCAGAGTTTAATTACACGTTGAGTGAAGAAACATTTTCTCTGATTCGTTTTAAATTTACTACATTGTAGCTTCATCACATGCCCCCTAGTCCTAGTATATTTGAAAAGCGTAAACAGATGCTTCAAATCTACCCGTTCAACTCCACTCATTATTTTATAGACCTCTGTCATATCTCCCCTCAGCCGCCTTTTCTCCAAGCTGAAGAGTCCTAGCCGCTTTAGCCTTTCCTCATAGGGAAGTCGTCCCATCCCCTTTATCATTTTCGTCGCCCTTCTCTGTACCTTTTCTAATTCAACTATATCTTTTTTGAGATGCGGTGACCAGAATTGAACACAATATTTGAGGTGCGGTCGCACCATGGAGCGATACAAAGGCATTATAACATCCTCATTTTATTTTCCATTGCTTTCCTTATAATATCTAACATTCTATTTGCTTTCTTAGCACAGCAGCACACTGAGCAGAAGGTTTCAACATATCATCGACGACGACACCTAGATCCCTTTCTTTGTCTGTGACTCCTAACGTGGAACCTTGCATGACGTAGCTATAATTCGGGTTCCTCTTTTCCACATGCATCATTTTGCACTTACTCACATTAAACATCATCTGCCATTTTGACGCCCAGTCTCCCAGTCTCGTAAGGTCCTCTTGTAATTTTTCACAATCCTCCCGCGATTTAACGACTTTGAATAATTTTGTGTCACCAGCAAATTTAATTAGCTCACTAGTTACTCACATCTCTAGGTCATTTATAAATATGTTAAAAAGCAGCGGTCCTAGCACAGACCCCTGAGGAACCCCACTAACTACCCTTCTCCATTGAGAATACTGACCATTTAACCCTACTCTCTGTTTTCTATCTTTTAGCCAGTTTTTAATCCACAATAGAACAGTACCTCCTACCCCATGACTCTCCAATTTCCTATGGAGTCTTTCAGGGCCAGTCTTAGCAAGTGCAGGGCCCTGTGCAGACCAATTTGGTGGGGCCCTGCCCTAGCCCTGCCTCACCCCCGCTCCACCCCATTGATAAGATTATTCAATTTTTAGAAAATTTTTTATTTATGAAATTTCAAATAAAGACAAATGAAGCTAAACTTGTACAGAAAAACTGATTGAAATAATAAGCACAATGCTATCATGAACCCCCCCCCCCCCTCCCCAGAAAGTATTCAGTTCAAGTCCACTACAATTAGTAGTTTCAATTCTCATAACCCCGGGGGGTCAGAGGTGCGGACACACAATCTCTCCACTGCAAAACACTATACACAAACTTGAGCAAAAACACACTCATTTTATTTATTTATTTATTTGTAGCATTTATACCCCGCTCTTTCCCACTCAATAGCAGGTTCAGTGCGGCTTACAAAGTGTTGTACAAAGTATCACGGAGATAATACAGGTATGGAAACAATGTATCACAGAGATGACATAATTACATAGAGTGGGTTCAGTGCGCTTACAAAGTATGGTACAAAGTATCATAGAGATGATACAAAGTATGGTACAAAGTATCACAGAGATGATACAAAGTATGGAATAAAGTGTCAAAGAGATGACATAATTACATAGAGTAGGACAATAATAAGAGATGTGGGGAAGGGATTGGAGTGTGGGTAATACTAATGGTGTGGAATTATGTTTGAGAATTAGGACGGGTCTTTTGGGTAGGTTTTTTTGAAGAGGTAAGTCTTCAGCAGTTTTCGGAAGGGTAGGTGTTCAGTGGTTTTTCGAATGTGTCGAGGTATGGCGTTCCAAAGTTGGCTGCCTATGACAGAAAAGTTGGATGCGTAGTAGGTTTTGTATTTGAGGCCTTTGCAGTTAGGAAGATGAAGACTGAGATATGTTCTAGATGTTCTGGTCCAGTTCCTGGCTGGAAATCAGGTTGGACATGTAGCTTGGAGATTCGCCACTGAGGATCATGTGAATCATTGTGTGGGCTTTGAAGTTTATACGTTCCTTGATTGGGAGCCAGTGAAGTTTTTCACGAAGTGGTGTTGCGCAGTGGCGTAGCTAGGGTAGTTGACACCCGGGGCCGGTCATTTTTTAACACCCCCCTCCAAAATCCAGTACTAGGCATACCGAGAATTCAAAACATTCAGGATCTCTAGAGCAATTCTACCATACCATAAGCAGTAATTTCTACGAGTCACATAAGGAAAAGGAAAGCATTTTAAACACTACAGTGAGCACTACAACATCAATTCACCTATTGTAAAACGAAACCAGACAGAATAGTACAGATCGTCGATCCTGCACAGTGAATGCCAACTGAAAGCTATGTCTTTTTCACAAACACAGATACACCCTAAACCACTATAGAATAAGTAATCATAAACTTTCTATTTAGACAAAAATTAAACTGAACCCCCAAGAGGCCAGACTGAGCATACAATGCAACACCACAGAAACATAAAATGTCCCCTAGTACTGTGCGAAATATAAAAACAGCAGATGTAAATTTGAAAAAACTAACAAATACCAATCACTTTACAAATTAACAAATAGAAATAAAACAAAAATAGAAAATAAAATAATATCATTTTATTGGACTAATACATTTAGTTTTCAGAGGCCAAAACCTCCTTCCTTAGATCAATACAGTATAGTGCTGTTACAGTATCCTATCCTGACCTGAGGAAGGGGGTTTTGTTCTCCGAAAGTTAGTCAAAATGTATTAAAATTAGTCCAATAAAGCTTACCTTATTTCCATGTTCTATTTATAAGCATTTATTAACACAGCTACAATACTACTTTGTCCTAAAGCAAAAAAATATAAAAATATATATTTTATTTACAGTTTGTTGTCTCTAGTTTCTGCTTTCCTCATCTTCTTTTCACTGTCTTCCTTCCATCCAGCATCTGCCTTCTCTCTCTCCCTGCCATCCTGTGTCTGCTCTCTCTCTCTCCTGTCCCCTCAATACAATGTCTGCCCTCTCTCCCTGCCCCTTCCATCCACTGTCTGCTCGCTCTCTCTCTCCTTTCCTTCTAGCATCTGCCCTCTCCCTCTCCTTTCCATCTAGCATCTGCCCTCTATCTCTGCCCCCTTCCATCCACTGTCTGCTCTTTCACTCCCTTCTATCCACTGTCTGCCCTTTCTCTCTGCTCCTTCGATCCACCATTTGCCCTCCCTCTCCCATCCATTCAGGGTCTGCCCTCCCTCTCACTCCCCCTTCCATCCAGGATCTATCCCCCCACTCTCACTGCCCCCTCTTTTCGGCTCCCAGTTTCAGCCCCATTATCCCACCTGTGGCTGCCCCTAGTTCCAGATCCATTGATTCTCCCACCTACCCCTGCCCCAGGCATGACCCCATTCTCCCTCCTGCCCACTTTTCAGACCCCAGTTCCAGCTCCATGCCCCATCTCCCATCTGTCCCCCACCCAGTCCCTTCTGCCATCCGAGTCCCCCTCACCCCATCTGTCCCCCACCCAGTCCCTTCTGCCATCCGAGTCCTTCCACCTTATCTGTCCCCCACCCAGTCCCTTCTGCCATCCGAGTCCCTCTCACCCCATCTGTCCCCCACCCAGTCCCTTCTGCCATCCAAGCCCCCCCACCCTCACCCCATCTGTCCCCCACCCAGTCCCTTCTGCCATCCGAGTCCCACTCACCCCATCTGTCCCCCACTCAGTCCTTTCTGCCATCCGAGTCCCCCCACCCTCACCCTGCCTCATCTTCTCCCTGCCATCCGGTTCTTAAAAAGAAATCTCCGACGCGATAGAGAAGCGCAGCACCTCGTGTCTGCATGTAAAAGAAGTGGATCGTCTCATCGGGCCTTCCCTCACTGTCCCGCCCTTGCAGAAATAGGAAGTTGCGTCAGAGGAGGGCAGGACAGAGTGAGGGAAGGCCCAATGAGATGATCCGCTTCTTTTACTTGCAGTCGCAGACACGAGGTGCTGCGCTTCGCTACCACGTCAGAGATTTCTTTTTAAAGGGCTGGTGCGGGGGGGGGGGGGGGGGGGTGCCAGAGGAGCGAGCAGCGGGAGCGGTGGAGCACCCCCCTTTCTGCTGACACCCGGGGCGGACCGCCCCACCGCCCTGCCCTTGCTACGCCACTAGTGTTGCGCTTTTGAATCGTGATTTGCCAAAAATGAGTCTAGCTGCTGTGTTTTGGGCGGTTTGGAGTTTTTCCATGATTTGGGCTTGGCATCCGATGAAGATGCTGTTGCAGTAGTCGGCATGGGTGAGCACTGTGGATTGTACTAGATTTCGGAAAGTTTTCTGTGGAAGGTATGGCTTCACTCTTTTCAGGACCCACATCATGTTGAACATCTTCTTCATCGTGGCTTTTGCATGAGTTTCTAAAGTTAGGTGTTTGTCTAGTGTTACTCCTAGGATTTTTAGATTGTCAGATATTGGGATTGTAACGTCGGAGGTGATCAGGGTGGTTGGGAGCTGAGTAGCGTGTTGTGATGAAAGGATTAGGCATTGAGTTTTTTCTTTATTCAGTTTCATCTTGAAAGCGTTAGCCCAGGATGCTAGGGTGTTCATGGCAGTGATTATTTTCTCCGAGATTTCTGTAAGAGTGGATTTGAAAGGGATGAATATTGTAACATCATCAGCGAAGATGAAGGGATTTAGGCCAGATTTGGATAGGGATTTGGCCAGAGGAATCATCATAACCTTACCAAACCATAACAGCACTAATTCCAAGGACAGGACGAGCTACAACCTTATGCGTGGAAAGGCAGAACTGTAATTACACCAGGCTCTAAAACACCAATACACTACCGCGTGAAAAAAACAAAACAAAAAAGGGCTGCAAATACTACACGCTAGCAGGATACTGCACCTTGATCACACATGACACAACAGATATGAAGGCAAAATACTGAACTGGAAAGTTACCTCAAGAAATCACTCAGCATGCAGCAATACTAGAAAAATTGAAACTTACATGCAAAATATCACAGATGCACATTTCCAAAAGCTGACATATTCCAATTAATAAATTCTGAATAAAATACTTTTTTCTACCTTTGTTGTGTGATCATTTAGTTTTTCTATTCACTTTGGTCCCAGTGTCTTCTGTTTTATGCAGTGTCTTCTTTCCATTTGATAATTTTTCTCTCACCATGTCCACCATCCTCCTGTGTCCTTATGTGTCCTGTCTACCATCTGTAGCCCTGTCCCTAACCTTTCTCCAGTTTCAACATCTGCCTTCAAAGTGTTCTGATCCAGCCCTTAAATTCAGCAATTTCCCCTCCATCCATATCCAGCATTTCTCCTCACTCCCCTTCATCCATGTGCATCTACTTTCCTCCCCTCCCCTACATCCATGTCCAGCATTACTCCTCTCTCCCTTCCCCTCCATCCATGTGCATCTCCTTCCTTTGTCTTTCCTTCCCTCCATTCCTGCCCAACATTTCTCCTCTCTCCCCTGCCCTCCCCTCCATGTCCAGCAATTTCTCCTCTCTCCTTGGGCCCTGTCCTCCCATCCATGTCCATCTTTGTCCATCGATGCTCCTCTCTCCCCTTCCCTCCTCCATCTATCCATATCCAGAAATTCTCCTCCCTCCCCTCCATGTTCAACAATTAATCCTCTCTCCCTGGGCCCTGCCCTCCCATCCATGTCCATCGATGCTCCTTCCCTCCTCCACCTATCCATATCCAGCAATTCTCCTCCCTCCCCTCCATGTCCAGCAATTAATCCTCTCTCCCTGGGCCCTGTCCTCCCATCCATGTCCATCAATCAACTCTCCCCATCCCTCCCGCTCCCATCTCCACCTGCCCGCCCTCTTCTCTGTTCTGTTTCAATTCTTCTAATAATATTTAAATTTACCTCCGTTGCAGCTGCGCAGCATCAGTGAAAGCGCTGTCTGACATCTCTCCACCAGCCTTCCCTTGGCTCATTCGTTCCCTCAGTGCCCCAGTGCCTCAGTGGTGTCATTTCCTCGAGAGCGGGACACTGAGACGGAACGAACAAGCGGAGGGAAGGTTAGAGACATCAGGCAGCGCTTTCACTGACGCTGTGCTGCTGCTGCGACGTCGGAGGCTGGAGCTAGGTAAATTTAAATACCGTGAGTGCCGGAATGGAGCAGAGGAGGCTGACTGAGGCGCGCCGCGTGGGGCCCCCTTAAACGCGAGGCCCTATGAGGCTGCCTCGGTCGCTTCAGCCTAAGACCGGCCCTGGAGTCTTTCATGAGGTACTTTGTCAAACGCCTTCTGAAAAGCCAGATACACAATATCAACCGGCTCACCTTTATCCACATGTTTGTTCACCCCTTCAAAGAAATGTAGTAGATTGGTGAGGCAAGATTTCCCTGCACTAAATCCATGTTGAGTTTGAGGGGCATAATCAAACGGGAGCACCCATCTATAAGGGCGCCCATCTCTAGGAACGGCCCCGTAAAGAAGCGTACATGACCGCATTATCGAAATTTATTTATTTATTTGTAGCATTTGTATCCCATATTTTCCCACCAATTTGCAGGCTCAATGTGGCTTACATTTGCCGTAGTGGCGAATGCCACTAATAATAATAATATATATTATATAATATATAATAATAATAATAAAAAATAAGATGGGCGGCCATCTTTCGTTTCGATAATACGGTCAGGGACGGCCAAATCTCAACATTTGGGCCGCCCTTAGAGATGGCCGCCATTGGTTTTCTCCTATAATGGAAACTAAGGGCGGCCACCTCAAACCCGGCCAAATCCAAGCCATTTGGACATGGGAGGAGCCAGCATTTGTAGTGCACTGGTCCACCTCACATGCCAGGACACCAACCGGGCACCCTAGGGGGCACTGCAGTGGACTTCACAAATTGCTCCCAGGTACATAGCTCCCTTACCTTGGGTGCAGAGCCCCACAACTCCCCCCCAAAACCCACTACCCACAACTGTACAACACTACCATAGCCCTTAAAGGGTAATGGGGGGCACCTTCATGTGGGTACAGTGGGTTTCGGGTGGGTTTTGGAGGGCTCCCATTTACCACCACAAGTGTAACAGGTAGGGGGGGATGGGCCTGGGTCCGCCTGCCTGAAGTGCACTGCAGTACCCACTAAAAACTGCTCCAGAGACCTGCATAGTGCTGTGATGGAGATGGGTATGACATTTGAGGCTGGCATAGAGGCTGGCAAAAAATGTTTTTAAAATTTCTTTTGGGTGGGAGGGGGTTGGTGACCACTGGGGGAGTAAGGGGAGGTGATCCCCAATTCCCTCCAGTGGTCATCTGGTCAGTTCAGGCACCTTTTCAAGGCTTGGTCATGAATAAAAAGGGACCAAGTAAAGTCAGCCAAATGCTCGTCAGGGCCGCCCTTTTTTCCATTATCGGCCGAGGACGGCCATCTGTTAACCACACCCCCATCCAGGGCCGGTCCAACCCAGTAAGCGAGGTAAGCATGGCAGGAGGGCGCCGACCTCTGGAGGGTGCCGCCGCGCTATGTTTACCCTCGCTGCTTACCTCCGCTCCCGGACCCCAACAGCAGCCCTGCCTTCGGTTTCCTGCTCCGGTACCCGCGCCGCCCTGGGGGATTTAAATCTTGTATTTAAATTTACCTCAGACATTGCAGCAGCTGCGCAGCATCAGTGAAAGCACTGCTACTCGACATCTCTAGCTTTCCCTTCACTCGCCTCGGTCGTTCCCTCAGTGTCCTGCCTTCTTCTGACATCATTTCCTTGCGAGGGTGGGACACTGAGAGGGAACAAACGAGCGAAGGGAAGGCTGGGAGACATTGGCAGCAGCGCTTTCACTGACACTGCGCAGCTGCTGCGACGTCGGAGGTAAATTTAAACACAAGATTTAAACCAGAGAAGCAGGCGGGCAGGTGGACATGGGAGCGGGAGGGCAGGGGAGAGAGGAGCATTGATCGGTGGACATGGATGGGAGGACAGGGCCCAGGGAGAGAGGAGAAATTGCTGGACATGGAGGGGAGGAGAGGGAGGAGAATTGCTGGATATGGATGGATGGAGAAGGGCAGGGGAGAGAGGAGATCGATGGACATGGATAGGAGGACAGGGCCCAGGGAGAGAGGAGAAATTGCTGGACATGGAGGGCAGGGCAGGGAGAGAGAGGAGAATTGCTGGATATGGATGGATGGATGGATGGAGGAAAGGGGAGAGAGTAGGAGCATCGATGGACAAGGATGGACATGGATGGGAGGGCAGGGCCCAGGGAGAGAGGAGAAATTGCTGGACATGGAGGGCAGGGCAGGGAGAGAGAGGAGAATTGCTGGATATGGATGGATGGAGGAGGGCAGCCGGGGAGAGGAGAATTGCTGGATATGGATGGATAGATGGATGGAGGGCAGGGGAGTTGCTGGACATGGGTGGATGGAGGGGAGGGCAGGGAGAGAATTGTTGGACATGGATGGAGGGCAGCGAAGACAGGAAGGAGATACACATGGATGGAGGGGAGAGAGAAGAAATTCTAGACATGGATGGAGGGGAGGGAAGACAGATGCACATGGATGGAGGGGAAGGGAGAGAGATGCACATGGATGGAGGGGAAGGGAGAGAGAAGAAATGCTGGACATGGATGGAGGGGAGGGAAGAGAGAGGAAGGAGATGAGATGAGGGAAAAGGAAGAGAGGAGAAAAACTGCACATGGATGGAGAAAATAGGCAGAAGCTAGATCCATTGGACAGTCAAGACTATGGAGGGCCCAGCTTTTACTTATGGATATAGAGCAAGAAATGAAAAAGAAAGGAAGAAAGTAAAGAAATAAATGGAAAGGAAGCCCTGGAGTTAAGAGGACAGATAGCAGCAGAATCAGATACTGGGCCAGCATGATCAGAAAAACATTTTAGTCACCAGACAAAGGTAGAAAAAAATCATTTTATTTTCATTTTAGTGTTTGGAATATGTCCACTTTGAGAATTTACATCTGCTACATCTGCTATCTTGTTTTGCAATGTATAGCAATGTGCTTCTTTCTGTTTTTCTGGTATTGTGCTGCATACAGACTCTAACTTCTTAGGATTTCAGGTTAATTTTTGAAGAATTTGAAGAGGGGCTATCTTTGTTCTGCATGTGTGACTGCAAGGCCAAGTGTCTGAATAGGGATCTGTTTGTTAGATTCAGAGATTTTGCTAACACATTGTTTTTCAGAGTTGGCAAGACTATCTGTTCTCATGGTCTGTATGTTAATTTGGTTTGTGTCATTTTGAGTATAATAGAGCTGTAACAGCTTACAGAAATTATTTATAATGAAAACAAAAAAACCACGTTATTTTTCTTCTGTACTGGTGTAATATTTACAATGATGCCATGGCTAGTAAAAGGGGTGTGACTACTGTAGGGGTGGAGCCATAGTGATCCCATCCCTGGATGGGTAGGGGTGCTGACTAATAGGCTGCAGGAGGGCGCCAGAAACCCTAGGACCAGCCCTGCCCTGCCCCCATCCCGCCTTCGGTACACTGCCGACACGCCCCCTTGACCTTTGGCCGTCCATGCGATGGAAAGCAGTTGAAGCTGGCCAAAACTGGCTTTCGATTATGCCGATTTGGCCAGCCCTGAGAGAAGGCTGCCCATCTCCCGATTTGTGTCGGAAGATGGGCTTTTTTCTCTTTCGAAAATAAGCAGGTTTGTCTCATTAATCCATGCTTTTGAATATGCTCTGTAATTTTGTTCTTTATAATAGTCTCTACCATTTTGCCTAGCACTGACATCAGACTCACCGGTCTATAATTTCCTGGATCTCCTTTGGAACCTTTTTTAAAAATCGGCGTTACATTGGCCACCCTCCAATCTTCCGGTACCATGCTCGATTTTAAGGATAAATTACATATTACTAACAATAGCTCCGCAAGCTCATTTTTCAGTTCTATCCGTACTCTGGGATGAATACCATCCGGTCCAGGAGATTTGCTACTCTTCAGTTTGTAGATCTGCTCCATTACATCCTCCAGGTTTACAGAGAATTCATTACGTTTCTCCAACTTGTCAGCTTCCAATACTACTACTACTTATCATTTCTATAGCGCTACTAGACGTACGCAGCACTGTACACTTGAACATGAAGAGACAGTCCCTGCTCGACAGAGCTTACAATCTAATTAGGACAGACAAACAGGACAAACAAGAGATAAGGGAATATTAAAGTGAGGATGATAAAATAAGGGTTCTGAACAAGTGAATAAGGGTTAGGAGTGAAAAGCAGCATCAAAAAGGTGGGCTTTTAGCTTAGATTTGAAGACGGCCAGAGATGGAGCTTTGCATACCGGCTCAAGAAGTCTATTCCAGGCATATGGTGCAGCAAGATAAAAGGAACAGAGTCTGGAGTTAGCAGTGGAGGAGAAGGGTGCAGATAAGAGAGATTTACCCAGTGAACGGAGTTCCCGGGGAGGAATGTAGGGAGAGATGAGAGTGGAGAGGTACTGAGGAGCTGCAGAGTGAATGCACTTATAGGTCAATAAGAGGAGTTTGAACTGTATGTGGAAACGGATAGGAAGCCAGTGAAGTGACGAGGAGAGGGCTAATATGAGCATAACGACACTGGCAGAATATTAGTCATGCAGCAGAATTTTGAACAGACTGAAGAGGAGAGAGATGGCTAAGTGGGAGACCTGTGAGAAACAAGTTGCAATAGTCTAAGCGAGAGGTGATAAGAGTGTGGATGAGGTTTCTGTAGTGTGCTCAGAAAGGAAAGGGCGAATTTTGGTGATATTATAGAGAAAGAAACGACAGGTTTTAGCAGTCTGCTGAATATGTGCAGAGAGGGAGGAGTCGAAGATGACCCCAAGGTTACGAGCTGATGAAACAGGAAGAATGAGAGTGTTATCCACAGAAATAGAGAATGGGGGAGGAGGAGAGGTTGGTTTAGGGGGAAAGATAAGAAGCTCAGTCTTGGTCATGTTTAGTTTCAGATGGCGCTGAGACATCCAGGCAGCAATGTCAGACAGACAGGCTGATACTTTGGCCTGGATTTCGGCTGAGATTTCTGGTGTGGAGAGGTAGATCTGGGAGTCATCAGTGTAAAGATGATACTGAAAACCATGGGATGAGATCAGAATACCAAGGGAAGAAGTATAGATGGAGAAAAGAAGAGTTCCCAGGACAGATCCCTGAGGTACACCAACTGACAGTGGGATAGAAGTAGAGGAGGATCCACTAGAGTATACACTAAAGGTATGCTGGGAGAGATAAGAAGAAAACCAGGAAAGAACAGAGCCCTGAAATCCAAGTGAGGACACCATATCAAGGAGTAGGCGGTAATCAACAGTGTCAAAAGCAGCAGATAGATTGAGAAGGATGAACAGAAACCTTTGGATCTGGCCAGGAACAGATCATTGGAGACTTTAGCAAGCGCTGTTTCAGTTGAATGAAGGAGGCGAAAGCCAGGTTGAAGTGGATCAAGAATAGCTTGAGATGAAAGAAAGTCAAGGCAATGGCGGTGAACAGCACGTTCAAGTATCTTGGATAGGAAAGGGAGGAGGGAGTTGGGGCGATAGTTGGAAGGACAGGTAGGGTCCAATTAAGGTTTTTTAAGGAGTGGTGTGACTACGGCATGTTTGAAGGCATCAGGAACAGTTGCAGTGGACAGTGAAAGATTGAGGATATGGCAGATAAAAAGGATGACAGTAGGAGAGATAGTGTTAAGTAGATGGGTGGGAATAGGATCAGAGGAACAGGTAGTTAGTTTCGAGGCGGAAAGAAGATGTGTAGTTTCCTTTTCAGTGATTTCAGAAAAGGAAGAAAAGGAGGCAGGGGTCAGTGGCATTCCTAGAGTGGCTGATACCCAGGGCAGATTGCCGATGTGCCCCACCCCTGGGTGCAGCGCCCCCCCCCCCCCCCCCCGGTGCTGCGCGACCCCACCCCCGGCGAGAGGACACCCCTCTACCCCAGCGAAAGAATCCCCCCCCGGGTGCATGCTGCTGGGGGGGGGGGGTGCCGCACACCGGTCAGCATCGTTCATTTCCATGATCCCTCTGCCCCAGAACAGGTTACTTCCTGTTCCAGGGCAGAGGGAGCATGGAAACGAACGACGCTGACCGGCGTGCGGCACCCCCTCCAGCGATGTGCACCCAGGGCGGACCGCCCCTACCGCCCCCCCTTGGTACGCCACTGGCAGGGGTTGGAGGGTTGAGAGAATGGACCAAGGGAAGTAGGGGTGGAGGTGACCTGGTTGAGAATTCAAGTTTAATCTTGCGAACCTTATCATGAAAGAACTCTGCCAGAGTCTGGGGGGAAAGTGAAGGGGGGGTTGGAGGTGAAGGCTCTTTGAAGAGAGAGTTCAGTGTGGCAAAGAGACGTCGAGGGTTTGAGCCAAGAGAATTTGTCAACTGGATGTAATAGTCCTGTAGCAAGTAAAAGAGCCGACTGGAAGGAGGTCAGCAAGAATTTGAAATGTATGAAGTCAGCATGGGCACGGGATTTCAGCCAAAGGCGTTCGGCACAGCGGGCACAGGAACGTAGGTAGCAGATTCTAGAGGTCAGCCATGGCTGGGGTTTGATACATTTTACAGAACGGGGAATGGGAGGAGTGAGAGTATCCAGAGCAGAGGAGAGAATAGCATTATAGGAAGAGACAGCCTCATTGACAGACTTGGGTAACATAGTGATAGAGAAGAGATTTGAAACACTGGAGGACAGAGTAGAAGGGTCAATAGCCTGAAGATTCCTAAATGTATTGGTTAAGATTGGACGGGACTGGGGAGGAGGGTGTTTAACTGTGAAAGTTATCAGATGATGGTCAGAGAGGGGAAGAAATGAGGCACAGGAACTGGAGAGTGAGCAGTTTGAGAAGAGGATAAGATCAAGACAGTGGCCATTCTGGTGAGTGGGGGCAGTGGAGCACAGTTGAAGATTGAAAAAGGATGTTAAAGCAAGAAACTGAGAAGCATAAGAGTCAGAGGGATCATTAGCATGAATGTTAAAATCCCCAAGAATGAGGGAAGGAGATGAAGGTTCAAGAAAGAAGGAAAGCCAAGCATCAAAGTCAGTGAGAAAGGAAGAAAGGGACTTATCAGGGGGCCGATAAATGACTGCGACTCGGAGAGGCAAAGGACCAAATAAATGGATGGAGTGGACTTCGAAAGAAGAAAAATAGTGAGACTGAGGTGGAAGAAGAGGTTGAAATCTACAAGAGGGTGAAAGTAGTAGCCCAACACCACCTCCACGGCCAACCGGGCGAGGAGTATGGGAGAAAAGATAACCTCCATGGCATAGGGCCGCGACTGAAGCAGAGTCTTCAGGGTAAAGCCACGTTTCAGGGCAAGCAGATGGAGAGTATGAGAGATAAAGAGGTCATGGATGTAGGAAAGTTTGTTACAGACAGAGCAGGCATTCCACAGAGCATGAGAGAAAGGCAGGGAAGAAGGGGGGAGGTATCCAGTGGTGTGCTGGAGCCGGCTCGCACCGGCTCGCAAGAGCCGCTTGTTAAATTTTGACAGCTCTTGCGAGCCGGTTGTTGTTGGGGGCGAGCCGGCTCCGTTGCGGGAGGTAAGCATGGCAGGAGGGCGCCATCACTGGCCATGCTTACCTCCCCTGCCGCTCCGAAGCATGCACAACCATGTCCTTCGCCCCCCTCCGTCTTTTTTGAATTACCTCCGTCGAAGCGCCGCCATTTAAAGCCCTGCTGCGTGCTGGCTGGCCGTCTCCAGGCTTCCCCTGCTTGATTCGGAGGATGTTCGTGCCTTAGTCCCGCCTTCGCGAAAAAGGAAATGACGTCAGAATGAAGGCGGGACTAAGGCACGAACATCCTCCGAATCAAGCAGGGGAAGCCTGGAGACGGCCAGCCAGCACGCAGCAGGGCTTTAATTGGCGGCGCTTCGACGGAGGTAATTCAAAAAAGACGGAGGGGAGGGTGGGAGCGAAGGAGCGGCAGGGGAGGGAGGATAATCGCTGGATGGGTAGAGGGGGGCAGGGGAGAGACCTGCTGGGCATGGATGGGCAGAGGGGGGCAGGGAAGAGACTTGCTGGGCATGGATGGGCAGAGGGGGGCAGGGGAAAGAATTGCTGGCCATGGATGGGCAGAGGGGGGCAGGGGAGAGATTTGCTGGGCATGGATGGGCAGAGGGAGGCAAGGGAGGAGAACAGCTGGCCATGGATGGGCAGAGGGAGGCAAGGGAGGAGAACAGCTGGCCATGGATGGGCAGAGGGAGGCAGGGGAGAGAATTGCTGGGCATGGATGGGCAGAGGGAGGCAGGGGAGAGAATTGCTGGCCATGGATGGGCAGAGGGGGGCAGGGGAGAGAACTGCTGGGTATGGATGGGCAGAGGGAGGCAGGGGAGAGAATTGCTGGCCATGAATGGGCAGAGGGAGGCAGGGGAGAGATTTGCTGGCCATGGATGGGTAGAGGGAAGCAGGGGAGAGAATTGCTGGGCATGAATGGGCAGAGGAGAGAATTGCTGGGCAGAGGGGGCAGGGGAGAGGAGAATTGCTGGGTATGGATGGATAGAGAGGGGCAGGGGAGAGAGGAGAGTTTCAGGACATGGATGGCAGGGAGAGCAAGAGAAATTCTGGACATGGATGGAGGGGAGGGAAGGGAGAGAGAAGAAATGCTGGACATGGAGGGAAGATAGAGGAAGGAGATTAGATGAGGGAAAAGGAAGTGAGGAGAGAAACTGCACATGGATGGAGAAAATAGGCAGAAGCTGGATCCACTGTACAGTCAAGTATGCGGAGGACCAGAAATGAAGAAGAAAGGAGGAAAGAAAAGAAATAAATGGAAAGGAAGCCCTGGAAACGGAGTCAAGGGAACAGATAGAGAGCAGCAGAATCAGATACTGGACCAGCATGATCAGAGAAACAAAGTCACCAGACAACAAAGGTAGAAAAAAAATAATTTTATTTTCATTATAGTGTTTGGAATATGTCCACTTTGAGAATCAGGTGCTGAACGTTAAAAGTTTATGTTTATTTACTTATTTATGGCATTTTATCCCATATTAAACATGAATTAGATTGGAACCTGGGATCATTTAATTTTTTTTCTTGGAGAGAGTAATGTGTTGGCCGCGGCCCCCCCCCCCCCCCCCGGGTATAGCCAGCTCTGCAATTGTTTTTTTGGGGGGGCACAGAGGTGGACGGGGGGCGCAGGGGTGGACGGGGGGGGGGCGCAGAGGCGGATGGGGGGGGCGCCGAGGTGGACGGGGGGGGCGCCGAGGTGGACCGGGGAGAGAGCCTGTTGTTAAAAATTTACCAGCACACCACTGGAGGTATCCCACCCAAATCTTCCTCGGTGAAAACCGAAGCAAAGAATTAGTAACATAGTAGATGACGGCAGAAAAAGACCTGCACGGTCCATCCAGTCTGCCCAACAAGATAACTCATATTTGCTGCTTTTTGTGTATACCCTACTTTGATTTGTACCTGTGCTCTTCAGGGCACAGACCGTATAAGTCTGCCCCGCACTATCCCCGCCTCCCAACCACCAGCCCCACCTCCCAATCACCGGCTCTGGCACAGGCACAGACCGTATAAGTCTGCCCAGCACTATCCTCACCTCCCCACCACCAGCCCTGCCTCCCAACCACCGGCTCTGGCACAGACCGTACAAGTCTGTCCAGCACTATCCCCGCCTCCCAACCACCAATCCCGCTTCCCACCACCGGCTCTGGTACAGACCGTATAAGTCTGCCCAGCCCTATCCCCGCCTCCCAACCACCAGCCCCGCCTCCCGATCTTGACTAAGCTCCTGAGGATCCATTCCTTCGGCACAGGATTCCTTTATGCTTATCCCACGCATGTTTGAATTCCGTTACCGTTTTCATTTCCACCACTTCCCGCGGGAGGGCATTCCAAGCATCCACTACTCTCTCCGTGAAAAAATACTTCCTGACATTTTTCTTGAGTCTGCCCCCCTTCAATCTCATTTCATGTCCTCTCGTTCTACCACCTTCCCATCTCCGGAAAAGGTTCGTTTGCGGATTAATACCTTTCAAATATTTGAACGTCTGTATCATATCACCCCTGTTTCTCCTTTCCTCCAGAGTATACATGTTTAGTTCAGCAAGGCTCTCCTCATACGTCTTGTAACACAAATCCCATACCATTCTCGTAGCTTTTCTTTGCACCGCTTCAATTCTTTTTACAATTCCTTAACAAGATACGGCCTCCAAAACTGAACACAATACTCCAGGTGGGGCCTCACCAACGACTTATACAGGGGCATCAACACCCCCTTTCTTCTGCTGGTCACACCTCTCTTTATACAGCCTAACAACCTTCTAGCTACGGCCACCTCCTTGTCACACTGTTTCGTCGCCTTCAAATCCTCAGATATTATCACACCAAGATCCCTCTCTCCGTCCGTACCTATCAGACTCTCCCCGCCTAACACATACGTCTCCCGTGGATTTCTACTTCCTAAGTGCATCACTTTGCATTTCTTCGCATTGAATTTTAATTGCCAAACCTCAGAGCATTCTTCTAGCTTCCGTAGGTCCTTTTTCATGTTTTCCACTCCCTCCGGGGTGTCCACTCTGTTACAGATCTTAGTATCATCCGCAAATAGGCAAACTTTACCTTCTAACCCTTCGGCAATGTCACTCACAAATATATTGAACAGAATCGGCCCCAGCACCGATCCTTGAGGCACTCCACTACTTACCTTTCGCTCCTCCGAGCGAATTCCATTCACCACCACCCTCTGGCGTCTGTCCGTCAACCAGTTCCTAATCCAGTTCACCACTTCGGGTCCTATCTTCAGCCCATCCAGTTTATTTAAGAGCCTCCTGTGGGGAACCGTGTCAAAAGCTTTGCTGAAATCTAAGTAGATTACGTCCATAGCTCGTCCCTGATTCAATTCTCCTGTCACCCAATCAAATCAATTAATTTAATCTCTGCGCTACGGCTTTTTCTTCCCTGATCGCCCCTTTTACTCCTCGGTCATCTAGCAGTCCAACCGATTTTTTTGCCGGCTTCCTGCTTTTAATATACCGAAAAAATTTTTTACTATGTGTTTTTGCCTCCAACGCAATCTTTTTTTCAAAGTCCCTCTTAGCCTTCCTTATCAGCGCTTTGCATTTGATTTGACATTCCTTATGCTGTTTCTTATTATTTTCAGTTGGTACCTTCTTCCATTTTCTGAAGGATTTTCTTTTAGCTCTAATAGCTTCCTTTACCTCACCTTTTAACCATGCCGGCTGTCGTTTGGTCTTCCGTCCTCCTTTTTTAATACGTGGAATATATTTGGCCTGGGCTTCCAGGATGGTGTTTTTGAACAGCATCCATGCCTGATGTAAATTTTTGACCCTCGCAGTCGCTTCTCTAAGTTTTCTTTTCACCGTTCTTCTCATTTTATCATAGTCTCCTTTTTTAAAGTTAAACACTAACGTATTTGATTTCCTATGTATACTTACTTCAAAGCTAATATCAAATCTGATTATATTATGATCACTGTTATCAAGCAGCCCCAACACCATTACCTCCCGCACCAGATCATGCACTCCACTAAGGACTAGATCTAGAATTTTTCCTTCTCTCGTCGGCTCCTGTACCAGCTGCTCCACAAAGCTGTCCTTGATTTCATCAAGGAATTTTACCTCCCTAGTATGTCCCGATGTTACATTTACCCAGTGAATATCAGGATAATTGAAATCATCCATTATTATTGTGTTGCCCAGTTTGTTTGCGTCCCTTATTTCCTTTAACATTTCTGCATCCATCTTTTCATCCTGGCCAGGCGGACGGTAGTACACTATCCACCTTATAATTGAAAGAGAAAAACGCCTAGATTTTGACCCAAATCAGGAGATAGACGTTTATCTCACAAAAACGAATAAATCAGTATAATGGAAAGCCGATTTTGGACGTTTTCAACTGCACTCCATCGCGGAAGCATACAAAGTTGACGGGGGCATGTCAGAGGCGTGGCGAAGGTGGAACTGGGGCGTGGTTATCGGCCGAGGAGAGATGGGCGCCTTTCGCCGATAATGGAAAAAAAGTATGCGTTTGTAGCTAGAATTTAGGGCACTTTTCCTGGACCCTGTTTTTTCACGAATAAGGCCCCAAAAAGTGCCCTAAATGACCAGATTACCACCAGAGGGAATCGGGGATGACCTCCCCTGACTCCCCCAGTGGTCACTAACCCCCTCCTACCACAAAAAATGATGTTTCATAACTTTTTATTTTCACCCTCAAATGTCATACCCACCTCCCTGGCAGCAGTATGCAGGTCCCTGGAGCAGTTGTTAGGGGGTGCAGTGGACTTCAGGCAGGTAGACCCAGGCCCATCCCCCCCCCTACCTATTACAATTGTGCTGCTTAATGCTTAGTCGTCCAACCCCCCCAAACCCACTGTACCCACATGTAGGTGTCCCCCTTCACCCCTTAGGGCTATAGTAATGGTGTAGACTTGTGGGCAGTGGGTTTTGAGGGGGATTTGGGGGGGCTCAACACACAAGGGAAGGGTGCTATGCACCTGGGAGCTCTTTTACCTTTTTTTTTGTTTTTGTAAAAGTGCCCCCTAGGGTGCCCGGTTGGTGGCCTGGCATGTGAGGGGGACCAGTGCACTACGAATCCTGACCCCTCCCACAAACAAATGCCTTGGATTTATTCGTTTTTGAGCTGGGCGCTTTCATTTTCCATTATCACTGAAAAACAAAAACGCCCAGCTCACAAATTGTCGAATAAAACATGGACGTCTATTTTTTACGAAAATACGGTTCGGTCCGCCCCTTCACGGACCCGTTCTCGGAGATAAACGCCCATGGAGATAGACGTTTTCATTCAATTATGCCCCTCTATATCTTTTTCCCCTTTACACTTGGAATTTCAATCCATAGTGATTCCAAGAAGTGTTTTGTTTCCTGCAGAATTTTCAATCTATTTGATTCAAGGCTCTCCTTAATATACAATGCTACCCCTCCACTAATTCGATCCACCCTATCACTATGATATAATTTGTACCCCGGTATGACAGTGTCCCACTGGTTATCCTCCTTCCACCAGGTCTCAGAGATGCCTATTATATCTAATTTTTCACTTAGTGCAATATATTTTAACTCTTATTAATGAGATCATAAAAGAGCCCGACAAAGGCCGTGTTTCACCCAATAGGGCTGCGTCAGGGGCTGTTCAAAGATCATTATTGTCAATACTTGAACATGTATCAATAATTTGTCATAACCCACATACAGGTGCCGATATCAATCAAAGCTATTTCGGAATAGGCTCCCCCTTCCCCAGAATGTTGCCCAGTTCCTAACAAATCTAAAACCCTCCTCCCTGCACCATCGTCTCATCCACGCATTGAGACTCCGGAACTCTGCTTGTCTCTTGGGTCCTGCATGTGGAACGGGTCGCATTTCAGAAAATGCTACCCTAGAGGTTCTGGATTTGAGCTTTCTACCTAAGAGCCTAAATTTGGCTTCCAGAACCTCTGTCCCACATTTTCCTATGTCATTGGTACCCACATGTACCAAGACAGCCGGCTCCTCCTAAAGTCCTATCTAGGTGACGCGTAAGGTCCGCCACCTTCGCACCAGGCAGGCAAGTCACCAGGCGATCCTCATGTCCACCAGCCACCCAGCTATCTATATGCCTAATGATTGAATCACCAAGGAAGTGGTTTGCTGGTGGTAAAGGCCCAGGGAGCTCAGAGCTGTGTGCTGATTCCAGTACAGCAATAAAGAGTTTTCTTTCTTCATTGCTGGCTAGAAGCCTTGAACTAGGAGAGAGGTTGTCCCAGGTTGGCTTGGACTACCAGAGAAAAGAGAAGTTTAAGAGTAATACTGGGTCTAGGAGGATTGGAAAAGTGTGAACATCTAGCTGGTTGCAGCTACTAGTTTCAGCAAGAAGTCTGGAGGGACCCAGCATGAATATATACCTGAAGATATCAAGCTGAGGGATTCCTCTTGTATCCCTGAGGACTTCAGAGGACCTGGAAGGTGAATCCTTCTGAATTGCTTTGGAATTTCCAGACCAGCCTGTATAGGATTGAACCCTGGTACACCTGGTGCCACTAAAAGGAACTGTTGTAAATTGTCTGATTTTTCTTTTTCATGGTGCCTCTACTTTTACATGTAGAGGAGTCTGAAAGCTTTTCTGTGGACTTTGAAAAAGATCCCTGGTACAGGCATCATATATGCAGATGAAAAGATTTATTTCCAAAAACCTGACTTGGAATGCTACATCAGGGGTTTACAGTAAACCGGACATATAATAAAATTAAAATCAACAGTTAAAATACATATTTATAAAACATAATAAAAAATAAACAATTGAAATTTACAATTAAAATTAACTTGAAATCATCAAAGCAACATGCATAATACTCTAAAACCAAACCAAACATTTCCTTAATAATTAATGAACATAACAAAAATACATACGAAGTAAAACTGATAGCTATGCACAATTGAAATATATAGAAAATGAGTAAAGTATTTATAAAAACCAAAGCCCAATGGTGTCAGATATAGGTGAATATTAAAATACATTTTATGCTTAACAATAGGGATTTCATACAGAACAACTTACATCATGTGTTAAATAGTGAAATACATCCGGAATATGAATTTGGTGCATGAGTTCTTAAAAAACTGATGAGCACAAATCACAAATAGAGCCAAAATGGAGACATACCTAGTAAAGGGTTAAAAGGTGCTTCCCTTTAGTTAGCAAACTGTATCCAAGACAGCCTGGAACATTAAAGTTCAAAATCAGTCTAAAAATACCAGCTCATTATTAATACTTTAATGATTAAAAACATTAGAAGCAAGTGCACTTACAGAATACTGCTCCTGGACACCGAGTAACAGCACAAGTTGCTGACCAGCAGTTCCTCTGTTACAAAGGCGTGCCAAAAAGTGGCCTGTGGTGGTGTGGGTACGTGTATTGGACACACGCTGGACCATTTCTCCACTGTGTCTGGAAAAAAGTTTTTTTGGGGGGACCAGGAAATGGATATGCGGCAAAATTAAAACCAGCGTGCATCTATTTACGACCTGAGCCCTTAACATCACCCATTGACTTTGAGATAAATGCACATGCATTACTTGTGCGGTAACTGTCCAGTACATGCCAACTGCTGATTACCTCCAGGAATGCCCCTGAGGTAGAAAATAGAAAATTATTTTCTACCCACAGGTTTTTGGCACACACCAAACTTGGAATTACCACCAGGCACATGTGCTAGCCGGGCTGTAATGCCGATTTGATGCATGCTGCACAAACATTAAAACCGAAAGCATATTTCAATAGACCTCTTAATGCCCTTTTTAAATTGCTAATCCTTAATTTAAAAAAATGCTCTGTAGAAAGTGTTAAAAATGTTCAAAAGTTTTAAAATGTTATGCATTCCAGCGGCCATCTTGAATGCTTTTCAATGACGAAAATGATGTCATTGTTGTTGGGGGAAGCATTTAAAGCCAAGATCATAAAACAATCCTTATCAAATAATATAAAAACTTAAAATAATAGAAATGGTAAGAACAAAAATAAGAATGAGACATTGTAAAAATATATACAAAAATATAATGGGAAAATATAAATTAGTTAAGCAAAATAAAGTTTGAACATCTTCAAAAATTAAGGGGCCCTTTTACTAAGGTGCACTGAAAAATGACCTGCAGTAGTGTAGACGTGTGTTTTGGACATGCGCAGAATCATTTTTCAGCGCACCTGTAAAAAATACCTTTTTAAAATTTTAGCTGAAAATGGACGTGCGGCAAAATGAGATCTTACCACCAGTCATTGACTTAGCGGTAAGGTCTCACGCGGTAACTGGGTTGTAATGGTCTACATGTGTAAAATGCCGATTACCACCCAATTACCGCCCGCGCGTCAGAAAATAAAAGTATTTTCCGGTGCACATAGTGGGCGCATGTAAAAAATGAAATTACCACTCGGGCCACGCGGTAGCCGGGTGGTAACTCAGAATTGCCGAATGTTGGGTGAACGTAGGCTCTTACGCGGCTTAGTAAAAGGTCCCCTAAATAAATAATAGTCTCTCTTAGCAACAAAAAATGTTTACACTTAACAAAAAATATGTGCTTCTCAGATGTGTCCCTCTTAGTTTACGGAAACACTGAAAGGTTAGATTCTTGATTTAAATCTGCTGGCATCACTATGTTAAATCTAAAAATTAGCTTCTGTTCTTCTTTCAATAACAGCCTGTCAGTGTCATTTCTCCAATAAGGTATTACCTTGCATATTGCCAAGAAGCACAGTTCTTCAAATCTATGTCCTTTATCTATCATGTGTTCCACTAGTGGTTTCTCAACAGATCTTCTTTTAATGGCACTCCAGTGTTCTATGATACATTTATTTAGTGGTTGCATTGTTTTAAATCACTATATAGGCAACCTTGTCTGTCTTACATTTAGAAAAGTGTCTTATTTCATAGTGCTCATCACTTGCAGGATGTATGAAAACCTTGGTTTTCAGGTTTACGTTGCAAACAGAACAATTATAACATGGAAAATGCCCCCATTTTGTATCTTTCTTCTGTGGCATTGGCAATTGTGCATGGCTATCAATTTTACTGCATACAGTATATATGTATTTTTGTTATGTTCATTAATTATTAAGGAATTGTTTGGTTTGGTTTTAAAGTATTATGCATGTTGTTTTGATGATTTCAAGTTAATTTTAATTGTTTATATTTTATTATGTTTTATTATATTGATTTTAATTTTATTTTCAGGCTTATTTTCGAAAGAGAAGGGCGCCCATCTTTCGACACAAATTGGGAGATGGGCGTCCTTTTCTCAGGGTTGCCCAAATCGACATAATCGAAAGCCAATTTTGGGCGTCCCCAACTGCTTCCTGTCGAGGGGACGACCAAAGTTCCCGGGGGCGTGTCAAAGGCGTAGCGAAGGCGGGACTGGGGCATGCCTAACAGATGGGCGTCCTCGAGCGATAATGGAAAAAAGAAGGGCATCCCGGACAAGCACTTGGCCGACTTTACTTGGTCCATTTTTTGTTACGACCAAGCCTCAAAAAGGTGTGCAAACTGACCAGATGACCACCGGAGGGAATCGGGGATGACCTCCCCTGACTCCCCCAGTGGTGACTAACCCCCTCCTACCCTGAAAAAAACAACTTTAAAAACTTTTTTTTGCCAGCCTGAAATGTCATACTCAGGTCCATCGCAGCAGTATGCAGGTCCCTGGGAAAGAAGGTATGTGTGTTTCAGCAGAGGCATAACGAAAGCATGGATGTCCTTCCTTCAAATATTTTGGACGGCCTGAACTGCCCCCCCCCCCCCCCCACAGGGATGGCCAAATTTCAAGGGTGTGGCGTGGAGGAGCGTCCTAGTGGTTAGAGCACTGGTCTTGCAATCCAGAAGTGGCCAGTTCAAATCCCACTGCTGCTACTTGTGATCCAAAATCCAAATAAATAAAGGGGGTGTCAGAGGCATAGCAGGCATGGATGTCCTTTTCACAGAAACATCCAGGCATGGACATCCTCATAGAAACATACACATTTTGGATGTCCTCAACTGTGGTTGCAGGGACGGAGGCATAGTGAAGGACATCCTTCACCCATACTCTTAAAAAAAAAAAAAAAACATCCCTGACGAGCACTTGGACATTTTCACCTGGACTTGTATTTTTCTAAGGTTGTAGATGGCAATTTATTTAAGGTTGTAGACAGCTATTATACACGCAGCTTGTCTGCATGTATGAAGCCATCTTTGGCATGCACAGAGCAGCCACGTATAATGCTTGGCTGCTCTGCACTGGCTTCCCCTCCTTAGGAAGGAAATTGTGTGCAAATGAGCTAACACTGAGCAGCTCATTTGCATGCAATTTCCTTCATGCATGCCCATTCCTTTCCAAATCTCTAAGGGATCGGTAAGGGAAGGGCTTTTTCCATTCAGTTAGTGCATCAGTTAGTCCACTGCAGTGCCCCCTAGGGTGCCCGGTTGGTGTCCTGGCATGTCAGGGGGACCAGTGCACTACAAATGCTGGCCCCTCCCATGACCAAATGAGTTGGATTTGGTCGTTTTTGAGATGGGCGTCCTCGGTTTCCATTTTCGCCGGAAACCGGGGACAACCATCTCTAAGGTCGACCTATATGTTGACATTTGGGCGTCCCTGACCATATTATTGAAACGAAAGCTGGACGCCTATCTTTCCCCGCCCCCTTTGCCGGGACGTCCTTAGAGATGGGCGCCCTTAGAGATGGTCATTGCCGTTCAATTATGCTCCTCCACGTCTGTCCAGTTAACAGTATATTGTAAACCCCTGTTGCAGCCTTATAGACAAAACGTGACCATGTCAGGTATTTGGAAATAAATCTTTTCATCTGCACACCAGCTGGTCAGAAATCATCACAGCAGCATGCATAATACTTTAAAACAATCCTTATCAAATAAGGATTGATTTAAACCATCAAACCTTCTGTTTGTTGGTTTATCTGTAAGTAGATCACTGCCTCTTCTGTTTGTCTGACAGACATTATAATTATATACAGGTATCTTGCCCAGGTGATTTGAGAGGAGAAGAGTTATTGTTTGGGAATATATATTGTGTCTTTCAGTCAGACAACTGGGTACCACCTAGGCACCCATGAATAGATGGTGCGATTTGTCCTAAAAGAAATCAGAAGGAGAAAGGAGACAGAGGTCAACAATAGCATTAGCTCTATTCCCCCCCCCCCCCCCCCCCCCAGAAAGCATAGGTCCTGGTTTTCAAGAAAAAAAAAATCCATATATACACAGTAGGTACAGTAGATAATTATATAAGAATGGATCCTCTTAACTATATTATGAACTTTTTTCCATTTCTTCCTTTCATATTACAGGTGAAATATAATTTCACATTATAATTATATAGGAGGGAAATGGAAGGAAATACAAAATGCAATCTTTTAATCCAAAAAGCCAATACACCATAGCGCAACCCAGCATATATGACCATCAATCTCTTATATATAGATTTGTAACATAAACCTATGCATCAGAAATTATCAGTGTATATGATATATGAATAATCTATATTGAATCAAATGGATATGTTTCTATAATAATGAGATAAACGTCTCTTTGTATAAAGACTAAATGAGAAGATAAGATTAAAAATAATAATTATAATTACTATGTATGTTCTCTTTTCCTATATTTAGCTACAAATAATAATAAATTATTATACAATTTTCATTGGTAAATAATAAAACCACATCCCTTCTGTAGTACTTTCCCTGCTTAAGAGCAACTTCTGACATCAATAAATGTACATTGTAAAGTGAAACCAATTTATGATTCACTTCATAGTACATGTATTATTCTTAATATCTAAATAACCACGAATAGCTCCATACTTCACTGTTTTTCTGTATAGTAATGAGGATTAAAGAGACTCTAAGGAACTTCTACAGTACAGCAGAAAGCTGGGAGTTGACTGCAAAGAGAGAGAGGGAGAGAGAGAGAGAGAGAAAGAAAACCCAGCCAACAGACTGTTAAACAATAGAGGTAGCCCTTGAGATTACTGCTTTGTGAAGGGAATATACATCTGAATTACACTAATAAACAAGAATCAAATGCCTCCACAGTCTATTGTGACAGATATCTGTTTAAAAACAGATAAACGTACTAAAACTCTGACAAAAAAAAACCCTGAATAATCAGCTGGAGTAATTCTCTGCAGCACTAAAAGGCATGGCGGGTTTACATGTTTTAACAAATGTACAATTTTAATAGAAGAGATGTTATGGATATGACAATCATATAACTAAATAAATGTAAACTACATCTCTCAAGTCCCAACATCGGCATTATTCAACTGGCGGGACCACAATCATCCAAAATTCATATCTCTTTCCAAAGATAGATTTTGCCCACCTTTTTCATACACAAACCAGCACTCATTTACTGTACTCACTCTCATTCTAAACCGCCTACATCTTCGTATTTTAAAATGCACTTCATAGTAACAGAACATTTGTAGCAGTAAACTCAATTCACAATGAAATGGGTCAGTGTGAAAGTTACTCTTATATATATTACCACTCATATATATTGATTTCTTTTCTTTTCTCCACGATATGACACTCATAGTTTAAAGTTTGTATAATCTGGTAAGTTCCTATTGTAGTTTCTTACAGTATATGTGCATTGTAAAATAAAATCTTCATAGTATATATGTAATTTTAAATATCTAAGTAATCTAGAATAACATCATATTTCACTGTTTTCCTATATAGCAATGAGAATGAATGAGTATTTAAGGAAGCTCTACAGTACAGCAGAAAGCTAGGAGACTAAAAAACAAAACAAAACAACAGATGAGCTGTTAAAGTGGTGGACTTTGGTCCTGGCAAACTGGGTTCAATTCCCACTGCAGGCACAGGCAGCTCCTTGTGACTCTGGGCAAGTCACTTAACCCTCCATTGCCCCAGGTACAAATAAGTACCAGTATATAATATGTAAGCCGCATTGAACCATGGGAAAGCACGGGGTACAAATAAAAAGTAAACTGTTTTGTGAAGGAAATAAACAATTGAATTACATAGATAAGAGTCAATTGCCTCTAAACACAAAGATAAACATACTGAACCCCTGGTAGAAGATTAGAATGACCAGCAGGAATTCTCCACTGGGAGGGCAAGGCAAGAACAAACAACAGCACTAAAAGACAGTCTGCGGAGATTTGCCAGTTACTATCCTGCTTATAATTGAAAGAGAAAAATGCCTATATTGCGACCCAAATCGGGAGATGGGCGTCTTTCTCCTGTGGGCGCCCAAATCAGTATAATCGAAAGCCGATTTTGGGCCTTTCCAACTGCAATCCGTCGCGGAAATGGGTAAAGTTGATGGGGGCGTGTCGGAGGCGTGGTGAAGGTGGAACTGGGGCGTGGTTATCGGCCAAGGAGAGATGGGCATCTTTAGCTGATAATCGAAAAAAAGGCGTTTTTACCGCGATTTTGGGTCACTTTTTTTGGACCCTTTTTTTTCCACGAACAAGTCCCAAAAAAGTGCCCCAACTGCCCAGATGACCACCGGAGGGAATCGGGGATGACCTCCCCTGACTCCCCCAGTGGTCACTAACCCCCTCCCACCAAAAAAAACCCACTTTAATAACTTTTTTTCCAGTCTCTATGCCAGCCTCAAATTCCGTACCCACCTCTATGACAGCAGAATGTGTTCTATCCTCTGACAGCCTTTCCCTGGTTCTGATGTGGCTCTCGGGTGAGTGTGACAACTGTTCTGTTATGCGCACTGCAGAATCACATCAGCAATGCATTGTGGTGGGTGTAGGGTATTGGGCTCCGTGATTCCACTAGCTTGTGGCAAATGCTCACGATGTTGGTAGTTGGTAGGCTCTACTCCCATGGTGCTTTTCCCCCTGCTTACTGGGTCAGAGTGTGCCCTGTTTTGTTTCCGGTAGTCCATGAGCTAGTGGCCATTTTTGTAAGCCAGTTTTAGATCCCTTTCACGTGTTAGCCACGTTACAGAACTTAGTTCTTACCTTGAATGTGGCTGAAAGAGGGCATTGTACACCATTCTGCCAGCTCTGACCTACTGCTAATCTCAGTACCTGGGAGACTCATTGCAAGTGGGGCACAACCTCTGATCTGCAGTTAACTGTGAGTAAGCGTGCTTATTCCAATAAAGGACATTTTCGGAGAGATTAGTCTTCAGGTGTCAACTGGTGTGCCAAGGTTATATAGCAGCAACAAGTCCTAGAGGCCTGCGTGTATGCTGGTCCCTGTAGCACTTTTAGTGGGTACCGCAGTGCACTTCAGCCAGGTGGACCCAGGCCCACCCCCCCTACCTGTAACACTTGTGGTGGTAAATGGGAGGCCTCCAAACCCCACTGTACCCACATGTAGGTGCCCCTTCACCCCTAAGAGCTATGGTAGTGTTGTACATTTGTGGGTTTTGGGGGAGGGGGGTTTGGTGCTCAGCACCCGTGGTAAGGGAGCTAAGCATGTGGGAGCGTTGTCTGAAGTCCACCGCACTGACCTCTAGGGTGCCCAGTTGGTGTCCTGGCATATCAGGGGGGCCAGTGTACTACGAATCGTGGCCCCTCCCATGACCAAATGGCTCGGATTAGGACGTTTTTGAGCTGGGCATTTTTAGTTTCCATTATCGCTAAAAAAAAAAACAATTGCCCAGCTGAAAAACGTCCATTTTTTCGAAAATACGGTCTGTCCCACCTCTTCACGTACCCGTTTTTGGACATAGACGCCCATGGAGGTAGGCGGTCACGTTCGATTATGCCCCTCCACATCATTGCTCAACTGGAACCACAATCATCTGTTTACCTTTCCTTACAATTTTACTTTTATTCCCATTTACTCCATCACCCTGGTATCCAAGTTCAAACATGAAATCTCAATCGGCAACAAAATACTTCTTTTGCAGTTCGACCTGTCCAGCACATTTGACATGGTAGACCATGACATCCTTACAAAATTACTGGACAAACTAGGGATCGGCGGAAACATCATTAAATGGATAAAAAGCTTTATCACCACCAGATCCTATCAGGTCAAATCAACCTCATCAATATCGCCCACATGCTCCTCAAAATGCGGAGTCCCCCAAGGATCACCCCTATCCCCAATCCTCTTCAACTTCATGATGATCCCTCTCGCCAAATCCCTACCCAAATCAGGCCTAAATCCCTTCATCTACGCTGATGACGTCACAATATTCATCCCTTTCAAATCCACTCTTACAGAAATCTCGGAGAAAATATTCACTGCCATGAATACTCTAGCATCCTGGGCCAACACTTTCAAGATGAAACTGAATAAAGAAAAAACTCAGTGCCTCATCCTTTCATCACAACACACTACTCAGCTCCCAACCACCCTGAACACCCCCGACGTTACAATCCCAATATCTGATAATCTAAAAATCCTAGGAGTAACATTAGACAAACACCTAACTTTAGAAACTCATGCAAAAGCCATGACGAAAAAGATGTTCAACATGATGTGGATACTGAAAAGAGTGAAGCCATACCTTCCACAGAAAACTTTCTGCAATCTAGTACAATCCACAGTTCTCACCCATGCCGACTACTGCAACAGCATCTTCATCAGATGCCAAGCCCAAATCATGAAAAAACTCCAAACAGCCCAAAACACAGCAGCTAGACTCATTTTTGGCAAATCATGATTCGAAAGCGCAACACCACTTCGTGAAAAACTTCACTGGCTCCCAGTCAAGGAACGAACACACTTCAAAGCCCACACAATGATCCACAAGATGCTCAATGGCGAATCCCCAAGCTACATGTCCAACCTGATCGATCTTCCAGCCAGAAACTGGACCAGTACTTCTAGAACTTATCTCAATCTTCATCTCCCTAAATGCAAAGGCCTTAAATACAAAACCTACTACGCATCCAACTTCTCTGTAATTGGCAGCCAACTCTGGAACACCATAACTTGACACATCCGAAAACCCACTGAGCATCTACCCTTCTGAAAACTGCTGAAGACTTACCTCTTCAAATAAGCCTACGACCCGTCCTAACTCTCAAACACAACTCCACTCCACTATATCACCCACACTCCAATCCCTTCAACACATCTCTTACCACTGTCCCACTCAGTGTAATTATCCCACTCTATGAAATTATGCCGTCCCTGCGACACTTTGTTCCATACTTTGTATCATTTCTGTGATACATCGTACCATACTGAACCTAATCTAAGTAATTATGTCATCTCTTTGATACATTGTTTCCATCCCTGTATTATCTCTGTGATACTTTGTACCACACTTTGTAAGCCGCACTGAACCTGCTATTGAGCAGGAAAGAGCTGGGTATAAATGCCGCAAATAAATAAATAAATAAATATCACCAGCAACAAATTATCTTAAACCTTTCAAACAGACACTCACCACCACACTCATAATAAAAAGCATTCACGCGCTCATTCTAAACAACCTACATCTTTAAAATACTTCCATAGTAACAAAGCTTCTACAGCAGTAAACTCAATCATTAAAATTGCTTTAAAGAATAAATAATATTTCCTAACTTAAATGTGAAACACCTATTATACCAATATATTGTCAGAAATAATAATAATAGGAAGTGAAGATGGAGACTCTGAATTAAACTGTCAAGTCCAGTGCTGAATTGTGGCACAAGAAAACAGCTATTTGTACTTTAAAGTTAAAACAACTTGCTAGACCTGCCAATAGACGAGTACTGATCAAGAAATTTCTGCAAGTCTTTTGGTTCCGTAAAGCTGCTTGTGTTGTTGTTAAATGTGATGATCATTTTTGCTGGATAATGAATGCCGTATTTCACTCCCATATCTTTAAGGTGAGGTCTCATAGCCAAGAATTGTTTTTGTTTGAGTGCTGAAGTTTTATAAAGATCTGCCACTATGAGGATCTTCCGACCTTCTTGAATTATTGATGAAGATCTTGCTGCAGTAAGAATTTGTAAAGTTTGAGTAAATCTAAGAACCTTAGCAACTACTGGTCTCGGGGTTTTCATTTCAGGACGAGATCTCCCCGGTGAGCGATGTGCCTGTTCAAATTCTAGTGGGGGATCAAAAGAGACTAAGTACCTCAGGAATCCAGGTTTTGAGAAAGCTGGTGGTATCAGAGCCTTCTAAACCTTCTTTTAGTCCTAATATTCGGATGTTATTTCGACGACACCTGTTTGATAAATCTTCTAACGATCTTTCAAGAAATTGAAACCTTGCTTCAGATCTGGTATGGGAGCTCTCCAATTCAGTGGCAGTTTGATCAGTTTTGTTTTCTACAGCTTCTAATCTGGAGTTGAATTCATTGACAGATGAGGTCAAAGAGGTAAGTTCATTACCAAGCTCGCAGGTCTTCTCAAAATGCTTCATAGTTAATTCTCTTAAACTTTGAGCTCATCCATTAGACTGAACTATGAAGTTGCAATTTACCAGACGCCATCTTGTCTGGGCTAAGAGGATCACTTTTTAGATCTTTTTGATCCCGGCAGAGGAATTGATGCAGGATCTTGCATTGCTGATTTAGAGGGAGACATGTTATAAGTTTGTATAAAGTAAAATTGTGTAGGAAAATGGCAATAACCAGGTAAAAAATGATGTATTGAGTATAAGGGAAGGGAGAGCATGTCACTTATGCTGCCATCTTGTCTGGCATCCTCTAGCATCCCCCCCCAATAAGTGATCACTTCTGACTTTTGTTTTCCAATTTTGTGGGTCATACCATCAGTACATATAAATAGTTTCCTGAATACATATTAATTGTGTATGCAATATAACAACATATTTCTTTTCTACATTCCCTAGTAGGCATGTTAGCTACTTAGATTCTGTCTCTTATCAACATTTTTAATACATTAGTTACAGCTAAAGTGATTTTTCCACACTCAGTACAGAATTATGGTCTTTTTTTTCTTTACCGTATACTTTTCTTTAAAGATAACTTTTACCTTGATGATCTTATTGCCCCATCCTGATTGTAGAGGCATATGCACTATATTTTTTGCCTGATCTATGTGAGTCTTGAAAAGGTCAGCCTAGGATGCACCCTTTGTCTGCCTCATTAGGATTTTTCTTTTTTAAAGCTGATTTTCTTAGATTGGGTTCAAAACTTGACATCAACTTTTTAGAGTCTGATTAGTATGTTTTCATACAAGGATAACTTTTACATTATCTATTAGGTTTTCTGTATGGCTCCTGCCTATAGTTTTCTGTTATGTCTACATGTTACATACTTTTACAATTTAAACTTTGTGTTTAAGTTTTATTACTCCCATATGGTTGCATTCTATTCCTCCATGATATCCCTGAGGGATCAGCTGTAGTTTGCCAGTGAGGTTCATCAACACAGGATTTAACACAGTCCTGCTGAACTTTTGTTTTGCTAATGTGATTAGTGCTAGGAAACATTTGTCTCCTGATTTATTTGATGTGTTTAGTTATTACATCTCATGATAGAGGTATATATATATATATGTTTATATGTGCTGTACCCCAAGAAAATTGAATCTCGATGAATGTTTAGATTATGAAGTTAAGATCTTTCATGTACCTTGAATGAAAATGTTTTGTACTGCTCAAGAACAACAGGAAAGTGCTTTTCTAGGCGACTGCCTAGTTTGCCCTTATTTGTTTAAATTGCCTTCTCTTCCACTTTCTATGACCTTTATGACCTTTATTTAGTATAAAAGGAGAAACTGTGCTCCTACCTGATTACTTGGTGTCATAGAGGGGCATAATCGAACAGAAACGCCTATCTCCATGGGCGTTTATCTCCGAGAACGGGTCCGTGAAGGGGCGGACCCAAGCGTATTTTCGAAAAAATTAGACGTCCATGTTTTATTCGCCAAGTTGTGAGCTGGGCGTTTTTGCTTTTCAGCGATAATGGACAATGAAATCGCCCAGCTCAAAAACGAATAAATCCAAGGCATTTGTTCGTGGGAGGGGCCAGGAGTCGTAGTGCACTGGTCCCCCTAACATGCCAGGACACCAACCAGGCACCCTAGGGGGCACTTTTACAAAAACAGAACAAAAGGTAAAAGAGCTCCCAGGTGCATAGCACCCTTCCCTTGTGTGTAGAGCCCCCCAAATCCCCCTCAAAACCCACTGCCCACAAGTCTACACCATTACTATAGCCCTAAGGAGTGAAGGGGGGCACCTACATGTGGGTACAGTGGGTTCGGGGGGGGTTGGACGACTAAGCATTAAGCAGCACAATTGTAACAGGTAGGGGGGGGATGGGCCTGGGTCCACCTGCCTGAAGTCCACTGCACCCCCTAACAACTGCTCCAGGGACCTGCATACTGCTGCCAGGGAGGTGGGTATGACATTTGAGGGTCAAAATAAAAAGTTGTGAAACATCATTTTTTGTGGTGGGAGGGGGTTTATGACCACTGGGGGAGTCAGGGGAGGTCATCCCCGATTCCCTCCAGTGGTCATCTGGTCATTTAGGGCACTTTTTGGGGCCTTATTCGTGAAAAAACAGGGTCCAGGAAAAGTGCCCTAAATTCTAGCTAAAAACGCATACTTTTGTCCCATTATCTGTGAAATGCGCCCATCTCTGTTCGGCAGATAACCACGCCCCAGTTCCGCCTTCGCCACACCTCTGACACGCCCCCATCCGCGACGGAGTGCAGTTGAAAACGTCCAAAATCGGCTTTCGATTATACCGCTTTATTCGTTTTTGTGAGATAAACGCCCATCTCCCGATTTAGGTCGGAACTTGGGCGTTTTTCTCGTTCGATTATAAGCTGGATAATCTTCTTTGTTATGCAAGTTTTGATAGTTTTCTTACAACAAGAATAGAACTTTATTTTCACTAATTTCCACTTTTAGCAATTGGATGCTGATGTAATTCTTATTTTTCCCTAATTTGTTTTTCCATAAATGAAATGTGCCTATCTAATGCTTTTAACATAGTACATAGTAGTAGTAACATAGTAAATGATGGCAGATAAAGTCCTGTATGGTCCATCCAGTCTGCCCAACAAGATGAACTCATTTACATGGTATGTGATACTTTATTTGTATACCCGAGTTTGATTTGTCCTTGCCTTTCTCAGGGCACAGACCGTAGAAGTCTGCCCAGCACTGTTCTCCAGCCCATCCCTATCTATTTAGTCATGATCAGGGCATAGATCATAGAAGAGGCTTGTTTGTAACAGTCCTAGTTACCCAGCACACCCCAATGATAAAGATTTAAAATAATATCTTGAATTGTATGGAATACAATTGTGAAGAAGTTGGAAGCATTCGCCCATTCATTTTTGGGGACATTTTATGTAGAAATTTACAGAAATGTTTAAACAAATGAGAAGGTCTATTTGAAATGAGAGCTGAAAATATGCATGTGTAAACTAAATCTATGTAGAAATGTTTGTTCAGGGACATGTGTATGACTTATGATATCCTCTTTTTGGTCAGACCAGCATGGCCATTGATTTTTATTGTATCTTACATATACCTTGAACCGTGCAAACCATGAAATCTGAGAGCACCCTTGAGTTAATGGCATGTTGTTAAGGAATTGAGCAACTATTATGTGGATTGTTTAGCTTGCTGGAAACTTTGAAGCCCTCCAGATGCAACATGACACCTGTCTGTGTGAACCTTGCAACGGTGTACAGACTGCTGCTTCACAATACCAGAACCTGCACTGACCTCTGTCAACTTGTCTGATACCAGGATTGTCTACCTATCAAATCAACAAAGTTTCAAGTGACTTTGAGTAGCCTACTTTCTAGCTGTTTACATTTCAAAACCACACATTATGAATTTTTTCAAATTTCTATTTTTATTACTGAATTATCTCCTCACATCACAAGGTGTTTTATGTACTGTTGATGTTAATTACTTATACATTGTTCGCCATGCTATGGAAATACTTGCTATACTATATGTTGATAATTTTATACCTATTCTTTCTATTGCTGCCTCTTCCTAGTGCTCTTTTATCACTTCCTGTTTTTCTAATTTTCTTCTCTTTCTTCGAGGTGTTTTTCTTGGACTCCTTGGTTTTCTAGCCTTTTTCCTTATTCTCTTTTGCTCTCTCCCCTGTTTTCTCTCTATGTGTAAGAAATTGTTTTCTACACCTTTTACTACCAAAATTATGCTTAATGAAATTTCTGTCCTGAATTATTCTACCTCTCCACTTCCTGCTCCCTCTCACCATTCCCATACCCTACCACCCTTTCTTGCTGAAGAACATACCATTCCCTCAACTCTGGTTTTGTCTCCCTGTTCCCTTTCCCTGGAGCCAAAGAGGGAAGATATCTATAAATGTTTAGCTATATTCTACTTCAGGTATGCTGCACTACTTCCCATCTCCCATCTTTCTTTTCTGTATGTGGCTGTTAGTCTTTACTGTCAGCCATCACATGCAGGAATTTCTGGCTGGTCAAGACCAGGGTTGCCAGATGGCAAAAAAATTTCCAGCCCAATTAGTGGCCAAAAGGAGCCCAAAGTTAATATTCATGCGGAATCGTGAATATTCATAAAAAATTATGAATATTAATGAGGAAATTATGAATATTAATGAGGAAATTATGAATATTAATGAGAAATTCGATATATTGCAAATTACATTTCTATTTGAGTAGATTTTAAAATTAATTTAAGCAAGCACTTAGCTTAAGTATCAAGATCCTGACAGGAAATGCTGAGGCAACAGGAACAGGATGGCGACTGAAGCAGCAACAGAGCACCTGAAAAAAAACAGAAGCAAAGTACCTGAAAACAGAAGCAGCAATGGTGACTGAGGTAGGCCCAGGCCAGGAACAGAACACTGAGGCAGGCCCAGGAAACCAGGTACACACTGAGGCCTGCCCCAGTGTTCCTGTTCCTGGAACTGCCCCAGTGTTACTGCTCCTGCCCAGGAATAGGAACAGGAACAGGAACACCAAGGCAGGCCCAGGGAGAGGGACAGGAACATCACCATCGTCCATCACCAAGGCAGGAACAGGCACAGGAGCACAAACTGAAAGAGAAAAAGAAAAAGAAACAGATTAGGATGGAACAGTTAGAAGTACACTGAATGAAACAGATGAAAATGAAACTGGCACAGACAGGAATGCTGAACTCTCCAGTCCTAGCTCCCGAGGCAGGCACAGGAACACTGAACACCAACGCAGACAGAGGCAGCCAGGCACAGGAACTCGGACTGAAAAGGAAACAGGGGGGAATAAAGGATTACTGTCTCACCCAATGCTCAGGTTACTGTGTGACACCCGCCCCCTCCTAGAAGAGGACTCACCGGGCTCTTAGGGCCTTGGGACTGTATACTGCAGGAACACTGGAAACTCCTCTGCAGGCACACTTGGGGCTCTCCCACTCTGGACTCTGGAGCAGGAAAGCTGTAGAGGCTGCAAAAGAGGGAAAGAATCAAGGATGAGTGAGCGACCGCCTTTGCTTACATAGAGACCTCCATCGCCCCACTTAGGAGATTGAAGAAGAAAAGTAAGAACTCACCAGGCGATGAATCAGCCAGGTGTCACAGGAACACTACTACTACTTAACATTTCTAAAGGCGAAAGAACCCCTTCTGACTCGATGGACGCAGCCAGGCATAGGAACCCCCGCTGACTCGTTTCACACGGACAGGCAAAGGAACCCTCTCTGACTCGTTCGACGTAGCCAGGCACAGAAACCCCCCGGCTCTCTTTGACGCAGCCAGGCACAGGAACTCGGACTGAAAAGGAAACAGGGGGGAATAAAGCATGACTCTCTCACCCAATGCTCAGGTTACTGTGTGACACCCACCCCCTCCAAGAAGAGGACTCACCGGACTCTTAGGGCCTTGGGACCGTATACTGCAGGAACACTGGAAACTCCTCTGCAGGCACACTTGGGGCTCTCCCACTCTGGACTCTGGAGCAGGAAAGCTGTAGAGGCTGCAAAAGAGGGAAAGAATCAAGGATGAGTGAGCGACCGCCTTTGTTTACATAGAGACCTCCATCGCCCCACTTAGGAGATTGAAGAAGAAAAGTAAGAACTCACCAGGCGATGAATCAGCCAGGTGTCACAGGAACACTACTACTACTTAACATTTCTAAAGGCGAAAGAACCCCTTCTGACTCGATGGACGCAGCCAGGCATAGGAACCCCCCCCCCTGACTCGTTTCACAAGGACAGGCAAAGGAACCCTCTCTGACTCGTTCGACGTAGCCAGGCACAGAAACCCCCCGGCTCTCTTTGACGCAGCCAGGCACAGGAACTCGGACTGAAAAGGAAACAGGGGGGAATAAAGCATGACTCTCTCACCCAATGCTCAGGTTACTGTGTGACACCCGCCCCCTCCTAGAAGAGGACTCACCGGGCTCTTAGGGCCTTGGGACCGTATACTGCAGGAACACTGGAAACTCCTCTGCAGGCACACTTGCGGCTCTCCCACTCTGGACTCTGGAGCAGGAAAGCTGTAGAGGCTGCAAAAGAGGGAAAGAATCAAGGATGAGTGAGCGACCGCCTTTGTTTACATAGAGACCTCCATCGCCCCACTTAGGAGATTGAAGAAGAAAAGTAAGAACTCACCAGGCGATGAATCAGCCAGGTGTCACAGGAACACTACTACTACTTAACATTTCTAAAGGCGAAAGAACCCCTTCTGACTCGATGGACGCAGCCAGGCATAGGAACCCCCCCCCTGACTCGTTTCACAAGGACAGGCAAAGGAACCCTCTCTGACTCGTTCGACGTAGCCAGGCACAGAAACCCCCCGGCTCTCTTTGACGCAGCCAGGCACAGGAACTCGGACTGAAAAGGAAACAGGGGGGAATAAAGCATGACTCTCTCACCCAATGCTCAGGTTACTGTGTGACACCCGCCCCCTCCTAGAAGAGGACTCACCGGGCTCTTAGGGCCTTGGGACCGTATACTGCAGGAACACTGGAAACTCCTCTGCAGGCACACTTGGGGCTCTCCCACTCTGGACTCTGGAGCAGGAAAGCTGTAGAGGCTGCAAAAGAGGGAAAGAATCAAGGATGAGTGAGCGACCGCCTTTGCTTACATAGAGACCTCCATCGCCCCACTTAGGAGATTGAAGAAGAAAGAACTCACCAGGCGATGAATCAGCCAGGTGTCACAGGAACACTACTACTACTTAACATTTCTAAAGGCGAAAGAACCCCTTCTGACTCGATGGACGCAGCCAGGCATAGGAACCCCCCCTGACTCGTTTCACACGGACAGGCAAAGGAACCCTCTCTGACTCGTTCGACGTAGCCAGGCACAGAAACCCCCCGGCTCTCTTTGACGCAGCCAGGCACAGGAACTCGGACTGAAAAGGAAACAGGGGGGAATAAAGCATGACTCTCTCACCCAATGCTCAGGTTACTGTGTGACACCCGCCCCCTCCTAGAAGAGGACTCACCGGGCTCTTAGGGCCTTGGGACCGTATACTGCAGGAACACTGGAAACTCCTCTGCAGGCACACTTGTGGCTCTCCCACTGGACTCTGGAGCAGGAAAGCTGTAGAGGCTGCAAAAGAGGGAAAGAATCAAGGATGAGTGAGCGACCGCCTTTGCTTACATAGAGACCTTCATCGCCCCACTTAGGAGATTGAAGAAGAAAAGTAAGAACTCACCAGGCGATGAATCAGCCAGGTGTCACAGGAACACTACTACTACTTAACATTTCTAAAGGCGAAAGAACCCCTTCTGACTCGATGGACGCAGCCAGGCATAGGAACCCCCCCTGACTCGTTTCACACGGACAGGCAAAGGAACCCTCTCTGACTCGTTCGACGTAGCCAGGCACAGAAACCCCCTGGCTCTCTTGACGCAGCCAGGCACAGGAACTCGGACTGAAAAGGAAACAAGAGGGAATAAAGCATGACTCTCTCACCCAATGCTCAGGTTACTGTGTGACACCCACCCCCTCCTAGAAGAGGACTCACCGGACTCTTAGGGCCTTGGGACTGTATACTGCAGGAACACTGGAAACTCCGCTGCAGGCACACTTGGGGCTCTCCCACTCTGGACTCTGGAGCAGGAAAGCTGTAGAGGCTGCAAAAGAGGGAAAGGATCAAGGATGAGTGAGCGACCGCCTTTGCTTACATAGAGACCTCCATCGCCCCACTTAGGAGATTGAAGAAGAAAAGTAAGAACTCACCAGGCGATGAATCAGCCAGGTGTCACAGGAACACTGAGGCGTAGCAAGCAAGGCGCAAGAACCCCTTCTGACTCGTTCGACGTAGCCAGGCACAGAAACCCCCCGGCTCTCTTTGACGCAGCCAGGCACAGGAACTCGGACTGAAAAGGAAACAAGAGGGAATAAAGCATGACTCTCTCACCCAATGCTCAGGTTACTATCTGACACCCACCCCCTCCAAGAAGAGGACTCACCGGGCTCTTACGGCCTGGAAACTCCACTGCAGGAAGGTGCACAATCGTCATCGTCGGGTATCAACATCACGTCATCCTCCTCCTCCTCCTCCTCCTCCTCCTCCTGGGTCTGGCTTGTACTCTCATAAATATCAGACTTGAATAACCTGAGCATCTGATCTGTAGGAACAAACTCATGATATGCCTTTACGCCCCATGTAGCTACGAATACGCAACAAGGCTTCCAGAGTGCCTTGTCGCATCCTGTTTCTTAGTTTTGTCTTGATCAGATTCATCTGAGAAAAGGTTCTTTCCACAGCTGCATGGCTGAAAGGCAAAGCCAACATACATAGGGCAAAATTCCCTAGCAGGAGGAAGTCATGATCTCCTGTAGCATCTGTGTGATTTGCTACAGTCACCCAAAACTGCTCGATCTCATTGTCCCTGTAGGTTGGCCATAACACTGTGCTGATCCGCAGCCACTGTTGCTCCAGATCTCCAATATTACCGTTATACAGAGGTAGAAATGACAACTTCGACAGCTGTGGTTTCAGGGCTCCAAGGACAACAGATGGAGAAAGATCTGACAGAGACTGTAGCAGGTGGACATTTGATGGTAGCCTCTTACGCATTTCCCTCAGCAGTTCAAATAGGTAATCTCTACAGCGTTCTTTAATGTGTTCTGCAGATGCGGGTTCAAGTCCAGAGTCATGCAGCGCCAACTGGAATTCGATACCAAAGTTCATCGCTGCCAGCGGTAGATGCTTAGACCTGTCTTCCAAATCATACATGATAGTTGCGCCCCACGATGTTAATGTGATCGGTCGCACAAGTTGCAGCAGCATGGTGTGATACAATGTCATCAGGTCGTCAAGCAAACGGACAGGGCTGGCTTTATCAGACTGAAACAGCTTGTTCACTCGGTTGAGTTCCTGCAGTATGGGCCTCAAAAATATCAAGTACAGCTTGTTTTGTGGTGTGTTGTACATCTGGTACAGCTGGTCAGCGGTGTAGCTGCGTGTCTCATCCTTCGCTACCTGGAAGTGAAGCTTCAGTTCATCATATTGGTCAAGCACACGCTGAACACAAGCAGCTATGGACAGCCAGCGAGTGTCTGACAACCTCAGGATCTTTAGTGGTTCTTGACCAACATTAATGCATTGATATATCTGTTTGTATTTCTGCTGGCGAACAGTACTATGGCAGAACCAGTTATAGGTCTCAGCAACCATGAATTCAATGTTCCTTGGCAGCACCATCAGCGCATGTGATGAACTCAGCTGAATTGAATGGCAAATACACTTGATATGTACAATGTTGGGGCACACTTCACGGAACCTTGTTATTACTGAATTATTTCTGCCACACATGGTGCTACAGCCATCAGTTGCTAAGCCAATGCATTTGTCTATTTGAAGATGATTTGCTCTAAGAAAATTGGTTATGGCACTGAATATTCCTTCTGCAGTACCAGTCTCAAGGGCTAATATTCCTAGAAATGCGGTGCTAATAGACTTCAAGGAAGTACTGTAGTAGCGCACCATCACACACAGCTGCTTCTCTAGGCCAATATCTGTGCTTTCATCGATGATCAAGGAATAAGACGCGTCATTTGTGCCCAGGTCCGAAATTAATTCTTGATGGAGTGCAGGGCCAAGTACATTCTTGATCAGTGCAGAACATTTTGTGCGGTGTATAGCTATGTCTTTGCCCGAAATGGCTTTGACAACCTGGCCTAGGTGATCGATCGTTGCAATACTGGAATGGCACGCAACGTGTGCCGCCAACTTCAGCTCCGCTATCTTGGTCGATTTGTCAATAGTGGTAGACTGGCAGCCCATATCAAATAAAGTCCTAACACTTGAAAACGGCGCTGCATTCTTCTTATGTTTGGCTGTATTGGCATGGTTAACTAAGTCAGCATGATGTGGACGTATCTCAGCTTTGCAAAAACGACAATATGCTTTTTTGTCATCTCCTGGCACACTCCTTATCCAGTCTTTTAAGAGTGCCTCTTTCTCCCAGCTCTTGCAGTACTTCTTTGTATATGTTGCCCACTTTCCCATGATGATATTATGAATCGGAACAGTCGGGAAGTAGCAAACGATCAGGACTGTCTTTTTGTCTATATGGTGTACAGCGCTGCGTATGACTTGTAGCGCTATAGAAATGATAAGTAGTAGTAGAAAACAAGCTGTAGTAAAGAAATACAGATTTGTTAACCATGTGAACCACAAATATATGCAATAAAGTGCCATACATAACCCCTTCCCCTCCCCTTTTACATTAGCAATCTTATGCAGATGCATGCCTATCAAACATAAAAAAGGCGAGTGACTGACTCACTCGCAAATGCACAGTAGAGACTTCCCTCTCTGTCCCGCTCCCGCGTCAATACATGATAAGGGGGGGAGGGGGCGGGACAGAGAGGGAAACTACGCCGCCGAGGTTGCTACCGCTCCCCCCCCCACTCGGAGTCGCCACCGCCACTCCTCCACACGGCCCAGGCCCTCTCTTCCCTTCTGAACTTACACATCCATTCGCCAAACGCAGCAACGCACATCAGCTGAGCTGCCCCTTCCTTCTCTGCCTGTGTCCCGCCCTCGCTGACGTAACGTCACAGGAGGGCGGGCCCACAGGCAGAGAAGGAAGGGCCCATGGCAGCTGAGCTGATGTGCGTTGCTGCATTCGGCAAATGGATGTGTAAGTTCAGAAGCGAAGAGAGGGCCCGGGCCAAGTGGAGGGGTGGTGGCGGCGGCGACTCCGAGGGGGGGGGGGGAGCGGTGGCCACCTCGCGGGGGGGGGGGGGGGAGGGGAAGGAAAACCCCCAAAACCAGCCCATTTTTACGGGCTCAACGGCTAGTATAGCAATAAGACAGTATATGACAATCTCTCTTAATGTAATGCATCTTCATTGTGGATATTCTGAAAGCCCAACTGGTTGGGTGTGCCCAGCTCAGTGTACCCCTGTAATCCTCCTGAGTATATTTATTTTAGAAAAAGGGAACACACTTTACAAATAACACGTCAGCAAAAGGCTCTCTTAATAGCTAGTCCTTATGAGGACAGGCCCTAGAGCACCTAAATAACCTGCTATTATGAAACTTCATGTGCAGTACATCTTGCCTTTTCTTTTCCAATGTAGCATTTCATCCTCTCCCTCCGCTTCTTCCATCCATGCCCATTACCATTACCCTCCCCCTCCCTTCTATACATGTGCATTTCCCCCTCCTGGTCTCCCCCTGCCCAATATCTTGCACCTCTGCTGTCTCTCTTTGCTCCTGATGCAGGTTGAAATACTGTAATTGTCCCTAATCGTAATCTTAAGCAGCATCATTATAATTAGCATCAAACAACATATATATCCAGCAGCATAATCACCACAATATGAATATAATCAACATCTGCATCATAATCAAACCTGCAGCATTATCATATATATAATCAAACCAGCAGCAAGAACAAAAACAAGTTCAAAGCAAATGCCCCCTGTGTATTACTTGGTAGCAATAAAGTAATATTCACATTGCGAGAGGCCTGAACCAACAGCTGTTTTCCACTAAACATATGAAGGAATTTGGAAGCCCTTCCCTCATTCAATTTGAACCTGTAGAATACAGATAAAAAAAAAGGGAAGTGCATTTTTACAATATACAAGCAGCCAGTGGCGTACCAAGGGGGGGGGGGCAGTCCGCCCTGGATGCACACTGCTGGGGGGTGCCACGCGCCAGTCAGCTTCATTGGTTCCCTTTGCCCCGGAACAGGTTACTTTCTGTTCTGGGGCAGAGGGAGCATGGAAACCAACGAAGCTGACCGGCACGCGGCACCCCCCCCCCCCCCCCCCAGGGCAAAAAAGGACTTTGAGAAGAAATTAGCGTTGGAAGCAAAAATACATAGTAAAAATTTTTTTAGATACATTAAAAGCAGGAAACCGGCCAAAGAGTCGGTTGGGCCGCTGGACGAAAATGGTGTTAAAGGAGCGATCAAGGAGGACAAAGCCGTAGCGGAGAAATTAAATGAATTCTTTGCTTCGGTCTTCACCGAGGAGGATTTGGGGGGGACACCGGTGCCGGAAAGAATATTTGAAGCGGGGGAGTCGGAGAAACTAAACAAATTCTCTGTAACCTTGGAGGATGTAATGGGTCAGTTCAGCAAGCTGAAGAGTAGTAAATCACCGGGACCTGATGGTATTCATCCCAGAGTATTAATAGAACTAAAAAATGAACTTGCGGAGCTACTGTTAGAAATATGCAATCTGTCCCTAAAATCGAGTGTAGTACCGGAAGACTGGAGGGTAGCCAATGTTACTCCGATTTTTAAGAAGGGTTCCAGAGGAGATCCGGGAAATTATAGACCGGTGAGTCTGACGTCGGTGCCGGGCAAGATGGTGGAGGCTATTATTAAGAATAAAATTGCAGAGCATATACAAAAACATGGACTGATGAGACAAAGTCAGCACGGATTTAGTGAAGGGAAGTCTTGCCTCACCAATCTAATGCATTTTTTTGAGGGGGTAAGCAAACATGTGGACAATGGGGAGCCGGTTGATATTGTATATCTGGATTTTCAGAAGGCGTTTGACAAAGTGCCGCACGAAAGACTCCTGAAGAAATTGCAGAGTCATGGAATCGGAGGTAGGGTATTATTATGGATTAAGAACTGGTTGAAAGATAGGAAGCAGAGAGTACGATTGCGTGGCCAGTATTCTCAGTGGAGGAGGGTAGTTAGTGGGGTCCCGCAGGGGTCTGTGCTGGGTCCGTTGCTTTTTAATGTATTTATAAATGACCTAGAGATGGGAATAACTAGTGAGGTAATTAAATTCGCCGATGACACAAAATTATTCAGGGTCGTCAAGTCGCAGGAGGAATGTGAACGATTACAGGAGGACCTTGCGAGACTGGGAGAATGGGCGTGCAAGTGGCAGATGAAGTTCAATGTTGACAAGTGCAAAGTGATGCATGTGGGTAAGAGGAACCCGAATTATAGCTACGTCTTGCAAGGTTCCGCGTTAGGAGTTACGGATCAAGAAAGGGATCTGGGTGTCGTCGTCGATGATACGCTGAAACCTTCTGCTCAGTGTGCTGCTGCGGCTAGGAAAGCAAATAGAATGTTGGGTGTTATTAGGAAGGGTATGGAGTCCAGGTGTGCGGATGTTATAATGCCGTTGTATCGCTCCATGGTGCGACCGCACCTGGAGTATTGTGTTCAGTACTGGTCTCCGTATCTCAAAAAAGATATAGTAGAATTGGAAAAGGTACAGCGAAGGGCGACGAAAATGATAGTGGGGATGGGACGACTTTCCTATGAAGAGAGGCTGAGAAGGCTAGGGCTTTTCAGCTTGGAGAAGAGACGGCTGAGGGGAGATATGATAGAAGTGTATAAAATAATGAGTGGAATGGATCGGGTGGATGTGAAGCGACTGTTCACGCTATCCAAAAATACTAGGACTAGAGGGCATGAGTTGAAGCTACAGTGTGGTAAATTTAAAACGAATCGGAGAAAATTTTTCTTCACCCAACGTGTAATTAGACTCTGGAATTCGTTGCCGGAGAACGTGGTACGGGCGGTTAGCTTGACGGAGTTTAAAAAGGGGTTAGATAGATTCCTAAAGGACAAGTCCATAGACCGCTATTAAATGGACTTGGAAAAATTCCGCATTTTTAGGTATAACTTGTCTGGAATGTTTTTACGTTTGGGGAGCGTGCCAGGTGCCCTTGACCTGGATTGGCCACTGTCGGTGACAGGATGCTGGGCTAGATGGACCTTTGGTCTTTCCCAGTATGGCACTACTTATGTACTTATGTACTTATGTAGGGGGGGTTCTTTCGCCGGGGTGGGGGGGGGGGGGGAGACAGGGCGCATCGGCGATCCGCCACGGGTGTCAGCCACCCTAGGAACGCCACTGCAAGCAGCACTGCAAATTGCAATCCACAAAACAAAATGAGCAAGATCCCACACATACATGCCATCTTTTATTTTGATCTAGGCACAGGAAAAAAGGTTTTAAATGCACCCAGGTTTCAACTTCATTCATGTTTAATATGTGATATAACTGTTATATGCCAATACATGAGCACATGATTCTCATAACATGCCTGTTTTAGTGTCCCTTTTATCAGGAGAAAACAAGAAAATTCACATGCTAGGCTAGGATGTCCCCCCTATTAAACCAGCCAAATCATCACGGACGTACATAAATCTGCACTACCCAAGTTGCAAAGGACTCAAATACAAAACAACCAACGCATCCAGTTTTTCATACATGGGCACACAACTGTGGAACACATTACCAAAAGCCTTGAAAACTATGAATAGCCACCTAAACTTCCAGAAAACACTGAAAACCAACCTGTTTAAAAAGGCATACCTAGCCAACCCAACATAAATGCCCAAACTATGCAACACAAGAAACTAAGTACAGTATGGACATAACACAACTCTCCCGTGACATGATCCCTTACTGTACCACAACATCACTCTTTATTTGTTTACACCAGAGTCTGCAAACGCTACCCCGGAACTATGTAAGCCATATTGAGCCTACAAATAGGTGGGAAAATGTGGGATACAAATGTAATTAAAATAAATAAGTGAAAATAAATATAAATATTTTGTTTCATGAAAAATGCAGATTTATGTCCCTAGTCATGCATCTAATCTAAAGGTTATATAATCATTTCAAGACAGCCAGTGAATGGTTTTACTTATTAGTAGAACATAACCACAGAGGCATCATAGGGCTGCAATTTCAGCTAAGAAACAGGTTATAACTTATTTTGAGTTAGTCTTCAGTGGGCCAAACTTGCTTTCATTGTGCCATCACCATCCAGCTGGATAGGCAGTGTCTAAAAAGATGGAGGATAAAGGTATATTTGTTGTACATTTTTTTTTGTCCCACATTATCTCAAGCAAACTCAGGTTCAATGAGGCTTACATTTGAAAATACAGTAAGACAGAATAACAGAATTCAGTTATTATATCATGGCAGCAAGTACATGGATATGTCAAAACATTTAACAAAAGATGAGATTACCACCACATATGCCCAGATGGTCATTTAAAAGTCTGCCCTTTAATGTGTAGAACAAATTAGTAGTACTGTAACCGATGATACCAATACTCCTCTGTGTACATCCATATGCAGCACAAGCCAGCAATGCATGTTTGAAAATATAAGCTGCGGAAGAAATAAAAATGGGTGCGGGGTCCAGCCACCACCGGTGGCGACTCGAAGAGTATGGGAGGGGGTCAGGGGAGAGGGTCCAGCAGCAAGTTGGGAGGACTAGGGAGAGGAGGGGGTGGGTCCAGAGAGTATGGGAGGGGGTCAGGGGGAGAGGGTGGGAGGGTCCAGCAGTGAGTCGGGACTAGGGAGAGGAGGGGGTGGGTCCAGAGAGTATGGGAGGGGGTCAGGGGGAGAGGGTGGGAGGGTCCAGCAGTGAGTCGGGACTAGGGAGAGGAGGGGGTGGATCCAGAGAGTATGGGAGGGGGTCAGGGGGAGAGGGTGGGAGGGTCCAGCAGCAAGTTGGGAGGACTAGGGAGAGGAGGGGGTGGATCCAGAGAGTATGGGAGGGGGTCAGGGGGAGAGGGTGGGAGGGTCCAGCAGCAAGTTGGGAGGACTAGGGAGAGGAGGGGGTGGATCCAGAGAGTATGGGAGGGGGTCAGGGGGAGAGGGTGGGAGGGTCCAGCAGTGAGTCGGGACTAGGGAGAGGAGGGGGTGGATCTAGAGAGTATGGAGGGGGGTCAGGGGGAGAGGGTGGGAGGGTCCAGCAGCAAGTTGGGAGGACTAGGGGGAGGAGGGGGTGGATCCAGAGAGTATGGGAGGGGGTCAGGGGGAGAGGGTGGGAGGGTCCAGCAGTGAGTCGGGACTAGGGAGAGGAGGGGGGGGATCCAGAGAGTATGGGAGGGGGTCAGGGGGAGAGGGTGGGAGGGTCCAGCAGCAAGTTGGGAGGACTAGGGAGAGGAGGGGGGTGGATCCAGAGAGTATGGGAGGGGGTCAGGGTGGGAGGGTCCAGCAGCGAGTCGGGACTAGGGAGAGGAGGGGGTGGATCCAGAGAGTATGGGAGGGGGTCAGGGGGAGAGGGTGGGAGGGTCCAGCAGTGAGTCAGGACTAGGGAGAAGAGGGGGTGGGCCCAGAGTATGAGGGGGTCAGGGGAGAGGGGGGGGGGGCTGGGGCGTCCAGCAGAGAGTCAGGACTAGGGAAAGGGGGGAGTGGGTGCGGGGTCCAGGAGGATTTGCATGCAGTGGGGACTGGAGTAGCAGGAAGGTTTGCTTTGCTTGCTTGTTAAATAGTAGTAGTTGTTGCTTTGTTTTGAGTGTACTGCTGTAGCAGCATTACACTCAGAACAAAGCAACAGTGTAGATGAACTGGTGGTGGCTTCAAATTGCTGACGTCACGTACATAACCCCGCCCTCCCTGTCTGATCTGGAAAATAAATGAGTGAATATGTGAATGAGTGAGTCCTGCAGCAGGACTCACTCATTCACATATTCACTCATTTATTTTCCGGATCCGACAGGGAGGGCGGGGTTATGTACGTGACGTCAGCAATTTGAAGCCACACCACCATCTACACTGTTGCTCGGTCGGAGAGTAGACGACGGACGGTCTCGGAACAAGGGAGGGACGGACGGAGTCGGAACTTGGAAGAGAGAGGTTAGAGAAGTGAAGATGAAGGTATGAAGAGAGAGTAGAAGACGGACGGACAGTACGGGAGAGCCCTCTAGGAGGTCGGAGACTCACTACGGGAGGGGAAAGAAGGTGGGGGCCCACAACCACATGGCATGGCATCTCGGAGTACTCAGGGGGTGGGGTCTGCCTGGGGGGACTCGGAGGAGGTGGGTGGGGGTCTGGGGGATCTGAGTTCCAGCGCAACTCAGAGTAATGGGGTGAGAGCTGGCTGGGGGGTGAGTTCAGGTCCTCTTCACGATTTCGGGTGGGTGAGGGCGGGGGGTCCGGATCGGGACGGCTCCGGGATCCAGGCTGGTGTGAATGATGGAGGAGGGCGCCAGGGCGGGGGGGGGGGGGGGGGGGAAGGGTGGAATTTGGGGGGGGATCATCGGAAAGAATCCAGTCCAGATCTCTGGTCACGGACTTGTCTTGGAGTCGGAGGGGGCTCAGGCAAGGACTAGAGGAGAGAAGACTGAGGACTCAAGGAGGACAGTAGGTGGCGGGACGGTCGGTGTCGGCGCGCAGCTACGGCGAGTGAGACGTCCTTCCGGAGGATAGGTGAGGGGTTCGGACCTGAGGGAGGGCTCCAGGCTGGTGTGAGGGAGAGCGGGCAGGGCGGGGGGAATTTGGGGGATCAGATCCTCATTCCTCACTCGGAGGACAACAGCAGGGCAGCGGCGCCGAGGCGACTCGAGTCGGGGGGGAGGGGGTGTCCAGCCGCCGCGAGTGGCGACTCGGGAGTCCAGGGGGCGGCTGCGGCGGGGGTTTAAATTTCACTAACTTGAAAAAAAGTTCTCTTACACGATATTGTAGTTGTAGTACAGTGCTGCAGGCACTGGCAGGTTGCAGCGTTTTTTTTCTCTCTCTCTAGTCTCTCAAACAAATCACGGACGGGACGGGCGGCGAGCGGACAAGTCACTGACAAGTCTGCTCTCACAGTCCAGTCGGCGATGGGGGGGGCGGCGCCTCAGCTCGGCATTTAATACAGCTGCTCAACCCGCCTCCGCGGGGCTTCTATTAGTCCATTTAGTCTGGTTACCGTGGTACCGCATGTGAAACTGGCCAATCAGCGGCCGCACGAAAACCGCCCAATCGTGCACCGTGGCCGCGCGAAAACCGCCCAATAAACCGCACACCGCATCATTCAAAAATTTCCCGCGGCGGGTCGCGGAAAACCGCCCAATTGGGCGGGAAAACCGCCCACCTGGCAACACTGGTCAAGACTCTGATGGGGCCTCCTGTTGCTAGGGCAACTCGGCTACCTGGTATAACTTGTTACAAATGTAATTTACTGAGAAGAGGTGTGGCAAGCACACCAATTGTAAGCTTCCAGAACATATGAAAGGCCCAATTACAAGTCTCCAGCACATATGCAGCACTTATGATTGCTCACCATAGCCTATAGACGCTGCAGACAAAGAAACTCTGAAAACCAGCTATGCTGGTAAGAGAGTTTCATACCTTTCCCAAAGGAGGGGGGTGTACTCTCCCCCCTCATAAAACCTAATTCTTTACAGCTAAGAATCTTTCTTTCATTCATTCTTTCTTTCTCTTCTTTCCTATTGGTACTCTGTTCTGTAAAGAGCCAATAGTATTTCTTGTGCTGTTGTAGTGAGAAATAAAGATTCCATTTCTTCTTCTAACTTAGCCTGAGGTTTTTGTAAGAATAGTAACCAAACACAACCTAGTACAATCAGCTTTAGGAAGTGTATATCTCTGATGTATTTGTATTTTGGATAATCAATTCAGCAAATTATAACAGCTATCAATCCCACAATCAGACAATATGAAGACATTATACTGAAAAATGATGTGCATATTATTCAAGCCTCTCATGGACTTGTTACTGTAAAGTCTATGATATCTTGAAAGTATAACTTTGGCACACCAATCAAACCTGAAGTCTATTTCATTGAATAAATCACAGATAATTTACTCACAGTCAGATATTCAGAAGTGCTGCCCCAGGGCACAGAGTCTCCGTAGTTCTGAGAGCTGTTTCAGTGGTTGGAGGTGAGATCTGAAGACAGGTAGCTTTATTGCAGGTGAGAAATAGTGGAGCAGATAGAAGTGGTTCAAAGCTGGGTGACTGAAATGTGCGATATCTCATTAGGGAGGAGATATTTTCAAGGTAAAAAACCAAGTTCGTTGCAGGGAGTTTCAGCAGGACAGAGCTGTCTGGGGCACGATGGTGCATGCTCCTTATCTCTAGTAAGATGGTGAAATGCCACATGACTGAAGGGACAAAGAGCTATTGAAGCCTCACACAGGCTCAGGGAGGAGCTGATAGAGACCAATGAGGACAGAGCCTGCCATCGGGTAGCAAGGGGTGGTCCTAGAGGACGGCTCTCGATTGGAGGGAAAGGTCATACCTGGCTGACCTCTCAGGACGGAGATAGTAAGACTGAAGAGGAAATGATAGCAGGTAGACACAGGAGCCAAGCTTGGCTGAGAGAGAAAAGAGGTCTGGGCAACCTCACAACCAGTGGTAACCATTCTTATACAGACAGGCAAGTGTGGTTGCATTGCCTGTGAACTACATTACACACAATGCCTTGCTCAGTTATCTTTGCAGAGTGAGAACTGCAGCAATGATAGTCCTTAGAAATGAGAATAACAGTAAAGGCATTACACACATTTTAGGATCATGTTATAAACTAGTGCGAGCCTGTCAGAGGACAGAACATATATTGTGTTTGGTATTTTGTGTGAAAAAATTTGTGAACCTCTGTGTGGTTGTCTTTGAATTTTGCTCAGTGTAGAAGGAAAAGCATTTGTGTGCCTATACCTCCCAGTGTTACTTTGTATGCAGAGTCTGATTTCTTGGATGTTTCACTTCAGTTTTTGTCTGCAGATTGCTATTCTATTTGTGGTCTATTGTTCACTGTTTGTCAAGGGTCTGTTTTATGCTTTGCATGTGTAAAGATGGGCTTTTTTGGGTCCCAGCTTAGGTCAAGGCGGCGTTGAAATGAGGATGTGTCCACACCCAAGTCTAGGTCCTTCAGGTCTCTGTCATGGTCTACTGAAAGGAATGACTAATCTTTACTGAACTCTTTGTTCATCATGTTCATGAACTCTTTATCTTTTATAGAGAAGGCAGGTTTGTCTCCATCTTCGTTGTTCTGGAACACTGAGCTTCCCAGGTGTTCTCCTAAGTCTGCTGGAGAGACTGTTTTGTAGAGCATTGGGACAATGCTCTGTTCCTTCTGGGCGGGAGCTTCTTTGATGGTCGGATGGTTGGTACATGGCTCGAACAAGGAAGATCGCCCGCTTGCTAGGACATTGGTGGAAAGTACATAAGTACATAAGTAATGCCATACTGGGAAAAGACCAAGGGTCCATCGAGCCCAGCATCCTGTCCACGACAGCGGCCAATCCAGGCCAAGGGCACCTGGCAAGCTTCCCAAACGTACAAACATTCTATACATGTTATTCCTGGAATTTTGGAGTTTTCCAAGTCCGTTTAGTAGCGGTTTATGGACTTGTCCTTTAGGAAACCGTCCAACCCCTTTTTAAACTCTGCTAAGCTAACCGCCTTCACCACTTTCTCCGGCAACGAATTCCAGAGTTTAATTACACGTTGGGTGAAGAAAAATTTTCTCCGATTTGTTTTAAATTTACTACACTGTAGTTTCATCGCATGCCCCTAGTCCTAGTATTTTTGGAAAGCGTGAACAGACGCTTCACATCCACCTGTTCTACTCCACTCATTATTTTATATACCTCTATCATGTCTCCCCTCAGCCGTCTCTTCTCCAAGCTGTATAGCCCTAACCTCCTTAGTCTTTCTTCATAGGGAAGTCGTCCCATCCCCGTTATCATTTTAGTCGCCCTTCGCTGCACCTTTTCCAATTCTACTATATCTTTCTTGAGATGCGGCGACCAGAATTGAACACAATACTCAAGGTGCGGTCGCACCATGGAGCGATACAACGGCATTATAACATCCTCACACCTGTTTTCCATACCTTTCCTGATAATACCCAACATTCTATTCGCTTTCTTAGCCGCAGCAGCACACTGAGCAGAAGGTTTCAGTGTGTTATCGACGACGACACCCAGATCCCTTTCTTGGTCCGTAACTCCTAACGTGGAACCTTGCATGACGTAGCTATAATTCGGGTTCTTTTTTCCCACATGCATCACTTTGCACTTGCTCACATTAAACATCATCTGCCATTTAGCCGCCCAGTCTCCCAATCTCGTAAGGTCCTCTTGTAATTTTTCACAATCCTGTCGCGATTTAACGACTTTGAATAACTTTGTGTCATCAGCAAATTTAATTACCTCGCTAGTTACTCCCATCTCTAAATCATTTATAAATATATTAAAAAGCAGCGGTCCTAGCACGGACCCCTAAGGAACCCCACTAACTACCCTTCTCCATTGTGAATACTGCCCATTTAGCCCCACTCTCTGTTTCCTATCCTTCAACAAGTTTTTAATCCACAATAGGACATTTCCTCCTATCCCATGACCCTCCAATTTCCTCTGTAGCCTTTCATGAGGTACCTTGTCAAACGCCTTTTGAAAATCCAGATACACAATATCAACCGACTCCCCTTTGTCCACATGTTTGTTCACTCCTTCAAAGAATTGAAGTAAATTGGTCAGGCAAGATTTCCCCACACAAAAGCCATGCTGACTTGGTCTCAGTAATCCATGTCCTCGGATGTGCTCTGTAATTTTGTTTTTGATAATAGCCTCTACCATTTTCCCCGGCACCGACGTCAGACTCACCGGTCTATAATTTCCCGGATCTCCCCTGGAGATTGACATTTGACTTTCTTGTTCACTTGGGGCAGACATTGCCTACTGTTGTCCAACCCAAGTTGAGTAGCTGTGCATAGGGAGCACTGTGTGGGCTCTTGCATGATTCACAGATGTCCAGGGTTTCTGGTGCATCTCTGTCCGGCGAGAGCGAGATCTCAGCATCTGGATTCAAGTGTGCAAGCTGGTCGGTTGTGGGCCTCAGGTAAGGGTGATTCCGGGTAGCCTGTAGCGTGGGAATCTCACCCTTGTCATCTGGTATCTGGTCACGTTCGGCCTGTGTGGGTGACCGTGGCGTGGTGTCGCCATTCATAGCCTCTATCGCGTAACCGCTTGCTGCTTGCCCTGCCGTCTGTACGGCCCTTGCACAAGTTTTGATGCTGTCTGGGGAGTAGTTTTGGTGGATGTAGAACAGGTCATAGCGCTCTGATCTTGTGAGAGACCTGTTGCTCTGCTCATCTATGATGATGTACGTTTTGGCTGCTTTGTCACGTCGTCTTTCAAGGTGCACTTTGGTCAAGAATGTCTTGGTGCAGGCTCTTTCTTCGCGGTTTCCTTCGCACACCTTTGTGCATCTCGGAGTGGCTTGGGATGTTGATGTCCTCTCTTACGTCGTCTCTACGCCATGATTCAACTTGGGGTTGGAGTTCGGTTCGGCATCATCTGGTTGTACAGCATAGGCGTTCTGGTCTTTGCCATGTCCTGTACACTTGATAGGTACTTCGCCGTCTTTGGCGAGATGATCTGAATTCGATTCTTCTACACGTGCGGCTGTTTCCTTTCCCAGCCCATGTGGCAACGTGTACACCTCTTGCTTAGGAGTGCTTATGGCACCCTTGGAATCGGGTTTCCATGCCCTGTAATGCTCAGGGCGGTCATAGAACTGGGTAAGCTCTGCGCTCCCCAGATCTTTGCTAGCCAGATACTCTGCTGTGTCATCTCTTGCTGTGGCTTCAACTCAAGCAACTGATGTCACTGTTGGTTGGTTGGCTTGGGCTCCTCTGAAGCCTGATGAGGAGTGTGGCTGTCCAGCTCCCTCTGGTTTAGGCCAAGGGAGTTCAGCGACTGCTCCGGTCACTTTTGTCCCCACCCTGTGTGAAGGCTCAGACTCTGCGATGAGTGTTCTTGCTCGGATCTCTTTTGCCCCCACCCTGTGTGAAGGCTTAGACTCTGTGAGGAGCGTTCTTGCTCGGGTCCCTTTTGCCCCCACCCTGTGTGAAGGCTCAGACTCTGCAATGAGCATTCTTGCTCGGGTCTCTTTTGCCCCCACCCTGTGTGAAGGCTCAAACTCTGTGATGAGCGTTCTTGCTCGGGTCCCTTTTGCCTCCACCCCGTGTGAAGGCTCAGAATCTGCGGCTGAAATGGAGCGTCTCCGTTAGCGCATCCTTCTGGAGCAAGTGCCAGTGGTAGTGCATCCATGTGCGTACATGCATGTGGATCACTGTCGTATGGGCTTGCCTCCATGGCGCGTTCTGCTTTGGGCTCGCTCATTTCAGGTGCATTAAACTCTGACAAAAATAGATCAGGATCCTCAGAATATGAGGGTTCTTCTGACTCGAACTGCTTCAATGAACTGGTAGGTGATGGGGTGTGTGCCACCACACGAGTTTTAGTTCTTAGAGCTTGATCTTCAGAGACAAGGTGGCTAAGTCATTTCTTTCCACCATTCTGTCCCACAGCAGCTTCGAGAGCCTTGGCCTTTGCCTCAGGTGAAGCTATTTCTTTCTCTTGCTGGAGCGCTTCTATCATAATGTCCAGCTCAGCCCTTTGACGTGCAGCCTCAGCCCTTTGATGTGCAGCCTCAGCCCTTCTGCTTGCTCCTTCAGCTTCCAGCGCAGCTCGTTTTAACTTCAGGGTGGTTTCTTGTTCACTGATGCGGTGGCGAGCTTTGGCCATCTCTGCCAAGGCCCTAGCCTGGAGGGCCACCGCGCTAGCTTTTGAGTGGCTGGAGCGGTTTGTTGCATGTGACCTGGAGGATCTTGAGCTGTTCGATGAATGCTTAGAAGAGTGAGAGTGCAGGGAGATACTGTCTTGTGGATCTACAGTTGCATTTGCTGTTTTCTCTTCAGCCTTGGCTACTGTCGTGCTACACTTCTGGTCCGTGGCTTCTTGGACTGCCTTTCTCAAATGACTCTGATCTGTATTTGTCTCAACTAAGAACTGCTAATACTCTTCTGTCTTTTGCTGGTAGTGTGCATAGCTGGTCTTTATTGATGACTGACAGGTGCCCTTGTCTTCCCCTGCCTTTGAAGCCTTAAGCATGGTTGCCTCTACCTCCCCCCAGCGCTTGTTTAGTTTCTTGCTATACTTTTCCTGCTTTGCTTGATAAATTTCCAGGAATTTCTGAGTTAACTGGCAAGTTCTTCTACCCTTGAACCCTTGTTGGGACTGGAGAGAGAAGGTGTCTACCGTATCTGTGTTGCCCTCTGGCTGTTCCTGCATGTCTGGTGCAGGGGACACCTCATCTGGTACTGTCTGTGAGGCATTAAATTCTGCTATCCTGTGCTCATTTGCTTATCTGTCTTTATTAAATGAGGGGTCAGCTCTTGTATGCAGGGAGGCTGGGGGTGTAAAAGGCTGCTCAGTATGAAAGCTGTACTGAGACCTGCTAGCTGTAGTGGCTTCTCTCTATATACTGGGTTATGAAACAGTCTGCTTTTCAAGCTGCTGAATTCAATACTGGATCAGGTTTCAGTGATGAGTTAATGAGCAGAGGATATGGGAGGGGGAGAGTAGCTCTGAGTCAGTGTCCTTCCCCAATCAGTGTCCTAGCAACTAATTGCCCTGTTGCCCAGAAAATCTTCAAAGCTACGATTTCTGGCTCTGGCTGAAGGCAGAGGGGAGGGAGAGTTTCAAAGCATCTTCAAAGGAATTATCACATCAGTATAAGGAATTCAACACATAGAATTCAACTGGAAGATTTTTCAAAGTTCCTGATCAATTCTGCCACTTTTAAACTACTTTTATCTCTGGTCTTTCTTATGCTTACTTAAAGGTTAAGATTTGCCAATACAAAAACAGTTATTTCCTTTTCTGACCATTTAGCTGTCTGCTTCTGTGCAGGGAAGTACTTAGAGGACAATGGGAAGGTGTTTAACTTAGTCACTCTTAGGAATGCGGCCAGCAAGGAAATGCTAGCAGGCAGACGCTGGATTTAACTTCTATACCTCTTCTGTTTCTTTTTCACAAACTTAGCTCTTCTGATAAATGCATTTTAAACTTTAAACAATCCCATACATTGCTTTTCTTTAGCTGCAAGTTCATTTAAATGCAGATCAAAGCATTCAGGCAATGCAAGCAGAGTTACTTGATTTCCTTTTCCTTTTCACACACTTAACACTTTTGCTGTTGTCCTTTAAATGCAGTTCAGATCAGACAGCTCTTTTAAAAGCACGATTGTCCTGCTCCAGACTTTCTTCAATAGCTATTTAATTTTGCTTTTTGTTTTTTTACTGTTCAAGCCTCTCATGGACTTGTTACTGTAAAGTCTATGATATCTTGAAAGTATAACTTTGGCACACCAATCACGTCTGAAGTCTCTTATTGAATAAATCACAGATAATTTACTCACAGTCAGATGGTCAAAAGTGCTGCCCCAGGGCACAGAGTCTCCGTAGTTCTGAGAGCTGTTTCAGTGGTTGGAGGTGAGATCTGAAGAGAGGTAGCTTTATTGCAGGTGAGAAATAGTTGAACAGATAGAAGTGGTTCAAAGCTGGATGACTGAAATGTGTGATATCTCATTAGGGAGGAGATATTTTTAAGGTAAAAAACCAAGTTCGTTGCAGGGAGTTTCAGCAGGACAGAGCTGTCTGGGGCACAATGGTGCATGCCATGTCTCTAGTAAGATGGTGAAAAGCCACATGGCTGAAGGGACAAAGAGCTGTTGAAGCCTCACACAGGCTCAGGGAGGAGCTGATAGAGACCAATGGGGACAGAGCCTGCCATTGGGTAGCAAGGGGTGGTCCTAGAGGACAGCTCTCGATTGGAGTGAAAGGTCATACCTGGCTGACCTCTCAGGATGGAGATAGTAAGACTGAAGAGGAAATAATAGCAGGTAGACACAGGAGCCAAGCTTGGCTGAGAGAGAAAAGAGGTCTGGGCAACCTCACAACCAGTGGTAACCGTTCTTATACAGACAGGCAAGTGTGGTTGCATTGCCTGTGAACTACATTACACACAATGCCTTGCTTAGATATCTTTGCAGAGTGAGAACTGCAGCAATGATAGTCCTTAGAAATGAGAATAACAGTAAAGGCATTACACACATTTTAGGATCACGTTATAAACTAGTGCGAGGCTGTCAGAGGACAGAACATATATTGTGTTTGGTATTTTGTGTGAAAAAATTTGTGAACCTCTGTGTGGTTGTCTTTGAATTTTGCTCAGTGTAGAAGGAAAAGCATTTGTGTGCCTATACCTCCCAGTGTTACTTTGTATGCAGAGTCTGATTTCTTGGATGTTCCACTTCAGTTTTTGACTGCAGATTGCTATTCTGTTTGTGGTCTATTGTTCACTGTTTGTCAAGAGTCTGTTTTATGCTTTGCATGTGTGACAAAAGTAAGGGATGTAAGTTTCTATGTAGATAGGGTTACCATTTGTCCGGATTTCCCCGGACATGTCCTCTTTTTGAGGGCGCTGTCGGGAGTCCGGGCGGATTTCTTTGTTTGCTGGCTTTGTCCGGGTTTTCTCCTCCTCCTCCGCTCCTCCTCCTGACTTTCAGTCTCCTCCCCTCGTCCGACGTGCAGCGTCCGTGCGTGATGACGTACACGCCCCAGTCAGCTGATTAATTGATCGATCCGCCCTCCCTCCGTCCTCAGTCCTCCTGCACGCACGAGTCAACTAGTACGTAGTGCCTGCTGCTGCTGCTGCTGCTGCTGCAGCCACGAGGTAAATTTGTTTTTTATCCGAGTTGTGTGGGTCTGGCTGGGGTCGGACGGAGCGAGCCACTTTCTTGATGTAGCTGCTACTTGCTTCACTTGTTGGCAGGCAGTCGCGGTGTGGGGATTCGGGGGGGGGGGGGGAAGTAATAAAACCGGAGATAGAAGTAATTGTTAAAGTAGAAGAAAACTGGGGCCCGCCTGGGGGGGGAGACCAGAATGGAACTGGCTGGGTAATTCAATTGGTTTCTCTCTCCCCGTTGCTTAAAATAAATCCTCCTGTTCTCGATTTCATTTGGATTATTGGAACAAAGGTGCACAAATGTCGGCCAGCTTCTCTGTGCTATCTTTTTCAACTCAGGGCTTCCTTACTGTTCCTCTCCTCATCTATCTGTACAAGTGGTATCCTCTGTCCCTATCACGCTGGCTGGGTTTTTTTTCTTTTTCTGTTAAACGTTTTATTGCCCAATGTTGTTTCTCTTAAGAGTGCCCCGCCCCCCGGCCATGCGGAACTAATCATCTTGTTGTGGGTTGCAGGGTGACTTGTTATTCTGTGTCTCCAGCTTTTAAGTGCTGCTGTCTAACTTGCCTGCCTGCAACGGGAGCGGAATATACAGAAAAAAAGAATAGAAAGGCTACAAAGGTTTGTTCTAACTTCTCTCTTTCTTTCCTTAAAAGACAAGCGTGTGTTAACTATGGGCTTAAGATACAATATCTTTGTAGATTCTGACATATTTGCAGTGTTGCTTTTTCATAGGTTGGATTGGTCTACCTCCATTTTCTTGCGGGCACTATTCCATGGTTGGTTAAATGGTGCCACAATTGTTGTTTCTGTTTGGACTCATTGAATCCTGTGTTAAACATTACTGTTTGTTGTGATTTTAGATGCCAATTAAAGCTGAACCCTTGTGTTCAAAATTGCTGCTAACAGTTCAAGCGGCAGCTTCATGAGACTTCCATTGAAGTCTTGAATAGGGGGCGGGGCAAGGGGCGGGGCATGGGCGGGATGGGGCGGGGAAGAGGTGTATCAAGGGGGCGGGGCATGTGTCCTCTTTTTTCTTAGGGCAAATATGGTAACCCTATATGTAGAGATCTGTAGCAGTCCTGTTTTCCCAGTAAAATAAAAATAATGTATTCATGTTCTAAGGCCCAGTGTACTACTAGTAATACTCTCTGTTCTTTTAAGTACCTAGTAATGTCTCACTCAGTTCTCATAAGTGTTGTCCATCACCTCTTTCTTGTGCATCTGCCTACTTTCCTCCTCATACTCATGCATGATAGGCCAGGCATTTTTCTAAACCCTTCTTCTTGTAACTGACACCTCTTCCAGTGCACAATTAACCCCAAGGAAGATAGCACATCTAATGCCTCTATAGAAGGAAATAAAAAGAGTAAAATCTGGAGAGTCTTGTATACCAATGCCCGTAGTATGGGAAACAAACTTCTAGAACTTGAGGCTACAATGATGGAAGTGGACTTGGATTTAGTGGCGGTCACGGAGACGTTGCTATACCTGGCTATAATCTATTCAGGAAGGACAGAGTAGGAATAAAGGGTGGAGTTGTGGCATTATATGCTAAGAATGATATTCAAGTGACAGAACTGCAGGACATGTGGGGTAGGGAAGAAGCGCTGTGGGTTAAACTGGAAAAAGGGAAAGGAAAATGTATCTATATCGGAGTGATATACAGACCTCCCTCACAGTCGGAGGAAATGGACAGAGACATAAAAGTAAGAGGAAAAGAAGGCCTCTCTGGTACTCGAATGTAGTAGCTGAAAAGATAAGGGAAAGGAGGCTAGCCTTTGCACGTTATAAGACGACTCAGAAAGATGAAGACAGGAGAGAATACCTAAATAAGCGAAGAGAAGCTGGAAAAGGTATCAGGAAAGCGAAGTGGCAAATGGAGGAAAAGATAGCTAATACGGTAAAATTGGGGGACAAGACCTTTTTCAGATATGTAAGTGACAAGAGAAAGTGCCATAATAGCACTGTGAAGCTCAAAGGTGAGGGAGAGAAATTTGTGGAAGATGATAAGGAAAAAGCTGAACTGCTTAACGATTATTTTAGCTCTGTGTTCACGAATGAGAGACCGGGGATAGGGCTGCAGAAAACAAAGGCTAAAGGGAATGGATGTATGGTAAACCAAGACCCGTTTACGGAGGACTGTGTTCGTGAGGAACTTACCAAACTAAAAGTAGACAGAGTGATGGGGCCTGATGGGATACACCCGAGGGTGCTTAAGGAACTTGGAGAAGTTCTGTTGGCTCCGCTGACAGACCTCTTCAATGCTTCCTTAGAAACTGGAGTGGTCCCGGTGGACTGGAGAAGGGCAGATGTGGTTCCTTTGCACAAGAGTGGAAGTAAGGGTTGGGAATTACAGACCTGTTAGTCTGACCTCGGTGGTGAGTAAGCTAATGGAAACACTTCTAAAAAGGAGGATTGTGACATTTCTTGAATTACATGGAATGCGAGATCCAAGGCAGCATGGCTTCACTAATGGCAGGTCGTGTCAGATGAATCTGACTGTCTTCTTCAACTGGGTGACCAAACAGTTGGATGCGGGAGGGGTGCTTGATGTGGTATACAGGTACTTGGATTTCACCAAAGCCTTTGACACGGTTTCGCACAGGCGACTGATAAATAAATTGAGTGCCCTTGGTGCGGGACCTAGAGTAAGTGGGTAAAAAATTGGTTGAATGGTAGGAGACAGAGGGTGGTGGTAAATGGAGCTTGCTCTGAGGAAAAGGAGGTTGTCAGTGGAGTACCGCAGGGATCGGTCCTAGGGCCGGCTCTTTTTAACGTCTTTGTGAATGATATTGCGGAAGGGTTGTCTGGTAAGGTTTGTCTCTGGGGATGATACTAAACCCTGCAACAGGGTGGACACTCTGGAGGGTGTGCATGGCCGTGCAAACCCAGTAAGCGGGGTAAGCACGGCAGGAGGGCGCCTGCCTTCAAGGGCGCCACGCCGGCGCTGCCAGTTGAGTGTTTATTTTTTTTAAAAACCTTACTACCGCGTTAGCGCCTATGCGCTGCTGCCTTCCTGCATGCAGAGCTCATCTCTGACTTTGGCATTGCCCACTGCCAGCTCTTGTTGCACGGCGTCGAGTATTGGACCGCAGGAAGACTGGGTGAGTGTTGCCGTGGTGGAGTAGAGGAGAGCCGCTTATTCCACAGCTTACCTGGAGGTAAGATGGAAGTTTGAAGAGGAACTAGAGGTTTGCTTTCTGCTTGGGCTTCCAGTTGCTGCCTGAGTAGGAAGAAGTCTAGCAGTGCATATGAATATGGCACAGAGACAGATGCAATGCTCTGGCACGCAGATCTAATCTAATTGTGGTTTGGGTCACACTTTTCTATGGCTATAGTCCACACTTAAAGCATCTAGCAATTTATAGTGCTGAATTTTGCACCAGTTATCCACCATTAAAGTAAAGGGGGGGCCTACTAGGATGTGAGGGGTTTCCCATTGTGTGTGTGTGGGGGGGGGGGTGGTGGTGGTGGTGGGGTGTCAGGAAGGGGTAGGGTCATGCTGTTAGATGGATTTATATGGTTGGGGGAATTCCAGGAGGGAGAACAGAAGATTGGGGGGGGGGGCAGGACATGTTGGAGAGGGGCTTGTATTGGTACAAGGGAGACAGGGTCTGCAAAGGAGGGGAGAACATTCATTGCCACAGGCCAGTACTTAGAAGCTATGTGGGTGCTGGGTTATACTCAGTGCCTGAAAACCTGGGGTGTCTCCAGCTTTAGTAAAAGGGACCCCAAGTAAAATAACCTGTAAGTTATAAGTATGTTTCTTTGTACCCTGCCTAGAATTCTGGATAGAGCAGGTAAAAAAATATTTTAAATACAAGTCCAACTGAAACATGTCTCGGCCCTTTTCACTGCTGTTAATGGTGTAAAACTGTGGTACCAGGTGCTGCATTTTTAACATACCCAAAATTCTCATATTTTTAGTTGCTATCCTTTCCCCATTCCATCTAGTGGTAGTAGTAGTAGGTACTTGTGATCTGGACTGGCACCTGTTGGAAACAGGATACTGGGCTCGGTGGACTTTTGTTCTATCCCAGTATGGAATTTCTTATGCTCTTAAGCAGGCACACATCAGATCTCCTCCGTAATGGGCTGAAAAAGGGGACAGGGTGGGAGAAGAGAGAAAGGAGATGCCACACGGGGGGGGGGGGGGGTGCCAACTGATAGTCTGCAGGGGGGCACCAGAGACCCTAGGCACGGCCCTGAGGGTGTGAATGACATGAGGAAGGACCTAGTGAAGCTAGAAGAATGGACCGATATTTGGCAACTAAGGTTTAATCCCAAAAAATGCAGGGCCATGCACTTGGGTCGCAAAAATCTGAGGGAACGGTACAGTATAGGGGGTGTAGTGCTTCAGTGTGCAAAGGAAGAGCGGGACTTGGAGGTGATTGTGTTTGATTACCTTAAAGCTTTCAAACAGGTAGAAAAAGTGATGGCCAAAGCCAGAAGGATGCTTGGGTGCATAAAGAGAGGCATGACCAGCAGGAAAAAGGAGGTGATAGTGCCGTTGTATAAGTCTCTGTTGAGGCCTCATTTGGAGTACTGCGTGCAGTTCTTGAGACTGCACCTATGGAAAAATATAAACAGGATGGAGTCGGTCCAGAGGGTGGCTACGAAATTAGTAAGTGGTCTTGAATGCAAAAATTATAGGGACAGGCTTATGAACCTCAACATGTATACGCTGGAAGAGAGGAGAGAGAGAGGAGACATGATAGAAATGTTTAAATATCTCAAGGGCATTTATGTACAGGAAGAGAGCCTTTTTCAAATGAAGGAGAGCTCTGGAATGAGGGGGCATACGACAAAGTTAAGAGGGAATAGGCTTAGGAGTAACCTAAGGAAGTATTATTTCACAGAAAGGGTGGTGGAGGCATGGAATGGCATACCCGGTGGAGGTGGTGGAGTCGAGGACTGTTCCAGAATTTTAAAAGGCATGGAATAAGCATATGGAATCGCTTAGGAACAGGAAGAATTAGGGGTTACAGAGGATAGGCAGACTGGATGGGTCATATGGCCTTTATCTGCCGTCATGTTTCTATGTTTCTACAATAGAAATCTGCAGAGCAACAGGCAGATGAAACAGATAATCTGAGCTTTTAAGCACATGATTGAGGTCTACATAATCCTGAGTGGTATAGAATGAGTAGAAGTGAATCGATTTGTTACTCATTCCAAAAGTACAAAGACTAGGAGACACTCAAGGAAGTTACATGGAAATACTTTTAAAACAAATAGGAGGAAATATTTCTTCACTCAACAAATAGTTAAGCTGTGAACTCTTTGCCAGAGGATGCAGTAACAGCAATTAGCATATCTGGGTTTAAAAAAGGTTTGGATAAGTTCCTGGAGGAAAAGTCCATAGTCTGCTATTGAGACAGATATGGGGAAAGCCACTGCTTGCCCTGGGATTGGTAGCATGGAATTTTGCCATTATTTGGGTTTCTGCAGGTACTTGTGACCTGGTTTGTCCACTGTTGGGAACATGATTTTGGAGTAGATGGGCCATTGGTCTGACCCAGTATGACTGTTCTTATGTTCTTAAGTTATGCTCTTATGGGCAGGAGAAGTATCAGTGGCAGGAAGAGTAGAATAGGTAAGTATCGAGCTTGCTGTGCTTAAGTGTATTAGTGCATAACTCCAAGGGGGCATAAACATGGCCAGGGAATGTGTATGACTCCAATGTATATGAATAACATATAGAATACTATAAGTTATATCACAGATCATGATCACTTAGGCAGCTAATGACCTTTAGCAAAACCGTTCAAACTTTAGGCATGTCAATGCTAACGTACTCTAGTATTCTATAACATCATCTTGGCGCACAGATGTCATTAAAAAATTGGTGTTCAGCACTCAGCATTGGCATGATTACCTTGCAGCACCTAGTTAATTAATTTCCCCCTTAGTGTGAGTATTAGCATGCGGTAGAATTTAGTATGGGATCCTGCTAACTGCTACCACATGCTAACTCCAACCAGCGCAGTAAAAATCCCATGCTAGCTATCGAACTGACTATTCACTTGTCCTTTAGATTGTAAGCTCTTTGAGCAGGGACTGTCCTTTTATGTTAAATTGTACAGCGCTGCGTAACCCTAGTAGCGCTTTAGAAATGTTAAGTAGTAGTAGTAGTAGTAGTGTGGGTTGGTGCAGGAACCAGGCAGATTATAGGCAGAAATAGGGGTTAGGTGGTGGGGGGAGGATCAGGTCTTAAAGAAGAAGAGATTGGATATGGGAAAGAACTTATCTTGGGAGAGGGTCTTATCTTCAGGCAGGGTTTTATAATGGGGGAGACTAGAAGGGGGTGTCTTCATCAAACATGGGATTGGATCATTGGGTAATTATCTTGCCACAATGTCTTTTAAAAACATTTTAATATGAATAGTATAAAGGGACTGCTTACACAGATTGGCAAGTAGCATGGGTGCTCTTATGCTGCTTGCCTATGCAAGTTAGGTGGTCCTATGCAGTAAGTGTATGACTTGTGCAGTAAATGTAGGGCAGATGCTAGCCACACTCCCAACATTTACCACACAGACTTTGTACTTACTATATCTTAACTTTTGCTCTTAATATGCAGTTAAATGAAAACATTAACTGCATTTTAATAAATATGCACCAAATAGCAGATGTAAATGTGTTTAGAGTTTAATTCCCTCCCACTCACCCCTGGCCTGATCTCTGATTTATAGGCCTTTGAACCAATTAGAAGGCTATAAAGTTAATTAGGGCATCTCTATCAACCAGTAATTAGCTGTTAGAAATATGTCTATAGAAGGGAACCTACAAATAATAATACAAATAATAAAAATAATTTTAAAAAGCCCTAAATATTAGCATAGCCTATAATATAACTAACAATTGTAGGGGACTTCAGTCTACAAATTCCAACTCCATTAGCAACTTAATTAACGGAGTGGAGGAGTGGCCTAGTGGTTAGGGTGGTGGACTTTGGTCCTGGGGAACTGAGGAACTGAGTTCAATTCCCAGCACAGGCAGCTCCTTGTGACTCTGGGCAAGTCACTTAACCCTCCATTGCCCGCCGCATTGAGCCTGCCATGAGTGGGAAAGCTTGGGGTACAAATGTAATAAATGAAATTATCAATAATAAGATGCAAACAGCAGTCTAGCAGCAAGATGTGGACTATCCAGTCTTTTTCACTGAGTGTCATATGTTTGATTATCTCCCAGTTGGTGACAGGTCATATGTGTGTACTGGGTTCAAAGAGATCCTAGCACTCAGAGAATGGTTCCAATCCCTGGAGGCTAAAGTAGCAGACTTGGAGGAGCTGAGGCAGAGCTACATAGAGGAGGCCTACAGGGACATAATAGAGAAGACCCATCTCCAGTCTGGCAACCTCTGTGTTGCCATGGAAGAGAAAGGTCACCTGAAGGAAGAGAGCATCACAGTGAAGAGGCAGGAAGTGATCCTGCCGCCCAGGGGATGCAATCTCCTCTCACACTGAGGATGTATCTCCAGGGGCTTCTGCTCAAGAGGGAAGGGTTAGAATGGCCATATTGGTTTGAGATTTATTCATTAGGCATGTAGATAGAAGGTGGCTGGTGGACTTGCCTGCTTGGTGAGGAGGTGGTGGACCTCGCATGTAACCTAGATAAGATTTTAGACAATGCTGGGGAGGAACTAGCTGTCTTGGCACAAGTGGGTACCAATAACATAGAAAAATGTAGGAAAGAGGTTAAGGAAGCCACATTTAGGCTCTTAGGTAGAAAGCTATAACCCAGAACCTCCAGGGTAGCATTTTCAGAAGTGTTCCCCATTTAATGTTCAGGATCCAAGAGGCAGGCAGAGCTCCGAAGTCTCAGTACATGGATGAGAGAATGGTGCAGGAAGGAAGGATTTAGATTTGTGAGGAACTGAGCAACATTCTGGGGAAGGAGGAGCCTATTCCTAAAAGATGGACTCCACCTTAACCAGGATTGAACCAGGCTGCTGGTACTAATATTTAAAAAGGAGACAGAGGGAGAGCACGTGACGTGATGAGCTGAGTGGACGTGCACTGCTTTAGCTCCTGGGCCCTCGCTCCATAAACCGCTCAAATACTGCAACACGAGTGATTAAAAAGAAAAATTAAAACTGGCGTACCTTTATGGACAGATATCTTAAACAGTCTCCAACCGGAATGGCGCTATGAGTGGGGAAAAAAGAAAAGGATAAAAGTAAAGTGTCAGCGCCAGACTCGAAAATGGCGGAGGACCCGCTTCCGGCGCATCAAAATTTTACAGCGTCGCAACTCGAACAGTTAACGCTAGCAGTTGCAAATGCTTGGCAGCCAAAATGGGACGCCCTAGACTTAAAGTTGGACGCTTTCCATACGAAGTTAGAAGGTTTGGAAACTCGAATGGAGGATGTGGCGACCAGGGTGTCCGCCCTGGAAGATGACTCACAGGGCTATAGCACAGACCTGCGGGAGGTAAAACGGCAGCTCCAAGAGCACATGGACAAATTAGAAGATCTTGAAAATCGCTCCCGCAGGAATAATGTGCGGATCGTGGGCCTTTCTGAGAAAATACCTGACAAAAACCTGGTGGATTGGCTCACGGGATGGTTAGCCAAGGAATTGGCCCTGACAGACTCTTTTGGACAACTGGTCATTGAAAGGGCACATCGCATTGGCCGCAACAGAGAAAATCAGGAGCGGCCGAGAGTGGTGGTTGCGCGGTTGCTCAATTATCGTCATAAAATGGAAGTCCTGCAGGGATTCAAGATTCGTAGAGGTGAATTAAAACACGAAGGACGGCAAATCCTGATATTTCAGGATTACTCAACTGGGGTACAGGAGCGACGGCATAAATTTCACCCTATATGCTCATCACTGGCCCAAAAGCAAATTCGTTTTGTTTTGCAATACCCAGCCTCCCTGAAAGTGCAAGTCCAAGGACAATGGCAGACTTTTAAATCATTGGAAGAAGCAAAAACAGGCCTTCGAGACCAAGGCATACTGGAGGGAGACTAAAGATGTTGGTAATATAAAGGGGACTAGATCCCAAAAATGCTAAATGTTGCAGTAATTATCACTATAACTATGTTCCATATATAGGAGTTGGGGGCTCTCGACACGCTAGGTGTTCTCTTGCTAATTCCGGGTCTAGGCCTGGGAATCTGGCTAAAGGGTTAGAACTGTGGGAGGGGATTAAGGGGGTTCATGGTGAAGGGTTTATATTATACGAACAAGTACTAGGCCTTAAAGGGAAGCGGAACTTACTTTATTGGAATCGGGGGAAGTGTATAGTGGAATTGAGAGGTATTTTTAGAGTCCGTTCTAGAGAATGGGGTCTTGGAGCTGAAGAGACCTGTAAAATCCTGGGCATAACATGGTCACTGGAAATGGGGTGGTTTAAAGGATGACCACTAGACTAATATCATGGAACGTGGGTGGGATTAGTTCCCCAATTAAAAGATCTAAGATACTCTCTGCACTTAAGAGACACAGAGCAGACATTGCATGCCTACAAGAAACACGTCTTACCGATCTTGAACACTCTAAACTACAAAAACATTGGGTCAGAGAAGTATTTGCAGTGTCATCACAGAGTCGTAGGGGGGGGGGGTGGCGGTGCTATTTAGAAAGGGGCTTCCATATAAAGCAACAGTACTGGAAAAAGGGGCTTAGGGGGACCATATAATGTTGAAGGTTTGGTTAGCGGGGAGAATCTTGTTGCTTTTGGTTTTATATGGGCCCAATAATCATGATGCATCCTTCCTTACCAACCTAGCAGGGAAATGCCTGCAAAGTCACGGTGGAGAACTGATTGTGGTTGGGGATTTCAATGCAGTCCTGGATCCCCGGCAAGATTGTTCTAGCACAAAGGATTCTCAGTATAGAGGAGTGCGGGCTAGAGAATTTCAGTCATTTACCAAGACCCTTGACCTGGTAGATCCGTGGAGGATTTATCATCCAGGAGAGAAAGATTATATGCACAAGTCAAGGGCACATGGCACGTTTGCCCGGATAGACTATATTTTGCTAGCCCGCTCCATGTTTCACCTAGTAGATACAACATATATAGGCCCAGAAGAAGTGGCAGATCATGCTATGATATGGATAGATATTAAAGTTACCACAGACGCCACGGGGCAGAGAGGGTGGAGATATCCGGCAGGCCTATATTATGATCCGCGGTTACGGGCACATGTGCAGCGGAATTGGGATCATTATATAGAACATAATAATTGGCATGCCACACACCAGCCCGAGTTGTTCTGGATGGCCTCTAAGGCGGTCATCCGGGGAGCTATTATAGCCTATTGTAGTGCTAAGAATAAGAAGAGGTCTGCGGGCATACTGAACTTAGAGCACCAGTTGCAGAGGGCTAAGAGAATTCATCTCCATCACCCCACAGTAGTTACCTTGGAGAATTTGAAAGCTACTCAGGTGGCCCTTAATAGTCTCTTACATGAAAGTGAGTTGAGATCGGCCCTCTTTTACAAATACAAGTTACATAAGTATGGCAATCGGGCAGGCAGAATGTTAGGGCGCTTAATAAAAAATTCAGGAGCCCCGAGGACAGTGACTGCATTGAAGGATAAAAAGGGGAATTTAATCACGGACCATCAAAAGATTGGGCAAGCATTCACAGATTATTTCTCAACCCTATATAAATCAAGACAGGTTCCCTCGGAACAAGAGATGCAACAATATCTAGCTCAGGCAAGGCTCCCTAAAATAACAGGGGAACAGCTAGGGAACTTGAATAAACCTTTGACAATGACAGAATTACAAACTGTGATTAAAACATTAAAGCTCTGGTCAGCTCCTGGGCCAGATGGATTTTCAGGAGAGTATTATAAAGTACTGTCAGGGAAGGCCTTAGCATCTTTGTTGGAATACTACCGGGAGGTAATAGAAAAAAGAGAATTCCCAAAGTATGCAAATTCAGCGCTCATAACTTTAATACCCAAGCCAGGGAAGTCATTAGATAATGTTGAATCCTATCGACCAATTTCATTGTTAAATGTCGACACAAAAATTTTGGCAAAACTGATGGCAATGAGGTTGGCGGAATATCTACCATCATTGATAGGCCCAGAGCAGGTTGGGTTTGTGAGAGGCCGCCAGTCAGTGCATAATATTAGGAAAACTTTGATGGCCATGGCGATCAGTCAGCAACATGGGGCGCCCACCCTGGTATTGAGTTTAGATGCTGAAAAGGCGTTTGACCAGGTTGGGTGGACGTTCATGTACCAGGCACTGGCAACCATGGGCATAAAGGGTTGGTTCATGCACGCAGTTCAAACGCTTTATTGTCAACCCAAAGCGGGAGTGTTCATTAATGGTGTCAGGGAACCAGAGTTTTTAATTCAACGTGGTACTCGACAGGGTTGTCCCCTATCCCCTTTGCTGTTATCATGACCCTGGAACCGCTGCTGCGTATGGTCTCTTATGCAGATGATCTGTTAGTAATTTTGCGAGAGCCCCCAAAGACTTTACCAAGGTTGTTGCAACTAATTGAACAGTATGGGAATTACTCAGGTTTTTGTCTAAATCTACATAAATCCTATGGCCTTGCCAGTGCTGCCAGAAGATCAGATAAATTGGCCGGGGAGCTTCCCCCTACAGTGGACACAAAACTCCTTGAAATATTTGGGAGTCACTATTACCAGGGACTTAACAAAGCTTTATGGACAAAATGTGCAGAGATTGTTGCAGGACACTACCAAACAGCTGAAGGTCTGGGGGAACCTACCACTCTCACTCATGGGAAGAATTGCGCTATACAATATGGTGGTGGCCCCCAGATGGTTATACACATTCCAGTCACTCCCACTGTTCCTAAAAAGGGCGGATGAACAGAAGTTGATAAAACTGGTGCAAACCTTCCTTTGGAGAAAGAAAAAACCACGACTTTCTTACTCAACATTAACTGTCCCGGTGGAGTATGGAGGCCTGGGCTTGCTGAACATTAAATACATGACGGTGGCAAGTGGAATGCGTCACATAAATGACTGGTTCCGTGAAACCCAGGACTATTCGGATACTTACATAGAGCTACAGCTGTATCCTGGGACGCACTTCAGCGCTTATCTACATATGGCGGGACCTTCCCTACCATATATACTACAGCGGACAGGAATATTGAGGTCGGCGAAAGCGGTGTGGCAATGGGTTTGTAAATTACACAAATTTTCATCAAAAACTACCCCATTTCTGTCGATTTGTGGGAACCACGCCTTTCCACCTGGAACTTTGTATCCAGCTTTTCAAAGATGGAAACGTAAGGGGATGGTATACTTATTACATGCAGTTACCTGCAGTTACCCTTGAAGGACGGATAAAGCCGTTCCAAGAGCTCCGAGAGGAATTTGACCTGCTCCCCTCAGATGAGTTTCATTATGGTCAGTTGAAGCACTACATACAGTCCCTGCCTTGGGAGGATCTAGCTGAAGATGTTCAGGAAGAGCTAGCTTCGGCATTTTCTCTAGCAGCGCAGCAACGAGTTCCACTAAAATTCCATCATAGACACATCAGGGACACTATTCCGGAACCTGATTTTGTAAAGTTGCTAACCCAGTGGAAAGAAGATATTCCGTTGGATCTTACAGTGGCACAGTTTAAAGCTTATATTTTGACTATGAAGAAACATATCATTATGATGTCACACTGGGAGATTCAATATTAAGTGGCACTCAGACTCTACATCCCCCCTAGGAGGGCTTTCCATATGGGGGTCTCTCCATGGGGGGAGTGCCCTAAATGCAAGGAAGCTGGAGCCACCTTGGGGCATATGCTCTGGACATGCAGAGGCATAGCTAAATATTGGAAACAGCTTACATAATATGTCTCTTCTATCTGGCGGGCCAGGTGGAAATATGACTCGGGATTGTTGCTGGGACATCCGGTGTTTATCCATCCAGTACCAAAAGGACTTACAGCTTTTGTACACAGGGCTACCGTGACCGCCATGCAGGTGATTCTGTCCGAATGGGTGACAGGCCAATACCCATCTTACTCTCAGTGGCGGACACGTATGATTTCGTTGATGCGGGTGGAGAGGATGGGAGTGAAGGACTTTAGTTCCAGGACAGGATTGGGGTTCCTGAATATATGGAGCCCATTGCTAAATACACTGACCCCGGTTGCCAGAAGCAGATTGTTGAATTTCTAGTCTTAAGTTCCGTTCACACAGGGGGGGGGGGGGAGGGAGGGCGAGGGAGGGATATTAATAGGGAGAAGGTTGGGGGGGTTGTTGGGAAGGGAGGGAAGGTTATAATAAAACTCCTTTGTTTCTGTAGATGCTAGTAAAATTACATTACCTGTAAAAAAATAAGAAATTGCTTTTGTGACCGCAAGTGATAACGCTGTGTAGTGATACATGTACAGGATACCGATTTTGAATAAAAATGATAAACCATAAAAAGGAGACAGAGAAGTTTTTTATTTAGCATGGGGAGGGGGGAGGAGGAGACAACAATTGCTCAGGAGTGCATGGTTCGGAGTGAAGTATCCTTGAAGGATACTTAGGATATTTAGGGAATCCCAATAGAGAAGTTTCAAGAAAGGTGAAAGAAAGCCAGGAGTGTTTAAGGGTAGAACAGAGCAATGGTTGCAAATTATCCCTGTCAACTTCTAAGCAGCTTGTAGATGCAAGGAAAAAACCCACTTTGAAGTGTCTGTACACAAATGCTAGAATCCTAAAATATAAGATAGGAGAGTTAGAGTAAATAGCACTAAATGAAGAGGTTGATATAATAGGTATCTCAGAGACCTGGTGGAAGAAAGACAATGGGACACTGTGTTACTAGGGTATAAATTATATTGCAATGATAGGGTGGATCAAACTGGAGGGATTTGCGCTGTATGTTAAAGAGGGAATTGAGTCAAACAAAATAAAAATTCTGCATGAAACGGACAGCAATATGAAATCCTTATGGATAGAAATTTCATGTTTGAAGGGAAAGAATTTATATGTAGAGCTATATGACTTTCTGCCAGGTCAGAACAATCAGACAGATGAAGATAAGTTAACAGAAATTAGAAAAGCTAGCAAATTTGACAACAGTATAATAATGGGTGATTTCAATTACCCCAGTGTTGACTATCTCAGTATTGACTGATTAAATGTCACACCAGGGAGTGCTAGGGAGGTAAAATTCCTAGATGTAATAAATGGCTGCTTCTTGGAGCAACTCGTCCAAGAACCAACAAGACGGGGAGTTATTTTAGATCTAGTCCTTAGTGGAATGCAGGACTTAGTACAAGAGGTAATAGTGTTGGGTCCTCTGGGAAACCATAACATGATCAAATTTGACTTAATAACTGGAGTGCAGTCACTAAGGAAATCTACTGTAGCAGCATATAATTTTCAAAAAAGTAACTATGATAAAATGAGGAAAATGGTTAAAACAAAAGCTGAAAGACTCATCTGCAAAGGTTAGGACTTTAAATCATGTATGCATGTTGTTTAAAAAATCAATTTTGGCAGCATGGACCAGATATATTCCATATATTAATAAACATAAGAATAGCCATAGACCAATGGCCCATCTTGCCCAGTATCTTTTCCATGCCAATGGTCTCCTGGATCCTTTTCCATAATGTCCTGTTGAAATGCTTGTAAAGCTTCCAATCTAAAGGGCACCACTCTTTCACCCTTTCTTTGTTCTCATGGGTCAGATTCTGGATACTTTTCTTGAGTTCTAAAGTTCAGTTTGAAGTAAACCACATGCTTCTGTATTGCTGCTTGATATCACCACACCTTGAGTATTATGTGTAATTCAGGTCACCATATCTTTAAAAAGATTATAAGAGAATTAGTAAAGGTTCAAAGAAGAGCAACCAAAATGATTAAGGAGATGAAACTCCTGTCATTTGAGGAAAGGTGTAAGAAGTTAGAACTCCTTAGCTTGGAAAAGAGATGGCTGAGGGGGGTGGGGGAGCTATTGAGGTCTACAAAATACTGAGGGGCCCTTTTACTAAGCCACAGCAAAATGTGGCCTGCGGCAGTACAAGCGCATCTTTTGGGCATGCGCCAGGCCAGTTTTTACCGTGTCCTGGAAAAGGGGCCTTTTTTTAAGGGGCTGGAGTTTTCTTATGGGATGAGGCAGGGATGTCCACTTTCACTCCTTTTTTTTGTTCTCTCATTAGAACCTTTAATGTGTATTTTGAACGCTGATCCTCTAATTTCTGGGATGCAGATTGGAAGATGTTCACTTAAGGTATTAGCTTTTGCTGATGACTTGTTGTTCCTTCTATCTGATCCACAGCAATCTCTTCCTCGCTTATTGCATTTGCTTGAAGATTATGGTGGGCTATCTGGTTTCACTTTAAACCTCAGTAAATCAAAGGCTCTACCCTTGCTTCCATCAGCACGTGCTGATTGGCAAGGCCCCTTTCCTCTGCAGTGGGAGGACCAGGCACTCAAGTATCTTGGTGTATATATCCCAGCAGACCTGTCTCTTCTCTATTCCCTTAATATATGTCCTCTGTTAACTTCCTTGGGCAGGAAATTACAGCTTTCGAGAGCCTATCCCCTGTTTAACTGGGGCCGTATAGCTCTATATAACATGGTATTAGTCCTTTTCTCTCCCATGGCCACACCCTCTTTTGGTTTGCATGTGAGACAATTTAGGTGTGCAGTGTTATAGAATAGTGCACAGGCAGATCTGTTTGCAAATTCAAATTGGTGCAAATTAACTCATTAATTTGAGCACCCAACTTTGGATGACCTAAATAGAATCTGTGGGTTTTTGTTTGCTGATAATAGTGCACATTCTTTTAAAAGTGTGAACTATCTGCAAAGAGGGCACACTTTTTCCCAACAGTGCCCTCATTCAAACCAATAGCCATGTGCAAACTGAACCACTGTGCATGCACAATCTGTTGACTTTGTTCCTATGAAAACAAAATGGACAACTGAAAATGAATAAAGCAAACATTTCCAGAAATTACATGAAACAAAAATGTTCTGGCTGCCCATATACATGCTTGTATATAGCGAAGATACATACCTGTAGCAGGTATTCTCCAAGGACAGCAGGTTGATTGTTCTCACTGATGGGGTCGGCGTCCACGGCGGCCCAGAGACGGCAATTTTCCACAGCAAAATAAACAAAACTTTGTCAGAGCCTTCCAGAGCGCAGAGCGCGTGCACCGCACATGCACGGCTGTCTTCCTGCCCATCGCGCAAGAGTCCCTGCTCAGTTATCAAAAAGCAATAGCAAGGAGAAGAACAACTCCAAAGGGGAGGTGGGTGGGTTTGTGAGAACAATCAGCCTGCTGTCCTCGGAGAATACCTGCTACAGGTATGTATCTTCGCTTTCTCCAAGGACAAACAGGCTGCTTGATCTAATTGATGGGATATCCCTAGCACCCAGGCTCACTCAAAACAACAAAGAAGGTCAATTAGGCCTCGCAATGGCGAGGACATAACAAGGATTGACTTAAAACCAGAACGTCTAACTGAGAGTGCAGCCTGGAACAGAATAAAAATGGGCCTGGGGGGGTGGAGTTGGATTCTAAACCCCGAACAGATTCTGCAGCACCGAATGCCCAAACCGACTGTCGCGTCGGGTATCCTGCTGAAGGCAGTAGTGAGATGTGAATGTGTGGATTGATGACCACGTTGCAGCCTTGCAAATCTCTTCTATAATGGCTGACTTCAAGTGGGCCACTGACGCTGCCATGACTCTAACACTGTGAGCCGTGACATGACCCTCAAGATTCAGCCCAGCTTGGGCATAAGTGAAGGAAATGCAATCTGCTAGCCAACCGGAAATGGTATGTTTCCCGACTGCGACTCCCCGTCTGTTGGGATCAAAAGAAACAAACATTTGGGCGGACTGTCTGAAGGGGCTTGTCCGCTCCACGTAAAAGGCCAATGCTCTCTTGCAGTCCAAGGTGTGCAACTGACGTTCACCGCAGGGCGGGTATGAGGATGGGGAAAAATGTTGGCAAGACAATTGACTGGTTCAGATGGAACTCCCACACCACCTTCGGCAAGAACTTAGGGTGCATGCGGAGGACTACTCTGTTGTGATGAAACTTGAGATAAGAAGCGTGCACTACCAAGGCTTGGAGCTCACTGACTCTACGAGCTGAAGTAACTGCCACCAAGAAAATGACCTTCCAGGTCAAGTACTTCAGATGGCAGGAATTCAGTGGCTCAAAAGGAGGCTTCATCAGCTGGGTGAGAACGACGTTGAGATCCCATGACACTGGTGGAGGTTTGACAGGGGGCTTTGACAAAAGCAAACCTCTCATGAAGCGAACAACTAAAGGCTGTCCAGAGATAGGCTTACCCTCTACATGTTGATGAGAAGCACTAATTGCGCTAAGATGAACTCTTACAGAGTTGGACTTGAGACCAGACTCTGACAAGTGTAGAAGGTATTCAAGCAGGGTCTGTGTAGGACAAGAGCGAGGATCTAGGGCCTTGCTATCACAACAGACGGCAAACCTCCTCCATTTGAAAAAGTAGCACCTCTTCGTGGAATCTTTCCTGGAAGCAAGCAAAACCCGGGAGACACCCTCAGAGAGACCCAGGGAAGCAAATTCTACGCTCTCAACATCCAGGCTGTGAGAGCCAGAGACCGGAGGTTGAGATGCAGAAGCGCCCCCTCGTTTTGAGTTATGAGGGTTGGAAAACAGTCCAATCGCCACGGTTCTTCGGAGGACAACTCCAGAAGAAAAGGGAACCAAATCTGATGCGGCCAGAAGGGAGCAATCAGAATCATGGTTCTGCGTGAGTTTCAGCAAAGTCTTCCCCACCAGAGGTATGGGAGGATATGCATACAAAAGGCCTTTCCCCCAATGCAGGAGAAAGGCATTCGACGCTAGTCTGTTGTGGGCCTGAAGTCTGGAACAGAACTGAGGGACCTTGTGATTGACCTGAGTGGCAAAAAGATCCACCGAGGGGGTGCCCCAGTTTTGGAAGATCTTGCATACGATGCCCAAGTTGAGCAACCACTCGTGAAGTTGCATTATCCTGCTCAATCTGTCGGCCAAACTGTTGTTTACGCCTGCCAGATATGTGGCTTGGAGAAACATGCCGTAACGGCAAGCCCAAAGCCACATCTGGATAGCTTCCCGACACAGGGGTTGAGATCTGGTGCCCCCCTGCTTGTTGATGTAGTACACGGCAACCTGATTGTCTGTCTGAATTTGGATAATTTGATTGGATAGCCAATCTCTGAAAGCCTTTAGAGCGTTCCAGACCACTCGCAACTCCAGGAGATTGATCTGAAGACCTTTTTCTTGGAGGGCCCAAACTCCTTGAGTGTGAAGCCCATCGACATGAGCTCCCCACCTCAGGAGGGATGCATCCGTTGTCAGCACTTTTTGTGACTGAGGAATTTGAAAGGGACGTCCCAAGGTCAAATTGGATTGAATTGTCCACCACTGAAGGGAATTGTGAAAATCGGTGGACAGCTGGATTGCATCCTCTAGGTCCCCTGCAGCTTGATACCACATTGAGCTGATCTCATGTGAAGACGGGCCATGGGTGTCACACGGGCTGTGGAGGCCATATGGCCTAGAAGTCTCAACATCTACAGAGCTGTGATCTGCCCTGGCCATGGAAACTAGAGACAGAAGATTGTCTGCTCTCGCCTCTGGAAGATAGGCACGAGCTGTCTGTGAGTCCAGCAGAGCTCCTATAAATTCCAGTTTCTGAACAGGGAAAAGATGGGACTTGGGGTAATTTATAACAAACCTGAGTAGCTCCAGCAGTTGAATAGTGATCTGCATGGACTCTAGAGCTCCTGCCTCTGAGGTGTTCTTCACCAGCCAATCGTCGAGATAAGGGAACACATGCACTCCCAGTCTGCGTAGCGACGCAACTACTGCCAGGCATTTTGTAAAGACCCTGGGCGCAGACACCAGACCAAAGGGCAGCACACAATACTGGAAGTGCTGCGCTCCCAGACGGAATCGAAGATACCTCCTGTGAACTGGAAGTATCGGGATGTGTGTATAAGCATCCTTTAAGTCCAGAGAGCATAGCCAATCATTCTCTTGAATCATGGGAAGAAGGGTGCCCAGGGAAACCGTCCTGAACTTTTGTGGGACTAGGAATTTGTTCAAGGCCCTTAGGTCTAGGATGGGATGCATCCCCCCTACTTTCTATTGCACAAGTACCTGGGATAGAATCCCAGTCCTTCTTGCCCTGGTGGAATGGGAGGCCACCTTTGGTGAAAAAATTTTAACCTCCCCCCGACCAGCAAGTCATCCGGTACGGACACCTTTATAGTGGCTATGCTCAGCTGGAGCCAGTCAAAAGCCCGTCCCTTGCTTTTGCTGGGGAGCCACAGGGGCCTGCCTTGGCACACGCTGTTGACTAGAACGAGCGCACTGGGGATGAGCCTGAGAAGGCTGTCAAGAAGGACAATTGTACCTACGCTTGTTATAAGCATAGGGAGAATTCTTCCTTCCCCGGAAAAATCGTCTACCTGATGAGGTAGTAGCAGAAGGCGCCCGGCAGGAGAGATTGTCCATAGCGGTTTTCCACTGCGTGATCTGATCAACCACTTGCTTGATTTTCTCACCAAAAATATTATCCCCTCCTGGCAAGGGACATCCGTAATCCGCTGCTGGACTCTATTGTCGAGGTCAGAGGCACACAGCCATGAGAGTCTGCGCATCACTATACCTTGGGCAGCAGTTCTGGATGCAACATCAAAAGAATCGTAAGCACCCCTGGACAGGAATTTACGACACGCCTTCTGCTGCCTGACCATCTTCTGAAAAGGCTTGGCCTGCTCCGGAGGGAGTTTATCAACCAAGTCCGCCAGTTGCTTCACCGTGTTCCTCAAGTGAATGCTCGTGTAGAGCTGGTAGGATTGAATTTTGGCCACGAGCTTAGAGGCCTGATACGCCTTTCTCCCAAAAGAGTCCAGGGTTCTAGATTCTCTTCCCAGGGGCGCCGAGGCAAAGTCTCTAGAACTCCTGGCTCTCTTGAGAGCGGAATCCACAACCATAGAGTTGAGAGGTAACTGTGACTTCATCAGCTCACGTTCTCCATGAATCTGATATTGGGACTCAGCTTTCTTGGGAATGGTGAGATTACTTAGTGGTTTCATCCAGTTCCGCATAAGTGTCTCCTTGAGCACATTATGCAAAGGAACCGTGGATGACTTCTTAGGTGGCGAAGGATAGTCAAGGACCTCGAGCATCTCAGTCCTGGGCTCATCCTCAGATACCACAGGGAAGGGAAAGGCCACAGACATTTCCCGGACAAATGAAGAGAAAGAAAGACTCTCTGGGGGAGAAAGCTTTCTTTCTGGTGAAGGAGTAGGATCAGGGAAGACCACAAGGCTCCTCGGAAGAGAAATACCTGGGATCTTGCCCTTCATCCCACGAGGCATCCTCATCGGTATCGGGCAAGAGTTCCTTAACTGCAGTCCGAAACCGGGCCCATCTCGACGCTGAGGAACCATGTTCTCGATGGCGATGTCGAGAAGTCAACTCCCATGCCAGCAGCGATGAAGCTCCCTTCAGCGATGTCGAAGGGGAGTTGACCTGGGTGGCAACCGATGCCGATGCCGCAGGCGGCACCGGTGTCAAAGACCTCACCACAGGCATAGAGCCAGCTGCCGCTTCCATCAACAGTACAGAGGGCGCAAGCACCCCCCAGTACCGGAACAGACTGACGCATCAACCCCTCCAGAAGACCTGGAAGAATGGCTCGATGCACTCGTCGCTGATCGATACTCCTCGGTACCGACGAGGAGGACGTGGAATCCATAGGTGGAGACCCACTTGATGGCTCACTGCTCCCAGCATGTGTTGGTCTCCAGACAGCCATTACCTGTGCTCCTGAAGTCGATGCCATCTTCAGTGCCGATATCGACGACGACGACCTCGGTACTGCTGTCGACGTTGACGCCGAAGAACCGGTCGAAGCTCCAAAAATACGGTCCTGAAGAGCTTTTCTCAATGCTAAGACACAACTTACATGCGTCTGGGCGATGGTCGGGCCCAATCACTGAACACACCACACGTGGGGATCGGTACTTGCGATCGACCGGTTGCACCGAGTACAGTTCTTGAAGCCGCTGGGAGTCCTCGATGAAATGGATGGAAAAATAGCAGCGGCAAAGTCAAAATTCGCGATTGTGCCAATAAAAAGGGCACAAAAATGAGAAAACGCGTACGCGCGGCCTAAGAAGGCCGGACGAAAACGAAAGGAAACTTAAAGGGCCAAACTAAGAAATTAGGGGTTCTTTTTTTTTTTGTTTTTAAAGTTTTGTAGGCAGGATAAAAGAAAGACTAAAGAAAGACAAAGGAGGGAGAAAACGCCCTAAAAGTGCGACCAAAAAGGAAGACTCTTTCTCTGGACCTGAGAAGACAGACCGATGAAGCAGCCACTCTCCACTGCGGTAAAAGAAAAAACTGAGCGGGGACTCTCACTTGACGGGCGGGAAGACGGCTGCGCGTGCGTGGTGCACGCTGGAAGGCTCTGGTAAAGTTTTTTTAAATTTTGCTCTGGAAAATTGCCATTTCTGGGCCGCCATGGACGCCAACCCCATCAATGAGAACAAGCAGCCTGCTTGTCCTCTGAGAATTCAAATGATTCCAATGTGTGCCTTTCTTCTATTATGCTTATTTACCTCCTCTCTGAGATCAGCCCTCTGATAGTTTTTTGGTTCTCCTTGTTCTCTATGTGTAGGGTCCTGAGAATGATAATCATCATACAAGTATATGCAGCCACTTAAGCTTTAACATTACATGTCATTTATTTTATAGAAACAGGGAAAATCTTTTTTTGTTTTAGTCAACAGAACATCCAAAGTATGAGCAGAGCAGAGAATACAGGACACAGAAGCAATGAAAAGAAATACAAAAGCTTATGTTTAGTTGGTCCAGTGGTTTTTCATAAAGGAACATTTGTCTGGGAAATTATCTGGGTTTTAATGTATTTGTTGATTTGTGTTATATTGAACATATAATGGTACTTTAGTAATTAATGTGAGTATAGGTCTTCTCTTTTTCATTTGCTCTACATAGTAAGATCTAGCTTTCTTGGTTTCTCTGGGAACTGCTTTGCATATAAGAGAGCTGTGTGCTGGGTTTCAGGAACAATCAGCCTATGACAGATCCTCATGGTTTCATTGGCTAACCCTGACTTAAGACCATAGCCCATGATATCTGCTGTTCCTGACTGATAAGGTTTCAGATGTTTGTCTTTGATCTGGGACTTATGCATTGGTTTTCCATTCTGGACACAGATCTCTGTAAGTTCTTTCTGTCTTGATCGCAGGAGCTCTACCTCTTTCTGCATCTTTTCCATGCCAATGGTCTCCTGGATCCTCTTCCAAAAGGTCCTGTTGAAATGCTTGTAAAGCTTCCAATCTAAAGAGCACCACTCTTTCACCCTCTCCTTGTTCTCATGGGTCAGATTCTGGATACTTTCTTGAGTTCTAAAGTTCAGCTTGAAGTAAACCACATCCTCCAGATTCCAACACAGGATGTTCTTCAGGAGGACCATGGATTCATCAAAGTACTCAGTGATAAGTACCAGCTGAAACTTCTCTTCAATATCCATTAGGACTGAATGCACATAGTTTTCTCCCTCTTCTGCATTGTTATCATAACCAAAATCATACCACATAGTGTTCCTGGCATGTATGTTTTTTATAGGAACACTTAGATTGTAGTATGTCCATGGTGATGCCAAAAATTCATTTAGATCCGTTAATTTCTGAAATGCTGGTATAGAGCCTTTATGGTATGCAAAAGAGGACTCTAGCAGGGTAGTAGGATTCCTCAGGACTGAAAAATAGAAGGTGTTGTTTGGCATTACTTTTGCAACCTGTTTAAGAGAAAAAATAGGAAGGTATTATAAAGCAGTATAGAATTGGTCTTTTGTCCTGACTTTTGTCCTTCCCAGTGAAAGCTAAGAATCAATAAAACATTTGTTTCTGACATTATAGTTCCATTTGTATTATTCTATCCCCATAGTATGTATACACTGCATTGTTTTGTATTTGTGGATCCAGAAGGTAAACTGCAGTTACAATTCTAACTTTCAAATGTTCTCCCTTTGATATAACCCTTCTCTCCCTCTCTGGCAGACACTTGTTTAGTTCTGCCTTAGTCCCCTCTCATGTCTTACCTTTCATTAGTCTTTCCTCAGACCTTTGCCTGCTGGGTAAGCACTGCATCCCTCCCTACTGGTAGATAGGCTCTCTGTGAGCAGCTCCACCAGCTCTGTCCCTCTGTTCCTTTGGGAAAATTAACCACTTTTAATCTGACTTCCTCCACCAAAAATTTTAGCAACAACGTGACAGGCTCAATAGCAATAGCAGGCCTGGATATTACACCCTGGTTTCAATATCCCCCCCCCCCCCCCCCCATATATATATTCTATTTTTCACTTTGAATGGGCGGTGATGGCATTGCCGCGTGGCTGCCACTAGTTCAGCTTAGTAAACAGGAGGGTAAAATAAACTCAATAATGCAGATTAAAATAATAAACAAATATGTATAAATAAACAAACAGTAATGATACAGAAAGCACATATCTTATCTTGTAAGAAGGCAGGTATTTGTATCACACTTGCAAAATCCAAAAAACATAAATAATGCTTAGAAGGTATGTCAATGCTAAAAAGAGGAGTAAAAAATTATGGTTGAAGAGGCATATGATTTGAATGATATATTTTTTAATACTCAAGACTACAGAAGTAGGGTGAAAAAACATAGTTTGAATACCATACCCTTGAATACTCAGTACTAAGAAATAAGATGACAGAGAAAAGAAAATAGAAAAATGGAAAAACTTAAAGGAAGAGAAACTAGGGGGAGGAAGGAAGAGGAGGAGGAGGGGAAAGAAGAAAGGGAAGAAGAGGAAGACAAAGGGGAGGGGAGGAAGAGGGGAGATGGGAAGGGGAGGACTGGAAATGAAGGGAAAGGGGATCTCTTATTTATAAAATACCACAAATTTATTCTAAAGAAATGTTATAAAACATCAAAATATTGTCATGAATACAACAGAATGCTTTTGTCTTACAGAGAAGTTATGGGGCCCTTTTACAGAGCAGCGGTAAGCCCAATGCGAACTTACCACTTGCTCTTCCATGATTATCACCGGCTCAATAAAACCACCGGTGGTAGTCCCACCGTGAGCGCATGCCATTTCTAGGGGAAAAAGAAACCCCCTGGAAATGGCTTGCATGGTAGTAACCCAGCAGTAATTGGGCATTGCCACGCGCTGCCCGGTTACCGCTGGGTTAGCACGGGAGCCCTTATCGCCACCTCAATGGGTGGTGGTAAGGGCTCCCTGTCACATGGCCATGCGGTAACAGTTCTCTAACCACATGGCCATGTGTGTCTGGGAGCTTTTTACACACTATGGTAAAAAGGGTCCTGGCGTATGGGAAAAATGGCCCCCCGCTGCTTGCGCAAGGCTATATAAATATAAAAGTGTTTATATATATAAAACTAGCAATGTGATGGGTCTCGAGTAATGAAGAAACAAATGAATATAGCCATTTATATCTCTAGAAACATTTAAAATAAAAACAATCAAAAAGATCAAAGCCATAAATTAGCTGCCAGATTGGCAAAAAGTTGTATTGTAAATTTAGTAACTCATCAGTCCGCTTTTCTTCTCGTCTTCCTTTTTACTTTTTTTTTCTGTCATTTATTTTTCAGTTATTCAAAGTTATGGTTTTCAGACTGTTATTTTCCCTATAATTCTTTAGTCATGAATACTACTACTACTTAGCATTTCTATAGCGCTGCTAGGGTTACGCAGCGCTGTACAAGTTTAGCATGGGGAAGGACAGTCCCTGCTCAAGAGAGCTTACAATCTAAAGGTTACAAACTATGTAGTCAGTGTAGGTAACTTACAACTTAGGTAGTTAATATTAAAAGATGTACCATTCAAAGCATATATGCCTCTTCAACTATACTACTCTTTTTAGCATTGAGATGCCTTCCAAGCATCATTTGTGTATTTTGGATTTCGCAAATGCGGTACAAATATCTCCTTTGTGACAAGATAACATATGTGCTTTTTGTATCATTACTGTTTATGTATTTATGCATATCTATCTTAGTCTGTTTATTATTTTAATCTGTATTATTTAGTTTAAATCATATTTGTTATTCATTATTTTTATAAATCACACCTTATAAATCACATAGCTTTACCTATATTATTATTTTTATAAATCAGCTTTATCTATATTGCAATAACAATGTGGCAGTTGTCTAATGCATGATTGTAACATCCTTGATACATGTAGAGGGGCATTTTTGAAATTACATCCAAGTCAGAATTGGGACGTCCTGCTTATAATTCCCCCCCCCCCCCCCAAAATGTTAAAAAACCCATCCATCTCACAGCTATTTTAAAACAGGAAATACATCAAGATTTCCTGTTTGAAAATACCAGGCATAAAAATGTATGACATCATTTGTACGAAAATGGCCAAACAGATGTCCCTGTAGAGCAAAGGGGCAGCCCTAGTGGTCAGCACAGCGGACTTTGAACAATGGGACCCAGGTGCAAATCCCACCTTAATTCATTTATTGTGAGTCCTCCAGGAACAGATAAAAACCTACTGTACCTAAACAATATACCAGTATAATAGCCATCATGCTTGCAGGTGTTTTATAAATTCAAGTACAATAGATATTTCTATATTCCAGGACAGCTCACATATTTATACAGAAATAAGAGTTAAAGTGGGAGTTACACCTGGGTCCCATTGTTCATAGTCCACTGCACTAATGGATGTTTCTTCCCATTCCATTATCACAGAAAGAAGTCCTGATTCTGGGCTCTCCCTAGTCCCACCCAAAAAAACATGCCACCTTTCTACTTGGATGAACTACAGTATAAAACGTTCAAAAATCATGATTTGGACATTTTTGGCAGATGTCCTTTTTTTTGGACATTTTGATACATCCATCTACTTTGAAAATGAACGCCATACGTTTTTATGTATTTATGTGTGTGTGTGTGTGTGTACGTATATATTTTTTAAATCTCTTATTAGGACTCCTGACGCAGGCATTGTGCCAAAACATGACCACGTCAGGTCAGTTAATAAAGGATTTTTATTTGGAACTGTGGTTTTGATTTGTTTTTGTTCATCAGTGCTCTTTCTGGGTTCCTTGTATGATCTGTGGAGATTCCTCTACTCTGTGTTGGTGTGGTTCAATAGTAAGACAGGTGTGAAGAGAGTTCAATCAAAAGTAAAGGTTCTAGACTTAAAAAAAAAACCTTTGATGAGATGGAGGAATACATCAAGGATTTTTTTTTATCTGGATGGGAACATCTGGGAAAAGTATTAAAAAAGTGGGCAAAACTAAAAGGAGCTATTTTAAGGGCAACAAACTTTATTGTAAAGAAACTAAATAAATGTAAGAAAAAAAAGGCTGCTTAGGTTTTCAAAATTAGTAGCTGAAACGGTAAGGAAAAAGTGGTTAGCTTTCATAAATTACAAGAGATCAGAGAAAGAGGAAGACAGGTGACAATGTCTGAAAAGCTAAGAGAATTTGGTGAAGTAGTCAGGAAATCAAAGATGATAGAAAATAAATACAATTAGGAATGGAAGTATAGTAGACCCTGAATGATTTTCAGAGGACTGTGTTTGAATTGTAAACCACTTTGTTCTGTTTTGGAAAGGTGGTATATTAAACTCAATAATATAAATTAATGGAAACACTTCTAAAACAGAGAATAGTGAGGTTTATAGAATCCAATGGATTGCAGTATCCAAGGCAGCTTGATTTACTAAAGTCAGGCTTTGTCAGACAAATCTTATAAGTTCTTTGACTAGGTGACCAGAGAGTTTTTATTTATTTTTGTTACATTTGTACCCCGCGCTTTCCCACTCATGGCAGGCTCAACATGGCCTACATGGGGCAACGGAGGGTTAAGTGACTTGCCCAGAGTCATAAGGAGCTGCCTGTGCCTGAAGTGGGAATCAAACTCAGTTCCTCAGTTCCCCAGGACCAAAGTCCACCACCCTAACCACTAGGCCACTCCTAGATTGAGGGAGAGCGCTAGATATTATATCTGGTAAGGTTTGCCTCTTTGTGGAAAATACCTAAATCTTCAATACAATAGACACCCCTGATTGTGTGGATAACGTGAGGAGGGACCTAGCAAATCTTAAAGACTGGTCCAGAATTTGGCAGCTAAGATTTAATACTAAAAAATGCAGGGTCATGCATTTGGGCTACAAAAATCCGAGGGAGAGGTACAGTTTAGGGGTGAAGTACTGTGCACAAAAGAGGAATGGGACTGGTTGTGATCATATGTGATGATGATAAAGAGGGGCATAATCGAACGGCGCTGGCCAAATTGATGGCTGGCCATCTTCGGGGCCGGCTCCGTGAGCGGACAGAGCCAAGTGTATTTTCAAAATACGCTTGGCGCCGGCCAAATCGCTCGCCAGGTTTGGAACAGGATCGCTGGGTTTAGATGAGATGGCCAGCTCCGATTTTCAGTCATAATGGAAACCGGACCCGGCCATCTCAAACCCAGCGAAATGCAAGGCATTTGGCCATGGGAGGAGCCAGCATTTGTAGTGCACTGGCCCCCCTGACATGCCAGGACACCAACCGGCCACCCCAGGGGGCACTTAAAAAATCTTTAAAACAAAATTAGCTTCCAGGTGCATAGCACCCTTCCCTTGTGTGCTGAGCCCCCCAAATCCCCCCCAAAACCCACTGCTCACAAGTCTACACCATTACCAAAGCCCTAAGAGGTGAAGGGGGGCACCTACATGTGGGTACAGTGGGTTTTGGGGGGGGGGGTTTGGAGGGCTCAACATTAACCACCACAAGTGTAACAGGTAGGGGGGGGGGGGTGGGCCTGGGTCCATCTGCCTGAAGTGCAGTGCACCCACTAAAAACTGCTCCAGGGACCTGCATACTGCTGTCAGGGAGCTGGGTATGACAGTTCAAGCTGGCATACAGGCTGGCAAAACATGTTTTAATTTTCTTTTGTGTGTGTGGGAGGGGGTTGGTGACCACTGGGGGAGTAAGGGGAGGTGATCCCTGCATCCCTCCGGTGGTCATCTGGTCATTTGGGGCTCTTTTTTGGGACTTGGTCCTAAAAATACATGGACCAAGTCCGGCCGGCGAAATGCTCGTTGAAGCCGGCCTTTTTTTTTTTATAATAAGGTGAAGCCGGCCATCTCGTAACCCCGCCTCGCCCCCCTTCCCGCCTTTGCTACCCTACCAACACGCCCCCTTGAAGGTTGGCCGGCGCCGCAATGAAAAAGCAATTGGGGCTGGCCAAAATCGGCTTTCGATAATACCGATTTGGCCAGGTTTGAGAGATCGCCGGCGATCTCCCGATTTGTGTCGGAAGATTGTCAGCGATCCCTTTCGAAAATAAGGCTGAAAGTGTCCAAACTGGTAGAAAAGGCAACAGCAAAAGCCAAAAGGATGTTTGAGTATATAGGAAGAGGAATGACCAGCAGGAAAAAGGAGGTGATAATGCCTCCTTATTAGTCTCTGCAGACCACACCTTCAAAAAGATATAAACGGGATAAAGTCAGTCCAGAAAGTGACTACTAAGCTGCTAAAGTCCTGCAGCATGCCAGGCCTAAGAGTATTATGAATGTTTACTTCCTGGTTGCTACACTTACCTTTTATAGCTCTAGATGGAGAGCTGAAAGATGACCTCATTTCCTGGTTAAGGATCTATAAGCAAGTGTTCTACACTTCTCCACTGCTTCGGCAACTGGCTTCCAGATTTGTGCCTCTCCACTGTTTGTTGCCTGGTCAGTAACTGCTTCCAGCCCTGTTTGTTCCTGCTTCCAGTCCCGCCTGTCCCAGTCCTCCAGCTTTGCTTGTTCCTGGCTTTAGCCTTGCTGTTCCGGCTACTCCCTGGCCTCAACTCCATTGGGCCAGCTTCCATGGGCACTTTTAAGAGCCAACCCCAAGGGCTCTCTTAAAAGCCAACCTCTAAACAAACCCTGTTGTGTTGCAGTCAATTTTCTAGGCACTATCTAATCCTACACTTCTGCCTGCCCGAGTCAGGTCCTGTCTTCTCCAGCTCCCAGACTCTGCCAGGTGGGTCCATCATCAACCATCGACGAGGGCCTGCATGGCAGCTATGCTGCAAATGTACAGCCAACCTTGTCATGGTCCAAGGGCTCACCTTCCCCAACCGTTACAGTTTGCTGAAGCCATGACCTCAGCTGACAAGCCACCTTTTCAATTCCTCTATGACCTAGCCCAGGTGGTCCAACAACAGCAGGCTCAGTTATAACAACTGATGGAAACCCTTCAGGGGGTATGTGCGCAGCTGACGGTGATGTGTACTGCAGTCCCAGTGGTGCTGAATCCTCCAGGGCCTGGCCCAGCAGCTCCACCTCCAACTCCACCAGTGCTCCAGTCTCAAGTCACAGCACTGCTGCGCTTTGATGAAGACTCTAAGATCTGCTGAGCTTTCATTAATCAGTGTTTGATGAATTTTGAACTGCAGCCTGCCAACTTTCCAGTTGACCTCATCAAGGTCACATTCATCATCTCTCTCCTTTCTGGGCAGGCACTGGCCTGGGCATCCCCTCTGTGGCAGCAGGATCACCCGATTTTGTCCAGCCTTGCGTTTCCAATGGGCGTTCGATGATCAGGGGCGCTCCTCCTCAATAGTGTCCGAGATACTGCTCCTCGAACAAGGAACACTGTCCATGGGCTAGTATTCTGTGTGGTTCTAGACCCTGGTTTTGGAACTTCAGTAGAACCAAGAAGCCCAGGTGGCAGTGTTTTGGCAGGGTCTTGCTGGGCGCATTAAGGATGAACTTGCAGGACAAGACCTGCCATCCAGTCTGGATATTTATATTTATAAATGACCTTGAGATGGGAGTAACTAGTGAGGTAATTAAATTCACAGATGACACAAAGTTATCCAGGGTCGTTTCGTCGTGGGAGGAGTGTGAAAGATTACAAGAGGACCTCATGAGACTGGGGGATTGGGTGTCCAAATGGCAGATGAAGTTCAACGTTGACAAGTGCAAAGTGATGCACGTGGGAAGGAGGAACCCAAATTACGGCTATGTCATGCAAGGTTCCGCTTAGGAGTTACGGACCAAGAAAGGGATCTGGGAGTCATCATGGATAGGACGTTGAAATCTTCCGCTCAATGTGCTGTGGTGGCCAAGAAGGCAAACAGAATGTTGAGTATTATTAGAAAAGGGATGGAAAACAAGCATGAGGATGTTATAATGCTGTTATATCGCTCCATGGTGCGACCGCACCTGGAGTATTGTGTTCAGTTCTGGTCACCTCATCTCAAAAAAGATATAAAGGAATTGGAGAAGGTGCAGAGAAGGGTGATAAAAATGATAAAAGGGATGGGACGACTATCTTATGAGGAGAGGTTAAGAAGGCTAGGACTCTTTAGCCTGGAGAAAAGGCAGCTGAGGGGTGATATGATAGAGGTCTACAAAATTTTGAGTGGGGTAGAGCGGACAGATGTGAAGTGTTTGTTTACGCTTTCTAACAATAATAGAACTAGGGGACACAAGATGAAATTAGAATGTGGTAGGTTTAAAACAAATTGGAGAAAGTTTTTCTTTACTCAGCGTGTGGTTAGACTCTGGAACTCATTGCCGGAGAAGGTAGTGATGGCAGCTGGCCTTGCTGAGTTTAAAGGGGGTATGGACAGATTCGTGAAGGAAAAGTCCATTGATCGTTATTAAATTTTGGGATTTTGCCAGGTTCTTGGGGCCTGGATTGGCCGCTGTCAGAGATGGAGTGCTGGGCTTGATGGACCTTTGGTCTTTTCCCAGCGTGGCAGTGCTTTTGTGCTTATGTACTTATGTACTTATGGATGATGTCCATATCCTGGAGAGGGCCAAGGAATGGGGTGATCAGAGCTGGCCCATATGTGTGGCACCCCGGTTTCAGAAGCCAAAACCACCACAGTCTCCCCCCACCATGGCTACCCGATTGGAGGAGGTTCCAATGCACATGTGGCATTCTCAACTCTCTGAGGAGGAAAAGTGATGCCACAGAGCACAAGACCTTTACTTATATTGTGCAAACTCAGGGCATTATGGTACTAGATGTCCCAAGAAACCATGAAACTCCAAGGCCTAGGGTTGGTTGGGGAGGCACACCTAGGCCCACCTCAAACTACGTCAACCTCCCTCATCACACTACCAGTCACCCTCTGGTAGGGAAACAAACAAATCCTGGTTAAGGCCTTCCTTAACTCAGTGGCTGCTTGGAATTTTGTGGACGAGCAACTGATACTTAAACATGGGATTCCTGTAAATCCCCTCTGGAGACCACTTTGTATCTCATCAATCTATGGAGATCCACCGCCTAGACACCTGGTGATGATAGCTAGCCCCATCTCTCTTCAAGTGGGCCTTTCGCACCAGGAAGTCATAAAGTTCTACGTATTCCCTAAGTCAGTCAACCAGATCATTCTGGAACTTCCCTGGTTATAAAAACATGAACCCCATGTTGACTGGCACTGGGGATATTTTGGCTTGGGGTCCAACCTGCTTTCACTCCTACCTCACACCAGTGCACCCTCAACTAACTCTGGCTAAAGCCTAGCCACGCCCACTCCCAGGTCTTCCCACAGAATATGGTGCTTTCTTGGATGTGTTTTACAAGAAGCAAGCTGAGATCCTACTGCATCATCGAGAATACAAATGCCCTATTGATCTCTTACCGGGTAAGATACCACCCAAGTACAAGGTCTATATGCTCTCTGTTCAAGAAACCACAGCTATGAGGGAGTACATTCAGGATAATTTCTGATGGGACTTTATACATCCTTCCACCTCTCTGGCTAGAGCAGGATTCTTTTTTGTAGGGAAGAAGGATGGATCCTTGCGGCCATGTTTTAATTACCACGGTTTGAATTCTATCAAGAATAAATACCCCTTGCCTCTCATAGCACAGCTGTTTGACTGCTTACAGGGGGCCACCATTTTTATCAAACTGGACCACTGAGGGGCCTCTAATTTAATCTGGATCTAATTGGCGATGAGTGGAAAACAGCCTTCAGCACAAGGGATGACACACGAATGCCTGATGATGCCATTTGGATTATGCAATGCCCCACTTTTTCCAACACTTCATAAATGAGGTGTTTTGAGACCTCCTTTACTCTTGTGTCTCGGTCTATCTAGTTGACATTTTGGCATTCTTTACCTCCCTGTATGAGCATTAAATTCATGTCAAGATGGTGCTTCAGTGCCTAAGGGAGATGGCCTATACGCTAAGCTGGAGAAATGTTCCTTTAAGCAGTGGGCCTTTCCTTTATTTGGGTAAATAGTTTCTTGTGGCCTTAAGACGGATCCGGACAAATCGGCAGCAATCCAGGATTGGCCACAACTCATGGGCCTTAAGGTCCTTTAGAGATTCCTGGGCTTTGCCAACTATTACTGACAACTTATCTATAATTACTCCAGTCTTATGGCACCTCTCACCACCCTCACTTGCAAAGGGGTGGACACCTGCAGTTGGTCAACTGAAGTTCAGCTGGCCTCCAAGCGTAAGGAGGCCTTCTTGTCAGCTCCTGTACTGCAACGACCTGGCATATCGCACCCCTTCTTTGTTGAAGTGGATGCCTCCTCCGTAGGGTCTGGGGCTGTCCTCACCCAGTGGCAGACTTTTGCCTTGCTCCATCTTCTCTAGGAAGTTCACCCTGGCCAAGCAGAAGTATACCATTGGGGATTGCAAACCTTTAGCCATCAAGTTAGCCCTGGAGGAGTGCAGACACCTTTTGGAAGGGGCTGCACACCCATTCACCATCACCATTGACCATAAGAACTTTGTATATTTACAAGAAGCTAAAAGACTGAACCCCTGTCAGACCAAGTGGTCACTCTTCTTCTCCCGCTTTGATTTTCACTTGACCTATTGTTCAGCAGAGAAGAATTCCCAGGCTGATGCCCTTACCTGACCCTTCAACTCCACTGGCACCATCTCTGACCTTCAACCCATCATTGATCCAAGGAATATTCTGGCTGTCTCTCAGATTACAGTGCCCCCTGGGAAGATGTGGGTTTCCAAGTGGCTAAGAAGAAAGTTCTTGTAGTGAGCGCATGACTCTAAACTGTCAGGGCACCCAGGAATACAGAGTGGCCTCAAATGGTTTGGGAAGTGCAAGTATATGTCCACTCAAGTGTCAATTGTGCCAGGAATAAGCCAGTGTATGTACACCTGTGGGGCTTGCTCCAGCCTCTTCCATTCCCTGAGCGACTCTGGTTAGATATTGCCATGGATTTTGTCATGATCTTCCACCCTCTCAAGGGTATACCACTATCTCTAAGATGGCACACTTTATTCCTCTGAACTCCTGTCGGTTGCCTCCTTTGCCTAGCTCTTTATCAACGAGATCTTTCATCTCTATGCACTGCTGGAATGCATAGTCAGCGATCATGGAGTTCAGTTCACCTCTCTCTTCTGGCAATGTAAGAAATTTGGCATCCAGTTAGACTTGTCCTCAGCCTATCACCCTCAGTCTAATGGCCAGATGGAAAGGGTAAACCAGACACTAAAGAGCTTCCTCCAAGCCTATGTTAATGAGCAGCAAGATGGCTAGGTGCCTCTATTTCCTTGGGTGACTTCTCCTATAATAGCCATGTTAGTACAGTGACCAGCTCTTCTCACTTCTGTTTGGTATATGGGCAACATCTCCTGATTCCAGTACCAGTACACTTTTCCTCCTACATGCCCATGGTCCAGTGGGCGGCTGGAGATATCCAGGAAATTTGGCACCAGAGTCGGCGACTACTCATGCAGACATCAGCCAGCTACAAGAAGCAGGCTGATTGCAAGCTACGGCCAGCTCCCACATTTTGCCCTGGGGAGAAAGTGTGGCTGAGCACCAGACATCTTCAGCTCAAGGTGCCCTCTCAGAAGTTCGCACCCATGTTCATCGGCCCTTTTGCAGTGCAACATCAGCTGGGTCCAGTTATGTATTGGTTACGTCTTACCCTCATCAAGTGCATTCACAACACTTTCCATGTCTCTCTGCTAAAACCTGTTGTTATTGAGAGTGGCAGCTAGAGACCCTCCACTGCCTATACCAGCAGTTGTCACTGACCCTGAGTTCAAGTTACAGGATATACTGGATGCTAAGAATTAGAGGGAGACTACAATATCTCCTGGCCTGGAAGGGGTATGGACCAGAAAATAACACATGGGACCCTGCTGTCAACATGCAAGCTCCAGTACTGATTAGGTGTTGTCACGATTGTGGTCGTGACTCCACTTTCGGACTCACCTTGTCTTCTGGTGGTCAGCTTCAGAGGTGGCTCCAGTCTGTTTTTTCCTTGCATTGTTGCCTCTGCTACCACTTCTATGTTCAGTGTGTTTCAAGCCTCATTCCTGTAGTTGTGACATCATCACTTCCCCAGCTGTAAAGGACTAAAATACAAGCTAACACATGCAACTACCTTCTCTTACATGAGCACGCAAATGTGGAATGCACTACCAATGGACCTGAAAACAATCAACGAAACATCGAACTTCCTTAAATCTCTGAAGACGTATCTCTTTAACAAGGCCTACAAAGAGAAACCTTTGCTTAACTTCACTACTCCACCAAATTACCTAGCTCAGAAAATCATCTTTCTATAACTATCTGCTTAGATCTCTCTTCCTATCTATAATCTTTTTGCATTACCAATTGTATTTGACATCCTGGAATGGTGACGCCATAACAGGTCTCTGTAAGCCACATTGAGCCTGCAAATAGGTGGGATACAAATGCAATAAATAAATAATAACCAGTGAAGGCCTTCATAAGGGAGGTGAGGATATTCATTCATTCAGGGCTTTTGCAACGCCAAAGGTCTCCAGGTTTGTTGGTGTGCTTGTGTAGCACTTTTGCCTAGTTTCCTAGCCTGTGTGCTGGTGTGGACACATCTGCCTAGTTTCTTTTGTTAGTTAGTGTGCCTGTGCGGCACTTCTGCCTTGGTTCTTATCTGTTTGCCTGTGTGCTAGGGTTAGCACTTCTGTCTTAGTTATTGTCTGTTTGTTCTGTTCTTTAATTCTGAGTGGCTGTGTGGCATGGCCTTGCTCTTCTGTGTGGCTTCCTTCTACCCTTGTGGCCATGTGGCCCAGCCTTGTGTTTTGCCTAGCCTGTCTTGCCTACAGTTCTGCCTAGTCTGCTTTGCCTAGAGTTCTGCCTAGTCTGCTTCTGCCTGTGTATATGTTCTGTCTCTTTTTCTTCTGCCATTGTACATGGGTTCCAGTTCGGCTTTGCGGCCTATATGAGAGGGCTCTAGTGTGCACGGGTTCCAAATTGGCCTTGTGGCTCGTTTGAGTGCCCTTCCTCTAGCTTTACTTGGCTCTGCTTTGCCTGTGTGCTTCTTCCACTTCTAGTCTGTTCCGGTCCTGCCTAGTCAAGCTCAGTTCCTGTGTACCCCATTCCAGCTTGTGTGTTCATTGCACTTCTAGTGTGTTCCAGTCCTGCCTAGTCAAGCTTAGTTCCTGTGTACCTCGTTCCTGCCTGTGTGCTTCTTGCACCTCTAGTCTGTTCTAGCCCTGCCTAGTCAAATTCAGTTCCTGTGTACCCTGTGCCTGCCTGTGTGCTCATCGCACTTCTAGTCTGTTCCAGTTCTGCCTGTTTAGTCCAGTCCTGGTTGGAAGGTTCACCTGCTGCTGCTCTTTGTCAGCAGCGGCCCAAGAACTCATGTTTTTCCCTAAATCCATGACATGCGTTTTTATCACCTTTATCCCCTTAAGCCCAAACCTAGAGGACTGGGGAGGGGGCTTTGGAAGGGGCGCTGTTATGCCCCTCACTTGATTCAGAAAGCTGCTAGAGTCTTGCAGTATGCCGTGCCTAAGAGTCTTGTGAATGTTTACTTCCTGGTTGCTGCACTTCCCTTTTATAGCCCTAGATGAGCCTTTGACAGATGACCTCACTTCCTGGCTACGAATATATAAAGAAGTGCTCTACACTCTTCCAGTGCTTTGGCAACAGGCTTCCAGAGTCGTGCCTGTTCAGTGCCTATCCAGTTCCTGCTTCTAGCCCTGCTTTTTCCAGCCCTTTTTGTTCCTGCTTCCAACCCTGATGGGATTGTTATTCGCAGGCCTGCCATTCTCCGTGTCTTCCACTGCCGATGGCCACTTCTAGTACTGTAGTGCGGTGCGTCGTGTCTGCCAACATTGATTTCAAGCTTATGAGCTGCTCGAATAATTTCCCCAATTGTGGTTCCATGGCCTTGTGTACTGCGTCTGTGAGCTGTTGTAATTGTGATGGGGTAAACAACTGAACCTCAGGGGACTCCACCGCTGACATCTTTGATTTGCAGGGTCGCTGCTTCTCCCTCTCCAGTTTTTGCACTTTTCTAGGCATCTATCCAATTTTCGGGGTTAAAAATCTTTCCATTTACCAAGTGCCTACTATTTGAATGCAGGTTCAGCCCAAGCGGGAGGATTTTGGAGACAAAATCGTTGGCTCAGAGTGTGGGGCCTCAGAGAGACCCAGACTCACGTCTGTTCCTCTCAGCACATCATGTGATCTCCTTATATGTATTTTTTAAAAGAGTTTTAATTCTCTATGCAGGACCATAGGCAAGAATATGTAAAACAGACAATTATCCAGGGCTTCTTTAAATCCTAACACATACACACATACAGAAGCCTTTGAAACTTCAGAGAGGGACCTCTGTCCTCTGGGGTTATCTGGGGTGCTGTTTAACCCAGACAACAGTCTTATTCTAATTGAAGTAACTGACTCCATATGGGTGGCAGTGCTCTGTCCTGAAGTATTTAGCCATCTTTTTTTTTAATGATTTATGGCATTTTTGCCTGGAGGGGAATCATTTCCCTGAAGTTCATATCAAAGCTTAGGTTGTCTGTAACAAAGCCATCAACCCCCAGAGGCATAGCTAGGTGGGGAGCAAGGGGAGCGGTTGCTCCCCCAAATTGATTTTGAATAAAATAGTGCCTATGCGGATCAGCCCTTCAGCTTTTCACTGATGCCTATTTTACAAAAGGTCTGCTCCCCTTGAATGAATTCTTTGCTTCGGTCTTCACTGAGGAAGATTTGGGTGGGATACCTGTGTCGGAAATGGTATTTCAAGCGGACGAGTCGGAGAAACTTACTGACTTCACGGTAAACCTGGAGGACGTAATGGGGCAGTTCGGCAAACTGAAGAGTAGCAAATCTCCTGGACCGGATGGTATTCACCCTAGAGTACTGATAGAACTGAAAAATGAGCTTGCGGAGCTATTGCTAGTGATATGCAACTTATCCTTAAAATCGAGCGTGGTACCGGAAGATTGGAGGGTGGCCAATGTAACGCCCATTTTTCAAAAAGGCTCCAGGGGAGATCCGGGAAATTATAGACCGGTGAGTCTGACGTCGGTGCCGGGGAAAATGGTAGAGGCTATTATTAAAAACAAAATTACAGAGCACATCCGAGGACATGGATTACTGAGACCGAGTCAGCACGGCTTTTGTGTGGGGAAATCTTGCCTGACCAATTTACTTCAATTCTTTGAAGGTGTAAACAAACATGTGGACAAAGGGGAGCCGGTTGATATTGTGTATCTGGATTTTCAAAAGGCGTTTGACAAGGTACCTCATGAAAGGCTACAGAGGAAATTGGAGGGTCATGGGATAGGAGGAAATGTCCTATTGTGGATTAAAAACTGGTTAAAGGATAGGAAACAGAGAGTGGGGTTAAATGGGCAGTATTCACAATGGAGAAGGGTAGTTAGTGGGGTTCCTCAGGGGTCTGTGCTAGGACCGCTGCTTTTTAATATATTTATAAATGATTTAGAGATGGGAGTAACTAGCGAGGTAATTAAATTTGCTGATGACACAAAAGTATTCAAAGTCGTTAACTCGCGACAGGATTGTGAAAAATTACAAGAGGACCTTACAAGACTGGGAGACTGGGCGGCTAAATGGCAGATGACATTTAATGTGAGCAAGTGCAAGGTGATGCATGTGGGAAAAAAGAACCCGAATTATAGCTACATCATGCAAGGTTCCACGTTAGGAGTTACGGACCAAGAAAGGGATCTGGGTGTCGTCGTCGATAACACACTGAAACCTTCTGCTCAGTGTGCTGCTGCGGCTAGGAAAGCGAATAGAATGTTGGGTATTATTAGGAAAGGTATGGAAAACAGGTGTGAGGATGTTATAATGCGTCTGTTCACGCTTTCCAAAAATACTAGGACTAGGGGGCATGCGATTAAACTACAGTGTAGTAAATTTAAAACAAATCGGAGAAAATTTTTCTTCACCAACGTGTAATTAAACTCTGGAATTCATTGCCGGAAAATGTGGTGAAGGCGGTTAGCTTAGCAGAGTTTAAAAAGGGGTTGGACGGTTTCCTAAAGGACAAGTCCATAAACCGCTACTAAACGGACTTGGAAAAATCCAAAATTCCAGGAATAACATGTATAGAATGTTTGTACGTTTGGGAAGCTTGCCAGGTGCCCTTGGCCTGGATTGGCCGCTGTCGTGGACAAGATGCTGGGCTCGATGGACCCTTGGTCTTTTCCCAGTATGGTATTACTTATGTACTTATCAACACCTGACTATGCTTCTGCCTCAAACCTCCCCAGGCCCAGGCCTCTCTGAACTGTCACCCATCCAGGCAGTAAGACATCCTGTTGTCTTGCCCATCACTGTCAAATTGGTACTTGCTTAGTACTGCTTCATATTCTGGCCTGTATATGGACAAAGAGTGAGGTAGCATGTAGCTGGCATGAATCTGACAATAATAGGCAAGACATCAAGAGGAAAAGAATCTATCTTTCTGCCTTCAGAGGAATATGGGTGGGTCAGGCAGACATCAAAGAACTCTGGGCAGTATTGTTTTTTGTTGGGGAGAGAAGGGATATTGGGGTCTACTGTCTCTGCAAGTTTGTTGTGTCTTGGTGGCAGGTATGCAATCAGGATCTAAATGTCCTTTCTTGTGTTGGAATGATTGACAAAGAAGTTACCACAGTGACCCTATGATGTAGGGCTGGCATGCTAGCCGTTTCTCTTCCACCCCAATATCATTCATTTTCTCAAACTACATAGCTGAGACAAAGTTAATACACTTTAATGCATAGGGGATATGAGCTTAGAAGGGCATTGTCCCCCTCATTCAAATAATTATCATATTTAAAGCATGTGATTCATTTGTTCCCAAATCATATAGAAGCAGCAAATGATCTGGTGCACCACCAACTTAAGTAGTCGGCACCACCAACTTAAGCAGTTGGCCTAGGTCATAGAAAGGAAAAAGCAGGAGATTGTGAGAGTATGAGAATACTTAGAGAGGGAGTGAAGGAAGGGAGAAATTCCATACAGCCTTGGGTCACCCTGCCGCTTCCCCTCCTCCTCTCCAGAAGCCTCTGTGGTTCAGCCTCACCAAACAAGTGCATCACCAGCTGCCTATGTCCCACTGAAAGTTGGCAAGGGGAAAGCATAGTCTTGTGATTCAGATCAGTTACAAAAAGAAAAGTCAATATTTAAACTCCACGGTAGGTGTTTCTGTTAAATAGTGGTAATGTAATTTAAACCTTTACCCAAATATTTAGTGACTACTGATATCTGGATATTGGCGTTGAATATCTTGGCATGGCAGCAACCACTGTTGTTATCAAGATAGTGGCAATATTCAGCACCATTATCCAGATAACTACATGGATAATTTAGGACAGGTTTTATTTGACCTAAATTATCTGGATAGTAATCCAGGTAGCAGTGCTCAATATAACTGCTGTCTGGATAATTTTCTGCTCTGCCCAAGCTCCATCCCCAGATTTTTAAACTTTTAGCCTTAGAGGCTTTAAAGGGGTTCATTTTCAAAGCACTTAGACTTACAGAGTTCCATAGTAACATATGGAACTTTGTAAGTCTAAGTGCTTTGAAAATACGCCTTGTCACGTCGCCTAAGCAGTAAAGAAAAGAAATTGAGAGAGAACAATACAGCACCTTTCTGTGCAAAACAGTGCATTTCTCCCCTGCTGATTGAAAAAACAGAAACAAAGAAGAATGACAGAAAAATATTATTTTGGATAGGAAAGAAGATAAAACCCAATTGTTAAAAATCTGTGGAAAATTAAAATCACCCATGACTGCCATCTGGCATTTAGACCCCTCCATGTCCTGAGTCTTACCTCTGAGAAATTAAACCTCAGATGATTACACATAATGTTGTATTTGTGGGCCATGGTGCTGAACCCCTCTACCTGCTGTGCTTTGAATGGACCAGGATGACCCAAATGGAAAGTTTTGCCAGCTGGCAGTGCCACAGTGAGGTTATTGTTCTCTGCAAACCGGAACAGGATATTTAGTATAACGCTACTGCCAGTCTTGTGAGTCTTTAGAAACATGACATTGCTCACAGGCCGGCAGGGAGTCATAGTGGCATCAGGATAACTGAATATGTTGTACATCCTGTAGGAAAGCAAGACATAAGAGAAGCATGAGACCTGTTTTTATGCAAAACCAGACCGCTACATATGAAAGCAAAGTTCTGAGTGACTATTACAGAAGCCAAAAAGAACAAACTGTGGGGTACACAATGAGGGGCATAATCGAACGGGGCGCCCAAGTTTTCATGAGGGCGTCCTCGCAGGATGGCCCCATGAAGGGGTGGGGAAACCCGTATTATCGAAACAAGATGGGCGTCCATCTTTCGTTTTGATAATACGGTCAGGGATGCACAAATCTCAATATTTAGGTCGACCTTAGAGATGCTCGACCTAAATGTTGAGATGGTCGACCTTAGAGATGGTCGTCCCCGGTTTTTTGGCCAAAATGGAAACCGAGGATGCCCATCTCAAAAACGACCAAATACAAGCCCTTTGGTCATGGGAGGAGCCAGAATTCATAGTGCACTGGTCCCCTTCACATGCCAGGACACCAACCGGGCACTCTAGGGGGCACTGCAGTGGACTTTACAAATTGCTCCCAGGTGCATAGCTCCCTTACCTTGGGTGCTGAGCCCCCCAAACCCACTCCCCACAACTGTACACCACTACCATAGCCCTAAGGGGTGAAGGGTGGCATCTACATGTGGGTACAGTGGGTTTCGGGTGGGTTTTGGAGGACTCACATTTACCACCACAAGTGTAACAGGTAGTGGGGATGGGCCTGGGTCCGCCTGCCTGAAGTGCACTGCACCCACTAAAACTGCTCCAGGGACCTGCATACTGCTGTCATATAGCTGAGTGTGACATTTGAGCATAGGCGGTCGGTGGCCCAACTGTTTGGGGAGGCTAAAGGGGGCAGGGTTAGGGGTGGGGCCAGGGATGGAGCTTAAATCCATAATTGTCTGATAACACACAGAAAAAATAAATAAATAAAAATAAAAGGCACAATACCTTTTATTAAATTTAGATATTAGATATGTATCATATGTCAAAGAATAAAGTGGTTGCTCAAAGCATATACTAACCACAATCGCTCAACTATAAAACACTATGCACAACTTTGTGCAAAAACACACTCAGAACCTTACTGTACCATAAATATTACACTGGGTAGAACCTAATACACCAATATACCACCCATACGGAAAATGCAGACTGTCAACAATATGAAACAAGAGATCATAATATCACAATTCTCATGTAGAGCCACAAAACATCCTAATTCATGTTTAATGTGGGATAAAATGCCATACATAAGTAAATAAATATAAACATTTAATGTTGAGGACCTGATTCTGAAAGTGGACATATTCCAAACACTATAATGAAAATAAAATGATCTTCTCTACCTTTGTTGTCTGGTGACTTTGTTTTTCTGATCATGCTGGCCCAGTATCCGATTCTGCTGCTAACTCCATTTCCAGGGCTTCTTTTCCATTTATTTCTTTACTTTCTGCCTTTCTTCTTCATTTCTTGTCCTCGCTCCCCTGCCCCCCCTCCAGCCATCCATACCCACCCATTGATTCTCTCCTCTCCCCTGCCCCCCCTCCAGCCATCCACACCCACCCACCCATTGATTCTCTCCTCTCCTCTCTGTTCCCGGGCAGATTTTCTAACAGGAGCTGCTCATCCAATCAGAGAGCTCTATTTGAATGCAGATTAACATACAGACACTCTAATGGGAATTTTTAGTCAAAAACACTAGCTAATCCCTTCGTTTTTGGATCAAAGTTCACATTTTTGATCAAAGCCATACCCTAACATTAAGGCTGTAAACATTTCCAACAATTTTTACCCATAAATATGCAAATGAGAACCTCCAAAAAACGGACTAATTTGCATATGGCTTGAGCAAATTTGAGTACATAGCATACCAATCCCACTTCCTAGTACCTAAATTCTGCAATTAGATTTAATGCAAATACTTTTAAAACTTATTTTTAGCACTTTTAAAATTTCAGGGGTCAGTGCAAGTCTCTTTGGTGTGAACTGCATGTGCAGGAATTCATGATCCTAGTTAAATATCTCCCAGGCAACCCAGGATACCTCCAGCCAACCCCCCTGCTCTGCTCTCCCAGCAGTAAGATAATCAAATTACAACTGGTTATACACAAGGCTAGAGATGGCTTTCACTGAAGCTGCTGCTATTTAAACCCCCCCAGAGCAGCAGGACTGGCAGGAGAACTACTACTAATACTATTTAGCATTTCTATAGAAACAGCTGATCCATCCTGTTGTATAGCCTCCCCAAGCCTCTTATACCGGGTGCCTATGCATTTGAGGCTGGCACAAAAATTTTTTTTAAGTTTTTGTTTAGGGTGGGAGGGGGTTGGTGACCACTGGGGGAGTAAGGGGAGGTCATCCCCGATTTCCTCCTATTAGGATGGAGGTAGGATGTGCTATGATGTAAGGGTGGTGTTCCTGCTAAGCTTGGATTATCAGTCCACAGCAACACACCAAAAACTGAGCACAACATAAAAAAAAATTTTATTATTTCAAAAAATAATTATATATATATGAATAATGAGAGTGATAATTTTTGTTTAAAATTGTTTTGAAGGTTTCTGTTATATTTATTAATTGCTACAGTGGAGTGCCAGGAAGTCAAGGAAGTTGTGGACTCCTTCAGGAGATGGTTCCTGTTGAATAGAACTCCACTTGTTGGATCCAAGACACTGATCCTGCCTAGCAGCCGTCCTAAAGAGCCTCGTGGCGGCCAAAGCCACTCTGGTATCCAAGTTCCAGATGTACTTTCACTTCCTGCCTAGCCGTCCAGATTTATGTTGTGAAACCCATTGGGAGATTTCATCACAGCTACCCATGGAGATCTAAATTGTCTTTTGAGACCTGGAGCTCCTGTGGGGACACGGGAGCCTTGAAGGGGAGGTGCTGTTATGATTGGGGTCTGAACCCCTCTCAAACTTACCTCTTTCCTGGGAGTCAGCTTCTTAGCTGGCTTCTGTTTCTTTCTCTGTCGTTTCTGAGCTGGCTCTGTCTCTCTGTGCTGGTAGCTTCCAGCAGCATGGGGTTAATTGTCATTTCACTGCAGCTGTGGGTGTGGTCTGAGTTGCTCTACCTCTCCCTGGGTGTACTGGCTTCAAGAGTTTCTCGGTGCTGCATTGATGTGGGTTGGGCCTCTCGGGGTTTGAATGTGTTCTGCCTGGCTCTAGGGAGAGTGACATCATCTGGGAGGGCCTTGATAAGGAAGTGGGTTCTTTCCTTCAGGGCCTTCGCAACGTTTGCTTCTGGCTACTTGCTTTAGGTCCAGGTTAGTTTAGTGCAGTCAGTGTGCACTTGTGACTTGTGTGTTTGATTTCCCTGTTTTTCCCTTTGGCTCCTCTGCTTTCCCTTTTGCTACGGTGTGTAGCACTGCTGTTAGTGCAGTGCTGGAGTTTGATGCTGGGAGCACCCTTGTTAGTAAGTGTTTAGGAAGCACCTTTTGTTGTTGGGGTATTTGGCTTTCCTGCTTATTTCCTTGTGCTTGCCCCGCTTTTCCTCATGACCTGTGTTTAGATGCTGTAGCTGGGTGCTTAGGAAGCACCAGGGTGAGAACCCATGTTTAGCTGCTGCAGCTTGGTGCTTAGGAAGTACCAGTGTTAGGTCTGGCATTTGTCTTCCCTTCCTTTTCCCTTGTGGTTTCCCTGCACTTCTGTTAGTGTAGGGCGTAGGGGCACCCCTGTTAGTTTCTGTTAGGAGCACTGCTGTTCGTGGAGGGCTTAGGAGCTTTTCTGTTGGTGCTGGGCTTAGGAACACTTTTGGTCACTTTAGGAGTTAGGTGCACTTCAGTTACAGCTTGTTCTAGTCCTGGTCCCTGTGTCGTCCAGTAAGTCCTGCCGGCTACTCGAACCCATGAGCTCAACTCCTGGGGGGCTTAGTAGCTAAGTGCAGGTGAAGCTGTGTGGACCAGTCCAGTGTGCTCCAGTCCAGTGTGTTCCGGTCCGGTGTGTGTTCCAGTCCGGGGGATTGCAGTCCAGTGTTCCAGTCCTGTGTCCTCCAGTCCGGGGGATTCCAGTCCATGTGTTCCGGTTCGCTGGGCAGTGCCTGCAGTCCCTGCCGGTGTGCTTACCCAGTGTTGGTTGGTGGGTTTTGCCTGCTGCTGTCGCTCCTCGTCAGCAGCCCAAGGGCTCACGTTTGCTCCAGAGCCCAGCCCCGCGGGCTCTGAACCTGAGAACCTGACAAATAGATTAATAACATAGTTGATCCTCAACTATAGACAGAGCTATTATGCCCCAACACAAAACCTAATCATTACTAACCAATAATGCTTCTAGCTGGCGGCTTCTAAGATGGTTGCCTAATATTTTTAAGGGAGGCTTTATAGCCAATCAATCTTCATGTAATATCTAGCACCAGTCAGCGCTCCGGGACTGAACAGCTGATCTCCCGACACACAGAGTACATAATAGATAAAGTATTTTAGCTAACTTTCTTAAATAAGTGTCATCCATTTAATTTCGCAATTACATCCATATGGTTCCACAGTATTTAAGGTTAAAATCCAGAATTGCTCCCTAAAATTCAGTATTTTCTCTAAATCACCTCCCTCCCATCCCTCTTTTACTTGGTCAGTTATCCGCCATTGTAATTCTGTTATTTGATGCTGGTATTCCACCCAATGCTGTACTAAAGGGGCTTCTATTTTGTTGGTAAGAATTCTAGACTTGTGTTCGTTACAATGGACTTTTATGGCTGTCATACTTTGCCCTACGTATATCTTATTGCAGGGGCATTGGATAATGTAGACTGTCATTTTAGTAGTACAGTCTGAATTGTTAAATATTTTAATACTACGGTGTGACTGAGGATCAGACCATACTGATCCAGTTATTGAAGTCTGACACCATTGACAGTGTCCACATATAGTGTGAGTTTGTCACGTTCTCAAGGCTGCAAACTAGGTTTGTGAGCCCTTGGGCCACTGCCGAGGAGCGGCAGTGGCAGGCAAAACCACCCCACACTGGAGACTAGGCAGAACAGGACTGGAACTCCGGACTGGAGTTGCAGCAGAGGCAAACAGGCAGGACTAAGCAGAGCAGGTACCCTCAAACTTCACCTGCACTTGGCCACTTTTCACCAGGAGCTGAGCTCCTGGCTGCAGGTGGCCTGCAGGACTTACTGGGCAAGGCAAGACTGGAAACCCCCTAGGCTGAACCAGGACTGAGGGTCAGAGGGAAAAGGAATAAACAGGGGCAGCAAGGCAAGAAACAGGGCTAGGACTCACAGAAGAGACAACACAACACAAGGCAGGGAAAGGACAAGCTAGGGGACAGAAACTGGAAGCTGCAAGCAGCCACAAAAGCAGGAAACAAACACTGACAAACAGGGGAAAGAACTAAAAGCTGCAAGTAGCCACTGAAGACAGACAACACAGAAACCTAAGCACTACACAAAGAACTACAAACAAGGAGCAAGACTAAGAAACAAGCAAACCCTAAACTAAACAAAGACTAACTAGAAACAGGCAAGAACTTCAGGTAAGAAACTAGAACAAGGAAACAAACTCAGGCTGAAGTGCAACAAGCACCAACATATCAGGGCCTTAGACGATGCAAAGGCCAAACCAGAGAGATTCCAAATGGCTAATAAGCCCAGCAGCAACTGAGGCTCACTGCAGCAATCACCAGGCCACTACGGATCTGTGCAGGGTCAAACAAGACAGACAAATCCAGCAGCCTGGAAGATCCAGACTGGACTGGGCTAAAGTCTAGAACGGGTGATAGTCCATAGCAGCCACCGGTTCCGGCCACCAGAGAGCGAGGTGAGCACAGATGAAACAGTATCTCCCTCTCAAGGCCCCCCGACCTCCAAGGGGAATTCAGGTCTCCACGGGTAACAATGGTGAAGTCTATGGAGGAGCCTCAAAACATGACCAGGGGTAGCTTGGCTAGAGCTTGAACAAGGCTCAAGGCTGGAACCCGGACTGGCATCAGGACTGGACTTCGCCTCTTGGGTGGAACTGGAACTCGGCTTGGACCCAGCATCTTGACTGGAACTGGAGCTCAGCATGGACTCAGCAACTTGGCTGGAACTGGTGCTCAGCATGGACTCAGCAGCTTGGCTGGAACTGTGATTCGGTCTAGACTCAGCACCATCTTGGCTGACACTGGAACTCGGCAAAGGCTTGGCTAGAAGTGCCAGTTGAACAGGAACCGAAGGCTCAGTTAGAAGCGCCACTCGAACTGGACTCAGAGGGTTGACTGGAAGCGTCACTTGGACTGGCATCAGAGGCTCGGTTCGAAGTGCGACTCGGACTGGACTCCGAGGCTTGAGTGGGAGCGCCACTTGACTGAGGATTGGAGGCTCAGTTCGAAGTGCCACCCGAACTGGAATCGGAGGCTCGGTTAGCAGCGTCACTCGGACTGGACTCCGAGGCTTGAGTGGGAGCACCACTTGAACTGGGATTGGAGGCTTGGTTAGAAGCATCTCGTGGACTGGACTCCGAGGCTTGAGTGGGAGCGCCACTTGAACAGGACTCAGGGCTTGACTGGAACTGGAACTCAGCATGGGCTCAGCGTTTTGGCTGGAGCTGGAACTTAGCTTGGACTCCGGAGCAATTCGGCTGAGAGCGTCCCTCAGGATGGACTGATGGTACGCCTGGACCTCGGGCTTCGCAACACGCTCTCTCTCAACAGCAGCTTACAGATTATCCCGCAGGGCTGGGTCGGAGACCAGTAGGCAACGGTATTCCCAGAGCGGGGTCCTAGGATCAATAGCAGAAACTGGGTTCACCTGCGCCCCAGCTGCCGGACACACTTCCTCTCCGAGGAAGCTGCATGCTTCCTCATGCGTGGATCAGACAAATGTTCTCTACGATATTCCTCCAGTGTCATAAAAAGGTTAAAAACAACCATAAGGCCAGAACCGAACTCCACAAGGGAAACGGGAGCAGAAGTTCTAGGCTGGAGGCCCAGCAGGTCGGGTGATCTTGCCGAGCTCATGGCCTTTGCATTCTGTCACGTTCTCAAGGTTGGAAACTAGGTTTGTGAGCCCTTGGGCCACTGCTGAGGAGCGGCAGTGGCAGGCAAAACCACCCCACACCGGAGACTAGGCAGAACAGGACTGGAACTCCGGACTGGAGTTGCAGCAGAGGCAAACAGGCAGGACTAAGCAGAGCAGGTACCCTCAAACTTCACCTGCACTTGGCCACTTTTCACAAGGAGTTGAGCTCCTGGCTGCAGGTGGCCGGCAGGACTTACTGGGCAAGGCAAGACTGGAAACCCCCTAGTAGGCTGAACCAGGACTGAGGGTCAGAGGGAAAAGGAATAAACAGGGGCAGCAAGGCAAGAAACAGGGCTAGGACTCACAGAAGAGACAACACAAGGCAGGGAATGGACAAGCTAGGGGACAGAAACTGGAAGCTGCAAGCAGCCACAAAAGCAGGAAACAAACACTGACAAACGGGAAAGAACTAAAAGCTGCAAGCAGCCACTAAAGACAGACAACACAGAAACCTAAGCACTACACAAAAAACTACAAACAAGGAGCAAGACTAAGAAACAAGCAAACCCTAAACTAAACAAAGACTAACTAGAAACGGCAAGAACTTCAGGCAAGAAACTAGAACAAGGAAACAAACTCAGGCTGAAGTGCAACAAGCACCAATATACCAGGGCCTTAGACGATGCAAAGGCCAAGCCAGAGAGATTCCAAATGGCTAATAAGCCCAGCAGCAACTGAGGCTCACTGCAGCAATCACCAGGCAACTACGGAAGCTGTGCAGGTTCAAACAAGACAGAAAAATCCGGCAGCCTGGAAGATCCGGACTGGACTGGGCTAAAGTCTGGAATGGGTGATAGTCCATAGCAGCCACCGGTTCTGGCCACCAGAGGGCGAGGTGAGCACAGATGTAACAGAGTTGGTATCTCTTGAGCCATTTTCTGATAATGCACAGGCACAGGAGGACACCTATAGGAACAGGAAATCCTATCACTCCATGAACATGCAGGTCATGTGTGATGCCCAGGGGGAGATAGTGGATGTGTGTGCTCAGTACCTGGGGTCCTGCCACGACGCATACATATTACAGCACTCAGGAATCTATCAATGATATGACTGAGGGGAAATCACTGGCGGCTGGCTCCTAGGTAAGCAGTACTGGGATTCCCTCTCCTGGTGCTCCCTTCCCCCTACTTTCCAAAGGTGACCAGACCTTGCTACACACATTCATGTGTGTGATCTTTGTCCCCCTCCAGGTGACAGAGACTATCCCCTGCAAACCTGGCTTATGACCCCCATTGTACACCCGCAAAATGAGGCAGAGGAGTGCTACAATAGATTCCATAAGAGCACCCGTGCCATCATAGAAAGGACCTTTGGCAATCTAAAGAATCACTTTTGATACCTCAACTATTCTGGAGGGAGCTCCTTTATACCCCAGAGTATGTTGTCAAAATCTTCATGGCATGCTGCACAATGTTGCCCAGCAAAAAAGACAGCTCCTACCAGAGCCTACACAGCAGCAGCAGGCAGATCCAGACCAAGAGGAGGAATACTTCCCCCCCCCCCCCCACACACCCCATCAGAGCAGACCAGGCACCACACCAGCATGACAAAGGCTCATATGAATACAGTTTCAGTGACAATGAGTGCTACTTTTATTTCCAAAACAAAAGTAATAAACCCACCAGCACCCCCTCCTCTCTCACCCCTACACCCTAAACCCCTCCTTCCCCCAACCATCCTCTACCTCCCCCAACCTTCTGACAGCCTACTCCCCCTCCTGCAGATCAGCCTGCCCCTGGTCCAGGCTTCTGGCACCCACCTTTGCCTCAGAGTCCAACTCTGGACCTGCAAAGTAAGAAGAACACATGTCTCAGCTGCTAGAGCCACCATGTTAGGTTGTCACACTTTCCCAGAGCACATCCCTGCATGTGCACTCTGATCTCACAGATGATGAGGACTGTCACTTTCTGCCAGCACCCTATCAATGTCCAGACATCCCACTGTGGAGGGGAAGATGGCCATCGTGCACCTCAGAATCTAGAAAGAAGAACAGCCACACACACAGGTTGGTAAAGGAGAGGACAGTAGGAGTGCTCTATGATGTCTGTAGTCAGTGCAGTCCTGAAATGCCAAAGAGAGACAATGCCACTTCAAAGGATGTACTTGTTCTTCTATTGTCTTTCAGGGAGGTGGGGGAGGGGGGAAGAGGCCACATCAAAGGGCAGATAGAACAGGATCTGAACTGGTGACCTGAAGGCTCTCAGACGTGTACTAACCTGTATGTCATGCTACAGTGTCAGAGCAGGCCCTTGCAAACCTGGTGCTCTGTCTGCAGCATGTTGTGAGTGTTCTCTCTGTCAGGTAACTGGTGGAACAGAAAGGGGTCCTACTATCCCCACATCAATTGTGCCAGCTAGATAGGGAGTAGAAGAGATACAGAGAACAGCAGGCACCATAATTCTACTTGTGTGTCCAGGCACTGCAGATATGTCCTGCCTTCCCAACCCATGGATGGATTTTGGTGGAATCTTGCTCAGTACCATCCACTGTACAGCAGTCATCTGGGCGAAGTCGGCCTCCCTGTGCCTTGGCTTTGACATCCTGCTTCAGCTTCTGCCACTTGTGCTTCCAGTCTTCCATGTCTCTATTGCATTCAGTTTGTGCACTATTGCCACCCACTCTTTTTGCTTGGTATAGGCCCAAAGTCGCTGGCCTTTAAGGGCAAAGAGACTGTCATGGTGTGCCACCACTTCCTTCAAAAGGAGTTCTACCTTCCCTGCTCTGAAGTTCTCCTTCTTAATGAGGCTGGTATCCTGGCTGGCTGCCATAGTAAGAGTGGAATGGAGACGCTTGAAAATACTGACACAGAAGCAGTGCTTTTTTTGTAGAAAAAAAGGTGATGGTACTCATTGTGGGTGGGGTCACCACATATGGCTCCACCCTTATGATAGCCACACCCACATTAGCCACACCCCTTATACCAGCCATGGCGCATATAAACAGACATCATTGAAAATATTATACTAGTGTAGGAGAAAAAAATTGCGTGATTTTTTTTCATTATAAATAATTTCTGTAAGCTGTTACAGCTTCAGTATACCCAGTGCAAAATAAGGCAGCAGATGTAAATTCTCTAATTGGACATATTTCAAACACTAAAATGAAAATAAAATGATTTTTTCTACCTTTGTTGTCTGGTGACTTTGTTTTTCTATCCATATTGGTCCCAGTCTCTGATTCTGCTGCTCTCTGTCTGTTCCCTTAACACCGTTTCCAGGGCTTCCTTTCCATTTATTTCTTTACTTGCCTCCTTTCTTCTTCATTTCTTGCCCTACATCCATAAGTAAAAGCTGGGTCCTCCTCCGTGGAATTGACTGGAGGAGGTATAATGTGGATCCAGCTTTTGCCTATTTTCTCCATCCATGTGCAATTTTTCTCCTCTCTTCCCTTTCCCTCATCTCTATCCATGTGCATCTTTTTTCTTTCCTCCCCTCCATCCATGTCCAGCACTTCTCCTCTCTTCCCTGCCCTCCCCTCCATCCATATCCAGCGATTCGCCTCTCTCCCCTCCATGTCCAGCAATTCTCTCATCCCTGGCCTCCCCTCCCATCAATGTCCAGCAATTCTCTCTTCCCTGCCCTGCCCTTCCCTCCCATCAATGTCCAGCAATTCTCTCTTCACTGCCTTCCCCTCCCATCCATGTCCAGCAATTCTCTCATCCCTGCCCTCTCCTCCCATCGATATCCAGCAATTCTCTCTTCCTTTCCCTCCCCTCCCATCCCATCGATGTCCAACAATTCTCTTTTCCTTGCCCTCCCCTGCCATGATGTCCAGCGATTCTCCTCTCTCCCCTGCCCTCCCCTCCCATCGATGTACAGTGATTCTCCTCTGTCCCCTGCTCTACCCTCTCCCATGTCCACCGATTCTTCTTCACCCAGCCCATCTTCCTTCTCCCAGCCCGTCCTCCTTCTCCACTGCCTGTCAGTGTTTGACTCAGCACAGCGAATGGTGCAGGCAGCGATTGAGAGAGGCTGGCAATGTCAGAGCTTCCCTCTGCGAGTCCTGCCTATGTGGAAACAGGAAGTTGAAACAACGTAGGCGGGACTCGCAGAGGGAAGCTCCGATGCTGCCAGCCTCTCTCAATCACTGCCTGCACCATTCGCGCTGCCGAGTCAGACGTAGTAGTAAGTAGGGGAGTGAGAGGAAGGGTGCAGGACTCGACGGGGGGAAAAAAGGTGCTGGTACCCCATACCGGTGCGTACCGGCACAAAAAAAGCTCTGCATAGACGTCTTTATAGGATATTTTGGATGTGTTAATTGCCACGGCTTAGACAATTTGAATTTGGGTGTCTTTAATATGCCCATTCACCTAGCCAGGAGACAGCAGTTTGTGCCTGGAACACAGCCCTCATGCCTAGGAAGCAGTGGGGGATGGAGTCCCTGGACAGGCTTAAGAGTACCATCTGTTGCACAGGAGTGATGTTGGGGATTTTGGCTTCCTGAGGGTCCTGTCCAGCCTGGCTTCCTGAGAGTCCTGTCCAGCCTGGCTGGATAGAGGTTTCATAATCCCAGCTGTGGCGTAGCTGAATGTTTCACTGGGTGGCATACATCATTTTGGACTTCACAGTGGCATATATATTCTGTGTGGGCTGCAGGGCCTAAGGACCTGCTGTGTCGGTGGCACCTTGTGTTGTGAGTGGCTTGTGTGGCCACTATGCTGTCCTCCATGAATATTGCCTTGTGGGTTGTGTGTGAGGTATAGTGTACTGTTTAAAACTATGGGCTCTGTATACAGGGGATGAGGGCTGGATTTCCACTGTGCCTGCTTTCTGATTCCTGTGTCTTTTTGCTACCTTAACTGGTGAAATGTGTTAGGTAGTTGTAGGTGACATGCTGGCCACCTTGTTGTTCCCCCCACCTCCCCCCCATCTGCATATGTCAGGGCTTATTTGGGGGGGTCACCTGCAATAATTTGTTGTGAATTAGGGATCTGGGCAAATTGTATTGAGGGTTACTGGATACTCTGGGCTTTCTGGAGATAATGGCGGCTATGGGGGTGCTATGTTGTTGTTACGGTGGGCTCTGAAGCGCTCCCTCCTGTACCGGATCTTCCCTCTGGATCTGCTGGTAATGGTGCCAGAGTGCCTCCAAGTCCCAGTGGATGCCAAATTGCCTGCAAAACACAAGCTGGTGGAGACAGGGTTCAGGTGGTGGCCCTTAGTAGCTGCACGTTTTGTTATGCCCCCTCAGACAGCCTGTGAGAATTGAGGAGAGCCAGATAGGGGCTTGATAGGGGCTGTGCAATCCTTGCACAGCCAGAGGTGCTACCCAGCATTAGGTGGGCAGGGGACTAGTGGATGATTTAGGGACACTTTTTTGGGGACATCTGCACTTGGGCAGGGAGGTGGTGATGGGCAGTCAGCTAAGGCAGGTGTGACGTAGGGTTGTAGAGTCTGCACTGGTGAGCTGCCACCACCATTCGTATATATGTATGCAGGTGTGGACCAGCAGTTTAGAGAATTAGCAGAGATGGCTAGTTACCCAGTTCCAGGCTGGAGATTTTTGAAGCAGTCCTGGTTTTGACCTAACATTCCAAAGTAGAGCGGGATTAGTAGTGCCTGATGCTGCCCGTTGAAATCAGTGCTGCAAGTCCCATAAGGAAGCAAGATGGGGTGGTGATACATCCAGGACTGTCCCAAAATGTGCAACCTGAAACTGGGTAACTTGGCATCTCTGCATAAGTGGGGGAGTTTCAGAGATGTGCAGGCCCTTATTGCAGAATTGGATGGGGGGGGGGGGGCCCTCTGGGCATGGGATTCATGTTCTGGAGTTTTCAGCAGGGGAAGGGACTTGATGGCCTTACCACCAACTCAGTGTATGTGATCCTGACAAGGTGTGGTGCTTGCAAATGCTGATGCTGGGTTCCTAGCAGCACTGCAGAAAACTCACCATACCAGGGTCCTGCAAATGAGCCTCCAGGCCCTCATGGCGACGTTGTGTGGTGGCAGATGGTGATGCTTCTTCATTATTTCCCTCCTGTGTCTGAGGCACAGGAGGACAAGAAGCTGTGATTCCTCTAATAATAATAATATGGGCGGCCTTAGGCATTCGATTATCGCCGTTCGAAACGCCCAAATAACGGCCACACAAAGGATAGTAAAAAGGGCGCCTTTAGACATTCTATTATCGCAGTTGAAAACGACTAAATCCGGCCCTAGGTGTTCCGCAAGTACAGTGCATGCAGTTCCGGACATCCAGGTACAGGAAATATGAGGAACGTTCATAAGTGTAAACTACAGGAGGATCATGCTGCTCCACCAAATATTCTTCATATTTTCCATATCTGGATGTCCGGAACTACATGCACTGTAGGTAGGAACACATGGCTATATGCATTTTGTGTATATGTGAAAAGGTTTGCAATGTTCATACTCATATTCATACTCCGCACGCATCAAAGGCCCGCACGCATAACCATTCATGCACGTTATGGACGTTTATGCTTACGACGGCGTCCACGTGCTGAGTCGGCCATATATGGGATGGTAATCCATATATGGAGCTGTGCACGAAACGACGTCCGTCACGCAAGGACGTCCATATAAGGTGCTTGTTTTCCAAGAACGCTTATTCACTGAGAACTATGGAGGAGTTCCGTAGGGAGCGCAATTTTAGCGAGGCGGAGAGCCTGCTGCTGGTGCGGCTGTGCCTTACGCACCGGCACAGCCTCTTCATCCAGCAACACCACCTGCCCCCCAGGATACAGGCAATGAGAGTCTGGACCCGGATAAGGGACAGGCTGGAAAGGTAAGTGTTTGTCATCGTCCCCCCCCCCCCCCACACACACAGTGTTGTGCCTCTGTGCTATTGGATGTACAAATGAATATCTGTCCTGAAGGCAAGAACGACCATCCCCTGACTCCTGCTGTACAAACTTATATCTTACAGACAGTTTGGCATTCACAGGGACCTAGAGTCCCTGCGCAGGAGGTTCCGTTGAGTCAGGCGGGAGAGCCCTGACCTCATCAGGGCAGTGCGACGCCACCTGAGGGCTCAACGTAAGTATTCAAAACAGGACATATTTATTGAATAATGCAAATGTACTGTACAATATCACTTTCCATGTGGCTAATAGGCAACTAGTAGGTCATAACACCTCTGTCCCAGATCAAGGCCTTAGGTTGCAGGTGCCCTCCCATGAGTGTGGCTGCAACCTCCAACCAACCTCCTCCGAGATGAATGAGATGACATGCCTCACTTTAGTATCCCCCTTTCTGGGGTGGGTGGATACTGGTACTCCTGGCCGAGGTCCTACTTTTAGTGGATGTCATTGCCTTATATTAAAGTTATGTGCTAACCCCCCCCCCCCCCCCCCCCAAAAAAAAAAATAAAAAAGCAATACAAAGAACAAAACAGGTCAGTATTCACATATCATTATGCAAACATGCTGGGCACCAATGAGTGTGGTCTGCCAACATGTCCTGTGTGTTCTGTGTCAGAGCACCTTCCAGGGTTCCCTGTCATGTCATCTGACGCATCTCAGTCCCCATGGGTATAGGCCACGCCTCACCACACCTTTCCCCATCCCCCGCGTCAGGCCACCCAGCTCCTGCACTATGCAAGCCATGTTGCATGTGCTGATCTCAACCATGATCCTTTTACATATACAGGCCACCAGCTGCAGCAGGAGGAGGAGGTGGCTGAGGAGGCCGACCAGGACGAAGAGGCAGCCGAGGAGGCCCAACAGGAGGAGGAGGAGGAGGAGGCTGAGGAGGACCAACAGGAGGAGGAGGAGGAAGCTGAGGAGGCCCAACAGGAGGAGGAGGAGGAAGAGGAGGCCCAACAGGAGGAGGAGAAGCAAGTCTTCCTCATTGATGAGGCCATGATGGAGAAGGAGGAGGGGGTCCTCATAATCGATGAGGGAATTATGGAGGAGCTCCCACCAGCTGCAGCTCCATCGCCCTCATCCCCTGGGCCAGCTCCATCCCCTGGGCCACCTCCATCCCCTAGGCTACCTCCATCCCCTGGGCCACCTCCAGCCCCTAGGCTAGCTCCATCCCCTGGGCCAGCTCCAGCCCCTGGGCCAGCTCCAGCCCGTGGCCCAGCTCCAGCCCTGCGCCTCCTGCAGCACCTGGTAGATGGCCAGAACCAGGTGCTGCAGGAGCTGAGAGCCATAAGGCAGGGTAATGAGCAGCTCCACACGCCACTGAGGGTGCTTCTGGCACTGCTCATTACCCTGCTACAAAGGGCACTACACTTGGGGCATGGCCACCGGTGAAAGATTTTGTAGGGTTTTGGGGGGGGGGGGGGGAGATTTGTACATTTTGGGGGGATTTGTAGGGGTGGGGGGATTTGTACATTTTGGGGGGGATTTGTAGGGTTGGGGGATTTTTACGTTTTGGGGGGATTTGTGTCTCCATGTTTACATAAATATATGTGTTTTATACTGCATATAACAGGGTGTGTGTGTCTGTAGGTTGTGCATTACATATTATCAAATGCTGGTGTTGATGTGAGAGGAGGTAATATGCATTGCATTGCATGAACTGTGAAGTGTGAAAGAGAAATATGATGCATATCTGTGATAATTGTGCCCATAAAGAAGGCCACCTGTTCATTCCATCCTGCATGGCTGTATGTGCGGGGGGGGAGGGGGGGTATGGCCATTACTCTTGAGGCACACAAATGGCCATCCAGCCTCTCTCCCTCCCTCCCCCTTACCATAGAGCCCCACAGCACAGAGTGCTGTAAATAATAGATTTGTTGTCTGGCACTAGTGATCTGCCAAGTAGAAACTTGCAGATAACCCTAGGTAGCACATAGACGATGTTTGCTCTCTGATCACCAGACACCCTTACCCACAACCACACCACATTGGTGGTGCCACCAAGGAGCTACAAGCAGCTGGGTCATGTTTTCACATTCCAATCATTCAACAATGGTATATAGTGCTGAGGAGAAAAGGGAAAACAATAGTCACAGTATTTGATGGATATTTATATCAGCACAATTGCAATATAATACAACAGGTACAGAAGGGCACCCAAATATATATGTGTTTATTTACATTGAGTTTGGTCACCCCTTTTTCAGTAGTAGCTCAAGGGTATGTTACATTCAGGCACTCTGGATCTGTCTCAGTCCCAGGAGGGTGTTACGTTTCCTTGTGACACAATGGACAGTAATGTTACTTGGCCAAGTTCACACAAAGCAGCTGGGATTTGAACTGGCAACCTGTGGCTTATAAGACTGGTGCTGTAACCACTACGCCATGCTAGCCACCAGGCTGCAGCCAGCTGCAGGTAATTTGGATTAGGAACTGTAATCAAACACCCTCACCGTCACCATGACTGAAGGGCTCAGTAGGCAGGTACCTGTGGCCACCATGCAATTCGTTTGCAGACTAAAAGTTAGAAATGCCTCACTTCCATAACTATGGAGAATTATAGGAGTGTGTTCAATAATGTGGAAAAGACATTCATTGCATATATTCTTCCCCTCCCAGCAACCTTCACAATGGGTGAGCACTTCATAAATGGGGACTGGGGTGCAGCACATAAAGCGTGGAACCTACCTGGGAGTCCCACAGGCCCAACATGATATGGTCCAGCAACTCCAACAGGAACACCACACAGTACAGCCGTGAAGCAGCACCAATAAGGGCCCTCAACGTCCTCCACTGCACAACATCCACTAGCAAACCTGGTGAAAATAGAAGTAACAGTTGAATGCAAAGCACGTCCAGAGAATGGGCAGCCCTTGAACAAGTGGCTAAGAACTATTAGCTTACCTTGAACTTGTGTGGCAAGATTCTAAGCAAGCACCCACCTGCAACGGAAATGTCACTGATGCGGAAATGGAGTTCAAGGGATGTGGAACACTGCAAACAGAGGGGGCGAGGCCAACCCCCCAGCAGATGACACGAAAAATACAAACCGTACAAACAAACAGGTGTTGAAACGCATACCCCCCCCCCCCCCAATGTAAAGAACAATCGGTAAAGTGCAAGCAAACAGCCCGTTTAAAAGGCCAGCACTAAAAGGAATGTAGGTGAGGACGCCCATACGGCTCCGCCCATAATCAGAATCGTGCCCACAACACAGAGCAGCTGGGGACGCTCATAGTACTCCGCCTATAATCGTAATCACGGACGCCCAAATCGCTGGATGAGCTGGGTACGTGTAGGGATTTGGTCCATAATCAAACAATCAATGCCTATCTTAAGGCCGGCCATCCCCCCTTCAACATGGGCGTGTCTGGCGAGTATTTAGGCGTTTTTCTCCAGATTTTCGAATCGCTTTGTTACAATGGCACCGAGGCTGCCTCCGACCCGCAAGGGTAATTTTAGCGATGCCGAAATCGAGCTCCTGGTGCAGGAGATAGACAGGAGACACACATTTCTGTTTGCTCCCACAGGCCAGAGACTCGCAGCTACTACCAAGCAGCGGGAATGGCAGGCGGTCCGGGACCACCTGAATGCAGTCTTCCACAGTGGCAGAGACGTGGAAGACTGCAAACGTAAGTGGCGCAGGCTGAGACGGGATGTGAGACGGAAGGCTGGTAGGAACCCCCCAGCACATGACACCGCAAACCTGACGCCCCTGGAGCGGATTGTTCACCGCCTGTTACCCCAGGAGGGCATTCATGGCGTCCCTGGGACCCTTGACACATCAGCACAGCCTGAGGGCACAGGTAGGTTGACCCTTATGAAGCTGGGGTATCTGTTGTGCTGCTGCACTACACTCAGTTTTACACAATTGGGGGACAGGAGGAGGGAGGTGGGAGGTGGGGGGAGTAGTGTCAGCAATGTTTGTATCTGACTGTCTTCAAACCTAGCCTAAAAGGCCACCTTTATGATGCTGCTTTGAAATCCTAACCACTACTCACTTGCTCAAGACCCTTACTCACTATCCCCACCTTAGTAATTCCCTTTGCTCTTAGTTGCCCTATCTGTCTGTGTGACTTAATTAGAATGTAAGCTCTATTGTGCAGGGACTGTCTCTTCATGTTCACATGTACAGCGCTGCATATGCCTAAAGGATTAGTAGTAATGTGTAGGTTGGCACTGTGTCACAGCTTTGGGGCCCTTCCCCACTCCCTCCTCTTTTACCATTTCCAAACTCTGTTGGAATAATGTATTGTGTTTTACATGCATTGTCTGTCAGCAATGTTTGTTTGTTTTTTTTTTTCTTTCTCTGTGATTACTCTGTGACCTCTGATGTGAATTACCTAGAGAGGTCACACCCATGCAACTTCCTGTGGGTGTGATTAGGAACAGCACATGGAGCTCATGATCTCTCCTACCCTGAGGATCTGTGGTGTGAGCATCCATTACCATCTAAGCACATGGAAAGAGCTGATAATCCAAATGTATTGTATTATGTTAAATAAGCCTGCCTGAATATCAATCTAACTAAAACTGTGAGTAAACAGATGTTTTGTTAATTCAACTTTAAAGTGACTCAGCAGTGAATTATTCTGGGGTGTATGTGAGAGAGATGAAGAAAAGAAATTAACATTTCTAAAGCTGAAGCTGTGTGTATAAAAATCTGCTAATTATTTACTACAAATAATCCAACAAAAGGGTTATGGGCCCAGCCCAGGAATTGAAAAAGGAAGAAGAGAAATATTACCAGGCAGTGAAAAAGCCAAATTTTTCTCTTAAGTTTTAAAAGAAAGATTCAGTCTGTCTCTCTCTCTCCCCCCCCCCCCCCCCCCCCCCCCCACACACACACCAAACAGAAGGAAAGGCTAAGCAATGGCTGAGGGAGGAAATTCACCATTTTTCCACTCTCTCAAGGTGCCTAAATTAACTGAATATAATTATCAGCAATGGGAGCTAAGATTCAGATGTCTCCTTCAAGCAAAGAAATTAAGTATATGTTTAGACCAAAACAGAACAGCTGAAAATATGGCTGAATGGGACAATGCAAACTATTATGTGAAGTGCATGTTTTTTGAAGCTCTCTCAGAGAAACAAGCCATATTGGTGGAGGCAAAAGATACAGCAAAGGAAATTTTAGATAAACTGAGAACTATGTATGCAACTACATATGCAAAACAGCAACCAATTTGGTTGGCAGAGTTGAATGAAACCAAATTAAGGGATAAAAGTAAGTGTAATGATCACATTATGCATCTTATGTCTTCATTTCAAAAGTTAGAACTTTCTGGAATTCCCATGTGTGATGCATTGAAAAGAGCATTTCTTTTTACCTCACTATCAAAGAAGTTTGATGTTTTTAGGTCTGTAAATGAAGCCATTGAAGGGCAATCTTTTGAACAGGCAGCATCAAAACTGAGGCACGAATGCATAATTAATGATTTTGAGGAGATGTGTTCTCAAAGACAGTCAGAGAGAAATGAAACAAATTTCTTGGCAAAGAATAGAGGAAGGCGGAGCTATGGGAAAACTCCACCCAAGGGCAAGCTGATTTGCTATTCATGTGGAAAGGAGGGACATGTATCTAAATGGTGTAAGGAAACACAAAACACCCCCTCTAGCTCACCTAAGCCAATGGAACAAAAGAATTTTCCAAGCAGGAAATGTACAAAGGACAATGATAAACATAAGAGCTTTCTAATGGCAGAAAAATCTTTGACTATGGTAAATAATAATTCAAATGAAAGTACTTGGATTTTGGATTCGGGGAGCACATGCCATTTAACCAATTGTAAGGATTTCTTTCAGGAAATGAGTCCAGAAGAAGGTGTTCTTCATACTGCAAACGCAGGGACTACACAGATACAAGCAAAGGGCATTGGATTCTTAAAATGCAAAGTGTCTAATGAAGTTAAAGAAATTCCTGTAAGTGATGTCTTGTATATTCCCCAAGCAGTTTGCAATATGCTTAGTGTATCTACATTAGATAAGAAGGGATTTGTGATTCATTTTGAAAACAGTAAGTGCACAATCTCTAAAAATGATGAAGTGTATGCTGAAGCTTTTATGCATAATGATATTTATAAACTGAGCATTTCAGGTGAAGCCTCACATATGGCGCAAGTAAGGAAGAATGATGGTAAATGTAGTCTGGAAATCTGGCACCGCCGCCTGGGACATCGTGATTTTAAGGTGATCCAGGATCTTCACAGTAAGCAACTTGCCACTGGCATTCAAATAAGTGCAGATACTGGTAAAATGGAGAAATGCATAGACTGTGTTACTCAAAAAGGTGTGAGACCCTCATTTCCTGCATACACAGGAAATAGGAGTAATAAAGTACTGGACTTAATACACAGTGACTTATGTGGACCGTTTAATATCCCATCATTGGGAAATAACAGATTTGTGCTAATATTCTTGGATGATTTCTCTAGATACTGTGTGGCCTATTTGCTGAAAGAAAAAAGTCAAGTCACAGACATGCTGAAGAAATACGTAGCCATGGTGAGCAATAAATTTGAAAGAAAACCAAAGGTTCTTCAGACCGACAATGGTGGTGAGTTCACTTCACAAAGCATGCGCACATTTCTAGAACAAGAAGGCATTCAGCATATCACAACAGTAGCTTATACACCAGAGCAAAATTCTGTTGCAGAGAGAAAATTTAGGTCACTTGTGGAAATGACCAGATGTATGCTGTCAGATAGCAATCTCCCTAAAAGACTATGGGGGGAAGCCATTCTCACAGCAGTGTACCTACAAAACAGAATGCCAACTAAAGGCGCTGAGCGCACACCACATGAGACATGGCATGGTAGGAAGCCAAACCTGTCACACATAAGAACATTTGGAAGTACAGCATATGCTCATGTACCAAAGCAAAGAAGGCATAAGCTGGATTCCACAACAGAAAGGGGCATTTTAGTTGGCTATGCTCCAGGACACAAAGGATATAGAATTTTGAATCTGAAAACTGGCATTGTTGGCATAAGACATGTTACATATTTTGATGAAAACAAAAGGGTTGATAAAGGCTGGATTATCCCAGATGAGCCTATCATCCAGAATATGAAACTAGAACCATAATAGACATGCCAGTGTATATAAATGCCATACCAAGGCAGATGTCTGAAAGCAACTCATCTGTATCTAATGAGGAACAGGCAGAGGAAGCAGACACAGAAAGGATCATTGCAGAAGACAGTACAGTTGGAGAAGGGGAATCAATTGGAGAAGGACTCTCAGATTTAGAGGATGCGGAAAGGTCAGACCAACCTGTTGTCAGACGCTCATCCAGGGAAAACAAAGGTGTTCCACCCCCAAGACTGTCTTACCTAACAAAGTCAGCAGAAGCTCAAGAGCCCTTAACATGGGATGAGATTGAGAAAATGCCAGCAGAAGAAGCTGCTGAATGGCGTAAAGCTGCACAAGAAGAAATTGATGCATTGCATAAAAATAAAACTTGGATTCTTACAAAATTACCTCCTGGCAAGAAAGCTATAGGATGCAAATGGGTATTCAAGTTAAAAAGGAATGCACAAGGAAAAGTGGAAAGGTATAAAGCCAGATTAGTCGCAAAGGGATATCTTCAAAAATATGGAGAAGATTTTGATGAAGTGTTTGCACCTGTAGTGAAACACACGACAATTAGAACACTCCTGAGCATTGCAATCTCAAAAGGCATGCAAGTCAACCACATTGATGTGAAAACAGCATTTCTTCATGGAGATATAACTGAAGACTTGTACACGGAACAGCCAACAGGTTTCATAAATACAAAACAAAGACAGCTAGTGTGTAAATTAAACAAAGGTCTTTATGGATTAAAGCAAAGTGCAAAATGTTGGAATGACAAATTGCATGAAATATTGACAAATTTAAGATTTAAGCAAGGTGAAGCAGATAAATGCTTGTACACTAGGTGCAGAAATGGACAATATGCATACATTTTAGCTTTTGTTGATGATCTGCTCATTGCAAGCGAAAGTGAGCAAGAGTACAAGGACATTGTAAAATATTTAAACCTGAATGTTGAGATAAAAGAACTTGGTAATGTGTCATACTATCTTGGTATAGAAATTGAGAAACAAAATGATGGTTCTTATCTTCTAAGCCAGAAGCAGAAAATAAATGAGCTTATTGAAAGTTTAGGTATGCAAGATGCCCAAGTTGTAAGCACTCCCATGATCACTGATTTTCTGAAGGAGGAAACAGTAAGAGAACCTTTACCAGATAACATCCAATATAGATCAGCCATAGGTAAGCTTTTATATCTAACTACCACATACAGGGCTGATATAGCAAATGCAGTAGGAATTTTGAGCAGAAGGGTCAGCTCACCTACCAAATCAGATTGGACTGCAGTTAAAAGGATGGTAAGGTATTTAAAAGGTACCATTGATTGTAAAGTAAAGATTTCAGCCAATAGTAACCCAAAACTAATATGTTACTGTGATTCAGATTGGGCAGGGGATCATTCTGATTATAAATCCACAAGTGGATATGTGTTTATGTATGGAAATGTACAAATATCTTGGGACAGTCATAAACAAAGTATTGTGAGTCTGTCTTCTACAGAAGCTGAATATGTGGCTGTATCAGAAGCATGCAGAGAACTGATGTGGATTGAAAAACTTTTGCTGGATTTTGGAATAGATGAACAGAGACCAATCCAGATAATGGAAGATAATCAGAGCTGCATCAGACTGTCACAGAATGACAAGGTTCAGTCACGCACCAAGCACATCGCAACAAAATATCACAACGTGCGAGAGCTGGCGAAAGAAGGGGTCATCAGTCTAGACTATTGTCACACCAGTGAGATGACAGCTGACATTATGACCAAACCGTTACCCAGAGAACGTTTTGAGAATCTGCGAATAAAGCTTGGACTTTGTATGAATTAATAATTGCATGACAGTTATGCATGAGAAGGGGTTTGTTGGAATAATGTATTGTGTTTTACATGCATTGTCTGTCAGCAATGTTTGGTTTTTTTTTTTTCTTTCTCTGTGAATACTCTGTGACCTCTGATGTGAATTACCTAGAGAGGTCACACCCATGCAACTTCCTGTGGGTGTGATTAGGAACAGCACATGGAGCTCATGATCTCTCCTACCCTGAGGATCTGTGGTGTGAGCATCCATTACCATCTAAGCACATGGAAAGAGCTGATAATCCAAATGTATTGTATTATGTTAAATAAGCCTGCCTGAATATCAATCTAACTAAAACTGTTAGTAAACAGATGTTTTGTTAATTCAACTTTAAAGTGACTCAGCAGTGAATTATTCTGGGGTGTATGTGAGAGAGATGAAGAAAAGAAATTAACATTTCTAAAGCTGAAGCTGTGTGTATAAAAATCTGCTAATTATTTACTACAAATAATCCAACAAACTCTGCATATATCCTTCCCACACCTCTGTGCTGCAGCCAGCAATGTGGTTCATACACCAGTTGTAGCCAGTCTAGGAAGTCAGTAGTAAAAGAAGACATGCACATATGTCCTTCAGTTACAAAAAAACCCAACAAAAACAAAAAGGATGTGGAAGGACAGCCTCAGAGTTGGTGATTGCTGTCCTTCTCTTGGGTCTTCCTCCAGCACCTCTGCCTTTCACATCAGTCTCTCCTGTCCTGGTCTCCAGCTCTGTCCCATGTACAATCACATCTGTGGCTTGCCTGCCAATCCTATTCCTCACCATCTCCTTGCTGGGTCTTCAAGGGTGGGGCCATGTATACGAATGCTGAAAAACAAAAGTGGGATATTTTCACCAACACACTTCCTCCCCCTTTTGCTATGCAGGTGATGACAGCCACTCAGATGAGGCTGGGCCTAGTGGGCTACAGGCCCAGCAAAGAACTGCAGCAGCAGCAGAAGAGGTGCTACCTGTTGGATTATTTGTAGTAAATAATTAGCAGATTTTTATACACACAGCTTCAGCTTTAGAAATGTTAATTTCTTTTCTTCATCTCTCTCACATACACCCCAGAATAATTCACTGCTGAGTCACTTTAAAGTTGAATTAACAAAACATCTGTTTACTCACAGTTTTAGTTAGATTGATATTCAGGCAGGCTTATTTAACATAATACAATACATTTGGATTATCAGCTCTTTCCATGTGCTTAGATGGTAATGGATGCTCACACCACAGATCCTCAGGTTAGGAGAGATCATGAGCTCCATGTGCTGTTCCTAATCACACCCACAGGAAGTTGCATGGGTGTGACCTCTCTAGGCAATTCACATCAGAGGTCACAGAGTAATCACAGAGAAAGAAAAAAAACATTGCTGACAGACAATGCATGTAAAACACAATACATTATTCCAACAAACCCCTTCTCATGCATACAGTAACTGTCATGCAATTATTAATTCATACAAAGTCCAAGCTTTATTCGCAGATTCTCAAAACGTTCTCTGGGTAACGGTTTGGTCATGATGTCAGCTGTCATCTCACTGGTGTGACAATAGTCTAGACTGATGACCCCTTCTTTCGCCAGCTCTCGCACGTTGTGATATTTCGTTGCGATGTGCTTGGTGCGTGACTGAACCTTGTCATTCTGTGACAGTCTGATGCAGCTCTGATTATCTTCCATTATCTGGATTGGTCTCTGTTCATCTATTCCAAAATCCAGCAAAAGTTTTTCAATCCACATCAGTTCTCTGCATGCTTCTGATACAGCCACATATTCAGCTTCTGTAGAAGACAGACTCACAATACTTTGTTTATGACTGGCCCACGATATTTGTACATTTCCATACATAAACACATATCCACTTGTGGATTTATAATCAGAATGATCCCCTGCCCAATCTGAATCACAGTAACATATTAGTTTTGGGTTACTATTGGCTGAAATCTTTAATTTACAATCAATGGTACCTTTTAAATACCTTACCATCCTTTTAACTGCAGTCCAATCTGATTTGGTAGGTGAGCTGACCCTTCTGCTCAAAATTCCTACTGCATTTGCTATATCAGCCCTGTATGTGGTAGTTAGATATAAAAGCTTACCTATGGCTGATCTATATTGGATGTTATCTGGTAAAGGTTCTCTTACTGTTTCATCCTTCAGAAAATCAGTGATCATGGGAGTGCTTACAACTTGGGCATCTTGCATACCTAAACTTTCAATAAGCTCATTTATTTTCTGCTTCTGGCTTAGAAGATAAGAACCATCATTTTCTTTCTCAATTTCTATACCAAGATAGTATGACACATTACCAAGTTCTTTTATCTCAACATTCAGGTTTAAATATTTTACAATGTCCTTGTACTCTTGCTCACTTTCGCTTGCAATGAGCAGATCATCAACAAAAGCTAAAATGTATGCATATTGTCCATTTCTGCACCTAGTGTACAAGCATTTATCTGCTTCACCTTGCTTAAATCCTAAATTTGTCAATAATTCATGCAATTTGTCATTCCAACATTTTGCACTTTGCTTTAATCCATAAAGACCTTTGTTTAATTTACACACTAGCTGTCTTTGTTTTGTATTTATGAAACCTGTTGGCTGTTCCATGTACAAGTCTTCAGTTATATCTCCATGAAGAAATGCTGTTTTCACATCAATGTGGTTGACTTGCATGCCTTTTGAGACTGCAATGCTCAGAAGTGTTCTAATTGTCGTGTGTTTCACTACAGGTGCAAACACTTCATCAAAATCTTCTCCATATTTTTGAAGATATCCCTTTGCGACTAATCTGGCTTTATACCTTTCCACTTTTCCTTGTGCATTCCTTTTTAACTTGAATACCCATTTGCATCCTATAGCTTTCTTGCCAGGAGGTAATTTTGTAAGAATCCAAGTTTTATTTTTATGCAATGCATCAATTTCTTCTTGTGCAGCTTTACGCCATTCAGCAGCTTCTTCTGCTGGCATTTTCTCAATCTCATCCCATGTTAAGGGCTCTTGAGCTTCTGCTGACTTTGTTAGGTAAGACAGTCTTGGGGGTGGAACACCTTTGTTTTCCCTGGATGAGCGTCTGACAACAGGTTGGTCCGACCTTTCCGCATCCTCTAAATCTGAGAGTCCTTCTCCAATTGATTCCCCTTCTCCAACTGTACTGTCTTCTGCAATGATCCTTTCCATATCATCAAGCTGATCAATCCATAGACTGGTGGGTTGTGTCCATCTATCAGCAGGTGGAGATAGAGAGCAAACTTTTGCCTCCCTAGACGTGGTCATGTGCTGCCGGAAACTCCTCAGTATGTTCTCTATCTCAGCAGGTGGTGGTCACACACAGCAGCAGCTCTGGCTAGGCCTCCAAGCCTAATTTTTAGGTTTTGTTGAGTGCCTGGGGTTGAGGGCTCTTTTGAGCAAGTGCAAACCTGGTGGTGCCAGGTCCCTCCTTTTCTCCCCCCTCCCGCTGGCTCCGTTAAAAAAAAAAAAAAAAAAAAAATTTTGAACGTCCTTAAAGGCGTTTATTTCGACGTTTATTTAAACGTTCATTGCAGCTACTCACTGGGACACCAGGTCGTTACAGCTCGGAGCGGAAAGCAGGTAATTTTTACCTTTTTATAGCGGGCAGGGGGTTCCCCGATTTATCTCCACGTGGCATATGGCGTCAGAGGGCGAGGGCGTAAAGAGTCGCTCCCCGGATCGCTTGGGCGCTTCTAGAGGGGATGCGGGGGTCTTAAAGTCTGTTTCGCCCTTGTTGGGTGACAGTTTTGTGACCGATGAGTGTCCCGGTCCTTCCTCCGGTGTGGCGGTTTTTCCCGCCATAAACGCCCATCCCCCGCTCCTCGCCTCCGCCATCTTGGCCGGCCACGCGGCTCGGACGGCTTCTTCTTGGGCCGCCCTTGAGGTAGGAGACATTAATGCCATGAACGCCCTTAATTTGGGCGACGGCACAAAGGCGGCTAAAATTAAGCGCCGTTTTTCCCGCGCGGCTCCTTCGCGGAGTGTCGCGCCGGACGCCATCTTGGATGCGCAGCGTGTCTCTCCCCCGCTCTTGTGAGCGCCGGTTGAGGGTGCGTCTAGGGCTGTTGCCCAGGCTGCGGAAGTGCACAGTCTGGGGGGTTTCTCCCCCGAGTTTATTTTGCTGCTGCATCAGGTCTTCCTTATGCAGAACGCTGCCCCTGCTCCCTCGTCAGGTAAAGAGATTGAGGCCCCCGGAGGTAAACGCCCTCGGGTTGATTCCCAGGCCTTGGAGGACTTTGTCTCCTCCGATGTAGATGAGGGCAGCGTATCTGAGTTCTCCCAACGGTCCTTTGCGGATTCCTTGGAGGAGACGGATCCCCGCTCGGATGGAGCGGATGACCCCTCTGCAGCGCGACTTTTTAGCTCAGAGGATTTGCCCAACCTGTTTGTGCAGGCCATGGGCATTTTGAAGATTTCCTCTCCGGAGGACGTCTCTCCCTCAGCCCCTGTTGGCTCTGCCATTATGCTGGGGACGAAACGCCCGCCTAGAACCTTCCACGTGCATGATGCCATGCACACCTTAATTTCGGCTCAATGGGATGTCCCGGAAGCGAGCCTTAAAGTGGCTAGGGCTATGTCCCGCCTCTATCCTTTGCCTGTAAGTGAACGTGAGGCCTTTCTGTGGCCTACCGTGGATTCTTTAATCACTGCGGTGACTAAGAAAACGGCGTTGCCGGTGGAAGGTGGCACGGCCCTAAAGGACGCCCAAGACAGAAGATTGGAGGCGGCCTTAAGGTCGTCCTTTGAGGCGGCTGCTTTAAGTTTGCAGGCCTCAGTTTGCGGCTCCTATGTGGCCAGGGCGTGCCTGACTATGGTGCAGCGGGCTTCCCCCTCGGATCATTCCTTGAGGGCTGATTGGCCGGCCCTGGAATCGGGCTTAGCCTATTTGGCAGACTTGCTGTATGATGTCTTGAGAGCCTCAGCTAAAGGCATGGCTCAGACAATCTCTGCGCGGCGGTGGCTTTGGCTGAAGCATTGGTCTGCTGACCACGCCTCTAAATCCCGCCTGGCTAGATTGCCTTTTAAAGGCAAGCTGCTCTTTGGGGTCGAGCTGGACAAAATCGTGACCGATCTCGGCACGTCTAAGGGCAAGAAGTTATCAGAGGTCAGGGCTCGGGCTAGTACTCGCCCTGGTACCTCCAGAGGACGGTTTCAGGAAGCCCGTCGGTACCGCCCGGGCAGGTCGGGCTCCTCTGCCCCCTCTTCCTTCAAGAGGAACTTCTCCCCCAAGCAGCATTCCTTTCGCAGAGACCGCCGTCCCGGAGGTGCTCCCTCCGGTTCTCCCCCAGGGTCTCGTACCCAATGACGGGGCCTTGGTCCACGCCTCAGTGCAGATTGGAGGACGGCTGTCCTCGTTTATGGGCGAGTGGACCACAATAACTTCAGACGCTTGGGTGCTGGAAGTCATCAGAGACGGCTACAAGCTAGAGTTCTGCCGACCCTTAAAAGACGGGTTTGTACTCTCTCCCTGCAAGTCTCCGGTCAAGCTGTGGCAGTGCAGCAGACCTTGGACAATCTGATCCGCCTGGGGGCGGTCGTTCCGTTGCCAGAAAATCAGCTTGGCAAGGGACGTTACTCCTTTTTCTTTGTGATACCAAAGAAAGGAGGTTCTGTACGGCCTATCCTCGACCTCAAAGGGGTCAATTGGGCCTTGAAAGTTCGGCACTTTCGCATGGAGACCCTCCGCTCTGTTATAGCGGCAGTGAAGGCAGGAGAGTTCCTGGCATCCTTGGACATCAAGGAAGCGTACTTGCATATTCCCATCTGGCCTCCTCATCAACGCTTTCTGCATTTTGCAGTACTGGGCCGACACTTCCAGTTCAGAGCCCTCCCGTTCGGGTTGGCTACTGCTCCGCGGACCTTCTCCAAAGTAATGGTGGTCATCGCGGCCTTCCTGAGGAAGGAAGGAGTTCAAGTCCATCCTTATCTGGACGACTGGTTGATCCAAGCCCCCTCTTATGCAGAGTGCGGCAAAGCTGTGAACCGGGTGGTTGCTCTTTTGAGCTCCCTGGGGTGGATCATCAACTGGGAGTAAAGCCAGCTGCGCCCGACTCAGTCCCTGGAGTATCTGGGAGTTGGATTCGACACCCAAGTGGGCAGAGTGTTCCTGCCAGACAATCGGATTGTCAAGTTTCAGGCTCAGGTGGACTAGTTCCTAGTAGCCTCTCCTATTCGGGCTTGGGACTACGTGCAGCTGTTGGGCTCTATGACGGCCACGATGGAAGTAGTGCCCTGGGCCAGGGCTCATATGAGACCACTACAACAATCTCTGCTGCTGCGCTGGACTCCGATGTCGGAGGATTATGCTGTGCGCCTTCCCTTGGACCCAGCAGTGCGCAAGGCGCTGAGCTGGTGGATGCAGACAGACAAGTTGTCTGCAGGAATGCCTCTGGTGACCCCGGAGTGGATTGTCGTCACGACAGACGCCTCTTTGATGGGCTGGGGAGCCCACTGCTTGGGAAGGACAGCGCAGGGGCTCTGGTCTCCTGCAGAGGCAAGTGGTCTATCAACCTCCTGGAACTCAGAGCCATTCGGTTGGTGTTGTTGGAGTTCATTCCGGTACTGGTGTGGAAGCCTGTACGGGTCCTGTCGGACAATGCCACGGCTGTGGCCCATGTCAACCGCCAGGGAGGTACCAAGAGCGCCCCTCTAGCCAAGGAGGCCATGAATCTATGCCAGTGGGCGGAAGCGAACCTGGAACAGCTGTCAGCGGCCCACATTGTCGTAGTCATGAATGTCAAGGCGGACTTTCTCAGTCGCCATACCTTGGAGCCCGGAGAGTGGCAGCTATCTGCTCAGGCGTTCTTGGGCATCACGAAGCGCTGGGGCCAGCCGAGCCTAGATCTGATGGCGTCATCGGCCGATTGCCAAGTGCCGCGCTTTTTCAGCAGAGGACGGGACCCTCGATCCCTGGGAGTAGATGCTCTTCTCCAACAGTGGCCGACACAAGAGCTTCTCTATGTGTTCCCGCCCTGGCCCATGTTGGGCAGGGTGCTAGACCGGGTGGCAAAGCATCCCGGCAGGGTAATCCTGGTGGGTCCGGATTGGCCCAGACGTCCCTGGTATGCGGACTTGATCAGGCTCTCAGTCGGCGATCCTCTGCGGCTGCCAGTGGAGCAGGGCCTGTTACATCAGGGTCCCGTGGTGATGGAGGATCCCTCCCCCTTTGGTCTTACGGCCTGGCTATTGAGCGGCAGCGTCTGAGAAAGAAGGACTTCTCAGACAAGGTCATCGCCACTATGCTGAGAGCGAGGAAGCGCTCTACTTCTACTGCTTCGCCAGGGTTTGGCGTATCTTTGCAGCGTGGTGTGAAGCAGGCTCACTTTCTCCCTTCACTGCTCCAATTTCTTCAGTGTTGGCGTTCCTGCAAGAAGGTCTGGTCAAAGGCCTGTCGCTCAGTTCCCTGAAAGTTCAGGTAGCGGCTCTGGCTTGCATCAGGGGCCGCCTGAAGGGTGCTTCCCTGGCTTCGCAGCCAGATGTGGTGCGCTTTCTCAAGGGAGTTAATCACCTGCACCCTCCTCTGCACTCAGTGGTGCCTGCGTGGAATCTCAACCTGGTGCTAAGAGCATTGCAGAAGCCGCCTTTTGAACCCTTGTCGAGGGCATCTCTGAAAGACCTGACGTTGAAAGCAGTCTTTTTGGTGGCTATCACTTCAGCCAGAAGAGTTTCCGAGCTCCAGGCACTCTCATGTCGAGAGCTTTTTCTGCAGTTCACTGAGGCAGGAGTGACTATTCGCACAGTGCCTTCCTTCCTGCCCAAGATTGTTTTTCGCTTCCATGTGATTCAGCAGCTCTGTCTCCCTTCCTTTCGTAGGGAGGTCTACCCAGAGGAATACTCTGCTCTCAATTTCTGGATGTGAGACGAGTCATCATCAGATACTTGGAAGTGACCAATGATTTCCGGAAATCGGATCATCTGTTTGTCCTGTTTACAGGTCCTCGTAAGGGTCTGCAGGCTTCTAAGCCTACAGTGGCAAGATGGGCAAGGAAGCCATTGCAGCGGCTTAGGGTCCGTCTCCTTGGAAGAGATTTGCAAGGCGGCAACTTGGGCTTCGGCCCATACCTTTGCCAGGCATTACCGCTTGACTGTGGCTGCTCGGGCGGAGGCCCGGTTTGGAGCTTCAGTGTTGCGGTCAGGGATTTCTATGTCCCGCCCTGGGTGAGTACTGCTTCGGTACATCCCACCAGTCTATGGATTGATCAGCTTGATGATATGGAAGGTAAAATTATGTATCATACCTGATAATTTTCTTTCCATTAATCATAGCTGATCAAACCATAGCCCCTCCCAGATATCTGTACTGTTTATATTCTGGTTGAATTTTAGGATCAAGTTTAGCCTTCAGTTACTTCAGGAGGACTTCGTGTTCAAGTTCTTCTTTCACTTGGATTCTTCAAGAGTTGAGACGAGTTTGTGTTACAGTGAGCTGCTGCATTCCTCTCCCCTCCGTTTTACAGGGCTGGATTGAGATTTAAATTCTGCCGGCACTCCCTCCCGCTTCGTGCGGCTGTAGGGCAGCTTTGTACCCCTCCCGCTTCGGCGGTGTTAGGGTCAGTCAGCTCCTCCCGCGGTTGCGGTTGCAGGATAAGCCAGATCCCCCCGCATTGGCGGGTGTGGTGTCCCTCCCCCGCTCCGCGGGGATGAGCTGGACGGATTCCCCTCCCCCACTTGTGTGGGGATGAGCTGGGTTAATTCCCCTCCCCCGTTTCGGCGGTGGTGAGCTGGGCAAAGTGTCCCTTCGTGGGTGTAATTCTCTAAGTGCTGAGTCCTGCGGATGGAGCTTTGATATCGACATACTGAGGAGTTTCCGGCAGCACATGACCACGTCTAGGGAGGCAAAAGTTTGCTCTCTATCTCCACCTGCTGGTAGATGGACACAACCCACCAGTCTATGGATTGATCAGCTATGATTAATGGAAAGAAAATTATCAGGTATGATACATAATTTTACCTTCTGTGTCTGCTTCCTCTGCCTGTTCCTCATTAGATACAGATGAGTTGCTTTCAGACATCTGCCTTGGTATGGCATTTATATACACTGGCATGTCTATTATGGTTCTAGTTTCATATTCTGGATGATAAGGCTCATCTGGGATAATCCAGCCTTTATCAACCCTTTTGTTTTCATCAAAATATGTAACATGTCTTATGCCAACAATGCCAGTTTTCAGATTCAAAATTCTATATCCTTTGTGTCCTGGAGCATAGCCAACTAAAATGCCCCTTTCTGTTGTGGAATCCAGCTTATGCCTTCTTTGCTTTGGTACATGAGCATATGCTGTACTTCCAAATGTTCTTATGTGTGACAGGTTTGGCTTCCTACCATGCCATGTCTCATGTGGTGTGCGCTCAGCGCCTTTAGTTGGCATTCTGTTTTGTAGGTACACTGCTGTGAGAATGGCTTCCCCCCATAGTCTTTTAGGGAGATTGCTATCTGACAGCATACATCTGGTCATTTCCACAAGTGACCTAAATTTTCTCTCTGCAACAGAATTTTGCTCTGGTGTATAAGCTACTATTGTGATATGCTGAATGCCTTCTTGTTCTAGAAATGTGCGCATGCTTTGTGAAGTGAACTCACCACCATTGTCGGTCTGAAGAACCTTTGGTTTTCTTTCAAATTTATTGCTCACCATGGCTACGTATTTCTTCAGCATGTCTGTGACTTGACTTTTTTCTTTCAGCAAATAGGCCACACAGTATCTAGAGAAATCATCCAAGAATATTAGCACAAATCTGTTATTTCCCAATGATGGGATATTAAACGGTCCACATAAGTCACTGTGTATTAAGTCCAGTACTTTATTACTCCTATTTCCTGTGTATGCAGGAAATGAGGGTCTCACACCTTTTTGAGTAACACAGTCTATGCATTTCTCCATTTTACCAGTATCTGCACTTATTTGAATGCCTGTGGCAAGTTGCTTACTGTGAAGATCCTGGATCACCTTAAAATCACGATGTCCCAGGCGGCGGTGCCAGATTTCCAGACTACATTTACCATCATTCTTCCTTACTTGCGCCATATGTGAGGCTTCACCTGAAATGCTTATAAATATCATTATGCATAAAAGCTTCAGCATACACTTCATCATTTTTAGAGATTGTGCACTTACTGTTTTCAAAATGAATCACAAATCCCTTCTTATCTAATGTAGATACACTAAGCATATTGCAAACTGCTTGGGGAATATACAAGACATCACTTACAGGAATTTCTTTAACTTCATTAGACACTTTGCATTTTAAGAATCCAATGCCTTTTGCTTGGATCTGAGTAGTCCCTGCGTTTGCAGTATGAAGAACACCTTCTTCTGGACTCATTTCCTGAAAGAAATCCTTACAATTGGTTAAATGGCATGTGCTCCCCGAATCCAAAATACAAGTACTTTCATTTGAATTATTATTTACCATAGTCAAAGATTTTTCTGCCATTAGAAAGCTCTTATGTTTATCATTGTCCTTTGTACATTTCCTGCTTGGAAAATTCTTTTGTTCCATTGGCTTAGGTGAGCTAGAGGGGGTGTTTTGTGTTTCCTTACACCATTTAGATACATGTCCCTCCTTTCCACATGAATAGCAAATCAGCTTGCCCTTGGGTGGAGTTTTCCCATAGCTCCGCCTTCCTCTATTCTTTGCCAAGAAATTTGTTTCATTTCTCTCTGACTGTCTTTGAGAACACATCTCCTCAAAATCATTAATTATGCATTCCTGCCTCAGTTTTGATGCTGCCTGTTCAAAAGATTGCCCTTCAATGGCTTCATTTACAGACCTAAAAACATCAAACTTCTTTGATAGTGAGGTAAAAAGAAATGCTCTTTTCAATGCATCACACATGGGAATTCCAGAAAGTTCTAACTTTTGAAATGAAGACATAAGATGCATAATGTGATCATTACACTTACTTTTATCCCTTAATTTGGTTTCATTCAACTCTGCCAACCAAATTGGTTGCTGTTTTGCATATGTAGTTGCATACATAGTTCTCAGTTTATCTAAAATTTCCTTTGCTGTATCTTTTGCCTCCACCAATATGGCTTGTTTCTCTGAGAGCTTCAAAAAACATGCACTTCACATAATAGTTTGCATTGTCCCATTCAGCCATATTTTCAGCTGTTCTGTTTTGGTCTAAACATATACTTAATTTCTTTGCTTGAAGGAGACATCTGAATCTTAGCTCCCATTGCTGATAATTATATTCAGTTAATTTAGGCACCTTGAGAGAGTGGGAAAATGGTGAATTTCCTCCCTCAGCCATTGCTTAGCCTTGCCTTCTGTTTGGTGTGTGGGGGGGAGAGAGAGAGACAGACTGAATCTTTCTTTTAAAACTTAAGAGAAAAATTTGGCTTTTTCACTGCCTGGTAATATTTCTCTTCTTCCTTTTTCAATTCCTGGGCTGGGCCCATAACCCTTTTGTTGGATTATTTGTAGTAAATAATTAGCAGATTTTTATACACACAGCTTCAGCTTTAGAAATGTTAATTTCTTTTCTTCATCTCTCTCACATACACCCCAGAATAATTCACTGCTGAGTCACTTTAAAGTTGAATTAACAAAACATCTGTTTACTCACAGTTTTAGTTAGATTGATATTCAGGCAGGCTTATTTAACATAATACAATACATTTGGATTATCAGCTCTTTCCATGTGCTTAGATGGTAATGGATGCTCACACCACAGATCCTCAGGTTAGGAGAGATCATGAGCTCCATGTGCTGTTCCTAATCACACCCACAGAAGTTGCATGGGTGTGACCTCTCTAGGCAATTCACATCAGAGGTCACAGAGTAATCACAGAGAAAGAAAAAAAAACATTGCTGACAGACAATGCATGTAAAACACAATACATTATTCCAACACTACCTCCACCACCTGCTGCAGCAGCAGCAGCAGCAGCAGAGGAAGAAGAGGCGCTACCTCCACTTCCATCACCTCCATCACTTCCATCACCTGCAGCAGCAGCAGCAGAGCGCATACCTGCAGCTGCACCACCTGCAGCCTTTGCTGATAATGAAGAGGATGGAGAAAGGGGGTCACCTCCTTGCCAGAGGCTATCGAGCCACAGGAGGCAACTGATGCGTGTGACAACTCAGTTGCTGCGCCACAATGTGGAGCTGCATGAACACCGGCGGGAGAAGCTCCAGGTGCAGCAGGAGAAGCTTCAGGTGCAGCAGGAGAAGCTCCAGGTGCAGCGGGAGATGCTCCAGGTGCAGCGGGAGGCGCTCCAGGTGCAGCGGGAGGCGGTAGAGGGCCAACATGCTATGCTCCAGCAACTCCAACAGCTGGAGCATAGCATCGAGGGCCTGCACCATGACCTGACACCACTGACTCCAGCCGTGCTGCAGCACCAGAAACTGGCCTTTTGGGGGCTGTAGAGGAGCTCCCCTCCAGACCGGTCCAGGCACCGGAACCTGTTCTTCAGTAGGCCAAAGGCCCGCTCTATGATAGTAACATAGTAACATAGTAGATGACGGCAGAAAAAGACCTGCACGGTCCATCTAGTCTGCCCATGATGACACGGGTGGTCCGATGCCTGCTGTTGTAGGTCTCCTCTGACCCTGGTTGTGGATGCACCAGGGGGGTCATGAGCCAGCTCCGCTGCGGGTAGCCTCTGTCACCTTTGAGGAGAAGCACAATGAGAAAGATGAGTGTGTATTGTTTGGAGGTGTGTGTGTGGGTTGTGGAGGAGGTCTAGGTTGGGCAGATCCATGCTGCACTTACCTAGGAGCCATCCGCCAGTGATCTCCCCTCGCTCAAACCTGCGGAAGATGCCTGAGTGCTGTAGGATGTAGGCATCATGGGTGGAACCGGGGTACCTGGCACACACGTCTAATATCTCCCCCTGGGCATCACACACAACTTGCATGTTCATTGAATGAAATGCCTTCCGGTTTCTGTAGGTGGCTTTGTGTGCCCGTGGGGGTCTGAGTGCGACGTGTGTGCAATCAATCACACCTATGACCGAGGGGAATCTAGCTACAGCATAGAAGGCAGCCATGTTGTTGTGCAGGGCCTGGGGGGTGATGGAGAAGGTGATGTAGTCAGAGGTGTGGGTAAGGAAGGCATCAAGGAAGTGGGTAAGGCAGTTGGAAATGGAAGCCTGGGTGAGCCCCGTGTTGACAGCAAGCACAGACTGGAAACTCCCAGTGGCCAGAACAGAGAGAGCGACAGTGACTTTTAGGTGCACGGGGATGGGGTTGTTCCTATGGGTCCGGGCCTGCAGGAGTGGTTGGAGCTGGTCACACAGGTGCTGAATGGCTGCCTTATCAAACCTGTACCTAGTGATACACTGGAGGTCAGTGAGGTCAAGGAAAGTGGTGCAGGGCCTGAACACCCTGGGGCGTGAGTATCTCCTACGGGGGGGCATCTCTTCCTCCACCATGTGCATCGCCAGTGCATTTAGTGTGTCCATTGCCTATAAGCTCACTCCCACCACCAGAACCACACTGCACTTGCAAGCACTCTCCGACCACACCCTCTAGCCACTCACTGCCAAACACACGCTGCAGCAGTACACAGGACAAACAGAGACTCCAAACAGGTAAGGGAATGACGTATGCACGTGGGAACAGTGAATGGAGAGGGATAGGGTGAGGGGAAGGAGTTTGGGGGCTAGAAGGGGTAGGGAAGGATGAAAGGGTAAAACACAAAAGAGGCAGGTGAGGGTAAAGAGGTTCGGACTAGGGCACACACGCAAAGGTAACAGGTACTCCGCTTTTTCTCCAAACAACGATTCAGCTTTCTCTCTCAACAAATATCTCACCACTCTCCAACCACAAAATTGCTACTTGGTCTATAGACAATTTCCCCCTTCCGCTGGTCGCTTTTATATGAGGTATACAGAGGAACGCCCATGTCCTGGCACATACTAAACCATTTCGCAAGCCGTAATACGGTACGGACGCCCAACGCGTAACACCGCCCATAACACGCCCACGACACGCCCCCTATGTCGCCGGCCGTAGATGGGCATTTTTGCATTAGGCGCGTCCTTACGGCCCCCTTTCGATTATTGGCTTTGGGCGTCTTTTGTCCATGGGAACGTCCATGTGCCATTTGTGTCGCTTTTTGTGCACTTCTAGTGTTCGAAAATAAGCCCTGTCTGTGTGTGAAAAGGTCAAGTCTATGCTTTCCTTTAGGGACATATTGGCTGCCTGTGTTCCTTTGCCTTTGATTAAGTATAATAATGGTTAGTGTTTTAAGAACCTTATGCAAACCTTATGGGTCTCGCCGACTGTGCAAATCACCGCTGCTTAAATTGCATTACACCAAATTTGTTTTCCATTTCTTGCCTAAATCCCTTTATCTACCTCATTAAGATCTGTATACTAAATGTTTGTCTACTGAAATATCCAACGTGTATATCTATGTATGTTCTGTACCCCAGGTAATTGAGATTCAGAGAAATAAGTTTTAAGGTTTCATGTGCCTTGCCTAGAGGAGTGTGGTAGCCGTGTTAGTCCACTCTTAAGGTTATCAATAGAAATCAAACAAAATAAAACATGGAAAAGAAAATAAGATGATACCTTTTTTATTGGACATAACTTAATACATTTCTTGATTAGCTTTCGAAGGTTGCCCTTCTTCGTCAGATCGGAATGTGCCTTGCCTGAAATGGGTACTTCCTGGTTGGATTTTCATTTCAGTTGCTTGCTTGTCATCAATGTATTACTACCTCATTGTGGCTATTGTCCGGCAAATGGAATTTGCTGCTAACAGTGTTTTTTCCTCTCTTCCTTGCCAGATGATGTCACGCTTCTTTCTTATATTGATGACTTGCTCCCTCTGCTAACCCTTGTGTGTATTACATACACACCTTTGCATGATAAAAAAAAACCCAAAAACAAACACTGGAAGGGAATGGATTCTTACAGACTTTAGTTTTGATAATGTATGCAAGGAACCGTTTGTCTACTACACTACTTAATGTGTTTAATTCATCATGCTTGTTATAAATATATATCTGTGTTACTTTACCTTGGGTAATTGTGACTCCAGAGATATTGCCCCCTCCAGGGTAAAGGAATTTAGCTGAATGTTCAGATTAAGAAGTTGTTAATGTACCTTGAATGAGAATGCTTTGTGCTGCTATAGAACATTTCTAGGCACCTGCCTACTTTGCTGACATCATCCTTGTTCTAATTTTTTTCCATAAATCATATGTCTCATGATTTTAGCTGGACGCTTAAACCTGGTTGTCCAGAGAGGTGAGGTGTACCATGATAAAGATCTAAATGTAAGTTTTAAATTGTAGGGAATCACATCATGAAGATGATGGAAGAAATTTCCCAGTCATTCTTAGGTCATTTTATGTGCACGGTTACTGTGATGTTTGAAGCTTGTAAAAGTTATTTACTGCCAATGTGCAAGTTGTGTAAGCAGTGTGAATAACCACATGGCAGGAGTGCATGTTTATGTGCTACAAAAGTACACTGTAAGTTAGTTAGAAGGTCTGTGGAAGTGAACATATGTAGAAGTGTTTGAACAGGACTATACTTTTTGGGATAGGCCAGGATAGCAATTCATTTTATTCTGTATTACCTACAATAGAAGCATAAAATTTGAGTATAGAATTGAGCTAATGGCATTTTGTTAAGGATTTGACCAGATATTGAGTGAATTATTATCCTTTATGCCCTGAGGCCTACACAGAGGCCTTACTCTGATAAATTGATTCATTGTTTGGAGTCATTTTCCTTGTTTTTTCAGGTTCATCAAATTGTCCTTTCACCTTAGTTGACGGGCAGGACATGACATCATTTGAACCATGATCACTGACAGCACTAGTCTTCGCTGCCATTGTATTATGCCTGTTGTCTCACCATTCCTGAAGCAGGCCCGACCACTGCAGTCTCCTCTGTTTTCAAGATTGTTGTCTAATACTGCAATGAACTTTTTAGAATTGTAACCTTTATATCCTCATGCCTATAAACAACTCTGTTAAGTTTGCACCATTGCTGGAAGAAGATTTTGGTTAACTCATTTTGCTGGATGAACTGCTAAACTCTACTCCACCATTTAAACTGGTGGTCAGTATAGGAATAATGTTTTTGTTTAATCTTAAAATACTGATACATTTTCAATTGTAATGATTTCTTTTTGCTTACTAGGTATAAGCACCATCAGTCTTAACACCTCTGAAACCACTGAATGTTTCCTGTCTGATATTGTTTCTATATCTTATGTATTGTCTCATGTTGCAAAAACAAGATACCCGAGGGATAAAAGGCCTCCTGATCTGTATGTACTGAATGTGGGAAAAAAGGACATTGTAAGAGGTTTTTTTCTCACAGACAGTCCAGGCTGCTTCCCAAAGGGATTTGGGAATTTCCCCTATGAAATGTTTGGACGCTAAATGTTAATGAAACCAATTATATACTACCATGTCTTCTTCTTTATTTCATTTAAGGGTTACTGGCCCAAATTCCACCACTTGAATTTGCTGTTCACTGGGAGAGTGGGTACTGGTCAAGATCAAGCTACAATCCTCCTGGGGAAAAGGTCCTCCTCAAACCTTGCTGGATACCAGGATCAAGGGACAAGTAGCCACCCCTGCCAATTAGTCACAATAGAAGGAAAGAAAACGAACAAAACTATATGGATCACACTGTACCAGCTTTGCGCTGGGACTCAGGCCCTGATGATAATCCTGCCTGGGATCCAGTGACCAGGTTTTCTACACTGTGTTTACCCTTACTAGACACCTGGACTACAGGACCAGGGACAACCATTATATGGGAAGAGCGCATTTTCTATGGGTTTGCTACAATAAGAGTTGGAGACCTATCACTACCCCGACCCAACACGGGTGAATTGGTAACCTTTTGGCTCATTACATATGAAAAATTGGGAGGAGCTTGGCACCCTTGGTACTTTCTTAGGCAAAGGGGGAGTCACGTACTTGAGTTGTTTCACCTTATTCGGATTAACACTCCGTCCTCCTGGACCCTGGGGGCCATACCAGTCCCTTTCCCTTGAATATATCCTCAGACATCACTATTAATGAGCCATGGGCTAAGCCATGTCTGAACAGGAGGGAAGTATGCGAGTTTGCATTTTTATAATAGCAGTTTCGAGTTTGCATAGCATGTTATCTTTATTATACTGTTACTGTAACAATACTGTAGGTTTTAACTATGCCTTTTACTGAATTGAATATGTGTGACCATTGACTTGAGGAACCATTGAACTATTGGAATTTTCAAACGCAACGCAGATTGAGGAAGATAATGGCAGAAATTAACTCCCTTTGAGTTTTGTTAGAAAAGCAGTGTGTGATCCCTCAGCTTGCCTTATTGGAAAAGAGTCATGAGGGGGCGGAGAAATCACTAACAACAAATATGAAGAAAATGTTAACTAACAAATAAGTTTTTCTGTCTAATGTCATTCCAGGTCAGTTTGAAGACTCTGCACACACAAACCTTGGAATCATACTTCCTGCTTTAGATACCTGAAGTCTGCTATCTGTAAAGCCATACCTCATCCTAAATGTTGTGATATTGTGTATACCCCCTTCATATTGATTATTGGGGACTTACGGTTCTAGAGTTTTCATTTATTTCACTTTTTTTATTATTCTCACTGCCTTGCTAGCAACTGTTTTGTTGATAAAAAGAGGATTTATTTTTGTATTACTACCACATTTGTGAACGCACTGTTAGTTGTTAGAAATTGTTCACACACAAACCCATTGGGGGGGGGGGGCTATCCCTTACCACCTCCATTCTGACTTTTCTTTTCTGTTGTTGGTCAGTAGGGCTCTTCGGTCCACAGCTCCTGAACTTATTAAGCTTGGAAGGGTTCCAGTAGGAGACGAAGTCCTAAGAAAGTTCATCAAGAGAAAAAATTGGGCTTCACCTCGCTGGCAAGGTCCATACCAAGTACTCCTGAGTCCCTCACTGCTGAACAACTTGCTGAACACCTGTCACACTGCAAGAAGGTAGCAGAACACGGAGCTGAGATTAGGCAACCAGAGTAGACCAACTTCTCGCAAGGGCAAGTCCGGCTACAAAGGGGAGGTGCTTCAATAGGAACCTTAACCTCAATGCCGGTGAAGAAAATAATAACCCGAGCGAGAATTTAGGGTCGAAATGAGAGCCTCTACACCTGAACCAGATGACCCACGTGACCAATTGACTGAGATAACAGTGTGGAATCCTTTCAGATGACTGGAAGGGAGGAAAGCAATTAGGACCTTGACTGACAGACAGAGAGAAGTCAGGTTGGTCCTAGGATTATCCTCCTGCTCCAGGTCATAGACACAGTGAAAAGGACTTCAAATTCTGGAGACCAGGAAAAGAATAATTCCCAAGACCACTTCAATCGAATGCAAGATAGAAGATAAAATATTTCTTGAAAAGACTTTGAACTTTCTCTGCCTAAAGTGATCAGATTTGAAAATCTGACTATGGAAGAAAAAACAGAACCCTAAATACCATCCTGATTGGTTCCAGAAGAAGGAGCTGATGCTTGGTGGATGTGTGGAAACCTCTTTCAGACTCCATCTTCCACAAGTGTGGCACAGAAAGTGTGTATTAATATGCTCTCATATGTTAACACCTGCCAGAATCCATTCCACACAAAATGGAGGGCAGTAACACCTGACAGATCATTTGTCCCACATACATCAGGTTGCCTTAAGGGGTACCCAATAACAATTAATGTATAAACTACATTTACTATAACTAACAGAAGTTTGTTGAGGAAAGAGATTGCTAACAACTGGAAGCCACTTAAATGATGGCATGGCAGAATTGACTAGCGCTGGACATGTTACTGGCGGGAAAAAGGCAGGGTTTTACTGACAGCCTTATCAAAAGAACTGGCAGAGAATTCAGGCTTTGATGAGAATGGATGGAAGATTGGTTTGGAAATTGGAGCAGCCTGATTACTTCAATATTGACTTCTGTTGCTGTGGCTGCAGCTATATTGGTAACATGTGGAAGCTGCTGTATACCATGCATTCGTGGTCTATTCCAAAGACTCATTGATGCCACCCTGACAAAGACCATGTACCAGTATGAAGAGCCTGATGACGAGGACAATAGCCAGGTTTAGACTGTATAGCTCCATGAGTCTCAACAGGAGATCTATTTTTGTAGTGCTAAGCTTATTTCAGAGTGTTTCTATGTACTTTCTTATATAACAATCTCAAGACTACATGAATTTCCTGGACTGAAAGACGGAGTCTTGGAGAGGAATCTACCTTAGAGACTTGGGTAAAATATGTAATAATGATAAACAGGAGGGAAATGTAAAAAAATGTTTTGCTAACAGGGTTAATCATTCTTACTATTTCTAAATTAAATGTAGATGCTTAGGCCTCTCTGAACTGTGGATTCTGTGACCTTGTGTACATGAGTTGTAGAATGGGATGCGCCTAGATAACTTGCTTGAGAACCAGACAAGTTGACTCCCAATAGTCTAGAAATGTAACATGCTAGAAAATATGAACATGTTGACAGACACACAGGCAACAAGCTTTCATTGTATTCCTGCACATAGAAAATGTATAAGAGACACAGGGAGTATTTTTAGAGTCAGACAACCTTCTGACTGCAGTTGGATCTGTCTCCTTGCAAGTAAATAAAGTCTGACTTGGTTTAATGATATTCCTGAGTATGTTAATTAAGATTTTTTTAACATAGCCATATCCATAATCACCAAAACATACATAAACCCCCTGGTGGACCTAATAAGTGGGCCTACAATATCCATAGCAATTCGCCCTAACGGAACCCCAATCCGAGGAAGCGGATGTAAGGGTACTGGCCCTGGCCCTCTCTCCGCCACCTTCTGACATAACTCACAGGAATCACAGTAAGCCTCCACCTCCTTATACACCCCAGGCCAATAAAACCGACCTAGCAGTTGTCTTAAGGTGTTCTGAGTCCCTTTATGTCTTTCCAATGGGTGATCATGGGCTACTCGTAGTATCACCTCCCGAAACCCACGAGGGACTAATAATTGTTTCACCAGCGGCTCCCATTCTCTGGCTTTTGTTACTCTAAACAATAAGCCCTTCTCAATAATAAAAGCTGGTCCCTGTGTCCTTCTCCCTTCTTCCCTGGCCCTCTCCCATGCATACTGTAGAGTAGGGTCCGATTCCTGTTCCTTAAGAAAAGAAGGAAACTGCTCCAACAACTCCCCTGGCCTTTTTGGAAAGTCCTCCGCGTACCTCATTTCTTTCAACATCTGCGCTCTCCCCCGACGCGCTAGTTTTTTTTACTCTTCCTTCCCCATGAGTCTTCCCTGGCCCCTCTAACACGTCATCATGAAAGGGAAATATCTGTGCTAATGCCTTCCCTCTATCCTTCTGCTCCCTCTCCTGAGCCCTCGTAACCACCAACCCCTCCTTCTCCCTTAAACAGTGAGAAAAAGCAGGCCAATCTCTTCCTAAAATAAGCTCCTGAGGAAGACGGTTTAAGATAGCCACCCAGACCCTGTGTCTATCCAAAGGCCCTGTTATACTAACTCGCTGCAAAGGGTACTTAGTTACCGCTCCATGCACACACTGAATGTCTACCTCTTGCCTCTTCTTGTTCAAACCCCCTTTCCCCTTTCCTTTTATTCTCTCCCACAACCCCTGGGACAGCATCGTTTGATCAGCTCCTGAATCTAACAAACCAGTGACCTTGACCCCAAGATCTCTACCGTCTGTTTAAGCTGATCAGCCACTGAACCCTGAGAATAAGAGGTGAGCCCTAACTTCAAAGCACAGTCCTTTCTCAAGTGCCCTTTGCATCCACACCTATAACACACCCTCTCTTCAGTAGATGAAGGCTTAGACCCCAAGCTTGACTGCCTCCTTTCACCCAACTGACCTCCCTTTTCACCACAATGTTGGGACTCTAAGAAATTCTCCATACTCCTGACTGCTTCATCCAGGGTCCCACATCCCTTCCTCACTAGATCCACCCTGAGCATTAGGCAAAGCTTCCAAAAATTGCTCCAGTACTACATCCTGGAATACTTGATTAACAGATCTCTTCTATGGTTCCAGCCACTTGCCCGCTAAATCTAAAAGTTTTTGCAGCAGTGCCCTAGGTGTCTCCCCCTCTGTCCACCTCCACTCCCGAAATCGCCTCCTATAAGTCTGACGATTTAGCTCATACCTATCCAGAATGGCTTCTTTCAGTTTCACATAATCAGCTATTTCCAGGGTAGGGAGAGCCCGAAAAGCGACCAGAGTCCTCCCAGATAGAGCTGGCACCAACCAAATGGTCCATTGCTCTTGGGGCGAGCTGGCTGCCGTAGCCACCCTTTCAAAAGCTCCCCAAGTAATCCTCAATATTGTCTGAGTCAGTTAGCTTACCCCAAGGCAGCCAGTTTACCCCAGGAAGAACAGCAGTCCCCGCTCCTTCCTCCACACGGGCGGGCCTCAAGTTCAATCCTGCTCCTTGCAGTCCGCCTCCACTACGCAGCAATTCTTGAAATAAATCCAAAAGTGGCTGCTGCTGGGCTCGGGAAGCAGCTAACGACTCCTCCAAAAGTTGATGAGCCATTTCCTGCTGCTTCTGAAATTGGTGTGTCATAAATGCAAACAGTTCTTTGGGATCCATCTTGTCCACCGGCTCCACGGTATCTGAGGAAAAAAGAGAAAAACAGCCACCCAAGTGCGGACTTTCACAAAAATCTTTTTATAATTCACAGGCACTGTGCCTCCTCATTTATTATATCCTCCCTCGCCTCCTCCCTAGGTACCCTTTACCTGGGTAGGCGAGTAATGTGCCTTTGTCAGCGTTGGCCCCCTTGACGGGCTTCAGGAATCTCCCGGACACCACCACCTCGCTCTGGTTACTTGACGGGTCAGGTCTGGAACTCCCTCGGCCTTCCAGAGGCCTCTCCTCCTCCACGTGAAGGTTCACTGTAATCCCACCACTGCCACCATAAGTCAGCCGCTCCTCTCGGCCGCGTAATTGTCTCTCTCCCTTATCCGTGTTGTCGGCTTCCGACTCCACACTCGTGAGTGCAGTTCGCTCACACTGCCACACAGTTCCGCTAGCAAGGCGGTGCAACACAGTTCAGCTTGCCAGTCTTTTAAACAAAGTTCAGCTAGTCAGGCTTTAAAGACAGTTCTGCTAGCCAGGCTTCAAACACAGTTCTGCTAGCCAGGCTTTCCAACAAAGTTCAGCTAGCCAGGCTTCAAACACAGTTCGGCTAGCCAGGCTTTCCCACACCACCCTCTTCAGCAAGGCCTCAAATCAGTTCAACTTAGCTAGGCTTTAAGCACAGCCCAGCTTAGCCAGGCTTTCTCCCCAAAGTTCAGCTAGCCCAGCTTTCAAACACCGCCCTCTTCAGCAAGGCCTCAAAACAGTTCAGCTTAGCTAGGCTTTTTACACAGCACAGCTTCGCCAGGCTTTAAAGATCCACCACCCTCATTTGTCAACACTTTACCTCTTGACATCCACCCGCCAGATCTCTCCTATTATTCCTTTCTTGATACTTTTGGGCTCCTCTAAAAGTCACTCTTCTTCTCCAGCCACTTCCTCTCCCACCTCCATTTCCTCTTCCACACCTTTTCCTCCTACCTGCTCCAACTCCTCCCATTCCATCTCCTCATTCTCCATCCCCTCCCTCAGGTGTTCCACCCTCTCCTCAGCTGATTCCATCTCCCAATCAGCCCCCTCTCCTTTCTTCTCCTGCGGCTCAGGTACTCGTTTGTCCTGATCTCTCCTATTCTTCCAGGCAGTCTGAAATCTGTGTTCTCTACGCTCCTGCCTCCTCCCCTCCCGCAATGCATTCTGGGATCTGTAGTTTTTCCACTCTGGCTTTTCTCTCTCCCTCCCTGCTTTCTGGGCTCTGTGGTTTCTCTGATTCTCACACTCTATTATTTACAAAAGGGATATACACAGGATTGGCGCCTGGGTGGAGTGTGAGTGGGACTTGAACTTACACCTGTAACTTATAGAATACGATAAGTAATGCGTGTATCTCCAGTACTTAAGTGTACACTTAGGCTCTATGGCTGGCGTAAGTGATCACACCTAAGTAATGATGCAAGTATTTATTTATTTATTTCATTTACATCCCACATTTTCCCAAATCAAATCAGGTTCAATGTGGCTAACATCTGTTATACTAGTAGTACAAATATAGATCAGAATATAGAGATATAATAGCATAGGAATGATAAGGTTAATTAAAAAATAGTTAAACAATTTGTGACAGATGAGACGAGAGAAGAATATACTGTGGGGTGAATTGAAATAGCAATGGTAAAGATTTATATTAATTTGCAATAAATTTCTTGGTTTTCAATTTCCATCAGTAGAAATTTCCTGAAGAGAAAGGTTTTTAATGGTTTGTGAAAGTTCAGGTAGTTGTGTTCCCATCCAATTGATTTCTGGAGGGAGTTTCACCCTTTGGTGCTCCCACATTTTCCCACCGTATTGCAGGTTCAATGTGGCTTACATATTGCTAAAAAGACGGTTACAAAATTTAGATTTGTAGAAGTCTAATACATAATACAGAAGTACAATAAATGCTTAGGTTGATATATTAGCATTTTTTTTGTTACATTTGAACCCCATGCTTTCCCACGTATGGCAGGCTCAATGTGGCTTACATGGGGCAATGGAGGGTTAAGTGACTTGCCCAGAGTCACAAGGAGCTGCCTGTGCCTGAAGTGGGAATCAAACGCACTTCCTCAGGACCAAAGTCCACCACCCTAACCACTAGGCCACTCCTTATGATTTGTGAGAGAGGTTAATATTATTGTTTTCCATTTCTGAACTTTTCGTGATGTATGGTGGTGTAGGATTAGACAGATCCAGGGGGGAAAGACTTCTTGAAAAGATGTGTTTTCAGGTTTTGTCTGAATTGTAGGTAGTTTTCTGTGAGTTTCAGGTCTTTGGGTAGTGAGTTCCAAAGTTGTGTGCATATAAAGGAGAGGCTGCTGGCATATGAAGATTTGTATTTTATACCTTTGCAATTGGGGTAGTGAAGGGTTAGGTAGGTTCTTGCTGTTCTCGTCACATTTCTTAATGGTAGATCGATAAGTTCCGTCATGCAATCTGGTGTGAGTCCGTAGATGATTCTGTGGACTATTGTGCATATTTTGAATGTTATGCGAGCATTAATAGGAAGCCAATGTAAGGTTCTTAGGAGGGGTGTCAAGCTTTTGAAGCATGTTTTTCCGAAGATGAGTCTGACAGCCATGTTTTGTGCTGTCTGTAGTTTCCTTATGATTTGATCAAGTGGTCTGAGATTGGGAGGGATGAACCCTGTGCGTTAATTGTTGAGGGGGGAACATAATTGTATTGGGATGAGAGAATGAGACATTCCTGCTTATTTTCGAAAGAGAAAAATGCCTATAGTGCGACCTAAATCGGGAGATAGACGTTTATCTCACAAAAACGATTAAATCAGTATAATGGAAACAAAACTTTAAGTGCGTCCATTTCGCTCGTACGCTCAGATACAAACACCCAAATAAGGGGCGTGTTGGGGGCGTGTTAAGGGCGGTGTTACGAGGTGGGCGTCTACAACGTATAACGGATAGCGAAATGACTTAGGGTGGGCGCGAACATGGGCGTCATTGCTTAGACTGGAAATAAAAGAGACCAGAGCAAGGGTGAAATCGTCTTTAGACTCATTAGCGATTGTGTGCAGTTGGAGAGTGGCACGATCGGTGTTGGGAGAGCTGAATTGGTGGTTGCAGAGAAAGCTGAGTGTGTGGAGTACCTGTAACGTTCGTCTGTCTGCCCTAGTCGGAACGTTGTCACCCTCACCTGCCTCTTTTGTGTCTTACCTTTTGACCTTTCCCTACTCCTCCTCCTTGCTCTATCGGTCCCTTCCCCTTCCCTTCCCTCTATCCCTCTCTTCACTGTTCCCATGTGTATATTGTATTGCCTGACTTCCCTTTGTCTCTGTGTTCCCTGTACTGTTTGGGGAGTGACTGGCCAGAGGGTGTGTTCAGAGTGAGATTCTGTGTGCTGCTGTTGTTTCAGTACTACTACTAATACTTGCACTGGTGGGGAAATGGATACACTAAATTCACTGGTGGCTTCCATGTTAGAGGAACAGGCCACACACCGCAGGAGCTATTCACGGCCCCGAGCGTTCAGGCCCCGCACCACCTTCTTACAACTCACTGACCAGCAGTGTCTGACAAGGTTCAGGTTTGATAAGGCGACAATTGTGCAGCTTTGTGAGCAGCTGAAACCCCTCCTTCAGCCCCAGACCCATAGGAATAACCCCATCCCTGTGCACCTCAAAGTCACTGCCTCTCTCTCTGTCCTGGCCACTGGGAGTTTCCAATCTGTATTAGCTGCTAACACAGGGCTCACCCAGGCTTCTATTTCACACTGTCTCACCCAGTTCCTGGATGCCTTTCTAACTCACACCTCTCACTACATCACTTTCCCCACCACCCCCCAGGCCCTGCACAACAACATGGCTGCCTTCTATGCTGTTGCTAGATTCCCCTTGGTCATAGGTGTGAGTGACTGCACACACGTCCCACTCAGGCCCCCCCGGCCACACGAAGCCACCTACAGAAACAGGAAGGCATTTCATTCCATGAACATGCAAGTTGTGTGTGATGCCCAGGGGGAGATATTAGATGTGTGTGCCAGGTACCCCGATTCCACCCATGATGCCTACATCCTACAGCACTCGGGCATCTTCCGCAGGTTTGAGCGAGGGGAGTTCACCGGTGGATGGCTACTAGGTAAGTGCAACATGGATGTACCCATACTATATCTCCTCCAGTGGCCAACCCTCCGCCCTGCCTTCCTCCACCTCACTCCACAACCCACTATCCTAATCCCCCCCCCCCCCCGTACCTGCTCCAAGCAATACACACTCATCTATTTCATTCTGCTTCTCTCCAAAGGTGACCGAGGCTACCCGCAGAGGACATGGCTCATGACCTCCGTGGTGCATCCACAACCAGGGGCAGAAGAAACCTACAACAGGAGGCATCGGAGCACCCGGGGGATTATTGAACGGACCTTTGGCTTCTTGAAAAACCGGTTCCGCTGTCTGGACCGTTCTGGAGGAGAGCTGCTCTACAGTCCAGAAAAGGTGGCCAAGATCTTTGTGGCGTGCTGCATGCTGCATAATTTGGCCCAGCGCAGAGGACAGGCCCTCCCAGAGGAGCCACAGCCACCAGAGGAGGCCTCAGATGAGCAGGAAGAGGAGCCCCCTCCACCCCCAGCCCACAGAGCAAAGCTCACTGCTTACCAGCTTGGCGTCAGAGCCAGACAAAGACTCATAGAAACAAGTTTTGTGTGAAAGTAAGTGCACATTTATTTGTAATACTCACATAAGTGTTACCATCACATCACACCCACCACCACCACCATCCACCAACCCTCACCCTCCAGCATGTGCCATCACTTTCCCCGGCCCCTCCCCCGTCCCCTCTTACCCCTCCCACGGACTTCCTTTGCAGCTGGTGCTGCAGGGGAAGTCTGTTCAGACTCCTCCGATGGGCTACTCCCACTGTCCTCCTCCGTATCCACACAGCAGCCTGCGGCTTCGGCTGCACTGTGGAAATCCGGCCACCTTGTTGCCTGTAGCCTGGCCACAGGACCCAGAATGGGAGCTGGTTTGGTGGGTGCTGCACTAGTGGCTGCGGAGGCGCCCGATCTCAAGGCCTACCTCTTAGCTGGTGGTGGTTGCTGCCCACTGGAAGAGGAAGTGGATGGCAGGTCTTGCTGCACCACCACCGGTGGAGTAGGTGCTGTGACCTGAGGGTGCAGGCCTTCAATGCTGTGCTGCAGCTGTTCCAGTTGCTGGAGCACCTCATGGTGGGCTTGGCGCTGCGCCTGGAGCAGTTCCTGGTGGGCTTGGCGCTGCGCCTGCAGTGCTTCCCGCTGCAGCTCTAATGTTTGTTGCCGGTACTCCTCCAAGCCCACATTGTGCCGCAGCAAATCAGTGGCCAGCCACAGGAGTTGCCTCCTTTGGCTGGAGGGCCTCTGGCGAGGAGCTGGCCCCCTATATGCATCCTCCGCATCAGAAAACTCAACCAGTGGTGGAGGTGCCGCCTCTGCCGGTGGTGCTGGTGCAGGTTGGGCCTCTAGTGCTGGTTCTGCCACTGCAGGTGGTGGAGGTAGAGGTTGCACTGGTGGAGGTGGTGGCGGTAGAGGGTGCTACTACTACTACTACTACTACTTGACATTTCTAAAGCACTACTAGGGTTACGCAGCGCTGTACAATTTAACATAGAAGGACAGTCCCTGCTCAAAGGAGCTTACAATCTAAAGGACAAATGTACAGTCAGTCAAATAGGGGCAGTCTAGATTTCCTGAAAGGTATAAAGGTTAGGTGCCGAAAGCAACATTGAAGAGGTGGGCTTTGAGCAAGGATTTGAAGATGGGTAGGGAAGGGGCTTGGCGTAAGGGCTCAGGAAGTTTATTCCAAGCATAGGGTGAGGCGAGGCAGAATGAGCGGAGCCTGGAGTTGGCGGTGGTGGAGAAGTGTACTGAGAGGAGGGATTTGTCCTGTGAGCGGAGGTTACGGGTGGAAATGTAAGGGGAAATGAGGGTAGAGAGGTAATGAGGGGCTGCAGACTGAGTGCATTTGTAGGTAAGAAGGAGAAGCTTGAACTGTATGCGGTATCTGATTGGAAGCCAGTGAAGTGACCTGAGAAGAGGGGTGATATGAGTATATCGGTTCAGGCGGAATATAAGACGTGCAGCAGAGTTCTGAACAGATTGAAGGGGGGATAGATGGCTAAGTGGGAGGCCAGTAAGGAGAAGGTTGCAGTAGTCAAGGCGAGAGGTAATGAGAGCGTGGACGAGAGTACGGGTGGTGTGCTCTGAGAGGAAAGGGCGAATTTTGCTGATGTTAAAGAGAAAGAAGCGACAGGTCTTGGCTATCTGCTGGATATGCGCAGAGAAGGAGAGGGAGGAGTCGAAGATGACTCCGAGGTTGCGGGCAGATGAAACGGGGAGGATGAGGGTGCCATCAACTGAGATAGAGAGTGGAGGAAGAGGAGAAGTGGGTTTTGGTGGAAAGACGATAAGCTCGGTCTTGGACATGTTCAGTTTCAGGTGGCGGTTGGACATCCATGCAGCAATGTCGGATAAGCAGGCCGATACCTTGGCCTGGGTCTCCGTGGTGATGTCTGGTGTGAAGAGATATAGCTGGATGTCATCAGCATAAAGATGATACTGGAAACCATGAGATGAGATCAGTGAGCCCAGGGAAGAGGTGTAGATTGAAAAAAGAAGGGGTCCAAGGACAGATCCCTGGGGAACTCCAACAGAGAGTGGGATGGGGGTGGAGGAAGATCCATGAGAGTGTACTCTGAAGGTGCGGTGGGAGAGATAGGAGGAGAACCAGGAGAGGACAGAACCCTGGAACCTAAATGAGGACAGTGTGGCAAGAAGTAAATCATGATTGACAGTATCAAAAGCAGCGGATAGATCAAGGAGGATGAGGATGGAGTAGTGGCCTCTGGACTTGGCAAGGAACAGGTCATTACAGACTTTAGACAGTGCTCTGGTGTAGGTGGTGGAGGTAGAGGCTGCAATGGTGCAGGTGGTGGTGGTAGAGGCTGGACTGCTGCTGCAGGCGGTGGAGGTTGAGGCTGTCCTGCTAGTGTAGGCCTTTGTTGTGATTGGAGGCCACTAGGGCCAGCCTCATCAGAGACATCACCTGTATAGCACAAGGGTGAGGAAGTGTGTTGGTGAAAATAACCCACTTTTGTCTTTCAGCATTCATCTACATAGCCCCACACTTGATGACACTGCAAAGAGATGGTGAGGAGGATTGGGTTTGAGACCCATGTGAACGACAGCCCCACAGGCAGTTGGGTACAGCTGGTGGATGGACAGCCAAGACAAGGACACCGCTCACAACTTTGTGGACCCGGACAAGCTGTTTGTTGTATATTAGTTAAAGTGAAGGACATTTGAACGTGTCTTGTGTTACTACTGACTTGGTACACTGCCTAGAACTGCTTTATGACCCCGATTACAGGCTCCTTAAGTTGCATGCATGTGGCCCACACTAACTAGAGTACAAAGGTGACAGAAGGAAATAGGCACAGTTTGGTGATGATGGGAAAATAGGAGGGAGTAGGGAAGGAAGAGGCCCAAAGTTGTGCCACAGAGTAGAGTAGTAACCTACACACACCCATAGGATAGGAGTCAAGTGTAAAGTATTATTGGGGGTGCTAAGTCCAGTGCAAATAAGCCCTCCCTGGACACCTACATGATATTTCCTCAATATTGGGGGTGCTCAAACACCCACTGAGTCTGCTCCTATGACACACATTAATACTACCACTACTCAGACACATTACACTGTAATGAAGCTGCACACACAGGACAAGTAAGAGGGAAGCCAATGACTACGGTAGAAATAGAGAGTAAGGGTACAGAGCAAGTGACTAGGGGGTAGGAGGTGAGACACCATCATAAAGGTGGGCGTTTATTCCACATACTCCTCCCCCACCTCCCTCCTCCCCCTGGCCCCAACTTGTATAACACAGTGTAGTGCAGCACAACAGATATCCCAACATCATAATGGACAACCTACCTGAGCCCTCAGGCTGGGCCGAGGTGTCAAGGGACCCAATCCCGTGGATGTCCTCCTGGGGTAGCAGGGCGTGGACCATCAGCTCCATGGGGGTGAGGTTGGCTGTGTCATGTGCTGCGGGATTAGCCCCAGCCTCCTCACATCCCTCCTCAGCTTGCGCCACTTGCGCTTACAGTCCTCCACGTCCCTTGCACAGTGGAAGACCGCATTCACCCTGTCACGGACCTCCTCCCATTCCCGCTGCTTGGTGGTCGCAGCCAGTCTCTGCCCTGTGGGAGCAAACAGGTTGGTGTGCCGTTGCTGTATCTCCTGCACCAGGAGCTCCAACTCGGCATCTGAGAAATTACCCTTCCGGGTTGGGGGCTGGCGTGGCAGCATTGTACCAATGGGGTTTCGAAAATACGGAGTGGGCGTTTATATCGTCGCCAGGAATGCCCATTTTGGACGGGGGATAGGCGTGTCTGATATGGACACTGTAATTTCGATTATACACATAATTCCTAAACGTGCCACCTCTTCTCTTTCTGCTCATTATCAAGGAGTGTGCATTCACTGTATGTAGTCTGCAGTCATGTCTTAGCTTTCTTTTCTGCAGGTTCCTGTGCACTGGTTGGAGGCCATCAGCCCCGTACTGTGTGGTTCTGCCAGGTCCTCAATGCTGTGGGCCAGCTGGTGCAGCTGCTGTATTGGTTCCCGGTAGGTTCAATCCTTTGTTTGTGTGCTGAACCCCAGTCCCCATTTATGAAATGGCCACCCATTCTCACTTTTGATAGGAGAGGGAGGGGGAACTATATAGGCTAATCATGTTTTTAGCACAGTATTGAACACAGTCCTACAAACCTCCATAGTTCTAGAACAACAAAATTCCTAACATGTAGGCTGTAAACTAGTTTTAAGGTGGCCACAGGTACTGCCTACTGAGCCCTTAAGACATGGTGAGGGAGAGAGTTTGTGGTAACAGGTCCAAACCCAAATTACCTGCAGGTAGCTACAACCTGATGGCTGCTGTGGCCTAGTGGTTAGATCACCAGCCTTGTAATCACAAGGTTGACAGGTCAATTCCCACTCCAGCCCCTTGTGATCTACAGTGAGCCACTTAACCCTCCATTGGCTCAGGTACAAACTTACAGTCCTCTTGGGATAGGGAAAGACCTGGAATGTAGGTCATCTTGACCTCCTCCTTAAAAAAGGTGTGAGCAAACACCAAATAATGAACACCATATTTATTTGTGCCCTTCTGTAACTCAACTGTGATGCAGTAAGCCTCCATCTAATGGTTTTGCCATTGTTTTCCCTTTTCTCCTCAGCACTATATACCATTGCAGATGCATAGAATGTGAAAAGATGAGGCAGCTGTTTGTAGGTCCTTGGTGCCCCCCCCCCCCCCCCCCCCCCCCACCAATTTGCTATACTTGTGGGTAAGGGTGTCTGGTGATCACACTGAGGACACATCATGTATGTGCTACCTAGGGTTATGTGCAAGAGTGTACTTGGCAGATCAGAAGTGCTAGACAACAAATCTATTATTTATGCCACTCTGTGCTGTGGGGCTGTATGGTAAGGGGGAGGGAGAGAGGCTGGATGGCCATTTGTGTCCCTCAACAGTAAATAGCCATCCAGCCTCCGTGGCCCACCCCCCTGCACATAGGGCCATGGAGGTTGGAATGAACAGGTGGGCTTCTGTATGGGCACCATTATCACAGACATGCATCAGCTTTCTCATTCACACTTCACATTTCATGCAATGCATATTGCTGCCTCCTCTCACATCAACAGCACCATGTGGTTATATGTAATGCACAACGCACACACTTAGTTAAAATGTGAAAAATAATCTTTATGTACAGACCCCAACATATTCCCCCCACACCCACCCCTACAAATTCCCCCCCCCACAAAAATTCCCCAACACCCCTGCATATCCCCCCAACCCTCCCCAACATTTCCTCCCCCCAACATACAAACACCCCACCCAACCAACAACCCCCCCCCCAAAATACACACTCTCACCCCCTCCCCTCCCTCCCTCCCCCCTCCCACCCGTCTAGGACGGGTGGCCACGGCCTCTACTCAAGGTCCTCTGTAGCAGGGTAATGAGCAGCAGCAGGACCACCCTAAGTGGGCCCTGCAGCTGCTCATCACCCTGCCGTATGAGTCGTAGCTCCTGCAGCACCTGGTTCTGGCCATCTACCAGGTGCTGCAGCACCTGGTCCTGGCCATCTACCAGGTGCTGCAGGAGGCGCACAACAGTCGCAGGGCCAAGGGCTGGAGGTGGCCCAGGGGACCCAGATGATGGCCCAGGGGATGGAGGTGGCCCATGCGATGGCGCTGCCTGAGGCGATGGAGCTGCCTCAGGGGATGGAGATGGCCGAGGGCAGGGAGATGGCTCAGACGGAGCTGCAGGTGGGGAGGGGTCCTCCTGAATGTCCTCATCAATGATGAGGACCCCCTCCTCCAAGTCCTCCTCCTCCAGGTGCCCCTCCTGGCCTGCCTCCTCCTCCGAGTCCTCCTCCTGGCCTGGCTCCTCCTCCTGCAGGTGGCCCTCCTCATCAGCCTGCTCCTCCTGCTGGTGCTGGAGCCCTGTGTACGTAAACAGAGTATGGATGAGATGAGCACATGCAACATGGCTTCCATAGTGCAGTAGCTGGGTGGCCTGAGCCAGGGGATGGGGGAAGGTGTGAGGAGGCGTGGCCTATACCCATGGGGGACTGAGATGCATCAGATGACATGACAGGGAATCCTGGAAGCTGCACTGACACAAAACACACAGGACATGTTGGCAGACCACACTCATTGGGGACCAGCATGTTTGCATTGTGAGATGCGACGAGGGTTTGGTGACCTGTTTTTGTTGTTTTTAAGGGGGGGGGCGGTGGGAAGGGTGTTTAGCACATTACTTTTATGTGAGGGAGGCCATGACATCCAGTAACAGTAGAGCCTCAGGCAGGTCTACCAGGACACACTATCCACCCACCCCAGAAAGGGGGAGACTAAAGTGAGGCATGTCATCTCATTCATCTGGGGGGGGGGGGGGGCGGGGGGATGGTCATTGGAAGTTCCAGCCACAGTCATGGGAGGGCAACTGCAACCTGCATCCTTGATCTGGGACCAATAAATATGTTATTATTAGTTGGTTATTAGCCACATATTGTACAGGACATTTGCATTAATCAATAAATATATTTACAAATCAGTACAGGTTTCCTGTTTTTGAATACTTACAGCGAGCCCTGAGGTGCTGTTACACTGCCCGTATGAGCTCAGGCCTCTCCCGCCTCACACAGCGGAACCTCCTCCGTAGGGACTCGAGGTCCCGGTGAACGCCGAAGCGTCTGTAAGATATAAGTTTGTAGAGCAGGAGTCAGGGGATGGTCCTTCTTGCCCTCTGCACACACATTCATTTGTTATTCAAATAGCAGAGAGAGGGTCAACACTGTTGGGGGGGGGGGGATCACCTCCATTGGTCCACATTCATAGAAGCCACCTTTGTGCAATTTTTGGGGGTGCTACCCCCAGTGGAGATCACCCCTCCCTGGATCCATACAAGGCATTTATTCTATATTGGGGGTGCTCAAGTACCCACAGCAGCCACCGAGTTGGCTCCTATGCAGATGATGCCATAGAGGTGGCCATGAGGCCAGAAAGTACAGTTTGTATGCATTATAATTTATGCTTGTAAAACTACTTTATATGTCTTATCATTACCCTGTTATCAAGTATAGTATACGTTTAATTGGTATAATGTTTCCACTATTCCGATGTGTTGTAAGCCACATAGAGCCTGCAAAGAGGGGTGGGAAAATGTGGGGTTCACAGGCAAGAAATAATTAAATAACGAAATACATTATTGAAGGGATGTGGGAATGGTCGTCCTTTCAAGAACATACATTTTATTAGCGATTGTGTTTGTACCCATAGTACTCATTATCCTTGCATGCATACTCCAGTTACTGGTTATATTGATGACGGAGCTGTTATATGTGTAGGTACAGGGGGGCGGGGGTGTGGGCCAAACACTTACCTTTCAAGCCTGTCCCTAATGCGGGACCAGGCTGTCATGGCCTGTAGCCTGGGGGGCAGGTGGTGGTGGCTGATAAATAGCCGATGGCGGTACCTTAGGCATAGCCGCACCAGCAGCAGGCTTTCTTCGAGGCCGAAGTTTGGCTCATGTCGGTGCGCCATTTTTTCAGGTGTTGGAAAACATGTGCCTTATATAGACGTCCTTGCGTGACGGACGTCGTTTCGTGCACAGCTCCATATATGGATGACCATCCCATATATGGCCCTATCAGCGCGTGGACGCCGTTGTAAGCATAGACGTCTTTGACGTGCATGCCTGGTTGTTATGCGTGCGGAACTTGCCTTATATAGATGAGTATGAAGCACCCGACCCTTTTCACATATACACAATATGCATATAGCTGCATGCAGTTCCGGACATCCAGAAAGGGCACATATGAGGAATATTCGGTGGAGCAGCATGATCTTTCTGTAGTTGACGCGTATAAACGTTCCTCATATTTTCCCGTACCTGGATGTCCAGAGCAGCATGTACTGTACTTGCTGGACACCTATGTACATTCTTTTACACACTTTCTGATTTGGTCGTTTGCACCTGTGATAATCGAACGTGTTAGGGCGCCCAATTTAGTCACGCTTATGCGCTCCTCATTTGGTGGTTTTGCTACAGGGATAATCGATTATCGAAAAACGCCCATACTATTTTCCGATTATACATGCCTGATTTTTGACATTTTCGTAAGGACGTCCTATTGCGTACTTGGACGCCCTTTCGATTATGCCCTTCATTGGGTTTTATCTCTATCGAGTTTTAACTTGAATGCCAATGCCCAGGATTCCATGATGCTCATGCTGTTTATTATTTCCTTGGTGATTTCTGTGGGGTTTTGTTTGAAGGGAATATAGATGGTGATGTCATCTGCATAGAGAAATGGATTGAGGCCTTGTTTGGATAGAGATTTAGCCAGTGGTGTCATTATATAATATAATATAGGTGAGTGTGGTGATCCTTGTGGTACTCCACATTCCGCTTTCCAAGGTGGAGATATATCTGAGTTTGATTTGACTTGGTATGTTCTGGATGTCAGAAATCCCTTGATCCAGGAGAGTACTTTTCCTGTAATTCCTATCTTGTCGAGGATTCTCAGTAGTATGTGGTATTATGCAGATAGGATAGCGAGGAACTAAGTAAACTCTGGATCCAAAAACTGCATTACGTAAAGGGAGATCAATTAAAGGCTGCATATAATCTGGAGTCAACCCATATAAGGTTTGATAAATGAATACACAAAGTTTAAAAGCTATTCTGGCTTTTATAGGAAGCCAGTGCAATTTCCTGAGTAAAGGAGATGCCTTCTCAAAATGGGGAACCCTATAAACAAATCTTGCAGTAGTATTTTGGGCTTTTGTAATGTTTTTACAGTCATTTCTTTACAGCCAGCATAGATAACATTGCAGTAGTCAAAATGTGATAGTACTAAAGTTTGGACTAAGGTTCTAAAGATCTCATTGGGAAAAAGATATCTTATTCTTTTTAACTTCCACATTACTTTAAATGCTTTCACTATGACTGCTTGTACCTGGGGTTCAAAAGACAAATGAGAGTTAATTATCACAGTATCTTTAATTGAGATTTCAGTGGATAGGATATTTGATCAATACTGAAGCTTTTGTAATGGATAAGATGAAAGAGGTTGCATAAAACCAAGAATTTGTTTTTTTCTCTATTTCATAATAAGTTTCTATAAAGCCTAGTCTAGATTTGACAGTTTTCAGCACATCCTCAATATCATTGTCAAAAGGAATGTAAATCGCTACATCATCTGAATAGATGAAATTTTTAAAACCACAAACTTTTAAGTTCCTCCCCAGAGGAGCCATCATTACATTAAACAAAATGGACAAGAAAGGAGAGCCCTGTGGCACCCCAGAATCAGGTGACCAAGGAGGGGAAGTAGAAATATGTGATTTAGCCTGATAGGAACTGAGCTTTAAAAATCCTTTAAACTATTTGACTACATTCCCACCTATTCCTAGATTATCCATAAGTTCTAGTAATATGTCATGGTCAACCACATCAAATGCACTAGATATGTCAAATTGGAGTAATATATTTTTCCTTCCTACACTTTCTACATTTCCTGAAATTCACTATGAGTATAGTTATAACTGTCTCCATGCTGTAAAAGGGTTTGAAGACAGATTGGGAATTATGTAAGAGGGAAAAGGAAATCAAGGGGGGTCTTTTACTAAGGCACGCTCATGATTTTAGCGTGTGCTAAAATTGGGCACGCGCTAAACGTTAAAGACACCCATAGGAATACATTGGTATCTCTAACGTTCAGCACGCGCTAAAAACATGAGTGCGCCTTAGTAAAAGGGAGTCCCAGTATTCCATGAGTTGGTGTTCAACTATGCCTTCCATCACCTTTACTAGCAAGGGAATGGAGGCCACTGATCTACAGTTAGTAACATCGCTTATGTTTGCCTGATGGTTTTCTGGGATGGGGGCTAATAGATCCTTTTTCTACAGGGAAGTAACCTTGTGATAACATAATTGAGAGGTGTAACCTAAAGAATTCAATGAACATGTCATGTGTAGCATAATAACTAATTTGGGCATGAATTAAGTATACAGTTAGAGGATGAAAATATGAGTAGGAAAGATTTCACCACTGAAATGGTTGAGGGGACAGAAAGAGTTATCTATCTGCTTTGATGCCCAAGAGATGAAGTAATAGTTCTCCCATAAATTCTTCAGATTTACCCTTGAGCAACTTTACATTATTCCTAACATTTATGGATTTCTGTTTGAAGAAGGTGGCTAAATGTTCAGTAGAAGGAGCGGTTTCATTAAAGCTAGTTAAAGCTTGAGTATTTAGCAGACTGTTGATTAAGCTACAGAGTCGTTTAGTATTAGATGATTCAGTACCTAATTGTATTCCATAGTAGTCAATTTTAGCCTTCTTTATTTTGTATTTATATTCTCGTATTGCGTTTTTCCATTGTAAATTATTTTCCTCAGATCTTAATTTAAGCCATTTTCTCTCAAGCTTTCTACATATAGTTAGGATGTCCTTGTTAAACCAAATGGATTGTCTTTTCTTGGATTTAAGCTTAGTTTTTTTTTTCTGGAGCAATATCATATAGTATATTCTTGCGTAATTCATCCCAACTTTCCATAAAAATTACTAAATTCAAATTGGGGATGAGTTGTTTGTTAGAAATTCGAGACCAAAAGTCATCTACTTCAATCCTGCCTCTGGATTTATATGAGAGAGGATGAACCTAGGATGAACCTAGGAGTTATTATTTTTTACTGTTTCTAGCCAATACAAAGTGAATTTTAATTTGCTATGATCAGACCATGGAATTGATTCCCATGTGGTTCCAGTGATAGATAGATTTGCTGAGTTGGTGAATCTATAAGGTAAAAGGTCTAGTAGATGACCTTTTGAGTGGGATGAGATTGCATGTGGTTTATAAAAGTCCCACAAAGATAAGAAGTTTGGAAAATCCTTAGTTTTAGAGTCGGTTATATTATCTACTAGTAAAAAAGGCCCATTTCTGACACAAATGAAACAGGCGCTAGCAAGGTTTTCCTCGGAGTGTGTATGTTTGAGAGTGTGTGTGTGAGAGTGACTCTGTGAGAGAGAGAGAGAGAGAGAGAGAGAGAGAGAGAGTGAATGTGCGATTGTGTGAGAGTGAAACTGGGTGCGAGTGTATGTGTGAGAGAGAGGGTGTGTGAGAGAGAGAGAGTGTGTGTGAGAGAGAGAGAGAGTGTGTGTGTGTGCCAGGGGCCCCTCCCTCCCAGTTCAAGGGGCCCCTCTCTCCCTCTGAGGTTCAGGCTCCCTCCCTCCCCCCCCCCCCAGTTTCAGGGTCCTCCCACCCTCCCTCCCTCCCAGTTTCAGGGTCTCCCTCTCTCCCCTCCCAGTTTCAGGGTCTCCCTCTCTCCCTCGACATGCACCTTCCGATTTGAAGCTGAGGTGGTTCTTGGGGGCCAGCTTTTCCACCTCGTCGTTGTACAACATGGCCACCAAGGGCACGAAAGCGTCATGGAGAAACTCCTGCACGGACTGCAGGCACTGCACCATGCTGCCGGCTGTTCTCGGGAGCAGGTGTCTCTTGCATCAATTCTCCTGCGTCCAACACGCAGTGCTCTCCTCTGAGGCGACTTCCTGTTTTCGGCATGGCAGGCCAGGCGGGAGCTTCTGAGGGAGAGAGCTGACACACGCGCGTTTTTTTCACAGGGGCGGGCAGTGCCTCAGCTACTCCGCCCCTCCACGCTTCTGTTTCAGTGTGAAGCTCCGCCTCCGCCGCTATGCCTTGTCCCTTTCACCCCTCCTCCTCCGTCTCTTGCGTTCTACGCAACATCAGCCTGGGAGGGGGGTGCCACATGTGCAGAACAGCCTGAGCTACGGAGCCTAGCAGATGAAGGCGCCACAGTCCTAGCCAGCAAGATTAGAATGTTGGAGGTGAGTATTATTATATAGGAAGTGTAAGCTGATATCCCCAATTAGTAAAACATTAGGGTGATTGACACAGATGTTTGACATAAAACCTGAGAGATCATCCTCAGCTTTATGAACACACATCTGGTTATACTAATATTCTATACAGAAAAGAAAGAGTCTATTTTTCTTTATAGAATAGGCTCCTAACAGGTGCCCTCTGGGTATGTAAATATAGGTACCCTGTTAAAGAATTGCCCCCTCTGTGTCTAAAATAGAGTTCTCTGACTGAGAGGGAGGGGGAGCAATAGATTACCCAGAATGACTAACCAGCTTATTTTCGAACGAGATCGCCAGCCATCTTCCGACACAAATCGGGAGATGGCCAGCCATCTCCTGAAGCTGGCCAAATCGGTATAATCGAAAGCCGATTTTGGCTGGCTTCAACTTCGTTGTATGTGTATTTTTATCATAAAAGGAACTTATTGAAGTTGTCATTTTAAGCAATGGAATAATGCCAGCGGGGTCATATATGTTAATCGGCAGCTCCTGAAGAAGCTTATAACTAGTGAAATGGAGAAGCTCTGTAGAGCATTATCTTTAAAGAGATCCAAGTGCCTAGCTGAATCATAGGATTACTAGTGGTGCAATGGATTGAGAGTACATCAACCCTGGAACCCCTATCGATATATCTTGATTCATTTTTTAAAACTCTGGTTTGGAGCAGTCAATCTTTCATCAAAGACACGACTCATTTCCTAACAATCTTACGGGACACACAGCTCCCAGAAAAGAACATCCTTGTACACCATGATCCCGCAAGAGGAATTAATAGAAGTGGTCATACAAAATTTGGAAGATAGACCCAGACCGCATGATGTTCCCACCAGTTTTCTTCTATCGCTCACGAAAATTGCGCTCTGTAAGAATTTTTTCAAATTTTGTGACAAATTGTTTCTGCAGACTTCTGGGGTGGCAATCACCCCGACCCTTGCTAATTTGTACATGATAGCCTTTGAGAAAAAATGGCTATCTGACTCTCCATTTCAAAGCAACATCTTTCTATGGCGGCACTATATTGACGACATTTTCTTATTGTGGAACGGACTGCAACAGAGCTCAAGGATTTCCACATGTGGCTCAATAGATGCCATCCTAGAATTCAATTCACTCTCACATTCTCAGAATCATCCATCCATTTTTTGGACGTAGAAGTCACCTTACATCAGCATGCGTTTAAGTCGAGAGTGTACACCAAACCCACGGACAAGAATACCATTCTTGAGTACGGGAGCTGTCACCCGAGATCTCTATGGGACAGTCTCCCTTTTTCTCAATCCCTCCATTTTCGAAGGATCTGTACCTCTGATGCGGATTTTTACCAGCAGGCACAGGTTTTTGGCACTAAACTCATTCAGCGTAGATACCCGAAGAAGGTCCTTAAATGAGCTTATTTAAGGGCCAAATTCAATCATAGGGATTTACTCCTGCAAAACAGAAATCGGGAGGACATTGATGAACAAACTATGACATTCATCATGCGTTATGTGCCCGGTGGCGAGGTAGCTGCAAAGATTATTCAGCAGCATTGGGACGTTATGCGGGCCCACCCGTTATTTAAAACACATCGAGTGAGGTCTGCCTTTTCTCGTGCGAGGAATCTCAGTTAATTACTAAGCCCGGCAGATCTTTCAAGAACAGAAGCTACAGCTAGTGTTAACGGAACTGGTCATTCCAAATGCAACAGAACAGGCTGCAAAACTTGTGAACTCACAATCGAAGCGGCCAGTTTTTGTCACAATGGGCGGGCCTATCATCTTAAACATCAGACAACTTACCGCATGACTCACATAATTTATTACATCATTTGTCCTTGTAAAAAGGTATACATAGGCAAATCCAGCAGTTCTATTGATATACATTTAGTGTTGATATTATTATATTTTGTGTTGATATCATGTCTTGTATTAAAATTATTATTTTATTGCATGCATATTTAATCTGAATGTTTTTAACTGATATTGATTTGATATTATATTTTATTGTATTATGTTTTTAGATTTGATCTGTTTTTATTTTATATGATGTGATAGTGTTTTTAGATATGTTTTATTATCAAATATACAATGGTGAAGTTTATGTTTTACTCATTATGTATTTTTATTTTGTAGTTTTTTTACCCCTGACGCAGCCTGAGGGCGAAACGTGGCCACGTCGGGTAACTTGTAATAAACCATTTCTTCTGTTACCCTCCTGTTCTATTTTTTTGTCTTTTTTGATCTGCTTTTTTTCTTTTGACTTGTAAAAAGGTATACATAGGCAAATCCAGCAGGTCCCTTAATGCTAGGACGGTGAAGCATAGATCAAGAATTACAGCTTGTAACATCGGGGCCCCGCTTGTGCAACACTGTATCAATAATAAACATGCAGTAGAATCCTTGCTTTGCTTGGTGATCGATCATGGTCCCCCTAATACATGAGGTGGAAATCATGATAGAATACTTTAACAATGTGAGACACACTGGATATACCATCTGGACACAATTGAGCCCAGTGGTTTAAACACGTACCTACACTGGGGTTGTTTCCTATGACGAGTATCAGCTGTTAGTGATGCAAGCAGGATCGAGGGTGGAGCTTATGTTTAAAAGAATGCCGGCACCATCTTCTAAGTTCCCAGTTTACATCTGCTGTCCATGGAGTGAGAATGTAAGCCGGGTGTTGTATGTATGTGTGCAGGAGCAGATTTTATACGTATCTAAAATGGGGTGAACAAGTTTTTCTGTGTTCTTACAGGTATACGACACATATTCCCTTGACAAAGCTGAGGTATGCGAAACAGGCTCCTGTCGGGATCATGAGTATACCTGGGACCAAACTCAGATAAGTGACACAGATGCGTTTTCCAATTTTGTTCTATAAATATACGGCTGCAGGCAGTTGCTGTAAGGCAAAGGATTGAAAGAGATGTGCCTGATACTGTGAGGACTGCAGCGGTACATTATATGAAGATATTTATTGTTCCTGCAATTGATTAAGATTCAAGTACAAGTCCTGCAGACAAATCACCCGTAGAGATAAATAAAACACAGAAAATACAAAAAAAAGTGATTAATTGAGATATAAAAGATAAAGAGACATTAGATTGAGGGTATAGCACCGAATATTTTTTTGTTTGATAATTGTGCACTACGGGAGGCTGGGGTCAGTCGATGATTGTAAATAGTCATGAATTATAGGCTCACCAGTTTGGTGGTAAAAACTGTCTAAATGACTGTATGAGACGACCCTTTCACTAACCAACAACAGTTAGTACTATAGATTCCACCACTTGTGAGTTGTGTATTACATACAATAAAGGCAGCACTATTGTACTGGTCTTTCCTCCTCAGAAAAAAATACAATTTAGGTGATTGATATTTAGCAAACTATAAAGAAATAGACTAATAATATAGGAATTATTTGTATTGTATGACATTTATCATAGTTCTGTCATATAATCTTCTACAATGCTGTTAAGGACCTCATTTTCAAAGCAGATGGATGGCTTTATTGGCCATTTTGAGACATCGATCTGCCAAAAACATCTGAATTGCAATTTTTGAAAAGGCAGAAATGGGACATTTTCCACCAAGTTCATCTAAATAGTAGTGATTCCTGCTGGTATCTTGTGAATTCTTTTGTATTTTCAGATGACAAATGTGCATAGACTACAGACTCACACATTCACCCAGGAAATACGATATGATTTTATTGATTTTATTTATTTGTAGCATTTGTATCCCACATTTTCCCACCAATTTGCAGGCTCAATGTGGCTTACATTTGCCATAATGGCAGTTGCCATTTCCGGGTAACAGAATTACAAGCGGTATTGCATCAACACCCCCTTTCTTCTGCTGGTCACACCCCTCTCTATACAGCCTAACAACCTTCTAGCTACGGCCACCGCCTTGTTACACTGTTTCGTCGCCTTCAAATCCTCAGATACTATCACCCCAAGATCCCTCTCCCTGTTCGTACCTATCAGACTCTCCCCGCCCAACACATACGTCTCCCGTGGATTTCTATTCCCTAAGTGCATCACTTTGCATTTCTTCACATTGTATAAATCGTTGGTGAGGCCCCACCTAGAGTATTGTGTTCAGTTTTGGAGGCCGTATCATGCTAAGAATATAAAAAGAATTGAAGCGGTGCAAAGAAAAGCTACAAGAATGGTATAGGATTTACGTTACAAGTCGTATGAGGAGAGACTTGCTGACCTGAACATGTATACTCTGGAGGAAAGGAGAAACAGGGGTGATATGATACAGACGTTCAAATATTTGAAAGGTATTAATCCGCAAACGAACCTTTTCCGGAGATGCGAAGGCAGTAGAACGAGAGGACATGAAATGAGATTGAAGGGGGGTAGACTCAAGAAAAATGTCAGGAAGTATTTTTTCACAGAGAGAGTAGTGGATGCTTGGAATGCCCTCCCGCGGGAGGTGGTGGAAATGAAAATGGTAACGGAATTCAAATATGCGTGGGATAAACATAAAGGAATCCTGCTCAGAAGGAATGGATCCTAAGGAGCTTAGCTGAGATTGGGTGGCAGAGCCGGTGGCGGGAGGCGGGATGGTGCTGGGCAGACTTATACGGTCTGTGCCAGAGCCGGTGGCGGGAGGCGGGGATGATGCTGGGCAGACTTATACGGTCTGTGCCAGAGCCGGTGGTGGGAGGCGGGACTGGTGGTTGGGAGGCGGGGATGGTGCTGGGCAGACTTATATGGTCTGTGCCAAAACCGGTGGTGGGAGGCGGGGCTGGTGGTTGGGAGGCGGGGATAGTTCTGGGCAGACTTATATGGTCTGTGCCCTGAAAAGGACAGGTACAAATCAAGGTAAGGTATACACAAAAAGTAGCACATATGAGTTTATCTTGTTGGGCAGACTGGATGGACCGTGCAGGTCTTTTTCTGCCGTCATCTACTATGTTACTATGTTACAAGTGGTATTGCGTTAAGGCGCATACATGCGTGCTAACATACATGGCCGTAATGGCGGTTGCCATTTCCGGATAGCAGAATTACAAATGGTATTGCGTTAAGGTGCATACATACATGCTAACATACATGGAACACAATATATATAGAACAGATCATGATATATATATATAAATACCATGTGCATACATGCATGGTAAAGAGGAATACATTATGGTATTGCATGAAGGTTCCTGAGTAATAAGTTGGATTGTGACATGCATTAGGTCATCAACTATAGAGAGACCCTATTCGACATAAGGTTTAAAGTGGTAGTGCTTGATCATTAGTAGCAAAGAGGTTAAGCAGTCATGGGATACAGTGAAAGCTACTATTTCCCTGGGTCAAAGGAATTCTTACTGAGGTAGTCCACATACATATTCAGTGTTCCCATTATGTATGCTGCCAAAGTCTGTTACAGGTGACATTCCGCTCAGAGAAAGAGATGATGAGCCTCCATTGCTAGAGGGGCACTGTGAGTGCTGCCTTGCCTGTTTCTGTAAACCATTGCTGTCGTACTATCAGAGAGAAGAATGTGGACTGATTACCTTTCAAGAGGAACTGAAATGCTAGAAGAGCCTTTTGAATTGAATTGAGTTTCAACCAGTTGATTGGCCATAGCGATTCTGTCCTGTTCCATAGGCTCTGAGCGTTGTGGTGAAGGCAGTGGGCCTCCCAATCAGTTAGACTGGTATTGGTTACCACCACAATCTAAAGGGGAGAAGCGAGAGATGTGCCCCAGTGGAAATTGCTTGTTTGAAGCCATACCTTTAATATAATGCCAGCAGAATAATCATCTCACACAGCTTCTGGTTACAGATGTACAGTATTCATGGCAGTCTCTAACCTCCTGTGCACAGGGAGGGAGCATTAAGGGTCTGGCCTGCAGAAATGAGGCTATTTCTCCACAGTGCACAGAGATGGAATATTACAGTAAAATGCTAAAGAAGAAGAAAAGAACTAAAAAAGTTCCCTTAAAAAATACCAGTGCATTGTGCAGTTATAATCTTGCTCTGCCCAGCCCAAAACAGGGTGGATCCTGGACAAGGCAATCAACCAAATACTACACATGAACCAAGCCTGGCCAGGGTAACATGCACTTACACAGAAAAAGGAATGTTTTTCCCCTCAGTTACTAATTGATAAGGAGGGGATTCAGAGACAAGGCAGTGTAAACATGATCACAGATAAGAAAAACAGATGTGAGGCCCAAGGTAGGGCCTTGGATACCGAGGAAGAGGCCCCAGAAAGCCCAATTCACAGCCTATATTGGCCCAATTTACAAGGACAAAAGCAGGTTTGTTCCATTGTACATCAATAGCAAGAGGTCATGTTGGAGGTGTGTTTTGGAAAGGACTAGGGCATGCCCAAAATTAGGACATCTTTTAGCAATAATGGCACAGGAAGAAATGTCTAGGGCAAAAAATAAATACTTTTTTATGTAGACCTGTTTAAATCACGTCTAAGTTACAAAAAGGTGTTCTGACCGATCAGCTGACCACTGGAGGGATTAAGGCTTCACCCCTCCATAATCCCCCAGTTGATGCTATCCTCTTCCCCCTCCCCTAAGAACTGATATTGAAAGGGGATATTGGGCGCTATGACAGCTTCAGGTATTATGGGCATACCTAACAGAGCAGCAAGCTGCTCTCTGGAATAGACTAGTGGGCAGTGCAGTAGATTGTGAACAAGGGGATCCAGGCCCAAATCCCCACGCTACCTAGTACATTTGTGGTGGAAATTGTGAGCTCTCTAAATACAACAACTACCTACATATGGGAATCACCTCCAAGGCCTGAAGATTATTCTAGTGGTGTACAGTTAGATACAGTAGATTTTATTCTGTTTCTGGAGGGCTCACAATACAAAATAAAGGAGTTCTGGTGGGAATTGTACCATGCTGCCATTGTTTAAAGTCCACTGCTCTGACCACTAGGCTGCCCCTCTGATCTGAAGGGGCATTTGTGTGGCTATTTCTCTTAAAATGATGCCAGACAGATGTCCTGGTGCCTGTTTTTTTTGGCGTTTATAAGTTGTACATGTCAGTTTGGAAAATAGCTTTTCTTTTTAAGACATCTTCTATGCAAAAACATCCATCTTTGAGCGATTTTCAAAAATGGAAACCCAGAAGTTTTTCCTGTTTGAAAATGGCTCTAACATGGACTTTCTTTGGACAAATGAACAAAGCGTCCTAATTCAGACTTGAACAACTTATCAAAAATGCCCCTTTATGGGGTCCTTTTACTAAGGTGCGCTGAAAAATGGTCTGCGGTAGTATAGACGCACATTTAGGGTGCACACAGAATTATTTTTCAGCGCACCTACAAAAAATGCCTTTAAAATTTTTTTTTTTGCCTAAAATGGATGTGCGGCAAAATGAAACTTGCCACAAGTCCATTTAGGGTCTGAGACCTCACAGCAAGCCATTGACCTAGCGGTAAAGTCTCATGCAGTAACCAGGCAGTAATGGTCTACATAGTAACGTGGAGGGGCATTTTCAAAAGGTCGTCCAAGTCTGAATGAGGATGCCCTCACAAAGTCAGCCAAAATCAGGTAGATATAATGGAAAAATAGTATGGACATCCTTAGACACTCCATTATCGCAGTTGAAAACGCCCAAATCAGGGACGCTCAAAGTATAGTAAAAAGGACACCCTTAGACATTCCATTATCGCAGTTGAAAACACCCAAATCAGGGATGCCCAAAGTATAGGAAAAATACTGCAAAGACGTCCTTAGTACAGTAACAAGGACGTGTTTCTCACAGAACTGCCGAAGGACGTCCATCTTACTAGGCCGACCTAAGGACGGCGGCCCTGTAACAGGGATGTCCTTCGGCAGTTCTGTGAGAAACACGTCCTTGTTACTGCACTTTATATTTCTCAATGTTCCTTATATTTTCTCTGTACCTGCATATCTGCAACTACATGCACTGTACTTCCGGAACACGTAGCTATGGGAAATATAAGGAACATACTGTACATATTTTATTGTGTATATATGAAGTTCGCACACTTGATAATGATCCATATAAGGAAGGCTCAGCACATGTGAATATATACTCATCCAGATAAGGCCCCGCACGCGTGACGACGGTCCATGGACGTCCATGCGTGACATCTGTCCATGTGTGGAGCCATTATATATGCCAGGACGTGCACGTACTGACCCGTCCATATATGGAACTGTGCGTGTAAGGACGTCCATCATGCATGGGCGTCCATATAAGGTGATGCATGTTTTCCAACGGTTATTCCCTGACAAACATGTCTGTGCGCCGGGAGCCTAATTTCAGCCTCGCTGAAAATCTTTGCCTCATCGAGCTGTGCCTAAGGCACCGGCGGGTATTATTTATGCACCACCACCACCTGCATCCCAGGACTGTTGCGATAAGAGCCTGGAGTTGTATAAGAGACGGGTTACAAAGGTAACTGTTTGTTCCCCTCCCCCCCGGTCCTGGCCTATCAGGTCCCCCTCCTGTAGCTACACGTTGTAAGGAGTATGGTAAGGAGTCTGGAGAAAGAAAGGGGGTGGGGAGGAACCCCAGCTACCAAAAAGGGAAAGAAGACACGGTGGGGGTTCCGATCCTGCCCAAAAGGGACATAAGAGTAGAACACTACAAGTCCCAGAAAGCCCCAGGAGAGCACCTGGTAAGGGGGAGAAATAGGGTGCACCTCCCAGAGGCTCCAAAAGGGGGCCAACCAAAAAGGGAGAAAGCTGAAGCTCTACCCTGGTGGAAAAGGTGGTGGTGGAAAAAAGGGGCGGAGAAAGAACAACCCCAGAACCCGGTTAATGAGGGAAAAGGGAATCAGCTGGAGGGGGGGAGGGGAGAGGAGAAAATGGACTGGGCTCCAGAGGAGGGGGGAGGAAAGGAGCCAGAGGCAATGGAACAAGGAGAGCCAGAGGAGGTCCCTGAGGAACCGATGGAGCTGTTGGCTCTGACTCAGTCAGAGCAGGAGGTATAGGGGGCTGCCCGGGTCAAGCGGGAGGAGGTCAGGAGAAAAGGCTGACCAAGAGGGTGGGACCCGGAGGCTTTGAGCCCGCGCAAAGCCTTGCTACTTTTTGAAAGAGTGTTTGAAAAGCCAGGCTACATTTAGGGCTGTGTTTGGAAAGGCCCTGCTGTAAGTGGAACTGTGTTTAAAAGCCTTGCTACTTTGTGATACTGTGTTTGAAAAGCCTGGCTACATTTAGGGCTGTGTTTGGAAAAGCCCTGCTGCAAGTGGAACTGTATTTAAAAGCCTTGCTACTTTTTGAGACTGTGTTTGGAAAGCCAGGCTACATTTAGGGCTGTGTTTGGAAAAGCCCTGCTGCAAGTGGAACTGTGTTTAAAGGCCTGGCTACTTTTTGGGACTGTGTTTGAAAAGCCAGGCTACATTTAGGGCTGTGTTTGGAAAGGCCCTGCTGCAAGTGGAACTGTGTTTAAAAGCCTTGCTACTTTGTGATACTGTGTTTGAAAAGCCTGGCTACATTTAGGGCTGTGTTTGGAAAAGCCCTGCTGCAAGTGGAACTGTGTTTAAAAGACTTGCTACTTTTTGAGACTGTGTTTGAAAAGCCAGGCTACATTTAGGGCTGTGTTTGGAAAGGCCCTGCTGCAAGTGGAACTGTGTTTAAAAGCCTTGCTACTTTGTGATACTGTGTTGGAAACAGCCTGTCTCCCCAGGGAGCCGGGTTTTGAGTTGAAAGATCCCTAAGGAAGTGGGACAACAGAGAAAAAGGGCTCTGAGCTGAGGACCAGCAGGTTCTTTTCTACAACGTATAAGAGCTCCCTCAGCAATGTAAGCACTAACTGTAGTCTGCATTCAAGGGTAATCAGTATGTGCACACCCACATTCATTAATAGAATCAGTGTATTAGAAAGGAAAAACATTCTCACTTCCCAACAATACTGCACACAAACGGTACTCTCTGTCCTCATGTCCACCTCAATGACATCACCTGTACCAATGTCAAGTTCCCCCCCCCCCCCCCCCCCCCCCCCCCACATCATCAGTGCTGTGTGTCTCTACAATGTGGCTGCCAAATGATTTGATGTTGAGAAGGCAAGAAGGGCCATCCCCTGACTCCTGGTGTACAAACTTGTATCTTACAGACGTTTTGGTATATGTCGGGACCTGGAGTCCCCGAGGAGAAGGTTCCGGCGCATGCGGCAGGAAAGCCCCAATCTTATTAGCAGCATGCAACAGCGCCTCTGGGCTTGACGTAAGTATTATAAACAGGGCACCGGTACTCATTTATAAATGTATTTATTTAATAATGCTAATGTCCTGTAGAATATCAGTTTCCATGTGGCTAATAAGCAACTAATAAGTCATAACACCTCTGTCCCAGATCAAGGCCTAAGGTTGCAGCTACCCTCCCATGAGTGTGGCTGCAACTTCCAACTAACCTCCTCTGAGATGAATGAGATGACATGCCTTACTTCTGTATCCCCCTTTCTGGGGTGGATACTCTTTCATGGTATTCTTGCTTGAGGTCCTGCTCTTAGTGGATGTCATAGCATGATTTGAAAGTAATTTAAAGATGTGTTCCCTGCCAACACATCTTATAGTGTACTCCTTTTTCAGACCAGCTTCCTGGGTTCCCTTTCATGTCATCTCATGCATCTCACACCCCATGTGTCTAGCCCAAGGCTCACCACTGACCCCACCTTTTCCCATTCCTGCCTTATGCCAGCCAGCCAGCTCCTGCACTAAGCAAGCCATGTTGAATGTGCTGAACTCAAGGACAATCCTTTTACATACAAAGGGCGCCAGCAGCAGCAGGAGGAGGAGAAGCAGGAGGAGAAGGCAGGACTGTCTGCTCCAGTGGTGGAGGAGGAGGAGGAGCAGGAGGAAGAGGAGGCAGGACTGCCTCAATTGGTGGTGGAGCAGGAGGAGGACCCCTGGAAGGATATGCCTCCACTTGAGGAAGAGGAGGAGGGCCCAACACCTCCAACCCTCTCCACACCATCCCCAGCCCCATCCCCCTACAAACAGCTGGGTCATCTTTTCACATTGAAGGTATCAGCAATGGTATATAGTGCTGAGGAGAAAATGGAAAACAAGGATAAAAGCCCTAGATGGATGTTTACTTCATCACAATTGCAATATAATACATCAGGTACAGAAGGGCACAGGCTAGGGGAATTATATAGGCACCAGGCTGTAGCCACCTGCAGGTAATTTAGAATAGGAACTCCTCTCCCTCACCATGACTTAAGGGCTCAAGGCCGTGGTAGGCACGCACCTGTGACCACCTTGAAAATAGTTTGCAGAATAGAATTTAGAAATGTTGTTCCATAACTACGGAGTATTGTAGGACTGTGTTGAATAATGTGGAAAAGACATTCAGTGCTATGCTTCCTCCCCCCCCCCTCCCCACCCCCAACAACCTTCAGAATGGATGGGCACTTCATAAAAGGGGACTGGGGTTCACCACATAAAGAGGTATGGAACCTACCGGGGAACGGTACAGCAGCTCCAACAGCAGGACCACAGTATCGAGGGCCTACTGAGTGACCTGAAAGCACACAGTGCAGCAGTGATGCAGCAAGAAGTGGCGTCTCCTTCCACCACTGCACAGCAACCACCGGCAAACCTGTTGAAAATAGAGGTAAGATTTGAATGCATAGAACATAGAGAGAATGCGGAGCCCTTGACCATGAGGGATGCACACATCCATTCTCAGGGCCTCTCCCCCTCCCCCACCCCACAGGCAGCCACAACTGAGTGTGTCCAATAGAGAACAAGACATCTGTACAATGAATTGGGTAGAAACAATCCTGGCTCTCAGAGTGCAGTGTATTACGTGACCAGCTGTCCTGCAAGATGCAAGAAGTGTTTGTTTAGCATCTACATAGCAGAAAGGGAAGAGGTGGCTGAGAGGTTTGAGCTTACCTTGAACTTGTGGTACAATGGTACCAAAGCAACCACCCACCCACAAGGGTAATTTCAGCGACCCTGAAATTGAACTGCTGGTTCAGGAAATGCAGAGGAGGCACATGCATCTCTTTGCTCCCACGAACCAGAGGCTGGCTGCTACAACGAAGCAGAGAGAAAGGGAGGCAGTAAGGGACCGGCTCAACCGGTCTTCCACTGTGGCAGGGATGTGGAAGACTGCAAACGGAAGTGGCGGTGATGTCAGGAGGAAGGCTGGCGCCAACCCCCCAGCAGATGACGCCACAAAAAAAAAACAGGTGTACAAAAGCATACAGTGGCAAAAACAAGGTTTACTATAACTGAAGCTAACACGCTTAGAAATACCACCCCATAAAAAAAAAAAACCTCTAAAGTGCAAGCACAGAGAAATCCGTTTTAAAGAGGCGCCAATAAAGAGAATGCAAAGTTCCAAATGGGAAGAGCAGCTGCAGACGTTTATCATTATTCCCCTTAATCGAAATAAGGATACCCAAAACACAGAGCAGCTGGGGACGCCCATAGTTCCCTACCTGTAATCGAAATTAGGACGCCCAAAACACAGAGCAGCTGGGGACGCCCATAGTTCCCTACCTATAATCGAAATTAGGACGCCCAAATCGCCGAAGCAGCTGGGGACGTTTAGGGATTTTGTTGATAATCAAAATTAGGACCCCCATCTCATTTTCACATGGGCGTGTCTGAGAGCGTATTTAAGTACCCTTCTCTGTATTTTCGATTCCTTGCATCACATTGGTACAATGGCACCAAAACAACCACCCACCCACAAGGGTAATTTCACTGACGCAGGAGTTGAACTGCTGGATCAAGAAATACAGAGGAGGCACATGCATCTCTTTGCTCCCACGGGCCTGAGGCTAGCTGCTACAATGAAGCAGCGAGAATGGGAGGCAGTAAGGGACCGGCTCAACGCGGTCTTTCACTGTGGCAGGGATGTGGAAGACTGCAAACAAAAATGGCGCCGGCTGAGGCGTGATGTCAGGAGGAAAGCTGATGTCAACCCCCAGCAGATGACACCACTCACTTGAACCCCATCGAGCGCATCATTCATGGGCTCTTGTCCCAGGAGGTGATCCATGGGATTGGGTCCCTTGACACATCAGCACGGCCTGAGGGCTCAGGTAGGTTGACCATTAGGAAGCTGGGGTATCTGCTATGCTGTACTACACTCTGTTTTACACAAGTGGGGGACAGTGTGGTGGTCCTCAGTAGGGAAAGGGGGAACACCACATGCAATGCAAATCACTAATCATTACAGACCATAACACAGGGAGTAGCAGGGGGGAGGGGGAGAATGGAGGGGGGCGGGTTTCCAGCAATGTATGTATATAATATATGTAAATAATATATTTAAAATATAAATAAAATGTGTGTGTAGGTTAGCACTGTTTCACAGCTTTGGGGGACCTTCCCCATCACCAAACTCTGCACATTTCCTTTCCACGCCTCTCTGCTGTAACCGCTGTGTCCTCGGCACTCCTTCCACAGTTCTATGTCTATCCACCTGCCTGTGTGGCTCTCTTGCACATCATTCTCTGTAGTACACTGCTGAACTCCTTGTCTCCAGCTCTGTACCATGTACAATGACATCTGTGGCTTGCCTGCCAATCCCATTCCTCACCATCTCTTTGCTGGGTCTTTGCCTGTGGGGCTATGTATATGAATGCTGAAAAACAAAAGTGGGTTATTTTGACCAACACACTTCCTCCCCTTTTGCTATGCAGGTGATGACAGCCAGTCGGAGGAAGAAGCTGGCCCTAGTGGCCACCAGCCCCAGCACACAGAGCAGCAAACCAGTGGACCTGCACAAGAAACCACACAGGACCCTGGGGTGGAACCACAGGACACAGCAGCAGCAGCAGCGCCTTCTCTCCCTCCACCACCTACAGCAGAGGATCTCCCTCCACCACCCGCAGCAGAGGCTCTCCCTCCACCACCCTCAGCCTTTGCTGATGGTGGCACTGAAGAAGAACATAGTAACATAGTAGATGACGGCAGAGAAAGACCTGTACGGTCTATCCAGTCTGTCCACAAGATAAACTCATATGTGCTACTTTATGTGTATACCTGACCTTGATTAGTATCTGCCATTTTCACGGCACAGACCGTAGAAGTGTCTGCCCAGCACTAGCCCCACCTCCCAACCACCAGTCCCGCCCCACCACCGGCTCTTCCACCCAATCTCCGCTAAACTTCTGAGGATCCATTCCTTCTGAACAGGATTCCTTTATGTTTATTCCATGCATTTTTGAATTTCGTTACCGTTTGCATCTCCACCACCTCCCGCGGGAGGGCATTCCAAGCATCCACCACTCTCTCCATGAAAAAATACTTCCTGACATTTTTCTTGAGTCTGCTCCCTTCAATCTCATTTCATGTCCTCTAGTTCTACCGCCTTCCCATCTCCGGAAAAGATTTGTTTGCTGATTAATACCTTTCAAATATTTGAATATCTGTATCATATCACCCCTGTTTCTCCTTTCCTCCAGGGCATACATGTTCAGGTCAACAAGTCTCTCCTCATACGTCTTGTATCGCAAATCCCATACCATACCATTCTCATTGCTTTTCTTTGCACCGCTTCAATTCTTTTTACATCCTTAGCAAGATAAGGCCTCCAAAACTGAACACAATACTCAAGGTGGGGCATCACCAATGACTTATACAGGGGCATCAACACTTCCTTTCTTCTGCTGGTCACACCTCTCTCTATACAGCCTAGCAACCTTCTAGCTACGGCCACCACCTTGTCACACTGTTTCGTCGCCTTCAGATCCTTAAATACTATCACCCCAAGATCCCTCTCACCGTCCGTACATATCAGACTCTCACCGCCTAACCGTCTCCCGTGGATTTCCACTCCCTAAGTGCATCACTTTGCATTTCTTCACATTGAATTTTAATTGCCACACCTTAGACCATTCTTCTAGCTTCCGCAGATCCTTTTTCATGTCTTCCACTCCCTCCCGGGTGTCCACTCTGTTACAAATCTTAGTATCATCCGCAAAAAGGCAAACTTTACCTTCTAACCCTTCAGCAATGTCACTCACAAATATATTGAACAGAATCGGCCCCAATATCGATCCCTGAGGCACTCCACTACTCATGTTTCCCTCATCCGAGCAAATTCCATTCACCATCACCCTCTGGCATCTGTCCGTCAACCAGTTCCTAATCTAGTTCACCATGTCAGGTCCTATCTTCAGCCTGTCCAGTTTATTTAAGAGCCTCCTGTGGGGAACCGTGTCAAAAGCTTTGCTGAAATCTAAGTAGATTACGTCTATAGCACGTCCCTGATTCAATTCTCCGGTCACCCAGTCAAAGAATTCAATGAGATTCGTTTGGCACAATTTCCATTTGGTAAAACCATGTTGTCTCGGATCTTGCAACTTATTGGCTTCCAGGAAATTCACTATCCTTTCCTTCAGCATCGCTTCCATTACTTTTCCAATAACCGAAGTGAGGCTTACCGACCTGTACATAAGTGCATAAGTACATAAGTAATGCCACACTGGGAAAGACCAAGGGTCCATCGAGCCCAGCATCCTGTCCACGACAGCGTCCAATCCAGGCCAAGGGCACCTGGCAAGCTTCCCAAACGTACAAACAGTCTATACATGTTATTCCTGGAATTGTGGATTTTTCCCAAGTCCATTTAGTAGTGGTTTATAGACTTGTCCTTTAGGAAACTGTCTAACCCCTTTTAAAACTCTGCTAAGCTAACCGCCTTCACCATGGCAACGAATGCCAGAGTTTTACACTGTAGTTTCATCGCATGCCCCCTAGTCCTAGTATTTTTGGAAAGCGTGAACAGACGCTTCACATCCACCTGTTCCATTCCACTCATTATTTTATATACCTCTATCGTGTCTCCCCTCAGCTGTCTCTTCTCCAAGCTGAAAAGCCCTAGCCTCCTTAGTCTTTCTTCATAGGGAAGTCGTCCCATCCCCGCTATCATTTTAGTCGCCCTTCGCTGCACCTTTTCCAATTCTACTATATCTTTCTTGAGATGCGGCGACCAAAATTGAACACAATACTCAAGGTGCGGTCGCACCATGGAGCGATACAACGGCATTATAACATCCTCACACCTGTTTTCCATACCTTTCCTAATAATACCCAACATTCTATTCACTTTCCTAGCCGCAGCCGCACACTGAGCAGAAGGTTTCAGTGTATTATCGACGACGACACCCAGATCCGTTTCTTGGTCCGTAACTCCTAACGTGGAACCTTGCATGATGTAGCTATAATTCGGGTTCTTTCTTGTAGTTTCCAGCTTCTTCCCTATCACCACTTTTGTGAAGAGGGACCACCTCTGCCATTCTCCAATCCCATGGAACCTCTCCTGTCTGCAAGGATTTATTAAACAAATCTTTAAGAGGACCCACCAGAACCTCTCTGAGATCCCTCAATATCCTGGGGTGGATCCCGTCCGGTCCCATGGCTTTGTCCACCTTTAGGTTTCCTAGTTGTTCATACACATTCTCTTCTGTGAACGGTGCTATATCCACTCCATTCTCATATGTACTTTTGCCAGTCAATTGTGGTCCTTCTCCAGGATTTTCTTCTGTGAAAACAGAACAAAAGTATCTATTTAGCAAATCTGCTTTTCGGTTCACAGCATCTTTCAGTCTCACAATTCCCTTTTTAGTCATTTTCTTTTCACTAATATACCTGAAGAAATTTTTGTCACCCCTCCTTACCTTTCTAGCCATTTGTTCTTCCGTTTGCGCTTTCGCCAGACGTATCTCTGTCTTGGCTTCTTTCAGTTTCATCCGGTATTCCTCTCCCTGTTTCTCTTCTTGAGTTTTTCTGTATTTCTGGAACGCCAACTCTTTAGCCTTTATTTTCTCAGCCACTTGCTTGGAGAACCATATCGGTTCCTTTTCTCTTGCTGAAGAAGCTGAAGATGCAGAAGGGGGGGACACCTCCTCAGCAGAGGCCATCCACCCAGAAGAGGCAGCTACTGCGCCTCGCCACACAATTGCTTGGCCAGAATGTGCAGATGGAAGACTACCGGCACCAGAAATTGGAGCTGCAATGGGAAGCGCTCCAGGCCCAATGGGAAGCGCTCCAGGCCCAACGGGAAGGGCTCCAGGTCAGGGGTGTAGCCAGACCTCGCCGGGAGGGGGGGGCCAGAGCCCGAGGTGGGGGGCACTGTTTAGCTGTCTCCCCCCACAACCGATCCCCCCACCACTTTGGACCCACCCACCGCAGCAGCAGCAGCAAACCCCCCCGCCCGCCGCCGCCAACCCTGCTGCCGCATCAGGTACCTTGTTTGCTGGCAGGGGTCCCCAATGTGGACTCCGGCGCCTTCATTTTGTGATTTGATCATCTGTTTCTGACGCCTTACGTCCTGCATGGGGCTACATGCATGGTGCAGGATGTAAGGCGTCAGAAACAGATGATCAAATCACACAACGAAGGCGCCGCAGTCCAGAGGTGCTGAAGAAGACTCTTCGGCTGGTGGGTTTGGGGACCCCCGCCAGCAAACTAGGTACCTGATGTGGCGGCGGGGGAGGGTTGGCAGTGGGAGGGGGGTTCGAGAGGGTCATCAGGGGGGCAGGGCCAAATCTACGGGGGCCCAGGCCCCCTGGCCCCACGTAGCTACGCCACTGCTCCAGGTGGAACGTGAAGTGGTACAGGCCCAACATGAAGTGATACAGCAGCTCCAATGGCTAGAGCACAGCATCAAGGGCCTACGCCGTGACCTGAGAGCACCTAATACAGCCCTGATGCAGCAACAACAACTGGCATCGACTACCACCACTGCACAGCAACCACCTGCTAAGAAGTGGAGCTTGAGATCCTCAGCCTCCCCCAGCCACTAGTCCAGCAGCCACCACACCAGCTCCCCTTCTGGGTCCTGTGCCCAGGTTGAAAGGCAAGCCACAGAGCGCAAGGTGGCCGGACTTCCACAGGGCAGCCGAGGCAGCAGGCTGCCTTGTGTACACAGAGGAGGAGAGTGGGAGCTCATCAGAGGACTCTCAACAGAGTTCCCCTGCAGCACAAGCTGCAAAGGAACACAGTGGGAGGGGTAGGAGGGGACGGGGCCAGGGCAGGGGGCGGGAAAAGTGATGGGACATGCTGGGGAATGAGGGTTGGAGGGAGGGGAATATGCACAGAGCGGTGATGGTGGTGGGAGCGGGGGTGGTGTTGATGTGTAAATACACAGTGATAGAAATAAATGTCAACTTACTCTCACACAAAACTTGTCTCGATCAGTCTTTGCCTGGCTCTAACCCCCAGCTGGTGTGCACTCTGCTCTGTGGGTGGGAGGTGGAGGGGGCTCCTCATCCTGTTCATCTGGAGCCTGCTGCTGTGGTGGCTGTGGCTCTTGTGGGAGGGCCTGTCCTCTCCACATTGCCAAATTATGTAGCATGCAGCAGGCCAGAAATATCTTTACCACCTTTTGGGGGTTGTACAGGAGATCCCCTCCAGAATGGTCCAGACATCGGAACCCGTTCTTAAGTTGTCTGAAGGTGCGCTCGATGATGCCACAGGTGGTCCGATGTCTATTGGGTGCACTTTGGGGGTCATGAGCCAACTCCACTGTGGGTAGCCTCTGTCACCTTTGGGGAGAAGCAGGATGATAAAGATGAGTGTGTATTGTTTGAAGCGGGTACCTTGTGGAGGTGGGGGGGGGGGGGGGAATAGTGGGTTGTGGAGTGAGCTGGAGGGAGACAGTGATGAGGGCTGCCTGTTGGAGGAGGTATAGTTTGGGCAGATCTATTCTGCACTTACCTAGGAGCCATCCGCTGGTGATCTCCCCTCGCTCAAACCTGCGGAAGATTCCTGAGTGCTGCAATATATAGGCATCATGGGTGGAACCTGGGTATCGGGCACACACATCTAGAATCTCCCCCTGGGTTTCACACACAACTTGCATATTGAGTGAGTGGAATGCTTTCCTGTTCCTATAAAGTGGCCTCTCGTGCCCGGGGGGGGGGGGGGGGGGGGGGGGGTCTGAGTGCGACATGTGTGCAAATGACGCCTATGACCAAGGGGAAACGAGCTATGGTGTAGAAGTCAGCCTTGTTGTTCTGCAGGGCCTGGGGGGTGGTGGGGAAGGTGATGTACTCAGAGGTGTGGGTAAGGAAGGCATCAAGGAACTGGGTGAGGCAGTTAAAAATGGAAGCCTGGGTGAGACCCGTGTTCACAGCTAGGACAGACTGGAAACTCCCAGTGGCCAGAAAAGATAGAGAAGCAGTGATCTTTAGATGCACAGGGACGGAGTTGTTCCTATGGGTCCTGGGCTGCAGGAGGGGTTTGAGCTGGTCACAAAGGTGCTGAATGGCAGCCCTATCAAAGCGGTACCTAGTGAGACACTGCAGGTTAGTGAGGTCTAGGAAACTGCTATGGGGCCTGAAAACTCTGGGGCGTGAGTACCTCCTGCGGTGCCTCCCCTCTTCCTCCAACATGTAAGCCATCTGTGCATTTAGTGCCTCCATTTCCCCACACTACAGGTGCAATGCAGTACCACCAGTGCTCACCTCTCCCTACCAACTTGGTGAAACACAGCAGCAACAAACAGAAGCTGCCACTCACTTTCCCACCACAGACAAACACCCACTACAAACTCTCCTGCCACACCCTCTAGCCACTCACTCTCCAAGCAGCAAACGACAGTCTTCACAAACACGCTGCAGCAGTACACAGGACAAAGACAAACAGACACTACAAACAGGTAAGGGAAAGAATTATGAACTTGGGGACAGTGAATGGAGAGGGATAGGGAGAGGGGATGGGGGAGATAGAGGAAGGAGTAGTGGTGTCTGGGTTTGGAGGCTAGAAGGGAAAGCTGAAAAGTTAAAACACAAATGAGGCAGGTGAGGAGGAAAATGTTCCGACTACAGCACACAGACAAAGGTAACAGGTACTGAACAAACTCTCAGCTTTCTCTCCCAACAACACTCTCGCCACTCTCCAACTGCACAAAATCGCTAATGGGTCTAAAGACGATTTCCCCCTTACTCTGGTCGCTTTTATTTCAGGTCTAACTAAGGACGCCCATGTTACGACCCATGCGAAACCATTTCACAAGCCGTTATACCCTGGGGGCTCCCATCACGTAATGCCGCCCATAACAAACATGCCTCTAACATGCCCCCTGTGGGGATGACCATAGATGGGCATCCTCGCACTGAGGATGCCCTTACTGCCCGGTTTTATTGGATTTGGGCGACCTTCTTTCACGGGCATGCCCCTGTGCCTTTTGTGTCGCTTTTTGGGCACCCTTTTCTTTCGAAAATGCCCCTGATAGTAACATAGTAGATGACGGCAGAGAAAGACCTGTACGGTCTATCCAGTCTGCCCACAAGATACACTCATATGTGCTACTTTATGTGTATACCTGACCTTCACCTGTATCTGCCATTTTCAGGGCACAAACCGTAGAAGTCTGCCCAGCACTAGCCCTGCCTCCCAACCACTAGCCTCTCCTCCCACCACCGGCTCTGCCACCCAATCTCCGCTAAGCTTCTGAGGATCCATTCCTTCTGAACAGGATTCCTTTATGTTTATCCCATGCATTTTTGAATTCTGTTACCGTTTTCATCTCCACCAGCTCCTGCAGGAGGGCATTCCATATATCCACCACTCTCTCTGTGAAAAAATACTTCCTGACATTTTTCTTGAGTCTGCCCCCCTTCAATCTCATTTCATGTCCTCTAGTTCTACTGCCTTCCCATCTACGGAAAAGGTTTGTTTGCGGATTAATACCTTTCAAATATTTGAACGTCTGTATCACATCACCCCTGTTTCTCCTTTCCTCCAGGTTATACATGTTCAGGTCAGCAAGTCTCTCCTCATACGTCTTGCATCGAATGACACTTGACATGGGTAGCTGTTGCGCATCAGAAAATAAAATATATTTTTCGGACGCACATAGTGGACGTGCACCAAAATTAAAATTACCGCAAGGACCACGTGGTAACCGGGCGATAACTCCAATTTTGTGCATGTTGGGCACATGTAGGCGCCTACACGGCTTAGTAAAAGGCCCCCTAAATGTTTATATTTCTGATGCTGTTTTATGTTAAATTTATTACTAGGTTTCAATCTGTTGTTTCCAAGTTCACCTCATTGAATGCATTTATGCTTATGTTTGGTCATTTTACTATGGTTATGCTATTAATCTGTACCTGCTGTACACGGCCTTGGATGAATCTCTTCATACAAGTCCCAGTCAATCAATCAATCTGAACATTCAGCTGACTTATCTAGCAATGGGTTGTTAAATATACTCATATAAAGTTATTGGACTAACTTTAACACACCTATTTGTGTGACCCAGCTTAATCAGATAAATTTATTGGACTGTGTGGGATATTCTTAAGGTCTGGGTAAACTTTACAAAAGTAAAGTCCGATCCACACTACTGCTAATACTATTGAAAAATCAAAACCAAAATAAGCAGAGTAATACTGTCTATATATCAAAAAATGATAGGGGGAAAAAGTCTCAACAAGTGCAGCAATTGTTTAAGCATGAAACCTATTGCACGCACAACAAGTCATCATAGACTGAAAAAAAAAAACAATCAGCAAAAAATCATTTTTTAAAATAACCCAAAACATTCTAGTGCAAAACTAGATTTTTAGGGGGACTTCACTACAGAGGAAGTGGAAGGGGCGCGCGCAGAAGAAGGGGCAGTGGCAACAATGTTCCACGTCCACAAACAAGATCTCAGCGCCGATTTCAACAGCCCCCTCAGTGGAAACCAATTTATCTACCCGGGAGTTATCTACCACAGAATTGAGTCTATTAGAGAAAGGCTTATCTTTTGTACCCATGAAGAAGTTTGATGTGTTCCAATTTCTCATTGATGTGGAACGATTCATTAGACAACTTCAATTAAGGATCTATTTTGCTGATAAAGAAGAGCAATTTGATATCTCTAGGATGAAGGTTAAATCATCTTGGACCCCTCCTGGACCCCTTGATCCTATCATGAAGATTTTCAAGGATGTGCTGTTGAGGGAGGTTACAGTGTCATCTAACCCATGTGGTTGGACCAAAGATAATTTAACTAAGGAAGAAAGACAATCCATACAACGTTTGGTGTCAGATGATTCCATTATTATCAAGAAGGCTGATAAGGGAGGGGCTATTGTGGTGTTAGAAAAAGAAGCTTATTTGGAAGAAATACATATGCAGTTATCAGATACTGCTATTTATCAAAAAATATTTGTTGATCCCACTGCTGAGCTGCAAGACATCATCAAGGCAGTTACTTCTGAAGGATTAGAATCCGGTTTTTTAACCAAAAAGGAATGGATATTTTTGAATCCGAAGTATCCTCGTACACCGGTACTATATGTGTTACTCAAAATCCACAAAAGCCTTGTATGACCTCCCGGACGTCCTATTTTATCGTTGGCAGGCTCCTTATTGGAGCCATTGTCTATTTTTGTGGACCACTTCTTGAAACCTTTTGTTTTTGTGATTCCGTCTTATCTTAGAGCACCACACATTTTTAAAACATTTTGGATGAAATATCTGTGTGCCCTGAAGAGAACATCCATATGGTCACCTTGGATGTAAAATCGTTATATACTTCAATCCCTCAGCAGGAAGCTTTGCATGTCATTAGATCAACTTTAGAAGCCCGTGTTCGACCTATGGAAGTACCTACTGAATTCCTTATGGAGCTAGTGGAGTTGGCCCTTTGTAAAAAAAAAATTCTTTTTGAGTAGGATTTTTTTCAGCAGATTTCTGGAGTGGCCATTGGGGCGTCCTTTGCCCCCTTGGTGGCTAATTTATACATGGCTATGTTTGAAGAATCCTGGTTAAGTGATCATCAATGGAGCAACTCTATAAGATTATGGAGGTGCTTCATAGATGATATTTTTTTGTTGTGGGGTGGTGGCATTTCCGCTTTGAATCAGTTTGTCAGTTGGCTCAACTCTTTAAATCCAGCTTTACAGTTTACGAGTGAGCATTCCACTACCAGCATTAATTTTTTGGTTGTCACTATTGAGTTCAACGGGGGTTGTTTTGTCACTAAGGTTTTTAAAAAAACGACGGACAGAAATACCATTTTGGAATATAGGAGTTGTCATCCTAAGTCCCTAAAAAACAGCCTTCCGTTTTCTCAATTTTTACGTTACAAGAGAATATGCACTGATCAGAGTGAATTCAAACAACAAGCAAAGAGTTTAGCACACTCTTTACATCAACGAGGATACCCGATTTCTGTGTTGAAACAATCTTACACCAGGGTAAAGTATAAGTACATAAGTACATAAGTACATAAGTAGTGCCATACTGGGAAAGACCAAATTTCCATCTAGCCCAGCATCCTGTCACCGACAGTGGCCAATCCAGGTCAAGGGCACCTGGCACGCTCCCCAAACGTAAAAACATTCCAGACAAGTTATACCTAAAAATGAGGAATTTTTCCAGTCCATTTAATAGCGGTCTATGGACTTGTCCTTTAGGAATCTATCTAACCCCTTTTTAAACTCCGTCAAGCTAACCGCCCGTACCACGTTCTCCGGCAATGAATTCCAGAGTCTAATTACACGTTGGGTGAAGAAAAATTTTCTCCGATTCGTTTTAAATTTAGTATAATAACATCTTTTGTTAAGTAGGACCTTGGCGTCTACCAACATTAATAGAGATCATAAGGAGACTTTTGTTCTCAGATATCAGCAGGGTGGGGAAGAGGTGGCTAACATTATCCGAATAAAAATTGGGATATCATTCAATCTCATGATGTATTTAAAGATACGGAACTACAAATCGCATTTTCTAGGGAACGCAATTTAAAAGAAATTTTATGTCCTGCTGATGTTATACGTAGGGCCAGGATCACTGAGAGGCATCATCAAGCTTGTGGCAATTGCAATTTTTGTAATATGATGATCACTGGTGATAGTGTTTGCAATCCTGTTGTCGATAAGACATACAAGTTGAGGCACTGTACAACTTGCCGTTCAGATCATGTCATCTACGCTTTACAGTGCCCTTGCAACAAACTTTATATTGGAAAACCGGACAGATCTCTCACGCGAAGACTTAGTGAACATAAATCTTGCATTACATCTCAAAGATTGGGTGCTCCAATGGTGGCTCATTGTAGAGCTTTAAGCCACATGTTTGATCAATTCAAATGTTGGGTGATTGATTCAGTGACTGTTCACATACAGGGGGAGATCGGAGTAGAAGACTTCTTCAAATTGAGCAAAGATGGATCCACAGATTGCAGTCTCTGGAGCCTAAGGGATTAAATTTATCCATACAGTGGGCAGCTTTTCTTTAATTTTTCTTTTTCTTTTTTTCAGCGCTAGTTCATTGTTTTTTAGCGATTTTTGATATCAGCTGATTTCCTGAGTCCATGTGCCGCGTCATTACGTTCTGACATGGCGAATTGTGATTGAGCAATTTTTCATTTAAATGTATCCTAGTCTTGTTACTTGGATGTTAACAGACTGAATTTTCAGCGAAGCGGTATTTTATGTTAAATGCTGTCTACATATTTTGGTTGATTACTTTCTATGAAGCTGTTTTTTAACCAAGACTTTTTTGTTTCCAGTGTTATTAGTTCCCCTTTGTTCTGCATTTTGGCTCCCTGAAGAAGAATCTCGAAATGGGACCATCGGATTCCAAACGCGAGCAGGAACAGATTGGGACATATACCACATAAAGAAGATAAATGTTTTTTTGTTGTTTTTACACGCAAGTTGGCTGATTATTTTTGCACTAGAATGTTTTGGGTTATTAAAGCAGCATTTGAAAAAAAAATTTTTAAATGATTTTTTGCTGATTGGGGTTTTTTTTCAGTCTATGATGACTTGTTGTGCGTGCAATAGGTTTCATGCTTAAACAATTGCTGCACTTGTTGAGACTTTTTACCCCTATCATTTTTTGATATACAGACAGTATTACTCTGTTTATCTGGGTAAACTTTAACCATGCTCCTGGTAGACCTCCCATTTTTAATCAGTTAAATGTTGTCTACAACATTTTTTTGCTGATTTGTATGATGCAGTTTTAAGAACCAAAGAGACTGTCCAGCTTATAATCGAAAGAGAAAAACGCCTATATTTCGACCCAAATCGGGAGATGGGCATTTTTCTCGCAAAGGTGCCCAAATCGGTATAATCGAAAGCCAATTTTGGGCATTTCCAACTGCACTCCGTCGCGGAAACGAATAAAGTTGACGGGGGCATGTCGGAGGTGGGACTGGGGCGTGGTTATCAGCCGAGGAGAGATGGGCGTCCTTAGCTGATAATCGAAAAAAAAAAAGGTGTTTTTATCGCGATTTTGGGTCACTTTTTTTGGACCCTTTGTTTTCACGAACAAGTCCCAAAAAAGTGCCCCAACTGCCCAGATGACCACTGGAGGGAACGAGGATGACCTCCCCGGACTCCCCCAGTGGTGACTAACCCCCTCCCACCAAAAGAAACCCACTTTAAAAACTTTTTTTCCAGCCTCTATGCCAGCCTCAAATGCCGTACCCACCTCCTTGACAGCAGAATATGTTTGATCCTGTCACAGCCTTTCCCTGGGTCAGATGTGGCTCTCGGGTGCACTACAGGGTCACATCAGCATTGCATTGTGGGAGGTGTAGGATATTGGGCTCTGTGATTTCATTAGCTTGTGTTACAGTCTCACGATGTTGGTAGTTGGTAGGCTCTTCTCCCATGGTGCTTTCCCCCCTGCCTACTGGGTCAGAGTGTGCCCTGTTGTGTTTCCGGTAGTCCATGAGGTAGTGGCCATTTTTGTAAGCTAGTTTTAGATCCCTTCCATGTGTTAGCCACGTTAGAGAACTTAGTTCTTACCTTGAATGTGGCTGAAAGAGGGCATTGTACAACATTCTGCCAGCTCTGACCTGCTAATCTCACTACCAGGGAGACTCGTTGCCAGTGGTGGGGCACAACCTCTGATCTGCAGTTAACTGTGAGTAAGCGTGCTTATTCCAATAAAGGACGTTTTCGGAGAGATTAGTCTTCAGGTGTAAACTGGTGTGCCAATGTTATACAGCAGTAAAGTCCTAGAGACCTTTAGTGGGTACCGCAGTGCACTTCAGCCAGGTGGACCCAGGCCCATCCCCCCCCCCCCCCACCTGTAACACTTGTGCTGGTAAATGGGAGGCCTCCAAAACCCACTGTACCCACATGTAGGTGCCCCCTTCACCCCTAAGAACTATGGTAGTGTTGTACATTTGTGGGTAGTGGGTTTTGGGGGAGGGGGGTTGGGAGCTCAGCACCCGTGGTAAGGGAGCTATGCATGTGGGAGCTTTTTCTGAAGTCCACCGCACTGACATAGGGTGCCCAGTTGGTGTCCTGGCATATCAGGGGGGGCGAGTGTGCTATGAATTGTGGCCCCTCCCACGACCAAATGGCTCAGATTAGGACGTTTTTGAGCTGGGCGTTTTTAGTTTCCATTATCGCTAAAAAAAACAAATGCCCAGCTCAAAAACATCAATTTTTTTGAAAATAAGGTTCGGCCTGCCCCTTCATGGACCCGTTCTCGGAGATAAACGCCTATGGAGATAGGCGTTTCCATTCGATTATGCCCCTCCACGTGTGATCCCTAGATCCTTGCAGCTTTCAGTGCTCTCCATAGGAGAACACTGAACCTAGGACTGCACTGCTTTGGATGGTGGCCCCTTTCTTGAATTCAGGGAGTGCCCTGGTGAATGGAGTCATAATAGAATGTAAAATAAAGAAGGTTTGGCTCTGGAACAGCAGTTTTGTATATAGTTTCATGAGTACCCATAGAAGTGCTTCCTAAACTTTTAGCCAATATGACTCCGTTTTAATATGGAAACATTCACTTGATCCCTGTTGATATTCAAAACAATATAGCAAGCCCCTATTCTCCGCCCCTCTTTTCTCTCATCTACTTCTTTTTTCCTTCACTTATCTAAAATATGAAAGTAATAGCAGCAACAGTGATGTGAACAGTAGCAACAGTGAGCACAGAGCCTGTGTGTCACAATATACTCATATATTCCAGCACTCCAATTGGGTTTTCAATATAACAAGAAGCCCATACAAGAGGAGGGATCAGAGCCTATGAATGTTCACCTATTCATGGGCCCCATGCTATTGCCTCAACTAGGAATAGATTACAGTGGAGGCCCAGAGGGAGAGGAAGCATCTCTGTTTCTGTGACCCCCATCAGACCCACAGTTTGAGAACTACTGACCTATAGGCATATTTAGATCAATAGCGCTTATGGCTATCTATCTATCTATCTATCTATCTATCTATCTATATATATATATATATATATATATATATATATATATGTGGAAGGCAGTTTTGTTTGCCTCTGTGCTCACAAAATAACTACACAGTTCAGAGTGAATGAGTAAACTAGAGAAAAATCTAGTGCTCTGAGAAAGACAAATAAAATTTGACCATGCCCATTCTGAGACAGACCTCATGGGGCACAAGGTGAACGTATAACTGTTTAACAATGAAGAACAACAGTGAGTAACCCCTCCCCCCCCCCCCCCCCCCAAACACACATACATATATCATGGTAGCTTTCAGAAAAGCCATAACATTGCCCATTAAGATGGCAATTCTATAAAGGGATGCTTAGATGTAGGCACCTTGATGCAGCATGGGGTCTGGGTACCCAGATTCAGTTATAGAATGTTAGCATAAAGCTGCATTGGCGCACCTAAGTGATCCTAGTTATATCAGGTCAATGGCAGGTATAAATAAGTGCACTTAAATATGACAAGAAAAATGCACAACTTTCAGTATTTTATATGTTGTGCATGCTTTGGAAGACAAACCTATACTTCTTCTACATATATATCCCACTTACAGCTGTGTGGTATAGCACTTACACAAATCTGTATAGAATAGCATTTAGGGCTGTTGAGTGAGTAAATGCTATTGTCCTCTGCACTTATGCATGCCAGGTGCATGCAAGTGTGAGCATACAGTTATAGAATTGCCTTTAAATAAGCACCAAATACTCTCATACAATCCACACCTCCTCCACACACCTATTGCCATGAATTTACCTTATATAGTCAGCAAGGTGCATATTATTTTCCCGAATGAAGATTAGGAGAAGAGTGAATCCCAGAAAGAGGGCTACATGAGTGGTAGAGGTCAAAGAGAACCTGAAAAAAGATCAGAAGAATTAGTCAGTCTCTTCAATAACTCATTCATTTAGAAATACAGAACATGGAGGTGGTGGGTCTGGTAGGTGGGTTAGGTTATACAGTAAGGTTATAATGTTTTGGTCATCTTGTGGTAAAGCTCCTGTGGTGGTAGTTTGTGTTACGATGTAAAGTCCTAAGAGAAGTTTTGTGATATGCATTTTGTTTTCTTTCCATATAGTGTGGAGGCTAGTGTTTGTGATTGTTTTGATTCGATGGCACTTTTTTTTTTTATTTAACTGTTTCCTTTCTTTTCCTTTTTTCCCCAGTTTTGGTTGATGAAATCAGGCAGTAGTAGATAGATAGTTAGATTTCAAGGTGCATTAGTTATGCAATTTAGTTTCACCAGATATTATATACAACTTTGCATACAGTCTTCCTTACATCAATTTCACAAATTAATGTCTAGGTGATTTCTACAAATATATCATAGTTGAGTAGATAGATCAATAATAGTTTTCATGGTTCCCTGGTTAAGCAAATTAATTTCAGCAGCTATTGTATACAACTTTGCATCAATTTAGCACATTAACATCTTGGTGATTTCTACAGTTATAGGCAAAAAAAGGAGGAGGTAAAAACCTCACGCGAACGTGAGATGTAGAAAAAACAGTGAGGATAAACCAAGGAGGATACAAAAAAACTTTATTGGGGTTTCTACGATTTCTACAGTTATGTCATATATCATACAATCAGGTAGGTAGAGTAGTGATTTTCAGGTGCACTGGTTAATCAAATTAATTTCATCAGCTATTGCATACAGCTTTGCATACTGCTTTCTTCTACAACTGTAGCATACAATGTGCACTATTAAGCAAGTTAATTTCAGCAGCTATTGCATACAACTTTTCATACAATCTTCCTTTCATCGCATCTATTTAGTAATTTCTAAAATAGTTTCTACAATTACGGCATACAACCTTCCTTGTTAGTCCACTTTGTTTACACCAAGGTCTGGCCGATGTGGTATATGGAACCGTGTTGTGTCCTCGGATGTTCTGTTCTGGTGGTCTTCATCTTGGGGTGGTGTCATGTGGCGGGTAACCCATCTCCTTCCCCTTCAGTTGACAGAAGGTGATGATGGTCTGGGCAGCTGCCTGAGGAGACTTGGATTTCCCCCTGCACTCTTGTGCCTTAGTGGGAGCGGTAAATGTTGCACTGGGCGGCTCCAGCAATATGCATCTAAGGCGACCCACACTGTACCCGCCAAGGTCCAGCCAGCTGTACCTGTGGGGTCCTGCAGAATCATAGCATGTCATCAGAAGTCCTGCAATCAACCACTCAATTCTCTAATTCAGAGGCTCACTGTAATATATGGTAACATATATTAAATGTTTTTTTCCTGGGGCTCCGGGGGGGGGGGGGGGGGGGCTGTTCCAGGATTTTGGTGGATGGTGCTGGCTGAAAAAGGTTTAAAGTTTAGTTTGAGAATTATTAATAGAGTTAGCTGAAGAAAGTGTGAGATGTTTCTTAAGGTAAAATTATGTATCATACCTGATAATTTTCTTTCCATTAATCATAGCTGATCAATCCATAGACTGGTGGGTTGTGTCCATCTACCAGCAGGTGGAGATAGAGAGCAAACTTTTGCCTTCCTATATGTGGTCATGTGCTGCCGGAAACTCCTCAGTATGTCGATATCAAAGCTCCATCCGCAGGACTCAGCACTTAGAGAATTACACCCACAAAGGGACACTCTGCCCAGCTCACCACCGCCGAAATGGGGGAGGGGAATTAACCCAGCTCATCCCCACACAAGTGGAGGAGGGGAATCCGTCCAGCTCATCCCCGCGGAGCGGGGGAGGGACACCACCCCGCCGATGCGGGGGGATCTGGCTTATCCTGCAACCGCGGGAGGAGCTGACTGACCCTAACACCGCCGAAGCGGGAGGGGTACAAAGCTGCCTTACAGCCGCACGAAGCGGGAGGGAGCGCCGGCAGAATTTATGTCTCAATCCAGCCCCGTAAAACGGAGGGGAGAGGAATGCAGCAGCTCACTGTAACACAAACTCGTCTCAACTCTTGAAGAATCCAATTGAAAAAACTTGAACATGAAGTCCTCCTGAACAGGAACTGAAGACTAAACTTGAACCTGAAAGGCAACCAGAATATAAACAGTACAGATATCTGGGAGGGGCTATGGATTGATCAGCTATGATTAATGGAAAGAAAATTATCAGGTAGGATACATAATTTTACCTTCCATATCATCATGCTGATCAATCCATAGACTGGTGGGATGTACCGAAGCAGTACTCACCCAGGGCGGGACATAGAAATCCCTGACCGCAACACTGAAGCTCCAAACCGGGCCTCCGCCCGAGCAGCCACAGTCAAGCGGTAATGCCTGGAGAAGGTATGGGCCGATGCCCAAGTTGCCGCCTTGCATATCTCTTCCAAGGAGACGGACCCGGCCTCTGCCATCGAGGCCGCCTGAGCTCTAGTGGAGTGAGCCTTCAGCTGGATAGGCGGCACCTTCCCCGCGGCCACATAAGCCGCCGCAATGGCTTCCTTGACCCATCTTGCCACTGTAGGCTTAGCAGCCTGCAGACCCCTACGAGGACCTGCAAACAGGACAAACAGATGATCCGACTTCCAGAAATCATTGGTCACTTCCAAGTATCTGATGATGACTCGTCTCACATCCAGACATTTGAGAGCAGAGTATTCCTCTGGGTAGTCCTCCCTACGAAAGGAAGGGAGATAGAGCTGCTGATTCACATGGAAGCGAGAAACAATCTTGGGCAGGAAGGAAGGCACTGTGCGAATAGTCACTCCTGCCTCAGTGAACTGCAGAAAAGGTTCTCGACATGAGAGTGCCTGGAGCTCGGAAACTCTTCTGGCTGAAGTGATAGCCACCAAAAAGACTGCTTTCAACGTCAGGTCTTTCAGAGATGCCCTCGACAAGGGTTCAAAAGGCGGCTTCTGCAAGGCTCTTAGCACCAGGTTGAGATTCCACGCAGGCACCACTGAGTGCAGAGGAGGGCGCAGGTGATTAACTCCCTTGAGAAAACGCACCACATCTGGCTGCGAAGCCAGGGAAGCACCTTTCAGGCGGCCCCTGAAGCAAGCCAGAGCCGCTACCTGGACTTTAAGGGAACTGAGTGACAAGCCTTTCTCCAGATCTTCTTGCAGGAACGCCAACACTGAAGAAATTGGAGCAGTGAAGGGAGAAAGTGAGCCTGCTTCACACCACGCTGCAAAGGTACGCCAAACCCTGGCGTAAGCAGTAGAAGTAGAGCGCTTCCTCTCTCTCAGCATAGTGGCGATGACCTTGTCTGAGAAGCCCTTCTTCCTCAGACGCTGCCGCTCAATAGCCAGGCCGTAAGACCAAAGGGGGAGGGATCCTCCATCACCACGGGACCCTGATGCAACAGGCCCTGCTCCACTGGCAGTCGCAGAGGGTGGTCCACTGAGAGCCTGATCAAGTCCGCATACCAGGGACGTCTGGGCCAGTCTGGACCCACCAGGATTATCCGGCCCGGATGCTTTGCCACCCGGTCTAGCACCCTGCCCAACATGGGCCAGGGCGGGAACACATAGAGAAGCTCCTGTGTCGGCCACTGTTGGAGAAGAGCATCTACTCCCAGGGATCGAGGGTCCCGTCCTCTGCTGAAAAAGCGCGGCACTTGGCAATTGGCCGATGACGCCATCAGGTCTAGGCTCGGCTGGCTCCAGCGCTTCGTGATGTCCAAGAACGCCTGAGCCGATAACTGCCACTCTCCGGGATCCAAGGTATGGCGACTGAGAAAGTCCGCCTTGACATTCATGACTCCGGCAATGTGGGCCGCTGACAGCTGCTCCAGGCTCGCTTCCGCCCACTGGCATAAATTCATGGCCTCCTTGGCTAGAGGGGCGCTCTTGGTACCTCCTTGGCGGTTGACATAGGCCACAGCCGTGGCATTGTCCGACAGGACCCTTACTGGCTTCAATGCCAGTATCGGGAGGAACCGCAATAGCGCCAACCGAATGGCTCTGAGTTCCAGGAGGTTGATAGACCACTTTGCCTCTGCAGGAGACCAGAGCCCCTGCGCTGTCCTTCCCAAACAGTGGGCTCCCCAGCCCGTCAAAGAGGCATCCGTCGTGACGACAATCCACTCCGGGGTTACAAGAGGCATCCCTGCAGACAACTTGTCTGTCTTCAGCCACCAGCTCAGCGCCTTGCGCACTGCTGGATCCAAGGGAAGGCGCACAGCATAATCCTCCGACACCGGAGTCCAGCGCTGCAGCAGAGAGTGTTGAAGTGGTCTCATATGAGCCCTGGCCCAGGGCACTACATCCATCGTTGCCGTCATAGAGCCCAACAGCTGCACATAGTCCCAAGCCCGAAGGGGAGAGGCTACTAGGAACTGGTCCACCTGAGCCTGAAGTTTGACAATCCGATTGTCCGGCAGGAACACTCTGCCCACTTGGGTGTCGAATCGAACTCCCAGATACTCCAGGGACTGAGTTGGGCGCAGCTGGCTTTTCTCCCAGTTGATGATCCACCCCAGGGAGCTCAAAAGAGCAATCACCCGGTCCACAGCTTTGCCGCACTCTGCATAAGAGGGGGCTCGGATCAACCAGTCGTCCAGATAAGGATGGACTTGTACTCCTTCCTTTCGCAGGAAGGCCGCGATGACCACCATTACTTTGGAGAAGGTCCGCGGAGCAGTAGCCAACCCGAACGGGAGGGCTCTGAACTGGAAGTGTCGGCCCAGGACTGCAAAACGCAGAAAGCGTTGATGAGGAGGCCAGATGGGAATATGCAAGTATGCTTCCTTGATGTCCAAGGATGCCAGGAACTCTCCTGCCTTCACTGCCGCTATAACAGAGCGGAGAGTCTCCATGCGAAAGTGCCGAACTTTCAAGGCCCGATTGACCCCTTTGAGGTCGAGGATAGGCCGTACAGAACCTCCTTTCTTTGGTACCACAAAGTAAATGGAGTAACGTCCCTTGCCAAGCTGATTTTCTGGCACCGGAACGACCGCACCCAGGCGGATCAGATTGTCCAAGGTCTGCTGCACTGCCACAGCTTTGACCGGAGACTTGCAGGGAGAGAGTACAAACCCGTCTTTTAAGGGTCGGCAGAACTCTAGCTTGTAGCCGTCTCTGATGACTTCTAGCACCCAAGTGTCTGAAGTTACTCTGGTCCACTCGCCCAGAAACGAGGACAGGTGTCCTCCAATCTGCACTGGGCCATGGACCAAGACCCCGTCATTGGGTACGAGACCCTGGGGGAGGACCGGAGGGCGTACCTCCGGGACGGCGGTCTCTGCGAAAGGAATGCTGCTTGGGGGAGAAGTTCCTCTTGAAGGAAGAGGAGGCAGAGGAGCCCGACTTGCCCGGGCGGTACCGACGGACCTCTTGAAACCGTCCTCTGGAGTTACCGGGGCGAGCACTGGTCCGAGCCCTGGCCTCTGGTAACCTCTTGCCCTTAGACGTGCCGAGATCGGTCACAATTTTGTCCAGCTCGACCCCAAAGAGCAGCTTGCCTTTAAAAGGCAACTTAGCCAGGCGGGACTTAGAGGCGTGGTCCGCAGACCAATGCTTCAGCCAAAGCCACCGCCGCGCAGAGACTGTCTGAGCCATACCTTTAGCTGAGGCTCTCAAGACATCATACAGTAAGTCTTCCAAATAAGCCAAGCCCGATTCCAGGGCCGGCCAATCAGCCCTCAAGGAAGGATCCGAGGGGGAAGCCCGCTGCACAATCGTCAGGCACGCCCTGGCCACATAGGAGCCGCAAACTGAGGCCTGCAAACTTAAAGCAGCCGCCTCGAAGGACGACCTTAAGGCCGCCTCCAATCTTCTATCTTGGGCGTCCTTTAGGGCCGTGCCACCTTCCACCGGCAACGCCGTTTTCTTAGTCACCGCAGTGATTAAAGAATCCACGGTAGGCCAAAGAAAGGCCTCACGTTCACTTTCAGGCAAAGGATAGAGGCGGGACATAGCCCTAGCCACTTTGAGGCTCGCTTCCGGGACATCCCATTGAGCCGAAATTAAGGTGTGCATGGCATCATGCACGTGGAAGGTTCTAGGCGGGCGCTCCGTCCCCAGCATAATGGCGGAGCCAACAGGGGCTGAGGGAGAGACGTCCTCTGGAGAGGAAATCTTCAAAATGCTCATGGCCTGCATTAACAGGTTGGGCAAATCCTCTGAGCGAAAGATCCGCGCTGCAGAGGGGTCATCCGCTCCATCCGAGCGGGAATCCGTCTCCTCCAAGGAATCCCCAAAGGACCGTTGGGAGAACTCAGATATGCTGCCCTCATCTACATCAGAGGAGACAAAGTCCTCTAAGGCCTGGGAATCCACCCGAGGGCGTTTACTTCCGGAGGCCTCAACCCCTTTATCGGACAAGGGAGCAGGGGCAGCGTTTTGCATAAGGAAGGCCTGATGCAGCAGCAAAATAAACTCGGGGGAGAAACCCCCCAGACTGTGCACTTCAGCAGCCTGGGCCACAGCCCTAGACGCACCCTCAACCGGCGCTCGCAAGAGCGGGGGAGAAACATTCTGCGCATCCAAGATGGCGTCCGGCGCGATACTCCGTGAAGGAGCCGCGCGGGAAGTACGGCGCTTAACTTTAGCCGCTTTTTTGCCGTCGCCCAAATCAAGGGCGGCCATGGCATTAACGTCTCCCAGCTCAAGGGCGGTCCAAGAAGAAGCCGTCCGAGCAGAGTGGCCGGCCAAGATGGCGGAGGCGAGCAGCGGGGGATGGGTGTTTATGGCGGGAAAAACCGCCGCGCCGGAGGGAGAACCGGGACACTGACCGGCCTCCAAACTGACAACCAACAAGGGCGAATCAGACTTTAAGGCCCCCGCATCCCCGCTAGAAGCGCACACGCGGTCCGGGGAGCGATTCTTCGCGCCCTCGCCCTCCGACGCCATAGGCCACGTGGAGATCGATCGGGGCACCCCCTGCCCGCTATAAAAAGGTAAAGATTACCTGCTTCTCGCTCCGAGCTGTAACGAACTGGTGTCCCAGTGAGTAGCTGCAATAAACGTTTAAATAAACGTCGAAATAAACGCCCTTAAGGACGTCCAAAATTTTTTTTTTTTTTTTCAACGGAGCCAGCGGGAGGGGGGAGAAAAGGAGGGACCTGGCACGACCAGGTTTGTACTTGCTCAGGAAGAGCCCTCAACCCCAGGTACTCAACAAAACCTAAAAATTAGGCTTGGAGACCTAGCCAGAGCTGCTGCTGTGTGTGACCAACACCTGCTGAGATAGAGAACATACTGAGGAGTTTCCGGCAGGGTTGCCAGGTGGAAAATTTTTTTCCCACCCAATCCAGCCTAAAAACAGCCCAAAACCCGCCCAAACTCAAACCGCGCCCCTGACACCCCCGCGTCATCACCCCCGCCCCCGCCGTCATCAACCCCGCCCCCGCCATCATCGGCCCCGCCCCCGCTGTCACCGGCCCCGCCTCCCCCGCCCAGAACCTCACTAACCCCGCCCAAAACGTCACTAACCCCGCCCCTCGCGGCCGAAAAAACCGCCCGAAAAACCGCGGAAAAGAAGAAAAAGAAGCCCAAAAAACCGCGACCCGCCGCGGGCAAAAATTTCCCGCGGCGGGTCGCGGAAAACCGCCCAATTGGGCGGAAAAACCGCCCACCTGGCAACACTGGTTTCCGGCAGCACATGACCACATATAGGGAGGCAAAAGTTTGCTCTCTATCTCCACCTGCTGGTAGATGGACACAACCCACCAGTCTATGGATTGATCAGCATGATGATATGGAAATATGGTTTTATTTTTCAAGGAATAAACCATGATTGAGTGAGGATTGTACTATAAAATGTTCCTTGCTGTTTTGGGTACAAGTCAGGTTAAAATTGACTTTGAAATTCTCTGTGTAGGAAGTTTTGCAGTAACTTTTATGGGGGGAAGGGACAGCCAAGATTCTAAACCATACATCCAAGAAAAAAAAACAGTCTTTAGCTGACAAGCTGATTGGTTGAGTGATGTCAGGTGTTCCTCTAGTGGGGGTGAGTTGTCGTCGGGGAGACGGCTGAGTGAAATGAAGACCAGAGAAGCAGTGTTGCCAGGTGGGCGGTTTTACCGGCCAATTGGGCGGTTTTCCGCGACCCGCCGCGGGAAATTTTTGCCCGCGGCGGGTTGCGGTTTTTTGGGCTGCTTTTTGGGCTTCAGGGCGGTTTTTTGGGCTGCTTTTTCGGCCGCGGGGGGCGGGGTTAGTGACGTTTTTGGGCAGGATTAGTGACGTTTTGGGCGGGGCCGATGATGGGGGAGGCGGGGCCGATGACGGGGGAGGCGGGGCCGGTGACGGCGGGGTTGATGACGGCGGGGGCTGGGGTGATGACGCGGGGGTGGGGGTGTCAGGGGCGGGGTTTGTGTTTGGGTGGGTTTTGGGCTGTTTTTTGGGCTGGATTGGGTGGGAAAAAATTTTTCCACCTGGCAACCCTGCAGAGAAGGGAAGGACTGGAAAAGGAAAAAAACGTATCGTGTGTGTCTGTGTGAAATGTAAGAAACAAAAGTATATTTTATGAGTTTAAAGTGAAATGTGACATTGAAAAGGGGTACTTTGATATTGAAAGTGAGTGAAGGTGAGCCTTGGTATTGAGAAGGAGATGATTTGAGCTTTGAAGTGAGTACTTAAATAGACAGACTGCCTTTTTTATGGCTGTATTGCTGAATACATGTGGGGAAAACTGATGTGTTCTGGGTGAGAGAGAGTTGTACTTATAGATAGCTGTGAGAAGTTTTAAACCAAATTTAGTTTGGTTTGGAGTGAAACAAAGGTATGTTTCTGCATGCAGTGAATGGAATGGTTAAGTTCTAAGGGAATTTAAGGTCATGGAAGGTGGAATGAGAGTCTGTATGCAAAGAGGACACATGACTGCCTACCATTTTAGGGTGAGAGAGGCCTTGATTTGTGGTGGGAATTGTACTACATGAGAGAGCCTAAAAGTGTGTAAGGATTTAAAGTGTGACACAGGGGAAGGACTGAGAGGTGAATTGGATATTTGAAAAAAAGAAGCCATTAAGCTGTGTTTGAGGGGAGGGGATGTTGTTTGTGAGAGTTCTGAGTTCAGTGCAAGCAAGGTTTGGAATCTGACTTCAGAATAAAGAAAATCCAGCACTGCCTGTGTATGAGTGTGCTGTATTTTTCAGATAGATCTGATAGCTGTGAAGGGAAATGTTATGTTTTTATGTGAAGTCTGTGAGATGGAATGTTGTGTCACCATTTGAATATGGAATGGGTCACTGTGTGAGATCTGAAGGCAGTGCAAAAGTCTTCTTCTGCAACAGTTTATAATAGGGAATTAACAGTGAGAAATAGGTTTTGTAGTGAGAAGACCTTTAACTTATTTTATTTCAATTAGAAAGTTTGGCCACAGTATTGAGAACTGATTAATTGTCACCAGTTCCTGGACAAACAGGGAGTTGTAAGGTTTTGCACCCAGTTATTTTCTTTATAAGTGAGGTTCAGGGAGAACGGTGAATTATCCTCTGCCGGATTTCCAGCTGAGCTCCAACGCAAGAAAGACCTCACCTAAATCAATTCAAACACAGCTAAGTGACATTTGCAAAGGGTGTTGAAGGACATACTAAGTTTTTTTTTGGTTTACAACATTTTAAGGGAAAACTAAAGAACAGAACAACATCAAATATAAAAAAAATCCATGTTTTCCTGACTTGCCTAAGTGTTCTGGGTTCAAGTGAGATCCTTGCACAAACATCTATAATACCCATAAAGACTCTAATTCTGACATCAAAAGCAAGGAAAGAGTATTAAAACAAATATCTGATTTTGATAAAAAAGACAATTTAAATATTTATCTGACAAGGTTCTTTTCTGCTTTTTTAGGTGAAACAGAAAAAATTAAGGGTATCCATGTAAAACTACGTTTGAATGTTGAATATGTTATTGCAGTTCTATTAAGCCACACACTAATTGTGAATTTGAGTTTATTTGAATGAAAATTTGCTTGCATTTGTATTCAATAAAGAAAAAGATAATTTGTAAATCTGAAGGTGCGGTTCTTCCAGTTCAGGAACAAATCCTAAATTTAGCTTCTTTTCCTTCTTTATTCTTTGAGAGTAAAGGACGAGGTTAGTTTATTTGTTCCACTCCCTCGGCTGTGAGTGTGTGTTCCCTGGATATTCGCCACGACTACAACCATCAGGTATCTGGGAGCACATCACTACAGTCCAGCCGAGAGGGGTGGTAACATCACATTTGGGGTTAATGCCATCAGGCCATGAATCTTGTCTCCACCTCCACTGCTGTCGGTGCTATTGGCTCAGGGAGGTGATGCTGTACTGGTCTGGAGTTCAGTGGGAATCCGAGGCCAGATTCACTGCATTACCAGTTGTCCCTCAATCAATCCCACCGATCCCGAACTGGCGGTCTGTGTCCAAGGGTAGCACCGTGTGGCTGTGGTACCTGTCGCCCCTGTTCCTGTGGCTGATGCTGGGAGAAGGCCGCACCGTTACCGACAGATCTCTGGGGGATCTGGGTCAGTAGTGGTAATTGATGCCGTCAGTTCTATTCACTCCTAGGGATTACTTCTGTGGAGTTACGTAAGTACATAAGTAATGCCATACTGGAAAAAGACCAAAGGTCCTTCGAGCCCAGCATCCTGTCCCTGACAGCGGCCAATCCAGGTCAAGGACACCTGGCAAGTTACCCAAACATACAAATATTTTATACAAGCTATTCCCAAAATTGTGGATTTTTCCAAAGTCCATTTAGTAGCGGTCTATGGACTTGTCTTTTAGGAAACCGTCCAACCCCTTTTTAAACTCTGCCAAGCTAACTGCCTTCACTACGTTCTCTGGCAACGAATTCCAGAGTTTAATTATGCGTTGGGTGAAGAAAAATTTCTCCTATTTGTTTTAAATTTACTACACTGTAGTTTCATTGCATGCCCCCTAGTCCTAGTATTTTTGGAAAGCGTGAACAGACGCTTCACATCCACCTGTTCCACTCCACTCATTATTTTATATACCTCTATCATGTCTCTCCTCAGCCGTCTCGTCTCCATGCTGAAAAGCCCTAGTCTCCTTAGTCTTTCTTCATAGGGAAGTCGTCCCATCCCCGCTATCATTTTTGTCGCCCTTCGCTGCACCTTTTCCAGTTCTACTATATCTTTCTTGAGATGCAGCGACCAGAATTGAACACAATACTCAAGGTGCGGTCGCACTATGGAGCGATACAACGGCATTATAACATCCTCACATCTGTTCGCCATGCCTTTCCTAATAATACCCAACATTCTATTCGCTTTCCTAGCCGCAGAAGCACACTGAGCAGAAGGTTTCAGCGCTGCGTATGCCTTGTAGCGCTATAGAAATGCTAAATAGTAGTAGTAGTAGTAGTATTATCAACGATGACACCCAGATCCCTTTCTTGGTCCGTAACTCCTAACGTGGAACCTTGCATGACGTAGCTATAATTCGGGTTCTTTTTTCCCACATGCATCACCTTGCACTTGTTCACATTAAACGTCATCTGCCATTTAGCCGTCCAGTCTCCCAGTCTCGTAAGGTCCTTCTGTAATTTTTCGCATTCCTATCGCGAGTTAACAACTTTGAATAACTTTGTGTCATCAGCAAATTTAATTACCTCGCTGGTTACTCCCATCTCTAAATCATTTATAAACTAGTAAAAAAGGCCCGTTTCTGACACAAATGAAACGGGCGCTAGCAAGGTTATATTGATTAGTTGTTTTTTGTTAACCAAATATTTAATATGAAAGTATTGTAATGAGATGGAGTAATAGTGAAGGGTGTATAATGAGGAAGGAGGAGGCCCTGTGTAGGACCACATGGGTGGTCCTTTTTGACAGAGTGTTTGTGTGTGTGAGAGTGTGTGTAAGACAGAGAGACAGACAGACTCTGTGAGTCCGAGAGTGGGTGTGTGTGTGAGTGATACAGAGGGATTGAAAGAGTGTGTCTGTGTGTGTGTGATAGAGACTGTGTGTTTGTGTGACAGTGAGATACAGAGAGTGTGTGTGTGGAACTGAGTTCCATGACCCCCTCCTTCCCTTGTTCTCCTTCCATCTGATGTGAGAGAGTGTGTGTGCAGGACCACAGGGGCAGTCATTGTGACAGAGTGTTTGTGTGAGTGAGAGTGTGTGTAAGACAGAGAGACAGACTGTGTGAATCATACAGTGAGTGTGTGTGAGAGTGAGACAGAGGGATTGAAAGAGTGTGTGTGTGTGTGTGTTTGTGTGACTGAGAGATACAGAGAGAGTGTGTGTGTGTGGACCACAGGGGCGGTCACTGTGACAGAGTGTTTGTGTGAGTAAGAGAGAGAGACAGACTGTGTGAGACCGATAGTGAGTGTGTGTGAAGAAAAGAGATTACTGACTGAGGTATTTCAGGAATGAAATGCTAGGAAAAGAATTGTCAATACTCCTTTCAAGTAATTAAATGTTTGTAAGCATATGGTAAAAGACAAGAAAGCTTTCAAAAATGTTGTTTTGTGAACTGCAGGTTAAGTGCAAAAGCAGTGCTGAAAGTGCTTTACCATGCACAGTACTTCCCAAGGAAGCAGAACTGCAGCAAAGCGAATTGCAAAGTGGAAAACTAAAAAGCCAACCAAACCCTCAGTATTTTTCATGTTAACATGGGAAATACACATTGAATGTAAAAGAAATCTGTGTTTTCTGTCCCGTCTCCCCCTCAGAAGCACAATGGTACCATGTCAGCGACTGCAGCCCTTAACCCTTTTATTGCCACCTCAACGTTAACACTTCAGGAGCGAGCTTGCTTGGCTGGTTTGCTTGCTGTTGGAAGAGGGGAGGAGGAGTTGCTTCTTTAAGGATCATGTTAAGTGTTTCCCAATCTGCTACGGGGAAGCTGTGTCATTTGTAACCCTGCCTCGCGAAAACAATTCTTCAGAGCACAGAGTAGTAGTCAGCCCCAAGCGCAGGAGCACCAACAATAAGACCATCGTTGATTGGCTGCAAAATCTCTTCCTGGTTGCTAGGAAAAGGAGTGGGTGATTTGTTGCTGTCAGGGTGATTCCTTGCTTGCTGTCATAACTTAAAGGAGGCGGATGTTCGTTCTCGTGCGTTGCCTGTAGATGTAAAGTGAGATGCATGGGGGGAGGGGTTTCAAGTGTACAGCGCTGCGTACGTGTAGTAGCGCTATAGAAATGATAAGTAGTAGTTGTGGTATCGGAAGGGGGGGGTTGTGGGTGAGCTGTAGGAATTTGAACTCTGACACTGGGATGGAAAGGAGGCGGATCTTCGTGCTCGTGCATTGCCTGTAGATGAGAAATGAGATCCATGGGTGGAGTTGAGGAATTTGAACTGTGACCCTGGAAAGGAAAGAAGGCGGATCTTCGTGTTTGCGCGTTGTCTGTAGTTGTAAAATGAGATGCATTGGGGGGGGGGGAGTTTTGTTTTGTGTTTGTATCGGAAGGGGGGGTGGTGCTGAGTTGCATGAATTCCTAGGCAGGGGGAGGAGTAGGGAAACATGCTACGCGTGTTTCCCTACTCCTCCCCCTTTCCTTGGTTTTTTGTGGAGCAGCTGTGCTGGCGATGTCATCCTTGGCTTCACCCAACTCAGCCAATCAGACGTGCTACACGGTCTGTGAGTGTCATTGCTCCGCCGACGAGGTCATCACATTTGACGTGTGGGCGGGGCAGACAGTCATGGATGAAAAATTGATCTCTGGCGCCTCACATTTAGAACGTTGGAAAAGTGAGGCTTCAGAACGTTGGTGGTGCGTTTTATATAGAGAGATATATTAAAAAGCAGCGGTCCTAGCACTGACCCCTGAGGAACCCCACTAACTACCCTTCTCCATTGTGAATACTGCCCTTTTAACCCCCTCTCAGTTTCCTATCCTTCAACCAGTTTTTAATCCACAATAGGACATTTCCTCCTATCCCATGACCCTCCAATTTCCTCTGTAGCCTTTCATAAGGTACCTTATCAAACGCCTTTGGAAAATCCAGATACACAGTATCAACCGGCTCCCCTTTGTCCAAATGTTTGTTTACTCCTTCAAAGAATTGAAGTAAATTGGTCAGGCAAGATTTCCCCACACTAAAGCCATGCTGACTTGGTCTCAGTAATCCATGTCCTTGGATGTGCTCTGTAATTTTGTTTTTAATAATAGCCTCTACCATTTTTCCCGGCACTGACATCAGACTCTACTAGTAGCCAAATGTGCCATTTGTCATTTGCTGGCCTATTGTTTGTGCTGGGAGATGATTCCACACTGTCACTAGCAGATCAGGGGGATCTGGGTCAGAAGCAGCGAGTGGCACCTCCAGCTCTGCATGCTCCTAAGGACTTCCAGTGAAGGTGTGCTGTTGCTGGTGGCCATGTGTGGGGGAATACAGTGCCGATCAATATTAAACACCTCCCCCTTAGCACCAACACCAGTAAAACATGAAAACAGGGAAATAGATAAACCCAGATCCACCAGATCCAGTCTATACCACATTAAATCCAGATGCTTAGGCTTTTATCCACTTTCTATTTTTCCTTTTGTAAATTTTCTTCTAAGTTCATTTCCATGGTCATTTTCAAAAATCTTTTATTCTCTCTACTCATGTCTTCTTTCCTTTCTTTTCTACCTCTCTCTAATATTAATCTTTTTTTTTTCTCTATTTTTTTTCTCTTGTTTGTCTTTTCACTCCATTTAAATTTTAACCTTTCCCCCTTCTCTCTCTTCAGATCTTAATCTCTCTTTTCTTCTCTCACCACATGTCCCTAGCAGTTTTCCATCTTTAACTCTGAGGGGTAGATGCATCAAGCAAACGTAAAAAAATCAAAATCGTTAAAGGCCCTAACGATTTTTAAAAAACGAAGAATGCACCAAAAAAAAAAGTCACACATGCTCAGATCGGTATAGAAACGTACAATGTATCAAAGAATCACAATACACATCGTTAATCGGCCCCCAAATCATGCGCAGAGCAGCCAAGCGTTATGTTAGCTGCTCTGCGCATGCCACAAACAGTCAAAACACAGTCAAATCACAAGCACATGGCTCCCAAATCAAAACAAAAAGAAAAAAAAAGGGTCGGGAGGGGGCAAGGGCGCTCATCAGGAGCGTCCTGTACGGACGGCCTTGCCCCCCCCCCCCCCGCTGCTCCCCACTTTCCGCCGCTCCCCCCACCCCGAAAAAGCAAAATTCGAGCAGCCCCTGCCCCCCTCCCTTCCTCACTACTCTCTCACCTCAGCTCCGCCTCCCGACATCCTCCGTCCTGTGCCCCGCCCCCTTTTGGGGTCGTCGCCGCCATTCCCCTCCTCCATCGGGCCCCCCTCCCTCTTACCGGGCCCGTGCAGCGCCTCTCTCCTCTGTCCGAAGGCGCTGCACGGGCAAGAAGAAAGCTGATGCCTGGCTGCCTGCCTTCGCCCAGCTTCGATGGCGCGTCTTTCTCCTGCTGCGCCCGCCCCTGTCTGACGTCAGTAACCTACGTAGGTAACCGACGTCAGACAGGGGCGGGCCCAGCAGGAGAAAGACGTGCCATCGAAGCTGGGCGAAGGCAGGCATCAGGCTTTCTTCTTGCCTGTGCAGCGCCTTCGGACAGAGGAGAGAGGCGCTGCACGGGCCCGGTAAGAGGGAGGGGGGCCCGATGGAGGAGGGGAATAGCGGCGACGACCCCAAAAGGGGCGGGGCACAGGACGGAGGATGTCGGGAGGCGGAGCTGAGGTGAGAGAGTAGTGAGGAAGGGAGGGGCGCAGGGGCTGCTCGAATTTTGCTTTTTCGGGGTGGGGGAAGCGGCGGAAAGTGGGGAGCAGCGGGGGGGGGGGGCAAGGCCGTCCGTACAGGACGCTCCTGATGAGCGCCCTTGCCCCCTCCCGACCCTTTTTTTTTATTTTTATTTATTTATGTTTTTCTGACGTCCTTTGGACCAATCACAGCGCTTTTAGCTCTGCTAATGCGCTGGGATTGGCTCAAAGTTTGTTTATTTTTTCTGTTAATGATTTTTCCTGGCACAGAGCTGTCCTAACGAGTGGTCCAGACCTGTCGTTAGTTTTCCTGCCTTTTTCCTGCGTAAAGGCAATCGGAAAAGGTTAGTGCATGTCGTTTCAATGGGGTTTTCACACTAATTGCTCATCTCCATTCCGTTTTCGTTAGCTGCTGGCTTCCTCGGTAAAAGCCCTTTGATGCATGCAACGGATCAAATTTTCCTCGTTGGAGAGTCATTAAAGGCTCATTTAGCTTTAGTGCATCTGCCCCTTAAGCACTTCCCAACCCTCCCATTATCCCCACCTCACTCTCTTTTCCCAGCCTTCAAATGCCCGCCCGCCCCCCCCCCCCCCCCCCCCCATTCTTCATCCATTTCCTATTCATGCATTTCTATTCTCTATAGTTACCATATTCAAGCTCTATTCTACCATTCTCTCATTTTATTATTTTTTTATTGTAAAATCATCCAGACAGTATTTACTCATGAAGCGGTATATCAAAATAAACTGAAACTTGAAATGTCCCTCACCAGCTACAGCTCCTTCCCTGTCTCTCCAGATATCAGCTCCTTTGTACTACTGTTTTTATTATGTATGTATTCTTGTTCCCTGTTTAGAATTCCATGATAATGTGGGCTATAAATAAATGTTATTATCATCATTATTATTATTACTACTATTTCTTACCACTGCTCAGCATTCAATTTCTACTCTTGTAACTACTCTTCAGTTGCATTCTCACCTTCTCTCACCCCTTTCACAATCTTCTATTTCTTTAAACTGTGTCTCAACCCCTTATCAATCCGTCTGGATACTTGTCCCTTCCTCGCAGCCCCTTCCCAGTCCCTCCAGACAGTGGCGTAGCCACAGGTAGGCCTGGATGGGCCAGGACTCACCCATTCAGAGCTCAGGCCCACCCAACAGTAGCACACATTTAGCAGTTGGTGGGGATCCCAAGCTTGGCCAGCTGAAGACTTCCCTCTGATCGTAACGAAAATGCTACTCTCCATGATACTGGCACCTGCGCATGTTCAGTTTTCAGTGCATGCCTACTGCAGACTGCCAAGGTGGAAAGAAGCGTTTTCCTGCCAGCTGAGATTTTTTTTTTTGTGGTTGGGGGGGGGGGGGGGGAGAACACTTGGTGCCCACCCACTTCTTGCCTAGGCCCACCCAAAATCTGTTGTCTGGCTACGCCCCTGCCTCCAGATATATTTTCTGCCTGTCACCCCCACATCCCTCCAAACACTCTTCTCCCCTTCTCACCCCACTTCCCTCTTTCTAAAGGTACCTCCTTGTTTACTCTCTCTCCAGATGATATTTCCTCTTTCTTATTCTTTATTCCAAAAAATATCCCTCCCTATTTTCAGGTATAATCTACTCCCTTCTCACTTGCTCCTAGGCTCTTCCCTCCAACTCTAATTCTGGGGTTGAGCACAGCCTCACAATAATCTGCTTCTAGTCTTCCTCACTGTATACCATTCTGGCAGCAAGGAAAACATTTAATTGAACATCATCTCCTAGTGCTGTGAGAGTCTTCTGATAACTGTCATACTGGCTTGCAGTTTTAATTGCAGGACTAGCCCCATGATAGAAAATGACATCCAATTAGATGCTTCTTTTGCTGCCAACTGGGAATGGGAGAGTGAGAGGGAGTGCATGTCAAGGGAGGGTGGTCTTGCTTGTGGGAGGGGGTGCTGGAGGTGGATAGACTGGGACTGCATCCCATTGGATTGGGTCAGGGTTTTGGTTACCCTGGCCCAATGTCAGAACTTGGGATGGCAGAGAAATGGGAACCCATTTTCAGGGTCATCCATGCCACCTCTTTGCCATCCTATAATGATGCTTATGATCCCTAGGAGAGTGGCGCGATTGGTGTTGGGAGAGCTGAATTGGTGGTTGCAGAGAAAGCTGAGTGTGAGGAGTACCTGTAACGTTCGTCTGTCTGCCCTAGTCGGAACGTTGTCACCCTCACCTGCCTCTTTTGTGTCTTACCTTTTGACCTTTCCCTACTCCTCCTCCTTGCTCTATCCGTCCCTTCCCCTTCCCTTCCCCCTATCCCTCTCTTCACTGTTCCCACGTGTATATTGTATTGCCTGACTTCCCTTTGTCTCTGTGTTCCCTGTACTGTTTGGGGAGTGACTGGCCAGAGGGTGTGTTCGGAGTGAGATTCTGTGTGCTGCTGTTGTTTCAGTACTACTACTAATACTTGCACTGGTGGGGAAATGGATGCACTAAATTCACTGGTGGCTTCCATGTTAGAGGAACAGGCCACACACCGCAGGAGCTATTCACGGCCCCGAGTGTTCAGGCCCCGCACCACCTTCCTACAACTCACTGACCAGCAGTGTCTGACAAGGTTCAGGTTTGATAAGGCGACCATTGTGCAGCTTTGTGAGCAGCTGAAACCCCTCCTTCAGCCCCAGACCCATAGGAATAACCCCATCCCTGTGCACCTCAAAGTCACTGCCTCTCTCTCTGTCCTGGCCACTGGGAGTTTCCAATCCATATTAGCTGCTAACACAGGGCTCACCCAGGCTTCTATTTCACACTGTCTCACCCAGTTCCTGGATGCCTTTCTAACTCACACCTCTCACTACATCACTTTCCCCACCACCCCCCAGGCCCTGCACAACAACATGGCTGCCTTCTATACTGTTGCTAGATTCCCCTTGGTCATAGGTGTGATTGACTGCACACACGTCCCACTCAGGCCCCCCCGGCCACACGAAGCCACCTACAGAAACAGGAAGGCATTTCATTCCATGAACATGCAAGTTGTGTGTGATGCCCAGGGGGAGATATTAGACGTGTGTGCCAGGTACCCCGATTCCACCCACGATGCCTACATCCTACAGCACTCGAGCATCTTCCGCAGGTTTGAGCGAGGGGAGTTCACCGGTGGATGGCTACTAGGTAAGTGCAACATGGATGTACCCATACTATATCTCCTCCACTGGGCAACCCTCCGCCCTGCCTTCCTCCACCTCACTCCACAACCCACTATCCTAATCCCCCCTCCCCCCCCCCCCCGTACCTGCTCCAAGCAATACACACTCATCTATTTCATTCTGCTTCTCTTCAAAGGTGACCAAGGCTACCCGCAGAGGACATGGCTCATGACCCCCGTGGTGCATCCACAACCAGGGGCAGAAGAAACCTACAACAGGAGGCATCGGAGCACCCGGGGGATCATTGAGCGGACCTTTGGCTTCTTGAAAAACCGGTTCCGCTGTCTGGACCGGTCTGGAGGAGAGCTGCTCTACAGTCCAGAAAAGGTGGCCAAGATCTTTGTGGCGTGCTGCATGCTGCACAATTTGGCCCAGCGCAGAGGACAGGCCCTCCCAGAGGAGCCACAGCCACCAGAGGAGGCCCCAGATGAGCAGGAAGAGGAGCCCCCTCCACCCCCAGCCCACAGAGCAGAGCTCACTGCTTACCAGCTTGGCGTCAGAGCCAAAGACTCATAGAAACAAGTTTTGTGTGAAAGTAAGTGCACATTTATTTGTAATACATAAGTGTTACCATCACATCACATCACATCACACCCACCACCACCATCACCACCACCCACCAACCCTCACCCTCCAGCATGTGCCATCACTTTCCCTGTCCCCTCTTACCCCTCCCACGGACTTCCTTTGCAGCTGGTGCTGCAAGATAAGTCTGTTCAGACTCCTCCGATGGGCTACTCCCACTGTCCTCCTCCGTATCCACACAGCAGCCTGCGGCTTCGGCTGCTCTTTGGAAATCCGGCCACCTTGTTGGCTGTAGCCTGGCCACAGGACCCAGAATGGGAGCTGGTTTGGTGGGTGCTGCACTAGTGGCTGCGGAGGCGCCCGATCTCAGGGCCCACCTCTTAGCTGGTGGTGGTTGCTGCCCACTGGAGGAGGAAGTGGATGGCAGGTCTTGCTGCATCACCACCGGTGGAGTAGGTGCTGTGACCTGAGGGCGCAGGCCTTCAATGCTGTGCTGCAGCTGTTCCAGTTGCTGGAGCACCTCATGGTGGGCTTGGCGCTGCGCCTGGAGCAGTTCCTGGTGGGCTTGGCGCTGCGCCTGCAGTGCTTCCCGCTGCAGCTCTAATTTTTGTTGCCGGTACTCCTCCAAGCCCACATTGTGCCGCAGCAAATCAGTGGCCAGCTGCAGGAGTTGCCTCCTTTGGCTGGAGGGCCTCTGGCGAGGAGCTAGCCCCCTATATGCATCCTCCGCATCAGAAAACTCAACCGGTGGTGGAGGTGCCGCCTCTGCCGGTGGTGCTAGTGGAGGTTGGGCCTCTAGTGCTGGTTCTGCTGCTGTAGGTGGTGGAGGTAGAGGCTGCACTGGTGCAGGTGGTGGTGTTAGAGGCTGGACTGCTGCTGCAGGTGGTGGCGGTAGAGGGTGCTCTGGTGCAGGTGGTGGAGGTAGAGGCTGCAATGGTGCAGGTGGTGGTGGTGGTGGTGGTGGTGGTGGTAGAGGCTGTCCTGCTGGTGTAGGCCTTTGTTGTGATTGGAGGCCACTAAGGCCAGCCTCATCAGAGTCATCACCTGTATAGCACAAGGGTGAGGAAGTGTGTTGGTGAAAATAACCCACTTTTGTCTTTCAGCATTCATCTACATAGCCCCACACGTGATGACACTGCAAAGAGATGGTGAGGATTGGGTTTGAGACCCATGTGAACGACAGCCCCACAGGCAGCTGGGTACAGCTGGTGGACGGACAGCCAAGACAAGGACACCGCTCACAACTTTGTGGACCCAGACAAGCTGTTTGTTGTATATTAGTTAAAGTGAAGGACATTTGAGCGTATCTTGTGTTACTACTGACTTAGTACACTGCCTAAAACTGTTTATGACCCCGATTACAGGCTCCTTAAGTTGCACGCATGTGGCCCACACTAACTAGAGCACAAAGGTGACAGAAGGAAATAGGCACAGTTTGGTGATGATGGGAAAATAGGAGGGAGTAGGGAAGGAAGAGGGCCAAAGTTGTGCCACAGAGTAGAGTACTAACCTACACACACCCATAGGATAGGAGCCAAGTGTAAAGTATTATTGGGGGTGCTAAGCCCAGTGCAAATAAGCCCTCCCTGGACACCTACATGATATTTCCTCAATATTGGGGGTGCTCAAACACCCACTGAGTCTGCTCTTATGACACACATTAATACTACCACTATTCAGACACCTTACACAGTAAAGAATCTGCACACACAGGACAAGTAAGAGGGAAGCCAATGACTACGGTAGGAATAGAGAGTAAGGGTACAGAGCAAGTGAGTAGGGGGTATGAGGTGAGATACCATCATAAAGGTGGGCGTTTATTCCACATACTCCTCCCCCACCTCCCTCCTCCCCCTGGCCCCAACTTGTATAACACAGTGTAGTGCAGCACAACAGATATCTCAACATCATAATGGACAACCTACCTGAGGCCTCAGGCTGGGCCGAGGTGTCAAGGGACCCAATCCCGTGGATGCCCTCCTGGGGTAGCAGGGCGTGGACCATCAGCTCCATGGGGGTGAGGTTGGCTGTGTCATGTGCTGCGGGATTGGCCCCAGTCTTCCTCCTCACATCCATCCTCAGCTTGCGCCACTTGCGCTTACAGTCCTCCACGTCCCTTGCAGAGTGGAACACCGCATTCACCCTGTCACGCTCCCATTCCCGCTGCTTGGTGGTCGCAGCCAGTCTCTGCCCTGTGGGAGCAAACAGGTTGGTGTGCCGTTGCTGTATCTCCTGCACCAGGAGCTCCAACTCGGCATCTGAGAAATTACCCTTCCGGGTTGGGGGCTGGCTTGGCGGCATTGTACCAATGGGGTTTCGAAAATACGGAGTGGGCATTTATATCATCGCCAGGAACGCCCATTTTGGACGGGGGATAGGCGTTTCTGATATGGACGCTGTAATTTCGATTATACACATAAAACGTGCCCAGCTGAGAGAGCGATTTGGAGTTCCTGATTTTGATTATGAGTAGATAACTATGGGCGTCTCCACCTGCCTTCCCCTTCTTGATTGCCATTTAAAGCGCCATTTTATGCACTGGCAGTTCTGATTCACGTGAGTTCTCACGTGTTACCCACATTTATATTAAGCTTTGTGTTTGGCAAGGTATGCTTCGGGACACCTGTGTATTTTGGGGGGTTGTCATTTGTGGTTGCCCTCAGCCCACAACGCTTCTGTATCCATTCTTTGGCCCTCTTCCTGTCTCCCATTCTCTGTGCCTGGTTGTAGCAGGCAGTCTGTGGGAGCTAAGAAATTGCTACAATCGCTCCAAATCAGGCACCCCTCCCTCGGTAAGGGTCATTTCACTGAGGCAGATGTCCAGCTAATGTTCCAGAAGATAGAAACAGACGTTCATGGTAAGCTCTTATTTCTGTGCCACCTCTTCTCTTTCTGCTCATTATCAAGGAGTGTGCATTCACTGTATGTAGTCTGCAGTCATGTCTTAGCTTTCTTTTCTGCAGGTTCCTGTGCACTGGTTGGAGGCCATCAGCCCCGTACTGTGTGGTTCTGCCAGGTCCTCAATGCTGTGGGCCAGCTGGTGCAGCTGCTGTATTGGTTCCCGGTAGGTTCAATCCTTTGTTTGTGTGCTGAACCCCAGTCCCCATTTATGAAATGGCCACCCATTCTCACTTTTGATAGGAGAGGGAGGGGGAACTATATAGGCAAATCAGGTTTTTAGCACAGTATTGAACACAGTCCTACAAACCTCCATAGTTCTAGAACAACAACATTTCTAACATGTAGGCTGTAAACTAGTTTCAAGATGGCCACAGGTACTGCCTACTGAGCCCTTAAGACATGGTGAGGGAGAGAGTTTGTGGTAACAGGTCCAAACCCAAATTACCTGCAGGTAGCTACAACCTGATGGCTGCTGTGGCCTAGTGGTTAGATCACCAGCCTTGTAATCACAAGGTTGACAGTTCAATTCCCACTCCTGCCCCTTGTGATCTACAGTGAGCCACTTAACCCTCCATTGGCTCAGGTACAAACTTACAGTCCTCCTGGGATAGGGAAAGACCTGGAATGTAGGTCACCTTGACCTCCTACTTTAAAAAGGTGTGAGCGAACACCATATTTATTTGTGCCCTTCTGTAACTCTTGTATTATATTGCAACTGTGATGCAGTAAGCCTCCATCTAATGGTTTTGCCATTGTTTTCCCTTTTCTCCTCAGCACTATATACCATTGCACATGCATAGAATGTGAAAAGATGAGGCAGCTGTTTGTAGGTCCTTGGTGGGCCTCCCCATCACCAATTTGGTATGCTTGTGGGTAAGGGTGTCTGGTGATCACACTGAGGACACATCATGTATGTGCTACCTAGGGTTATGTGCAAGAGTGTACTTGGCAGATCACAAGTGCTAGACAACAAATCTATTATTAATGTCACTCTGTGCTGTGGGGCTGTATGGTAAGGGGGAGGGAGAGAGGCTGGATGGCCATTTGTGTCCCTCAACAGTAAATAGCCATCCAGCCTCCGCGGCCCACCCCCCTGCACATAGGGCCATGGAGGTTGGAATGAACAGGTGGCCTTCTGTATGGGCACCATTATCACAGAAATGCATCAGCTTTCTCATTCACAGTTCACATTTCATGCAATGCATATTGCTGCCTCCTCTCACATCAACAGCACCATGTGGTTATATGTAATGCACAACGTACACACTGTTAGTTAAAATGTGAAAAATAATCTTTATGTACAGACCTCAACATATTCCCCCCCACACACAAAAATCCTCCAAAACCCCCACAAAAATTCCCCAACACCTCTACATATCCTCCCCAACCCCCCCTCCAACATTTCCTCCCCCAACATACAAACACCCCCTCCCCAAATACACACTGTCACCCCCTTCCCTCCCTCCCCCCGTCTAGGATGGGTGGCCACGGCCTCTACTCAAGGCCCTCTGTAGCAGGGTAATGAGCAGCAGCAGCACCACCCTCAGTGGGCCCTGCAGCTGCTCATTACCCTGCCGTATGAGTCGTAGCTCCTGCAGCACCTGGTTCTGGCCATCTACCAGGTGCTGCAGCACCTGGTTCTGGCCATCTACCAGCTGCTGCAGGAGCCACACAACAGTCGCAGGGCCAAGGGCTGGAGGTGGCCCAGGGGACACAGATGATGGCCCAGGGGATGGAGGTGGCCCAGGCGATGGCACTGCCTGAGGCGATGGAGGTGCCTCAGGGGATGGAGATGGCCGAGAGGAGGGAGATGCCTCAGACGGAGCTGCAGGTGGGGAGGGGTCCTCGTGAATGTCCTCATCAATTATGAGGACCCCCTCCTCCGAGTCCTCCTCCTCCTGGTGGGCCGCCTCCTGGCCTGGCTGCTTCTCCTCCTCCTCCTCCTCCAGGTGCCCCTCCTGGCCTGCCTCCTCCTCCTCCTCCTGGCTTGGCTCCTCCTCCTGCAGGTGGCCCTCCTCGTCTGCCTGCTCCTCCTGCTGGTGATGGAGCCCTGTGTATGTAAACAGAGTATGGATGAGATGAGCACATGCAACATGGCTTGCATAGTGCTGTAGCTGGGTGACCTGAGCCAGGGGATGGGGGAAGGTGTGAGGAGGCGTGGCCTATACCCATGGGGACTGAGATGCATCAGATGACATGACAGGGAACCCTGGAAGCTGCACTGACAAAAAACACACAGGACATGTTGGCAGATCACACTCATTGGGGACCAGCATGTTTGCATTGTGAGATGCAACGAGGGTTTGGTGACGTGTTTTTGTTGTTTTTAAGGGGGAGGGGCGGTGGAAAGGGCGTTTAGCACATTACTTTTATGTGAGGGAGGCCATGACATCCAGTAAAAGTAGGGCCTCAGGCAGGTCTACCAGGACACACTATCCACCCACCCCAGAAAGGGGGAGACTGAAGTGAGGCATGTCATCTCATTCATCTGGGGGGGGGGGGGGGATTGTCGTTGGAAGTTGCAGCCACAGTCATGGGAGGGCACCTGCAACCTGCATCCTTGATCTGGGACCAATAAATATGTTATTACTTATTAGTTGGCTATTAGCCACATGTTGTACAGGACATTTGCATTAATCAATATGTTTACAAATCAGTACAGGTGTCCTGTTTTTGAATACTTACGGCGAGCCCTGAGGTGCCGTCGCACTGCCCAGATGAGCTCAGGCCTCTCCCGCCTCATACGGCGGAACCTCCTCCGTAGGGACTCCAGGTCCCGGTGAACACCAAAGCGTCTGTAAGATATAAGTTTGTAGAGCAGGAGTCAGGGGATGGTCCTTCTTGCCCTCTGCCCACACATTCATTTGTTATTCAAATAGCAGAGAGAGGGTCAACACTGTTGGGGGGGGGGGGGGGGATCACCTCCATTGGTCCAGATTCATAGAAGCCACCTTTGTACAATTTTTGGGGGTGCTACCCCCAGTGGAGATCACCCCTCCCTGGATCCATACAAGGCATTTATTCTATATTGGGGGTGCTCAAGCACCCACAGCAGCCACCGAGTTGGCTCCTATGCAGATGATGCCATAGAGGTGGCCATGAGGCCAGAAAGTACCGTTTGTATGCATTATAATTTATGCTTGTAAAACTACTTTATATGTGTTATTATTACCCTGTTATCAAGTATAGTATACGTTTAATTGGTAAGAAAGAGGCCGGCCCGTTTTAGGGAGAGGCCGATCACAACTGAGCTGATGGCTAGCGAGGGTTAAGTTAGAAGGGAAGGGGTTTTGAGGCTGGAGAGCAAGGAAAGGGTTAAGGTAAGGAAGGGTGGGAGGGGAAGCAGGGGGATATAAACTAGGGTTGCTGACGTAGGGATTCGTCAGCAGCTTGAAGGAGAGGTGGTGAAAGGAGCTGACCCGGCCCACCCTCCCACTAGAGGAGGTTGTCGCAGCTGGCGCGGGGCATGGCGGTGATTATCCGGGGACTCTGGTGGTACACAGCAAGTGAGCGCAGAACACTGTTATGTTATTGGTGAATAATTGCCCAAATGTTAAGTGCAATACGAAGTACAATGTTATGCCTGAAGGTGGGGCAGGTTTACAGTTAATCCTGTGGGGATATGGCTTGTCTCCTAGCTTGGACGGCCAGGAGGCCAAGAACTTATCCGGGGCGTATCCTTAAACGGGATACACCATAGTCATCGGTTGCTATAAGAAAGCACAGGTCGGCGGTGGGTGTGCTCAGACGGCACCACCGGCAGCGGATTGGGGCGCATCATGAAGTAAAGCTGTGTACCCCAGGGCTTGAATTTGCCAAGTTATAAGAAGTTATGTATTACGGTAACATGTTAAGTTGCATTATGTGTAATAGAGTTTTTAAGTGCCTGGCTGCGGCCTTAATAAATTCCAAATTTAGTCGAAAAGTGGCTTCTGAGTATTATTGGGGATTATTGGGGTGATGAGAGTGTATGCCGAATGCTTCAGTTGTAATGTTTCCACTATTCCGATGTGTTGTAAGCCACATAGAGCCTGCAAAGAGGGGTGGGAAAATGTGGGGTTCAGAGGCAAGAAATAATTAAATAACGAAATACATTATTGTAGGGATGTGGGAATGGTCGTCCTTTCAAGAACATACATTTTATTAGTGATTGTGTATGTACCCATAGTACTCATTATCCTTGCATGCACACTCCAGTTACTGGCTACATTGATGAGGGAGGGAGCTGTTATATGTGTAAGTACAGGAGGGGGGGCAAACACTTACCTCTCCAGCCTCTCCCTGATGCGGGACCAGGCTCTCGTGGCCTGAAGCCTGGGGGACAGGTGGTGGTGGGTGATGAAGAGCCTGTGCCGGTGCCTAAGGCATAGCCGCACCAACAGCAGGCTCTCCTCCTCAGTGAAATTTGGCTCCCTCCTTAAATGCGCCATTTTTTCACTGAGAATAGGTGTGGGAAAAGAAGTGCCTTATATAGATGTCCTTGCGTGACGGACGTTGTCTCGTGCACAGCTCCATATATGGATGACCATCCCATATATGGCCCTATCAGCACATGGACGCCGTCGAAAGCATAGACATCTTTGACGTGCATGCCTGGTTGTTATGCGTGCGGAACTTGCCTTATATAGGTGAGTATGAAGCACCCGACCCTTTTCACATATACACAATATGCATATAGCTGCATGCAGTTCCGGACATCCAGAAAGGGCACATATGAGGAATATTCGGTGGAGCAGCATGATCTTTCTGTAGTTGTTGCGTAAAAACGTTCCTCATATTTTCCCGTACTTGGATGTCCAGAACAGCATGTACTGTACTTGCGGGACACCTATGTACATTCTTTTACACACTTTCTGATTTTGGGCGTTTGCACCTGCGATAATCGAACGTGTTAGGGCGCCCAATTTAGTCACGCTTATGCGCTCCTCATTTGGTGGTTTTGCTACAGGGATAATCGATTATCGAAAAACGCCCATACTATTTTTCCGATTATACATGCCTGATTTTGGACGTTTTCGTAAGGACGTCCTATTGCGTACTTGGACGCCCTTTCGATTATGCCCCTCTTTGGGGCTTATTTTTGAAGCACAAAAAAGTCCAAAAAGCGGCACAAATCGGCAGATGGACTTGTTTTTTTTTTACAAAACGGCCAAATTGCTATTTTCAAAACCCATTTTAAAGATGTTTTTCTATGCAGTTCATATGCAGTGCTTCCAAATCACAAGGAAGCTGTTGAGAATGTGATTTGGGCATTCCCAAAACTTGGATGTGTTTCTGCCATAATGAAACAAAACAAAAACATCCAGGGCTAAAAGTTAGACATCTTGGTCTAGACCTGTTTCAATCATGACTAAGTCACAAAAAGGTGCCCTAAGTAACCCCATTTAATCCCCCAGTAGTCACTGACCCCCCCCCCCCCTCCCTCCCTCCCCCAAGATGTGAAAGGAACAGTACATACCAGCCTTATGAAAGCTTCAGATGTTATGGCTAGTCCAATTAGAGCAGCAAGCAGGTCCCTGGAGTAGCCTAGTGGTCTGTGTAGTGCACTGCAGAGAACGGGACCCAGGCCCATATCCCACTCTAACTGTTACACTTGTGGTGGAAAGTGTGAACCGTCCAAAACCCACCAAACACCTACTGTACCCACATATAGGTCACATCTGCAGCCATAAGGGCTATTGTAGTGGTGTACAGTTGGATACAGTAGGTTTATGGTATGTACCTGGACCATTTATGTGATGTCCGTTGTCAGTCAAACTGATGGAAAGCATGGTAGCCAAACAACTTACAGATTACATAAACAAATTCTCAATATTACATGAATCACAGTCAGGTTTTCGCCCCCTCCACAGCACAGAAACAGTACTACTCACTCTCCTAGCCAAATTCCTATACAAGTGGATTTAGATCCTCTTATATAAATGTAGGTGAAGTAGATTGAAGTAGATTGAGAGCTGGGTTATAGTCGTAATAAAAACACATCCGGGTAAAAATGTCCAAGTTTTCATTAGGGACGTCTTTGTTTTTTTCGATTATGGGCAAAGGATGTCCAAGTGTTAGGCACGTCCAAGTCCCACCTTTGCTATGCCTACGACATGCCCCCTTGAACTTTGGCTGTCCTTGCGATGGAGTGCAGTTGGAGACGTCCTAAATCGGGTTTCAATTATACCAATTTGGACGTCCCTTGGAGAAGGACATCCATCTTTGATTTATGTCGAAAGATGGACATCCTTCTATTTTGAAAATGAGCCCATTAGTCTTCTTTCCCTACCTTTGTGTTGCTGTTGAGCTGTGACTCATTTGTACCATGACCACTACGCTGCTGATGCTTCCTACTGTATAAGAGAAGGCTCATAGATGGGTTTCCTGCCTAGTGAGTGGACCCCTTGATGTGGACTGTAGATAGCCTCCCATCTGGGTACTGGGTTAGAGACTGAATTTTTAGTTTTATTTTAGTGTGACATATGAAGATGAAGGGGTAGGATATAGATCATTCTGGGAAATTCTGGGTTTGTAGAAGCCTCTTTCCTCTACCAGTACAAAAAGGATGGTTTATAGATCACCTGTTTTGGCATCTCTGACTAATGAGGTCTTTTCTTCCTTTCATATTTTGGATTTATGTATTAGTGATGATATTACCTTTATTTTTATCAGATCTAGTACTATGTATAAGAAAGTCCTTATTTTTTATGAGCTTCTCACAGACTCTGATATTGAAATGTTTCTATCATGGAGAAGTGGGTGTAGGATATTCATGTTATTTTGAATAAATTAGGTTCATTTAGTTTTGTCAACTCAGATGTGAGCATCCCTTGGGTGGTGTTTTGGTTTTGTACATGCAGTCTTATATCTTTACTTGTTTTGGTATGTTTTCAGTTTCTGGTGTAAGGTTATTCTGCTACAAGCTATGGGGTGGGAATTTTTTGGGTCCATTTTCCTTCTAATTCTTCCAATTTCTGTTTACCCACTCTGACTGAAGACTTCTCAGAGCAATAGGTGATTTAAAATTTTCATGTTGATGTATTTTCACTCCCTGGTCAGATTGAAATGTTGTTGCCTGCTATTTTTCTTTTAGGGTGTGTGCAGATAATACAGTCTCCTATGCAAGAACATACCCTAGATTTATTTTCACTTATGATACCATCATTGAACATGATATGCTCCAGGGTTCAGTTACTGTACAACACAAGTTCTGTGATCTGATCGTTGTGAGGCCACCTATGCATGAAGGCCAAGTAGGCAACTATCTTGAGGCTGTTTTCTAAAGAATACATAGATGCCTATGGCATTTATATTTCAAGCATATAGACATCCCCAAAATGGTGAAATGGATGTCCATGTGCTTGAAACATCCAAATCCCAATTTTGCAAAGGCAGGATTTAGAAGTCCAACACTGTCGTACCTCCAAATAGCAAGGGGGTGTGGTGTAGGTATTTTTTTTGGGGGGGGGGGGGGGGGGGGGGACTAGGGATGGCTCAAATTCAAGACATCCAACAGTGATTACCAAAGTTGAAGAAAGGTGAATAAATGTCCAAGTCCAAAAAGAAAGGCGACCTGTTTCAGAAATATCCAGGGTACAATGTTAGGCATGCTGATACTGGTTACGCTAGTATTCTACCCAAGTGCTGTTATAGAAAAGGATCCTACTGCAAGATGCCCAGTTGTAGAATTGTCCCTTCAGTGTCTCCTCAATACAGGCATTAAGTGCATCTGTGCTAATTGCAAACAGTGTCAATGTGTGGTAATGAACATTTCAGTGCCGTAGCTGCAGAGAACATACTGGGTGTCAGGTTCTCAGGTTCAAAGCCCGCGGGGCTGGGCTCTGGAGCAAACGTGAGCCCTTGGGCTGCTGACGAGGAGCGACAGCAGCAGGCAAAACCCACCAACCAACACTGGGTAAGCACACCGGCAGGGACTGCAGGCACTGCCCAGCGAACCGGAACACATGGACTGGAATCCCCCGGACTGGGGAACACAGGACTGGAACACTGGACTGCAATTCCCCGGACTGGAACACACACCGGACCGGAGCACACTGGACTGGTCCCCCGGACTGGAGGACACAGGACCGGAACACGGGACTGGAGCACACTGGACTGGTCCACACAGCTTCACCTGCACTTAGCTACTAAGCCCCCCAGGAGTTGAGCTCATGGGTTCGAGTAGCCGGCAGGACTTACTGGACGACACAGGGACCAGGACTAGAACAAGCTGTAACTGAAGTGCACCTAACTCCTAAAGTGTTCCTAAGCCCAGCACCAACAGAAAAGCTCCTAAGCCCTCCACTAACAGCAGTGCTCCTAACAGGGGTGCCCCTACGCCCTACACTAACAGAAGTGCAGGGAAACCACAAGGGAAAAGGAAGGGAAGACAAATGCCAGACCTAACACTGGTACTTCCTAAGCACCAAGCTGCAGCAGCTAAACATGGGTCATGAGGAAAAGCGGGGCAAGCACAAGGAAACAAACAGGAAAGCAAAATACCCCAACAACAAAAGGTGCTTCCTAAACACTTACTCACAAGGGAGCTCCCAGCACCAAACTCCAGCACTGCACTAACAGCAGTGCTACACACCGTAACAAAAGTGAAAAACAGGGAAGACAAACACACAAGTCACAAGTGCACATTGCACTAAACTAACCTGGACCTAAAGCAAGTAGCCAGAAGCAAACGTTGCGAAGGCCCTGAAGGAAAGAACCCATTTCCTTATCAAGGCCCTCCCTGATGATGTCACACTCCCTAGACCCAGGCAACAGCACACTAACCCAGAGAACACACTGAAAACCATAGAGGCCCAACCCACACCAATGCAACACCGTGAAACACTTGAAGCCAGTACACCCAAAGAGAGTTAGAGCAACTCAGACTACCCACACAGGTACAGTATAGTGAAACAATTAGAGCCCTGCTGTTGGAAGCTGCCAGCACAGAGAGACAGAGCCAGCTCAGAAAGGACAGACAAAGAAACAGAAGCCAGCTAAGAAGCTGACCCCCAGGAAAGAGGTAAGTTTGAGAGGGGTTCAGACCCCAATCATAACACTGGGTATGCATCCAAAATTTACCACATAACCTTTGCATTTACTGCATGTTAATTTTTGCTGTTAAAGCTTGGTACTGCACCTTAGTAAAAGAGTCTCTGAAAACTGTTTTAATCTAAAAAGGTAACTGTCGTTAATGGGAGGTGCAAGCATCTATCTCGTTTTATTGGGTAGTTTTCAATGTGAAACTACACTTGTGCTATCAACTTGACAATCGGCACAGAAGAATGTAGACAAAAAGTACCTGAGTTTCTACCAAGGTAAGCAATTTGAAAATTGCATTCTAAATATTTTATAGTAAGAACATCAATTCAACAGTTATACATAAAAATCCCAACTTTTCTTTATACATGAATTTTAAGTGAGATTTCACTTGAGTGTAGACACACAAAGGACTTTGAGGTTAGCCACAGTACACCTTCCTGCTTACAGTGGTTACCTACAAAGTAATGCAAGATCCTTAGTTTTACTGACTGATGACAGAAACTGAGAGAGCAAATTAATAAAAATTGTTCAGGAATAGACTTCAGTGAGCATTTAGTCTTAGAAAAGCAACTTTAGCTAAGAATCACTTGAATAATCCACATTATAGGTATATGTTGAAAGTTTAGCTTCTTTGCCCAGCACCAATAATCAAGAGTAGACAACTTCCAGTCCTTTTCAACACCATTTATTGGGGTTTTCAGGATAACCCCAATGAATATACATAAGAGATTTGCATGCATACTGCATAAATTCTATGCAAATCCATCTTTTGCACATTTATTAGGTTATCAATAGAAATCAAACAAAATAAAACATGGAAAAGAAAATATGATACCTTTTTTATTGGACATAACATAAAAGGTATTTTCTTATTTTCTTTTCCATGTTTTATTTTGTTTGATTTCTATTGATAACCTTTAAGAGTGGACTAACACGGATACCACACCTCTCGCACATTTATTAGGAATGCAGTAAAAACTCAAATTGGTGTTTATGAGCACTAGAGGTCCTCTTCCCTTGCTAATGATTCAGGAGATGGTGAAAAATTACACTGTTAACCTATGTGACTGTTCATTCCCAATCCCAAATATGGTAATTAGTAATTGGTTTGAATTAGTATTTTTCATAGTCTGAATCTACAATATACAGTTTTGTCATAGCCACCAACATTTTCATCTTCTTCTAGTCCAATCGACTTTTGAATTGATTTAGTTTTGGATCAAAGCTATTCTGCTGGAAAATGTTTTATCATTTCCCCATTTTGAGTAACAAATAGTTTTCTTTGACGGTAGTGAAGTTTATTATTCCTTAATCTTAGAAGATGCTCCCTTGATTTGTTTGCAACTGCTTTGGTTAAAAAATTGCATGTGACAACCCTGAGAGGTCATTTGATATATTGCTATATTGAAATTAGATCCCTTAAATATCCTTCAATATATATGTAAGCCTCTATGCTCCTTTTACTAGTATAATGGCACTTTGTACTTAACAAATTGGGTATCCCTTTAAAGAATGGGTGTCCAAAACCAAACCTCATACTCCAAATGCGGCTTGGCTTTTTTCCTGGTTGAGGTTAGCAAATATTTCCCAATTTGCTTTGCATGATCCTTGAGAGTGGGAAAGATGGTCTAAGTATTTTTATTAATTAGATAAATGCATCTACATATTCTTGTGCCCCAAATGTATTACCCTGCACTTATCTGGACTACATCTCATCTGCCAATTGTTTATGCATTTGACCACAATATCTATCTTTCTATTTATTCCTTTTTCTATTCATAAAAATATCAAATGACAATAGTCCCAGGACAAATCCCCAGCAATCCCTACTTGTCATCTTATTCCAATTACTGTCTGTGCTGTTATATATATATTTTTCTTTTCATTCAGCGCGATTGTAACAGACCGTGAAGTGGTATTCTTAATCTCTATCTTTCTTAGGGCACTATTTACTAAGGCACGTTAGCGTTTTTAACGCATCTATAATTAGCACATGCGCTAACAATGTAGGTGCCTATAGGGATATTGTAGGCACATACATGTTTAATGTGCATACATGGTTAACACGTGTGAAAGACTAATGCGCTTATAGCGCGGTTTAATAAAGAGGGCCCTTAATTTGAAAATCAGCCTCTCATTTGACACAGTATCAAAAACTTTTGTAAAATCCACATAACCTCACTTAGGCCCTGTTACAAAGTCATGAAAGGGCTTACACGTGTGCAGTGCACATCAAAATGGTATTACCACTCAACTAGTGTGTGCGCCTGGCGGTAATTCAGAGTTTGGCATGTGACAAAAATCCGCGGTAGAAATTATTTTCTATTTTCTACCACGGGGGCATTCCCAGCAGTAATCAGCAGTCATCACACACTGAATGGTTACCACACAAGTAACATTTGAGCCTTTACTGCTAAATCAATGGGTGGCATTAAGGGCTCAGGCCGTAAATAGATGTACGCTCAAACCCCTCCTTTTTACAGACACGATGGAGAAATGGTCCAGGGCACATCCAATACACATGCCCACACTACCTCAGGACACTTTTAGTGTGCCTTTGTAAAAGGGCCCCTAAAAAAACATTCCATTGCCTCCGGTATAAATCTTATATCTGGGCAGAAATATCTAGTACATTTTGTTGAACTCTGATTTGAAAAGGTGAGTATTCAAACCTTTGTGATTTGAATGCACTTTTGATGGACTTCATAGAAAAACATCTGAAAATTGGTTTTGAAAATGTATGGGCAATTCAGTCAATAGCTATCACTGTCACTAAGGCTAACCATTATCAGTCATCCGTTCCTGTTAACAGATGCTGCCCCCTCAGTCCAAAAATATGGTACATTCAGGAAGGAAGTTAGTGTGGGCTACTATTAAGATGTGTTATTTTAATGTTAACCTTGGTTATTAGTAATTAGGTTTCATTGCCTAAAATGGGGCCAGTGCAAAAATAGCACAAGTTAGTTGTAAAATACGTGGTAGCAAAAAAACAAGGAGTGGGAATTGGATCAGGCTCTTTGAAAACAGATTCAGGACTCTCATATGTCTTGACACAACACACACATGCCTGCATCAGGAGTCTTATTTATTTATTTATTTATTTATTTATTGCATTTGTATCCCACATTTTCCCACCTATTTGCGGGCTCAGTGTGGCTTACAATAAGACATGAATAATAGAAATACATTTGTTACGACTAGGTTATGGATTACATTGAACAGAGTTGTGCGAGACATTCGAATATCAATGGGAGTATAACAATGGGACATCAACATAGAAACATTAGAAGGAGACAATGGGAAAAAAGGGCATTGTTAGAAACCTAGGCATATAATGTACATAGTTCCGTGAGTAAGTGAATGATTGACTGGATAAAGGGATGAGGGATCAGAAGTGGATGTGTATTGAGTTGGTGAACAGTGAGTGTGGTTTCTATGTGTTTTGGCTCTTTCCATAAGTTTGTTCAAACAGGTGAGTCTTCAGTAGTTTACGGAAGGAGGCTTGTTCGTTAATCGTTCTTAGGTTGCGCGGTAGTGTATTCCAAGACTTTGTGCTCATGTAGGAAAAGGTTGACGCGTGTATCGTCTTGTACTTCAACCCCTTGCAAGTTGGGTAGTGAAGGTTGAGGTGAGTTCGGGATGATCTTTTGGCGTTTCTGGGTGGTAGGTCTATTAAATCAGTCATGTACGCTGGGGCTTCACCGTAAATGATCTTATGGACTAATGTGCAAATTTTAAAAGTAACGCGGTCCTTGAGTGGAAGCCAATGTAGTTTCTCACGCAGTGGTTTTGCCCTTTCATATTTAGGTTTTCCGAGGATGAGCCTGGCTGCTGTGTTCTGGGCTGTTTGAAGTTTCCTCAGTATTTGCTCTTTGCAGCCTGCGTATAATGAGTTGCAGTAATCCAAGTGGCTGAGGACGAGGGATTGCACTAGGCTGCGGAAGACGAATCTTGGGACGAATGGTCTTATCCTTTTCAATTTCCACATGCTGAAGAACATCTTCTTGGTTATGTTGTTTGCATGAGTTTCGAGTGTTAGGTGGCGGTCGATAGTCACACCGAGGATTTTTAGCGTTTCTGAGATTGGAAGTTTTAGGTTTGGTGTGTTTATCACGTTGAATTCGGTTGTGTTGTATTGGGAGGTGAGTATCAGGCATTGGGTCTTTTCTGCGTTTAGTTTCAGGCGGAATGCATCTGCCCATGTGTTCATGATATGTAGACTTTGATTGATTTCGTTGGAGATTTCTTTGGTGTCTTGTTTGAATGGGATGTATATTGTCACATCGTCGGCGTATATGTATGGGTTTAGGTTGTGGTTTGATAGGAGTTTTGCTAGAGGGATCATCATTAGGTTGAATATGGTTGGCGATAGAGGTGATCCTTGTGGGACTCCACATTCAGGTATCCATGCCTTGGACTTGGTTGAATTTGATGTGACTTGATACGAGCGCAGGGTTAGGAACCCCTTGAACCAATTCAGGACATTTCCTCAGATGCCAAAATATTCAAGTATGTGTAGTAGGATTCCATGGTCAACCATGTCGAAGGCGCTTGACATGTCAAATTGTAGGAGGAGTATATTGTTGCCAGTTGCAATTATTTGTTTGAATTTAGTCATAAGGGTGACTAATACTGTTTCTGTGCTGTGATTCGAACGGCATCCTGATTGGGCATCATGCAGTATTGAATGTTTGTCTAGATAGCTTGTGAGTTGTTTAGTTACCACACCTTCGGTTATCTTGGTTATTAGTGGTATGGATGCTATTGGCCTGTAGTTGGTTATTTCGCTCGTGTTTTTCTTTGTGTCTTTAGGAATTGGTGTGAGTAAGATTTTTCCTTTTTCTTTTGGGAAGAGTCCATTTTGTAGCATGTAGTTTATGTGGTTTGTTAGGTTTATTATGAATTGTTGAGGAGCAGATTTCATGAGGCTATTTGGACATATGTCTAGTTTGCAGTTGGATTTGGCATATTTTTTGAGAGTTTTGGAGATGAGGTCTTCTGATAATAGTTCAAATTCGGTCCAGGTTCTGTCTGCTGGGTGTGTTCTTTCTTCTGGATCTAGACAGTCTAGGAGAGTGGTGTATTCTGTAGGGCTGGCGGGTATTTTGTGTCGTAATAGTACAATTTTCTCCTTGAAGTGTTTTGCAAGGTTGTCGACACTTGGTATATCTTTGCCATTGGTTGTAACAGGTGTGGTGTCTAACAGTTTGTTCACAAGGTTGAAGAGTTTATGTGTGTCTTTGTAGTTTGGTCCTATTAATGTTTTATAATGTAGTATTTTTGTCTGTTTGATGGTGTATTTGTATTTTCTCCGAAGTTGTTTCCAGTCATTTAGTGTTTGTTCATCTCTCTTTTTGTTCCAGGCTCGTTCAAGTCTCCTGACTTGTGTTTTCAGTTTTTTTAGTTCTTTGGTGAACCATGGATTTGCATTTTTCCTGTGTGATGTTCTGGTTTGGGCTGGGGCAATTTTGTCTAATGTTGTTGTGCTTATATCGTCCCATTCTTGGAGGAATTGGATGGTGTTAGCGTTTGTAGTCCATTCGCTCTGGTAGATTTGTTGCCAGAATGTTGTGGGGTCTATTTTTCCTCTCGTTGTGTAGGTTGTTCGCTCATGTTTATTGATTGTGTTTAGTTGTGTTTTTCGCCAGTAAAGAGTGACGTTTGCTTTATGGTGGTCTGACCATAATGTGGGTGTCCATCTTGTGTTGGTGAGTGTGATAGTTGAGTCCGGTTCGAGTCTATTTGTTATGATATCTAGTGTGTGTCCTTTTTCGTGGGTTGGTTGTAAGTTGGGTGTTTACAGATCCCAGAGTTGTAGGAATTCTTTGAATTCTCGTGTGCTTGGTAGGGTGTCATCTTCTTGGTGTAAGTTGATGTCACCTAGTATGAGGATGTTTGAGGCTGATACGCAGGTATTCGAGATGAAATCCATGAGTTGTGTTTGGGTGTCTTGCCATTTTCCTGGTGGCCTGTAGAATAGGATTGTGTTAAGGTGTCCTATTAGGCTTGGATGGTTGATTCTTGTCGATGCAATTTCGAGTTGTCGTGAGGTAGATTCGCCTGTGATTGTGATGGTGAATTCAGGTTTGTATATTATAGCTATTCCGCCTCCTCTTTTTTCTCCATTTCTTGTCCAGTGCGTGATTTTGTATTCTGGTAGGCATGTTTGTAGGATGGCGGGGTCTGTAGGACTATGGAACCAGGTTTCTGTGATAAATAAGAGGTCTAGTTTGTCTGTGGTAATCCAATCTAGTATGTCTACTGAGTTGCTTACTGCAACTCTTGATGCGTATACTTGACAATCACATCTATCCTTGGCAATACGTCTTATAAAATAAACATAAGCTGCTATACATACATTTTGCTTTCATCAGTGGTCTTTTTAAAGACCAGCTTATGTTTAATTTCACATTGGGAGTACTGAGTCTGTTTTTGAAGAACCTGAACCAGTTCCCACTCGTTTTTCTTTGCTTTGCCCATACTGTGGGACTTGTGTGTTCTTTCCTCTCTTTGTGGTCATTTTTGCAAAATACATGGTAGCCCATGTTGATAACTTTCCCCCTCAATGTCACCCTTTAATATAAAAAAAAATATATTTAAAGAGACAGGAGTTTCAGAATGTCTTGTTTTTCAAAGAATGTTTTTGTTTGTAATAATGATTCTTCAGCAAACATAATTAGTTTAATAGCACAGAACATTTATCCTAAAACAGCCTCAATAATGTGGCTTGGAGTCCCTTTTACTAAGCATCTATGCACACCCAATGCACGCCAAAATGGACTTACCACCCGACTACTGAGTGGCTTTTGCGGTAATTTCATTTTTGGCGCACATCCGCTATGCACGGCTGAAAGTTTTCTGGTGCGTGTAGCAGACGTGTGCCAAGTGGCATCTGACACACATAGGTCATTACTGCACAAATTCTTTACCGCTAGGTCTATGGCTGGCAGTATGTTCTGAGACCCAAAATGGATGTGCGGCAATTTTGATTTTGCAGCACATCCATTTTTGGGGAAAGAGAAAAAGGCCTTTTTTTACAGGCACGCTGAAAAATAATTCTGCACGTGCCCTTAACCCGCACCTACACTACCGCAGGCCACTTTTTATCACGGCTTTGTAAAAGGATCCCTTGGATAGCCAAATTCAATTTCAAAATTGTAAGTTTTATGTTAAACTACACTGCTTTATACAGCCTTGGGTGAATCTATTCATAAAGGTGGTTAATAAATCCCAATAAGTAAAACAGAACCAATATATGTACAAAAAAGTGTCACAAAAAATTGAACTGTCTTAGAATGGTTGCAAACAGTGGATTCTCCAAAATTGCTGATACCAGAAAAATCTTCACAGAGCTGGTGCTGTTAAATAAATGCCTTTCCTTAATTGCTTCAGGGACTAGGTAAGGGCTTGCATATATCAATATAGATTGCGTCCATAAATAATCCACAGCCACAACTGATACTCATGCCAGTATTCAGCATGCTTCTGAATGGCTAGTGAGCAGCCTTAGATACAGCAATTTATTTATTCATTCACTTGTTGCATTTGTATCCCACGTTTTCCCACCTCTTTGCAGGCTCAATGTGGCTTACAATACATCATGAATAGTGGAAATGAGAAGAGAATAAGCAATTGGTATTACAGAAGGATTTTGGGTTACATGATAATGATAAAGCATAATAGTGAAATAACAAGAAAGCATTATAAGACAGTTCTGGATACATATGGGGATTCACATGTTTTGATCTTTGTGATATGTCTTGTCAAAAAGATAGGTCTTCAGTAGTTTGCGGAAGCTGGCTAGTTCATCGATTGTTTTCAGGTTGCGCGGTAGCGCGTTCCAGAACTGTGTGCTCATATAGGAAAAGGTTGATGCATGCATTAGTTTATATTTTAGGCCTTTGCAGTTGGGGAAGTGAAGATTAAGGAATGTGCGGGATGATGTTTTGGCATTCCTGGGTGGTAGGTCTATCAGGTCTGACATGTAGGCTGGGGCATCACCATGGATGATTTTGTGAACCAGGGTGCATATCTTGAACGCGATGCGTTCTTTGAGTGGGAGCCAGTGTAGCTTCTCTCATAGGGGTTTAGCACTGTTAATATGTGTTCTAGCTTGAGACCTATCCACTGGAATGGTGATGGGCCAAGATACACGGTTCTAACCAGCTGAAAAGCACTGACTAGGCCTGATAAGCAGCTGATGGCCTTATAGCAGAGAACCTGCAAGAGCAGGACTGCTTGGTGAGTCTTAAGGAAACCTGGTACAACTTTCAAATTGAGTGTTACGCTTAAGATGAGGAAATTAGAGACAAAAATGGTAAAGACTTTGGTTCTTAAGATGGAGAATGTCTTTATAAAATGGCTCTCAGTATCATAAGATATGAAGACACAGATCTCTCTCTTAGGATTGGAAAAGAGGAAGTGAAAGTGTCGAAATTGGCACTATTAAGCAATCTTTGAGAGGAGGGGCAGGTGGGCACCTGACCGACGGTTAAGTATGATTCAGAGATTAAGCAATATTAGAAAAAAAAAAGTCCCTCTCTATAGACTTGTATGTGGACCCAATACTATATAAGGAGTGGGCATCGGAGCTGTCTTCGGAAGATTTCCCCAACGCATCTTAGGGAGCAGAGCTCTGGCCGGTTGGATCCAGAATCTGTCCATTGAATGTACCAGATTAAAGCTTGAATTTGGTAAGAATAAAAAGACTATTTCTGTTACTAAGCTGTTTTCTGTCTTTGTTTCAATTCATCCTCTATCTGTCATCTGTTTTATAAAGTATCACACACACACAAGTAAGATTCCTCACTGAAACAGTTTTCATAGATTTTATGTGGGAACATAAATGGCCCAAGATTCACTTAGATCCACATAGACAGAAAGCTGTGGTCATGGGAATTAGATTTGAACTGCGCCTTCTGATGCCTCCCCAGCGGCGATACCCATGGGAAGGGGTGTCACTGGAATTCAGGGAGGCGGTCCACAAGATCTTAGAAGAACAAACCCTCTGTACACCTCCGTGTGGAAGGATCCCACAGGGGTCTAGAGAGAAGTAGATTAAAAACAGCACTTTCATACTTTGATTTTCTGAATATGAGTCTGGCTGCAGTGTTCACACAGGCAGCTCCGCTCCCCTTTGCCGCGTCCATCCGGCCCTCTCTGATGCACTTCCTGTTTACGTAGGGCCAGATGGACGTGGCAAAGGGGAGCGGAGCTGCCTGTGTGAACGGCAGTGCTTTGCGACGGGCGAAAAAGAGAATGCAGCGGAGCCTGGGGAGAAGAATTATTTTAAAGGCAGGCATGCAGGCAACGCTGCTGAACACTGCCTCCCGGACGGCCATACCCGGTGGAGCCGCAGGAGAAAAGGCAGCGACAGCAGCGAAGGATATTGGATGGGCGGGCCTGGAGGGAAAGTGGCTGAGAGCTGCTGGACATGATGGGAGGGAGAGGAGGAAGGGACTGGAGGGAAGGGACAGAGCTGCTGGACATGGGAGGGAGAGGAGGAAGGGGCTGGAGAGCTTCTGGACATGGAAGGGAGAGGAGGAAGGGGCCGGAGAGCTTCTGGACATGGGAGGGCGAGGAGGAAGGGACTGGAAGGAAGGGACAGAGCTTCTGGACATGGGAGGGAAAGGAGGAAGGGGCTGGAGAGCTTCTGGACATGGGAGGGAGAGGAGGAAGGGACTGGAAGGAAGGGACAGAGCTTCTGGACATGGGAGGGAAAGGAGGAAGGGGCTGGAGAGCTTGTGGACATGGGAGGGAGAGGAGGAAGGGGCTGGCGATCTTCTGGACAAGGGAGGAAGAGGAAGAAGGGACTGGAGGGAAGGGACAGAGCTGCTGGACATGGAAGGGAGAGGAGGAAGGGGACTGGATGGATGGGAGAGAGCTGCTGGATGTGGGAGGAAGAGGGGGAGGAAAACTGGAGGGAAGGGAAACAGAAATACCAGACCAAGGAGATGAAGGAAAAGGGAACAAATACTAAACGAAGGGAGGGCGGGGTGGGTAGGCAGGCAGGCAGGGAATCAAGCAACCAAACCAGATGCTGGAAAGGGGAGAGAGTGAGAGGGAGAGAAGCTGGATGGGGTAGGGTCAGAGAGGGTAGAGATATAATGGCACTGGGGACAAAGAGAGGGGAGAAGCTGGACAGAGAAATATAGGGACACAGAGAAAGGGGGATATTAAACATGAAGAAAGATAGAGGTACAGAGATGGAAGAAGATGGATAGTGGACATGGAGAGAAAGTAGAAATATCAAATGGACATGAGACCTTGGTGAATGAGTTAAGAGAAGACAGAAGGATGTAGAAACCAGAGCCTGGGACCAACATGACTTGGAAAAATAAAATGAGCAGACAACAAAAGGTAGAAAAAAGAATTTTATTTTTCTATTCTGTGACTAGAATACGTCAGATTTGAAATGTACATCCTGCCAGAGCTGGTGTTAGAATATGGCTGGGGCCCAAGGCAGATATTTAGGAGGGGACCCCAAAGCTTACTAACAGGCTGCACCTTCTTCAGCTTCCAGGTGGCCTGGGGTTCTCTCTGGCTAGGGAGTCAAATGCAGTTGCCCTAGTTGTACCTCCCCTAACACTGTCTCTTGCATGTGCTATCATATTTTGAATAGTATAGGAAAAATGCATCTCTTTGTATTTCTCTGTGCTGTGCTAAATGCAAGGTCTGGCTTCTTGGGATTTTGATTTAATTTGTTTATGATTTGTGGTCACTTATTTTGTATTTGGCATTTGTGTTCTGTGTGTGTGACCAACGTATTCTGTTAGCATCAATTTTCTATGTACTATTCTATAGTACTTTGGCTTGTTCAGATTTCTTGATGTATTGATATTTTAGGGCCCCACTGTAATATTTAGGGCATATTTGGGGGAAGCATATGTATGTTGGCGGACCGTGGCTCAGTGGAGGATGAAGAGTGCACCCTCTTATAGTTCCCCTAGCTCTCAATGTGGCCTGCAACCACTGAGGCCAGCACTGCTACTCCCATTGAAGTTAATGGGAGTGGGGTAGGTGTGCGATAGGAGTAGGGGCGTCGGCAGGGCATATCAGGTGGCAGGTGTTTCTCTAGTGCCCATCCATCCAACCTGTTGGCCCACCCAAAAATTGCCTTCTGGCTACGCCACTGATCTAAGACACTTCACAATTCTCAATAAAGCCACCTTCATCTTTGTAAAATACTAGGACACCGCTCCTGCAGCCCCTCCATTCATCAAAACTAAAATAGTAATATTAATTATGCATTTAAACAAGCCTGCACTACACAAGCGCACAGAGGATAAAACTATTGGACTGATAATTGATTAAGAAAGGATAGTGATAGGAGTGTACTACCATCTGCCTGGCCAGGATGAACAGACAGATGTAGAAATGTTATTGGAAATTAGGGAGGCTAACAAACTGGGCAACACAATAATAATGGGTGATTTCAATTACCCCGATATTGACTGGGCATGCTAGGTAGGTAAAATTCCTTGATGAAATCAAGGACTTAGTCAAGTCCTTAGTGGAGCACATGATCTGGTGCGGGAGGTAATGGTGATGGGGCCGCTTGATAACAGTGATCATAATATGATCAGATTTGATATTAGCTTTGGAGTAAATATACACAGGAAATCCAATACAGTTCAAAAAGGAGACTATAAATAAATGAGAGGAACGGTTAAAAAAAAAAATTCTGGAAGCACAGGCCAAATATATTTTGTGTATTAAAAAAGGAAGGAGGAAGACCAATTGACAGCTGGCATGGTTAAAATGTGAGGTGAAGGAAGCTATTCGAGCTAAAATAAAATCTTTCAGAAAATGGAAGGAAGCGACTGAAAATAATAAGAAACAACATAAGGAATGTCAAGTCAAATGCAAAGCACTGATAAAGAAGGCAAGAGGGACTTTGGAAAAAAGATTACGCTGGAGGCAAAAACACATAGCAAAAATGTTTTTAGGTATATTAAAAGCAAGAAGCTGGTAAAAAAATCAGTTGGACCGCTAGATGACCAAGGTGTATAAGGGGCAATCGGGGAAGACAAAACCATAGCGGAGAGATTAAAGGAATTCTTTGCTTCGGTCTTCACTGGGGAAGATTTGGGAGAAGTATCATTGGCAGAAATGGTTTTCAAAGCTGACGAGTCAGTGAAACTGAATGAAATCTCTATAAACCTCGAAGGTATAATGGGGCAATTTGACAAATTGAAGAGTAGCAAATCTCCTAGACCGGATGGCATTCATCCCAGAGTACTTATAGAATTGAAAAATGAACTGGTGGAACTATTATTAGTAATAATGTAATTTATCTTTAAAATTGAGCGTGGTACCGGAAGATTGGAGGGTAGCCAATGTAATGCCAATATTTTAAAAAGGTTCCAGAGGGAATCTGGGAAATTATAGATCAGTGAGCAGTGGCGTTCTGACCCTAGCTGACACCCGGGGCGGATCGCCGATTCGCCCCCCCCCTCCGGGTGCAGCGCGACCCCCCCCCCGGCGAAATGACACCCCCCCAGGTGCACGCCGCTGGGGGGGGGGTGCCGCGGTGCGCGCCTGTTGCCCTGTTTCAGTCCGATTTCGCAATTCGCATGTGTTCACTGCTCCCTCTGAGTCTGCCCCGGAACAGGAAGTAACCTGTTCCGGGGCAGACTCAGAGGGAGCAGTGAACACATGCGAATTGCGAAATCGGACTGAAACAGGGCAACAGTCACGCGCCGCGGCACCCCCCAGCAGCGTGCACCCGGGGCAGACCGCCCCCACCGCCCCCCCCCCTTGGCACGCCACTGCCAGTGAGATTGATGCCAGTGCCATGCAAAATGGTAGAAACTATTATAAAGAACAAAATTACATAGCATATGCATGAGACAAAGCTAACATGGATTTAGTGAAGGATAATCTTGCCTCGCCAATCTATTACTCTTCTTTGAAGGGGTGAACAAACATGTGGTTAAAGGCAAGCCAGTTTATATTGTGTATCTGAATTTTCAAAATGCGCTTGACAAAGTACCGCATGAAACACTCCAGAAGAAATTGGAGAGTCATGGGATAGGAGGTAATGTCCTATTGTGGATTAAAAACTGGTTAAAGGATAGAAAAGAGAGAGTAGGGCTAAATGGGCAGGAAGGAAGTCAGTGTGGGCTACGAGATGGAGATAAAAAGTGATTTTGTTTGAGTCCAAGATGGCCGCCGAATGAGACGGACGTGTTTTTAGAGTCTCTCTCATTTCCTGAGCAATACCAGTAATATGCCGAAGAGGAGAGGAAGGGCTGCAGCGACTGCCTCCCAGCAGCCGAGGAATCCACCTTCTTTAAGCTCGATTGAACCTTTTTTGCAGAGAGCCGCAGGCATGGTTTTACCGTCGACGGGCGGCCCGCTTGTTCACCCACTAGCTGGAGAAAGCGGAGTGAACACTGGGCTGGAAGTTTCGTTAAGCCCGGACGGCAGAAACCCGCCTCCCCAGCCAATAGGAAGCAGTTCTCCGATGAAGGCGTTCTCGACCGCGAAGACCGGAGAGTCAGGTAGCGGAGGGGAACGGGAGGCAATTTTATCTTCGTCAGAAGGTTTGGGGAGTTTGTTAACCCCCACTTTGGCTGCTTCCATAGAAAGAAGATCAGCTGAGGAGACGATAGGAACAGTTGGGAATGTGAGTCTGATGCACACTGAGGTAGAAGAGATTTTTCCTTTTAAAAAACCTACCGAAGTAACTTTAGACAATCTCTGGCATCTAATTGTGGAACTTGGCAAGGCTTTATGCCCTCAGACGAAAAAGATGTCTGAAGAAATTTCTTTATTGGATGGGAAACTGAAGGAAGTAGAAACTAAACTTAATTCAGTGGCTTCACAAACTGAACATCTTGAAAAAGAAGTACAACAGATACAAACTTTGCAAACAACAACTGTTAAAGATTTGGTAAACCTAAGGAGAAAATCGGAGTTTCTTGAAAACAGTTTAAAAAATAATAACTTGCGTTTTATAAATTTTCCCTTGCAACCTCTGATTTCTCCGAGGGAAATGCTAAGAAATTACTTTAAAGAAGTTCTGGAAATTGGAGAAGACCAGTTCCCTCCTATCTCCCAGGTTTTTATATCTCGGGTAAAAGAGAAGAACAGCATTTAAATAACCAGGCAATAGATGTCTCTGCATTGATAGAAAGTTCAGATAGTGAACAATTAACTGCTTCAACCCTACTTGCCACGGTAGCGTTGACCTCAGACAAGTCATGGATATTAAAGAAATTTTTCCAAAAAAAAGAGAAAACCTTTAGAGGATTACAAACTCGGATATTTCCTGACTTGTCGAGGGACACGCAGAAGCGTAGGCAAAGGTTTTTGCAGTTGAAACAGGAGACGCTCCAGTTAGGAGCAACGTTTTATTTAAAATACCCATGTAAATGCTTGGTAAATTATCAGAATGTTAAATATGTATATTTTGACCCTTCCCAATTGGGTTCCTTTTTAACATCAAAGAGAGCTCTATAAGTGTGTATATACCAAGCCTGTAACGCTGAAATCTTGTTTTTTTTTGGTTAAAGTATATTTGAAACATTAATTTCTTTTCCTTATATCTCCAGTTATTGAAAACTTGGACTCAGTATTGTGGACTTTAAAGCATCTAAAAAGGAGATATTTTTCTTTATTTTTGAGGAATTTTTGGGCAAATTAGTTTCTTTAGTTGCTTTTTTCCTGTCAAGTAAATTTACTTGTGATTTTGATTGAAATAACAATAAATAAAAAAAATTAAAAAATGATTTTGTTGTTAATGCTGGTTCTTCAGCTAAAATAATTGTTTTTAAAAACAGAGAACAATTTATGCTAAAACATCCTGAATACTTATGTGGCTTGGATAGCCAAACTCAATTTCAAAATTCTAAGTTTTATGTTTAACTGCACCTAGGAAAATCTATTCATAAAGGCGGTTACTAAATCCCAATAAATAAAACAGAACCAAAATATGTACAAAAAAAAGTGTCACAAAAAAACTCAACTCTTAGAATTGTTGCAAAAGGTGGATACTCCAAAATTGCTGATACCAGAAAGTTCTTCACACAGCTGGTGCCATTAAATAAATGCCCCTCCTTAATTGCTTCAGGGACCAGGAAAGGGCTTGCATGTATGAAATAGACTGTGTCCATAAAAAAAATCCACAGCCTCAACTGATACTCATGCCAATATTCAGCATGCTTCTGAATGACCAGTGAGCAGCCTTAGTTACAGCAATTACTATTTGCTGCCTTGGCTATGCACTGTTCCTTATGGTCCCTTACCCAATTTGTAAGCATATTCATTATTTCTTACTCGATTACAGTTCCTCATTGAATTGTATGATTTGTTCTCAATAAAACCACATTCATCTTTGTTAAATATTACAACACCACTCCTGCAGCCCCTCAAAATAAAATAATAATATTAATGATGCATTTATTCAAGCCTGCACTACACAAGAGCACAGAGGATAAAACTATTAGACTGAAATCGATTAAGAAATGCATTCTGTGTAACATATGTACCCACTTCTGCAATTATGTCTGAAATTTTGTAGCTGAGTGGCAATACTATACAAAGTAGCTAGCCATCAAATTATCCCAACTGACTCTATACCATGCATATACTGTATCTATCTGCTCTTGATCTCTCAATTATATGGTAAGCTGTATTGTAGAAAATCTTTAGCAAGTTGAATGTTCTATTGCATGCTTATTAAGTGTATCATTAGTATTATGCTAACATTGAATTCCAGTGCTGTTAAATGTGTATATTGTTGATACTGTTTCATGATAGTTCTATTATTAGGTTTCAATTTACTGTTTTCAAGTTTACCCCATTTATTGTATTTATCTGTATTCTTGGTTATTTGGGTGACTCTCTTCATAAAGGCAGCTAATAAATCCCAATAAATAAATAAAGTACTTTGGAGGTCCTGCATTCAATTCCCCTGTCATTTACAGCTCCAGGAGGAGTTCCACTCATCCTACTAATGGCTGGACTTCGTACCCTGACCGAAATATCACTGAAATGACTGGGTTAAGTACATTGGGATGGGAATATAAACTAGGGGAAACACACATTTAGACCGAAAGAGAGACTGGTTCCTAGTCAGATGGATACCCAAAGGAGCAGGAAAAATCTACTTCATAAAATTGAATTCTGTACCACACAAAGACAAAATTATGCAACTTGAAGGATTTATCATTGAAACAGTTGTATTTTTCCTTACCTATGTTTCCATTGCAAGAATTTCATCCTGTCTCTGATAGCTTTGAAGTGACAAAGTGACATAGGATCTGTTCTTCCTTCTGTACTGTCACAGGTGAAGATTATTCAACTATGTAGTGGTGCCCAACTATGCACCATGCAGCAGGAAATGATTAAGTAAGGACTGACTGTTTTTAAAGCATAGAATAAGAACAGCCCAAGATAAACACAAGACTTAACGAACCCAGGATTTGTTTAACCTATGTAGTGGTGCCCAACTATGCACCCTGCAGCAGGAAATTATTAAACGATGACTGATTGTTTTTAAAGCATAGAATAAGAACAGCCCAAGATAAACACAAGAATTAATGAGCCCAGGATTTGTTAACAAGACAAAAAGTGGATTTAAAAGCTCTTGTGTGTAGCAGGCTGTCAATGCACTCTTTCCTAAGCTATAGCAGGAAAACATTCTGGGTCCCTGCTCCAGAGAGGTGCCAATCAAGTCCGAATGTACTGAGAAACTAGCTCAATAGTATTTACACTTGAGTTTTTCGAGGAAGGTATGAAATTCTAAGCTAAGGGAGGAACCTTGTTTCTCCTCCCCAAGAGGCAATCCCGTATGAAGGAGATGTAAATCTGTACTGAGTGGTTATTCCACTCTGGGGCCCACTAGATCCTTGGATTCCTTTTACATAAGTACCTAAGTAATGCCACACTGGGAAAAGACCAAGGGTCCATCGAGCCCAGCACCCTGTCCACGACAGCGGCCAATCCAGGCCAAGGGCACCTGGCAAGCTTCCCAAACGTACAAACATTCTATACATGTTATTCCCGGAATTGTGGATTTTTCCCAAGTCCATTTAGTAGCAGTTTATGGACTTGTCCTTTAGGAAACCGTCTAACCCCCTTTTAAACTCTGCCAAGCTAACCGCCTTCACCATGTTCTCCGGCAATGAATTCCAGAGTTTAATTACGCGTTGGGTGAAGAAACTGTTTCTCCGATTTGTTTTAAATTTACTACACTGTAGTTTCATCGCATGCCCCCTAGTCCTAGTATTTTTGGAAAGCGTGAACAGACGCTTCACATCCACCTGTTCCACTCCACTCATTATTTTATACTAGTAAAAAAGGCCCGTTTCTGTTTTAAAGGAAATGGGCGCTAGCAAGGTTTTCCTGGGAGTGTGTATGTTTGAGTGAGTGTGTGTAAGAGTGAGTGTGTGAGAGAGAGTGAATGTGCGAGTGTGTGTGTGACAGAGAGAGAGTGAGACTGGGTGCGAGTATGTGTGTAAGAATGAGAGTATGTGCCAGGGTCCACCCTCCCTCCCAGTTCCAGGGTCATCACCCCCCCCCCCCCAGTCTGTTTCCCCGTTGCAGGGTCCTCCCTGTTTCCCCCTCCCCCCTCCCAGTTGCAGGGTCTGTCTGTCTCCCCCTCCTTTTGTCCTTGACATTTTAAGGCACTGTCTATCAAGAATTTTAAAAGGACAATGTGCAGCAGCAGCTCCTAGGTTTTCTTGTTTTTCAGTGTATGCCAATGAGGGCTGCGTAGGGGAGTGGAAACAGAGATTAACCAATGTTCTTCTTTGCTTACCCTAGACTTGCTGTGCTGTCTTCCATTCCTGTCTATTAGACGTCCTGCAGCATGTGCTAGGCTTGGTTGCTTTGTTGTGATTGAACGGGGATGAGCGATGAGCTGCAGTCGGACCCGCTGGTCTTTCCCTCCCCCCTCTTGCGAGTGGACCGCGACCGTCACTGTGATCCCTCACCGGCCTCCTCGACATTGGACAGTCGGTGCAGCATCTTGCTTGCCGTCTCGCCGCCCTCCCTCTCTGTCCTCTCCAACAGTGCGAATCAGGAGTTGGAGAGCAGAGGGAGGGCGGTGGCGGTTTTTGGAGGGCGGTTAGTGTGCGCGTGTGGTTCGGGAGGTTCAGGCAGTCTGGTGCGATTCCTAGGCAGGGGGAGGAGTAGGGAAACATGCTCCGCGTGTTTCCCTACTCCTCCCCCTCCACATTGGACACTTGCGGCTCCTCCACTCTCCCTGACATTTCCCTACTCCTCCACCTCCACATTGGACACTCGCGCCTCTTCCCTTCTCCCTGATGTTTCCCTACTCCACCTCCACAGTGGACACTCGTGGCTCCTCCCCTCTCCCTGACGTCACGATCTACTCCATGAAGGACACCACCACCGGAAGCCTCCAGGCAGCCTCAGAACGTTGGAGGTGAGCTTTATTATATAGGATACCTCTATCCTATATAATAAGAGAACGGCGGAGGTGGTCCCTCTTCACAAAAATGGTGATAGGGAAGAAGCTGGAAACTACAGGCCGGTAAGCCTCACTTCGGTTATTGGAAAAGTAATGGAAGCGATGCTGAAGGAAAGGATAGTGAATTTCCTAGAAGCCAATAAGTTGCAAGATCCGAGACAACATGGTTTTACCAGAGGGAAATCGTGCCAAACGAATCTCATTGAATTCTTTGATTGGGTAACTGGAGAACTGAATCATCGACGTGCTATAGACGTAATCTACTTAGATTTTAGCAAAGCTTTTGACACGGTTCCCCACAGGAGGCTCTTAAATAAACTAGGTGGGCTGAAGATAGGTCCCGAAGTGGTGAACTGGATTAGGAACTGGTTGACGGACAGACGACAGAGGGTGGTGGTAAATGGAGTTCGCTCGGAGGAGGGAAAGGTGAGTAGTGGAGTGCCTCAGGGATCGGTGCTGGGGCCGATTCTGTTCAATATATTTGTGAGTGACATTGCCGAAGGGTTAGAAGGTAAAGTTTGCCTATTTGCAGATGATACTAAGATTTGCAACAGAGTGGACACCCGGGAGGGAGTGGAAAGCATGAAAAGGGATCTGAGGAAGCTAGAAGAATGGTCTAAGGTTTGGCAATTAAAATTCAATGTGAAGAAATGCAAAGTGATGCATTTAGGGAGTAGAAACCCACGAGAGACTTATGTGTTAGGCGGGGAGAGTCTGATAGGTACTGAGGGGGAGAGGGATCTTGGGGTGATAGTATCTGAGGATCTGAAGGCGACAAAACAGTGTGACAAGGCGGTGGCCATAGCGAGAAGGTTGCTAGGCTGTATAGAGAGAGGTGTGATCAGCAGAAGAAAGGAAGTGTTGATGCCCCTGTACAAGCCGTTGGTGAGTCCCCACCTGGAGTATTGTGTTCAGTTTTGGAGGCCGTACCTTGCGAAGGATGTTAAAAAAATGGAAGCGGTGCAAAGAAAAGCTACGAGAATGGTATGGGAATTGCATTCCAAGACGTATGAGCAGAGACTTGCTGACCTGAACATGTATACCCTGGAGGAAAGGAGGAACAGGGGTGATATGATACAGACGTTCAAATACTTGAAAGGTATTAATCCGCAAACAAATCTTTTCCGGAGATGGGAAGGCGGTAGAAAGAGAGGACATGAAATGAGATTGAAGGGGGGCAGACTCAAAAAAGATGTCAGGAAGTAATTTTTCACGGAGAGGGTGGTGGATGCTTGGAATGCCCTCCCGCGGGAGGTGGTGGAGATGAAAACGGTAACGGAATTCAAACATGCGTGGGATGTGCATAAAGGAATCCTGTGCAGTAGGAATGGATCCTCAGAAGCTTAGCCAAAATTGGGTGGCAGAGCAGGTGGGGGAAGAGAGGTTGGTAGTTGGGAGGCGAGGATAGTGGAGGGCAGACTTATACGGTCTGTGCCAGAGCCGGAGATGGGAGGCGGGACTGGTGGTTGGGAGGCGGAAAATACTGCTGGGCAGACTTGTACGGTCTGTGCCCTAAAAAAGGCAGGTACAAATCAAGGTAAGGTATACACATATGAGTTTATCTTGTTGGGCAGACTGGATGGACCATGCAGGTCTTTTTCTGCCGTCATCTACTATGTTATCATGTCTCCCCTCAGCCGTCTCTTCTCCAAGCTGAAAAGCCCTAGCCTCCTTAGTCTTTCTTCATAGGAAAGTCGTCCCATCCCCGCTATCATTTTAGTCGCCCTTCGCTGCACCTTTTCCAATTCTACTATATCTTTCTTGAGATGCGGCGACCAGAATTGAACACAATACTCAAGGTGCAGTCGCACCATGGAGCGATATAACGGCATTATAACATCCTCACACCTGTTTTCCATACCTTTCCTAATAATACCCAACATTCTATTCGCTTTCCGAGCTGCAGCAGCACACTGAGCAGAAGGTTTCAGTGTATTATTGACAACGACACCCAGATCCCTTTCTTGGTCCGTAACTCCTAACATGGAACCTTGCATGACGTAGCTATAATTCAGGTTCTTTTTTCCCACATGCATCACTTGCACTTGCTCACATTAAACGTATTCTAGGGGCAGACGAGAAATGAGCACATAGGCTGCAGGTTTGGTTTTCAGCTGTCCCCTGAGGCACAGAGTGCCCTGAAGGAGAAGAGATATTGGTAATAGGGAAAACCGTATCTTAATCCTCTGTTGGAGAGAGCTAAAGAGAAAAACTGCAGCCACAACACAGTGCCTATCAGGGAAGGGATCTGGATTTCTGGAAGCAGTGGATTTGGTGAGTGCTAATACCTTAAGCAGCAAGGGATAAAAACACCTACCCAAAGTTTACCTACTGATCTATTCAATAAGGCAAACTGCAGCACTCAGGGAGCACAAAACCAGCAAGCAGAGCTAGAGCAAACACCAAAGGGATAAAAGCACAGAAGACCTGCTTGCAAACCAGAGAGAAAAAGAGGAATACAGGACTTAGCCCTTGATTCTATATACAGGTAGGTCGCCAAAATTCCAGGTTCGCTCACAAACTAATTAGTTAATGAGCCTATAACAGTCAATAATTTGTGTTAATTGGCATTCATTTGGGTTTAACACAGATCTGTCCTGAGCCCTATTCTATAAAATGTGCACCTAAATAACCCGCAACTCAAAAGGGGCATGATCATGGGAGGGGCATTGGTGGATCACAGCGAGTTCTCAGAGGTTAGGTTCAATGTTATAGAATAGGGTCAATTACATGTCCAACTGCCATTAATTATCAGCATTTACAGCAGGTTTCAGCCAGCATAAATGTGGTGCCCAAAGTTAGGCATGAGATCCATTGAAAACTAGTATTCTACAAAGAGCATACACCCTTTGCAGAATACTAGTTTAGTGCGGATCTTCCTGGTGCCTAACTTTAGGTGCTGTTTATAGAATTTCCACCTTAATATTTGCCTGAAAAGAGGTACAACAACTGATTAAGGAGATATGAACTACAGAGCAGAAATCAAGAAGTGTAAAGACACCATCGGAGAGAGTGAGTTTTTATGCAACCATATAGTCTGAATAATTTTGAATGATGTTTGAATAGGAAGTGGAGGATATTACTCCAAAGGAGAACAAGTGCTATTACTTTCATGAAACTATTTGACTTCTTTTGCAACTACCTTACCATAATTTTGTGGAAAATCTGCCTTCCTGTTTTCAATGAATATCAGACGGATGGAGACTGAGGACTAGAGGGTGAGAGAAAGGGAAAATGAGAGTAAAATCAAATGGGCAGATGTTGTTAAGGCATAGAAGAGAAAAGAAAAAAAGAAAAAAAAAAAACAAAGATCAGTGTCAAATAGATGTAGACAAAGAAAGGAAGGAGAAAGGAAAATAGAAAGGAAAACCTGGAAAATAATTTAGCAAAAGACTGACACATGGGGGCCCTTTTAGTAAGCTGGGTAAGCACTAATGCCTGCTTACCCCAGGTTAAAAACCCCTACTGTAGGGCATGCTCAGACATCCTGTGGTAGTTTCAGAATTGGGGTGTGCTTCCCAAGTGCTAAAAATTATATTTTTTTATTTGTTACATTTGTATCCCACATTTCCCCACCTATTTGCAGGCTCAGTGTGGCTTACATAGTACAGTAAAGGTGTTCGCCAATTCCGGTATGAACAAATACAGTAATGTTGTGGTAGAATAAGGTTCATGTGTACATACACATTAGGGAATCGTAGAGAGGAAGACAATCGTAGAGAGGAAGAGTTATTATATCTCCATTAGGAGCTTTGGTTTCGTTGTGTTGCAGGGTACAGGCATTTAAGTTGGGTCGGTAGGGTATGCCTTTTTGAACAGGTTAGCTTTAGCTCTGGGGATGCATCTGAGGGTGGCGAGTAGGCATTTACTGTGCTAATCAGTTATTGCAGCTATGTTGCCGCAAGCTAACTGATTAGCATGTAATTAGCACATGAGCTCTTATCACCTACAAAATAGGGGTCAGCGTGTGGCCATTAATAGGGAAAATATTGTACTGCTGTGCTGAATGTGGTCCCACGCTGGGGATAACACTGGCCACTTTTTAGCACAGCTTAGTAAAAGGGACCCACAGAAAGTGGAAAAGAGACTGGGACAAGCCCAATTAGAAAAATAAAATGCCCAAACAAAGGTAGAAAAGAAAAATATAATTCATTTTTGAAGGACTGGGATGTATCCTCTTTTGGGAAATATACTTTTTTTTCACAGTACAGGAGAAAATATATGTTTGTTTCTGTTTATTGGTCTTGCACTACTTATAGAGTCTGGGAGTGGGGGAGTTATTTCCATTTCAGTTTGTCTACATATTTTTTGTGGTCCCCTATTTTGTATCAGTTGAAGATCTGTTCATGCTCTGCAAAAGTGAATGAGGTAAAGGTTTCTGTTAGCATGCACTGCAGTGATTCCCAAACTGGGTTCTGTGGAACCCAAATGTTCCACACTTTCTTTAGGGGGTTCCTCAAGAAATTAGATTGTACCTTCTATTTGTATGAACATATATATCAGGGGTGTCCAACGTCAGCCCTTGACAGGTTGGGTTTTCATGATTTTCACAATGAATATGCATGAGATCTAATTGCATACAATGGACGTAGTGTATGCAAATGGATCTCTTGCATAGTGATTGTAAATATTCAACAGGATAATCAATTACAGAAATCAACAATAATCATTACAGCATATATCAAACATTGATATGCTGACTAGAATAACAAATCTGATGTTTTCCAGTGTTGTGTCTTTGGGGATCAAACTGATTTTTTTTTTTTTTGTTACATTTGTACCCCACACTTTCCCACTCATGGCAGGCTCAATGCAGCTTACATGGGGCAATGGAGGGTTAAGTGACTTGCCCAGAGTCACAAGGAGCTGCCTGTGCCTAAAGTGGGAATCCAACTCAGTTCCTCAGGACCAAAGTCCACCACCCTAACCACTAGGCCACTCCTCCACTCTTCTGACCATGAAGGCCCCCAGCTCTGTAAACAGGGTTGTTATTGAAAGTTACTTTGCCATACTCAGGCTTTGATGTGTCAGCAATCTGCCTGAGGTCTGCGAAGAAACCTTTGCAGCTAAGTCTTTTACAAGAAAGTCAGTTTCATAGCGCTACATATGCAGGGCCTGTTTTGTCTCTACATCATCTCATAGTAAAAAGTAACCAGGGTGGGACCAGGCTGCTGGCATCGGCAATTAAAAGGAGATAGAGCAGCTTGTTGTCACGGTTGTGCCCATGTTTCGTGCTCTCCTTCCTCTCGCCACCTGGTGGCCAGACCTGGTGGCTGCAATGAACTGTCTGGTTATTGTCACCCGTTCCAGATTTCAGGCCAGTCCGGTCCGGATCTTCCAGACTGCCAGACTTGCTCTGTTTGTTTGAACCTGCACAGCCCCTGTAGTTGCCTGGTGATTGCTGCAGCTGAGCCTCAGCTGCTGCTAGGCTTATTAGTCAGTTGGAAATTCTCTGCCTTTGCCTTTGCATCGCCTACGGCCCTGAGGTTTGTTGGGGTGCTGGTTGCACTTCTGCTCAGTCTGGTTCTTGCCTTGCTTCTTGTCTGTTTTAGTTAGTCAGTGGGTAGTTAGATTAGGTTGTTTGTTTGCTAGTCCTGTCTCTGGGTTAGTATTGTGTTTAGTCTTTGTTTGTGTCTTAGTGGCTGTTCTGCAGCTTTCAGTTCTGTGTCTGGTTATTCAGTGTTTTGTTCCCTGTTTTAGTGGCTGCTTGCAGCTTTCAGTCCTGCCCTTTAGCTTTCCCTTCCTTGCCCTGCTGCCCCTATATGTTCCTTTCCCCTCTGACCCTCAGTCCTGGTTCAGCCTAGTGGGTATCCAGTCCTGCCTTGCCCAGTAGTCCTGCCGGCCACTTGCAGCCAGAGGCTCAACTCTTGGTGAAAGGTGGCCATGTGCAGGTGAAGTCTCACTGTTTGACAAAGCAGTTCTGCCTTGCCTCTGGTGTGGGGTGGTTTTGCCTGCCGCTGCCGCTCTGCAGTGGCCCAAGGGCTCACAAACCCAGTTCCTGCTTGGAAAATGTGACACCTGTAAACTAGAAAGTGTGAGAAGGTTGAAAGTCATTCAAAAACGCATGGTTCGGAACAAGGTATCTTTCAAAGATATCACCAAAACAGGGAAGATGGGATATCCCGATTGCGAGGTTGCAATACAGTACATAGTGGACCAGGAGTCTTTAAAGAAAAAGCAGAGAAAAGATTGCAAATTATTCAATGCCAACTGCTGAACAAGATGTAAATACGAACAAACATAGTTTGAAATGTCTATATGCGAATGCCAGAAGCCTAAGAAATAAGATGGGAGAGTTAGAATATATTGTACTAAATGAAAAAATTAGATATAATAGGTATCTCTGAGACCTGGTGAAAGGAGGATAACCAGTGGGACACTGTCATACCAGGGTACAAATTATATTGTAATGATAAGGTGCACTGAATTGGTGGAGGGGTAGCATTGTATGTTAAGGAGGGGCCTTGAATCAAATAGACAAAATTCTGCAGGACATAAAACATATCTTGCAATCCCTATGGATTGAAATTCTATGTGTAAAGGGGGGAAGGATAGTGATAGGAGTGTACTACCATCCACATGGCCAGCATGAACAGACAGATGTAGAAATTGTATCAGAAATTAGGGAGGCTAACAAACTGGGCAACACAATAATAATGGGTGATTTCAATTACCCCAATATTGACTGCGTAAATGTAACATGAGGGAATGCTAGGGAGGCAACATTCCTTGATAAAATCAAGGACTGCTTGATGGAGCAGCTGGTACAGGAGCCAACAAGAGGAGCAAAAATTCTAGACCTATTCCTTAGTGGGGCACATGATCTGGTGCAGGAGGTAATGGTGCTGGGGCCGCTTGATAACAGTGATCATAATATGTTCAGATTTGATATAGGCTCTGGAGTAAGTACACACAGGAAATCCAATCAAAAAGGAGACTATGGTAAAAAGAATGGTGGAAAAAAAAACCTTATAGGAGCAGTTGTGAAGGTCAAAATTTTACATCAGATGTGGATGCTGTTCAAAAAATCATCCTGGAAGCCCAGGCCAGTTATATTCCATGTATTAAAAAAGGAGGAAGGGAGGCCAAACGACTGCTGGTATGGTTAAAAAGTGAGGTGATGGAAGCTATTAGAGCTAAAATAAAATCCTTCAGAAATGGAAGGAGGCAGGATCTGACTGAAAATAGTAAAGAAACAGCATAAGCAATGTCAAGTCAAATGCAAAGCTCTGATAAGGAGAGCAAAGAGGGACTTTGAAAAAAAGATTGTGTTGGATGCAAAAACACGTGGAGGGGCATTTTCGAAAGGTCGTCCAAGTATGAATGAAGACGCCCTCATGAAGTCGGGCAAAATCAGGTAGGTATAATGGAAAAATAGTATGGATGTCCTTAGACATTCCATTATTGCAGTTGAAAATGCCCAAATCAGGGACGCCCAAAGTACAGGAAAAAGGATGCCCTTAAACATTCCATTATTGCAGATGAAAACACCCAAAGTATAGGAAAAATACTGCATAGACATCCTTAAAATATTCAATGTATAATGTATAGTAAGTATAAAGTACAGTAACGAGGACATGTTTCTCACAGAACTGCCGAAGGACGTCCATCTTACTAGGCCGACCTAAGGACGGCGGCCCTGTAACAGGGACGTCCCTCAGCGGTTCTATGAGAAAGACGTCCTTATTACTATACTTTGGGCTTCTTTGATGTACCTGGTTGTTCCGTAAGTACAGTGCATGTAGTTGCGGACATCCATATATCGAAAATATAAAGAACATTCATAAGTGTAAAATACAGGAACAAGGACGTGTGTCTCAGAGAACTGCCGAAGGACAGTGGGCCTGTAAGAGGGACGTCCTTTGGCAGCTATGGGAAATATAAGGAACATACATATTTTATTGTGTATACATGAAGAGGTTTGCACACTTGATAATGATTCAGATAAGAAAGACTCCACACGTGTGAACATGTACTCATACAAATAAGGCCCCGCACGCATGACGACGTTCCATGCACGTCATGGACATCCATGCGGTGACCCATCATATATGGGGCCAAGATGTCCACATGCTGACCCATCCATATATAGAACTGTGAACATAAGGACGTCCATCACGCATGGGCGTCCATATAAGGCGATGCACATTTTCCAACAGTTATTCACTGAGAAACATGGCTTTAAGGCGCAAGCCAAATTTTAGTGAGCTGGAAACTTTGTGCCTAGTGCACCTGTGCTTGAAGCACAGGCGCATTCTTTTTCGCCACCACCACCACCTGCCCCCCAGGACTGTCTCCATCCAAGCCTGGTGTGAGATAAGGGACAGGTTGGAAAGGTAAGTGTTTGCTTCCCCACCCCTCCTGGGCTATCAGGGCCCCCTCCTGTAGCTACACATATAAGAGCTCCCTCAACAATGTAAGCACAAACTGTAGTCTGCATTCAAGGGTAATCAGTGATATGTGCAAATGCACATTCATTAACAGAATCTATGTTCTAGAAAGGAAAAACATTCCCACATCCCTACAATACTGCACACAAACGGTACTTTCTGTCCTCATGTCCACCTCATCTGTACCAATGTAATGTCCCCCCCTCCCCAATCAATGTTGTGAGTCTCTCCTATTTGATTTCCAAATGAATTTGTGTGCTGAAGGCAAGAAGGGCCATCCCCTGACTCCTGGTGTACAAACTTATATCTTGCAGAAGATTTGGTATTCAAAGGGACCTCGAGTCCCTCCGGCGGAGGTTCTGCTGAATCAAGAGGGAGAGCCCTGACATGATCAGGGCCTCAGGGCTCGACGTAAATATTATAAACAGGGCACCTGTACTCATTTGTAAATGTATTTATTTAATAATGCAAATGTCCTGTACAATATCAGTTTCCATGTGGCTAATAGGTAACTGTCACATCCGTTGCTCCCTCCGGCTGCTCCTCCGCTGGAACCAGGAGCCGGTGTCCATCGCGGCGAGGGCCGGCCTTTTTGAGGCCGCGGCGATAGCCGCCCAGTCCGGGGCCGTGGGCCAGCGATCGCGGCTGCCGGGCTCTCGATCGCCGGCTATGGGGGCCGTACTCGCGCCAGTGGGGAGAATGGCGCCGAGACACGATGGCCGGCGTCTCCTTCACTTTCGGGCGCGGGTACCCGAAGCTCCGCCTCAGAGGAGTTAGATTGGGAGGCCGGTGCTGTAGTCCCGCCTGGGAGGTCGGACAGAGCCAATCAGAAGGGTTTTGTCAGTAACTGGGTTCTGATTGGCCGGCCTTGTCGGCTGGGGCTGGGTGGTTGAATGCGAACAGCATTTAAGGAGCAGGCCTGAGATAGAACATTGCTTCAGGTTCTGTTTCCCGAGGCTAGTCTCCGTGTGTTCCAGTTTTCAGTTTGTTTTCATTGTTCTCCTGGCTTTGACCTTTGCATTGTTTTTGGACTTCTCTGCTAGCTGCCTGCCTTGACCTATTGCCTGTATCGACTACGCTGTGAGCTGCCTGCCCTGACCTATTGCCTGTTTCGACTACGCTGTGAGCTGCCTGCCCTGACCTGTTGCCTGTTTTGGACTCCTTTGTTTTCCTCCTGCCCTCTTGGCTCCTGGTTTCAGTATTGGGTCAGTTCATCAACCCCGCGGTTCCGGAAGTCCCGTTGGCTGCCTGCAGCTGGGGGCTCAACCCTCTGTGAACGGCGGTCGCCGCGGGTGAAGACTTGGGGTTGCACGGCTGTCCTTTGAGGTCCTTTGGGGCCTTGCGGGACCTAAGGGCTCACCTTCTCTTCAGATAAGACAGGAACCTGAAGCCATGAGCTTGCCTACGCAACCCGATCTACGGGACCTGGCTAAAATTCTCCAGCAGGAGCAGTTGAACGCCCTGTCGGGGGCCCTGCAGAATGTCTGCTCTCAGTTAACCACGGTCCAGGTCCAGAACCAGGCCGCTGCGGCGGCTCCCCATCCGGGAGGGTCCTTCCCGGGACCTCGGTTCCCTGAGCCTACTCGGTTTGATGGTGTTCCTGGAAGTTGCCGGGTGTTTCTCAACCAGTGCAACTTATACTTCAAGATGCAACCGGAGGCCTTTGCCTCAGACCAGGTAAAAGTGGCCTATGTTATTTCCTTGCTAACGGGACGAGCACTAGCCTGGGTGTCCCCGCTATGTGAACAACAAGATCCGCTTTTGGACAACTACGCGGAGTTCCAGCACCGGTTCCGCATGGTGTTTGATCTTCCCGGAAGGCCGTCTTCCGCCGCCTCCGAGCTGCTGCGGATCCAACAGGGCGAAGGGACCGTGGCGGACTATGCTATCCGGTTTCGAACCCTGGCGACAGAGTTGCGCTGGAATCAAGAGTCCCTATCCGCTATCTTCCTGGAAGGGCTTCAGGATCGAATCAAGGACGAGCTGGCCGGTCGGGAGGTTCTGGGGCAGCTGGATGCCTTGATCTCACTCTGTGTCCGGGTGGATACCCGTTTACAGGAGAGGGCTAGAGCCCGTGCGGACCGGCGGAGGGGGTCCGGAGGCGGGTCCCGGCCTAGTCGGGTACTTCCCCCCGACGGGGCTCCAGAGGGCCTAGGGAGGCCTCCGAGGAACCCATGGTCACCGGCCGTCAACGATTAACCCCGTCTGAGAGGACTCAACGCCTTCGGGGTGGCCTTTGCCTGTATTGCGGCGAGGCCGGTCACTTCATCAGCTCTTGCCCCGCATGGCCGGGAAACTCCACTCCCAAGGCGCCCTGAGGGGAGGGGTCTTGGGGCACTCTAATCCCCTACCGGACAACCTGATTACTCTCCCGGTGACCCTGCGGTGGCAGGAGACGGTGGTTCACACCCGAGCTTTATTGGATTCTGGGGCCGGGGGAAATTTCATTTGTCAGGAACTCCTGCGGCAGATGGGTGGCCTATACTGCCCTATCGGCCAGCTTTGCAAGTGACGTCCATCCAGGGGTCAGCGTTACCCCAGCCTATCACGGAGGTGATCCATTTTTGGGGCTCCAGGTGGGGGAAGACCACCGTGAGGAGGCTCAATTTCTGATTTTGCCTCGTACCATTCATCCCGTGGTACTGGGCCTGCCCTGGTTACGGCCTCACACCCCTGTAATAGATTGGACTTTAGGGAAGATTCAAGCCTGGGGTGGTGCCTGTACCGAGACCTGTTTGAAGGGTCGGGAATCCAGCTGCCCCGCGGTAGTGGCTACTCCTAGAACTGTGCCAGCCTGTCAAGCTGCTCTGCCAGAGGAGTACCGGGATTTCGCTGATGTGTTTAGTCCCATGGAAGCGGATGTGCTACCTCCACATCAGTCATTTGATTGCGCTATTAATCTGATGACCGGCAAGATGCTACCGCGGGGCCGACTCTATACCCTGTCCCGAGAGGAATCGAAGGTCATGCAAGCTTACATCCAGGAGAATCTCCAGAAAGGGTTCATTCGCCCCTCCACGTCCCCTGCCGGAGCAGGATTATTTTTTGTGACCAAAAAAGATGGCTCCTTGAGGCCCTGCATTGACTACCGGTGCCTAAATGCCATCACCATAAAGGACCGATATCCTCTGCCCCTTATTCTGGAGTTGTTTGATCGGCTGCAGGGGGCCCAGATCTTCACCAAATTGGACCTCCGTGGAGCCTACAACTTGGTTCGTATCCGGCAGGGGGACGAATGGAAAACTGCGTTTAATACGCATGAGGGGCACTTTGAATACCGGGTGATGCTCTTCGGCCTGTGCAACGCTCCAGCGGTGTTCCAGAGGTTCATAAACTTCGCCCTTGAAGACCTGCTTTATTCTACGGTAATTGTATACCTAGATGACATCCTGATTTTTTCCAAAGATCCCCAGGAGCATGTGGCCCACGTTCAGACCGTCCTCCGGCGCTTGCGGCAGTATTGCTTGTTTGCCAAACTCAGCAAATGTGCCTTTCACCAGCAGACTCTGCCTTTTTTGGGACATATTCTATTACCTGGGGGTCTGCGAATGGATCCAGACAAACTCCGCGCTATCCGGGAGTGGCCGCAACCCCAAGGCCTGAAGGCGCTGCAATGATTCCTGGGGTTTGCTAATTACTATCGTCAATTTATTCCCCATTATTCTCAATTGACAGCTCCGCTGACAGCGCTCAGTAAGAAGCATGCGGATGTTAGGAACTGGCCGGCCGAGGCGCTAACGGCATTCAGTCAGTTGAAGAAAGTATTTGAATCCGCTCCCATCCTTCAGGCCCCGGATCTGGACAAACCTTTTGTGGTAGTAACATAGTAACATAGTAGATGACGGCAGAAAAAGTCCTGCATGGTCCATCCAGTCTGCCCAAGATAAACTCATATGTGTATACCTTACCTTGAATTTGTACCTGTCTTTTTCAGGGCACAGACCGTATAAGTCTGCCCAGCAGTATTTCCCGCCTCCCAACCACCAGTCCCGCCTCCCATCACCGGCTCTGGTACAGACCGTATAAGTCTGCCCTCCCCTATCCTAGCCTCCCAACCACCAACCCCTCTTCCCCCCAACTGCTCCGGGCGCCGGGGCAGGCCTCTCAAGTTAACGCCAAGGGCCGGCGTCAACCTTGTTTCTTTTTCTCCCGAAGGTTTTCCCCAGCAGAATGCAATTATACTGTAGGAGATAGAGAATTTCTAGCTTTGAAGTTAGCCCTGCAAGACTGGAGACGTCTGCTGGAAGGGGCAGAGCATCGATTTACAGTGATTACAGATCACAAGAATCTCTTGTATCTGCAGGAGGCCCAAAAGCTGAATCCACGGCAAGCCCGCTGGTAATTGTTCTTGCCAGGTTCCGGTTTCAACTTGTGTTCCAGTCGGCTGCGCAGAATACCCCTGCAGACTCCCTCTCCAGAGCCTTCGAAGTTCCAGAGGATATTGAGGAACCTCATCCTATGTTGGATCTGGCCTGCCTCTGTGCGGCCCCGGGTAGGGTCACCCCGACACGGGAATTCGCGCCTCCGCAGAACCGGGAAAAAGTAATGCATTGGGGACATTCATCTGTATGGGCCGGACACTTTGGGTTTCAGAAAACCCTCCGTCTGATTTCTCGACAGTACCGATGGCCTCGTATGAATCAAGATATCCTTCAGTTTGTCACGACCTGTCCCACCTATGCCCAGACTAAGTCTGTGGTGGGGCGCCCCTGGGGGGATCTGCAGCCCTTGCCCATTCCTGCAGCCCCCTGGGAGGAATTGTCTATGGATTTCATTACGGATCTTCCCCGTTCCCGGGGGCACACTGTGATTTGGGTGGTGGTAGACCGGTTCTCTCGTATGGCACACTTCGTTCCCCTGCCAGGGCTTCCGTCGGCAGCACTGTTAGCCCAGCAGTTCATCCAGCACATTTTCCGGCTCCATGGACTGCCTGTCAGGATCATCAGTGACCGAGGAGCCCAGTTCACTTCACGATTCTGGAGAGCTCTGTGTTCCGCCCTGGGGGTTGTTACCCATTTCTCCTCTGCCTACCATCCTCAGACCAACGGGATGGTTGAGAGGATTAACCAGACGTTGAAGGGGTTCTTGCGGGCTTTTGTCAACGGGCGGCAAGATAACTGGGCATCCCTTCTCCCGTGGGCGGAGTTCGCCTATAACCACAGTGAACACTCTGCCTCTGGGCAATCTCCATTCTTCATGGTATATGGACAGCATCCGCGGCTGCCTCCGCCCATACCCGCTGACTCCTCTACGCCCATGGTTACTCAAACCCTTGCTGACCTGCGGGAAGTCTGGAACATGGCCCGAGAGCAATTACAGAAAGCAGCCGCCAGGTATAAGTCATTTGCAGACCGACACCGGCGCCCCGCCCCGGTTTTGCAGCCGGGGCAAAAGGTATGGCTGAGTACCAAATACCTGAGGCTCCGGGTGCCCTCTCGGAGGCTGGGGCCACGGTACATCGGGCCCTTTGTGATCCAGTCTCGGATCGGAGCAGTGTCATACCGCCTGCGGCTACCTAGAACTCTACAGATCCATAACGCCTTCCATGTTTCTCTGCTGAAGGTCTTTCGGGGGTCTAAGTGGCATCCACGGAGTAAGGAGTCAGTTGTTCCAGAGGCTGACCCCGATCCCGAGTACGAAGTTGAAGAAATCATAGACTCCAAGAGGCGCCGGGGAAAGCTGCTCTACCTGTTATCATGGAAGCATTTCGGTCCCGAGGATAACTCCTGGGAGCTGGCTACCAATGTACATGCCCCAGAGTTGGTACGGGCCTTCCATGATCGCTATCCTCAAAAACCAGGACCCAGGAAGAAGGGGACATCCGGGGGGGGGGGGGATACTGTCACATCCGTTGCTCCCTCCGGCTGCTCCTCCGCTGGAACCAGGAGCCGGTGTCCATCGCGGCGAGGGCCGGACTTTTTGAGGCCGCGGCGGAGAGCCGGGGCTCGCCGCGGTGATAGCCGCCCAGTCCGGGGCCGAGGCTGTGGGCCGGCGATCGCAGCTGCCGGGCTCTCGATCGCCGGCTATGGGGGCTGTACTCGCGCCAGTGGGGAGAATGGCGCCGAGACGCGATGGCCGGCGTCTCCTTCACTTTCGGGCACGGGTACCCGAAGCTCCGCCTCAGAGGAGTTAGATTGGGAGGCCGGTGCTGTAGTCCCACCTGGGAGGTCGGACAGAGCCAATCAGAAGGGTTTTGTCAGTAACCGGGTTCTGATTGGCCGGCCTTGTCGGCTGGGGCTGGGTGGTTGAATGCGAACAGTATTTAAGGAGCAGGCCTGAGATAGAACATTGCTTCAGGTTCTGTTTCCCGAGGCTAGTCTCCGTGTGTTCCAGTTTTCAGTTTGTTTTCCTTGTTCTCCTGGCTTTGACCTTTGCATTGTTTTTGGACTTCTCTGCTAGCTGCCTGCCTTGACCTATTGCCTGTATCGACTACGCTATGAGCTGCCTGCCCTGACCTATTGCCTGTTTCGACTACGCTGTGAGCTGCCTGCCCTGACCTGTTGCCTGTTTTGGACTCCTTTGTTTTCCTCCTGCCCTCCTGGCTCCTGGTTCCAGTATTGGGTCAGTTCGTCAACCCCGCGGTTCCAGAAGTCCCGTTGGCCGCCTGCAGCCGGGGGCTCAACCCTGGGTGAACGGCGGTCGCCACGGGTGAAGACTTGGGGTTGCACGGCTGTCCTCTGAGGTCCTTCGGGGCCTTGCGGGACCTAAGGGCTCACCTTCTGTTCAGATAAGACAGTAACTAGTAAGTCATAACACCTTTGTCCCAGATCAAGGCCTGAGGTTGCAGCTATCCTCCCATGACTGTGGCTGTAACTTCCAACTAGCCTCCTCTGAGATGAATGAGATGACATGCCTCACTTCTGTATCCCCCTTTCTGGAGTAGATATGGTTTCATGGTATTTTTGCCTGATGTCCTGCTCTTAGTGGATGTCATAACATCATGGGATAGGAGGAAATGTCCTATTGTGGATTAAAAACTGGTTGAAGGATAGGAAACAAAGAGTGGGGTTAAATGGGCAGTATTCACAATGGAGAAGGGTAGTTAGTAGGGTTCCTCAGGGGTCAGTGCTCAGACCGCTGCTTTTTAATATATTTATAAATGATTTAGAGATGGGAGTAACTAGCGAGGTAATTAAATTTGCTGATGACACAAAGTTATTCAAAGTCGTTAACTCGCGACAGGATTGTGAAAAATTACAGAAGGACCTTACGAGACTGGGAGACTGGGTGGCTAAATGGCAGTTGATGTTTAATGTGAGCAAGTGCAAGGTGATGCATGTGGGAAAAAAGAACCCAAATTATAGCTACATCATGCAAGGTTCCACGTTAGGAGTTATGGACCAAGAAAGGGATCTGGGTGTCATCGTTGATAATACACTGAAACCTTCTACTCAGTGTGCTGCTGCAGCTAGGAAAGCGAATAGAATGTTGGGTATTATTAGGAAAGGTATGGAAAACAGGTGTGAGGATGTTATAATGCCGTTGTATCGTTCCATGGTGCGACCGCACCTTGAGTATTGTGTTCAATTCTGGTCGCCGCATCTCAAGAAAGATATAGTAGAATTGGAAAAGGTGCAGCGAAGGGCGACTAAAATGATAGCGGGGATGGGACCACTTCCCTATGAAGAAAGACTAAGGAGGCTAGGGCTTTTCAGTTTGGAGAAGAGACGGCTGAGGGGAGACATGATAGAGGTATATAAAATAATGTGTGGAGTGGAACAGGTGGATGTGAAGCGTCTGTTCACGCTTTCCAAAAATACTAGGACTATGGGGCATGCGATGAAACTACAGTGTAGTAAACTTATAACAAATAGAGAAAATTTTTCTTCACCCAACGCGTAATTAAACTCTGGAATTCATTGCCGGAGAACGTGGTGAAGGCGGTTAGCTTGGCAGAGTTTAAAAAGGGGTTAGACGGTTTCCTAAAGGACAAGTCCATAAACCACTACTTAATGGACTTGAGAAAAATCCACAATTCCAGGAATAACATGTATAGAATGTTTGTACATTTGGGAAGCTTGCCAGGTGCCCTTGGCCTGGATTGGCCGCTGTCGTGGACAGGATGCTGGGCTCGATGGACCCTTGGTCTTTTCCCAGTGTGGCATTACTTATGTACTTATATAGCATGATTTGAAAGTAATGTAAAGAAATAGTGCTTCCACCCCCTTCCTCCCCCCCCCCCCCCCCCCACCAAAAAATGGTCATCCTACCATAGTCACAACTCAAAATGCTAACATGCTACTGAGGAATGAGTGTTCCCTGCCAACACATCTTATAGTATATTCGTTTTTCAGACCAGCTTCCAGGGGTCCCTGTCATGTCATCTCATGCATCTCACACCCCATGTGTCTAGCCTAGGGCTCACCACTGACCCCACCTTTCCCCATTCCTGTCTTATGCCAGCCAGCCAGCTCCTGCACTATGTGCTGATCTCAAGGACAATCCTTTTACATACACAGGGCGCGAACAGCAGGAGGAGGAGGAGGAGGAGGAGGAAGCTGAGGCACCACCAGTGGTGGAAGAGGAGGAGGAGGAGGCAGAGGCGGCGGCGGCAGCAACAGCAACAACAGAAGGACCAGACCCCTGGCATGACATGCCTCCCCTTGAGGGGGATGAGGGCCCAACACCACCTGCCCTCTCCACCCCATCCCCAGCCCCAGCAGTGCGCCTCCTGCAGCAACTGGTGAATAGCCAAAACCAATTGCTGCAGGAGGTGTCAGCGATCAGGCTGGAGATGGCGGAAATGCAACAGGCTAACAAGCAGCACTTCAGGGCACAGAGGCTGCTCCTGGTGCTGCTTGTTAGCCTGCTGCAGAGGGCCATGCAGGGAGGAGTACAACGCCTCCCTTGAGACTTTCAAAAATATATATATATTGTACATAGTTCTATTTTTGGTTTTGTTAAATATAAGTTTCATATTTTTGATATAACAGGGTGTGTGTGTCTACTTTGTACACTACATATTATCAAATGCTGGGGTTGATTTGAGAGGAGGCAGCAATCTGGGTTGCATGACAGGTGAACTGTGACAGAGAAAATTTGGTACATATGTGTGATAAGTGTGGCCATACAGAAGGCCACCTGTTCCTTCCAAACTGCATGGCTGTATGGTAAGGGGAGGGAGGCTGAGAGTGTGTTGAGGAACACAAATGCCCATCCAGCCTCTCCCCCCCCCCCCCCCCTTACCATAGAGCCCCACAACACAGAGTTGTGTAAATAATAGGTATGTTGTCTGGCACTAGTGATCTGCCAAGTAGAAACTTGGAGATAACCATAGGTAGCACAAACTTGCTCTCTGATCACCAGACACCCTTACCCACAACCAAACCACATTGGTGAGGGCCAGGAAGGAGCTACAAACAGCTGGGTCATCTTTTCACATTGAAGGTATCAGCAATGGTATATAGTGCTGAGGAGAAAAGGGAAACAAGTCTAGAACCTTAACTTTTGAATGAACCCTCTCCACACCTATCTTAATATTAAACCACACCATCTTATGATCACAGGATGCCAGATCACCTACTATAACATTAGACTCTCCCCGTTAGTAAGCACCAAGTCCAGTATGACCCCCATCCTGTATGGGTTCCATTACCAACTGTTGGAATAGTTCCCCCTATAAAGAATCCAGGATCTCCCTTCTTCTAGAAGACCCCACAATACCCCAATCAACATTTGGCATATTAAAATCACCTATTAGTAGTACTTTCCTTTATATTTTGAATGTCTTCAATTAAATCTTTTTTTTCCTGTCTGTGACACACCAATGTAATGCCATTCTTTCTTTCCCTATTGACCCACAGTGTCTCTTCCTTAACCTTTTAAATCCTGTAATTGTGTGGCTTTAAGATATTTATTTATTTATTACATTTATACCCTGCACTTTCCCACAAAAGCAGGTACAATGCGGCTTACATAGTAAACAGAATTACAATAGTTAAAGTCAGTAAGATGAATATTACAAATTGTAATGTAACATAGTTAGGTGTAATGAAGATAGGATAAAGAGGTAGGGATGGGTATGGTGTAGGAAGGATGGGGAAGGGAAGACTAGGAAAGTATGGAGTAGTTAGGGGGACATGGTTAAGATATAGTCATCGTCAGAACGAGGGTAATGTGTATGGGTTAGGTCGGGTCTTTTGGGTAAGCTTGCTTGAAGAGATGGGTTTTCAACATTTTCCTGAAAGGTATATAGTTGTTAATTGTTCTGATGGATCTTGGTAAAGCATTCCAAAGCTGGCTGCCCAGAAAGGAAAAGCTGGATGCATAGATGGTTCTGTATTTGATTCTTTTGCAGTTGGGAAGGTGTAAATTAAGGTAAGTACGTGAAGACACTGAGCTGTTTCTGATTGGGAGGTCGATAAGGTTATTCATGTAACTAGGGGATTCTCCTTATATGATCTTATGAATCAGTGTATGTACTTTGAAGGTTATTCTTTCACTGATGGGGAGCCAGTGGAGCTTCTCTCGAAGAGGTGTTGCGCTATCGAATTTGGATTTGCCAAAGATGAATCTGTCTGCAGTATTCTGGGAAGTCTGAAGTTTCCTCAGGATTTGGGTCTTACATCCTATGAAGACACTGTTGCAGTAGTCCACGTGGGTTAGCACCGTGGACTGTACCAGGTTCCGGAAGGTGTCCAGGGGAAGATATGATTTCACTCGTTTTAGTATCCACATCATGTTAAACATTTTCTTTGTGATGGATTTGACGTGATTTTCGAATGATAAATGGTTATCAATCATTACTCCTAGGATTTTTAGGTTGTCAGATATGGAGAGTTTAACGTCCGGGATGCTAAGAGTAGTCAGGACGGGTGGAGAGTATTGAGATGAGAGAATTAGGCACTGAGTTTTCTCTTTGTTTAATTTAATCTTGAAGGCATTGGCCCAAGAGGTTAGGGTAGTCATACCAGTAGTTATTTTGTCGGAGATTTCAGATAAACTGGATTTGAAGGGGATAAATATGGTGATGTCATCCGCGTAGATGAAGGGGTTAAGGCCATGTTTGGTCAGTGATCTGGCTAGGGGAATCATCATGAGGTTGAAAAGTATCGGGGAGAGCGGAGAACCCTGAGGTACCCTGCATTCTGATGACCATGGGGATGATATATTTGTAATCCCTTTAACTTGATAGGATCTAGTAGTGATAAAGCTTTTTATCCATTTGATAATATTGCCGCCTATCCCTAGCTTGTCCAAAACTTTAGTTAGGATAGTATGATCTACCATGTCAAATGCACTTGATAAGTCAAATTGCAGAAGGAGGATGTTATTTTGCATTGCTATTTCTTGTTTAAATTTGGATATTAAGGTAAGAAGAACCATTTCTGTGCTATGGGCAGAACGAAAGCCTGACTGTGACTCATGTAGGATGTAAAATTTCTGAATATATTAAGTTGTGAGGTCACTCTGTTTTCGATTAATTTAGTGATTAAAGGGATGGAGGCAACTGGACGATAGCTAGTTGGTGATATCGTTTGCAGGTTTCTTTAGATTTTTTTGGTATAGGTGTAAGTAATATGCTTCCATGTTTGGTGGGGAAGGAACCTCATTGAAGTTTATGTGGGTGGTAAGATCTGAGATAAAACATGTTGGGGCGCCTGTCCATAGGTAATTGGGACAGGGGTCAAGGTGGCAATCCAGCTCATTTTCGAAAGTGATTGCCTGACATCTTCCGACATAAATCTGGAGATGGCTGGCGATCTCATGAACCCGGCCAAATCGGTATAATCGAAAGCCGATTTTGGCCGCGTTCAACTGCTTTCTGTCCTGTCGAAATATCAAGGGGGCGTGTCAGTAGGGTAGTGAAGGCAGGACGGGGGAGGGACGGGGGCGTGCTCACGAGATGGTCGGCTTCACCCAATAATGAAAAAAAAAGCCAGGCTTGTAGAGCATTTCGCTGGCTGTACTTGGTCCCTTTTTTTTCACGACCAAGCTTCAAAAACGAGCCCCAACTCACCAAATGACCACTGGAGGGAATCGTGGATGACCTCCCCTTACTCCCCCAGTGGTCACTAACCCCCTGCCACCCAAAAATAAATCCCCCAAGAAAAAGCTTTTTTGCCAGCCTCAAATGTCATACCCAGCTCCCTGATAGCAGTATGCAAGTCCCTGGAGCAGTTTTTAGTGGGTGCAGTGCACTTCAGACAGGTGGACCCAGGCCCATCCCCCCCTACTTGTTACACTTGTGGTGGTAAATGGGAACCCTCCAAAAAACCCCAAAACCCACTGTACCCACATGTAGGTGCCCCGCTTCACCCATAAGGGCTATGGTAGTGGTGTACAGTTGTGGGGAGTGGGTTTTGGGGGGGATTTGGGGGGCTCAGCACCCAAGGGAAGGGAGCTATGCAGCTGGGAGCTATTTTTATTTTTTTAATTTTTAGAAGTGCCCCCTAGGGTGCCCGGTTGGTGTCCTGGCATGTGAGGGGGGCCAGTGCACTACAAATGCTGGCTCCTCCCATGACCAAATTCCTTGGATTTGGCCGGGTTTCAGATGGCCGGCATTATTTTTCATTATGACCGAAAACTGATGCCGGCCATCTCAAACCCGGCGAACTCTGACATTTGGCCGGGCCCAACTGTATTAGCAAAAAAAAAGATGGCCGGCCATCTTTTTTGAAAATATGGTTGGCTCTGCCCACTTACGGCACCGGCACCGAAGATGGCCGGCCGGCGCTGTTCGATTATGCCCCTCCACGAGACCTTGAGATTTTAGAGATAGTTTTATTGACTTCTTCAGTGGTAAGGAGGGTAAAATTAGTCCATGTTCGGTCTACTGGGATTTCATTTAATCCGGGATCCAATTCATCAAGAAAAGTGTCAGTAGTAAAATTGTCCTGGGGAATTGATTTGCGAAGGTTAATGATTTTATCATTGAAGTATTTGGCCAGCTGGTCAGCAGAAGGACGGTAGAAGGTGATGTAGTCACTGGAGCTGTGTTTAGAAGAAGTTTTTATAAGTTGAAATTGTTTTTTATATCTGAACCATTCACTGTGATATTTTGTGTATAGTAGGCTCTTTTGGCACTTTTAATAGCGTATTTGTAGTTCCTTTGTGATTGTTTCCATGCATTAAAAGTAAGACTGTTTTTTGATTTCCTCCATGTTTTTTCAAGTTTCCTGGTTTGTGATTTTAGGTTTTCAAGAAGTCATTAAACCATGGTGAAGGGTTGCATTTAAGCAAAGTCTTGGTGTGTAGTGGTGCGATTACATCCAGGATCATATTGCATCTATTATCCCAATTTGTGAGGAAGTGATCTGAGTTCGGTTGTGTTGACCAGTTATTGGCGTAGATATGTTTCCAGAAATTGTTGTCAATCCGTCCTCTAGTGAAGATCGTTATGGGGTCGTGTGATATGGTTGTGCCCTTTTTACGCCATTGTAAGGTTAAGGATGCTTTATAATGATCAGACCATGGTGTAGGAGACCAGTTAATGGCAGATATAAGGACATTTTGGTCAGTAGAGAATTTATAAGAAATGACATCAAGCGAGTGACACTTAATGTGAGTGGGTTGCAAAGGAGGTCACATAGGTGGAAAAGATCTATGCATTCTTGGGTGTGGACAGACTTAGGGTCTTCTAGATGTAGGTTTAGGTCACCAAGTAAAATTACATTAGAGTCGTTAACGCACAAGTTAGATATGAAGTCCATGAAGGTAGATTGATTGTGGGTCCAGTTACAGGGGGGTCGGTAAAATAGGATGCAAGTAAGATGGTCACAAAGTGTGGGGCTGTAGAGTTTTATAGAGGCAATTTCAAGTTGTGGTGCGATGGTCTCAGAGATGGGTTCAGGTGAGAAGTTGGATCTGTAGATTAATGCTATTCCTCCCCCAATTTTCTCTTTTCTGGGCCAATGTAAACTTTTGTAGCCAGGAGGGCAAAGGTCAAGTATGACAGGGTCCTTAAAGTCACGGATCCAAGTTTCTGTGATAAATAGCAGGTCAAGATTATCTGAGTCAATCCAGTTTGTGATAATTTCAGCTTTGTTAACTGCTGATCTTGCATTGATATATCCCACATGGACGGGTAAGTAAGGTTCAGTGGCAGTAGATGACGGGTAGATATTTATAATTTGTCTTGTAGTAGAGGATTTGGTTAAAGTTGTTTTAGTCGTTTTTTATGTAATGGTGTTCATTGAGTTGTTTTCTGCTTGGGATGAGACTGCTACTGTTTTTAGAGATGACTGATTGGGTGATGATGGATTTCTAGGGGTTTGGATAAATCGTGGGGATGTAATTTGCTTGGTTGGTCTTTTGTGGTAATGAAGAGCTGGTATAAAATTAATTTCTGATGGGAGGGCTTTGAAGATTGCATGGATGAGAGTGAGTGAGTGAATAATGATAAATATTTTTAGAATAAACATTTTGGTGAATAAATGATGGTTGGATTAGAAAGGATTGGTAGTCAGCCTAAGAAAGGGCATAGAAGAATAATGGATCAATGAAAAGGAACTACAGTTTGTTGTAGACGTGAACAGTAGTTTAGAGAGCTAGAACTGCAATGAGTAGTAACAGTTTCTACATGTGGGGCACAGGAGAGCTGTTGGTATAAGACTTCTAAGCAATAGCGATAGAATATTTGCAATCAGTGGGAATAAATTTACAGCAGTGTTAAGTAATGCAATAGAATATTCAATAGGACTGTCTAGAGATAGTGTCAAGCAAACACATTTGTCTGAATTAGAGTGAATAACAATTTTAAATATGCACAATCAGCAACATTTAAATTTAGACTCTAGAGATATGAGATATAGATCTCATGGTGCATTAACACTTCTAACAAGCATCAATGCTAGTAACAGATCAAAGAGGCAATCAATATATCTTGTTCTCAGCAAATTTGCTCTATTACTGAGGGACCAAGGACAAATAAGTAGTAAAATAATGTTTATGACAGTAATTCCTAAATTTGGACTCTTAGAGGCATATTTTCAAAGCACTTTGGGAGGCTAAGTTCCATAGGTTTCTATGGAACTTTGGGAGGCTAAGTGCTTTGAAAATGAGCCCCTTTGTCACATTAATTCCGTCTGGCAAGTGAGTAACATGCTATTAATGGTGGGAAGATTGCTCAGGTATTGACTCTGTCTGACGTACCACGTGGTTAATGGCGATGGTTGGCTTCACCGCCGGCTATTGTCAAGCACTGATGGTCTCCAGTGGTTTAAAGCAGTTAGGGCGAAAGGGCCTTGAGGTAGTCAATGGATGGAGCGAGTTCTGCCCTAGCTGGTTCTGCACGGCTCTTGTGGGGAAGAGTTGCTCCTTCAACGGTGATCATTGTGGGCGGCGTGGGACAGCTTGCACTGGATGTGGGTTATTCAGGTCTCATCCGACCCCCGCGGGAGTGTTCCGGCAGTTGCTTCTCACACCGGCCCTCCTTCTCTGCCAAGATAAATACAAATGTATAAAGCTTTTCTGTTGAAGCAAGCAGGTTCTTCTGTTCCTCTTGGGGCAGCTGCGTCCAGACAGCATCTTCCGGCAAAAAGGCTGAGGGAATCAGGACTTATGAAGAGGATTATGCTTCTGATCAAGATCTGGAAATGCCTTCTTTAGAAGAATTAGATATATTAGAGGGTTCACAGTTGGAGGACTCAGGTTTGGCTGAGACAGGAACAGATACTTTTTTTTCCAGGAGATGACCCTTCTGTAGTTCGTATTTTTCATAAGGAAGACCTCCAGGAACTGATTTCCTTGGTAGCTAACATGTTGCATTTTGATGTAGATCAGTCGGTTGCTCCTGAGGTGCGCAAGGTTGATTTGTTAGTTAAAGGAATTAGGCGTCCGGGGACAACTTTTCCTATGCACCAGGATATTAGGGATATCATTCAGACTCAGTGGGATTTTCCAGATTCTCCTTTTCGGCAAGCAAGATCTAAGGTGCGTCTTTATCCACTTCCAGAGGTAGATAAATCTCTCCTTAAAGTGCCTCTGGTGGATGCTGTAGTGTCTGCAGTCACTAAGCGCAATACTGTCTCAGTAGATGGTGGTACTGCTCTTCGCGACGTTCAGGATCGTAGGGTGGAGGCTCTTCTGAAAACACAAAAAAATAGTTCTGGAAAATTATTTAGTAAAAAAAAAAATAACTTAACAACCACTCCTTCTCTGTTTCAGTCAGGAATCCCCTTGCTGCCAGAAACTGGAACTGTCAGGAACCACTGCTGCCACTTAGGAACAACAGCCACTCTGGAACATCAGCAGCTGCCACTCAGGATTGCTGTTGGAACAAGATATGCCACTCCCCCTCCCCCTTTTTTTACCCTGTCTTTCCTGAACAGATAGCCCGGTATAACTATATCCCAGTCATGGTTCTTTGTGATCCATGTCTCATCACCACTAAATTCAAATCAACCTCTTCATCAAAGCCTCAAGATCTAAAACCTTATTTCCCATACTTCGGGTGTTAATGTATATTGCTTTCTAGACTTTGCCCCTTTTTCCCATTTGTATAAAGGTATTTAATGCTTCACTTACTTGGGGGCTTTGATCATTCTGCCCCAATGATTCTAGCTTAAAACCCTCTTCAGTAGGTTCACCAGTCTGCTACTGAAGACACTTCTTCCCTTCTTTACTAAATTTATTTATTAGGATTTATTTACCACATACTGTATATATAAGCACATATAAGCACCGCCATACTGGGAAAAGACCAAGGGTCCATCAAGCCCAGCATCCTGTCTCCGACAGTGGCCAATCCAGGCTTCAAGAATCCAGCATAACCCCCCCCCCTCCCCCCCCACAAAAAAAAAAAAAAGATTTTTGAATAATGTTCAATTGACTTTTTCCTCAGGAATCTGTCCAAACCCCCCTTAAACAACGTAAGGCCAGCTGCTGTCACTACATTCTCCGGCAACGAGTTCTAGTGTCCAACTACACATTGAGTAAAGAAAACTTTCTCTTATTTGCTTTATATCTACCATATTCTAGCTTCATCTTGTGTCCCCTTGTTCTATTGTTGTTTGAAATTTTAAACAAACGCTTCGCATCTGTCCGCTCTACTCCGCTCATTATCTTGTAGACTTCTATCATATCACCCCTCAGCCGCCTTTTCTCCAAGCTGAAGAGCCCTAACCTTCTTAGCCTTTTCTTATAGGGGAGTCGTTCCATCCCTTTTATCATTTTTGTCGCCCTTCTCTGCACCTTCTCCAATTCCTTTATATCTTTATATTCCTTTTTGAAGGAATTCATTCAAGGAGGTGTACAGTAAGAATAAGTCAAACATCGGCAATAGACAATTACAGCAGTAAAAATATTCAAAGAGTGGCATGGTATGCTACATTATAATGCCAACACAATATACAATAAAACATTTTAATAGGCAGCATAGGGTGTAAGCAAAGATGGAACATATAAATAGATAAGAGAGCGTAACAGGAGTAAAAAAAATAAGGGACTAAATTAGAGAGTTGCAAATGAAGTCTGAAAAATGCTTGAACATTATCTTGGCAAGGGTAGGAGTGGATAAACATGCCCTGCTATATGTGCAGCTGGTGTTTACTTCTTCTGTTAAAACCTGGTTGAAGAGCCAAGCTTTCACCTGCTTCCTGGTCTTGTGTTAAGCAGCTTCTTGTGACTCTGGCAAGTCACTTAACCTTCCATTGCCCCAAGTACAAATAAGTACCTGTATATACTGTAAACTGCTTTGAATGTAGTTGCAAAAACCACAGAAAGGTGGTACATCAAGTCCCTTTTCCTTTGACCAAAGCCTTTTAGGGAGTGCATTCCAGAGCGTGGGGGCTACTCCGGAGAAGACTCGCTTGTGGGTATCACATCATTGGCCCCCATGCTCTGGATTGCACTCCATTGGCCCCCATGCTCTGGATTGCACTCCCTGAGAGGCTTCGCTCGGCACAAGACCACTTCTTCTTATCAGCCCTTGGAAAAGTGTCCCATAGTTTAGGAAGCCAAAATATGCTTGACATCATTTGCGTAGTCAAATATTCATCTCCAGGATGCGAGCTTCTGTGCCTTGGCCTTTACTCTCAACAGGGAGGATAAGTAAGAACACCACCTGTGCACCTATATGCTTTACCCTCTCCCAGAGCCACAAAATCACTTTTGATAACATTCCCAATTCCACAAAATCACTTTTGATAACATTCCCATCCCAATTCAGAGTAGAGCACTATACCCTATCCTGCAATTTAATTCTTAGGAGTGTCTTTTGGAGTACTTCAGTGAAATGTTTTTTGAAAATTCAGATACATCAGCTCATTCAGATCACCTTTATCACCCATGTTTGTTTCCAGATTTTAAGAAACGTAATTGGAAAAGCAGGACTTCCTTGGGCAAATTTGGGTTGCTGTTTCATTCCAGCTATGACTGACCATATGGTCAAGTATAAGTGAGAGTGGGATGTTTGACCACGGAAATACAAATCCTGGAGGCAAGAAACTTAAAAAGCTTGTTTATTGATGAAAAGACTCGACACAACTGTTGTGTTTAGGCCGTCAGGCTTGCATCAGGAGTCTATAAAACATACATAAAAACTTATATGATAAAAAACCACAGTAAGCAATAACATATGGTGAAAAACAAATAAAATGGAAAGATAAAATGTGGGAATAACATCATTTGCTAAACGTCAAAAAATGTGTTCACATATACAATGTTCTCATAGAGTGCTAATATTGCAAGAACAATGCGTACAATAGAATACATGCAAATAATTAATAGAATAGGAACTAAACGTACAGAGCATATGAATGAAATAGTATATTGGAAGGATATCCTATAATATGTATAGTTACGAGCAGTAAGCTTTTAAATGAAAACAGAAAAGATTTTTACATAAATACATATTTCCATGCACAGTATTCCCATAGAATGCTAATGTTGCATGAAACATCTGTACAATAAAATCCATATAAGCACATGAATAAATAAATGAATAAATAAATAAATAGGGACTAGGCATACAGGACATGTGAAAGAAGTTGTGTATTAAAAGGATATCCTATAGTATATAGTATACTGACATTTTTTGAAGACATAAATATATTTACATAAATATATATTCTCATGTACAATATTCTCATAGAACGCTAATGCTGCATGAAACATCTGGACAATAAAATCCATATAAACACATGAATAAATAAATGAATAAATAAATAAATAAATAAAATAGGGACTTGGCATACAGGACATGTGAATGAAATTGTGTATTAAAAGGATATCCTATGATATGTGTACTGACATTTTTTGAGGACATAATTATGTCTGTACCTATGCATCCCATGTATAACTGATTGAAAATATGATTCAAACGTGGTGATGTGAGGACGTGAAAAAAGTTAAGAAAAAGGGGGACTTGCAAAAAGTTAGATGCATTGAAAATAATATTAAAAAAAGAACCATGAACATAATAAAAATAAAAGTAAAAGTAAAAAAGAATGTGCTAGCTAAAAACGGGAAGAGGGGAAGGAGAGAGGAAAAGGGGAAGGGGGAAAGGAACGAGGAAGATGGAGTGAGGAGGGAGGGGGGAGGAGGGGAAGAAAAGGGGAGGAAAAAAGGGGAAAGGAAGAGAGAGAAAGAAAGGGGGGAGGAAAAAGGAAAAATGAGGGAATAAAAAGAAAAGGAGGAAAAGAGGAGAGAAGAGAGAGAATAGTGAGATGAGGGGGGAATAGATGAACGTAAGAAGTGTGGAACAGAGAAACCATAAGATGGAATAGAAAAGAAAAAATAAAGAATAAAAAATTAAAAAATAAATAAATGAATAAAAAAATGCATGAAACGTCTGAATACTGGATTAAACTAGGATTACATTAACGGGACGTGCTTCTATGTTTGCAGATGATGTTATCAAGAGCATGCATGCATTGTTATAGAGACAAGATATTGGGATGTTATGAGACATGCTTCTACGTGTGTTAATGCTGTTATCGATAGCATGCACGCTTGGTTGTGGGCACAACAGTAGATAACAGCATTAACACATGTAGAACCATGTCTCATAACATCCCAATATCTTGTCTCTATAACAATGCATGCATGCTCTTGATAACATTATCTGCAAACATAGAAGCACGTCCCGTTAATGTAATCCTAGTTCAATCCAGTATTCAGACGTTTCTTGCATTTTTTATTCATTCATTTATTTATTTATTTATTATTCTTTATTTTTTTCTTTTCTATTCCATCTTATGGTTTCTCTGTTCCACACGTTCATCTATTCCCCCCTCATCTCACTATTCTTCCTCTTCTCTCCTCTTTTCCTCTTCTTCTTTTATTCCCTCATTTTTCCTTTTTCCTCCCCCCCTTTCTTTCTCTCTTCCTTTCCCCTTTTTTCCTCCCCTTTTCTTCCCCTCCCTCCCCACTCCATCTTCCTCGTTCCTTCCTCCCTTCCCCTTTTCCTCTCTCCTTCCCCTCTTCCCGTTTTTAGCTAGCACATTCTTTTTTACTTTTGCTTTTATTTTTATTATTTTCATGGTTCTTTTTTTAATATTATTTTCAATGCATCTAACTTTTTGCAAGTCTCCCTTTTTCTTAACTTTTTTCATGTCCTCACGTCGCCATGTTTCAATCATATTTTCAATCAATTATACATGGGATGCATAGGTACAGACATAATTATGTCCTCAAAAAAATGTCAGTACACTATCCTGCTTATTTTCGAAAGAGAAAAATGCTTATATTGCGACCCAAATCGGGAGATAGACGTTTATCTCTCAAAAACGACTAAATCGGTATAATCGAAACAAAACTTTCAGTGCGTCCATATCGCTTGTATGCTCAGCTACAGACGCCCAAACAAGGGGCGTGTCGGGGGCGTGTTAGGGGCGGTGTTACCAGGTGGTTGTGTACAACGTATAACGGATAGCGAAATGATTTTGGTTGGGGGGAACATGGGCATCATTGCTTAGACCCAAAATAAAAGCGACCAGAGCAAGGGAGAAGTCGTCTTTAGACCCATTAGCGATTGTGTGGAATTGGAGAGTGGCGAGATCGTTGTTGGGAGAGCTGAATTGTTGGTTGCAGAGAAAGCTGAGTGTGTTGAGTACCTGCTAAGTTCGTCTGTGTGCCCTAGTCTGCACGTTTTCACCCTCACCTGCCTCTTTTGTGTCTTACCTTTTGACCTTTCCCTACTCCTTGCTCTATCGGCTCCTTTCCCCTCCCCCTATCCCTCACCATGCACTGTTCCCACGTGTATATTGTATTCCCTGACCTCCGTTTGTCTCTGTGTTCCCTGTACTGTTTGGCGAGTGAGTGGCCAGAGGGTGTGGTGGGAGTGAGATTCTGTGTGCTGCTGTTGTTTCAGTACTACTACCAGTGGCGTAACAAGGGGGGGGGGGGGGCAGTGGGGGCGGTCCGCCCCGGGTGCACGCCGCTCAGCTTCGTTCATTTCCATGATCCCTCTGCCCCGGAACAGGAAGTAACCTGTTCCGGGGCAGAGGGAGCATGGAAACGAACGAAGTTGACCGGCGCGCGGCACCCCCCCAGCGGCGTGCACCCGGGGGAGGAGGTTCTTTCACCGGGGTGGGGGGTGTCCTTTCGCCGGGGGTGGTCGCGCTGCACCGGGGGGGGGGGGGGCGTTGCACCCAGGGGGGCGGGGCGCATCGGCGATCTGCCCCAGGTGTCAGCCCCCCTAGGAATGCCACTGACTACTACTAATACTTGCACTGGTGGGGAAATAGATGCACTAAATTCACTGGCGGCTTGCATGTTAGAGGAAGAGGCCACACACTGCAGGAGGTATTCAAGGCCCCGAGTGTTCAGGCCCCGCACCACCTTCCTAGACCTCACTGACCAGCAGTGTCTCACAAGGTACAGATTCAATAAGGCGACCATTCAGCAGCTTTGTGAGCAGCTGCAACCCCTCCTTCAGCCCCGAACGCGTAGGAATAACCCCATCCCTGTCCACCTCAAAATCACTGCCTCTCTCTCTGTCCTGGCCAGTGGAAGTTTCCAGTCTGTATTAACACAGGTCTTGCCCAGGCTTCTATTTCACACTGTCTCACCCAGTTCCTGGATGCTTTTCTTACTCACATTTCTCACTACATCACTTTCCCCAGCACCCCCCAGGCCCTGCACAACACCATGGCTGCGTTCTATACTGTAGCTCACTTCCCCTCAATCATAGGTGTGATTGATTGCACACATGTTGCATTGAGACCCCCCCCCCCCCCCCCCCCGGGCACAAGAGGCCACATACAGAAACCGCAAAGCATATCACTCCATGAACATGCAAGTGGTGTGTGAGGCCCAGGGGGAGATCATAGATGTGTGTGCCCGCTACCCTGGCTCCACGCATGATGCGTATATCCTGCAGCACTTGGGCATCTTCCAGAGGTTTGAGCAAGGGGAGTTCACTGGTGGATGGCTACTAGGTAAGTGTAACATGGATGTACCCAAACTATACCTTCTCCACTGGGCAACCCTCAGCACTGTCTACCTCCAGCTCACTCCACAACCCAGTATCCTAATTCCACCCCCCCCCCCCCAAAAATGTACCTGCTCCAAACAATACACACTCATCTTTCTCCTTCTGCTTCTCCCCAAGGTGACCGAGGCTACCCGCAGAGGATTTAGCTTATGACCCCTGTGGTGCACACAAAGCCAGGGGCAGAAGAGACATACAACAGGAGACATCAGAGCACCCGGGGGATCATTGAGCGGATATGTGGCCTACTGAAAAACCGATTCCACAGTCTGGACCGGTCTGGAGGGGAACTCCTCTACAGCCCTGAAAAGGTGGCCAAGATCTTCGTTGCCTGCTGCATGCTGCACAATTTGGCCCAGCGCAGAGGACAGGCCCTCCCAGAGGAGCTGCAGCCACCAGAGGAGCAGGCCCCGGATGAGCAGGAAGAGGAGCCCCCTCCACCCCCCACCCACAGAGCCAAGCTCACTGCTCACCAGCTTGGGATTAGAGCCAGATGACGACTCATTGAGACACGTTTTCTCTGAGAGTAAGTGCAGATTTATTCATATCAATCACATAAGTATTTACATATCAACACCCCCTCCCACCAACCCTCACCCTCCAGCATGTCCCATCACTTTCCCCGTCCCCTCCCCAGTCCCCTCTTACCCCTCCCACGGAGTTCCTTTGCAGCTGGTGCTGTAGGGGAAGTCTGTTCAGGCTCCTCTGATGGGCTGCTCCCACTGTCCTCCTCCGTATCCACACAGCAGCCTGCTGCTTCAGCTGCCCTGTGGAAGTCCGGCCACCTGGTTGACTGTAGCCTGGGCCCAGGACCCAGAATGGGAGCTGGTGTGGTGGGTGCTGCAGTAGTGGCTGCGGAGGCGGATGATCTCAACGTCCACCTCTTAGCTGGTGGTTGCTGCCCACTGGAAGAAGTGGATGGCAGGTCTTGCTGCAGCAGTACGGCTGGAGTAGGTGCTGAGACCTGAGGGCACAGGCCCTCGATGCTATGCTCCAGGCGTTGGAGTTGCTGGAGCATAGCATGTTGTACCTGGAGCACCTCCTGGTGGGCTTCCCTCTGAGCCTGGAACCGGTCCTGGTGGGCTTCCCTCTGAGCCTCAAGCAGGTCCTGGTGGGCTTGGCGCTGCGCCTCCAGTACTTCCCGCTGCAGCTGTAATTTTTGCTGCTGGTACTCCTCCAAGTGCACATTGTGCCGCAGCAACTCAGTGGCCATCCGCAGTAGTTGCCTCCTCTGGCTGGATGGCCTCTGCGAGGAGCTGCCCCCCTATCTGCATCCTCCTCATCAGCAACGTCTGCCGGTCCTGGAGGTACAGGCTCTGCTGGTGGAGGTTGAGCCTCTACTGCTGGTTCTGCTGCTGCAGGTGGTAGAGGTACAGCTTCTACTGCTGGTGCTGCAGGTGGTGGAGGTAGAGGCTGTACTGCTGGTGCTGCAAGTGGTGTAGAGGCTGTACTGCTGGTGCTGCAGGTGGTGGAGGTAGTGGCTGTACTTCTGCTGCTGGCGGTGGAGGTTGAGGCTGTCCTGCTGGTGTACTCCTTTGTTGGGACTGAAGGCCACTAGGGCTAGCCTCAGAGTCATCACCTGTATAGCACAATAAAATGTTGGTGAAAATAACCCACTTTTGTCTTTCAGCATTCATATACATTGCCCCACACTTGATGACCCAACAAAGAGATGGTGAGGAGGAATGGGTTTGACACCAATGTGAAAGAGAGCCCCACAGGCAGCTGGGTAGAGGTGGAGGATGGACAGCCAAGAGAAAGACACCGCTCACAGATTTGTGGACAAGCTGTTTGTTGTATGTTTGTTAAAGTGAAGGACATTTGAGCAATGTCTTGTGTTACTACTGACTTGCTAGACTGCCTAGAACTGTTTTATGACCCAGATTACAGGCTCCTTAAGTTTCATGCATGTGGTCCACACTGACTAGAGCACAAAAGTGACAGAAGGAAATATGCACAGTTTGGTGATAGGAAAATAGGAGGGAGTAGGGAAGGGCCCCAAAGTTGTCCCACAGTACTAACCTGCACACACCCATAGGAGCCAAATGTAAACTATTATTGGGGGTGCTAAGCCCAGTGCAAATAACCCCTCCCTGGACACCTACATGATATGTCCCTAATAGTGGGGGTGCTCAAACACCCACAGCACCCACAGAGTCTGCTTCTATGATACACATGACTACTGCCACTAATCAAATAGAGCTTACAATGTAATTAAGATGCACAGTCAGGACAAGTAAGAGGGAAGCGAATGACTAAGGTTGGGATAGTGAGTAAGGGTACTGATCAAGTGAGTAGGGGTTAGGAGGTCAAGACAGCATCATAAAGGTGGCCTATTAGTTTACATATGAAGACAGCCAGAGACACACACTGCTGACACTCCTCCCCCACCTCCCTCCTCCTGCCCCCCACTCCCCACCTCCCTCCTCCTGCCCCCAACTTGTTTAACACAGTGTAGTGCAGCACAACAGATACCCCAGCTTCATAATGGTCGACCTACCTGAGCCCTCAGGCTGTGCCGAGGTGTCAAGGTACCCGATCCCGTGGATGCCCTTCTGGGGTCGGAGGGTGTGAACCATGCGCTCCAAGGGGGTGAGGTTGGCGGTGTCATGTGCTGCGGGATTGGCCCCAGCCTTCCTCCTCACATCCCGCCTCAGCTTGCGCCACTTGCGCTTGCAGTCCTCCTCGTCCCTTGCACAATGGAAGACTGCATTCAGCCGGTCACATACCGCCTCCCATTCCCGCTGCTTTGTCGTTGCAGCCAGCCTCTGCCCTGTGGGAGCAAACAGATTGACGAGTCGTTGCTCGATCTCCTGGACCAGGAGCTCCACTTCTCCGTTGCTGAAATTACCCTTCCGGGTTAGGGGCTGGCATGGCGGCATTGTACCAATGGGGTTTCGAAAATACAGAGTGGGCGTCTAAATAGTCGCCAGGAACGCCCATGTTGGAAAGGGATAGGCGTGCCGGATATGTATGCATTAATTTCGATTATACACACAATTCCTAAACGTCTCCAGCTGAGGTAGCGATTTGGGGCGCGTGATTATGATTATGGGTAGATAAGTATGGGCATCCCCACCTGCCTTCCCGTTCTTGATTGCCATTTAAACCGCGAGTTTCTGTGCTGGAACTTTTGTGGTTTTGATTAACATTAGTTCAGTGTTTTACCCTCACTTATATTAGCCTTTGTGTTTGGCAATGTATGCTTCGGTACACCTGTGTATTTTGGGGGGTTGTTATTTGTGGTTGCCCTCAGCCAACAACACTTCTGTTTCCAGTCTACCACATCCTTTGAGCCTCCCTTACTGTCTCCCATTCTTTCTGCCTGGTTGTAGCAGGCAGTCTGTGGGAGTGAAGAGATTGGTAGAATGCCACCAAATCAAGCACCCATCGGTAAGGGTCATTTCACTGAGGCAGACATTGAGCTAATGGTCCAGAAGATAGAAGCCGCACTACATATTCTTGAAACACAAGTTCATGGTAAGCTCATACGTCTCAGCCACCTCTTCTCTTTCTGCTCATGACCAAGGACTGTCCATTCACTGTATGTACTCTGTATTCAACTCTTAACTCTATTTTCACCAGGTTCCTGTGCACTGGTTGGAGCCCATCAGCACTGTACTGTGTGGTTTTGCCGTAGGTCCGCTATGCTGTGGGGCAGCTCTTGGAGCTGCTGTATTGCTGCCCGGTAGGTTCCATCCTTCTTTATGTGTTGAACCCAGTCCCTATTTATGAAGTGCCCACCCATTCTCAAGTTTGCCGGGAGGGGGAGGTGGGAATAATATATGCAATGATTGTCTTCACCACATTATCAAACACAGTCCTACAATCCTCCATAGTTATGCAACAAGAACATTTCTAACATGTAGGCTGCACACTAGTTTCACAGTGGCCACAGGTACAGCCTACTGAGCCCTGAAGTCATGGTAAGGGAGATGGTTTGTGGTTACAAGTCCCAACCCACATTACTTGCAGGTGGCTATAGCCTGGTGGTTGCAGTGGCCTAGTGGTTCGAGCACCAGCCTTGTAATTCAAAGGTTGCTGGTTCAATTCCCACTGCTACTCCTTGTGATCTTGGCCAAGTCACTTAACCCTCTGTTGCCTCAGGTACAAACTTAGAGTCATCCTGCGACAGAGAAATACCCAGAATACATGAATGTAACTCACCGTGAGCTACTACAGAAAAGAGTGTGAGCAAAACCCAAATATTTAAACACATATATCTCCGAGGACAAGCAGGCTGCTTGTTCTCACTGATGGGTAACGTCCACGGCAGCCCCTCCAATCAGAACTTCACTAGCAAAGGCCTTTGCTAGTCCTCGCGCGCCCATGCGCACCGCGCATGGGCGGCCGTCTTCCCGCCTGAACCGGCTCGTGTTCGTCAGTCTTCTTTTGTCCGCGCTCGGTACGGTCGTGCTTGCGCCGTTCGCGCCCCTTAAGTTGACCCTCGCGCGTCTTTTAACTTTTCGCTTTAAAAAAAAAAAAAAAAAGGGATTTTGGAGAAGGGCCTTTCGGTCTTTTTCCCTTTCCCGTATTTCTAGTTTTTGGCCCCGTTAAGTTTTCTTTCGTTTTCGGGGTAGGCCCTTTTGAGGCCTCGGGTCGAGTTTTTTTTTCTCCCCCTCTTTTTGGTGCCTTACCGCAATTACAAGTTTTGATTTCGCCGGCGTGATTTTTCCGCCCATGTCATCGAAGTCTCCCAGCGGCTTCAAGAAGTGCACCCAGTGCACCCGGGTAATCTCGCTCACTGATAGGCATGCGTCGTGTCTTCAGTGTCTGGGGGCTGGGCACCGCCCGCAGGCCTGTAGTCTTTGCGCCCTTTTACAGAAAAGGACTCAGGTAGCGAGATTGGCCCAGTGGAACGTTTTGTTCTCGGGCTCTTCATCGGCACCGGGAGTATCGAGTGCGTCGACGTCGACAGCGTCAAGACCTCCGCCCTCGGCCGCGACTGTATCGATTGCATCGAGGCATCGACCCTCTGCATCATCGGGGCCGAGACATCGGAAGGCTGCGTCGGCGGTACCGGGACCTCCACTAGTGCTGATGTCGTCGGACGGTGGTGCTTCGACTGGAGTGCAGGTGAGGGCTGTCCATTCCCCTGCTGGTGGCGGTGAGCCTTCGGGTGGATCTCCCCCTACCCTGAGGGCTCCTGCGGTACAGCCCCCCCCCCCCCCCCCCCCCCCCCCCGAGACCGACCTTCTTCGGCCTCGGCCCCAAGGAAGCGACGGCTGGATTCTACGTCCTCCTCGTCGGTACCGGGAAGCTCCGGTGACATGCTTCGTTTGAAAAAGTCAAAGAAGCATCGACACCGGTCTCCTTCCCGCGTCGGTACCGAGAGCTCTGGGTCGCCGAGGGAGTCGGCACCCAGTAGGCATCGGCACCGGGAGGACCGCTCACCCTCTGTTCAGGAGGTGTCGATGCGCTCCACCTTGGACAGCCCGGAACAGCCTCCACGCCCGGAACAGACTCTGACTTCGACTCCTGCATCGGCTTCCATGTCTTTCTCCACAGCCGCCCTGCAGGAGAGTCTCCGGGCCGTTCTCCCAGAGATCCTGGGAGAGCTGTTGCGCCCTTCCCCTCCGGTACCGGGGGTGCTTGCGCCACCGGTACCGTCAAGTGAGGTGCCGGCTGGCCCCTTGCCCGGGGTGAGGTCTCTGACATCGGTGCCGCTTGCAGTACCGACTGCGGTCGCCTCCCAGGAAGGTTCCCCGATGACGTCGGCAGAGGGAGCTTCGCCGGTGCGGGCGAGGGAGTCTACCTCTCGACGCTCCCACCGTGGCCGTGTTTCCACGGAGTCGAGCCGGGCACGGCTTCAGACACAGGTTCATGAACTTGTGTCTGATACCGATGGTGAGGCCTCGTGGGAGGAGGAGGAGGACGTCAGATATTTCTCTGAGGAGGAGTCTGATGGCCTTCCTTCTGATCCCACTCCCTCCCCTGAAAGGCAGCTTTCTCCTCCCGAGAGTCTGTCTTTTGCGGCCTTTGTCCGGGAGATGTCTACGGCCATCCCCTTCCCGGTGGTTGTGGAGGACAAGCCCAGGGCTGAAATGTTTGAGCTCCTGGACTATCCTTCTCCACCTAAGGAAGCGTCCACAGTACCCATGCATCATGTCCTCAAAAAGACATTGCTGGTGAACTGGACCAAGCCTCTAAGTAATCCCCACATTCCCAAGAAGATCGAGTCCCAGTACCGGATCCATGGGGGACTCTCATGGCTGCGTGCCTCCGACCTGGAGAATAGGATCCAGCAGCGGATTGCGGACTCGCCTTGCCGTGCGGACAATATTTTTGGAGAGAAGGTCGAACAGGTGGTAGAGCAGCTCCACCAGCGGGATACCGCTTTCGACAAGTTCTCCCGCCGGCAGCCTTCAGCTTCTACCTCCACAGGTAGACGTTTTTATGGGGGAAGGAAGACTGTTCCCTACTCTTCTGGTAAGCGTAGGTACAATCCTCCTTCTCGACAGCCTGCGGCCCAGGCTAAGCCCCAGCGCGCGCGCTCTCGTCAGCAGCGTGCGCCTCAGCAAGGCCCCTCGGCTCCCCAGCAAAAGCAAGGGACGAGCTTTTGACTGGCTCCAGCAGAGCATAGCCGACATCAACATGTCAGTGCCGGGCGATCTGCCGGTCGGAGGGAGGTTGAAAGTTTTTCACCAAAGGTGGCCTCTCATAACCTCTGATCAATGGGTTCTTCAAATAGTCCGGCAAGGATACACCCTCAATTTGGCCTCCAAACCTCCAAATTGTCCACCTGGAGCTCAGTCTTACAGCTTCCAGCACAAGCAGGTACTTGCAGAGGAACTCTCCGCCCTTCTCAGCGCCAATGCGGTCGAGCCCGTGCCATCCGGGCAAGAAGGGCTGGGATTCTATTCCAGGTACTTCCTTGTGGAAAAGAAAACAGGGGGGGATGCGTCCCATCCTAGACCTAAGGGCCCTGAACAAATATCTGGTCAAGGAAAAGTTCAGGATGCTTTCCCTGGGCACCCTTCTCCCCATGATTCAGGAAAACAATTGGCTATGCTTTCTGGACTTAAAGGACGCTTACACGCACATCCCGATACTGCCAGCTCACAGACAGTATCTGCGATTTCAGCTGGGCACACGTCACTTCCAGTACTGTGTGCTACCCTTTGGGCTCGCTTCTGCGCCCAGAGTGTTCACGAAGTGCTTGGCTGTAGTAGCAGCGGCGCTTTGCAGGCTGGGGGTGCACGTGTTCCCATATCTCGACGATTGGCTGGTGAAGAACACATCCGAGGCAGGAGCTCTGCAGTCCATGCAGATGACTATTCGCCTCCTGGAGCTACTGGGGTTTGTGATAAATTACCCAAAGTCCCATCTTCTCCCAGTACAGAGACTCGAATTCATAGGAGCTCTGCTGGATTCTCGGACGGCTCGGGCCTATCTCCCAGAGACGAGAGCCAACAACTTGTTGTCCCTCGTCTCGCGGGTGCGAGCGTCCCAGCAGATCTCAGCTCGGCAGATGTTGAGATTGTTGGGCCACATGGCCTCCACAGTTCATGTGACTCCCATGGCCCGCCTTCACATGCGATCTGCTCAATGGACCCTAGCTTCCCAGTGGTTTCAGGCTGCTGGGGATCTAGAAGACGTGATCCTCCTGTCCATGAGTTTTCTCAAATCCCTGAATTGGTGTATGATTTGGTCCAATTTGACTCTGGGACGCCCTTTCCAAATTCCTCAGCCACAAAAAGTGCTGACTACGGATGCGTCTCTCCTGGGGTGGGGAGCTCATGTCGATGGGCTTCACACCCAGGGAAGCTGGTCCCTCCAGGAACGCGATCTGCAGATCAATCTCCTGGAGTTACGAGCGGTCTGGAACGCTCTGAAGGCTTTCAGAGATCAGCTGTCCCACCAAATTATCCAAATTGAGACAGACAACCAGGTTGTCATGTATTACATCAACAAGCAGGGGGGCACCGGATCTCGCCCCCTGTGTCAGGAAGCCATCAGCATGTGGCTCTGGGCTCGCCGTCACGGCATGGTACTCCAAGCCACATATCTGGCAGGCGTAAACAACAGTGGCCGACAGGTTGAGTAGGATTATGCAACCTCACGAGTGGTCGCTCAATTCCCGTGTAGTGCGACAGATCTTCCAGGTGTGGGGCACCCCCTTGGTAGATCTCTTTGCATCTCGAGCCAACCACAAAGTCCCTCAGTTCTGTTCCAGGCTTCAGGCCCACGGCAGACTGGCATCGGATGCCTTCCTCCTGGACTGGGGGGAGAGTCTGCTGTATGCTTATCCTCCCATACCTCTGGTGGGGAAGACTTTGTTGAAACTCAAGCAAGACCGAGGCACCATGATTCTGATTGCTCCTTTTTGGCCGCGTCAGATCTGGTTCCCTCTTCTTCTGGAGTTGTCCTCCGAAGAACCGTGGAGATTGGAGTGTTTTCCGACCCTCATCACACAGGACGAAGGGGCGCTTCTGCATCCCAACCTCCAGTCTCTGGCTCTCACGGCCTGGATGTTGAGAGCGTGGACTTTGCCTCTTTGGGTCTGTCAGAGGGTGTCTCCCGCATCTTGCTTGCTTCCAGGAAAGATTCCACTAAGAGGAGTTACTTCTTTCTATGGAGGAGGTTTGCCGTCTGGTGTGACAGCAAGGCCCTAGATCCTCGCTCTTGTCCTACACAGACCCTGCTTGAATACCTTTTGCACTTGTCTGAGTCTGGTCTCAAGACCAACTCTGTAAGGGTTCACCTTAGTGCAATCAGTGCATACCATTACCGTGTGGAAGGTAAGCCGATCTCAGGACAGCCTTTAGTTGTTCGCTTCATGAGAGGTTTGCTTTTGTCAAAGCCCCCTGTCAAACCTCCTACAGTGTCATGGGATCTCAATGTCGTTCTCACCCAGCTGATGAAACCTCCTTTTGAGCCACTGAACTCCTGCCATCTGAAGTACTTGACCTGGAAGGTCATTTTCTTGGTGGCAGTTACTTCAGCTCGTAGAGTCAGTGAGCTTCAGGCCCTGGTAGCCCAGGCCCCTTACACCAAATTTCATCATAACAGAGTAGTCCTCCGCACTCACCCTAAGTTCTTGCCAAAGGTTGTGTCGGAGTTCCATCTGAACCAGTCAATTGTCTTGTCAACATTCTTTCCCCGTCCTCATTCCTGCCCTGCTGAACGTCAGCTGCACACATTGGACTGCAAGAGAGCATTGGCCTTCTATCTGGAGTGGACACAGCCCAACAGACAGTCCGCCCAATTGTTTGTTTCTTTTGATCCCAACAGGAGGGGAGTGGCTGTGGGGAAACGCACCATATCCAATTGGCTAGCAGATTGCATTTCCTTCACTTACGCCCAGGCTGGGCTGGCTCTTGAGGGTCATGTCACGGCTCATAATGTTAGAGCCATGGCAGCGTCGGTAGCCCACTTGAAGTCAGCCACTATTGAAGAGATTTGCAAAGCTGCGACGTGGTCATCTGTCCACACATTCACATCTCATTACTGCCTGCAGCAGGATACCCGATGCGACAGTCGGTTCGGGCAGTCAGTGCTTCAGAATCTGTTCAGGGTTTAGGATCCAACTCCACCCCCCTAGGCCCATTTTTTATTCTGTTCCAGGCTACACTCTCAGTTAGTTGGGAAAATTGTTAGGTCAATCTCAGTTATGTCCTCGCCGTTGCGAGGCCCAATTGACCATGTTTGTTGTTTTGAGTGAGCCTGGGGGCTAGGGATACCCCATCAGTGAGAACAAGCAGCCTGCTTGTCCTCGGAGAATGCGAATGCTACATACCTGTAGAGGGTATTCTCCGAGGACAGCAGGCTGATTGTTCTCACAAACCCGCCCGCCTCCCCTTTGGAGTTGTGTCTTCCCTTGTCTTTATCTTGCTACATATGGGACTGACGAACACGAGCCGGTTCGGGCGGGAAGACGGCCGCGCATGCGCGGTGCGCATGGGCGCGCGAGGACTAGCAAAGGCTTTTGCTAGTGAAGTTCCAATTGGAGGGGCTGCCGTGGACGTCACCCATCAGTGAGAACAATCAGCCTGCTGTCCTCAGAGAATACCTTCTACAGGTATGTAGCATTCGCTTTATGTCCCCTAGCCTGTGCCCTTCTGTAACTCTTGTATTATATTGCAATTGTGATGCAGTAAGCATCCATCTAATGGTTTTCCCATTGTTTTGCCTTTTCTACTCAGCACTATATACCATTGCTGATGTATGAAATGTGAAAAGATGAGCCAGCTGTTTGTAGCTCCTTCGTGTGCCCCCACCAAGGTCCTATGGTTGTGGGTAAGGGTGTGTGGTGATTACACAGTAAACATCATGTATGCGCTACCTAGGGTTATGTGGAAGTTTCTACTTGGCAGAGCACAACAAATGTATTATTGACACCACTCTGTGCTGTGGTTCTGTACGGTAAGGGGGAGGGAGAGTGGCTGGATGGCCATTGGTGTTCCTCAACAGTAATGGCCATACAGGCTCCCTGCCCCCCCCCCCCCCTGCACATACGGCCATGTAGGTTGGAAGGAACAGGTGGCCTTCTGTATGGCCACAATTATCACAGACATGCATCACATTTGTCATTCACACTTCACATTCCATGCAATGCATATTGCTGCCTCCTCTCACATCAACACCAGCATTTGATAGGCTGTAATGCACAAGGTACAGACACATACACCCTGTTATATGAAATTTAAAAAAATATATTTTTGAACAAATGCCCACACATTTCGCCCCCACCCCCACCCCTACAAATCCCCCCAAACCTACAAACACCCCCCACCAACAAATCACCAACAACCCTACAAATCCCCCCCCCCCCCACACTCCCAGAGTCTCTCAAGGGTGGCCACACCCTCTTACTAAAGCCCTCTGTAGCAGGGTAATGAGCAGCAACAGCAGAACCCTCAGTGGGCCGTGGAGCTGCTCATTACCCTGCCTTAAGGCTCTGAGCTCCTGCAGCACCTGGTTCTGCCCATCTACCAGCTGCTGCAGGAGGCGCAGGGCTGGAGCTGGGCCAGGGGATGGAGCTGGCCCAGGGGATGGAGATGGCCCACGGCCTGGAAATGGCCCAGGGGCTGGAGATGGGCCACGGCCTGGAAATGGCCCAGGGGATGGAGATGCAGGTGGGGAGGGGTCCTCCATAATGTCCTCGATGATGATGACCCCCTCCTCCTCGTCCTCTTCCTCCTCCTCCTCGTGGCCGTCCTCGGCCGCCACCTCCTCCTCCTCCTCCTGGTGGACCTCATCGGCTGCCTCCTCCTCCTCCAGCTGCCCCTCCTCGGCTGCCTCCTCCAGCTGCCCCTCCTCGTCCACCTCCTCCTCCTGCTGGAGCCCTGTGTATGTAAAAGGATTGTGGTTGAGATCAGCACATGCAACATGGCTTGCATAGTGCAGTAGCTGGGTGGCCTGAGGCGGGGGATGGGGAAAGGTGTGGTGAGGCGTGGCCTATACCCATGGGGACTGAGATGCAGCAGATGACATGACAGGGAACCCTGGAAGGTGCTCTGACACAGAACACACAGGACATGTTGGCAGACCACACTAATTGGTGACCAGCATGTTTGCATTCTGATATGTGACGATGGTTTGCTGACCTGTTTTTGTTCTTTGTATTGTTGGGGGGGAGGAAGGGGGTTTAGCACATAACTTTTATATGAGGCAATGATATCCACTTAAATAGGATCTCAGGCAGGACTACCAGGAAACAGTATCCAGCCACCCCAGAAAGGGGGATACTAAAGAGAGGCATGACATCTCATTCATCTCGGGGGGAGGGTCGTTGGAAGTTGCAGCCACACTCATGGGAGGGCACCTGCAACCTGAGGCCTTGATCTGGGACATAGGTGTTATGACTTACTAGTTGCCTATTATGCACATGGAACCTGATATTGTACAGTACATTTGCATTATCCAATAAATACATATACAAATGAGTACAGATGTCCTGTTTGTAATACTTACGTCGAGCCCTCAGGTGCCGTCGCACTGCCCTGATGATGTCAGGGCTCTCGCAGCATATGCGCTTGAACCTCCTGCGAAGGGACTCAAGGTCCCTGTGAATCCCGAACCGTCTGTAAGATATAAGTTTGTACAGCAGGAGTCAGGGGATGGTCCTTCTTGCCTTCTGCACACACATTCATTTGTAAATCAAATAGCAGAGAGGCTCAACACTGTTGGGGGGGGGGGGGGTGAACATTCCATTGGTTCAGATGATCATAGGAGCCACCTTTTTTACATTATTGGGGGTGCTAACCCCAGTGGAAATAACCCTGGACACATACAAGAAATGTTATCAATATTGGGAGTGCTCAAGCACCCACAGAGTCGGCTCCTATGCAGCTGATGTCATAGAGGTGGCCATGAGGCCAGGAAGTACCATTTGTATGCATTATGGTAGGGATGTGGGAATGGATTTCCTTTGTTGTACATACATTTTATTACTGATTGTGCCTGTACCCATATTACTCATTATCCTGATGGGGGGGGGCAAACACTTACCTTTCCAGCCTCTCCCTTATGCGGGACCAGGCTCTCATTGCCTGTATCCTGGGGGGCAGGTGGTGGTGGTGTATGAAGAGCCTGTGGCGCTGCCTAAGGCACAGCCGCACCACCAGCAGGCTCGCGGCCTCACTGAAGTTGGGTTCGCGTTGGAGGTGCTCCATATTTCTCAGTGAATACGTGTTGGAAAACAAGCGCCTTATATGGACGCCCTTGCATGACGGACGTCGTTTTGTGCACAGCTCCATATATGGATTATCATCCCATATATGGCCCTATCAGCACGTGGATGCCGTCGTAATCATAGGCATCCCTGACGTGCATGAATGGTTGTTATGCGTGCGGGCCCTTGATGCGTGCGTAACTTGCCTTATGTAGATGAGTATGAAGCATGCGAACCTTTTCACATATACACAATATGCATATAGCTGCATGTTCCGTAGGTACAGTGCATGCAGTTCCAGACATCCAGATATGGCACATATGAGGACATTTCAGTGGAGCAGCATGTTCCTCGTGTATTTTACGCTTATGAACGTTCCTCATTGCGGAACAACTCTGTACATTCTTTTACTATACTTTCTGATTTGGTCGTTTTCACCTTCGATAATCGAATGTGTAAGGGTGCCCTGTTTACTAACGTTTATGCGCCCCCTCATTTAGTCGTTTGGAACAGGGATAATCGACTGTCGAAGAACGTCCATAGTATTTTTCGATTATACCTGCCTGATTTTGGACGATTTCGTAAGGACGTCCTAATTCATACTTGGACGACCTTTCGATTATGCCCCTCCACATATCATAGGATATCCTTTTAATACACAATTTCATTCATATGTCCTGTATGCCTAGTCCCTATTTTATTTATTTATTTATTCATTTATTTATTCATGTGTTTATATGGATTTTATTGTACAGATGTTTCATGCAGCATTAGCATTCTATGAGAATATTGTACATGAGAATATATATTTATGTAAATATATTTATGTCTTCAAAAAATGTCAGTATACTACATACTATAGGATATCCTTTTAATACACAACTTCTTTCACATGTCCTGTATGCCTAGTCCCTATTTATTTATTTATTCATTTATTTATTCATGTGCTTATATGGATTTTATTGTACAGATGTTTCATGCAACATTAGCGTTCTATGGGAATAATGTACATGTAAATATGTATTTATGTAAAAATCTTTTCAGTTTTCATTTAAAAGCTTACTGCTCGTAACTATACATATTATAGGATATCCTTCCAATATACTATTTCATTCATATGCTCTGTACGTTTAGTTCCTATTCTATTAATTATTTGCATGTATTCTATTGTACGCATTGTTCTTGCAATATTAGCACTCTATGAGAACATTGTATATGTGAACACATTTTTTGACATTTAGCAAATGATGTTATTCCCACATTTTATCTTTCCATTTTATTTGTTTTTCACCATATGTTATTGCTTACTGTGGTTTTTTATCATATAAGTTTTTATGTATGTTTTATAGACTCCTGATGCAGGCCTGATGGCCTAAACACAACAGTTGTGTCGAGTCTTTTCATCAATAAACAAGCTTTTTAAGTTTCTTGCCTCCAGGATTTGTATTTCCATGGTTAAACATCCCACTCTCACTTATACTTGTTTTTTCCCGTGGGGCATTCGAGTTCTCCGCTTGGCTGCGGATTCTTCTGACCATATGGTCAGACTTTTTTTTTTTTAATAGGTGATAATTTGGAGAAACCTAAAGCAGTCTGCTCTTTATGTCTAGAAGATAAAATTGTTAATTTGCTCTAACAGGTAGCAATCACCAGGACTGGTTTATAACAGAATTCAGAGAGCTGAAATGTGAAATTGCTAATAACTTACTAGTAATCTGTAACTTGTCATTTAAAACAGATAATAGCAGCTGAGGACAGGGGCTCCAGGGATGATCTGAGAAAGTATAGATTGGTGAGCCTGACTTGCATCCTTGACAAAATACTATAATTTCAACCTCTCTTTGGTGTACTATATAGAATCTGCAAGTTTATCTGGGTGTTAAACCAAATGTATTCAAATGTGAGCGAGTATTGAGAGTTTCCTGAACTATAGATCTGTTTGGAGTTTTGAAACACTGGTTTGGCCTTCCTGTGTTATACTATAAGCTTACATGTTTTTACATGTAATGTAATACGAATATTAGTTTAGATGTGGTTAGGACATACAGAACTTGGAAGGGTATGAGTTGCTCTTGGTGGGTAAATAATGAAACAAACTTTTTTTCCCCCTTTTCTTTTTTTTGTTAATTTTGTTTTCTGTAGAAAATTGATGTTTAGTCAAACTGGAAAGTTCTTTCTCAGTGGTGGTTAGATCTCTGTTTAGTATTTCACACATTTCTTTTTAGGCATTGTATCTGCAAGAAAGTGTTATGTTGTGATCGCATGTCCAATCCTCTTTATTTCGGTGATTTGGTTTGAGATGTGTGGCTTTTTATTTTGGGTGGAAGGAGGGTAGTAGAAGGGCAGTCAAATCCACAACATGATGACCTGGGAGATCTGTGCTGGGATCACATCAGTATGGGTGGCCATAGACCTGTAGCCAAAGCATAAGAAGAGCCAGTACGACTCATCAGGAGGATGGGAAGGGGGTATAAGGCTTCTGCAGATGAGAACAGAGCCCATGAGGACGGGACGGGGACAGAACCTGCGGGGATGGAGATGAGGCCTGCGTGGACGGGACAGGGACAGAACCCACGGGGATGGGGACAAATTTTATCCCTGTGTCATTCTCTACCTGCCAGTTCATTGGTCTGCTCAGAAGAATGAGGGTGAAATAAAGGAAAATTCTATAAACAAAATTCTTTGCTTTGGCTTTCCACTACTTATGTTGAACAGCCAAAGTCAGAAGTCTAGCTGAAGGAGCTCAAAGGGGGTGGGAAAAAAGCTACAGTTTTAGTACAGTAGTAAATTTAAAGAATGACAATAAGGTGAAGGGCACTCAAAAATGTTTGACCTTCTAGGAGTTGCAATAAGTGATTTGGGAGAAGCTATGTTTTTGCTGCTGTCTCGCAGACTGACTTAAAGATGCGTTGCACTGAAAGGATGTGCCAAAGGGGTGGAACCACACCCATTTGTACTACCTTTGCACAGAATTAATGAAGTTCTCTGAGAGGATTTTTGTTTTATTTGTTTTTGGGGTTATTTTTAAATTCAGTGGTATGTACTAGTTTTTAGTTGTCTGTTTTGTCTTGGGGTTTGGGCTGGCAGGATAGTATAAGGCTGTTAAAACTGACCTTTGGGCTACTTTAATTCCAACTGTTGTAAACAGGCCAAAGAGATTTAAACAACATCCAAGTGTGTTGAGAAATCATGACTATCTTACAGACTGCCTATTTGAAATCCCCCACAGGTACATATTAGTGATCAGTTAATTAATAGGAGATTCTCAAGATGGCCTATCCTTTATAGTTAAAATTTAAATCTGGGATCCTTCCTTAGTGTCCCTCCGGACCAGCCCAGAATGTGACTGATGGGTTGTGCACACCTTCCAGCAGGTGGAGACTGAAAACTCTGACTCTAGAGAGAGCCAATAAGAGCCCTGACTAACTGGAACTAGACTCTGTATTCTCAGTCTCCAGCAGGTGGAAGGTGGTGAGCCCTTCAGTCTTTCTTCTCTTTTCTTGTTCGGGGTAGGGAGTAACTTTATTCTGTGTCTCTTGCAGTGTCTGGAGGCTGAGGCCTGTGGGGGTCTCCCTAAGCCTTGAGGGAGGGGGGGTGTCAAACTCAGGTGGCCAGGTCCCTCCCTCTACTCCTCCTGTGGTCTCCCTGCACGGCTCTGCACAGCTGTGGATTGGTAGCCTGTCAACCTCTTCAAGGGAAGAGCGTTTTGAGGCTTTGGGAGAGTGAACTGCTGAAGGGGTAGGGGGAGTAAATTGTGTCTTTATGCTTGGGCAGACTAGATGGACCATTCAGGTATCTGCCATCACTTACTATGTTAAGGGTAAAAGCATTAGATAGATGTTTACTTCATCACAATTGCAATATAATACATCAGGTACAGAAGGGCACAGGTTAGGGGAATTATATAGGCACCAGGCTGTAGCCACCTGCAGGTAATTTAGAATAGGAACTGTAACCAGTACCCCTCTCCCTCACCATGGCTTAAGGGCTCAAGGCCGTGGTAGGCACGCACCTGTGGCCACCTTGAAAATAGTTTGCAGAATATAATTTAGAAATGTTGTTCCATAAACATGGAGGATTGTAGGAGTGTGTTGAATAATGTGGAAAAGACATTCAGTGCATTTATGCTTCCCCCTCCCCACCCCCAACAACCTTGAGAATGGGTGGGCACTTCATAAAAGGGGACTGGGGTTCACCACATAAAGAAGGATGGAACCTACTGGGGAACATTACAGCAGCTCCAACGGCTGGACCACAGTATCGAGGGCCTACGGCGTGGCCTGAGAGCACACAGTGCAGCCCTGATGCAGCAAGAAGTGGCATCTCCTTCTACCACTGCACAGCAACCACCGGCAAACCTGTTGAAAATAGAGGTAAGATTTGAATGCAGAGAACATAGAGAGAATGGGGAGCCCTTGACCATGAGGGATGCACACATCCATTTTTAGGGCCTCTCCCCCTCTCCCACCCCACAGGCAGCCACAACTGAGTGTATCCAATAGAGAACAAGACATCTGTACAATGAATTGGGTAGAAACAATCATGGCTCTCAGAGTGCAGTGTATTACGTGACCAGCTGTCCTGCAAGATGTTTAGCACCTACACAGCAGAAAGGGAAGAGGTGGCTGAGAGGTATGAGCTTACCTTGAACTTGTGGTACAAGATTCTTTGCATCACATTGGTACAATGGTACCAAAGCAACCACCCACCGGCAAGGGTAATTTCAGCGACCCTGAAATTGAACTGCTGGTTCAGGAAATGCAGAGGAGGCACATGCATCTCTTTGCTCCCACGGGCCAGAGGCTGGCTGCTAAAATGAAGCAGAAAGAAAGGGAGGCAGTAAGGGACCGGTTCAACCGGTCTTCCACTGTGGCAAGGATGTGGAAGACTGTAAACGGAAGTGGCGGTGATGTCAGGAGGAAGGCTGGCGCCAACCCCCAATAGTTGAGACCAAAAAAAAAAAAACCTAAAAAAACAAACAGGTGTACAAAAGCATACAGTGGCAAAAACAAGGTTTACTATAACTGAAGCTAAAACACTTGGAAATACCACCCTATTAAAAAAAAAACCTCTAAAGTGCAAGCACAGAGAAAGCTGTTTTAAAGAGGCGCCAATAAAGGGAATGCAAACTTTCAAATGGGAAGAGCAGCTGCGGACGTTTATCATTATCCCCCTTAATTGAAATGAGCATACCCAAAACACAGAGCAGCTGGGGACACCCATAGTTCCCTACCTATAATCAAAATTAGGACGCCCAAAACAAAGAGCAGCTGGGGACGCCCATGGTTCCCTACCTATAATCGAAATTAGGACGCCCAAAACAAAGAGCAGCTGGGGACGCCCATAGTTCCCTACCTATAATCAAAATTAGGACGCCCAAAACACAGAGCAGCTGGGGACTCCCATAGTTCCCTACCTATAATTGAAATTAGAACGCCCAAATCGCCGAAGCAGCTGGGGATGAAGACCATTGAAGACAGTGTCTGGTCATTTTAAATGCGGTAAGTGCCAGAGCTGCAAGATAATGCTGCACACAAAAACTTTTTTTAATGTACCAACGAATACCACTTTCTTGCTCAAACATTTCTCCAATTGCTCTACAGACTTTGTTGTCTATACTATCACTTGCCCCTGTGATAAAACGTATGTGGGTATGTCAACGAGGATGTTAAAGATTAGGCTATCAGAGCACAAGTCGAATTTACGCAGATCTGTCTTGAAGGAGCCTCTGGTGGAACATTGCTTGACCTTTAAGCATACATTTGAAGAGTTGCGATGTTGCACTAAAGACAGTAGAACCACTTGATAGGGGTGGTAATTGCAAGCTATTGCTCCAGAGAAAAGAAACTCGATGGATTTTCATTTTAAACACCATGGAGCCATATGGACTAAACAGCTTCATAGAATGGAATGCCTTTTATTGACACAGCTTTTTATGTAACAACTGTTAGCATTTTTTTCTATGTTATCATTGTCACCTTGTTTTGTAAACATTTTGGTGTCATTGGCGTGTTTATTGGTCTAAGTGCTTCTATCTGTTACAAAATGCATGTGATGAAGAAGTTTGGCATTGTATGAGAGTACTGTCCACCAGATTGTTAAGATCTGGCTTTGTGTTTACTAAACATCTTTTTTGTTATTTTGTTACGCTGATCAGCTGTCAAAACATTGACGTCATCACGCATCCGCATATTAGCGATTAACACCGCTTTTGTTTTTCATCTAAGCTGTGCATTGCACTTTTAATGCCGTTTTGGCCGATATACGATAAACAGCTGTGTTTAATAGCGTTGTTTTAGCTCCATTTGATTTGTGGATGTCTTTTCACTATTACATTGTTTGCATGATGACGTCAGTGGTGTTTCTCTTCACTGTGTTGAGTGGTTTCTCAAGCAGTCCATCTGTTTTGTGGAAGCTGGGAGTATATAAGTAACTTTGTAAGTACCTTTGGTCCTCGTGTGATATAGTTCAGTACAACTTGGATGGTTCATTCTGAATTTGTAGGTTGAAGCAGTGTTTATTTATTTATTGTTTGCATTTGTATCCCACATTTTCCCACCTCTTTGCGGGCTCAGTGTGGCTTACAATAAGATATGAATAAAGAGAATACAGTTGTTACAAATTGGTTATGGGTTACATTGTACAAGTTATGCGAGATAATCGAATTATCATTAGGAATATCACAATGGGACATCAACAGGGAGACTTTGGGAGGAGACAATAGGAAGCTTAAGGGCAGTGTTAAGACATATAGGCACATGGTGTACCTATTCCTGTAAGTATATGTATGAGTAATGTGGAATTAGGGGGGATGAGAGATCATGAGTGGATGTGTGATGCATTGATGTAAGTGAGTGTAGACTCTATGTGTTTTGGTTTTTTCCGTAGATTGTCTCAAACAAATGGGTCTTCAGTAATCTGCGGAAGGATGCTTGTTCGTGGATCGCTCTTAAGTTGCATGGCAGTGAGTTCCAAAGCTGCGTGCTCGTGTGAGAAAAGGTTGACGCGTGTAGCGTCTTGTATTTCACGCCCTTGAAAGTAGGGAAATGGAGGTTGAGGTATGTTCGGGAAGATCTCCTAGCATTTCTGGGTGGTAGGTCAATCAACTCGGACATGTAGGCTGGGGCTTCGCCGTAAATGATCTTGTGGACTAGTGTGCATACCTTAAAGGTGATGCGTTCCTTCAGTGGAAGCCAGTGTAGTTTCTCTCGTAGTGGTGTTGCCCTTTCATATTTTGGTTTTCCGAAGATGAGTCTGGCTGCTGTGTTCTGGGCTGTTTGAATTTTCCTCAGTGTTTGCTCTTTGCAGCCTGCGTATAATGAGTTGCATGAAATCCAGATGGCTGAGGACGAGGGATTGCACTAGGTTACGAAAGACGAATCTTGGGAAGAGTGGTCTTATCCTTTTCAGTTTCCACATGCAGTAGAACATCTTCTTAGTTGTGTTGTTTGCGTGGGTTTCAAGTGTTATGTGGCGGTCGATAGTGACTCCAAGGATTTTTAGCGTTTCTGAGATTGGAAGGTTTAGGTTTGGTGTGTTTATCGCGTTGAATTCGTTGGTGTTGTATTGGGAGGTGAGTACCAGGCATTGAGTTTTTTCTGCATTTAATTTGACGGAATGTGTCTGCCCATGTGTTCATGATGTGTAGGCTTTGATTGATTTCGTTGGAGATTTCTTTGATGTCATGTTTGAAAGGGATATATATTGTCACATCATCAGCGTATATATGTGGATTGAGGTTATGGTTTGATAGGAGTTTTGCTAGGGGGATCATCATTAGGTTGAAAATAGTTGGTGAGAGGGGTGATCCTTGTGGAACTCCACATTCAGGTATCCATGCCTTGGACGTGGTTGAGTGTGATGTGACTTGATACGAGCGCAGGGTTAGGAACCCCTTGAACCAGCTTAGGACATTTCCTCCAATGCCGAAGTATTCAAGTATGTGTAGTAGGATTTCGTGGTCGACCATGTCAAAGGCACTTGACATGTCAAATTGTAGGAGGAGTATATTGTTCCCGGTTGCTATTATTTGCTTAAATTTGGTCATAAGGGTGACTAGTACTGTTTCTGTGCTATGGTTCGACCGGAATCCGGATTGGGCATCATGCAGTATTGAGTGTTTGTTTAGATAGTTTGTGAGTTGTTTGGTTACCATCCCTTCGGTTAACTTGGTTATTAGTGGTATGGATGCTACTGGTCTGTAGTTGGTAATTTCGCTCAAGTTTTTCTTTGTATCTTTTGGAATTGTGGTGAGTAAGATTTTTCCTTTTTCTTATGGGAAGAGTCCATTTTGTAGCATGTAATTTACATGATTCGTTAGGTCAATTGTGAATTGTTGAGGGGCTGATTTCATGAGGCTGTTTGGGCATGCGTCTAGTTTGCAGTTGGATTTGGCATATTTTTTGAGAGTTTTAGAGATGAGGTCTTCTGGTAGTGGTTCGAACTCAGTCCAGGTTCTGTCTGCTGGGTGTGCTCCTTCTTCTGGGTCCAGACAGTCTAGAAGAGTGGCGTATTCTATGGGACTGGCGGGTATTTTGTGTCATAATAGTATGATTTTCTCCTTGAAGTACTTCGCAAGGCTGTCGACGTCTGGTATATTTTTACTGTTATTTGTAACTGGTGTGGTATCTAGCAGTTTGTTCACAAGGCTGAAGAGTTTATGTGTGTCTTTGTAATTTGGTCCTATTATTGTTTTGTAGTGTTGTCTTTGTCTGTTTTATGGTGTATTTGTATTTTCTCCGAAGTTCGTGGCAGCAGGTCTTCTTTTTTTGTGTTTTTTTTTTGTTTTTCTGTTTCTGATTGGCTCATTACTACTCATGCCTAGATAGAATGCAGCTGAGGTTTTTTATGGCACCAGCATTTTGGCATGGTTATCATCTTTCATTAGTGTAATATATGCTAACATATATTAAATGTTTTTTCCTGGGGCTCGGGGGTGGGGGGGCTGTTAAAGGGTTTTGGTGGATGCTGCTGGCTGGAAAAGGTTTAAAGTTTAGTTTGGGAATTGTTAATGGAGTTAGCTGAAGAAAGTGTGAGATGTTTCTTAAATGTGGTTTTATTTTTCAAGAAATAAACCATGATTAGGTGGGGATTGTACTTTAAAATGTTCCTTTCTGTTTTGGGTACAAGTCAGGTTAAAATTGACTTTGAAATTCTCTGTATAGGAAGTTTTGCATTTACTTCTATGGGGGAGGGAGACAGTGTTGCCAGGTACTCGGCCTCGAAACCCGCTCAAAAAGTTCACACCTTCAACCCCGCCCCAGCCATCATCGACTCCGCCTCTGCCGTCATTGACCCCGCCTCTTCCGTCATCGGCCCCGCCTCCTCCTTCACCAGCCCCGCCCAAAACATCAGTAGCCCCACCCAAAATGTCACTAGCCCCGCCCAAACCGGCCTGAAAAACCGCGACCCGCGGCGGGCAAAAATTTCCCACAGCGGGTCGCGGAAAACCGCCCAATTGGCAACCTTGGAGGGAGATTCTAAACAGATCAGAGAAAAAAACTGTCTTTCTCTGACAAGCTGATTGGTTGAGTGATGTCAGATCCTCTAGGGGGGTGAGTTGCCAGGGAGACTGCAGTGAGCAGAGAGAGAGGAGAGCAAGGGAAGACTGGGAAAAGTAAAAACGTATAGTGTGTGTCTGTGTAAAAGTATGAATAAAAGTATGGATTTTGTGAGTTTAAAGTGAAAGGTGATATTGAAAAAGGGTACTTTAATATTGAAAGTGAGTGAAGGTGAGCTTTGGTGCTAAGAATGAGATGATTTGAGCTTAAAAGTGAGTACTTCAATAAACAGACTGCCTTTTTCATGATTGTGTTGCTGAATACATGTGGGGAAAACCTGGTGTGTTTCAGGTGAGTGAGAGCTAATAGAGAGCTGTGAGAAATTTTAAACCAAATTTAGTTTGGTTTGGAGTGAAACAGAGGTATGTCCCTGCATGCAGTGAATGGTATGGTTAAGTTCTAAGGGAATTTAAGGTCATGGAAGGTAGAATGAGAGTCTGTGTGCACAGGTGGACACACATGGCTGCCTACGCTGGTAGGAGTGAGAGAGGTTGTGCTTTGTGCTGGAAATTGTACTACATGAGAAAGCCTATAAGGGTGTCAGGAAAAAGTGTGTAAGGATTTTAAGTATGACACAGGGGAAGGACTGAGAAGTGGATATTTGGAAAAAGAAGCCATTAAGCTGTGTCTGTGGGAAAGGTGTGTTGTTGGTGAGAGTTCTGAGTTCAGTACAGGGTTTGGAATCATACTGCAGATTAAAGAAAATCCAGCACTGTTTTTGTATGAGTATGCTGTATTCTCCAGATTGATCTGATAGCTGTGAAGGGAAAAGTTATGCTTTTATGTGAAGTCTGTGAGATGGAATGTTGAATCCTGCTGGATCATTTTAGACTAGGGAAACAACAGTGAGAAATAGGTTTTGTAGTGAGAAAACCTTTAACTTATTTTATTTCAATTAGAAAGTTTGGCCACAGTATTGAGAATTGGTTAATAGTCACCAGAGCCTGAACAAGAACAGAGGGAGTTCAAGGGTCTTGCCTCCATTTATTTTCTTTATAAGTGAGGTTTAGGGAGAAGAAATCTGGGGGAGTCATCCTCTGAAGGGTTCCAGATGAGCTCCAACGCAAGAAAGACATCACCTAAATAAATTCAACTACAGCTAAGTGACGTGGAGGGGCATAATCGAACGAAAATGTCTATCTCCATGGGCGTTTATCTCCAAGAACGGGTCCGTGAAGGGGCGGACCGAACCGTATTTTCGCAAAAAATAGACGTCCATGTTTTATTCGACAATTTGTGAGCTGGGCGTTTTTGTTTTTCAGCGATAATGGAAAATGAAAGCGCCCAGCTCAAAAACGAATAAATCCAAGGCATTTGTTCGTGGGAGGGGCCAGGATTCGTAGTGCACTGATCCCCCTCACATGCCAGGACACCAACCGGGCACCCTAGGGGGCACTTTTACAAAAACAAAAAAAAAGGTAAAAGAGCCCCCAGGTGCATAGCACCCTTCCCTTGTGTGTTGAGCCCCCCAAATCCCCCTCAAAACCCACTGCCCACAAGTCTACACCATTATTATAGCCCTAAGGGGTGAAGGGGGGCACCTACATGTGGGTACAGTGGGTTTGGGGGGGTTGGACGACTAATAAGCATTAACAGCCTGGGTCCACCTGCCTGAAGTCCACTGCACCCCCTAACAACTGCTCCAGGGACCTGCATACTGCTGCCAGGGAGGTGGGTATGACATTTGATGGTGAAAATAAAAAGTTGTGAAACATCCATTTTTTTGTGGTGGGAGGGGGTTAGTGACCACTGGGGGAGTCAGGGGAGGTCATCCCCGATTCCCTCCGATGGTCATCTGGTCATTTAGAGCACTTTTTTGGGACCTGTTCGTGTGAAAAAAGGGTCCAACAAAAGTGTCCTAAATGTTCGCTAAAAACGCCTTTATTTTTTCGATTATCACCCTAATGCGTACATCTCTCCTCGGCCGATAACCACGCCCCAGTTCCACCTTCGCCACACCTCTGACACGCCCCCATCAACTTTGTTCGCATCTGTGACAGAATGCAGTTGAAAACGTCCAAAATCGGCTTTCGATTATACCAATTTATTCGTTTTTGTGAGATAAACGTCTATCTCCCGATTTGGGTCGAAATCTAGGCGTTTTCTCTTTCGATTATAAGGTGGATTGCCAAGGGTGTTGAAAGAAATATATTATTTTTTCACAACATTTTAAGGGAAAACTAAAGAAAAGACCAACATCAAAAATATAAAAAATCCATGTTTTCCTGACTTGCCTAAGTGTTCTGGGTTCAAGTGAGATCCTTGCACAAACATCCAACATACCTATAAAGACTCAAATTCTGACATCAATAGCAAGGAAACAATAAAAACGAAAATCTGATTTTGATAAAAAGACAATTTAAATATTTATCTGAAAAGGTTCTTTTCTGCCTTTTCAGGTGATTTTGTTGAAATAAACAGAAAAAGTTAAGGGTATCCATGTAAAACTACATTTGAATGTTGAATATGTTATTGCAATTCTATTAAGCCTCACAGTAATTGTGAATTAGAGTTTATTTGAATGAAAATTTGCTTGCATTTGTATTCAATAAAGAAAAAGATAATTTGTAAATCTGAAGGTGCGGTTCTTCCAGTTCAGGAACAAATCCTAAATTTAGCTTCTTTTCCTCCTTTATTCTTTGAGAGTAAAGGAAGAGGTTAGTTTATTTGTTCCACTCCCTCGGCTGTGAGTGTGTGTTCCCTGGATATTTGCCACGACTACAATCAACAGGTATCTGGGAGCACATCACTACAGTCCAGCCGAGAGGGGTGGTAACATTAGTGTCTTTATAAAAGAAGCAGTGTGGGCGCTAGTTTAGATCAGTTATCATCCCCAGAGAAGTTTAGTCAGCTGAAAGTAAGTGTCATAGGTTCGGGTGGGTTTTTGTGTTTTGTACTTTGTATTATGGATTAATGTGGAGTGTGAATTTTTGTAAGTGGTTTGTCAGCATATTGTGAGTGTGTAAATGTCATGACTGTTTAGAATTTGTTATATAACTTTCCAATTTTAGATTTATACTCCTGTAACCTGATGAAGCCATGAAGCGGGTGAAATGATTTGGGCCCCATTGAATGAGTGTGGGGTTACCAAGCCAGCTTTGAGAAAGCTAAGTTTATTTATGCTATGCTGTAGCTTGGAAAGTTTTTACATTTTGATAATGTTTTTTGAACTACTAGTTCTATTGTGAACAGTCTTGATTGAAAATAGGTGGGATACCATACCCTATGAAAGAGACAAGATCACAGGCACAAAAAATCTCATGTAGATATCAGTGTCCTGGTGTTCAGACCTTGGTAGAGACCTTGGTTTCTGAGGGTATTTCCCACTATTTCGCTATTGCTGTGCATTCCTTTTTTACAATACCCTTTGAGATTGTGTTTGGCTGTTTTTCAGTTTTTGCTATATTAGACGCCCACAGTTCCCTACCTATAATCGAAATTAGGACGCCCAAAACACAGAGCAGCTGGGGACGCCCATAGTTCCCTACCTATAATCGAAATTAGGACGCCCAAATCGCCGAAGCAGCTGGGGACGTTTAGTGATTTTGTTGATAATCAAAATTAGGACGCCCATCTCATTTTCACATGGGCGTGCCTGAGAGCGTATTTAAGCACCCTTCTCTGTATTTTCGATTCCTTGCATCACATTGGTACAATGGCACCAAAGCAACCACCCACCCGCAAGGGTAATTTCACTGACACAGAAGTTGAACTGCTGGTTCAAGAAATACAGAGGAGGCACATGCATCTCTTTGCTCCCAAGGGCCAGAGGCTAGCTGCTACAATGAAGCAAAGAGAATCAGAGGCAGTAAGGGACCGGCTCAACACGGTCTTCCACTGTGGCAGGGATGTGGAAGACTGCAAATGAAAGTGGCGCCGGCTGAGGCGTGATGTCGGGAGGAAGGCTGGTGCCAACCCCCCAGAAGATGACACCACTAACTTGACCCCCATCGAGCGCATCATTCATGGACTCTTTTCCCAGGAGGGGATCCATGGCATTGGGTCCCTTGACACATCAGCACAGCCTGAGGGCTCAGGTAGGTTGACCATTAGGAAGCTGGGGAATCTGTTGTGCTGTACTACACTCTGTTTTACACAAGTGGGGGACAGTGTGGTGCTCCTCAGTAGGAAAAGGGGGGAGAACACCACATGCAATGCAAATCACTATTCATTACAGACTATGACACAGGGAGTAGCAGGGGGGAGGGTTTCCAGCAATGTGTGTGTAGGTTACCACTGTTTCACAGCTTTGGGGGCCTTCCCCATCACCAACTCTGCATATCTCCTTCCCACACCTCTGTACTGTAGCCACTGTGTCCTCTGCATTCCTTCCACAGTTCTATGTCTACCCACCTGCCTGTGTGGCTCTCTTGCACATCAGTCTGTGTAGTACACTGCGCTCCTTGTCTCCAGCTCTGTACCATGTACAATGACATCTGTGGCTTGCCTGCCAATCCAATTCCTCACCATCTCTTTGCTGGGTCTTTGCCTGTGGGGCTATGTATATGAATGCTGAAAAACCAAAGTGGGTTATTTTGACCAACACACTTCCTCCCCTTTTGCTATGCAGGTCATGACAGCCAGTCGGAGGAAGAAGCTGGCCCTAGTGGCCACCAGCCCCAGCACACAGAGCAGCAAACCAGTGGGCCTGCACAAGAAACCACACAGGACCATGGGATGGAACCACAGGACCCAGCAACAGCGCCGGCTCTCTCTCCATCACCTGCAGCAGAGGCTCTCCCTTCACCACCCGCAGCAGAGGCTATCCCTCCACCACCCGCAGCCTTTGCTGATGGTGGCACTGAAGAAGAAGCTGAAGATGCAGAAGTAGGGCACCTCCTCAGCAGAGGCCATCCAGCCAGAGGAGGCAACTACTGTGCCTCGCCACACAATTGCTGGGCCGGAATGTGCAGATGGAAGACTACCGGCGCCATAAATTGGAGTTGCAATGGGAAGCGCTGCAGGCCGAACGGGAAGTGCTCCAGGTGCAACAGGAAGCAGTACAGGCCTTGGCATGTATGTAAAGCACGCGCCTTGGGATGTATGTAAAGCACGCGCAGACACCAACGCCGGCCCCATTTTGCCGCAGCTTGGTAAAAGGGCCCCTAATTTAGCCATTTTAGAAACATATGCATTTATGTTTTCCAATGCTGTCACACGGAGCCCACTGTCCTTATCTAGAATCATTTTCTGGCACAGGAAACACTGAGAAATTAAGGGGTGACCTCCCATAATCCCTCCAGTGGAGTGCTAGAAGTCCTAGGGAGCAGATGTAGATCTCAGTGTAGGAGCAAAGCAAGTGCTAGCATTATTAGGAGCACTATGCCTAACCATCCATGTGACTATATGGACCTACATGGCATACATGGTCCTACATATATGAAGATGCCAGAAACACATTGGTAGAAGTGAGGTCATCATTCCCACCCCTGTGCCTATAGTGTTTGGGGGTGGAATTGCCCCCCAAATTACGCCCATGCTGTACAGTTAAAAGAAGGGGGCAGCTGGTGGGAAAATTGTGGTGCAGCCAGGACCCGCATGCCCCTAACCCTTCATTCCGACACCTATGATATAATCTCACATACAATCATCCTGATTGCTACTATAGCTACATCATTGTTCTCATTTGTTAATGATCTTATGATTAATTATAAGAGAAATGAATGCAGATGAGTGGAAATTGGATGGAGAGCTACAGGACTGTAGAATCTAGCAAAAGAGATGGTTACATATATGGTTAGAGACGAAAGCAAGGCTACATTAATATAAGAGAAGGGATATGAAGTCAATAAGTCAGAGTCAGCAGCAACAGAAATGTAGGTGCGCAAGATGCTAGAAGTGGTTTATATAAAGTGATATGTTTTCAGCTTGATTTTATGTTGTGTATCCATATTCCTCTGTGTTGCAGGCTCCATATGTTGAACAGAAACTTCCTCCCAGCAATGTGATGGAGCAGGTGGTGGACTATGCCCAGTTAAAGTGGCCTGTACTTTTCTCAAGATACTTTGAAGTGTCCAAGTTCTCAGGTAACCTTGATAAATTAGATAAGAAAAATGTCACCAGTGTAGAGTTTGCATTAATATTGATAATTTACGCTCAAAGTGAGTAGTAGTAGTACTATAAGAACATAAGAAATTTCAAACTAAGTCAGACCAATGGTCCACTGAGCTCAAGATCCTGTCAAATCTGGATTATGTAGAGGTGTAGGCCCTGATATTTGAAAAAAATGAGAGGTCAATATTCAACCAGTGGCGGTCAGCATTCTTTTAAAAGCTGATTGCCACTGACTACCAATCTCGGATACCCTAAAGATTCTTGGAGCCACCATTGATCGGCATCTAACACTTGAGAATCATGTGAAAAACACAACCAAAAAGATGTTTCACTCAATGTGGAAACTAAAAAGAATAAGACCATTTTTTCCAAGGATCGTCTTCCGCAATCTGGTACAATCATTGGTACTCAGTCATCTGGATTATTGTAACTCACTCTATGCCGGCTGTAAAGATCATATACTGAAAAAACTCCAAAGCCCAGAACACAGCGGCCAGACTAATATTCGGAAAACCAAAATATGAAAGTGCAAAGCCCCTATGAGAGAAACTGCACTGGCTCCCACTCAAAGAACGAATCACATTCAAAGTATGCACCCTCGTTCATAAAATTGTCCATGGAGATGCCCCAGCCTACATGTCAGACCTAACAGACCTGCCACCCAGGAATGCAAAAAAATCCTCTCGAACATTCCTTAATCTTCATTTCCCCAACTGCAAAGGTCTGAAATACAAATTAACACACGCCTCCACCTTCTCATACATGAGCACACAACTCTGGAACGCGCTACCACGCTATTTGAAGGCAACCTATGAACTGACTAACTTCCGTAAACTACTAAAGGCTCATCTCTTTGAAAAGATATACCACAAAGAATAAAATATGTAATATCTCCAAATACACATACAAACATTGTAACACGTCCATTATTTTACAATGTCTCTATTACACCAGTATATTCTATTCCTAATGTCTGATAATGTCTTCTGTAATACTACTATCTCATATTCCTATTGTCTGCCAATGTCTTCTGTAATGCCACTATCTTGTACTTCATGACCATGTAACCCAAAATCCTTCTGTAAAACCAAATGTATCTTTTGCTATTTCCATTATCCATGATATATTGTAAGCCACATTGAGCCTGCAAAGAGGTGGGAAAACGTGGGATACAAATACAATAAATAAACTGACTAAAGTACACATAGATGTTCAGTGCTGGGCCCTATCTGGGTCATCTGTTTCCAAGTTTATTCCAGTCTTGCTATCCCGCAAGTCAAATAAAATATGTCTGTGGCTTACAATTCTAAAAAGATGAAAGAGAAAAATAGTCAAAATGGAGAGAATAGAGGGGAAAAGAGTGTAGGGAGGGAGAAACAGAACTACAATTAATGATAAGAAAGATAGGGTATCAGCAGGAATAGGGTAAGGATGGATATGTCTGAGCTGGTTTGCAGGCTCATCACCTAGGCAATCTATGTAAGTATAAATACATCCTCAAAGAGGAATGTTTTAGGTCTGTTTTGAATTTTCCTAGCGAGGTCTATGATCTGAGGTAAAAGGACATAGTATTCCATAAAGTGGGACCAGCAACAGAAAAAATAGAGTCTCATGTAATGTGTAATATCAAGTCTAATATGACGGAAGGATGGCATAGCCAAAAGGTGTTGTTGGGATGAATGATTTGCTCAAGAAGGGGCATATAGAGTCAAAGATTATGCAGGTTTGTCCAATATTCAGTGCCATACCTGCATAGCTAAGTGGACAAAGTTAGGACTGCTATTTATGTGGTCCAACTTGCCCATATAGCTATGCGGGCATTGCACAGACTCTGCCCCCAGACTACCCCAGCACAAACCAGGGGTGCTTCAGCAGACAGAGGGGATATTCAGCATCACTGTCTGGTTAAGCACTGCTAAATATCTCTTCCTGATTCACTCAGGGTGATTTAACAAGACAGGAATAGTCTAGCAGAATTCCAGGAAAGGAAATTACCAGGTAAGAACTAATTTTGCTTTTATCTTAGCTAGCCCTTTAGTTTTGTTTCACTAGATCTGTAGGAGTCATTTCTGTTTTTCTTTTATTAAGAAGAGGCTTTTAGCAGACAGCAGGTGGTAGCTACATGATTCAGTACAATTTATCTGCTCCTTTCCTTCCTAAGTAACTGGTTTGTTCAACAGAGGCTTGATTATATATTTCAACAACTCCTGGTTCAGTTACTTGGACCTTATTTGCAGTAAGTTAAGTTACCCATGTGCAACAGTTTACTTTTGATTCTCTCCTCCCCACCCCACCCCTCCCAATATTATTCCCAAAGCAAAAAAGAAATATTAGCATAGGGAATTACTACTACTACTACTTGACATTTCTAAAGCGCTACTAGGGTTACGCAGTGCTCAGTGGCGTAGCTAGGTGGGGCGCAGGGGGAGCGGTCGCTCCCCTAAACAGATATTTTGAAAAATGGTGCCTACGCGCCAGATGGAAAATCTCCCGCACGAGTCATCTGTTCTCTTGTCTCTTCTCCTGCCCGCTCTCTCCCGTCCGTAGTCGTTTTTACTTCCCTGAAGCCTTTTCCTTCCTGCTGCACCGGCGATTCTCAGTCAGCTGTTTGCCAGCGTTGGGGCTTCTCAGACGCGTCCCACCTCTGCGGAAAACAGGACCTTGCTTAGAGTAGGCGGGGACGCGTCTGAGGAGAAGCCCCGAGGCTGGCAAACAGCTGACTGAGAATCGCTGGTGCAGCGGGAGGGAAAAGGCTTCAGGGAAGTAAAAATAACTATGCAGACAGGAGAGAGCTGGCTGAAGAGAGGGAGATAGGGGGTGGAGAAGTTAGAAAAAGCTTAATAGCAGTGGAAGTGAGCCATCTAGTCCACTGTAAACATGGAACCCAGTTTGGTTTGTTTACACTCCCCCGCTCAGCCTTCACTGCTGTTCACAAAGGTATGAGCAGCTGTGTATCCATGTTGTCGTTCTTTATTGTTGGTCCATGTCTGTAACAAGTCTAAAGTTGTTTTAGTTGGATAGGCAGTGCCTTAAAAGCACTAAAACAGCTTCAAAAATTATAGTAGCTGGTAGAAATTGCAATTATAAACTGTATAGTTTGATTTTTCTTCACTGTGCTTCTATGCAATACAGATATCCAGATTTCAGTGAGGATATTCTGTTTTCTGATGGGTTCATTATCTTAACTGTTGTTGTACTCTGCCATGGTAAGATAGAATATATTGAAATTAAATGGAGGTAGAATTAAACTTTCCTTTCATTGGGGCACATGAAATCACATTTTCATCTATTTTGTAGTTTACCTTTTAGGTACAGAAATGGATTATTCTGTTTTGTTTCAACCAAATTCATGTTTAATGCAGAGTATAAATGTAATAAATAGAGAGAAACTCTGAATGTTGACCACCTGATTCTCATAACATGATGTCTGTTTTAGTGTCCTTGACCAGGAGAAAAAAATCTCTGCACAAATATAACACGTGCTAGAGTGTCCCTATAACCAGCCCCTCCAAATGAAACACTGGGGAGCGCTGAAAGAGACAGGGAAAAAGGTTAACATGGGGAGAGAGAAGGATATAGTAAATGCTGGACAGGGATGGAGAAGGACACAGAGTCAATACTGGACAGGGAGAGGGGTAGGGGCATTGAAACACAAAGAGGCAGTGCTGGAGAAAGAAGAAATGGGGACACAGGGGCACTTCTGAAAAGGGAGGAGATAGGTGCTCTACTGAAAAGGAGGGGGATAGGGACACGGGGGCACTACTGGAAAGGGGGAAGGAGATAGGGACACAGGGCACTACTGGAAAGGGGAGGTAATAGGGACGAGAAGGCACTACTGGAAAGGGGGAGGAGGTAGGGTCACAGAGTAGAAAACAGTAGAAAAAGGTATTTTATTTTCAATTTGATATTAGGAATATGACAGTATTTGAAAATGCACATCTCCGATACCTTCAAATTAGCAACCCTGCAGGGGTCTGAGTGCATTTTCTTAATTCAGTATTCTACTATTTATAGAGTCTGGCTTCCTTGGGCAGAGAGGAGGGGGTTCTCAATTTCAATTTTTGTTGCTGGTGGTGGTTTCTTTTGTTTTGGGTTTTTTTTTTTGTTTGTTTTTGTGGCTCCCTATTCTGTATTAGATTGGAATATTGTCACAATTTGGGTTTCTGCCTGGTGCTTGTGACCAGGGCCGTGCCGATGCGGTAAGCGGGGTAAGCGCCGCAGGGGGGCACCCACCTCTGGAGGGCGCCGCCGCAGTGCTTACCCTCGCCCCGCGCCGCCACAGTGCTTACCCTCGCCCCGCGCCGCCGAGGACTTTAAATCTTTTACCTCGGTCGCAGCAGCGTCACAGCAGCGTCAGTGAAAGCACTGCCGACGTCTCCCTTCCCTTGCACTCATTGGTTCCCTCAGTGTCCCGCCTTCTTCTGACGTCAGAAGAAGGCGGACACTGAGGGAACCAAGAGCGCGAAGGGAAGGGAGACGTCGGCAGCGCTCTGCTTTCACTGACGCTGCTGCGACCGGAAGTAAAAGATTTAAAGGCCTTCTGTGCTATGTGCCATTTGTTTTTTATTGGACGTATTTCACAAGGGAGACCGTTTTGCGCCAGGTTGCATGGCTGTGTACCAAAATTATGTCTAGCACACGATAAATTGGCTTACGTTTTTGAAAAAGGTTAGACTAAGGATTTTTTTTTTCACGTAGAGGTGGGGTGGCAGCCTTAGCATTCTAAATGGTGTGTGTGATAGAGTGTCAATGACATTTGTCTGTGTATTATGATCTGGACGAGACAAGGTGCTGGGAGAATTCTGTGGATCTTTTTTTTAATTGGTGCATACAAATTTTAAATGATAAGAGGGCGCGGAGGGAAGAGCAGAGAGGAATGGATGGGAGGACAGAGAGACAGGCATGGATGGGAGGGCAGCAGGGCCCAGGGAGAGGACAAATTGATGGAGGAGGGAAGGGCAGAGAGGGACAAGGATGGACATGGGGGCCCAGAGAGAGGACAAATTGCTGGAAATGGAGGGGAGGGGAGAGAGGAGGATTGCTGGCTATGGATGGAGGAGGGAAGGGCAGAGAGGGACATGGATGGGAGGGCAGGGCCCAGGGACAGGACAAATTGCTGGAAATGGAGGGGAGGGGAGAGAGGAGGATTGCTGGCTATGGATGGAGGAGGGAAGGGCAGAGAGGGACAAGGATGGACATGGATGGGAGGACAGGGCCCAGGGAGAGGACAAATTGCTGGAAGGGGAGGGGAGAGAGGAGGATTGCTGGCTATGGATGGAGGAGGGAAGGGCAGAGAGAGACAAGGATGGACATGGGGTCCAGGGAGAGGACAAATTGCTGGAAATGGAGGGGAGGGGAGAGTGGAGGATTGCTGGCTATGGATGGAGGAGGGAAGGGCAGAGAGGGACAAGGATGGATGTGGATGGGAGGACAGGACCCAGGGAGAGAGAAGAAATTGCTGGAAATGGATATAGAGCAAGAAATGAAGAAGAAAGGAGGAAAGTAAAGAAATAAATGGAAAGGAAGCCCTAGCAGAATCCTTCACCTCAGGCACACATGCAGAACATGGACAGATCCTCATCAATACAACATAAGAGTAGTCATGCTGGGTCAAACCAATGGTCCATCTAGCCGAGTATCCTGTTTCTAACAGTGGCCAACCCAGGTCACAAGCAGGGCCGTGCCTAGGGTCTCTGGCGCCCCCCTGCAGACTATCAGTTGGCGCCCCCCCCCCCCCCCCCATGAAAATAATCGCTCACCACTTGCCACACTGAAAGGAATTGTCAGCAATATTCTTAGAAACAAATTGCTATACATTGCAAAATAAGATAGCAGATGTAAATTCTCAAAGTGGACATATTCCAAACGCTAAAATGAAAATAAAATGATTTTTTCTACCTTTGTTGGAGTTAAGAGGACAGATAGCAGCAGGCTCAGATACTGGGCCAGCATGATCGGAAAAAGAAAGTCACCAGACAACAAAGGTAGAAAAAATCATTTTATTTTCATTTTAGCGTTTGGAATATGTCCACTTTGAGAATTTACATCTGCTATCTTATTTTGCAATGTATAGCAATTTGTTTCTAAGAATATTGCTGACAATTCCTTTCAGTGTGGCAAGTGGTGAGCGATTATTTTCATGGGGGGGGGGGGTGCCAACTGATAGTCTGCAGGGGGGGCGCCAGAGACCCTAGGCACGGCCCTGCTTGTGACCTGGGTTGGCCACTGTTAGAAACAGGATACTCGGCTAGATGGACCATTGGTTTGACCCAGCATGACTACTCTTATGTTGTATTGATGAGGATCTGTCCATGTTCTGCATGTGTGCCTGAGGTGAAGGATTCTGCTAGCACGTAGCATCTGTGTAGGAATGTGTAACAGTGCAGCTTGTTCCAGTTTCCCAATAGTAGGTTAATTGGTGCTCTAGAGCCCAGTGTAATATATATAGCACTGTCTGTTCAAAGGTGGGTTAGGGCTGTTATGGTGTGGCAAGTTTTGTGTTCTAGAGCAGTGTTTCCCAAGTTGGTCCTGGAGTACCCCCTTGCCAGTAAGGATTTCAGGATATCCACAGTAAATATGCATGACATTGATTTGTATATATTGCCTCCATTACATGCAAATCTTTTTCATGCAGATTCATTGTGGATAACCTGAATGGCAAGGGGGTACTCCAGGACCAACAGGGAAACATTTCTCTAGGTCCCACTGTAATATTTATAGCACTGTCTTTTTGTAGGTGGATTAGGGCTGTTATGGTGTTTTCAGTATAGGTTTTGGGTGTCTTTTTGAAGGGGTTTGTGTTATTTCACAAAATGTCTAGCCCTATTTGAAAGCAGGCTCTGGGGCAAGGGCCCTTGTCACCTAAAATAAAAATGTTCAGGACTAGTGTTCTTCACATCCTGTAGAATCAACACACAAACGCCCGTCTGATTTAAACAAGGCGTCTAGCAGTGGAAGGAATGTGTGTACTATTCCTAAGGTGATGGTCACGATTTGAATATTTTTACTTTGTAGTTAAGAAGACAAGTTACCTGCTCTGGCCAGTCCAGGGATCTCTTCTGCGTCCTGCCTCTTGATGTAACTTGCTGTTTCCTTGTAGGCAGGACGCAACAGAGACAGCCTGTATTAATCAGTGCCCGCTACAGCCCCTGAGCAACAACACAGACACTGCTGTGTAACTGACACCAACCGGTACCTATTTTATGAAAGTCTGCTCCCCCTGAGATCAAAACCTGGCTACGCCTCTGGCAGCGCTGTACAATTTAACATAGAAGGACAGTCCCTGCTCAAAGGAGCTTACAATTAGTATATAAAATCATTGTTGGGCAGTGGGCATGCAAAGCACATGCAAATCGATGATTAAGAAATTGTTCCCAGTTTAAATCTAGCACAGTTTTTCACTTTTTCTGGTGCTGATGGCATAAAGATACAGTTAGGAGCAAAAGGGTCATCTGAGGTGGTGTGATCCTTCGCTTCAGATGACTTAAGAACCCTGCTGGGCCAAGTGAGCTCCTTCCCCTCCCCCCTAACCCCTAAAATCTAATTGGTGGTCTAATTGAACATACACACAAACACACACCTGGAGACTCTCTAACCTCTCTCCATGACCCACAATAAATAATCCCTAGTGATTCTAGTGGACTCCTTTCAATACCTGAACCCCAAAAAACTAATCCTTGGCGGACCTACTCGATATGCTCTTGGACAGCCTCTAACTCCCCCCCCCCCCCCCCCCCCCACCAACCCCACCACCACCTCCTCAACTTCCCTGTGATACTGTGAGTGAAGGTTGAGGGTGGGCCTTCACATAACACAGCCATTAAATAAGTACTTTATTAACTTAAATCTGAGGCCTGTTACTTCACAGGCCTAGGAACAAAAGGTAAAGTCTCTTATCTTCAGAGGGGAAAAGTCCTAGCATGGGGTCTAAGGCTAACAGGGCCCAAAACCCAGTCTATAGTCTGTGACTACCATGCCCCAAACACAGTTTAGTCTTCAAATAAAAAATTGGCTTACCTCAGCCAAGTCACAGCAGCTAGAAGTATTCAGTAACCTCATATGTTGGGGCTTTGGTTCTTCCTTCCCTGTGCCTCGTTATCTCCACTGGTTTCAGCTCCACCCCTCCCAACTCACTTCCTCCCTGGGCAGGGCTAAAGGACAATACCTGATGAATCATTCTTAAGGGTGAGGGGCAGTGTTCTATATGCACCTTCATACCCCCGAAAAATAATCCCTGCTGGTCCTAGTGGAGCCTTCCCAAACCTGGCTCCCCCTCCAAACTCTATCCACACCCACCTTCCTCCAAATATTAGAAGATTGGAGGAATGCCCACTCGCTCCTACCTCCAGGAGCACCAAAAATTATGATGCCTGAACTCTAGTGGTGCATCAAGAATTGCCGGATACCACGGGTCCACTGAGCCACCAGGTATATTTTGTGAGGTAGAGGCAAGGGACGTGGATCTTGGGTTCTGACAGGCTGTTTCTTTACTACTGTCTCCTTCCTGATAGTTCATGAGCTAGTCTCCACTCTCGCTCTGACATGAAAGGAAATGATATTTTAGTTTCAGTGACGCAAAGGTTTGCATATTACCACAGTGGTGTGTGCTATTCCTTCTGACAAGACACACTTTTTTAACGCTGAAGTAATTTACAAGCCGTTAATTTACTGCATCGGGAGTAAAAGGTTAGAACACTGTAGGCTGAACCTTGGTGCACTGAAGCCATAATAGAGCATACTTGTGCTTTCACGCTGTTCTAAATCTAGCTGACCAAATATTAGCCAAAAATGTTGCTGGTTAAGATCAGCTGAAAACTCTGGTAAAAGTAGGGGGCTTGTTTGCTCATCAGATCTTTGAAAATTGACTCCTTTCCATCTATCCTATTGTAACAGGACCCTCAGCTGAGTAAATCAGGAGACAAGAGGTAACTGGTTCCAGCAAGACAGCTTTATTGCTAGCAATGTACAGCACTGAGTTCCGTCTCAGAATACTGTATGTCAGAAACCAGCTGACACTTACATTTATACCTCCCCTCTGGGCCTGCGCATTAGGCCCCTTATACATCACAGTTGTCATGCGCAGTAAACGTTTGTAGTTCTTGTAGTTCTTACAGTACATACACACGTCATAACACTGAAATGATACTGGCAGGGAAAACGAAACTTATCTCCCCGTTCTAGCACACACACATAATCACACAATGCTTCTTTCACAGAGTTGATAAGGCTCAATGGAGCTTAAGGCTCAGAGATGCAGGGTGGGGGTGGCTACACTCCCAGATTATCTTTTATTCATGTAGCGACTATGTGCAGACTGATTTTGTGTGCAAGCCTTGGCTACTAAATGTTACAAGCGATTATCTACTGCCCTGCGTCCTGTCTCAAACAGTTATTCCAGCATCTTTGGTATATTGCAAGCAGAAGCTGACAGTTTGTAGTTAAGGCACAGTGCAAGAGAATATAAAAGTTCTATAAAAGCTTTGGTTTGAACTGTAGTATAAAGAAGCCAAAGTCCCTGATTAAATATGCACAGGGCTTGAGGTAGTCCCATCAGTCCTGATCCGGCACCGATGCAGGCCAGATCCAGCCGTCACTCCTACAATTCCCCCCTTTTGATACTTGAAATCCGCTGCGGTGGAAAGTATCAACTTCAAGAGTACTGAAAAAGAAGAGAGACAAGGAGAGTTAGCATGAGGAGGCAAGAAGAGGACCCTAGGCCCTTGCGCAGCTGTTGGTTGCTTCGCCAGGGTTGAGACGGAGGGTCCCTAGGGGAGCCCCCCCCCTTTGTAGCCGGACTTTTGCTGTGACAAGGGAGTTGGTCCTTAGGTCTCCTCGGAGGAAGAAATATCTGCCTCATCCAAGTCAGTTACCGAGATGGGGGAGTACATCTGTAGGGCCATGATATGAGCAGCAGCACGGCGGTCAGCAATGGTCTCCATGGTGGAGCGAAGACATCTGAAAATGAAAGGAAGAGATAAGGGAATTAGTAAACAAGACAAAAAGAAGAGGCCCACCATGACAAGGATGCCCTTTAGTCCTCCTAAACTGGGCAACCAAGTCGGTAAGGGAGGACGTCCAGTCCCAAGCGCTGTTCCAAGTTTGTACAGGGACATGGGCCAATTTGACCATACGGTCGGTGATCTCTTTGATGACCTGACTTTGATCGTCTATCTGCAGGCAGCAGTTTACTGAGGTTGAACTTCCTGCAACCCCCCCCCCCCCCCCCCTCTTGTGCCAGCAGGTAATCAAGAGCTAGGCGGTTCTGGTAAACCGCAGTAATCAGTTTAGTGTTTTGTTTAGCCAAGATGTTGAGTGCCATTGCAGAGTCATTCATGAGCATTTTGAGCACTGCTTGCAAACGAATGATATGGTTCAGCATATAGATGGGGGTATGGTATCCATATGTTCCATCTTCAGCCCAGGTGGCTGGCCCGTAGTAATGGACGATGCATTCCGGCGGCCATTCGGTGTCCTTCCAATCGCCTATCTGGACTTTGGTTCCTCGTGCAACCCGCTTCTTCCGACTCCGATACCCCTGTTCGACATAGAGAGGGATGCCTAACGTTTCACCCACCCGAAGGGGTAGGAGGAAGAAGCTGGGTCGTACTGTGCCCAGAAGGCAGGTACCAAACCAGCGGGCAGGGAGCTGTTCGTAGGCCCTGCGACCGCATATATAATAGTACCCTCCTGGGGCTATCCACCGAATGGAGGTATTACCCCCACGTGTCCAGGTATTGTTCAGAGTAGGTACAGTCCATAAGGGTGTCGGCATAGACTGGTTATCTGTGTGCCACCAGGTGGTTGAGCTGCCGTTGTATAGGATAACTCCCGTGCAGGCCGAGTCGCCAACCGGGACGGAGTATCGTTTACTGGGAGCCCGACTGGCACACAGAGTACCAATGATATTCGTTCTCAATGCCCACTCATATGGACGGGGTCGGTGAGGAAAGGTGATGTTGATGAAATTTAGGGCATCCCACATGTGCTGGGTAATCTCCTTAGCTTCCCACGGCCACTGCTCCCCCATATCCGTGCCGCCACAGACAAAACAGTTAGTAATCCCGAGGGAGAGGGCTATGTTCTCGGCTAGGTTCAGGAACATGTTCCGAGCTTCGGGTGAAACAGGAACTGGGTAGCCACGTGCTCAGCGCGGGCAATCTCATCATAAACTTCCTGGAATCCCACGATCATAGTCTGGTAATGCGTGGGAGGCTTAGCATCGAGGCTCTGGCATATGGTGATGTAAGTAAGCGGATCCATTCCGGCCCCATCGATGGCGAGGGCCCAGGTTTCTCTCCAGGGGACCCCATGTTCTCTGATAGGCCAGTCCAAGAGGACAGTGTTGCCGGGACCTCTGCGAAATTCACCCAGACCAGTACACCCGGGGTATCCGCCCCCTGTATAAGCGCACACGCTTTCCCATCCTGAGGTCCGGGTGTCCGCTGCACAGGGTAGCCAAGACCAAGGAGAACCATATCTTCCATCTAGAGTAAGGGGGCAAACATACTTGTGATCATTTGCATAGGCCTTGCGCCAAGCTTTCCTTCCACACTTGTGGGACAAGGGGTGTTTGTCCATAGCAACACAGACATCAAAGATAAGGGTGGCCACGGTTTGAGCACCTCCTGCAAGAACGAGGGTAGAGTTTACGTAATACAAGATGCCGTCTCCCTGGACTCCCATAGACATGACATACTGGGGCAACCCCACACTAAGGGTGACATTGTAATATCTTGGCTTGACCGGGCTGTGGCAGATAGTGAGGTTTTTCTGGAGGCACCGGTGAAGTTGCATAGGGCCATCCGGTGTGGTGATAACGCAGGAAGCGATGGGGTTACAGCCCTTCTCCGGGGGAAGGGACTGGTGGTTGAGCGTGGTGGTAAGGTTATATCCTTCAGCCGTTCGGTGACGCACCAGCCGCAGACACTCGTAACAATTCGAGCTAAGGGGAGTCATCTCCACCGGGACTGGGCAGGAGTTGAGAACGAGGAGCAGGCTGAGCATCATGGTTGGGAGACGAGGTATCCAAGTTGCTGCAGCAAGAAGAGGACGAGGCTGAGGATGACTGCTCCAATAAATAGTGAGCGTAGAACACAGAATGTCCAGGGGCTGAGCTGTTGGCTAGGCATGGAAGTAGTTCACCGCCTCTTCAGGGTTAGCCGTAGCGGAGCATCTGGGTGGCTATGGGCTGTCCACTTCCCGGGTGGGCTGTCGGTTTTTGCAGCCGGCTTCAGTCTGGTCCAGTGTATCCAAGCTGGACTGCCTGCAATTTTAACAGCAGTCGGGGTGGTTAAGAGGACAAGGAATGGCCCCTTCCACTTGGGCTTCATGCAATCAGACTCGTCCCATTCTTTCACCCACACTTCATCTCCCACCCGAAACTGGTGTGTAGGGCTAGTAAGGACTAAGGGGCCTACACTCTCAGTGTACTGTTGGATGTCCTGCACTACATCGCGTAAGGCCTTCAGCTGTTTTACTAGGGAACTCTCACCCTGTATCTGCAAGGAGTCGGGAAAGGAAGGCAGAGGTGTTGGCCTGGCATACATCATTTCATAAGGGGTGAGACCAGTAGCTTTGGGCGTGCACCTAAGATGCAGCAATGCTAGTGGGAGCAAGTCGGGCCATTTGGCTTTGGCTTCCTGGCATAGTTTAGCTAGCTGGTTCTTCAGGGATCGGTTGGCTCTCTCCACTGCCCCACTGCTCTGGGGTCTCCAGGCGCAATGCAGCTTCCAATTGAGGCCCAATCTAGTACTGAGTTGCTGGGTCACCTCACTGTCAAATGCAGGCCTGTTATCAGAGTTGATCTGTTTGGGGAGGCCGTATCTCGGCAGGATGTGGTGAATAAGTAAGGAAGTAACTTCTTTAGCCATCTCCGTCCTGGTGGGTATGGCTTCAATCCATCCGGTGTACGTACACACTGCCACAAGGATAGCTTTGTAGCCCCGGGCCGGGGGCATGTGCGTGAAGTCAACTTGACAGACTTGAAATGGGCTGGTGCCTCGGAGGATGTTACCGGGAGCAGGACCTGGTCCTGTCCGCGGGTTGTTCCGGGCACAAGTTGTGCACCTACTGGAAGCATTCTTGGTCCAGAGGGATAGTTTGTTGATGTAGTAGGTCTTCTCGAGCAGGCGTCCCAAGGCGTCTCTGCCCAGGTGGGTGCGGTTGTGGGCTTCCCTGACCACTGTCCAGGCCAGGGCTTCGGGTATCCATATTCGGCCATCCTGTAGTAACCACCACCCATTGCGCGATTCCAGGCCCTCCTGCCGGGCCCATTCGGTTTTTTGTGGGGCATAGATGGGGACCTCTGTGGGGAGATGGACAAAAAGCACGGGGTCAGAGGAATGAGGGAGTTGACTCGCCTTTTTGGCTGCATCATCCACCCGCTGATTTCCCCGGGCAATGGAGTCCGTCCGGCCTGTATGAGCCCTGCAGTGCATCACAGCTACCTTCTTTGGCTTCCATACAGCCTCGAGTAGTTGGCAGATCTCAGTGGCGTTTGCGAGTCCTTTTCCCTCAGCTGTTAAGAATCCTCTTTCTTTGTACAAGGCCCCGTGTACCTGGAGGGTGAGGAAAGCATATTTGGAATCAGTATAAATGTTCACAATTTTCCCTTCTGCCCATAGGAGGGCCCTGGTGAGGGCGATCAATTCGGCTTTCTGGGCTGATGTTCCGGGTGGCAAGGCCATTGCTTCGATCACATGATCCTCGGATACGATGGCATAGCCAGCTCTCCGAATTCTCTCGATCACTTGGCTACTTCCGTCGGTGAACAAAGTGATTCCCCCCTGCCAGGGCTGGTCTTTAAGGTCGGGTCTACTAGAATGTACAGTGGCCATTACCTCTTCACAGTCATGGAGTGGTGGTTCCGGAGCCGGGAGAAGGGTAGCAGGGTTTAGGTTGGTGGTGTCCTGGATTCGCACCTCCGGATTCTTGCATAGGAGGGCTTGGTACTTGACTAGTCGGGAGTTAGTCATCCATCGGGGCCCATGGCTCTCGAGCAGGCCACGGATGGAATGGGGCGTTGTCACGAGGAGCGTCTGGCCAAAGGTGAGTTTGTTGGCCTAGTGTATTAACAGACATGCAGCCGCAATGCTTCGGAGACACCCCGGCCACCCTCGTGCCATGTTGTCCATGCCCTTAGAAAGGTATGCTACGGGTCGTTGCCAGGTGCCAACTGTTTGGGTGAGGACCCCAAGTGCCAAACCCCTCTTCTCGTCGACAAACAAGTGGAACGGTTTAGTCACATCTGGCAATCCGAGCGCTGGCGGGGCCACGAGGGCCTCTTTGAGGTCCGCGAGAGCCTTCAGTTCGTGTTTCTCCCACTGGAGGGTTTGGCCCTCGAGCTCAGGTCCCTTCAGCTTGGTGTATAAGTCCTGTGTCAAAACAGCGAAATTAATGATCCAGATCCGGCAATATCCAGCTGCTCCTAGTAGCGCAAGCAAATCTTTCTTATTTGCAGGAATGGGTTGGTTGCGGATAGCTTGGGTACGGGGTGTACCGAGCCTTCGGGTTCCTTCTCGAAGGCAAAATCCCAGATACTCGTCTTCGATCTCACATATCTGGGCTTTCTTTCGGCTGGCTCGGTACCCTTGGGCTTCCAGGGTTTTCAAGAGGTAGAGGGTAGCTTCTGCACACTCCGTGTACGTTTCCCGGGCCACCAGCAGGTCGTCTACATACTGGACGACAGGCCCGTACTCGCACTGGTAGGACTTCAGGTCTTGGGCAAGTTGATCTCCGAAGAGAGTGGGTGAGTTCTTGAACCCCTGAGGGAGCCGGGTCCACGTAAATTGCTGCTTGCTCCCGGTTTGTAAGTCTTCCCACGTGAAGGCAAACAACTGTTGACTATCAGCAGCAAGAGGGATGGAAAAGAAGGCGTCCTTCAGATCAATGACACTGTACCACTTGGTTTGGGCTGGCACTTGGGCTAGAATGGAATACAGGTTGGGTACGAGGGCCACTATGTTGGCCACCTGGTTGTTGACCTTCCTCAGGTCCTGGACTGGTCTGTACTCTGATGTCCCTGGCTTCTTGACGGGCAACAATGGGGTGTTCCAGGCAGATCTGGCCGGTTTAAGGACCCCTTGTTGAAGGAGTTTCTGTAGGTGCGTTTGCATACTATGTCGGGCTGCATAGGGGATGTGGTACTGTCGTTGGTTGACGATCTGGGCATTTGGTTTGAGTTCGACCCAGATGGGGATGGCGTTAACCGCCAATCCTCCGGGGTTCAATTCTGCCCACACGCCGGGCACTCCGGCCATGAGGGTTCTCCTCTGCTGTGCGAAAGGGGTATCCTGGCAATAGCGGCAGTCGTCGGGGCCTGCGATCAGGGGGGCTTGTAGTCTCCATTCTTCTCGGACAGGGCAGACAAGTGTTACTGGTCGGCCTTCGAACTGGGCTTCTACTTCTCCCGTAGCCTTGAATTTTAAGGTGGCTTGGAGCTTACACAGTAGGTCCCGGCCAATCAGGGGGACTGGACACTCGGGGATATGTATGAACTGGTGGGACACCATCATTCCTCCGACTTGGACGTGTCGTTCCTTGAGGAGCGGGGCTGTGAGGGACTTTCCTGAGGCTCCCACAATCGGTATGGTTTCTTTCGTGGGAGGGGCTTTGGCAGTGGTGATAACAGATCGTTGGGCCCCGGTATCTAATAGGGCCCTCATTTGTTGTGACCCCACCCGGATTTCCACCAGAGGGTCAGTGGGGACTCTGCCCTCCCGGTCACTTCATGCGGAGTAGCCCTGTGCCGCATCGATGGCCATCTGCCACTCCTGTTCTTCGATGTGTCCCCGGCCTCGGCCTCGTTGCCCCTGTCTGGGGCCTCTTGGGCGGTCGTCATCCACCGCCTCTCGGTTCTGGTCTCGTGGCTTCTCCGGGCATTCCGCCCACCAATGCCCTTTTTGTCAGCAGTTGGCGCAGTGGTTCCGTCCTATAGGGGACCTCGTTCCCCTACCCCTTCTGCCCCTTCCCCTGCCGCGTGGCCTTGACCCCAAGCGCTCCTCCAGCACAGCAGCAAGTACATCCGCATTTTCACGCATCCGTCTACTTGCCTCTTTTCGGGCCTCAGATTTCTGTTCCTGGTCGCGGTATCCGAACACGCGATCAGCTATAGCCTTCAGTTGGCTTATGCTCATCCCCTCAAATCCTTCGGTCTTCTGAAGTTTTTTCCGGATGTCTGGCGCCGACTAACTAACGAAACTCATAACCACTGTGGGGACATTGGATCCTCGGGATTTATTGGGCTGTGTCTTCTAAATGCTTCCATAAGGCGTTCTAGGAAATCCCCTGGGCTCTCATGTTTCTGCTGGACAATGTTGTAGATCTTTCCCATATTAGTTATTTTCTGTTTTCCCTTTTGCAAGGCCGTTAGATAGGCCTGCTGATATTGGCGGTTGCGGTTCTGACCATCCTCAGTCCGGTAATCCCAATCGGGGCGTGCGTTGGGCACCTCCCTTCTTATGAGATCTTCTATCTGCGCTTCGTCTGGGTGGGCTCTTCTGACTGCTTCCTCCATATTCTGTTGTAGCAGGCAGCGTTCTTCAGTGGTCAGGATGTGGGCACTCAACTGTCTGAGATCACCCCAGGTTGGGTTGTAGCTGTATATTATGCCCTCCACCAGTTCTACAAGTTGCTCAGGCTTTTGTTCGTAGGAAGGTCCATGCACTTTCCAGTTATACAGGTCAGCACTGGAGAAAGGAACGTGGGTGTAGACTGTTGATTCAATGGGCTGGCCTTCCGGGGTCGGAGTGTACATCGTTGATTGTCGGATTGGAAACAGGTCGGCGACATCCGCTCGTTGGCTTGGAGGGAGGGTACTTACCGGCTTGACTGGGGAAATTGAGTTACCGGTTTTGTAACCCTCTGACTTTTCCTGGAAGTTCCGGGGGCTGCGGGTTCAGTTTCGGAAGTTCCTTCAGCGTCTGACCCTGGGGCGGAGGCTCCGGCGGTACTCTGGCCCTCGGCCAAATTCGCGAGGTTGGGGTATATGGGACTGTAGGGAGGTGGTGCCGGGTCCTCCTCGTAGGCCTCTGCTGTACTGAGTATAGGGGCCTTCTGACCCTTTCCAGTATTTAGGGAGCCCTGGGCCTTATCTCGGCTATCCTTCGAGGGTCTTGGGAGGGTACTAGTGGTGCTGGGCGTGGCTACACTGGTAGGGGTGTTTCCTACGGCCTTCGTGACGGCCAGTGTAACTGGGGATTTAAAAGTCTTGGCTGTGGCCTGGGCTTTCAACTTGGTCATGACCCTTTCTCTGGCCTAATACCATAAGGGCGGCTTTTTCTACCTTACGCTGGGCCCAGGCCGGAGGGTTCCGGACCACGTTAAGCCACCCCTCCACATATGGGATATCCTCGGGACAGCCTGGGTTTCCCTCAACTATAACAACATCCATAACTGCAGCCACTTTCTCCTATTCGAATGAGCCCTCCGGTGGCCAGTCGACAAACCTCCCTAAACCGGGCCACATAAATTGACATCGCTGTATCATCCGGCTCTACTGCATTGTTCCTGGTCGAACACTTCGCTAAAGTGTTCAGTCATTAAATCTAACGGAGTAGATCCACCCCCGCCCATCCTAACCTGAGTGCCAAAGGATAGCAGACAGACAGAGGGGGAAAGGGATGGTGGAGGAGTAAGGGGTCTCGCTCCACCGGACACAAAAGGGTCAACAGTCGGCCTGACCGGAATGCGGTCACCCGATCCAAAACTGCAGGCCCAGTCACTCAACTTTCACACGCCACAAGAAACCCTCCCGTTCGGTTCCTTCACAGAGCCTAGTGGGTTTCGGGACCTAGTCCGTACTAGACACTGGCTAAGAGGGAGATCAAGCCTCTCTTCGACCCTTTACCGGGTCGGTCACTACCCAGAGTATACTCGCCTGTCCGCCGTCTTCGGACGTGGCCTGCTGGCGTGCTCTCCTCCGGAGTTCTAGAAAGGTGTCTTGCTGGACCCACACAGCCCCGCCGCCAGCCAGCCGGCGTCTATCCGCCCTCCCTCGGAGGTGGACGCTGAACTCAGCGGTGGCCACTCACCACCCGCTCGGGGGGGAGCCGATCACCCGACCCACTGCGGCGGGGGAGGGGAAAGAATATAATCCATATCCCTCTATATACTCCTGGCTGGCTCGCCAGATGTAACAGGACCCTCAGCTGAGTAAATCAGGAGACAAGAGGTAACTGGTTCCAGCAAGACAGCTTTATTGCTAGCAATGTACAGCACTGAGTTCCGTCTCAGAATACTGTGTGTTAGAAACCAGCTGACACTTACATTTATACCTCCCCTCTGGGCCTGCGCATTAGGCCCCTTATACATCACAGTTGTCATGCGCAGTAAACGTTTGTAGTTCTTGTAGTTCTTACAGTACATACACACGTCATAACACTGAAATGATACTGGCAGGGAAAACGAAACTTATCTCCCCGTAGGGTTACCATTTTGTGTCCTCTGAAAAAGAGGACACATGTCACGCCCCCTACCCCGCCCCCGCCACGCTTCATGCCCCGCCCCTGCCCCGCCCCCTTCAGGTCCAAGTTCCGCCCCTATTCCCCGCCCCCCCGTCACATAGTCCCCTCCCCCCCATCACATACCCCCCCCCCTCACTTACTATCTAGCCCTGGTGGTCTAGTAGCGTCTTCTCTTCGGGGCAGGAAAGAGCCCCCTCTTTCCTGCCCGGAGCGCTGCCTGCCCTTGCCTGCTGCATCCTCCTCGGTATGGCTGGGGATTCAAAATGGCCACCGAGAGTTGAAGCGGCCTCGCGAGAGCTCAACTCTCGGCGGCCATTTTGAATCCCCAGCCAGACCGAGAAGGATGATAGACAGGGGAGGCAGCGCTCCGGGCAGGAAAGAGGGGGCTCTTTCCTGCCCCGAAGACGTCACTAGACCACCAGGGAACATGGTAAGGAAGGGGAGGGGACGGGAGACCAGGTCACCAGACCCACGGCACCGATCGCCCGCCCACACGCCCACCGCACGCACGCGCCTGCCCGCACCCGCGCCCACGTTTGTCCAGAAATCCGGACAAACGTGGGCGCGGGCAAAATCCGCCGGACGCCCCGGACATGCCCTCAAAAAGAGGACATGTCCGGGGAAATCCGGACGTATGGTAACCCTATCTCCCCATTCTAGCACACACACATAATCACACAATGCTTCTTTCACAGAGTTGATAAGGCTCAATGGAGCTTAAGGCTCAGAGATGCAGGGTGGGGGTGGCTACACTCCCAGATTATCTTTTATTCATGTAGCGACTACGTGCAGGCTGATTTTGTGTGCAAGCCTTGGCTACTAAATGTTACAAGCGATTATCTACTGCCCTGCATCCTGTCTCAAACAGTTATTCCAGCATCTTTGGTATATTGCAAGCAGAAGCTGACAGTTTGTAGTTAAGGCACAGTGCAAGAGAATATAAAAGTTCTATAAAAGCTCTGGTTTGAACTGTAGTATAAAGAAGCCAAAGTCCTTGATTAAATATGCACAGGTCTTGAGGTAGTCCCATCAGTCCTGATCCGGCACCGATGCAGGCCAGATCCAGCTGTCACTTCTACACTATGACTATTTGACTTGTTCCACTACTTTGGCTCATATTAGGGATACTAATTTTAATCACAGAGGTAAAGTTAAATATATGGGCTCTTGGGTACTGTAAATGTCAGAATTTGAGCATCATTAGCTTGTGTACTATTCTTCCAACAATATTACTTTTTCTGTTTTTAAAAATTGTATTAAAATAAACACCTAAACATATCCTAGAGATATGATTGTCAGCAATCGTGGTCTAGGGTTGGTCCCGGGGTCCAGTTCACAGAGGCAGTGGGTTCCCAAAGAATACACAATCCACACGGGTTTGGATATATATAGTATATTATGCTTGCATATATGTATAGGCTCACAGCACTTAGTACAGGTAACTGGTACAGGGCTATATCTGTGTGTGTTTAGGGAGAGAAAGAGAGGATAGGGTTGTTCAGAGGAAGAGAGAAGCCTTGGGGTTATGCTGCAAGAGGTATATATGTGTGCAGAGAGAAAGGGAGAGAGAAGCTGCCAGCCCCCAGAGCCCTGTGCTCGGGGGCTCAAGATGGTGGTGGACAGAGGGAAAGAAAGAGAGAGAAGTGCAAGCAGAGTTCTATGCTCTGCTGCACAGAGAAAGACAGAGAGAGACATAGTGCCCTGGACAGAGAGCAGTGCCCCCGAGCACCATGTGCTCTCCTTTATACCTCCAGAACAGAAAGAGATCAAAAAACTTATCTTCCTTCCCAGCCAAACTTCAGTGTACCTTCTCTGAAGTCAGGAAAGGTGACCAATTTCACAGGTTCTCGTTTTGAAGTTACTAGTCATGGAGCCTCTCTGTCTGGCCTCCTTTGTTCTCAAAGAGAGCTCTGCTCCCAGATGGAACAAAAGGTATGTTAATCAGGAGTAATTAAACACAGGGCTAGCAGGCAGCTCAACACCATTTGGTCCATTTTGCCATCCTCTGATTCCTGAGGGAGGGGGAGTTCTCAGAGGTCACAAGCTGGTTTAATATTAATCTAAGTATGTCAAGCTGGTTTCATATTAATATAAGTATGTCCAGCAATCCTGACCTCCAGCAATCCTGACAATGATTAGGATTCTCCATTTCAGGCCTCAAATGAATTTACGTTGAAATGTACCATACCTCAAATGAACCTTTCCTCTGTTTTTCAGGACCCACACTACCCAAGAACCAGTTCATTATGGCCATTAACTCAAAAGAGATCAGCTTCCTAGACAAGTCAGAGAAGAAATTTCTGGACCTCTCTTTCCCAGAGATCATTGGGATTCACACTTCAAGGTTGGTCTCATGAACACTGTTAATATGTGTTCTAGCTTGAGACCTATCCACTGGAATGGTGGTGGTGGGCCAAGCTACACAGCTCAAACCAGCTGAAAAGCACTAACTAGGCCTAATAACCAGCTGATGGCCTTATAGCAGAGAGCCTTCAAGAGCAGGACTGCTTGGTGAGTCTTAATGAAACCTGGTACAACTTTAAAATTGAGTGTAACACTTAAGATGTAGAAATTAATGACAAAAATGGTAAAAATCTTGGTTCTTAAAATGGAGTTTGTCTTTATAAAATGACTTCCAGTATCACAAGATATAAAAGATCTCTTTCTTAGTATTTCTTAATATTAGGAAAGAGGTTCTAAAAGTGTTGAAATTGGCACGATGAAGCAATCATTGAGAGGAGGGGCAGGTGGGCACCTGATCTGCGGTTAAGTATGATTCAGAGATGAAGCAAGATTAGAGAAAAAAGTCCCTCTCCATAGACTTGTATGGGGACCAAATACTATATAAGAAGTGGCCATCAGAGCTATCGTCGGAACGCTTTCCCCAACTAATCTTGAAGGAGTGAAGCTCTGGCCGGTTGAATCCAGAATCTGTCCGATGAATGTACCAAACTGAAGTCCAGATTTGGGTGAGAATAAAAAGACTATTTCTGTAACTAAACTGTTTCTGTCCTTATTTCAATCTATTTTCTCTCTCCCACCTGTTTCACCAAAATAACACCCACACAAGTAAGATTTCTCACTCAAATATATTTTATATATTTCATAGATTTCATGTGGGAACATAAATGGCCAAAGATTCATTTAGATCCAAATAGACAGAAAGCTGTGGTCATGGGAATTAGATTCGAACTGCGCCTTCTGTTACCCCTCCAGCGCCGACACCCCTGGAATGGGGTGTCACTGGAATTTAGGGAGGCAGTAATTAACAAGATCTTAGAAGAACAGACCCTCTGTACACCCCCGTGGGGAAGGGTCCTGCGGGGGTCTAGAGAGAGGTAGATAAAAACAGTGGTGAATCCCGTCCGCTGCTCTTCTTTTCCCTATTCCACGCTTTCCTGTTCTTTTACTCTGTGACTCTGTGTTTTGTCCATCCTTGGACGCAGAGGGGAGTTCCTGGGCGTCCAAGGTCTACTCGGGTTGCATCTCCTGCCGTTCTTTTCACCTTCTTTCTTTCCCCTTCTTTCCTTCACTCCCCATCCCACGTGTATCTGCCTACTTGGTCTCTGTTTCTAGCCGTTTGTGGGCTCTTTCATGTCTTTTATTATTCTGTTCGGTGTCTTCTCCTCTTCTTTTCTTTCTTCTACTCTGTCCCTTTTTGATTTGCGTGATGTGCGCAAGTGTGTGATTGTTGTATGATTGGTGCATAACTTCGAGACCAGGAGACTGCGATCTCGTGTTTGCTGTTTGTTTATATCACGTTCAATTCTTTGGATCGGTCTCATGCTAGCTTCTTGCTTAACGGTCCTTAGAGGTTGTGCGTTTTCTACTTCACACCCTATTCTCTGTCTTTAGCCCTCCTCTTTGTATTCCTGTTGTCTTCTCCTTTGTATGTATTCTGCTCTTTCTTTCTGGCTCTCTACTGATGTTCTGTCTTCTTCGGACGGGTTTCTGTCCCCATCCTTTTCACTGTTCTCCTTTACACTTACATTTTCTGTCTCTACCTGTGTCTTTGAGGTGTTATTTGAGCTCTCCTAGTTGTCCCTCCGTCATCCCCTGTTTCTTTCTTTCCTGTAAGGTTTCTTCGATGCCTCCTCTCTGTCCTTCTTTACTCTTTGTCCTCCCCTCCATGCACCTGTACCTGCCTCTTTTGTCCATTTGGTGTGGGCTTCGCTTTATTTCTGTTATGTCTCCCCCATATCTATCTGTCTGTAGATCTTGGGTTAAGTAAGATCCTGACAGGTTTTAGCTCTGTGTTATTCTGTTGAGCGTGGGCTAACTGCGATCCAGAATTTCCTCTCCGGTGTCTCATGTCCCTAATTAAAGCATTCTGCTTTCTCTCTCTATGATTTCACTCTTTCCTGTGGTTAGCTGTTCAAGCTGCTGCTACTTTCTCTTCTGTTATACTTGTCTATCGCTGTCAGTGAACCCTGCCCGTCCTCCCGTATATCCTGTGCCCTTATCTAGGGTATTGGCACTATCTGTCCCGGTATTTAGTTCTTTTTTTTCCTCTGCTCTCTCTCTCTCTCTCTTTCCCCTTACTCGGTTTACCTGCTTTGTGTGCTTATCTGTTTCATTCTTGGTGCTCTTCTGTGCAGCATTGCGCTCACAGATTGCACCATCTGTCCTCTGTCTGTTTCTGTAGAGACTGCTCGCTAGGAGGGTATCTTTATTTTCGTCCCCCTTTCTGTCTTACTTGCTTATCTTGTGGTCCTACTTTGGTCTGTTCTACTATTCACGGTAGCTCCCTGAAATCCTATATCTCTTCTTTAAAATCATTTTGGTTTGTGTGTTCTCAGAACTATTCTTCAAAACTGACAGCCACCTCCTTTCCTGCTTATACACTTCTGCTTTTCTCTTTTGTAAGTGCGCCACAGCCTCTACATCTCATATAAAGATGTTTAGGACGTGTCCCTTTATATAATTCTTCCTTCCTTGTATCTTTTTGTATGCAGTCTCACTCTTATCTGCTTTCTCACTGCTTTTGGGATTTATTTCTTTCTGAGTCCCATTTTTCTGAATCTTTAGCCTCTCAATTTATAAGTGCGTAGCTACTTTGCTTCCCTTTTCTCTGAAAGTGCCAGGCTCTTTGGGCGTTGCCCATTTCCTCCTTGTATTCTGTATTTGACTCCGTTAACTACTAGAGTGGCACCTTCCTTTTTCTTCTGGCTGAGTTCCCAGCTCTACCATCAACTCCTTAACATTTGTACCTCCCTTTGATATGTCTGATAATGCTGCGTTAATTTGTATGTTACAATACTCATTGTATCTGCCAGTAAGGTGACGATCTCTTCCCTGTCAGTTATTTCTCTGATTCCCGGTGAAAGGTCTGTTGCCCGTAGCATGGTATTTTATGTCTTAAAAGCTAGTTGTCCTTTCATGTACTGTAAATGCTTTATGCCTTTACTTCTGACTGACTGACACCATCTTCCGGTTTGTTAAGACTTTTTCTTTTCTTATCCACCCTCATACTATGGGCGTAGCCCGGGGTGTAACCACTGGTGTCACTCCACACTCTGGATATACCCCTATGCCCTCCTCCTCACATCTTTTAATTCTTGCATAATTTACCCTGTTCTCAACTGTATCTTTTCTACATTTCTATTGTGAAATAAATTTATTGGATAATCATTGGGACATTACTACAAAAAAATTCATTGTTAGCATCCTAATGTTCGGCCCTCAAAAGATTGTTACTATGACATTTAGAATTGATACTTTGCAATGTTATACTTTAACTGTAATTGTGTGATACAGATTTCGGATTGAGATAAGCATGTTGTCATTTGTCATTCCCGAGCTGCATATGTCTAGCCTTGAATGTGTAATTGAATTGATAATTTATAATGCAGTTTTTAGAGCCCTCCTTGAATATTTGATTTGTTTATCCTTTGCTCTTGTTACTGAGGTATTTTATTTTTAAACCTGACAGATAAGGGAACTTTGTTTATTGGATCGTTTGTGTTTGCCTTGATTGATATGTATTCATTTCCTGTGGTGTGCCTGCCGGTCGTATACATATATTATATTAGGCTTTACTTATAAACACTACTTCATAGGATACAAGTTAGATCTTAGACCAGAAGCAGAGGTTTAATTTTTTGTGCTGCGGACGCTTTATAACAAAATAGTGCATGGCATTGTCTCCAGTTCTATCATATGTTCAGCCTTATGCAAGTTTAACCTGGTTTTATGGTATATTTTCTCTGCATGCACTATGGTCTTCATATTTAATAGATACCTAATTCATAAAGGTACTTATCTTTTGATGATCCATTTATTGGTCTTTTGGGATCTCTGTACGTGCACTTCCCTACAAGCAACAGTGCTTAAAGGCTTTTAGTTTCACTTTGATGATTACAGCGCTGGATCGTTGCGTTCCTAATATAGACTTTGCTTCTGTAGTATAATACTAAAACGTCCCAGAATACTAATCTGCAACCTGTTTTATTTCCTTGTTTCTGTTCATTTACTTTATATTTTAACCCTTTGTTTTTTTCCTCAGTCTTACTTTCTCCGATACAGGAGATATACTAAGCTGTTGGCTCATTGGTTCGCAATGCTTGTCTATTAATTCTTATGTCCCACCCACTTCCCTTTTTAGTGCATGTCACTTTTCTTTCAGACTTTAATGCTTAAGTTGCAGTGCACATTTTTGTATTTTGACTTCTGGCTGAAGCTGCACAACTTTTTTTTTTTTAATTTTCTTCTCTTACTACGGGTCTAACTGCATGACGGAATTTATTTATACTGTTTGCCCCTGCATTGCAGGCTTTCTTACTGTTCGTTCTAATGCTTTTCAGTTTCCCTCTCGTGGTTTGTTGAGTGGAAAATATATTGTAAAATAAATGGTGAACGTGGAATGTTTCACATTTTTGTTCTGGCTAATGTGTTCCAGCTAATGACTCTTTCATGACCTTTCCCGATGAGCTTACATGTGTTTTGTTTTGCTTTAAAATCTTTATTTCCTTTTTATCCTCTTTTATTTTACCACCTCTGAAGTAGGTTTTAGGGGCTCTTCCCTGGGACATGCTATACTTTTATTATTTTCTTATGTACCAGTGTTATGCTACAATCATTGGCTTTGATACCGATGCCTGGGGCTTACACCCATCTGAGGGTCAGTGACCCTTCGATGGATGACGGTATCTCAATTACTAGAGTTTGAGCAGAATTTCCATTCCATTTTCGGAGTGGCCTGCTTCCACTATTTTGGATTATTGCCCACACAGGAGTTACCTAGTACAGCTGCGTGCTGAGGCAATAAAGAGACGTCTAACGCTTTAAGTTGCAATGGTGGACTAGATGACTAGGGCATTAAAAATTCTATGAAGGTTAGTCGTAGACGCTGAGGACTCCTAACCAGATTGGCTAAATTTTTAAAAGGTTAGTTGTAGACGCTGAGGACTCCTAACCAGGATCCATTGGGGGTTAGTTGTAGATGCTGAGGACTCCTAACCAGCGGAGACCCATTGGACCGTTGTCCTCCGACTATGGGAGACTTTCTTCCGCGTTTCCTGTACTCTTTTAGGGGTAGTAGCAACCCCCATTTTCGGGGTTCTATCATTTGAGTGCTGTAATGCTCGTGGCCAATAGAAGCTGCTGAACACTCTTGGCGGACTGTAGAAGCTGCTGTATACTCCAGTCCTTAGAAGCCTACCCTGGGGGACAATTATTTTGGATAGAGTAGAATATATACGTAATAGCTGACACTACCTCTTCTCGCACGAACCTCTTTAACACACCTTTCTGCTTTGTGACTTGCATTTCTTTGTTAATATAACCTGCGGCCAAAGCGTCCGGCTTTCCGCCAATTAGTAATTTGTTTTAGGTTCCGCCACTGGAACGCTCTTGAAGACGCGTGAGTATCAAGGTGTCTTGTCTACGCATGATGCATGTTTTTTTGTTTTGATAATTTTCTTTTGCACGTTTTTTTACAGATATCTTACAGGTACCCCTGTTGCAAATCCCAAAGCTTGGATCCAGCTTGAGATTTGACTTGGGTCACCTGAGGGCCTTGCCTTTAAATACAACTTTACATTGCACACATTTTCCTATGTGGATTGTTTTTCCCTTATTTCTGATTACACCATGTCTTCCTCCTAATCCCCTAGTCCCCTGGACAGAGTTCTCAACTTTTTCCCCGCACATAGAAAAGAACTTACCCGTTTATGTCAGAAATGGAGCTCCTCATGGTCTGCCAAAGACCAAGGACTGGAATGGCCATCAAGTGGGTCATTTGATCAGGGCAAGCTTCAAGCCTTGGTCTGCTACAATGAATCCCGTAAAACAGGAAAATCTAGGGATAAACATTTAGCTGCCATTAACAAGTTCATACTTATCTCGCGAAATGAGCATAATAAAGCTCTGGCTAACTCAGATTGTAACCAAGCCCCTTGTCAAGAGGCAGTGACACCTACTGCCCCACCACCTTATGATGCAGCAGCTCCTGCTAGCTCTGCCAAGATGCTACCATGTGCAGTGGGATATACCCCGATACCCCCAGGATATTGTGATAAACCTGATCCGGATTCCCAGTTACAGATTTCCCAGGGATCACAGACGGTGGCCTCTTCGCTGCCTACGGGATCCTTTGCTCCTATGAAATTTGACCCACCTACAACCGTGCACATCTCTGGCACTGTCGATATATCTCCTCTTTCATCTCAAAAAAATCTTACCCCTCTGTCCCAGGGGTCGGCACAAACTCAGCCGTCCATAACCCCATCAACAATACCAGTGGCCCCGACTATCGCTCAATCGCCCACTATTACAACTGCTCCAACGATGCAAGCAACTACCCAGACAGTTGTCCCACAGCCACCTCATGTCTATCGTACTATAGATGGCTGTGAGATTGAGATACCTTCTCCCGTTATCGAACATTATCCTTGTGCTATGAACCCGCCGGTTCCGGTCATCACCCGCCGTCCATCTAATAGTGGAGTAGATGCCACTGCCCAGTCAGCCACCAGCCCGGATTTGGGAACAGGTCAGATCTCACACATGACCACCCAAACGACCACCAACCCATATATATGGAATGCTACTCAGACATCTCCTCCGCCACCACGTTTGGACTCCTCTGTCCAAACTGGTCCCTTGCCCCCTGCCTCCTTACCTTGCCCTACGCTGTCCCAGTTAAGACAGATGGGCTTTGTCCCATACAGCCCTGCCACACAGGCACGCGCAATTTGTCAGGAACTACAGTATATGATCAGGGTTATGTTCAGTTACCCCCTGATCCGGCTGTTCCTTCCATGCCTGCCCTTGTGCCTGAATGCTCTACTCCCCCAGAATGGGATAGGTTGGGCGCACGTCCCAAGGTTAGATCCCCCCCATCAGAAGAGGAATTGGAAGCTCTACAACATCCCTTGTTACTTCCAACCAAATCTGGTAAGGAAGAAGTCCGACATGAGCCTCTCCCGATGCTCAACTTTTCCTCCCTTGTGTATTGTGAAGCGATCCCGTCCTTTGCAGAGGATTCACCTCGCCTTACTCTACCCAAGGCTCTCTCACTTGATACACCAGTTCCCTCAGGGCCACATCCTATGCCACAATACGGCCGTGCATTGGCCAGTATGGGAGATGACCTCGCTTTCGTTTCTGAAGGACTACGTTCCTTACGTAAGTCCCTTTCCACGCACCCGTGTCCTGATACCCCTGACACAGTCACATCCGCCGCAATAAAATCTGAAGTACCCCAACAACATGACTCTATTCCTCACAACACCAGACAACGTCAACCTAGGAGTTATCTTACTGCTGAGGGTACCAACCGGTGCCTTCCAGTCATTGGCAGGCCTCGTAGCCCTACGGTGCTCCTTGCCTCAAATACTAGCGCAGTGCATACCCTATCTAATCCACCTAGCACACCTGCCCAATACGTGGCATTACATGAGAATTCATGGCATTACGTTCAGCCATGGATTGATAATCTTGCAGGATGGTCAGAGGCTCTCCAGCCCCAGTCCGCCCTTTACCCACGTGAAGGATCCTTACGTTCTGACAAGCTCTTGTTAGTGCGGGATCTCATTTATGACCACCCTGACCCCCATTGGGATCAGGAGACAACATTATACTTAATCCAAGGCCTACAGGTTTGGAAAAAGTATGAGAATCAGTTTCCCCCAACTGCCGTTGTGGGGCCTATTACTCCTTCAGATGTTAAACTCTTACCCCTGCTGAATAGGATGTCAGGTGGTGTTCCTCATACAGAGTACACCCCACTTTCGGCTGTTGAACTAAATAGCCTTATACTACAGCTCCCAGATATTGCTATGGGTGGCAACCGATGGCTGAAGAAATTACAAGACATTACACTTGGTACCACCCTGTCAGTTGGTGACATGAAAGCGTTATTGGGCAGAACCCCACATGCTAGCGTCACCGACATATTCACTCAATCGGGCTATGCCAAATTTGTGACCGATACCCAGTATGATGGTAACCCTTTGACAGAGATTCAAACCAAAGTGTTTCAGGAGATCCGGACCATATATCCGGCCCTCAAAGATTTCTCTGTTATCACTTCCCAAAGGTGGGAAGTGGGCTCTGAGCCTATTGAGGCTTACTTACTCAGACTTCAAGATCTCTTTAAAGAAGAGACAGAGGAAAAACTTGACTCCGATAATGCTCTTCCAGTGTTCTATCATTTACTTAAGGGAACCTTACCTTTAGAGATCAGAAATAAATTGGAGAACACAGTGAGTCTCCAACTAGAAAAATGGCCAAAAATTCGTGAACACATCCTACATCATTGCAGAAGGCTTATTAAAAGCAAGCAAGATGAGGTTCAAAATCGTAAGACAATACGCACTAACCTGGACGTGTTGCAGACAGAAGATCTCAAAGAGAGGAGCCTCTAAGAGCTCCAACTCTGATCCCAATACCCCCGAGACCTCTCCCCCTGTTGTAGTCATGTATGCTGACCAACGCTACGACTATAACACCCGAAATCAGGGCCCATGGCCCTACCGCTCAGATCGCCGACCTGACTACCCTGAAGAACGAGGTCGCCGTTCTCAGCCACAGAGAGGCCCCCCCCCCCCCGAGTACCTCCTGACGCAAATAGACGGCCCAGAGACTACCGTTCTCGACCTAGTCCTGATCGCTATCCTGATGTCCAGTGTTATCGCTGCCACCAATATGGCCACTATGCTGCTCATTGTTCTCAACTACCACAGCATATGTCCCGAGCTCAAATTCGTCAAAGATCTCCTGAACGCCAGTCATTCCCTTTGTGGAATCCGGATCAACGCCGCCCACAGTGACTAGGCGTGGTCCATACTACAGCAGGTCTGGATGATCCTATGATCACCCTACTTATCTGTGACGTCCCTGTCCCCTTTTTAATTGACACGGGCGCTTCTCGCTCTGTGCTGGCCCACATTCCGTATAAACTGCAGAAACTTCTCAAAGTTTCTCCAGACAACATCACCACCACTGGTTTTGATGGTATCCCAACGGACACACCATTGCTTGAGCCTTTGACCATTAGGTATGCCGATCTCCAACTTTCAGCCCCCTTTTTGTATGCTCCACTATGCCCTGTCAATTTACTGGGAAGAGATTTGTTGACATTGTTTCACTTTGAAATTCATTTTGATCCTTCCCCTGATGAAAGTACTTCACTTATGATGGCTGTCACCTCTATGGTTAAGAACCAAATAGAGGTTGCACTGAATGACCTACCTGGTTTTCTTTGGGCCACACCTGAGAAACCTTATGGTGAAGTTACAGGCCCTCCCCATCGTATTCAGCTCCTACCTGGATGCAAAGGCCCTAAAATCGCCCAATACCCACTGAAGCCTGAAGTTATTGCTGGAGCTCAGGAACAAATTGATTCCTTATTACAGCAAGGTATTATTGAGAAGTGTAATTCCCCATACAATACTCCATTGTTTCCTGTTCCAAAGAAGGAACCTGGAACCTTCCGTATAGTGCAAGACTTACGAGCGCTAAATGACCTCACTTACGCCACATTTCCGAATGTGGAAAACCCGACTACCCTCCTCAATAGCATTTCCTTGCAGACATATCATTCTACCATTGATTTATCCAACGCCTTCTTCTCCATCATTCTCGTCCCTGTAAGCCGCCCGCTAACGGCTTTCCAATTCAATAACACAACCTATCAATGGACCCGTCTTCCTCAGGGGTTCACCGACAGTCCTACTATCTTTTCCCAAACTCTAGCAGGACACATACAAGGAATTTAAACATGACAGGTATGTTCTCCCACCACATACTTCTATCGTTCAGTATGTGGATGACATGCTCATCACGTGCCCTGATTTTGACACTTGTGTTCAAGTCACCTGTGACTTTCTTGCCTTTCTTGCTACGAAAGGATATAAAGTTAACAGGAAGAAATTAAAAGTTGCTCAGACACATGTTACCTTTCTTGGCCATCACATTGGCCCCCGTCAGAAGGGCTTAGGTCCCGATACTCTTCAACATGTTTCATCCTTGCGTATGCCCACTACTGTTTCCGATCTTAGAGGTGTCCTTGGCATGCTAAATTTTTGTCGCCTCTGGATACTCAATTATTCGGCTCGGACTCAGCCGTTTTACATGAAACTACAAGGCAAACAGAAAGTAAAACATGAACCCTTACATTTTACAACTCAGGAAACAACTGATCTTATGGCCCTGGTGAAGGATGTTATGCTTTCCTCACCATTGGCAACCATTGATGTTTCTCAGGATGTACACCTTTGGGTTGTGCATACTGAAGATACCTGGTCCTGCCTGATTACACAAGAACATGATGACCTTGCATGCGGTTACCTTTCAGGTACTTTTTCACCTGTTGAAAGAGCATTTGCTACTTGTGAGAAAGGCCTTGTTGCCGCCAGTACTGCTGTTACAAAATTATACAGCTACATTCCTCACCTTCCGGTGATTCTTCACACGTCCCATGATGTTAAATATCTATTGGACAAACAGATTAGTCACATGACTGTCTGCCGTTTACAAAAGTATCAAGTACTTTTGTTTAGTGTAGTGCACTCCATCCATCCATTATCTTTAACTGACCTTCAACGTCTGGATCCACTACTCACTGTGACAGAGACAGCACAAAATGCTATCTTTCCCCACGAGTGCACTACCCAATTGTCTGTACCCGAATCCCTCCATGTGCATTCTGAAATCTTGCAGAGTGGCGAGATCTGGTTTACAGATGGTTCCCAGCAAAATGGGGTGGCTGGTTTTGCTGCCCTTCGCTATACACCAGAAGAAGACATACTGGACCCTGTACAATTTAGACTACCAGAGGCATTCACAGCCCAAACTGCAGAACTTGCCGCGGTTTTATACTTTCTGCTCTTTAAAGCACTACACTCAGATTTGAGCATTGTCACCGACTCTGACTATGTTTTTGCTTCTCTGCACTCCCATGTTCGCAAATGGAACCAGAGGGGTATGATTTCCTCTACTGGGCAACCTTTAAGTCACTTACCTTTGTGGACTGCACTTTTTGATGCATTGGAGCAGCGCCATCAAAAAGGTCTCCGTACCAGTATCTCCTGGATTAAAGCGCATCAGGAGACGGTCTTTTCTTTCGCCATCAATGGCAACCATGCTGCTGATGAGCTGGCCCGTGAGGTCACTTCCACTCCCATCCGTGCTTCCGGATCCGCTGTCGATGCTACACTTCCCGTACTTGCGTCCTCAGCGCCTCTCTTTGACACGCCTCCTTCTACTCCATCGGATTCCACCCACTCTGATTCTTCTTCTTCAAGTACACCTCCCCTTTTTCATGCTCCTCCCGTAATTACCTCCCTCTTATCTCCTGTACCAGAACCTTCTGTTACGTCTCCTTCTCCTACCTCCTCTGAATCCCTCACTTCAGACTTCTCTACTACCCTTACCTCCTCACTTACACAAGCAGAGTTCACCTTATGGAAGCAAGCTGGATGTTTCCTTAATCCAAATGGTATTTGGACCCATCCCAATGGTCAATTATGTGTTTCACAGCATGTTTTGTCCCTTCTGCATGCTCTCCATTACCCTTTACATTTAAATGCTAATACACTGTACGATCAACTGTCTTCCAAATTATGGGCTCCCCAATTGATGCCCATGTGTCACACTGTAGTTCACAATTGTTATAAATGTTTCCTGTATACACCCAAACGGGGACCCATTATCCCTGCAGGTCATTTGCCCGTGGTCCAAGGACCCGGCCAGCATTGGTACATAGATTTCACAGATATGCAGACACCTGTTCGTGGTAAACGGTATCTGCTTGTCTGCGTGGACGCTTTCTCTAAGTGGGTGGAAGCTTTCCCTTGCTCTAGAGAAACTGCACAAATTATGGCACAATCACTTTGTAACGAAATTATCCCACGATTCGGAATCCTTGCCAAGATCACCACAGATAATGGTACACACTTTGTTAACGAACTCCTGCAAAACCTCCTTCCAGCACTTGGCATTACTCACAGAACTGTCTGTGTCTACAAACCCACCAGTAATGGCTTGGTTGAGCGATATAACGGATTGCTTAAAACCAAATTGCGTCAGCTTATGGCAAATGGGATTAAAAATTGGCTTGATGCCCTCCCATTGGCACTTTTGTCTCTTCGTGCCACTCCATCCGCTTCCCTTAAGCTGACGCCCTTTCAATTATGTACTGGTCGCCCTATGCGACTTCTACCTGGCAATCCAGACACTCTATTGCCCGATCAATACTCAGTATATTGGGATATCTTACAGACCATAGTAAGTTCTCTGTCCTCAATTCCGCAGGCTCTTTCGGACAGAAGAGGGGATTGTGATGCCAACAGATCCCCCCCTTTTAAAGTGGGCGATCTAGTGCACCGGCGTTATTATACGCACAAGACCTGGCGAGATCCCATCTATATTGGGCCCTTCAAGATAGAAGCACTGTCAGCTACAGCCGCTAAGCTCGAGGACCACACATCCTGGGTCCATCTGAAAGATATACGAGCCTATCCGAATATCGAATCAGGCTTTCTTGATGTTTCCAGCTCAGCAGCCCCTGGAGAAACCTGCCCCACCACAGACCCCATCTCCACCGCCACTGAGCCCAAGACCACCGACACCGCACCCAACGCTTTTTAATCACTTTGATCAACTAGACCAAAGACTTAATCACTTAATTCAACAAGACCAACCATCTCCTGAATCGCAGCTAATTGATCTCGCTGATATCACCATCCAAACGATCGCTGAGTCACCAGAGTCACCACCTGAGTTACCACCGCTACTCGAACCTGCCTTTGAGTGGCCATCCTCTCCTCCACCCTCCAGTGTTCCAGAATTCCCACTTCCCTACGTTGATCTCCTTATCCGTCTCATCCGAATCTGCAACTTAGCAGGAGATTTGGATTTGGGAGAACCAGAGTCTGCTGAGTTTTCTACACTGCAGAATTTGTACCGCAACATCACCGACCTGCTCGACATTTTACATTTGTATTTCCCGAATCAAGCCAGATAAATGCCACAGCAAGTCCAGCCACAGTCCACTCCAGAAGAGACCATTCCCTTACAGACTATTCCTTTACAGAAAGTTCCAATTCCATTACCACCTCCCCCAGCCTCTCCCATTGGTGTTGCCCTCCGCAGGGAACCAACTGCAGAGAACCTTGCTGCTCTAAACGACATCAAGGAACCTGACCCATTTAAAATTGACCTTTGCCCTGTTGATAAGTGTAACTCTGAGCAGTTCTCCGACACCATCACTCACTGGTCCAACGACTTTGACGACACCGATCTTGAAGACACTGCTCTTGAGGACACTGACGAAGGAAGCACCGTTGCAAGTGTTGCCTCAGCAGAAGTTGCGGTGGTACACCAGTACACCCTCTTCTTCTGCTTCCCATCTGTTCGATTGTTTGCAGTTGGACTCTTGTGTTTTATCATACTTTGCATAGGTTTGGTGTTGTTTTTCACTGCACTGTTTACCTATACTGCTGACAGAAACCTTGCTGAGCATAGGTTCACACTTGGTGCCTCTCCCTCTGGCAACTCAACCTCGCCCGTTGGAAACGCCACGGTCCTTGCAACTACTCCGGTACTTGCAACTACTCCTGTACTTGCAACTACCCCGGTACTTGCAACTACTCCTGCCGCCTCCACAACGCTCCAACAGAATACCACATTAACACGCCTATTTGGAAACACATCCCTCCACACAATCAAAAGGATCAGTTCCATTGCCACCAGTAATATCATCCCCTTGGCAGATACATCTGCCGCGACTGACTTTTCAACTGGCAATCTTACAGTGCCAATTGGAAATTCTGCGAATACTCCTGTCCTCACTGATTCTCCATTCTGCATCCTACAAGTGTTCCCAATCATAACAGTAGCTCGGATAATATTGTCCCCATTTCTACAACTATCTTTGAGGATAATATTACCTTGCCTGAATTGCGATCCACCCCTCCTCCTTATCCTCGGGTGCCTAATAGTGACGTTCCTCCTCCCACGAATACTACCTTAACCACTCCTGATATCAAAGTCTCAGCTACACGCCCTCCCAGATAGTATTGCCGGTTCATTATTTTCAGAAGGTTTCCCACTTAGTCCAAAACCCCTATTAATTGCTACAAGCCCCCATATGAGCCAGATTGATCCCCTGCATAGTTTGCCAGGATATTGGGATCCAGCGCCCGATGATTGTATTCTTTGGGATCCCAACTACAGATATCATTTGTTGTGTGAGCCCTTATTACACGCCCCAGGTCCTGGCCCTGCCAGAATTGTACAATATCTTGCCTCAATACTTCACAACGCAGTGACAGTAAAAGTTGCTCGAGGTACCTTCCCATTTATTAGACCTCAGACAGGTGAAGAAGTTATCTTTTGGATTGTCACTTATAAGCTCTATTGTACGGATTGGTTGTCTTGGCTTTTCGTTAGAAAAGTCGGGAACAGACTTCTTGAGAAGTATTGCATTTCACCAGACGGCAAAGGTTCATTTGCCGCAGTCCGTTTACACCCGTGACATATCAATATATGTCCCATAGAAGACTAAATAACCAGCATTCACCACCACAAACCGTCCCTTCCCTTGAATCCCCACCGCTGTCATCTTCCGATTTAGGAGATTCAGTAATCCCTGAACCCCCGAATTACCTTTTTGACCCTCGAGGGTTGAGATATCCCCATTGGGACCCTGCTCCAGAAGACGATCCCAGTTGGGATCCTCTCACTAGGTATCACACACTGTGTGAACCCTTACTTGACAGTTGGACGTTTGGCCCCAGTCGAATTGTTACTCATACCCTGGCATTGTTTGGAGGAAGTTTGGGGTTACAAGTAGAGCAGACTGAAGTGCTCCTAGTGAGACCAGAAACTGGTGAAGTAGTGGATTTTTGGTTAATCACATACACCGTACTTAATACCGATTGGATACCTTTTCTATTTATTAGAGAGGTTGGATTGGGACCTTTGGAAGTATTTAGCCTTTTTGAAGTAAGTAATCCCACCGAAAAAGGAGCTACTAGAATTTACCCCCCTTACATAAGTAATCCCTAATGATATATCAAGCCTTGGTATATTTTGGAATAGTGATTGTTGTAATTGCAGCTCTTGCTAAAACCCTAGGACTAATTCTATTACTTACCTTAATCATTAGCCGTCAATTGCCCTTTGTACAGTCCTGATACAGTGTTTAATCATGAAAACTACCAACATGATGTGCCTAGTCCTCCTGTTGTGCGTGTTCACCATGCCCAATGTACAAGGAATGCAGAGTTTAGAAAGTTTTCTGCAGAAAATAATACCCAACTACAAAATAACATTACCCACTACTACAGAGACGATTACCATAACCCTTGATGTGTGTGCCTACACTATGTGTGGTGAACATCCTGTGCAGCAATATCTGTCAGCTTCTGAGATATACCTGTGTCCCTTTTCCACATGCGGAAGTTGGGCACAAGTATGGTGGTACACAGGTACATGGGTTCCCTATTCAGGTAATGAAATTCCAGATCTCAAAAAGAGTATTTCTATTATGAAACTACAAGTGTCTAACGTTTGTCCAATGACCAAGTGTAATCAGGTGGCTATCACTTTCAGAGGAGTAACAGCTGTTACGTACAGAACCTATTCCTTAGGAATTGATACCACAGGTAGGGATCCTATTGGCAAATTTCAGATTATTCCCCCTCCCCAATCAGAACAGAACCCCTTGATGCCAACCAAGATCCCAGAAGTAACGATTCCCTATCAGATTGTATCAATTAATAATTCCAAAGATTTAATGGCCTTAGAAACAGGGTTTGGGGATACTAATCTGTGGCTCGAATGGGCCCATTATACTACCAAGAGTTTGAATGTTTCTAACTGTTATTTCTGTGCCCATGCAAGGGCAGAACCAACAGTAGTCCCCTTTCCTTTAGATCTTTACAATGATCCACATGGTTTTTGGTGTATATTAGAGCTATTACAGGTAAAAGAAGAAATTAATCAGTCTTGTCAACATCTTGACAAACATCACCCCTACTTACCCCTTCGGATGAGGGTACCACCTGCCTTCAGGATTCCAGATCCTGCTACCAGATATCATACATGTCTGGAATGATATGGAGTAAAAAATTCACGGTTTCTGGGAAATTTGACCAATTGCAATACTACCCTAGCGAAAGGAGCTCTGCGAGGTCTGAACCTCACAGACTTTTCACAGGCTAGAGCAGATGTATGGTGGTATTGTGGGACCCACACCATCTACCATACACTTCACAGAAGTTGGACAGGCAGATGTGCCTTAGTCAAATTGGTAATTCCAATCATTATAGCATCCTTGATTCCTCCTCATAGCGGCTCTTCCTCACGAGTGAAGAGACATGCGATGCCTGGATCCTTTGATGATCGGGTTTATATAGATGCAATTGGATTTCCAAGAGGGGTCCCTGATGAGTTCAAAGCCAGAAACCAGATTGCTGCAGGGTTTGAATCTGCCTTCTTTTGGTGGGCGACCATCAATAAGAACGTCGACTGGATTAACTATATATATTACAACCAGCAGAGATTTGTAAATTATACTAGAGATGCGATTCAAGGAATTGCAGCACAGTTAGACGCCACTAGCAGAATGACGTTAGAAAATCGATTAGTGCTTGACCAGATTCTGGCGGCAGATGGCGGGGTGTGCCACAAAATAGGTACACAGTGTTGCACCTTTATCCCCAACAATACTGCTCCAGATGGATCAATTACCAGAGCTTTGAAAGGCCTTACCTCACTGTCGAAGGAATTGGCTGAGAACTCTGGGGTTGATGCATCTTGGACTGGTTGGATGGATAAAGCCTTTGGTAAATGGAAGACATTTATCATTTCTGCAGCCACCACCATAATCATAGTGGTTGCAATTTTTGTACTAGTAGGATGCTGCATAATCCCTTGTGCTAGAGGCTTAGTAGAACACTTAATTGAAACTGCCATAACCAAGAAAACAACCACAGGGCAATATGTCCTGTACGAAAATCTCCTTCCCAACACCACAGGAGATAACACGTTGGACTATCTCCCTATGAGATGGACCAATCGCTATGCAAATGCTAGAGACAATGTAGAAATGTCTGCAACTGTATAATCAGGTAATAGCACACAGGGATGCAATATAATAACGTAAAGCTTTATAAAATAATGTGATCAATAATCAGTATGATTATGTAATCCATGCAAATGTATACCCAAGATATAATCAGTATATAACCAGAGAATTTATGATTATTAGCAATATATGTACAATATATGTACACACATATGTAAGAGTAAGATTAAACCTGCATATTAATAGGTTGAAAAATATTATTGTTGTAATTATAGTATGTTACTTACTCGCAGATAAGGGTAAGCCCCAAGAAGGATTGAAATAATCGAAATAGTGCCTAAGTTGTGACCAGAACTCAAGCTGATTCGACCACACCGGTTTTCGATTAGACTCTCTAATTCGATAGTTTTACAGGATACCTTCTGAAATAGATGGTACCATGGTACGCTAACCCTGGTGTCACCCTATGAGATAGGGTGAAGAGGGGAATGTTAATATGTGTTCTAGCTTGAGACCTATCCACTGGAATGGTGGTGGGCCAAGCTACACAGCTCAAACCAGCTGAAAAGCACTAACTAGGCCTAATAACCAGCTGATGGCCTTATAGCAGAGAGCCTGCAAGAGCAGGACTGCTTGGTGAGTCTTATTGAAACCTGGTACAACTTTAAAATTGAGTGTAACACTTAAGATGTAGAAATTAATGACAAAAATGGTAAAAATCTTGGTTCTTAAAATGGAGTTTGTCTTTATAAAATGACTTCCAGTATCACAAGATATAAAAGACACAGATCTCTTTCTTAGTATTTCTTAATATTAGGAAAGAGGTTCTAAAAGTGTTGAAATTGGCACGATGAAGCAATCATTGAGAGGAGGGGCAGGTGGGCACCTGATCTGCGGTTAAGTATGATTCAGAGATGAAGCAAGATTAGAGAAAAAAGTCCCTCTCCATAGACTTGTATGGGGACCAAATACTATATAAGAAGTGGCCATCAGAGCTATCGTCGGAACGCTTTCCCCAACTAATCTTGAAGGAGTGAAGCTCTGGCCGGTTGAATCCAGAATCTGTCCGATGAATGTACCAAACTGAAGTCCAGATTTGGGTGAGAATAAAAAGACTATTTCTGTAACTAAACTGTTTCTGTCCTTATTTCAATCTATTTTCTCTCTCCCACCTGTTTCACCAAAATAACACCCACACAAGTAAGATTTCTCACTCAAATATATTTTATATATTTCATAGATTTCATGTGGGAACATAAATGGCCAAAGATTCATTTAGATCCAAATAGACAGAAAGCTGTGGTCATGGGAATTAGATTCGAACTGCGCCTTCTGTTACCCCTCCAGCGCCGACACCCCTGGAATGGGGTGTCACTGGAATTTAGGGAGGCAGTAATTAACAAGATCTTAGAAGAACAGACCCTCTGTACACCCCCGTGGGGAAGGGTCCTGCGGGGGTCTAGAGAGAGGTAGATAAAAACAACACACACACCCTCATTCTATAATCTTAGTGCCTAAATGTAAGCCCTATTTGCTCGCATTTACATTCACTTGGGTAAGAGCACTGTGTGCGCTCTTTAGCATTCTAGAATGTGAGAGGCCATCAGACTAAGGAGGGACAATAGAGTCCCACTAGACCAACAGATATTTGTTTGGGGGAGGGGTTGTAAGGGGGGCTGGTTTGACAGGTCTGGGCTTTTTTTTTTTTTGACAGCCCGGACCCGTCAAACACCTTCTGTGGGAAGATTGTGCCTTGGGCACAATCCTCCCACAGAAGTCCCCCAATGATCAAAACTAATAGCGTGCATAAATTTGCATTCCATTAGTTTTGATCATTGGTGCTTTATTTCCCTGCGCTGTTCCAGCGCTACTTTTTCAGCGCTGTTCGGAATAGCATGGGGTTTATTATCATCGGCCCAAAAGGAATTCTGTATAGAAGGCATGGAGCCAAACCAGCCGACATGAGGGTCACAGAGCTGCTGCTCCAGCGACCCTGATTAGGATCCAGCCCTAAATAGAACCACACGACAGCCTAATCCTGCACATGAAGGTAGCCGCTGAACGGGAGATAACCCCAGGGCATACCGCGGGATAAAGGAAGGAGCGGTTTTAGAGTGAAGGCCCGATTGCAGCCTCAGCCCAACCCATGGCCGAGACCCTGACCCAGGCCCACCTTGGACAGGGAACCCATCGGTAGGCCAAAATCGGAGCCTCGAACCAGGGGGCCTAGATCTCCACTGCCCCACGAACGGAAGAGCTGTGACCCTAGGAGCGCCCCTCACGACCCACGCTGCGAGAATAACAGGGGCAAGCCGCAGTCGCAACCTGCGGCTTCGCGCAGCTACCCCAGCGGTGAAACCATCCCGCCAAGCCGGGTCGCGAAGCAGCGGCGAACTCAACCACACGGTCGTGTAGCGAACAAAGAAGGACCGCACATCTGCTATCAAGAAGCGTGCGGAGCTAGCCCAGCCTACAAATTTAAAGCAGCAGAAAAGAACCGTACAACTACAGGCGAGGAATTCGCCAAACCATCCGGACCAGATACGAAGTAGGGCTGAATCGGGCGAATGACCAGATCCTCCGTCAACCTCCGACAACGCAGTTCGCGTCGCCAAGCGACTCAACTGAGGAGATTCTGCCGCCGTGAAACATCATCCCTGTCCCCACGACTGCTCACCATTGCCCACTCGCCGAATACCTACCGGAGGCCTTCACGAGTCTGGCCAATCAATTGCTAATAACACCGATTGGGATATCGGGCCTGAGTTCTGTAACAGAGGAAGACCCACGGTGAGGGAAGGAAGCGGTGCGCAAGGCCTAACATACGGCGGCCTGACCACACAAGGAAGGAGCAGAAAAACGCCACTGCACACCACCAATCACCCCCGGACACACTGAGCGCACCCAAACAGCTTTTGCCTGCACAGGTTAACTCTTTGTTTGCTGTAATATTGTAGGAAAGAACTCTTGTGATAAATTGCAAGCATAGATGCTTTAATTGAATTGCTACTCTGTTTACTGAAATATTGTAGTAAGAAACTCTTAAGAATCTGGTCAGCATAATTATTTCAATTGCACTGCTATTCTTAATGCATCTCAAGATCTTTAATGCTTTGCTTTTAGCCGCCTGCATCTAAATGCTTCTAAATTGCCTGCATTATAAACGCTTTGCTACAGTTAAATGTTCACTTAAATTTTCTAATTGCCTTGCTACTTTAAACACATGCTAAAAGCCTTTAAATTGCTTTGCTTCTAAATGTCCTAAATGCCTACCCATAAACGTCTTACAAATGACTTGTTAGACATCCAATAATACCATAAGGAGGCACAATCTGTTACCTGCTATATACTTTAAACACATATAACTAATCTCAGAACAACAGCCAACATGAACACCAACAAACTGATTATGATAATCTACTTCCTCTCCCTAACATATTCCGCATGGACTATACCTAACACAAACACTATAATCTACCTACAACACACACACACACCCTATAGACAATTCATACATAACCTACCAGAACAAAAGAACAGCAATCAATTAAAAGGAAAAACAAACACACATGGAAACAACCAACAGAAAGGGAAGAAAGGACACAACAAAACTAGACATCAGGAAAACAGGCAACTAATAAAAATTAAGACATCAACGCTCCTAACCGAACCTTACCATTCAATCCAAATCGGATACGTAAACGCCAGATCAGTAGTGACCAAAACAGAGACTATAACAGACTGGATCACTGCAGATAACCTTGACTTCCTCTTCATCACTGAAACCTGGATCCACAACCTTCAAGATCCCATAATCTTAGAATTTTGCCCACCAGGATACAAAATTACACACTGGACTAGAAATGGAAAAAGAGGAGGAGGAATAGCCATAATATACAAATCTGAGTTCAACATCACAAACACAGCTGAATCCATACTGCCACAACTTGAAATCACTTCCATAAGAATCAGTCACCCAAAATTGCGGGAACACCTTAACGCAGTTATATTTTACAGACCACCAGACAACTGGCGAGACTGCCAAACGCACTTCATGGACTTTATCTCGAACACCTGTATCTCTTCATCTAACCTCATCATAATAGGAGATATTAACCTACACCTGGAAGATCTCACCACAACAAGTACCCAAGACTGTAGAGAGTCTTGGGATCTACAAGGACCAAATACGCAACCAACACACGAAAAAGGACACACATTAGACATCATAACACACAAATTTGACCACGACGCAAATGTTACACTAACATACACTAAATGTTCACCTATATTGTGGTCAGACCACTACAAAGCACATATCACCCTCCAATGGAGAACGAAAGACTTACCTAACAAACAAACAAATATGAAAAACCTACACCACAAGAGGAAAAATAGATCCAATTAAATTCTGGCAACAGATCTACAACGACGGATGGACAATAAAGACAGACACAATTCAATTCCTCTCAAATTGGGATAATAGATGTAAATTAACACTAGACAACATTGCCCCAATCCAAGCCAGAACCTCACAAAGAAAGAATTCAATACCTTGGTTCAACGAAGAACTGAAAAAACTCAAAACACAAGTTAGGAAACTAGAACGTGCGTGGAACAAAAAGAAAGATGATCCCACACATAACGATTGGAAGCAACTCCGAAGGAAATATAAATACACCATAAGACAAACCAAAAGACAATACTACAAAACTGAAATTGGACCAAATTACAAAGACACACACAAACTCTTCCAACTTGTGAATAAATTATTAGACACCACTCCAGTCACCAACAACAGCAAAGACACACCAGGAGCTGACGACTTGGCGAAGTACTTCAAGGAGAAAATCATACAACTACGACTTAAAATACCTGTTAGCCACATCAAATACACCACACTCCTAGACTGCCTGGACCCAGACCCTGGAATCTATCCAGCAGACAGGATCTGGACTGAATTCACAATACTACCGGAAGTTCTTATCTCACAAACGCTTAAAAGATACGCCAAATCTCACTGCAAACTAGATATATGCCCAAACAACCTCATGAAATCGGCCCCTCATCAATTTATAACGGACCTGTCAAACCACGTGAACTTTATGCTACAAAATGGACTCTTCCCAAGGGAAAAAGGTAACATTCTACTCACCCCTATACCCAAGGATGCAAAGAAAAATGCTAATGAACTAACGAACTATAGACCAGTAGCATCCATCCCCTTAATTACCAAAATAACAGAAGGTATAGTGACCAAACAACTCACAGACTATCTAAACAAGTTCTTAATATTACACAATTCTCAGTCAGGATTTCGCTCTAATCAGAGCACTGAAACCATACTAGTCACACTCATGACTAAACTCAAACAATTGATAGCAAACGGCAACAACATTCTACTGTTACAATTCAACATGTCAAGTGCATTTGACATGGTTGACCATGGAATTTTACTACACATCCTCGAATACTTCGGAATCGGAGGCAACGTTCTCAACTGGTTCAAAGGGTTCCTCACTACACGCTCATATCAAGTGACATCAAATTCGACTACATCATCTACATGGATACCTGACTGCGGAGTCCCACAGGGATCTCCCCTCTCACCGACCATATTCAACCTAATGATGACACCCTTGGCCAAATTACTATCGAATCAGAACCTAAACCCATATATATACGCTGATGATGTAACGATCTTCATCCCATTCAAACAAGATCTAAGGGAAATCTCCAATGAAATCAAGCAAAGCCTACATATTATGAATTCCTGGGCAGATGCATTTCAGCTGAAACTCAATGCAGAGAAAACCCAATGCCTGGTACTCACCTCGCAATACAACAAGAATAAATTTACCACCATCAATACACCTAAACTAAATCTACCAGTTTCGGACTCCCTAAAAATCATTGGAGTCACCATTGATCGACATCTAACACTTGAGAACCATGCAAATAACATAACTAAAAAGATGTTTCACTCAATGTGGAAACTATAAAGAGTCAGACCATTTTTTCCAAGAACTGTCTTCCGCAATCTGGTACAATCATTGGTACTCAGTCATCTGGACTATTGTAACTCACTCTACGCTGGCTGTAAAGAGCAAATACTTAAACTCCAGACAGCCCAGAATACGGCAGCCAGACTAATATTCGGCACACCAAAATACAAAAGCGCGAAACCCCTGCGGGAAAAACTACACTGGCTCCCACTAAAGGAATGCATCACATTCAAACTGTGCACCCTAGTCCATAAAATCATCCATGGTAACGCCCCAGCCTACATGTTAGACCTAATAGAATTACCACCCAGGAACGCAAAAAGATCCTCTCGCACATTCCTTAATCTTCATCCTCCCAAGTGTAAGGGTCTGAAATACAAATCAATGCATGCATCTACCTTTTCCTATACGAGCACGCAGCTCTGGAACTTGCTGCCACGTAACCTGAAAACGGTCTATGAATTGACCAATTTCCGCAAACTATTGAAAACCTATCTCTTCGACAAGATATATCACAAAGATCAACATGTGTAACTGTATAATCTTTAAAACTTCCAGAACTGTCTTATAATGTCTTTCTGCCTTACACCATCATGTATTTCACCACCATGCAACACAAAACCCTCTGTAAACCATATGTATATTCACTTCTATTTCCATTATCCATGATGAATTGTAAGCCACATTGAGCCTGCAAAGAAGTGGGATAATGTGGGATACAAATGCAATAAATAAATAAATTAGATGGCAACACCAGTAATTGGGAAGGAAAGCCAGTGCTGGGCAGACTTCTATGTTCTGTGCCCTGATCCTGGATGAACAGATTCAGCTTTAGTAGCTGGAGAATAAGTCCAGTGCTGGGCAGACTTCTATGGTCTGTGCCCTGAAAATGACAAGGACAAATCAAGATGAAATATATATAGCTGGTTCCCTGCTCTTTCTGCCCCGGAACAGGTTACTTCCTGTTCCGGGGCAGAGAAAGCAGGGAAGCAGCAGAGCCGAAGCAGCTTCCAGTGACGTGCACTGGGGGCGGATCGGCCCTCCCGCCTGCCCCCCGCTGCAAGGTAAGGGTGCGTTTCGGGGGGGGGGGGGTGCGCTGTGCCCTGCACCCGGGGGGGGGGTGCGAAGCGGCGACCCGCCCCGGGTGTCAGGCACCCTCGCTACGGCACTGCTATGAGTTTATTTTGTTGGGCAGTCTGGATGGCAGTCAGTTGGGCCTTCATGTGTGGACCCCCAGGGTGCTGATTATTTTTGGCCCTGACACCGCAGCAGGGGTGGACTGACCCTCGCCCCCTCAGTGTACCTTAAATTGTTTCTCTGTCCAGGTCTCTGTCAACAGCAGGATTTGCACAGGTTGCCTACCACTGAACCCGGAGCTTGGTCCCTGCTGCATCCTGCTCCCTTCTGACCTAACTTCCTGTTTCCACAAGGGCAGGACACAGCAGAGAGCATGCTCTGGCCTTAGCAGTAGATGGCCTGTATGAAATTGCTACTGCTGCTAGTGACCTGGACAGAAAAACAATTTAAGGTAGATGGAGGGGGAGGGTTCTGAAAGAGGGGGAGCACCGGACCCAGGACTGGAAGGGGAGGGAGAGATGGAAAGAGATATTGGAGCAGGAGGAGGAGGAGGGGAGGAGAGGGAGAAGTAGATATTGGACAATGGGAGAGAAGGAAGGAATGAAGCCAGATGGAGAGATGTAGGACCCAAGGGCAGAAGGGAGGGAGAGAGAGATACTGGACAGTGGAAAAGAGAGAGGGAAGAAATGAAAACATGGAAAAATTGAAGACATAGAAGAAATTAAGCTGGAGGAGGAGGGGAGAGAGAAAGAGATATTGGACAATGGTAAATAATGAAAGAAGAAAGCCAGATGGAGAGATGTTGGACCCAGGGGCAGAGGGAAAGGAGAAAGAGATGTCGGACAGTGGCTGGGTGGGAAGAAAGACAGAAGGAGGGATGTTGGATGAGGGAAGGGCAGAGAGAGAGAGAGAGAATGGGCAGTGGTTGGACAGGAGGGAGGTAGGGAGGGAAGAAAGGAGAAATGTTGGACCCAGGGGTGGAGGGGACATGAGGTGCATGCAGTAGTTTGCAGACTCCGGGATTCAGACAGCTGAAGTTTCTGGATCTCCACTCAAAATATTTGAGTAGTTCTGACTTATAGCATTGTATAAGTTACGTGTGTAAATTTAGGACTCACCCATGTACCTCCACCTGTGAATGCCCCTTTGCAGTTACAGTTTCAATTTGTGCAGAACTGTCATTTAAAAGATTCAAAGCAATACTCAAAACATGGCTCTTTCAGCAAGCATTTAATCTCACAAAAGGCGCTATCATTTTTCCACCCAGTTCCTGCAATATTCCCCTCTTCATCCTTTCTTCCCTCTGCTAATGCATGTAAGGCTGATTGATTGAGATCTTTGATCACTGACTGTCCTATCCATTTTTTTATTATTATTTATATTTTTATTTCAATGTAAACATTACAAGTTATATAAATTCACTTGCAATTGCAATACAGAGAACTCAGATATGAATAGATATATTATAAAGAAATCATATAACTCTTCCTTAGACCACATGTGATTAAGGGGTGTGAGAGAGAAAAAATTAAGGAGTTATATATAAGAAAACACTTATTTAGATATTGGCCTAGCCATTTTCTCCTCTCATTTTTTTTTCTTAATCTCTTCCTCTATTCCTGAATCCATCGGGTGTCTTTTTTAATTTCAAAGAGGCAATAAGTTGCTCAGGTTCCCAAAATACATACTTGTTTTATAAGTAAGTTACTATACATTTGCATGAATAAGCTAACAAGTATTTAGCTCCTATCAATCTCATTTCCTCTCTTAATGCTAGGAATTTTTTCCTTCTATTTTGGGTAGTTTTGTAACATCAGGATAAATCCACACTCTGTAACCACAAAAAGTTTTCATAGAGTTTTTGAAGTACATCTTTAAAACAGAGTTTAAGTCCTGCTCAAAAACGAATGAAACAATTAAGGTAGACCTTTGTGTTATGTCAGATAATGAATCTTCCAGTATAGCAGAAATATCTTGCAAACCTTCACATCCAGTCTGTTGAATTTTATTTCTGATAGCAAATTGACCTTCTAAGTTTTGATTAAATATTGGCAAATAAAAAGTTTTATTTAATGGAGGAATTGCTTCAGAAGGAAAATGTAGAACCTCAAGCAGATATTTCTTAAAGAGAACTGTAGAATTTATACAATTGCTATCAGACAATTTAAGATCCTTAAGTTCAGTCGTCGATTATAATTCTCTATTTGCTCCACTTTTCGACGTAACATAATCATATCAGCAACAGTAGTATTTGAAACAGTTTTTATATCTGTTACCTTTGTTTGTAGTTGCAGAAATTGTTGTTTTGTTTCTTGTTTAGTTTCTTCCAAAGATGTTACGAGATTGTCAAGTTTAGTTCCCAAGAGTACCGTCACTTGCGCTGAGGTGGAGACCACTGATGTTAAATGTTGTAAGGCACTCCAAATGGAATCCAGGGTTACCACCACAGGAGTGTTCTAATCTTCCATTTTCTTCCTCACTGTTTCTTCGGAGGAAGCCCTGCCAACAGAAGCGCTTTCTGCGCCGACCTGCGACACCCCTGCATTTCCTGCCTCACCCCGATTAGGTGCGGGACGTGGTGGGGGGTTGAGATCTGGAGGCGAGAGCGATGTTTCATATCCCTGAAGAATCGAGTCTACTTTCCTGATTTCTTCAGCGGAAATCGCTATTCCAGCTAGAGAGGCTTCTGTTGTGTAGCGGTCCAGTGTCTGCTGGACTGGGGACGAGGTCCTGTCCGATGGCAGACGACTTTCACCGTTCCCTTTCTTTTCATATGGGGCATGTTGAGGAATTCAAGAAAAAAGGTAACGCCAGCAACAAACACTGCTTGCTAGACAACTCGCATGGCCCGCCATCTTGAGTCACACACCCCTGTCCTATCCATTTTTATAGTTCTTTTCCGTTTTCTCTTGGTTTTTAGAATTGTACACTACTGTGATCTGCTAATTAGTTAATAGTGGTAAAACAAACCCATCTGACTTCTGACTTTTCTCCTGTTACTACAACCACTTCTAAATATAGGAATCTTAGAATTTAAGGCACCTAAATTTAGGTGTTCAATGATAGCACATTTTTAAATTTAAAAGTTGAGGCATATTTTAGAAACAATGTGCAGAGGGAAATTTAAATGTCCAAGTCAGGACGCATAGAATTCCCATATTCTACTACTTAACATTTCTAGAGCGCTACTAGGGTTACGCAGCGCTGTACAAATTAACAAAGAAGGATGGTCCCTGCTCAAAGGAGCTTACAATCTATTTGCACCTCCAACATTCCATGTCTGGCTGCCTGGGTTCGTAACATCTCCTGGCTGCCTGGGTTCATAACATCTCCTGACATCAGCCAGCCTCCAGCGTTCCATTCCCCCTCACTGTCCCGCCCTCGCGTCAAGACGAAATGACATCAGAGGGCGGAACAGTGAGAGGGAAGGGAACGCTGGAGGCGAGCTGACGTCAGGAGGGATGTTACAAACAGAACGGAAGCCAGTGCCAGCCAGCCAGAGAACGTTCAGGTACAAATCGAGGGGAGGAGAGAATCGCTGGGCATCGAGGGGAGGGAGGAAGGGAAGGGGAGGGCAGGGCAGAGGAGAATTGATGGGCATGGATGGGATGGGAGGACAGTAAAGGAGAAAATCGTGGGACACAGATGGGAGGGCAGGGAAGAGGAGAATCGCTGGACATGAAGGGGAAGGGAGAGAAGAATTGCTGGACATGGAGGGGGGGGCAGGGGAGAGAGAAATAAAAAGCTTACATGACAGCCTTCCTAGGGCCCGTTTCATTGTTGAGGAAATGGGCATGGTTCCACTAGTTACTATACAAGAGGCTCTGCCAAATGTAAAACTTCTTGTAAAATAGGATTAGGGCTGCATACCCAGAGGGAGCGGTGATTTTAGAAAGTCGGAAGTGGGGTTAGAACCTAAGAATACCATACTGGGTCGGATCAATGGTCCATGTAGCCCAGTATCCTGCTTCCAGCAGTGGCCAATCCAGGTCACAAGTACCTGGCAGAAACCCAATTAGTAGCAATATTCCATGCTACAAATCCCGAGACAAGCAGTTGCTTCTCCATGTCTGTCTCAATAGCAGACTATGGACTTTTCCTCCAGGAACTTGTCCAAACCTTTTTTAAACCTAGATACACTAACTGCTGTTACCAAATCCTCTGGCAGCGAGTTCCAGAGCTTAACTATTCTTTGAGTGAAAAAATATTTCCTCCTATTTGTTTTAAAAGTATTTCCATGTAATTTCATTGAGTGTCCCCTGGTCTTGTACTTTTTAAAAGAATGAAAAATCGATTCACTTTTACCCATTCTACACCACTCAGGATTTTATAGACTTCTATCATATCCCTCCTCAGCCGTCTCTTTTCCAAGCTGAAGAGCCCTAACGTCTTTAGCCTTTCCTCATATGGGAGGAGTTCCATTCCTTTTATCAATTTGGCCACTCTTCTTGGAAACTTTTCTAATTCTGCTACATCTTTTATGAGACAGAATTGAATTTAGTACTGAAGGTGAGGTCATATCATGGAACAATACAGAGGCGTTATAATTTTCTTGGTCTTATTCTGCATCCCTTTCCTAATAATTCATAGCATCCTGTTTGCATTTTTGGCCGCCGCCGCCACACACCAAGCAGGAGATTCAGCGTATTGTCTATAATAACACCTGTATCTTTTTGTTGAGGGCTGAATCCCACATTTAAAGTATCGCATACCATGTAAAATGAGTTTATCTTGTTGGGCAGACTGGATGGACCATATAGGTCTTTATCTGCCGTCATTTACTATGTTACTATGTTTTGTTAAGGTCGGTGCATTTTTTCTAGCAAAAAAGGTGCCAGTACTCAAATGCTAGGCCACTCTTCAGGGGTGGGGTGATCACTGAGGGACCCACCCCACAATAGCCAGGCCCCCTGCAACCAGTCACAGAATCTATGACAAGGCTGAGCTCTTTCATTAAAACTTGGGGTCTATGCGTCAATTTTAGCAGACAATGGAAAAGGTGCCGGTACTCAGTACCCCCAAGTACCCCCTCAAAAAAAGCCCTGGTTAAGGTGTACCCTAGTATCAGGTAACTATGATTTGGATTATTCTTCCCAATGTGCATGACTTTGCATTTGTCCACATTAAATTTCATCTGCCATTTGGATGCCCAGGTTTCCAGTTTCCTAAGATCTTCCTGCAAATTTTCAGAATCCGCATGTGTTTTGACAACTTTGAATAGTTTTGTGTCAGCTGCAAATTAAATAATCTCACTCATCTTACCGATTTCCAGATCATTTATAAATGTGTCAAATAACATCAGCCCCAGTACAGATTCCTACAGCAAGCCATTATTTACTCTCCTCTATTGAGAAAAATGGCCATTTAACCCTATCCTCTGTTTTCTGTCCAATAATCAATTCCTAATCCACAGAAGGACATTGCTTCCTATCCCATGACTTCTTAATTTTCTCAGGAGACTCTCATGAGGAACTTTGTCCAAAGATTTCTAAAAATCCAGATGTACTACATCAACCAACTCACCTTTATCCACATGTTTATTCAAGCATGCAAAGAAATGAAGCAAATTGGTGAGGCAAGATTTCCATTGGCTGAACCCATTAAACCATGTTTGTCTATGTGTTCCATAATTTTATTCTTTATAATCGTTTCCACTATTTTGCCTGGCACGGAAGTCAGGCTTATAAGTCTGTAATTTTCCAGATCACCCTTGCAACCCTTTTAAAAAATTGACGTTGTATTGGTCACCCTCCAGTTTTCAGGTACTACGGATGACTTTAAAGACAGGTTACAGATCACTAACAGCAGATCAGCAATTTCATGTTTGAATTCTTTCAGTACCCTGGGGTGTATACCATCCGGTCCAGGTGATTTATCACTCTTTAGCTTGTTGATTTGGCTCGGTATATCTTCCAAGTTCGCTGAGAGTTCTTTCAGTTAAGTGGAGGGGCATTTTCGATAGAACGTCTAAATCAGAATTTGAACGTTTTACATAAATGTCCAAATTCTAAACAGGAAAGAAGGCTATTTTTGGAAAAGATAGACGTCTATCTTTTGTGTTCAAAAATGCTATGGACGTCTTGTGATTTGGACGTTTTTGTTTTTGGTCCATTTTCGAACAAAAAAAGTCCAAATGCAAAATTTCCAAAACAGAGGAGAAGTGGATTGATGGTTAGTGCAGTGGTCTTTGATCCTGGCAACATGGGCTCAATTCCCACTGCTGCTCCTTGTGACTTTGGGCACGTCAAATACACAAGGGGCATTTTTGGATATGACATCTAAGTCTGAATTTGGACGTTTTTTGTACAATGTCCAAAATCAGAACAGGAAAGATCATTTTCTACAAAAAAAAGTCTATATTTTCCTTTTGAAAATGCTGTTTGGAAAAACATTTTGTGATTTGGATGTTTTATTTTTTGGTCCATTTTCAAACAAAAAACATCCAAATGCAAAATGTACAAAATACACAAGAAAATCCACAATAGAGTGAAACCATTCACATGTTCTAAGTGTGGTAAAAGCTTTGGTTGTGATGTAAATCTCAAAGTACATCAGAAAGTCCACACGGGAGAGTCTGGTAAAAGCTTTGGTCAGAAGGTAAACCTCACAATGCACCAGAGAATACACACAGGAGTGAAACCATTTACGTGTCCTGAGTGTGGTAAAACCTTTGGTTGGAAAGAAAGCCTCACATGGAATCAGAGAATCCACACAGGGATGAAACCATTTACATGCACTGAGGAGGTAAAAGCTTCAGTTGCATTGGGACAGGTAATTAGGGAATGTACACTCTTGCTATGAAGTATGGAAAAATAGCACTCTGATATTTAGATATATGTAATGAGACTTCCTTTTCATCTATATATCTGAATTCAAAGCCCAAATCTAATGATAAACAATAGACACAAGGCTCAAATGTTATAAAAATAAAATAGAAAGCTTGGCATCAGGTACAATAGTGGAAAAGTGACATCCCAGGAAAGCAATAGAGCATCCTTGGGGGCATTGCAGTGGACTTTATAAAATGCTCCCAGGTACACATCTGACCATTGCTCCCCTTACCTTGTCTGCTGAGCCCCCTAAAACCCACCCAAAACCCACTACCCCCAACTGTACACCACTACCACAGCCCTTACAGGTGAAGGGGGCACCTATATGTGCGTACAGTGGGTTTCTGGTGAATTTTAGAGGGCTCACAGTTTCCTCCACAAGTGTAACAGCAAGCAGTCTCAGAAACAGGCCCCTTGATAACAACATTGGAGTCTCTCTGAGTCTGATGCAGTGGTGTGCTGGAGCTGGCTCGCAAGAGCCGCTTGTTAAATTTTGACAGCTCTTGCGAGCCGGTTGTTGTACGGGGTGAGCCGGCTCCATTGCACGAGGTAAGCATGGCAGGAGGGCGCCATGCTTACCTCCCCTCCCGCTCCCATCCATTTGTAGCGATGTCCTTCACCCCCCCCCCCCCATCCTCCCCTGCCGCTCCCATCCGTCAGTTTCAAATACCTGCCTTGGAGCGACGCCTTATTTAAAGCCCTGCTGCCCGTCTCCAGCTGCCTTCCCTGCTTGCTTCTCAGGAGTTCGGTTCGCGCCCTTAGTCCCGCCTTCTGACGTCATTTCCTTTTCCCGCGGCGGGACTAAGGGCGCGAAGAACCGAACTCCTGAGAAGCAAGCAGGGAAGGCAGCTGGAGACGGGCAGCAGGCAGGCCTTAAATAATGCGGCACTTCGAGGCAGGTATTTGAAACTAAGGGATGGGAGCGACAGGGGAGGATGGGGGGGGCGAAGGACATCGCTACACATGGATGGGAGCGGGAGGGCAGGGGAGGGAGGAGAACTGCTGGGCATGGATGGGCAGAGGGGGGCAGGGGAGAGAATTGTTGGGTATGGATGGGTAGGGGAGAGACTTGCTGGGCATGGATGGGCAGAGGGGGGCAGGGGAGAGAATTGCTGAGCATGGAATGGCAGAGGGAGGCAGGGGAGAGAACTGCTGGGCATGGATGGGCAGAGGGGGGCAGAGGAGAGAACTGCTGGGCATGGATGGGCAGAGGAGAAAATTGCTGGGCATGGATGGGTAGAGGGGGGCAGGGGAGAGAATTGCTGGGCATGGATGGGCAGAGGGAAGCAGGGGAGAGAACTGCTGGGCATGGATGGGCAGAGGGGGGCAGGGGAGAGAATTGCTGGGCATGGATGGGCAGAGGAGAGAATTGCTGGGCATGGATGGGCAGAGGGGGCAGGGGAGAGAGGAGAGTTTCAGGACATGGATGGCGAGGAGAGCAAGAGAAATTCTGGACATGGATGGAGGGGAGGGAAGGGAGAGAGAAGAAATGCTGGACATGGAGGGAAGATAGAGGAAGGAGATTAGATGAGGGAAAAGGAAGTGAGGAGAGAAACTGCACATGGATGGAGAAAATAGGCAGAAGCTGGATCCACTGTACAGTCAAGTATGCGGAGGACCAGAAATGAAGAAGAAAGGAGGAAAGAAAAGAAATAAATGGAAAGGAAGCCCTGGAAACTGAGTCAAGGGAACAGATAGAGAGCAGCAGAATCAGATACTGGACCAGCATGATCAGAGAAACAAAGTCACCAGACAACAAAGGTAGAAAAAAAATAATTTTATTTTCATTATAGTGTTTGGAATATGTCCACTTTGAGAATCAGGTGCTGAACGTTAAAAGTTTATGTTTATTTACTTATTTATGGCATTTTATCCCATATTAAACATGAATTAGATTGGAACCTGGGATCATTTAATTTTTTTTCCTGGAGAGAGTAATGTGTTGGCCACCGCCCCCCCCCCCCCCCCGGGTATAGCCAGCTCTGCAAATTTTTTTTGAGGGGGGGCGCAGAGGTGGGTGGGGGGCACAGTGGTGGACAGGGGGGGGGGGGCGCCGAGGTGGACCGGGGAGAGAGCCTGTTGTTAAAAATTTACCAGCACACTACTGGTCTGATGTTTATCTTAATAGGGAAATTGAGCAAGAACTCTGCTTAGTTTCCTTCCTTAAGGAGGAAAACACTGTATGAATTCACAAGAGACACGGAGATAAGTGATTATTGTCAGTTAGAGCAGGAAATTATTGGGCTCATTTTCGAACGAGAAGGACGTCCATCTTTCAACATAAATCGGAAGATGGACATCCTTCTCCCAGAGACGTCCAAATTGGTATAATTGAAACCCGATTTTGGACGTCTCGAACTGCAGTCCATCGCAAGGACATCCAAATTTCAAGGGGGCATGTCGGAGGCATAGCGAAGGTGAAACTTGGGCGTGCCTAATACTTGGACGTCTTTGGCCCATAATCGAAAAAAAACAAGAATGTCCCTGATGAACACTTGGACATTTTCACCCGGACATGTTTTTCTTACGAATAAGGCACAAAAAGGTGCCTGAAATGATCAGATGACCACCGGAGAGAATCGGGGTTGACCTCCCGTTACTCCCCCAGTGGTCACTATCCCCCTCTGTTATGACTGGGGATGTGAGCCCTTGTGCCCCGACTTAACACAGCGAAGATGGAGGGACACCGCACTCGGTCAGGCAGCCAGACAACCCCTAGCTTCACCTGAGAAGTGACCGCCGTTTCCCGAGAGTTGAGCCCCCAGGTGCAGGCGGCCACCAGGACTTCCGGAACCAGCGGGGTTGCACGGCCACTGACCCGACAGGCAGGCGAGCAGACACAGTCCTGGAGCAAGGAGTCAGTGGTGCAGCGAAAACAGGAAACAGTCCAAGGTCTGGGCAGGCAGCAACACAGCGCATAGTCGAGGAGCAGTCCGAGGTCAGGTACACAGGAAAACACTGGAACGCTGTGGAACACAGAGGTAGACCACGACCTCTATGCAAATAGAAGCCGAAGCATGGAAGGACTGGAGGCAGGGCTTTAAATAGTTTAGGAATTAGGCTCAAACATGTGCAGCTGATCCAAGATGGCTGCCCACATCAGAGGAGATGCTCTATGCCCAAATATGGGCTTGCTTCTGAAACTGCCCAACTCCAAGATGGCTGCCACAACCTGAGACGCCCATTCCAAGATGGCTGCCCTAACCTGGAGATACCCACATTCAAGATGGCCGCCGCATCCTCGAATGCCCCATACCCTGCGCAAGCAGGCTGCACCTCTAGAGGAGTGTAGCAGAGCGTAACACCCTCCCACCCTCAAAAAACATCTTTAAAAATATGTCGTGCCAGCCTCTATGCCAGCCTCAGATGTCATACTCAGGTCCATGACAGTGCATGAAGGTCCCAGGAGTAGTTTTAGTGGGTACTGCAGTGCACTTCAGGCAGGCAGACCCAGGCCCATACTCCCCTACCTGTTACATTTGTGGAGGAAGCAGCAAGCTCTCCAAAACCCACCACAAACCCACTGTACCCATATGTAGGTGCCCCCTTCACCCATAAGGGCTATGGTAGTGGTGTACAGTTGTGGGTAGTGGGGTTTTTTTGGTGGGGGGGGGTTGGGGGGGTCAGCACTCAAGGTAAGGGAGCTATGTTCCTGGGAGCATTTTATGAAGTCCACTGCAGTGCCCCCTAGGGTGCCCAGTTGGTGTCCTGGCATGTCAGGGGGGCCAGTGGACTACAAATGCTGGCTCCTCCCATGTCCAAATGGCTTGCATTAGGACGTTTTTGATATGGACGTCTTTGGTTTAGAAAATCGCCGAAAGTCAGACATGTCCATGTCTAGGGACGTCTAAGTTTAAGGATTTGGACGTCTCTGATGGTATTTTCGAAACGAAAGATGGATGTCCATCTTTTTTCAAAAATACGGGTTTCCCCACCCCTGGATTTTGCCATTTTGCAAGGACGTCCAAATCGCAACTTTCGAAAATGCCCCTGTATGTCACCCTATATTCCCCTGTCAGAAAATAGTGCCTCCGACTCAGTTCCTCCTTTGATAGTGGACACAGAGAAAAGTTCTTGCTTAATAATAGAACCACTACAAGCTTCCTTATGTGAAACCAACAGTGTTGATTTGTCTCCAGTACAGGCTGGCAATATTTGAAGCTGACAGGGGGAATGTAGTGGTGAGAAAGAATGCCCAATTCATGATCCCCCTTCCTTTAAGGATGTAAGTCAGTCAGAGTCTGAGGCTTGTTTAGCCCTATACCTGTGCTCCTTATCAGAATGACTGCAAGATGCAAGGCTAAACCTTCAGGCTTTTATTCCCCTGGATAAACTAATGTGGACTAAAGATCACAGGAAGAGATACACCATTAGCAATCATAACTTTGTCATACAAGCTTATTTATTACAAATAGGAAAATAGACATCTAATTGCTGTTTTGCCAATTACAATTCATAAGTAGCAAATGCAAAAAGTCTTTCTTCCTATGTGAGGAACTACAAACCCGGAAGCAAAGCACTACTCAGTGCTAGCAAAGTTCCTATTTCTGAGGTAACAAACCATTCCTTTTATACATTTATCTAACTGTGTGTACGTGACCATTCTCACATCTGCTGTCTCTGCTGCTGCCCCCCTTATTTTAAAACAAGATCTGGCTTTACTTGTTCCTGCAAAACCAGTCTCATGACCTCCAACTACAAATCTTGCACATGATAGTCCTAAGGCTTGTGTCCTATCGTTATTCACTCCTCCCTGTTGCTGCGCTTACAAATGGAATGTTAGATTAGAACTTATGATGGATTGCTGTCTGAACTCGTGATGACCTTACCTTGCTGTTTTACAAAGTTGGGCAAACTCTGCTCCTCAGAGAGAAAGGCATGCATCTTAGGAGTTACACGTGGTCCACCATCTTATGGACTGCAGATTTATACATTTCCCTCTCGAATAATCCCATGCAGATGGGATTGTTCACTATGCAGAGCAAACAGGTCATGAGGAGATCAGAAACCCATTGCTGGACTCTTCAGCAAAGTGTGTGTGGGGGGGGGGGGGGCAGGAAATGGCATGGAACTAAACAGGAACCTCCACAAAGGGGAGGTCACCTGCCAATAACACAATTCAGTCCTGCACAGGGGCAACAGAAGATACATCAGAGAACCGAGAAAGCATAATATGTGTGGAATTAACAAGAAAACGCTTAAGGAAAGCTAAAATGCACACATATGTGCTTCTAAATCTAGCAATCGCTGAATAACCTTAGTTAAATTACCATGAAGAGCAGAATTGAAAGGTATAAAGGTACAACAAGTAGAATTAAACAAAACACAAACACCTCCTTGACTAGCTAGAAAGTAGTCCAAAGCAATGCAATGCTGTTGAGTCATTAATGCATTAAAAGGCAATGCTGCAGAAAGGGCATAAAGTCCATCAATAATTGGAGGTATAGTGATTTCATGAATCAGCGGACTAGTATCGGGGAATCCTATGGGAAATAACAGAACAGGGGACTAGGATGAAGATAAAACACAAAACAAATAAAACTGTAACATTTTAGTAACTCAAAATCAAAGCAATGAGATAATGCAATAATAGAAATAGAAAACTAGGAAAAGTCCACAATTTTTTTTTAATGTACACAGCTATAAAGCTGGCTATTCAGTGTCACTTAAAAAAAACTCTGTTGCAGTGATAGGCAGATAATCCAGGTGACAGATGAATCTGCAGTGGTCCTCGTTGGTTCTGGTATTGTGAATCAGCAGTTTGTACACAGTTGCAGTGGAGATCAGTGCTGGCATGGTTCGCACAGTAAGGGTTTCACATGGGAGACATCATGCTGCTTCTGGAAGGCTTCAACTAATAGTAAATAAGAGTTCTTTGAACCTACAACATGATTCAAAACAATAAATCAGTTAAACAGATCATGGCACTAAGGGCCTCATAGTTGTTTAGGCCTGTACTGTTCATCTCTTACACACCTAAAGAAAACTCAACTTGTAACAAATAGTACAGGTTATCCAGAAAGTTGAAGGTTGAGTAATGCTGTGCCACTACACATTTCAGATGAAGGGCTGAATCCCCTTCACTTTTCCTTCCTCCCGTGACAGTTGGGGGAAAAGGAACACTTTACTCTTTTATTACCAAAAAATGGAACGCCCTTTTTTTAATTCCTAACACAAAGGAAATACATTCAAAAAAATATATTGCATAACAAATATTAGGGCACCAAGTAAGCAGTTAAGTGCACTGTTTCTCCAGTTATATCAAACAAGTCTCATAAAGGACAGGAAAAAGGGATAAAAGATTAACATTCCATCTGTTTACAATTAGCATCTAAATTGTATATATGTTATTTAGAAGCATCCCTCTTGTTGCTGAAACAATGAAGAAAATAAGTAACTCTCCCTAAGTTAGGGGAAAATGCTATCAAATTCAATTAATATAAAACAATAAATTGAGGAAGCTTGTCACTCAGATAACAGTCCCAAATAGGAAATCGAGCAACCTATCTGCTAGATGGTGAGAAAGAGGACAAGTTAAACCAAGTGGGACAAACTAGGCAATAGCCTAGAAATACACTTTCCTTTTTTCTGGAGCAACACAAAACATTTTCATTTAAGGCACATAAAAGATCTGAGCATCATAATCTAAACATTCATCTACAGTATATACACTCTTCCTGGGGGACTATTTCTCTGGAATCTCAGTTACCTGGGGTATATAACACACAAACACACACACACACACACACACACACACACATATATATCTCATGATATATCTCATGATCTCATGATAGAGGTATATATTTATATACCTCTATCATGAGATCTAATAACTAAATACATTAAATACTTCACTAGGCAAATGTTTCCTTGCACTAATAACATTAGCAAAACAAAATTCTCCACTACTAAATAAATATAATTTGCAGATGAGAATCAGTTGCCTTCCAGTCTTATTTGTGCAAAAGTCCATCAGGACTTTGTGAAATCCTTTTGTGATGAACCGCACTGTCAAGTTACAGCTGATAATATGGTCCCTCAGGTTTATCAGGGAGGAATGCAACCATCTGGAAATAATAAAACTATATCACAAAGGTTAGAGTTCCATCAGAAATACAAGAGTTTAAAAGTGTGCAACATGTAGACATAGCAGGAAAATGCAGGCAGGAGCCTTTCAGTAAATCTCACAGTTAATGTGAAAGCTATCCTTCTATGAAATCTACTAAGTAGAATCAGAAAAGTTAATAACAAGCTTTGAACCCAATCTAATCAACTCTGAAAATTAAGCTGGAAAAAAAGAACAAATTCAAACAGGGCAGGCAAAGGTGCTTGGCTGGCCTTTACAAGATTAGCAATACAGTTTCATATACACCAGGCAAGAAATAGCACATAGACCTCTGCAATTTTTCTGAGCAAATTTGGAAACTGGAGATTGTATTGTATCTTAAATATAAATCATATCCTTCCTCTGCTGTCATGAATCGGGCCCTGAAACATGAAAGTAGCATAAAGGATTGGGGATGAAAGCAAAAAGCAGCTAATCTATCTCCAAAAATCAAGTTCCAATTTTGACACCTCCATTTGGGCTTGGATAACAATTGATAAAGGAGGCAAGGAGATGAAATTAGGAAGTATAGAGGAGACAGAAGATGATATGTTCCTAAAGCAGCTACCCTAAGCAAAGGAATTTCCCTAAGATACTGCAATATTGGCTTTAGAATGACCTTCGCAGTTAACAATAACAGTATGCATACATAATAAATGTAAAAGGGCAAATCCAACACAGGAGAATATTAAGATGTAAACTTCTCTCTACTGCCAAAAACACAATAAAACCCAAGGATATACAGAAATACAGCACAAATAATCGTATTATCGTAGAAGCTGACAAGATGGCCGACAGACAGGAGCCCTAATGCAGAGCTCCCAAGCCAAAAATGCTCCCGGGCCGGTCTGAACCTCCGAACCGTGATCCAGAGAACGATTTGCGCGTCCAATGGCAAGGAAACAACAGGGGTGAGCCGTAACTGCATTTCTCGGCTTCGGCTGGCCACCCCAGCATTAACACTGACACATGGACACAGCGCAAACCCGACAACTTGGCCAGCGGTGAGATCAACCAATGTACTGGTCTAACCCTCCGATCCGCGACCTGGAGAACGATCTCAGCATCTAATGACAGGAAACAACAGGGGTGAGCCGTAGCTGCATCTCTCGGCTTCGGGCGGCCACCCCAGCGGCAACATATTCACCTGGACATGGCACAAATCCAACCATGCGATCAGCGGTGAGCACGAACATGCTACTGGTCTGACCCGAGCCGTGACCCGAAGAACGATCTTAGCGTCCAACAAAAAAGGAAACAACAGGGGTGAGCCATAGCTGTATTTCTCGGCTTCGGGGGGCCATCCCAGCGGCAATACAGACACCTGGACACGGCGCAACCAGCAATGAGCCTGAGTACACGACTGGTAGAAAACGCACCAGCCGTATAACCAGAGGTGCCCGACTGTCCGGCGCAAACAGAGAACGAAGCGAAAATGATCGAAACTCTGCCCCAGGGGAGTTGATCCCCACATGCCACAGAACAATAGACCTCACCTGTAAACCGTAGGATAAGGAACCATAAGCATCTCAAACGACCCACAGGTGGGTCGGCACCAGGAAAGAACCACTGCTTGCCGAGTCTGCAGAAAAGCTTGCTCAACGACGGTTGAACTCAGGTAACGGCGCCCTCCGCTTCCCCTGCTACTACAGGCGAAAAGCGGTGGCCCTTCGCTTGCTGGAAGGCAAAGGGTGACAAACACCTAACCACCCACCGCAACCACGCAAAATAGTGAGGAAATAACTCCGTGCATTGAGAGGACAACGCAAACTCATCCCAAAGGGGATCTGGTAGCCGATTGAACCCGGGACCTATCATCACAACCACACACCCATCGATGCAACAGCGAACCGGATTTAACTTGAAAGACCGCTGCCATCCCTGGAATGGAGCAAAGTAACTCGCTGCAAACAGCCACGCACGCGGATTAGTCCATGAGCTGTCGGCACGACTGACCAGGCACTAGGGCTCGACCGTGGCCCAGCTCTGCTACGAGACCGAGGTGCTGCCTTAGGTGGATTCAACCCACATCCTCGGGAGAGAAGACCTCAACTTCTTTCAACGTCCCTCCCCCCCAAGACGGACTGCATCACACAAGGGCGCTCTACTAAACTCCCGACATTACAGTGTAATGGTATCAGTTTATTACTGAAATATGTAGCATATTTGCTGGATTATACAGGTATATATACACCAATATATTTGTGTATCTCTTAAAAATATATATTTGACACTGCAGCAGAGAAAATAGTCTCATTCCAAAAGCCCTCTTCCCTCCCCCTTTGGGGTCTCACCTTGCCTTTTCTCATTCCTTAAACAAAAGACTTAAGACTGCTTTAAAGTTTTAAATTGACTCTATTCCTCTGTCCTCCCACCTAACAAAAGATGGACTAAGGTGGACACAAAGAACTCAGGAGAAGCATAAACAGGACATTTGCTTGTCAAAGGTATACCTGCCCCTCCCATCAGCTTCCAGACATGTGCAGAAAGGAAGGACTTGTAATGTGTATCTGCCCCAGAGACTGAACAGGACATCAAAAGACATTTGCCAGCAAAATCCAGACTAAGTCTTGTGATGTCATACCAGGACTCAGGGGTCGTGTGCAGACATGAGACCAAGATACCACAATGCTTTGCAAATGCTCAGGGGTCGTGTGCAAAAAACCAGGAAGCCAGCAAAGATCCACATGGCATACCCTCCTGCAGCTGCAAGGTATAAAAGCAAAAGCTGTTTCCCCAAGATTCAGATTCTCTTCAACTGCAAGCAAGACTCAGATTCTCTTCAACTGCAAGCAACTCGGATCCATTCACTGCAGAAGCCCTGCTCCTGTCCTAACCATGTGCTCATCAATCAGCTGGACCACAGCATGCTTGTAACAAGGACTTGTAAGTTAACCTACCTGCTACTTTGTTCTATTTTAAGCACAGATTACCTGTAAGGATCTCTTAAAACCTACCTCTCGTGTACAATTGTATATTAAATCAATCTTTTTGAAGCTAAAAATATGGTCTCTTTGTGTTCTGAGTATATATATACTTAATATATTTAATTTATTGCAATTATCACCTTTGGTGATTGGTGGAGAAATCAATATAAATACAGCACCTGCTCTTAAATTATAAGCAGTGGCGAGTTGCTCTAGAGCTATTTTCCCCAAAATAAATCATTTCTTCCAACATATTAATTGGTGGAGAATGAACTGGTAACATATTAATTGGTGCAGAACGTGGGCAGGTATTCTGTGCTTATAGAATGAGATAGCACTGTTCTTAAATTATATTTTTGTATTTTGCTGCTTTATAGAGAACTGAGTATCAGGTTTCATTAATTAAATTTCTGATTGATAAATTGATAAGGTTTTCAGGGTACTACTTGAGATGTTGCGCGTAATGGACATTTGGTCCCTGCCAGCGTGCCAATACTTAAGTACTTACGCAATTATGTACCTTATGTACTGTATAACAAAAATTTTAGGCATGCTCTGGCATAAAATAAAAACTAATTTTGCGGATAATTCTGAGGAAGACATACACACAGAGAAACACACTATTCTAGGTGTACATAACCCCACTTTGCTTCAGCGATGTATAGAATCCTCGGGCCCCAATCCATGGACCCCTAGCGTAGTGGAGGACATTAGTAGCATCTCTGATATGGAGAGCAAATTCGAAAAATATTGTAATTTATATTCAATTAAGGAAGGGAGCAAGAGAATTTCTGCATGCACTTGGTTAATGTGGGCCATGTGTGAGAAAGCCTTAAAAGAGCATGCAAAATTGAACGATAAATTACTAGCTAAAGAGAAAGAATGCAAGCAGGTAGGCACAGAAAAGGATTTCTTGATCACAATGAATAGGTGCTTAAATTATCAATTGGACTCTTCTAGGCAGCAGATAGAACATCAGCAAGCTCAGGAAAATCAAATGAAAAACCAAATTTTAGCTTTAGAAATGCAAGCAAATCAGGTCCCAGGCCTAAAACAACTAACCAGAGAGCTAATACTGCAGACGTCCCCTATAGGTGAGAATAACACTGAAAAAATACAGGATTCTCATGTGCAGATATCAGCTATCTCAGGCCTTCCATGTGCCCCTCCAAATACAGCCACAGCCATGCCTGTTTCAGCCGTGTTAAAAGTATCTGAGGCTAGACAGCTACCGGGTGGACTCATCCAGACAATCAGTTCCCAGCCCCTCTCACAGACAGATATAGAAGTGATAGCCAGACAGATAGGCAACATAGACCCGGACAAGTTCCCCCATGCTTGTGTGGCATTATGGAAATTAGAACAGGAAGGGAGGATTGATACAGAGGAATTGATTAAAGTGATCCGTCTCTGTATCAAACCTGAATTTGCAGAACAGATGGAGGGAGCTATTTAATTGGCAAGACAAAGGGGTTTCTCTTTGCTAAATTTGGCAATCGCTGCGAGTGTGTCCTTTGGCATGAGAACGTTCAAGATCTTAAATACATATGTCCAGCAGGGCAAAAATGAGGGTATTGAAGATTATGTAAGGAGGGCAATTATTTTACTAATTATGACAGGGGAAGTGGAAGGAAGAGATTCCAGAAGGCAGATCCCAGGAGATCTACTAGATGTAAAAGTAGATGATGAGAGGTTGAGAGAAATTTGTCAGGGCATGCATCCTACTATTGCAAGAGCTCTCTGTTCTTGGGCCCCAGGTGAGCCTGCCTCTGCTAGGAATTTGTGCCTGAAAGCCAGAAATGTACTAAGGTATCAACCCTATGCCTCGTACCCAGTGGCAGCAGCTGGACCCGCTCTATACCCTGATTTAGCTCCATACCAAGAGCAGGCCACCCAGGCCCCCTCACAGCATCCAAGACCAGTTCTATAACCTGATTTAGCTCCATACCAAGAACAGGCCCCCCAGGCCCCCTCACAGCATCTAAATTCCCAGTGCATAGGAACACAGCCTGTCCTGTATTCTGATTTAAGTGAAAGTAAGCCCTCACAGCATCCAGCTCCCCAACCCAAGAATGCACCACCTGGGCTGCATTCTGATCTAAGCTCCCATAGAAGTATACCTCTAATAAAGAAATCAGCTCCTAAGTATGTAGATACTGAAACCCACAAGCAAGCATGTGACATTTTGAAATCTCATGGTGAGAATATTTCATATTGGGAGAACAAACCCACCAGTGTCCTTACGGCAAGAGCATTACATATAGCCACCCAGAACTTTAACAACAAGAGAAATTTGCCACCAGATAAGCAGAAACCTAAAACTGCAGATCCTACTGTGCCAGACACTGACATATTCTCAGGCCTCCCTGAAATGTATTTCAATGAAACATGAGGAGATGCGTCCAGCCTGGACTGGACTTCTCCACAGCATGACCCGCTCTGCAGATGGCAGTGGGATCCAGGTGGTTGATTTTTAGTATAGGTTGGACAGGAAAATAGAAAAAGCTTTTGCTATTAACCCTTTGTAACACTGTAAAGAATTTAAAATATAGCTTCTATTGTTCTTTTAATTAAAAATGTAGCTTCTATTATTCTTTTGAATGTATAAGATTTAATTATGTCTTTCTGCAATAAGTAAGATTTAAAACGTCTAAGCTTTAAAATTGTCTTTTTCTGATAAGTAAACTCCCACTGGAGCTGAAATCGAATACTGTGAAGTTTTAAAAAAGGTTTCTTTCTAATAGGTAACTCCCACTTGAGCTAAAACTAAATAATGTGCTTTAATGTGAATTAATAAGATATGCTTATTTTTGTAGAGGAAACTAAAGCCTAAGCTATATTCAGCTTGTATGCCGTGATCTAAGACCCTGAGAAGGAACTGTGAACCAAGAGAGGGAAACCCTACCAGAACCGGAGAGCCATGTGACCTGCTAAATTAATGTATAATGTGTTTTTCTGTCTTTTTCAGAGTTCGAGTGTAAATCTAAGATTAAATCTAAGATTTTATGGTGCTAGGAATTAATGCATACATGGCTATCTCGATGCCTGTTCTACTTATGAGATAGTGCGCCTTTCTAATTACTATTAATATTTGCTAATTTTTGCTTATTGTATGCATAAGAAATGATTCTAAAAGAATGAAACTGCTTTGGCAATCCAAGATGGATGCCGCGTACGTTGCTTCTGTCTTCTTGTGTTCTACTTGCAGGTTAAGCTCAATCCTGGATCTGGAATGGACGATCGGAGACCTAAAGGCCTAATAGAGTTCTTTGTTTGTTTGTCTTGTGGTCTCCATGTTACATGTTTGTTTTATGTTATGGGGTACCCAAGAAACTATAAGCAGACATTAATAGACCCTCCCTACTAACAGTCCCTCCATTAGTTCACATTGTCCAAGAAAGAAAGAAAAAAAAAAAAGAGACCATTTTCACTGGCAGGCGAGCTATAGAAAAGAAAACCATGTTCACTATTATTGAAGCATGGCTACAGACATATATTAAGTTCTACCAATTGCTATCTAAGGATATATATTCACAGGTGTATATTTGAAAATATGAGCAAAGGTTTCTCTTTACATGATCTATCAGGTACAATCAGTACAGGGAATGTTTCTGACCTTTTTTAGTGTACACAGCCAGTACGTACAAAATGCTCTCTCTGGAATGAAATATTGGCTGTGTGCAAAGAAAAATTAACAAATCTTTTCTAAATTCTTTACAACATTAAACACATGAGTATTGTCTATTAATTTGCTACATTAAACACTGCTAAAGCAGATAAATATGGTAACCTTTTACCACACTCAATACCCATAAAAGGTTTCTCTCTGAAGAATAAAAAGTTTCTCTCTGAAAGGTAGTTCATGGCACTATACCATGACTCTGTTTTTGTTTATTTGGTCAATGATTAAGTAAATATTATTGCATAGGATTGATAGAATAATTATTTTGTGTGTAATAGTAACCTAGGAAATTATTTTAATTGCCTACATATGTCTTTCTTGTTTCTAATGAAACAGTAGTATAATAGCTCCACATTTACACCCTTGCTTATGTATCACTGCTGTGAATACCTCAGTTAGCCTCTGAAATAGAGAATATAGGGAAACATTCACAGTGTTAGGAAACATTCATAGAATATTTTTCCTTGGAATGTCAAACGCTGAAAATATGACTGAATAGATTGTTCCACCCCATTGCGGTGGTAAATTGGTCAATTGCGCACTCTCATGCTATTGATTTGGCTAGCATACTGGGTAAGATATCCTGTGGCACAAACTTGGGAGCAGCCTATGCCCCTGAGCAGGTGACACAAAAAGAGGTGGTCTCTGGAAATAGAGCAAAATGACGCTTGTGTGGCTGAAGTCATATAAAGTGTACTTGCAATCCTATTTTAAACCAGAGCAAAGCCATACTCTGCCACCTGACTGAATGGAAGCCTAATGAAACTGACCACAGAAAACTTAACCCTAGCTACCTAAATGTAAGTCATGAGTAAACAAAAGTAATAATGATATTACAGATTTGCTAGATTTGGAGGCGCAGCTTTCGGTTCCTCTAAAATTCTATCATTTTAAACTCAAAGAGCTTTGCCCGGAGATATCATATGATCAGATTGCTGGGGCCTGGACTAGAGACTTGGGCTGTTCTATTACTGGAGTGATGGTACAGGCTAATTTGGCAATGGGGTATAAGACCTTTAGAGAGGTGACACTGCAGGAATCCCAATATAAATTTAACATGAGAATGTATATTTCGCCACATAGAGCGTTTAGAGCTGCCTTAAGACCTTTGGATGACTGCCCTAAGTGTGCGGGAACTGGGGCGCATTTGGGACATATGTTCTGGTTGTGCCCCCAGGTCCGTGTCTTCTGGACACAGCTTTGTGCATTCGTCTCGAGTATCTGGGGGTTGCAGTGGTGCCCCTTACCTACCCTTTTATTTGACAAATATAAGGTGAGAGGGAACCGAAGGAGGGGTATGTTACCGTTCCTACGCAGGGCGACTGCTATGGGAAAGAAAACGATTTTATTGAATTGGATTTCATCGGAACCCCCTTCCATGCCACGGTGGCGATCCCTTATGATCTCCCTAGGAGCTCTAGAACGTAGGGAAATAAATGACTTAGCATCCCCGAAAGGAGATCGACTATTACAATGTTGGTTATTGTTCTGGGATACCTTGACTCCCATGGCTCGCAGTAGAATTCTGAATGGGTAAGCTTGCAGGGTGGAGGGTGGGTGGGAGGTGGGAGGGGGGGAGGTTAGATAGGCACATTATGAAAGCAAAAATTATAAATGACCAGGTTGAACATGGATGTAATTAGATTATTGGAACACACTTGTAATGCAATGTTTTTTTTTCCACTTTATTGTCACCTGTACCTTTTGGTCATTAATAAAAATGATATAAAAAAAAAAAAAAAAAAAGTAATAATGATGAGTCTTTTTGCTTTATAACAGTCATATTCCAGCTAAGGACATATTCCAAGATTCATAGTGATGTGACATAGTAGATGACGGCAGGAAAAATACCTGCACGGTCCAGTCTGTTCAATGTCCATTATTAAAAGATTCACCTCTCCCAATACACATGCCCATGTAAACAGTTCAGTATCTTTGCTATTATTCTTTTGAATTATGCTACTGTACGAGGTTAGAGTTGTTTTTTTTAATTTTAGCTTTTATAGTTCATTTTATGGCTCCTCATTCCAATATATTAAAAATTTATTTTCACTCGGAGCCAAGAGAGGGAATGTAATGGTATCAGTTTATTACTGAAATATGTAGCATATTTGCTGGATTATATATATACACCAATATATTTGTGTATCATTTAAAAATATATATTTGACACTGCAGCAGAGAAAATAGTCTCATTCCAAAAGCCCTCTTCCCTCCCCCTTTGGGGCCTCACCTTGCCTTTTCTCATTCCTTAAACAAAAGACTTAAGACTGCTTTAAAGTTTTAAATTGACTCTATTCCTCTGTCCTCCCACCTAACAAAAGATGGACTAAGGTGGACACAAAGAACTCAGGAGAAGCGTAAACAGGACATTTGCTTGTCAAAGGTATACCTGCCCCTCCCATCAGCTTCCAGACATGTGCAGAAAGGAAGGACTTGTAATGTGTATCTGCCCCAGAGACTGAACAGGACATCAAAAGACATTTGCCAGCAAAATCCAGACTAAGTCTCGTGATGTCATACCAGGACTCAGGGGTCGTGTGCAGACATGAGACCAAGATACCACAATGCTTTGCAAATGCTCAGGGGTCGTGTGCAAAAAACCAGGAAGCCAGCAAAGATCCACATGGCATACCCTCCTGCAGCTGCAAGGTATAAAAGCAAAAGCTGTTTCCCCAAGATTCAGATTCTCTTCAACTGCAAGCAAGACTCAGATTCTCTTCAACTGCAAGCAACTCGGATCCATTCACTGCAGAAGCCCTGCTCCTGTCCTAACCATGTGCTCATCAATCAGCTGGACCACAGCAAGCTTGTAACAAGGACTTGTAAGTTAACCTACCTGCTACTTTGTTCTATTTTAAGCACAGATTACCTGTAAGGATCTCTTAAAACCTACCTCTCGTGTACAATTGTATATTAAATCAATCTTTTTGAAGCTAAAAATATGGTCTCTTTGTGTTCTGAGTATATATATACTTAATATATTTAATTTATTGCAATTATCACCTTTGGTGATTGGTGGAGAAATCAATATAAATACAGCACCTGCTCTTAAATTATAAGCAGTGGCGAGTTGCTCTAGAGCTATTTTCCCCAAAATAAATCATTTCTTCCAACATATTAATTGGTGGAGAATGAACTGGTAACAACAGGTTGGAGGTCGCACCCCTGACTGGTTGTATGTTTAATGACTTCTTGGAAAAAAAACTTTATAGTTCAGAATTTTAGTCAATTTATGCAGAATAAAATCACAGAATTACTGGAACACTGAACTGTTTAACGACCAAACCTACAAATGCTTCTTAAATGCTTTCTGTGTATCTCAAATGCCTTTTAAATGCTTCCTATGCTTCTTAAATGCTTTCTATGTATCTCATAGCATTATACTGCAGGATAAAATCACAGTATCACTGAAATTATTGAATTATTTGATGACTTTAAACCTACAAATGCTTCTTAAATGCTTTCCATGTATCTCATAGCACCATAATGAATTATTATGTGAATTGTGTAAACGGCTATAACTGACCTTAACCACTTCCTCTGCTCTATTCTGTAATACACTGAATTGCATTGCGGCCGGCAAGTATGCACATTGCACTACTCAATTGTCTGTAAATATTAATCAATCACCACTGTTCTGCACGGCTGATCACTTACTCACATACGCTCCTGCTGCACTACACAAACTATCACCAACATGAACACTAATAAACTACTCCTAATCTTTTATTGTCTTTCCCTAATCCACCACACACTGACAACCCCTCTCACAGACAATAATATACCCACATAACATAAACCATGCACACAACCCATAAACAACACAACTACCCAAAAGATTAAAAAATGGAATGGAAAACCTACCACCTATGGATACAACCAACAGAAAAGAAAGGAGGGACACAACAAACTCAAATACCAAGAGGATAGACAACTAATAAAAATCATCACAACTTCGAACCCAACTGAACCTCATCAACTAATACAAATGGGTTATATAAATGCCAAATCTGTAGTTAACAAAACTACGACACTAACCAATTGGATCACAACAGACAATCTCGATTTCCTACTTATTAGCGAAACATGGATCCATGACTTCAAAGATCCCATAATTTTAGAGATATGCCCACCAGGGTACAAAATTATCCACTGGACAAGGAATGGAAAAAGGCAGAGGCATAGCTATAATCTATAGATCCCAATTCACCGTCACAACAACAGCTGAGTCCATACTTCCCCAACATGAAATAGCTTCAGTTAGAATCAACCACCCAACCCTACGCGACCATCTGGACCTTATCCTGTTTTATAGACCACCAGGCAACTGGCAAGATTGCCAAACGCATTTTATGGATTTCATATCGAACACATGTGTTTCCACCCAAAACCTTCTCATAGCAGGTGACATCAACCTCCACCTTGAAGATTCTAACCTAACAAACGTATGTGATTGCAAAGACTTCCTCCAATTATGGGGGATTCACTGGCCAAATATGCAACCTACCCATGTTAAAGGACACACACTAGATATCATCACATACAAATTCTCACCAGAATTAAACCTCGCACTAATAGATACAAAATGGACAGCTGTACCATGGTCTGATCACTACAAAACAAACCTTTCCCTTCACTGGCAAACAAAAGACTCACAACATAAACAAGAACAACAAACCTACACCACGCGAGGCAAAATTGACCCGCTAACATTCTGGCAACAATTCTACAACTACGAAGGGACAGTACCAATAGACTCACCCCTATTTCTTCTTGAATGGGACAACAGATGCAAAATCATATTAGACAACATAGCACCACTTCAAACCAGAACCTCACACAGAAAAAACTCAATACCATGGTTTAATGAAGAACTGAAAGAACTAAAAACACAAGTCAGAAGATTAGAACGAGCATGGAATAAGAAAAAGGACGACTCTACACTCAACGACTGGAAACAACTACAAAGAAAATACAAATACGCCATTAGACAAACTAAAAGATCACATTACAAAACTATAATCGGACCAAACTACAAGGACACACATAAACTTTTCCAACTCGTAAATAAACTACTAAATACTACACCGGTTACTTCTAACAACATAGATACCCCATCAGCAACCAATCTTGCGAATTACTTCAAAGAGAAAATTACAAAGCTACGACTCACGATACCTATGAACACAACTGATTATGCAAACCTCCTTGAGTGCCTAGATCCAATACCCGGGGAATATCCAGCAGACCGATCATGGACAAACTTTGACACACTCTCGATTGACAACATCACCCAATTGCTGGGAAGATACACCAAGTCGCAATGCAAACTAGACACTTGCCCTATTAACCTTATAAGATCGGCCCCCCAACAACTCAAAACAGACCTCACGAGGCACCTGAACTACATGCTACAAAATGGCCTCTTCCCAAAGGATAAAGGAAGCATTCTACTCACACCTTTACCTAAAGACACAAAGAAAAGTACAAATGACCTAACCAACTACCAGGTACTTCTTAGCCAGGATCAGGTGACCCTCAGGGGGAGGAATGCTGGCTTCGGCCTAACCCCTGGTAAGCCTTTTCTTGGTTGAGAGGTGCCCAGCTCTCTCACCGGTTGCCTTCTCAGGTGCCGTGGAGGACTTGCAGCTCATCTGCATATCCTCGGAGCCTTCGCCAGAGTGACTCCCAGGTCCGTTCCGATCCACTCGGGGCCTCTGCTCAAGGTGCCGCGCGCCGAAAGCTTTCCTTCTAATAAGTTCTGGGAGAAGAGGATATTTCTCTGGTAAGTGAACAAATTTTGCTTGTGCTTTCGGAACTTGAAGATTGGGGTTTAAAGGAGGAACTGTAAGTTAGTGATAGGCTGATATCCTTAATACTTTAGCAAGTTTTAAATTACGGAAAAACTCAAAAAACACTAAGATGGAGTCAGCAGTCCAGCAGCGAGAGGGGTGCTATCCAGTCTTTTGCATTGAGTGTCACATGTATGATTATCTCCCAATTGGTGAGGTGTCATATGTGTGTGCCCGATGCAAAGAGCTCCTAGCTCTCAGAGAACGTGTCCGTTCTCTTGAGGCTAGAGTAGCAGACTTGATGGAGCTGAGGGAGACAGAGAGGTACATAGAGGAGACCTACAGGGATGTTGTAGAGAAGTCCCACCTCCAGTCAGGTAGCCCCTGTGCTACCTTGGAGGAGGGAGGTCTCCTAGAAGGAGAGCATCACCCTGGTGAAGTAGGAAGTACTCCTGTAGCCAGGACCTGCCCACCAGGGGATGTATTATCCTTTCGCACCGAGGATATATCTCCAAATGTTGCCCGGGAGGGAAAGGTTAGGACAGCTGTTGTACTTGGTGATTCGATCATTAGGCATATAGATAGCTGGGTGGCTGGTGGACGTGAGGATCGCCTGGTGACTTGCCTGCCTGGTGCGAAGGTGGCGGACCTCACGTGTCACCTAGATAGGATTCTAGATAGTGCTGGGGAGGAGTCCGCTGTCTTGGTACATGTGGGTACCAATGACATAGGAAAATGTGGGAGAGAGGTTCTGGAAGCAAAATTTAGGCTCTTAGGTAGAAAGCTGAAATCCAGATCCTCCAGGGTAGCATTTTCTGAAATGCTACCTGTGCCACGCGCAGGGCCCAAGAGACAGGCAGAGCTCCAGAGTCTCAATGCGTGGATGAGACGATGGTGCAGGGAGGAGGGCTTTAGATTTGTTAGGAACTGGGCAACATTCTGGGGAAGGGGGAGCCTATTCCGAAAGGATGGGCTCCATCTTAACCAGAGTGGGACCAGGCTGCTGGCATCGGCGTTTAAGAAGGAGATAGAGCAGCTTTTAAACTAGAAATGGGGGGAAGGCCGACAGTCGCTCAAAAGAGCATGGTTCGGGATAAGGTATCCTTCAAAGATATCACCATAACAGGGAAGATAGAGTATCCTGATAGTGAGGTTGCAAAAGAGATTGTAGTAGATCGGGTATCTTTAAATAACAATAAAAATCAGACAAAAGATTGCCAATTAATACTGTCAAGTACTAAGCATGATGTACTTAGGAACAACAAACATAGTTTGAAATGTCTATATGCGAATGCCAGGAGCCTAAGAAATAAGATGGGGGAGTTAGAATATATTGCACTAAATGAAAAATTAGATATAATAGGCATCTCTGAGACCTGGTGGAAGGAGGATAACCAGTGGGACACTGTCATACCGGGGTACAAATTATATCGTAGTGATAGGGTGAATCGGATTGGTGGAGGGGTAGCATTGTATATTAACGAGAGCCTTGAATCAAATAGATTGAAAATTCTGCAGGAAGCAAAACACTCCTTGGAATCACTGTGGATTGAAATTCCATGTGCAAAGGGGAAAAGGATAGTGATAGGAGTGTACTACCGTCCGCCTGGCCAAGACGAACAGACGGATGCGGAAATGTTAAAGGAAATCAGGGACGCAAACAAACTGGGCAACACAATAATAATGGGGGATTTCAATTACCCGCATATAGACTGGGGTAATGTAACATCTGTACACGCAAGGGACATAAAATTTCTTGATGAAATCAAGGACAGCTTCATGGAACAGCTAGTTCAGGAGCCGACAAGAGAAGGAAAAATACTAGACTTAGTCCTTAGTGGTGCTCATGATCTAGTGCAGGGGGTAACGATACGAGGGCCGCTTGATAACAGTGATCATAATATGATCGGTTTTGATATTGGCATTGAAGGAAGTGAAACTAGGAAATCAAGTACGCTAGCGTTTAACTATAGAAAGGGTGATTACGACAAAATGAGAAAAATGGTGAAAAAAAGACTGAAAGGAGCAGCTCGCAGAGTAAAAAACTTGCATCAGGCGTGGATGCTGTTTAAAAACACCATCCTGGAGGTTCAGGACAAATATATTCCACGTATTAGAAAAAAGGGAAAAAAGACTAAACGTCAGCCGGCGTGGCTAAACAGTAAGATAAAGGAAATCATTAGAGCCAAAAAACAATCCTTCAGAAAGTGGAGAAGAGAACCAACTGAAAGTAACAGGATAGATCATAAGGAATGCCAAGCCAAATGCAAAGCGGAGATAAGGAGGGCAAAAAAGGACTTTGAGAAGAAATTAGCGTTGGAAGCAAAAATACATAGTAAAAACTTTTTTAGATACATTAAAAGCAGGAAACCGGCCAAAGAGTCGGTTGGGCCGCTGGACGAAAATGGTGTTAAAGGGGCGATCAAGGAGGACAAAGCCGTAGCGGAGAAATTAAATGAATTCTTTGCTTCGGTCTTCACCGAGGAGGATTTGGGGGGGACACCGGTGCCGGAAAGAATATTTGAAGCGGGGGAGTCGGAGAAACTAAACAAATTCTCTGTAACCTTGGAGGATGTAATGGGTCAGTTCAGCAAGCTGAAGAGTAGTAAATCACCGGGACCTGATGGTATTCATCCCAGAGTATTAATAGAACTAAAAAATGAACTTGCGGAGCTACTGTTAGAAATATGCAATCTGTCCCTAAAATCGAGTGTAATACCGGAAGACTGGAGGGTAGCCAATGTTACTCCGATTTTTAAGAAAGGTTCCAGAGGAGATCCGGGAAATTATAGACCGGTGAGTCTGACGTCGGTGCCGGGCAAGATGGTGGAGGCTATTATTAAGAATAAAATTGCAGAGCATATACAAAAACATGGACTGATGAGACAAAGTCAGCACGGATTTAGTGAAGGGAAGTCTTGCCTCACCAATCTAATGCATTTTTTTGAGGGGGTAAGCAAACATGTGGACAATGGGGAGCCGGTTGATATTGTATATCTGGATTTTCAGAAGGCGTTTGACAAAGTGCCGCACGAAAGACTCCTGAAGAAATTGCAGAGTCATGGAATCGGAGGTAGGGTATTATTATGGATTAAGAACTGGTTGAAAGATAGGAAGCAGAGAGTAGGATTGCGTGGCCAGTATTCTCAGTGGAGGAGGGTAGTTAGTGGGGTCCCGCAGGGGTCTGTGCTGGGTCCGTTGCTTTTTAATGTATTTATAAATGACCTAGAGATGGGAATAACTAGTGAGGTAATTAAATTCGCCGATGACACAAAATTATTCAGGGTCGTCAAGTCGCAGGAGGAATGTGAACGATTACAGGAGGACCTTGCGAGACTGGGAGAATGGGCGTGCAAGTGGCAGATGAAGTTCAATGTTGACAAGTGCAAAGTGATGCATGTGGGTAAGAGGAACCCGAATTATAGCTACGTCTTGCAAGGTTCCGCGTTAGGAGTTACGGATCAAGAAAGGGATCTGGGTGTCGTCGTCGATGATACGCTGAAACCTTCTGCTCAGTGTGCTGCTGCGGCTAGGAAAGCGAATAGAATGTTGGGTGTTATTAAGAAGGGTATGGAGTCCAGGTGTGCGGATGTTATAATGCCGTTGTATCGCTCCATGGTGCGACCGCACCTGGAGTATTGTGTTCAGTACTGGTCTCCGTATCTCAAAAAAGATATAGTAGAATTGGAAAAGGTACAGCGAAGGGCGACGAAAATGATAGTGGGGATGGGACGACTTTCCTACGAAGAGAGGCTGAGAAGGCTAGGGCTTTTCAGCTTGGAGAAGAGACGGCTGAGGGGAGATATGATAGAAGTGTATAAAATAATGAGTGGAATGGATCGGGTGGATGTGAAGCGACTGTTCACGCTATCCAAAAATACTAGGACTAGAGGGCATGAGTTGAAGCTACAGTGTGGTAAATTTAAAACGAATCGGAGAAAATTTTTCTTCACCCAACGTGTAATTAGACTCTGGAATTCATTGCCGGAGAACGTGGTACGGGCGGTTAGCTTGACGGAGTTTAAAAAGGGGTTAGATAGATTCCTAAAGGACAAGTCCATAGACCGCTATTAAATGGACTGGAAAAATTCCTCATTTTTAGGTATAACTTGTCTGGAATGTTTTTACGTTTGGGGAGCGTGCCAGGTGCCCTTGACCTGGATTGGCCACTGTCGGTGACAGGATGCTGGGCTAGATGGACCTTTGGTCTTTCCCAGTATGGCACTACTTATGTACTTATGTACTTAACTATCGCCCAGTAGCATCTATCCCACTGATAACCAAACTTATGGAAGGTTTAGTGACAAAACAACTCACTAACTACCTAAATAAATACTCAATTCTTCACGAATCTCAATCAGGATTTCGGTCGAATCACAGCACTGAAACAGTACTAGTGACTGTAATGAATAAATTTAAACAAACAATTGCAACTGGCAATAACATACTTCTCCTACAATTTGACATGTCCAGTGCCTTCGACCTGGTCAACCATGGAATATTACTACACTAGCCGTTAAGCCCGTAACAGCGGGCTAGTTTTTTGTTTTCCTATGGCCTCCCCCTTTCCACCAACCCTGCTCTCTCCCCTGCCCTCCCCCCAGCGTCTGTTTCCCTCAGTTCCACCCCCTCCTTCCCTCCCTGCTCCCTCCTCCTCCGATTTCCACGCCCATGTCCAAGCCCTCTTCCCTATTGGGCTGTACTGCTGGTGGAGGCGGGGCTTGGACTTCTACACTCTCAGCGTTCTGACTCTACTGCGCATTTGCTGGTGAGTCGGTCACTTGCCGTTTATATGTTTGATATCCTAGAATACTTTGGAATTGGAGGTAACGTTCTTAACTGGTTTAAAGGATACCTGACCACAAGATCATACCAAGTAATAACGAACGCGGACATATCAGCCCCATGGACACCTGACTGTGGAGTCCCCCAAGGATCCCCCCTCTCACCAACCCCCTTCAACCTAATGATGACACCCTTAGCCAAGCTACTAGCCAATCAAAACCTCAACCCCTACATATATGCAGATGATGTCACGATCTATATCCCGTTCAAACATGATCTATAGGAAATCACCAATGAGATCAACCAAAGTTTCCAAATCATGCACTCCTGGGCGGATGCATTCCAGCTAAAACTTAATGCAGAAAAAACACAATGTCTTATAATCACCTCACAACATAATACAACTGAATTTACCACCATAACTACACCAAACTTTTCCCTTCCCGTCTCAAACAACCTGAAAATTCTTGGAGTTACCATCGACCGAAATCTCACACTCAAAACCCACGTGAAGAATACAACTAAGAAAATGTTCCATTCTATGTGGAACCTCAAAAGAGTAAAACCTTTCTTCCCAAGATCCATTTTTCGCAACCTGGTACAGTCAATGGTGCTAAGTCACTTGGACTACTGCAACGCACTCTACGCTGGCTGCAAAGAACAGACTATCAAGAAACTTCAAACAGCCCAGAATACTGCAGCCAGACTCATATTTGGAAAAACAAAATATGAAAGCGCAAAACCCCTAAGAGAGAAACTTCACTGGCTCCCATTTAAAGAACGCACCGTGTTCAAGATCTGCACGATTGTTCATAAAATCATTCATGGCGATGCCCCAACCTACATGCTAAACCTCGTGGACCTCCCTCCCAGAAATGCATAAAAATCAGCTCGCACATTCCTTAATTTACACTTCCCCAGCTGCAAAGGACTAAAATACAAACTAACACATGCGACCAGCTTTTCCTATATGAGCACGCAGCTGTGGAATGCACTACCAACTAACTTGAAAACAATTAATGAAATAACTAACTTTCGCAAATCTCTGAAAACCTACCTCTTCAACAAGGCTTACCACGAGAACCCATAGCCTAACTATATCACCTCACCACTCCACCCTCATTCAGAAAGTCATCTCTATTACTGTTTGCCTAGATCTTTTTGTCACCCTTGATCTTTTGTAACACCAATTGTGTCTGCTACCCTGGAATGGCTATGCCATAACAGGTCTTTGTAAGCCACATTGAGCCTGCAAATAGGTGGGAAAATGTGGGGTACAAGTGCAATAAATAAATAAATACACGACAATGTATAAGACAACAAAAGTGCCCCTTCAAAATGATATTCCCCATGCTGTACAAGAAAAAATATTAGTGTAATTTAAATATAAAATGCAATTAAATCACCAGTAATAGTCACAGCCTAATAGTCCCATGAGACTCGAGTAAGAAAAAATCATAACGGGGACAAGGGCACTGAACCAGAGGAAGTTCACTGCAGAACATAATTAATAGCCAAACAGAGTTGCACAATTCAAAGGGGGTAGCAAAATAGTGCTCTCAAACAGAAGTGAAGTTTCTGTCACTTAACTTAAGACAAGGCAATTTACAAAAGAATGTTGGTAAATAAACTTTCTGCTCAAAGGGCACCTCACTGTCCCTCACAAGCTGTAATTCATTTATGCCAACTGCATGCTTGTGAAAGGAGAACAAAGGAAAGAACTTATCTCTGCTCTCAATCCAAACAACCCCTGCTGGGAAGCAAGAAAAAGAATGTTCAAAAAGAAATGACTTTGCTATCCCTAGATCAACTGAAAAAAATAAATGTTTAGTACACAAAAAAGTTCTCTCTTATTCTCACTTATAAATGCTGTAACAATCACAATACTTACCAATTGACATAGACTGCCTGCAACTTAAAAAAATATATTCCTATTTACACTACTAAGTGAAGCCTCAAGAAACCTGGACAAATGGTCTCCCTCTCCCTTCAGTAAACCCTCCAGGATTCTTTCTCATTTTATTCCAAAGTTCAAACAGTAATTAATGCTGTGTTGAATATTTACCCCCTTACAATTATCCAAGGCTCTCAACAAGCCTAACAATGGGACAGTAAAGATCCCTCTTTGTACCAGGACAAGAAAGAGTTAGACTTTGGCAATTTATGACATTTGACATTGTACGATTTACTATCCTTAGCCAATAAAGGATGAACAGGATATACCCAACCTACAGGTATTAAATCTTTCTTATTTGCACTCATTATATTACAATCCTAAAATTTACAAAGGGTCCATAAGCAAACCAAATACAATAAGGAAAAAGGAAATCCTATATAATAAAACACACCTCTAAAGTTCTGAAGCTGAGAAAGTGAAGCCTTGAAGCATATGTGCTCTCTCTAAGGCTGTATCCATCTCCTGAATTGATGTCAACGCAGCACTGACAAACCACAGATGGGAGGGCGGGTGCACGGCGGCAATTGGCTCTACCATTCAGTGGGCGTGCACGCTGAGCTGTGCACGGCAGCGGAGAGCAGCAAGGAGAGTGCAGTGAAGTGAAACTGTCAGGAGCCATGAAATTATATGCCATAGAGCAGTGATGGCGAACCTATGGCACGCGTGCCAGAGATGGCATGCAGAGCCCTCTGTTAGCACGTGCGCCGTCGCTGGTCCGCGTGCCGTCGCTGGTCCGTCCGTTCTCCCTCCCACCGAGCACCAGGCCGCCTGCCCGCCCTCCCTCCCTCTGAGCACCAGGGCCCCCCCTCCTCCAAAATTTAAAAGGCATACCTGGTCGGGGTTAAGGCAGCGTCGGCAGCGGCAGCGAAAAGTGTGTTGTTTGCTCGGTGTGCCTTCGGCCTTCCCTTCTGTCTCTCAAGCTCTGGTCCAGCCCTCATTTCCTGTTTCCGCAAGGGTGGGACCAGAGCTTGAGAGACAGAAGGGAAGGCCGAAGGCACATCGAGCAAACAACACACTTCTCGCTGCCACTGCCAACGCTGCCTTAACCCCGACCAGGTACGCCTTTTACATTTCGGAGGAGGGGGGGCCTGGTGCTCGGAGGGGGGGGCCCTGGTGCTGGGTGGGAGGGAGGCAGGCCTGGTGCTGGGTGGCCTGATGCTGGGTGCTGGGTGGGAAGGAGGCCTGATGTTGGGTGGGAGGGAGGCATGCCTGATGCTAGGTGGGAGGGAGGCTTGGTGCTGGGTGGGTGGGAGGGAGGGAGGCTGGGTGCTGGGTGGGAGGCCTGATGCTGGGTGCTGGCTGGGAGGGAGGGAGGCCTGATGCTGGGTGTTTGGTGGGAGGGAGAGAGGCCTGATGCTGGGTGGGAGGGAGGGAGGGAGGCCTGATGCTGGGTGTTTGGTGGTAGGGAGGGAGGCCTGGTGCTTGGTGGGAGGCCTGCCTGGTGCTGGGAGGGCAGGGGGGAGAGGAGGGTGGCTGGACATGGGTGGCTGGAGGGGAGAGAAGGGTTGCTGGGTATGGATGGAGGGCAAGAAATGAAGAAGAAAGGAGGAAAGTAAAGAAATAAATGGAAAGGAAGCCCTGGAAATGGAGTTAAGAGAGCAGCAGAATCAGAGACTAGGACCAATATGGATAGAAAAACAAAATCACCAGACAACAAAGGTAGAAAAAATCATTTTATTTTCATTTTAGTGTTTGGAATATGTCCAATTTGAGAATTTACATCTGCTGTCTTATTTTGCACTGGGTATACTGGAGCTGTAACAGCTTACAGAAATGATTTATAATGAAAAAAAACATGTTATGTTTTTCTCCTATACTAGTATAATATTTTCAATGATGTCTGTTTATATGCACCATGGCTAGTGTAAGGGGTGTGGCTATCATAGAGGTGGGGTGGTGACCCCGCCCATAATGAGTACCGGCATCTGTTATTCAAGTTAAATTGCCCTGTTGGCACTTTGCGATAAATAATTAGATTTTGGGTTGCTGTTTGGGCACTCGGTCTCTGAAAGGTTCGCCATCACTGCCATAGAGGATATGCGAATTTAAAGGCAGAGAAACAAAAGTGGCAAGTGAGCAGTGCAAATGGAGACATTAAAATGTAAACGAGATTTTCGGGGGGGGGCAAGATGGCGTCGGGAGAGGATGTGCGCTCCTGAGCTCCCTACTCCAGCAAACGCCGACGAGTGAGATTCTTTTTGCCCCTAGAGAATATGGGCAAGAGGAAGGGGAAAATCGGGCGACCAGTCTCTTCCACCCCCGAGGGTCCTGCTTACCGCCAGCAGACGCTGGAAGATTGTGGAGTTCGGAGGCAGGAACAACAAACACCCGCGTTGGTTGGATCCGAGGTTTACTCGGATCACAGCGTTGAAGCGGCGTCATTGAGTCCACCCCTGCTGGCCATTCCACCGCAACCCGAAAGCAAACTGAGGATGGCAGAACTGCTGCAACAAACTATGCCTGAGGAGCTGAGCTTGATTGCAGCCGGAGGAGGGCCTGCTGATGCCTCAACCCCTGTAACATCGATGTTGGGAGGTGGAACGGTGAGTGATCCGATTCCTGCCACTAACATAGGGTTTGTTTCTTCGGGGGCTGGAGGACTGACAAAACCCGTTATAGTCACAATGGACAATCTGTGGGAGGCAATTCAGGGATTGAACTCCACCTTTTCCCAAGCTATAAAGACTTTTACCGAAGAAGTTTCTTCACTAAAACAAAGTCAGGATTCAATAACAGCAAGAGTACATGAAAATGAAGGAAAGATTGCACTATTAAGTGGAGAGATTAAGGATTTACAGAGTCAAACAGGAACAATTATTAGAGACAGGGATATTCTAGTGAAAAAACTAGAATATCTTGATAACCAAGCCAGAAAGAATAACTTAAGATTCTTAAACTTTCCTCAAATTCCAGTACTGTCTCCAACTGATATGGTGAAAAAATATCTTAGAGAAATCTTGCTAATTCCAACAGAAGCTATTCCTCCTATTACTCGAGCCCATAGTATACATGGAATTAAATCCCAAGGCTTGGAACTTCAACCTGGACTCAATATAGCTGATCTCCTGGAAAGTTCACTGGAAGTTGTTACTCATCGATCTACCTTATTAGTTTCATTCGCATTAGAATCCAATCACAATAACATTTTCAGACTATATTTTAAACATTTGAATGACACGTTCTTGGGTGAAAAGATACAGATTTTTCCGGATCTAAATAAAGACACGCAGAAAAGACGAAAAGAATTTATGATGTTAAAACCTAGAGTGCTCGCACTAGGAGGCACCTACGTTTTAAAGTATCCATGTAGATGTCTTATATCTATTAATAATGTTAATTACCTTTTCTTAGACCCAAAGAAAATGTCAGAGTTTATAATGTCAAAGGAAAAGGATGTTGTTCCAACCTGAATTCTAACACAGATAACGCTGTGTATACTGTAGCGGGTTGATTTTGTGTTCGCCTCTCTTTTTTTCGTCTTTTATTCTTCTTTTTCTTTTTTTCCCAGATCTTGCTCCCCAAGATTGTGGTCAAATATAAAAAATTTAATTTCCTTTAATCCCAATTGGGATTCCTTATTGATTATTTTCTAATTCTGAGCATTTATATGATATGAATGTAAAATTATATAATGGAATAAATAAAAAAAAATGTAAACGAGCAGCACAGGCAAAGTGGTGAAGTGGAAGAACGTGTAGGAGAGAAACGTGGACAAATAAAAGCTGAAGTCGGTGTGGATGTGAATGCGTAGAACAAAGTGATGTCTGAGAGGAACAGCTGAGAAATACGGCGTGTGAATGAAGAAACGGAAAAAGACGGGTGCGGTGTGAACACTGTGGCACTGTGAAAGAATGGAAGAAATATATATAAGAATACCTGAAAGGAGAATCATGTCCACAAAAATATCGCTGTGTCAGCAATGAGGAAACTAGATCTGAGTCAGGATATTTAAATGAAAAGAAGGGCGGCAAAAGAGGGGGCGGGGTGAATACATGATGTCAGTGACGTCGACGGGAGACTTGGGATAGTGCAGAAAATGATGAATGATTACCGTTTGCAGAACATAAACTAGGACTAATAAAATGTGAGAGAGAACATAAAATATAGGGAAGGAAATGATATGATTGTGAACTGTTAAGCAGAGAAATGACAGATGTGTATTGGAAAATGATGATATGAACTATATGAGATAGAACATAAAATATAGGGAAGGAAATGATAGATGTGTGTGGGAAAATGATGATATGAACTATTAGAAAAAAGGCTGAAGGGGGGCAGGGGAGAGAGGAGAATCGCTGGGTGGCTGGAGGGGGAGGCGAGAGGAGAATCGCTGGGTGGCTGGAGGGGGGCAGGGGACAGAGGAGAATCACTGGGTGGCTGGAGGGGGGCAGGGAAGAGAGGAGAATCGCTGGTTGGCTGGAGAAGGGGCAGGGGAGACAGGAGAATCACTGGGTGACTGGAAGGGGGGCAAGGGAGAGAGGAGAATCGCTGGGTGGCTGGAGGGGGGGGGGCAGGGGAGAGAGGAGAATCGCTGGGTGGCTGGAGGGGGGGCAGGGGAGGGGGAATCACACACACTCACTCTCACAGACACACTTGCACCCAGTCTCACTCTCTCTCTGTCACACATACACACTCGCACATTCACTCTTTCTCTCAAACAGTCACTCTCACACACACTCTCTCAAACATACACACTCCGAGGAAAACCTTGCTAGCGCCCATTTCATTTATGTCAGAAGCGGGCCTTTTTTACTAGTAAATAATAAAAAGAAAATATTTATATACAATCCTTACAGTCAGACGTCTGCAAAACTACTTGGAATAGTAGCTTTGTTCCCTTCAGCTGGCTTTCCTCAGTCAGAACCATGACTGGATATCCTTCGTCCGTCCAGCAGACAGGCTTCTGTCTGCTAAGGATGGGCTATCCTAATACCTCCATCTACTAAGGACAGGCTGTCCTCAGGGCCGGTCAAACCCTGTAAGTGGGGTAAGTGCTACAGGGGGGCGCCTGCCTTCAAGGACGGCGCTGCGCCGCCCTTGGTGCTTTAAATCTTTTAATTTACCTCCATCCCAGCAGCCGCATCATTTGAAAGCCCTGCCCCGTCTCTAGCCTTCCTTCCCTTCTTGAGTTCGTTCCGCAGTCCCGCCTTCTGACATCATTTCCTCGAGGGCGGGACTGCGGAACGAACTCACAAAGGGAGGGAAGGCTAGAGACGGGGCAGGGCTTTCAAATGATGCGGCTGCTGGAATGGAGGTAAATTAAAAGATTTAAAGCACCAAGGGCGGCAGGGGATGGGGGTGATTCGGACAAAGGAGAATCGCTGGACAGGGGCAGGGTGGGAGAAGAGAGAAAGGAGATGCTGGGGGGGAGAAGAGAGAAAGGAGATGCTGGGGGGGCGCGCGGGTGCCAACTCATCGTCTGCAGGGGGGCGCCAGAGACCCTAGGACCGACCCTGGCTGTCCTAATACCACTGTCTACTAAGAACAGGCTTACCTTCAGCCACTACAGGACTGACTTCCGCTGAAAATTCAGCGGGATAACCAGGTCTTTGTAGAGACCTATTCCCTCTAAACGTCAGGAGTCACCACTTGTTTAGCCCTATACCTGTGCTCTTTATCAGACAGGCTGCAAGATTCAAAGTAAAATCTTCAGGCTTTTATTTCCCTGGATAAACTAATTTGGTCTAAAGATCACAGGAGGAGATACACCATTAGCCAATTATAAATTTATCATAGAAGCTTATTTATTACAAATAGGAAAATAGACATCTAATTGCTGTTTTGCCAATTACAATTCATAAGTAGTAAATGCAAAAAGTCTTTCTTCCTGTGTGAGGAACTACAAACCCAGAAGCAAAGCGCTACTCAGTGCTAGCAAAGTTCCTATTTCTGAGGTAACAAACCATTCCTTTTATACATTTATCTAACTGTGTGTACGTGACCATTCTCAGGTCTGCTGTCTCTACTGTTGCCCCCCTTATCTTAAAACAAAATCTGGCTTTACTTGTTCCTGCAAAACCAGTCTCACAACCTCCAACCACAAATCTTGCACATGATAGTCCTAGGGCTTGTGTCCTATCCTTATTCGCTCCTCCCTGTTACTGTGCTTACAAGAGGAATATTAGATAAGAACTTATGATGGATTGCTGTCTGAACTTGTGATGACCTTACCTTGCTGTTTTACAGAGTTGGGCAAACTCTGTTCCACAGAGAGAAAGGCAGGCATCTTAGGAGATACACAGTGTTCCACCATCTTATGGACCACAGATTTATACAGGCTGTTTATGTGATTTCCAGATTGTCTCAGGTCCTACAGCCGACACATGGACTCCCACTGACCAGCAGACATCAGCTGTATAATCTACAGGGCCATGCTGCTAAATAACTGCCTGCCCACATACAGAACTAACTCAATTAAAATGAATTAACTCTTTCTTTTCTTTTTCACAGGATAAGCTTGTTACCCTAAGAAAAGAGCACAGCCTTAGAGATAGGTATGAACAGAGAGAACCTGACTAAAGAATATTTCTATACTAGAACAAGTAATCTGATGCATATGAATGCCCTCATAATTTCTTTATTCCTATTCTTTGTGTGTGTGTGGTGGGGGGGGGGGGGGGAGGTCACCCCCTTGGGTCTGCCAGGACCTAGTAGACATGTCACTGTGACAGCTCTAAAGAATGAACTAATGAGGTAGTGCCTTACCTTTCAGAAATGCGTCCATCTTGGTGAAGGCCTAAGTTTTCTTTTAGTGATAAGCATAACATACCCAATCACAGGCCAATCTATTGAGAGGCGTGTACTTATAAACCTATCCCATGAGGAAAATGTTCCATTACTTTATTGTGAGTAGGTTGCATTACATCAGTCACTGCTTAACACTTTGAAGCTCTAGTCATTATTCCTCCTGCTATGCATGTTTTGAAGGGACCTACTTCTTCTGAATCCAGTGATCTATGTTGCTCTTATCCTGTTCACTGTAACATAATTTGTCCTCTTCTTCTATGCTACCCATTGATACGGGACTTTCAGCACATTGTTTTTCAAGAACGCCTAGACTTTCAGTGGCAAGGAGAGTTCGGAATGAAACCATCCAGAAGAATTAATTGATCCTTGAATAAGAAGGAAAAGTAACATGTATTCTTAGGTTAAACTCTGCTATACCAGGATAAAGCAGGGTGTGTCTCTAGTGTCAGTGTCAGGTTCACAGTGTTTTGTTTCAGACTTTTTTTTTTTTTGTTACATTTGTACCCCGCGCTTTCCCACTCATGGCAGGCTCAATGCGGCTTACATGGGGCAATGGAGGGTTAAGTGACTTGCCCAGAGTCACAAGGAGCTGCCTGTGCCGGGAATCGAACTCAGTTCCTCAGTTCCCCAGGACCAAAGTCCACCACCCTAACCACAGTCATCTCATGGCTTGAAAGAGGCTTATTAATGATCTTTTCTCTTTGCAGAGCTGACTGCTTCTCTGCTGGGGGGGGATGAAAAAGTTGTAATTACTAATATACTCAGGGCCGGTCTTAGGCCGAGGCGACCGAGGTGGCCGCATAGGGCCCCGCACTTAAGGGGGCCCCGTGCGGCGCGCCTCAACTCTGCCTCCTCCGCTGACCGCTGCATCCCGCACCGGTGCCGCCCACTCCCCCATAGCCCTCGTTTGCTGCCCGTCACCCTGCCTTTAAATATTGTATTTTTCCTCGAGTTGCGGCGCCGGCATTTGAAAATCTTAGTTTCTTACCTGTAACGGTAGTTTTCCGTGGACAAAGGATCTTCTAGCCACACCTCTGAATATACGCCACGATGACGTGCGTGACCCGGCTATCCAATAGTAATGCTTAAAAAGTAAAAGCAATAAAGTTAGCACATTCCCGCCCAGATATGCAGTATAAATACCGTATGACAGCCCAGACCAGTCAGTTTAATAATATAGCTACGACAACCAGGGAGGGTAGGGAGGGATGGTGTGGCTAGAAGATCCTTTGTCCACGGAAAACTACTGTTACAGGTAAGAAACTAAGATTTTTCCATGGACAGGATCTTCTAGCCACACCTCTGAAGACTCCCAAGCATACACAGGTAACAATCATGTGATAGATCAAACATGACTAATCCAATAAACATGATGAAAGAAAATTTGTTACCTGTGGTAGGAGGAGGAGGACAGTTGTCGTTTACATTACCTCCTGAAGGATCGACAGTCCAAATAATTAATCTGTACGTGAAGCTGCATGGAAACAGTAATACTTTGAAAAGTATGCAGGGATGATCATGTAGCTGCACTAGAGATGTAAAAAAAAAAAAAAAAAGTTGAGGTCGCCATAGCACTCAACGTATGAGTTGTAACATGATGATGTGAAGTATGTTTATAACAAAATTTTATATATTGAGTAACAACTGAAGAAAGAGTATATTTAGAGATTAGATGTCGATTTTTTTTTTTTTTTTTTTTTTTTTTACATTGTAAGAAAGACATAACTGCGAAGGAATATGACCACCTGATGTACACTGTAAATAACTTGATAATGCGCTTGTTACAGTCCAATGTGTGCAATCTATTATGTTGAGTAGATTGATAAGGAGGTAGAAAAATTACTGGTAAAATAACCGATTAATTTCTGCAAAAAGAAGACTCTACTTTTGGTAGAAAACTCCAGAGAAGATCGTAGTATCAGATCATGATGTACAACTTGAGTATATGGGGTGAAAAATACAAGTGCATGTAGTTTCCTAAGTCTTCGAGGTGAAGTAATAGTAATAAGAAACTACGTTTTCCAAGGAAAAACATTGAAGGTAACCCAATGAAATGGTGCAAATGGAGGTTACATGAGGTTTTTTTTTTTTTTTTTTTAAACCAAAGAGAAATCCTATACTACTGGGGGTAAGTGAATTGGAGATTTACGATTCAGAAGATCTTTCAAAAATCCGTTTGCGATAGGATGTGTCATTACTCTGTAATCATCAATCAAACCAGAGAAAACAGAAAATATGTGCAATTTGGACCTTAACTAAAGAAGTAGCCAAACCTGAGATGGATAAAAAGAGGAAATATTCCAAAAATTGAAGAAATTAGGCAAAATTTTAGGTAAATCTCATGTGTTATACAGTCATAGCGAAATCTGTTCCAGCTAGACAGATAAACAAGTCTGATCGATTGTTTTAGAAGGCAAGAATACATTAATAACTGGTTGAGAAAAACAAAACCGAATAACCTATCTGGTTACTTGAAGATACCAATTGGAAAGATGGAGTTTATTGAGACTTGGATGAAGAAGTTGACCATTGATCTGCTAGATGAGATCTGATATTGCATGAAGAAAACCATGGAAGGAGGACAGCTAACTGCATTAGTCCAGGAAACTACGCTTGCCTCGGCCAATATGTTGTTATTAGAATTGGAGGAAAGACGTAAAAGAGAGAATTTGCCCAAGAAATAGTAATACTTCTGCGGCTATCATGTTCCTTTAATATCACCTTGAATAATATGAATGACAGTCGTATTACTGTGAGGACGCAAAGCGATGTACCAGAGTACAGTGCAAAGCTGAAAAAGGTCATGAAGAATTGTGATATCACTTGTGTAAAACAAGTATCCTGCTTAACACATCTGCAATGTGATTCTCCCACTCTGATAGATAAATCATTTGAATCACAGAAGGGAGTGATAGAATTAGGGTCTAAAGTCTGACAGCTGCTTGACACAGATGAAGACAGCTCATAAGCCCTTGCTTATTTATAGAAAATATTGCCACCTTATTGTCTATACTAACCTATATACTTGGGATGGAAGTAGATGTTGAAAAGTTTGAACAGCCACTCTGCGCTCTGAATACGAGGAGAGTATGGAATAGAAGCTGTCCTGAAGTGACCAGTGGCCTTGTGTTGACAAGGGTTCTAGATGTGTCTGTCCCCCAACCAACTTAGGATGCATCTGTAGTAAGAAACTTGGATGGAAAAAGGTGATTGGAACGGAACTCCTACAAAGAGATTTAGGTCATATGACGTAAGAGGATGTCGATACTGAATCCACTTTTCCTTAAAATACCACTGTAGAGGCCTTATGTGTAGTAGCACTAGCGGCAGAACAGCAAATGTTAAAGCCATATGTCCCAAAAGAATTTCGTGATGGTACTGAATGAAGATAATGAACTAATTGTATGAGGAAAATGAGCTCGCGGGAGTGGTGACTGTGGTATAGATTATGCAGAAACCAGATCCAGTCCCATGAAAGTCAACTTCTGTGTCAGAATCACCTGTGACTTTTTTTTTTTTTTTTTTTTTTTTTTTTTTAATTGATCAGTAAACCTAACCTTCAAAAAGAATAATGGTAGTCTGTAAAACTTGAAGATTTTGTTGTGGAGACTGGCTACCATCAACCAACTGTTTTGATATGAAAAACAGGAGGATTCCTTATCAATGTAACTGAACAATTTTAAAAAGCAAATGTAGAAACAAAGGAACCAAAAAGAGATCTCTCAGAACTTGTGTTTCCCAATCAAGGTCTGTATTTAAATCAATAAAATGACCTAATTGAGAACACCCTGAGCTCTGACGGTAAGCCAAAATGTATGTTTGTACTGGTAATTTTGTCCTTGACAGACAAACCGAAGGTATTGTCTTGAATAGGGATGAAATAGTAATATGTAAGTCATCATCCTGTAGATCTAGGGCTGAAAACCCTACTCCTTGACTTAATGCAGGAAGTATTACAAGTAAAAATGGCATTCAAATCTTTGTTTTGGGAGAAACTTGTTGAGTTGTGTTATATCCAAGATGTAGGGGTTGTGAAAATACTAGAGAATAACCATTTTGAAGAATATCCAGAATCCACATGTCTAATGTTATTGATCTCCAAACAATGAAAACGTGTTGAATTCTGCTCCCCACCAGACTCTGCCACTTGGAAAGGTGAAAAAGAAGGAGAAAGCTTTTGCTGCTGATGTGTCTGAACAGGCTTCTGAGAACGCTGTTCTCGATTTGGTCCAGTGTGAAAATATGTGGATAATGAAATTTAAATTGATAAGCAGGACATTGATAAATAAAAGATTTACGCTGTTGAAATCTGGTTCCAGAGGTAAAGAAAGGTCACTTCTTATAACTGGATTTAAAAAATTGGTGTTTATCCTGCTCCGAGGTATCAAGTGTTATACCCAATGCTGTTCATTATACCCAGACAGTAAGCTCTCTCTTGTCAATGTTCTGGTAGCACTATAATATAGTATTGGTTGTACCACCCTTCTTAAAAGCTATAATTAGCTGTTTAACACGATCTTAAATGATTACAGGGATTTGAACTCACACCCGCTGGATTAGAAGCCAAATAAGAAAGCACCAGAAGAAAGGAGCATCAGGCACCTTTCATAAACAATGAGCACCCAAAATTGAGGCTCTTAAGCATGATAACCATCTTGAAGGAATTAAAGAAACTACATTTCTGAAAGAAGTATCAAAGTGATCATATAAAGTAATGACCATTTGAAAAGAAAACCCCTACTAAATTGTCATAATCTGCTGAAAAATAGGCATATCCTGTAGAGACATTAATGGTTGTAATTGGGACAAATCCGCCCAATTAGTAGATAAATATACTATGTGATGAAGTATATAAACATAAATAGGGGCAGATAGCATAGGAGAGTGATAATTCTTTCTTGCTAATATATCCATAAACTGGAATTCCGTTATTCTTATACATCGTAGATTACACCACCAATGATGCGTGGGTAAGCTGACTCTATGAAGACTAAAGAGTTCAAGAACCTTATATTTAGTATGTATTGATCCTTAGGTAGATTGAATAGAATATTGTATATCAATCTATGATGGTCCTGAAGCACCTGAGGTATAAGGAGCTTGACCAAATTTAAACACTTAGTGACTTATGCTTTTATCCTTAGAAACCTCTTCTTGAGAAGTTAGAGAAAAATGCAATGCATGAACCCATCTATGTAAAAAACGTTTGCATAATATTCATCACTTAGAGAAAACTCTTCCCTGATTAGAGTCTGCCCTGTCTGAATAATATGAGTGGTAGGAAGAGCTGATACAGAGAGTTGTGAGCTCACAGACAAATTGATTGGAAGAGAAGAAGAATGAGATACCCACCACAGCATCTGCCCCTGAGGAGTGAGAGGACAAGAAGCTACGTAGATGAAATCAAATGCAGTGAGACAGCTTGTTCAGAGTGAAATATAGAACCCGAAGGTTCTGTAACCCTCTGTTGAGTCTGTATAATCCTGAAATTGAACTGTGACGAGACTTTCTGGACTTCGAGGTTTTTTTTTTTTTTTTTTTAAACCTCCGATACAGAAGCCTATTTACAATTGTTGTTAACTAGGCAACGATACCGACAACATCCATGCCCAGATGGACTGACCTGTCAAGATGGTCGGTTCTGACTGCCCTTCCAAGATGCTGAATTGGGCGCCCATGCCCGACGTCGACCTCATAGCCGACTTCGTGTGGACATCGACCTCTGGAGATGGCAGCGGTCACAAGCAAAAACATCCTAAAACGTTTGCTGTGTATACTGTGAAGAAAAGATGTAATCCCAGACACTGAGGAAAGAGGGAGAGCAGTAATTGAAGACACCTGATCCCCGGGCAGTAAGGCAAGGGGGAGAGCAGGATAATAGTATTCTCCATTAGAGTTAAAATCTTACATTTAGATGGATGGCGATGTTGAGGTAAGTACCCTACCTGACATCGATGTCGAGTTCACTTCCTGAATTCTATCGCGACGTCACTGTTCGAGATCGTCGATCCCGTGATGAACGTCGACGTCGATCCACAGACCTGCCCTTGGAGTCAGGCAAACCCTCTCGAAACGTTTGCTGTCTGATGGGCGAGAAATTGTCCTGATCCCCGGGCACAGAGGCAAGGGGGAGAGCAGGAATTGAAGTCACCTGATCCCCGGGCACAGAGGCAAGGGGGAGAGCATGAATTGAAGTCACCTGATCCCCGGGCACTAAGGCAAGGGGGAGAGCAGGGATAATATTATTCTCCATAGCAGCTGAATCATGCGATACCTGTAAAGACAGTACTGGTAAAGATTTGGTAAGAAAACTTACATATGAAGAGTACAAAGCTGTTAAACACTGTTTCTATAAGTAAATAATTTACTACATTGTGAGACAACACAATAATTCTGACTGACTGACTGAATAGAAAAAAACACCGGGTCGCTCTGTCAGCGCGGAAAAAATAAAACTGACTGGTCTGGGCTGTCATACGGTATTTATACTGCATATCTGGGCGGGAATGTGCTAACTTTATTGCTTTTACTTTTTAAGCATTACTATTGGATAGCCGGGTCACGCACGTCATCGTGGCGTATATTCAGAGGTGTGGCTAGAAGATCCTGTCCATGGAAAAGTAGCAGGCTCCAGCTTTCCCTTCCCTCGCATGGTTCCGCCCTGGCGGAAACAGGAAATACATCAGAAGAGGGTGGAACCATGCGAGGGAAGGGAAAGCTGGAGCCTGCTACTTTCAAATGCTGGCGCCGCCACTCGAGGAAAATGGATGATTGGGGTCTTCCTCAGCCTTACAAGTGACCAGCGCCTGTGGAGGGAAGATCGAGGGAGGTACCTTGCTGGCATCTAGTGATTGGTGGAGCTGCCCTCCCGCTTGTTGGTGTGCGGAAGGAGAATGGAGATCTTCGCTGCATTCCTGGTGCTTGCTTTCCATCAGACACCAAGGTAGAAGCCCCTGACATCAACGGGGCTTTCCGTAGCCATACAGGTGATTGGCGCCTTTGCAGCACTCGGCCGCAGGGTGTGGTCAAAAGGGCATGCCGAAAGGGGCTCCGGCTCACCCTGCTTCTTTGGAGCACCAAGGAGCCCCTAGGGGGTGTTTTATTTACTTTGTTGCTCGCTTTATTTCTGATAATGGGGAAGCATGAAAGAACTGTTAAACCAAAGTTTTCCACTTCCACAGCAAGTGGCCTGCTGGACAAACATCTGATCCTGGTGGGTCAAAGGACATCACTGGACCTAAGGTACTTTCCCTGGTAGATGTTTCGCTCAGCCCCCCTAATATGACTTCTCCTCTTCCTGTTTTATCTGTGTTAGCTGGGGATTCCCAGGAGGTTCCCCTGTCTCTTATGGGGTCCCAAGAGAAAATTGCTCCTATTCAAACTCTTACATCTGTGAAAATCCTGATTTGATTCAGGTAACCAACTTCCTTAGGAAATATTTTAGGGAGGTTCTTGGTCTTTCTAACTCTGATACCATTCAGTTGAATAACTATTATTATTTACCATCTAAGAAGAAGCTCTCAGTGAACCAGCGGGAGGTGGATCAATTAGTTTCTGAAGTGGATCTCACAGCATTTCTGGAAAATTCACAAGATATTATTATATTTAGATCCACCCTTCTGGTTACTTTCATTAATAAGAATGATAAATCACTTCTCTTGAAAAAATTTTCCCTGAAGATGTAAGCTTTTATGGTATAAAGGTTAATGTTTTTCTTGATGGTTCCAGGGCTACTCAGCTTCGGCATAAGGTTTTTATGGGCCTGAAGCCTAAAGCAGTGGCCCTAGGAGTAATTTTAAAGTTTCCATGTAAATATATCATCACTGATTAGGGGAAGAATTTTGTGTTTTGGGAAACTTTGCAATTGGAAGATTTTATTAAAGGTCATGAGAAATTATTGGTCTGGTTAGGAACCGTATGTGTATGATGCTAATGGATAAGCATACATCCCCTAATTTGATTTTTCTTGGTTAGAATTATGTATTTTGTAGTCTCCCTCCTTGACGTGGGCTTGAAGGCAATTGGTCTTGAAATGTATTCTTCATTGATGGGTTTCTGTAATTTATGTCTTTTTCTTTTTGTTTAGAATTCTAATTTTAAAAAGTACATGGACGTCAAATGTTTGTGCAAAAAAAGTGACTACAGTGATATATGAGGGGTGTAGAAATTCAAAGGAACAGTACACAACTGGGAAAAAGAGAAGGACTAGGGAACTTGATGATATTGGTGTGCAATTGGGCATATGAGAATTGTGATATTATGATCCCTTGTTTCATATTGTTGACAGTCTGCATTTTCCATGTGGGTGGTATATTGGTGTATTAGGTTCTGCCCAGTGTAATATTTATGGTACAGTAAGGTTCTGAGTGTGTTTTTGCACAAGGTTGTGCATAGTGTTTTGCAGTTGAGCGATTGTGGTTTGTATATGCTTGAGCAACCACTTTATTCTTTGTCATATGATACATATCTAATATCTAAATTTAATTAAAAGGTATTAATTGTGACTATTTTATTTTAACTTTTTTTTTTCTGTGTGTTGTCAGACAATTATGGATGTGAGCTCCACCCCTGGAACTACTAATTGTAGTGGACTTGAACTTAATAATTTCTGGGGAGGGGGGGGGGGGGTCATGTTAACATTGTGCTTATTATTTCAATCAATTTTTCTGTATAAGTTTAGCTTCATTTGTCTTTATTTGAAATTTCATAAATAAAAAATGTTCTAAAAATTGAATAATCTTATCAATGGGGTGGAGCTGGGGTGGGGGTGGGGCAGGGCTAGGGCGGGGCTAGGATGGGGCCCCACCAAATTGGTCTGCACAGGGCCCCGCACTTGCTAAGACCGGCCCTGAATATACTAAATCTCTTTAACGTTAAAGAGTGTCATAACTAAATACAAATCTATGGGTGCTCACATGACTAACCAAGTAACACTCAGTAATGACATTGTTAGAGTTATACCTGTAAGGACAGTATTATTGTTTTTCCCTCATTGGTTTCTTTAAGTTTAAACTGTCTAGCCAGTTGCAAAATAGAAAACAATTTTGAAGTAACATTTTGAAAACTTCTCTTTTAAAGGTAGTGCTTGTGCCAAGGATCTATGACGCAAACAAAAAGTCAACTGTGCCAGTTGGCACATTTTACAATTTTAAATTATTTTTACCATGTGTGTGATCACTGGTAGCAAAGAACAAACCATGGTTCAATACTTTTGCTTTTATCTATGGCCAAAGTTGTCTGTTGCCTTGTGTATTGGTTTTTGATTTCATGATTTTGCTATCAAATAAATCAGGTCATGACTTTTACTCTTATATCTTAAGGCCCAAAAGGCTATGACATGATATGCTTATCTTAAAACTATTGGGCATCTTTTTGAAATTCAAATTCCAATTCAATTTCAAAAATCATATCTATGCATTCTAAGTTTATTATCACCTAATGCAATTTGAAGTTTTGGAAGCAGATCTACTATCATAAATATGTATGTGCATACAAACCCTCCCAAGCAGAGGAGGGTATAAGGTACCAGTTTCTTGTCTACAATAATATCATATTCCTATAATCATTACAGGTTTAGCTTAGGTACACAAACTCATTGGCACCTGCCTTTCTTAGGTATTATACAGACTTTCTTTAGTTACACATATGTCATTATCTATGATGTTTTCATTTGGGGCTGGCTGGCTAGCTAGCTGGAAAGGAGAGGTGCTGGAGTTGGAGGGAAGGGAGAGAGGTGCTGGACCTGTGGACAGGGGGCTGGCTAGCTGGAAAGGAGAGGTGCTAGGCCTGTAGGAAGGGAGCTAGAGGGAAGGGAGAGAGGTGCTGGACCTATGGAAAGGGGGATGGCTAGCTGGAAAGACCCATGGGAGGAGGAGACTAGTTGGCTGGAAGGGAGAGAAGTGATGGACTCGTGGGAAGGGGAGGCTGACTGACTGGAATGGAGAGAAGTACTGGACTTGTGGGAGGGGAGAGGGAGGAGAGAAAGGAAAGAAATGCCAAAGCAAAGGAATAAAGGAACAGGGAGTCAATTACTAAACCCACAGCACAAGTAAGAAAAAGATGGAGGACAGGCAACTGGGGGGGGGGGGGGGGGGGGGGAGAGGGAAGAGAAGCTGAATGGGGTAGGAGAGTGACACGTTGGTTTGGGCATAGGCAGCAGAATAGGTGGGCCACAAGAGCCATGGCTCCACCAATATTTTGCCCAAACTATTGGCAATTAAGGAGTTTTGCTTGTTAGGCCTCTCCAACTGAAAATATTTTATGCTGCCTCTGGGTGTGGGGGAGGAAGAGAGGGGAGCTGGACAAAGGGAGGTATACAGAAACAGAGAGGAGATGATAGGCATGGGGAGAGCACAGTGTCAAGGAAAAAAAGGGGAGATGTTGCATAGACAGAGGGGCAATGCCAGACACAGGAGGATGGTCTAGGGAGAGATAGGTGAGATGCTAGACATGGGGGGGGGGGGGGGCATAAGGGCTGGATGAGGGAGGGGATAAGGACATGTGGAGATGCTGGACAGGGAAATATAGGGTCACAGGGAAGGAAGATGTGGAACATGGGAAATGATAGGGACACAGAGATGGAAGATGGATGGTGGACACAGAGAGAGAGAAGAAATGTCAAATGGACAGGAGACCCTAGCGAGAATGTTAAGAGGAGACAGAGGGAAACAGAAAGCAGAACCTGGGACCAATATGATTTTTAAAAAAATGACGAAACAAAAGGTAGAGAAAATAATTTTATTTTCTATTTTGTGATTAGACTATGTTAGATTTGAAATGTACATCCTACCACATCTGGTGTTAGACATGGCTGGGGCCCAGGGCAGAAATCTGGGAGCCCACTATCAGGCTGCACCTTCTTTAGGTTCTGGTAGGCTTGGGGTTCTCTCTGGCCATGGAGCCAAGGGCAGTTGCCCTAGTTGCCCTCCTCTAACACCATCCCTGGCATGTGCCATCTTACTTTTTTGCATGGTATAGGAGGACATGCATTTCTATTTCTCTGGTGTTATACTACATGAAAGGTCTGGCTTCTTGGGATTTTGGTTTAATTTGTTTATATTTGTGGTCACATATTCTGTATTTGACATCTGTGTTCTGTATGTGTGACCAAGGTATTCTGTTAGTATGAATTTTCTATGTAGCATTCTGTAGTAATCTGGCATTTTGGCTAGCTCAGTTTTCCCAATAGATGTATTGACATTTTAGGGCCTCACTGTAATATTTAGGGCCCTAAAATATCGTAGGTAGAATCCTTGTTTAGGAAGTTAGTGCTGGCATGATTGATTTGATCTAGGTTCTAAGTGACTTGTATTACTTTCCACTATGTCTGTTATTGTGATTACACTAGAGACAAATATTTATTTGTATTTGAGTTTTATGGGGAAATGTCCTAGCTCTGCTCTGTTGGGGGAAGGTCAGGGGGCTCTGTGGATATAATGCATTTGGCTTCAATACCATATAAGACAGAGCTTCCCAAACTGTGGGTCCAGAAGCCAAATGGGGTTACGACTTAAGTGGGCTCTCCATAGGTACATAATTATTCTGCACCTCAGGGGTGGGGGGGGGGGGGGGGAGGGAAGTCACACAAGTTATTTGGCCACTATTATGGGGTCATGGCCATAAAAGAATTGACAAGCTCTGATATAGGGGAAACATGTGTGTGTTGGGGGACCATGGCTCAATGAGGACTGAAGAGTGCAGTCTCTTGGACTTCCCCTATCATGTATGGCCTGAAATTGCTACCTTCATTGAAATTATTCGGAACGGGGTAAGGGTGGAGCATGGGGTGAAGCAGGGAATGGGTGCATCAGGTGATGGGTTTTTCTCTTTCAAAAAGTTTGCAACCTTAGTGCCCACCCATTCAACTTGTTGGCCCACCCAAAAAATGCCTTCTGGCTATGCCACTGTTGGAAAGAGTAAACAAGCATTTCACATCTACCCATTCCACTCCACTCAGTATTTTATAGACTTCTGTCATATCTCCTCTCAGCCATCTTTTCTCCAATCTGAAGAGCCCTAGCCACTTTAGCCTTTCCTCCTAGGTAAGTCGTCCCATCCCTTTTATCATTTACATTGTTCTCTGCTAAGCCTATATGCATGAATATAGTTTGTCATTCTTAGCTTTAAGTTTCATCAATGGATAAGAAATTGTTAATTACATTTATTGAGTAAATGCACACTATTGTTTATTTTTAGCTAGTATTTCAAGCCACTTAGCCATTTGTGAGCTGCCCCCTTGAAATAAGTGTGTGTGTGTGGGGGGGGGGGGGGGGGGGTGGACTGTAGGAGCAAAAGACTTACATAAAGCACTCTGGGCCCCTTTTACTAAGCGGCGGTAAGCCCAATGCTCGCTAAACAGGAAGTACTGCTGGGCTACCGCAGCAGCCCGCTGGTACTTCCTACCCCTAGCTCATCGTCATATCCGGCATTACAAAAATATACTTATTTTTGTAGCACTGGTTTGTACCCAGCGGTATTCGAGAAGTGCTGTGTTCTGCCTGATTACTGCTGGGTTAGCGCAGGAGCCCTTTCCACCACCTGAATGGGTGGCAGTAAGGGCTCCCCCCCCCCCCCCCCCCCGAAATGGCAGCGCGGCAAGTGCTTTACTTGCCGGGCAGCCATTTCCTGCAGGAAAGAGAGACTTCCCTTTTACCCACTGCGGTAAAAGGGGGTCTTGGCGCTCATTAAAAACACAGGCCGATGCCAGCGCATGCCCCCCTTTGCCGCAACTTTGTAAAAGGGGCTCTATATGTGTCACTAGATGGCATAGCTATATACCATAAAAGGTCTTGTCCAAAAAACAGTGAGCAAAAATTGTTCACCTATTATCTTTTATCTTTTTAAAGAGAAAGGACCTCAGAAACCACTGCTAATGACACTAGTACATAGTCTTTATTTCATAAATGATTTAGCTTGCTCTTATAAACTTAAGAAGTACAAGCTAAATCATTTATGAAATAAAAACTATGTACTAGTGTCATTAGCGGTAGTTTCTGAGTACATAAGTACATAAGTAATGCCACACTGGGAAAAGACCAAGGGTCCATCAAGCCCAGCATCCTGTCCACGACAGCGGCCAATCCAGGCCAAGGGCACCTGGCGAGCTTCCCAAACGTACAAACATTCTATACATGTTATTCCTGGAATTGTGGATTTTTCCCAAGTCCATTTAGAAGTGGTTTATGGACTTGTCCTTTAGGAAACCGTCCAAACCCCTTTTTAAACTCTGCTTAGCTAACCACCTTCATCACGTTCTCCGGCAACGAATTCCAGAGTTTAATTATGCGTTGGGTGAAGAAAAATTTTCTCCGATTTGTTTTAAATTTACTACACTGTAGTTTCATCGCATGCCCCCTAGTCCTAGTATTTTTGGAAAGCGTGAACAGACGCTTCACATCCACCTGTTCCACTCCACTCCACTCAATATTTTATATACCTCTATCATGTCTCCCCTCAGCCGTCTCTTCTCCAAGCTGAAAAGCCCTAGCCTCCTTAGTCTTTCTTCATAGGGAAGTTGTCCCATCCCTGCTATCATTTTAGTCGTCCTTCTCTGCACCTTTTCCAATTCTACTATATTTTTCTTGAGATGCGGCGACCAGAATTGAACACAATACTCAAGGTGCGGTCGCACCATGGAGCGATACAACGGCATTATAACATCCTCACACCTGTTTTCCATACCTTTCCTGAGGTCCTTTCCCTTTAAAAAGATAATAGGTGAACAATTTTGTATACTGTGTTTGGAACAAGACCTTTTTTTGTGTTTTGTTCTGTGGAAAATTTGGGTCTTGATATCTCAGTTTCGACTATAGTGTAGCTATATACCATCTCATTATGGCACCACATGCCAGAGCCAGGCTCATTCAAACATCCTGAAACATGTTGGTATAGTCTTCCATACAGAGTCTGACTCACTTCAACTTTCATGCAAAAAGCCTGTTGATTTTTAGGCCTCAGACTTGCATGCAGTCAGGAAGGATGCTGCCAGACATGGACAAGGTTGATGGTGGGCAAGAATGGGAATAACAACTGCACATTGTTTGTGAAACCAGGACTTTGTGGTCAGAATGACCCTGCCTTATCACACAAGTTGCACAGTGTTAGGTTCCTCACATAACAACATTGGGAATCAACAAAACTGTTGTTCCAGACTTTGAGACTCCTTTTCACCCAAGGAATGCACATTGTTTATTGGAACAATGACTTCATGGTCGAGGTACCCCTTCAGCGTGATGCAAATGGGACAGTTCTGTGTCTTTCCAACATCTGAGACAGGCAAATTTGTTATGATAAACATCGGTGATTGTGTATCAACAACAAGGCCAGAATGCATATCAATTAACCCAGCTGCAGCCTGGCAAGAAGTTAAAAACCACAGCTGTATGTTAAAATACAACTCAATAAAATGCACAAAATGTTCAAATTGTATGTAACAAGGTAAGAGGCTCATATCTGAGGCAAATGGCTGATTGCTTTACATCTGACCTGAAGTGTAGCCTCTGCTCTGCCCATCTGACTGATCTGCCTGAGGAACACTCTGCCACCAGCTGGATGTCTGTTTTCATCTACATCTAGGTTGTATAGTTGCCATGTAATTGCTGTGTAGTACTATTGGACTAGGATAACTGACTATACTAGAAGCCTCCCTTAGTGATTTATGTGCATTTGCTCTAAGCTATTTTATTTATTTATTTATTTGTGGCATTTATACTCCGCTCTTTCCCGCTCAATAGCAGGTTCAGTGCGGCTTATAGAGTGTGGTACATAGTATCATAGAGATAAGACAAAATATGGTACAAAGTTACAAAGAGATAATACAAAGTATCATGGAGATAACACATTTATAAAGAGTGGGACAGTAGTGTGCGATGTGGGGAAGGATTGGAGTGTGGGCATTGTCTGTGGTGTGGGTTAGGTCCGAGACTTTGTAGGGTCATCTGGGTAGGCTTGTTTGAATAGGTGAGTCTTCAGCAGCTTTTGGAAGGGTAGGTGTTCGCTGTTTTTTCGGATATGTCGAGGTAAGGCGTTCCAGAGTTGGCTGCCTATAACAGAGAAGTTGGATGCGTAGTAGGTTTTGTATTTGAGGCCTTTACAGTTGGGAAGATGGAGATTGAGATATGTTCGAGAAGAGTTGGACCGGTTCCTGGCTGGAAGATCGATCAGGTTGGACATGTAGCTTGGGGCCTCGCCATTGAGAATCCTGTGAATCATAGAGTGGGCTTTGAAGTTTATTTGTTCTTTGATAGAGAGCCAATGTAGCTTTTCTCGAAGTGGTGTTGCGCTTTCGAATCGTGATTTGCCAAAAATGAGTCTTGCTGCTGTGTTTTGGACAGTTTGGAGTTTTTTCATGATTTGGGCTTTGCAACCAATGAAGATGCTGTTGCAGTAGTCGGCATGGGAAAGTACTGTGGATTGTACTAGGTTGCAGAAAGTTTTCTGTGGGAGGAATGGTTTCACTCTTTTCAGTACCCACATCATGTTGAACATCTTCTTCGTCGTGGCTTTTGCATGAGTGTCTAAAGTTAAGTGTTTATCTAATGTTACTCCTAGAATTTTTAGGTTGTCAGATATTGGGATTGTAACGTCTGGAGTGTTCAGGGTAGTTGGAAGCAGAGTAGAGTGTTGTGATGAAAGGATTAGACATTGAGTTTTTTCTTTGTTCATTTTCATCTTGAAAGCGTTGGCCCAGGATGTTAGGATGTTAATTGCAGTGGTTATTTTATCCGAGATTTCTGTGAGGTTGGATTGGAAGGGGATGAATATTGTGACGTCGTCAGCGTAGATGAAGGGATTTAGGCCAGATTTAGATAGGGATTTGGCCAGAGGAATCATCATGAGATTGAAGAGGATCAGGGATAGGGGTGAGCCTTGGGGAACTCCACATTTTGATGGCCATGCAGGCGATATTGAAGATGTTGATTTGACCTGATAAGTTCTGGTGGTGATGAAACTTTTTATCCATTTAATGATGTTCCCGCCGATTCCTAACTTGTCCAGTAGTTTTGTGAGAATTTCATGGTCTACCATGTCGAATGCACTGGATAGGTCGAACTGCAGAAGAAGTATATTGTTGCCAATTGAAATTTCTTGTTTGAACTTGGAAACCAGGGTGAGTAATACTGTTTCTGTGCTGTGTGCGGGTCGAAACCCCGATTCTGATTCATGTAGTATGGAGAACTTTTGCATGAATTCGTTGAGTTGGGAGGTTACTCTATTTTCCATCAGTTTGGTTAGAAGAGGGATGGAGGCCACAGGTCGATAGTTGGTGATGTTATTCGCTGGTTTCTTAGGGTTTTTCGGTATTGGTGTGAGTAGAATGTTGCCATATTCGGCGGGGAAGGAGCCTTGTAGGAGTAGGAGGTTTAAGTGGGTGGTGAGTTCAGTAATGAATCGTTCTGGGGCCTTTTTCATAAGATAGTTGGGGCATGGGTCCAGATGGCAGTGAGACTTTGAGAGTTTGGATAGTGTTGAGGAGACTTCTTTAGTGTTGAGGGGGGTGAAATCTGTCCAGTAGCAATCAGCTGGGATCTCTTCAGTATCGGGGTCTAGTTCATCAAGGAAAGTGTCAAGATTGGTATCATCGTGGGGAATTGTGTTACACAGGTTTGTGATTTTATCGTTAAAGTATTTGGCCATCTGGTCGGCTGATGGCCAGTTTGAGGGTGAGGTTGTTACTGGATTCGTGTTAAGAAGATTCTTTATGATTTTGTATTGTTTTTTTATGTCTGTTCCAGTGGCTGTGATTTGTTTCGTGTAGTATGTTCTTTTGGCTCGTTTAATGTCATTCTTGTATTTCTTTTGTGTTTGTTTCCACACATTTAGGGTGATGTCGTCTTTCAGTTTGCTCCAAGTTTTTTCAAGTTTTCTGGTTTCCTTCTTCAGTGTTTTTAATTCTTCATTGAACCATGGAGAGGGTTTTTTCTTTGTGTGTAGTGTTTTGGAGTGTAGCGGAGCAATTTCGTCTAGAATGAGTTTGCATCTGTGGTCCCAATCTGCAAGGAATTGGTTTGAGTTTGGGTCAGTCGACCAGTTGTTGTCATAGATAAGTTGCCAGAAGGTATCCTTTTCTACTCGTCCTCTGGTTTTAATTGTTGTGGGTTGGCCTTTTTTTCACCATTGAACGGATAGGGTTGCTTTGTGGTGGTCGGACCAGGGAGATGCGGTCCAGTGGATATCTGATAGGAGGAAGTTTTGATCTGTAGAATGTTTGAGTGTTATGATGTCAAGTGAGTGGCCTTTTTTGTGGGTTGGTTCTGTTGGGGGAAGGTGGAATTCACAGAGTTGGAGGAAGTCTATACAATCCCGGGTGTGAGTAGAGGTGGAGTCTTCTAAATGGAGATTTAGGTCCCCTAGTAGTAGTATATTGGAATTGTTGACGCATGCGTTTGATACGAAGTCCATAAATGTGGTTTGGTTATGGTTCCAGTTACTGGGAGGCCTGTAGAACAGTATGCATGTTAAATGGTCGTATAGCATGGGGCTATATAGTTTTATAGAGGCTATTTCGAGTTGAGTTGAGATGGACTCTGATTTTCATGATAAGAACATCTCTGTCATACTCTTGCCTTTTCATTTTGTTCTTGTTAATATGTAAGTAAACAAGCAGTCTATTTTTATAATACCTTGGGGTACTGTGTCAGTATTTGTTAGTATATTTGAGTGTGAGGATTCAGATCTATAGATAAAGGGAACATAGCTGCTTTCCAAACAGTACACTATCTAATACCAAAGTGCTGCTGTTTCATATTTTTCTATAATTCGTACTGAGAGTCATGTTTCCCAATTACACCCCCCAAAAGTGTAATCTGTGTATACCCCACAGGTCCTATGGCATCCAGCCTACCAGTAATGGTTTGACTTTGGTTGATCATCTTCACAGTTCAAATTCCACTGTTTTACTTTTACACTTCGTAGTAGTCACATTCTCGTCATTGCTTTTGGGATTTTCTTCTTTTTCTTTTAAGGAAGATTGTGTCTCAATTCTTCTCCATTCACTATAAGATTCCCATTGACAATTCATTTCAGGAACTTTTTCAATTTTGAAAAATGTACTAATGTGTCCAGCTTCTTGGCCGACCTTGTTCATTTGTTACTTATTATTAGCTTCTTTCCCAAGTATTAATTCTTTGTTTTTTTTTATCAGTTGCAAGTTTTCCAGCAAATGGAATTAGGACTTAACCACCCACACTCAGGTAAGTACTTCCCCACCCTTAACATAGTCTCAAATAAGCGTTTCTTCCCCAGCAGATGCTTGTGATGTTGCATTTATCTACAGGGCCTTGCTTGGATGGAGAGCTTTGGTCTTTCTGGCTGGTCCACCTGCTACCTACATAAGAACATAAGAGTAACCATACTGGGTCAGACCAATGGTCCGTCTAGCCTAGCATCCTGTTTTCCAAACAGTGGACAAGCCAGGTCGCAAGTACCTACCAGAAACCCAAATCGTGGCAACACTCCATTCTACCAATCCTAGGGCAAGCAGTTGCTTCCCATGTCTGTCTCAACAGCAGACCTATGGACCTTTCCCCCAGGAATTTGTCCAAACCTTTTTTAAACCAGACACACTAACCGTTGTTACCACATCCTCCGGCAAAGAGTTCCAGAGCATAATTGTTCATTGAGTGAAAAAATATTTCCTCCTATTTGTTTTAAAAGTATTTTCATGTAACTTCCTCGAGTGTCCTCTAGTCTTTGTACTTTTGGAACAAGTAAAAAATCGATTTACTTCAACTCATTCTACATCACTCAGGATTTTGTAGACCTCAATCATATCTCCCTTCATCTGTCTCTTTTCCAAGCTGAAGAGCCATAATCTCTTTAGTCTTTTTTCATATAAGAGGAGTTCCATCCCCTTTAAGGCTTATTTTCGAAAGAGAAGGACGCCCATCTTTCGACACAAATCGGAAGATGGACGTCTTTCTCACAGGGTCGCCCAAATCGGTATAATGGAAAGCCGATTTTGGGCGTCCTCAACTGCTTTCCGTCGCGGGGACGACCAAAGTTCATGGGGCGTGTCAAAGGTGGGACTTGGGCATGCCTAACACATGGGCATCGTCGACCCATAATGGAAAAAAAAGGGCGTCCCTGACGAGCATTTGGATGACTTTCCCTGGCCCTGTTTTTCTTACGACCAAGCCACAAAAAGGTGCCTGAAATGACCAGATGACCACCGGAGGGAATTGGGGATGACCTCCCCTTACTCCCCCAGTGGTTACTAACCCCCTCCCACCCTCAAAAAACATCTTTAAAAATATTTTGTGCCAGCCTCAAATGTCATACTCAGGTCCATGACAGTAGTATGCAGGTCTCTGGAGCAGTTTTAGTAGGTGCAGTGCACTTCAGACAGGCGGACCCAGGATCATCCCCCCCCCCCCCCACCTGTTACATTTGTGGTGGTAAACGTGAACCCTCCAAAACCCACTGTACCCACATCTAGGTGTCCCCTTCACCCATAAGGGCTATGGTAGTGGTGTACAGTTGTGGTAGTGGGTTTTGGGGGCTCAGCACGCAAGGTAAGGAAGCTATATACCTGGGAGCAATTTTTGAAGTCTACTGCAGTACCCCCTAGGGTGCTCGGTTGCTGTCCTGGCATGTGAGGGGGACCAGTGCACTATGAATGCTGGCTCCTCCCATGACTAAAGGGCTTGGATTTGGTCATTTCTGAGATGGGTGTCCTTGGTTTCCATTATCGCCCAAAATCAGTCTAGGGACGACCATCTCTAAGGACGACCTAAATTTCAAGATTTGAGCATCCCCAACCGTATTATCGAAATGAAAGATGGACGTCCATCTTGTTTCCCCGCACCTCCGTCGGGATGTTTTGTGAGGATGTCCTCAGCAAAACTTGGGCGTCCCTTTCGATTATGCCCCTCATTATCATTTTGGTCACTCTTCTTTGAACCTTTTCTAATTCCACTATATCTTTTTTGCATAGGCGTAGTTTGACTGTTTCATTTGGGGGGGCAAAGGAAGGGGCGGGGCATATTAGCATATTCATTTGCATATATGTATATGCAAATTATGCTAATATGGAGGAAGGAAGGGAGCAAGAGCTGGCTTTTTTGGGAATAACCAGTGTTCGTTTGCCAATGGATAGCCACTGAATCGGAGAGGCAGCGGGTTTGGCGACAGGCAGTGGTGTGCTGGTAAATGTTTAACAACAGGCTCTCCCCCCGGTCCCCCTCTGCGCCCCCCCCCCCAAATTGCAGAGCTGGCTATAGCCGTGGAGAGAGCCTGGGGGGGGGGGGTATAAATAAGTAAATATAAACTTTTAATGTTGAGCACCTGATTCTCAAAGTGAACATATTCCAAACACTATAATGAAAATAAAATGGTTTTTTTCTACCTTTGTTGTCTGGTGACTGTTTTTCTGATCATGCTGGTCCAGTATCTGATTCTGCTGCTATCTGTCCTCTTAACTCCGTTTCCAGGGCTTCCTTTCCATTTATTTCTTTCCTCCTTTCTTCTTCATTTCTGGCCCTCAGCTTCTGCCTATTTTCTTCATCCATGTGCAGTTTTTCTCCCTTTTCCCTCATCTCATCTCCTTCCTCACTCTTTCCTCCCCTCCATCCATGTCCAGCATTTTTTTCTCTCCCCTGCCCTCCATCCACCCAGTCCAGCAGTGACCCTCCTCTCCCCTGTCCCCATACCCAGTGGCCCTCCTTTCCCCTGCCCTCCATCCACCCAGTCCAGCAGTGACTCTCCTCTCCCCTGTCCCCATGCCCAGTGGCCCTCCTTTCCCCTGCCCTCCATCCACCCAGTCCAGCAGTGACCCTCCTCTCCCTTGTCCCCATGCCCAGTGGCCCTCCTTTCCCCTGCCCTCCATCCACCCAGTGGCCCTCCTTTTCCCTGCCCTCCATCCACCCAGTCCAGCAGTGACCTTCCTCTCCCCTGTCCCCATGCCAAGTGGCCCTCCTTTCCCCTGCCCTCCATCCACCCAGTGGCCCTCCTTTTCCCTGCCCTCCATCCACCCAGTCCAGCAGTGACCTTCCTCTCCCCTGTCCCCATACCCAGTGGCCCTCCTTTCCCCTGCCCTCCATCCACCCAGTCCAGCAGTGACCCTCCTCTCCCCTGTCCCCATGCCCAGTGGCCCTCCTTTCCCCTGCCCTCCATCCACCCAGTGGCCCTCCTTTCCCCTGCCCTCCATCCACCCAGTCCAGCAGTGACCTTCCTCTCCCCTGTCCCCATGCCCAGTGGCCCTCCTTTCCCCTGCCCTCCATCCACCCAGTGGCCCTCCTTTCCCCTGCCCTCCATCCACCCAGTCCAGCAGTGACCTTCCTCTCCCCTGTCCCCATGCCCAGTGGCCCTCCTTTCCCCTGCCCTCCATCCACCCAGTGGCCCTCCTTTCCCCTGCCCTCCATCCACCCAGTCCAGCAGTGACCCTCCTCTCCCCTGCCCTCTCCCCGTTCCTTCTCCTCCCCCCCCCCCTGCAGCGAGCCAGTTCTCCTCCCTCCCTCCGGATCCGTCCCTCATCAACTTGATCTTCGAATTCTTCGCCTGCCCGCTAGCGCTGACTCTCCCCTGCCGGTTCACGCTTCAAAATGGCCGCCGAGACTTCAGCAGAAGTCTTGCAAGGCCGCCTCTGAAAGTCTCGGCGGCCATTTTTAAAGAGCGAACCAGCAGGGGAGAGAGCGCTAGCGCCTAGCGGGCAGGCAAAGGATTCGAAGATCAGGTCGGTGAGGGACGGATACGGAGGGAGGGAGGGAGGGAGGAGAGCCGGCACACGGGGGGGGGGGGGGGCGGGGGGGAGGAGAAGGTACGGGGAGAGGGTGGGGCGAAGGGAGAGCTGCCTGTTGCCAGCCCTGCGTTTGGGGGGGCATTGCCCCCCCCTCGCCCCCCCCCCCAGTCTACGCCCATGCTTTTTTGAGATACAGCAACCAGAACTGAAAGCAATACTCAAGATGTGGACGCACCATGGAGCGTTACAAAGGCATTATAGTATTTCCAGTCTTATTCACCATCCCATTCCTAATAATTCCTAGCATCCTGTTTGCTTTTTTGGCTGCCGCCGCACACTGAGCAGAAGATTTCAATGTATTATCTACAACGACACCCAGATCTTTTTCTTAAGCACTGTCATACCAGGGTACAAAGTATATCGTAGTGATAGGGTGGACCAGACTGGTGGAGGGGTAGCATTGTATATTAATGAGAGCCTTGACTCAGATGGATTACAAATTCAGCAGGACACAAATCACACCTTTGAATCATTGTGGGTTGAAATTCCATGTAGAAATGGAAAAGGACGGTGATAGGAGAGTACTACCGTCCGCCTTGCCAGGATGAGCAGGAGGACGCAGAAATGATAAAAGGTATCAGAGACGCAAACAAAATAGGCAATGCGATAATAATGGGTGACTTCAATTACCCAAATATAAACTGGGCAAATGTGACATCGGGACACGCTAGAGAGGTACAATTCCTTGATGAAATCAAGGACAGCTTTATGGAGCAACTGGTGCAGGAGCCGATGAGAGAAGGAAAATTACTAGACTTGGTCCTTAGTGGAGCGCATGAGCTGGTGGGGAATGTTATGGTACTGTGGCTGCTTGATAACAGTGATCATAATATGATCAGTTTTGATATCAACCTTGAAGTAACTATACATAGGAAGTCAAATACGTTAGCGTTTAACTTTAAAAAAGGAGACTATGATAAAATGAGAAGAACGGTTAAGAAAAAACTTAGAGGGGCAACTGAGAGGGTAAAAACTGTACAACAGGCGTGGATGCTATTCAAAAATACCATCCTGGAGGCCCAGGCCAAACATATTCCACGAATTAGAAAAGAAAGACGGAAGTCCAAAAGACAGCCGGTGTGGTTAAAAAGTGAGGTGAAGGAAGCTATTAGGGCTAAAAGAAACGCCTTCAGAAAATGGAAGAAGGAACTGTCTGAAAATAACAAGAAGCAGCATAAGGAGTGTCAAAGCAAATGCAAGGCACAGATAAAGAAGACCAAGAGGGATTACGAAAAAAGATAGCAGTAGAGGCAAAAAACATAGTAAAAATTTTTTCGATATATTAAAAGCAGGAATCCGGCAAAAGAATCGGTTGGGCCACTGGATGACCGAGGGGTAAAAGGGGCGATCAAGGAAGACAAAGACATAGCGGAGAGATTAAATGAATTCTTTGCTTCGGTCTTCACCGAGGAAGATTTGGGTGGGATATCGGTGTTGGAAATGGTATTTCAAGCGGACGAGTCTGAGAAACTTACTGAATTCACGGTAAACCTGGAGGACGTAATGGGGCAGTTCGGCAAACTGAAGAGTAGCAAATCACCTGGACCTGGACCGGATGGTATTCTTCCTAGAGTACTGATAGAACTGAAAAATGAACTTGCGGAGCTACTGTTAGTGATATGCAATTTATCCTTAAAATCGAGCGTGGTACCGGAAGATTGGAGGATGGCCAATGTAACGCCAATTTTTAAAAAAGGTTCCAGGGGAGATCCGGGAAATTATATACCGATGAGTCTGGCGTCGATGCCGGGGAAAATGGTAGAGGCTATTATTAAAAACAAAATTACAGAGCACATCCAAGGACATGGATTACTGAGACCAAGTCAGCACGGCTTTAGTGTGGGGAAATCTTGCCTGACCAATTTATTTCAATTCTTTGAAGGTGTAAACAAACATGTGGACAAAGGGGAGCCAGTTGATATTGTGTATCTGGATTTTCAAAAGGCGTTTGACAAGGTGCCTCATGAAAGGCTACAGAGGAAATTGGAGGGTCATGGGATAGGAGGTAATGTCCTATTGTGGATTAAAAACTGGTTGAAGGATAGGAAACAGAGAATGGGGTTAAATGGGCAGTATTCACAATGGAGAAGGATAGTTAGTGGGGTTCCTCAGGGGTCAGTGCTAGGACCGCTGATCTTTAATATATTTATAAATGATTTAGAGATGGGAGTAACTAGCGAGGTAATTAAATTTGCTGATGACACGTGGAAGGGCATAATCGAACGTGAACGCCTATCTCCATGGGCGTCTATGTCCGAAAATGGGTACGTGAAGAGGCGGGACAGACCGTATTTTCAAAAAAATGGACGTTTTTCAGCTGGGCGTTTGGTTTTTTTTAGCGATAATGGAAACTAAAAACGCCCAGCTCAAAAACGTCCTAATCTGAGCCATTTGGTCGTGGGAGGGGCCACGATTCGTAGTACACTCGCCCCCCTGACATGCCAGGACACCAACTGGGCACCCTAGAGGTCAGTGCGGTGGACTTCAGACAACGCTCCCACATGCATAACTCCCTTACCACGGGTGCTAAGCCCCCAACCCCCTCCCCCAAAACCCACTACCCACAAATGTACAACACTACCATAGCTCTTAGGGGTGAAGGGGCCACCTACATGTGGGTACAGTGGGTTTTGGAGGCCTCCCATTTACCAGTACAAGTGTTACAGGTAGGGGGGGATGGTCCTGGGTCCGCCTGGCTGAAGTGCACTGCGGTACCCACTAAAAGTGCTCCAGGGACCAGCATACACGCAGGCCTCTAGGACTTGTTGCTGCTATATAACTTTGGCACAGCAGTTGACACCTGAAGACTAATCTCTCCGAAAACGTCCTTTATTGGAATAAGCACGCTTACTCACAGTTAACTGCAGATCAGAGGTTGTGCCCCACTGGCAACGAGTCTCCCTGGTACTGAGATGACCAGTAGGTCAGAGCTGGCAGAATGCTGTACAATGCCCTCTTTCAGCCACATTCAAGGGAAGAACTAAGTTCTGTAACATGGCTAACACGTGAAAGGGATCTAAAACTGGCTTACAAAAATGGCCACTAGCTCATGGACTACCGGAAACAAAACAGGGCACACTCTGACCCAGTAAGCAGGGGGAAAAGCACCATGGGAGTAGAGCCTACCAACTACCAACATCATGAGCATTTGCCACAAGCTACTGGAATCACGGAGCCCAATACCCTACACCCACCACAATGCATTGCTGATGTGACTCTGCAGTGCGCATAACAGAAAAGGTGTCACACTCACCCGAGAGCCACATCAGAACTAGGGAAAGGCTGTCAGAGGATAGAACACATTCTGCTGTCATAGAGGTGGGTACGGCATTTGAGGCTGGCATAGAGGCTGGAAAAAAAGTTTGTAAAGTGGCTTTTGTTTGGTGGGAGGGGGTTAGTGACCACTGGGGGAGTCCGGGGAGGTCATCCCCGATTCCCTCCAGTGGTCATCTGGTCAGTTGGGGCACTTTTTTGGGACCTGTTCGTGAAAAAAAAGGTCCAAAAAAAGTGACCCAAAATCGCGGTAAAAACGCCCTTTTTTCGATTATCAGCTAAAGACGCCCATCTCTCCTCGGCCGATAACCACACCCCAGTTCCACCTTCACCACGCCTCCAACACGCCCCCATCAACTTTACCTGTTTCCGCAACGGATTGCAGTTGGAAGCACCCAAAATCGGCTTTCAATTATACCAGTTTGGGCGCCCACAGGAGAAAGATGCCCATCTCCCGATTTGGGTCGCAATATAGGCGTTTTTCTCGTTTGATTATAAGCTGGAAAGTTATTCAAAGTCGTTAATTCGCGTGAGGATTGTGAAAAATTACAGAAGGACCTTACGAGACTGGGAGACTGGACGGCTCAATGGCAGATGACGTTTAATGTGAGCAAGTGTAAGGTGGGAAAAAAGAACCCGAATTATAGCTACATCATGCAAGGTTCCACGTTAGCAGTTACGGACCAAGAAAGGGATCTGGGTGTCGTCGTCAATAATACACTGAAACCTTCTGCTCAGTGTGCTGCTGTGGCTAGGAAAGTGAATAGAATGTTGGGTATTATTAGGAAAGGAATAGAAAACAGGTGTGAGGATGTTATAATGCCGTTGTATCGTTCCATGGTGTGACCACACCTTGAGTATTGTGTCCAATTCTGGTCGCCGCATCTCAAGAAAGATATAGTGGAATTGGAAAAGATGCAGCGAAGGGCAACGAAAATGATAGCGGGGATGGGACAACTTCCCTATGAAGGAAGACTAAGAAGGCTAGGGCTTTTCAGCTTGGAGAAGAGACGGCTGAGGGGAGACATGAAAGAGGTATATAAAATAATGAGTGGAGTGGAACTGGTGAATGTGAAGCGTCTGTTCACGCTTTCCAAAAATACTAGGACTAGGGGGCATGCGATGAAACTACAGTGTAGTACATTTAAAACAAATAGGAGAAAAGTTTTTTCTTCACCCAACGCGTAATTAAACTCTGGAATTTGTTGCCGCAGAATGTGGTGAAGGCGGTTAGCTTGGAAGAGTTTAAAAAGGGGTTGGACGGTTTCCTAAAAGAGAAGTCCATAGACCGCTTCTAAATGGACTTGGGAAAATCCACAATTTCGGGAATAACATGTATAGAATGTTTGTACGTTTGGGAAGCTGCCAGGTGCCCTTGACCTGAATTGGCCGCTATCGGGGACAGGATGCTGGGCTTGATGGGCCTTTGGTCTTTTCCCAGTATGGCATTACTTATGACCCCAAAGGCGGACCCTAGCATCAGGTAATTATGATTTGGATTATCCTTTCCAATGCACATCACTTTGTATTTGTCCACATTAAATTTCATCTGCCATTTAGATGCCCAGTCTTCCAATTTCTTAAGGTCTTCCTGCAATATTTCACAGTCTGCATGTGTTTTAACAACCTTGAATAGTTTTGTGTCATCTGCAAATTTGATCATGTCATTCCTATTTCCATATCATTTATAAATAAGTTAAATAGCACCGGTCCCAGTACAGATCCCTGTGGCACTCCACTGTTCACCCTCCTCCATTGAGAAAAATTACCATTTAATCCTACCCTCTGTTTTCTGTCCAATAACCAATTCCTAATCCACCCCAGAACCTTGCCTCCTATCCGATGACTCTTTAATTTTCTAAGGAGTCTGTCATGAGGGACTTTATCAAAAGATTTCAGAAAATCTAGATACACTACATAACTGGCTCACCTTTATCCACATGTCTATTCATGCCTTCAAATAAATGAAGCAAATTGGTGAGGCAAAACTTCCCACGGCTGAACCAATGCTGACTCTGTCCCATTAAACCATGTTTGTCTACATGCTCCATAATTTTATCCTTTATAATAGTTTCCAATATTTTGCCCGGCACCGATGTCAGACTTACCGGTCTATAATTTCCCAGATCACACCTAGAACTCTTTTTAAAAATCGGCGTCACATTGGCCACCCTCCAATCTTTAGGTACTACAGTCGATTTTAACGACAGGTTACATATTACTAACAGTAGATCAGCAATTTCATGCTTGAGTTCTTTGAGTACCCTTGGATGTATGCCATCTGGTTCAGGTGATTTACTACTCTTTAATTTGTCAATTTGCCTTAATATATCTTCCAGGTTCACCAAGATTTCTTTCAGTTCCTGTGCATCATCACCCTTGAAAACTATTTCCGGTACAGGCAGATCTCTTACATTTTCTTCCGTAAAGACAGAAGCAAAGAATTCATTCAGTTTCTCCGCTATGGCCTTGTCCTCCCTGAGCACCCCCTTTGTTCCTTCGTGATCTAATGGTCCCATGGATTCCCTCACAGGCTTTCTGCTTCTGATGTACCTGAAAAAGTTGTTACTGTGAGTTTTAGCCTCTGCAGCAAGTTTCTCTTCATATTCTCTTTTAAACTTCTTTATTAATTCTTTGCATCTAACTTGCCAGTGCTTATGTTGCTTCTTATTTTCTTCTTTTGGGTCCTTTTTCCATTATTTGAAGGACAATCTTTTGGCTGTAATGGCCTCTTTTACTTCACCTTTTAACCAAGCTGGCTGATGTTTTCTCTTCTTTCCACCTCTGCAAATATGTGAAATGCATCTGAACTGGACTATAACAATCAAAGTGAGGAAAATCCTAACTTCCTTATCTGTCAGACCAGCAAGAAAATTTATAGCTGCGGATTTTAATTCTAAACTCAGTGGGCTTTCTTGCTAGTAAAGTCATAAAATATTCTCAGCACCCTTCTAAGGTGTTTCCCCTAATCTAAGGAGGAGCGCTGATCACATACTGGTCTCTCATTCAAGCACACTAGCATAATATCAGTCACTTTGAGCAGACATAAAGCATACAACTTTACAGCAACCAAACCCTCTCACAGCCACAGAGCTGCCAAGAGGTCCCAATTTTTGAAAGGGAGATTTTAGTTCACACCACCCAGCCCATACCCACTCTGCCTTGTCTCCACCCACTCTATATGGCTCTGCCCCTTGGCACACCTCAATTTCACGGCCATTTCAGAAAATATTTTATTTAATAGCCTAATACCCTTTTCAATTAGCTTTCAGAGGCCAAAACCTCCTGTCTCAGGTCAGGTCAGGACAGTATAATGCTGTTATAGTATCCTCTCCTGACCTGAGGAGAGAAGTGCTAGTCTCTGAAGGCTAATCAAAAATGTTTTAAAAATCAGTGAAGGTGTCACCTTATTTTCTATTTTCTGTTTTATTTGCATTTGTTAACCTTCATTAGCACAGCTACCACATTACTTTATCCCAGTGGCGTAGCTACGTGGGGCCTGAGGGGGCCGGGGCCCCCGCAGATTCACCCCAGGACCCCCCTCCCGGCGAACCCGCCCCCGCCGCCGCCTACCTTTACTTTTGCTGGTGGGGGATCCCACTCCCCGCCAGCCGACGTCTTCTCAGTCCTTCCTGCACTTCAATTTGTTTGCTGACGTCCTGCACGTAATTATACATGCAGGACGTCAGACTCAGAGAACAGTTCTGTTCTCTGAGTCTGACGTCCTGCACGTACAACGTGCAGGACGTCAGCAAACAAATTGAAGAGCGGGAAGCGACTAAGAAGAAGACGTCGGCTGGCGGGGAGTGGGATCCCCCGCCAGCAAAAGTAAAGGTAGGCTGCAGCGGCGGCGGGTTCGCGGCGGGAGGGGGGGCGGCAATGTCGGCGGTGGGGGGGCGGCGCCGGGGGGAGGGCTAAAATGTGCCCCCTCCCCCCGGGCTCGGACCCCTCTCCCACGGAAGGCTGGCTACGCCCCTGCTTTATCCTAAATTAAAAATAAAATTATTTTCTATACCTTTGTTGTCTGGCCATTTACTTTTTCTAATTGTGTTGGTCCCAGTCTCTTGATTCTGCTATACTTTGTCTTCTCTTAACTCTCTTGATAGGGTTTCCTGTCCATTTGTCATTTTTCTCTCCTTTTGTTTTGTTTTCTCTCTGTCTAGATTTAATTCATTCTTACTATCCATTCTTTAATTTCCCTCTTTTTACTTCATCTACCTGTATCTTTCCATCTTTTTCTCACTTTTGGTCTCCCCATGTCCCTTCCTCTTATTCTCCAGTCTTTTGCTAACTCTATCCTCTCCCCCTTTCCATCCAGCATCTCCCCTCTTTCTCTCCCCATCCTTCGAGTGTCTTCTCCTCTTTCTCTCTGCATTCCTCCATCCAGCATCTCCTCTTTCTCTACCTATCCTTCCTTCCAGCACCTTCCCTCTTCCTCTCCTACCCTTCCATCCAGTGTAATCCCCCTTTCTCTCCTCATCCTTCCACCCATTGTCTCCCTCTATCTCCCCTTCCTTCTAGACAGTTCTCTCTCTCTCTCTACCCTTTTTCATTCAGCATGTCCTCTCTCTCTCTCTCTCCCTATCTTTCCAGAGCCTTTCCTTTTTCTCTCCCTACCCGTCCATCCAGTGTCTTCCCTCTTTCTGCCCTCTCCTTCCAGCATTTTCCCTCTCTCTCTGTCAGGTTCTCAAGGGTAGTCTGGAATCGTGAGTCCTTGGGCTGCTAACAAGGAGCCTCTCTCCTTCTCTGTACCCTCCAGCATCCTCACTCTTCTTTCTTTCTCTCCCCTCAGCTCTCTCCATTTATTCCTCCCTCCCTCTGTACACCATTTCCCCCTTCCCTTCCCCTACCCTTTCCAATCAGTACCCGGACCCCATGTTTCCTCTCTCCCTCTGGCCCTATCTTGCAGCAGTGCCGGCAAAAGAAGAAAAACAAGCATGGGGCTGCAGCAGTCTTCAGGCATGTGCTGTTGGCTCTGCCGTCCTCTGCCCCCACTGACGTCAATTTCCCATTCTGGTATGAGAGGACCGGGAGAGCCGACTGCGCATGCCTGAAGGCTGCTGCGGACCCGTGCTTGTGTAACCTAAGGGTTAATGGAAAAAAATAAATAAATACTTACCTGGGTTTTCTGGGGTGTGTCTGGGCCCCAGAAGATGATGAACTGGCAGTGCTGGGTAGTTGTGGCTGATTCTGGCTGCTCAGAAGGAGTCCTGCAGGTTAGGGAAGCAGGACAGGCTGGGGCAGGTATTAATAATAGGGATTTAGTAGGGCTGACCAACATTCCATTGGTCAGCAGGAAGGTTTGGAATTCTGAAAAAGGCTTGGGATTGTCTGGGGAGTGCTCGGAATGGCAAGCCAAGGCTGGGTTTCCTGGGTGACGGGGGTTGGTGGCAGCTGCCAGAGTGAGACGGACAGCCGGCGTGAGTGGATGTACTGTGCTGTGGGAGAGTGAGGAAAGAGTAATTTGTAGAAATAGAGAAATTTTGGTGGATTTTGTGGAGCAGTGAGTATGTTTAGGTTAATGTGAAAGTGGATGTGTGTTAGGGAAGTGAGTTGTTAAACATTTTATTGAGGTTGGGAGATTTGGGGTATAGGTGAGTGTGGTTAGGAGGAAATTGGCAAAGAAAATTTATTGAATGTACGATTGAAGCAGTGTGAGAGTTGAAAAAGGGAGATTATAGGTGTTTAAAGGGAAAAAACCTTGGTGTCCTGAGAATATGAATGACACACTGAACCATAGAATGTTGGTGAATGGTGCAGGCATGGAATGCTGAGGAGGTGCATTGCTGTTAAGCTGGTCAGTTTCACTTTTTAGCCTAGGGATCCTTAAAAAAACAAGTAATAGCTTAGGTCCTGGAAGAGAGGGGCTTCTTATTTAATTTTATTTTGAAAAGGTAATTTGGCCACAGTAATTAATCCTGCTTCACTAGTGAACATCCTCCAAAATAAGCCAGGGAGATAGGGTTTTGCACCCAGTTATTTTGTTTAAGGGCAAGGTTTAGGGTGAAGCTGGATGCAAGAAGATTGACGGAATCCGGAAGTCATCAAGGGCCCCACCACAAGAAAGAGTCTGCAGCCTGATTGAATGGACAGCAGCTAAGTGACTTTGCTAATAACACAGGGCAATTGAAAAGGACCGAGAAAGGGGGAGGGGAAACAAAATAAAAAAAGAAGGGGTACTTACCTTATTCCCAAGGAAGCGCTGATTTTCATGTGACGAAACCTGGAAGTCAAGTGTTACAGGGGAACTATGGAAAGAAAAGAAGTTGTGTTGTAATCTATTATCAGTTAAATTAGAAATAATACATAACCGAAGGTTGTTTTACTGGAAAGAAAAATACATGTGTTACTTATTTACAAAAGAAGTGAAAATTATTTTTAAATAAATTTGCTGTCTTATTTAATTATAGAAAAACTGTCTGTTTTCATTGTCTCCCATCAAAATTTGGAAATAATCCTAAACTTAGTTTATTTTCCTCTCCCGCCCTTTGAGGACGGGGGTCGTGGTTAGTGATCCTGCATCACTCCCGGAGTTCTGAAGTGCATTCCCAATACTAGCCATGACTACAATCATCTGGTTTTGGAAATTGCACAGATTACATCAGGAACCCCGGGGGTGTATGTCAGATTTGGCGTAGTTGGCAGGATTTTTCCTGGTTTTGGGGGTACCAATTTGCATTATTATGGGATACAAGTGAGTACAGTTGGTCCTGAAAATCCGGTATAGGTAGAATAACGTTTTTCCCCCCCAAAAAATGAAGTAGTGATGTGCCTGGGTTTGTGGAATGTGCCTTAGTTTGGGTGGGGTAGGAGGAAAGCAGGGGGACGCAAGCTCTGTTTCCAGATGACCACTACCCTGAAGGAAGCCTACAGATGCTAAGTGAAGTTTGGGCAATGTAGAAGCTGGAATCTAAGGAAAACATTGATTTGGGAGAGTTTGAGTTCAGCCAGCGGACCTGAGCAAGGATGGGACATGAAGCATATTTTGTCTTGGAGGGTACCTTGGAAGAATTTCGGAATTGGAATCGGAACACCAATGGCTACAATTCCTACTTTATTACATTTGAAATGTATCTGAAGTATTTGCAGTGGAGAAAAGAGACGTTTGGTGAAAAAAGGAAAAAACTTCAAAGGAAACCGTTTATTTAAGTGGGAAGTTGGATAAGGAAGGAGAGCCTGTGATTTTCACGAAGAGTGTGCCTGAATGGCCAAAGGAAGATGTTCCATGTATCATGTCCACTGGACTTCTCGGTGAGAAGCCCAACACACAGTATCCTGTCCAGAAAAATTGGTGGAGAGAAGATTTGCCCACCAGCACTGATAACCCAGTGTTGCAACAAGGTCCAAGGGGCATGTCTGCAGTGAGAGAGTCCTGGAAGCCAATTAGGTCTGTTACTTGTTTCCGGTGCAGGCAACCTGGACATAAAAGTTGGCATTGCTGTGCTTTTCTAGTTCCGGGAGAAGTGAAGGGACAGAAAATAGAAAAAGCATACTCTCAAAACCTGAGGCTGCTGAGTGAGGAACATCCTAAGAAGGTATGGCAAGAATTTGCTGAAACCTCTTGGAGTGACAAGCTGAATATGGAAGAGAACGTTGTGCCTAAGGAGTCTCAGGAACCAGAGTTGCAGAGTGGTTGTGCAAGGGCATCTCTATGTCAACGATACTTGTTGATGCAGTATCAGACTATCTTGGAACCAGGTGCTGATAGGGTGAACAAGTGTGAAAAGCCTAACGGTGACACCTCTGTGGTGTTGGATTCGGTTGGACAACAGTTGAAACAAGTTGCAGGAAATGCACAAGAAATCTTGGGCCAAGGGTTGGAGTCAGCTAAAAAGATGGAGACTCTGATTCAGGCTGAGGAGACAGCTTTAGAGAATCTTTCGGTGCCCAGTATGGAGAGAAAAGTCTCTGCAGAAGAAGGAATAAAAGAGGTGTTTGAGAATAAGGAGGCTGGAGTTCTAACAGAAGATACTCAGTGTAAGGAAGAGAGGAAGGCGGAGAATGCTGATTTGGATACCTTGGGTCAGGCTGAAGAGTTGCAGGAGGAACTGTACGTAACAAATGTGGAATAGAACAAAATGAATCTTGACATCCAAAAAATAAAAGAAGCAGGTCCCTCTGAAGTAACTGAGGAGAAATCTGGGTTGATGGCTGCTGTAAGTGAAGTATATTCTGGGGAAGTGAAAGAAGAGAAAGCAGATGTGCTCCAAATATCGAGTCCCAGTGAGAGAAAAGTATTGAAAGTGGAAAGAAGTGATATAAATTTTATGGCAGAGAATAAAATGTATGAAGTTGAATGTGAAAAAGGTGGTGAGGATGGAGCAGGGTCTGAAAAATTGGTAAAGTTAGTACAAGTGTTGAATACTAATGGAATAAGGAAGAAAATTCCTTTGAACAAAGGGAAGAAGCAGATCAGAAGTGACTACTACAGGTCAAAAACAAGGTCAGAAGTAATGTACGACCAGATAAGAGGAGTGAGTATAAAGAATGCATTTTCTCAGAGGGGAATGTCTATAGGAAGGGTAATAAAGTTGCTGAAAAGAGAATTAACATAGTAACATAGTAGATGACGGCAGAAAAAGACCTGCACGGTCCATCTAGTCTGCCCACGATAAACTCATATGTGTATACCTTACCTTGATTTGTACCTGTCTTTTTCAGGGCACAGACCGTATAAGTCTGTCCAGCAGTATTTCCCGCCTCCCAACCACCAGTCCCGCCTCCCATCACCGGCTCTGGCACAGACCGTATAAGTCTGCCCTCCACTATCCTCGCCTCCCAACTACCAACCTCTCTTCCCCCACCTGCTCTGCCACCCAATTTTGGCTAAGCTTCTGAGGATCCATTCCTACTGCACAGGATTCCTTTATGCACATCCCACGCATGTTTGAATTCCGTTACCGTTTTCATCTCCACCACCTCCCGCGGGAGGGCATTCCAAGCGTTCACCACCCTCTCTGTGAAGAAATACTTCCTGACATCTTTCCTGAGTCTGCCCCCCTTCAATCTCATTTCATGTCCTCTCGTTCTACCGCCTTCCCATCTCCGGAAAAGATTAGTTTGCGGATTAATACCTTTCAAATATTTGAACGTCTGTATCATATCACCCCTGTTCCTCCTTTCCTCCAGAGTATACATGTTCAGGTCAGCAAGTCTCTCTTCATATGTCTTGGAACGCAACTCCCATACCATCCTCGTAGCTTTTCTTTGCACCGCTTCCATTTTTTTAACATCCTTCGCAAGGTACGGCCTCCAAAACTGAACACAATACTCCAGGTGGGGCCTCACCAACGTCTTATACAGGGGCATTAAAACCTCCTTTCTTCTGCTGGTCACACCTCTCTCTATACAGCCTAGCAACCTTCTCGCTATGGCCACCGCCTTGTCGCACTGTTTCATCGCCTTCAGGTCCTCAGATACTATCACCCCAAGATCCCTCTCCCCATCCGTGTCTATCAGGCTCTCCCCACCTAACACATACGCCTCCCTTGGATTTCTACTCCCTAAGTGCATCAGGTTGCATTTCTTCGCATTGAATTTTAATTGCCAAATGTTAGACCATTTTTCCATCTTCTTCAGATCTTTTTTCATGTTTTCCACTCCCTCCGGGGTGTCCACTCTGTTGCAAATCTTGGTGTCATCCGCAAAAAGGCAAACTTTACCTTGTAACCCTTCGACAATGTCACTCACAAATATATTGAACAGAATGGGCCCCAGCACTGATCCCTGAGGCACTCCACTACTCACCTTTCCCTCCTCCGAGCGAACTCCATTCACTACCACCCTCTGGCGTCTGCCCGTCAACCAGTTCCTAATCCAGTTCACCACTTCGGGTCCTATCTTCAGCCCTTCTAGTTTATTCAAGAGCCTCCTGTGGGGAACCGTGTCAAAAGCCTTGCTGAAATCTAAGTAGATGACGTCCATAGCACGTCCTTGATTTAATTCTCCTGTCACCCAGTCAAAGAATTCAATGAGATTCGTTTGGCACGATTTCCCTTTGGTGAAACCATGTTGTCTCGGATCTTGCAACTTATTGGCTTCCAGGAAATTCACTATCCTTTCCTTCAGCATGGCTTCCATTACTTTTCCAGTAACCGAAGTGAGGCTTACCAGCCTGTAGTTTACAGCTTCTTCCCTATCACCACTTTTGTGAAGAGGGACCACCTCCGCCATTCTCCAATCCCTCGGAACCTCTCCCATCTCCAAGGATTTATTAAACAAATCTTTAAGAGGACCCGCCAGAACCTCTCTGAGTTCCCTCAGTATTCTGGGGTGGATCCCGTCCGGCCCCATGGCTTTGTCCACCTTTAGCTTTCCAAGTTGTTCATACACACTCTTCCGTGAACGGTGCTCTATCCACTTCATTTTCAGGTGTACTTTTGCCAGTCCCTCTCGGTCCTTCCCCAGGATTTTCTTCAGTAAAAACAGAACAAAAGTATCTATTTAGCAAATTGGCTTTTTCTTCATCATTTTCTACATAGCGTTTTGCTGTATCTTTTAGTCTTTTAGAATTGGATCGGTGTGGTTGGAATTTTAAGAAAAGAAAGAAGGAACCAGCAGATGGTACAGAAGCCAGTTACCCACAACATTTACCACAATTGGCTGTGAGAGATGAAGCTCTCAACTGAAGAAAGAATAAAGAATTAAGACTGCTGTTTACCAAGGAAAAATAAAAGGGTTTCATTCCAAATGGGAAGTGGGTCATCTGGAGGTGAATTTGGTTCCCTTTGCTTTTCTTTGAGACGAATGTATAAAAAAAAAATTTGAAATGGAAAATACGAGGAGAAAATAGCTCACAGGAACCTGGTGAAAAAAATATAATCTGGAAGTGGGGTAACCTGAAATGACATCTACTGAGGGAAAGAATATTACAAAAAAATGTTGAATTATCGGTTCCTGAAAAGGAAACTGACAGTGTGTTCTCAATCAAGGGAATACTGTTTGGAAAAAAAATGATGATTACTGTTTTGTTGTAAAGTTAAAAGTTGTTTATGAAGTGAAAAGTTTAGTTAAAATATATTTAAAGTGGCCCTGTTAGCTGGGTTGGGGGGTGATTGTTTGAGAATAATAAAGAGGGTTTGTTTTTCTTTGGGAGAGTTGGAAGTTAAAAGGGGTTATGTAAGCTAAATGGGGGTTGTATGGTTTTTTTTTAAGAAGTTGATGTGAATGATTGGGACATGCATGAATGAAGGAGGGGAGTTTTTGTTTGGAATTCGATTGTTGGAAGGTTAGAGAGAATATTGGGGACAATATTCATATTCAGCATGGGTGAATGTAACCTAAGGGTTAATGGAAAAAAATAAATAAATACTTACCTGGGTTTTCTGGGGTGTGTCTGGGCCCCAGAAGATGATGAACTGGCAGTGCTGGGTAGTTGTGGCTGATTCTGGTCGCTCAGAAGGAGTCCTGCGGGTTAGGGAAGCAGGACAGGCTGGGGCAGGTATTAATAATAGGGATTTAGTAGGGCTGACCAACATTCCATTGGTCAGCAGGAAGGTTTGGAATTCTGAAAAAAGCTTGGGATTGTCTGGGGAGTGCTCGGAATGGCAAGCCAAGGCTGGGTTTCCTGGGTGACGGGGGTTGGTGGCAGTTGCCAGAGTGAGACGGACAGCCGGCGTGAGTGGATGTGCTGTGCTGTGGGAAAGTGAGGAAAGAGTAATTTGTAGAAATAGAGAAATTTTGGTGGATTTTGTGGAGCAGTGAGTATGTTTAGGTTAATGTGAAAGTGGATGTGTGTTAGGGAAGTGAGTTGTTAAACATTTTATTGAGGTTGGGGGTTTTGGGGTATAGGTGAGTGTGGTTAGGAGGAAATTGGCAAAGAAAATTTATTGAATGTATGATTGAAGCAGTGTGAGAGTTGAAAAAGGGAGGTTATAGGTGTTAAAAGGGGAAAAAAAAACCTTGGCGTCCTGAGAATATGAATGTACATAAGTACATAAGTACATAAGTAATGCCATACTGGGAAAAGACCAAGGGTCCATCGAGCCCAGCATCCTGTCCACGACAGCGGCCAATCCAGGCCAAGGGCACCTGGCAAGCTTCCCAAACGTCAAACATTCTATACATGTTATTCCTGGAATTTTGGATTTTTCCAAGTCCGTTTAGTAGCGGTTTATGGACTTGTCCTTTAGGAATCCGTCCAACCCCTTTTTAAACTCTGCTAAGCTAACCGCCTTCACCACTTTCTCCGGCAACGAATTCCAGAGTTTAATTACACGTTGGGTGAAGAAAAATTTTCTCCGATTTGTTTTAAATTTACTATACTGTAGTTTCATCGCATGCCCCCTAGTCCTAGTATTTTTGGAAAGCGTGAACAGACGCTTCACATCCACCTGTTCCACTCCACTCATTATTTTATATACCTCTATCATGTCTCCCCTCAGCCGTCTCTTCTCCAAGCTGTATAGCTTGGAGAAACATAGAATGTTGGTGAATGGTGCAGGCATGGAATGCTGAGGAGGTGCATTGCTGTTAAGCTGGTCAGTTTCACTTTTTAGCCTAGGGATCCTTAAAAAAAACAAGTAATAGCTTAGGTCCTGGAAGAGAGGGGCTTTTTATTTAATTTTATTTTGAAAAGGTAATTTGGCCACAGTAATTAATCCTGCTTCACTAGTGAACATCCTCCAAAATAAGCCAGGGAGATAGGGTTTTGTACCCAGTTATTTTGTTTAAGGGCAAGGTTTAGGGTGATTGACAAGAAGATTGACAAAATCCGGAAGTCATCAAGGGCCCCACCACAAGAAAGAGTCTGCAGTCTGACTGAATGGACAGCAGCTAAGTGACTTTGCTAATAACACAGGGCAATTGAAAAGGACCGAGAAAGGGGGAGGGGAAACAAAATAAAAAAAGAAGGGGTACTTACCTTATTCCCAAGGGAGCGCTGATTTTCATGTGAAGAAACCTGGAAGAAATAGAGAAAAAAAACCCCCACAAAGAATCAAACTCTTAAAGTTTCGGGTACCTAAGGGGAAAAAATGTTTATTTGAAAACATTGGTAAGGAGAAGTACTTATCTGATTTTTCTTGTAGTCAAGTGTTACAGGGGAACTAAGGAAAGAAAAGAAGTTGTGTTGTAATCTATTATCAGTTAAATTAGAAATAATACATAATTGAAGGTTGTTTTACTGGAAAGAAAAATACATGTGTTACTTATTTACAAAAGAAGTGAAAATTATTTTTAAATAAATTTGCTGTCTTATTTAATTATAGAAAAACTGTCTGTTTTCATTGTCTCCCATCAAAATTTGGAAATAATCCTAAACTTAGTTTATTTTCCTCTCCCACCCTTTGAGGACGTGGGACGTGGTTAGTGATCCTGCATCACTCCCGGAGTTCTGAAGTGCATTCCCAATACTAGCCACGACTACAATCATCTGATTTTGGAAATTGCACAGATTACATCAGGAACCCCGGGGGTGTATGTCAGACTTGTTTTTCTACTTTTTCTGCAGCTGCCACTACTCAAGAGAAAAGCAGCTGCGGATCTCAGCAGAGACTTTCCCATTTTGGCAGGAGTGTGGGAGATTGCCTGGTCTGCAGCCAGGGTTTATTTTCCTTACAGCTCTCAGAACCGGCGTGTTTACTTTACAACAGTTGAGTGAAATTTATTAATACTGAAATGGTTCTCAGCTTAAAAATGCAAACACATACTTTCTCACACTCAGAGAACTCTCACCCAGGCTTAGTTACAGTCAACTAGAGCCAGGTTTTTCCTGGATGAGGCAGCACACACTTTTAAAACTTACAGCACAGGTAATTCTTGGGCAGTCACTCAGGCACACAGAACTACCAACTATACTGTTCTCAAGCAGTTTTCATACTCCTAAACACGTCTCTGTAATTTTCTCTTTTACTACAAAGACACGTCTTACACACATCTATAGTCTTTTAAGTCTTTTAAGTCTTCTGCTCCTCTTCCCCACTGTTCTCAAGACGTTGTGTCAACAAAGACTCATCTTGCATCATGTGACCTCCGCCAACCAATCAGCACACAATCCATGGAACTTACAGTTTTATTCTAAAGCATGGAACTCAAGTTTTTTGAAAATGTGATTTCCCATAGACTTCAACAATTTTTCCAAAACATGTCAAGTAAATTTAAATAAAATCCACACTAACTTTTATGTACCAATCCAACCATATCTTTCAATTTAAAAAATACCCACAATTATGGACGTTATGCAATTTTACTTAAAATGTGCAAGAATTCACACAAAAGCATTTAACATTCTCCCAGAAAATTAAATTACAATCTCAGAAACCCATACAAGCGACCACGCTTCCAAACGAGCCCCTGAACACTGTATTTTCAGTCCACAGTCAAACCAACAAGTTTACCCATTAAAATGAATTGTTACACCAACAGACCACCATGGCCCACCTAAGGGAGATCCCCACAAGTAAAAAGATATTTTAAAAGTAAGCCTGAGAATCCCAGTCCCATGACACCTAAAAGTGCCCATAAAAATTTAAATAAATAAAATTGAAACTCAGGAGGTACCTTGACAGAGTCCCTTTATGCTCCTCTGTTGAACTCTGTCCTTCAGTTTGGTCCAGTTGGACCTCCCACATTGCTGTGGCTCAGATGTGATAACCTGCGGTAGCCTGCCAGGTAGCCTCAAAAATCAAGGTCCTGGCTTCATTTGTGAGTTACCATGGGCTCCAGAGTCATTCTGAGCATGTGCAGAAGTTTGTACTTGCCCAGAATGCTCCCAGCCCAGACCAGGCTGTGGCATCAGTCTCTCCCATGATTGCAGCCATATTTCCTTTGCATGGACAGTGCACCCAATGTGTGCCAGCCTCCTGGACACTTCAGGATGGTCATGGAGCTTCCGACCTGTCCCAGATTCACTCTACCTGCTGTAACTTGCCCCAGGACACCCCCACCCCACCAGAGCATCAGAAGGGACCCAATGCTTACAAGAAGCCTCAGATGGCTGCAAAACCCCCAGGCCAGGTAAAAACATTTTTTTTTTAATTCCTTACAAAAGCATCACACATCTAAATGGCAGACTTTAAATGTCTGGAGAAACTCAGATGTTTAATTTCCATTTCAAAACAGGAGACCTGCTCCAAGGCCCCGACTAAGTGCCTGCTCTAAGAGCATCACTAAATCCCAATGTCACCGGTCCAACAAAGACAGACCATCACTTCCACATCATAGCTCCACCTCAATGCCAGCCTTCTCACCCCTCCCCAACACCATCCATCATAATTCCCTGCCATACCTGACCCTTGACTGCATCTGATGAAGACAAAAAATGCCCATATATGGAAGCTTGGCCCTAGTGGTACTACCACGATTTTTGCAGAGGACTGGTTGCTATGCCATGCAGCGCATTTTGCTTCAGCACTTTTAAGATTTTTTCCATTTATACACTCTGTAAAGTTGATTAATCTGAACCAGAACAACCTCTAAAGTAGGCATTGTGCTGAAACATGGCCCATGTAGGATATTTTTGGTTAGTTTACTTTGACAAATAAACTCTTGGATACTCTTACTTTTTGTTTGCCCTGATCATTTAGAACTTTCCTCACTTTCACCCGTGTTGTTTCTGTTTGACTTTTTGTGGAAGTTGTGAGGACCCCCCCCCCCCCCCCTTGTTCTTTCTTGCTTAGACTGCAATACCACAGTATTATCACTAGAGATCTTGGAAGTCATTTTGGAACCTGGCAGCCCTGAGGTAGGAGCAATTGGACATCATTCACACCCTGATAGATACCAGGACCCCAGTAAGCCTAGGGATTGGGGGGGGGGGGGGTAGGGGGCCTTGCCACCCAAGAACAGTTTTTGAAGACCTTGAACCCTCCTGGGGGGGCAGAAGGAGAGAAGATATTTGGGGGAGGCTGTCATGTGTTATGGCTCCTGGGAGGGTGTTGTCTTTGTTGGATACATTCAGGAGTTGATTGATGGTGGGGGTGGGGGGTGGATGCATTCAGGTGATTGCGGGAAACAGGTTTGGATACAGTCAGGGGTTGGTTGATGTTGGGTATGGATTCAGTCAGGGGTTGGGTAATGGTGGGAAGGGCTATGATGGATGGTGTCGAGAAGGGGTGGGGAGGCTGATAAAGTGGTGGAGGCTGCATGTCCTTTCTTAAAATTCTGCTCCAAGTGTCCTAATCCTCTGTTCTAATCAGGAGTCTCTTGCACAAAGGCTACAATCATAGTCATTTTTCCCCAGCCACCGAGGGATGATCCTCAAACTACAAGGCTGAACTTTGCACTCCAGCATCAAGGCACACAGTGCTACTGTGTATACAAACTAAACATCCGACCATAAAGAATAGATCCTAAGGAAGTATCAGTACAGGTGGCAACATTAATTGTAATGGAAGGCAAAGCTCAGACTGATATTGGTAGGAACCAAGTTTTAAACAGAAAGTATTCAACTTCTTGTTGTATTCTGGATACTTGCCCTCTATATGATATTAAAAATGCTTCATGTCATTTCAAGATCATATTGTTAAATTTGTTACAATCCATTTTGGATCTAGGAGACTTTTCTTCCAATCTTGGAGAAATTATTGTCACCCCTATTTTGAAGAATAATAGGGAGCCTTACCACCATACTTCAAATTATAGACCAGTGGCCTCTATACCTTTCTTTTGTAAGCTCATGGAAAGAATAGTGGCCCTTCAATTGATGGAATACCTTAATATGTATAATGTGTTGCATCCCACACAATCAGGATTTAGGTCAAACTTTAGCACTGAGACAGTACTTGGTCACTTATTAATAACATCCACAAACTTCTTTGTGAAGGGAAGAAAGCCCTAGTGCTACAGTTTGACCTATCTAGTGCTTTTGATTTAGTAGATAGGTCAAACTGTAGCACTAGGACTTTATTTTGATTTGGTAGATCATGAGATTCTTCTTTGAATATTGGGAGAGCTGGATGTAACTGGAAGGGTTTATAATTGGTTCTCTGGTTTCCTAAAATATTGTACCTAGAGTAAAGATGGATAGTTAATTATCATAGAGATGGAATAATTTTACTGGTCCCACAAAGGTCACCATTATCTCTACTACTCTTCAAAGTTCATATGTATTCAAAGCTCAACTCTAAAAAAGTTGAGCATTTATTTATATAATTATCCAGATAACATAACAGTGTTAGTTCCAATTATTTCTCAAGTTTCATCTCATTCAGTTTTACTTCATAATATTCTTATTACTTTGGAATCATGGATGAAATGCGTAAGTTTAAACTGAATTCAGAAAAAACAAAATTTCTTTTGATTAGCCATTCTGCAGGCAAAGAGGAAAATAGTGTAAGGATCAATCAGGTTACATATCAATTTTCATCTACTATTAGAGTGTTGGGGGTCTTATTGGAAATTAGGTTATCTTTTGAACCTCAGGTAAATATTCTCATTCAAAAGGCATAGTTATTATGTACAGTCTCTGGAGGGTGCACAAATAGGTTACAAGAGGACTCAGAAAGAGGAAGACAGGCAAAAATACCTGCAAAAGCTAAAAGAAGCTGGAAAAGCTGTCAGGAAAGCGAAGAGGTAAATGGAAGAAGAGATAGCTGATATGGTAAAATTTGGGGACAAGACGTTTTTCAGATATGTAAGTGACAGGAGGTAGTGCCATAATAGCATTGTGAGGATCAAAGTTGAGGGGGAGGAATATGCAGAAGCCGATAAGGATAAAGTTGTACTGCTTAACAATTATTCCTGTTCTGTGTTAACAGATGAAAGGCTGGGGGTAGAACCTCAGAAAACATATGCTAAGGAGGATAGATGGACCGATTCTCAGAAGACTGTATTTGTGAGGAGCTAGCTAAACTAAAAGTGAACAAAGCAATGGGGCCTGATGGGATACATCTAAGGATACTCAAGGAACTCGGAGATGCTCTGGTGGCTCCACTGTCTGACCTCTTCAATGCTTCCTTATAGACTGGATTGGTCCCAGAGGACTGGAGAAGGTTAGATGTGGTCCCTCTTAATAAAAGAATGGAATCAAGGAGGAAGTTGGGAATTACAGACCTGTCAGTCTAACCTTGGTAGTGAGTAAACTAATGGAAATGCTTCTAAAGTGGAGGATCATGAGGTTTCTCAAATTGAACGGACTGCAGGACCAGAGACAGCATGGCTTCACTAGAGGCAGGTCATGTCAGACAAATCTGATTGATTTCTTTGACTGGGTGACAAACAATTGGACTTGGGAAGGGCACTAGATATGGTGTACTTGTTTTTTAGCACAGCCTTTGACACAGTCCTGCACAGGCAACTGATAAATAAACTGAGTGCCCTTGGTATGGGACCTAAAATGACAGACTGGGTTAAAAACTGGTCAAGTGGTGTAGAAATATACAATATTGGCATAACCATGAACCTTGATTCAGGCCTGAGTTATCAATAGGCCGAGGCCTCAGTGACTTCTGTGTGACTTCTGTATGAGTCAAGAACTCATGATCTGCTGAGGCACCCTTGTGGGCAAATAAGAATAAGGAAGGGACAAGGGTGCAGAAACAGGACAATATGATTTAGTAACACAGGGGAAACAGATGGCTTGAAAAAGGAACAAGATAATTTCTGTTGGAGGCTGACTAGGCTTTCCAAGAAGTGCTAATCAGTTTTTGTTTTGTACTATGAACTGCATTTGAACTGTTGCTATAGATGAAAGTATATAAGTGCTGATGTTAGAGTTTAATTTTGGAGAAGGGCAGAAGCAGCTAACACTTTTGTGTAACAGCACTGCCTGTTCTCCCATGAGAAAATATCAATTGTAATCTGTAGTTGGTAAGCACAATAAAAATGCTTTTCTCATTCGTGGCCTTGGGTCTCTCTATCATTCCAGATTGTGGGTGGCTGGTACATAATAATCTTGGGGTGGTAGACAGGGCCCTAAAAACAGTTGTGACCCCAGACGTTGATACAAGGGGATTGTGAGTCGACGCACGACCCCCAGGTCAACCCTTTACTTGGGTCCCTTAAAAGAGCAAGCTGTGTTAAAACTGTGAGTGTCCTGGTTTGAGTCCGGTGAACTACAAGCACAATTATAGTGAGAATAAGAAGGAGTCATCAGTCTCTGGGACACTGGAGCCGATTCGGTGAGTGAATCCTGGACAGGTCAAATTGAGACCATGTCTAGAGTGTGAGTGAATCCTAGACAAATTGGGACTGCGTCTAGAGTACCAGTATCACTTGTGCAGGTTTGCACGAAGAGTAGTAAGTTAACATTTTTACATATTATATTTGCAATTACACAATACAAAGTTATGGCCACACCACTTGATATAATTGCTAAATATTTCCTTATAGAAAAGAAGGAACTTGCTAAGTTATGTGACAAATGGCACAAATGGAACAAGAAACAGGCAGATTTGAGCTGGCCTCAAAAAGTTCCTTTAACGCTAATACTTTACAAAAATTAATTAAATATGAGACCTATAAAAAGGGTAAATCTTGTATGAAACATCTGCAAGCCATCAATAAATTCGTAATTAAATAATTGCTATTCTATTAGGGAAATATATTTTTATATAATTTGAATTCTGTTCAAATCTCATTCTTTGAATCTTCTTTGTTCCTAACCATGCTTCCTTTTTCTGCTCTGACTTCTTGGATTACTAAAGCTACAGTGCTTTATAAAAAAGAAAGGGCACAGGATTGCTAGAGGAAATTCTTGTTGTCCACAAAATGTTTCTCTACATCCTTGGGTTTTTTTTTAAATATTTGATTTTATGGCTCTATGGCATTGCAACTGTCTACCCAGTAATGTAAGCTTAATGCAAGGAATAGGGAATGCCATGACTGGTAGAATTTGTGGCAGAAACCACATGGGTATTGAAAGAACTTCTGATAACTGTTACAAATTGTGTTCTTTAAAGGAAATAATGAATATTTTTATGCAGAGGAAGCAGAACTTGAGTACTCAGCCCGATTAAATTTAAAAGTCTGCTCAAACATTTATGTCTGCAGACAGTGTCCTGTTTATATATATGTCTTCTGTTAGCTGTTAAGTATTGTGTGGCCAGATTAGGGAATTGTAGGCTGACTGGGTCCTGTGCTGACAGGCTCTTGTCTAACCCTATTTGTTTAAGTGTCTGAATTTTTTCTTCTTCTTCCTTTTTCTTGCTAATTTCATAAGTTTCTGGGGAATGTAGTTGTTTTTACATTTATTATAGAAACTACATTACGGGTAAATTATTTAAGTAAAAGTGAAGAACGGACTAAAGATCTTTCAATAACTAAAGTATTTATCTGTTATGTGTGAATGGAGTTTTGCATTGTCATTTTACTTAGCTTAGATTTAAGGAAGTACTTTGATCTCTGTCGCAGCATGAAATAAATAGAAACCTTTGCATTCCAGTAAATTGTCACTATAATTGAAAGTTATAGGTTTTTAATGTCTTTTGTGTGAAACATACTTGAGATCTTAACTTACTTTTGATAATAGGTGAAGTTTCTTGAGCATTGCTGAAATGAAAGGATACCGTAAATTAACTCTGCTAGTTTCTGTGTGGTTTAGTGCTCACATCCTGTTTCTTTAGTGACAGGAAACAGATGTAATGAGGAAAGTATAAAAGATTTTAAGTTATATTGTGATTTTTATAACACTTCATGTGCTGTAATAAGGTATATAACCTCTTACATAAGTATGAACATGTTCTGCCACTGTAAATAATTGGAAGTGTCCCAATGGATGGAAAGTTGAAATGAGGGACAAATTAATTGACCAAATCAACAAGTTATTAACTGTTTTTGCTTCTGCATTATGCATGGTGAACCACTGAAGGACTTGGTCTAAATATATTATAGGTGTCTCTGTTTGTCATGTTTACTTAGCAACATTCCTTTGTAAATAGCTTTGTCTTCAGTTAAATGATAAACAGGTTTTTATATTTAAAATATTAGGAATACTTGATCAACATTCCAGTAAGAAAATTTATTGAAGAAAAATGACATAGCTAGACCAGTGGAATATAAAGAAATATTTTCTTTCTTTTTTAATTATTTCAACATAACCTACTGAGATTTCTGATCAGCTGCAGAGATACAGAATCTTGATGGAGCATTTACACAGTACTATTGTATATTTTTCCCACATATGGAGTAGCTATGCCATGTTATTACATATGAAGTACTTCTAGCTCTAAAACACTGTTTTGGAAATTTATCATACATACTTGCGTTTAACACCATGTTTATTTAAAGGTTATGTACAGTACTGAATTCCAATAACATGATCTAATTTACAACCTCTTAATTCTTTTTCTTTTATTTGTTAGTCTGTCTATATGTTACCCCTTACATACAAACTGTATAAATGATCACTTCTGAATTTTTTTCAATTTTGTGGGTAATACAAGCAGTACATATAAAACGTTTCTCTCCTGAATGCAAATTAGTTGTGTTTGCAATATAACAAAAGATTTATTTTCTGCATTCTGTCGTAGACATGTTAACTACCTATATTTTGTCTTTTATCATCTTTAAAGGAAGTAATTCAACTCTTAGGGTATATGGCTTTAAAATTAATATTACCAAATCATAAATACTGAATTTGAACCTGTTTCTACAGCAGGTCAATGATCAGGCATTTCAGTTTAAATGGGTGAAATGATATTTCCAATATCTGGGGATAGATATTCCAGTTAATTTAAAGCAACTGTTTGCAGTTAATTATCCTAAACTGATTAAAGTGGCCTTTGCAGAATTGGAGCACTGGCAGAGTTTGGAAATTTCTTGGTGAGGGAGAATGCATGCACTGAAGATGATGATCGTCCTGAAGTTCTTATACTTATTTGTATCCCTATCAGCTGTGATTCCAAACATCTGTTGAAACTACAGTGCAAATTATTTCCCTTTTTTAGGAGGCATAGGCCTCCCAGGGTGAGAAAGGTATGAGTGTATCTCCCCAGGCAGCTGGTCAAGAAAGGGGTCCCTAATTTGTATTTATATTAGCAAGCTGCCTTATTAAAAGCATTAGCTAAATGGATACAATGTTCACAGAAGATACGGATAATTCTTGAGAGGAATCACTTGGTCTACCCTATATGGGCTTTGCCATGACTTACCTAGCATGACTTTAGGTCTCAATCCAAAGAGCAAGCCCATGTGTTCTTCACACATTGGAAGTCTGGCATGCATTACAAACAAGACACTATAAGCATAAAAAGTACTATTCTCTTATGTTTATGCAATATCCTCTAGATGCTATATAGTTGCTAGATGCAACAGAGGATCGATACTGTTGTGGAAGGATCTGAGGAACTTATATGTTAAGTCTTCCACAGGTCAATGTGGGTGACATGGAGGGGCATAATCGAACGGCACTGGCCAAATCGATGGCCAGCCATCTTCGGGGCCGGCTCTGCGATGGGGCAGAGCCAAGCGTATTTTCAAAATACGCTTGGCGCTGGCCAAATCACTCGCCGGGTTTAGAGCAGGATCGCCGGGTTTATATAAGATGGCCAGCTTCGTTTTTCAGTCATAATGGAAACCGGGCCCAGCCATCTCAAACCCGGCGAAATGCAAGGCATTTGGGCATGGGAGGAGCCAGCATTTGTAGTGCACTGGCCCCCCTCACATGCCAGGACACCATGGCTCCAGGAGTATCTGAGCAGACAGGGAGGTTTACATTCCTTCGATAACAGAACAGTTTCATGGGTACAACAAAGACTCGCTTCATGACCAAGAAGCTGGCTGGTCATTATGTCACCGTATGTGATTGGTCCACAGGTAGCATCTGACCTTTGGATACCAAAAGTTTGGACTGAAGAGAAAGGAAGGGAGACAACCAGAGGACTTGCAGGTGGATAGAAGGCTCTGAATGAGCTAGAAACTGATTTGCCTAAACACCAGTGAACTGCCTACCTTGTAACAAATTCACAAGGTTCGCTCAGCTACAATATCAGGCCTTGCCTAAAGACTGTGCCCTTTGCATCCAGAATTCAAATCTTGGACTTAATTCCTTGACCCAGAGACTCGCTGGGAATTCAGCTCAAGTCTAAGAGGAGGATTCTGTTTCTACCATTGGAAGTCTGCTACAGACTGCAGGGTGAGATAACAGGATTTACTTCCTATGGTAATGGGGATAATTAGTCCTTGTCTTTATTCTATGACAGATGGATTTTATGTCAGGATTTATGGTCTAAGAATTTAGCTGCTAACTTTGTATTTTGCATAAGACGTGTGGTATAAGATCTCCTAATAATCATTAGGATCAGTATTGTAATTGGTTGTGTAATCACTCAGTTAGTCCATTAGGATAATCAGATTCCATTATCTGTATTTTGGTATCTATGATTTTTTTACAGCAAGTTATTTTCTATCCTATATAATAATTCTCACCTCCAACATTCTGACTTGCTGCCTGGGACCATGGCTCATTCCAAGTTGGTCTGCTAGGCTCCGTAGATCAGGCTGACATCACCGTAGGCATTATGATGTCAACTTCAGAACCTGGGAGGGGGGGGGGGGGAAACATGCCTCACAGCTGATCCATGTCCAGAGGAGGATCGCTGGACATGGGTGGCTAGAGGGGGGCAGGGGAGAGAGGAGGGTCGCTGGACATGGGTGGCTGGAGGGGGGGCAGGGGAGAGAGGAGGGTCGCTGGACATGGGTGGCTGCAGGGGGGCAGAGGGTCGCTGGACATGGGTGGCTGCAGGGGGGGCAGAGGAGAGATGAGGGTCGCTGGACATGGGTGGCAGGAGGGGGGGGCAGGGGAGAGAGGTGGTTCGCTGGACATGGGTGGCTGCAGGGGAGCCGAGGAAAACCTTGCTAGCGCCCATTTCATTTGTGTCAGAAACGGGCCTTTTTTACTAGTTTATATATATTTCTTTACTTAATAAATAATAATATATTCCATCTGTGGCATTGTTCATTTTTCCAGCACAGCTAGCTTGTCATTGGGTTACTAAAGAGGTATGCTCCCCTAGACACAAGTCCAGAATAATTGCTATATAGTAGTGTTCTGACAGCTAAGTACCTTCTATATATAAACTACCTTACAACTCTGTGACTACCGCTAGATATTTTGTAAAACCTCTGAAAGCTGGCATGAGACCAAAAGGCAGAATGCAGTACTGGTAGTGGTGCTTCCCTATTCGAAATATCAGATACTTCCTGTGACTGGGATGTATTTGAATGTGGGTATAAGCATCCTTTAAGTCCAGAGAGCACACCTGATCTTGTACCTGAATCATGAGTAGTAACTATCCCAAATTTTCTTTGGCTAGATATTTGTTCATGGCCCTTAAGTATAGGATGGCATGGAATCCCTCTATCTTCTTGGGTGCCAGGATATACTTGGAGTAAAATTCTTTTCCTTTTTCTCTTGGTAGAATGGGCTCAACAACACTGGCCTACAAAAGGGAAGAGAGCTCCTGAGAAAGCAGATCCTGGTGATGAGAGATTAGTTTTGATGCTCTTTGGTGGTGGAGGGGCAATTTGGAGGAGATTTTCACCAATAAAGTATGTAACCCATCCATAATTGTGAGGAACAATTAGTCTGAGGTTATAAGGGGTCACCTTTCTTGGAAAAAAGTCTAGCCTCCCTCCTACTAGTAATCATCCAAGATGCTTACTTTTACTATGGCTTTGCTCTCATGAAGCCAGTCAAAAGCTCATCCCCTGCTTTGACTGGGGAGTTGACTGGGATTTTTGCTGCCTTGGGCAGAAGTGAGAGCTCTGGGTTGACTGGGAAGGATCCAAGGCAGGAAGACCTCCCTGTCACTTTGTGAGTAGTAGGGTCTCCTGTGGCCAGCACATAAAAACCTCCTGGAAGAGGAGGATGTAGCGAGAGTGGGCCAGGAAAGTGACTTGATGGTATCAGCATGTTTCTTGATGATGTACACATCCTTTTCTACTTTGTCATCAAAAAGGTTATCACCCTGGAAAGGAATGTCCACGAACTGCTCCTGAAATTCTGGTTCCAGGTAGGAGGCATGCAGCCAGACAATTCTACACATTACAATACCCATAGCAGAGTCCCTGGACAACATATCAAAATCATCATAGGCTGCCATGGCCATGTGCTTCTGACACTCCCGCTTCTTGGCAACTAGCTGATAGAGTTCTGCAGCCATCTCAGGTGTTAGTGTCTACAAATTCTGCCACACTGTTCACCAAGGATTTCAAGTAGATGCTCATGAAGAGCTAGTAGGAATGTATGCAGGAGGACAGCATAGCATTCTGATAAAACTTTCTCCAAAAAAGAATTAAAGATCCAAACATCTCTTCCTGGGAGCACCAAGGTGTGAGACTTCTTGGCTCTTTTGAGAGCAGATTCGCTGACCATAGAGTGCTGTGCAGCTGGAGCTTTTCCAATCTGGGTGCCTTTTGGACTCTATACGGTCATCTTGTATATGGGCTGTACAGAGAGGGAGATCTCCCAAAGCCTCTTCTGAATAACCTTGAGGATACCATGAATGTGCACTGCCACAGCCTCCTTAGGAGGGGACTCAAAGTTGAGTATGTCCAACATGTCAGCCCTGGGCTCATCCTCAACCTCTAATTTAGTATATATGTAAACTGCTTAGACTGTATCTACAGAAAGGCAGTATATCAAGTGTACAATAAACGTAAACAAACAACTTAAATGGGATGATTTCTGCCATATAACTTACAAAACTGGCAAAGAAGAGCTCCCCAGGAGGAGAATTTGGAGAATTTTCCCCACCACTTGAGGGTCTGATGGGAGTTCCAGGGATCCCTCCTCTGGCTCTTTCTCAATTCCCAGGAGTGGTCTGATATAGATTCAGGGTATTAGTCCTCCAACTAAGTCCTCACAAGCCATGTTCTACTGGCCTGGCGGGAAGGTTCAGAGTGAGAGTATCGAGACACAGTGTAGGACCTGGACCTTGAGGAATCTTCCTTCACTGAAGGCTGGACACTGACATTCCTTCACTGAGGGCTGGACCTTGCCCCCTTTGCGTATGGGTGTTAGTGCATAGCCAAGAGTGAGTGCATGGGCCTCCATGATTGGCTGAACCAACTTTGGGTCTGACACTGATGCCCTCGATGCCTAAGCATCATGTTGGGCTAGAAGTCATCCCAGTTCCTCCTACAGCATGGCCCAAATCCACTCCTCTTTGACAGGCATTGGAAAGGCAGTGCTCAGTCAGTGTGGTCAAGGGGAAGTGGCCCTCATGGCATCGGCACTTCTTGAGCGTTGGCAAAACTGATGCCTTGATGCTCTAGGTGCTGTGCTTTGAGGAGGGCCAATTCTGATGTTTCCTGGCCTCTGTTGGACATACCAGATTAGGGTCTCTGTCTCCCTCAGTTCCTCCACTACTCTAGCCTCAAGAGAACAGACTCATTCTCTAAGAGCTAGGAGCTCTTTCCATTGAGTACACACATATAACCTCTTTCCAACTGGGAAATAATCATACATGTGACACTCAACGCAAAAGACTGGAGAGCGTTCCTCTCACTGCTGGACTCTCTCACTGCATCTTAGTATTATTGAGTTGTTTAATAAAAACTTCTTAAGGTACTAGGGATATTAGATTAATATAAAGAGCCTTAAGATTATATGGTATATTGTGTGATTTATTTAGTGTTTGCTTCTCAGAAACTAATCAAATGTAATTAAACTCTGTAAAAAAACCTCCCCTCTTGTTATTGTAATTATAATAATTGACTATAAGTTAAGACTATACATGAAGAAGTGTGCTAGGAGTAAGTGAGAATTAGGGAGGAAGGGTGGGTATGAAGTCTGAAATAGGTCCTACTGTGCCTTCTACAGGCTATCTGTCACGATGGTGACTATTTTCCTTGGCTGTGCTCACCTCGCTCTCTGGTGGCCAGAACTGGTGGCTGCCATAGAGTGTCTTGCTGTCTTCCTACACATTCCAGACTTTCATTCCAGTCCGGTCCAGATATTCTAGCCCGCCAGACTTGGTTGGAAGTTTGGCAGCTAACTTCACCCTTAGCTGCCTTGAGATTTCTGCAACTGAGCCTCAGCTGCTGATTGCCTTTATTAGGCACCTGGCCCTTTCAGCAGGGCCTTTGCATTGCCAAGGGTCTCAAGGTAACCGGTGTGCAGTTGCACTCTTGCCTTGTTCTGTTTTGTACTTATTTCTTGGTGCCTATATGTACTTTAGCCTTTGTGTTCTCTGTTTGTTTGTCTGCTAGGTTCTGCTTTCAGTCTTGCTTTATTGCTTGTATGTATGTCTTTCTTAGTGGGTGCTTGGCAGCTTTCAGTCATTGCCCTAGTTCTTGTCTGTGTAGCCTAGCTTTGGGTCCTGTCTAGTCTGTCTTGTTCGGTTCCCTGTTCACCTTGGGCTTCTGCCCTACCCTGGTTAGTCAAGCTTTGAAAGTCCTTTACCCTGTATAGTATCCATTCTTCCTCTGTTTGTGGCTGGTTGTCTTCAGCTTCAGTTCCCCTCCTGCTTGTGTCTGCCCTGCTAGCTTTCAGTTTTCTTCCAGCCAAGCCTGTTTGGAAATCCTGAATCCTGATTCCTATCCTGAACCCTGTGCTGGCCAAGCTTGTTTAAGAATCTTTTCTAGTGTGAGTTTCTTGGTGTTCCAGCCTGCTTGCTCCAGTACCAGCTTTCCTCTAAGTCCTGCCAGCTGCCTGCACCCAGGGGCTCAACCCCTGGGGAACGGCAGTCAAGTGTAGGTGAAGCCTAGTTCCAGTCCGTGTGTTCCGGTTTGCTTATCTGCATCAGCAGTCCCTGCCTTGCTGGTGTGCTAGCCCAGTGCTGGTTGGGGGGGGTTTGCCTGCTGCTGCCGCTCCTCGGCAGTGGTCCAAGGGCTCACAAACTCAGTGTTTCCGTGAGAAGCCTAACACTATCTAGTAATGCTGTAGGCTATGGCAGAAAGTTCAAGTTTTAAAACTATGGGGGAAAGGGTATGGAGACTAGTTAATAAAGTTTGCTTTTTGAAATTCTGTCTTTATCAATAAACCTACAATTCCTCTTTTAAACCCAATTCTTAAAATCACCAAAGCACAGAGCAAAATAATGTTCAATTACTCAGAGGAATGTCTGTCCTCTTTTCTTAGAACTTCTCGGAAAGAAAGTTACCAGGGAATTTTCACAGGAAAAGAACACTTGCTAGAGCAATTAGTCAAAGGTACATCTGCGACATGGGCACCAGCCATATCTAAAACCAGTTCTGGCAGAAGCACATTCCAAAAATAGATATATTCTGATCAATAAACAGAAAATAAAATTATTTTTTCTACCTTTGTCATTGGTCATTATTTGTCTAATGGTGTTGGTCCCAGTCTCTGGTCTCTGCATTCCTCTGTCTTCTTTTAACTAACTTGCCAGAGTCTCCTTGTCCATTTGGCACTTCTTTTCTCTCCATGTCTACCATACATTTTCTCTCTGCGTCCCTATCTATCCTACCAAGCATCACCCCTGTGTCCTTACTCCTATCTTCCCACCATATTGAGCAGCTCCCATCTCTGTGTCCATATTCTTCTCCTATCCAACATATCTCTTCTGTGCCCCTATGCCTCCTCCCTCACCATGTGCTGGCATCTTTCCCTATCTCTTCCTTTCCTCCTGTCTTCCCCTCCCTCATCATCTCTCCCTCTACACCCCCCAGGGGTCCAGCAAGTGCTTCTCTCTCTTTTCTCGCTCCTGTTCTGTCTCTACTTTGCAGGTCATGGCATCTCTCCCCCCCCCCCCCCCCCCCCCCCAACCTTGGCATCTCTTCATCTCTCCTCTTTCCCCCCATTATCTTGGAATCACTTCTTCTCTTCCTCCTCCCCACCCCACCATCTTGGTATCCTTTCTTTCTCCTCCCCCAACTCTCCCTTTTCTTCCATCCACATGCAGTATTTCCCCCTCTTCTTTCCTTCCTAGCGAAGTGCAGCATTTCCCCTCCCTTCCCATCATGCACATTTCCCCCACACCCTACTGTTTCATCCATGTGCTGCATTTGCCTCTCCCTTCCTTAATGCAGCTTTCCCACCCCTTCTATTCAAGTGCAGCATCCCCCCATTCCCACCCCTTCCATGCAGTTTTCCCACTTCTTCCATTCAAGTGAAGCATTCCCCCTGTTCCTACCCTTTCCATTCAAGTGCAGCATTCCCAATACCTTCCTCCTGCATGCCTGGCATCTTCTCATCCCTCTTTCTGCCCCTTCCACGGCATGGGCACTACAAACTTGTAGGTTCCCCGGCACTGCTTATATCTAGCTCTCTCCAGCTGCTCTGAGACTTCTTTCCCTCTGTCACATCCTGCCTACATGACAACAGGAAGTTGTGAGAGAGGGAAGGACCCGGGGACAGAGGAAAGGTAAGGAGAGGTGCTGGACCTGCCAGAAGGAACAGGGGAGGGAAAGAGAAGTGAGGCAATGCCAGACTCACGTGAGAGACTGTCAGGGAGTCAGGAGGTGCCAAGGTGTGAGATCAGGCCCCTATAGTATGTGAGCTGGAGAAGGGGCTTGACTGCAAGTGAAATGCATGATAAATATCCTGCCTAGAAATACTACCAATAAAGCAATTATAGACTAGCTGGTTAGCACATATCATATGAAAAACTAAAAGCAACTACCTTCACTGTTCAAAACAGATTTAAATAATCTATTTTCATAAGTTGTATCAGCTAACAGCAATAATGTTTGTTGGTGGTGAAGGAAATGTATCCGAACCAATGGGTACCTCTGACATTTGTCCAGCCAGTAATGACGTTTCTGCTTGTGGAAAATTTGACCAGTGTTCTGATACAACCCAGAGGAGAAATTGATTTTGTTTCTCACTTTCGATTTGCTATACCATGTTTACACCAATAGGCACCAAAGCAGTTTACAATATTTATTTATTTATTTATTTGTTACATTTGTATCCCACATTTTCCTATCCATTTGTAGGATCAATGTGGCTTACATAGTGCCAGATCGGCGTTTGCAGACTCCAGTGTAAACAAATACAAAGTGATGTTATGGTAAGATAAAGTTCATGTGGCACAGCCACATTAAGCCCCAGATGTAAAGGACTAAAGTACAAGCAGATGCACGATACCACATTCTCGTACTTGGGCACAAAATTGTGGAATGTACTGCCTACAGACCTGAGAACAATCAACGAAACAACTATTTTTTGCAGATTTTTAAAGACATATCTCTTCAACAAGACATACAATGAGAACTAACGGCCACACAAATTCACCTGACACTCACCTACTATAACTACCAATCACTATAACTACCTAATCACCCCTTTCCTCTTCCTTCTACCCTTACCTAACCTTGACACAATATTAAATGTATCTGTCACCCTGCAATGACTTTGCTAACAAAATATGTAAGCCACATTGAGCCTGCAAATAGGTGGGATAATGTGGGATACAAATGCAATAAATAAATTAAGGAATCATACAACGGAAGTGTTGTGTTATGTCCTTTACATGTTTTAGTATTAGTGTGTTGTAGAAATCAGCATTTATGTTGAGTTGGTAGGGTATGCCTTTTTAAACAGGTTAGTTTTTAGTGATTTCAGGAAGTTTAGGTGGTCGTACGTAGTTTTCAAGGCTTTTGGTAATGTGTTCCACAGGATGCGTAGATAGATTTGTATTTGAGTTCTTTGCAGCTTGGGTAGTGCAGATTTAGGTACGTTCGTATTGATCCAGATGTGTTTCTAGTTGGTAAGTCGATCAGGTCTGTCATGTATCCCGGGGCTTCGCCGTAGATAATTTTGTGAACCATAGTGCAGATTTTGAAGGCAATGCGTTCTTTGATTGGGAGCCAGTGTAGTTTTTCGTGGGGTGGTTTTGCACTTTCAAATCACGTTTTCTGAAGATAAGCCTAGCAGTCTAAAGTTTCTTTAGTGTTTGTCCTTTGCATCCCGTGTAGATTCCATTGCAGTAGTCCACCTGGCTTAGTACCATTGATTGTATCAGGTTGCAAAATGTTCCCCTCGGGAAGAATTGTTTCACGGGTTTGAGTTTCCACATTGAGTGGAAAATTTTCTTTGTTGTGGATGTCACTTGGTTCTCTAGTGTTAAGTTGCGGTCCATTGTAACGCTGAGGATTTTCAGGCTGTCTGAGATAGGGAGGGTGTAATTTGGGGTGTTGATAATTGTGGGGTTATCCGCGCTGTGTAGGGATGAGAGGATGAGACAGTGTGCTTTTTCTTTGTTTAGTTTTAGTTGAAATGCATTTGCCCAAGAGTCCATGATGTTCAAGCTGATCTTGATTTCGTTGGTGATTTCTGTCAGTTTAGATTTGTAAGGAATGAATAATGATAGAATATCAATAAAATAATAGTACAGAGGTATAAAACATAAAAACATAATCAATAAAAATGATAGAGTATCAGTGAAATTAAAAATGTATAAAAAAATAGATATCTAGGAATCTAACATGTCAAACATATTCCCAGATAAGTCGTTAAACCAAATCTCCTATTAGTAATCTAAATATTATGCACAAAAGATAAATGAATGAAAGAATTGAACTTTGAATCTTAAACAAATAAATAACAAATTAATATAAGTATAAAAATTGTATCAATATGTATATACAGAGGCATCAAGATATGTGTCCAAAAATATCTATATTAATAATTGTCACCTCCAATTCTGAAGCTCACAGTGTGGCAGGGAACCAACCACTGAAGCCCTGCACTGCTGTACCCTGTCAGCACCACTCACTCTCACTCACTCTCACTCATACACCCGCCCTCAGCCACGCCCCTTACGGACATAATTTGCTACCTCAACGTTCTATTGAGGCCCCAAGCTCCAGCCACTTCCGTGAAGGGTTCGTGGATTCATGGTGGTGAAGCCTCTCCATGGTGGTGACGCCCTCGCGTCCAACATTATGATGTTGCGGCCAGAGCGATTTTCAAGATGGCGCCGAACAGGAACGTGATGATGTCGCTGACCTCCCAATTTTCTGGAACGCGAATGGCGCCGAACAGGAATGTCAGGACGCTGCGCCCGCACCGATTTTCACCAACGCCACAAAACGAAGATGGCGCCCAACACCGACGCAACACAACTGCACAAAACCGCTTCAGAACGTCGGACAGTGCGAGGGACGGATGACAACGTGGATGCAACACCTCACAGGTTTCCTCTTCTGTCCCTGTATGCCGATGACGGGAGGGGGAGGGGAAGGGAACCTTGCTAGCGCCCATTTCATTTCTTACAGAAACGGGCATTTATTGCTAGTAAATATATAAATACACAAAAAATATGTATGTATAAAAATTATATAACTTAATAAAGAGGTAAAAATAAGAGACATGGTCTAAAAATATAGTTGGATGTGGGAGGGGCGCTTGATGTGGTATACTTGGATTTCAGCAAAACCTTTGACACGGTTCCGCACAGGCGACTAATAAATAAATTGAGTGCCCTCAGTGTGGGACCTAGAGTAACTGAGTAACCTAGAGTAACTGGGTAAAAAATTGGTTGAATGGTAGGAGATAGAGGGTGGTGGTAAATGGAGCTTGCTCTGAAGAAAAGGATTCAGTGGAGTACCGCAGGGATCAGTACTAGGGTCAGCTCTTTTTAACGTCTTTGTGAACGATATTGCAGAAGGGCTGTCTGGTAAGGTTCGTCTCTTTGTGGATGATACTAAACTCTGCAACAGGGTGGACACCCTGGAGGGTGTGAATGACATGAGGAAGGACCTAGCAAAGCTAGAGGAATGGACCAATATTTGGCAACTAAGGTTTAATCCCAAAAAATGCAGGGTCATGCACTTGGGTCGCAAAAATCCGAGGAAACGGTACAGTATAGGAGGTGAAGTGCTTCAGTGTACAAAGGAAGAGAAGGACGTGGGGATGATTGTGTCTGATTACCTTAAAGCTTCCAAACAGGTAGAAAAAGCGACAGTCAAAGCCAGAAGGATGCTTGGGTACATAAAGAGAGGCATGACCAGCAGGAAAAAGGAGGTGATAGTGCCGTTGTATAAGTCTCTAGTGAGGCCCCATTTGGAGTACTGCATGGAGTTCTGGAGACCGCACCTAAGGAAAGATATAAACAGGATGGAGTCGGTCCAGAGGGTGGCTACGAAATTAGTAAGTGATCTTGAATGCAAAAATTATAGGGACAGGCTTATGAACCTCAACATGTATACGCTGGAAGAGAGGAGACATGATAGAAACATTTAAATATCTCAAGGACATTTATGTACAGGAAGAGAGACTTTTTCAAATGAAGGAGAGCTCTGGAATGAGGGGGCATATGGTAAAGTTAAGATGGAATAGGCTTAGGAGTAACCTAAGGAAGTATTAGTTCACAGAAAGGGTGGTGGAGGCGTGGAGTGGCCTCCTGGTGGAGGTTGTGGAGTCTAGGACTGTTTCAGAATTTAAAAAGGCATGGGATAAGCATGTGGGATCACTTAGGAACAGGAAGAATTAGGGGTTACAGAGGATGGGCAGACTGGATGGGTCATATGGCCTTTATCTGCCGTCATGTTTCTATGTTTCTAATAGCTTTTGGTGTCCTTGGGAATAATATCATCTACTTCCTATTCAAACATCATTCACAGTTATTCACAGACTATACAGTTGCAAAAAAACTCCTTGCTTTGTCTGATGGTGCCTTTATACGCCTCAATTTGTGCTCTGTAGTTCATATCTCCTTAATCAGTTGTTGTACTTCTTTGGGGCAAATATTAAGGGGGATGTTCTATAAACAGCGCCCAAAGTTCGGCACCAGGCAGATACGCACTAAGGGGCCCTTTTACTAAAGAGTTGGCGTGCAGCAATGAGCTTGTCACACACCAATCTGGAACTACTACTGGACTACTGCAGGAGCCTAGTGGTATATATCACCCCTAGCACGTACCATTTCTGGCGCTACAAAAATATTTTCTATTTTTGTAGCACTGGTTACTGCCAGGTTAGTGCAGGAGCCCTTACTCCTAACTCAATGGGTGGCAATAAGTGCTCCCCCCCCCAAAAAAAAAATGAGGCCACAGAGCGCATCAAAAACACACGCTCACCCTAGCACAGGCCCTCTTTTACTACAGCTTAGTAAAAGGACCCCTAAAGTTGTATTCTGTAAAGGGCATATCCTCTGTGTAGAAAACTAGTTTGCAATGGATCATACGCATAACTTTGAGCACCACATTTATGCTGGCTGAAACCTGTGTAAATGCTGACAACTAATGGCAGTTGGGCGCGTAATTGACCCTATTCTATAACATTACACCTAACCTCTGAGAACGTTCTTTGATCTACCCATGCCTCTCCCATGGTCATGCCCCTTTTGGAGTTGTGGGTTATTTAGGCGCACATTTTATAGAATATGGCTCAGGGCAGATCTGTGTTAAACCCAAATGAATGCCAATTAACACAAATTATTGATTGTAAAAATGGTTCATTAATTAATTAGTTTGCGAGTGGATATATAATTTTGGCGACCTATATAGAATTAAGGGGTAAGTCCTGTATTCCTTTCTTTCTCTCTGGTTTGCAAGCAGGTCTTCTATGCTCTTATCCCTTTGGTGTTTGCTCTGCTTGCTTGTTTTCTGCTCCCTAGTGCTGCAGTTTGCCTTATTGAATAGATTTGTAGATAAACTATGAGTGGGTGTTTTTATCCCTTGCTGCTTATGGTGTTTGCACTCACCAAATCCACTGCTTCAAAGCACTCCAGATTCCTTCCCTGATAGGCACTGTGGCTGCAGTTTTTCTCTTTAGCTCTCTCTGACAGAGGATTAGGATCAGGTTTCCTCTATTACCAAAATCTCTTCTCCTTCAGGGCACTCTGTGCCTCGGGGGACAGCTGTGAACCAGACCTGCAACCTCAACCTCTGTGCTCATTTCTCCTCTTCCTCCTCAGCCCCTAGAAAAGGAATCCAAGGCTCTAGTGGGCCCCAGAGTGGAATACCAACTCAGTACAGATTTACATCTCCTTCATACGCGATTCCCTCTTGGGGAAGAGAACAAGGTTCCTCCCTTAGCTTAGAATTTCATACTTTCCTCCAAAAACTCAAGTGTAAATCCTATTGAGCTAGTTTCTCAGAACAGACTTCCTTCTATTCAGATTTGATTGGCACTTCTCTGGAGCAGGGGCCCAGAATGTTTTCCAGCTATAGCTTAGGAAAGAGTGCATTGACAGCCTGCTACACAGACAAGAGCTTTTAAATCCACTTTTTGTCTTGTTAAACAAATCCTGGGTTTGTTAAGTCTTGTGTTTATCTTGGGCTGTTCTTATTCTTTGCTTTAAAACAGTCAGTCCTCACTCAATCATTTCCTGCTGCAGGGTGCATAGTTGGGCTCCACTACAAAGTTGAATAATCTTCACCTATAACAGTACATAAGGAAAAACGGAAAAACAGATCCTATCTCACTTTCTGTCACTTCAAAGCTATCAGAGACAGGATGAAATTCTTCCGAGGGAAACGTAGGTAAGGAAAATATTCAACTATTTCAATGATAAATCATTCAGGTTGCATAATTTTATGTCTTTGTGTAGTACAGAATTAAATTTTTTGTCAAGTAGATTCATCCTGTTCCTTTGAGCATCCAGTTGACTAGAAACCAGTCCCTCTATTGGACTGTGTGTTCCCCTAGTATATATTCCCATTCCAATGTACTTAACCCAGTCATTTCAGTGATATTCATCAGTTGGGGTGCTAAGTCCAGCCATTAGCAGGATGGGTAGAACTCCTGGAGCTGTGAATGCTGACATTGTGGTATCTCTACCTTCAGTCAGTCCTGGGAATGGAATACATGACAGGGGAATTAAATGCAGGACCTCCACTGAGCTGCAAAATTTCAAACATAATTGCAGAAGTGGGTACATACGTTACACAGAATGCATTTCTTGATTATCACTCCAATAGTTTTATTGTCTGTGCTCTTGTATAATGCAGGCTTGTTTTAAATGCATCATTAATATTAATATTTTAGAGGAATTGAGGGGCTGCAGGTGTGGTGTTCTAGTATTTTACAAAGATAAAGTTGGTTTTATTGAGAATTGTGAAGTGCCTCAGATGAAGTGCAACGTCATGGAGGAAAGGTGACAGTCCTATTGTAAAGCAGGAGTGCATTTTAAAGCTGGGGATCAGCAAGTGAGAAAGCTAAGAGATAGAAATAAGCTGTCCATGCCATCGTCTTGTCATGTACTACTGTGTCCTTTGTATGTACCACGTATGATGTACGGTATATAACACAGCAAGAATTTTCAGAGTAGGTATAAATGTGTGCAGGTGAATTTGTGCACTAGTGGAGTACCTTATTGCCTTTATAAAATACTACATCCAGAGGATGGGGGGCAAGATGTGGTGGACTGAGCTCCACTACCGCTCCGTTTATATTCTATTTTCCTACATTGTTCTCTTTTCTACTCACAATGCCTAAATGGAAATGCAAGATTCGGGCTCCCTCCAGTGCTGCTGGTCCTTCCTTATGACAGTCTGAGATCACTCAGTTCACCTCACAGAACACTGCCACGGATGTATCCGCTGTGCAGGGTGGGAGGAAGAGCCCTGCATTGGAAAGGAGGTGTCGCTTAGCCCAACAGGCTCTTTGATTCCCCTGGCACTCTGAAGTATGGTGTAACATGAGATAGTACTGTTGGCATCTGGAACAATACCAACGCAGTCAGATTCTATAGGAGGGCAGGCTTCTCTTTCTACTTCAGAATATCCATTACCATCTTCCAGCTAGTCTGTATTACTGGCTGTGATTAGAGGAATGAAGGAGGTTCCAAGGGAGAATATAGTGTTCCCTCCCCTGGTTAAGCTGATGGAGGTAACCCTTGAATCCATTTGGGCTGGTTTGGAGTCCATCTATAAGGTATGCTCTGCAGTTCTCCCTCTGGTTGGTGAAAGTGCCTTAAAGTTTCAGAGCACTTTGAGGAAAATTTAAAAATTTATGGAGGAAAGCTGGAAGATTTAACAGGTCAACAAGTCATTTAGGTTAAAAACTTCCGATCCTCTCTTATTCAAGATTGTCTGCTATTTCAGAGGAAAATCGAGAACTTTGAAAATTATACTAAATTTTTGAATCTTCGCCTGTTAAACTTTCATCGGTTATTGACATTCAGGCTCATTTTCAGAAGAGAAAAATGTCTAAAACAGGGGTGTAGCCAGACACCCAATTTTGGGTGGCCTGGGTCCAAGATGGGTGGGCAGAAGAACTCCATTTGTCCCACAGGTGATTTGGTCTCTCCCTCTCTTGCCTTCATGACATATGGTCTCTCAAACATTCCCCCCTCTCCTGCATACCTTTGAAATAGCAGATTTTCACCAGCAGCAAGCAGCAACTAATACACACTGCTCATGTTGGCCCCACAGCCTTCCCTCTGATGCAACTTCCTGTTTCCGCATAGGCGGGAATACATCAGAGGGAAGGCTTTGGGGCTGGTGCGAGCAGTATGTATCAGTCGCTGCTCAATGCAGGCGAAGATCTGCTATTTGCAAGGTATGCAGGAGGGACAGTCATTGGGAGTTTTTGGCTGGTGGGGCTTGGGGATCCCTTCTAGCCACATCATAGGTATGCTGCTACTGGGTGGGCCTGAGCTCAAAGTGGGTGGGCCTGGGCCCACCCTTGGCTACGCCACTGGTCTAAAAAGTGACTTCTGCATTTGGACGGTTTTCTTACAAAAATGTCCAAATCAGTATTTTTGAAACCTATTTTTAGATGTTTTTCTATGAAGTCTGTCAGAAATATGTACAAATCTCAAGGGGGCATATTCAGGGTGGGACTTGAGCGTTCCTAAGACTTAGACGTTTTTCAGCCATAATGGAACAAAACAAAAATGTTCAGGACTAAAACGCAGACGTTTTGAGCTAGACCTGTTTTTATTATGAATAAGGTTCAAAAAGGTGCCCTAAATGACTAGATGACCACTGGAGGGAATCAGGAATGACCTCCCCTTATTCTCCTAGTGGTCACTAAGCCCCTCCCACCCACCCCCCAAATGTGATGAAAAACATTACTTGCCAGCCTCCGTGCCACCCTCAGATGTTATACTCAGGTCCATCAGAATAGCATTCAGGTCCCTGGAGTAGTCTAGTAGTGGGTGCAGTGCACTGCAGACAGGTGGACCCAGCCTCCTACCTCTCCCTTACCTGTTACAATTGTGGAGGAATCTGCGAGCCCTCCAAAACTCACCAGAAACCCACTGTACCCACATATAGGTGCATATATATAAGGATATTTAAGGGATCTAATTTCAATATAGCAATATATCAAATGACCTCTCAGAGTTCTCACAGGCAATTTTTTAACCAAAGCAGTCACAAACAAATCAAGGGAACATCTTCTAATATTAAGAAATAATACACTTCACTAACTTCAAAGAAAGCTATTAGTTGCTCAAAATAGGGAAATGATATTTCCAGCAGAAACAGCTTTGATGCAAAACTAAATCAATGCAAAAGTTGAAGAAGAAGAGCTATGACAATACTGTATATATTGTAGATTCAAACTAGGAAAATACTAATTCAAACCAAGTACCATATTTGGGTTTGGTTTGGGAATTAACAGTCACATAGATTAACACAGTGGCGTAGCCAAGGGTGGGCTTAGGTGGGCCCATGCCCACTTTGGGTTCAGGCCCACCCAGTAGCAGCATACCTATGATGTGGCTGGCAGGAATCCCCAAGCCCCACCAGCTGAAAACTCCCAACAAGTGTCCCTCCTGCATACCTTGTAAGTAGCAGATCTTCGCCTGCAGTGAACAGTGACTGATACATACTGCTCGCAGCAGCCCCACAGCCTTCCCTCTGATGTATTTCTGCCTAGGCGGAAACAGGAAGTTGCATCAGAGGGAAGGGTGTGGGGCCAACACGAGCAGTGTGTATTAGTTGCTGCTGCTGGTGAAAATCTGCTATTTCAAAGGTATATGGGAGAAGGGGGATGTTTGAGAGACCATATGGCATGCAGGCGAGAGAAGGAGAGACCAAATCACGTGTGGGACAGGGCAGGGTTCTTCTACCCACCCATCTTGGGCCCAGGCCTACCCAAAATTGGGTGTCTGGCTACGCCCCTGGATTAACAGTGTAATTTTTCACAATCTCCTGGATCATTATCAGGGGTAGAGAACCTCTGATGCTCATAAACATCAATTTGTTTGAGTTTTCAGTTCATCCCTAACAAATGTGCAAGAGATGGATTTGCATAGAATCTATGCAGTATGCATGCAAATCTCTTATGTATATTCATTGGGATTATCCTGAAACCCCCAGTAAATGGTGTTGTAAAGGACTAGAAGTTGCCTACCCTTGATTAGTGGTGTTGGGCAAAGAAGCTAAACTTTCAACATATACCTATATTGTGGATTATTCAAGTGATTCTTTGCTAAAGTTGCTTTTCTAAGACTAAGAATGCTCACTAAAGTCTATTCCTCAACAAGTCATTAATTTGCTCTCTCAGTTTCTGTCATCAGTCTGTACAACTAAGGATCCTACATTTGTAAGCAACCACTGTAGGTGGGAAAGTGTACTGTGGCTAACCTCAAAATCCTTTGTGTGTTTACCCACTCATGTGACATCTCACTTAAAAGGCACTAAAGAAAAGTTGGAATTTTTATGCATAGCTGTTAAATTGATGATGTTCTTATTATAACATATTTAGAAGGAAATTTTCAAATTACTCACCATGGAGGAAACTCAGGAACTTATTGTCAATGCTCTTCTGCATCGGTTTTAAAAGTGACAGTATAAGTGTACTTTCACTTTGAAAACTACCCAAGAAAATGAACCTGAGATGCTTGTACCGCCATTAACTATAGTTACTTTTCAGATTAAAACAGTTTTTGAAGTACAAAACTATGAGGCCCTTTTACTAAAAGTACAGTAAGTTTTTACAGCTACCAAGCTTTAAAAGCAAAAATTAACATGCCGTAAATGCAAAGGTTATGTGGTAAATTTTGAATGCGTGCCCAGTATGTTCTCTGCAGCAACTGCACTGAAATATTCAGTACCACACATTGACACAGTGTGCAATTAGTATGGATGCACTTAATGTCTGTATTGAGAAGACACTAAGGAGGCAATTCTACAACTGGGTACCTTACAGTAGTAGCCTTTTCTATAACGGCATTTGGGTACCCAGGTTTTATTATAGAATATTAGCATAAACAGTATCAGCACGCCTAACATTGTACCCTAGATATTCCTGAAATAGGTCTAAATATGGACGTCCTTCTTTTAGACTTGGACATTTCTTCACCTTTGGTAATTGCTGCTGGATGTCCTGATTTTGGGCCCTCCCTATCCCCCCCCCCAAAAAAAACACACCTGCCCAGTGGTGTTCCTAGGGGGGCTGACACCCGGGGTGGATCGCCAATGCGCCCCCCCCCCGGGTGCAGCGCCCCCCCCCCCCCGGCGAAGGAACCCCCCCTCCCCAGGGTGCACACCACTGGGGGAGGTGCCGCGCGCCTGTCCGCTTCGTTTCCATGCTCCCTCTGCCCCGGAACAGGAAGTAACCTGTTCCGGGGCACAGGGAGCACAGAACGAACATAGCGGACAGGCATGCGGCACCCCCCCAGCGGCGTGCACCCGGGGCAGACCGCCCCCACCGCCCCCCCCCCCCTTGGTACACCACTGCACCTATCACATGCCTCCTTGCTATTTGTATGTTCAGCAGTGTCGGACTTCCAAATCCTGCTTTGCAAAATTGGGATTTAGATGTTTCAAGCACATGGATGTCCATTTCAGAATTTTGGAATGTCCATATGCCATAAGCATCTATGTGTTTCTTATAAAACAGCCTCAAGATAGTCGCCTACTTGGCCTTCATGCATTGGTGGCCTGTTAAGAAATTACCCTCATAATGATCAGATCACAGAACTTGTGTTATACAGTAAATGAACCCTGGAACATATCATGTTCAATGATGGTATCATGAGTGAAAATAAAATCTAAGGTATGTCCTTTACATGCATTGGAGACTGTATCAGCTGTGGAAACCCTAAAAGAAACATAGGGCCCCCTTTTACAAAGTGGCGGTAAGCCCAACATTAGCTTACCGTTCGCTAAAAAGGAAGTACCTCCGGGCTACCGCAGCAGCCCAGCAGTAGTTCCCACCCCCAGCATGCCGTCATATCCGGCACTACAAAAATATTTTTACTTTTGTAGCACCGGTGTGTATCTGGCGGTAATCGGGCAGTGTTGCGTGTTGCCTGGTTACTGCTGGGTTAGCGCAGGAGCCCTTACCACCACCTCAATGAATGGTGGTAAGGGCTCCCCCCCCAAAATGCCTGAGCGGCAAGTGCTCCACTTGTCGCAAGGTCATTTCCTGAAAAAAACCAAAGACTTACCCACTACGGTAAAAGGAGGCTTCGGCGCATGTCAAAAACATGTGCCAATGCCAGCGCAGGCCCCCTTTTGACACAACTTAGTATAAGGGGCCCGTAGCAGGCAACAACATTTCAATCTGAGCAGAGGCAAAAATACCTCAACATGAACATTAAAATCACCTATTAATAAAAAATATGTAATATCAGTCTTAATAGCTGAGAAATCTTCAATCAGAGTGGGTAAACTAAAATTGAATTAGGAGGAAAACAGACCCAAAAAATCCCCACCCCATAGCTTATAACAGAATAACCTTACACACAGAAAGTGAAAACATACCAAAACAAGTAAAGATATAAGACTGCATGTACAAAACCAAAACACCACCCAAGGGATGCTCACATCTGAGTTGGCAAAACTAAGTGAACGTAATTTATTCAAAATAACAACATGAATATCCAACACTCACTTCTCTATGATACAAACATTTCAATATCAGAGTCTGTGAGAAGCTCATAAAAAATAAGGACTTTCTTACACATAGATCTAGTACTGATAAAAACAAAGGTAATCACTAATACACAAATCCAAACTATGAAAGGAAGAAAAGACCTCATTTGTCAGAGATGTCAAAACAGGTAATCTTTGAACCATCCTTTTTGTACTGGTAGAGGAAAAAGGCTTCTACCAACCCAGAATTTCCCAGAAGGATCAATATCCAACCCCTTCATCCTCATATTTCATACTTAGGTAAAACTAAAAATTCAGTCTCTAACCCATTACCCAAATGGAAGGCTGTCTACAGACTACATCAAGGGGTCCACTCACTAGGCAAGAAACCCATCTATAAGCCTTCTCTTATACAGTAGAAAGCAGCAGCAGCAGCAAGTGGTCGTGGTACAAATGAGTCACACCCAGTGGCATAGACAGACAGCCAATTTTGGATGGGCCTGAGCCCAAAGTGGGTGGGCACAATATTTTCTCTGCCCTGCCCTACCGCAAAATATAAATACAAAGGATCCTCAAGCTCTGTCAGCTGAAGACTTTCTCTGAAGGTGGCCAGAACTCCCTTTTACCAAACTTGGCAGGCAACAGCAACATCCGTAAACCACTGATGACAGCACCCTATGCGTGCTTAGCTGTTGGTGCCTCAAGCATGCTGTCACCGACTGCAGAGCTTGGTAGAAGAAAGTTCTGGCCATCTTTGGAGGAAGTCCTCAGCTTAGGATCCCTACCAGCTATACAGCAAGGGTCAGAACTGGTGTTAGACATGCTAGGGCTCCCTCCCTGATCCCCTGTCCTCCCTGCCTTCCCTCCATTTCCCCACCTGCCATTACTGTCACACCAACAGACCCTCACCAAATACAGAACAGGGGATCACATATCAGAAATAAAAATATTTAGACAAAAATTGAACTCAGAGCCCCAAAAAGTTAAACTTAGCATGTACTGCAACACTGGAGAAATAAAAATAGAAATGGATTTCCTTTCTCCTCAACACGATACAAACACATTTGCTATGTAGATTTCCCAAAGCCAACATATTCCATTTAAAACATTCAAAATACATTGCTTTTTTCTACCTTTTGTGGTCTGGACATTGTATTTTTCCATCATGTTGGTTGCAGTTTCTTTTCTGCTTTCCTGTCTGTTGTCTTCTAATTCTTTTTCAAGCGGCTGCTGTCCATTTGTCTTCTTTTACCTTCACTATACCTGCTTCTGACATTGACTATTCTTATTTTTAGCTCTTTCCTCTCTTTTTTCTTCTTTATGCCTTGCTGTGAACTCAAATTTCACCCTCTCACGGTTCTCCTCCTTTTTAGTTTACAGCTACCTATCAGATTTTCATCTTCTTCTCTCACCCATTAGCTTTTCCATTTCCCCATCTCACTCCTTCCTTAGCCCTCCATTCCCTTTCATTACCATATTTCTATCCTCTGTAATTGTCCTGTGTCGGTTATAGGTGAGCCCTTAGGTTCCCTGAGGCCCCGCAAGACCTCAGAGGACAGCCGCGCACCCCGAATCTTCACCTGCGGCGGCCGCCGTTCACCAAGAGTTGAGCCCCCAGCTGCAGGCGGCAAGCAGGACTGCTGGAACCGCGGGGTGACGGCCGGCCTGGCTGGTAGTTAGCAACTCAGTCTCTGAAGGACAGCTAGCACTGAGGAGGAACACCGTCTCTGAAGACAGCTAGCAAGGGCGGCTAGCACTGAAAGGAACACGGTCTCTGCAGGGGGCTAGCAAGGGCGGCTAGCACTGAAAAGGAACACAGTCTCTGAAGGTGGCTAGCAAGGACGGCTAGCAATGAAGATGGACCCAGTCTCTGAGGGTGGCTAGCAAGGACGGCTAGCAATGAAGATGGACCCAGTCTCTGAGGGTGGCTAGCACGGACGGCTAGCAATGAAGATGGAGCCAGTCTCTGAGGGTAGCTAGCAAGAATGGCCAAGATGGAGCCAGTCTCTGAGGGGGGCTAGCAAGGACGGCTAGCAATGAAGATGGACCCAGTCTCTGAGGGTGGCTAGCAAGGACGGCTAGCAGTGAAGATGGACCCAGTCTCTGAGGGTGGCTAGCAAGGACGGCTAGCAATGAAAAGAAGCACAGTCTCTGAAGGGCAACACTCCGCACTCCACTGTGTCGGCTCCTGACATTAGAAACGGAAGCGCTGGACCCTTCCTGTTCCGAGGTTTAAATTCCCCGCCAGTCTATCCCCTCCCTGGAAAAAGGAGCCAATCCCTCCGGCCCTGACAGGCAAGGAGCGCCTGGATTGGCAGGCCTGCCTAGCAGGCGGAGTCTCTCCTTCAATGCGCCAATCCAGCGTGAGTGGGCGGGACTTGCTCGCTGGTCTGCTCTGGCCGGGGAGACGCCGGCGCCGGCGCCGCCGCCGCCATCTTGGCCGGCGTCTTCCCTTCCCCGAGGCCGGCGTTCGCTCCAGCGGGTCGCCGGCCTCGGGCTGACCCGCGGCAATGCTGGCCCCGTCGGCGGCTTGTCTCCGCCGCACTGGAGCCCGCGGGCCCCGTCGATCATCGCTTCCCGCCGCGGGAGCACAGGTAAGGGCCCGGGACGGGACAGTATCCTCCCCGGATGCCCCCTTTTCCCCGGGCCCGGGTTTGGAAGGAGACCGGGCGTGGAAGGCTTCGATCAACTCTGGCGCATGTACATTCGCCGCGGGCTCCCAGGAGTTGTCTTCGGGACCAAAATTCTTCCAGGACAATAAGTAATTTAGCCTTCCCCGCCGCTTCTTTGAATCCAGAACCTCCTCCACCTCATACTCCGGATCGGGATCTGCTTCTAGATCTTCGGCTTCCTGCCGTTGGGGGTGCCATCGAGATCCTCGAAAACTTTTCAATAGGGAAATATGGAAGGCGTTATGCACCCGCAGGGTACTAGGTAACCGCAACCGATATGTCACAGCTCCAATTCGTGATTGGATTGCAAACGGTCCAATATACCGAGGTCCCAATCTCCGAGAGGGCACCCGGAGTCGGAGATATTTCGTGCTTAACCATACCTTCTGCCCTGGTTGCAAGACTGGAGCGGTTCGCCGGTGACGATCTGCGAAGACCTTGTATTTGGTAGCTGCCCTCTGCAATTGTTCTCGGGCCATCTCCCAGACCCTTTGCAGATCTGCCAGAGTTACATCAACCATGGGGGTCGGAGATCCAGACGGGAAAGGTGCTGGAAGCCAAGGATGTCGTCCATATACCAAGAAGAATGGAGAGTCTCCCGAGGCAGAGTGGACGCTGTGGTTATATGCAAACTCGGCCCAAGGAAGCAGGGAGACCCAGTTATCTTGACGCTTGTTGACAAATGCTCGCAAGAACCCTTTTAATGTTTGGTTCGTCCTCTCGACCATGCCATTGGTTTGAGGATGGTACGCTGATGAAAAATGGGTCTTTACCCCCAATGCTGTACACAAAGCCCTCCAGAAACGCGAGGTGAATTGGGGTCCTCGGTCACTAATAATCCGAAGAGGCAGCCCATGAAGTCAAAAAATGTGTTGAATGAAGAGTTGGGCTAAGGAGACCGCCGAAGGAAGTCCGGGCAAGGGAACAAAATGGGCCATCCTGGAAAAACGGTCAATTACCACCCAAATCACCGTGTGTACCCGGGAGCTGGGGTGGTCGGTGATAAAGTCCATGGAAAGCTCTGTCCAGGGGACTGTCGGTACGGACAGGGGTTGTAACTTCCCCATGGGGGCCCGGATTACTGGTTTAGTTCGGGCGCACACAGGACAGGTGGTGACGAATTGAAGAATGTCTCGCCTCATCTGAGGCCATCAATACTGTCTGGCAATGAGACGAAGAGTCTTTTGATATCCAAAATGCCCCGCCCATCTGGACGAATGCCCCCATTGCATTACCCTCGCTCGATCAGCGGCCGGCACTAATTCTTTCATAGGATCGACCTCCCCCACGGCCGCGCTGAGGCATGCCGGATCCAACATGGAATGGATTTCCCTTGTCTCCTCTGGAACCTCAAATGCTCGGGAGAGAGAGTCCGCAGGGGTATTCTGAGCAGCAGCCCGAAAGACCAGTTGAAAATGAAATCTGGCAAAAAACAATGACCAACGGGCTTGTCGGGGATTGAGCCGTTGAGCCTCTTGCAGATACAGTAGATTCTTGTGGTCAGTGATCACCGTGAACCGGTGTTCAGCTCCCTCCAGCAGATGCCTCCATTCCTGCAGGGCTAATTTTAATGCTAAGAGTTCTCTATCCCCTACTGTATAATTACATTCCGCCGGGGAGAATCGACGAGAGAAGAAAGAGCAAGGTTGGCGCCGGCCCTTGGGATTCACCTGAGATAGGACCGCCCCGGCTCCCAAAGCGGACGCGTCCACCTCCACAATAAAGGGTCTCTCTGGATCCGGGGCTGACAAGATGGACGCTGAGTTGAACGCCTCTTTTACCTGGCGAAAAGCCACTTGTGCCTCGGGCGGCCAGTCCCGGACATTCGCGTTTTTCCTAGTGAGCGCCGTCAACGGCGCCGTCAGTTGTGAATACTGAGGAATAAACTGGCGATAATAGTTCGCGAATCCCAAAAAACGTTGTAGTGCTTTCAATCCCAGCGGTTGTGGCCATTCCCGAATCGCCCGGAGTTTGTCCGGTTCCATCTGTAGCCCCCCGGGTAACAGAATGTGTCCCAAAAACGGTAGCGACCTCTGATGAAAAGCGCACTTACTGAGCTTAGCGAATAGGCGGGCTTGCCGTAACCGTTGCAGCACTGCGCGAACATGACTCACATGTTCCGCGGGGTCTTTGGAAAAAACCAAAATGTCGTCCAGGTATACAATCACCGTGGAGTTCAACAAATCCTCAAGCACAAAGTTGATAAGTTGCTGAAACACCGCAGGGGCATTACATAGGCCAAACGGCATCACCCGATACTCGAAATGTCCCTCGTGGGTGTTAAAGGCCGTCTTCCATTCGTCCCCTCGCCGGATTCGAACTAAATTGTAGGCCCCCCGCAAGTCCAACTTAGTAAACATCTGGGCTCCTTGCAGCCTGTCAAAGAGTGCGGGAATGAGCGGTAGAGGAAAGCGATGGCATTTAACCCCCGATAATCAATACAGGGCCTCAAGGAGCCATCCTTCTTGGTAACAAAAAAGAATCCGGCCCCGGCAGGGGACGTAGAGGGCCGGATGAACCCTTTCCGCAGATTCTCCCGGATGTATTCCTGCATTACCTTGGACTCTCCTCGGGACAAGGTATACAGTCGGCCCCGAGGTGGCATGGTATCTGCCATCAAATTGATGGCACAGTCGAAAGACCGATGAGGCGGTAGAACCTCCGCCTCCCTTGGACTAAACACATCTGCAAAGTCTCTATAGTCCATAGGCAGGGAGCCCAGCTCTACCCGTGCCCCCCCGGGCACAATGGCTAATGCAGGGCAGCTGCCGGACCGGCCCTTACAACAGTTTTCCCGACAGGAACTACCCCAAGCCCGGATACTTCCCCCGGTCCAATCAATAACAGGGCTATGACACCGTAGCCATGGCAATCCTAGGACCACCGGATGAATGGTCCGGGACAGTACCAGGAATTGAACTTCTTCCCGGTGATCTTCCCCCACCTGCAATCCCAAAAAGGGGGTGATCTCCGTGACCGGCTGCGGTAATGTAGTTCCCTGGCTGGAGGTTATTTGCAGCACTGGCCGCCGCGGGAGCGTAGGCCAGCCCATTTGTTGCAGCAGTTCGTGCCCGATGAAGTTGCCCCCCGAGCCAGAGTCCACCAGGGCCCGGGTCTGGATCGTGGTCTCGTGCCATCGTAGTATTACCGGCAGTGTTATCAAGGAATCCGGTAGGGGAGCGGAGTGCCCCAAGACCCCTCCCCTCAAGGTGCCTTGGGGGAGACGTTTCCCGCCCGGGCGGGACAGGCCCGGATGAAATGTCCAGCCTCACCACAATAGAGGCACAATCCGTCCCACAAGCGTTTCTTCCTGTCGGAGGGAGCCAGCCATTGACGGCCCATCACCATCGGCTCCTCCCCATTCTCCTTGGAGTCCCGGTTCCCACGGCGAGGGGACGGCCCCTTACCAGTCCGGGACGTTCCCCGCACCCACTTTTGCCGTTCCGCCCGGGCTCTCGCTCGCTCCTGGAACCGGGTATCTACTTGTATACAGAGCGAAATCAGGGCATCCAATTGGCCTGGGACCTCTCGTCCTGCCAATTCGTCCTTGATCCGTTCTTGTAACCCTTCCATAAAAATTGCCATCAAGGACTCCGGATTCCAACGCAGCTCCGTGGCTAAGGTCCGAAAACGAATGGCATAATCGGCCACCGTCCCCTCCCCCTGCTGAATTCGCAGCAGTTCCGACGCCACGGAAGAGGGTCTACCAGGAAGGTCGAACACCATACGGAAACGGCGCTGAAATTCACTATAGTCATCCAAGACGGGGTCCTGTTGTTCGTTTAGTGGGGCCACCCAGGCCAGGGCTTTCCCTTCGCATAGGCCCATGATATATCCCACTTTACTTTGGTCCGAACCAAATGCCTCCGGTTGCATCCGGAAGGCCAGGTTGCACTGATTGAGCAACCCCCGCCAACCTCCGGGGGCCCCATCATATCGTGCCGGTTCAGGGAACCGAGGTCCCGTGCGGAACCCTCCCGAACGGGGAGCTGCTGCGGCCCCCTGGACCGCAGCAGCCTGGTTCTGTACCTGAAGCGTTGAAAGTTGAGAGCATACGTTCTGGAGCGCCCCTGAGAGGGCGTTCAGCTGCTCCTGCTGCTGCTGAAGTACCTTGGCCAGGTCCCGTAGATCAGGCTGCGTAAGCGAGCTCATGGCTTCCGTTTCCTGTCCTGTGTCGGTTATAGGTGAGCCCTTAGGTTCCCTGAGGCCCCGCAAGACCTCAGAGGACAGCCGCGCACCCCGAATCTTCACCCGCGGCGGCCGCCGTTCACCAAGGGTTGAGCCCCCAGCTGCAGGCGGCCAGCAGGACTGCTGGAACCGCGGGGTGACGGCCGGCCTGGCTGGTAGTCAGCAACTCAGTCTCTGAAGGACAGCTAGCACGGACGGCTAGCACTGAGGAGGAACACCGTCTCTGAAGACAGCTAGCAAGGGCGGCTAGCACTGAAAGGAACACGGTCTCTGCAGGGGGCTAGCAAGGGCGGCTAGCACTGAAAAGGAACACAGTCTCTGAAGGTGGCTAGCAAGGACGGCTAGCAATGAAGATGGACCCAGTCTCTGAGGGTGGCTAGCAAGGACGGCTAGCAATGAAGATGGACCCAGTCTCTGAGGGTGGCTAGCACGGACGGCTAGCAATGAAGATGGAGCCAGTCTCTGAGGGTAGCTAGCAAGAATGGGCAGCAATGAAGATGGAGCCAGTCTCTGAGGGGGGCTAGCAAGGACGGCTAGCAATGAAGATGGACCCAGTCTCTGAGGGTGGCTAGCAAGGACGGCTAGCAATGAAGATGGACCCAGTCTCTGAGGGTGGCTAGCAAGGACGGCTAGCAGTGAAGATGGACCCAGTCTCTGAGGGTGGCTAGCAAGGACGGCTAGCAATGAAAAGAAGCACAGTCTCTGAAGGGCAACACTCCGCACTCCACTGTGTCGGCTCCTGACATTAGAAACGGAAGCGCTGGACCCTTCCTGTTCCGAGGTTTAAATTCCCGCCAGTCTATCCCCTCCCTGGAAAAGGAGCCAATCCCTCCGGCCCTGACAGGCAAGGAGCGCCTGGATTGGCAGGCCTGCCTAACAGGCGGAGTCTCTCCTTCAATGCGCCAATCCGGCGCGAGTGGGCGGGACTTGCTCGCTGGTCTGCTCTGGCCGGGGAGACGACGACGCCGGCGCCGCCATCTTGGCCGGCGTCTTCCCTTCTCCGAGGCCGGCGTTCGCTCCAGCGGGTCGCCGGCCTCGGGCCGACCCGCGGCAACGCTGGCCCCGTCGGCGGCTCGTCTCCGCCGCACTGGAGCCCGCGGGCCCCGTCGATCATCGCTTCCCGCCGCGGGAGCACAGGTAAGGGCCCGGAACGGGAAAGTAATCACTATCTTTTTATTTATTTATTTATTCATTCATTTCCTTGCCACCCTCTTCCTCTCTCTCCTGGCCTCTCCCACATGGTTCCACTATCTTCCTTCCCTCCACCCTTCTAGCCCAGCATCTGCTCCCTCTTTCTCCCCACCCCACTCTTGTAGCCTTACATCTCTCTGCCCCTTCTCTGTTCCCTCCTGCCCTCTCCTCCATGTTCCAACATTTCTCCCTCTCTCTTCCCTCACACCCACTGTCCAGCATCTCTCCATCACCCTTCTGCTCCTGAATCCAACATCTCCTCCTTTCTCCCCTCTCCACCTCCTGTGTTTCTCTCTCCCTTTCATTCACCCCCAGGTCCAATATATCTCCCTCTCTCCACCATTTCTCCCTCTCTTGTGCCATGGGTCCAACACTTCTCTTCCCCCTCCCCCATGCAGCATTTTCTCTCTTCCTTCCTTCCACTGCCATGTCCAACATTTCTGCCTCTCCCCCTCCCTTGTGCCCCATCCAACATTTCTCGCATCCCCCTACAACATCTCTTCCTGCCGTCCACCATCATGTCCAATTTTTCACCATCTTCCCCTCCTCACCACCCCCTGTCCAACATTTACCATCTCTCCCTCCCCACTACCCCTATGTCCAACATTTCTCCCTCTCCCCTCACAAGATTTTTTCCTTTCTTACCCCTCTCTACCCTATGTCCCACAATTCTCTCTCTCTTGCCCCTCTCCACCTCATGCCCCCCATGCAGCATCTATCTTTTGGAAGGAGACCTCCCCCCAACTCTCCCTCTCGCTTCAATGGGGCACCACCCTTAACAGCCCCGGTATTGGAGGAAGCAGGCTGAGCGCCGATCCTTCATCTGCCTCCCTCTCTCTCAGCGGCAGCGCTTCCCAGACGCTGCCTACCGCCACCACGATCCATCCTGCATCTGCATCCCTCTCTCTCACGGCAGCGATTCCCAGACGCTGCCTACTGCCGCCACGATCCTGCATCTACCTCCCTGTCTCAGCAGCAGCGATAGCGATTCATACATGCTGCCTCCTGCTTCTAACCCGGAAGCGTCTCCTCTGTCGCGTCCCGCCCCCATTATCACAACTTCCTGTTTCTGCTGGGGAGGGACGCGGCAGAGGAGATGCTTCTGGGTTAGAAGCAGGAGGCAGCATGTATGAATCACTACTGCTGCTGCTGAGACAGAGGGAGGTAGATGCAAGATTGTGGCAGCTCAACCTGCTTCCTCCGTTGCCGTGCTGATGAAGGTGCTCCACTACTGGATGGGCCTAGGCCCACCCAGGCACACCCGTGGCTACGCCCCTGGTCACACCTCAATAGCAGCACAAGTAAAGGTAGGAAAAGAAGACTAAAGGTTCCCCTAAATTCTGTCTAGACCCCTCTTGCAGAGAATAAAATGCAATAGTTTATGTTTGTATTTACTAGTAAATTTGATATACCACCTTTAAGAGAATACAAACAAGGTGATTTGCAATTAAAATTATAATAAAATCAGAAAGGAACGTCAGCTTTCTTTAATAGAAGGCAGCAGCAGTGAGCTGTTCTCCATGTACATGATGTCATAGATATACAAAATCATGACCACATAGGAGGTATAGTTAGGCCTTTTATAAATTATCACATTTCTGCTTTCTTGGTGGTCTTTTAGTATTAATTTCTAAAATAAAATGTCTGCTTTGGCATAGTTAGTGAGCTAAAAATTCACAGCGAAGGAGACAAAATAGATGATGGAAAAAAACTTCTACTGGACTCAAACAGTTCACAACAAAAGTTTATTACTAAAACCTGGACTCGACACGTCTACATGTATTTTATTTTAGATTCTATTAATCTAAATATAATTAGTCTGTGTCTTCGCTTTGCATTTTGATACACTTTTTACCTTGCTTAACTTCTTTAGATGTTTACCAACATGCTTACAATATGTGTGCTTTGTACTGTTTTGCTGTGAACTGTTTGAGTCCAGTAGAAGTTTTTTTCCATCATCTATTTTGTCTCCTTCGCTGTGACTTTTTTGCTTTGGCTTTACCTGTGCAGAGGTTTGTGTTCTGTACTTGTCACATACTCTGTGAGCTAACACATCTAACTTTTGGCATTCTTCCATGGGTCCAATAAACAATTTCATGGCAGGATTAATGGCAATATGCTCAATGCTGACTTCTCAGCCAGAGCCAGGCAGGGTGGAAGACGAACCACCTCTTAGTTTTGTTTCACCACTGGCAAAGAAGCTTTAACTAGTGGCAGGTGATGTTTCCCCTCCCCGTTCTGTAGGTAACATCACCATCCTTTTTGGAAGCACTGGTAGGAGAAGAAGGAATAATATCTACTGGATCTCCTGCTGTTGGAGTCAGCTGTTAGACAATTTTTCATGCTGATGGCAGTGGAAGGACTTCCAAAATCTGCAAAAGAAAATGCCACTGTCCCAGAGAGAGAAGTAGCTGACCAACCAACTGAAAGTATTTCTTCTAATTTGTTGAATAAACTTCAGTTATTTTTCTGTGGTCTACTCTCTGAGAAGTTCACATCCTGAAGAGATACCTTTACTTATTTTTCAGGTAGGAGGGATTTTTTTAAAAATTTGGTTCACACCTTTTTTTAATTGTAGCACAAGATGAGTCACAATTAAGCACAGTCGGTATTTTCTTACCCCTGGATGGCTTACAATCTGTTTGTACTGGAGGTAATGGAGGACTAAGGGGCCCTTTTACTAGAAGATTGCCACATGGCAAATCAGAACTACCACAGTCCTAACGCAGAATCCAGTGGTATTTCTGCCCCCAGGATGCGGCATTTCCAGTGCTACCAGAAATTCCAGAAAAATATTACCACAGGGGGTTATCACTGGGTTAGCGTGGGAGCCATTACCACCACCTCAATGGATGGCGATAAGTGCTCCCCCTGAAATGGCTATGCGGTAAATGCAAACTTACCGCATGGCCATTTCAGGCTCCGCCCTTTCTGCCTCGCCTCTCCCCATGCTTGGAACAAACTCCCTGAGCCCATACGCCAGGCCCCCTCCCTGCCCATCGTCAAATCATTGCTCAAAGCCCACCTCTTCAATGTTGCCTTCGGCACCTAACCACTACACCTCTACTCAGGAAATCTAGATCTACTCAGGAAATCTAGACTGCCCCAACTTGACATTTCGTCCATTAGATTGTAAGCTCCTTTGAGCAGGGACCGTCCTTCTTTGTTAATTTGTATAGCGCTATGTAACTGTAGTAGCCCTCTAGAAATGTTAAGCAGTAGTAGTAGTAGTACTGCGGTAAAAAGGGCCTCAGCAAGTGGCAAAAATGACTGCCACCAGTTGCACAGGGCCCCTTTTACCACAGCTTAGTAAAAGGGTCCCTAAATCAGATTTCATCTGGATTTCTCTGGTTTTCAGCGCACTGCTTTTACCATTAGACTACTCCTTCTTAGGATCTGAGAGGCTTTTATAAGTCCTTGTATAGAAAAACAAGAAATATTTAGCAAGAATTTCTATTTTGCATTTCAATCATATCCTTTCAATTCCAAAGAATTGTCCAAGCAGTCTATAGTAGACACAATTCATAAAATTACAAGCATATTACAATTGACAACTAAATTTGTATGAAATGAACTCTAAGGTAGAATTAAAGCAGTGATATATGTGGAGGGGCATTTTCAATAGGACCTCTAAATCCAATTTTGGATGTTTTGCTGAAAATGTCCAAAAATCAAGTAGCAAATATAGTGATTTTTGAACCAGAAAAATGTCTACCTTTTTGTTTTGAAAATGGCCATTTACTAGATGTTTCTGTGGGTACAGTAGGTTTTTGGTGGGTTTTGAATGGCTCACGCTTTCCACCATGAGTGTAACAGTTAGAGTGGGATATGGGCCTGGGTTTCCTTCTCTATAGTGCACTGCACTGACCACTAGGCTACTCCAGGGACCTGCTTGCTGCTCTAATAGGACTGGCCATAACATCTGAAGCTGTCATAAGGTTGGTATGTACTGTTTCTTTCATATCTTTGGGGGGGCAGGAGGGGGTCAGTGACCACTGGTGGAGAAAGCAGAGTCATTTAATGCACCTTTTTGAGACTTAGTCTTGATTGAAACGAGAAAGCAGGGTCATTTAGTGCACCTTTTTGAGACTTAGTCTTGATTGAAACAGGTCTAGACCAAAACGTCTATTTCAGCCCCAGACATTTTTGCTTTGTTCAATTATGGCAGAAAAACATCTAAGTTTTAGGAATGCTGAAATCACACCCCCAACAGCTTCCTTGTGATTAGGATGCAATACATAAGAATGGCATAGAAAACATCTTAAAATGGGTTTTGAAAATAGCAATTTGGATACCGCTTTTTGGACTTTTTTCTGTTTTGAAAATGAGCCCCATAGTACATAATCCTTATGACTTCTCCTAGCTAGCATTAGAATAAAAAAAAAATGTAACACTCTTAAAGATGACAAGGATACACATTACATATTCTCAAACATAAGAGGGTTCATGCAGGTATGGTGGTGGAGTTCCATTCTCATCCCTGGTTACTAATGATCTTCAATGTGGTTGAACAGATGGTGTAGAGGACTGGGCCCAAGATATTTCTAGATGAATATTTTTTGCTGGTCATGGACACCTTTGTCTCTGTCACTGAAACAGCCACCTCCCTGTAAGTGAATGCCTCTCTGCATACATATGTCACTTGACTGGCTACCTCCACCTCATTCAACCCCAACCCTGGACAATGAACTTGCACTGGTGTTTCAAAAATGCCAAATACATTTAATAGAGAATGTTACATACATTCAAAAAATGAGATCAGTACAAGCTTCCATAGCAGAAGTTCAGATAGCCAGTAGCATAAAGGTTTTAGCAGCAAAACCAACAGAGCAATTCTATAACTTAGTGCCAACACTTACATGCCACTTATACATGTAAGAGGTGCCAAAATTGTCATCTGTGTGTGTATGTGCACTAGATGCATTCTATAAGGTCACACCTAAATGCTATATCATGTAACTGCAATGGGGCATATTTGTGAGTGGAGCATAGGCAGGCTATGGGCATGTCTCCAACTTGGGATACCGGTGTTGGAAATGATATTTCAAGCGGACGAGTCGGAGAAACTTACTGACTTCACGGTAAACCTGGAGGACGTAATGGGGCAGTTCAGCAAACTGAAGAGTAGCAAATCTCCTGGACCGGATGGTATTCATCCTAGAGTACTGATAGAACTGAAAAATTAGCTTGCGGAGCTACTGCTAGTGATATGCAATTTATCCTTAAAATCGAGCGTGGTACCGGAAGATTGGAGGGTGGCCAATATAACGCCGATTTTTTTAAAAGGTTCCAGAGGAGATCCGGGAAATTATAGACTGGTGAGTCTGACGTCGGTGCCGGGGAAAATGGTAGAGACTATTATTAAAAACAAAATTACAGAGCACATCCAAGGACATGGATTACTGAGACCGAGTCAGCACGGCTTTTGTGGGAAATCTTGCCTGACCAATTTACTTCAATTCTTTGAAGGAGTAAACAAACATGTGGACAAAGGGGAGCCAGTTGATATTGTGTATCTGGATTTTCAAAAGGCGTTTGACAAGGTACCTCATGAAAGGCTACAGAGGAAATTGGAGGGTCATGGGATAGGAGGAAAAGTCCTATTGTGGATTAAAAACTGGTTGAAGGATAGGAAACAGAGAGTGGGGTTAAACGAGCAGTATTCAGAATGGAGAAGGATAGTTAATGGGGTTCCACAGGGGTCTGTGCTAGGACCGCTGCTTTTTAATATATTTATAAATGATTTAGAGATGGTAGTAACTAGTGAGGTAATTAAATTTGCTGATGACACAAAGTTATTCAAAGTCGTTAACTCGCGGCAGGATTGTGAAAAATTACAGAAGGACCTTACGAGACTGGGAGACTGGGCGGCTAAATGGCAGATGACGTTTAATGTGAGCAAGTGCAAGGTGATGCATGTGGGAAAAAAGAACCCAAATTATAGCTATGTCATGCAAGGTTCCACGCTAGGAGTTACAGACCAAGAAAGGGATCTGGGTGTCGTCGTCAAAAATACACTGAAACCTTCTGCTCAGTGTGCTGCTGCGGCTCGGAAAGCAAATAGAATGTTGGGTATTATTAGGAAAGGTATGGAAAACAGGTGTGAGAATGTTATAATGCCGTTATATCGCTCCATGTTGAGACCGCACCTTGAGTATTGTGTTCAATTCTGGTCGCCACATCTCAAGAAAGATATAGTGGAATTGGAAAAGGTGCAGCGAAGGGCGACTAAAATGATAGCGGGGATGGGACGACTTCCCTATGAAGAAAAACTAAGGAGGCTACGGCTTTTCAGCTTGGAGAAGAGACGGCTGAGGGGAGACATGATAGAGGTATATAAAATAATGAGTGGAGTGGAACAGGTGGATGTGAAGCGTCTGTTCACACTTTCCAAAAATACTAGGACTAGGGGGCATGTGATGAAACTACAATGTAGTAAATTTAAAACAAATCGGAGAAAATGTTTCTTCACCCAACGCGTAATTAAACTCTGGAATTCATTGCCGGAGAACGTGGTGAAGGCGGTTAGCTTGACAGAGTTTAAAAAGGGGTTAGATGGTTTCCTAAAGGACAAGTCCATAAACCGCTACTAAATGGACTTGGGAAAAATCCATAATTCCAGGAATAACATGTATAGAATGTTTGTACTTGTGGGAAGCTTGCCAGGTGCCCTTGGCCTGGATTGGCCGCTGTCGTGCACAGGATGCTGGGCTCGATGGACCCTTGGTCTTTTTCCCAGTGTGGCATTACTTATGTACTTATGTAACTTGACTACTATAAGTTACATGCTTAGCATGGCACACTTATGCACCCATTTACACCTGCCATAGAAGGTGTAACAGCATCTAGGCATAGTTGCCATTATAAAATTGGCAATCTGCATGCGGCATTGGTGCACTTCACACCAATCAATTAAATATTTTCCTTGCTGTCAGAGTGGTATGCCGTGAGGAAGACCAGAAGCAAATTATTGTGAGGTTGTGTTCAGCCCAAGAATTAGAGTTGGGAGAAGAGCCTAGGAGCAAGTGAGAAGGAGTTTATTATATACGGCTAAGATGGCGTCTGAGTAAGACACACCTGCAGGAGCACCATCTTACCACCGGGTCTCTTCGGCCAAGTACAGCCTTTCCCATCTCATGCGGATGAAAACAAAATACCAATAATAACCCAACACCACAATAAACCCCCTTATGCACTAACCACCAATCCCAACCAATTTGGCTATGATCTCTCTAATCCCAACGATCCCACATCCCCGACAACTCTCCAATCCCATACTCCAATCAGGAACAAACACCCTACCTCCAAGAACCATACTCAACATCAACTGAAAACAATTGTTCTCACACCCATGACTGACAACAATTACCAACCTATCACTGTTGGATATATCAACACAAGATCAGTCATTAACAAAATAGAGGAAATACAAAGCTGGATTGAGGAGGAGAACCTAGGCCTTGTGTTCATCACTGGATCCTGGCTCCATTCCAAAGATGATCCAATAATCAACGAACTATGCCCACCAGGCTACAAGCTCACACATTCCACCAGAGAAAAGAAGAAAGGAGGAGGTGTGAAGGGGCATAATCGAACGGAAACGCCTATCTCCATGGGCGTTTATCTCCGAAAACAGGTCCGTGAAGGGGCGGGCCGAACCGTATTTTCGAAGAAATGGACGTTTTTGAGCTGGGCGTTTTTTTTTTTTTTTTAGCGATAATGGAAACTAAAAACGCCCAGCTCAAAAACGTCCTAATCCAAGCCATTTGGTCATGGGAGGGGCCACGATTCATAGTACACTCGCCCCCCTGATATGCCAGGACACCAACTGGGCACCCTAGGTCAGTGCGGTGGACTTCAGAAAAAGCTCCCACATGCATAGCTCCCTTACCACGGGTGCTGAGCTCCCAACCCCCTCCCCCAAAACCCACTACCCACAAATGTACACTACCATAGCTCTTAGGGGTGAAGGGGGCACCTACATGTGGGTACAGTGGGTTTTGAAGGCCTCCCATTTACCAGCACAAGTGTTACAGGTGGGGGGATGGGCCTGGGTCCACCTGGCTGAAGTGCACCTCGGTACCCACTAAAAGTGCTCCAGGGATCTGCATACACGCAGGCCTCTAGGACTTGTTACTGCTGTATAACATTGGCACACCAGTTTACACCTGAAGACTAATCTCTCCGAAAACGTCCTTTATTGGAATAAGCATGCTTACTCACAGTTAACTGCAGATCAGAGGTTGTGCCCCACCACTGGCAATGAGTCTCCCTGGTAGTGAGATTAACAGGTCAGAGCTGGCAGAATGTTGTACAATGCCCTCTTTCAGCCACATTCAAGGTAAGAACTAAGTTCTCTAATGTGGCTAACACATGGAAGGGATCTAAAACTGGCTTACAAAAATGGCCACTACCTCATGGACTTCCGGAAACACAACAGGGCACACTCTGACCCAGTAGGCAGGGGGAAAAGCACCATGGGAGAAGAGCTTACCAACTACCAACATCATGAGACTGTAACAGAAGCTAATGAAATCACGGAACCCAATACCCTACACCCACCACAATGCAATGCTGATGTGACCCTGTAGTGCACCCGAGAGCCACATCTGACCCAGGGAAAGGCTGTGACAGGATTGAACATATTCTGCTGTCATGGAGGTGGGTACAGCATTTGAGGCTGGCATAGAGGCTGGAAAAAAAGTTTTTAAAGTGGGGGGTTTTTTTGGTGGGAGGGGGTTAGTGACCACTGGGGGAGTCCGGGGAGGTCATCCTCGATTCCCTCCAGTGGTCATCTGGGCAGTTGAGGCACTTTTTTGGGACTTGTTCGTGAAAAAAAAGGGTCCAAAAAAAGTGACCCAAAATCACAGTAAAAATGCCTTTTTTTCGATTAACAGCTAAAGACGCCCATCTCTCCTCGGCTGATAACCACGCCCCAGTCCTGCCTCCACCATGCCTCCGACACGCCCCCGTCAACTTTATTCATTTCTGCGACGGAGTGCAGTTGGAAACGCCCAAAATCGGCTTTCGATTATACCGATTTGGGCGCCTTTGCGAGAAAAACGCCCATCTCCCGATTTGGGTCGAAATATAGGCGTTTTTCTCTTTCGATTATAAGCTGGATAGCATTGTTATACAAATACTTCTTTCAAGTAGAAGTCATATCATGGTTGATAACCCTCCATCTCGAAATAACAGCTCTCAAACTCCACGATGACACACTACAAGATCAAATATGCTTTTCTATAGACCACTGGGAAACTGGTCAGATGCCCAGACCAATTTCAGGGACTTCGTGTCAACACAATGCTTAAACCATTGCAACATCCTACTGATTGGAGACATCAACCTCCGCCTGGAAAAAAGAGAAGACACATATACCAAAGACCTCAAAGACTTCCTCCTACTATGGAACTTTCAACCTCTACTGCCTACCCCCATCCATAAGAAAGGCCACGCCCGAGACATAGCAGCAACCAAATTAACCCCTAACCAAGGTTTCAAAATAGGAGACTATAGTTGGGAAGAATCCCATTTGTCTGACCACTTCAAGTTACATCTCACCCTCTACTGGAAAGGAAATTTAAAAAGAAACGATGAAAAAACATACCAATCACTCTTTAAACATGAGGAAAGATAAACCAAGATCTATTCTGGGAAACAGTGTACAACACCCAATGGAATCCAACACCAGAATCTGCCACCTTTCTAGTAGAATGGGACGATAAATGCACGTTTCTAGTGGGATGAAACAATAAATGCAAAACCACGCTAGACAAAATAGCCCCAATGAAGATGAAAAAAAGCTCAAGACATATACCAGCCTCCTGTTCAATAAAGAATTATGTGATCTAAAAAGCTTATGCAGAAGGAAAGAAAGATTATGGAACAAAAACAAAACAGACAGCAATAGAAAGGAATGAAAAAAACCCAATAAAACAATACAAAAAGAAATAAAACATGAAATTCTACAGCTCACAGCTAAACTCAGTTCAGCAAAACACCAAAAAACTATACAAACTAGTTAACAACATGCTAAACACTAACTCTGTCATAACTACAAACGACCCTCTCCTAACAGCAGCAGATCTAGCCACATACTTCAAAATTAAAATCACCAAGCTAAGGAAAGGACTCACTCACTCGCTCACCTCATTAGACACCTTCATTGATTACCTTGACTGCTCTCAAGACCACATAACAGTGGATAGGACACAGACAATGTTTCAACCTCCAACACTTCACACAATACACATGGCCATCAAAAAATCCTCCACAACCCATTGTTTGCTAGACACATGTCCAAGCTACCTAATGGAATCCTAGCCAACAATCTTCGCTGAACAAATCACACTGTACCTGAAATTCGTGCTTTCACATGGACTCTTCCCCACCAACAAAGGCAAAATAATGCTGACACCCATACCTAAAAACATGAATCTAAGTGCAAGCACCATCATCAATTATAGACCTGTAGCCCCCATACCCCTTAACTAAAATCATGGAGAATATAGTTGCCAAACAACTAATGACATATCTAAACACCTTCTCAATACTTCATGAATCCCAATCAGGATTCAGACCAGGATATAATACAGAAACATTACTAGTAATGCTACTTGCGAAATTCAAACAAGAAATCAGCAAAGGCAAAAAAAATTCTCTTATTGCAATTTGACATGTCAAGTGCTTGCAGCATGGTCGATCATTTGATTCTACTTCAACTACTCAACAAATTTGGCATTGGAGGACATGAAATGCACTGGCTAAAAGGCCTCCTGACAACCCGATCCTACCAAGTAAAAATGGGCAACACAATTTTCTTGCCCTGGAAAGCGGATTTGAAGGTCAGGAAAAGAGAGTGAGGTGGGGACAATAGGAGGGCTGGGGAGTGCTTAAGAGTTAGAGATGGGAAACTGCTAGGTAGGTATTGCCGGTGAGAGACCAGAAGAGAGAAATTGAGAGCTGAAGGGAGAAAGAAGGGGAGAATAATTAAAATTTAATATGAGTGAAAAGACAGAAAAGAAAGAAATAGAGAAAAAATGAAAAAGATCAATATCAAAAAGAGGTAGAGAAGGAAGGAAAGAAGACGTGAGTTGAGAGAAGAAAAGATTTTTGAAAATGACCATAGAAATAAACTTAGAAGAAGATTTACAAAAGGAAAACTAGAAAGTGGGTAAAAGCTTAATCATCTGGATTTAATGTGGTATAGCCTGGATCTGGTGAATTTGGAAGAACTGGATTTTATCTATTTCCCTGTTTTCATGTTTTATTGGTGTTGGTGCTAAGGGGGGAGCTGATTAATGTTGATCGGCACTGTATTCCCCTACCCTTTCCCTAATTTACTTGGATTCATCATTATCACATGTATATGCTATGTGGTAGTGTGTAGAGCCATTAGTGGATACTGTTTCTTGGGATTAATTAATTTGGACCAATCATTATATTTTAAAATTCTGTTTGAAGATTTTCAATATTAATACTGTTCAGACTTGTTCAGAGAATATAAATGTCCGTAAGAAGTTTCCTAGTAGCGAAGTTTTTTGGCAAAAATTTTTAGCTACATCTGTTTTAGTACATTCTGATGTTGATTCTATGATTGAATCATAGAATACGATTTCAAATGCTGTTTTGTGGGAAACAGCACCTTTTGTAAAAAAAGAACAAGAAGAAGCGAGATAATCTTTGGTACTCTAATGCTCTGTTGTTGAAACAGGAATATAGGTCTTAAGAAAGAAAGTGGAGGAAATATAAATTGGATTTCTATTATACAAATTGGAGGGCTAGGATGTCACAATATAAATTGGCTATTAAAGTTGCTAAAGTAAAATATTATGATCAAAAAGTGATCGAAGCTGGAAACTCTTCTCAGATATTGTTTAAGATCTTTTCTTCCTTAAGAAATTCAGAGCAGGCTTTAGCAATTCCAGACGTGTTTTAACCTTCAGCAGAGAAATTAGCTATATTTTTTCAAACTAAAGTTAATATTATAAGGGAACACTTTAAGGGACTAAAATTAGATTTAGATGGAGATATATATGAGGATTTCGATCAGCCTGCAAGTGTGATGCTAGCAGATAAGACTCTTGGATCAATTTGCCCCTATCTCCTCTACTTTTTTGTGTAAAAATTGTAGGAAATTGAAAAATAAGAGTTGTTCATTAGATGAATATCCAGCATTCTGGGCCCCTTTTACAAAGCAGCGGTAAGCCCAACGCAGGCTTACCATTAGCTAAAAAGGAAGCACTGCAGGGTTACCACAGAAGCCTGGTAGTACTTCCCACCTCCAGGGTGCCGTCATATCTGGTGCTTCAAAAATATATTTATTTTTGTAGCACAGGTGTGTACCCGGCGGTAATCGAGCAGTGCCATGTTCTGCACGGTTACCGCCAAGTTAGCTTGGGAACCCTTACTGCCACCTCAGTGGGTGGCATTAAGGGCTCTTTCCCGAAATGGCCGTGTGGCAAGTGCTTTACTTGCCACAAGGCCATTTTCTGCAGAAAGAAAGACCTACACTTTTACCTGCTGTGGTAAAAGGGGGCCTCTATTTGGAAGGGATACCATCAGATATTTTAAACTGGTTAGGCTTTTTTAATAATAGCCTGTTAGAAGGAAATTATCCAAAACAGATTGCTGGCAGTGCTTTGACACCAATTCCTAAGAAAACAAGGGGAGATGTATAGACCAGTTGCGAATATACCATAGGTGGCAAAACTCTTTCAATTTGTTGAAAATTTCCAACTTTCTAATTTCATGTCAATATTTTCATGTTTACATTACTCACAACATAGTTTTCATCAATTGCAGAGTACTGAAACATTGAGGTCACATTAGTTACTGAAGTAAGAAAGTATCTAATTTCAGGGAAGAATATAGTATTGTTACAGTTTGATATATCAGCAGCATTTGATGCTGTAGATCATGATTTACTACTGTTAAAACTGAGTGAGATGGGTATTACAGGAATGGTTTTGAATTGTTTTTCTGGATTTTTAAAACATAGATCATATACAGTTCTTAAGAATGGACAATGGTCTTCAAGTTGGTGGCCAACCTGTGCTGTGTTCCACAGGGGTCACTTCTTTCACCACAATTATTCAATATTTTCTTAAACCCTTTAAGGAAGTTTTTGGAGACCTTGAATATTTTTTTCACTAAGTTATGCAAATGATATATTTGTATTATGTCCAGGAACAGATACTTTAAATGATACAATTCAAAATGTACAACACTTGATTACAGAGGTTGAACACTGGACAAAAACGTTTGTGGTTTGGTGACCAACTACAGCAAACTTTGTCAACCAATCTATCTTTAAGTTCAGGAGTGACTCTTAAATTTGAAGATAGGTCAAGAGTTCTTGGAATTATTCTAGACTCTAAATTGACCCTAGAACATCAGGTAAATGCACTGGTAATAAAGTTTTTCTGTGCATTGCATAAATTTAGATCTATCTGATCTAGTTACAGTCCTGCTAATTTTAGAGTTATTGCTCAGTCAGTTCTTTTACCCAGTCTGGATTATTGTAACTCTCTGAACTGTTCACTTACAGGTCAAAAAAAAAAAAGACTTCAGTTGCTCCAGAATACTGCAGCTCAATTAATCTACAGGAAGGGAAAATATACTGAGGCTACTTCATCACTGAATGATCTGCACTGGCTCAAAGTTGAGAGTCACCATCCTCTTCCTAATACTTTCTAGCATCCTGTTTGCCTTTTTTGGTGATGACACACACTGAGCACAAAATTTCAGCATATTATCTACAACGACACCTTTATCTTTCTCTTGAGTGCTGACCCCCAAAGTGGACCTTAGCATCAGGTTGTCACGATCCTGGAATATCAGACATGGATCAAGAGGTACATACCTGCAATGCACAAAATACCTCTCTTCTGAGTATCTTCACATTAGCGCACCTACACTCTATGCGTGCCAATGTCTGGGTGCCTACAATCTGGGCGTGCCTACATCTGGGCGTCTACACTCTGAGTGCGCCTATTCTGATGTCAGACGCCTTCACTTTATAACCAGGAACTTCTCACTACTTTCTTGTTTCAGCTACAACCTTCCTGGTGTCTGGTGCATTTATGTTGTTGCTGTTCTGCCTGACCTGACTACTGCCTGGACCTGACTAATGCCTGACCTGACTACTGCTTGAACCTGACCTCTGCTGGATTGCTGCCTGACTTGACTACTGCCTGGACATGACCTCTGCTGAATTACTGCCTGACCTGACTACTGCCTGGACTTGACCACTGCTGGATTGCTGCCTGAACTGACTACTGCCAGGACCTGACCTCTGCTGGATTGCTGCCTGACCTGACTACTGCCTGGACCTGATTACTGCTGGATTGCCGCCTGCCTTGACCACCGCCTGGTACTGACTTTTGCTCTGCTCTGTCTTCACCTCCTTCTGTCTGAGCCGAGTCCTCTTCCTCACCCAACCTAAGTCCTGTTGGCCATCTGAACTCAGGGGCTGAACAGCTAGGGAACGGTGGTCACCGCAGGTGAAGTGTTGGGTTTCTGACTGCTGGTCCCTGGATCAGCACACGTGCTCATTTCTACTCCTGACATTGTGACAGATAGATGAGGCCATAAGCTCGTCAGACAAGCCCAACCTACCTGATCTAGGGTACATGGTGTGACAGCAGCAGTTGCAACTGCATCAGTTATCGGGAGTTGTCCAGGATGTTTGTTCCCAGCTTTCCGCTATCAGGGCGCAGCAATGAATGGCAGCCCCCCAGTAGGTGCTTCAGTACCTACACCCGCAGGCCTCCCACTCCGGGTCCCTGAACCACCTCGCTTTGATGGATCTTCTATGGCCTGTCAGGGATTCCTCAATCAGTGCCCCATGCATTTTGAGTTCCAGCCTGTGTCTTTCCCCACAGATTGCATTAAGGTTGTCTACATTATATCCCTCCTTTTGAGTCAAGCCCTAGCCTGGGCCTCCACCTTGTGGGAACAGCAGGATCCCATCCTCACTGATATCGAGGCTTTTCTTCATTGCTTCAGGATGGTGTTCGATGACCTGGAAGTCCCTCTTCAGCTGCTAGCGAGCTCCTCCGGCTTCAACAAGGGAACCTCTCCATACGAGCCTATGCCATTTGTTTTCGGACTCTTGCGTCTGAATTGCACTGGAACCAAGAAGCTCTGAAGGCTATCTTTTGGCAGGGCCTTGCTGAATGCATTAAGGACAAACTGGTGGGACGAGACAGACTGACCACTTTTGATGAACTAGTAGCCCTTTGTATCCAAATTGATATTCAGTTACAGGAGAGAGCCCAGGAACGCACTGCTCAGCGACGACCTCCTTGTCTGGCTCCTCGCTTTCAGCGATCGCTGCTTCCACCATCTAATCCGGCTCCCTCATCGGAGAGAACTGAGGAACCCATGATGGTGGGACATTATCACCTATTGGAGCAGGAAAGGTCCTATCATTATCTTAATAATCTCTGTTTGTACTGCGGGCAAGCTGTAGTGGCCTAGTGGTTAGGGTGGTGGACTTTGGTCCTGGGGAACTGAGGAACTGAGTTTGATTCCCACTTCAGGCACAGGCAGATCCTTGTGACTCTGGGCAAGTCACTTAACCCTCCATCGCCCCAGGTACAAATAAGTACCTGTATATAATATGTAAGCCGCATTGAGCCTGCCATGAGTGGGAAAGTGCGGGATACAAATGTAACAAAAAAAATGCCCACAGAAGTCGGGAAAATGACTAGGCCTGGGATCTTCTGGGAAAGTGCTCCAGGGCCAATCATCAAACCTCCCCAACTCATTGCTGACCTTCCCAGTCACCCTTCGGTGAGCTGGGATTACGATTGAAACTGTTGCCCTCATTGACTTGGGGGCTGCAGGGAATTTTGTCAGTGCAGAATTTCTGCAATAGTATGACCTTCCTACGCAACTGGTAGACCCAGCTCTACAAGTCACCTCCATTCCAAGGAGAGACACTCCCTGGCATGGTCTCTCAGATTTCTGTGCCTCTTTGTCTTCAACTGGGAGTTCTCCACCATGAGACCATCCAGCTTCTGGTCTTGCCCCAAGCCATTCATCCAGTAGAGCTGGGGTATCCTTGGATCCACCTGCATTTGCCTAGCTTTGACTTGGGAACCTGTGACATTGTCAAATGGGGTTCACAATGCTTCTCTACTTGCCTGAACACTGTCCAGCCCTTACCTAGGCTCAAGACTCCTGTTACTCTTCCCTGTGCCGCCCAAGAATTTCAGTTACCTCCGGAATATGCTGACTTTTCTGATGTCTTCAATAAGAAGGAGGCCGATCAGCTTTCTCCCCACAGGGAATTTGATTGTGTGATCGATTTACTTCCTGGGAAGATGCCACCTCATGGACGACTCTATACCCTTTCTTGTGATGAGACCCATGCTATGAAGGATTACATTCACGAAAACCTGAAAAAGGGATTTATCAGACCATCTTCTTCACCAGCGAGGACGGGCTACTTCTTTGTCGGCAAAGGCACCCTCTGACCCTGCATAGATTATCAGGGATTGAACGACATCACAGTAAAGAATAGCTACCCGCTGCCCCTCATACCAGCGTTGTTTGATCGTCTGCAAGGTGCCACCATCTTCACCAAATTGGATCTACATGGTGCCTACAATTTAATTCAAATACGCAGCGATGATGAATGGAAGACGGCCTTTAAAACTCATGACAGGCACTATGAGTCATGCCCTTTGGCCTGTGCAATGCACCCGCAGTCTTCCAAAATTTTATCAACCACATTTTTCTTGACCTCCTGTACTCTTCCATTATTGTACTCATTTTTTCCTCATCGCCTCGAGAACATCCAAGCCATGTCTGAACTGTGCTTCAAAAACTTCGGAAAAATCAACTATACGCCAAGTTGGAGAAATGCTCCTTTCATCAGACCACAATTCCCTTTTTAGGATACTTCATTTCCGCTACTGGCCTTCACATAGATCTGGAGAAACTACAGGCTATCCAGAACAACCCTGAACTTTGCGAGCTTTGCAATGTTTCCTGGGCTTCGCCAATTACTATAGGCAGTTTATCCACCAATATTCTCTTATCGCTGCACCTCTCACAGCTCTCACCAAAAAAGGAGCAGATGTTAAAAATTGGTCTTCTGAAGCCCTCCAAGCCTTCAATCACCTAAAGCATGCTTTTCTCTCTGCTCCAGTTCTCCGCAGTCCTGATGTGAATCTACCCTTCATTGTTGGGGTGGCTGCCTCATCTCTTGGGGCTGGAGCCTTTTTATCCCAACCATCTTCTGCAGGGAAGCTCCATCTGTGTTTCTTTTTCTCCAAAATGTTTACTCCCACTGAGCGCAACTACACCATTGGTGACCGGGAGTTGTTAGCCTTGAAGCTTGCACTTCAAGAGTGGAGTTACCTCCTAGAAGAAACTAAGCAACCATTCACAGTCATTACTGACCACAAGAACCTTTTATATCTCCAAAGACAGGCTCGTTGGTCCCTGTTTTATGCCCACTTTAATTTCCACCTGACATTCTGGCCAGCATAGAAGAACATTTGCGCCAATGCCCTATCCAGAGCCTTCGAACCCCAGGAGGACACCAACGAGCCTCAGCCCATGTTGAATCCTGCATGCATTGCTGCATCTGCCCACCTTCCTACTCCTCCTGCAATTACTCCAGTTCTCCCCAGACTTCATCGATCCGTCATGCGATGGGGACACTCTTTACATCTAGCGGGGCATCCTGGTTTTCGTAAGACTCTGCATCTCATTCAATGGTACTACCGATGGCCTAAGATGACTCAGGACATCCGGCACTTTGTCACTACCTGCCCTACCTATGCACACAACAAGGACACTTGTGCTAAACCCTGGGGACTTCTGCAACCTTTGCCTGTCCTTATGGTCCCTTGGCAGGAGCTCTCTATGGATTTCATCACTAACCTTCCTGTCTCTGATGGAAATACTGTGATCTGGGTGGTGGTGGATCGGCTCTCCAAGATGGCTCATTTCGTTCCTATGCCCTGTCTTCCATCTGTGACAAATTTGGCCCGGGCCTTCATCCAGCACATATTTCACCTCCATGGCCTTCCACAATGGATAGTGAGTGACCGGGGTCCTCAGTTTACTTCCCGCTTCTGGAGAACTCTTTGCTCTAGCTTGGGAATCACCACTCATTACTCGTCCGCTTACCATCCCCAGACCAACGGACTGGTAGAGCGAACCAATCAAACCCTCAAAAACTTCCTTCGTATGCACATAAACAGCAAACAGGACAACTGGTCTCCCATTCTTCCCTGGGCTGACTTTGCATACAACATAACCTGCACGAGTCCTCCCACATGTCTCCATGCTATGTAGTCTATGGTCGCAATCCTCATTTACCTCTGCCCGTTCCTGGAACTTCAAAACCTCCAGCAGTTCATCAAACTCTCCAGCATTCAGGACATTTGGAATCAGGTTCAGACTCATCTCCAGCAAGCTGCAGCCTGTCACAAACACTTTGCGGATCGACAACGTAGACCAGCTCCTGTCTTCCAACCTGGACAAAAGGTCTGTTAAATACCAAACATCTGTGCCTTCGGCTACTCTCCTATAAATTTGCCCCTAGATTTATTGGACCTTTTACTATCCAGTCTCGTATTGGAGCCCTTACGTACTGACTACATCTGCCTTCCAACTCCAGGATACATAATGGATTCCATGTGTCACTCTTGAAGCCCTTTGTACCCTCCAAGTGGCATCCTGAACCTACACAACACAATCTCCTTGACACTATGCCAGACCCTGAATTTGAGGTAGCAGAGATCCTGGACTCTAAATGCCGGGCAGGCAAGCTGTATTACTTAATATCGTGGAAGCATTATGGTCCAGAAGATAATTCCTGGGAACTCGCTGCCAACGTACATGCTCCTGACCTGCTCAGAGACTTCCACTCCTGTTACCCATCCAAGCCCAGTCCAGACCAGAGGGAGGCCATGAAGGGGGGGGGGGGGGGGGGTACTGTCATGATCCTGGAATATCAGACGTGGAACAAGAGGTACATACCTGCAACGCACATAACACCTCTCTTCTGAGTATCTCCATATTAGCGCGCCTACACTTTATGCGTGCTTACGTCTGGGTGCCTACACTCTGGGCGTGCCTACATCTGGGCGTCTACACTCTGAGTACACCTATTCTGATGTCAGATGCCTTCACTTTATAACAAGGAACTTCTAACTACTTCCTTGCCTCAGCTACAACCTTCCTGGTGTCTGGTGCATTTATCTTGTTGCTGTTCTACTTGACCTGACTACTGCCTGGACCTGACCACTGCCTGACCTGACTATTGCCTGGACCTGACCTCTGCTGGATTGCTGCCTGACCTGACTACTGCCTGGACCTGACTACTGCTGGATTGATTCCTGACCTGACTACTGCCTGGACCTGACCTCTGCTGGATCGCTGCCTGACCTGACTACTGCCTGGACCCGACTACTGTAGGATCGCCGCCTGCCTTGATCACTGCCTGGTACTGACTTCTGTTCTGCTCTGTCTTCACTTCCTTCTGTCTGAGCTGAGTCCTTTCCCTCACCCAACTTCCTAAGCAGTGGTGTTCCGTGCTTGGCTGACACCCGGGGTGGATCGCCACTGTGCGCACTCCCCCCCCCCAGGTGTAGTGCAACACGGTGCCCCCCCAGCACGGCACCCCCCCCGGCGTGGACCCCCCCGGCGCAGCACCTCTCACTCCCCCCCCGACAGTCCCCACCTGCCTATCAGCTGAGATCCGTGCACCCGGCACCTCGAATCTGCAGCGCTGCTGACTGTAAAAGAAGAAAACCGTCTCATCATTGGCCCTTCACTCACTGAGTCCCGCCCTCTGATGTAACTTCCTATTTCCTCGAGGGTGGGACACAGTGAGTGAAGGGCCAATGACGAGACGGTTTTCTTCTTTTACAGTCAGCAGCGCTGCAGATTCGAGGTGCCGGGTGCACGGAGCTCAGCTGATAGGCAGGTGGGGACTGTTTGGGGGGGAGTGAGAGGCGCTGTGCCAGGGGGTCCATGCCAGGGGGGGGGGTGCCGTGCCACGCCGGGGGGGGTGGACGGAGCACCCCCCCACCCGATGACACCCGGGGCGGACTGCCCCCACCGCCCCGCCCTTGCTATGCCACTGTTCCTAAGTCCTGTTGGCCACCTGAACCCAGGGGCTTAACCGCTGGGGAATGGTGGTCGCCGCAGGTGAAGCATTGGGTTTCTGACTGCTGGTCCCTAGATTAGCACCAAGGCTCACTTCTACTCCTGACATTGTGATACAGGTATCTGTGATTCAGATTACTCTTTCCAATGTGCATCACTTTACATTTGTCCACATTAAATTTCATCTGCCATTTGGATGCCCAATCTTTCAATTTCATAAGGTTTTCCTGCAATATTTCATAGTCTGCACGTAATTTAACAACTTTGAATAGTTTTGTGTCATATGAAAATGTAATCACCTCACTCATCATTCTGATTTCCATATCATTTATAAATATGTTAAATAGCACCGGTCCCAGTACTGATCCCTGAGGCACTCCACTGTTCACCCTTCTCCACTGAGAGAAATTACCATTTAACCCTACCCTCTGTTTTCTATCTAATAACCAATTCCTAATCCACACCAGAACATTGCCCCCTATCTCAAGACTTTTTAATTTTCTCAGGAGTTTCTCTTGAAGAACTTTATCAAAAGCTTTCTGATAATCTAGATACACTACATCAACTGGTTCACCTTTATCTACATGTTTATTCATGCCTTCAAAGAAATGAAGCAAATTGGTGAGGCAAGACATCCCTTGCTGAATCCATGCTGACTCTGTCCCATTAAACCATATTTGTCTACATCTTCCGTAATTGTATTCTTTATAATAGATTCCACTATTTTGCCCAGCACTGATGTCAGGCTTACCTGGATCACCCCTGGAACCCTTTTTAAAAATCAGCATTACATTGGCCAAGCTCTAATCTTCAGGTACTACAGACGATTCTAACGACAGGTTACATATTACTAACAGCAGATCAGCAATTTCATGCTTAAGTTCTTTGAGTACCCTTGGATGTATGCCATCATGTCTAGGTGATTTACTACTTTTTAATTTGTCGATTTGGCTCAGTACGTCTTCCAGGTTCACCGAGATTTCTTTCAGTTCCTCCGCATCATCATCTTTGAAAACTATTTCCAGTATAGGCAGATCTCTTACATCTTCTTCCTAAAGACCGAAGCAAAGAATTCATTCAATTTCTCCGCTATGGCCTTGTCCTCCCTGAGTGCCCCTTTTGCTCCCTCGTGGTCTAACGGTCCCACAGATTCCCTTGCAGGCTTATTATAATTATAATTATAGTTATAGTTTTACTAGCTGGATGATACTTGTAAGGGGTTTCTTTATGCATGAAATACTCCTGGAACGTTTCTTGCTGTGTCTTTTACAGTTAGTGTAAAGGAGTAGGAGGGGCTGTAATGGCAGAGTTTTGAGTCAGGACCTCCATAGGGATGATGTAACAAGCTGGCTTTAGCACTCAAAAGAACGCACCAGCAACAAGGAAAAACACGAAAGAACAAAAACTTAACCCAATGAGAATCTCAACCTGTATATTCACTAGGCACTAACATTTATGTGCTGTATATAGATATAAATGTTTAAAATAATAGCATTTACACACGTACACACAAGCATCCATAAATGCCAAAAATCTTGTCTAGACACTATTCTGTAAATATCACTTAACATACATAGAACATATTTGCAAGGGGGATGTACTTATGAGTAGGGCTTGGGTCGAGTATGTTTGGGGTTCTAGCTTATACACATAACTTATTGAATATTCTAAATTGCAGATCTGCAGCATTTAGGCACTAACAGCTCTATGGCTGATATTGGGAAAATCTAAAGTGGTGCCTAAATTTAAGTATAACTAAACAGTGCACTTAGTGCTAATTCTATAATGGCATTAATGTGTGCCTAACCCATTATAGAATAGTAGCACAAATCCATTTTGGTGTCCTGAAACTTAGACACAACAACTTAGCCAGGTCAATTTTAGGCATAAGCTAGCATGTCTAAGTGCATCTTGTAATGTGTGCAGCTGTTACTAGTTTATAAAGTATGTATTGCTAGATAGAACACCCAGGAGAGGATGCAATGTCCAAACCATAAAGTGTGCAATCAAAATGTTTAAAATTTTGCTTTATTGAAATGACAAAGGATCCAACGTGGGCTGTGTTTCAGCCTAATGGCCTGCATCAGGAGTCCAAAATATGTCTAAAAGAAGGTAAAAAAAAATATGTCTAAAAGAAGGCCAGTCCCAAATCCCATTAAAGTGACTCAAAAATTGACTCCAAATCAACAAATCATCCCGCACTGCCTTGGGTAAATGAACCCAGTGATGCTTTTTCCTCAACCTATGAGACAGAAATGCTAAATGACAGGAGAAAATTCTTCCCATAAGAATCAAATGGGCTGGAAAAGTGAACTGCCCAACCAAAACTTGAATTGCATGGAGCGTCAACTTAGAATGAGCACAAGCCTCATTAATGGCAGCCAACAAAGCCTTGACCATCTCCAAAGGGAGGTGAGATTCCATCCTAACCAAGTCCAACTCAATGCCAAAAAAATGGAGTTTCAGTAGGCCCCTCCGATGTATCCACTGCCAGAGGGATATCTAATTCCTCCGTCAACATTGTGCACTCCTAGAAGGAGCACAAAATAAAAAATCATCTAAATAATGAACTCTAGTCTGAAAACCAGATACCCGCTCAACCATCCAGTGCACAAAAGTAGAAAAGTTTTCGAAATAAAAACAGGAAATAGAGCAACCCATCGGCATGTATCTATAGAAATAATAAAAACCTTCAAATGAAAACCCAATAGATGAAAGAATCTAGGTGAACAGGTAAAAGCCGAAATGCAGACTCTATAAGTCTGAGTGTTAGTTCATACAGCAGTAATTAGCAAGTTAGTAAATTAGTCATTTTATAAACAAAATATGACTATAAGAAAAGTGCTAAGACTGGATGTATGTGGATGATTGATGGTGTGAAAGGTTTGCTAGGCAGAGTTCCTTTGGAGCCATTTTTGTGTATGAATGATAAATGCGCATTTGTTTTTCATTAAAGAAAATATTAATAATTGAGTTGGAGTACTTTAGTATTATCTTGATCTATAAGTCTTAGCCATCATGGCTCCAGAACCGAAACAACGTAACATGTCCATAGCCTGATCAAATGAGGCATATTGTGCAGAACAAAGGTCTGGATCAATGAAGGAATTAACACTCTGGCCTGGAGGATAGGACAAATTACATATCAATTGATACTTTCCAGGTTCCTTCTTTGGTACAATACCCAAAGGGGATAATACCAAGCCCAGAAAAGGAGGAGTTACAAAAGGACCAGCAATCTGAGCCAAATTCAACACCTTCCCCAAATTCTCAGACATCACATCCCGTAGCTGACTGAGAGAAGGTGCATTTTGACAGCCATGAGACAAAGGAGGGCCCGAAAATGGAATGACAAAACCCAGATAAAACCCATTCCAAAGTAACTCAGCAGATGTAATATCAGGATAAACCTGCAACCAGGAATGTAATGCATCCAACTTAATTGACGAAGGGGCCTTGATCAAACACTACCAAATACCTGTGTTTCTCCCCTGTCCCCTTGTCCACGGCCTCCACCTCCTGCCTGGAAACAACAAAAGCCTGGGTGAGAACCTCCACAATGAGTGCATCCATGTTGATACCTACATCCAGGGCAATCACACTTCCTGGCATTATATTGGAAACAAATATTGACCCCCAACTCCTCCCCAACCAGAGGTCGACGGAAAGAAAGTCTCCATTCCAAATCCCCAAAGGGAATCCAGTGGATGAGGGTGAAGCTCCCCCAGTAACTCCCAAGGCATACCCCAGATAAAAAGACCCCACTCTGCAAGATCTCATTTCTACCACCCACAAGCCTATATCTTGAAAACGATGAAACTTCTTATCATATTTCAGCCAGGGCCAGCTTCCATGCATTCTGTATGCCCTCAAAATTAAATCTGCATACTTCAACAATTGAGGATAAAGCTCTGGCCATGCCTCACCCAAAACACTGGCATACATATGAAAAGCATGCAACCAATTGAAAATAATCTTCGGCACCCTCCCCTTCTTATGTTTACCCTCATCTTTACACGCATTCCGCTTTTTTCAGACCCCTTCTGTTCCCTTGCCAACAACTAAAACATCAAATTTTGCCAGGCAAAATCTTCTGACGCAATTTTTGAGACAACTGACAATCTAAATGTCCCGTCCCGGGCTCTTACCTGGCGGCCCGCAGTAGGGGGCGAGGACCAGCCGCCGACGGGGCCGGCGCGGCCGCGAGCCGCTCCGAGGCCGGCGGTCCGCTGGAGCAAGCGCCGGCCTCAGAGAAGGAGATACGCAAGCCAAGATGGCGGCGCCGGCGTCGTCGTCCTCCTCACTGGAGCGGACCAGCGAGCCAGCCCCGCCTACTCGCGCCGGATTGGCGCATCAACAAGGAGACCCCGCCCGTCGGGCCGGCTGGCCAATCCAGGCCCCCTTGGCCTGCCTGGGCCAGGGGGATTGGCTCCAGCTGCTGGAAGGGGAAGGACGGGCGGGGGATTTAAACCACGAAACGGAAGGAGTCCAGTGCTTCCGTTTCGTTCGTCAGAAGCCCACACAGTGGATCAGAGACTGTGTCTTCTTCAGCTAGCCGTCCTTGCTAGCCACCTGCAGAGACTGTGTCTTCTTCAGCTAGCCGTCCTTGCTAGCCACCTTCAGAGACTGTGTCCTCTTCAGCTAGCCGTCCTTGCTAGCCACCTTCAGAGACTGTGTCCTCTTCAGCTAGCCGTCCTTGCTAGCCACCTTCAGAGACTGTGTCCTCTTCAGCTAGCCGTCCTTGCTAGCCACCTTCAGAGACTGTGTCCTCTTCAGCTAGCCGTCTTTGCTAGCCACCTTCAGAGACTGTGTCTTCTTCAGCTAGCCGTCCTTGCTAGCCACCTTCAGAGACTGTGTCCTCTTCAGCTAGCCGTCCTTGCTAGCCACCTTCAGAGATTGTGTCCTCTTCAGCTAGCCGTCCTTGCTAGCCACCTTCAGAGATTGTGTCTTCTTCAGCTAGCCGTCCTTGCTAGCCACCTTCAGAGACTGTGTCTTCTTCAGCTAGCCGTCCTTGCTAGCCACCTTCAGAGACTGGGTCTTCTTCCAGCTAGCCCTCCCTGCTAGCCCTTTGCAGGGACTGTGTCCTTTCCTGCGCTAGCCGCCCTTGCTAGCTGCCCTCTAGAGACTGAGTGCTGACTACCAGCCAAGCCGACCGTCACCCCGCTGTTCCAGCAGTCCTGCTGACCGCCTGCAGCTGAGGGCTCAACCCTCGGTGAACGGCGGTCGCCGCGGGTGAAGATTCGGGGTGCGCGGCGGTCCTCGGAGGTCTTACCAGTCCTCCGGGAACCTAAGGGCTCACCAACCACCACACGACAGGAAACGGAAGCCATGAGCTCGCCTACGCAGCCCGATCTACGGGACCTGGCTAAGGTACTTCAGCAGCAGCAGGAGCAGCTGAACGCCCTGTCGGGGGCGCTCCAAAACGTACGCTCTCAACTTTCTACGCTTCAGGTACAGAACCAGGCCGCTGCGGTCCAGGGGGCCGCAGCGGCTCCCCGTTCGGGAGGGTTCCGCATGGGACCTCGGTTCCCTGAGCCGGCACGATATAATGGGGCCCCAGGAGGTTGCCGGGGGTTCCTCAATCAGTGCAACTTAGCCTTCCGGATGCAACCGGAGACCTTTGCTTCGGATCAAACTAAAGTGGGATATATCATGGGCCTTTGTGAAGGGAAGGCCCTGGCCTGGGTGGCCCCACTTAACGAGCAACAGGACCCCATCTTGGATGACTATAGTGAATTCCAGCGCCGGTTCCGTATGGTGTTCGACCTTCCTGGGAGACCATCTTCCGTGGCATCGGAACTGCTGCGAATTCATCAGGGTGAGGGAACGGTGGCCGATTATGCCATTCGTTTCCGGACTTTAGCCACGGAGCTCCGTTGGAACTCGGAATCCTTAATGGCTATCTTTACGGAAGGCTTACAAGAACGAATCAAGGACGAGTTGGCCGGGCGAGAGGTCCCAGGCCAACTGGACGCTCTGATTTCGCTTTGTATCTGCGTAGATACCCGGTTCCAGGAGCGAGCAAGAGCCCGGGCAGAACGGCAGAAGTGGGCACGGGGAACGTCCCGGACTACTAAGGGGCCGTCTCCTCGCCGTGGGAACCGGGACTCCAAGGAGAATGGGGAGGAGCCGATGGTGATGGGCCTCTATTGTGGTGAGGCCGGACATTTTATTCGAGCCTGCCCCTCCCGGGCGGGAAACGTCTCCCCCAAGGCACCTTGAGGGGAGGGGTCTTGGGGCATGCCGCTCCCCTACCAGATTCCTTGATCACACTGCCAGTAATTCTACGGTGGCACAAGACCGCTATCCAGACCCGAGCCCTGGTGGACTCTGGATCGGGGGGCAACTTCATCATGTATGAACTGCTACAACAGATGGGCTGGCCCACGCTCCCGCGGCGTCCGGCGCTGCAAATCACCTCCATTCAGGGAACTACATTACCGCAGCCGGTCACGGAGATCACCTCCTTTTTGACCTTGCAGGTGGGGGAGGATCACCGGGAGGAAATCCAATTCCTTGTACTATCCCGGACCATTCATCCAGTGGTTCTGGGATTGCCCTGGCTACGGAGTCATAGCCCTGTTATTGACTGGACCAAGGGAGGTATCCAAGCTTGGGGTAATTCCTGTCGAGAGAACTGTTGTAAGGGCCGGACCGACAGCTGCCCCGCATTTACTAGTATGCCCGGAGGGGCGCGGATGGAGATGGGCTCCCTGCCCATGGACTATAGGGACTTTGCAGATGTGTTTTGTCCAGTGGAGGCGGAAGTTCTACCGCCTCATCGGTCGTTTGACTGCGCCATTAACTTGATGGCAGATACCATGCCACCACGGGGCCGACTGTATACCCTGTCCCGAGGGGAGTCCAAGGCTATGCAGGAGTATATCCGGGAGAATCTGCGAAGAGGCTTCATCCGGCCCTCTACGTCCCCGGCCGGGGCCGGGTTCTTTTTTGTTACTAAGAAGGATGGCTCCTTGAGGCCCTGTATCGATTATCGGGGGTTAAATGCCATCACGGTAAAGGATCGCTTTCCTCTACCGCTCATTCCCGAACTCTTTGACAGGCTGCAAGGAGCCCAGATGTTTACCAAGTTGGACTTACGGGGGGCCTACAACTTAGTGCGGATCCGGCGAGGGGACGAATGGAAGACGGCCTTTAACACCCACGAGGGACATTTCGAGTATCGGGTGATGCCCTTTGGCCTATGTAATGCCCCTGCGGTGTTTCAGCGACTTATTAATTATGTGCTCGAAGATTTGCTGAACTCCACGGTAATTGTGTACCTGGACGACATCTTGGTGTTTTCCCAAAACCCCGCGGAACATGTGGGTCATGTTCGCGCAGTGCTGCAGCGGTTACGACAATACCGCCTGTTTGCTAAACTCAGCAAGTGCGCTTTTCATCAGAAGTCGTTACCATTTTTGGGACACATTCTGATACCCGGGGGGCTACAGATGGAACCGGACAAACTCCGGGCAATTCGAGAATGGCCACAACCGCTGGGATTGAAAGCACTGCAACGTTTTTTAGGATTCGCGAATTACTATCGTCAGTTTATTCCCCACTATTCACAACTGACGGCGCCGTTGACAGCGCTCACTAGAAAGAACGCGACGGTCCGGGACTGGCCGCCCGAGGTGCAAGTGGCTTTTCACCAGGTAAAGGAGGCATTCGACTCAGCGTCCATCTTACTAGCCCCGGATCCAGACAAACCCTTTATAGTGGAGGTGGATGCGTCTGCGTTGGGAGCCGGGGCGGTCCTCTCGCAGGTGAATTCTAAGGGCCGGCGTCAGCCATGCTCTTTCTTCTCTCGGAGATTCTCCCCGGCGGAATGTAATTACACAGTAGGGGACAGAGAGCTCTTGGCTTTGAAATTAGCTCTGCAGGAATGGAGACATCTGCTGGAGGGAGCGGAACATCGATTTACAGTAATCACGGACCATAAGAATCTACTGTATCTACATGAGGCTCAACGGCTCAATCCCCGACAAGCCCGGTGGTCATTGTTTTTTGCCCGATTTCATTTTCAATTAGTTTTTCGGGCGGCTGCTCAAAATACCCCTGCGGACTCCCTCTCCAGAGCATTTGAGGTTCCAGAGGAGACTAAGGAAACCCATGCCATGTTGGATCCGGCATGCCTCAGCGCGGCCGTGGGGGAGGTGGCTCCTACTAGAGAACTAGTGCCGGCCGCCGAACGAGCGAAGGTAATGCAATGGGGGCATTCGTCCAGATGGGCGGGACATTTTGGGTATCAGAAGACTCTGCGTCTCATTACCAGGCAGTATCAATGGCCTCAGATGAGGCGGGACATTCTTCAATTTGTCACCACCTGCCCTGTGTGCGCCCGGACCAAACCGGTGATCGGGGCCCCCATGGGGAAGCTACAACCACTGCCCGTACCGACGGGACCCTGGACGGAGCTTTCCATGGATTTCATCACCGACCTCCCCAGTTCTCGGGGACATACGGTGATTTGGGTGGTAATTGACCGTTTTTCCCGAATGGCCCATTTTGTTCCCTTGCCAGGACTCCCTTCGGCGGTCGCATTAGCTCAACTCTTCATTCAACACATTTTTCGACTTTATGGGCTGCCGCTTCGGATTATTAGTGACCGAGCCCCCCAATTCACCTCGCGTTTCTGGAGGGCCTTGTGTACGGCATTGGGGGTGAAGACCCATTTCTCATCAGCATACCATCCCCAAACCAATGGCATGGTCGAGAGGACGAACCAAACGTTAAAAGGGTTCCTACGAGCATTCGTCAACAAACGCCAAGATAACTGGGTCTCCCTACTCCCTTGGGCCGAGTTTTCATACAATCACAGTGTCCACTCGGCCTCGGGAGACTCTCCATTCTTCTTGGTGTATGGACGACATCCTCGACTTCCAGCACCTTTCCCGTCTGGATCTCCGACCCCCAGGGTTACTGAAACTCTGGCAAATCTGCAAAGAGTCTGGGAAACGGCCCGAGAACAACTGCAGAAGGCAGCCACCAAATGCAAGACCTTTGCCGATCGGCATCGGAGAACCGCTCCCGTCTTGCAACCAGGGCAGAAGGTATGGTTAAGCACGAAATACCTCCGGCTTCGGGTGCCCTCCCGTAGATTGGGACCTCGGTACATTGGACCCTTTGCAATCCAATCCCGAATTGGAGCTGTGACATATCGATTGCGGCTACCGAGTACTCTGCGGGTGCATAACGCTTTCCATATTTCCTTATTGAAGAGTTTTCGAGGGTCGCGATGGCACCCTCAACGGCAGGAAACCGAAGATCTAGACGCAGATCCCGATCCAGAGTTTGAAGTGGATGAGGTCCTGGATGCAAAAAGACAGGGAGGAAAGCTATATTACTTATTGTCCTGGAAAAATTTTGGCCCCGAAGACAACTCCTGGGAACCCGCTGCGAATGTACATGCTCCAGAATTAGTCAAAGCCTTCCACGCCCGGTATCCTTCCAAACCCAGGCCCAGGAAAAAGGGGGCATCCGGGGGGGATACTGTCCCGTCCCGGGCTCTTACCTGGCGGCCTGCAGTAGGGGGCGAGGACCAACGGAGGCCGCGGGATCCGGGGCGGCGAGGACGAGCCGCCGACGGGGCCGGCGCGGCCGCGGGCCGCTCCGAGGCCGGCGGTCCGCTGGAGCAAGCACCGGCCTCGGAGAAGGAGATACGCCGGCCAAGATGGCGGCGCCGGCGTCGTCGTCCTCCTCGCTGGAGCGGACCAGCGAGCCAGCCCCGCCTACTCGCGCCGGATTGGCGCATCAACAAGGAGACCCCGCCTGCTGGGCCGGCTGGCCAATCCAGGCCCCCTTGGCCTGCCTGGGCCAGGGGGATTGGCTCCAGCTGCTGGAAGGGGAAGGACGGGCGGGGGATTTAAACCACGAAACGGAAGGAGTCCAGTGCTTCCGTTTCGTTCGTCAGAAGCCCACACAGTGGATCAGAGACTGTGTCTTCTTCAGCTTGCCGTCCTTGCTAGCCACCTGCAGAGACTGTGTCCTCTTCAGCTAGCCGTCCTTGCTAGCCACCTTCAGAGACTGTGTCCTCTTCAGCTAGCCGTCCTTGCTAGCCACCTTCAGAGACTGTGTCCTCTTCAGCTAGCTGTCTTTGCTAGCCACCTTCAGAGACTGTGTCTTCTTCAGCTAGCCGTCCTTGCTAGCCACCTTCAGAGACTGTGTCCTCTTCAGCTAGCCGTCCTTGCTAGCCACCTTCAGAGATTGTGTCCTCTTCAGCTAGCCGTCCTTGCTAGCCACCTTCAGAGATTGTGTCTTCTTCAGCTAGCCGTCCTTGCTAGCCACCTTCAGAGACTGTGTCTTCTTCAGCTAGCCATCCTTGCTAGCCACCTTCAGAGATTGTGTCCTCTTCAGCTAGCCGTCCTTGCTAGCCACCTTCAGAGACTGTGTCCTCTTCAGCTAGCCGTCCTTGCTAGCCACCTTCAGAGACTGTGTCCTCTTCAGCTAGCCTGTCCTTGCTAGCCACCTGCAGAGACTGTGTCTTCTTCAGCTAGCCGTCCTTGCTAGCCACCTTCAGAGACTGTGTCCTCTTCAGCTAGCCGTCCTTGCTAGCCACCTTCAGAGACTGTGTCCTCTTCAGCTAGCCGTCCTTGCTAGCCACCTTCAGAGACTGTGTCCTCTTCAGCTAGCCGTCCTTGCTAGCCACCTTCAGAGACTGTGTCCTCTTCAGCTAGCCGTCTTTGCTAGCCACCTTCAGAGACTGTGTCTTCTTCAGCTAGCCGTCCTTGCTAGCCACCTTCAGAGACTGTGTCCTCTTCAGCTAGCCGTCCTTGCTAGCCACCTTCAGAGATTGTGTCCTCTTCAGCTAGCCGTCCTTGCTAGCCACCTTCAGAGATTGTGTCTTCTTCAGCTAGCCGTCCTTGCTAGCCACCTTCAGAGACTGTGTCTTCTTCAGCTAGCCGTCCTTGCTAGCCACCTTCAGAGACTGGGTCTTCTTCCAGCTAGCCCTCCCTGCTAGCCCTTTGCAGGGACTGTGTCCTTTCCTGCGCTAGCCGCCCTTGCTAGCTGCCCTCTAGAGACTGAGTGCTGACTACCAGCCAAGCCGACCGTCACCCCGCTGTTCCAGCAGTCCTGCTGACCGCCTGCAGCTGAGGGCTCAACCCTCGGTGAACGGCGGTCGCCGCGGGTGAAGATTCGGGGTGCGCGGCGGTCCTCGGAGGTCTTACCAGTCCTCCGGGAACCTAAGGGCTCACCAACCACCACACGACAGGAAACGGAAGCCATGAGCTCGCCTACGCAGCCCGATCTACGGGACCTGGCTAAGGTACTTCAGCAGCAGCAGGAGCAGCTGAACGCCCTGTCGGGGGCGCTCCAAAACGTACGCTCTCAACTTTCTACGCTTCAGGTACAGAACCAGGCCGCTGCGGTCCAGGGGGCCGCAGCGGCTCCCCGTTCGGGAGGGTTCCGCATGGGACCTCGGTTCCCTGAGCCGGCACGATATAATGGGGCCCCAGGAGGTTGCCGGGGGTTCCTCAATCAGTGCAACTTAGCCTTCCGGATGCAACCGGAGACCTTTGCTTCGGATCAAACTAAAGTGGGATATATCATGGGCCTTTGTGAAGGGAAGGCCCTGGCCTGGGTGGCCCCACTTAACGAGCAACAGGACCCCATCTTGGATGACTATAGTGAATTCCAGCGCCGGTTCCGTATGGTGTTCGACCTTCCTGGGAGACCATCTTCCGTGGCATCGGAACTGCTGCGAATTCATCAGGGTGAGGGAACGGTGGCCGATTATGCCATTCGTTTCCGGACTTTAGCCACGGAGCTCCGTTGGAACTCGGAATCCTTAATGGCTATCTTTACGGAAGGCTTACAAGAACGAATCAAGGACGAGTTGGCCGGGCGAGAGGTCCCAGGCCAACTGGACGCTCTGATTTCGCTTTGTATCTGCGTAGATACCCGGTTCCAGGAGCGAGCAAGAGCCCGGGCAGAACGGCAGAAGTGGGCACGGGGAACGTCCCGGACTACTAAGGGGCCGTCTCCTCGCCGTGGGAACCGGGACTCCAAGGAGAATGGGGAGGAGCCGATGGTGATGGGCCTCTATTGTGGTGAGGCCGGACATTTTATTCGAGCCTGCCCCTCCCGGGCGGGAAACGTCTCCCCCAAGGCACCTTGAGGGGAGGGGTCTTGGGGCATGCCGCTCCCCTACCAGATTCCTTGATCACACTGCCAGTAATTCTACGGTGGCACAAGACCGCTATCCAGACCCGAGCCCTGGTGGACTCTGGATCGGGGGGCAACTTCATCATGTATGAACTGCTACAACAGATGGGCTGGCCCACGCTCCCGCGGCGTCCGGCGCTGCAAATCACCTCCATTCAGGGAACTACATTACCGCAGCCGGTCACGGAGATCACCTCCTTTTTGACCTTGCAGGTGGGGGAGGATCACCGGGAGGAAATCCAATTCCTTGTACTATCCCGGACCATTCATCCAGTGGTTCTGGGATTGCCCTGGCTACGGAGTCATAGCCCTGTTATTGACTGGACCAAGGGAGGTATCCAAGCTTGGGGTAATTCCTGTCGAGAGAACTGTTGTAAGGGCCGGACCGACAGCTGCCCCGCATTTACTAGTATGCCCGGAGGGGCGCGGATGGAGATGGGCTCCCTGCCCATGGACTATAGGGACTTTGCAGATGTGTTTTGTCCAGTGGAGGCGGAAGTTCTACCGCCTCATCGGTCGTTTGACTGCGCCATTAACTTGATGGCAGATACCATGCCACCACGGGGCCGACTGTATACCCTGTCCCGAGGGGAGTCCAAGGCTATGCAGGAGTATATCCGGGAGAATCTGCGAAGAGGCTTCATCCGGCCCTCTACGTCCCCGGCCGGGGCCGGGTTCTTTTTTGTTACTAAGAAGGATGGCTCCTTGAGGCCCTGTATCGATTATCGGGGGTTAAATGCCATCACGGTAAAGGATCGCTTTCCTCTACCGCTCATTCCCGAACTCTTTGACAGGCTGCAAGGAGCCCAGATGTTTACCAAGTTGGACTTACGGGGGGCCTACAACTTAGTGCGGATCCGGCGAGGGGACGAATGGAAGACGGCCTTTAACACCCACGAGGGACATTTCGAGTATCGGGTGATGCCCTTTGGCCTATGTAATGCCCCTGCGGTGTTTCAGCGACTTATTAATTATGTGCTCGAAGATTTGCTGAACTCCACGGTAATTGTGTACCTGGACGACATCTTGGTGTTTTCCCAAAACCCCGCGGAACATGTGGGTCATGTTCGCGCAGTGCTGCAGCGGTTACGACAATACCGCCTGTTTGCTAAACTCAGCAAGTGCGCTTTTCATCAGAAGTCGTTACCATTTTTGGGACACATTCTGATACCCGGGGGGCTACAGATGGAACCGGACAAACTCCGGGCAATTCGAGAATGGCCACAACCGCTGGGATTGAAAGCACTGCAACGTTTTTTAGGATTCGCGAATTACTATCGTCAGTTTATTCCCCACTATTCACAACTGACGGCGCCGTTGACAGCGCTCACTAGAAAGAACGCGACGGTCCGGGACTGGCCGCCCGAGGTGCAAGTGGCTTTTCACCAGGTAAAGGAGGCATTCGACTCAGCGTCCATCTTACTAGCCCCGGATCCAGACAAACCCTTTATAGTGGAGGTGGATGCGTCTGCGTTGGGAGCCGGGGCGGTCCTCTCGCAGGTGAATTCTAAGGGCCGGCGTCAGCCATGCTCTTTCTTCTCTCGGAGATTCTCCCCGGCGGAATGTAATTACACAGTAGGGGACAGAGAGCTCTTGGCTTTGAAATTAGCTCTGCAGGAATGGAGACATCTGCTGGAGGGAGCGGAACATCGATTTACAGTAATCACGGACCATAAGAATCTACTGTATCTACATGAGGCTCAACGGCTCAATCCCCGACAAGCCCGGTGGTCATTGTTTTTTGCCCGATTTCATTTTCAATTAGTTTTTCGGGCGGCTGCTCAAAATACCCCTGCGGACTCCCTCTCCAGAGCATTTGAGGTTCCAGAGGAGACTAAGGAAACCCATGCCATGTTGGATCCGGCATGCCTCAGCGCGGCCGTGGGGGAGGTGGCTCCTACTAGAGAACTAGTGCCGGCCGCCGAACGAGCGAAGGTAATGCAATGGGGGCATTCGTCCAGATGGGCGGGACATTTTGGGTATCAGAAGACTCTGCGTCTCATTACCAGGCAGTATCAATGGCCTCAGATGAGGCGGGACATTCTTCAATTTGTCACCACCTGCCCTGTGTGCGCCCGGACCAAACCGGTGATCGGGGCCCCCATGGGGAAGCTACAACCACTGCCCGTACCGACGGGACCCTGGACGGAGCTTTCCATGGATTTCATCACCGACCTCCCCAGTTCTCGGGGACATACGGTGATTTGGGTGGTAATTGACCGTTTTTCCCGAATGGCCCATTTTGTTCCCTTGCCAGGACTCCCTTCGGCGGTCGCATTAGCTCAACTCTTCATTCAACACATTTTTCGACTTTATGGGCTGCCGCTTCGGATTATTAGTGACCGAGCCCCCCAATTCACCTCGCGTTTCTGGAGGGCCTTGTGTACGGCATTGGGGGTGAAGACCCATTTCTCATCAGCATACCATCCCCAAACCAATGGCATGGTCGAGAGGACGAACCAAACGTTAAAAGGGTTCCTACGAGCATTCGTCAACAAACGCCAAGATAACTGGGTCTCCCTACTCCCTTGGGCCGAGTTTTCATACAATCACAGTGTCCACTCGGCCTCGGGAGACTCTCCATTCTTCTTGGTGTATGGACGACATCCTCGACTTCCAGCACCTTTCCCGTCTGGATCTCCGACCCCCAGGGTTACTGAAACTCTGGCAAATCTGCAAAGAGTCTGGGAAACGGCCCGAGAACAACTGCAGAAGGCAGCCACCAAATGCAAGACCTTTGCCGATCGGCATCGGAGAACCGCTCCCGTCTTGCAACCAGGGCAGAAGGTATGGTTAAGCACGAAATACCTCCGGCTTCGGGTGCCCTCCCGTAGATTGGGACCTCGGTACATTGGACCCTTTGCAATCCAATCCCGAATTGGAGCTGTGACATATCGATTGCGGCTACCGAGTACTCTGCGGGTGCATAACGCTTTCCATATTTCCTTATTGAAGAGTTTTCGAGGGTCGCGATGGCACCCTCAACGGCAGGAAACCGAAGATCTAGACGCAGATCCCGATCCAGAGTTTGAAGTGGATGAGGTCCTGGATGCAAAAAGACAGGGAGGAAAGCTATATTACTTATTGTCCTGGAAAAATTTTGGCCCCGAAGACAACTCCTGGGAACCCGCTGCGAATGTACATGCTCCAGAATTAGTCAAAGCCTTCCACGCCCGGTATCCTTCCAAACCCAGGCCCAGGAAAAAGGGGGCATCCGGGGGGGATACTGTCCCGTCCCGGGCTCTTACCTGGCGGCCTGCAGTAGGGGGCGAGGACCAACGGAGGCCGCGGGATCCGGGGCGGCGAGGACGAGCCGCCGACGGGGCCGGCGCGGCCGCGGGCCGCTCCGAGGCCGGCGGTCCGCTGGAGCAAGCACCGGCCTCGGAGAAGGAGATACGCCGGCCAAGATGGCGGCGCCGGCGTCGTCGTCCTCCTCGCTGGAGCGGACCAGCGAGCCAGCCCCGCCTACTCGCGCCGGATTGGCGCATCAACAAGGAGACCCCGCCTGCTGGGCCGGCTGGCCAATCCAGGCCCCCTTGGCCTGCCTGGGCCAGGGGGATTGGCTCCAGCTGCTGGAAGGGGAAGGACGGGCGGGGGATTTAAACCACGAAACGGAAGGAGTCCAGTGCTTCCGTTTCGTTCGTCAGAAGCCCACACAGTGGATCAGAGACTGTGTCTTCTTCAGCTTGCCGTCCTTGCTAGCCACCTGCAGAGACTGTGTCCTCTTCAGCTAGCCGTCCTTGCTAGCCACCTTCAGAGACTGTGTCCTCTTCAGCTAGCCGTCCTTGCTAGCCACCTTCAGAGACTGTGTCCTCTTCAGCTAGCTGTCTTTGCTAGCCACCTTCAGAGACTGTGTCTTCTTCAGCTAGCCGTCCTTGCTAGCCACCTTCAGAGACTGTGTCCTCTTCAGCTAGCCGTCCTTGCTAGCCACCTTCAGAGATTGTGTCCTCTTCAGCTAGCCGTCCTTGCTAGCCACCTTCAGAGATTGTGTCTTCTTCAGCTAGCCGTCCTTGCTAGCCACCTTCAGAGACTGTGTCTTCTTCAGCTAGCCATCCTTGCTAGCCACCTTCAGAGATTGTGTCCTCTTCAGCTAGCCGTCCTTGCTAGCCACCTTCAGAGATTGTGTCTTCTTCAGCTAGCCGTCCTTGCTAGCCACCTTCAGAGACTGTGTCTTCTTCAGCTAGCCATCCTTGCTAGCCACCTGCAGAGACTGTGTCTTCTTCAGCTAGCCGTCCTTGCTAGCCACCTTCAGAGACTGGGTCTTCTTCCAGCTAGCCCTCCCTGCTAGCCCTTTGCAGGGACTGTGTCCTTTCCTGCGTAGCCACCCTTGCTAGCTGCCCTCTAGAGACTGAGTGCTGACTACCAGCCAAGCCGACCGTCACCCCGCGGTTCCAGCAGTCCTGCTGACCGCCTGCAGCTGAGGGCTCAACCCTCGGTGAATGGCGGTCGCCGCGGGTGAAGATTCGGGGTGCGCGGCGGTCCTCGGAGGTCTTACCAGTCCTCCAGGAACCTAAGGGCTCACCAACCACCACACGACACTAAAGGTGCTATCACGCACAGCGTATGACCCCTTTGACATACCTCAGGCTCTGCAGACTTAATCCCCATGCCAGTAGGAGAAATAGCCCCTGGGAAGCAACTGCCACATCTGCAGAAGAGGACAAAGAAAAGGAATCCGTCAAAGAATCCCAGAACTCCAAAGACTCCTAAACTTGCATAGTGTCCTCCTCCTAGGGTTACCATATGTCCGGATTTACCCGGACATGTCCTCTTTTTGAGGACATGTCCGGGCAACCAGGCGGGCAGATTGCTAGCCTCCCATCCCCTTACTTACTACTGCCCTGGTGGTCTAGTGACCTTCGAGGCAGGAAAGAGCCCCCTCTTTCCTGCCCAAAGCACTGCCCTGCAGGCATCCTTCCTGTTCGTGATCTTGGCGCCGATTCAAAATGGCTGCCGAAGACCTCATAAGTACATAAGTAATGCCATGCTGAGAAAAGACCAAAGGTCCATCGAGCCCAGCATCCTGTCCCCGACAGCGGCCAATCCAGATCAAGGGCACCTGGCAAGCTACCCAAACGTACAAACATTTTATACAAGTTACTCCCGAAATTGTGGATTTTTCCCCAAGTCCATTTAGTAGAAGTCTATGGACTTGTCCTTTAGGAAACCATCCAACCCCTTTTTAAACTCTGCCAAGACTTCAACTTTCAGTGGCCATTTTGAATTGGCGCTGAGATCACGAACAGGAAGGATGCATGCAGGGCATCGCTCCGGGCAGGAAAGAGGGGGCTCTTTCCTGCCCCGAAGAGGCCACTAGACCACCATGGCAGTAGTAAGGGGAGGGGGGTGATGGGGAGGGGGAGTGATGGGGTGTGTGACAAGGGGGAGGGGAAAATGTGACAGGGGGAGGAGCGAGGGCAAAGGGTGGGGTGTGAAAGGGGGCAGGATGGGGTGTGAAAAAAGAGGGTGGGGCATGTGTCCAACTTTTTGGGGGACAAAATTTGGTAACCCTACCTCCCCCAAACCCGAAAGAGGTGCAGATAAAATCTCAGATAACTCACCAGACACTGCAGGAGGTATAAATACACCAGAAATACCAGGAACAGCATCAGGAGCCTCTACAGCAGAACCAGGAGTCACAGGAATAGAAGGATATGAAGCCCTGTTCCTAACTCCCTTCTGTCCCTCCACCCCCCAACAGAACCACTAATCCCATTCTTAGACTTTTTAGAAACACCCTTACCTAAACCCCCAGTTTTCCCATCCCTTTTGGAACAGACTGAGAAACACCTTGAATAACTGAACCCCCATACCTTTCTTCAAATTCTTCAGGGCCATAACCAGAAAATAAATTATTCCTGAAAACAAAATAAATTTTTCCCCACCAAGTGATAAAAGAAAAATGAAACACTGCAGGACCAAAGATAAATCTCAGTCACCCTGTAACTTGAAGAACACAAAGTGTACTAGAACCCAGAAGGTTCTTCCTCAAGACCCAATCAATCCCAGCACACTTTACAGCACACAGAAGAAACCCCATCAACCATGCTTTAAGTATAAGTGCAACAGAGCTCCTGCAAAAAAAGAAACATCCAAAGCCTGAAAAAGACAGCAAACAAAATATGAACCTACCAGAAACAAAAAAAAACACAAAAAAGGTAAGAAAACGCTCCAAAGTACAACAGCGAACTGCCACAAAACTCCCACCCAGTCCCGTGAACCACTTCCTTCCCACACACAAATATCTGCCTGCCAAAATCCCCAACATTCCAAACCCTTTGCCTGGCACTCCCACACCCAATCATGGAGCCTGCAAGTTTATACGTCACCCATCCTTACTCTCACCTATACCCAATCCTACCTTTAATTAAACCTCCCCCCCCCCCCCCCCCATTCATTCATTCACTCACTCATGGGCTGGCTCAGCTGCTGTTACCCACTCACAGCCAAGGCCCTAAAACCAAAATGGCCATGTGGAAAGAGAACTGATTGAGGTGACGGCAAGGGCTCCTGCGGTAGCCCAGCAATAACCGGGCAGTGCGCAGCAATGCCCAAGTACCATCAGGTTACTGCCACGCTAACATTTCCAGGGGGGTTTCCCCCTGAAATGGCACGTAACTACCACTGGCGGGCACGTTGGGCTGGCGGTAGTCCCAGAATAGTGAGCAGTAAGCCCATGTTGGGCTTACTGCCGCTCTGTAAAAGGGCCCCTTAGAGAGCTTAAGCTCCCAAAAAGTAAACAGAGTTCAACTCGAGGTCATCACATTAGAAAAACCTCCTCACTATAGATATCATTTCAAAAATATATGCATTAATGCAAAAGAGGCAGCAAACAGATTAAAGAAAGGATAGTGCCAAAGTCTATGGCTATGATACCTGTGCAGTGGCAACTTCTATTGTTGATAATGTTTTATGAGTGGCTGTTCCTGAGGAAATAGTATTGTGAAACAGAGGGCTCTGTCAAGCATTTGCTATTTCAGCTAAGTGCCGCTGTCTTTTCTTTAATTTGCTGCCACTTTTGGTTGGGTTTAAAACAGATTTGGAAAATTAATGGAGCACAAGGTCATAAGTTGATTAGTGGAAAGCCACTGCTTCTCCCTGAGGTTAAGTTGCATGGAAACTTGCTACTTTTTGGAATGCTACCAGGTACTTGTGACCTGAATTGGTAGCTCAAGTCACATTCAGCTACAGTGAGTATTTTCCTGTCCCTGGAGGGCTTACAATTTAAGTTTTGTTCCTGAGGTAGTGGAAAGTTATGTGACTTGTCCAAGATTTCAAGGAGTGGCAGTGGGATTTGAATCCTGGCTTCCCTGGTTCTCAGCTTGCTGCTCTAACATTAGGTACAGCCAGGGCTTTTTTTGAGGGGGTACTTGGAGGTACTGAGTACCGGCACCTTTTCCATTGCCTGCTAAAATTGACCCTCAGAACCCAAGTTCTAATGATAGAGCTCAGGCTCTACACACCAATTCTGTCTTGTCATCAATTCTATGACTGGTTGTAGGGGGCCTGGCTATTATGGGGTGGGTCTCTCAGTGATCACCCCACTCCTGAAGGGTGGCCTAGCATTTGAGTACTGGCACCTTTTTTGCTAGAAACAGCACACTGGTACAGCCAATACAGATAATATATTTTTTCTGTATTAGCTGTACCTACTGTTTGGTAACTCAACAATAAACTAAAGGCTAGCAGAGCTAATGCCTGGTGGTCATTTGACAACCTACAAAAACATTATTTTATAACTGCCAGTAACCTTGGGATTTCTGTTACAGTGCTGCTAAACATTACTGTTCACATGACCAACAGGAAGATGCTGGACTGGGGAGCTAGGCCTTCATCTCTTATTGGGTTAAAAGGTCCCATATGTCTGTGTCAGGAAGGGGGTGAGTTTGTGCGCTCCTGGTTAGCTGACTAGAGACTGGATGTGACAGCCTGTAAATCCAAGCTGAGACTTTTAATTTTGTTGGCAAAGTTTGCAACAAAATCATTGCAGTTCCGTTTTGACTAGACAGGTTGTTCTGTTGAGGAGGATGCAGTAGGCTGTTTAATATGCTGAACAAGTGCTTGTTTGAATTGGCAGCCTGTTCAATGCACTGAGAGAAATGTTGCTTTTTGGCTGCTGCTAAGGCTTGGTGATATTTCATCAAGTGTTTCCTTTAGTAGCCTGTCTTCATCCAGGTGAGATTTATGCAATCTTCTTTCTAGTTTCCATCCTTTGCGTTTAAGGGTCCAAAGTTCTGGTGAGAACCAAGGTGAGCATCTGTGAGTGGAGCATAAGACCTAGGGCTGGTGCAACCCAATAAGTGTGGTAAGTGCGGCGGGAGGTCGCAGTCATGCCGGCAATCACTGCAGATGCAGAAACAAAATTTTTTACCGGCCTGCAGGAAGAGTTCCCACATTAAAAAATCCTTTCCTTCTTCCCCATCTTCCTCCCCACAAGTCTCACGTACAGGATCCTGCAGCCGGCAACACCAGCGATTCACATTCAGAGGCTCGTCGCGGGAGGAGTGTGAAAGATTACAAGAGGATCTTGTGAGACTGGGGGATTGGGAATCCAAATGGCAGATGAAGTTCAACGTTGACAAGTGCAAAGTGATGCACGTGGGAAGGAGGAACCCGAATTACGTCTATGTCATGCAAGGTTCCGCTTTAGGAGTTATGGACCGAGAAAGGGATCTGGGAGTCATCGTGGATAGGACGTTGAAATCTTCCGCTCAATGTGCTGCAGCAGCTAAGAAGGTGAACAGAATGTTGAGTATTATTAGAAAAGGGATGGAAAACAAGCATGAGGATGTTATAATGCCGTTATATCGCTCTATGGTGCGACCGCACCTGGAGTATTGTGTTCAGTTCTGGTCGCCTCATCTCAAAAAAGATATTAAGGAATTGTAGAAGGTGCAGAAAAGGGCGACGAAAATGATAAAAGGGATGGGACGACTACCTTATGAGGAGAGGTTAAGAAGGCTAGGACTCTTTAGCCTGGAGAAAAGGCAGCTGAGAGGTGATATGATAGAGGTGTACAAAATAATGAGTGAGGTAGAGTGGACAGATGTGAAGCGTTTGTTTACGCTTTCTAACAATAATAGAACCAGGGGACACAAGATGAAATTAGAATGTGGTAGGTTTAAAACAAATTGGAGAAAGTTTTTCTTTACTCAGCGCGTGGAACTCAGACCCTGGAACTCATTGCCGGAGAAGGTAGTGATGGCAGCTGGCCTTGCTGAGTTTAAAGGGGGTCTGGACAGATTCCTGAAGGAAAAGTCCATTGATCGTTATTAAATTTGGGGATTTTGCCAGGTTCTTGGGGCCTAGATTGGCCGCTGTCAGAGATGGAATGCTGGGCTTGATGGACCTTTGGTCTTTTTCCAGCGTGGCAGTGCTTATGTACTTATGTATCTGTGGCCTTCCTTCTGCCGCGTCCCACCCTCTCTACTGCAGCTTCCTGTTTAGTGTCATAGGAGAGGGAGAGGAAGAGGGGGAGGAGGAATGGCTAGGGGGAAAGGAGAGAGGTGCTTGCTGGACCCATGGGAGGGGGGATGGGGAAAAGAGGTGCTGGCTGGACCTATGAGAGGGGTAGGGGGAGGAGGAGGAGGATGTGGAGGAGGAAGAGGCTGGAGGGAAAGGAGAGAGGTGCTGGCTGGACCCATTAGGAGACGCTGCATGGAGATAGTATATGGACACAGAGGGGCAATTCAGACATAGAAGGAAAATTTTTTTTGACAAAGGGGAAGAGGATAGGGAGCTAGAGAGGTGATGATGGATGCAGTGATATGAACACAGGGGATATACTGGACAGGAAAGTCCACACAGAATGGGCACAGATGGGAGATGCTGAACGTGGGAGACAATAGGGACACAGAAATGGAAGATGGATTGTGGACATGGAGAGAGAAGAGTTGTCAAATGGACATGAGAACCTGGTTAGTGAATTAAGAGAAGACAGAGGGAAGCAGAAACCAGAGCTTGAGACCAACATGATGTAAAAAATTAAAATGACCAGACAACAAAAAGTAGAAAAAATATTTTTTTTTCTATTTTGTGATTAGAGTATGTCAGATTTGAAATGTACATCTTGCCAGAGTTAGTGTTAGACATGGCTAGGACCCAGGGCAGAAATTTGGGAGGGGAAACCAAAGCCCACTACCAGGCTGTTCTTTCTTCAGCTTCTAGCAGGCTTGGGGTTCTCCTTGGTCAGGGGCCAAGGGCAGTTGCCCTAGTTGCACTTCCTTAACACCATAAGTACATAAGTAATGCCATACTGGGAAAAGACCAAGGGTCCATCGAGCCCAGTATCTTGTCCACGACAGCGTCCAATCCAGGCCAAGGGCACCTGGCAAGCTTCCCAAACGTACAAACATTCTATACATGTTATTCCTGGAATTGTGGATTTTTCCCAAGTCCATTTAGTAGCGGTTTATGGACTAGTCCTTTAGGAAACTGTCCAACCCCTTTTTAAACTCTGCTAAGCTAACTGCCTTCACCACTTTCTCCGGCAACGAATTCCAGAGTTTAATTATACGTTGGGTGAAGAAAACTTTTCTCCGATTTGTTTTAAATTTACTACAATGTAGTTTCATCGCATGCCCCTTAGTCCTAATATTTTTGGAAAGCATGAACAGACGCTTCACATCCACCTGTTCCACTCCACTCATTATTTTATATACCTCTATCATGTCTCCCCTCAGCCGTCTCTTCTCCAAGCTGAATAGCCCTAGCCTCCTTAATCTTTCTTCAGGGCCGTGCCTAGGGTCTCTGGCGCCCCCCTGCAGACTATCAGTTGGCGCCCCCCCCCCCCCCCCGTGAAAATGATCGCTCACCACTTGCCACACTGAAAGGAATTGTCAGCAATATTCTTAGAAACAAATTGCTATACATTGCAAAATAAGATAGCAGATGTAAATTCTCAAAGTGGACATATTCCAAACGCTAAAATGAAAATAAAATAATTTTTTTCTACCTTTGTTGTCTGGTGACTTTCTTTTTTTCAATCATGCTGGTCCAGTATCTGATTCTGCTGCTATATGTCCTCTTAACTCCATTTCCAGGGCTTCCTTTCCATTTATTTCTTTACTTTTCTCCTTTCTTCTTCATTTCTTGCTCTATATCCATTTCCAGCAATTTCTCCTCTCTCCCTGGGTCCTGCCCTCCCATCCATGTCCATTCTTGTCCCTCTCTGCCCTTCCCTCCTCCATCCATAGCCAGCAAGCCTCCTCTCTCCCCTCCCCTCCATTTCCAGCAATTTGTCCTCTCCCTGGGCCCCCATGTCCATCCTTGTCCCTCTCTGCCCTTCCCTCCTCCATCCATAGCCAGCAAGCCTCCTCTCTCCCCTCCCCTCCATTTCCAGCAATTTGTCCTCTCCCTGGGCCCCCATGTCCATCCTTGTCCCTCTCTGCCCTTCCCTCCTCCATCCATAGCCAGCAATCCTTGCCTCCTCTATCCCCTCCCCTCCATTTCCAGCAATTTGTCCTCTCCCTGGGCCCCCATGTCCATCCTTGTCCCTCTCTGCCCTTCCCTCCTCCATCCATAGCCAGCAATCCTCTCTCCCCTCCCCTTCCAGCAATTTGTCCTCTCCCTGGGCCCTGCCCTCCCATCCATGCCTCTCTGCCCTTCCCTCCGCACCCTGGGGCCTTTAAATCTTTTACTTCCAGTCGCAGCAGCGTCAGTGAAAGCGGAGCACTGCCGACGTCTCCCTTCCCTTTGCGCTCTTGGTTCCCTCAGTGTCCGCCTTCTTCTGACGTCAGAAGAAGGCGGGACACTGAGGGAACCAACGAGTGCAAGGGAAGGGAGACGTCGGCAGCAGTGGCGTAGCTAGGGTAGTTGACACCCAGGGCCGGTCATTGTTTAACACCCCCCCCCCCCAAATCCAGTACTAGGCATACCGAGAATACAAAACACTCACGACCTATAGAGCAATTTTACCATACCATAAGCAGTCGTTTCTACGAGTCACACAAGGAAAAGGAAAGCATCTTAAACACTACAGTGAGCACTAGAACATCAATTCACCTATTGTAAAACGAAACCAGACAGAATAGTACAGATCGTAGATCCTGCACAGTCAATGCCAACTGAAAGCCATGTCTTTTTCACAAACACAGATACACCCTAATCCACTATAGGATAAGTAATCATAAACTTTCTATTTAGACAAAAATTAAACTGAACCCCCGATGCCAGACTCTGCATACAATGCAACACCACAGAAACAGAAAATGTCCCCTAGTACTGTGCAAAATATAAAGACAGCAGATGTAAATTTGAAAAAACTAACAAATACCAATCACCACTTTACAAATTAACAAATAGAAATAAAACATATACAGAAAATAAAATAATACCATTTTATTGGACTAATACATTTAGCTTCCAGAGGCCAAAATCTCCTTCCTCAGGTCAATACAGTATAGTGCTGTTACAGTATCCTATCCTGATCTGAGGAAGGGGGTTTTGTTCTCTGAAAGTTAAGTCAAAATGTATTAAAATTAGTCCAATAAAAAGATTACCTTATTTACATGTTCTATTTATAAACATTTATTAACACAGCTCAAATACTATATCCTAAAGCAAAATAATAAAAATATATATTTACAGTTTGTTGTCTTTGGTTTCTGCTTTCCTTATCTTCTTTTCACCGTCTTTCTTCCATCCAGCATCTGTCTTCGCTCTCTCTCTGCTCTCCAGTGTCTGCCCTCTCTAATGTTCCTTCCATCCACATCTGCCCTCTATTTCTGCTCCTTCCATCCACCATCTGCCCCAGTCTGCCATCTCTCTCTCCCCCTTCCATCCACCATCTGCCCTCTCTCTCTCCTTTCCCTCTAGCATTTGCCCTCTATCTCTGCCCCCTTCCATCCACTGTCTGCTCTTTCACTCCCTTCTATCCACTGTCTGCCCTTTCTCTCTGCTCCTTCGATTCACCATTTGCCCTCTCTCTTTCCCCCTCCCATCCATTCAGGGTCTGCCCTCCCTCTCACTCCCCATTCCATCCAGGATCTATCCCCCCTCTCTCACTGCCCCCTCTTTTCGGCTCCCAGTTCCCACCTGCGGCTGCCCCTAGTTCCAGATCCATTGATTCTCCCATCCACCCCTGCCCCAGGCATGACCCCATTCTCCCTCCTGCTCACTTTTCAGACCCCAGTTCCAGCTCCATGCCCCTTCTCCCATCTGTCTCCCACCCAGTCCCTTCTGCCCATCCGAGTCCCCCTCACCCCATCTGTCTCCCACCCAGTCCCTTCTGCTATCCAAGTGCCCCCCACCCTCACCCCATCTGTCTCCCACCCAGTCCCTTCTGCCCATCCGAGTCCCCCTCACCCCATCTGGCTCCCACCCAGTCCCTTCTGCTATCCAAGTGTCCCCGACCGTCACCCCATCTGTCTCCCACCCAGTCCCTTCTGCCCATCCGAGTCCCCCTCACCCCATCTGCCTCCCACCCAGTCCCTTCTGCTATCCAAGTGCCCCCCACCCTCACCCCATCTGTCTCCCACCCAGTCCCTTCTGCCCATCCGAGTCCCCCTCACCCCATCTGCCTCCCACCCAGTCCCTTCTGCTATCCAAGTGTCCCCGACCCTCACCCCATCTGTCTCCCACCCAGTCCCTTCTGCCCATCCGAGTCCCCCTCACCCCATCTGCCTCCCACCCAGTCCCTTCTGCTGTCCAAGTGCCCCCCACCCTCACCCCATCTGTCTCCCACCCAGTCCCTTCTGCCCATCCGAGTCCCCCTCACCCCATCTGCCTCCCACCCAGTCCCTTCTGCTATCCAAGTGCCCCCCACCCTCACCCCATCTGTCTCCCACCCAGTCCCTTCTGCTATCCAAGTGCCCCCCACCCTCACCCCATCTGTCTCCCACCCAGTCCCTTCTGCCCATCCGAGTCCCCCTCACCCCATCTGTCTCCCACCCAGTCCCTTCTGCTATCCGAGTCCTCCCCCACCTTCACGGTCACCCCATCTGTCCCCCACCCTCACCCTGCCTCGTCTTCTCCCTGCCACCCGTCTTTAAAAAGAAATTGTTTGCCGACGCGATAGCGAGCGCAGCACCTCGTGTGGAAGTAAAAGAAGCGAATCCGATCATCTCATTGGGCCTTCCTTCACTGTCCCGCCCTAGAGGAAATAGGAAGTTGCGTCAGAGGAGGGCGGGACAGTGAGGGAAGGCCCAATGAGATGATCGGATCCGCTTCCTTTACTTCCACACGAGGTGCTGCGCTCACTATCGCGTCGGCAAATAAATTTAAAGGGCTGGTGCGGGGGGGGGGGGGGGTGCCAGGATGAAGAGCAGCGGGAGCGGCGGCACCCCCCTTTCTGGTGACACCCGGGGCGACCAAAAGATTTAAAGGCCTCGGCGGGGCGAGGGTAAGCACCGCGGCGGCGCCCTCCAGAGGTGGGCGCCCCCCTGCGGCGCTTACCTCGCTTACCGCATCGGCACGGCCCTGTCTTTCTTCATAGGGAAGTCGTCCCATCCCCGCTATCATTTTAGTCGCCCTTCACTGCACCTTTTCCAATTCTACTATATCTTTCTTGAGATGTGGCGACCAGAATTGAACACAATACTCAAGGTGCGGTCGCATTGGCATTATAACATCCTCACACCTGTTTTCCATACCTTTCCTAATAATACAGCAAATGCAAGGCGCAGATAAAGAAGGCCAAGAGGGATTACAAAAAAAAGATAGCATTAGAGGCAAAAAAACATAGTAAAATTTTTTTTCGGTATATTAAAAGCAGGAAGCCGGCAAAAGAATCGGTTGGGCCGCTGGATGACCGAGGGGTAAAAGGGGCGATCAAGGAAGACAAAGACGTAGTGGAGAGACTGAATGAATTCTTTGCTTCGGTCTTCACCGAGGAAGATTTGGGTGGGATACCGGTGTTGGAAATGGTATTTCAAGCGGACGAGTCGGAGAAACTTACTGACTTCACGGTAAACCTGGAGGACGTAATGGGGCAGTTCGGCAAACTGAAGAGTAGCAAATCTCCTGGACCGGATGGTATTCATCCTAGAGTACTGATAGAACTGAAAAATGAGCTTGCGGAGCTACTGCTAGTGATATGCAACTTATCCTTAAAATCGAGCGTGGTACTGGAAGATTGGAGGGTGGCCAATGTAACGCCCATTTTTAAAAAAGGCTCCAGGGGAGATCCGGGAAATTATAGACTGGTGAGTCTGACGTTGGTGCCGGGGAAAATGGTAGAGGCTATTATTAAAAGCAAAATTACAGAGCACATCCGAGGACATGGATTACTGAGACCGAGTCAGCACGGCTTTTGTGTGGGGAAATCTTGCCTGACCAATTTACTTCAATTCTTTGAAGGAGTAAACAAACATGTGGACAAAGGGGAGCCGGTTGATATTGTGTATCTGGATTTTCAAAAGGCGTTTGACAAGGTACCTCATGAAAGGCTACAGAGGAAATTGGAGGGTCATGGGATAGGAGGAAATGTCCTATTGTGGATTAAAAACTGGTTGAAGGATAGGAAACAGAGAGTGGGGTTAAATGGGCAGTATTCACAATGGAGAAGGGTAGTTAGTGGGGTTCCTCAGGGGTCTGTGCTAGGACCGCTGCTTTTTAATATATTTATAAATGATTTAGAGATGGGAGTAACTAGCGAGGTAATTAAATTTGCTGATGACACAAAGTTATTCAAAGTCATTAACTCGCGACAGGATTGTGAAAAATTACAAGAGGACCTTACGAGACTGGGAGACTGGGTGGCTAAATGGTAGATGACGTTTAATGTGAGCAAGTGCAAGGTGATGCATGTGGGAAAAAAGAACCCGAATTATAGCTACGTCATGCAAGGTTCCACGTTAGGAGTTACGGACCAAGAAAGGGATCTGGGTGTCGTCGTCGATAACACACTGAAACCTTCTGCTCAGTGTGCTGCTGCGGCTAGGAAAGCGAATAGAATGTTGGATATTATTAGGAAAGGTATGGAAAACAGGTGTGAGGATGTTATAATGCCGTTGTACCGCTCCATGGTGCGACCACACCTTGAGTATTGTGTTCAATTCTGGTCGCCGCATCTCAAGAAAGATATAGTAGAATTGGAAAAGGTGCAGCGAAGGGCGACTAAAATGATAGCGGGGATGGGACGACTTCCCTATGAAGAAAGACTAAGGAGGCTAGGGCTATTCAGCTTGGAGAAGAGACGGCTGAGGGGAGACATGATAGAGGTATATAAAATAATGAGTGGAGTGGAACAGGTGGATGTGAAGCGTCTGTTCACGCTTTCCAAAAATACTAGGACTAGGGGGCATGCGATTAAACTACAGTGTAGTAAATTTAAAACAAATCGGAGAAAATTTTTCTTCACCCAACGTGTAATTAAACTGGAATTCATTGCCGGAAAATGTGGTGAAGGTGGTTAGCTTAGCAGAGTTTAAAAAGGGGTTGGACGGTTTCCTAAAGGACAAGTCCATAAACCGCTACTAAACAGACTTGGAAAAATCCAAAATCCCAGGAATAACATGTATAGAATGTTTGTACTTTGGGAAGCTTGCCAGGTGCCCTTGGCCTGGATTGGCCGCTGTCGTGGACAAGATGCTGGGCTCGATTGACCCTTGGTCTTTTCCCAGTATGGCATTACTTATGTACTTATGTACCCAACATTCTATTCGCTTTCCTAGTCGCACACTGAGCAGAAGGTTTCAGCGTATTATCGACGACGACACCCAGATCCCTTTCTTGGTCCGTAACTCCTAACGTGGAACCTTGCATGACGTAGCTATAATTCGGGTTCTTTTTTCCCACATGCATCACCTTGCACTTGCTCACATTAAACGTCATCTGCATTTAGCCGCCCAGTCTCCCGGTCTCGTAAGGTCCTCTTGTAATTTTTCACAATCCTGTCGCGATTTAACAACTTTGAATAACTTTGTGTCATCAGCAAATTTAATTACCTCGCTAGTTACTCCCATCTCTAAATCATTTATAAATATATTAAAAAGCAGCGGTCCTAGCACAGACCCCTGAGGAACCCCACTAACTACCCTTCTCCATTGTGAATACTGACCATTTAACCCCACTTTCTGTTTCCTATCCTTCAACCAGTTTTTAATCCACAATAGGACTCCTCCTATCCCATGACCCTCCAATTTCCTCTGTAGCCTTTCATGATGTACCTTGTCAAACGCCTTTTGAAAATCCAGATACACAATATCAACCGGTTCTCCTTTGTCCACATGTTTGTTTACTCCATGCATGTTTACTCCTGGCATGTGCCATCTTTATATTTTTCACAATTCAGGAATAAATGCATCTCTTTCTATATCTCTGGTGTACTACATAACTGTTTGAGGCTTGTGCAGGGGACGGGGACAAACTTTGTCCCTGTGTCATTCTCTGAGATTCTGGGGTGCCAATTCACAGGCTTACAGGGGGCGCCAGAAACCCTTGCACCGGCCCTGATAAGACCTTTTTTAGTGGTGCAGTTTTCTCTTGGGCCTTAGCTAAGTGTGTATTCCAAATATCAACCTGCTCTGTCTTTTCATTCACATGCAGATAGTCCAAGGCCTCTAAGAAATTCTCTGCAGTCAGCTTTTTCTTGTCTCCGATCTCCTTCCAAACTCTGTGAGGTGCCATTGTTTTTCAGGTGGGCACTTAAAGAAAATTTGATTAGAAAGTGGTTTGTCCATGATAGTTATTATTTCAATACTGTTATCGTAGTGGTCTTCAATGTCAACCCCTTTGTAGAACACCAAGTCTAGCATGTGACTCTTTTCATAGGCTGGAGAATTGACCATCTCTGTGAATCCTAGTGCTGCCATTATCTCAAGGAAATCAGCTGTGGGACTCAGTATATAGATTAATGTTTCCCATGATCACTAGCCTAGGGTAATTAAAGGTCACCTCTATAATTAAATTAAGGAGTTCTTCCATAGATGTTGTGTTCTTACAGGGTGCTCATTATACCATGAGCAGCCAGATTGATTTCTCCTCTTCTAGCTGAATTAAAAGGGATTCTGATTCATTTAGATAGGGGATGGTGACTGCACAGTTTGATTGTGTCCCTAGCCAGGGCTGCTACCCCTCAACTCCATCTCCCTGTTCTTGGTTGATGTCGGATGTTCAAACCATAGTTCAGACAGTGGTAAACCCCCAGATTCATCTAGCCAGACTTCAGTTATTCCTAAGATGTGTAGATGCTGTTCACAAATAACATAATGGATGACAGGATTTTTGTAGTAGCTGATCTGGCATTTACTAGGCCTATGGTGCCAAAAGGTGGTCTGGAGGTGCTGGGGGTAGCTTGGGTATAGTTGCAAGGTGATTGGGTACTGTTAGGCAAGTGTTTGACCTCTTGCACTTTTTTCTTCTCTTTGGTTGTGAATTATAGTTACCATTTCCAACATCACTGGAATCCCAGAGGTCTACTGGGCCAAGGCACATTCTTGGTGTCAGATGCTCCTTAGGCAAATTTCACTAGGTGGTACTACAGAGCTAAAAGACTCTCAGGCTTATTTTCGAAAAAGAAAGGCGCCCATCTTTCGACACAAATCGCAAGATAGGCATCCTTCTCACAGGGTCGCCCAAATCGGCATAATCGAAAGCCAATTTTGGGCGTCCTCAACTGCTTTCCATTGCAGGGATGACCAAAGTTCACAGGAGCGTGTCGGAGGCATAGCGAAGGCAGGACTAGAGCGTGCCTAACACATGGGCGTCCTCAACTGATAATGGAAAAAAGAAGGGCGTCCCTGACGAACACTTGGATGACTTTACCTGGTCCTTTTTTCTTAGGATCAAGCAACAAAAATGTGCCTTAAATGACCAGATGACCATTGGAGGGAATTGGGGATGACCTCCCCTTACTCCCCCCAGTGGTCACTAACCCCCTCCCACCCTCAAAAAAATTTTTTAAAATATTTTTCCAGCCTCTATGCCAGCCTCAAATATCATACCCAGCTCCAAGACAGCAGTATGCAGGTCTCTGGAGCAGTTTTAGTGGGTGCAGTGCACTTCAGGCAGGCAGACCCAGGCCCATCCCCCCCTACCTGTTACACTTGTGGTGGTAAATGTGAGCCCTTCAAAACCCACCACAAACCCACTGTACCCACATGTAGGTGCCCCCCTTCATCCATAAGGGCTATGGTAGTGGTGTATAGTTGTGGGGAGTGGGTTTGGGGGGGCTCAGCACACAAGGTAAGGGAGATATGCACCTGGGAGCAATTTATGAAGTCCACTGCAGTGCCTCCTAGGGTGCCTGGTTGGTGTCTTGGCATGTCAGAGGGACCAGTGCACTACGAATGCTGGCTGCCCCACGACCAAAGGGCTTGGATTTGGTCGTTTCTGAGATGGGCGTCCTCAGTTTCCATTATCGCTGAAAATCGGGGATGGCCATCTCTAAGGACGACCATCTCTAAGGTCAACCTAAATTTCGCAATTTGGGCGTCCCCGACCATATTATCGAAACAAAAGATGGACGCCCATCTTGTCTCGATAATACAGGTTTCCCTGCCCCTTCGCCAAGACGTCCTGCGAGGACGTCATCAGGAAAACTTGGGCACCCCTTTCGATTATGCCCCTCTCTGTGTATCAGCAAACTTTCAGTGGCTTGGGTGCAATAAAGCCTGTTTTACCAATAGGCATCACAGAAACTAAAGACAGGCCTACAGGTCTGACATACCAAGAACTTTTCAGAGTTATAAATGCAGGCCAGGCCTACAAGATCAAGGCTTTCAGTAACTGAAGGTCAAATGACTGTACTTCACACTTCCGTGTGAATTTCTTCTATATACTGCTTTGAATAGCATTTGCTCAGAGAGGGTATGTGATAGCATGAACAAGGGTAGAGCATGGAGCCTCCACAGACACAGACAAGCTGCAGTAAAGTAAAGCAAAACTCCTTTAATGGCATTCCAAGCAGTCAGTGAAGATGACAATGAAAATGCAAATAATCATGTGATGCTGATAAATCTTTAATCCAGTAAGAGAAATGACTTGGCACAGGCCTTTGTTTCAGCCAACTGACCTGCCTCAGGTGTCTTTGCTGTGTTTGACTACTTTGTGATATCTGTGAAGACAGCTTCTTCTGTTTTGGTGCCCATTCCAAACAAACATACACAGAAGCTTGTTCTCTTCACAGGCCTGGAAATCCAAGATTAAACATAAATCATCTTACCTGTTCAGCTCCATCAATCAAGAGACACTGGCTTCTCCCAGCCTACAAAAAGTCACAGTATGCATAGGAATACATTAATCAAATAAGAAAAGGCCTGGCTTCTGCCAAGCTACAAAATCCCAATATTGCAATGAGAACTGTTCCTACCTTGGCCAGTCTTCTGCTATTTCACACATAAACAGTGCTTTTTTGTGTAGGTCCCCTCCCCAACCCAGTCCCCACCTGCCTACCAGCTCCGTGCCAACGACCCTCTTCTCCTGCCACCCGGCACCGTGACCCAGCCTTTAAAAGAAATCTATGAAGCGGCAGAGCGGTGCCTCGTGTCTGCCTGTAAAAGAAGAAAAATCGCCTCGTTGGCCGGTCTTCCCTCACTGTGTCCCGCCCTCTGACGTAACTTCCTATTTTCGCAAGGGTGGAACACAGTGAGGGAAGGGCGGCTGGCTCACGGTGCCGGGTGGCAGGAAAAGAGGGTCGTCAGCACGGAGCTGGTAGGCAGGTGGGGACTGGGTTGGGGATGGAGGCTCAGATGGGTATGGGTGGCTGGAGGGAGGGGGAGCAGGGAAATGAGGAGAGTCGCTGGATATGGGTGGAGGGCAGGGGGGACAGGGGGGTTGCTGGACATGGGTGGATGGCAGGGGGAAGAGAATCGCTGGACATAGGTGGATGGCAGGGGGGACGGGGGGGTTGCTGGACATGGGTGGATGGCAGGGGGGACAGGAGGGTCACTGGATGTGGGTGGAGGGCAGGGGGGACAGGAGGGTCGCTGAACATGGGTGGATGGCAGGGGGAAGAGAGAATCGCTGGACATGGGTGAATGGCAGGGGGTCGGGGGGTCGCTGGACATGGGTGGATGGCAGGGGGGACGGGGGGGTTGCTGGACATGTGTGGATGGCAGAGGAGGGCAGGGGGACAGGAGGGTCGCTGGACACAGGTGGATGGCAGGTGGAAGAGAGAATTGCTGGACTTGGGTGGATGGCAGGGGGGACAGGAGGGTTGCTGGACATGGGTGGAGGGCAGGGGGATGGGGGGTCGCTGGACTTGGGTGGATGGCAGGGGGAACAGGGGGGTTGCTGGACATGGGTGGATGGCAGGGGAGGGCAGGGGGGACAGGAGGGTCACTGGACATGGGTGCATGGCAGGGGAAGAGAGAATCGTTGGACATGGGTAGATGGCAGGGGGGACAGAGGGGTCGCTGGACATGGGTGGATGGCAGGGGAGGACAGGGGGGTTGCTGGACATGGGTGGGATGGCAGGAGAGGGCAGGGGGACAGGAGGGTCGCTGGACATGGGTGGTTGGCAGGGGGAAGAGAGAATTGCTGGTCATGGGTGGATGGGAGGACGGGGGGGGGGGTCGCTGGACATGGATGGATGGAGGGCAGGGGAGAGGAGGGCTGCTAGACATGGGTGGATGGAGGAGAGGGAAGGGAGAGAGAAGAAATGCTGGACATGGATGGAGGCGAGGGAAGAGTGAGGAAGGAGATGAGATGAGGGAAAAGGAAGAGAGGAGAAAAACTGCACATGGATGTAGAAAATAGGTAGAAGCTGGATCCACTGGACAGTGAAGTCTGCGGAGGACCCAGCTTTTACTTACGGATATAGGGCAAGAAATGAAGAAGAAAGGAGGAAAGTAAAGAAATAAATGGAAAGGAAGCCCTGGAAACGGAGTTAAGAGGACAGCAGCAGAATCAGATATTGAGCCTGCATGATCAGAAAAACAAAGTCACCAGACAACAAAGGTAGAAAAATTCATTTTATTTTCATTTTAGTGTCTGGAATATGTCCAATTTTCACTCAACATGTAATTTGAAATTTACATCTGCTGTCTTATTTTGCACTGGGTATACTGGAGCTGTAACAGCTTACAGAAATTATTTATAATGAAAAAAATCACGTTATTTTTTTCTGCTATACTAGTATAATATTTTCAATGATGTCTGCTTATATGCACTATGGCTGGTATAACATAGTAACATAGTAACATAGTAACATAGTAGATGACGGCAGAAAAAGACCTGCACGGTCCATCTAGTCTGCCCACGATAAACTCATGTGTATACCTTACCTTGATTTGTACCTGTCTTTTTCAGGGCACAGACCATATAAGTCTGTGCAGCAGTATTTCCCGCCTCCCAACCACCAGTCCCGCCTCCCATCACCGGCTCCGGCACAGACCCCGTATATGTCTGCCCTCCCCCATCCTAGCCTCTCAACTACCAACCCCTCTTCCCCCCGCCACCCAATTTCAGCTAAGCTTCTGTGGATCCATTCCTTCTGCACAGGATTCCTTTATGCCTGTCCCACGCATGCTTGAATTCCGTTACCGTTTTCATCTCCACCACCTCCCGCGGGAGGGCATTCCAAGCGTTCACCACCCTCTCCGTGAAGAAATACTTCCTGACATCTTTCCTGAGTCTGCCCCCCTTCAATCTCATTTCATGTCCTCTCGTTCTACCGCCTTCCCCTCTCCGGAAAAGATTCGTTTGCGGATTAATACCTTTCAAATATTTGAACGTCTGTATCATATCACCCCTGTTCCTCCTTTCCTCCAGAGTATACATGTTCAGGTCAGCAAGTCTCTCTTCATACGTCTTGGAACGCAACTCCCATACCATCCTCGTAGCTTTTCTTTGTACCGCTTCCATTTTTTTAACATCCTTCGCAAGGTATGGCCTCCAAAACTGAACACAATACTCCAGGTGGGGCCTCACCAACGTCTTATACAGGGGCATTAAAACCTCCTCTATACAGCCTAGCAACCTTCTCGCTACGGCCACCGCCTTGTCGCACTGTTTCATAGCCTTTAGGTCCTCAGATACTATCACTCCAAGATCCCTCTCCCCGTCCGTGACTATCAGGCTCTCCCCACCTAACACATACGCCTCCCTTGGATTTCTACTCCCTAAGTGCATCACTTTGCATTTCTTCGCATTGAATTTTAATTGCCAAACGTTAGACCATTTTTCCAGCTTCTTCAGATCTTTTTTCATGTTTTCCACTCCCTCCGGGGTGTCCACTCTGTTGGAAATCTTGGTGTCATCCGCAAAAAGGCAAACTTTACCTTGTAACCCTTCGGCAATGTCACTCACAAATATATTGAACAGAATGGGCCCCAGCACCGATCCCTGAGGCACTCCACTACTCACCTTTCCCTCCTCCGAGCGAACTCCATTCACTACCACCCTCTGGCGTCTGCCCGTCAACCAGTTCCTAATCCAGTTCACCACTTCGGGTCCTATCTTCAGCCCTTCTAGTTTATTCAAGAGCCTCCTGTGGGGAACCGTGTCAAAAGCCTTGCTGAAATCTAAGTAGATGACGTCCATAGCACGTCCTTGATTTAATTCTCCCGTCACCCAGTCAAAGAATTCAATGAGATTCGTTTGGCATGACTTCCCTTTGGTGAAACCATGTTGTCTCGGATCTTGCAACTTATTGGCTTCCAGGAAATTCACTATCCTTTCCTTCAGCATGGCTTCCATTACTTTTCCAATAACCGAAGTGAGGCTTACCGGCCTGTAGTTTCCAGCTTCTTCCCTATCCCCACTTTTGTGAAGAGGGACCACCTCCGCCATTTTCCAATCCCTCGGAACCTCTCCCGTCTCCAAGGATTTATTAAACAAATCTTTAAGAGGACCCGCCAGAACCTCTCTGAGCTCCCTCAGTATTCTGGGGTGGATCCCGTCCGGTCCCATGGCTTTGTCCACCTTTAGCTTTCCAAGTTGTTCATATACACTCTCTTCCGTGAACGGTGCTCTATCCACTTCGTTTTCAGGTGTACTTTTGCCAGTCCCTCTCGGTCCTTCCCCAGGATTTTCTTCAGTAAAAACAGAACAAAAGTATCTATTTAGCAAATTGGCTTTTTCTTCATCATTTTCTACATAGCGTTTTGCTGTATCTTTTAGTCTCACAATCCCCTTTTTAGTCTTTCTCCTTTCACTAATATACCTGAAGAAGTTTTTGTCTCCCCTCCGTACATTTCTAGCCATTTGTTCTTCCGCTTGCGCCTTCGCCAGACGTACCTCTCTCTTGGCTTCTTTCAGTTTCATCCGGTATTCCTCCCCGTGTTCCTCTACTTTAGATTTTTTGTATTTCTGGAACGCTAACTCTTTAGCCTTTATTTTCTCAGCCACTTGCTTTGAAAACCATATCGGTTTCCTTTTTCTCTTGCTTTTATTTACCCTCCTTACATAAAGGTTTGTGGCCCTGTTTATTACTTCTTTTAGCCTGGACCACTGTCCTTCCACTTCTCGTATGTCCTCCCAGCCCATCAGCTCCTTCCTCAGGTATTCTTCCATTTTGTTAAAGTCAGCTTGCTTGAAATCCAGGACTTTGAGTTTGGAGTGGCTGCCATCCACATGAGCTGTTACATCAAAACAAACCGTTTGATGGTCACTGTTTCCCAGGTGTGCAGCCACTCGGACATTTGACACACTATCCCCATTCGTGAGCACCAGATCCAACGTGGCTCCCTCCCTCGTGGGTTCGTTCACCATTTGTCTGAGCAGAGCACTTTGGAAAGCATCCACAATCTCTCTACTTCTTTCCGATTTTGCAGATGGAACCTTCCAATCTACATCCGGCAGATTAAAATCTCCCAACAGCAGCACCTCTCTTTTCTTCCCCAACTTTTGAATATCAGTGATCAGATCTTTATCTAGTTCTTCCAATTGTGTCGGGGGTCTATAGACAACACCCACGTGGACCAAGGTTCTACCCTCTCTTTTTAAGGTGATCCATATTGCTTCTTCCTTTCCCCACTTCCCTGTCATTTCAGTTGCTGCGATATCATCTCTCACATACAGAGCTACTCCTCCACCTTTACGTCCCTCTCTATCCTTCCTAAAAAGATTATAGCCTGGTATGTTTACATCCCATTCATGGGAACCATGGAGCCATGTCTCTGTGACTGCAACTATGTCCAAGTCAGTCTCCAACATCAGGGCTTGAAGGTCATGAATTTTATTGCTTAGACTGTGAGCATTTGTGGTCATTGCTTTCCAACTACATTTCCTAGTATGTGTTTTGGGTTTAGTGATTTGTGAGTGTCTTTTGTCTTTGGGTACCTTCTCCTCTTTTTGTTCCCTCTTCTTTGCTTTTTCTTTTTTTTCTGCTTCAATTTTAGTTTCAGAAACATCACAGTGCTGTAGTGGAGCAAAAGAATTTTGTAGTGGCAACACTTGTGCGGGTGGATGCTTCTGTGTCACATGACGAATTCTGCCTGAGCCTACTGTGAGCCATCTGTTCCTTTGTGGTTTTATTCTCTGAGGCAGTGGTGAGAAGTTATGATTCTGCACAGTCCTATAAGTTGCTTTAATTGCATCTAATTCTTGCATTACTTTATATAGCTCTTGTTTTAAAGTAGATAGCTGAAGGCAGATAGGACAAGCTTTAAGTTTCCAGATGATTGGCCTTGAAACCAAAGCAGCACAATTATTGCAGAGAATAAAAGTCATCCTGATTGGTTGAAATGGGTATGAACAGGTGTACTATGTTGGAGTATCCGCCTGCAAGACTGCCTGTGTATGACTGTGGAGTAAAGTTAATAAGGTTTGGTTTGTCTATAAATGAGTGGACAACCCTGGGGTGGGTGGGTTGTGGGGAGGGTGGGTGGGATTATAAGTCCCAATGGGTCAGCTTAAGTGCTGCTATCAAGGGAATTCTCTAGTTGAATGGACCAAAATGGTAGTGTCTGATCCAGCACTTTACAATTTATTATACTTTTTAAAACTGCCCTAAGATATTAATAACTTTCCTTTTAAATAAATCTAGATATTGCCAATAATTATAGCAGTGTCAGCTATGTAAAAATGCCCCTCCCCTCTATCAGAGTTTGGCAGGAACAGAAAGAAAGAAAGACAGACAGACAGACAGAGAGGTTTCCCAGTGCTAATTAAATTGATTAAGCAACAAGCCTTAAAAATTTTAGACAATATCAGGTAGGTTTCTCACCTAATGCCAGTCAATTTGAGAAGAGTCTGGGATTTAGGGGTCAGAATAAACCTGTCCTTTGTGTAGGAGCTTGGTTCAGTCTCAGCACCTGAAGGTGTGTGGCAAATGTGGTGTGTGGCTATAATAGGGGTGGAGTCATATGTGGTGACTCCTCCACAATGAGTACCTGCACCTTTTTTTCTACAAAAAAAGCACTGCACATAAGTCTTAGAGGCATACTATGGAGAGTTGCTCCTTCTTACTCTGGCCTTCTCTGGTTTGTCTCTGCTCTTGGTTTTCATCTCTCCAGGCTGAACTACCCCCACCTTGCTGAGTACTCCAGAGCTAGACCTCTTAAAATGAACCTGTGTGGGAGCGAGTTTAAGGGAGATCATCAGTTTCCTACACACTCCATCACAGGGCAGAATATAAGTTTTTTAATTAATAAATAAACTGTGATTTTGGATATTTTTGTATTTTATACCAATCTGTTTTCCTATTTTGGGGGATTTTACTAAGCTGAGATAAGCAGCTTGCATGGGTGTTGGCATGCACTAGCTATCAGCATGGACCTGCACTAATGCCTACTGAACACTTAAACCAACCAACATTGTAAAGCAGTTTGTGGCATGCCCTCCTATGACAGCTAGCTGTTACATCAGGAAGCAGCATGAAGTATAGCTACATTATCAGCAGTATAATTGCACAGTCACAGCCCATTCAAAAAAGGATCCTCCAGAACAGCATCCCCTGACAGTCCCCCCCAATCAAGACCCCTTCTCAAGACATCCCCCCAATCAAGATCCCTTCCTCAAACCATTCCACCAATCAAGATCCTCCAAGACCCCCCCCCCCCCAATCAAGGGATCCCAAAAAAGCCCTCTCTGATCAAAATTCCTCTCCCAAGAATCACATCCTGACCATCCCTCCACCCCCTCAAAAAAAAAAAAAAACAGGACTTCTCATGGATATCCCTGGCCATCTAGTGGACGGGGCACCACTGGTCACCTTCTACTTTTGCCCTGTTGCTTTCTATCCAAAATGACAGCTCTGACCCCCTAGCAGTCGTCTTATGGTACTACCACTAGGAATCAATCTTCCAAAAATGTCCACATAATGTGCCCCAAAACCACAAATCCCTGATATTCAAAGCTACTTAAATGACCAGACAAGGCCGCTGACCGGTTAAATAGCATATTCTCCGAGGACAAGCAGGCTGCTTGTTCTCACTGATGGGTGACGTCCACGGCAGCCCCTCCAATCGGAAACTTCACTAGCAAAGGCCTTTGCTAGTCCTCGCGCGCCCATGCGCACCGCGCATGCGTGGCCGTCTTCCCGCCCAAACCGGCTCGTGTTCGTCAGTCTTCTTTTGTCCGCGCTCGGTACGGTCATGTTTGCGCCGTTCGCGCCCCTTAAGTTGACCCTCGCGCGTCTTTTGACTTTTCGCTTTAAAAAAAAAAAAAAAAGAAGGGGATTTCGGAGAAGGGCCTTTCAGTCTTTTTCCCCTTCCCATATTTCCAGTTTTTGGTCCCGTTAAGTTTTCTTTCATTTTCGGGGTAGGCCCTTTTGAGGCCTCGGGTCGAGTTTTTTCTCCCCCTCTTTTTGGTGCCTTACTGCAATTACGAGTTTTGATTTCGCCGGCGTGATTTTTCTGCCCATGTCATCGAAGTCTCCCAGCGGCTTCAAGAAGTGCACCCAGTGCGCCCGGGTAATCTCGCTCACTGATAGGCACGCGTCGTGTCTTCAGTGTCTGGGGGCTGGGCACCGCCCGCAGGCCTGTAGTCTTTGCGCCCTTTTACCGAAAAGGACTCAGGTAGCGAGATTGGCCCAGTGGAACGTTTTGTTCTCAGGCTCTTCGTCGGCATCGGCACCGGGAGTATCGAGTGCGTCGACGTCGACAGCGTCAAGATCTCCGCCCTCGGCCGCGACTGTATCGACTGCATCGAGGCATCGACCCTCTGCATCGTCGGGGCCGAGACATCGGAAGGCTGCGTCGACCTCCACTAGTGCTGATGTCGTCGGACGGTGGTGCTTCGACTGGAGTGCAGGTGAGGGCTGTCCATTCCCCTGCTGGTGGCGGTGAGCCTTCGGGTTGGTCTCCCCCTACCCTGAGGGCTCCTGCGGTACAGCCCCCCCGAGACCGACCTTCTTCGGCCTCGGCCCCGAGAAAGCGACGGCTGGATTCTACGTCCTCCTCGTCGGTACCGGGAAGCTCCGGTGACATGCTTCATTTGAAAAAGTCAAAGAAGCATCGACACCGGTCTCCTTTCCGCGTCGGTACCGAGAGCTTCGGGTCGCCGAGGGAGTCGGCACCCAGTAGGCATCGGCACCGGGAGGACCGCTCACCCTCTGTTCAGGAGGTGTCGATGCGCTCCACCTTGGACAGCCCGGAACAGCCTCCACGCCCGGAACAGACTCTGACTTCGACACCTGCATCGGCTTCCATGTCTTTTTCCACAGCCGCCCTGCACGAGAGTCTCCGGGCCGTACTCCCAGAGATCCTGGGAGAGCTGTTGCGCCTTCCCCTCCGGTACCGGGGGTGCTTGCGCCACCGGTACCGTCGAGTGAGGCGCCGGCTGGCCCCTTGCCCGGGGTGAGGTCTCCGACATCGGTGCCGCTTGCGGTGCCGACTGCGGTCGCCTCCCAGGAAGGCTCCCTGACGACGTTGGCGGAGGGAGCTTCGCCGGTGCGGGCGAGGGAGTCTACCTCTCGACGCTCACACCGTGGCCGTGTTTCCACGGAGTCGAGCCGGGCACGGCTTCAGACACAGGTTCATGAACTTGTGTCTGATACCGATGGTGAGGCCTCGTTGGAGGAGGAGGAGGATATCAGATATTTCTCTGACGAGGAGTCTGATGGCCTGCCTTCTGATCCCACTCCCTCCCCTGAAAGGCAGCTTTCTCCTCCCGAGAGTCTGTCTTTTGCGGCCTTTGTCCGGGAGATGTCTACGGCCATCCCCTTCCCGGTGGTTGTGGAGGACGAGCCCAGGGCTGAAATGTTTGAGCTCCAGGACTATCCTTCTCCACCTAAGGAAGCGTCCACAGTACTCATGCATCATGTCCTTAAAAAGACATTGCTGGCGAACTGGACCAAGCCTTTAAGTAATCCCCACATTCCCAAGAAGATCGAGTCCCAGTACCGGATCCATGGGGACCCAGAGCTGATGCGCACTCAGTTGCCTCACGACTCTGGAGTTGTGGATTTGGCCCTCAAGAAGGCTAAGAGTTCTAGGGAGCATGCTTCGGCGCCCCCGGGCAAGGACTCTAGAACCTTAGACTCCTTTGGGAGGAAGGCCTACCATTCTTCTATGCTCGTGGCCAAAATCCAGTCTTACCAGCTCTACACGAGCATACACATGCGGAATAATGTGCGGCAGTTGGCGGGCTTGGTGGACAAGCTCCCTCCTGAGCAAGCCAAGCCATTTCAGGAGGTGGTCAGGCAGCTGAAGGCGTGCAGAAAATTCCTGACCAGAGGGGTGTATGACACCTTTGATGTTGCATCCAGGGCCGCTGCTCAAGGTGTGGTGATGCGCAGACTCTCATGGCTGCGTGCCTCCGACCTGGAGAATAGGATCCAGCAGCGGATTGCGGACTCGCCTTGCCGTGCGGACAATATTTTTGGAGAAAAGGTCGAACAGGTGGTAGAGCAGCTCCACCAGCGGGATACCGCTTTTGACAAGTTCTCCCGCCGGCAGCCTTCAGCTTCTACCTCCACAGGTAGACGTTTTTATGGGGGAAGGAAGACTGTTCCCTACTCTTCTGGTAAGCGTAGGTACAATCCTCCTTCTCGACAGCCTGCGGCCCAGGCTAAGCCCCAGCGCGCTCGCTCTCGTCAGCAGCGTGCGCCTCAGCAAGGCCCCTCGGCTCCCCAGCAAAAGCAAGGGACGAGCTTTTGACTGGCTCCAGCAGAGCATAGCCGACATCAATGTGTCAGTGCTGGGCGATCTGCCGGTCGGGGGGAGGTTGAAAGTTTTTCACCAAAGGTGGCGTCTCATAACCTCCGACCAGTGGGTTCTCCAAATAGTCCGGCAAGGATACACCCTCAATTTGGTTTCCAAACCTCCAAATTGCCCACCGGGAGCTCAATCCTACAGCTTCCAGCACAAGCAGGTACTTGCAGAGGAACTCTCCGCCCTTCTCAGCGCCAATGCGGTCGATCCTGTGCCATCCGGGCAGGAAGGGCTGGGATTCTATTCCAGGTACTTCCTTGTGGAAAAGAAAACAGGGGGGATGCGTCCCAATCTAGACCTAAGGGCCCTGAACAAATATCTGGTCAAGGAAAAGTTCAGGATGCTTTCCCTGGGCACACTTCTTCCCATGATTCAGGAAAACGACTGGCTATGCTCTCTGGACTTGAAGGACGCCTACACGCACATCCCGATACTGCCAGCTCACAGACAGTATCTGCGGTTTCAGCTGGGCACACGTCACTTCCAGTACTGTGTGCTACCCTTTGGGCTCGCCTCTGCGCCCAGTGTTCACGAAGTGCTTGGCTGTAGTAGCAGCGGCCCTTCGCAGGCTGGGAGTGCACGTGCTCCCCTAGCTCGACGATTGGCTGGTAAAGAACACATCCGAGGCAGGAGCTCTACAGTCCATGCAGATGACTATTCGCCTCCAGGAGCTACTGGGGTTTGTGATAAATTATCCAAAGTCCCATCTTCTCCCAGTACAGAGACTCGAATTCATAGGAGCTCTGCTGGATTCTCGGACGGCTCGTGCCTATCTCCCAGAGGCGAGAGCCAACAACTTGTTGTCCCTCGTCTCGCGGGTGCGAGCATCCCAGCAGATCACAGCTCGGCAGATGTTGAGATTGCTGGGCCACATGGCCTCCACAGTTCATGTGACTCCCATGGCCCGACTTCACATGCGATCTGCTCAATGGACCCTAGCTTCCCAGTGGTTTCAGGCGGCTGGGGATCTAGAAGACGTGATCCACCTGTCCACGAGTTTTCTCAAATCCCTGTATTGGTGGAAGATTTGGTCCAATTTGACTCTGGGACGTCCTTTCCAAATTCCTCAGCCACAAAAAGTGCTGACTACGGATGCGTATCTCCTGGGGTGGGGAGCTCATGTCGATGGGCTTCACACCCAGGGAAGCTGGTCCCTCCAGGAACGCGATCTGCAGATCAATCTCCTGGAGTTACGAGCGGTCTGGAACGCTCTGAAGGCTTTCAGAGATCAGCTGTCCCACCAAATTATCCAAATTCAGACAGAGAACCAGGTTGCCATGTATTACATCAACAAGCAGGGGGGCACCGGATCTCGCCTCCTGTGTCAGGAAGCCGTCAGTATGTGGCTCTGGGCTCGCCGTCACGGCATGGTGCTCCAAGCCACTTATCTGGCAGGCGTAAACAACAGTCTGGCCGACAGGTTGAGCAGGATTATGCAACCTCACGAGTGGTCGCTCAACTCCCGAGTAGTGCGACAGATCTTCCAGGTGTGGGGCACCCCCTTGGTAGATCTCTTTGCATCTCGAGCCAACCACAAGGTCCCTCGGTTCTGTTCCAGGCTTCAGGCCCCCGGCAGACTGGCATCGGATGCCTTCCTCCTGGACTGGGGGGAGGGTCTCCTGTATGCTTATCCTCCCATATCTCTGGTGGGGAAGACTTTACTGAAACTCAAGCAGGACCGAGGCACCATGATTCTGATTGCTCCTTTTTGGCCGCGTCAGATCTGGTTCACTCTTCTTCTGGAGTTGTCCTCCGAAGAACCTAATAGTAGTAGTAGTAGAACCGTGGAGATTGGAGTGTTTTCCGAACCTCATCACCCAGAACGAAGGGGCGCTTCTGCATCCCAACCTCCAGTCTCTGGCTCTCACGGCCTGGATGTTGAGAGCATAGACTTTGCCTCTTTGGGTCTGTCAGAGGGTGTCTCCCACATCTTGCTTGCTTCCAGGAAAGATTCCACTAAGAGGAGTTACTTCTTTCTATGGAGGAGGTTTGCCGTCTGGTGTGACAGCAAGGCCCTAGATCCTCGCTCTAGTCCTACACAGACCCTGCTTGAATACCTTCTGCACTTGTCTGAGTCTGGTCTCAAGACCAACTCTGTAAGGGTTCACCTTAGTGCAATCAGTGCATACCATTACCGTGTGGAAGGTAAGCCGATCTCAGGACAGCCTCTAGTTGTTCGCTTCATGAGAGGTTTGCTTTTGTCAAAGCCCCCCGTCAAACCTCCTACAGTGTCATGGGATCTCAATGTCGTTCTCACCCAGCTGATGAAACCTCCTTTTGAGCCACTGAACTCCTGCCATCTGAAGTACTTGACCTGGAAGGTCATTTTCTTGGTGGCAGTTACTTCAGCTCGTAGAGTCAGTGAGCTTCAGGCCCTGGTAGCCCAGGCACCTTACACCAAATTTCATCATAACAGTGTAGTTCTCCGCACTCACCCTAAGTTCTTGCCAAAGGTTGTGTCGGAGTTCCATCTGAACCAGTCAATTGTCTTGCCAACATTCTTTCCCCGTCCTCATTCCTGCCCTGCTGAATGTCAGCTGCACACATTGGACTGCAAAAGAGCATTGGCCTTCTATCTGGAGCGGACACAGCCCAACAGACAGTCCGCCCAATTGTTTGTTTCTTTTGATCCCAACAGGAGGGGAGTGGCTGTGGGAAAACGCACCATATCCAATTGGCTAGCAGATTGCATTTCCTTCACTTACGCCCAGGCTGGGGTGGCTCTTGAGGGTCATGTCACGGCTCATAATGATAGAGCCATGGCAGCGTCGGTAGCCCACTTGAAGTCAGCCACTATTGAAGAGATTTGCAAAGCTGCGACGTGGTCATCTGTCCACACATTCACATCTCATTACTGCCTGCAGCAGGATACCTGACGCGACAGTCGGTTGGGGCAGTCAGTGCTTCAGAATCTGTTCAGGGTTTAGAATCCAACTCCACCCCCCTAGGCCCATGTTTTTTCTGTTCCAGGCTACACTCTCAGTTAGTTGGATAAATTGTTAGGTCAATCTCAGTTATGTCCTCGCCGTTGCGAGGCCCAATTGACCATGTTTGTTGTTTTGAGTGAGCCTGGGGGCTAGGGATACCCCATCAGTGAGAACAAGCAGCCTACTTGTCCTCGGAGAAAGCGAATGCTACATACCTGTAGAAGGTATTCTCCGAGGACAGCAGGCTGATTGTTCTCACAAACCCGCCCGCCTCCCCTTTGGAGTTGTGTCTTCCCTTGTTTTTGTCTTGCTACATATGAGACTGACGAACACGAGCCGGTTCGGGCGGGAAGACGGCCGCGCATGCGCGCGCGAGGACTAGCAAAGGCCTTTGCTAGTGACGTTTGCGACTGGAGGGGCTGCCGTGGGCGTCACCCATCAGTGAGAACAATCAGCCTGCTGTCCTCAGAGAATACCTTCTACAGGTATGTAGCATTCGCTTTACTGCGTAACCACTAATATTCAGTGGAAGATAACCGGTTAGCACCTAGCCCATAACCGGCTATATCGCAAGACTTATCCTGTTAGGCACAGATATTCAGTGCCTAACCAGATAAGTTTAGCAGTCAAATAGGACCGTATAAATAGCTGTCCCATCTTTAACTGCTACAAAGTTAACTGGTTAACGCTGAATATCAACATAGCTGCTTAACGAATCGGAGAAAAGGTTTCTTCACTCAACATGTAATTAAACTCTAGAATTCGTTGCCAGAGAATGTAGTAAAGGCGGTTAGCTTAGCATAGTTTAAAAAGGGTTTGGATGGCTTCCTAAAGGAAAAGTCCATAGACCATTATTAAAATTGGACTTGGGGGAAATCCACTATTTTTGGAACAAGCAGTATAAAATGTTTTGTACTTTTTTGGAGGTATTTGTGACCTGTTGGAAACAGGATGCTGGACAGTGTGGTAATACTTATGTACTTATGTACTAACTTTTTAGAGGTTAAAAGAAAATGGATATTCAATGCCAGTCACCCGGTGGTACACCGCCGGCTGAATATCAGGCCCAAAATGTCCACAAATGACATCCTCAACATGTATAGGCATATTATCGAGTACTTGAAAATTCCTTGTAATCAATCCAAATGGGATACGTAAATGCCAGATCAGTAGTAAATAAAACCGAGATTATAACAGACTGGATCACCACAGATAATCTTGACCTATTCATCACTGAAACCTGGATCCACGACCTTAAAGACCGCATAATCTTAGACCTATGCCCACCAAGATACAAAATTACCCACTGGACAAGAAACGGAAAAAGAGGAGGAGGAATAGCCATAATAAACAAATCTGAATTCACCATCACAACCACAGCTGAATCCATTCTGTCACAACTCGAAATTGCCTCGGTAAGAATCAATCACCCAAATTTGCAGGAACACCTTAACGCAGTTATACTTTACAGACCACCAGGCAACTGACAAGATTCCCAAACACACTTCATGGACTTTATCTCGAACACTTGTGTCTCTACCTCAAACCTCATCATAATAGGAGATATTAACCTGCACCTAGAAGATCTCACCACAACAAGCACAACAAGCAAAGAGTTCCTACAACTGTGGGATCTTCACGGACCAAACATGCAACCAACTCACATTAAAGGACACACATTAGACATCACTACACACAAATTCGATCACGACTCAAACCTTATATTAACAGATACAAAATGGACACCTACACCGCGGTCAGACCACTACAAAGCATACATCTCCCTCCAATGGAGAATGAAAGACTCACTAAACAAACAAACACGGAAAACCTACACCACGAGAGGAAAAATAGACCCGGTTATATTCCGGCAACAGATCTACCACAACGGATGGACAATAAAGGTAGACACAATCCAATTCCTCTTAGAATGGGACAATAGGTGCAAATCAATATTAGACAATATTGTCCCAATTCAAACCAGAACCTCACACAGAAAGAATTCAATACCATGGTTCAACGAAGAACTGAAAAAACTCAAAACACAAGTTAGAAGATTAGAACGTGCGTGGAATAAAAAGAAAGATGACCCCACACTTAACGCTTGGAAACAACTTCAAAGAAAATATAAATATACCATAAGACAAACCAAAAGACTATATTACAAAACTGTAATTGGACCAAACTACAAGGGCGCACACAAACTCTTCCAACTCGTGAATAAACTACTAGACACCACACCAGTCACAAACAACAGTAAAGACACACCAGGAGCCAACAACCTCGCGAAGTACTTCAAGGAGAAAATCGTACAACTGCAACTCAAAATACCTGTCAGCCCCATTGAATATGCTGTACTCTTAGACTGTCTAGACCCAGACCCTGGAGTATACCCAGCAGACAGAACTTGGACCGAATTCGAGATACTATCGGAGGATCTCATCTCCCAAACGCTTAAAAGATTCGCCAAATCCTATTGCAAACTAGACATATGCCCAAATAACCTTATGACATCGGCCCCTCAACAATTCATAACAGACCTAACGAAACACGTGAACTTTATGCTACAAAATGGACTCTTCCCGAAGGAGAAAGGAAACATTCTACTCACCCCCATACCCAAAGATGCAAAGAAAAATGCTAGTGAACTAACCAATTATAGGCCAGTAGCATCCATTCCCTTAATAACCAAAATAACAGAAGGGATGGTGAACAAACAACTCACAAACTATCTAAACAAGTTCTCAATACTACACGACTAACAGTCAGGATTTCGTTCTAACCACAGTACTGAAACAGTACTAGTTACGCTCATGACTAAATTCAAACAAATGATAACAACTGGCAAGAACATACTACTTCTACAATTCGACATGTCTAGCGCCTTTGACATGGTTGATCATGTAATTCTACTACACATCCTCGAATACTTCGGTATCGGAGGCAACGTTCTCAATTGGTTCAAGGGGTTCCTAACCACACGCTCATATCATGTGACATCAAATTCGATTACATCAGCCACATGGACACCTGAATGCGGAGTTCCACAGGGATCCCCCCTTCCACCGACCTTATTCAACCTAATGATGATACCCTTGGCCAAACTACTATCAAACCAAAACCTCAATCCATACATATACACTGATGATGTAACGATCTACATCCCATTTAAACAAGACTTAAAGGAAATTTCCAACGACATCAACCAAAGTCTACATATCATGCATTCATGGGCAGATGCATTTCAGCTAAAACTTAATGCAGAAAAACTCCAATGCCTAATACTCACCTCTCAACACAACACAAACAAATTTACCACCATCAACACACCAAAACTGAACCTACCAATCTTGGACACCCTAAAACTTCTTGGAGTTACCATTGATCGGCACCTAACACTTGAAAGTCACGCGAAAAACACAACCAAAAAGATGTTCCACTCAATGTGGAAATTAAAAAGAGTAAGACCATTCTTCCCAAGGACCGTCTTCCGTAATCTGGTACAATCATTGGAACTCAGTCATCTAGACTATTGTAATGCACTTTACGCTGGCTGCAAAGAGCAAATACTCAAAGAACTCCAGACAGCCCAGAACACTGCAGCTAGACTCATATTCGGAAAACCAACATATGAAAGTGCTAAACCCCTATAAGAGAAGCTACACTGGCTCCCACTCAAAGAACGCATCGCGTTCAAGGTGTGTACCCTAGTTCACAAAATCATCCATGGCGATGCCCCAGCCTACATGTCAGACCTGATAGACTTATGACCCAGGAATGCTAAAATATCATCTCGCACATTCCTTAATCTTCATTTCCCCAACTGTAAAGGACTAAAATACAAACTAACGCACGCATCAACCTTTTCCTATATGAGCACACAATTCTGGAATGCGCTGCCGCGCAACCTAAAAACAATCTATGAACTAACCAGCTTCCGCAAACTACTGAAGACCCATCTCTTCAACAAGACATATCACAAAGATCAACACATGTGAAATCCCCCACATGTATCCAGAACTGTCTTATGTTTTCTTGTTATATCACTATTATGCTTTATCATTATCATGTAACCCAAAATCCTTCTGTAATACTAAATGTCTATTCTCTTCTTATTTCCACTACTCATGATGTATTGTAAGCCACATTGAGCCTGCAAAGAGGTGGGAAAATGTGTGATACAAATGCAACAAATAAATAAATCAATCTTCTTGGTCTCTGGCTGCATTACTTGGTATTGGAAGAGCCTGTCATTCTCCATCTGATGCACAGAATAATCACTTGGCACTGTTACCTCTATTATCAGTGTTATTCGTGTGTTTTTCTCCTTTACTATAATGTCCAGTGTTCTTGCATTGAGATTTTTAAAAAATGTTTTTATTAATAAGAGTAACAGACTTCCATCATACAACCACTTTTCCACTAATTGACACACTACCAATGTGGAGCGTACATCAACTGGATTGCCAAGTACATTACCAAAGCAATACATAACATATGTAGCACAGAATATTTAACATTAAACGTGAACTCTTAAGCACCTATCAGTCATTTAACAATCCTTGATACCCCAGACCTATCTGGGCTATATCCTCACTATTGGTGCAAGAATTTACCCTCTCCATATGTTTTGTTCCATGCACATCCATTCATTCATGTCCATTCTCTTGATTTTCTTATTATCCCCCCTCCTTTCCCCCTATCCCCCCTCCCCTTCCCCCTCCCCGTTCTCCTTCCTGTGACTGCAACCGCTTTGTGGCGCCTCCCTTGCGCCTCTTTCACAATTTATATCTCCCTGTCGGGAATCTGTGTTAAGCACTGATAACTCCTTCGCCATACGTGTCGGCTTGGTGGCGTTCTGCTCCATTCATATTCAAACTGACCTCCCCCCTCCCAGCCCGCCATCTGTTTCATACCCGTGTACCACTTATTGAGAGGGGGAGGGTTCTTATCCCTCCAGTGCTGTAAGATAACTTTTTTTTGCCAGCACCAGTGCCAGGAGAGCAAACCTACAATGGTACAAATTTAACCCCTGTGTGCTCAAGTCAGACTCTGATCCCATTAGTAAGATCCTATAGCTCCATTCTATGGGTTGTTCTATCACTTCTTCTAAATGCTTCAGCACTCCCTCCCAAAAACCCTGTAATTGTCCACATTCCACAAAGTGATGTGCTAAGGTGCCCTTTTTGGTTCACACATTTTTCACAGCCCTCAGAGTCCCATAGCCCCATTGCTTTGCCCCTGCTCCTCGTAATTTATGCCTGATGCAGTATCTTAAATTGAGTTTCATGACAACTCACATTGGGCATTATTTTGTAGGCTAGTTCAAAGCACTGCTGTAACTCTTTGTTCGAGACTTCCGTGTCTACCGTTGTACTCCACTGCCCTACCAATACATCGACCATTGTTGCTGGCCTCCAAGTTTTCCCCAAATGATACCAATGCGAAAGTTAGTTGCACCCCGTCGGTACCTGTTTAAACACCACATCTAGCGCCGTAAGTGTTGGAAGCTTGTTTGCTTTGCCTCGCAGCAAGGATACATAATGTCTAATTTGTAGGTATGAGAAAAATAACTTCTGTGGGATATGCCAGCGTTCCTGACATTCTGCAAAGGACAGAACCTGGGCTCCCCCCTCCCCCACTACTTGCCCTACATACCTACATCCTCTCTTTACACATTCCTTGTGTATTCCCCATGCCTGCTGGGAATCCCGGATTGTCCTGTAATTCTAAGAATGGTGATGGCCTCTCTCTGTCTCCTATCCTATGGTGCCACCACTCCCATGCTAGCTTTAGCGGTCTCATGAGATGGGTAAGCCTAACCTGTGGACTCCTAACCTGCAAAACATTAAGCACTGAGCAAGGCTGGGTGGCATTCTGCCACACTTCTGACGGCGCAAAGACAAAATGTCCCAAGTGCAGCTTGTGTATCCACCTTAAGAGTGCCGCTACATTATGAAGCTGGAGATCCAGTAAATTGACTCCCCCTTCATTTCTCACCCTCGTTAATTTATTATATCTTATCCTAGCTCTCTTACCTCCCCAAATGAAAGATAGAATGGCTCCCCTGTATACTCCCTCGTCCTTACTATGTACCCACAAGGGCATCATCTGTAGGGTACACAAAATTTTGGGGAACATCACCATTTTAACAAGCGCAGTCCTGCCCATGAATGACACTGGTAGGTCTTTCCACTGCCCACATAAGCGCTTAATTGCTTCTAACTTATCTCTAACATTTTTCTGGTATATATTCTTAAAGTCTAAATGCAGATACACTCCCAAGTATTTCATAGGACCCTGCGTCCAGGCCAGGGGGAAATCTGGGCAGTTCTTACTTGCACAGTTATTGGACAGCGCCAATGCTTCTGATTTCTCAAAATTAATTCTTAAACCTGAAAAAGTACCGAATTGTTGGATAAGATTAATTAGAATAGGGATCCCCTTATTGGCCTCCCCCAAGAAGATCAACATATCATTGGCAAAGAGGTTAATTTTCTATTCTTCCTGCCCTCTCTTAATTCCCTGGAGCTCCCGTGTCTGCCTGATTTTGCTCGCTAAAGGCTCCAAGGCCAGGACAAAGAGCATAGGCGACAGTGGGCAGCCTTGGCGTGTGCCTCTCTGCAACTCAAATGAGGGGGAGAGTTTGTTATTTACCTTTATTTGCGCCATGGGATTCTTGTATAAAGCCCTTGCCCCCTGCAAGAACTCCCCATGTATTCCAAATTGCGGCAACACCCAAAAGAGGTAGTCCCATAATATCTTATCAAACGCTTTTTCTGCGTCTAGACTGGCAATGACTTTATCTCCCAATTGATTCCCCTCTGCCTGAATAACGCTTAGGGCTCTTAGTATATTAGTAGAGGCGTCTCTTCCCGGTACGAAGCCAGCCTGATCTGGATGTACCAGAGATGGCAAAACCTTACCCAATCGTGCGGCCATAATACTGGCAAATAATTTTATATCTTGGTTCAACAGGGATATAGGCCTATAGGATCCCAATAATTCTTTATCGCGCCCCGGCTTAGGGAGTACTATTATAGAAGCATGCGTCAAAGCTCCCGTGAATCGTCCTTCCCGACAAAGCGTATCACACAATTCACTAAAAGGCCCTGCTAATTGCCCTCCCAGGATCTTGTAAAATTCGGGCCCTAGCTCATCTGGCCCCGGGGCCTTTGCTAATTTAAGCTTTTTTACTGCTTCTTGAATTTCAGGTCCTGTAACATCCATGTTCAGAGTTGCTCTCTGCTCCTGTGTCAGGGAAGGCAGACCGAGATTCTGAAAAAATAACTCCCGTTGTTTCCTATCGCTGCTCCCCTTATCATAAAGGGATTTGTAAAAATCTACGAACGCCTCTTTTATCTCTTCCACCCTGCTGACTACTTGCCCTGTTGGAGTTTTAATGCGGGTTACCAATTGTTTTGCTGCTCTGTTTCGAACTAGGTTAGCCAGTAGGCTACCCATTTTGTTGCCCCATCTATGGAGCTTATATTTATATACCAAGATGTCCCTTGCTGCTCTTTGATTCAAAATGCTGTTAATTTGACTTTTTAGCTGTCTAAAGACTGCCTGCTGCTTTGCATTACCCCGCATCAATTTAATCCGAGCGGCCTGCAGCAACCGCAGTTTTTCTAGTAGTTCCCCATCTCTCTTTTTCCTGGTTCTCGCCATGTATTCTATGATTTTACCCCTCATCACAGCTTTTCCTGCTTCCCATAGCGTTATTGGACTGGCGACTGAGGATGTGTTGTCTATTAGATATTGCTTCCATTCTTGTTGAAGGAACTCCCGGAATTCCCCTTCTTGATATAGAGAGGGGTTCATTCTCCAACTGGCTTTTTTCCCGTCCCCACTAATATTACAATCTACCCAGACCATACTGTGATCCGATACTACCTCTGCCTCAATTGCTGCTGACCAGCTCAGGGCTAAGAGGGGCTGCAATATCAATATGTAATCCAGTCTCGCCCTACGTTTATGTACGTGTGAGTAAAAAGTGTAGTCTTTCTCATCAGGGTGTAAGACTCTCCAAATATCTACTAACCCTAGGTCCTGCTGTAGTAGATTTATGCCCCTGACCCCCTGCCTCTTGGGTCATGGCTTGGGTGGATTACAATCAATTAACGGGTCTGCTGTTCTGTTAAAGTCTCCTCCCACAAACATTTTGTATTCCTTCAGTGGGGCCAGGGTCGCCAGCAGTTGCAGATAAAACTTATGTGAGTAAATGTTGGGCACATAAACCAAGCACAACAGCATCTTCTCCCCTTGTAAGGTCCCTACCCAAATTACAAATCTGCCCTCGGGGGTCTTGGATCACCTTATGACAGGTGCTGTCAAGCCCTTTCCGCATAAGTATCGCCACACCTCTCTGCCTGCTGTTAAAGGAGGCAAAAACAAGTTCGCCCACCCAGCCTTGCTTCAGCTTGAGATGTTCTGACGATGACAGATGTGTCTCTTGCAGTAGCAACACATCCACCCTCATCTGCTTACTGTAGTGCAAGATCTTTTTCCGTTTAATGGGAGAGTGTATACCGTCTGCATTAAGGGTTGCTACCCGCAAACTACCCATTTTCCCGCACCTCTACCATGCTTGTATGACAATACATTACTTTAGTTTTCTCCCAGGGTAACATCCCAGCAGTGCCACCCCAGAACGTTGATTTTCCCAACTTCCTCTCTTGACTTTGTCTGTACCCTCGTTTAAGGTGCAGTTTCTCAGTCTGCAGCCACAGGAACTCCTTAAGCTCTATACACTCCTTGTTTCTCATCTGAACCTTCCCTCCCCCCCCAACTCACCCGACTCTCCCCCCTCCCACCCTGCCCTCTTCCCCGTTCCTCCTGTCCCCCATGCGCACTGCCATCCATTCTTCCTTTCTGCCCATCACTCCCCCATGCGCATCTCCGTAACTTCCAAGCTCCTCCCTTCCCTTCTCTCACCCTATCATCCCTGATTGAGGTACCTCCCCCCTCAACCATCCCCAAGTTACTGAGTTGCTCCCTTCCTCCCCCCCAGCTCCCCCCATATACATCATGAAACTGAAAAACAAAAGAACAACACAGATTAACTCAGTTACAAATACGAAGAACTCCCCCTTCAACCCTTAATGATATTACTCCTCAATGTCTCCAAACCTTTAAACTAAGAAAACATTAGATGCTGTAATCTTTAATTTATTACCACTGTTCGCTCGTGCCCTTACAAAGTCTCTCTCTCACGTGGGCATCCAGACTCTGTCAAAGCCTCTGAAGCTGCGTGATATTCTTCAGAGATATTCCTTCCGTGTGGTTCATCATCCCGTTTAAGCCTTGCTGCTTGCCCATACCGCTGCCTTGCTTAGCTCTGCCTGCTTTATGTGTAGCATCCTCTCCACTCTTTGAGAAAGAAAGTAACACGTTTTTTAATCTTCTAAGTGGCTTCAGTGTTTTTCCTGCTACGGAAGTCTGGATGCTGCGCAAAGTAATGTCTGTCAGGGCTATGCACTCATACACTGCTCTTAGCTCCTTAGCCGTCCGTATTTATGTAAATATTTTTTCTTTCCAGGTGTTCTCCCATAATCTTTTTGCTGTTTTCAGTATTTAACCATCATTCTCAATCTTGGTGGTTGGGCAGTCTTATCCATTTCGCCTTCCGTTTTGCCCCCACTCCACCGCACGAATCCGGCTCTTTCTAAATCGTTCACCCTCACAAAGGCGGAAGAGCTGCAGGCTTTTCTGGGCAAGCTATATAAAGAGTACTTTGACTGGGTACTGGAGTGCAAATTTGATTTTTTTTCTCAAACAGCTGGGTGCAAAACGGTGTTAACAATCTCCGTTGCTCCATAACTCGAAAGGAAAAGTCCTGAAACATCAATATCCGCTTTCCATTGTATTCCACGTTTCTCTGCTTCTTGTACTGATCGAGTATTTTTGCTTTAACAGCATAGATCATATATCAGGCAATGACCACTCTTGGCTTTTCAGCCTGCTCTCTGCGCTGTCCAATAGGGTGAATTCTTTCCACTTGTCCAAGGCCTAGTTCTGGCGTCAGACCCAGTTGCCTGGGAATCTCTCGCTCAGCCAGATCTTTCAGCTCTGTTTCAGTGAGTGATTCAGGGAAGCCCACGAACCTGATGTTGTTTTGTCTTCCCCTATTTTCCTGATCTTCCACCCTCTCGGATAAAGTGCGAACTTGTGCCTCCAAGTCCCCGATACGTCCAGCCACTTCTGTCATCTGGTCTTCTTGCGATGATATTCTATCCTCAGCCTGCTGTAAGCGGACCACATGGCTCGCTATACATTCTTTGATGTCAACCATGCCCGCATGTAACAGCAAGTTTATCGTCCAACAGCTGGGACATGTTTTTTATGGATACTTGCACCATGTCCTCTGATGTCGGCGATACGTTCGAGTTGTGGATCTGTGCAGATGGCGATGCTGTCGATGCCTGCGACGCCATTTTACTTTTTGCTGCGCTGCTCTTCTCCTTTCCAGATCGCAGCACTTTTTGTGGCATCCCGGGCTCCTTCACCTGCTAGAACCTCGCGATTTACTTCTCCACGCTCTTATCTGGTTTGCTGTGCAGTTTGATAGGGGGTTAGTCTTCAATCTGTGCCTTTAATTCGGGGTATGAAGTTGAAGGGAAGGGAACCGAGCCAGCAGATGTCCGTTCAGCTCTTACGCATCACGTGACCCCCCTCATTGAGATTTTTATTGGTTGAATTGGAATATGATGTAACAAAGAGAGGGAACTAGGTACAGAAAAAGTCCAAACAAAAAAACGAGCACAAAGGGCCTTTAAAAACAGAGGGAACACAGTTCTTTCATTCAAAAAAACTTTTAATAGTAGAATTTGATTGGAGGAAGACCCGACACGGGCCATGTTTCGGTGCTACCGTACCTGCGTCTGGGGTCACACCAATGACTAAAAGGCTTCAACAGACTGCTTACAAACCGTCTGATGTTTTCCATAATTTTCCTCCAAATGTCATGCAGTGCAGGACTCACGCACACCATTAATGTGGTTCTCAGGTTTATGGAGATTTCATTCAGTTTCTCTGACTCGTCAGCTTTGAATACCATTTCTAGCACCGGTATCTCTCCTAAAATCTTCCTTGGCGAAAACTGAAGCAAAGAATTAATTTCATCTCTATGCTATGGCTATTGGGCTCATTTTCGAAAGAGAAGGGTGCCCATCTTTCGACACAAATCGGGAGATAGGCGTCCTTCTCACAGGGTCGCCCAAATCTGCATAATCGAAAGCCAATTTTGGGCGTCCTCAACTGCTTTCCATCGCGGGGACGACCAAAGTTCCCAGGGGCGTGTCGGAAGCATAGCGAAAGTGGGACTGGGGTGTTCTTAACACATGGGCGTCCTTGGACGATAATGGAAAAAAGAAGGGCGCCCCTGACGAACACTTGGACGACTGTACTTGGTGCTTTTGTTTATGACCAAGCCACAAAAATGTGCCCTAAATGACCAGATGACCACTGGAGGGAATCGGGGATGACCTCCCCCTAATCCCACAGTAGTCACTAACCCCCTCCCACCCTAAAAAAAAATGTTAAAATATTTTTTCCAGCCTCAAATATCAAACCCAGCACCATGACAGCAGTATGCCGGTCCCTGGAGCAGTTTTAGTGGGTACTGCAGTGCACTTCAGGCAGGCGGACCCAGGCCCCCCCCCCCCCCCCACCTGTTAAACTTGTGGTGGTAAATGTGAGCCCTCCAAAACCCACCAGAAACCCACTGTACTCACATCTTGGTGCCCCTCTTCATTTCTAAGGGCTATGGTAGTGGTGTTCAGTTGTGGGGAGTGGGGTTTTTTTTTGGGGGGGGGGGGGCTCAGCACACAAGGTAAGGGAGCTATGCACCTGGGAGCTTTTTCTGGGTGCAGTGCACTTCAGGCAGGCAGACCCAGGCCCACCCCCTCTACCTGTTACATTTGAGAAGGAAAGAGTGAGCCCTCCAAAACCCACCAGAAACCCACTGTGCCCATATCTAGGTGCCCCTCTTCACCTGAAAGGGCTATGGTAGTGGTGTACAGTTGTGGGTAGTGGGTTTCAGGGGGGTTTGGGGGGCTCAGCACACAAGGTAAGGGAGCTATGCACCTGGGAGCTTTTTCTGAAGTCCACTGCAGTGCCCCATAGGGTGCCCGATTGGTGTCCTGGCATGTGAGGGGGACCAGTGCACTATGAATGTTGGCTCCTCCCATGACCAAAGGGCTTGGATTTGGTCGTTTCTGAGATGGGCGTCCTCGGTTTCCATTATCGCCGAAAATTGAGGATGACCATCTGTAAGGTTGACCTAAATGTGGAGAATTGGGCGTCCCCGACCGTATTATTGAAATGAAAGATGGCCGCTCATCTTGTTTCAATAATACGGGTTTCCCCACCTCTTCGCAGGGATGTACTGCGAGGACACTCTCAGGAAAACTTGGGCGCCCTGTTCAATTATGCCCCTCTTTGTCTTCCCTGAGTGCTCCTTTTACTCCTCGGTCATTCCTTATGCTGTTTCTATTTTCAGTCGGATCCTTCTTCCATTTTCTGAAGGATTATCTGTTAGCTCTAATAGCTTCCTTCACCTCACTTTTGAACCATGCCAGCTGTCATTTGGTCTTTCTTCCTCCTTTTTTAATACATGGAAAATATTTGGCCTGGGTTTCCAGGATGGTATTTTAGAACAGCATCCATGACTGATGTAAATGTTTGACCTTCACAGCTGCTCCTCCAAATTTTTTTTTTCACTGTTCTCATTTTATCATAGAGGGGCATTTTCGACTGGGGACTCCCATCTCCGAGAATGGTGACGCGAAGGGGTGGGGCCGACCGTATTATCGAATGAGATGGGCATCCATCTTTCGTTTCGATAATACGGTTGGGGGCAACCAAATCTCAACATTTAGGTCAACATTAAAGATGGTCGACCTAAATGCTGAGATCGCTGGATTTAGAGATGGGCGCTCTCGGTTTTCGCCAATAATGGAAACCGATGGCACCCATCTGAAAAACAAACAAATCCAAGGCATTTGGTCATGGGAGGGGCAAGGATTCGTAGTGCACTGGTCCCCCTCACATGCCAGGGCGCCAACCGGGCACCCTAGGGGGCACTACAGTGGACTTCTCAAATGGTCCCGGTGCATAGCTCCCTTACCTTGGGTGCTGAGCCCCCCCCCCAAAAAAAACCACTCCCCACAACTATACACCACTACCATAGCCCTTATGGGTGAAGGGGGGCACCTACATGTGGGTACAGTGGGTTTCGGGTGGGTTTTGAAGGGCTCCCATTTTCCACAAGTGTAACAGGTAGGGGGGATGGGCCTGGGTCCGCCTGCCTGAAGTCCACTACACCCACTAAAACTGCTCCAGGGACCTGTATACTGCTGCGATGGACCTGAGTATGACATTTGAGGCTGGCATAGAGGCTGGCAAAAAAAGTTTTAAAGTTGTTTTTTTGAGGGTGGGAGGGGGTTAGTGACCACTGGGGAAGTCAGGGGAGGTGATCCCCGATTCTCTCCGCTGGTCATCTGGTCAGTTCGGGCACTTTTTTGGGACTTGGACCTGAAAAAAAGGGACCAAATAAAGTGGACCAAATTCTTGCCAGGGAAGCCCTTCTTTTTTCCATTATCGGCTGAGGGAGCCCATCTCTTAAGCACGCCCCGGCACGCCCCCAGGAACTTTGGCACGCCCCGGGCATGCCTTCGCTACCCTTCCGACACGCCCCCGGGAACTTTGGCCGTCCTGGCGATGGAAAGCAGTTGGGGACGCCCAAAATCGGCTTTTGATTATACCGATTTGGCCGGCTTTAGGAGATCGCCGGCCATCTCCGATTTGTGTCGGAAGATGGCCGGCGATCTCCTTCGAAAATAAGCTGGATAGTCTCCTTTTTGAAAATTAAATGCTAACGTACTGGATTTCTTGTATGTACTTACTCCAAAGCTGATATCAAATCTGATCATATTATGATCACTGCTTTCAAGAGGCCCCAGCACTATTGCCTCCTATATCAAATCATGCACTCCACTAAGAACTAAATCTAGAATTTTCCTCTTCTTGTTGCTCCTATACCAGCTGCTCCATAAAGCAGTCCTTGATTTTGTCAAGGAATTTTACCTCCCTACCATGCCCTGATGTTACATTTACCCAGTCAATATTGGGGTAATTGAAATCACCCACTATTATTGTGTTGCTCAGTTTATGCATATAGATTCAAATATATAGATTTATATCTATCTATCTATCTATCTATCTATCTATCTATCTAACTATCTATCTAATCTATCTATCTATGAATCTCTTCATAAAGGCAGTCAATAAATACCAATCAATAAATAATAATAAATATATGCCAGTATTCTAGTCATTTACATATATTCCTGGCACCTAAACTTTGCCACCCATCTTTATAGATTTACTGCAATAGTGCAAGCCATTCACCTCTTTTGTGACACTCCTTTGAACTAACTTCATCTTATCAATATCCTTCTCCAGATGTGATCTCCAAAACTGAACACATCTTGATGGTGGTCTCACCAGAAACCTACAGAGAAGTAATAGAATGTCCTTCCAGCTTCCACATTGATTTTGTCTCACTGACTGGTGATCATCTCCCCATGGTATTCAAATGAATTACTTTCTTTAAAACAGCAATGCATAAAATTAGAGAGAATATGGCTTAAAAATCAAAATAATAGTACATAAGTACATAAGCACTGCCATACTGGGAAAGACCAGGGGTCCATCAAGCCCAGCATCCTGTCTCTGACAGCAGCCAATCCAGGCTTCAAAAACCCGGCAACCCCCCCCCCCCCCCCCCCCCAAAAAAAAAAAAAAAAAAATTAATAATGTTCAATGGATTTTTCCTTCAGGAATCTGTCCAAAACCCCTTTAAATTCCATAAGGCCAGCTGCTGTCACTACATTCTCCGGCAACGAGTTCCAGAGTCTAACTACACGCTGAGTAAAGAAAATCTTTCTCCTATTTGTTTTAATCACATTTGGAAAAAGCTATAAATACAGTGCACTCCATTTAAGTGCACGTTGGGTAAGCGCATGATCTGTTAACTGCATGCCGTACTTCGGTCCCGTTTTTGGCGCCATCAATTTCTATGGGGACTAACTTCTGTTTAGTGCACCACTGATAAGTGCAAGATTCACTTATATGCATAGTTTAAGACCGCTTCTCTGCAGGAAAGACTCCACATAAACGCACACACAGAATATGGAAGCCGATTGGCACGTGACAAAGGGGCGGTAAATTTGAAATCTCGTTGGCTAACTGCCATAGGCAGAATAAGCGAACGAATGTTGTTAGAATGTACACTGGTCATCGTCGTCGCGCAACTGTAAGACTTTAACACTGGCTGAACGAATAGAAGTTCTTAAAAATTTTGAAAACAAAGTCAAGCATCTATTGCTAAAGAATATGGTGTCAATCCCAGTCAAATTTCACATATCTTGAAGCAGAAAGATCAGCTTCTAAAAGACTGGCAAAACAATACAAATCCACACAGGAAACGAAAACTGGCGGGAAAAGCTGAGGATGTAGAAGATGCTCTTCTTCGGGGGTTTTCTCAAGTCAGGAGCAGACAGTTTCCTGTCAGTGGTCCACTGCTTATGGAGAAAGCTAACCAGCTAGCTGAAAGTCTTGGACTAACTGAATTCAAAGCCACTGTTGGATGGTTAGAAAGATGGAAGGAGAGGAACAACATAAAATTCAAGAAACAGCATGGAGAAAAACAAGACACTGATGACTTTGGTGCTGAAAATTGAGTTGTTTCAGTTCTTCCTACCATCTTGAACGAGTTTGCACCTCGTGACATTTTCAATGCTGACGAAAACAGTCTCCACTGGCGAGCGATTCCTGATGGAACACTTGCATTCAAACAAGCCAAAACTACAGGAAGTAAAACATCGAAGAATCGACTGGCGATCCTCCTTTGTTGCAATATGGATGGGAGTGAGAAGTTGGAACCGCTCGTCATTGGAAAGAGCAAACAGCCCTGTTGCTTCAAGAATGTTAAGCAACTTCCTGTGTCATATGAGGCTAACGCAAATTCATGGATGACTGGGGAAATTTGGAAGCAGTGGCTAAAGAAGTTAGACACTTGAATGCGGGCACAAAAGCGTCAGATTTTGTTGCTTTGTGATAATTGTGCTGCCCACAGTGATGATGTCAGACTGTCTAACGTCAAGGTGGTCTTCCTGCCACCAAACACTACCTCTCTGATCCAACATACGGATCAGGGCATAATAGCCAATTTCAAACAACATTATCGGGCTCTTGTGCTACGTCGCCTGATAAGCGTTATGGATGACCAGACTGGCAAGGATAAACATGCTGTTGAACTGGCTCGTAATCTATCACTGTTGGATTCCTTACATATGCAGAAAGAAGCCTGGAATCATGTTACACAGGCAACCATTGTGAACTGCTACAAGCGGGCAAGCTTTGTTAAGGATGTGGAGAGGGACGAAACAGATGCAGCTGTTGCAAACACGTCAGATGAACAAGCTATTGACATCCCAGCCAGTGTTACTGAAGAGGAGTTTCATCACTACGTAACTGTTGATTATGATCTACAAACAGCTGACAACAGCACTGATGTCGAGATATGCACCTACATGCAGGCAATGGCTGATGATGGAACAGATGATGAAATAAGCAGCGAGGCACATGCTGACGAAATTCAACAACCTCCTATCATTTTTGCAAGAGCGCTGGAGAGTCTCAACACCATGTGGGCCTATTTGGAGGCCACTGGATGTCAGTGCTATGGCAGTTTTTACTGTCTGGCAGATGTAGTCTATGGAACTCACAGACACAAGAGTGTATAGAGGACTATGACTGATTACTTCAAGTAAGCCTAACATCAGTTAACTGAGACTGTATAACGTCAGTTAACGGAGACTGTATACTGTACGTATAATAAACAGTACTGTACATATGTTTATCAGATGTCAAGCTTCTTTGGGTCATAACGGTTAACTGCATGTATTTCTTTGGTCCCAGACCCTTGCACTTAAGCAGCTTGCACTGTATTTATAAACATTTCTTAAAACAGGCAAAACAAAACTATTATTCTTCCTTGTTTGAGCAAACAATTACTAGACATGAAACAATTATTTTAAGGTAGTTAATTATTTGTACAATTCTTGAGGAATACTAAAATTCCAATAGCTAACTGAGGGGGTCTTTTACTAAAACTTAGCTCAAGTTATCTGCAGCAGAGCCTATAGGAATAAAATGGGCCCTGCTGCAGATAAGCTAAGCTTTAGTAAAAGACCCCCTGAACTAGCAATTTTTTTCAGGGACAAAATTGATAAAATAAGGTCTGAAATTCTACCAGGGTGTATAGATTCACAAGACATAGACACTAAGGGGGAGATTCTATATATGGCACCTAAAAAATCAGCGCTGAAATCAGTGCTGATTAAATGTATTCTATAATCAGTGCCTAGATTTAGGCACAGTATATAGAATACAATTAGTTGATATATCAGTGCCAAAATCTATAAGCATCCATTTACACCAATGAAAACCTGACATAAATCCCTTCACGTAGATTTAGGTGCACTGGGCCACATTCTATAACTACATGTGTAAATTTCAGAATGCCCATAAAACACCCATTTCCCCGCCCATAACCATGCCCCTTTTTGCATGTTAAAAGTTCGGCACATTTTGTTACAGAATATGCTTAGCGAGTTGTGTGTGTAAATTCTAATCAGTGCCAATTAGTGCTCATTATTGCTTGTTTAGTGCTGTTATCAGTGCTCATTAGCTTGTTAAGCGTGTTAAATTATACACATCTCTCTATATAAAACGCACCTCCAACGTTCTAATGAAGCCTCTGTTAGCCAACATTCTAAGTGAAGGGGGTGAGATCCCATTGTGTCTGCCCCGCCCACGCGTCAAACGTGATGACGTCGAGGGCGGAGCAATGACACTCAACCAATCGCATCGCTCGGCAGCGAAGCGTCAGGGAAGGAGGCGGCGCTCTCGATGTCTAGCCTTCCCTTCGCTGTGTTCCGCCTTCTTCTGACGTCAAGGATGACGTCAAAAGAAGGCGGAACACAGCGAAGGGACGGCTACACGTCGGGAGCGCCGCCTACTTCCCTGACGCTTCGCTGCCGGAACCGCCACGGAGGTACATTTTAAAAGAAGAAAAACAAAAAAAACGGATGCGAAGGGGGGGTGGCCATGGATGCGAAGGGGGGGGGGAACATGGATGCGAAGGGGGGGGGCCATGGATGCGAAGAGGAGGGGAACATGGATGCGAAGGGGGGGGGCATGGATGCGAGGGGGGGGCATGGAAGGGAGAGAGGGGACTTGCTGGAAAAGGATGAATGGAGGCGGCAGGGGACACAGGAGCATGGATGGCCATGGATTGGGAGGGCAGGGCTCAGGGTGAGAGGGAAATTGCTGGAAAAGGATGAATGGAGGGGGCAGGGGACAGAGGAGCATGGATGGCCATGGATTGGAAGGGCAGGGCTCAGGGAGAGAGGGGAATTGCTGCAAAGGGATGAATGGAGGGGGCAGGGGACAGAGGAGCATGGATGGCCATGGATTGGGAGGGCAGGACTCAGGGACACAGGGAAATTGCTGGATAGGGATGAATACAGGGCACAGATGGGCATGGATGGATATGGATTGCAGGACAGGCCTCAGGCAGAGAGGGGAAATGCTGGATAGGGAAAAAAGGAGGAGCCAGGTGACAGAGGACCATGGATGGGCATGGATTGGAAGGGCAGGACTCAGGGAGAGGGGAATTGCTGGATAGGGATGAATGGAGGGGACAGATGGGCATGGATGGATATGGATTGCAGGGCAGGCCTCAGGCAGAGAGGGGAAATGCTGGATAGGGAAAAATGGAGGGGCCAGGTGACAGAGGAGCATGGATGGGCATGGATTGGAAGGGCAGGACTCAGGGACAGGGGAATTGCTGGATAGGGATGAATGGAGGGGACAGATGGGCATGGATGGATATGGATTGCAGGGCAGGCCTCAGGCACAGAGGGGAAATGCTGGATAGGGAAAAATGGAGGGGCCAGGTGACAGAGGAGCATGGATGGCCATGGATTGGAAGGGCAGGACTCAGGGACAGGGGAATTGCTGGATAGGGATGAATGGAGGGGACAGATGGGCATGGATGGATATGGATTGCAGGGCAGGCCTCAGGCACAGAGGGGAAATGCTGGATAGGGATGAATGGAGGGGGCAGGTTACAGAGTAACATGGATGGCCATGGATTGGGAGGGCACGGGTCACACTCTCTCTCTCATATACAATGTCTTTCTGACTCTCTCTCGCCCACACACACACACTCTCACTCACACTGTCTCTCACATACACACTTGCACACACTCTCATTCTCACACACACACTCTCTCACAAACACACTGACACCCAGACTCACTCTCTCACACAATCACACTTTCACTCTGACTCTCAAACAGTCACTCTCACATACACTCTCCCAAACATACACACTCCGAGGAAAACCTTGCTAGCGCCCGTTTCATTTGTGTCAGAAACGGGCCTTTTTTACTAGTTGTTATAGAATCCACGCCAATTTCAGCGCAAATCTCTAGATGCACTATATAGAATCTGGGGTTAAGGGGCCTTTTTACTAAAAGGGTTGCTGTGCGACAACCCAGAACTACTGCCAGCCCAACATGGGTGCCAGCGGTAGTTCTGCCCCCAGCGTGCACCATTTCTGGCATTACAGAAAATCAGGTCTGATTTTCTTGTGCAGGAGTTAGCTGACGATAATCAGGCAGTGCTGCATGCTGCCTGGTTACCGCTGGGTTTATTTATTCATGACATTTATACCCCACATTAGCCCAAAATAGATTCAAGTTCAATGTGGTTTACAAACAAACAATACATAATAATGTACAGAATATAACACAAATTACAATAACTTCAAGAAGCAAATTAATACATGTGCAGTAAGTAACCAGGGATTTAGACTATCTCAAAGACAAATAATTAAGGGTGGTTAGGTTTGAGCATAATTAGGCAGGCCTAGATGGGAAACAAGATTAAGAAAAGGGTGTGGGTAAAATTCAAATAGAGTTCTTTGTATTCAGAAAGGCCAGACTGAAGAAACATGTTTTTAGAAGACTTCTAAAAGTTAGGTAATCATCTGTAAACTTGATTGATTTAGGAATAGAATTCTAAGTTTTGGTGCCTTGACAGGAGAAATTAGCAGAGTGAATTGTTTTATATATTACATTCTTACAGATAGGAAAATGTAAGACAAGAAATTCTCTAGATGATGAAACAACATTACGAGGGGGTAATTCAACAAGACTATCCATATATGATGGGGCTAGACCAAACAGGACAAATGGGAGATGGTAAGTTCTCCCGAAATCGCCATGCGGCAAGTGTAAACTTACCACATGGCAATTTCTTTTTACCAGCTGCAGTAAAAGGGGACTCTGCACAGCAAAAACTCATACTGCCAATATCACAGGGCCCCTTTTACAGCAGCTTAGTGAAAGGGGCCCTGTGTGGGGATCTATGAGTCCGACTTTTCAGATTTTTCCAATGGGATGCATAGTGCTGTTGTGTATATTCACTGCTGCCTTTGTTATTGAAATTGGTGCTAAGGTTTGCAACATAGGCTCTGAGAAGCCTCTTTGCAAGATTTAGTTTACTTCACAAAGTACCTGGCAGTGAAGGGATTTTTTTTGTTGCTGTTATTGAAGTGCTATCTGTATTTGAATACATTGTTCCTACGGAAAGCTGCAAGAAGAAATATTCTAGCTATGTTCTGTATGCTACAGATTCCACATCATTATTTTGTAGTATCCCAAGAAACACATACCTATATACTCAGTACCCACCCATATTAGCTCTAGGCTTACCCAAAATGTCAGGTCTGGCTACGCCACTGAATTATCTGAAGCTGTCATAGACCCTGGTATGTACTGTCACTGTTATATCTTAGGGGGGTGGGAGGGGGTCTGTGACCACTGGCAGAGTAACGGGGGTTATGTCTTAATCTCTCGAGTGGTCATTTAGTCATTGAGGGCTAGATTCTATATATAGCACCTAAAAAATCGGTGCTGAAAAATCGTTTTTCTATAAATTGTGCTTAAAGTTAGGCATGGTTTATAGAAGAGTGCTTATGCCTGGGAATCACGCCTAACTTATTCTATAATTACATGCATAAATTCTTGGAACACCCCTGATTCACCCATGACCCTCCTATTTCCATGCCCTCTTTCTGGACTTGCACCTAAATTTACGAATGTACATTTCAATTACATATAATTAGTGTCAATAATAGCTCCATCCATGTCCAGCAATTCTCCTCTCTCCCCTGCCTTTGCCTCCATCTACCCTTGTCCAGTGATTATCTTCTCTCTCATGCCCTACCCTCCATCCATGTCCAGTGATTCTCCTTTCTCCCATGCCCTCCTCTCCCATCCATGTCCAGCTATTCTTCTCCTCCCACTGTCCTCCTCTACCATTCATGTCCATGGATTCTCCTCTCCATCCTCCCCTCCCATCCCATCCATGTCCAGCAGTTCTTCTCAAACGCTGCCTGCCTGCTTGAGAATCCAGGTCCCTGGCAGTAATCAGCCAGTAGAAGGTCCAGCACCAGTGCTAAGGAGCTTTCGCGCATAATGCCATGTGCTTAGAAAGGCCCTGTTAGCTCCGCCCTCTCTGACACATATGCATCAGAAAGGCGGTACCAACAGGGTCTCCATAAGCAGATAGGCTCAATCAAGGACCTCCTTGGGCTCGAAGGCTGAGTTTGCTGGTGCCGGACCTTATACTGAGTGATTCAGGGGCCCAGACTCTCAAGCAGGCAGTGAGAGAAAACGTGATCAGCAGGTAAAAAAGATGCTGGTACACTGTACCAGCACATACCAGCACACAAAAAAAAGCCTTGCATAAAACCCTGCAAATGGGCTCTCAAAGCATACCACACCATACCAAAACCAGCTCCAATATCTCAGACCCCAGAAGTCCTACCTACAAAAATTTAGCATGGACTAATTTCTGCAAGAAAAGTCCATAAACCATTATTAAGGTAGACCTAGGGAAAGCCACTGTTTAACCTAGGGGTTACGTAGTATGGAATCAGAGACCTGGATTGGCCATTGGTAACAGGATGCTGGGCTAAATGGTCTTTTGGTCTGACCCAGTATGGAAAAGGGAACAAGTCAGACTGCTAGGGATAACTAATCAGAACCTCAGTTACACAGGCAATAACATAGCAGGACATCAACTAATAAAGAACTTAAGCCTACCTATATGTATAAATGGAAAACCGAAGAAACCAGATTCAGTGAACCATGGAATAATAAAGAAAAAGAAATAGAAATACATGTCCTCCTGTACTGAACAAAATACAAGATCCCCCAAAACTGTAGAGCAAACGATCCGCAAATTCCAAAATGGAAATAATAAGAGCAAATCAATAATAGATATGAATTAACTTTATTCGTATATACAGAGATTGCTATTCCACGAATAAAGTTAATGTATATCTATTATTGATCTGCTCTTATTATTTTCAAAATACAAGTAATGCACATTTTCAAAACTGACATTTTTCATTCTCTAAAAACTGAATATAAATATTTTGTACCTTTGTCTGACCAAATTATGTTTCTAGTTGAGTTGGTCCTAGTCTCTCTCTCTCTTTCTCTCTAAAATTTCCTCGTGTTTTCTCTTAATTCCTTTTTCAAGACCTCATTTCCATTTTTTTCTTCATTTCACCTTGTGTTCCTCTCTTCCTCCTCTACATCTCTGACAGTGATCCTTCTGTGTCATCCCCCTCCCCCCCCCCCCCCCCCCCCCCATTTCACTTATCTATATTTTTAACTGCCTTTGGCTAGATTTTATTCCTCCTTCTCCCCTTCCAGCCTTGTATCCCTCCATTTCCTATGCTTACCTTTCTAGTCCTCTAATTTCTACCTGTCTTTCATCCCTTTGCCAGCCTCCTATTCTCACCTTTCAGCTATTTTCTGGTCCCCCATTTCCATCCTCTGCACTCATACTCTACCCAGCTTCATCTATCTCTGCCTCTCATTGCATAATCAGCTCCAGTTCCTTCCCTGTCACTTATTCTCTCTCCACCTCCAGTCCTTTTCTTATGTCTTACCCCCTTATACAAGCTCCTGTTTCCCCTTTTACTTCCCATTTCCACCCTTTCTCACCTCCTTCAAAGGTCTGTCCCTGGTCTGTCCCCTTCCTTTGTCTTTCATGCTCTTCATATCCTTCTGTTTTTCCCTTTTCCCAGCATCCATTGCATCTGCCTATCCCCCATATCTCCTTCCCCACCATCTGCCCACCTAACTCCTCCAACATTCATTTTCCATTCCTCATTCTTGTCTCTAATATCCATCCTTCTGCTCCTCCATCTCCACTTCTTCCCACTGCATATGTCTTTGCTTTACCATCTCCCTACAGTTATTGTCCTCCTCTTCTGTCTCCCATTACCACCCACGAGCAACTGCCTCTTCTCCTAGCCCTAACATCAAACCCTCTTTCACTCAGAATCAGCCTCCATATCTCTCTCTGCCCTCTTCCCCTCCCCCCCCCCATTTCAGCATTTCCCCTTTGTGATCCTATTTCCTCCTTCCTTTTGTCCAGCTTTTACAGTCTTCATACACTCTCCTCCTCCTCCTCCTCCTCCTCCTCCTCCAAGGCCAGCATCTTTCAATCTCTCTTCTGACCCCCTCCCCAGAACCAGCATCTATCCTTCTCTCTCTCTCTTTCTCTCTCTCTCTCTCTCTCTCTCTCTCTCTCTCTCTCCTTCTTCCTGTCCCCACCCCCAGGAATCCAGCAAATGTCCCTTTCTTTTCCCCCTCCATCCAGCATCTCACCCTACTTATCCCTCCCCCCCCAGTGGTTTTCTGAACTTGCTTTTGTGGGCCACAAATTTTTGCAGGCAGCAGCAAGTACCCACAAAACACCCCAGTAGCAGCCATCTTACTCTCCTTTCTCTCACCCCTCTTGAGAGCCAGCAACTTTCACTCCCCACTTCTCTCCTGTGGTCTGAGAGGGAGAGTAAGAGCAGTGACATCTCTAGACAGAAATATTTGGGGTGTCATCATACTCCTCCTCCCCTCTACTTTTAAATTAGTAATATAAGACACTACAGCCTTCTATGCAAAAAGAAACCCTCTCCCCTCCAGCCAGTTAAAACTGCTTTTACAACTGATAGTTATCATTCAACAAATTCTTGTATGTGGGAGTCTAGATTATAAGAACATAGGAATAGCCATACTGGGTCTGACCAATGGTCCATCTAGCCTAGCATCCTGCTTCCAACAGTGGAAAAATCCAGGTCACAAGTACCTGGCAGAATCCCAAATAGTAGCAAGCTTATCTTCAGGGTTAGTCGGAATCACGATATGAACACTGAAGCTCCAGTTCTGTATCACAAATTCCATATTCCCCAGCAAAGGAACTATTCTTTTTACAAGTTGCTCCTTCCACTGCCAAACAGTTTGTTTAAAGCAGATGGATTTTGTTTGTATCATAACTCTACAGGATGTGGAAGCCACTAGTCTTGAGCATTTTTATTTCAGGTACCAAGGGCCTGCTTTCAAATAGGGTCTAACACTGCAAAATAACACAAAGACACTCAAAACATATATAGGAAACTTATCACACCACACAAGCCTAACTCACCTATGAAAAGATAGTGCCATAAAAATTACACTGTGCCCTAAAGCACCACTATACTTACTACTGGGAAATTAGAATATGTTGCACTGTGGGGACAAATCACATTTCACCAAACCTCAGGACAGGGTTGGCAAACAGCGAGAAGTAAATTTAGCTTAGTACTCTGTATCACACACACACACACACACACACACACACACACACACACAAACTTCCCACTCATAATCCTTATTCACAATAGTCCAAATTATAGATACCTTACACTTATACTGAGAGTAATAGACACAAGGCCCAGATGTTATCACAAACATGGAAAAGCTGTTTATTAGACAATGTTGGCAGCAATGACAGATTTATTCAGAGGTTCTGAATTATGCAAAATCACCCCAAATGATGGTACAGTATGTTAAGTACCTGTCCATGGAAATAAACACACACTAGCCTAATCCTGAAATACAGGATACCTAACAACCCCAAGCACTACCAGGCACAAAGGAAATAGCAGTTCAACCTGAGAGATGATAACTCATAAACACTGGATCCCCAGTGGTCAGGAACTAATGATGGTCTACGATCTGGAACTCCAGGCACTCTGAAAGTAGGTAGCTCTCCCAGCTGGGCAAGATCAAGCAGTTTAATGAGACTTCATCAGGTGGCAGGCTCAGAGCCAGCTGATGGCAGCTATTTTGGTTACGGACACAAACAGAAGAAACAACCTCCACGGATTAAGTACACCAGGTACAAAACAGTAGAGGAGACAAAAATGAAGAATCTCTTGCAGATGGTGTAGGAATGATGGGCACCTGGAGTGAAGGTGCCCAGCACTCCCACCAGCTGCCTTCCAGGTGCTGTAGAGGACTTGCAGCCCATCTGCATATCCTCACAGCCTTCTCTGGGGTGACTCCCAGGTCCACTCCAATCCTCCCAGGGCCTTTGCTCCAGGTGCCATGCGAGGCATTTTCTCTATACACTTTGTATTTTCTCCCAGTTACTTCCTTTGGCTCCAGTACACTTTCTGTTCTTGGTACTGTCCCTTCCCAATCTCTTTCTCCATCTGAAACCACTGTATACTACAGGAACACATTGCCTACCTTCTGCTTTCATCATCTCACCATCTCTTTTGTCTTCTCCCTTCTAAGCTCTCAACCTTCAACATTTCCTTCCTTCTATTCAACCATCTCCATTCTATCTGAGTACATCTTGCCTTCATCACTGTTGTCATGCCTCTCCTACTCTTCTCCATACTCTCTTGCTCCTTCTACTGCTCTCCGCTGGGAATATCAATCCCAATCCTGGTCCTCCACATCAGCTCTCATCCTATTCGTGCAGATCACACAGTGATGTCTCCAATCTAATTTCTGTTCCTCTCCTCCCCGTTCTTCCCCACTTTTCTCATGTGCTCTGTGGAATTCCCACTCTATCTGCAACAAACGTTCCTACATCCAAGACCACTTTATCTCTCGTACTCTCCATCTGCTTGCCCTAACTGAAATGTGGCTTTGGCCTGAAGACTTTGCTTCAGCTACGGCTCTGTGTCATGGAGGTTACCTTTTCTCCCATACTCCTTGCCCAGTTGGCCACGGAGCTGTTGTCAGTCTACTACTTTCACCCTCCTGTAGATTTCAACCTCTTCTTCCACCTCAGTCTCACTGCTTTTCTTCCTTCAAAGTCCACTTCATCCATCTATTCACTTCTCTGCCTCTCTGGGTAGCAGTCATTTATTGGCCCCCTGATAAGTCCCTTTCTTCCTTTCTCACTGACTTTGATGCCTGGCTTTCTTTCTTTCATGAATCTTCATCTCCTTCCCTCATTCTTGGGGATTTTAACATTCATGCTAATGATCCCTCTTACTCTTACAGTGGTGGAAATAAGTATTTGATCCCTTGCTGATTTTGTAAGTTTGCCCACTGACAAAGACATGAGCAGCCCATAATTGAAGGGTAGGTTATTGGTAACAGTGAGAGATAGCACATCACAAATTAAATCCGGAAAATCACATTGTGGAAAGTATATGAATTTATTTGCATTCTGCAGAGGGAAATAAGTATTTGATCCCCCACCAACCAGTAAGAGATCTGGCCCCTACAGACCAGGTAGATGCTCCAAATCAACTCGTTACCTGCATGACAGACAGCTGTCGGCAATGGTCACCTGTATGAAAGACACCTGTCCACAGACTCAGTGAATCAGTCAGACTCTAACCTCTACAAAATGGCCAAGAGCAAGGAGCTGTCTAAGGATGTCAGGGACAAGATCATACACCTGCACAAGGCTGGAATGGGCTACAAAACCATCAGTAAGACGCTGGGCGAGAAGGAGACAACTGTTGGTGCCATAGTAAGAAAATGGAAGAAGTACAAAATGACTGTCAATCGACAAAGATCTGGGGCTCCACGCAAAATCTCACCTCGTGGGGTATCCTTGATCATGAGGAAGGTTAGAAATCAGCCTACAACTACAAGGGGGGAACTTGTCAATGATCTCAAGGCAGCTGGGACCACTGTCACCACGAAAACCATTGGTAACACATTACGACATAACGGATTGCAATCCTGCAGTGCCCGCAAGGTCCCCCTGCTCCGGAAGGCACATGTGACGGCCCGTCTGAAGTTTGCCAGTGAACACCTGGATGATGCCGAGAGTGATTGGGAGAAGGTGCTGTGGTCAGATGAGACAAAAATTGAGCTCTTTGGCATAAACTCAACTCGCCGTGTTTGGAGGAAGAGAAATGCTGCCTATGACCCAAAGAACACCGTCCCCACTGTCAAGCATGGAGGTGGAAATGTTATGTTTTGGGGGTGTTTCTCTGCTAAGGGCATAGGACTACTTCACCGCATCAATGGGAGAATGGATGGGGCCATGTACCGTACAATTCTGAGTGACAACCTCCTTCCCTCCGCCAGGGCCTTAAAAATGGGTCGTGGCTGGGTCTTCCAGCACGACAATGACCCAAAACATACAGCCAAGGCAACAAAGGAGTGGCTCAGGAAGAAGCACATTAGGGTCATGGAGTGGCCTAGCCAGTCACCAGACCTTAATCCCATTGAAAACTTATGGAGGGAGCTGAAGCTGCGAGTTGCCAAGCGACAGCCCAGAACTCTTAATGATTTAGAGATGATCTGCAAAGAGGAGTGGACCAAAATTCCTCCTGACATGTGTGCAAACCTCATCATCAACTACAGAAGACGTCTGACCGCTGTGCTTGCCAACAAGGGTTTTGCCACCAAGTATTAGGTCTTGTTTGCCAGAGGGATTAAATACTTATTTCCCTCTGCAGAATGCAAATAAATTCATATACTTTCCACAATGTGATTTTTGTTGGAATGTAATTGTATTTTACATGCATTGCCTGTCACCTATTATTTCTCTGTGATTACTCTGTGACCTCTGATGTGAATTACTTAGAGAGGTCACACAGCTATGCAACTTCCTGTGGGGGTTACATGCAGCACATGGAGCACATGGAGCTCATGATCTCTCCTAACCTGAGAGGATCTACTATGGTGTGAGCATCCATTACCATCTAAGCACATGGAAGGAGCTGATAATACAAATGTATAATAATATGTATATATAAGCCTGTCTGATTATAATCTAACTACAAACTGTGAGTAAACAGATGTTTTGTTACTTCAACTTTAAAGTGACTCAGCAGTGAATTATTCAGGGGTGAATGAGAGAGAGATGAAGAAAGAAATTAACATTTCTAAAGCTGAAGCTGTGTGTACTAAAATCTGCTAATTATTTACTACAAATAATCCAACAAAAGGGTTATGGGCCCAGGGTCCAGGAATTGAAAAAGAAGAGAAATATTACCAGGCAGAAAAAAAGGCCACATTTTTCTCTTAAGTTTTAAAGGAAAGATTCAGTCTGTCTCTCTCTCCCCCCACACAGCAGACAGAAGGCTAAGAAAATGGCTGAGGGAAGAAATTCACCATTTTTCTATTCTCTCAAGGTGCCTAAATTAACTGAGTTTAATTATCAGCAGTGGGAACTAAGATTCATATGTCTCCTTCGAGCAAAAGGATTAAATGTATGCTTAGACCAAGACAGAACAGCTGAAAATATGGCTGAATGGGACAATGCAAACTATTATGTGAAGTGCATGCTTTTGGAAGCTCTCTCAGAGAAACAAGCCATATTAGTGGAGGGAAAAGATACACCAAAGGACATTTTATATAAACTGAGAACTATGTATGCAACTACATATGCAAAGCAGCAACCAATTTGGCTGGCAGAGTTGAATGAAACCAAATTAAGGGATAAAAGTAAATGTAATGATCACATTATGCATCTTATGTCTTCATTTCAAAAGCTAGAACTTTCTGGAATTCCCATGTGTGATGCATTGAAAAGAGCATTTCTTTTTACCTCACTATCAAAGAAGTTTGATGTTTTTAGGTCTGTAAATGAGGCCATTGAAGGGCAATCTTTTGAACAGGCAACATCAAAACTAAGGCAGGAATGCATAATAAATGATTCTGAGGAGATGTGTTCTCAAAGTCAGTCAGAGAGAAATGAAACAAATTTCTTGGCAAAGAACAGAGGAAGGCGGAGCTATGAGAAAACTCCACCCAAGGGCAAGCTGATTTGCTACTCATGTGGAAAGGAGGGACATGTATCTAAATGGTGTAAGGAAACACAAAACACTCCCTCTAGCTCACCTAAGCCAATGGAACTAAAGAATTTTCAAACCAGGAAATGTATGAAGGACAAAGATAAACACAAGGGCTTTCTAATGGCAGAAAAATCTTTGACTATGGTAAATAATAATTCAAATGAAAGTACTTGGATTTTGGATTCGGGGAGCACATGCCATTTAACCAATTGTAAGGATTTCTTTCAGGAAATGTGTCCAGAGGAAGGTATTCTTAAAACTGTAAACGCAGGGACTGCTAAGATCCAAGCAAAAGGTATTGGATTCTTAAAATGCAAAGTGTCTAATGAAGTTAAAGAAATTCCTGTAAGTGATGTCTTGTATATTCCCCAAGCAGTTTGTAATATGCTTAGTGTATCTACATTAGATAAGAAGGGATTTGTGATTCATTTTGAAAATAGTAAGTGCACAATCTCTAAAAATGATGAAGTGTATGCTGAAGCTTTTATGCATAATGATGTTTATAAACTGAGCATTTCAGGTGAAGCCTCACATATGGCGCAAGTAAGGAAGAATGATGGTAAATGTAGTCCGGAAATCTGGCATCGCCGCCTGGGACATCCTGATTGTAAGGTGATCCAGGATCTTTACAGTAAGCAACTGGCCACCGGCATTCAGATAAGTGCAGATGCTGGTAAAATGGAGAAATGCATAGACTGTGTTACTCAAAAAGGTGTGAGACCCTCATTTCCTGCATACACAGGAAATAGGAGTAATAAAGTGCTGGACTTAATACACAGTGACTTATGTGGACCGTTTAATATCCCATCATTGGGAAATAACAGATTTGTGCTAATATTCTTGGATGATTTCTCTAGATATTGTGTGGCCTATTTGCTGAAAGAAAAAAGTCAAGTCACAGACATGCTGAAGAAATACGTAGCCATGGTGAGCAATAAATTTGAAAGAAAACCAAAGGTTCTTCAGACCGACAATGGTGGTGAGTTCATTTCACAAAGCATGCGCACATTTCTAGAACAAGAAGGCATTCAACATATCACAACAGTAGCTTATACACCAGAGCAAAATTCTGTTGCAGAGAGAAAATTTAGGTCACTTGTGGAAATGACCAGATGTATGCTGTCAGATAGCAATCTCCCTAAAAGACTATGGGGGGAAGCCATTCTCACAGCAGTGTACCTACAAAACAGAATGCCAACTAAAGGCGCTGAGCGCACACCACATGAGACATGGCATGGTAGGAAGCCAAACCTGTCACACATAAGAACATTTGGAAGTACAGCATATGCTCATATACCAAAGCAAAGAAGGCATAAGCTGGATTCCACAACAGAAAGGGGCATTTTAGTTGGCTATGCTCCAGGACACAAAGGATATAGAATTTTGAATCTGAAAACTGGCATTGTTGGCATAAGACATGTTACATATTTTGATGAAAACAAAAGGGTTGATAAAGGCTGGATTATCCCAGATGAGCCTTATCATCCAGAATATGAAACTAGAACCATAATAGACATGCCAGTGTATATAAATGCCATACCAAGGCAGATGTCTGAAAGCAACTCACCTGTATCTAACGAGGAACAGGCAGAGGAAACAGACACAGAAAGGATCATTGAAGAAGACAGTACAGTTGGAGAAGGGGAATCAATTGGAGAAGAACTCTCAGATTTAGAGGATGCGGAAAGGTCAGACCAACCTGTTGTCAGACGCTCATCCAGGGAAAACAAAGGTGTTCCACCCCCAAGACTGTCTTACTTAACAAAGTCAGCAGAAGCTCAAGAGCCCTTAACATGGGATGAGATTGAGAAAATGCCAGCAGAAGAAGCTGCTGAATGGCGTAAAGCTGCACAAGAAGAAATTGATGCATTGGATAAAAATAATACTTGGATTCTTACAAAATTACCTCCTGGCAAGAAAGCTATAGGATGCAAATGGGTATTCAAGTTAAAAAGGAATGCACAAGGAAAAGTGGAAAGGTATAAAGCCAGATTAGTCGCAAAGGGATATCTTCAAAAATATGGAGAAGATTTTGATGAAGTGTTTGCACCTGTAGTGAAACACACGACAATCAGAACACTTCTGAGCATTGCAGTCTCAAAAGGCATGCAAGTCAAACACATTGATGTGAAAACAGCATTTCTTCACGGAGATATAACTGAAGACTTGTACATGGAACAACCAACAGGTTTCATAAATACAAAACAAAGACAGCTAGTGTGTAAATTAAACAAAGGTCTTTATGGATTAAAGCAAAGTGCAAAATGTTGGAATGAAAAATTGCATGAAATATTGACAAATTTAGGATTTAAGCAAGGTGAAGCAGATAAATGTTTGTACACTAGGTGCACAAATGGACAATATGCATACATTTTAGCTTTTGTTGATGATCTGCTCATTGCAAGCAAAAGTGAGCAAGAGTACAAGGACATTGTAAAGTGTTTAAACCTCAATGTTGAGATAAAAGAACTTGGTAATGTGTCATACTATCTTGGTATAGAAATTGAGAAACAAAATGATGGTTCTTATCTTCTAAGCCAGAAGCAGAAAATAAATGAGCTTATTGAAAGTTTAGGTATGCAAGATGCCCAAGTTGTAAGCACTCCCATGATCACTGATTTTCTGAAGGATGAAACAGTAAGAGAACCTTTACCAGATAACATCCAATATAGATCAGCCATAGGTAAGCTTTTATATCTAGCTACCACATACAGGGCTGATATAGCAAATGCAGTAGGAATTTTGAGCAGAAGGGTCAGCTCACCTACCAAATCAGATTGGACTGCAGTTAAAAGGATGGTAAGGTATTTAAAGGGTACCATTGATTGTAAATTAAAGATTTCAGCCAATAGTAATCCAAAACTAATATGTTACTGTGATTCAGATTGGGCAGGGGATCATTCTGATTATAAATCCACAAGTGGATATGTGTTTATGTATGGAAATGTACAAATTTCATGGGCCAGTCATAAACAAAGTATTGTGAGTTTGTCTTCTACAGAAGCTGAATATGTGGCAGTATCGGAAGCGTGCAGAGAACTGATGTGGATTGAAAAACTTTTGCTGGATTTCGGAATAGCTGAAAAGAGACCAATCCAGATAATGGAAGATAATCAGAGCTGCATCCGACTGTCACAGAATGACAAGGTTCAGTCACGCACCAAGCACATCGCAACGAAATACCACAACGTGCGAGAGTTGGCGAAAGAAGGGGTCATCAGTCTACACTATTGTCACACCAGTGAGATGACAGCTGACATCATGACCAAACCGTTACCCAGAGAACATTTTGTGAATCTGCGTATAAAGCTTGGACTTTGTATGAATAAATAATTGCATGACAGTTATGCATGAGAAGGGGTTTGTTGGAATGTAATTGTATTTTACATGCATTGCCTGTCACCTATTATTTCTCTGTGATTACTCTGTGACCTCTGATGTGAATTACTTAGAGAGGTCACACAGCTATGCAACTTCCTGTGGGGGTTACATGCAGCACATGGAGCACATGGAGCTCATGATCTCTCCTAACCTGAGAGGATCTACTATGGTGTGAGCATCCATTACCATCTAAGCACATGGAAGGAGCTGATAATACAAATGTATAATAATATGTATATATAAGCCTGTCTGATTATAATCTAACTACAAACTGTGAGTAAACAGATGTTTTGTTACTTCAACTTTAAAGTGACTCAGCAGTGAATTATTCAGGGGTGAATGAGAGAGAGATGAAGAAAGAAATTAACATTTCTAAAGCTGAAGCTGTGTGTACTAAAATCTGCTAATTATTTACTACAAATAATCCAACAATTTTCCGGATTTAATTTGTGATGTGCTATCTCTCACTGTTACTAATAACCTACCCTTCAATTATGGGCTGCTCATGTCTTTGTCAGTGGGCAAACTTACAAAATCAGCAAGGGATCAAATACTTATTTCCACCACTGTATGCTTCTCAGTTTCTCATTTTAACACCCTCTTTCAATATTCAACTGTGCTCCACCACGCCCACTTATCAGAATGGCCACTGTCTTGATCTTATCTTCTTCTCCAACTGTTTACTCTCCAGTTTCTGCGTTTCAGCTCTTTCCCTCTCTGACCATCATCTGATAACTTTCACACTTAAACACCCCCCCAGTCCCATTCAATCTCAACCAATACATTTAGAAATCTTCAGGCTATTGACCCTCCTACTCTGTCCTCTTGTGTTTCAAATCTCTTCTCAACCACTATGTTATCCAAGTCTATCAATGAAGCTGTCTCTTCCTATAATACTACTCTGCTCTGGATACTCTCTTTCCTCCCATTCCTTGTTCTGTAAGGCATATCAAACCCCAGCCTCTAGAATTTGCTACTTACATTCCTGTGCCCGCTCTGCTGACCGCCTTTGGCTGAAATCCTGTGCCCATGCTGATTTCATATGTTTCAAATTCTTGCTGACCTCCTTCCAGTCTGCTCTTGCCAAATAGGACTACTACATCCAGTTGAAAATTCTCTTGGCTTAAACCTTCAATTTCTCTTTGCTACACTGAACTCTCCCTTCACTTTCTCCCCAGACTCTGGCTGAGGACTTTCATGATAAGGTTCACAAGATTAACCTTGAATTCTCTTCCAAATCACCTCCACCTCTCCTTCCCTTAGTCCATTCTCTCAACCCCCCTTCAACCCCTGCTCCTTTTCTTCTTTTTCTGAAATCACTGAAGAGGAAACTGCACATTTTCTTTCCTCCTTGAAACTACCTGTTCCTCTGATCCTACTCCCACCCATCTACTTATCACTGTCATCCCTTTTATCTGTCATATTCTCAATCTTTCATTGCAACTGTTCCTGATGCCTTCAAGCATGCCATAGTCATGCCACTCCCCAAAAAACCTTCATAGGACCCTATCCGTTCTTCCAACTATCACCCCATCACCCTCCTCCCTTTCCTAGCCAAGATACTTGAATGTGCTGTTCACCTCTGTTGTCTTGACTTTCTTTCATCTCAAGCTATTCTTGATCCACTTCATTCTGGCTTTTGCCCTCTTCAATCGAATGAAACAGCACTTGCTAAAGTCCTGGCCAGATCCAAAGGCCTCTATTCTATCCTCATCCTTCTCAATCTATCTATTGCTTTTGACACTGTTGATCATTATCTACTCCTTGATACGCTGTCCTCACTTGGATTTCAGGGCTCTGTTCTTTCCTGGTTTTCTTCTTATCTTAGTATATACTCTGGTGGATGCTCCTCCATTTCTATCCCACTATCAGTTGGTGTACCTCAAGGATCTGTCCTGGGACTTCTTCTTTTCTCCATCTATACTTCTTTGCTTGGTACTCTGATCTCATCCCATGGTTTTCAGTAACACCTGTATGCTGATGACTCCCAGACCTACCTCTCCACACCAGAAATTTCAGAAGGAATCCAGGCCAAAGTATCAGCCTGCCTCTCTGACATTGCTGCCTGGATGTCTCACTGCCATCTGAAACTAAACATGACCAAGACTGAGCTTCTTATCTTTCCCCCTAAACCAACCTCTCCTCCCATTCTCTATCTCTATGAATTTCACTCTCATCCTCCCATCAACTCATAACGTTGGGGTCATCTTTGACTCCTCTCTCTCCTTCTTTGCATATATTCAACAGTCTGCTAAAACCTGTAGTTTCCTTCTGTATAATAAGATTTGTGAGATTTTTAAGATATCTGCAAATAATCATCTTTTTATCTTTTTATTAGTAATTCACTATAAGAGACATTGAGGGGCATTAAAAAAAAAAAAAAGTCTAAATCAGAATTTGGACGTTTTACAAAGATGGACAAATTCCAAACAGGAAAGAAGGTCATTTGTGTTCGAAAATACTATGGACGTCCTGTGATTTGGACATCCTTTGTTTTGGTCCATTTTTCGATCAAAAGACGTCCAAATGCAAAATGTCCAAAACAGGTGAGGAGTGGCTTAATGGTTATTGCAGCAGGTTTTGGTCCTAGCAACATGGGTTCAATTCCTACTACTGCTCCTTGTGACTTTGGGCAAGTCAAATTCACAAGGGGCATTTTTGGGTATAACATCTAAGTCTCAATTTGGACGTTTTTTAAATGTCCAAAATCAGAACAGGAAAGGTCATTTTCTACAAAAAGAATGTCTAGTGCTGTTTGGGAAAAATGGTTTGTGATTTGGGGGAATAAGGGGAGGTGATCCTCAAGTCCCTCCACTGGTCATCTGCTTATTTGTGGCACCTCTTGTGTGGAGCAGAGGAGTAGTATAATGGTTAGTGTAGCAGATTTTGATCCTGGGGAAGTGGGTTCAATCCCCACTACAGCTGTTCATTATAAAAAGAGGTCTAGCTCAAAACATCTTAGTCTTGTTCCATTTTTGCTGAAAGACATCCATCATAGATGGTTGGTGACTCAACTGGTTGGGGAGGCTAAGGTGGGCAGGGCTAAGGTGGGCGGGGTCAAGTTAAAAGCCTTAGGGGTCAACACCTATATCAACAGGAAAGGCACAGTAAATGCATTTTTAAGCACAGTACAAAAGAACCCCTACTAGCTGCTTCCCCCTAGTACCTCTGTAAGTGATGGTATCATGCACTGAGTACACTCCAGGGAATTATGTACCAAAAATCTACTATAATAAAACTCACCCTCAACGTTCTGAGGACACTGACGTCAGTGAAGCCAAGCTCTGACTTCCTTCAAAAAGGTTCGAAGGTTCGTGGTGGTGAAGCCACCAAAATCGCTCCGGGACCCACCCTCGAGGGCGGAGCAATGGCTGAACAACGAAGGGGTTGGCAGGGAGGGAGGCAGGGAGGCGGAGGGGGTGGGAAATCGCTCCGGGCCCCGCCCTCGAGGGCGGAGCAATGGCAGAACAACAAAGGGGTTGGCCAGGGAAGGGGGGGGGTGTTGGCGACGAAAACCTTGCTAGCGCCCGTTTCATTTGCTCTGAAACGGGCTTCTTTTACTAGTGTAAAACAGGGGCGTATCTGGAATCCGGCGGTAGGGGGGGCCACAGCCAGAGAGGGGGGGCACATTTTTGCCTCCCTCCCCCCCCCCCCCGCCGCCGCCGCCGCCGCCGCCTCTGCCTCTCTCCACCCCCTCCCCGCCGTCAACCCTCCCCCGCTGCTTACTTTTGCTGGCGCCGAGGTCCGACCCGCAATCTCCGTTTTTCGTCTTCCTCCGTGGCCATGCTTCCAGGAAGTAACGCTGCAGTGCTGATTCGTTGAATCCAGTTCGACGTCTGACGTCAGACGCCGAACTGGATTCAACGAATCAGCACTGCAGCATTACTTCCTGGAAGCATGGCCACGGAGGAAGACGAAAAACGGAGATTGCGGGTCGGACCTCGGCGCCAGCAAAAGTAAGCAGCGGGGGAGGGTTGACGGCGGGGAGGGGGGCCAGGGCGAAATCTGCGGGGGCCCAGGCCCCTGTGGCCCCACGCAGATACGCCCCTGGTGTAAAATAATACAATATACTAAAGAGAATAGTATGTGCAGGTAGTCTAACACTTGGCTCTTGGTCAGTCCTAGCTACTCAGTCTAGCTTATTTCTATTGGCCATGTAAACAGTGATGTATTCTAAAATAAAAATAAATTTCTTTTTATTTACCTTTTGTTGTCTGGCCAATTTTTCTCTTTGTGTCAGTCCCAGTCCTTAGTTTCTACTTTCCTTTGTCTTTTCTTAGCTCTCTTCACTGGGTTTTCTCTCTGTCATTTCTCTCTCTCCTCCTGTCATCTTCAGTTCCTCTAACACATCTGTCTCCAACATTGATTTTTTTTTTCCTATCATCTTTATTCTATTTATTTTTCCACCTCTCTGTCCAAATTTCTTTTATTCTTACAATTCAATTTCTCTCTTTTACTGCTTCTACCTACAGCTTTCTCTCTCCCTCAGCCAAGTTCTTCTATTCCCCTTCCTTATATTCTCCAGTCTTTCACTAATTCTATCCTCTCCCCCTCCCATTCAATATCTCCCCTCTCCCTCCACCTTTCCATGCAGATTTCCCACCTCTACCATTTTCCATCTGGCATTTCCCCATCTTCATCCCTTTCAGCCAGTATTTCTCCTCTGTTCCCTTCAGCATCCCTCCATTTTCCTCATTTCAATGCAGCATCTTCCCCTCTCTTTCTCCACCCTTTCCATGCAGCATTTCCCCCTATCCTTTCCAGCCAGTGTCTTCCTCTCTCTCTCTACCCCTTTCTTGACAGAATTTCTCCTTTCTTCCATCTTTCATCCAACAGCTCCCCTCTATTCCCCCCTTTTCATGCAGCATATCCCTTTTTCTCTCCACCTTTTATATCCAGTGTTTCTCCCACCTTACTCCCCCCTCCCTTTTCAGCCAGCATGTCCCTCTGCTCTGTATGCCCTTGTAGCTAGCCTCTTCTTTCTCCAACACCCCCCCCCCCCCACACACACACACAGAATCTCTCCCCTTTCTCTTTGCCCTTTTCAACCAGCACCTCTACTCACTCACTCTCTCTCTCTCTCTCTCTCTCTCTGAACTTCCTGCAGACCCTTCTGCTTCTCCTCTAAAGAGCAACAGCAATTTAAAAAACAAAACTGCGGAACCTCTGCTTTCATAGGTGTGGCTGCCTGCTCTCTGCCAGTCCTTCCCCCTCTGGAACAAGAAATTGATGTCAGAAGGAGTGTGACCAGCAGAGCCGACAGCCGTGCCTATGAAAGCAGAGGCTCCCTCCCTCCTGTTGCCTTTTCTGCCTCGCTAATTATAGAGCCAAGCTGTGTGGGACTGTGGGTCTCTGCACGCTGCAGCTACCACTTCTAGCTGACCCCGCCTCCTCTGCTATAACTTCCTCTTTCATTGGAGGTCGGTCAGCAGAGGAGGAGGCAGCAGCTGCAGTGTGCAGAGAGTCACGGTCCCACACAGCTTTGATTTATAATTAGTACTGTAGGAACGGCAGAGGTGGAAACAGGAGACAGGGAAGGAAAACCTCTACAGCCTAAGGCAAGAGGTGGGGCGGGGGGGGGGGGGGGAAGAGAGGGGCAATATTAGGAAGAAAGCAGCAGGCATGGAAGATTGGGCTTATACCAGGCGCCTATGACATGCATGTCTTAGGAACGCCCATGTCCTGCTTTGAACATGCCCCTGACATGCCCCCTTGAGATTTGGACGTGCTTCTGACAGACTCCAGAGAAAGATGTCCAAAAAGAGGTTACGATAATACTGATTTGGACATTTCTGTGAGATAAACGTCCAAATGCTGACTTGTGTCACTTTTTGGATGTCTATTTCTTTTGAAAATGAGCCTGATTGTGGTAGTCATTTCATATGAATGACACTTACATTTTGCCTGAAATGCTACACTTTTGTCTGACATCATTGACCCTTGATTTTTATGAATGATATTGATTTTTATGCATGTTGTAAGAATTTCTATTATGCATGGTTAGGATTTTAATGCATTTATGTATGTTTAGGTTTCTGTTTCACAGATATGCATGGTCATTTGTTTTTAAGGTATGGAATTTTACATGTTATTTTAACTTTTAACTTTTTATGGTTGATTTTAATTTCATTATCCAGCTTATTTTCGAAGGAGATCGCCGGCCATCTTCCGACACAAATCGGGAGATGGCCGGCGATTTCCTAAAGCTGGCCAAATCAGTATAATCAAAAGCCGATTTTGGGGTGCGCCAACTGCTTTCTGCCTGCAGCGGCGCGGCCCCGCGCTTGTTTTTCTTCTTGTGCCGGCTGAACTGAAGTGGCGGCTCGGCGAAGCGCATCTGATGCGCAGCGGCGCGACTATGACCGGTGTCGTCGATCGAGGCATGCGGAGCACAGCGCTGCTTCAAATTTCAGCGCTCCGGAATGGTGGGGATGTGGGATCATGGATGGGCGGGCCTGGAGGGAAAGTGGCTGGGCCCAGGCCCGTCCAGGCCCGCCCGTGGCTATGCCCCTGCGCCCATCTCTAAGTCCGGCAATCTCAGCATTTAGGTCGACCATCTATAATGTTGACCTAAATGTTGAGATTTGGCCGCCCCCAACCGTATTAACGAAACAAAAGATGGATGCCCATCTCGTTTGATAATAAGGTCGGCCCCGCCCCTTCATGGCGCCATCCTCGGAGATGGTCACCCTTAGAGATGGGCATCCCCGGTCGAAAATGCCCCTCAATGTATGTCTGGTTAACAGTGTATATTAAACCCGGCACAGCCTTATTGGCGAAATGTTGCCACATCGGGTACTTAGAAATAAAGAACTGTATCTGCATACCAGTTGGTCTGCTTTCTCCTGTTTGCTGGTTCTCAGGATATCCACAATTTATTTATTTATTTATTTATTTATTTATTGGGATTTATTAACCACCTGTATGAAGAGATTCACCCATGAATATTCATGAGAGATTTGGATGCAGTGGAAGCACTGCATGCAAATCTCTCTCATGGATATTCATTGTGGATAACCTGAAATCCTGACCAGCTGGAGTGCCTCCAGGACCACGGTTGGGAACCACTGGGATAGATCAAGGGTTAACACTCTAATGGGAAGAGTTAATCTTTTTCTGTAGGGTCTTTATTGCTTAGACTCTGAGTCTGAAAGCTGTTGTATAAAAATATGTTTATCACTTTTAGGAAAAACCTTTCTTTTGGATTGTTATTGTTATTTGTAATTGGCACTGGGTCATAGAGCCCTGTATCATTTATCATTCATCGTTTATTGTTTTTTCTACACTGTCTCTATTTACGAAGCAAGTCGAAATAATTTACAATACAATATATTAAAAATTCAAGTGCAATTAGGAAAACAACTCCATAAATTACAGGACAGAACCCAAACACTCCATTCACACATGAGACAAAGTCATATATGCAGATAAATTTACATAAATCATTCGTAAAACCAGTTAAAACAAATTGAGACATTCATCTTGCTGAAGAAGCCCTATTCAAAAGGTGGCAGATAAGAATCAATGAGTGTTGAACGTAAGCTGGAAGAAATATGTTTTGAGAGCCATCTGAAAGAAGGAATAGGATCTCTCTAGGCGGAGATGTTGGGAAAGTGAGTGCCATAAAGCTGGAGACAGGAAATAGAAAATGGAAGCATGTGTGAATTCCCACCTAGCCTTAGAATGGTATAACCAATCTATTGTTAGCTAGCAATTGAAGAGTATAGGATGGTGTATAAGGGGGATGGTTAGACTAGCCAAGTATGGGAGAATAGCAGTATACAGGACTTTGTGTGTTAGTGTAAGGACCTTAAACTTGATTCTGTACTCTACTGGAAGCCAATGAAGGCGCTGAAAAAGAGGAGTAACCCTATCATACCTAGAAGCCCAACAAATAATACAGGCTGCTGTGTTCTGAAGTGATAGAAGGCATTTTAAGTTGGCTTTTGAAATGCCAGCATAAGCTTTGTTACAGTAGTAGTATCTGGCACTTATATATGCGTAGAACAAAGAGCAAAGTGAGTCTGTATTAACCATGTTTCTAACAAATCTTAGCCAAGGAGTAAGAAAAAACCTGTCTTGAGAACATGAGACACATGAGGGCAGAAAGAGAGAGCAGAATCAATAATAATCCCTAAAATTTTGAAAGAGGATAAGGGAATAAATTGTTTATTAAACAGTACAGGACTCACTGAAGATGGTGAAAGGGAGCCCGTAATCCAAATAGTTATTGTTTTGTCTGTCTGTAGTAGCAGGATGGTCAACAAATTCATTTTTGAAAGGAATATGACATATTTTGATTTTTTAAAAATCCTATTCATTTGCATTCAATGTAGAAACTGTCCATTGCTTTTAAGTCACATTGCTGCTCTTCATATACTGTACTTTGACCTACCTGAAAGGTATGGAGTAAAAATACACAACTTTTAGAATTGCAGAATCATGTGATTCAAAATGGTAGTGTTAGACATTCTCTCTGCTTCCTTATTTTGACTACATCTTTCTTTCTTCCAGCATTCCTAAGATTATCCTTTATCTGAGCTATGTGATATTGGGATGTGTACTTATGGACCAGATTTTACTGATGAGTAAAACTTACTTGAGAAGCCTCGGGTAAAGTCTCCTTTTCAATTATCTACCAGAGTGGTGGGGGTGGGGGGATGCATGGTTGCCAACTGAGTTTATTTATGTTGATCCAGTTCTTATTTTCTTCCATTGTATAAAGGGGCTTGTCATCATGCCCTTGTTTACAAAATCAGAAGAAGATAGTATATGCAATAGGATAGCACGATGACTGCATGAGTCTGAGCCACTGACGTAAAGCCAGTTAGCCTCTCCTGGTGAATGATAGAACAGAGCAATCCAACAAATATTATCCATGATTTTAGTTGTCCAAAAACTGCTGTTAAGATGTCTCCTTGGTGTTAACAGCCTCTTATTGATTAAAAAAAAAAAGCCACTCATATACTATATAACTCAGATCTGTACAATTAGCTGGATTGCATGCACAAATATTATCCAGAAAGCACAGAACACAAAGTTCAAAATTTGATTTTTTGGCACCTTACACAGATAACTCAAGATTCCCAGTTCCTCCAGAAGACTCCTGGGCTTCCTGCACCCAAACTACCTTCCAGTCACTGCCTCAAGTCTCAGAACTGGCAAATAGAAGGGGAAACAGGTTCAATTGCCAAATTAGGGATGGGGCTACTGCAGGGTTTGTGATGGGGTAATTTCTCCAAATGGATTAGATTTATGCATAGAAAAACAGAATGGGGTTCACACACTCCACAGCAATCGAACACAACAGAAAAAAGAAGGGTTGAGAGGGCTCAATGTCAAGAGATCAGTCACCACACTCAAGGGTAAGATGCTCCAGAAAAGCCTTTATTAGGACCCATGACAGGAATGAACCTCACTCCTAAGCAAGGGCATGTCAAGTATGATTTCAGTATCTCAAATTTACTGCTAACGCTTACTGTAAAACGTCTAGCCTCTGATATGATTCATGCTGATTTTTCTTGGTATTACTACTACTATCTGAAAATGTCCACCAGGCCTGAGACCAACCAAATAAGTGTAGAAGAGAAAGGATCAAGACAAAAGACCTGGGAAGGAGCCACAGAGCAGAGATTCTAGAAAAGAGGAGGGATGAGGAAGGGGACATGGTGAGAAGAGAGGGAGAAGACTAAAGGGATTTAGAAAGGAGTACCAAGGAAGAAGGTTGGAAGTAGAAGATCCTGTGGAAAACTGAAGGAAAAAGACTCTGGGGTTGGAGAGAGAAGACTGGGAAGAAGATTGGAGGGAGAAAACATAGACTGAGTTGGGGGAGGACATTGAAGCAAACAGATCTAGGAAGAGGCCACAGAGAGAGATGGGAGGAATGGAAGAATTAAGAAAAGGACATAGAGGAATTAGGAAGAAGACCTAGGAAGGAACTAATTGAAGAGGAAGGAAAAGAAGAAAGCGGTCTTGGGATAGGGATGGCAATAGCAGAGAGAACAGCTAGGGAGGCTTTAAGGACAGAGACTGCATTTGGAGAGGATGAAGTACTGAAGATGGGGGAAATAAAGGTAGGAGCAACAGGACCCAGAAGGGGGCAATTGAGGATGGGACAGGATTGGGGAGGAAGAGGAAGAAGAGAACTGAGGATAGGGGCAGCAGCAGAATAAGACTGAGAGGAATGGGAGTGTTTCAACAGATAGCCTCCCCTCCACTAGGCAACCATACAGCAATGACCTGCAGAGAACTGAGTAATATGATATGGCACTCTATGGCTGCCCTCCAGCTTTCTGTCTACAGTAATAAAAATACTTATAATTTTTATATCACTACTGGATGCACACAGTAAGCATTCAGGCATAATGAAGGTAATTCTATAAAGGGGAATGGGGAAGGTGCCTATTTTGAACTTATTATATAAAGGAAAGTGGATGCCTACTTTCCTTAATAAAATACTAGCATAACAGGGCAAAATACACGAATATATTGTAGGTGCGACCACTTACACCAGCCATAAAGCTGGTGTAAATGCTCATGCCTAGATAGCTAAAAATTGTATGCAAATTATAGTATTGTATAATTTACATGCATAACTGTGGGCTCACACACTACCCATGTATTTCTCCACCTTCAAACTATGAACCATTGCATTTAGCTGCCATTTTATAGAATAAAACTTAGCCGAAATGTTGGCATTTACGCGTGTTTATGCACACATATGCACATACTGTATATGCTGGTATTTTGGCAATCTTGGCACCTAAGAATAACCATCCCTTTATAGAATTACCCTCAATATATCCCTGTCCAAAAGAGTTTCTAATCTAAGTGGGCACCAGAGGCAATGGGAGATGTGGAGGGGCATTTTCGAAAGGGACATCCAAGTTGCGATTTGGACGTCCTTGCAAAACGGCGAAATCCAGGGGCGGGGAAACCCGTATTTTCGAAACAAGATGGACGTCCATCTTTCAATTCAAAAATACTGTCAGAGACGTCCAAATCCTTAAATTTGGATATCCCTAGATTTGGTTGTCCCTAGACATGAACGTTTCTGACTTTTGGCGATTTTCAAAACCAAAGACGTCCATGTTAAAAATGGCCAATTGCAAGCCATTTGGTCATGGGAGGAGCCAGCATTTGTAGTGTACTGGTCCCCCTGACGTGCCAGGACAGCAACCGGGCACCCTAAGGGGCACTGCAGTGGACTTCGTAATTGTTCCCAGGAACATAGCTCCCTTACCATGTGTGCTGAACCCCCAACCCCAGGGCCGGTCTTAAGGCGAGGCGACTGAGGCGGCCGCATAGGGCCTCATGCTCAGGGAGGCCCCGCGCAGCGCACCTGAGATTGCCCCGCCCCAACTGCCCAAGCTGCAGTCCTCCCTCCCTCCCTCTGACCGGTGTGCGTGCGTGACGGCAGCGTGGGGGGGGGCGGTCCAGATGTCAGCGGGTGGGGGGTGCTCCACTCCCGCTGCTCCACCCTGTCCTACCTTTAAAAAAACAATTTGGAAGCGCCGGAGTGACAGGAAGCCTCGCGTCTGCCTGCTACTAAAAATCTCTTCGACGTCGCGACGTTGGGCCTTCCCACATTGAGTCTCGCCCTCCTCTGAGGTACCGCGCTTCCAATTTGTTTTTTTTAAAGGCAGTGAGGGTGGTGGGCGGCAGGAGAATGGAGCTGGTAGGTGGGGGAGGGACTCAGATGGGAGAAGGGTGTGGGGTGGGGGAAGGGTGGGGAGGGGAGGGGGTTCTCAAATGGGAAGGAGACTGAGATGGGGAGGGGGTTCACGGATGGGAGAAGGGGGTGGGGAGGGGGTTCTTGGATGATTGAAGGGGACGGGTGGGGACGGGACTGGGGTTCTTGGATGGGAGAAGGGGACTGGGGAGGGGGTTCTTGGATGGGAGAAGGGGACTGGCACTGGGGTCTGAGAAGGGGCAATATGGGAAAATGGGGGCCATCCATGGGGCTGGTAGGAAAATGGGGCATGCGTGGGTCAGGTGGGAGAATGGATCTGAAAAGGGGGGTCCTAATACAAGGCATGTGGATGAAGGGGGCTGGAACTGGGGGCTCAAAAGGAGGGTAGGTGGGATAAGGGGGCTAGTACTGGGACTGGAGGCTGAAAAGGGACAGGGGCTGAAACTGGGGACTGGGGGCTGAAAAGGGGACAGGAAGAAGTGGCTGGGGGGGCTGAAGCTCGGGACTGGTGGGAGAAAAGGGCTGGGGCTGAAATGGGGGACTGGTGGGATAGTGGGGGCTGGAACTGGGGGCTGAAAAAAGGGGCGGAGAGAGGGGCAGATCCTGGATGGGGGAGCGAGAGGGAGGGCAAACCCTGGATGGATGGGAGAGGGAGGGCAAATTGTGGATTGAAGGGGCAGAGAGAAAGGGCAGGCAGACAGTGAATGGATGGGGGAGAGAGAGAGGGCAGACAGGGGCAGATGGTGGATGGATCATGGAAGGGGCAGAGATAGAGGGCAGATGTGGATGAAAGGGGCAGGGAGAGAGGGCAGACATTGGATGGAGGGGACAGCAGAGAGGGCACACACTGGATAGCAGAGAGAGACCGAAGACAGATGCTGGATGGAAGGAAGACAGTGAAAAGAAGATGAGGAAAGCAGAAACCAGAGACAACAAACTGTAAATAAAATATATATTTTTATTTTTTTGCTCTAGAATAAGGTGGTATTGTAGATGTGTTAGTAAATGTTTATAATAGAACATGTAAACAAGGTAATCTTTTTATTGGACTAATTTTAATACATTTTGGCTAACTTTCGGAGAACAAAACCCCCTTCCTCAGGTCAGGATAGGATACTGTAAAAGTACTATACTATATTGACCTGAGGAAGGATGTTTTGGCCTCTGAAAGCTAAATCTATTAGGCCAATAAAATGGTATTATTGTATGTTCTATATTTGTTTTATTTCTATTTGTTAATTTGTAAAGTGGTGATTGGTATTTGTTAGTTTTTTTTTCAAATTTACAAATGCTGTCTTTATATTTTGCACAGTACTAGGGGACATTTTCTGTTTCTGTGGTATTGCATTGTATGCAGAGTCTGGCATCTTGGGGGTTCAGTTTAATTTTTGTCTAAATAGAAAGTTTAAATATTACTACTTATTCTATAGTGGATTAGGGTGTATCTGTGTTTGTGAAAAAGACATGGCTTTCAGTTGGCATTGACTGTGCAGGATCGACGATCTGTACTATTCTGTCTGGTTTCATTTTACAATAGGTGAATTGATGTTCTAGTGCTCACTGTAGTGTTTTAAGATGTTTTCCTTTTCTTTGTGTGATTTGTAGAAATGACTGCTTATGGTATGGTAGAATTGCTCTATAGGTCCTGAGTGTTTTGTATTCTCGGCATACCTAGTACTGGATTTTGGAGGGGGGTGTTAAAAAATGACCGGGAGGGAGGGGGGCCTTGGAGATGGGAGCCCTAAGGGGGAAAGCCCTGGAGCTGGGGGATTGGAGCTTGGAGGGAGCGGCCCGGGAGCTCGGAGGGAGGGGTGGCCGGCCCTGGAGCTAGGGTGGGGGTGGAGTTAGGATGGTCTGCATAGGGCCCCGCACTTGCTAAGACCAGCCCTGCCCAACCTCCCCCCCCCCAAAACCCACTACTGTACACCACTACCATAGCCCTTACGGGTGAAGGGGGCACCTATATATGGGTACAGTGGGTTTGTGGTGGGTTTTGGAGAGCTTGCTGTTCCCTTCACAAATGTAACAGATAGGGGGGGTATGGGCCTGGGTCTGCCTGTCTGAAGTGCACTGCAGTACCCACTAAAACTGCTCCTGGGACCTGCATGCACTGTCATGGACCTGGGTATGACATCTGAGACTGGCATAGAGGCTGGCATGACATATTTTAAGGGTGGGAGGGGTTAGTGACTACTGGAGGAGTAACGGGAGGTCATTCCCGATTCTCTCCGGTGGTCATCTGGTCATTTCGGGCACTTTTTTGTGCCTTATTCGTAAGAAAAACAGATCCAGGTGAAAACGTCCAAGTGTTTGTCAGGGACGTCCTTGTTTTTTTTATTATGGGTCAAAGACGTCCAAGTGTTAGGCACGCCCAAGTCCTGCCTTCGCTAAGCCTCCAACACATCCCCTTGAACTTTGGCCGTCTTTGCGACAAAGTGCAGTTGGAGACGTCCTAAATCGGGTTTCGATTATACCAATTTGGACATCCCTGGGAGAAGGACGTCCATCTTCCAATTTATGTCAAAAGATGGACGTCCTTCTCTTCCAAAAATGAGTCCAAAAGTCACTTGCACAATGTCCCGAAGAGTATCAGTGGAAGAAGTGGGAATTGAACGTTGGCTTCCCTGGTTCTCAGTCCATTACTCTAACCACTAAATTACTTCCTCTGTCTGTCAGAATAAAATCAAAGTTGTCAAAAAGCCCATGAGACTGTCTGTATTTTACCATACAAACATTGTTTCAAGAATCCAAATGTCCTGATGAACAAAGAACTAGCAAAGTCAGAGAAGCATATACCTCAGATGTCTGATTCAAATTCCCAGGCCCATGGAAATGCCAGATGACATCTTCAACAACTGGATGTTTTTCATAGCACAGTGAGAGAATGATGAAGTTGCAACAGAAATGAATGAAATAAGATAAAATAAGTGTTGAATGCTGCAATCTGTAATGGGCAAGGAATGTCATCTGCACAGCAGCACTTGCATATGCCTCCAACAGCCAAAGAAGACCTCTGCAAAATTCTGGATGCACTCCAAAAGCATTTTCAATTCACCAGAAATATGATATAGTATAAGCATCTATGGAGACAACAGACCAATATAGTGCTAGGCTATGAAAAATAACCGAGGGGCTGATGCACAAAAGTCACCATTAAAAACCACTTGCATTTAGATTTATTTATTTATTTATTTATTTATGCATTCTTGTATCCCACTATTGTCCAAAAACAAGTTTTGGTTCAAAGTAGCTTACAATTTACATTTTGGTGGAGTTGCAATAGTGTTGTGCAATGTGGAGAGGTCATCTAAGAGATAGATTTGAAGAGGAAAAGATAGTGGTAGCTTTTGTGTTCAACTGTAGAGTTTTGGTGACATTTATTCATATAGTTTTTGAAGAGGAAGATTTGAAAGGAAAGCAATGATATCTTTGTGATTAGCCTTAGAATTGTTTGAAGAGGTAGGTTTTCATTTCTTTTCTGAATTAGAGGAGATTAGTGGTGCTTCTTATGGTTTTTGGTATCGAGTTCCACCATTTGGAACCCAGGTAGCTAAATCCTGCTGTGTAGATAGTTTTGTAGATGATGTTTTTACAGTTGGGTAGATATAGGAGTAGGTAGCTTCTGTTTTTTGGGCTGGCATTTCTGGAGTATAGTTCAATCATGTTAAGCATATATTCAGGTGTCATTCTGAATAGTATCTTAAAGATAAGGGTGCTTGCTTTGAAAAATATTCTTGCCTTGACTGGTAGCCAATGTAGTGTTTCAAGCAGTGGGGTTGCTGTTTCGTATTTTGATTTCTTGAAAATCACTCTTGCTGCTGTGCTTTGGACTGCAGCGATTTTAGTATGTTTTCCTTGCACCCTATGTATGCTACATTGCAGTAGTCTAGTTGCAATAGCATCATTGATTGGACCAGTATCCAGAAAGATTGTCTAGGGAATTTATCTCATATTTTTCTCAGTTTCCACAGTGTTCTGAAGCACTTTGATATTACTGCTGATATTTGATTGTCCAGTACTAGATGTTTGTCAAGAATGATTCCTAGTATTTTAAGTTGTGTTCGATGTGGTATGTACATAAGTACATAAGATTATCTGGAGTTATTGTACTGAAGGGGCAGAGTTAATTCTTTAATTAACCAATGCATAGCCTACGCACCTGACATTCTAGTTGCATTACAACTGAACATCTAAAAATCAAATATAAGTACATAAGTATTGCCATACTGGGACAGACCAAAGGTCCATCAAGCCCAGCATCCTGTTTCCAACAGTGGCCAATCCTAGTCACAAATACCTGGCAAGATCCCCAAAAAAGTACAAAAAAGTTTATGCTGCTTATCCCAGCAATATTTTTCCCAAGTCCAATTTAATAATGGTTTATGGACTTTTCCTTTAGGAAGCCGTCCAAACATTTTAAAACTCTGCTAAGCTAACTGCCTTTACCATATTTTCTGGCAAAGAATTCCAGAGTTGAATTACACATTGAGTGAAGAAATATTTTCTCCAATTCGTTTTAAATTTACTACATTGTAGCTTCATCACATGCCCCCTAGTCCTAGTATTTTTGGAAAGCGTAAACAGACGCTTCACGTCTACCTGTTCCACTCCACTCATTATTTTATAGAACTCTATCATATCTCCCCTCAGCCACCTTTTCTCCAAGCTGAAGAGCCCCAGCTGCTTTAGCCTTTCCTCATAGGGAAGTCGTCCCATCCCCTTTATCATTTTCGTTGCCCTTCTCCGCACCTTTTCTAATTCCACTATATCTTTGAGATGCGGCGACCAGAATTGAACACAATATTCGAGGTGCGGTCGCACCATGGAATGATACAAAGGCATTATAACGTCCTCATTTTTGTTTTCCATTCCTTTCCTAATAATACCTAACATTCTATTTGCTTTCTTAGCTGCCACAGCACACTGAGCAGAAGGTTTCAATGTATCATCAACGACAACACCTAAATCCCTTTCATGGTCCGTGACTCCTAACGTGGAACCTTGCATGACGTAGCTATAATTCGGGTTCCTCTTTCCCACATGCATCACTTTGCATTTGCTCACATTAAACGCCATCTGCCATTTAGACGCCCAGTCTCCCAGTCTCATAAGGTCCTCTTGTAATTTTTCACAATCCTCCCACAATTTAACTACTTTGAATTGTGAATTTTTGGTAGGATGTGGAGTTGTGTGGGCTGGATAGCACTAGGAATTTGGTTTTGTCTCTGTTCAGCTTGAGTTTGAAAGTTGTTGCCCATTCTTCATGAAGTTCAATTCTTTTTTTTTTTATTTTGTCCTGTATGTTTGTGATATTGTTTTGGAAAGATATGAAGATGGTGATGTCGTCTGAATATATAAATGGGTTGAAACCCATTAATTCCATTTTTTTTCTGAGTGGGGCCATCATTACATTGAACAGTATTGGTGATATTAGCAATTCCTATGGTACCCCACACTCAGATATCTGTGAGGTTGATGTTTGGTTGGACATCCTTGGTAGACGTTACCAATTTAAAATAATGAGTGATGCTCAAAGCCGTGTGTAGCTTTTTTTGCAGATGCTGGGGACGTGTCTCAACAACAAGCTTCAGCCTTTTTTTTTTGTTCCATAATAAACTTTTTCACAGTACTGTTATGTGTGGGACACATGTACATCGCATATTTAACACACACATGCAAATACTATTAAAATATGACAGCAGACTGCTCTGCCGAGAAGTTGCCATCATGCCTCAACAGCTCCAGACCTCCCACAATTTTGCACATTAAAGGTAGGCATTCCTTTCTGTGCATCACTCAGAAACGGCTGTGAATCACTCAGAGTTCTCATTTTAATACTAATCAGCTCGTTATAATACATTTGCATAGGATTATCGGCTGATACAGCGAATGATATGATCGACACAGACCCCCTTTATGCATTACTCACTGGATAACATGACTGCCAAAATGGATAGAACTAGTCTAAATCAGACGTTGCTAGCACAGTAAGCTTTGTGCATCAGCCTCTGGCTCCTTTGCATATGCAATTTTAAAGATAAGAGAGTTTAGCTTAAAATGCATAGAACCTCCAGATTAGCTCTGAAAGAGGTAATGGACGTCTGTAAAGCAAGTGAACAAGGACTCACTCAGACTCAAATGATGAGCACATCAGACTCTGAAATCAAGGTTTGGAAGGAAATCTGAGACATGAGAAATCTGCCTGCTGAAAACTTCCTAGAGGCCTTGTCCTACCCCATGTAGTTGAAAACATGATGACAGTGTCAGAACAAGTTGATCTCTGGAATGGCATTAGAAAAAACGGCCCCTCTAAAGAAGGTTCTTTGCACCACTAACAAACGTTCCCTGTGGTTCTTCCCAGAACTACGGATCCTTAAGCATCAAAGATGCCAGCTTGAAAGAAAATGGAAAAAATCTCACCTAGATGAAGACAGGCTTAACTGTAAGAAACACATGGCAATGCACCGCCAGGCCATTACAGCAGCCAAAAAACAATATTGTTCTCAACACAAAGAACAAGCTGCAAATTCAACCAAGTAGCTATTTAAAATAGTAAACAGCCCACTGCAAACCCCACAACAGAACCAGCCTTCCCAGTCACAGCTAACCAGCAATGACTTTGCCACTTATTTTGCCCACAAAATTAAAGGTCTCCATCAAGACCTATTGACAGTCCCATTAAAGATCCCTGTTCCCCACAATGCACAGCCATTTTAGACTCATTCAATCAGGTCACAGAGGAAGCTCTTGAAAATATCCTGAAAGGTCTACGGTCTACAACCTGCCCTCTTGATCCTTGCCCAGCAAGGATTGTACAACGAGCAAGCATAGGGCCTCATTGATGGGGCCACTAAAATTGTTAATTCCTCTGTTATGGAAGGGCATCTGCCAACAACACTAAAAAGAGCTGTGGCGTGCCCCCTACTGAAAAAGAGCTTACTGGACCAGGACATGCTCAAAAGTACCCGACCAGTCTCTATCATTCCTTTCCTGGCAAAACTTGTATAACAGACAGTCTGCACTCAACTCAATGACTGGCTAATTGAAAGTAATTGACTAGGTTCATGTAAATCTGGCTTCAGACCTGGACAAGGAACAGAGACAGTTCTTATGTCCTTTCTTGATAATCTGCACAGTAGTTCTGCCAGGATACTAGCGTTGTTCACCAACCTTCGACACCGTGATCATAATATCATGCTTACAAGACTGGCAGAAATAGGTATCAGTGGCACAGTATTTACTTGGCTCAAGTCCTATTTGTTAGATAGACAACAATCAGTTCTGTTCAGCAACAGCACATCATTATCTTGGGCACTGGACTGTGGGGTGCCACAGGGGTCCATACTGCCTCCCATTTTATTTAATATCTACCTCAAGCCTCTGGCTGAGCTGCTTTGGTCAATAGACACAAAATTCTACATCTATGCTATTGATGTGCAACTACTCATACCCACTGAACCAGATCTACCCACAGCTCTGAGTAATTTGACTGCCTGTCTAACCGCAACTCAGGAATGGGCAAACAACAACAAACTTTGCCTACCCCCCCCCCCCCCCCCCCCCCCCCCCAAAAAAAGAAAAAAACAGAGATTCTTTGGATATCAAACACGTGGAGAAATACTCTACTTCAAACTACCTTTTGGAAAGTATGAACCTCACAGCTTTTATCAAAATCAACTTAAAGACCATCATTGACATTATTATACTAATCTCTGAGTCCGCAAGTCATCCAAAAAAACGTCTTTCATTGCTCTCGCAACTTTCTGCAGCTGGTCCAGTAGAGACCCTATTCCACACTGACTACAGCAGCTTTTTCAGAGTATTTCTCTTATAAAAATCTCTGCTCTAATGTCCACAATTTCTTCAACTGCCACTCTCCCTGAGATTACCTCTATAGCTGTCTTTTCCTCTTGGATCAAATTTAATCTCCCTTTTGTAACTATATTCTCTAAGCTTATATCCTCCTCTAGGTAGACCACAAGCTCTTCAGACCCTATTCCTTCCCCCAGTACTGTGGCCCAACCTAAATCTGACAGGCAAGGGTGAACTATATTATAAGCCTCTATATGTTGAGTAAGTTGAGTAAAAATTACTTTCTCTTTCAATTTAGAGAGAAAGAGGAGATTAGATACTGGTTTGTAATTTGCAAGTGTAGTTGTCTCTAAAGAG